>NC_068926.1:47060000-49560000 GCF_023091745.1 Budorcas taxicolor | reverse complement strand
TGAAAGAGGAGAGTGAAAAAGCTGGCTTAAAACTCAACATTCAAAAAACAAAGATCATGGCATCCAGTCCCTTCACTTCATGCAAATAGATGGGGAAACAATGGAAACAGTGACAGACTTTATTTTCTTGGGCTCCAAAATCACTGCAGATGGTGACTGCAGCCATGAAATTAAGGTGTTGATCCTTGGAAGAAAAGCTATGACAAACCTAGACAGCACATTTAAAAGCAGAGACAATACTTTGCTGACAAAAGTCCACATAGTCAAGGCTATGGTTTTTCTAGTGCTCATGTCTGGATGTGAGAGTTGAATCATAAAGAAGGCTGATTGCCAAAGAATTGATGCTTTTGAACTGTGATGTTGGAGAAAACTCTTGAGAGTCCCTTGGACTGCAAGGAGATCAAACCAGTCAATCCTAAAGGAAATCAGCCCTGAATATTCCTTGGAGGGATTGATGCTGAAGCTGAGGCTCCAATACTTTTGCCACCTGATGCAAAGAGCTAACTCATGAGAAAAGAACCTGCTGCTGGGAAAGGCTGAAGGCGGGAGGAGAAGCAGACGACAGAGGATGAGATGGTTGGGTGGCATCACCGACTCAATGGACATGAGTTTGAGTAAGCTTTGAGAGATGGTGAAGGGCAGGGAAGCCTGGCATGCTGCAGTCTATGGGGCTGCAAAGAGTGGGAGGTGACTAAGCGACTGACAAATGGTAGCTTTTAGTTTTTGCAGGAACTTCCATACTGTCCAATACTCGTAATCAGTATAATCTAGTGCTTTGCCATCTGCTGTCTCTCTGACAGACCACCACGTCTTTCACCTCCTCTACTCAAACTGGCCAAGAAACAACTTGACCAGGCATCCCACATCTGCCTGTGTTACGTGGAAACAGCCAAGGATGAAATGAATCAATCTCTGTCTATCTCTCTCCTTCCATTCCCAATGAAGGAAAAGGAAGGATACAGAATGAAAAATTGGACAATCCCTGCCCTCAATAAGGGCATCATCCATTTTGGGCCGCCTGCCTGAACGTGTTGCCAGTAAGCCACACCTGGACTTTATTTCCTTTTAAAAGTTTTAGATGACAATTGAAAATTGCAAACAATTTTCATCTTCAAGTTTCTGGTCTGTCATGGACGTCAGGAAGGTGGGAGCTGAGTGGTGGAGCCCCCTCTTCGGTGGGAGTGAGCGTTGTTCTCCCGTCTCCATCCACTGTGTTTGTTCTCAGGCCCACAGCTCACCCATCCAAATGGGAACCCGGTCCTGCAGGATCTGATGTCAAGCCCTGGGATCTACAGTATCGGCGGTAGCACCGTGGCAGGGCTCCCGGAGTTTTTATAAATGGGTGCGCCTGTCCTCAGGAGGTTTATGATTCCAAAGACAAGAACTCCATGGAGCCTGGTTTGGGGGAATCTGGCAGCCTGTCCGCCGTGCCTCCTGCTGTTTCCCTGGGTTTTTTTCTCCTGGGAGAGGCAGAGTGAGGATTCCTCCCTGGGACCGAAGATGCCTCTTCATTACCAGCAACTTCACTCTGGCTTTGACGTGTAACCCCCCCGGGGGACAGCTCATCATCACCCCAAGGAGGATGGGGCAGGGTCAGCCCCACCCTCGAGGATTCGTGCTCCCCCTCTTTCGGGGTCAGAAGAACAGCAGATGAGGGCCAACCTGCCATCGTGGAGACAGAAGCAGGGTCGCTCACGGCCCTGCCCATGAGCCTGGCTGTGCGTGCTGCTTTCCCAGACGAACTCTGAGCCGCGCTGGGGTACCACGTGGAGCTCGGAGGTGGACGCGCACCCTGGGCAGAGCTCAGCCCCTACCCAAAGTAGATCGCATCCAGTCCCAGCCAGTTTCCCCTGGCAGGAAAGCCCCCGCCGGCTGATTTATTCCTCCGTCCATGAGCTCCCCTCCTGCGGAGACAGTAGCGCCTCATAACTTTCACAAACCGAGGGTGGGCCTCTCTCAGGTCAAGGGTGCTTCTGGGAAAAAGAGAGAGGGGTCAGGTGGGCCCAAGGTCCACGGCGCCCTGTCCCCTGGTCTTCTCTCAGCGCCCTGCTCCTTTTCTCAGAAAAGAACCAGCAGCTTCTCCTGCTGAGTCTAAATCAATAAAGGCACAATTGCTCCACCCAAGGATGTCAGTGTTTCAACTTGGTCTTTAATCGTGGGATAGAATATTTCATGCTTTGTTAAAGCAATTTCACACACACATTTCTGTTCCTGGGCAGAAAGCCCATGCTGGCATACAGGCCTCCTCCAGCAGGTGCATGAAGAAATGACCAACAACTTACCCTCCAGTGTGAACCGCGCTCTACAGTTTCTAAAGAATGTTGGGGTTATGGTGGTCAAACAACTAGACTAACCTCATTTATCCTCTAGATCACACTAAAATGGGAATAAGGGAATAAAAGCACTGTAATCCACAACAACAGAAAAGAGCCATCGGCAGATAAAAGACATGCACCATCTCTGAGGATGGAAAGAGACAGATGGCTGGGGTAACAGATGAAGCAAACAAGACTGGCTTCCCATTGTCAGGGAGTTAACAATGAAGACAGATAGTAACCAGGCTCCACAGAAGTTATCAACGTTACAGACTTCAACAATGTCAAACTCACAAAACCAATAAATATCTAGATGGGGAAAGTGGCAAGAAATCTGAGAGTCATTCCTTCTACTTTCAAATAAAAGCGTCAAAAAAGCGTCAGTCTCACTGGCTAAAACTGTGTCCTGGAAGAAACAGACATGGTGCGGTGATGAAGGTGGAGGCGACAGTAGCAGCCATAGTAATAATAATACTTCCAAACCTTGGCAAGATTTTTTTTCTACAAACTTTCCTTTCTTGAATTTACCAAGGTATTTAAAAATCGAAATCTCTCCTTGTCGGCTTCCTCCCCCTGCCACCCCCTTGAAATATGAAATATGACATCTCCACTCCACAAGATTCTTTGTCTTCTTGTATCTATAAATAAAAAGGAATTTAACACTTTCACAAATAAAATACAGCCTGAAGTAGGGTTTCGTTGTTATAAATTATGGTGTCCAACCACTCTCTGTCTATCCACCAGCCAATCCTGTAGCTGTGGATTCGTGGATGTGACCCGCCCAGAATGATTGCTCTCTATCACTGATGTCATGGGGGGGCGTGGCTTTTGGATTTGCGCTTTTTTCTTTTAACATTTTGATTGAATATATATTATTTAAAATTAAAATGATAAAGTCTTTTAGAAAAAGAAGCGGCACGCTGGTTCCATTCAGCGCAGGACCGGCAGTAGTGTGGGTGGAGAGTAAGCGCCTTTCCAAGGGGCCCGGATGCCGCAGGCCAGGTGAGTTTCAGGCGCTGTGCTAAGGGCTGAATGGGGCTGCGGGAGAGGCCTTTATTTCTCACTCCCGGGTGAGCAAAGGCCTGGATGGGGGAAACAGTGGGCCAGCGGGGCAGGAGTTCAGAGAGCCTGGGGGAGGGGAGCGCAGGGCCTGTGCGGTCACGAGCTGGCCGGTCTGTGAGCGCCACTTAGTGGGCACCCCGGGGACTGCCGCGCGTGATCCCCTCTCTTCGGAAAAAAAGGAGTTCAAGCCAATCAAAAACGCCATCTTAGCGATTTGCAAAGTTAAAGCGATTTAGGAAAAGATGTGCTGGACTCTGCAGTAAGCTATGCAAAAAGAAAAAAAGAAAAAAAGTGCATCGCAACATTTATTTGCAGTTTCTCTCAAGCGGTGCCGAAGTACAGTTGGTGTGCCCTGGGAGCGGGGGAGGAGGTGAGGAGAGGAAGGGCTGCAACAATTACCTACAAGCTCTATCTAGTCCCGTGGGTCAGTGACCGTGCTGCCCTGTTAGGAAATATATTTTTTAAATTTTATATATTAAAATTATATTCTATTTAATTTCATAAATAAAATAAAACATTTTTATTTTATTTAATTTCACCACTCGTCTGAAGTGTCTCTCGTTTAAGCATGTTGGCATCCTAATTAAAAAAAACTAGTTGATGACATCTATCATACTCTTACTTGGTAAGGAGAACTGTGCATACAATGTTGTCTCATTCCATCCTCAAAGTCACCTGTTGAGGTAGTCGTATTACACCCTTGATGGAGAAGGAAACCCCGGCTCCAGAAGGCTGAGGAGGTGTCTTAACATCCTATGGCTTAAGGAAATTTCCTCACCTCACCACAGGCAGCCTCATTTTCGCAGCTGTTGGGGAGGAGGAAGCATTATTCCTCTATTGATGAGCACAGAGGCAGAGAAACACTTTGTAGGCAGGACCCAGGTTCAGCATTTCTAAGCAGAAGCTCTAAATGAAAGGAGACTGCGGTGAATTTGGGAGAGAGTTGATGTCTCTAGGTGCTCATAAACATTTGCATATTTATGACTCCACCTTGTGATAAATAACTCAGTTCCTCCCTCAACAGTCAGGGTGATTTTCTTTTTTCAAAAAGAAAATTATTTTCTCAGAATACAGCCTTCTGATGATTTTACCACCTTGAAGGGTGAGTCATGCAGAAGCACAACCCCTTCACATAATCGCTCTCAATTTTGTCATTCAGGGCTCATCACCCAACAGAACAGAATAATTCCTGAGCAGGAGGCTCTGATGGATGTGCCGCCGGATGGACTTTTTTTGGTGAGATAGGGTATAAATATTAATGGTATTGACAGAGCCTTAGAAATTTGTCATGTCACATTCCTGCAACAGAAACACCCAGAATCCTGTCACTTTGTTCCTCCCATTGACAGCCACCAGTTTCTTTCCCGAACTTCTGTGGCTGGACCCATCTTTTCAGAAACTCTCCATCAACAAAGGTTTTCCAGAGCCAACACAGGTCGACTGAATCCAACATCTCAGTGGGTTCTTCCTTTTTCTTTTCTACTTAACTAACTTTTGCCTGCATTCTGCTCTCCAGCCTTTTCTGTTTCCACCCTCAATTTTTTATTCCGTGCATATCTGACTCTTTGCAACCCCATGGACTATAGCCCGCCAGGCTCCTCTGCCCACGGGATTTCCCAGGCAAGAATATTGGAGCGGGTTGCCATTTCCTACTCTACGGGATCTTCCTGACCCAGGGATCAAACCCGAGTCTCTTGCGTTAGCAGGTGGATTCTTCACGATTGAGCCACCAGGGAAACTCTAAAAAATAAAACAGTAGAGGTTTAGATTCTATACTGGAGTGGGTAGCTATTCCTTCTTCAGGGGGTCTTCCCAACCCAGGGACCGAACCCACGTCTCCTGCATTGCAGGCAGGTTCTTTATCGTCTGAACCACTAGTAAATGGCATAACCTCACCCACCCCCATACCCTGTAAAGTGAACACTCTACTGACAGGTTTCCTGAATGTGTTCACATGTGACACCAGTGGATAATTAGCTGTGGGTAGCTGAACTGCCCTGCTCATTTACTTTGCATCCTCACCAGCATTTAGTGGGTCAGTATCCTCTAGTTTCAGTCAGTCAGTCAGTTCAGGCGCTCAGTCGTGTCCGACTCTTTGCGACCCCGTGAATTGCAGCACGCCAGGCCTCCCTGTCCATCACCATCTCCTGGAGTTCACTCAGATTCACGTTCATCGAGTCCGTGATGCCATCCAGCCATCTCATCCTCGGTTGTCCCCTTCTCCTCCTGCCCCCAATCCCACCCAGCATCAGAGTCTTTTCCAATGAGTCAACTCTTCGCATGAGCTGGCCAAAGTACTGGAGTTTCCGCTTTAGCATCATTCCTTCCAAAGAAATCCCAGGGTTGATCTCCTTCAGAATGGACTGGTTGGATCTCCCCGCAGTCCAAGGGACTCTCAAGAGTCTTCTCCAACACCACAGTTCAAAAGCATCAATTCTTCGGCACTCAGCCTTCTTCACAGTCCAACTCTCACATCCATACATGACCACAGGGAAAACCATAGCCTTGACTAGGCGGACTTTAGTCGGCAAAGTAATGTCTCTGCTTTTGAATATACTATCTAGGTTGGTCATAACTTTTCTTCCAAGGAGTAAGCATCTTTTAATTTCATGGCTGCAGTCACCATCTGCAGTGATTTTGGAGCCCCCCAAAATAAAGTCTGACACTGTTTCTACTGTTTCCCCATCTATTTCCCCATTCTAGTAGATGTGTGGGGCTTCCCTTGCAGCTCAGCTGGTAAACAATCTGCCTGCCAAGCAAGATATGCAGGTTTGATCCCTAGGTCAGGAAGATGAAAATGGGGAAGGAAAT
This sequence comes from Budorcas taxicolor, assembly GCF_023091745.1. Classification (NCBI taxonomy): domain Eukaryota; kingdom Metazoa; phylum Chordata; class Mammalia; order Artiodactyla; family Bovidae; genus Budorcas; species Budorcas taxicolor. Next base: position 49,553,812 of record NC_068926.1, on the reverse strand, counting down.
GGCAAGCCACTCCAGTATTCTTGCTTGGGAAATCCCATGTATGGAGAAGCTTGGAGGGCTACAGTGCATGGGGTTGTAAAAAGTCGGACACAACTTAGTAACTAAACAGCAACAGCAATAGGCGTGTAGGGGTATTTCACTGTGGTTTTAATTTGCGTTTTTCTTATGGCAAATGATGTTGAACATCTTTTCACAAGTTTATTCCTCAGCCATATCTCCTCTTTGGGGACATAGCTATGCCTTTCACCCATTCTCTAATAGGATTTGTTCTGTTGGCTGTTTTTCTGCTGAGTTTTATGAGTTCTTTATATATAGAAGAGTCCACTGACCCAGAAAGCTCTGCTTGGCTGATTTTTTGGTCTCTTTTCACCTTAAAGGCCAAATTTTAGAGAGGCCTCTCCTGACCACCTGGATAAACTATTTCTTTCCTTCCTCATTCACTTGCAATTGCCTCTTGTAGATCACATCAGTGTCTATAATTCATGCTTATCTGTTTGCTTCCATATTGGATCACAAGCACTTTGTTTATATGCTCACCAGCTATTTCTCCAGCACTTAGCATGGTGTCTCGTATACAGTTGGTGCTTAATGAATACTCTGTCTACAGGCAGAACTTTGCTGCCTGGCTGGATGAGACTCACTTGCCTGGGGCAGGGTCCCAACTCTCCCACATGACCTTCTTCAGGCTGTTTAGTCATACAAGCCCTTCCCCTAAACGCCTGCTCCTCTGTCGCCTCCCCAGGGCATCACCTGCACCAACTCACAGCTCAGTGCCTCTTCAGGCTGGTGCCAGAGATGCTCTTTGGACTTTGATGTCATCCCCAGCTGCTCACCACCTCTGAGAGTTCCAGGCTCCTGTCCCCACCACTCTCCTGTCCTCAGAAAGCACCGTGTCTGCACTCTGCTCTTCCAGTAGACTCCACAGCAGAGCTGCTGGGCTGAAGGAGCTGGCCCTTAAGGAAACAGAGAGATAGGAACCCCCTAGCCCTAACCCTAGGTTGGTATTTGTTTCTCACTAGCATGTGTGAAAAACAAACAGAACTAGCTTAGTCCTGTCCGACTGTTTGTGACTCCGTGGACTGTAGCCCACCAGACTCCTTTGTCTATGGGGTTTTCCAGGCAAAGATACTGGAGTGAGTTGCCATTTCCTTCTCCAGGGGATCTTCCTGACCCAGGGATCGAACCCCAGCCTCTTGCATTGCAGGTAGAATTCTTTTACCACCTGAGCTATAGGGAAGTCCCTATAGTTTTTCACTAAGCAAGAAAACAGGCAGAGATGACCAGCATCTTGATTTTGTCCTTCTTCCTATTCAGCCGGGATCCTGGGCTCTTTGTTCTCCTAATCACTCCCCAGACCCTTCTCCATCCAGCCCTGACCTCTCTCTTCTACATAAAGTCCTGTTGTCCCTAATGTCCTAATCATCCCCTGCCTCGGCTCCCAAGGACTCTCTGAGCCAGAGTCCAGTATTCTGTGCTAGTCCTTCAAATGAGATCACAAGACAGGCCCTCTGGCCACAGAGAGAGTGACTGTGGCAGAGGTGCAGAATGGTGCCCCATTCACCAGGATCTATTACCCTTGGGACTTCACAGGGGCCCTGGATGCTGATCTAGTGAATGTGGAATCACATATTTCTGAAAGAGGTTCTAGACCATGAGCAACATTCATAAGGAAAGCCCTTGAAAACAAGTTGCATGACTCACGTCATGTTAAGGCAAAAAATGAATGGAAATTGGAAGTTAAAGGGAAGACTGGTGAAAAGGATGGCCTTGGAGGAAGAAGGTGAGGAGGGGGACAGGGGTAGGAGTAGGGGATTGTAGTTCAGCCAAGGTGCTGAGGGAAAGTCCCTCTAACAGTTCATTTGATCCTGAATTGTGAGCATGCATGCCATGCTCAGTTGCTTCAGTCTTGCACACACACACCCAGACTTCTCAGGACACAGCTCAGTAACTTCCACAAAAGAAAAGGAATTTACGCAGCAGACCCCGAATAGTTTCTAAGCAGGCATTATGGAAAGTAGGTAAGTAAAACGCAGTTTAAGTGTATTCCCCGTGTTCAAGCAGCTTCATCAGGTGCCCAGGAAGCAGCAGACTGTAAAAATGCTTGTGTTTCTCTGCATATTGAAAGTCCTCAAAGAAAACATCTTTGTGAAATTGATTCTGAAGCCCAGCATCTCACCAATGGGAGCAGGATGATGCCCACAAAGGAGGTCTGGCTGACGAAGATCTTGGAGACGACCAGCTCCCTCGGGGCGTCCTCCACGGGGTACTCCACCTGCCAGGTGAGCTGCTGGGCACCAGCCAGGCCACTGCTGTTGTCCACTCTGAAGTCCACTTGCAAGATCTCTTTTGAAGGAGCCATTTGTTCCGGAAAACAAACACACACTGTAAAGTGCAATTTAAAACTGCGATTCAGCAGAATGTCAAGCACGAGATGAATTGCCACATTCCTCTTTGTCAAACTGAAGAAGGATCGCCAAGTTCAACAAGTCACACGGCAGTGTCGATAGAGCCTGATTCACAGGCTGTCACAGATGACCCACACCTCAGAGTGGACGGACCATCCGTCTTCAGGGCTCTGTGGGAATCAGACCGTCCTTCCCCGAGTGAGCAGCTCAGACCGCACCGCATCTCTGGGCACTGTGACAGCCCTGTCCTCCCCAGCCCCGCGTCTGCTACATCACGATCCAAGCGCCACACACAGGACGTGGCCAAACCCTTCACCTAGGGCCATCATCACTCCAGTCCTGAGGCGTAGCCTGGATTCTGGCTGTTTCTACTGCTACTTAAGTGTGTCTGTGGACCCGTGGTTCAAACTGTGGGCTTTAGAATTTGGGGAGAATATCAGTGGCCACCTAGCCTTGTGGAAGCATTATGAGACCAATCTTGGGAAAGGACCCCAAAAGGTACATGGTTCATGACATCAAGTATGATGTGCGTAATAAGGGACTATAGTGGATTCACCTGAAATGGGATGAAATGTAAGGAAAACCCCACCTGGAATGTAAGTTACAGGGATGTAAGTTGGTGCATCCATAGTGGAAAACAGTATGGAGGTTCCTCAGGAAACTAAAAATAGAACCACCATATGATTCGGCAACTCCACTCCTGGGCATATATCTGGGGAAAAAAAAAACGATAATTCAAAAAGATACATGCACCCCTATGTTCAAAGCAGCACCATTCACAGTAGCCAAGACATGGAAGTGTCCATTGATAGATGAGTGGATAGGGAGGGTGTGGTGCATTTATGCAATGGAATACTACTCAGCCATAGAAAAGAACAAAACAATGCCATTTGCAGTTACGTGGATGCAATTAGAGATTATCATACTAAGTGAGATAAGTCAGAAAGAGAAAGACACATGTGATGATATCCCTTATATGTGGAATCTAAAATGTGGCGCAATTGAACCCATCTATGAACCAGAAGTAGGGTCATGGATGTACAGAACAGACTTGTGGTTGCCAAGGGTGAGGGAGTTGGGGGAGGGATAGAGTGGGAGGTTGGGATTAGCAGATGCAAGCTATCATATATAAATTGAGTAAGCAACAAGGTCCTATTTAGCAACAAGGTCCCAGGGAACTACATTCAATATCCTATAGTAAACCCATAATGGAAAAGAATAAAAAAGAATGTGTGTGTGTGTGTGCGTGTGTGTGCATGACTGAATCACTCTGTTCTACAGCAGTAATTAGCACAACATTGTAGATGAACCACTTTTCAATAATAAATAAATAAACAAAAAGAAATCCCCAGCGGCCTTCATTCATGGAGTAGCAGCATGGTACATGTATTTGGAGGAGGGGCGAGAAAGCAGATGGGGCACATGTAAGTGAAAAGGACAAGTGTCATTCTCAGCATCTTTTGGTATAGGGAAAGCCTCTCATCACTGACTTGAACTTGTAAATTGTAGGCTGACTCCTGCTTTAAATAGAGTGTTCAAACAAAAAGCCACCCAGCATGGGATTTGTGAATGACTTCTGTTGTTTAAGTCTGTGTCCATCACCCTGTTTCGAACTTTACCCAGATCCAGGGAATAAGACAGCAAGAGTATTCTAGTTTCCCTGGGAAGAAAGTGTCCAGGCAGAGCAGGCAGACTTAAGATCCACTAAGTCAACTGATTTCACTGGGCTTGGGACAAAGAAACTGTCCCAGTTGTCTGGCACCTGGCCCTGGGGTGATGAGAGCAGGTGCATAGTGGTCCTGAGTGTGAGAGCTGCAAAAGAGAGGTGGCTGGGGTGGGGACTCTAGATGGATTGTCTTTTATTTGTAAAGCACACTTGAGGGCTTCCTGCTGTCTTAGGAATTGCTGATCTTGGGAAGAGCAGTGTCTTCTATGACAGCAAGGGCCCAGATGTCAAAGCATCAAGATACACACACACACAAAAGATGTGGGTAACACAGCCTAACCCAGAAGCTTGTCTTCAGGGACCACTTCCAGACATTGCTTGTCAGTTTATCTCTCACAGTGACAGTAAAGGTCATTTTAAAAAGGGAGAGAGAGAGGAACTTTCCTTGTTCTCTAATGATCATGTCCTCTCATAGATTATTTTACTTTGATCAATTTCAGGATTTTCCAAGGATGAGATGACAAAGCTTCTCTTACTTTTCACAATCCTGGAAATGAAACAAGAGAGGTTGCTTCCAGTATTTAAGACTTTTTTCCTTTTTGTCTTTTGTTTTTTTTTTTTAAAGGTTTTTCCCCTGAGCCTTAAACTTAAGAGCTGACCAAAAAGCAAGGTACGTTCTGAATGGTGACTACACTGAACAAACCCAAAGCATCCTTGACTTCACGTCCCAAGTGATCCTCATCCTCAAGGCAACTTGTCCCACCTCTGACTTCCTCTCCAGAGAGTAACTTTACGAGAACAAAAAGTGTGTCTGTGTCATTCCCAGCTCCATCTGGCATGGTGCTGGCAATTGTTCATTCAGTGTTTGTTTAATAATTAAATATCCTCAAAATTCTGACAGGGGATCCTGTAAAATTCTGGGGATGTAGTTTATATTGTGGGAGACAAAGAACTACCAGTCAACTTAGTTTTGAGCTGAATTATTGGGCTTGCCTGGTAAGCATATTAAGATACACTTTCCTTTCTAGTGGAGACATCTATCTCTCCTATTGGAACATTAGTTCTCAAGTCAGGGGAAGGGATAGTTAGGGATGGGCAGATACACACTGCTATATTTGAAACAGATAACCAATAAGTTCCCTGTATAGCATAGGAGACTCTGCTCAATATTATGGTGACAACCCAAATGGGAAAAGGACTTGAAAAGGAGTGGCTACATGTATATGTATAACTGACTGCCTTTGCTATACACCTGAAACTATCACAACATTGTTAATCCACTCTAATATAAAAAAGTTAAAAAATAAAAGCACTACAAAAATTATAATAGAGATGGAAAAGAGCATTAGTTCTCAAAACGGGGGGCAGTTTTTGGAAGTTTTGGCAATGTGTAGAGATGAGTTTGGGTGTCACAATTTGGGAGACACTCCCAGTGGGGTAGAGACTGGAGATGCTGCTTGATATCTTGTGAATAACTTGGTCCAGTGGTTAGGAATCTGCCTGCCAATGCAACGGACGTGGGTTCGATCCCTGGTCTGGGAAGATCCCATATGCCATGGGGCAACTAAGACCCTCAGCCACAACTACTAAAGCCCAAGAGCCTAGAGCCCACACTCTGAAATAAAGAAGTCACCGCAAGTCCACACACTGCAACTAGGGAACTGTGCCCGCTTGCTGCAACTAGAGAAAGCCCATGCAAAGCAATGAAGACCCAGTGCAGCCAAAAGTAAATAAATATCTTATTAAACATAGAACAGCTGCTTCAACGCCCCTCCTTGATAATTTTCTGGCTCAAAATGTTCATGGCACCAGAGCTAAGAAAATCTACACTTGAACTTTAAGGTTTTCAAAAGCCAGAGCCTGTCTTTAACACCTTAGAAACTCCAGGGTTTAACTTAGTAACTAGTATATTTTTATTTAGCAGCAGTAAGTGCCAGAAAATGGAAATACAGAGGTAAACAAAAGTGATGTAGCCTCTGTGTTAGTAATAAAGTAAATTAATCCTAAGTAGCAATAACTGTTATCAAAATCAAATAGAGGAGTTTAATATGTATCCAAAAACTAAACAGCAAATTAAAACCACAGGGAGATACCACCACACACTTATCAGAATGGTTCAAATTATATATATAAATGCCAGCAAGGGCTCAAAGAAAATGAATCAATTACAAACCTATATATGAGGGTTTATAGCAGCTTTATTTGAAAGAACCCCAGTCTAGAATAGGGCTTCCCTGATAGCTCAGTTGGTAAAGAATCTGCCTGCAATGCGTGAGACCTGGGCTTGATCCCAGGGTTGGGAAGATCCCCGGAAGAAAGAAAAGGCTACCTACTCCAGTATTCTGGCCTGGAGAATTCCATGGACTATATAGTCCATGGGGTGGCAAAGAGTCGGACACGACTGAGCAACATTCACTTTCACTTTCAGTCTAGAATGTTGCTCAAATATAATGGTTATACAAACTGTAGTGTGTACATTCATACCAGGGAGCACTAGGAAACAGAAAAGAACACCGTTGATTTAAGCAACAGCTTGGATGGATCTCAAGGCAATTACCAATAGGATGAATGAAAGAGGCCCTCGTGAATAGCATTTAGTGCCCTTATGAAAACAAAAAACCCAGAGAGCTCCATCACTCCTTCTGCCATATGAAGTTAGCATCACCAAACTTGCATCACCAAATCTCCCTTGTTGGTGGATTCTGCTGTTATTATTTTAATCTCAAATATATTTCTCCAGCATGTGTACTCTATGGAATTTCCCATCTGGCTCTTTAATGATCTAACAGGTAATCCAGTGACTTCCCAGTGGCTAAGACTCCATGCTCCCAATGCAAGGGGACAGATTTGATCACTGGTCAGAGAACTGTATGCCACATACTGCAACTAAGAGTTCACATGCCACCACTAAGACCTGGCACAGCCAAATAAATGAATAAATATTAAAAAAAAGAAAGACAGAAAATAAGCAGGTAATCCAGTCCCTTGCCCTACTTTCCATTCACAGGAAAATATTTTTTTTTTCCTTTCTCTCTCTCTTTTTAAAGTGAAATTTACCTTGCAGACGGGTATGAGTGACCTTATTTTTGCTTTGCCAACACTTCCCAGAGCTGAAAGCAATAAATCTTGATAATGAACAAACACTTTGCTTTCTTCTGCTTTCTCAGCTGCCAGATCCACAGCTATTTCTCACGTTAACAGCTCACACTCACTTCCAGCTTAGTTGATTTTATCAGCATCGTCAGGACCAAGTTCAGACACAGCTAAGACAACGGCTATAATTATTCTTTTCTTTGCCTCTCTCTTGCTGACAATATCCCAAAGCTTCCTAGAAAAATGATGGTTCAGAATCATTTAAAACAAACTCCTCAAAGACAATTTTTTAGAAATTGTCCTTCCTTTTGTTTCATCTTGTGATTGCTCTTGATAAAAAATACTTATTACAGGGTTAGGACACTGCGCTTCCACTGCAGGGGACAGTGCTTCAGTCCTTGGTCTGGTCAGGAAACTAAGTTCCTGCATGTTGTGCGATGTGGCCAAAAAATTGGAAAAAAAATACATATTATGCAGAAGACTTACAGAATCAATAGCTAAATGAATCTCCCTGAGTTAGAAAGAAATCCTAAGACATGAGGTAATATAAGCTGGCTACATGCACAGAAGAGCTTTCAGTTCTTGTTCGCTCTCCTTAAAGATTTTGGAGTAAATATTCATGGGTCTGTGGGCTTGTCTTAAAGCAGCATTGGGGAATTCGTATTTTTTTAAAATTTAAATTTATTTATTTTAATTGGAGGCTAATTACTTTACAATATTGTATTGGTTTTGCCACACATCAACATGAATCCACCACGGGTGTACACGTGTTCCCCATCCTGAACCCCCCTCCCAGTGGAATTTGTATTTTTAATTGTATACTTAATAGCAGTTTTCAAATAAAAAGAATACATTCTCAGGATTCAAAATTCAAAATCTTAAGGAAAATAGCTGAACAAAATTTTCCATTGCCGCCCCCCCTCACCCCTGAGTCTTCAGCCAAACAAAGCTTTTATTCATTTTCTCATTGGCCCTCTAGATAGTCTGGGCATCTATGAGCCTGGATATGAGTGCCTCTTTGCCTCATTTTCATGCAAAAATAGTACTCTGTGCCCTCTGTTGACTTTTTTAAAAAAAATGCACAACATGAGGGTTGTGAGTTAAGTTTCATTTGGGGCAAAACGAGGACTGCAGCCTGGGGTACAGCATCTCAGATAGCTCTGAAAACCTGCTACTAAGACCTAGGGGGAAGGACAATATACATGTGATTTGGGTGAAGGGGGAATACCTGCAATCAAGTGCGTATTTTCCAGAAGATTTCTGCTAGTCTCATGAAGTTTTTGCTAGTCATGAAGGATTTTAGTGCTTTTATAGATATGAGGAGATACAAAAATTGGGCCCTTCAAATCAGCTCCTGAACAATCTGAAGGCCTGCCCTGCCAGTTTTCCCTAAGCACATGCATGCATGCTAAGTCACCTCAGTATTGTCTGACTTTCTTTGTGACCCCATGGACTTTAGCCTGCCAGGCTTCTCTGTCTATGGGATTTCCCAGGCAAGAATACTGGAGTGGGTTACCATGCTTTCCTCCAAGGAATCTTCCCAACCCAGGAATGGAACCAGTGTCTCTTATGTCTCCTGCATTGCAAGCAGGTTCTTTACCACTAGTGCCATGTGGGAAACCCTTCCCTGAGCACAGAGTGCCTCATTTCTGCTTTCTACCCTGAACTCCTTTCAGGGGTTGTTGAAAATCAGCAGCTGCAGCAGCAGATGATTTAATCCCTATAGAGGTGGATGGTAAGTGCCAGTTCATAGTAGACGTGTCCATTCAGCCTCTCGAACACTTGATCTCTGACCCACAGGAAGAGGAGGGCTCTGGTCATTCTCTCTCTGACAATGAAGTGCTCTGGTTGGGAAGTGAGGGCAGAGCCAGTCCCAAGGCCCTTTCTGACCATGGGTACTGGCAAGGACCATCCTCCCATGAATCCAAAGGAGAAGGAGTGAATCACCCTTAGGACTCTGAAGCAGGGCAGCCTTGGCTGAGGCAAGAATTGATGGGGAGGAAAAATTTCTCTCTCTACTGTAAGTTCTCTAGCTGGTCTAAGAATTAAATTGACATGAGACAAATGAACAGGAGAAAGCAAAACTCTAATCACCTGTAGACATGAGTGAAGAGAAGTGAAGTGAAAGTTGTTCAGTTATGTTCAACTCTTTGCAACCTCATGGAATATACAGTCCATGGAATTCTCCAGGCCAGAATATTGAAGTGGGTAGCCTTTTCCTTCTCTTGGGTATCTTCTAAATCCAGTGATTGAACCCAGGTCTCCTGCATTGCAGGCAGATTCTTTACCAGCTGAGCCACAAGGGAAGGCCAAGAATACTGGGGTGGGTAGCCTGTCCCTTCTCCAGCAGATCTTCCTGACCCAGGAATTGAACTGGGGTCTCCTGCATTGCAGGTGGTTCTTTACCAACTGAACTATCAGGGACTGAGCAATTTGCCAAAATGGATAAAACCCTAAACTTAAATACCATCTTCAGCTAAAGATAATAGAAGATATTACAGGTAGGGGGTTAGAACTTTGAAGAGGAGGAACGCAACTCACATGGAGATGAGCAAATGTTTGGTAAACAAATATTTGCTGGGCCAGGCAGAGATCATGGGATAGCATAGACTCTAATCTCTAAGGATTCCCCCAACACCACACCTAGTCCAGATTCCTTACAGACATCTCTGGTGTTAGCTCTGAGAAATGGAGTATTTCCTGCTATATCAGTAAACAAGATGTCACAGTCATCATCGATTCCAGCCCTCTAGTATGAGCTGGTGAGTCTTAAGGCCACTCAGGAAGGAGAAGAATATCTGTGAATTGGCAGTAATCAGGACTGCAGCCACTCCCTATGGTGAGCCCCACGGGAACTCAGGATGTGAATAAACACAGGATACCAGCCCAGGATAGCTTAAGTGTATATGAAAGGAATGATTTCAGTGAGCCCAGGCTCTTGTATCTTCCCATATACAGAAAAGTGCTAATTTTTTAAACTTGAGATATCTGGTTTTCTTTAATTAACAATTATTTTGTGTCCCCTCACCTCCTTGGAGCAGTTCTTTCAGGGTTACTTGAGATGCTGTCTCTTGGCCTTGAAGTCCTAAAATTTCCCACCAAATAAAACACAACTCTCAACTTTTAGGTTATGACAATTTTCTAAATCAACAGCTCTGTTCTGGAACTAGACTCTATATCTAAGGCAGTTAGAAGGAAAATCAGAATCTCTCCCTGAGTCTTGTGGGCCTTGCTTGTTTTTATCTCAAAGTAGTTTGCATGCAAAGAGACATTTTGGGGTGGCAATTTTTGCTTCCCTCTAGAACTATTATGCACTATTGGTGAGAATGTAAAATGATACAATTGCTATAGAAACTGTTATAGTGATTCCTCAAAAAATTAGAATTACCATCTGATCCAGCAATTCCACTTCTGGTTACATACCCAAAAGAATTGAAAGCAAGGTCTCAAAGAGATTCATGTGCATTCATATTCATTGTAAAATTATTCATGAGAGCTAAAATGTGGGTGCAACCCAAGTGTCCTCTGAGACAGATGAATGGATTAGCAAAATATGGTCTATCCATACCATGGAATATTATTAGCTATAAAGAGGAACGGAGTTCTAGGACTTCCCTGATGGTCCAGGGCTTAAAACTTCATGATTCCATTGCAGGGGTGAGGGTTCAATCCCTGGTCAAGGAATTAAGATCTCACATGCTGTGCTGCCAGAAAGAAGGAATTCTGGCATCTGCTACAATATGTATGAACCTTGAGGACATAATGCAGAATGAAATAAGTCAGACAAAAAGACAAATACTATATGATTCCACTTATATGAGATATTTAGAATGGTGATTGTCAGAGGCTAGAGTGGCTGAGTGGAGATGGTGACATTGTTTAATATGTAAAGAGTTTCAGTTTTACAAAATGAAAAGAGTTACCAAGATGGATGGTGATGAAGGTTGCACAAAATTATAAATGCATCTAATACCACCAAATACTTAAAATGTACACTTAAAATGATTAAGAGTTTGCCATATTTTTATTTTTACCACAATGAGAAAAATTTAGAGAGAGAGAGAAGCTTAGGAGCATATTTACATGCCAAATGTCATAACTAAGAAATCAGAAGTTATTTTTGTAACTTTTAATTCATCTGCTGGTTTTCAATACTTCTCAGTTGTGCAGAAATTCGGTGGAAGAAATTTTTATAGGCTCCTGAGATCCTCAACTTTATAAATCTTCATTGGTGAAGAGCTCTCCTTCAGGAAATATAAGTTCCCCAGTATCCAATTAATTAAAACCCAATGATTCCACCACAACCCCTACTTGGCCCATTGTATTCATTGCAACAGCTTCCAAAGCTTTCTTATAGGCCAATTACTCCAAAGTGATTAGGCTTTAAGTCAACCATACTTAAAAGGATTGTGTGCATGTGATTTCTGTAAATTATTCCTTGCTAATTATAGCTATGCGAGTAATCCTGATATTCTTTTGATGGAAACATGCTCTTGTCTAGAATGTGTTAATTAACAATATTATTTTGTCTGGCTAGTCAAGTATCAGTTAGAATCACACAGGAGGAAATGGTAAACTGTATTAAAGAAAAGTGTGTTTCTCTCTTGTCTTGCAAAACTTGCTCAGGTCCAAAGAGAGAAAGCCAGAATGAGATGGCTCCGGATAGAAAGTGGCCACGACGGTTTTTAGAGGAGTTACTTTTCTAGGCTCCAGGAAAGGAAAGTTGGGTCCAGAGAAGATTCGAGCACCGGTTCTTTTGCACCAGTTGATGTTCCTCTCACGTCAACAGAACTGAAAACCTCGTTTTGGGGAAACAGACTCATTAGTGCATTACAAAGGAATGCGAACTGAAGTTTGGGTAATGATGAAATCTGGGTGTGAGTAAGTACCTGGTCAGCCCTGTAGGGGAAGCAAAATTTGCCCGCCAAATTTTGTCTCTTGTGAGACAGGAAGGAGTCAGGCACAACCTGGCATAGCTGTTGAGGACATGACATAAATTGGTTAGAACAAACTAGATTCAAGATGGCAGACAAGTGCTTTACCAGTCGACCTTGAGCATGTACACGTGCATTATAACACATCAGCAGGTTAAGTAGCACTCCCAACAGGCGCCATGACAGTTCTGCAGCCAACCATAAAAGACCAAAAGGTGGACAGTAGCCCAGTTCCTGGAAATCCCTGCCCCTCCTCCAAAATAGTTGGAATAATCCTCCCACTCATTAGCCTATGAAATTACCCAGCCTATAAAAACTAATCACACCATAGTTCTTTACCTGAGGATGGTATTTAAGGTGAGGATTTCAGCCATTTTGGCAATTTCCTCAGTTTTCCTCAGTCTCTTCTGCGTGTGTGTGTGCTAAGTTGCTTTAGTCATGTCTGACTCTCTGTGATCCTAGGGACTGTGGACGGCCAGGCTCCTCTGCCCATGGGATTCTCCAAGTGAAAATGCTGGAGAGGGTTGTCATGCCCTCCTCTAGGGGATCTTCCTGACCCAGGGATTGAGCTCTGGTCTCCCATATCTCCTGCACTGCAGACAGATTCTTTATTGCTGAGCCTCCTATATATACGTGTTTTTAAAATTTGATGTCCTCCTCTTAACCTGCCTTATGTTGATTTAATTCTTTGTCCAGCCAGAAGAACCCAGAAGGGTAGAAGAAAATCTGTTCCTCCCTGTTGGGATCACATAGTGATATTGTGCAGGGCCCTGTGGGGTTCCAGGCCACAAAGCCTGTGTCCTCCATTTCTTTGATGATAGGAAACAGCCTTCCTTGACCCACTCAGCCTCCTTGACCCACTGTGAATTCCAATGGGCAGATTCGAGCAGCTCTTAATTAGGGAAGGGAGGGGATGCCAGACCAGGCAGAAACAGCCAAGAGCAGCCTTGGGATAGGGTCCTGGTTCCCCCAAAATGGATACACACAACAATATATTTGATTTTCTTTACAGATATTGAAACCTTCTCAATGTAGGAGCAGTTAGCAATTAACAATTGTATGCTGCCCACAAGCATGTAAACCCCAGGCCAGTTGGACCGGAAGGTTGATGATGCTGACTTATTTCACCATCAACCCATCAGAAGAGTGCCCACCAGCTGATCACAACCTCCTCTTTGAATAATTACTGTAAAACTTCTCATTATCTCTCCCAAGTGAGGACACATGGTTTTGGGGGCATTAGCCCACTATGTCTCCCTTTGCCTGGCAAAGCAATAGTTATTCTTTTCTACTTCACCAAAAACTCTGTCTCTGAGATTTGATTTGGCACTGGTATACAGGGAAGCTTAAATTTTTTCATAAATGGGAATTGGCCAGTGTCTAAGAATAGCCAAATGATGACCAGAGGCCAACTCTGGCCCCCAGATCTTCTTCATTTAGCCTACTTACCATTTGTCAACACCGAAATGATAGATAAGAAAATATGCATTTCTATTGGTCGGAAGCTTCACTTATTTCAGGACAGACTATGATCTTATCATAATGATCGAAAGCTGCCTCAGAGAAACACCCTCCCAGGGTCACGTCTCAAGAGGAGTGAAGTCCCTCATCAGATACTGTCCCTGCTCTTAATAAAACTACCTTTACCTTTACAAAGCCATTTTTACCGAGGTCTGACTGTACTGTGGTCCGGGCCCTGACAAAGCAATTCTTTTATTTGTTGTTGCCTTTGAAGTAGGTAAAATGAAAACCCAAAGGGGTTTCTGGGAAGAAAAGTAAAATATAGCATGCAATTATCTTCAAGGATCTATTTTCATTTACCTAATTGTATGTTTTCATTACAAAATCAGTTTTGCCTTCATGGTTGAGAAAGAAATTAAAAAAAAACAAAAAACAAAAACCACACTTCATTTGGAATCAATTCTTTTGGATAGATTTCTACTGAGAGAAGATACCTCTAAGAACAATGTTTCCAAGCCTAGACTGCTCTTTTTTATTTTAATTCATTTAATCCCCACAGTGAAGCTGCAAGGAAACTCTTACTTGATAGAAGGGATACAGAGAAGTTTGTCTTCTGACTCAATGCACACAGTTGATCGGAGGCAGAGGTGCCACCAAAGAACCCCACTCTTAACCTCCAAAATCTAGGCTACACTACACCTGCTTCTGTGCTCAGTTGTGATGCAAGGTTCCTGTCTATGGGATTCTCCAGGCAAGAATACTGGAGTGGGTTGCCTGCCGGGAGCCAGCATGAGGAACTCCGCCCTTGGCAAAGGTCATGAGGAAGGAGGCTCGGCATTACGCAAAGGCAGATTGAGCCTCAGGAGACCCCCTGTTCCCGAGCATCTACCCCCAAAACCAGAGTCTATTTTATGCTCTCACCTACACCTCTGACTTTTAAATGGCTCTCCCCCATCACCATTTCTCTTGGAGAAGGAGTTAACTTGCAGCTCCAGTTAATAAAAATTCCTGGGCGTGACAAGAGTGTTTCAACTTACAGACTCCTCTGAAGGTTCTCTAGCCTGCCTGAGTGGGTTCATCCAGCCACACGTGATTGTTTACAGCCTCCCAACCGTGAGAGGCACGAGATGCTTTAAACTTCCTATATACAGACTCTTTTGAAAAGTTAGAAAATTATTAGTATAGTATAGTGGGTTGATTAGGAATTATATTGGTGAAGGGTTTTTCATTTATTGTGCCAATAAAGGAAAGGAAAGGCAAGTGAAGTCACTCAGTCATGTCCGTCTCTTTGCGACCCCGTGGACTGTAGCCTACCAGGCTTCTCTGTCCATGGGATTCTCTAGGCAAGAATACTGGAGTTGGTTACCATTTCCTACTCCAGGGGATCTTCCCGACCCAGGGATCAAACCTGGGTCTCCCTCATCAGAGGCAGATGCTTTAACCTCTGAGCCACCAGGGAAGCTAATTACTGCTAATTCCCTGCCCTTGGTGTGACAAGGGTGTCTCAGGTCAAACCTCTCTGCTGGCAAACTAGTTTGTGTGACAGGATTATCCATAGTCGCTTAGTCGTGTCTGACTCTTTGAGACCCCATGGACTGTAGCCAACCAGGCTCCTCTGTCCATGGGATTTTCCAGGCAATAGTACTGGAGTGGATTGCCATTTCCTTCTCCAGCGGATCTTCCTGACCCAGGGATCGAACCTTTACCGTCTGAGCCACCAGGGAAGTCCTAAGGATTATCCATACTTCTGCCAAACACATGATTGTTTACTACCTCTCTACCATAAGTAGCACAGAGAGTCTGGAGTATTTTGAAGGTCTTAATTAGCATAGGGCTTTTCTCATTGTTGAGTCAATGATTGCCGCAGGCCTCCATATCCTTAGGCACCTGGGAATATATTAATCAATGTATTTGGAATATAGAAAAGGAAATATAGTAGTTTTGATGTTAGCAATACTAGACTTTTTGAGTTAATGAATTTTCTCTTTTGTTATAGATCACTGTACTTTGTTATAAATCACTGTGTTCTTGCTATGTAAAAATGTAACTTTATCACTATCTTAAGACTAAATAGATCTTAAGGGGAATACTGGTGAAGGGTTTTCATTTTTTGAGCCAATATTTGCTGCTTAATCTCCATATTCCCTGCCCTTATAATGAATATAACTAGCATATAGGAAAAATAAGTATTAATCTTTAAGATTAATCATGTTAAACCTTAGACTAAGTAAATTCCTTTCTTGATTGTAACCCACTACATCCTCACCCTATAGGAATGCAACTTTATTTGGAGGGTGGTGCTTGGTTTAATTAAAAATCACCCCTGGAAAAATAAGTTTCTGGTTGACTGACCGTTATCAGAAAGGATCATAAAATGTCAGCAGGCCTCATGGCCAGATGATGATGTAAAACCCCATAAGACCTTTGTATAATTTTATATGAAGCACTTGATTTTGACAAGGGTCAGGTCTGCTGACCCCCACGTGACTCTGTATTCATCCCTATGTATAACAAAGGTATATAAGCAAACCTAAAAATAAAGAAAAACGGATCAGTTTCTGGAAAGACTGATGCCCCCATGTCTTTCTTTACCCTTCGGGCTGAATTCCCATCTGGTACGTGGGTGCTCACCAACCCTGCTAATTTTGCCTGGGTTTCTAAGATCGGACTGGGGAGGCCTCAGTGCCTCCTCTCCTTTGGGAGAATGGAAAGACGCCTGTGGCCTACATAGGTGGTGATTGGTATTCCACGTAAACCAAGTTATTCAGCCTCCTTTTCTCCACTAATTTTCCCACTACACTATCCGTTTCTAATCCCTCTCTATATCTGTAATTAAATAAGTTTTTTCCTAGGATGCCTATTCCATCTCCCCTTCGAATTACCCTGGATCCACCGGGGCTGGACCCCGGCAGTTGCCATTTTCTTCTCCAGGGGATCTTCCCAATGCAGGATCCAACCCATGTTTCTTGCATCTTCTGCAATGGCAAGCGGGTTCTTTACCACTAGCCCCAGCTGGGAAGCCCCACACTTACCTCTAAAAAGCTCCCTTTTCCCTTGGATCTGAATAATTCCTTCCATATCACACTGAGAACAGCTCTGCCACAGCTAGATGGTGGGTGGTATGCAGTGGTCTCAAACCCAGAAGGGTCAGCAGATGGCTTCAGTGGGTAAAACACACAGGTGTGGTTCTTAAAAGCAAAGCTCAGCTTATTTGCATTTAGAAAATAGCCAAGTTGAAACCTCAGCCTTTTTATTGGTTCATTATATTTTTCATCATCTATCTTTTCTGTGTATTTATTACAGTGGTACAAAGGCTTATTTCTAATGGGTGTTTTAAATGGATTCTTTCAACATTTTATGCTTCCATTTGCATATTAATCATATAGAAATACTCTTCTGTGTGATTAAGAAATGTGCTTTCTCATTTATCTTGAAGCACACTGCTCCCTTGTCTAGCCTTTCCCGACTTTTTAGACAATGTGGATAATAAAAATATTAATTTGGGGAATTCCCTGGCCATCCAATGGTTAGGCTCTGTGCTTCCACTGTAGGGTGCTTGAGTTCAATCCCTAGTTGGGGAACTAAGGTCCCCCTTGCTGCACAGCATGGCCACATAAAATAAAGATATTAATTTAGTCAACACATATAGGTCCCTCACTCAGTTGAAGACACTATTGCAAGCAATTTACATGAAAATAGTTTTTCAATTTACTAAAAATAGTTTAATACCCAAAGCACATCTATTGGGTGATGCAATGGCTGATAATATCTCCCAATGTCACGTCCATTTCCTAATCCCTAGATGTGACCTTTGGAAATAGGTTCTTTGCAGATGCAATGTCAAATCAAGGATCTCAAATGATGAGATCACTGTGGATTAAACAGGTGGGTCCTGTAAAAGAGAGGTCCCCAACCTCTGGGATTGAACGCCTGATGATCTGAGGTGGAGCTGATGTAATAATGTGCTGTGTTTAGTTGCTCAGTCATGTCTGACTCTTTTCAACCCCATGGATTGTAACCCGCCAGGCTCCCCTCTCCGTGGGGATTCTCCAGGCAAGAATACAGGAGTGGGTTGCCATGCCCTCCTCCAAGGGATCGTCCCAACCAGGGATCGAACCCAGGTCTCTCGCACTGCAGGTGGATTCTTTACTGTCTGAGCCATCAGGGAAGCCCATGAATATTGGAGTGGGTAGCCTATCTTTTCTCCAGGGGATCTTCCTGACCCAGGAATCGAACTGGGGTCTCCTGTATTGCAGGTAGATTCTTTACCAGCTGAGCTATCAGAGAAGCCTGAGGTAATAATAATAGAAATAAAATGCATCATAAATGTAACATGCTTGAATCATCCCCAAAACATCCCCTTACCCCACCTCAGTCCATGGAAAAAATTTCTTCCATGAAACAGGTCCCTGGTGCCAAAAAGTTCAGGCACTGCTGCTGTAGTGGACTGAATGGTCTTTGTAAAAGATAAGACAACTTGGTGCCTATGAATGTGGCCATATTGGAAAAAAAGATCCTTTGCAGATGTGACTAAGATGTTATGGTGCTATCATCCTGAATTAACCGGGTGGGCCCTCAATCCAATACCAAACATCCTTGTAGGAAGAGGAGAAAACACAGAGAAGAAAGCAGGATCACGTGGAGATGGAGGCAGAGACTGGAGTGATGCTGCCAGACCCTCGGAATGCCAGGAGCCACCAGAAACTGGAAAAGGCAAGGAGAGATTTCTGTGGGCAAGACTTTCTCCTGTTGACTTCTCCCTGTGTCTTCACGTGGTCCTCCCTCTGTGTGTATCTGTGTCCTAATTTTCCTCCTCTTTTAAAGACATCAGGGACTTGCCTGGTGGCCCAGTAACTAAGGCTTCACTCTTCTAATGCAGGGGATCTGGATTCCATCTCTGATCAGGGAACCAGATCTCACATGCTGCCGCCACGAGTTTGAAACTAAAAATCCAGCATGCCAAAATGAAGAGCAGAGATCCCATGTGCTGCAATTTAGAGCTGGTGCACCCAAATAAATTAAAAAGACATCAGTCAGATCGGTTCAGGGCCCATTCACATGGCCTCATTTCACTTTAATTACCTCTTTGAAGCCCCATATCTCAAAAAATAGACCTACTCTGAGGTCCTGGAAGTTAGGATTTCAACACGTAAATGTGGGGAGAACACAAGTCCAACCAGAAGTTAATTTTGCAAAAGTTCATGTGCTTCAGCCGTGCAGGAGACTCAGTGTGCTCTTTAGAATCTGCCTGCCAAACAGGAGATTCAGGTTCAAACTCCAGATCAGGAAGATCCCTTGGAGGAGGAAATGGCAACCCACTCTGTTATTTTTGTTTGGGAAATCCCATGAACAGAGGAGCCTGGTGGGTTACAAACAGTCTATGGGGTGGCAGAGAGTTGGACATGAAAGTGACTGAGTATGCATGCCTACATTCCCTCTATTAACTGGAAAATAACAATTTGCCTTCATGAGTCACTCAGAGTCAAAGGACTCCAAATCCATCACACTGTTTTTGTTTTTTTGCAAATGATTAAATATTACTTTCTTTCCGTTTATAGCATCCTCTAAGTGACAGCTGATCCATCAGCTTATCTGTTGATGTTTAACTACAGCATTTTGCATTCATTATTCCCTACTTAGATCATTCTTTTAAAAGAGGAATAACTTCATTCTGCCTCTTGACAGCAGGGAAATTAAATGGTGAGCCATAAAGATGAGTGTTACTCTGGAAAATAAAACACCAACTGCAGAACTATAAAACCCAGCCAGATGTGCATCACCCCAAAATAAGATACACAAGCCCTGGCTTCAGGAAAATTCTTTCATTTCAGAGAATGAAGAAACCTTCTCACTTCAAGTACAGCATGCTAATTGGCACAACCATTTTGGGGAGAAATCTGACAACACTGAAAGTTAAAGATATGTGTACCCAAGGATGTAGGGGACTTTATGGCTATGTAAAGGCACTAAAGGCATGGCATAACCTTTTTTAAAAATCATAGCACAATTATTAAATAAATTTTACATGACAACTCAGAACACACACAAAGGCACACAGGCACACACACACATATCTTTAGATTCACGTGGATAGACAAATCTATGAAATGACAGTGTGGTCTCAGGACTAGATTAACACTCCTTCTTGTTGTCAAAATACAGTCTATAGCATTCTGGACTCCCTTGGACATCACAATATCAATGAAAATAATCAATAAATAATCTATAATAAAAATAGAAGAACTTCCCTGATCCAGTGGCTCAGACTCCAAACTCCCAATGCAGGAGGCCTGGGTTCGATCCCTGGTTAGGGAACTAGATCCCACATGCCACGACTGAGTTTGCATGCCACAACTAAAAGATCTTGCATGCTGCAACAAAGATTGAAGATCCTACAGCCTCAAGTAAAATCCAGCACAGCCAAATAATTTTTTTTTAAAGGCAAGAAACAAAAAAGAATAGAAAATAATTTTATTTGAGCCAAACTGAGGACTATAGCCTAGGGACTATCTTCCCAGATGACTCTGAGAAACTGCTCTAGAGAAGCATGGGTTCCAACACAGTTTTATATCTTGTCAGAAGAAAGAACATTAAACAAGTCAGGGATATATTTCAAGGAAATACACACACAGATCAACATGTACACAGCAAGTCAGCATGGCTTTGGCACGTGGGAAGGGAGTCTTATCATCAAAGGAAAACCAGCATTGGCATCCCAGGAAGAGAGGCATTTGATCTTTATTTTTAACATGGGCATTTTTACTTTTGGTCAATGTGTCCTTTTCTCTAATAATGAAAGCAGATGAAGAATGTCTGTTTCATAGACCACAAATAGGCTGTTTTCAGTTCAGTTCAGTTCAGTTCAGTCGCTCAGTCATGTCCGACTCTGCGATCCCAGGAATCGCAGCACGCCAGGCACCCAGTAAAGTAATGCTCAAAATTCTCCAAGCCAGGCTTCAGCAATACGTGAACCGTGAACTTCCAGATATTCAAGCTGGTTTTAGAAAAGGCAGAGGAACCAGAGATCAAATTGCCAACGTCTGCTGGATCATGGAAAAAGCAAGAGAGTTCCAGAAAAACATCTATTTCTGTTTTATTGACTATGCCAAAACCTTTGACTGTGTGGATCACAATCAACTTTGGAAAATTCTTCAAGAGATGGGAATACCAGACCACCTAACCTGCCTCTTGAGAAACCTATATGCAGGTCAGGAAGCAACAGTTAGAACTGGACATGGAACAACAGACTGGTTCCAAATAGGAAAAGAAGTACTTCAAGGCTGTATATTGTCACCCTGCTTATTTAACTTATATGCAGAGTACATCATGAGAAACGCTGGGCTGGAAGAAACACAAGCTGGAATCAAGATTGCCGGGAGAAATATCAATCACCTCAGATATGCAGATGACACCACCCTTATGGCAGAAAGTGAACAGGAACTAAAAAGCCTCTTGATGAAAGTGAAAGAGGAGAGTGAAAAAGTTGGCTTAAAGCTCAACATTCAGAAAACTAAGATCATGGCATCTAGTCCCATCACTTCATGGGAAATGGATGGGGAAACAGTGGAAACAGTGTCAGACTTTATGTTTTTGGGCTCCAAAATCACTGCAGATGGTGATTGCAGCCATGAAATTGAAAGATGCTTACTCCTTGGAAGGAAAGTTATGACCAACCTAGATAGCATATTCAAAAGCAGAGACATTACTTTGCCGACTAAGGTCCGTCTAGTCAAGGCTATGGTTTTTCCAGTGGTCATGTAGGGATGTGAGAGTTGGACTGTGAAGAAAGCTGAGCACCGAAGAATTGATGCTTTTGAACTGTGGTGTTGGAGAAGACTCTTGCGAGTCTCTTGGACTGCAAGGAGATCCAACCAGTCCATTCTGAAGGAGATCAGTCCTGGGTGTTCTTTGGAAGGACTGATGCTAAAGCTGAAACTCCAATACTTTGGCCACCTCATGCGAAGAGTTGACTCATTGGAAAAGACTCTGATGCTGGGAGGGATTGGGGGCAGGAGGAGAAGGAGACGACAGAGGATGAGATGGCTGGATGGCATCACCGACTCGATGGACAAGAGTTTGGGTGAACTCCCGTAGTTGGTGATGGACAGGGAGGCCTGGTGTGCTGCAATTCATGGGGTCGCAAAGAGTCGGACATGACTGAGCGACTGAACTGACTGAGGCCTCTCTATCCATCACCAACTCCCAAAGTTCACTCAAATTCATGTCCATTGAATTGATGATGCCATCCAGCCATCTCATTCTCTGTCATCCCCTTCTCTAGTTA
Source organism: Budorcas taxicolor (assembly GCF_023091745.1). Lineage (NCBI taxonomy): Eukaryota > Metazoa > Chordata > Mammalia > Artiodactyla > Bovidae > Budorcas > Budorcas taxicolor. The sequence continues at coordinate 49,531,969 of NC_068926.1, read as the reverse complement.
GCATCAAATTCAAGTTAACTTGAAATTTCCTTGCTAGTCTAGTGGTTAAGTATCCATCTACCAATGCAGGAGACAGGGGTTTGATCCCTAGTTGGGGAAGATCCCACATGCTCAGGACAGCTAAGCTCAGGAGCCACAACTACTGAGCCCACTCACCCTAGGGTTGGTGCTCTGCCATCAGAGAAGCCACTGCAATGAGAAGCCCATGCACTGCAAGGAAGGGTAGACCCCACTCACTGAAACTACAGAAAGTCGTTACACAGTAACGAAGACCCAGTGCTGCTGCTGCTAAGTCGCTTCAGTCCTGTCTGACTCTGTGCGACCCCATAGATGGCAGCCTACCGGGCTCCCCGATCCCTGGGATTCTCCAGGCAAGAACACTGGAGTGGGTTGCCATTTCCTTCTCCAATGCATGAAAGTGAAAAGTGAAAGTGAAGTCACTCAGTCGTGTCTGACTCTTCACGACCCCATGGACTATAGCCTACCAGGCTCCTCTGTCCGTGGGATTTTCCAGGCAAGAGTACTGGAGTGGGGTGCCATTGCCTTCTCCAAGACCCAGTGCAGTCAAACATAAACAATTTCAAGTTAACTCATGAATAAGCCAGAATGACTTCCCTTTACCTCAATATGTGAGCATTTCTTTTATCACCACTGAAGATCGTGTTGGTTCATGTCAAAAACATGGTGCTGATTGGACAGAATGAGTAAAACGTGGCTAGTGCCTTTTACTGGAGGCCTTGGAAAGACACATGTGCTCCAGAGGACAGGAAGATTTGGGGATCCACATTGCAGGGACGCTGAACCACATCTAGGGTTCACAGGCAGGCAGACATCCTCTCTGAAGAGAAAGGCAAAGGGCAGTATCTAATAAAACAGTGACAAAAGCACAAGGTCTAGTGGGTCTCTCTTTGGGTTCCAGGGGAAACACCACCATCTATCAAGTGATGTGCAAGGCTGCCAGGTTTGAGTAGAGCCAACAACACGAAGAGGCATTGCAGTCAGTCCAGGGTTTGACGCAATCAGTTCTAATGTTTGGAGTGAAGCATCAGATGGATGGATCCACAATGCCTGAGGTACCTATGGGGAGAAAGATGCAGTATGAAGCTTATGGAACTCCCAATGGGAGAATCATAACACAGGCTCTTGGGGTTCTAAAGCAAGACCACACCACCCAAAACAGCATATTGTATACACTTTATTTTTTAAATTTTGGCTGCGATGGGTCTTCACTGTAGCGAGTGGGCTTTCTCTAGTTATGACCCAAGGGCTTAGTTGCCCTGCAGTCTGTGAGATCTTATTTCCCTGACCAGGGATGGAACCTATGTCCTTTGCATTGGAAGGTGGATTCTTCTCTTTTTAAAAAACATTTTTTAAAAAAATCTTATTTTAAGAATTAAAATGTAAGAATTAAAGATTTTAAAATTAAAAAAAAATAAAAAAAATCTAAAATAAATAAATAAATAAATATTTTACAAGGGAAAAAAAAATCTTATTTTAAAAATAAGCTTCCCTGGTGGCTCAGATGGTAGAGAATCTGCCTGCAGTGTGGGAGACTCAGATTCAATCCTTGGGTCGGGAAGATTCACTGGAGAAGGGAATGGCAACCTACTCCAGTATTTTTCCCTGGAGAATCGCATGGACAGAGGAGCCTGGTGGGCTACAGTCCATAGGGTCTCAATGAGTTGGACACTACTGAGCGACTAACACTTTCACTTTATTTATTTAATGGCTGCAGGGCTTCTCATTTCAGTGGCTTCCCTTGCTGTGGAATATAATCTCTAGGCGTACAGGCTTTAGTAGCTACAGCACGTGGCTCTGTTGCTCTGCATCATGTGGGATCCTCCCAGACCAGGGGTTGAACCTGTGTCCCTTGCATTGGAAGGCAAATTCTTAACTACTGGACCACCAGGGAAGTCCCCCATACTGTATACTCTTTAAAAGGCAGCTCTCTGCATAGCACAGGGAACTCTACTCAGTATTCTGTAATCACCATGAGGGTGAGCAAGGGAATTCCATCTGAAACATCGTCCTAAGATAGGGCAGCACAGGGAAAACCGGAGAGAAAAGACACCGGGGCGGGGGGTGGGGGTGGGGTGGGGAGGGGAGCCTAACTGCACAGACATCACTACTACAAGATCAGGGTAGCAGCGACTTATGCTTTTTGTTTGCTTTTTACCACTTTTTTTTTGAATAGACAATACCAGCATATTAAGAAAATAAATCAAACAGTACAGAAAGAGCATGAATTAACCAATTAAGTTTTCTCCTGTCCTTACATCCCTGTTCTCTTCCTGAGGAACCACTATTCAAGGTTTTTGCTGTGACATATGTATACGGATGTGACATGGAGTCCTTATTTTTTGCATCTTGTTTTTCCTCTTTAAAAATGCAGCTGTAGGGAATTCCCTGGCAGTCTGGTGGTTAGGATTCCAGGTTCTCACTGCTCAGGGCCTGGGTTCAATGCCTGGATGGAGAGCTAAAATACTGCAAGTCACGGGGCAAGGCCAAAAAATAAAATATAAAATACAAATGCAACTCTAGGAGAGTAAGTCTTGAAAGTTCTTATCACACACACAATTGAAACTCAGCATGGTGACATATGTCAACTAGACACAGCAGTGATCATTAGCATTACATACAAAATACCAAATTATTGTGTTGTACACTTGCAACTAATAATAATGCTCTAAAAATTTTGCCTCAGTAATGATAATAATAATAACAAAGCAAAATCAGAAAAAAACGTGCAACTATAAATTTTTCTATATTAAACCGCATAGAGCTTTTAATCTTACCACTTTTCCTGCTCCCAGGGTGTCACCCAAAAGTTAAGGGCTAGGGTGTGCTGACCACCCACCATGCAGGGCCACGGGAAGGTGGAAGGGTCAGCTCCAGGTCTGAGTCTCTGCGTAGTCCCTGAGTCCCTGCGTGGGCAGGGTGAGGGCGGAGCCTGGGTGGGCAGAAAGCCTGTGATGCAGAAAGCTCAGCTTCTCTGTACATAGGTATGGGATTAAATCTTGGAGGCAGAGTTTTGGATGAAGTAGAAAAGGACAGTTTTATTGTTTTGCCAGGCGAAGGGGGACATAGAAGGATAATGCCCTCAAATCCATGCCTCCCAACTTGGGGAAGATAGTGACAAGTTTTATAGTAATTATTCAAAGAGGGCGTGATCAGCTCATGGACCCTCTTCTGATGAGTTGGTGATGAAGTAAGTGGGAGTCAGCATCATCAACCTTCAGGGCCAACTGTCACATGCTTGTGGGTAGCACAACATCATTAACACTTAGCTTCTCCCACCTGAAAGGGGTTTTGGCTGTTGCTGCTGCTGCTGCTAAGTCACTTCAGTCGTGTCCGACTGTGTGCGACCCCATAGATGGCAGCCCACCAGTCTCTTCTGTCCCTGGGATTCTCCAGGCAAGAATACTGGAGTGGGTTGCCATTTCGTCCTCCAATGCATGCATGAATGCTAAGTCACTTCAGTCATGTCAGACTCTGTGTGACCCCATAGACAGCATCCCACCAGGCTCCTCTGTCCACAGAATTCTCTAGGCAAGAATACTGGAGTGGGTTGCCATTTCTTTCTCCAGGAAGGGGTTTCAGTGTCTGTAAAATAAAGTCGAAGATATTGCTGTGTGTATCCATTCACAGGGAAACAGGACTTTGCCCTAAGGCTGCTCTTGACTCTTTTCTCCTGGTCTTGGATCCCCTCCCTTCCCTAATTAACAATTGCTTCAATCTGCCCATTGGCACTCAGGCAAGGTCATGTAGGCTAAATGAAGGCTATTTCCTAGAATCAAAGAAATTTGGGACGCAGAAAGGCTCCAATACCCAGGAGCCCCACAGGGCTCTGCACCTTATCATGTGGGCAGAGCTCTCTAGGGCTGCGACCCAGAGCTTGAAAGAAGGGCGTGGCCACATGAAAGTTATTAGTCGGAGGAGTGCATCCTCCCAGACGCCTCCAGGGCATGGTTATCTTCTCCTGGAAGGATCTGGGTGTTGTCACACTGCGCTTTGGTACTCACCTCCCTTCCAGGTGGGTACGGAGGGCCTGGGCAGCGGGGCCGGGCGGAGGTAATGGACAGGGACAGGGGTGGCGAACAGGCATTTCCGGAGATGGAACTGGGACGGGAGGTGGGGAGTGTGGGTGGGAGGTCGGGAGTGGGGTAGGGTCCGAAAGTGGTGAGGATGCGGAGTCGCTGGTGGAATGAACTAGAGACAGGACCGACCAGGACCGACCAGAGAGGCAAGCGAAGTAGGGGCGGATCCTGGGTGGGCAGGGCGGGGGCGGAGCCTGGGTGGGCAGGGCGGGGGCGGAGCCTGGGTGGGCAGGGCGGGGGCGGAGCCTGGGTGGGCAGGGCGGGGGCGGAGCAGGGTGGAGCGTGGCCTGGGCGTGTCTGGGCGTGTCGGGGGCGGTCTGGTCCAGAGCGAGCGAAGTCTGGCGGCTCCTGGGAGCTGGGGGTCACCCGCAACCGCTCTAGGGGTCTGGGTGTACGGGAATTGGTCTTCCGACGGGAGGCGGGCTGGACCGGGCGCGGACATCGCAGAAGCAGCACGGCCGGTGACTCGACTGCTAGTGACGCCCTGGTGTTCCGGGAGGCGGCGGGAGACGCAGGAGCAGAAGTAAGGCGAGGGCGGGCGGCTGTGGCGCTGATACTGGCGGCTCGGGAAGCATCCGGCCTCCAGGTGCTTCTGGGAGGAGGGAACCTGAACCTGGAGTTTGTGCGGGGAATCTGGCGAGCTGGCTGTTCGCCCAGGGGCGCCAGTGCAGGGGCGTGTCCTCCTCCCTGAATGGAAGGCTCCTCTCTGGAGCCCTGGGGCTTTGGGGGCCAGTTTGCCTGCTCTTGCATCTCAAGGTGGTGCCCCAGTGTCGATAAAAGGACGTGGCCAAGGGGAGAGTTCTGTGGATGGTCTCTCAACTTCCTGCTCCCCGGTCAGTCAAACTGCGGTCCTGGGGTAGGCGTGTCCTGACTTCTTGCTTTACTACCTCACACGAGGGGTCCCTGCCCTGCTCCTAGTTCAGTCAACCTGTCATCACGGAAGTTGAAGAGAACTCTCATCACCTCCATCCCTACAACTGTGGGGTCTCACTCCACCGCTCCTATATACTCCAGGTTTTTGGGCCCCCTTCTCCACAACTCTGGGGTCCCAAGAGCCGATGTTGGCCTACGGAGGAAGGCAAGGTTACAGCGCTAGTTTCTTGCCAGGAATATGGGACCACCCGGAGGCACCTGAGATTGAGATAAAAGCAGTTTGGGGGGTTCGGGTAGAGAGACTGGGGGTGGGGGGGCTTCACCTTCAAGACTCTAATAAGGCCTATGTATCCTGTAGAATTATTTGTTGGTGTTTCCCATAAGGAAAATTGCATTTCAAACCAAGTGGAGTTCAGAATCTGTAGTGCTCATAAACTATTGGTGATCTGACTCAGTTTCCAGGACTCTCATTTTAATTCTGTGTTTTACTTCCTCCTTTCCACTTTGGGGACAAAGGACACGGTTCACCATCTGTATACAGATTTTATTCATCACCATCTTTTCTGTTCAGGAGTCTTTATGTAAGAAGTACAAAAACCTCCTTTTTCTTAGATCAGGAATCAGAAAACTACAGCCAGGGGCCAAATCCAGTCCATCATCTGTTTTGTAGATCAAGTGTTAGAATACAGTGGCACATTTTCATTGATTCATCATCTCTGGCTGCTTTCCTGCTCCAACAACCAAGCTGTGTAGTTGTGACAGAGTCTTGAAATTTTCTTTTTCTTCTTCAGTCCTTAAAATATTTGAGCTGTATTATGTAAAGCACAAAGAAATGCTGGCGAATACTTGTCTAATGGATGGATTTGTGAGTGGCAAGTGAATGGTGGCATGTGAGATTGGCTGGAGCTTCCTTTTCTGGTGTAATTATTCAGTAGGGCTGCATCTTTGCGGACCCCACCGAATCTTGTCTTCTCCTGTCTTGTCTGTCTGCTTTAGAAGATCTTTTTTAAGGAGTAAGATCGTCGTCATCGTCGTTGTTGTTCAGTTGCTAAGTTCAGTCACTAAGTTGTGTCCAGCTATTTGCGACACGATATGGCCCTCCAGGATCCTCTGTCCATGGGATTTCCCAGGCAAGAATGCCGGAATGGGTTGCCATTTCCTTCTCCAGGGGATCTTCCCAACCCAGGGATCAAATCCTTGTCCCAGGTGGATTCTTTACTGATGAGTCACCAGGGAATCCTTAGAAATTAGCAGAGGGGTTCTAGTTGGCAAGGTACTGGGGACCAACCAAGATACTTGCAAGAGGTTGCCAGGTGGCCACCGTGGCCTTACTGATCCAGATATTGGGCCTGAGAAGTCTAAATGTGATTTTCCAACTCTACACACTCAGAAAATTATGTCTGGATACAAAACTGTGATATCTGTGGATATCTGGATCATAGGGCATATATTTTCTTACACTATTTCATCAAGTAGTAATGTTTTCAAACTCAGATAACTCAGATGGTGTTTATTACTTCTGTGAGAATGAATTTTGCATTCCTTTTAGAAGAAATAAGAAAGATTGCATGAGAAAAAGTAAATATATAACCAGAGTTACATAATTAGGAGACGGGCTCGCATTTTTTAAACTGTATATATTTAAAATTTTTATTTACTTATCTATTTTTGATCGCCCTGGGTCTTTGTTGCTGCAAGAGGGCTTTCTCTAGTTGCGGCGAGTGGGGGCTACTTTCTAGTCCTGGTGCATGGGCTTTTCATTGCCGTGGCCTCTCTTGTTGCAGAGCACAAGCCCTAACGTGTGCAGGCTTCAGAAGTTGTGCTGTGTGGGCTCAGTAGTTGTGGCTCCCAGGCTCCAGAGTGCGGGCCCAGTAGTTGGGGAGCACTGGCTTAGTTGTGCAGTGGTATGTGAGATCTTCCTAGACCAGGAATCAAAACTGCGTCTTCTGCACTGGCAGATGGATTCTTAACCACTGGACCACCCGGCAAGTCCAGGTTTTCACATTTTATGCCTCTTCCCCTCAACACTCTTCCTCCCCTTTTCCTCATTGGCCTTGCTTGTGCTGCTAGAAACACAGACATGTTTGCTTTGGGATGCCAATGTGTGCCTATCTAATATTCCCATAATATCTATTGCATAATATTAATAAATATTGCTTATTTTATCCTTTCTGTTGAATTATGCTATCAGATGAGATGTTAAATGTAGACTCATGGGATGTGTCTGACAAAGTGAGTATATGAATATATTCCTAACAAAACATCCTGCAGAAGCTGTAATCTCTGAATTGTGACAACCTTAGGTAGAATCGTTTTAATAGAATATAACTTACAAACTGCCTGCAATACTGTGATAAGAATTTTAAAAGCTTTTCAGTGCAAAAACCCAGTGCTTTGGGTTAGAAAGGCAGAAAAAGTCTTGATTTTAAATAGTATTGTAATGAATGCTCATTGTGAGGCCGTGTGAGTAAATGAATTTGAAAATCACGTGATTATAAAGGAGGACAGAAGAGATTAGAAAAAGGAGCACATTTGAAAGTGTTCTAACAGCTAATGTCAAGCCAAAGGAAATGAGAGTCACACTAACAGGCTGCTTGTTTGGGGACTAGATACATCCAGAGAGCTTGGCAGTGGGGTTGTTCTTTATAGAAATATTGTTGTCCCTGTTTCCTTGGATATACCTGAGTATTTCTAAAAGTGAAAAAAACAGGTCAACGTATATGTGCTTCTTTAGCTGACCCAAAGATGCACAGATCTGTAGTCTGAAGAGCTGCTATAGCTAATATGAAGACCAGGGAGCATGATCATAGATGCTTATTTATGTCAAATTGTTGGAGTTATTTGTTATTTAGCCACAGCTAACTGATACACCCACATTGATCTCTACCTTCTCTTCAATACTTTATCCTTTACTCCACCTACAGCATGTTTTAGAAACAATTTATGCGTTACCTCACATTATTCTCTAGCTTTATTAATATATTATTTAAGGTTGCAAATGAGAGAAACTCAATTGAAACTGGCTTAATGCACAGGGGCAATTCGTTAACTCACATAATAAATTCACATGGATCAAAGCGTTGAGATAATATTGTTAGGATCTTCTTTTGTTCGGCATTCTGAGGGTTTTCTTGTATTTCTTTGTAGGGGGAAGGTGAGACCCTAGAAGCTCTAAGTTTTCATTCAACCAGGTTAGTACATACTCAGAATAAATCAAAACTTTTCTTTTTCAGTAATTACAGATAGGGCACACAAAGGGCAAGCATGCCTTGAATATTGGAGTGAAATTCTTTTCAGCCCTCAAATAGCCTATTTTGTGATATTGGTGCATCTTTAAGTTGATTTGAAGGTTCTGATAGCTTACACATCGAGTGAACAGTGCTGGTAATCATGGTCTCTGAAGGAGAAAATCTAACTCTAAGACCAAAGATGGATCTGTTCCTCAGATCGTGTAGCAAAGTTTTCTTAAAGTGTAAAGGGACAGAGAAAGCTTCTGACATAGACATCAGAAAGGGGCAGAAAGATTACCCATCCTCACTAGATTAAGCAGGGCATTATATACTTCTGAACTGGCTGCTGAGAAAAGGTTAAAACAATACCTCAAGGTTTTAAGAGTTTCACCTGACCCTTTCCCAAGGCATACTTCCTGAGATAACTTCAGCACAAGATTAGCCAGAGAGAATGGGTTCCAGGCAATGTCTCTGCAATGTCTCTGGGCAAGATATACTGTTGTTGTGTAATCAGGGGTACAACTCTTGAGAAATGGGTTCCCAGACAAGATTTGTTACACTTTTAAATAGTAACATATAGCCCAAGAAAAGAATTTCCATGAGCAAGACACTGGCTGTGTAATTACCAGCTCTGGACCTAAAGAAAAGCCAGTTCTCGGGTAATTGTTGCACAAGGCTTAAGGAAAGCATGAGCTAGAATGTTCACCTCCTTCTTAAAGTGCTCTAGACTCCCTGCCTAAGTTAACTCTCTCGGCTCAGTTCAGTTCAGTTCAGTCGCTCAGTGGTGTCCAACTCTTTGCGGCCCCGTGAATTGCAGCACGCCAGGCCTCCCTGTCCATCACCGACTCCCGGAGTTCACTCAGACTCACGTCCATCGAGTCGGCGATACCATCCAGCCATCTCATCCTCTGTCGTCCCCTTCTCCTCCTGCCCCCAATCCCTCCCAGCATCAGAGTCTTTTCCAATGAGTCAACTCTTCACATGAGGTAGCCAAAGTACTGGAGTTTCAGCTTTAGCATCATTCCTTCCAAAGAACACCCAGGACTGATCTTCTTTAGAATGGATTGGTTGGATCTCCTTGCAGTCCAAGGGACTCTCAAGAGTCTTCTCCAACACCACAGTTCAAAACCATCAATTCTTCAGTGCTCAGCTTTCTTCACAGTCCAACTCTCACATCCCTACATGACCACTGGAAAAACCATAGCCTTGACTAGATGGACTTTTGTTGACAAAGTAATGTCTCTGCTTTCCAATATGCTGTCTAGGTTGGTCATAACTTTACTTCCAAGGAGTAAGCATCTTAATTTCATGGCTGCAGTCACCATCTGCAGTGATTTTGGAGCCCAGAAACATAAAGTCTGACAGTGTTTCCACTGTTTCCCCATCCATTTCCCATGAAATGATGGGACCAGATACCATGATCTTAGTTTTCTGAATGTTGAGCTTTAAGCCAACTTTTTCACTCTCCTCTTTCACTTTCATCAAGGCTTTTAGTTCCTGTTCACTTTCTGCCATAAGGGTGTTGTCATCTGCATAACTCTCTCAGTTCTTTATAATTCCGTTATGTAGCAAGCTCCACAGTGTGGCCCATGTTTCTCACAGGCCTGGAATGTCCTCAGTCACTGTCTGCTGAATGAATATCCTTGTGTGTTTCATAATCAAAGACACCGTGAGTCTGTGCCAGCAGTCAGCTTGCTGTGTGACCTGCGGTTGATCAGGCAGGGTTGCTGAGGCACTAACAAAGCTTTTGTATGAGGCAGTCCATTGCCCTGAGCTGGGTCCTCGATATCAGATGATCAGATTTTGTTGCAGGCAACACTGCGGAAGTATAAGCTCAGTGAAACCCAATTAGCAGTAGCTCTCAAGGATGCAGAGTGTAATTGCTTATTTTCCTAAATAACAGAAACACACTGTGACTTAATTACAATAGTTTCCTTGTGTAATAGAATTGGGGTCATTTCCAAGTAAGTATATCTTATATTAATGAGATTTGTTCAATCTTATTGGCGTTACTGTGAAATGCCTTCATGCTGCAGATTATTTTCTAAATTGCTCATGTCATCGGTGGGAGAAAAACATCTGATTTCCTTCTGGAGGTGAAATGTGTGTGTTTCAGAAAAGTTTCCATGCTCAACTTTCCTGGGTGACAAGACATGATTGTGCAAACAAAAGAAAGCAAAAAAAAAAAAAAAAAAAATCATGTGTCTCCAAAGCATCACTGTTCGTTTTAATATCCACCATGAAACATCCATGTATTAGGAATTTTTTCACCAGGAGTCTGGAAAGCTGAATCCACCAATAGTCAAGGGTCTTAACATTTGAGACTGAACTCTGCCTCTGGGTATCAATAGTGTTACCAAATACTACCAAAACATTGGAGTTTGGAACAGAGAAATATTATTGTATTGCCATGCAAAGAGACACGTGGTAGTTCTATGCCCCCCAAACCCCAAATTCCCTGAAAGGTTTTAGCCGAGCATTTTAAAGGCAGGATAAAGGAGGGGCGTGGTTGGTTGCTGCAAACTGCTTGGTGTAGGAATCTTTTGTTCTTGCAGTTGTCTATGTAGGTCAGGTGATGATCCTCCTGTAAACCTCCAACAGTAATATTATTCTCCATTCTGCAACTTTTTATCTCTGTATGAAAGGAAAAGTGCTATACCTTTAAGGTCAGAGCCTTGAGGATCCGGTGTATTTCAGGCTCTAGGCAACATTCTTAACTTATAACAAAAGCAATAAAATACAAAGGTGAAAGTAAAAGAAATAGATCTACTATGGAGTCAAATTTGTTCTTCCCTATTATAACATGGAGTTTCCCAACGGTGCAGTGGTAAAAAATCTGCCTGCAATGCAGGAGATGCAGGTTTGATCCCTGGGTTGGGAAGATCCCCTGGAGAAGGAAATGGCAAAGCACTCTACTATTCTTGCCTGAAAAATCCTGTGGACAGGGCCGCCTCGGGGGCTATAGTCCATGGGGTCATAAAGAGTCAGACATGACTTAACAACTAAACAACAACAATTACAACACGACCTTAGACAGATATTTAACATTCCTTTTCTCCAACTTGTTCACTTATAAAGTAAGTGAGACATTCCATTATTGGGTAACTCCTAGAACAAGTGGTTTTCTAGGCGTTAGGAAAAGAGCAGCCCATGTGGCTAGACTAGATTCTTAATTTCTTGGAGCTTACATTCTAGCAGCAAAGACAAAAAACACATAGCTGAATGAATAAATGAATAATTAAGCAAAGGTTAATTTGATGCAAATACAATCAAGATATAATTGAGGTGGGGGTTGTGACTTTGGGAGGAGGATCAAGAAAGTTCCTCTGAGAGTGGTAACATTTGAGTGGCAATTTGAATTATAAATCATTGTTGTTTGGTCGCTCAAGTTGTGTCTGACTCTTTTGCGACCCCATGGACCCCCCTTCTCTGTCTATGGGATTTCCCAGGCAAGAATACTGGAGTGGGTTGCCATTTCCTTCTCCAGGGGATCTTTCCAACCCAGGGATCGAATCCAAGTCTCCTGCATTGCGCATGGATTATTTACCATTGAGCCACCAGGGAAGTGAGGAATTGAAAATTTGGAGTGGGAACATTCCAGGCAGACAGAATGGCACAGGGAGCCTTGAGATGGAAACTTATTGATGTCTTAAAATATCTTCAATTATATATTTCAGCCATTTCTCCTCTTGCAGAAATTTCAAAACTGTGTTCCATCTTTGGCATCATGTTTTCTCCATTGTCATGGGTTGGATTTAATTGTCCTTACCTAGACTAAGCTTTCATTCAGACAATTTCCTAATGAATTGAATGTGTCTAATTAATTAAATTGCTTATGACTCCTTCCTAGATTTTTGCAATTTGTTTTCACCATTCTCAATCTAGCACATACCTCCTTCCTGGCCAGTTTTCTAATGTGATTAGCCAGCAGACACTAAAGCATAGAGGTAAAGAATCTGCCTACAATGCAGGAGACACGGAAGACAGGTGTTCCATCCCTGGTTGGGAAGATCCCCTGGAGGAGGAAATACTCCAATATTTGTGCCCCCAAAATTCCATGAACAGAGGAGCCTGGTAGGCTACAATTCAAATGGTCGCAAAGAGTAGAATAGGACTGAGTGACTAAGCAAGCAGTCTCTATAGCTTAGAGGAAGAAGAAAACGCTGCTGCTCAAACCTTACACCTCCATGTATCCTGATTCCTTCCCAGTTACCAGCAATTGCCCAGGAAGTATGTCAAATTTAAAATGGTCATTCATCTAGTATTTATAGCAAGGGGTTGTGATAGGCTGGGACCTGGGACCTTTTGCTTGCAGCTGGACACTCCTTTCCTCCAGCAACAAAATACAAAGAAACAGTATGAGACTAAAAATAACTGTGTGGATGTGCAGTTGGGGGAAATTCTGAATGAAATATACAAAGAGACCAAAAAAATCCCCCCTAAACCCCCCAAACCATAAACACAACTGCCATTTTGAAGAGCCTGGAGCAAAAGAAAGATTGGTACAGAGCATGCCCCCTGCGCTCAACACCACCTAAGGGGAGGGCAAACCGCCTAAGCCATCCCTCTGGCCAGACCCATGGACACACCCCTGTGCTGTTCTGTGCTTAGCTGCTCGTCGTGTCTGACTCTTTGCGGCCCCATGGACTGCAGCCTGCCAGGCTTCTCTGTCCACGGGGATTTTCCAGACAAGAATACTGGAATGGGTTGCCATGCTCTCCTCTGGACACACCCCTACCCTCACCCAGTGTAAGGAACAAGCTAGTCCACCCTCGGGAAGTGAGCAAGCAGGGGAACCTGTTACTTGTATAGCAGGGACCCCCAGTAAAGCCTTGGCTGAATTTCTTGTCTGGCCTCTAGTCAATTCCTATTGATTGGGGAAGGCCAAGAACCCTGGTCAGTAACAGTATGATGGCATAATGTCCCAGCACTTCTAGGCAGTATTGATAAAATCGACATTGATAAAGATGCTTAGAGTAAGGCAGCTAATACATATTTCGCATGTTGATCAGATAAGTCATTGCCTCTATGAAGGAATGCATAATGCTATGATGGGTCCACCTGCTATCTAGAAATATATCAATCAGTGATGATGGCTAGTTCAACTCAGCCCACTCCAGAACAATCAACCAGAAAGTCAGAGTAAGGTTGCCGTCACTTCATATCCTAGAGCCCAGTAAATGTGCTGCTCCTTTTAATTCATGATTCAAAAATAAAATGCTTTGGCAACGCGACAACCAGTTACTAATGGGGGCGACCTTGTGCAAAAGACAATGTAACTTTTGCATTTGCCTTAAAACGGGGTAATAACAGAATCTGCTTTGCAGGATTGTAAGTTTGTTGATGAATGCCACATGGTGAATATAACACCAACAAAGGACCCCTACAGTTATTATCAATTCTCATTGTACTCATCCTTGGTTGTCACCTTTTCAGTTAAAGCTCTCCTTGAATACCCAATTGAAAATAACAACTCTTAGTCATAAAAAACAATGGAATCACGCCATTTGCAGCAACATGGATGGACCTTGAGATTATCATACTAAGTGAAGTAAGTCAGACAAAGACAAATACCGTATAATATCACTTATATGTGGAATCTAAAATACAACACAAATGACCTTTTCTACGAAACAGAAACAAACTCACAGACAGAGAACAGACTTATGGTTGCTGAGGTTGTGGGAGGGTTGAGGGAGGGAAGGACTGGGATTTTAGGGTTAGCAGATGCAAGCAGTTATACAGAGAATGGATTAACAGTAAGATCCTACTGTATAGTACAGTGAACTATACTCAATATCTTGTGAGAAACCATAATGGAAAAGAATATGAAAAAGAATGTATAACCTGATAGCTTTGCTGTATAGCAGAAATTAACACAACATTGTAAATCAGTTACACTTCAATAAAATAAATTTAAGAAAAAACAACTTGTTTTCACTGTCTATTCTCTTATCCTGCTTTATTTTGCTTCTTTTTTTTTTTTTGGCATTAATTACCATTTGACCTGCTGTATATTTATTTGATTGTTTATCTGTTTCACTGTAAAAAAACAAACAAAAAAACTTCCTGATCACTGAAGTCATCCTCCCTGAAGGATCATCCATGTCTAGGTAAGTGTGTTGCGTATAGTTGGTGCTCAATACATACTTGCGGATTAAACAAACCAAAAGTATCACAATCAACCAGGCCTCGTGCGAGGTTGAGCTGTAGGGACTGGCCAGTGGCTGAGTCAGGTGGATAATGCAAAGGCAATTTTTAGCTCTTCTTGCTCTATTCACAGCTGGAGAATGAGCTGGGAAACAACTGGATCACTGTTTTAGGCTGTCATCTCAGGTGGCACAGTGGTAAACAATCTGTCTGCCAATGAAGGGGATGCAGGAGATGTGGGTTCAATCCCTGGATTGGGAGAATCCCCTGGAAGAGGAAATGGCAACCCACTCCAGTATCTTTTCCTGGAAAATTCCATGGACAGAGGAGTTTTGTGGGCTACTGTCCATGGGGTCACAAAGAGTCTGACATGACTGAGCACACACACACACTTATGGACAAAGACCTGCTTGAGCTTTGTAAAAATAAAGCCCTTCTGATATGCTAAGCATTATAGGTAGACCTTATTACATTATTACATGCCATAATGTGACATCAGGGAGTTTTACTATCATCTTGATCTCTGCTGAGCTGAGATTAAACAACAGCCTAGTAGACACTGGCAGGAGGCATCTAGGTTTCATGGGATTATGAACCTCCTCTCTTTCATGAGAAGAAGGGCATTAAGAAACACCTTGAATAGTTTTTCCTACCCAAAGGCTGATAAATCATTATTGACAGTGGAAAAGGAGAAATAGGCAGTGGTGACTTGAAGCATCATTTCATGGCTTTGGAAGATATGACCTGTGAATCACTAATCTGCATCCTACTTTGGCTATCTGATGTGAACAGCCAACTCTGGAAAAGACCCTGATGCTGGGAAAGATTGAGGGCCAAAGGAGAAGCAGGCAGCAGAGGATAAGACGGTTAGGTAGCATCACTGACTCAATGGACATGAGTTTGAGTGAACTCTGGGAGACAGTGAAGGGCAGGGAAGCCTGGTGTGCTGCAGTCCATGGGGTTGCAAAGAGTTGGACACAACAACTGAACAACAGTCCTTGGAATCAGTTGAAATGCCAGGCACGTTAAAAATAAAAAGATGCTGAATTTAAACAGAATTTTCTGAATGTTATCTGTGGATTCTAATTTGGAACCCTTTTGTTTTTCTTATTTTGATCCAGGAAATATACACTGTCCTCTTAAGTTTATTTTCTTATAAATGAACTCATTAAAATGCAGCAAAAATTAAACAAGCTTAATTAACTTAAGCAAATGTAATATTTTCATGGATTAACTGAAGGGAATAGGACCTAACACATTTATTTGTTATGTGAATCAAACGTATTAAATGACTAGCTTAATGATCCCTCTACAAACTAATACTTTTGTTTTAATGGAAAAGAGAGTTAATCATAAAACAACTCCCTCTAGCAACATAGAATGAATAAGTCATAGCAGACTGTCTTTCTAGATAATTAAAACTCAGATTTAGCCTTTTCTTTCAGAAATGTCTTATTTGATCATTTTATTTATTTAATTTTTAAATATTCCTTCATTTATTTGGTTTTGGGCTCCAAAATCACTGCAGATGGTGATTGCAGCCATGAAATTAAAAGACATTTACTCCTTGGAAGAGAAGTTATGACCAACCTAGATAGAATATTGAAAAGCAGAGACATTACTTTGCCACCAAAGTCCATCTAGTCAAGTTTATGGTTTTTCCAGTGGTCATGTATGGATGTGAGAATTGGACTGTGAAGAAAGCTGAGCACCGGAGAATTGATGGTTTTGAACTGTGGTGTTGGAGAAGACTCTTGAGCGTCCCTTGGACTGCAAGGAGATCCAACTGGTCCGTTCTGAAGGAGATCACCCTGGAATTTCTTTGGAGGGAATGATGCTGAAGCTGAAACTCCAGTACTTTGGCCACCTCATGCGAAGAGTCGACTCATTGGAAAAGACTGTGATGCTGGGAGGGATTGGGGGCAGGAGGAGAAGGGGACGACAGAGGATGAGATGGCTGGATGGCATCACTGACTTGATGGACATGAGTTTAAATAAACTCCGGGAGTTGGTGATGGACAGGGAGGCCTGGGATGCTGCCATTTATGGGGTCACAAAGAGTGGGACATGACTGAGCGACTGAACTGAACTGGACTGAACTGAACTGAGGTCTTAGTTGCGGCACATGGTATCTTGGATCTTCATTGCGGTGTGTGGGATCTTAGGTCGCATAATGTGGTATCTTCACTCTTTCTTGTAGCATGCAGGTTCATTTTAGTTGCTGCACATGGGATCTTGGTTCCCTGACCAGGGATCGAACCTGGGCCCCCTGCACTGGGTGTGTGGAGTCTTAGCCACTGGATCACCAGGGAACTCCCAGATATGGAGACTGAGGATAAGGATGCAGTCCATCACAGTGTTGTAAGCAAAAGGATAGAGGCGCATAAGGAAGCTTAGAGATAGATGTCTTCCATACCTGTCTAATATGTACGGAGGAAAGGTTCATTACATAAGTATATAGAATACCCAGCACAGTATTTGATCCATAGCTTACAATTCATAAATGTGAATTCTTTGTTTATAAATATAGTTGACTTACAATGTTAGTTTCAGATGTACAGCAAAGTGATTCTGTCATACACATGTATATAGCTATTGTTTTCCAGATTATTTTCCATTATAGGTTATTACAAGCTATTGAGTATAGCTCCATGTGCTATACGGCAGGTCTTTTTTAAAAAATCTACTTTATATGTAGTAGTGTGTATCTGTTAATCTCAAACTCCCAATCTATCCCTCTCCCCCCTTTCCCCTTTGTTAACTGTAAGTTTGTTTTCTGTCTGTTAAACGTTAGTTCTTTTAATTAGTTCCAACTGCCAGAAGTCCATAGTTTTTAAATAGATGTTGGACCAAGAAGAAAGACTGAAGAAATAATCTTAATTCTCCCAGGACCTTCCTTTGTGATGGTGAAAAGGAAAGAAATTGATTTTTTTTTTCCTTTTGGTGCCAAGCAGATTGTTGGAGTTAAAGGTCTACAAAGCATTGTAATGTCATTTGCATTTATTAATTTAATAGTTAATCATTAATTAAACTTTATACAATACTGCTTTCATAAAACTTGAGTATAAAATTGCTGCAAATGGATGGAACTATGGTTTTTAGACTGATAATGTAAAAATGTCATTTATCTGCCTGTCTTATATGTCAACGGCAATCCATTTGGGTTAAGATTTGGAGAGAGTGGTAATAAAAATGGAATTTTAAAATATGATAACATGAGCCTATTTAGCTTTCTAACAACAAGTAAAAGGAAACAAAAGGAATAATGTTTGAAAATAGTTATAAAAATTGAGAGCTTAATGGACAGGTCCGGATGCCAGTTGAAACCTACTGCTTAGCATCTCCTGCTGTTTAAAGCTTGATTTTTCTCACAAATATCCCCAAGTTGATTAGAAAATATCTGAGAATTCAATCTAATTACATGTACTGTTTTAGGACTTGGAAATGATTCATCTGGAACGTAATAAAGTTTAATCTTCCTCTTCACCCAAATTAATACTTGTTGATGGAGGGGAACTTACCATATGTGGAAAGATGAGTATATTTCAGAAGAGGCTTCTGCTTACAATGAGACTCAAGAAGCCATTATTCTAATTTGGATTTACTATCTTCTTCACCAGAACTGATCTTTCTTCATCCACACACAAATGATAATTTATGTCCTAATGGTCTGAATTGCTGACTGCCCATTGAGCTTAGAATTCAACCTGAGTTGCTATCCTTCTTTATAGAATGATATATATTTTACTGTGATTTAGAAGTGGCTGAGTGTATTATAAAATGTTTTAAATGTGAAAAAGCATCTCCTCTTAATTTAAACATCTTGTCAGGAGAAAACTGAGCCAACAAGGTAGTAAAATAATGTAATTATTCTGATTTATGGTACATATTCTTTCCTATTTAATCTGTTCTCTTGCCTTCTGAGAGAGAATTCTGGAAAAGTATTTAGCTAAAATAAGTAACTCTTATCTCCACTTGATTTATCTTTCTCTGTAAAATCCATATATATTTTTTCTACTAGGATCTGAATTTATTTTTTCCTTTCTGGGGCAAGATTTATTGGGGGGGCGTGTCTTAAATTTCCTTAGTTTGAGTTAATATTGATCAGCTAATAAGCACTGAGTGGAAATTCAAACATAATCACATGGGCATTCTGGACTTTTGATTCCTTTTAAAGTGAATATAGCAGTAATTTGCTCTCAAGATTGATGGGGACTGGGAAGTTTGGATAAATAACTCTTTACTCCAGTGTAGACGGGGGCTGGATCCTTGAAAATTTGAAAATACTCCACAATGGCCCAAAAGTGGAGGGATGATTTTGTTTCTGAGCTCACCTTGGATGAAGCAACACAGTACTTTAAGCAGATCACACTGAAGGGGTAGAAATGAAAAGAGAAACGTCTTTTTCTGCGAAATAGGGTCAGCCTAAAAAGAGAACGCCAAAGACAGCTGTCAAGATGGAAATCAATCCAAGTTTTTTTTTTTTTTAAATAGAGTGGCAGAAAGTTACAGGAAAAGGAGGCCAGTAACCAAGGAGGAGCAATCATCTTTCTGACTGAAAGTGGTCCGTTGTCGAGAGAATCTTGGGATCCATAGTTAATGAAGTCACCCTCCCCACCCCCCCACAGGACCAGTGCACTGAATGGTTATATTCAGCACATTTGTCAGAACTGTGATCTGCCAATTAAGACCAGCGATGACAGCTCAGTCTTTTATCTGTCTCCAGACATCCCCTCCAAAGGCTTCTGTTTAAATGTGTATTAGCTTGCTCCCTGCAGCATCCTCCAAATACCGCTTTCTAGCTCTTAGGCAGCTAATTAGACAGATCTGATGTCTGGCTGCACGTGTGTGAGTTCTTCCCCGACCTGCCTCCCACGTTGTGACACGGGCCAGGGCTTGCAACGAAAGGAGAGAGATTGGCACCTGCTTGTTTGTCTTCAGACTTGGATGAGTCTCCTTGTGTGTGTTGTGTGTGCTGTCTGTATTGGTTTGTGTACTCCAGGATATCTTGGCTGACTTTCCGAGTCAGTGGAGTAGTGCCTCCTCATATGTTTAAAACTGTTGAATAATACTCCAGATTGGATATTTAGCCACATTTCTGATTTGAGGATGAAAAACCGGTTTTTGTTTCATAGGCTAATTGGTTGCACTCAGGAGCATTGTGGTGAGAAGAATTCTGAAGACAAATCGGGCCCCTGATGGAAAGAGTGCCATCCTGTGCTGGGGTTGATTAGCAATGTCTGCCTTGAGTGCAGGTGTGGAGTGGATACTGGGTGCTGTGATTGATTAGCAGTGTCTGCATGGAGTGGAGGAGTGGAGGAGTGGAGTGGATACCAGATGTGTCATGTCCTGGCTTTCTTGATAGGGATGGACACCTTCGCCTTCCAAATTCCCACTGAGCCTGCAGATACAGATTTTTACAATGATCATGAACAATAAAGTGTCACATTCGGTAATGTGGTTAATTTCTATTTATTAGGACAACAAATAGGTTCTTATCTTTGAAAATTGCCTTTGATGAACTCTCAATACACAAGATCTTGCAGGTCTGTTTCCCAATGTCCCTTTGGCCATTTTTGCTTGAGACTGTCACCCCATGAGAGTCTGCTGCTCTATGGGTGTTGGTTTCCAGTATAAACTTGGGGCACTTTGATCCTTTATGCTTTTGCATAAATTAAAATGAGCAGCACACTTTGGTTTACACTGTCTGGATACTACAGACTAATCAGCCCCGCTTCTAAGATGCTCAAAACAAGGTAACCACATCCAGGTGTTACCTCAGCACAGGACTACCGGCAAGCATCTTCAGTAAACTTGCTACTGTGATGGCCACATAACAGGACTTATATGCTATGTCATTTCCTAGCACACACTCAAAAATATAGAAATACAAAATAATTCATCCCAGAGAGCAGATGGAAGACAGCAAAATGCAAAAGAAGGGGAAAACCAACTCTAAAATGTTCAATTCAGAGGGTTTTGGGAACCCCTTTGAGGATGTGTGGTTTCTTAAGGTGGATTGGAAAAATAGACCCAGCTAAGCAAATCCAGAGAGAAACTGCTGTTTGTCAGCCAGTAATAGAATCCTGGCTGTTTCTGTGGCAAGAATGGGGCATGACAAATTTTTGAAGGTTCTGCCAACACCTCTAATATTTTTGATCCTTTATCGTATTTTATCACCAGATATTGAATATTGTCCCCTGTGCTCTACAGTATGATCTTGTTGTTTCTCCATTCTGTAGGTAATAGTTTGTATCTGCTGACCCCAAACTCCTAATCCTTTCCTACTTCCCCCCCACCGGCCCCCCCCCCCCCCCCCAACCCCCGTCCCTGCGCTGGCAGCCGCAAATCTGTTCTCTATGTCTGTGAGTCCATTTGGGGAATTAATTTTTATTCAAATTTATTAGGAGATCAAGAATCCAGATAACACTGTTGAACTTTTGCTCCTTTGAAAGATGAAGTGGGTCATTTATGGTGAAGCCTCAACAGTCACTCACTGTAACTTCTATTGAGGCTGCAATTCTGGTCCAAGGGAGGGACTGTGGGCCTCACCTTGGGATAATGAGACTGTTAGTGTCACATTAAGGTAATGTGAATGAGACATAGACCCTAGACTGCCTGTGTGCCCAGTCATTTCCGATGTGTGACTCTGCGACCCCGTGGACTGTAGCGTGGCAGGCTCCTCGGTCCCTGGGGTTTCCCAGGCAAGACTACTGGAGTGGGTTGCCATGCCCTTCTCCCGGGGATCTTCCTGACCCAGGGGTCGTACCTGCATCTCTTATGTCTCCTATGTTGCAGGCAGATTCTTTATTGCTGAGCCACCAGGGAATCGCAGTAGTGATTGCTAAGAGGGAGGGGAGGTGAGGAAGGGATGTATTGGGATTTGAGGGTTAGCAGATGAAAACTCGGAGAAGGCAGTGGCACCCCACTCCAGTACTCTTGCCTGGAAAATCCCATGGACAGAGGAGCCTGGTAGGCTGCAGTCCATGAGGTCACTAGGAGTCAGACACGACTGAGCGACTTCACTTTCACTTTTCACTTTCATGCATTGGAGAAGGCAATGGCAACCCACTCCAGTGTTCTTGCCTGGAGAATCCCAGGGACGGTGGAGCCTGGTGGGCTGCCGTCTATAGGGTCACACAGGGTCGGACATGACTGAAGCGACTTAGCAGCGGCAGGAGCAGCAGATGCAAACTATCATATATAGTGTATAAACAACAAGGTCCTACTGTAGAGCACAGAGAACTATATTCAATATCCTATGACAAATAATAATGGAAAAATACAAATATACATATATATATATGTATAGCTGAGTCACTTTGCTGTACAGCAGAAATTAGTGCAACATTGTAAATCAACTACACTTCAATAAAATTAAAAAAAAACATAAAGCAGATAATGTGAATGTATCTTTGCAGACACGTTTGGCCAGTCAGTCTGCTGTAGGTTTTACCCCTCAGGTAAAGATCATGTGTAAAAACTCTAATATCCTTTAGGGAAGTGCCCTAGTCAAGATTAGATGAAGGAACCACTAGACTTTTAAAAAAATCCATTCTGAAAATCTCTGCTTTTAAAATTTGATTTATTTATTGGCCATGCTGTGCAGGTATATGGGATCTTAGTTTCCCAACCAGGAATCAAACCCATGTCCCTGCATAGGGAGTCTAGTCAGTCTTCCCTGAACCACCAGGGAAGTCCCTGTAGGCTTTTATCTTCCTTTATAATTCAAATGACTTTTTTAAAAGTTTCTTTTTAACTTATTTATTTTTTTAAATTGGAGAATAATTACTTTACAATATTGTGATCGCTTTTCCCATACATCAACGTGAATTGGCCATCGGTGCGTGTCCCCGCAACCTTGAACCCCCTCCCATCTCCCTCCCCACCCTATCCCTCCAAGTTGTCACAGAGCACCAGCTTTGGGTGCCCTGCATCATGCATCAAACTCACACTGGTTATCTGTTTTACATATGGTAATGTATATGTTTCAATGCTCTTCTCACGAATCAACCCACCCTCTCCTTCCCCCACTGAGCCCAAAAGTCTGTTCTTTTAACGTCTGTGTCTCCTTTGCTGTTTTTAATTGAGAGCAGAGAAAAGGGACAGGAAAGCTTGGGAAAGACTCAGAAAAAGGCTGTGGAGGACCTCCGGGCGGACTTGACTGCCTGTCCGGATCTCTCTAGAATCATCTTGCTTCTGGAAAATATTTACCTTTGGCTGATGAGGCAGCGCCTTCACGGATGGTGACTGCAAGGCCCGATCTCTCTCCAGGGGTGGGCAGCTTGCAGACGGAGCCACTTACTCAGTGCAATGAGCCGCCCAAGCCATAGGAAACCTAATGGGACAGAACATGGTCTAATTTTCCAGGAGAGCCAGGCAGCCACCCTGTGATTTGACATCCAATCAGAGTTCCCATTTGGGGCTCCCTGGTGGGCCGTTCAAGATTCCCGATGAAGAGGCAGCTTTGTAAAACCAAGCTTGCTTCCGCAGGGAGCTGCCTCAGGGTGTGTAAGCCTGCCTCTGTGATCTGCTTGTTAGACGTCTGTTTGCCTGACTCTGCTCCCCCTCTGACCTGCCAAGGAATGAAGGTGCCAGGAGCCCTGAAACAGATTCCCACAGATTTGTAAATATTTCTGCTGCAAGTCTTCCCTGTTGGCTCAGACAGTGAAGAATCTGCCTGCCAATGCCAAGAACTAGGTTCAGTCCCTAGGTAGGGAAGATCCCTTGGAGAAGGGGATGTCTACCCTCTCCGCTATTCTTGCCTGAAGAATCCCATGGACAAAAGAGCCTGGAAGACTGCAGTCCATAACATCACAAAGAGCTGGGCAGGACTGAAGGGGCTTAGCACACATACACATACGCTGGGACTAAGCAACTGAAGCCTGGGAGCTGCGGCTCCCTGCAGACAGGACTGTGCCCTCCAGTGGTCATGGGGATAATGACACCTCATGAGCATTGTGCTGGGTTGCTCATATTACAGGAGCTGCCACTGAGGCAGAGTTTAAGGAACTTGCCAAGGTCAGACATGGAGTGAGCAGAATCTGCATCAGCGACTACATTTCCATCATCACACCACATCAACACAGCCTACCCAGACCAGCTTCACTCACTCACCCACCTGCTTCATCTTGAAGGCGGAGTGTTTATTTCTGCCTCCAGCACTGGGCATTCAAAGGCAGAGAGTTCACAGACTATCTTATTTAGATGAAGACCTTGGAGGTCCTTACTCAATTTTATTTAAAAAAGTATCTATTTATTTATGTCTTTGCTGGGTCTTTGTTGCTGCATGCAGGCTTTCTCTAGTTCCAGAGAGTGGGGGCTACTCTCTAACTGTGGTGTGCCGGCTTCTTGTTGCCGTGGCTTTTCCTTGTAGAGCATGGGCTCTAGCACACACAGGCTTCAGTAGTTGTAGCTTGCAGGTTCAGTAGTTGGGATGCAAGGGCTTAGTTGCTTAGTTGCCCTGTGGCATGTGGGATCTTAGGTCCTGGACCAGAGATCAAACCTGTATCCTCTGCAGGTGGATTCTTAACCACTGGACCACCAAAGGAAGTCCCTTAATTTTAACCTCTGATTTCCAGGTCCTTATCCTGCTTTTCCCAAGTTTCATAGAGAATGTACTAGTCCTCACTCACCCAGTCAAGAACTGAACAACCAGGTAACTTGCATCTCCAGAGGCCTGGCTCGTTCCTGGCTAACATTTGCCTTCCAGCGTGGAAAAGAAAGACCTATAGGATGAGAGATTTACTATTTATAGTCTCATGGGCCATCACAATGTCATCATCTCGGACAGGACATGCACCCTGTCATCAGGGCGGCCCATTCATTTCAGATGACCCACAATTACGAGTCATTTGGCAGAAACCACTTGCATTTCTCACTTAACTCTCAATTCACTGCCTGTCTACTCAGCTTTCTCCCATAGGCAGTGGCTGGTCTGATCCCTCAGCCATTGCCACATGATATCCACTTCACAGGGCTGCATTTGTGAAGCTAATAACAAGCATCTAATATAGTGGAATGGGTGGTCGGCCAGTGGATGCGTGAACGAAAAAAAGATGCTGGACATCACTAGCAATTAAGAAAATGCATGTTAACGCCATAGTGAGACACCACTCCACAGCCTTCAGAATGGCTACAATTTAAGAAAAGATACCATTCCAAGTTGGTGAGGACGGGGAGGGATGGGAACTTTCTGCTGGGGTAAGGGTAGAATGATACAGCCATTTGTGTGATTTTAAATGTTATTGAAGTCTAATTGAGTTAGAGTGTTGTATTTAATTTCTGCTGTAAATAAATGATTTAGTTATGCATATATATATATTTCACATTCTTTTCCATTATGGTTTATCACAGGATATTGAATATAGTTCCCTGTGCTACACAGTAAGACCTTGTTTTTTATCTATCCTATATATACTGGCTTTCATCTGCTAACACCAACCTCCCAGTTATTCCCTTCCCTACCCCCACTTTGGCAATGAGTCTGTTCTCTACATCTATGAGTCTGGTTTTGTTTCATAGACATGTTTATTTGTGTCATATTTTGGAATACACATCAATTATGTATGGTATTTGTCTTTTTCTATACTTACTATAATAATCTCTAGTCCATCATGTGGCTGCAGATGGCATTATTTCCATTTTTTTTGGCTGAATAATATTCCATTGTATATATGTACCGTATGGTCTTTATCCATTCATCTGTTGTTGGACATTTTGGTTATTTCTATGTCTTGGTTATTGTAAATAGTGCACCACTTTGGAAAGTGACTGTTTTGTTTTTTTCAGTTAAATATACACCTACTCTATGATCTAGTCTTTCTATTTCTAGATATTTACCTAAGAGAAATGAAATGGGCTATCCATACGAAAACGTATTCATGAATATTGATAGCAGCCTGTTTGCACTTGCCAAAACCTGGAAAAAACACAAACGCCCATCAGCAGGTGAATAGATAAACAAGCAGTGGTGTATTCATACAGGGAAATGCAACTAAACAATAAAAGAACATTTGCTGATACATGCTGTAACATGGATGGATCTGAAAATAATTGTGCTGAATGAAACAGGTCATGCAGAGACTTCCCTGGCAGTCCAGTGGCTAAGAATCCACCCTCCACTGCAGGGCACCTGAGTTCAATCTCTGTTCCGGGAGCTGAGATCCCACATGCTGCAGGGCGACTAAGCCTGCGGGCCACAACTAGAGAAGCCCTTGAGCCACAATGAAGACCCAGCAGAGTCAACATTTTTTTAAAGAAGAAGTCATGCAGAAGATGATCCTGCTTTTATGAAATTATAGACGATGCAGATAAACCATAGCTTCAGAACTCAGATCAGCAGTTGTGTACAAATTGGGGTGAGGGTCCCAGAGAGGAATGGGGTGGAGGGATGACAGAGTGGCACAAGTAAGGAAGCAAGCTTATTTATCCTTATCTCAATTTCAGTCCTAAACTCCCAGGCTTATATATAGGTCAAAACTTATGAAACAGAATATATTTTAAATACATGCATTCTATCTTATATCATGCGTACCTCCCTAAAGTTTTTAAAATAGCATTTTTACTGCTGTAGTTTAGAGGCTAAGTTGTGTCTGACTCTTTGTGACCCCAGGAACTGTAGCTTCCTAGGCTCCTCTGTTCATGGGATTTTGCAGGGAAAAATGCAGGAATTGGTTACCATTTCCTTCTCCAGGGGACCTTCCTGACCCAGGGAATCCAACCTGCATCTCCTGGATTGGGAGGCAGATTCTTTACCACTGAGCCACCTGGGAAGCTGATAATACCATTTGACACATGGTAAATATTTGATAAGCACATTTGGTGAAGGCATTTCACTGCATTTGTGGCAGGGAGAACATCCCTTTCCTTTGTTGCCCGTCCTTTCTTCCACTTTTGCTTCCAAAGGACTAAATACATGGGGGAGGATGTGGCCCCCGGGGACCTAGTTACCGGGTGGCCGTGGGCTCTAGGTGCCTTACCCCTAAGAAGGGAGTGAGGTTTTGGGGCCATTCACTGCAGTTCTGCTCTGCAAAGTTCTTGCTTCTTGAGATCCCTGCATGGATGAAAAGGAAATGCTGGCGTTCATTGCAATAGACAGTTTGAAACAATCCACTTTAATGGGAACATGGCTTTAAGCTGCATCCTACAAGTTGATTACAAGGTAGTGTGGGAGAAGAGCTCACTGCTGTGGGAACTGAATGGGCCAGGGCTCGGAGACAGGAGGGAGCCTGTTATTTCAGGAAGTAGGACAAGACAGTGGGTCTTGTAGGCAGTGAAATGAACAGAATGAGATTAGGGATGCAAGCAGATACCCAATGGTGTGGGACTTCCTAGGACCATAGAAAAGTTTGCTTTTTTTCCCCTAAAAGTACCCCCTCCCCAAGAACAGTAGGAAGTGACTGGAGGTTTTTGAGCAGAAGAGTGACTTTGTCTTTGGTTTACTTGAAACAGTTCAGTCTGGAAGTCAGGTTGCTGTGTGGGGAGGAGATTCGAGGACCAGAAGAGTGCAAAGTGGGGTTTTACTGTGGAGGATGCTGTTTTCATCCAAGTGGGAGGTGATGCTGTCAGGGAAAAGGCTGAAACCTCTTGAAGGGCAGCCCTGGGGACTTTCCCGGTGGTCCAGCGGTTGAGACTCTGCCTTCCAGTGCAGGGGGCTCCAGTTTGATTCCTGATCGGGGAGCTAAGATCCCACGTGCAGTACAGCCAAATATTTTTAAAGGAGAGCGGCAGCCCTGAGATAGTTTTTCCATGTAGGCTGAGTTGATCTGAGCAAAGCATCTGGAGGATTCTGGACTAGACCAGAGATTCTATGTCAGTTACGTTCATTGTGACTGGTGATCCTTTTAAAGCTGCTTTTGGAACACTCTGTCATGACCTATATGGGAAAAGAATCTTAAAAAAGTTAATATATATGTATGTATAAGTGATTCATTTTGCTCTACACCTGAAACTAACACAACATCATAAATCAACTATACTCCAATTAAAAAAATTTTTTTAAGTTGCTTTTGGCAGACAGAAAAGTTACCCCTAGGAAGTTTCCAAGAATAAATCATTTTCTAGGAACTGTAAATAGAGGTGCCGTTGCAGAAGATACACTTGGCAGCCTGTTGTGACACGTTGCTATCAAAACGGAGATAAACAATGTGAGCTGGGATGGCAAGCAGCAGGTTGGTTTGGCTGCCCGGTTGTTTTGAAGTCGACCTCTTTGATTATTGCCTAAGAGGCTCTGTGCCTCTCCAGTTGAGGGACCCCAGAGTCCCACCCACCCCTTATTGTTCCTCTCACATTCTGCAGCGTAACGTAAGGGTGGCATGGTGATGTTTTTTTCCCTTGCATCACTAACAGGTAGAACTCGTGTTTATTCCTTTTCTATTGTGAAGAGCAAGGAGATCAAACCAGTCAATCCTTAAGGAGATCAACCCTCAACATTCATTGGAAGGACTGATGCTGAAACTGAAGCTGAAGCTCCAATACTTTGGCCACCTGATGCAAAGAGCCAACTCATTGGAAAAGACCCTGATGCTGGGAAAGATTGAGGGCAGGGAGAGAAGGGGCGGGCAGAGGATTAGATGGTTGGATGGTGTCATTGACTCAATGGACAGAAGTTTGAACAGACTCCAGGAGATAGTGAGGGACACTAAAGCCTGGTGTGCTCCAGTCCATGAGGGCTGCAAAGAGTCAGACACACCTGAGCAACAGACCAAAAGTTGTGAAGAAAAGCTGGGAAAAATGCAAGCCATCCTTTCCTTGGAACTGGATTTCAGCTCTCTCTACCGCATGGGATACAGCCTTTTAGAATCTTCCAGACATGCAGGATCATTCAGTAATCTTAACCTAGAAGACCGAGAGGAGACACTGACCAGATAGGAGGTCTTATGTGCTGATTTGAGAGACAGATTTTGTGTGTCTTTCCTTTGCTCACTTGCTGTGTTGTGGCTAGTACCCTACTAAGCTTTTAGCTTTATTTTACTTACATATGTTGTAGTCAGGGAACTAAGATCCCACAACCTGTGCCACGTGGCCAAAAAATAAAAATAATAAACACACACACACAAAGTAAACAAATAAGCTAAGTAGTGCACAGGGAGGGTGTATATGTGTTTGTGTGTGAAAGTGTATCGATACGTGTTTATATACCACATATGCATATATTCCTATCATGTAAATACATTAGAAAAAAACCAAAATGAAGCTAACCCATCAGACTTAGAAATCTGACTTAGACTTTTAATTCTTAGAAACTTACAATGGGTTTAGTTTGTCTGGGAAGTTAGGCTTGAGTTGGCTTAAAGAAAAGTATCAAGGAAGTCATTTTTTAAAAATAACTTTATTTCTTTATTGGTTTGCTGGGTCTTCATTGCTGCGGGGCTTTTCTCTAGTTGCTGGGAGCGGGGACTACTCTCTAGTTGAGGTGTGTGGGCTTCGCATTGCGGTGGCTTCTCTTGTGATGGAGCACGGGCTCTAGAGTGTGGACCTCAGTAGTCGCGGTTCCCAGGTTCAAGAGCACAGGCTCCTGGGCTTAGCATGTGGCATCTTCCTGGACCAGGGATTGAACCCGTGTCTCCTGCATTGGTTGCCAGATTCTTTACCACTGAGCCACCAGGGAAGCCCATGCAAGTCATGCTTTGAAGACAACATGTCTAGAGTAAACTGTGTGCCTGAGGATAATAGCGTCTGGACAACGGTGGTGAGGACTCTGTGTCTTCAGGCCTGAGCTCAGGCTTACCTCCTACTGTGGTATCTGTCCATCGTGAGTGAGTGTCCACCAGCCGTCCTCAAAGGCTCAGAGACAGATCCCTGGGTGACACTGGGCAGGGATCCCCGAAGCCTCAGAGAAGTCACGCTCTTTGTACAGGAAGGAGACTGGATGAGATAAAGTCACTGTTCTTTCTTCCCCAGGATTTCTAGTTCTGATCAGGGAGCCGAGCTGCTCTGCATCATCACTTAGAAGTGAAAGTGTTAGTTGCTTAGTTGCATCCAACTCTGCGACCCCATGGACTGTAGCCCTCCAGGCTCTGTCCATGGAATTCTCCTGGCAAGAATACCGGAGTGGTTGCCGTTTCCTTCTCCAGGGGATCTTTCCAACCCAGGGATCGAACCTGGGTCTTCTGCATTGGAGGCAAATTCTTTACCATCTGAGCCACCAGACACACATCCTTTTTGTTGTTGTTGTTATTAATGTCACTGACCTTCAACTACCCTGGACATCTGCACGTGTGACTTTATAGCCAGTGCAGCAGCACTGCCATGAAGATGAGAAGACCGTCAAAATCTGACCCAAGTCCCATCTACCTGCAGGTTCTCGAGACGCTGTTAGAAATCAGGAAGAAAGTGCACCTGTGTTGTGGAGACTGTTTCTTTTCAATTTTAGAGAAAAGGAGAGAAAAAAGCAATTAGCACAGTCTTTTGAAGAATTACGCAGCATGGGTGATAGCAGCTGAGATAAAGAGTGAGGAATCATTTTATGAGTTATAATTCATGCTGAGAAATTGATCAAGGGTGAATAAAGTGGTAACTTTTAAAGCAGAAAGATGATTCTCTTTGCCTGTTTCTTTCAACTTAGGGATGCCTGGAGAAGTTCAGAGGGGAGGGATGAAAGAGATGAGGACTCAGACATGAGATAAAGTGCCATGCAATTCAAAACATTAGGAAGATTTAGAGGGATCCGTCAAACAAAGGCACCCAGCGGCTGTGATTCTCGGCTCTCAAGAGTGTACCTGGATTTGTGGAGAAAGATTTAGAAGCTTAATTTACATACATGAAAGTCCATTTTTAACTTCCAATGAAGAGGCTGTACCACCCAGTGTGGTATTACATCAGTTATTCCCTGTATCTCACAGTAAATTTATTCTAGCCGTATCCTTCCTAACAGAATTGCAGAATGAGCTTTTCAGGTCAACTAATGTTTCTTCCACCTTCTCTCTTCCCTATCTCTCCTCTAACCCCCTTTTGCAGAGTGCTAATATCCCATTGGTCCTTCTTGTTTATTTTTCCTGACCTGGGCTTTACTAAGTCATTGGGAGGGATGGCTCATGGTATTTTTTATCCTTGTCTTTAGCCAGCCTGTGCTAATTAGGAATGCTTTTGTCTATAAGTTCCCAGGTGGCTCAGTGAGTAAAGAATTCGCCTGTAATACAGGAGACATGGGTTCAATCCCTGGGTCGGGAAGATCCCCTGGAAGAGGAAATGGCAACCCTCTCCAGTATTCTGGCCTTGGAGAAATCCATGGACAGGAGCCTGGTGGGCTACAATCCATGGGGTTGCAAGAGTCAACAAGACTGAGCGAAAAACACTTTCACTTTTCAGTACACAGTGTTCACTATTATTATTTTCTTTCAGGAAGGCAAAGGCGTTCCATAAGACTTCTGATCATATCTCATTGGCCAGAGCTGAACCTGACTTCCAGTAGATCATTGCCCTGGAGAACCGAGGTTACCCTTGTTGGCTGACACTGATTTATTATCGATGTTTTGAGCTACAGAAGGGAGTAATTTCTGAGATCAAGGACATTCACATGCTATCGGATCAAATGGAGTTCTGCTGCCAAGAAGGTGGGTAGATAAGGTACCAGAAAGGCAGAAGGCAGGGTCAGCCCTATACTATTTAAGCCATTAAGTGTTGAAAGAGTCACTATTTTAAAGACGCCAATCAGGTGATCTGCCTAAGGAGGTATCTGCAGAGGTGGAAATAACAGTTTGCTCTGTATTAACTCAGACTTGCTTACTTCTTCAATTAGTATTAACCGAGCACCTACTGAGTCAAGGCTCTGTACAGGGCCCTCTGGACACAGTACTAAGCTAGGAGAGCCAAGACTCACGCTCGTGGAGTTCACAGTGTAGAATGGGAGACCCACCCTGACAAGCCAGTGAATAGATGACCTCTGAGACTGAGAAGGGCTGCCGGAAGCAGCCAAGGGTGGAGAGACTCACTGTTGTGGAGGCGAATGTCTGGTTCCCACTGAGCGGGGAAGTGGGGGAGGAGAGGCACGGAAAGGATCTGATGTATTTGAACAGAGACGACAGTGATGACTAGAGATTGTATTAAATCAGTGACCACTATTGAATTCTGAGAGAATGAGCAGGTTTTCCTGTCATTGGCATAACGTGTATGGTATAATGTACAGTTTCCCTGTCTACAGAAGTGGATCCAAATGATGGGTTACCATCACAGAGGGTCACCTCACACCAGTCTCCACTTGGTTGACTTCACTCCTCTGTACAAGCATCAGCCATGTTTCTATAAGATCCAGGCAAGGTATGAGCTAGGGGTGGGGGTGTGTGGAAAGGATGAGGCCACTAATATTAATAAAAGGCCCTCATCAGAGTAGTCTGCAGGGCACAGGGGACCTGTGGGTACTGGGTCCTAGGATGCCCTGAGTCTGCAGGTGACTGGTTCCAGCTGTGACCTGGTCAATCCAACCATCCCCTTTCCTCTTCAGGGTGTGTCTTACTAACCCATCTTCCAGGTCTGTCTCCTCTCTAGACATAGCATCAAGGGCTGACACAGGATGTGGGGACCCACTAGGTGACCTTGAGGGTCAGCTCTGATCATTCCTTTTAGTCTGCTCTGCCATCTCTAATAGGAGTCGGCCCTGTTCCCGCCTCCGCTCAAGAGAGGTGACAAGTGAATGGAGAGGTGAAACATATGTCTGAAATCTGTGAAGCTGACAGACAGAACCAGAAACTATGTTGAGGGGAAACTGACATTCAGACAAAGAACACGGTTTATGCTTCTCCAGAGGGATGAAATCAGCTGGGTGAAGCCTGGCGTGGGGTGGCCCTCTGTGACCAGATTTCATTGGCGGGGAAGGTAATCCATTATTTTGGATTTGCTTTTATAGACAGAAAGACTGGGATATATACATTATACCTAAGGAACAGGAAAGCCTGCTCATTCTCCCATAATTCAGATGGCAGCCATTGATTTAATATAATCTCTAGGGAACTGACTGGCATGTTTAGGTTTTGTGTTTTTGTTTTTTTTTTCAAACAGAGATTAGTAGTTAGAAAGACTGTATGCCCTTTCATGAGAGCCATTTCAAGGATGCACCTCAAAAGAGCAGGCGTAATGACCTGGGATGCTGAGGGTGACTAAACCCCAGGAAGGCCTCTCTATAAACTCTCAGATGCCACAGGCTTGCAGAGGGGAGGTGAAGACCTGGTCCCTGGACACTGAAGACCAGCCCTGGAGGAAGTTACCTGCTAGTTAAACCGCCACCTGTCCATCTGGAGTGGCTACCTCTTCCATCAGTCTCTCCCTGCCTTCTGGGTATGGATGGATTCCACCTGGAAAGCTCCTGAACCCACAGTCAGTGACAGATGTCAAAAAGAAAACAATACCAGGTAATGGGATCAGAGGCTGGAGTGGGTGGGGCTACTGTAGAGAAAAGGGCTACTCAGGGAGACCCTGCCAGGAGGGGTGTCTGAATCCCACAGCGGAGAAGGGGCCAAGTTGGCAAAGATTGGATGGGGGCCCAGAGGGGGGCAGTTCCAGGCAGGGGAACAGCAAACGCAACAGGTCAGAGGAGGGCCGTGTTTTGTGTATTTAAATGATTTCTATAGATTTTTATATTTAATCATCACAGTAACAGAAGAGTTGGAATTAGTCCCCATAGTAAAATCAATAACAACTTTAAGGAAATCATTTAGTGAAAGATCAAGGCCAGGGGTGTGGATCTCAAAATCTGTTCCCTGCTGAGTACTGAACTGCAGGTGGAGGTGTGCCGGTGAGGCTCATATAATTTCCTGTTTATAGAAAGAGAGAAACTCCCAGAAGAAAGAAGAGATAAGGACTCAGATTCCCCTTCTGGCAGAACTATGTTAAACTTCAGGCATGACCTTGGTTGAGCCAGCTGACCTCCCTGTCTCAGTTCCAGGTCTCTTTATGTGCAGTAATCTCTTCCTTTCTCACTTCCCAGAGTGGTTGTGAGAACTGCAGGTGCAAAGGGTCTCAGAGTCAGGACACGGTGTGGAAAGGAAGGTACAGTGACTGTCACAGACACATGCCAGACTTCCTTGGGTCAAAAAACTAATCGTGGGACGTCCCTGGTGGTCCAGTGGTTAAGAATCCACCTGCCAAGGCAGGAGACATAGCTTTGATCTCTGCTCTGGGAAAATCCCACAGTGCCTTGGGGCAACTAAGCCCCCAGGCCACAACAGTTGAGCCTGTGCTCAACAAGAGAAGCTCCCACTAGAGAAAGTCGGCATGCAGCAATGAAGACGCAGGGCAGCCAAATATATATAAATAATTAATTAATCACAGCTGTTGTGTGTGATGAACTGGGTCTACCATCCTGCATAAGCTATTAGGTTATTTGTCTAAGCAAAGATTCCGTTTCAAAATGAAGCAGCATGGGAGGAAGGAGGGGTGGGATGAATTGGGAGACTGGAACTGACATATATACTACTATATATAGAATAGATAACTAATGAGAACTTATTGTATACAGCTCAGGGAACTCTACTCAATGCCCTGTGGTGACCTAAATGGGAAGGAAATCCAAGAAAGAAGGGACATATATATATATATATCTGGTCGTTGCTTGGGTCAGGAAGATCCCCTAGAGGAGGAAATGGCAACCCATTCCAGTATTCTTGCCCAGAAAATCCCAAGGACAGAAGAGTCTGCTGGGCTACAGTCCATGAGACTGCAAAGAGTTGGACACAATGAGCAATTGAACATACACACACACACAGAGCTGATTCACTTTGCTGTACAGTGGAAGCTGGCACAACACGGTAAAGCAACTATTCAGTGTCAGTTTCAGTTCAGTTGCTCAGTCGTGTCCGACTCTTTGTGACCCCATGAACCACAGCATGCCAGGCCTCCCTGTCCATCACCAATTCCTGGAGCTTACCCAAACTCATGACCATTGAGTCGGTGATGCCATCCAACCATCTCACCCTCTGTCATCCCCTTTTCCTCCCGCCCTTAATCTTTCCCAGCATCCAATGAAATTTTTTTTTAAAATGAAGCAGCAACTGATCAGGGATTCTGAATACCATTTCCCAGGTCTCCTGGGAAACTGTACAGAAATCTGAGATATTCAGTGGCTGAGTTAGTGAGGAACCGTTGAAGGAAATCTGGGGCCAGGTAGTGAGTCCAAATTCTCCCCCCTTCTAGCTGAGGATCTTTGAGGGACACAGCTTCTCGGAGCTTCTGTCAAGTGAGGACAGTCGTCCAACTCAGTGGTTTCGAGGTATAGCCAGCATCTCATCTCCTGACATCACACGCCTTTTGCTTTCTGGGATGGGCATGGGAGTTTCAGCATTTATAGCATCACTGATGAAAATCATTTCCAAATTCCATCACAGCATGCCGGTGTGGAAATTAGAGGAATTCCCTGGCAGTCCAGTGGTTAGGATTCCACATTTCCACTGCAGGGTACAGGTTCGATTCCTGGTCTGGGAACTAAGATCTTGCAAGTAGCCTGTGCATGTATGCATGCACAGTTGTGTCCAACTCTTTGAGACCCCATGGACCACAGCCCACCAGGCTCCTCTGTTCATGGGATTCTCCAGGCAGGAATACCGGAGTGGGTTGCCATTTCCTCTTCCAGGGGATCTTCTCAACCCAGGCATTGAACGGTGTCTTTTGCGTTTCCTGCATTGACAGGCAGATTCTTAACCACTGCGCCACTTAGGAGGTGGGGTCAAAAAAAAAAAAATTAGATCAACTCTGGCATTAGCAGGCCCCTTGAACACTGAACAATATAAATTCCCTGGTTCAGGAACTGTCTCTATCCCCCACCATTCTCTATCCACTTCCCTGATAAAGAAAACTGCTTCTTAAATTGATCTATTAAGTAGAAGCATGGATTTTTTTCCTGTCTCATAATAGGATCAGCTCAAATCAAACATCCAAATCTGGTACCCCAGAGGCCTGTCTTCCAAATTGGATTTAGAGGAGTTCATTTCCAGGATCAGAAACTGAAGGAAATGGCTAAGCTGCTTGCGGTTTCCTGCTCCCATGCAACCATAAATATTCTCACTTTCCATCTTGGGAGGAGGCAGGCAGGGGCACTGTCCCCCCATCAACTCTGATAATAGACGATCCCTGAGTGGCCTGGGCAGGATGTCATAAAAGCTCAGTCTCATATCTGCGACCCCTTTAGACCCAGGGGCTCATTTTTGAGAACAGTATGTTGACAGTATTGGAGAAGAGAGAGGAATATGGCTTTCCCATTGGCTCAATGGGTAACGAATCCATCTGTAATGCGGAAGACACAGGAGACTCAGGTTCAATCCCTGGGTCAGGAATATTCCCTGGAGGAGGAAATAGCAACCTGCTCCAGTATTCTTGCCTGGAGAATCCCATGAACAGAAGAGCCTGGAGGGCTACAGTCCATGGGGTCGAAAAAGTCAGACACAACTGACTGAACATGCATGCGTGTATATATACTTTCAGATTCTTTCCCATTGGAGGTTTTTACAAGATATTGAGTATAGTTCCCTGTGATATATAGTAGGTCCTTGTTGATTATCTATCTTATATACATGAGTGTGTATTTGTTAGTCCCAAATTCCTCATTTAAATTTAGAGTTTGTGATTGTTTTTCAGTTTAAGAGATGTTGAGACAAATGGGATGCCAGATAGCTTCCCCAAACTCCTGAAGTATTTGTCAGAGGACAAAAAAGATTTTCTCCGCATGAAGGTGAAGGCAGTCCGATTTTGTGTTTTTCTAACAAGGTAAATGCCAGGGACGATTCGTTTCTGTCTCATTTCATGCAGCCTTGAGAAACGAGCCCACTTGCATGCTCTGAGACGTTGGCAAAGAAACGATGGAGCTGGCTTTGCTCTAACATTAGAAATCAGAAATAGCGTTATCGCCAGCGGGTCCATCCATATGTATTTGTGCCCTGAAGTATGACTCGGAAGAGCTGGAGCAGCATTCCAGAATTGCTTTGGATGATTATAATGTAGCAAATCATCTAATTTATAGATTAAGCTGGCTCAGTCAACATATCTCCTTGCCCTTTCATCTAAAGAAAATAAAGAGTTGAATGATTGTCACCTAGGGGCAGAGTCACACAGTCCAGTGTCTAAATGTCCAGAGCATAAAATAGATAGTTGACTGGACCAGGCACCCTTCTGAGAGCATCTGCTTCCAGTGGGTGGCAGTCAGTAAAACGGGAGATAGAATTTTCATAGAATTTGACTTATTGCTACCTTCTTTTAGCCTTATCTGAAAGATAACAATTCTAAGGGCTTTGGGGGAAAAAATAACTTTCCATAAGGTTTGCCCATAATAACACAACCTTCTTTCCATTATGCAGAGATATTTTAAAAAATATCTTAGCCAGACCAACTCTCCTGAGATGTGTCTGCTTCTAGGTGGGACATGGGGAGAGGGAAGGGGGCTTTGGCAGGCTCAGGGCTAAAGGGGAGGCGGGTAAACATTCAGACCTTCTCTCGCCAAGAATTTGCTACCGTCTTCCTCCAGCGACCCGTGTCACCTGCATATGATCAGCCCCACCCACCTCACCCTCCCAGAGTTCATGTTTTTAAATTTATTTTTTATTTTCTATTAGGATGTACTTGGTTTACAGTGTTGTTTTAGTCTCAGGTGTACAGCAAGGTGGTTCACCTATCCATCTACATCTACCCATTCTTTCTCAGGTTCTTTTCCCATATAGGTTATTACAGAACACTGAGAGGAGTTCCCTGTGCTACACAGTGGGTCCTTGTTGTAGAATTCTCTTTTATCATTGTGCTTTTGTTCAGTCACCCAGTCGTGTCTGACTCCTAGCAACCTCATGGACTGCAGCCCGCCAGGCTTCCCTGTCCTTCACCATCGCCCGGAGCTTGCTCAGACTCATGTCCGTTGAGTCAGTGATGCCATCCGACTGTCTCATCCTCTGTCATCCCCTTCTCCTCTTGCCCTCAATCTTCCCCAGCATCAGGGTCTTTTCTAATGAGTCCGCTCTTCACATCAGGTGGCCAAATATGGGAGCTTCAGCTTTGACATCAGTCCTTCCAATGAATATTCAGAATTGGTTTCCTTTAGAATTGACTGGTTTGATCTCCTTGCAGTCCAAGAAACTTTCTTTGGCGCTCAACCTTTTTTATGGTCCAACTCTCACATCCGTATGTGGCTACTGGAAAAAAGCATTGTATACAGTTACTCAAGTGCCATCTGTGCTTTGGGCCCTCTCCTTGATTTTAGGTATAAGGCATACAAAAGTACCTACCCATCACTTACCTTCAAGATTTTTACAGTGAAGCTGAGAGATATTAGCTGACCATGTTCCTGTATGCTAAGAGGAAGTATTTTACAAGTGATATGGTTATATATTTAGACAAAGAGCTAATTCTCCCAAGAGGAAAATGTTTCATCAGGGAAGGCTTTCAAGTAAAGATAACATTGAAATGGGGTTTTGAAGGCTGGGAAGGAGTTTGCTAGGGAGAACAAAGACCTGTGAGTAATAAAGCAATAGTTACTCTTAATTGAGCACCAACTATGTGCCACATGTACCTTGACATGTTCAAAATGTCTTATTACTATTAACAACAGTATGAGTTATAGAAAGCCTTATACCCATTTTACAGACTAGGAAAAGTGACTCTCCCTAGGTAGCTTTTGAAACAGGCAGACTGTTCCTAAAACCTGGGTTCTGGGTTATCATATCACACTGCTGTTCTGGAAAGAGAGAAATCTGATGACACAGGAATGGTTGAATAAAATGTGTGTATCTCACCTGCCCAAGGATTGGGATGTGTGTGACTCACCAGCCCTGTGACTTTCTGAACCTCAGATTTTTCACAAAGCCAGATGGGCAAGTGTCCTCTCTCCCAGGGGCTTATGAGAATCCCTTTCCTTTGTGTTCCTCTCTTTCCTTCTCCTCCTCCTTTCTTCCCAACAGGTGTCTGAGTATCTATTACCTGCCAGATACCTGATAAGCCCTGGAAATGCAGCTTAAAGGGGGTCAGGTGAAGAGGGGTTTTCAGTGCTGGATCCAAGTGACTCAGCCGCGGCTAATGGTCACAGGGCACTAAGCTCCAGGCGTGGATGGACCAGTGGTCCTCTGGGGAGCCCAGGGCACTGCCGGGCATTGACCACGGCATCCCTGGGTCAGAGGTCCATGTGCCTCTCCTTGTCTGTATCTTTTTGACTCTTTTTCTGTATCCCTTTATTAAGAAAATTTTTTTGGTTTACTTTTGGCTGCACTGGGTCTTAGTTGAGACATGAAGGCTTTTCTCTACTTGCAGCACATGGAGTTAATTGCCGAGACATGTGGGATCTTAGTTCAGGAATTAGACCAAGAATCAAACCTGCATCCTCCTGCATTGGAAAACAAATTTTTAACCACTGGAGCACCCAGGAAATCCCTCTCTGCATCTCATGATCTGTCTTGCCATCACCTTGTTCTGCTGGTTTTTATTTCTCTCTGTGTCCTTAACTCTCTTCTCTCCTAGATTAGCTCTCTTTAGGAAGCAGTCTGGCTTCCTCAGTCTTCCCCTCTCTGTTGACTCTGTCTTCTGCTGTATGTTCTGTCTTGCTTCTTGATGTCTTCCTGTCTGCCTTCCTGCTTTTCTGTCTTTGACTCGATTTAAGCATTTGGTTCTCAGTCTCTGTTTCTCTCTCTCATCCTGTGTCTGTTTCTTTTTCGAGGGAGGCTGTGCTGGGTCCTTGTTACAGTGCGTGCCCTTCTCTAGTTGCAGCATGTGAGCTTCACTGCCCTGTCGCATGTGGGATCTTAGTTCTCCAACCAGGGATCAAATCTGCAGCCGTTGCATTGAAAGGTGAATTCTTAACCACTGGCCCACCAGGGAAGTCCCCCTCTGTGTCTGTTTCCAGCACCATCTCCCTCTCCGGCTCCCTCTTTCTTCCCATCTCCTGTTCAGACACCCGGAAACAGGACTTGTCCAGGGGATGGGAACCAGCCACAGACCCAGCTACATCTCCCTATGACTGAGTCCACCAGGGACCAGATGCTAGACCCTTACAACTGTGCTCACTCACCTTCAGTGAGGTCAGTGTTGTGAACCTGCGTCATCTGCTTGTCCTATGGAATATTTCTCTCAGCAGCTCTGTCTAATCAGGTTTGGGTGTTAATTAAATGACTGATATTTGCATGCTAGTTTGGTGGCAACTTGGTGTCGTATTAAATTTTAATTTGGCCTAAGCTCGATAAGAAGATTCCTTCAGTCAACAAAGACGCTTGTATTAACAGGTTATGGATGTAATTAGGCACAGCTTGACTGAACTGCTAATAGATTCAGGTACTGGAGAGGAATTAGAAATAAACACTTACACACTTATTATTCATTGTTGGTGCTGGGGTATGTGAGTTGGCAGGACCACCTGAGTTATGGAAGCTGGGAGCATAAAAATGCAGAATCCATCCACATTTCAACTTAGATGTTGTCAGCATTTTCTCCCAGTCTCTTTTTGCTTTTGTTTCTTTATTTGTGGGTCTTTCCCTCTTACCAGTCTCTCTCAGCTTGTGTGTTTGCTGTCTTCTCGATCTCTGTCTGGGTGGTGTAGCCACAGTAACAAATCACCATACCATGGATGGGGCTTCCGAAGTGGCGCTAGCAGTAAAGAACCCACCTGCTAATGCAGGAGACAGGAGACATGGTTCAGTCCCTGGGTTAGGGAAGCTCCCCTGGGGGAGGGCATGGCAACCCACTCCGGTATTCTTGCCTGGACAGAGGAGCCTGGTGCCTACTGTCCATAGGGCTGCAAAGAGTCAGACATGACTGAAGTAGCACACGTGCATACAATGGATGACTCAAAACTGCAGGATGTATCCTTTCAAAGTTACCAAGGTAGAAGGTCCAAAGTCAGCTTGAACTTGGCCACAATCAAGGTCAGCAGCGTGAAGCTCCCTCCAGAGGCTCCAGGGGAGAATCTGATCCTCACCTCTTCCAGCCCCTTGGCTTGTGGCCCCAATCACACCAGTCTCCACTCCCAATGTCCCCTAAGTGTCAACGTGGATGCATTCTCCTGCCTATTCATGTCCTGTGCCTCTATAATGCAGGTGGGTCCTGCTGATTTTTGATTGAGCCTGTTGGACTTCCGAAGGATGGAGAGTGATTTGACCATGATGAGAAGTTGTATGTGTTTGGGAGGCGGGGCGGGGGGGGCGGGGTGCATGGTGCAAGAGGGAGAAAGAAAGAGGAAGGAAGAGGAGGGGAAGGGATGGGAGTGGAGCGGGGAGAGAAAAGAGAATCACTGTGTTGACAAGTAGTGAACAAGACACTTTTGAACTCTGAAAGGAGAAGGAATCACCAACAAAAATGTCCCCCCAAAGACCAAGCACGTGATGGATATAAGCACAACAGCTCAGGTGAACACTGAAGTGGAGATGGGGGTAACGTGGCCACAAGCCAAGGGGACCAGAGGCCCGGATTCTCCCCTGTAGCCTCTGGAGGGGCAGTGCCCTGCTGACCTTGACTTTGGCCATGTCACACTGATTTGGGACCGTCACCCTCCAGCATCGTGAGAGGGTACGCTTCTGTTAGCATTGCCCATGGAAACTAACTGGCTTCTTCTCTCT
This sequence comes from Budorcas taxicolor, assembly GCF_023091745.1. Lineage (NCBI taxonomy): Eukaryota > Metazoa > Chordata > Mammalia > Artiodactyla > Bovidae > Budorcas > Budorcas taxicolor. Next base: position 49,491,112 of record NC_068926.1, on the reverse strand, counting down.
GTGTCACGTTGTCCTCTGCCTCCCTTCAATAAGGATCTCCAGTTGTATTCAGGATTCACCTGGATATTCCAGGATAATCTTATCCCCGTCTCAAGATGCTAAGCTGAATCACATCTGTAAATCTCTGCACCTTTTTTTTTTGTCATTAAGCCGACATTTGCAAATTCCAGGGAGTAGGGTGTGGATGCTGATATTTAGTCCATCAATCTGAATGCTGTTCTGTCTCTCCTGTTTTTTCTCCTTCTCACCACTCAGAGAAGGGGCTTCTCTTTTTATTTATCCTTGGTTGCACTGGGTCTTTGCTGCTGTGCGTGGGCTTTCGTTGTGGTGAGCAGGGAGTGCTCTCAGGTTGGGGTGTGCAGCCTTCTCATTGCTGTGGATTCTCGTGGTGCACAGCGCAGGCTCTAGAGCATGGGCTCAGTATTAGTAGTTGTGGCACACAGGCTTAAGTTGCTCTGAGGCACGTGGAATCTTCCTGGACCAGGGATCAAACCTGTGTCCCCTGCATTGGCATGCAGATTCTTAACCACAGCACCACCAGGGAAGTCTGAGTAGTGGCTTTTCTAAGGATTGCTCAGCTGTTCCATTTTGACCCAGAACCAGAAATTAACTGACTTTTTTAACAGACCAGACAGATGGGAACATCTGTCTTGAGCTGCATCTCCTATTTGGAGCCATGTGGATGGAGACCAGAACAGGTGTGCACAAGAGAACCCATCACTTTTCTTGACCTTGACTAAGAGCAAGGCTTTAACCAGTGTGAACAAAGTTATCACTTTTGACCTGCCCTGCCACCTCTGGGATGGTAGAAACCACTTCCTTTCAGAAGATAATTGCCATCAAGCTATTTGGGGCATTAGCCAAGAGCTGGTTCTTTGAAGTTGGGCACTTGACCATCTCTACTGCTTATCAGATGTTGGCCTTGGGCACACCTCAGCCTCAGTTTTCTATCCTGTAAAACGGGCACCTCCATTTTACAGGAGGAGGTGTAATGGCACCTCCTTTGGGAGTTGCTGTGCGTTTCTGGGCTCTCTGTATCTTCCTCTCCCTCTCTTTCTCTGCCTTGTTTCTGTGGCTCTGTCTTTATCTTTTCTTGTCTCTCAGCTTCCATGTTCTCTGCTTTGCAACCTGTGTTTCACTGTCTCTAGCTGTCTCTCTAGTTGTGTTTATTTTTGATAGGTTTTTTTGGTACAAACTTTATTAATTTAATTAATTAATTAATTAATTTTGCTGCACTGGGTCTTTGTTGCTGTGCACGGGCTTTCTCTAGTTGCCGTGTATGGTCTCACTGTGGCAGCTTCTCTTATTGAAAAGCATGGACTCCGTGGCATGTGGGCTCAGTAGTTGTGGCACACAGGTTTAGTTGCTCTGGGGCATGTGGGGTTTTCCTGGAGCAGGAACCAAACCATGTCTGCTGCATTGACAGGTGGATTCGTAACCACTGGACCACCAGGGAAGTCCTCCAGTTGTGTTTAAAGTCCTCCAGTTAAGTCCTCTCCTCCCCCTGCCTGCTGTCACTTTACTCCTTTATTTGAGGAGATGGACTCTCTTTCTGTCTTAGTTGTGTTGTCCCTCTCTGTCTGTCTTTCTCTCTCTCACTCACCCTGATGGGGCTTCTGCTCACAGGGCCCTCTGCTGGTCCTCCACAGTACAGAAATAGGAGATTCCTCATCCCTTTGTTTGTTGTTTTAGTTGTTAAGTCATGTCTGACTCTTCTGTGACTATGGATTGTAGCTCACCAGGCTCCTCTGTCCATGAGGTTTCCCAGGCCAGAACACTGGAGTGGATTGCCATTTCCTTCTCCAGGTAATCTTCCTGCCCCAGGGACTGAACCTGAATCTCTTGCTTTGGCAGGTAGGTTCCTTACCACTGAGTCACTAGGGAAGCCCAATCCCTTTACCCACCCACAGAAGCCTAAAAGATGCCTGTCTTCCAGTTCCTGGTCTATAGATGGAGGTTTGCACTGACTGATAGCAGACTTCACTTTTTCTGTTCTTTATTATTTATCCAGTAGAGAGAGAGAGAGACTCAGCCATGCATGGAATTGACCCAAGCCTCTTGTATTTTTTATTCACCGGGACGTGGGTATCATCCAACTCAGGAACCAACACAGCAAAGATAAGTCACACTTGGCCTCCAGTGTTGATTACTGTGGCTCAGGGGGCATCAGTTAAGAGCATGTGCTTTGGAGTTTGGCAAATCCTGGCTCAGCACCTGACCCGGTGTGACCTTAGTTGAGTCACTTCCGTCTCAGCCTTGGTTTCCTCTTTTGTAAAATTGTGTAATAATCGTACCTCCCTTTAAGGGTGCTCTTGTTTTTTCTGTGTTCGCCTGAGCTGTTCTGCTCATTTATCACCTGCTTGATCTTTGTGAGGACATTTTTCCCTGTGGCTCAGCTGGTAAAGAATCTGCCTGCAATGTGGGAGACCTGGGTTTGGTCCCTTGTTGGGAAGATCACCTGGAGCAGGGAAAGGCTTCCCACCCCAGTATTCTGGCCTGGAGAATTCCATGGACTGTATAGTCCATGGGGTCACAAAGAGTTGGGTAAACTGAGTGACTTTCACTCGCTTTTGTTGGTGACTGTTGCTGCCTTCAGGGGCTTCCCAGGTGGCACAGTGGAATCCACCTGTTAAGGTAGGAGACGCAAGAGACACAGATTCTATCCCCAGGTTGGGTAGACCCCTGGAATAGGAAATGGCAACTTATGCTAGTGTTTTTGCCTGGAAGATTACATGGACAGAGGAGCCTGACAGGCTACAGTCCATGGGGTTGCCAAGAGTGGGACACAACTGAATGACTAAGAATGCAGGCACACTCCTTTCAGAGCTTGAAACTGTCTTCTTCTCTGCTAGTCAATATAGTGAGTCCTTCTTCTCTCCCTCACCCTCTCCACTCTCTTCCCACCACCTCCTCTTTCAACCCTTCTCCCTCCCTCTTGTACCCACCCACCACCTCTCATCATGGTCAAATCATTCTCCATCCTTTGCAAGTCCAGCCGGCTCCAATATGATGCCCAGTTTTACAGATGAGGGACTGGAGACCTGTGAAATACTTCCTTTCTTGGGATGACCCAGAAACCTTGCTTCATAAGTGGGAGATGAACCCACATTCTGTGACTCTTATTTCAGTGCCTCTTATAAAGACTCTGCTGACCTTCCTAGCAGTGAGGTCAAGGATGTGAGTTGGGTGTGTAGGATCTGGTCTTTGTCTTTGACTGATAAGTGAATAATGTCTTAAATACTTCAAGATTATAAAATTCAACCAGAGAGATTGTAAACTTCAGCCAGAGAGAAACTAGGGTTTTGACTCTAACTTAAATCTTGATTTTTAATTTAGTGCAGAGCTTCAGGCATCTCTAAAGTCTGCTCTGCCTAGCCTTAAACCATCATCCCTGTGGACTCAAGATGAAAGAGCACTGATCTTTGTTATTATGATGGAAGACTTATGGACATCAAGGGCAGGAAATTAAGCACCCCTTACTCAAGGGTAACCTGGAAGTAGCGTTGGAGCACTTACTTCATTATTAGTCTTCCTACAGAATGATGTTCCCTGCTTTTCAGTCCATGGGGCTACCAACTGCTCCTAAATTGATGTCTCTACCTTTCAGAAAAAGAGCTAAGACAGACTTTATCCCTAATTCCATTCCTGTTGTCTCATTGGTTCAGTTTGGGTCACATGTTCACCAGTTATCCAATGGAAGGTGGTCAGAGTCACATGTTCACCAGTTATCCAATTGAAGGTGGCCAGAGTCGGGGGTAGGGGTGGGGTGGTTCATACTTCTTAACATGGCGGCCAGTGTCCATCTTGCTGGTATCTGGGGGATGGATATCAAGAAATGACAAATTCCTGATGAGTGTCTAGAACGACACTGATGGCATCACATCCATTGGACATTCATGACATTACCTCTTACCACATGCCAGACATGAACGTTGGTCTCTACCTTCGTGGACTTTCCAATCGCTTAGATTTTTCTTGGTTCAGTTCCTTTCACTTTCTAGGAGGAACACTTGTGTTTAATGTTCTTTCCCCAGCTTGAAGTTTTCCATGCAGGGGTTATAGACACATCTGTTTTATATTCTGTTGTACAAATTATGAAGAAAGAATGGATCAACAAAAACTTTCTGAACAGCACCTAAAGCCCACTAGTCCCCCCATCCTGATCTTTTTTGCAGTGACCCCTTTGAGGGGTCCCATAGGTGGATGCTTCAGTTCAGTTCAGTCACTCAGTTGCGTTGAACTGTTTGTGACCCCATGAACTGCAGCAGGCCAGGCCTTCCTGTCCATCACCAACTGCCAGAGTTTACTCAAACTCATATCCGTAGAGTCTGTGTTACCATCCAACCAGCTCATCCTTTGTCATCCCCTTCTCCTTCCACCTTCAATCTTTCCCAGCATTAGGGTCTTTTCAAATAAGTCAGTTCTTTGCATCAGGTGGCCAAAGTATTGAAGTTTCAGCTTCAGCATCCTTCCAATGAATATTCAGGACTGATTTTCTTTAGGATGGACTGGTTAGATTTCCTTGCAGTCTAGTTAATCTTTGCTACTGATGGATATTCTCTGTCCACAGGTAGAGTGATAATGGAAGTTTCTTCCTGTTTTTTCTCTTTCCCCTATTAGCTATTACCTCCTTGACAGAAGAACTGAGCTTTGAGCCCAGCTGAATTTTTATTGAAGTTTCCTTGAAGTATTGTCTTTTTTGAAGCCTCTCTCTTCATTTTCTTCAGGGATCAGCAGGTAGCTGGATTTTGAAAGTATCTACTGCCAGGATAGCATGTTATCACAGGCCACAAAAATACCATATAAATGATGGGCTAGGCAGACTTCAGAGATATCTGAGGCTTGGCAGTAAAATTAAAAATCATGATTTAGGTTATAACCAATACCTAGCTTCTCTCTGGCTGAAGTTTACAGTTGTCTTGAAATTTTATCAATCATAAATCGATTATAACATCTGAGGTGAAGGGAGAAAAATGAAATAAAGTTATCACGAGAGTCCCCTTCAGAGGGTGGCATGGGAAAGCCAGTAGACAGAAGATGAGCAAACTTGTATCTCAGAGTTAGTTACTACTCCTGGGGCTTTCTAGAAGAAAGAGAATCCGGTGTATAAACCACCACAAGCCTTGTGGTCAGTGTGTATGAGCTTTGGATCTCTTTGTGCATTTCTCCTACCAACAGAACTTCACGTTGTGCAAAACACTTCACATTGTGCAAAACACACTTAATCAGGCTTTTTTTTTTTAAATTTAAAAATACCTAATTTTTTTAAATTTTGGCTGCACTGACTCTTTGTTGCAGTGTGTGCAACAAAGGGGCTTCTCTTTGTTGAGGCACCAGGGCTCTGGAGCACAGTCTCTCTAATTGCAGTGTGGGTTTAACTTAGTCATTATACCCCTTTGTATAAGGGCGTCTCTTGTTGAGGCACCAGGGCTCTGGAGCACAGACTCTCTAATTGCAGTGTGGGTTTAATTGCCCTGAATTATGTGGGATCTTGGAGAAGGAAATGGCAGCCTACTCCAGTACTCTTGCCTGGAGAATCCTGTGGATGGAGGAGCCTGGTGGGCTGCTGTTCATAGGGTCACACAGAGTTGGACATGACTGAAGCGACTTAGCATGCATGCATGCATTGGAGAAAGAAATGGCAACCCACTCCAGTATTCTTGCCTGGAGAATCCTAGGGACAGAGAAGCCTGATGGGCTGTCGTCTGTGGGGTCGCACAGAGTCAGACACGACTGAAGCGACTTAGCAGCAGCAGCAGCATGTAGGATCTTAGTTCCCAGACCAGGGGCCAAACCTGCATCCCCTCCATTGGAAGGCGATTCTTAACCACTGAACCACAAGGGAAGTCCCCATTTAATCATTTTTGTTGGGCATTTTTGCTTGTTTTGCTTGTCTGTTTGAGTTGAGGTTTTAGGAATGTGATTTTTTATATGCAAAAGTTCCTTTGGTGTTAGTTAGGGTAAAGTTTTAACTTCATTTATAGGAAGAGGTTGGAGAAGGAACTGGCAACCCACTCCAGTATTCTTGCCTGGAAAATCCCATGGACAGAGAAGACTGGTGGGCTACAGTCCATAGGGTCGCAAATGAGTCAGAAACGACTGAATTTGACTCAACAACGACATAGGAAGGGCTGGCTGGCTGCTGCTGCTGCTAAGTCGCTTCAGTCATGTCCGACTCTGTGCAACCCCATAGATGGCAGCCCACCAGGCTCTGCTGCAGCAAAACCATGGCAGCTACAACAGTGGGTGTTGACTTGCAAGTTGACAGTCATCTTGGCTGTGCCCCTGGGCAGTCAGTGTTTCAACTCTGCTCACTCAGTGGTAAGAACAGAAGCTGCAGTAGTATGTGCATGTCTTAAGAAGAGACTTGCCAGGAATTAATCTGTGTGATGGTAGGAGCTAGTAGGACAAGCTGGAAATTCACAGGGCAGGCTACCAGGACAACGGGAAACTGAAAATTCAGACAAGAGATGACCTTGCAATTCACAGGCTGAAGTTCTTTTTTTTTTTTTCAAGGAAACCTCAGTTCAGCTCCTATGATCTTATCTCCATATCTATACTTTTGTCTTTGCTTTAATGAGGTGTTTTTTTTTTTTTTTCATCCCCAGTCCCTCAGGACCTCCCTTCCTTAATGGATATCTGAAATATCTATTTGTGTCTGTTTAATTTCCCTGGTGGGAATGGTTTCTTTCAAGCTTGATCTCGGTGCCATTTGATTACTTATTATCTTCACTCCAAGAATAGAAATTTGACAAGAGTTTTGGGTTGGCCAAAAAGCTTGTACAGGTTTTTCTGTAGATGGTACAAAAACCTGAACAGAGTTTTTGGCTAATAAGAAATGTGGGTTCAGTCCCTGGGTTGGGAAGATCCCCTGGAGGCAGGCATGGCAACCCACTCCAGTATTCTCGCCTAGAGAATCCCATGGACAGAGGAACCTGGAGAGCTAAAGTCCCTGGGGCTGCAGAGAGTTGGACACGACTGAATGACTAAGCACACACATAGGATATGTTCAGGTAATACTTGGTACAAAATGAATGAGTGACTGCAGTTTATCTAGAGGGGAAAAAATACATGTACAACATGACAATGCTTCATCTTCTCTAGCTCAATTATCATGTTTTCAGACTTTCATTCTAAATGTTCTGTTCTGTTGACAAGTAGCTATTAGTTCCCCAATTTAATATCAATGTAAAGCAAATCATCTGTATTTAAAAGGGAAGAAAAATAGTACTTATCACATAGCTTGTTGAGAAGGTTAAGGTAGCACTATAATTACACGTGTCATCTCCTGTTATTCTTATTCTGCTTGTTTCCTAAAACTATAGCTCAGAGGAATGTGAACTCTGCATCCTGGTCTCTGTCAAAAGTGAATCGTAAAAAGATGAAATGGGTAGGAACAGAATTTCAAGAAAGATCTGAGTCGCTGGGAAAATTTGGAGTATCCCTGAATAACTCATTTGGAAAATAAACATTTGCTGTATCAAAAAATATACATTGTAGTGACTTCCCTGGTGATACAGTGTTAAGACTCCATGCTCCCAATGCAGGAGGCATGAATTTGACTGCTGCTTGGAGAAGTAAGATCCCACGTGTCACAACTGAGGGTTTACATGCTATAACTAAAAAGATTCAGTGTCAAAAAAAATTTTTAAGTAAACAAATTGGGTATATATATACACACACACACACTCTAAGACTCATTGGATTTGACTGTATGAACCCTCAGTACTTTCACTTTGGCCACTCTGGGAGGCAAGCTTCATGTCCCTTGTCCCTTTTTGCTTGCTCTGTCATTCTAGGTCACATGATGAACTCTGGTGCATTGCACTGTATTCTTAAAGAGGTATTCATACAGTCCTTGGGGTTGCAGAAGAGTCTGACATGACTTAGTGACCAAATACCAGCAGGGTGGTGGTGCCAAGTGCCCCAGAGATGAAACCACAGGAGAAACAATCAAAGAAATTATCAGCATTTATCTGGTGAGAAAAGAAAAAGACTCATGGCTGGGAGGAAGGAGAAGGGATGGGAACTCTTTCTTAAGGATTGGAAGGGTCAACATGTCAATGGAGTCTTCTCTCTCTTTTTTTTTTAATGAATTCCAAAGTAGAAGTTAAAAGGCTATCAATTTGAGCTCAGGTTTGTTATTGTTGTTGCTGTTGTTTAGTCACTAAATCGTATTTAACTCTTCTGTGACCCCATGGACAGTAGCCCACCAGGCTTCTCTGTCCATGGAATTTCCCAGACAGGAATACTGAAGTAGGTTGCTACTTCCTCTGCTAGGGGAATCTTCCTGACCCAGGGATGAAACCCATGTCTCCTGCACTGCAGGCTGAATCTACCACTGGACCACTTGGGAAACCCCTTAGCTCAGGATAAAGAACCAAAAAGTATGGCCCAGTGCCTAGTGCAGGGATTAAACTTTCAAGCACCAACGTGTTGATCTGATCCTGGCCTCACAACTTGTTAGCTCCTTGAACTTGGGCATGCTAGGTGCTAGGCACACCTATAAACATGTTTGATGTATTGACTCATTTAAGCCACACAACTTTTTGAGATAGATGTTACACACTCACACACACAAATGCTATTTATTGTGTGACTTTACAGATGTGGTGACATTAGGTAACTCATCTGCAGTCACCCGGCTCATAGGTGGTAGGTCTGCAGTTACCCATAGGTGCTTGCTGGCACCAGAGCTACCCATTGCCAGCTCTGTGAATGCATAACTGAATCTTTAGTGTGTTGTGTAGATACAGGGCTGTTGACTTTTAAAGAAATGCAAATGTGACAGTTGGGAGTTAAGTTTCACTGGGGGCAAAATGAAGCCTGCAGTCCAGGAAACAGTACCTCAAATAGCTCTGAGAAACTGCTCCAGAGAGGGGAGGAAGAGGGTGAAGGTCAATATATATGTGATTTTGATGAAGAGGGAATTCACACAATCAAGCATTTATCTTTGCCAAAGATTTCTGCTAGTCACGAGAAGCTGATGTCACCATGAAGGGATTAAGTGCTTTATTAGATATGTGCTCAGCCACTTCAGTTGTGTCCGACTCTTTGCGATCCCATGGACTGTAGCCCACCAGGCTCCTCTATCCATGAGCTACTCCAGGCAGGAACACTGGAGCAGGTTGTCGTGCCCTCCTCTATGGGATCTTCCCCACCCGGGGATCAAACCTGTGTCTCCTGTGTCACCTGCATTGCAGGTGGATTCTTTACCACTGAGCCACCAGGGAAGCCCTTTCTAGATACAAGGAGATGAAAAGATTGGGTTCATAACATCAGTTTCTGAAAATATCTAACTATCTGAAGATCTTTCCTGCCAGTTCCCCCTCACCCCCAGCACAGAGTCCCTCATTCCTGGTCTCCACCCTGAACTTTCAGGGGGTGTTGAAGGTCAGCAGCTGCAGTAGCATGTGATTTAATCCTTGTAGAAGTAGATGACAAATGCTCATGCTGCTGCTGCTGCTGCTGCTAAGTCGCTTCAGTCGTGTCCAACTCTGTGCGACCCCATAGAAGGCAGCCCACCAGGCTCCGCCATCCCTGGGATTCTCCAGGCAAGAACATAGCAAGTGCCAATTTGTAGTGGACAGGACATTCTTAAAACTATTAGAAAAAGTACCCCTGGCTACTGTTTTTCTAGTAAAGGGATTGGTTTATTGGGAGAAAGCTTTTTTGAATTTTCAAAACATATGTGTTTCCAACCACACCCCCATAAGGCTTCTTTTCTTCTATTTACTAAGTTTCTTTGAAAGTCTTTTGGAGGAGAAAGAAAAATGTGATTTCCAGGGTGTGATTATATTGTAACCTTTGAGAATCTGTCTTTCAGGCTAAAGAATGGTCTCATGTCTTTGTGTTATTAGGAAGTGTATACTTTGCCAATGAACCTTGGCTTCCGTTAACACCAGAAACCAGTTAAGCATTGTCAGCTTGGGACCGGAGTTTTTCATTCTTGGAGAGAAATAAATAAAACACGATTACTTGCCCTGCAAGAGAGCGCCTGCCAACTTCCTCTGCAATAATTAAGTTTTCAGGCTTCACTATCAACCTGACCAGACACTAATGAGATGCTAAAGTGTTCAAAGAAGTTTCATTAACATTTTAAAGCTTTCCCTGCCCTAGGGAAGCATCTTGTTTTCAAACATGGTCTCTGATGGGTAAAGTAAGGCAGAGTATCTTCTGATGGATGGGCTGTCAGAGGAAATCTAATGTGACCAGCCGCTTGCTCAGAAATGGATAGGAAATTGATCAATAAGGAGGACTTGACATCACCTCTAGGGAGTGTCAGCAGCATCCATCCAGTAGCTGCAACTCCTGGATGCAATGACTACACAAGAGGTAAGTGGTGGGGCTGGAACTTGAACTCAAGCACAGGGTATCCGACTCTGTGCTCATAACTACCCTCTGGTTATTGCTGTTCAGTCGCTCAGTCGTATCCGATGCTTTGGGACCCCATGGACTGCAGCATGCCAGGCTTCCCTGTCCTTCATCTCCTGGGGCTTGCTCAAACTCATGTCGGTTGAATCAGGGATGCCATCCAACCATCTCATCCTCTGTTGCCCCTTCTCCTCCTGCCCTCAATCTTTCCCTGCATCAGGGTCTTTTCCAATGAGTCAACTCTTGGCATCAGGTCATTTTGCCTCTAATACAGTAGATTCCTCTCTTGGCCACTGACTCCAGGACTGTCAGCAAGTCAATTCAACTCTAAAGATTCTTAGCTTTTCCTCTTAACAGAAAAAGTAAGCTCATGCTAGCTCACATGCTCTATTGTTCTATGAATATGATACAGTATCATTATTTATCACACGGTCAATCAACAAGAGTCCATGCTTTCACGTGCTCCTTGAGGCAAAATGGGCAACAGCAGTGAGTAAGGCATTTTGTATAATTGACACTTTGTCAAATGCAAATAGTGAAGCAGGTGTAAACACTATTATTACTATCATTGCTGCTCCCAGAATTAATTCAGGGGTTCACAGGTCGTGTCTCTCAGTTCAGTTCAGTCACTCAGTTGCGTCCGACTCTTTGTGACACTGTGTACTGCAGCATGCCAGGCTTCCCTGTCCATCACTGATTCCTGGAACTTGTTCAAACTCATTTCCATCGAGTTGGTGATGCCATCAACTGTCTCATCCTCTGTCGTCCCCTTCTCCTGCCTTCAATCTTCCCCAGCATCAGGGTCTTTTCAAATGAGTCAATTCTTTGCATCAGATGGCCAGAGTATTGGAGTTTCAGCTTCAGCATCAGTCCTTCCAATGAATATTTAGTTCTGATTTCCTTTAGGGTTGACTAGTTTGATATCCTTGCAGTCCAAGGGACTCTCAAGAGTCTTGTCTAACACCACAGTTCAAAAGCATCAATTCTTCAGCACTCAGCTCTCTTTATAGTCCAACTTTCACATCCATACATGACTACTGTAAAAACCATAGCTTTGACTAGATGGACCTTTGTCGGCAAAGTTATGTCTCTGCTTTTTAATATACTATCTAGATTGGTCATAGTTTTTCTTCCAAGAAGCAAGCGTCTTTTAATTTCATGGCTACAGTCATCATCTGCAGTGATTTTGGAGCCCTAGAGAATAAAGTCTGTCACTGTTTCCACTGTTTCCCCATCTATTTGCCATGAAGTGATGGGACCAGATGCCATGGTCTTAGTTTTTTGAATGTTGAGTTTTATGCTAGCTTTTTCATTCTCCTCTTTCACTTTCGTCAAGAGGCTGTTCAGTTCCTCTTCACTTTTTTTCATAAGGGTGTTGTCATATGTGCATCTGAGGTTATTAATATTTCTCCTGGAAATCTTGATTCCAGCTTGTGCTTTATCCAGCCCAGCATTTCGCATGATGTACTCTTCATATAAGTTGAAGGAATAGGGTGATAGTATACAGCCTTGACATACTTCTTTCCCAATTTGCAACCAGTCTGTTGTCCCATGTGTGGTTCCAACTGTTGCTTCTTGACCTGCATACAGATTTCTCAGGAGGGAGGTAAGGATGTCTGGTATTCCCATCTCTTAAAGAATTTTCCACAGTTTGTTGTGATCTACACAGTCAAAGGCTTTGGCGTAATCAATAAAGCAAAAGTAGATGTTTTTCTGGAACTCTCTTGCCTTTTCAATGATCCAACGGATGTTGGCAATTTGATCTCTGGATCGTCTGCCTTTTCTAAATCCAGCACGAACATCTGGAAGTTCATGGTTCATGTACTGTTGAAGCCTGGCTTGGAGAATTTTGAACATTGCTTTGCTAGCACGTGAGATTAGTGCAATTGTGTGGTAGTTTGAACATTCTTTGAAATTGCCCTTCTTTGGGATTGGAATGAAAACACCTTTTCCAGTCCTGTGGCCACTGCTGAGTTTTCCCATTTTGCTGGCATATTGAGTGCAGCACTTTAACAGCAGCATCTTTTAGGATTTGAAATAGCTCAACTGACATTTTATCACCTTCACTAGTTTTGTTCGTAGTGGTGCTTCTTAAGGCCCACTTGACTTCGCATTCCAGGATGTCTGGCTCTGGATGAGTGATCACACCATCGTGGTTATCTGGGCCATGAAGACCTTTTTTGTATAGTTCTTCTGTGTATTCTTGCCACCTCTTCTAATGTCTTCTGCTTCTGTCTCTGGGATGCTAACAAGTTAAACTAGAGGGAATTCCGTGGTGATCAGAGGACTCAGCACTTTCACTGCTATGGCCTGGATTTGCTCTGGGGGCAGGGAACTAAGATCCTACAAGCCGAGTGCATGTGTGCGTGCTGAGTCGTTTCTGTCATGTGCAACTCTTTGTGACCCTATGGACTGTAGCCCGTCAGACTTCTCTGTCCATGGCTTTCTCCAGGCAAGTATACTGCGGTGGGTTGCCATGCCCTCCTCCAGGGGATCTTCCCGACCCAGGGACTGAACCCGTGTCTCTCATGTCTCCTGCACTGGCAAGAATGTTCTTTACCACTAGTGCCATGTGGGAAGCCCTCAAGTCATGTAGTGCAGCCAAAAACAAACAAACAAATAAACACCTGAACTAGAGAGCGTTGTCCAGATGTGTTGAGGACCAAAGGGGCCATACCTTAGCTACATTTAGCCCTTAATAGGCTCCTTTTAACTTGAAAAGATGCTAATAGTCACAGCATTAAGGCTGTCAAATTCTCCCTTTGTCACCATTGTTCTAACACAAAGTGACACTTGGAATTCTGTGGCCAGACTGTCCTGCAGTCACTTGGTTCCAACCTCTCAGCCTCGTCTTAACCATGGCACATAAAGCTGGTCAGCCCTTGGGGGCCCCTTCTGTGCGGAGCTTGGCTTTACCTCTTGACTCTTTCTCAGAAAGCTGATCTTTCCATAAAAGAACTCACCAGTGGATTGCCTGCTTTTGCAAAGGAGAGAGTGAGGTACATCTAAAGATGCGTGCAGAAAACTCGAGTTTTCCCAATGCAGGGATCCCCCCTAGTGGACAGTAAACACAGCAGTGGCCTGGCCCTTTGCCTGGTGAGGCCAAGATGGGTAGGCAGCTCCTGGGCAGGTGGCCTGAGGACCAGGGAGGACATTTGTGCTCTTTTCCAGTTCCAGGAGGGACCTGATCCCTCCTTCTCTCTGCTTGCCTCCAGGAGTCCGGGAGGTTTTTATGTTTACTCCTTTCTGCCCTCAGATCCTCTTTTTTTGAACATTAGTACTTTAAAAATAATTGTTAGTTATTAACTTTATTTTTGGCTGTGCTGAGTCTTCATTGCTGCTTGGGCTTTCCTCTAGTTGTGGCAAATGGGAGCTACTCTCTAGTTGCGGTGCACGGGCTTCTCATTGAAGTGATTTCTCTCGTTGTAGAGCCCGGGCTCTGGGGTGTGCAGGCTTACGTAGCTGCGGTTCCCAGGATCTGGAACACAGGCTCCGTAGCTATGGTGCATGGGCTTAGCTGCTCCACAGCATGTGGCATCTTCCCGGGTCAGGGGTCAAAGCCGTGTCTCCTACATTGGCAGGTAGTTTCTTTATCACTGAGCCACCAGGGAAGACCTGGAACCTGTTTTTGTTTTTAAAATCAGTTTGTGTAACATTCAAAATCTATCCCCCATCATCCATCCTCTATCCGACCCCCTGGCCTTTTTGCTTCTTCTTTAGTCCTGTGCCCCTATTTTAATCTTGCCATCAAATACTCCATTCCTTTCTATTTTATGTTGCTAGTGATGCATTTCAAGCAGTCTTGGAACTGTGGTTATACGTCAGTAGATACCCTGCACAGACAGCCGTACAGCAGAGTACAGAATGTGAAGTCAGATGACATAGATTCACATCCAGGTTCTACTACACTTTCTATGGCCTTGGGCTAGTTGTCTCATCTGTTCAAGGCTTGGTTTCTTTCTTATAGTTAATTTGGATGTTATATTGAACTATAGTTGATTTACAATACTGTGTTAGTTTCAGGTGTTCAGCTAAGTAATTCAGAAACACATATACATCTATCCGTTCTTTTTCAGGCTCTTTTCCCATATAGGTTATTACAGAACATTGAGTAGAGTTTCCTGTGCTACAGAGTAAGTTCCCTAGCTACTAATCTTCAAGTTGCAAGCTTTCTAAGATGTGAACGTGCGTTCACATATTAGGTCATGTAAGTTAGTTCATGTGTCTGATGTGTATCGTCACGTGTGTGTCCTCTACAATGGCCATGCTGTTGTGTGCTTTACTATATACTAATACTGCATAGAACACAGTCTACAGTATCTTCATCTCAAGCCCAGAATGCCATCTACGATAAGAAAAAAAAAGAGCCACTACCCCCCATCACTAGATTGTTTTTTCAAGAGGGTACTGTGCTCAGTTGTGTCTGACTTTTTGTGACCCCGACTCCTCTGTCCATGAGGATTCTCCAAGAAAAATACTGTAGTGAGTTGCCGTGCCCTCCTCCAGGGGATCTTCCCAGCCCAGGGATCGAACCCAGGCCTCTTGCATTACAGGCGGATTCTTTACCATCTGAGCCAAGAGGGTAGATAGAATGGAATCCAGCAAGGATCCAGAACCTGCGCCATCAACATCAGGCATGAGTGACACTGCAGTTGCCCTCCATCTCCTATTGCTGACAGTCCTTCAGCTCTGCCATCTCTCACCTCCTCTCCCTCCTCCAGTCAGTCACTCTTCTTGCCTGTTCACAGAGTGCCAGCCCCTGTTCACCAGCTATTGTACTGCACTACCGTACAGTACCACACTCTGGCCCTCTACTGTAAGATTAGAAATGCTTTCTTTATTTTTTATGTTTGCTTTTTGTGTATTATTTACATGAGAAGTATTATAAACCTATTATAGTACAGTACTATATAGCCAGCTGTGTTAGTGGGGTACCTAGTCTAACTTTGTTGGACTTATGGACAAATTGGACTTATGAACATGCTCTCATAGCATAACTTATTCAAATGTAGAGGGGACTTACTGTACAATTTGTCCTTGCCTTGGTTTCTTAATCTTTTCAAAATGCTCATTCTATGCAATGAAAGTGTCATTTGGTTTGCTCTAGGGCCAATAAGAGATTTTCCAGTGTTTCCAAGTTTTTTCAGATCATCTTTTAACCAGAAAGGTGAGAATGGACAACTGAATTTACGGAATGATTCCCAGGCACCCAGTTCTTTTAAGTGATGGATATAGCAATCGTTTAGGATATAAGTGATTTTATCTCCATTTCACTTGGAAGAAAAGCTATGACAAACCTAGAAAGTGTTAAAAAGCAGAAGCATTACTTAAAGGTCTGTATAGTCAAGGCTATGGTTTTTCCAGTAGTTATGTATGGATGTGAGAGTTGGACCGTAAAGAAGGCTGAGCACTGAAGTATTGATGCTTTCAAACTCTGGTGTTGGAGAAGACTCTTGAAAGTTCCTTGAACAGCAAGAAGATCAAAGCAGTCAATCCTAAAGGAAATCAGTCCTGAATATGCATTGGAAGGACTGATGCCAAAGCTCCAATATTTTGGCCACTTGATACAAAGAGCCGACTCATTGGAAAAGACTCTGATGCTGGGAAAGAGATTGAAAGCAAAAGGAGAAGGAGGCAGCAGAGAATGAGATAGTTAGACAGCATCACCGGCTCAACGGATGTGAGTTTGAGCAAGCTCCAGGAGATGGTGAAGGACAGGGAAGCCTGGTGTGCTGCAGTCCATGGGGTCACAAAGAGCTGGACATGATAAACAAAAGTCTCCATTTCACAGTAAGACTGAAGCTCTGAAAGCTTCCGTGCCAAGATCATTCATGTAATAAACAAGTAAAGTGGGGTTTGAGTCCCATTCGTCCCACTCCAGTGTCTGTGCCTTGTCACCTATGATGATAATGAAATTCTTAGCTTTTTAATTCATTTATTGATTTATTTTTGACCATTCTGGGTGTTAGTTGCTGCATGAGGGCTTCTCATTGCAGGGGTGTCTCTCGTTGTGGAGCAAGGGCTCTAGGCATATAGGGCTTCAGTAGTTTTGGTGCGTAGGCTCAGTAGTGGTGGCCCACGGGCTTAGTTGGTCTGAGGCATGCAAGATCTTTCTGGACCAGGGATCAAACCTGTGTCCCGTGCATTGGCAGGTGGATTCTTTAGCACTGGACCACTAGGCAAGCCCACCACCCATGATGATGAACATTAAGGAAACACCAAATGAACTTCATAGATGTTTTAATTGGCTGCTGTGTTGGTGGGAGAACCCCCTGAATCATGACTGAACCTCCTTTTCTTAAAGGATGCTGAAGGGTTAAAGTGAGCATACTAAGATCAGTCAGAGGCTTTGACTCTCTGGGGAAGTGTCTGGAAGCAAACACTTCTGCATGAAGCCAGACGGATGTTAAACATCTCATTTCACCGTGTGCTGAAGATAAAGTGAACAGCAAAACAAAAAATACAAAGCAAAATGAAATGGGAACCATTTAGAGGGGGGATTTCTCTGTAAAGAAGGCATCCCTTGAGGGTGAATCAATACAGGCTACTCATCTCCTGCATTGTACACGGGTTCATTAAAAAATCAGTGGCCTCACCAATCAATAAAGCTTCGGGGACCCAGGCCTGTCTGACAACCCAGAGGGTGCAAATTGCACAAAAGTAGATGGCTACTCTCCAGGAAGAAGGAGTTTTCTCAAGTCAAATCAATAGACCCACATCTCCAGGCTGCATAAGCCAGGGAACATTAATGGAGTTGTTTCCAAAAACCAAGGCTAATAAGCTCTGCTGTTATTCGATTTAACTTCAAAGATCCTGGTGTAGCCTTACCTGAGGAGAGCAAAATTAAGTAGGGAAGAAAAGCGTTTTTCACCTACATCCCAGGGAAGGCCAACAGAAATCAATGACTTTCACATAGACACACCACCTTTGTAGAATGCATGTTTCAGGGATCGACTTGCAGATGTAAACTGAAAGCTTTGCCTCAGGGTGGAGTGTAGCCTACAGCTTCCAGACATGGTCTTCCTAAGCCCTAGGTAAATATACCAGCTAGAATCCTTGCTATAAGTCTTGCTGCTGCTGCTGCTGCTGCTACTACTAAGTTGCTTCAGTCATGTCCATCTATTTGCAACCCTATGGACCATAACCCACCAGGCTTCTCTGTCCATGGGGATTCTCAAGACAATAATACAGGAGGGGGTTGCCATGCCCTCCTCCTGGGGATCTTCCCAATCCAGGGACTGAACCCACATCTCTTACGTCTCCTGCTTTGGCAGGCAGGTTGTTTACCACTGGTGCCATCTGGGAAGCCCTCTAAGCCTTGAGATCTTAATTCAGGATTTCTCAGCCCTGCCATTTGCAGTCTGACAATCATTTATTGTAAGGGTTTATCCTATCCATTGTACAGTGGGGTGTTTTTTTTTTTGGCTGCACTGGGTATTAGTTGTGGCACACACAATCTTTAGTTGCAGCATTTGGGATCTAGTTCCCTGACCAGGGATCGAACCTGAGTCCCCTGCATTGGGAGCACAGAGTCTTAGCCACTGGACCACCAGGGAAGTCCCTGTGCAGTGTTTCTCAGCATCTTTAGCCTCTTCCCCACTAGACGCCAATGGCAACCCCTCGCCTGAGTTGTAACAAGCAAAACATGCCTCCAGATCTTGCTAAATGTCCCCTGGAAAGTCCTTTACCCTCAGGTGAAATTGTTCCTGGTTAAGAACTGAATTTTACTTGTAGAAAAAAATTGTGGAAAAAAAGATAATATCTTGAACCTTATAAACTAATAATTAGGAGGTTAGGGCCTTTGGGATGATAGGAACCAGAGAGGAAACTCTGATTAGATACTTTCTTTTTTAAAATAATTATTTATTTGGCCATGCCAGGTCTTGGTTGCAGCACTCAGGATCTTCAAACTTCATTGCAGCATGTGGGATCTTTATTTAGTTGCGGCATGTGGGATCTAGTTTCCTGACCAGGGATTGAACCCAGGCCTTCTGCACTGAGAGTGTGGAGTCTTAGATGCTGGGCCACCAGGAAAGTCCCTGGATACTTTATTTTGTTTCTTGTTCCTATGTACCAGTTTTATTTCTCCAGATAAGCTTCTTCACAAAATAGAGACCATGACCATGAGTAGACTGAAGCTCGTATCTGTGCAACTCTGTAATAAGGAAGAAAAAGAATCTTTTGCAACCAAGTTCAATCCAAAAGCACCAGGAAGGATTCTATTCCAGCTTAAGTAACAAATCTGCAAGTCACTCTGGAGCTGTCTGTGTTCGGGGGGAGTTGACAGACTCCAGCTGGCTCATATCTTCTGTTGGGCAGAGGTTTCCTGCTAAGGAGAAGAAAAGAAACTTATTCATTCATCCATCCACCCATCCATCAATCATGTACTTTGTACTATTCACTGTCTTGAGTGTTGAGGATATAAAGATAAATAGCTCACCTGTGTCCTGCCTCAGAAAGGTTTTCAGTGCAGTTTATTAGATTTGCAGCTAAACTGGGATAATATCCTACGTCATTTCAGCAGATGGTGATAAGAAACTCTATTTTAGTGATTTGGGAAATGATTGAAAAGGGTCTGGAAGTAGATATGGGACTTATGAGGGAGCAGACAGAATTTGATTAGGAAGACAATGAGAAATAAGGCATTCTCACAGTTGAAAAAGCCTTGGCCATTTTCTTCCCCACAATTTTAAACTTTATTTTGTATTGGGGTATAGCTGATTAACAATGTTGTGATAATTTCAGGTGAACAGTGAAGCCATTTGTATGCATGGATCCATTCTCCCTCAAACCCCTCTTCTCTCCAGTCTGCCACATAACATTGAGCAGAGTTCCCTGTGCTATACAGTAGGTCCTTTTTGGTTATTGCTTTGGCCAGTTTTTAAATAAAATTCCCCAAATGCTTGGGAAAATAGAAGAGGTAGCAATTGTCTCAAAGCTCACCTTGTAGGGGAAGTGTCAGTGATGATACTGGTGGATAAGTGTCACCCCAGAATCCTGCTTATGCCCCTCCCTCGGATAAATACTGATAACTGTTATCTCAGTGTCAGGAGGAAGCAGCAAAGAGGAAACAACAAAAACTTTGAGAACCACCGAGATCCAAGCTGGCAGAGTATTTGATATCCAGTGAACCTTGAGCCTCATTATAGTCTTGGTATGGTACACCAGGGCTTTCCTGGTGGCTCAGATTTAAGGATCTGCCTGCAATGTGGGTTCGACCTGGGTTCGATCCCTGGGTCAGGAAGATCCCCTGGAAAAGGGAATGGCAACCTACTCCAATATTCTTGCCTGGAGAATTCCAAGGACAGAAGAGCCTGGAAGGCTACAATCCATGGGGTCGCAAAGAGCTGGACAGGACTGAGCAGCTAACACTTTCACAGTACATTAGCTGAATGACATAACCAACCGGCACCGTGACAGTTGACAGTTACCATGACAACAACCAGAAAAGCCCAAACAAGTGCTGAAAAGGACAGTGGCATCCATTCTGGGTCCAAACCATGCCCTTGTTCTTGTATTACTCATGAATATTCCTGTCACCCTTGCAAATCCCTCCATTTTACCTCAGCCTTCCTGTATATGTGATGTCTTCACTCAAATTGGGTTGAGAAGTTATTTGCAAGCTAGTTTCCTGCTTCTCCATTCTTTAGCCATTGAATAAATCTTGTGCTGTTCCAGTCTCAGCATTGGTTTCATTATTTTGAATCTGATTGGAAAAAGAACCTCTCTGGCTGAGACGGGGTCTTGACTCAGGCTAGGACTCCGGCGCAAGTCTGGTCAACCAGTTCAGTAACAGAATTATGAAGATCGTGTAAGCCGAGCAAATGAGTTTGGGGTTTATTCTAGTCAGAGAAGGGTCACTGGACAATGGCCACTGGGTGAGAATTCTTTTAAATTATCTTTGAACATAATGAAATTGACAACAATACAAGCGGTCCATAGGATAGAGGAAAAGTTATTTCTAAAGTTCACTTCCAAAGATCCAAACAATATACTGAAATCCTTGTTTCCTTTATAGCATTAACCATGGGCTGGACTTTTTCTTTCACTTGTTATTTGCTTGGTTCTGTCTTTTGTCCACAATAGAACATGATCCCCGTGGGTTCTCACAAGTCTCCGGAGTTGGCTTCTGTATCTACATCCAGCACAGCATCTGGTATCTACAGGGTGTTCAGTAAATATTCCCTGAGTTTGTCCATTCATCCATCTATTATTCATTTATTCAATCATTATTCAGTCATGCATATACCCAGTCATCTGTTCAGTGCAGCACTTAATGAATGCCTGTCCCAGCTGGTTTATCAAAAAAGAGCATTCTTTGTTGATATGTAGGTATTTGGAAGGAAATAATGTCCAGATTGAATAAACAAAAACCTATAGATGTTTGCATTGTTGTTTCTGTGTCACTGTTTAGATTGTGCAAGTGGTACTTTATACATAGGGCATCTTCTCTAATGGAGAATTTTTCTTTTTGATGAACAACCCAAAGCAAGATCTTTCTCAAGTGTATGCTGGTGGATGGGTAGAGAAGCCTGGAATGTAACAGTTCATAGCTTGTATGGAGAGTTTGTTCTCAAAATCATGACTGTCGAGGACAGAGGTATTGAAATACCCATGCTGGTGGGAATGTATAATGAAGCAACTGCTTTAGAAAACAGCTTGGCAGTTTCTCAAAATATTAAACATGGAGTTCTCATAGATCCAGAATTCTCACTCCTAGGTATATGCCCAAGAGAAATAAAAATACATGTCTACGTGAAAACTTGTACATGAATCTTCATAGGAACATTACTTGTAATATCAGAACACCCTCAAACATCCATTCTCTGGTAATTGGATAAACACATGTGGGCTATCCTTACAATGGAACATTATTTAGCCATTAAAAGGAATGACACGCTGGTTACCACATGGATGAGACTGGAAAGCATGCTGAGTGCAAGAAGTCAGTCATGAAAAGCCATACATTGTATAACTGTGTTCACGTGAAAGGTCTGGAACAGGAAAGTCCATGGAAACAAACTAGACTTGGGGTTGCCAAAAGCTGTTAGGCAGGGAGTAAGGGATGAGACTATGGTTTTTCCAGTGGTCATGTATGGATGTGAGTTGGACTGTGAAGAAAGCTGAGCGCCAAAGAATTGATGCTTTTGAATTGTGGTGTTGGAGAAGACTCTTGAGAGTCCCTTGGACTGCAAGGAGATCCAACCAGTCCATTCTGAAGGAGGTCAGCCCTGGGATTTCTTTGGAAGGAATGATGCTGAAGCTGAAACTCCAGTACTTTGGCTACCTCATGTGAAGAGTTGACTCATTGGAAAAGACTCTGATGCTGGGAGGGATTGGGGGCAGGAGGAGAAGGGGACGACAGAGGATGAGATGGCTGGATGGTATTGCCGACTTGATGGACGTGAGTCTGAGTGAACTCCGGGAGTTGGTGATGGACAGGGAGGCCTGGCGTGCTGCGATTCATGGGGTCACAAAGAGTTGGACACGACTGAGCGACTGAACTGAACTGAACTGAACTGAAGGGATGAGGAGTGACTGCTAATGAGAAGGAGATTTCCTTTGGGGATGATGAAAAAATCCTAAAATTAATAGTAGGGTTACAATACCACATACCTGTGTATCTAAATAAAACGCTAACTTATACAGTTTAAAAGCTGAGTTTTATGATATGATCTCTGGATTTTTATCTTAAAAAAAAAAATTAGGGCTTCCCTGGTGGCTTAGTGGTAAAGGATCTGCCTGCCAATGCAGGGAACATGGGTTCCATCCCTGATCCAGGAAGATCCCACGTGCCTCGGAGCAACTGATCTTGTGTGCCACAACTATTGAGCCTGTGCGCGAGACCCTGGGAGCTGTAACGACTGAACACATGTGCCGCAACTCCTGAAGCCCTGTGTGTTCTAGAGCCCACCTCTGCAACAGAAGCCACCTCAATGAGAAGCCTGCTCACCACATCTGGAGAGCAGACCCGGCTCACCAGGACTGAGGAGCCTCAGGGAATTCAGAATGGAGACCAGCAGGATACTGGCCCCAGACAGCTGAGGAGAATATCAAAGGAATGAATTCAGTGAGCCTAGACTCTTGCATCTTCCCAGAGCTGACTTCCTTAACTTGGGATATCTGATTTTCCTTTAATTAGCAACAGTCTTTTGACGTTCAGACTACCTGCCCTTTGTGGCAAAAGTTCTATATAACTTGGCTCCTCCCCTCACCTCCTCGGAGTAGTTCTCTCAGGGTTATTTGAGATGCTTCCCGGGCTTGAAGTCCTAAAAAAATTCCTGCCGAATAAAACATAACTCTCCCCTTTTCGGTTGAGAATATTTTTTAAGTCCAGACACATCATGAAATACCATTCTTGTCCAGGAGCACTGAGAATTTATGGGTAAATTAGCTTTTTGTAATTTGAATTATATTCTGGCCATACAAGATGAGATGGTGATAAGTTTGTTCTGTTTTACTACTGTAAGCTGAGGTTTTCCATGAAGCAATAAATTGGTATCATTTCACCATGGCAGTAGGGGTGGAGGACAGGGTAGGGGTTAAGAGTTATTTCTATTGGTGAGCTCACTGCATGCACACAGAATTTCTCGGACAGCTCAGCAAAGGTCCCTTAGAGGCAAGAATTTGATTTCTCTGTATACATGGTGGGAAGAACAC
The DNA here is from genome assembly GCF_023091745.1 of Budorcas taxicolor. Classification (NCBI taxonomy): domain Eukaryota; kingdom Metazoa; phylum Chordata; class Mammalia; order Artiodactyla; family Bovidae; genus Budorcas; species Budorcas taxicolor. Next base: position 49,468,078 of record NC_068926.1, on the reverse strand, counting down.
AAACTCCATCTGTGGTAAGATTATAATGCTAAAGGCATTGGTTGTGCACCAAGAACTTCCCTTTGAAAATACTAGGGCTTGGCTGGACTCTGAATTTGTGAATCTTCTGAGAAATACCCCCAAGATTTGGAGTTTGTCAGCGGCCACCCCGTCTGTGTCTGCCGGGTCCTGCCAGCTTGGGTCTTTCTTAGTCCCTCTTTTCGACTCTCTGTTTGTGGAATAGGTGGTTGAGCGGTCACATTTTTTAAAATTAATTTATTTACATTTGTATTCACTTATTTCCCTTTCCCTGGAATCATAGGAGCAAACTGTCCATTACTGATGAAAAAAATAAGCACCCTAAAAGCTGAGAATACTGTTTTATTCAGTGGACTTTCTGAGGACTTCAAGTCTTTGTGGCTGCTTCTGAAGTAGCTCTTAGGGACTGCTGTTAAGAAGTAAGAGAGGAGCCAGGATGTACAGTAAGATCCGCTACATGCAAAGTTCGAGTTGTGAACTTTCAAAGACAAGGACGGGCTCTTTCACGTCCAGTCATGTCAGTTAGTTCGTGTCTGGCATGCATCGCCCCGTGCGTGCATCCTGTCCATGTGCCTGTGCTTCCATGTGCTTTACTGAGCGGCGCTGTATCGGATACAGCAGTGCATATCTTTATTTCAAGCCCAGCATGTCCAGAAGCAAGCATAAATGCAGCTGATTCATGCTGATGGCAAAAACCATCACAGTGTTGCAAAGCAATTATCCTCCAATTAAAATAAATACATTAAAAAAACCCAACAGTGCGGTAGCTGGTACTGTATTTTCAAAATCCTGTACTGCAAGATTAAAAATGCTTCCTTTATTGTTTTCCATTTGCTTGTTTTTCATGTCTTATTTGTGCAAAAAATATTATAAACCTATTACAGTGCAGTACTCTCTAGCTGATCGTGTTAGTTGGGTACGTAGGCTAACTTGTTCATATGTATGGGACTTACAGTATAGGAGTTTTTGCAACAAAAGTCAGGTAGATAGTCAGATTATTAAAAGATTACTGTTAATTAAAGGAAAAAACAAATAAGTTAATGAATGTAGTGCTTTTCTTTGAATGAGAAGATTCGAGAAACTGGTCTCATTGAAATCATTCCTAGGATATGCACCTTAGCTATCTGGGGCCGGTATCCTGTTTTCTCCACCCTGAATCCCCTCAGGATACACAGGTCAGGGTGACCTCAGTGGCTGATGGCTTGATGGCTGCTACATCTTTGTCTACTGATAGGGCAGCTGACGTTCTTTGCCTACATACCTTAGATTCACAATGCATGATACACGATTTTCTCATATTCACAAATGTTTTCTTTTTTCCTAATACGAACTTTACTAAGTAGCTTTAATAGGAGTTAGAACAATTCTATAGACATTCCTTTCTTATTTCCCACCTTGAAAATCTGTTGATCCTGCCAAAATACCTTTAAAAAAGAAAGAAAGAAAAAAATGTGACTAATTCTTGTGCAAACCCTGAACCCTTAAGCTTGTGATTCCAGCCTCCGTACCAATGGAACCTCATTCAGAGTGCTTCTCTCCACCAGGTTCAGTGTCTGCCATCAGAGCTGGTACAGGAGGCTGAGCAGCACCATATGCTGGGCCCTCACCAGATAAACAGCTCTTCATCCCTCCTGGGCTGCTGTTTGAATCATATGAAGTGCTTGGATCTTTTCCTATGCTAACAAGTGTTGGTGCTACTGAACTCAGGTCCAGCTGCTTGCTACTCAAAAATCAATAATCCAGAGAGGCGAATGTTAGCAGAAAGGAAAATTGGTTTTAATTGGTTTTAGAGTGCTGGCCATCTAGGGAGAGAGTGGACTCTATCCCCCAAAAACCATCTTCAAAGATTCTGCTCTGAAAGTTTTTAAAGGGAAATACGGAAGTAATCTCAGTTAATTACTGAAATTGGGGGGCCAGAGTCATCCCCCACTCCGTGCAGGTTTGTTGACTTTTGGTGAATTTTTTTCCCAATGCTCTCTTGTTCATGTAGTTAGTTTGTGAGATTACTGGAGGGAAAGCTGGGGAACAGATCTGTTAATTACTTACTCTTTTTTGGGGGGTGCTGGGTAAGAGGTGGATTTATTTAGACACAGACCAAATATGGGCCATTTCAGAAGGGTAGAGGCCCAGAAATACGCCACAGTTAGTTTTTCATTGTTGTTGTTTTCTTGAAGATGGTGCTTTTGTTTTTGTCTTTTATATTTATCGATTTATTTGGTTGTGCCAAGTCTTAAGTTGCAGCATGTGGGAATCTTTAGTTGTGGCACAATCTTTAGTTGTGGCATGAGAACTCTTAGTTGTAGAATGTGGAATCTAGTCCCCCAAGCCAGGAATAGAACCCTAGTCATCAGCATTAGGATTAGCCACCAGGCCACCAGGGAAGTTTCTGGTGTGGTTAGTTTTTACAGACTGGGTAATTTCATAGGCTGATGAGTGGGAGGGTTATTCCAACTATTTTGGGGAAGGAGTGGGGATTTCCAGGAATTGGGCCTCTGTCCACTTTTTTGCCTTTTATGGCTGGCCTCATGGCACTGGTAGGTACGTCTTTTAGCTGCCAGTGTGTTACATTGAGCACATAACGAGGCTCAAGGTCTCAGTCAGTTCAGTCTCAGTTGTGCCTGACTCTTTGCGACCCCATGGACTACAGCACGCCAGGCTTCCCTGTCCATCACCAACTCCTAGAGCTTGCTCGAACTCATGTCCATCGAGTTGTTGATGCCACCAAACCATCTCACCCTCTTTCGTCCCCTTCTCCTCCCACCTCCAATCTTTCCCAGCATCAGTTTCTTTTCCAATGAGTCAGTTCTGTGCATCAGGTGGCCAAAGTATTGGAGTTTAAGCTTCAGCATCAGTCTTTCCAATGAATATTCAGGACTGATCTCCTTTAGGATGGACAGGTTGGATCTCCTTGCTGTCCAAGGGACTCTCAAGAGTCTTCTCCAACACCACAGTTCAAAAGCATCAATTCTTTGGCACTCAGCTTTCTTTATGGTCCATTAGATTCAGTGCTTTTTAAAAGAAGGTGTTTTTAAAGCTGTGATTCTGTTTTATTTTTTAATTTTTGTCTACACCACGGAGCATGTCATATCTTAGTTCTCTGAGCAGGGATTGAACCTGCACCCCTTGAATTAGAAACTCAGAGTCTAAACCACTGGACCACCAAGGATATTGCTCAGTTGCTTTTCTATAAACAAGAGGCAGGGGACTTGATGGGGGGGTGGTGCTTTATACTGAGGGAGTTGGGGAGGGATCTGCTAATTTCCATGGGTGGCACTTAAAAAGTTCTCCAGGTCTAGGGGTGAAATACTAAAATAAAAACATTCTACAAATAAAGTAAGTGCATGCTAAACTTTGCATGGAGTCATTGTCTGGGACCTAGGATGCTCTGAAATGTGGATAAGAGATAATTTTTGGAAGATACCTGTTTTAGACAGAGTAAAGCCTTATTGAAAGTGTTTTGGGTAGACTTTTTTCTTTAGGGGAAAACAACTAAAAAAGTCTTGGTTTTCCCCTGGGAGTAGCCCATCAAACAGAATCTAAAAACATTCCCTGCTGTCTAATGGAGGTTTTGGAGGTTGGAGAAGGGTGTCAGGGAGCCCTGCTGTGAAGACGTTCTGTCTGCCCCAAATTAAGGTGAGCAGCTGACCCTTGTTAGAGATCTGAGATGAAAGCCAGTGTCTGCGTACATCTCCCAGGCCCCCATGGGAGATTTGGGGAAATATGATGAAAAATAGTATCTCTGCCAACTCAAAAAACCTCTCCCAAAAACAGAAGAAGGGAAAATTTATTATCACGTATTAACCCAGAATGCCTGCACATCACAGGCACATTGCTAATATCTTGCAAAGACAGAAAGCCATTTCACCATTATATAGAGCTAAGCAGATACCACCCCTCTTGTATATGTTTTCAAGATAAACAATAACCAGTTCAGTAAGTAAAAGGATTCAACAGCACAATTTATCAGAAGGACTTCATCCTAAACTCTCCTGTTAATTAGGGTCCTCGCTTGTACTTGCAAATTACTTTTTTCTAAGGAGAAAGAAATTTCTCACAGCACGGGGAGCTCAGCTCGGTGCTCTGTGATGACCTAGAGAAGTAGGAGGGGAGGTGGGAGGGAAATTCAAGAGGGAGGAGATATATGTATACTTATAGTTGATTCACATTGTTGCACAGCAGATACTAACAACATTGTAAACAATTCTACTCCAATAAAAAATTTTTTTTAAGAAAAATAAAGTTTTCATGTTTTTAAGATGGAAGGTGGGTTTACAACCTGGAGGCAGGTGTCAGTGGAAGTTATAATCCCCCTCCCACAGAAATTGGGAGATAGAGGTGTGATCCTGCTATTAACACTGAAAAAAAGAAGACATTCCTGAGTTGTAGACAAATGCTTATTTAGTTTTGAAAAGATTCACATACACTTCAAAGGAGGCAGAGAAAGCAATTACAAGTTTTCCGGAGTCAATTCTGTAAGGAAAAGAGACTCTTATTGTACCAGGAAAAAGAATCGAAGTTAATTTTTCTTACTAGAAATATGTTTTCTCATAAGGAACCCCAATTAGTTTAACTAATTAGTATTTATTTTGTATACGTGTAGTTTTAGGAGAATGGGTGTGAGACCTGGGATATAGCTAGGCAGCAGGGAAGCCTAGAGGGCTCAAGCTTCCTTGGTTCAAGTCACTGCCAAAGCTGACAGTTCTGACTTCTCCTTGGGCATTTGTGCTAAGGTATTAACCTAAATTTATTAAGAACAGTGGTTTTTCATTCAGATACTATGTGTTCAAATCCTAGTTCTGTCTCTACAGTTCTGTACTCTGGACCAATTGAAATTTTTTTCTCTGCACCTCATTTGTGGCATTATAAGAATAAGAATACTTTGCAAAATTACTGTGAGGATAATGTGGCAATTGCTGATTGAAAAAAAAACCACAACCTAAAACTTGAGAATTATGTTTTATTCATCAGACTGAGGACTTAAACCTGAGACACAGCCTCTAAGATAGGTCTGAGGGACTGCTCTGAAGAGGTAATGGAGGAGCCATCATATATAGGAATTTTTGTTATTTAATTTAACTAAATTTATTTATTTTTAAATTGGAGTATAATTGCTTTACAATGTTGTGTTAGTTTCTACTGTGCAATGAAATGAATCAGTTATATGTATTTATTTTTTTAATATTTTCTGGGCTCCAAAATCACTGCAGATGCTGATTGCAGCCATGAAATTAAAAGACGCTTACTCTTTGGAAGGAAAGTTATGACCAACCTAGATAGCATATTCAAAAGCAGAGATATTACTTTGCCAACAAAGGTCCTTCTAGTCAAGGTTATGGTTTTTCCAGTAGTGATGTATGGATGTGAGAGTTGGACTGTGAAGAAAGCGAGTCCCTTGGACTGCAAGGAGATCCAACCGGTCCATTCTAAAGGAGATCAGTCTGGGTGTTCTTTGGAAGGAATGATGCTAAAGCTGAAACTCCAGTACTTTGGCCACCTCATGCGAAGAGTTGACTAATTGGAAAAGACTGATGCTGGGAGGGATTGGGGGCAGGAGGAGAAGGAGATGACAGAGGATGAGGTGGCTGGATGGCATCACTGACTCGATGGACGTGAGTTTGAGTGAACTCCAGGAGTTGGTGATGGACAGGCAGGCCTGGCGTGCTGCGATTCATGGGGTCGCAAAGAGTTGGACATGATTGAGCGACTGAACTGAACTGAACTGATACATATATTGCTTCTCTCTTGACTCTTCCCTCATCCCACCCTTGTAGGTCATCACAGAGCTCCCAGCGGAGCTCTCTGTGCTATACAGCAGCTTCCCGTCACCAAAAAATCTACAAACAGTAAATGCTACATATGATGTGGAGAAAAGGGAACCCTCTTGCACTGTTGCTGGGAATGTAAATTGATAACAGCCACTATGGAAAACAGTATGGAGATTCCTTAAAAAAAAAAATACTAAAAAAAACCACATAGTTTTTGTAGCAAAGACCAGGTAGTTGGAATGTCAAAAGGTTGTTGTTGTTGTTTAGCCACTCAACCATGTCTGACTCTTTTGTGACCCCATGTACTGTCGCCCCCCAGGCTCTTCTGTCCAAAGGATTTCCCAGGCAAGAATAGTGGAGTGGGTTGCAATTTCCTTCTCCAAGTGATCTTCCTGACCCAGGGATTAAATCTACATCTCCTGCATTTACCATTGAGCCACCTGGGAAGCAATTCTAGACTTGTCCAAATGCTGCAAAAACACCTCAATTCCCCGACTCTATACTTTTACATAGTAAGTCCTTTAAACTTTCAGACCCCGTCTCAGGGCAAAAGAGTCTCTTCCACGAGTTTTAAAACCGGCAACGAATGGTTGGTTTGGTGCTTACAGGTGGTGTGCAGAGGCTGGTCTAAGAAAGTTTTGAGGCATCTACTGCCAAAACATTCTCTGGGACTTTGATAAGACTGAGGAAGAGATACCTTTAGTTAAAAGTATTCATCTTTGCTTTCTTGTCTAGTACCTCTGAGCTTCTGTGTTGAAGCAAACCTCATAAGATAGCCATTAGAAAAACCTATTAATCAGCTATTAGAAAAACCTGTTATTCACTGGGGAAGCCCATCGAAAGATTAACATTTATTAAAGAAAAGCAGATACCTTAAGTTAATAAATATAGCACTATTCTATCGATGGGAAGATATAAGACTGAGCTCATTGAAATCATTCCCTTGTCATGGACCTTAACCATCTAGGACCAGTATCCTGCTTCTCTCCATCCTGAATCCCCTCAGAGTCACTTTTGGGGGTGGCTGCAGTGGCTGAGGGCTTAGCAGCTGGCCACTTGTTTGTCTCCATCCCAAATTCCCTAAGGGTGCACCATCTGGGTTTACAGTAGTGGCTTGATGGCTGCAATGGCCTGTGTTTACTGATGTGACTGGCAACGTGTTTCCTTCACAGTATATATTAAGTTCTAGGAATCATGCCCAATTCATAATAAGCACTCCATATAGGGTAGCGATTATTACCCCTACTCTTACTACAGGGTTTACTTGAATACAAGGCAAAACAAAAAAAGATGTAGGTTCTCCCTAAGTGTCAAACTCTTAAGCATTCACTTTGCAAAACTCTGTAAAGATGTGAAATATCTCGTTCTCAGGAAAATTGATTAGTAAAGGGTTTTTATGTAGTTTGCGTAGCTTCATGTAGATCTATGCAATTTTTGGCACATGTGTGAGAAACATCTGATTCAGGAGCTTTTCTGCATAGCTCTCCATTTCTCATGCTGAGAGCAGGCGCATAAGGAGGGATTATAATGTAAGACCAGGTGTCCCTTAGTTGCCGAAGGTCAATACAGTGGAAGACTCTGCAAAAGGAGTCACACCTATTAAATTCTTGCTTCTTTTCTAAATGGAAAAGAAAGCAATGGATATTTCTTATGAGACCCATAGATGAAAGAGGCTTTCCTCTGAAGCGTCTCTTGCTGCTGCTATTTCTCTAGAGTAATACAGTGGCAAGATCTTGGAGGAAAGCGTTACTCAAAGACAGCTTTTGCTAGATAATATTTGCAGGTCATCTCACATGTGTTCACAAAGTCCGATGACATAAACCATTAACTTTCCCTATCGAATTTCACGTGGCCTTCAGTTCTCCCAACATTAGATGCCCTACGTTTGTTTCTCCTTGTCCTTGGGACTCAGAGAACCTGCAGATGTCATTTAGCTCAATGACAGATTGCTGACTATGACATTTGTTCTTTGTGTCTAGTGCCCCCTCTTCTATTCTCCCCTATCTGCGCCCCCCACCCCGCAGGCAATGGTTCAGTTAGTTGAGTTCAGTCGCTCAGTCGTGCCCGACTCTTTGCGACCCCATGAACCGCAGCACACCAGGCCTCCCTGTCCATCACCAACTCCCGGAGTCCACCCAAACCCATGTCCATCGAGTTGGTGATGCCATCCAGTCGTCTCATCCTCTGTTGTCCCCTTCTCCTCCTGCCCGCAATCTTTCTCAGCATCAGGGTCTTTTCCAATGAGTCAGCTCTTTGCATCAAGTGGCCAAAGTATTGGAGTTTCAGCTTCAACATCAGTCCCTCCAATGACACAGGCCAAGTTTGATGTGATACAAATAGGACTCATTTCTATGTCAAAAGGTTGTATTTGCCCCTTTGGATGCAAGGTCTATCTGGTTTCTCCTGGGAGCTGTGTTTGTGAATAAAATACAGATTGTTGTTGTTTTTCAGTAACTAAGTCATGTCCTACTTTTAGTGACCTCATGGACTTCAGCATGCCAGGTTTTCCTGTCCTTTACTGTCTCCAAGAGTTTGATCAAACTCATGTTTATCAAGTTGATGATGCCATCGAACCATCTCATCCTCTGTCACCCCATTCTCCTGCCCTCAATCTTTCCCAGTATGAGCTCTTTTCCAATGAGTCAGCTCTTTGCACCAGTTGGCCAATGTATTGGAGCTTTGGCTTCAACATCAGTCCCTCCAATGAATATTCAGGGTTGATTTCCTTTGGGATTGAATGGCTTGATCTCTTTGCTATCCAAGAGATTCTCAAGAGTCTTCTCCAGCACCACAGTTGGAAAGCATTCGGCCTTCTTTATGGTCCAACTCTTACATCTTATCAGGGCTTCCCTGATAGCTCAGTTGGTAAAGAATCTGCCTATAATGCAGGAGACCCCAGTTCAATTCCTGGGTTGGGAAGAGCCCCTGGAGAAGGGATAGGCTACCCATTCCAGTAATCTTGGGCTTCCACTGTGGCCCAGTTGGTAAAGAATTCCCCTGCAATGTGGGAGACCTGGGTTCTATCCATGGGTTGGGGAGATCGCCCAGAGAAGGGAAAGGCTACCCACTCCAGTATTCTGGCCTGGAGAATTCTATGCACTGTGTAGTCCATGGGGTCGCAAAGAGTCGAACACGACTGAGTGACTTGTGCTTTTCACTCACTTACATCCATACGTGACTCCTGGAAGACCATAGCTTTGACTGTGCAGATATGAAAGGACTGCTTTACAACTGCCTCTCCGTTTACTTGGGATACTTTTTCTCCAGAACTTCCCTTGACTGGGGCTGTGTCATCATTCATATCAGACACAGATATTAATGGAGGCTTGTTGCATGGCTATGTTCATATGCTCCAACATACATACACACTTTCTTATTTTCTTAAAAAAAACCCCACTTATCCCAATCACATTTCTCAAACAAATCATATGCTTCCAATCATTTCACTCTCACTCTTCTTGCCAGTGATGGGTATAAGAATGGAAATACAGGAATCAGTACAATGAGAGATGGTGCTTCCGGAAAAGACTTATTGGATTTACGAAGAGACACAAAGGCACCCCTTTCTCTGTTTGGGTGTATTATATCATGTATGATTCCTGGAACTGCTACAGCACAAGGACCAAGTTGACTTGAAGAGGATGGAATGAAAGATTATCAATAAGGAGCCTGAAGGAATGGCTGTTAGGTTCAGCTTTGTCAGCATCATAGGCTTTTAAGAAAACAAAAGATGGTCATTCATTCCATTTTTAGCTGTTACTGAAAATCCTGCTAAGATTATCCTTTTTATAAATCTGGACATAGTAATGAGGTTTTAAATCCCTCAGATCTGCTCTAAAAACAATTAATGGCTCTGTCAGTGTGACCTTTTTAATGTGGTATAATTCACATGGCTGGTTATTTTGGAAATAGCCAAGAGCATGGATGAGGTGGGCTAGCTCAAGGGAGGTATGAACAGTTATCAGAATGCCTCTCTCTGCTCCCTTCTAACAGTCTTGTGATGCTAAATGGATGGCCCAGGATGCTTTGTTGGATGCTTCTGGATGGTGACATCCACAAAAGCAGGATGACATACAGCCCATGCTTCCCTGAACATTTTGTCTTTATTGATGTGCTTTTACTAAGAGGGAGACTGAGTTGCTTTTCAGTAGCTTTTTTTAAGAATTTATATTACATATACTGACTCACTGGAAAAGACCCTAATGCTGGGAAAGATTGAAGGCAAGAGGAGAAGGGGACGACAGAGGATGAGATGGTTGGATGGCATCACTGACTCGATGGACATGAGTTTGAGTAAACTCTGGGAGTTGGTGATGGATAGGAAGATCTGGCGTGCTGCAGTCCATGGGGTCACAAAGAGTTGGACACAGCTGAGCAACTGAACTGAACTGATAATATATATATATATATATATATATAAAATATATCATATATTTTATCTGTATTGTAATATATGTAATTAAAACAAACAGTAAATATATTCTATAGCAGCTATTAATGTTCTTAATATAATTTTCTAATTATAACATATTGCATCTATATATTATCTGTATGTGTATAATTATATCTGTATATAATATACATAGGGCTTCCCTTGTGACTCAGCTGGTAAAGAATCTGCTTGCAATCCAGGAGACCTGGGTTCGATCCCTGGGTCAGGAAGATCCCCTGGAGAAGGGAAAGGCTACCCACTCCAATATTCTGGCCTGGAGAATTCCATATAGTCCATGGGGTCACAAAGAGTCGAACAGGACTGAGCGACTTTCACTTTCACTCACATAATAAGTATAACATTAAAACAAACAAGTATATATATATATTTTTCTTTTTATTTTAAAAAGGTCTGGAGATTACTATCTAAATACCAAATACATTAAAGGATTTACTTATGGTCTGTGGAATATTCCATTGGAAAATAAACAGTTTAACACTTCAGAAGTTGACAGGAATTCTTTTGCTTTAGGGCAATCCTGCAAATTATTATTGACAATTTAACTATCACCTCTTGTGAACCAAAATGAGCCAATATTAGCACACCACTGCTTAGAAACCAACCTGAATTATGTAACACATTTTATAAATCTAGGAAATTGTGTGTTCAGAGTGCTTGATTGCATTTTTTTTTTCATAGACTGGCGATTCGTTTCTTACATGATAGTATACATGTTTCAATGCCATTCTCCCAAATCATCCCACCCTCTCCCTCTCTCTCAGAGTCCAAAAGTCCTCTCTACACATCTGTGTCTCTTTTGCTGTCTCACATATAGGGTCATCATTACCATCTTTATAAATTCCATATATATGTGTTAGTATACTGTATTGGTGTTTTTCTTTCTGGCTTACTTCACTCTGTATAATCGGCTGATTACATTTTTAAGGAATTTTCTTGGCCTTTCTGCATAGCATGTGGGTTCTTAGTTCCCTGACCAGGGATCAAACCTGCACCCCTTGCATTGGATGGGCAGAGTCTTGACCACTGGACCACTAGGAAAGTCCTTGATTACATGTTTTTGAATAGTAGTGTTATTATGTATCTTTTAGTATGATTGCAAATGTTTTGTGTTTTCTCTTAACTAGATGTTCCTTTGCTGTTTTTATCTAAAAAAAATACTGTAATCTTCATATTACTTTAGTGAATCCGAGTCTCAAAGGAGATATTGGAGTAAATAACTGGAAAATAAAGGGAATGGGGCATCCCAGTATCTGGTCTTAGGAGAGCAAACAAAAGTGTTGGACTCACAGGTGGGTTCTTTGGGGTTGCTGCTAAGTTGTTTCAGTCGTGTTTGACTCTGTGTGACCCCATAGACGGCAGCCCACCAGGCTCCCCCGTCCCTGGGATTCTCCAGGCAAGAACACTGGAGTGGGTTGCCATTTCCTGGGTTAGATGCCTTCATTAGACCATAGCCAGGTCTTGTCAGATAGTCACATTGAATACCTAGAAGTAGCGCTGAAATAGGAGAGGAAGATACATGAAGAAAACATTTGAAGAGACCACCTGTTCTTTGTATTTTCTCATGGGTGTTCTCGCATCTGCACTATTCCATCTTCTGACAATTATTTTCTTTTGTTGAAACTTGTGATTCAGTGAACATTTGGGAAGTGCCTCCTAGGTGCTAGGCAATGCTTGATGTACCTTGGATACACCAGTGATCAAAAGAGACAGAATCTCTAGTCTAGTGAATATTCTGGACCTTACTATAAGTCTGTTAAAAGTTTTGAGAGCTTTAGAGATTTGGAATAATGGTTCATGACAATGGGGAGCTCTGTGAACAGCCCAAATCTGACATTGTCTCTGAAAGTATTTGGCTATCTGGATCTAGCCTTGCCATGTTGTTGGGCCTCCATTTCTGTTTTTGAAAAATGAGGTTGAGGGACCCATTTTTGCTTGTGATTCTGGGGAGAACTTTTCTTGCATCTGGCATCTTTTTCATGGGAAGTATAATTTTTCATGCGTCTCCTCCATCCACGTCACCTTTGTGCTATTTCCTGAGGGCCTGAAAAGTCATAAAATGGGGTGTCTGTTCAACAGGAAGATGTGAAGTAAAACGTGGCCTTACTTATTTCATCCTTAACCGCTGATTAGACAGCTTTCAGAAGGCTGAAGACAAAGGCCGTAGTGAAAATGTTATCCATCACTTTCATTCTGCAAAATTACAGTTTCAAGGAGTTAAAAATACCTACACTCATTTTTTCAAAGCCTTTGTTGAGCGCTTAGCCTAGTGGAATTTCAATCTGTCAAAAAATTCTACTGTTTCAATTTGTTAAAAGATTCTGTTTATGGTTGGCATAAAACTATTTTAGTTCCATGTGGTCAACACTTAGGAATTGTCAGAAATGGCCCAAGCATAAAATTTGAATGAATCTGAGATTTGATTTATGAAAGACTGAGTACATCTGGTAAGGAATACACATGCACACAGAAGTATACACATACATACACACACATGCACATAAATATACACACACATCCGTACACATACACAGATAAACAAATATACACATACATGCACACATGCATACACATATACATATAAACACAAGCAAACACATACACACAAATAAAAATATACACATAATATACACATACACACCTGCATACACATATACACAAATATATACCTACATACATATACACATGTGCACATACATGCATACATATACACACAAATACATACACACACACTTATGTGCACACATATACACACACAAAGAGGCTGAAGAGATTATGTACTTCCATTAAGTGAGGCTTACAGATTTGTGAGTTATGATTGATTAGGATAACATACTTTTTCTGTAATGTATTTATCATCATTTGTCACTAACTAGTGCATGAAAACATGTTAGATATGCCTTCTCCAGTTGTCTTGACATCTTATAAATCAGAGCCCTTGTAGTTTCATGAACCTTCCTTGTTGTGGATTTCTGCTCCTGTTTTTGTTTTTTTCTCTGCTGACACATCTCGAGACATCCCCCCCGCACCCTGCTTCCAAAGGGTGTGATTCCATTTTTGTGAACAGGAGGGAGATGAAGAGCAGAGTGGACACAACTGTGACCTTCACCCAGCAGTTAGAGGTCACTCTCTGGGAGCCCAGACTCCTCCTGCAGGTTGAGATCTTAGACACGGAGCTGAGCCAGATCAGAGGATGGAGGGATCCAGGGTCCTTGGACAAAAGGAGAGGAACCAGAGAGAGGATGGTGGGCCCGTTCTCTGTGCCCCAGGACTTTTGGTAAAGGTGGGACCCAGGCCTCAGGGAAGCAGTATCCATAGAGGGTGACAGCCTGAGCTTGGGGTTCTGATGGCTCTGATGTGCCACCCATTTGTGGTGAGAGAAGCCAGAGGGTAGTGATGGGGGCATGTACTCAAAAGTCAGGCTTTGTTAACCACTAGCAACTTGACTTGAGAATATTATTTAACTCCTTTGGGTTCATTTCTTGGATTTCCAGGTGGCGCTAGTGGTAAAGAACCCTCCTGCCAATGCAGGAGACATGAGACATGGGTTCGATCCCTGAGTTGGGAAGATCCCCTGGAGGAGGACATGGCCACCCACTCCAGTATTCTGCCCTAGAGACTCCCAGGGACAGGGGAGCCTGGAGGGCTACAGGCCATAAGTTCGCACAGAGTCAGACAGAGTTAGTGCCAGCACTAGGGACAGCTTCTTAGGTCCATTCACTCATGCTCTGTTGACCCACTGGCACTTTCTTCTATCGTTTTGCTTTTACTACTTATTGAAGTCAACACACGTTTGCTGGAGGTGGTGTAACCATGAAGAGGGAGGTGCTGGAAATGACCTGCTGAGTGGTCATCCTGATTCTGCCACTTAGAGCTCAGTGGCCTGAGACAAGTACTTAACCCTCTATTCTTCACTTTTTCATATGCTATTGGGAATGATAGTACTGCTCCATATTGTTGTTCCAATGATTCTATTAATAAATGTATATATATACACAGTATATATAGAGTGCATATCTGTGTTGCATCTGGAGGAGGGCGATGGTAACCCACTCCAGTACTCTTGCCTGGAGAATCCCATGGACAGAGGAGCCTGGTGGGCTACAGTCTGTGGAGTCACAAAGAGTCAGACATAACTGAGCATACATGCACACACTGTAAATATATTTTCTCTTGCTTCTGATCTTTTTTTTTTTTCTTTCAGCTGTGCTGCATAGAATGTGGGATCTTTGTTCCCAAACCAGGGATTGAACCTACACTCCCTGCAGGGAAGCTCAGAGTCTTAACCCCTGGACTGCCAGGCAAATCCCCACTATGATTTTCTTAATAAAAGTGTTTCTCAATTTTTTCCCTCTATCTTACTTAATTGGAAGAATATGGTATACAATATATAAAATACATGTTCATCAACTACTATCAGTAAGACATTTTTTTCTAGAGTAGACTATTTGGTAGTTATGTTTTCAAGGAGTCAAAAGTTATACTTGGAGTTTTGATTGCACAGGGGTCAGTGCCCCTAACCCCCTGGTTGTTAAGGTTCAAGTGCGTATGGATGTATAGTACATAACACAGTGGTCAGTGCAGTCTGATAATATAAATGCATAAGGGCTCAAATAGAGTAAGTATATTTCTCACTGTCATATCCATTCCTAGTGGGTACCTGTGCTTGACAGTTGACTCTTGTTCATTTAGTGGTTCAGGGACCCAGAATCTAGCTGTTGGCTACCAGATGGGAAAATTGAGTATGGAGAGGAACGTGTACTTTCTTGAAACCTTGTCCTGGGAATGGCTTTGCTTTTCTCCTCAAATTCTATTGGTGAGAATAGTCACGTGGCCATGCCTGGATGGAGGGATGTCTGCGAAAGGTGACTCCAGTTAGAAAGCTTGTCTGCAGTAAC
This sequence comes from Budorcas taxicolor, assembly GCF_023091745.1. NCBI lineage: Eukaryota > Metazoa > Chordata > Mammalia > Artiodactyla > Bovidae > Budorcas > Budorcas taxicolor. The sequence continues at coordinate 49,452,947 of NC_068926.1, read as the reverse complement.
CAGAGTCTGTGGATTGTTGGGAAACCTACAATCTCTGCTGCTTTTTTTCTATTAATAACAGACTGCAAATTCTAAGGGGGCTTCTCCGGTGGGTCAGTGGTAAAGAGCCCACTTGCAATGTAGCAGACGCCGGTTCGATCCCTGGGTCAGGAAGATCCCCTGGAGTAGAAAATGACAACCCACTGTAGTATGCCTGCCTGGGAAATCCCATGGACAGAGGAGCCTGGCAGGCTACCGTCCATGGAGTCCCAAAGAGTCAGATGTGACTGAGCAGCTGCGCAGGCATGCATTGCAAATTGTAAAGTTCTATGGGCTCCGTTTCCCCAACCTGCTGGCTTGCATCGAATCAGTAGAGGGGAAGAATGTCCCCTGAGGTCATGACCAAGGATATGCGGAGCCAGGAACTCCCCAAACACCTCAGAGCACTGTCGTTTGGTTTCTGTCCAGACTCTGGTCTTTTAAATCAATCATTATTGATTCCACGAGCAGAAGCCAGAAGCACACTTGCACAGACACAAGGAAACACAGCAGTTTCCCTTGCAGCTGAGTATCAGGGTGGACCAGTGGGAAAGAATTTCCCTGTTTTGGGGAAGAATAATGTCTAACACAAATTCTAGGATAATGTGTCATCGCTGCCGAAAAATAGGAGGGAGTGAGTGGTCAATAGTGTTTAGGCTTGTTATCCAGGTGCCTCCTTTGGAAAGTGTTTTCATGGGTTTATTTTATCCAGAAACTATCAAGAAACAAGGTAGCCCAGGACTTCCCTGGTGGTCCCGTGGTTAAGAATCCGCTTGCCAATGCAGGAGACGTGGGTTTGATCCCTGCTCCCAGACAATTCTGTGTGATGCAGAGCAGCTAAGTCTCTTAGCCACAACCAGGGAAGCCGCCTCAGTGAGAAGCAACACACACAACTAGAGAGTAGCCTCCGCTCGCTGCAACTAGAGAAAGCCAGAGTGGAGCATAAGACCCAGCACAGCCAAACTAAAACAGAAACAGGGTAGCCCGGATTAGAGCAGTGTGCTGGCAGCTGCTTGATGGTGGCGGGAAGGCAAACATTTTCGCCTTCCCTTCTGGGTTATTCTGGCTGCCCTAAGAATTAAGTGGATATGAGACAGAGAAAATAAAATTTGAATTTCATGTGGATGGGAGTTCATAGAAATATGAGGCTCAAAGTGAAAAAGTGAAAGTGAAAGTCGCTCAGTCGTCTCCGACTATTTGCAGCCCCATGGACTATACAGACCGTGGATTTCTCCAAACCAGAATACTGGAGTGCGTAGCCTATCCCTTCTCCAGCGGATCTTCCCGACCCAGGGAACAAACTGGGGTTGCCTGCATTGCAGGCAAGATTCTTTACCAACTGAGCTATCAAGGAAGCCCAAAGGAGTAACCAAAGCAGGCAGTGTTCATACCTTTTAGGCAGAGAAACAATACATTTGTGAAAAACTGACAAGACAAATTTGAGCTTGGGCTGGTAAATTAGTGAAAATGTTGCAAATTTTGTTTATACAGCCTTCTGGATCTTGAATTCCTCCTCTTCAGTGATAGGGATGTGTTTCTACCTCCTGGTAAAGGGAGGGTACCTTTCACACGGGAGATTTATTTTCTGCTTTCAAGCAGACAGAAGAAAGGGTAAGAGCACCTTCTTGCACCAGCTGTTTCTCAAGTAACTTTAATTCAGAATAATCAATATGCCACCTTGGCGCATTTTGGAATAGCCTGCCATGAGCCCCTTCCGTAACATTGTCACAGAACAAATTACGGTGACATAAATTTGCTTTTATCATCTCTCTTTTCCGTTATGGGTGTTGCAGAGTCTATAAAGAGACATATAGTATTAACACCCTGAGGGGGAGAAAAAGAAGAAGGAAACTTTCCCAAATACCACCACAAATAAGTGCTTTTTGTTGTTATTGCTTTGCCTTGACTTTTGAAATAGTTATCAGCTCTGAGAATCAAGCATTTCGGAGGCAATGAATTCCCCAGCGTGGGAGCATCATGAGAGAGCTGATAACTGCCTGCGGCTGAGTATCTGATTTTTGAGGCAGAAGACAGGCTGAAAGGAGAAGATAAAGCACCCGTCCTGTTGCATAAACAAAAAGTGAATTAGAGTGAAGAGCGTTTATGTTCATGGAATCTAACAGCCTCCTAAGTGGATGCTGTTATTGGAGAAGACAGAGCTTCCTGCGAATGGCCGCTCTGCTCATCTCGCTGCTGCGCAGATGTACGGATTGAAAAAGATGAGAACAGAGTTCTGCTAGGTGAGGGAGAGTTGTCCAGGCTGTGGGTGCTAGTGGGGGTCCCAATGCCCTCTGGGAGACAGAGGGCAACTGGAAAAAGCCCCCGGGTAAGAAATATGGTCTATATAGGAAATAATAACAATGATGTAACCAGGAATATTCTCCCCAAGAGATGATGACATGTTACAGGCTGTTTGTGACATCATGATTTATAATAAATAGATATATACTTAAAATTTTTTTAATTTAATTTTTAAAATTTATCCATTTATTTTTGGCTGTGCTCGGCCTTTGTTGTCACATGCAGACTCTCTAATTGCAGTGAGTGGGGGCTACTCTTTTTTTGCAGAATACAGGCTCTAGGTACCTGGGCTCAGTAGTAGCATGCAGGCTTAGTTGCTCCATAGCATATGGATTTTCTTGGACCAGGGATCAAATCTGTGTCCCCTACATTGGCAGGCAGATTCTTAACCAGTGGACCACCAGGGAAGTCCATAAATAGACATTTTCGTCATCATCTATTGTTCTGTCTCCCAGCTCTCTAAACCCTTAGAATTTAAACTATAAAAGGCGTAGGAGCGTCTTTTGTTATAATCTTTTGTGTTTTGTCACCAATTCAGAGCCATGGAGGTGACATGGGGGGTTTGTCATTACTAACAAAACCCCTTTCCTCCCCCACAAGTGGTTCCCTAAGATCCAGAGAGTCATTCTTTCTATGTGTCCTACAGAGCCTATGCTGAACCCTGTGAAATTCCCTCCTGCTGCTGCTGCTGCTAAGTCACTTCAGTCGTGTCCAACTCTGTGCGACCCCAGAGACGGCAGCCCACCAGGCTCCCCCGTCCCTGAGATTCTCCAGGCAAGAACACTGGAGTGGGTTGCCATTTCCTTCTCCAATGCATGAAAGTGAAAAGTGAAAGTGAAGTCGCTCAGTCATGTCCAACTGTTAGTGACCCTGTGGACTGCAGCCTAGCAGGCTCCTCCGCCCATGGGATTTGCCAGGCAAGAGTGCTGGAGTGGGGTGCCATTGCCTTCTCCATGAAATTCCCTCCTAGCATCCTTAATAACCATCACTCTGAAATTCTGTTGAGCGCTACATGCCATCATCAGACCAAACACATGGCCCGTGTTATTTCCCTAATGCTGTTAAATACAAAATCCACGTGAGAGGTACATAAGGGTTTTACCTAAGGATTGGGTGCTCAAGTCCTTTGTCTGAGTCAGAGTGGACCTGGTCAAGGAACTGGGTTTGTTTCATTCTGGAGCTCAAGCTAGTGGTTCCCAAGGTTTATTTCACACTGGAATCAACAGGGACTCTTTAAAATCAATGGATTCCCAGGACTTCCCTGGTTATCCAGTGGTTAAAACTGTGCTTCCAATGCAGGGGGCACGGGTTTGATCCCTGGTCATGGAACTAGATTCCACATGCCACATGGTGCAGCCAATAAATAAAGTTACTTTAAAATGTATGGATTCTTGGCTCCAACCCCGAGACATCCTAATTGAAGTGCCGTGGGCTGAGACGGCAATGGGATATTGAGCCTTCCACCAAGGGATTCTAGTATGTAACAAAATTTGGGGACCATGCGCTCATCCTTTTCATCCTGTAATGGCCTGTCTGGGGCTGTATCTTTCACTTGAGCAAAACCAAACTGAAGGCCAGAGATAGTGTCTTTGTCTTCTAGATTCTGGACAGGAAGCAGTAATTCTGGCACAAAATAGCACCATCCTAATGCCTGATGACTGAAGAGATTGGCAAAGAAATCAGTGATGGACCTCTCTGATTAGGAGAGGAGCCCTGCCCTGCCATTTTACTCTGTAGAGTCCCACCATCACTAGAAAATTGAAGATATTCATTATGCTCATTTTGATTTAGTTTGATTCCCAAGACCACCAAGAGGGTGAAGACATGGAGGAGGAAGAGAAAGGGCGGGGTGCCTGTAACAGTGAGAGCCCTTGTGCAAGTCTGTAACTGACCAGTACTCTATGGGGCCTTCCTGGGACAGACCCTTCCCCGTGTCTCAGTCTGCCTCTTGTTTGTGGAAAAGCTGCAGTATCCCGAGTCTCCATTGACTTACAAAAGCCAGGCTCAAGAATTAGTGATTGAAAGAGTGTGGCCATGTAGTGACAAAAATTGGATTTGGGCTAGGAGAACTGGTAAGAACGTAAACATTAAATCAGCCATATGGCAATCACAGAATCTCTAGTTCCTCCCTGAAGTACCTAGATAACAGATGTACATTTCCTGGTTGTAATGGCACCCCGCTCCAGTACTCTTGCCTGGCAAATCCCATGGACAGGGGAGCCTGGTGGGCTGCAGTCCATGGGGTCGCTAAGAGTTGGACACGACTGAGTGACTTCACTTTCACTTTTCACTTTCATGCATTGGAGAAGGAAATGGCAACCCACTCCAGTGTTCTTGCCTGGAGAATCTCAGGGACGGGGGAGCCTGGTGGGCTGCCGTCTCTGGGGTCGCACAGAGTCGGACACGACTGAAGCCACTTAGCAGCAGCAAAACCCCATCAAATGGAAGAAGTTAACTACTTGATGACCATGAGCTCATAGCCCTTGATGATAAAGGTCTCCTCTTCCATTTACTTCTGTAGGTATTTTACCTTTTTCATTCCGTTTTTCTCATTAGTGTTGTGAGGAGCAGAAACTAGGTTTTCTACAGATCCTGTCGCCTCTCTCTGACTCCATCCCAGCTGAGAAGACAGTGACCGTCCTAGATGACCACATCACTATCATGGACCTGGGTGTGCAGCTGGTGGCCAGCTTGTCTCTTTCCCTGCAGTCTCACAGATGGGAGCAAAGAGCCATCATCTCGACAGCAGCTGCATAGGACATTCTTTAAACCCCATAGCAGGTAAGATTCCAGAGTTCTTTTGTCTTTGCACAATTGTGACTGCTTCTCAAAGGAGATCAGTAGAGCTGGGGCTCATAGCTGGGAGTAGTGATTCTTGAAACTTCTTCCTGCTTCTTATCCTGTCTCTGAGAGAAGTACTCAGTAAGTTGGATATATTTCCCTCTTATAAGCTTTTACACACTGACCATGTGTCCAACTATCAGATTGTGGCAGATTTTCTGTGGGAAAGGGGCTTCCCAGATGGCTCTTGTGGTAAAGGACCTGCCTGCCAATGCAGGAGACATAAAAGATATGGGTTCAATCCTTGGGTTAGGAAGATCCCCTGGGGGAGAACCTGGGGACCCACTCCAGTATTCCTGCCTGGAGAATCCCATGGGTAGAGAAGCCTGGCAGACTACAGTTCATAGGGTCACAAAGATTCAGACATAACTGAAGCAACTTAGGATGCATGCATGCATCTGTGGGAAGAAGACTGCCTCAGACCACAACTAAAGATCACATGTCTTCCCTTTTCTAAAATAAGTAATAATTGATACTTGAAAATTCTATTCCCGCTGCTTAAGCCAGTGTGGCTAACAGCCACCAAGTATCTATTGGCTTGTATTAATTATGGACAACTTGAAACCTCTGCTCCATCGTTAATCTTGTAGCAAATCTATTTCAGTTATACCAAGGTCATTGAGGCTTTCAAGTATACCTATCCACATAATACATCTTTTCTCAGCTGCTTCAGAGGAGCTTGTCTTCCTAATAAAGGATGCTTGTGGTGATATTATCTCCAGGAGTAGCCTGATGGGCTGTACCCAGAAGTGATTCAGAGGTATCCTGTGATCTTTTAAACCATTTTTGGAAGATTCCAAGTCAAATTCTGCTCTGTGACATTCAGTTAGTTCATGTACATCCAACTGCATCCATCAGAGTATACACATTTGTTCCTCCCACTCATGGGGTTACACACATCATTTATACCAGGATAATTAATGGAGTCATATGAAATGGATATACAGACACAGAGGATTCACCATGAGCGAGCAAAGCAACATCCCCCATTCCCATGACTGGGTCTGGCTGGGGAATGACGTGGAGCTTCTAGAAAACCCGGTGGATGTGACCCTCCTGTCGGAGGAGTGCACCACCATGATTGACAGGGGGCTGCAGTTCGAGGAGAGGAACTTCCTTCTGAACGGCGGTTCCCAGAAGACTTTCCATAGTCAGCTGCTCAGACCTTCTGACTATGTCTATGAGAAAGACGTGAAAAACGACCCTCTGAGTTCCGCAGGCCCCAAGAGGAAGAGGGTCAAGTTTACTTCCTACACCACCATCCTCCCAGAGGACGGCGGCCCCTACACCAACTCCATCCTGTTTGACAGTGATGACAACATCCAGTGGGTCTGCCCAGATATGGGGCTGGGAGAGTCCCAGGGCTTCAGAGACTGCATGGAGAGGCTGCAGGACCAGATGTGAACTTCTTTCTCGTGTTTGTATTCATCTTTATGCCTTCTGTTTTTTGAATGGTGAAGCCATGAGTCTGATCAGTAATAGGGGATGATTTATCAGAGCCTCATTTGTAGCGGTCTGGCAGGATCCCTTTCTAAGCAGGTATCAGCTTAGAAGGTATCCCTTTCTAAGCTTCTAAGAGAGCAAAGCAGCTGCGTTTGGAAGCCAAAATGTGCCCCTAGATCAACTCCAAGGGATCCTGGGAAGCTCATAGGATGTTTTTGCACACTTCTTGGGACCAGCTCAGTGTAACCCAATAAACCTAGAATTCATGGATGCTACTCATTATCTCTGGGGAAATAGCCTCTTGGTTTAGAAAGGATTTGAGAGTTGACATTTCTTTTCTGAGTCCTTGGTAAAGTTCAGTGATCATCACTTGTCTGTGGCCTGGGAGTAGACATATGTAAAAGATAACAGGGGCTTTACCACTGCTGGCTCTGTGGTAAAGAATCCATCTGCCAATGCTGGGGACACAAGCTTGGTCCTTGGTCTGGGAAGATCCCGCCTGCCGCAGAGCAACTAAGCTTGTGCATCACAACTATTGAGTCTGTGCTCTAGAGCCTGGGAACTGCAACTAGTGAGGCCACATGCAGCTACTACTAAAGCCCGTGCCCTAGCGCCTGTGCGCTGTGGCAAGGGATGGCACTGTTATGAGAAGCCCACACACTGCAGCTAGAGAACAGCCCCCACTTGCAGCAACTAGGGAAAAGCCCTCGCAGCAATGAAGACCCAGCCCAGCCAAAGATAAACAAATAAATGATTTTTAAAAACGTAACAGAATGTAGCCACTGCTCTTATTAACAATAACCTCTGCTCTTTTTTTTTTAAAAAGTCTTTTTACTGAAGTATAGTTGATTTATAGCATCGTGTTAGTTTCACACGTACAGCAAAATGGTTCAGTTGTACATATTACATATATTCTTTTTCAGATTCTTTTCCATTGTAGGTTATTACAAGATATTGGATATAGTTCTCTGTGCTAAACAGTAGGTCTTTGTTGTTTATCGATTTTATATATAGTAGTGTGTATCTGTTAATCCCTAATTTTTAATTTATTCCCCTCTCCTTTCCCCTTTGGTAACCATGTTTGTTTTCTATGTCGGTGAGTCTGTTTTTGTTTTGTAAATAAGTCCATTCATATACATTTTTTTAAGATTCCACACATAAGTGATATCATATGATGTTTGTCTTTGTCTAACTTATGTCACTTCCTATAATAAGCCCTAGGTCCATCCGTGTTGCTTCAAGTGGCATTATTTCATTATTTTTTATGGCTGAGTAGTATTCCATTGCGTATATGAAGGACAGCTTCATCCATTCATCTGTTGATGCACGTTTACATTGCTTCCATGTCCTGGCTACTCTAAATAGTGCTGCAGTGAACATTGGGAAGTACTTCTCTGAATTACGGTTTTCTCAGGATATTTGCCCAACAGTGGGATTGCTGGACCTTATGGTAGCTCTATTTTTAGTTTTTAAAGGAAACTGCATACTGTTCTCTCTGATGGCTGCACCAGTTTACATTCCTACCAACAGTGTGGGAGGGCCCTCTTCTTTCTCCACACCCTCTCCAGCATTCATTGTTTGTAGACCTTTTGACTGATGGCCATTCTGACCGGTGTGAGGTGATACTTCATTGTAGTAAGCTCTGCTCTTGCTTTGATTCGTATATGCAAAGGGCAGGGACTGAGGTCCGGGATGCCAGGGATGTACATTGTACAACACTGGTGTGCGTGTGTGTGTGCGTGTGCGCACTTGGTTGCTCAGTCATGTGCAACTCTTTGAGACTCCTTGAACTATAGCCCACCAAGCACCTCTGTCCATGGAATTTTTCAGGCAAGAATACTGGAGTGGGTTGCCATTTCCTTCTTCAGGGGATCTTCCCGACCCAGGGATCGAACCCAAGTGTCTTGCATCCCCTACATTGGCAGGTGCATTCTTTACCATTCACTGTGCTGTCTGGGAAGCCCTACTGAGAGTGGAGCCCTCATTAAATTTTGTGCCCTTGGCTCCTCATTCAGCCCCACCAGTCTCTGCGCTGCACGTGCATCAAAAGCCACTTTCTTTGGTTTCTGGATTCTTTTAGAAACATGAATGGAGGGAATAAGTCAGCCTTTTCCTCACAGTCTGTTTGATTGGCATGTAAGTTTGATTCTCTGGGATTTGTGATGTCATGTCATTTGCTGGAAATCCATGTTGGAGGCTGATTTTCTCCACTTTCATCGCTCTATTTTTCAGGTATGGTACCTGAACTCTCCTCCCTGCTTTATCTTTCCTATATGTGCTAAGTCACTTCGGTCATGTCGAACTCTTTGGGACCCTATGGACTGTAGCCCTCCAGGCTCCTCTGTCCATGGGATTTTCCAGGCAAGAACACTGGTGTGGGTTGCTATTTCCTTCTCCAGGGGATCTTCCTGACCCAGAAATTGAACCCGCATCTCCTGCATCTCCGGCATTAGCAAGCGGGTTCTTTACCACTAGTGCCACCTGGGAAGCCTTTATATTTCCTAGTTTTCCTTAATGGAATATTTTATAGCTGAATTGGACAAAAGGTTTTATTAAATAAATGGGTATCAATAAAACAGTGCTATTTAGCAAATACGTTTTACATGCAGCCTTTCTTTACTGCTTGAATTTTTGAGGAAATGTTGAGAACCATAAACACAATTGTCTTTTTTTCCCTCCGGCAGCATGAATTTCATGGGAAACAAATGAAGTTCATTTCTGAGGGTCAAATTTCTCAAACTACTTTTAGCTCTATTTATGCAAGCATTGTGTGGGCATTTTTTTTTTTAATATCCAATCTGAAATCTAAAAATAGTATTGATGTGCACAGAAAGGAAATTGCCTAGGAAACAGCCTCAGAGGAGGCTTGCCATTTGCCTGAGCAAAAGTAAGAAAGAAATAAATAGAATTATATTTCCAATCTAAGGGTATGTGCATTTAGCTTGATGATGACCAGTAAAATATTCACAGTTGTTTTTCTGTGAGACAAAACACTCACAAGATGCTCAGAGTGAGGTACACACACACACACAAGCACACACAAATACACACACACCAACACACACATCATACAAGGAGATGACTAATCCAAGATACTGTTAGGAAAAGCAGGAGACTGGAGACCAGTGGCAAAGAAGAAAGTAACTGCATATGGCACTAATCTTAGATAACCTATAAAATGCTACCAGATGAACTACAGGAATGCTGTGAAGCAAAGCAAGAATTTGAGAGTAGGCAGATTTAACACAATTTTTATTTATTAAGATGGAATCTGCTGAGGGGACTTCACTGGTGGTCCAGCGGCTAAGACTCCACACTCCCAATGCAGGGGGCCTGGGTTCGATCCCTAGTCAGGGAACTCGATCCTGCATGCCGCAATGAAGACCCAGGGCAGCCAAGAAAAAAGGATCTGCTGAAATGGATATTGATCTAGAATGGTTCCCCACAGTCTCTGTGGAGCCCTTTCATCACTAAGAAATAAAGATTTGGGGGCTTCTCTGATGGACCAGTGGTAGAGAATCCTCCTGCCAGTGCAGGAGAAATGGGTTTGATCACTGATCCAGGAAGATCCTACATACTGCGAAGCCACTAAGCCCATGCGCCACACCTATTGAGCCTGTATTGTAGAGCCCTGGAGCTGCTACTACTGAACCTGTGCATCGTAACCGCTGGGCCCACGTGACTAGAGCCTGTGCTCCACAACAAGAGAAGCCACCACATGAGAAGCCCGTGCACCGCAACTAGAAAGTAGCCCCTGCTCCTCATGGCTAGAGAAAGCCCTCTCACAGCAACAGAGAGCCAGCACGGCCAAAAATGAATAATTAGTTTTAAAAAGAAACATTTTTTGAGGTCATAATAAAAATTTTTATTTTTCTTCTTCTTGATCTAACAGATAATCTGTTCAAAATAATAGTAGCAACAATGAATTCGAGTATATTTGCTTAAATATAAGTAAACTGAATGACAGTCATAATCATGGCACAGGAGAGAGGAATTAAGATTTTTAAGCTTTTTAATTTTTAAGCTGCATCAGTAATGTCTTATTTATTGGAAAAAAAAAGGTAGAACTTAAGCAAAAACGCAAAACATCCTGTATTTCTATGGTCTGTACATTGGCCTCATTATTCTATAATTTCAAACTATTTTATGATACAAATTTTAATATGAAAGATAGAGTTTAGGACAGCACATAGTATATACCATGGTGACTCCAAAAAGGTTAACTATTATTATTCTGACACTGTCTTTCAGTTGCAACTCTCTTTTTACTGAAGTATAGTTGATTTACAATTCGTGTTAGTTTCGGGCATACAGCAAAGTGATTCAGTCGTAAATACATTCTTTTTCAGATTCTTTTCTCTTATAGGTTATTACAAAATATTGAATCTAGTTCCCTATGCTATCCATAGGTCCATGCTGATTATCTACTTTATGTATGGAGATGGTGGTGTTTAGTTGCTAAGTTGTGTCCAACTCTTTGTGACCCTGTGGACTGTAGCCTGCCAAGCTCTTCTGCCCATGGGATTTCCCAGGCAAGAATACTGGAGTGGGTTGCCATTTCCTTCTCCAGGGGATGTCCTTGACCCAGAGATCGACCCATGTTTCCCGCATTACAGGTGGTCTTCTGTATTGTAGGTGGATTCTTTACTGACTGAGTCACTGGGTAATCCGAGCCTCCTAATTTATCTTTCCCCCACTTTGCTATTTGGTAACCATAAGATGTCTTTCAATGTCTGTGAGTCTGTTTCTGTTTTGTGTATCGGTTCATTTGTGTCGTATTTTAGATTTCATATAGAAGTGATATCATATGATATTTGTCCTTCTCTATTGACTTACTTCACTTATGTATGAAAATCTCTAGCTCCATCCATCTTGCAGCAAATGGCATCATTTCATTCTTTTTATGGCTGAGTAATACTTCACTGTATGTGTGTACCATATCTTCCTTATCCATTCTTCTGTTGATGGACACCTGGGTCGCCTCCATGTCTTGGCTATTGTGAATAGTGCTGCTATGAACACTGGGGTGCACATAACTTTTTGAATTAGAGTTTTCTCTGGATATTTGCCTGTGAGTGGGATTCTTAAGTCATATGATAGTTTTATTTTGAGTTTTTAAGGAGCCTCCATACTGTTTTCCACAGTGGCTGCACCAATTTACATTCCCACCAACAGTGTAGGAGACAACCTGCTTATCTCAACAATAGTTCTCCCTTCTGCCTTTGCTCTCTTATTAGGGGTATGGCTTATGCTGTGTGAGTCAGTTTATGGAAACTTTTGTCCTGCCTGAGCTCACATAACCTCAAGAATAGAACTTGCATATCTGACAACCAAATCTAAGAAATGGAATTTAAAGGCACAGCGGTTGGAAGGAAGGTCCGGCAGTAGTCATCAGAGGCAACTACATGACCCCAAGTAGCTGATGACCCGGGGATTCACAACAAGGCACAACCATCCTCTTCTAATCATTGACCAAGGGTGAAAACATCCAAACCAGCTTCCCCTAAGCTTTTCCTACATTCTTCTTGTCTGTCTGTGCACGTGTGTGTGCATGTGTATATGAAAGAGAGAGACACAGAGAGAACAGGGTGAAAATCACATCCTGAGGGTGTTATAATTAGGTTGGAAAAGTGAGGCTGGTAAAGCTTGATTTAAAAAAAAAATGAAGCCAGGTGATCCAAATCATTTGATGTAAAAATAAAAGATACCACAGCAATGAGAACATTAGACTCAACTCTTTCTATAAGAACCTCTAAGACATTACCCTGAATATGTGAGCATGCTGACCTAGAGGGGGGAAAAAAAACCACCTCATTTACCCTTGATTTTTTTTCTGCTGGGAAAGAGAAGGAAATTTATGTTATCTTTAAAAGCCACTACCTTTCACCGCTAGTGCACTTGGCCTAAGGGGTTCCCATGAGAAAGTAAGCAGCATTTTATGTTATTGGAGGACTCACTAGTGACTGTCCGAACTAACTCTGGAAGTGACAGCTGTAATATACATGCATCGTGAGGTAGTCCAAATGTGGGTGTTTCATGGGTGCCTCAACCATCCATACCTGGACCCAAATTATAGTTCATCCCAAAGTCCTAGATCCTTTGCAGTATCTGTCTTAACCAATCATTCTCACAATTATAGAGGAGGGTATTTACCGTAAAATATCTATAAAGGGCATGCACGTATAAAAGTGAAAATGGTCAGAAATCACCACTAAGAATAACAGCAAAGATTATTTGAAGAGGTGGCTAGTGCTTGTTGGAAGAGCTCCGGTATTAGCCAGGGGATAATTCCATGAACCTCCACAGTGACCAGAGGAGAGGTAGCCCCACTTTGTAGAGAGAAGTGCTTGCTATTTCAACATAATTATTCAAATGAAGCCTGCTGCTTCTCCAAGTTACTTTCAGTGTTCTCTCCATTTGGATACTTGACATTTGGCCCAGGCATAATGGGAACTCATTTCTAAAATAGAAGCGTCTAAGTTCAATTACAGGATGAGTCATAGCCAGCTAGGCATCCCCCTTTAGACAGGGAGATTTGGGGAGGGTGGAGATCAAGGAGACTTGCATTGGGGATGGGGAAGCAAGGGGTATCGCCTTAGCGATGAGGAACCTATTGAAAGTAGCCTGAAGATGAAGCGGTTCCCATGGCAACGGGGCGTGGCTTGGTGGAAGAAGCAAATCAACAATGAAAACGGGGGCATCCATGGTCTCTCAGTGGTAAAGAATCTGCCTGCCAATGCAGGAGATATAGGTTCAGTCTCTGCTCTTGACTGAAAAGATCCCACATGCCTTGGAGCAGCTAAGGCTGTTCACCACAACTATTGAGCCCGTGCTCTAGAGCCCAGGAATCGCAACTCCTGAGCCCACGTGCTGCAAGTCCTGCAGCCAGCTCACACGCCTAGAGCCGGTGCTCAGCAACAAGAGAGGACACCACAGTGAGAAGCCTGAGCGTCACACTAGAGACAAGCCCGCACAGCGACTAAGATCCAGCACAGCCAATAAATAAATACGTTTTTTTAAATGAAGAATGAAAACACGGCGGAGCATCCCATCAAACGGAAAAGCATGCACCTCCCTAAAGAGGGCTTTGTAAGGAGAAAGGACAGGGTCCATAAGCGAGATACAGTCACTCCCGTGCAGTTACATTGTGGTTTTGATTTTCATTTTCCTTGTGATTTTTTAAAATTCTTATTTTCATTTATGTATTTATTTATTTGCCTGTGCTGGGTCTTAGTGGCAGCATGTGAGATATTTAGCTGTGGCATGTGAACCCTTACTGGGGTCATGTGGGATCTAGTTCCCTGACCAGGGATTGTACCTGGGCCCCCTGCATTGGGAGATTGGAGTCTTAGCCACTGGACCACCAGGGAAGTCCCAATTAGTGATGCAGAGCATATTTTCTCAAGCATGTAGGCCGTCTGAATGCCTTCCTTAGAGAAATGTCTCTGTGGGTCCTCTGCCCATATTTTCAAGTGAATTGTGTTTGTTTCACATTGAATTATGTGATTTCTGTAATTATTTGGATTTTCCTTCTAATAATTTGGATATTAACCCCTTATTGCATACCTTATTTGCAAATATTGTCTTCCATTCCCTTTTGTTTTGTTGATGTTGCAAGCTTTGCTATGCAAAAACTTTGGTTTTCATTTATTCGTTCATTTCTGGCTGCGCTGGGTCTGCATTGCTGCTCTTGGTCTCTCTAGTTGCAGAGAGCGGGGGCTACTCTAGTTGTGCTCTGCCGGCTTCTTGTTGCAGCAGCTTCTCTTGTGGAGCACAGGCTCTATGCACATGGGCTTCAGCAGCTGTGGCACGCAGGCTGAGTTGCCCCAAGGCATGTGGGATCTTCCCAGAGCTGGGATGGAACCCAAGCCCCCTGCATTGGCAGACAGATTCTTAACCACTGGACCACCAGGGAAGTCCCCACAAAGCTTTTTAATTTGTATGTATCTGGGAGCACGTAGGCATCTCTCTGTGTTCATATATATGGAGGGTAGGGACGAGATCACCAGGGATTGATGCAGACGAGGCAAAACTTTAGAGACTTAAGAAAAACATAAAACTGCGAGGGATTCTAGTTGGATCTCTGAAGACTTGTGCAGACTTCTGCAAGACAGGTGGGTGCTTTTGCCAAGTGCCCAAAAGTCTCTCTACTCACTGTGCACACACTCTGCCAGCATCTCCTTCTGTGCACACAGAAACCGCCAGCATCTCCTTGACCACTTTGGCAAATGCCACATATTGCTCTCAGGATGAAACGCAAAATCTCCTTGGAGATCCAGGGTTTGAATAGCTTGCTACATCTTAATAATTCCCCCTGCCCAAATCAAGCCTGGTCTTTCTCTAAGCCCCACAGGAGCCTGTGAATAAGTGGACAGACATGTAGAAGGTCTTTGTGAAGCTGAATGTGCGAAGAAGCAGTGTGATTCCTGCTTCAAAAGAGTTGGCAGAATATGAATCAAAATGCTTTCCCAAATTTCCAAGTCCATTTTTTCCCCATCAGCATTATTTTGGAAATATGAAAAAAAGACATTTTTTCACTAATAGCTGCAGCTAGTTCTTTTTCTAATGGAAAACAGGAGGATGGAGCCACTGGCTACCGAGAGCTCCTCCCAGAGCCCAGTGTGTCTGTATAACTGTTGTTAGTATAATTGGATTCAAAAATAGAAGGAACAGGGAAAGTTTAAAATGAGTTTCATAAAAGAACACTTTTTATTTAGAAGTTTATGTGCAAAGTGCAAATACTGCACTTAAGCTTTTTTTTTTTTTAAGCCTTGAAGTTCTTTAGTACCTACTGAAGATATCTCCCTGAATTTATAGTTTGTATGGGTTATGGTAGGGGGTGTTGTTTGCTTTTAGAAAACTTAAATATATCAGAAAGTGCAGAGAAGAATTGAATATAATCTCTTCCCTAGCTGGAGACCAGTGGAATACTATGACTTTGTAGATGGAAAGTAATCATCCAAGGGCATTAAAATCTCCTAGGGAAATGCTCCTCTTACTCTAAGAAGGTTGGAATATTATCGATAGATAAAACCAACCAAGAGAATTGTGAAAATAAGTCTGGCTTTCATTGTTGGTCTGGGTCTCTTGCTTAGATGCAATGTGTTTATTTTGGTTTTTAAGTTGAGGATGGTCTCTTAAGATACTACAGAGGCTGAGAAAATAAAAGCTGCCTTTTTTATTCCCTGGAAAACTTTACAGTGAGATGGGGTTGTTTTGGTATTTGAGGTCTACATGGCTGACTTTTTTTTTTTAGATTTATTTTTAATTGGAGGATAATTGCTTTAAAATATTGTGTTGGTTTCTGCCAAACACCAACATGAATCAGCCACAGGTTTACATATGTTCCCTCCCTCCCACGTCCCACCCCATCCCACCCCTCTAGGTTGCCACAGAGCCCTGGTTTGAGCTCCCTGAGTTGGTATGACCGACTTTTCTACCCATTTAAACATATTTGACTTTGTTAAAGTGTAAACAAGAATGAAGTCATTCTTGACATGCCATTCTTCCCTTTCTTTCTTTGGCTTGAAATTATGTAAAAAAAATAGGGCAGGAATATCTGCATTTTTCCATTTGTTTTGTTACTATTTTATCTCTGTAAAGAGCAGGGGCCTGCTGAATGGATGACATGTGTTTCCTGGTCATGGAAGTTGCAGGAAGGGTGAACCTTACAGAGAACTTCCAAAAGGACCAAAGACGTGGCATTCACGTGCACTGGATCCAGAAAGTGTGAAGTTCCTTTACTCACTGAACAGTCTGAGTAAGACTTTTCCTAACCCCTGATCTCTTCTCAGGATCCGCTGCTCAGACCTTAGGGGGCCACAACATCACTCAAAAGCTGAGAGTTGATCAAAGGAGGAGAGACAAAGCAAGAAGTCTCACCCCAAACCTCCTGCAGAAAGAGGCCAAGAGAGGGGAGGGGAGAAGTTTGGGCAGTTAAATCAAGAGCATAGTTTTGATTTGTACAGTGGACAGGATATTTTAGTAAAGGAAATGAGATTGTGTTCATTACCTCAGCTGGCTATGGATAATTGTACAGGATGAAGGAAAGAGGGGAAAAGTCTCCATGAGACATTTCTATTACCAATTTCATTGGTGTGTTTCTGAAAGCCACTCCCAGTTGTAATAATCCACTAGAATGATTCACAGAACTCAGGAAGGTGTGACACTTAGAACAACAATTTTATTATAGCAAAGGGGTATAATTAGGACCAGTCAAAAGAAAGGATACCTGGGAGTGATCCGACTGACCTCTCCCTGCAGAGCCCTGGACAGCATTGCTTCCTCCTAGCTATGACGTGTGACATCATGCACAAAGCACTGGCATCTGGAAGCTCATTGGAGCTTCTCTATTGGAGCTTCATCACATAAGTGTGAGTGATTGAACCACATCCATGTAGACTGAAAAAAAACTGTACAATGTGAGAGTTGCAAGTTAAATTTTATTTGGGGCAAAATGAGGACTGCAGCCTGGGAGACAGCACCTCAGATAACTCTGAGAACCTGCTCCAAAGAGGCAGGGGGGAAGGTCAGTATATATGTGATTTTGGTGAAAGGGAAATATACATGCAATCAAACAGATTTTTTTTTTCTCGAAGGTTTCTACTAGTCTGATGAAGCTTTTTGCTAGTCACGAGACACAGCCATCACAATGAAGGATTTTAGTGTTTTTCTAGATATGGAGAGGTACAAGAATTGGGCTCATAAAAGTCAGCTCCTAAAACTACCCAACTCTCTGAAGAGCTGTCCTGCCAGTTTTTCTCCCATACACAGAGGGCCTTGTTTCTGCTGTCCACCTCGACCTCATTTTAGGGGGTGTTGAAAATCAGCAGCTGCAGCAGCACATGGTTTAATCCTTGTAGAGGTGGATGGCAAGTGCCAATTTGTAATCAACAGTCAGAATACAAGTTTCATTTTATGGGTGAACTGGCCCTAGCAGTTAGAACTTGCCCACCAGCTCAGTGAGTTGGCATGCCAACTGAAACTAAGATCCAAGCTTTCCTCCCCATCCATGGCTTATTCTAATTACCCTGAGCTGAAAGTCTACCATGCTGCTTGGAACATTGAGGAGGCTGCCACAACTTTTCTTCAAGCCTAGGAGACCATCAGCATTTCTCATTGCACCATCCACCCTACTCTCTGGCTGGAGGAAGGGCTGGAGTCACTTCCCCTCACAGGGAAGAACAGAGTCTGACTCCATGTTGGATCTGTTTCTCTTACTTTAACGTTTGCTCTCCTTTGCCTTTGTTATAATCACTTAAAGGATGCTGTCTATAGCTGTGAACATACATAATGGCCTGCCCGAGAAACCTGCCTCTCTGCCTGAATGTTAAACTAAAGTGTCTTTGTTCAGTTCACAGGGAGACATTCTGACCCTGCCCACATGTGAATGGCTATAGGAAAGAAGAAATTAACACATCCCCTCCCCAATCCTGGCCAAGCCAGGAGATATTTTCCTGCACTTTTGACATCACTTCCTCACCTCCTAGGGCTTCCCTGGTGGCTAAGATGGTAAAGCGTCTGTCTGCAATGCAAGAGACCTGGGTTTGATCCCTGGGTCGGGAAGATCCCCTGGAGAAGGAAATGGCAGCCCACTCCAGTACCCTTGTCTGGAAAACCCCATGGACAGAGGAGCCTGGTAGGCTACAGTCCATGGAGTCGCAAAGAGTAGGACATGACTGAGCGATGTCACTTTCGCTTTCACTTTCCTCACCGCCTACTCTTCTGTCTATAAAAGAAACTGGCATTCAGACCTAGATAGGATGATACGCTGGGGCACTAGCCTGCCGTCTTCTAGGACACCTAGCTTTCCAAATAAAGTTGTATTCCTTGCTTCAGCACCTTGTCTCCCAATTCTCGGCCTGTTGTGCTGTAAGCAGACTGAGCTTGGATTCAGTAACACCCACGTATAAAATCTAGCTAATTGTACAGTCAGTCCCTCGAGTTGCAAACCTTTCAATGCAGCACGGGAAGCTTACACTAGCATCATGCTTTTTACTCCCACAAAGATGGATGAGTTGGGAAGGTGAGTAGGGAGTTGAATTATGCTAGCAGATCCCGAGACTCAAAATCCAACAACAATCCGGCACTGATAAATATTCATCTGGCAGTATGTCCAGTTGTGGTCCGTTTAGCATGAAGTTGTGAGCTGGAAGATGAAAACCCAAGAGCTCATTACCATGAGTCGACTTGGAAAAGTTTGGAGCAAGTTCTAAAGTAATTAAGAGAGTACTTGAATAATGGGATGAACATGCTTATTTATTTATTGTTGAGCGGCTCCGAGATATTCAATGACATCCCCTCCTGTGGAAAGCTTGGTAGCAGTGGGACAGCTGATCATCATTTGGAGGAAGAATCAGGAGTGTTATTTTTAACTCCCCATTATTAGAGGAAACACACACATCTGGAGCCTTGTAAGGAGTGATTATTAGCTGTTCAGCTGAGAAATAGCCTGGTGTCTACAATGCATCGTTTTCCAATTATTTTGGTATTTCTCAATGCCTTAAATGCTAGAGGCATATAAGATTCAGCTCATTTAATCTCTCTAAATTATAGTTTCTCCATCTGTCATGGTTTTACAGTTTAATAAAATCATTACTTTTTATAAACCCAGTAAAAATCCTGGAAACTATTGGAGGGAGCTCAGCTTCAGCTTGAAGGCTGTTTTTTTTTTTTTTTTTTTTTTTAGGAAGAATAAATATATCTGAACTGGAAAATAATTTTCATGTTTTCTGTCTGCTAACAGAGTTTGGAATATTTGCTGGGTCACTTATCAAGCTGACAAAAGGAAATGTACTTTTGTATTTTTCTTATGAGATATTTCCAAAGACTGTGGTGTCAGGAAGTAGTGCTTTTTGCTGAAATAAAAAGAAATAAACCAGACTCCCTGACCCTCATAACTCAATTCCACATCCCTATGGTTTTGACTGCATTTAGCAGTCTTTCTTTATTGAAACTCACATATCCAGGTCAGATCCCTGAAATGTTGAATAGAAGAATAGAAGGGTCTGTATACTTTGCTGATGTGTGCCATGAACTAAGCCAATATTAACATACACATGACAAAGTGCTTGAAATTTGCACTGTCAAAGAAAGGATATTTGTGCTGAGGTCAGTTTCATGCTAAAACAATAGGAAACATTCTGCATTTTTAAAGAACCTCTGGGAAAACTGTACAGAAGCCAGAATATATTTGTCACCTATGCATTATAGTTTTGGGGATTTGACCATTAGAAACTTGGTTTCACTGGGAATCCTCCAATGCAACTTTGCATCAGTGCCCACTAACAAATACTCAAGTAGATAGATTTATAAAATAGGATTTTGTTATTTTATACAACAGGTATCTAAAGCAGAACGACCACATAATTGGTTCAGAAGCTTGTAGAGATCTTTAAATACCCAGTATTTTCCCATGTTTCTGCTTCAGTTTCTTCAGTCTATTAGCTCAGTCCTTATGTTCATCACCTCGTGACCCCAAAATAGCTGCCAGTGCTCCTAGCATCATGTCTTCATCTGATCATATTTAAAGCAAGACAAAGTCAGGTGTTTTCTTTAATTAATGAGAAAATGCCTTTATAGAAGCCCTCAATCAGGTTTTCCAGCAGGTAACTTTGCCAAGGATTTAGTCACATGTTTTTGAGAAAGGAGATAAGAAAAACCCTCAAGGTAGTGAATTGTATCAGCAAAACTGAGGAGAAGTAGAATAGTTGGGAATAGAGAGGCTTCTGTATATATCTGTAGACATAATTAAGTCATCCTTTGCTCAGAAAAGAAAAAACATTTCTGATCCATAAACCTCACTAATTCAAATGTTCTTCACTTGAGATTGACGGTAACTTGAAAAGGGAGTTATAAACTAAGAAAACATCTGATAAGAAAAGAAAATGTATATAAAATAATAGTTCAAAATAACAAATGTATGGAAATACTGAAACCTCTTCTAAAGGCTAGACAAAGAAGCCCACGTTAATAACTACCTAATAAGACAGAGTTACTGTAGTGTTTCTTCTGATTATCTGACAATTTTTCTGTTTCGTATCGTTATAAACGGCATTTAAAAGAAAAATGTTATGCAAATAAAAATGTGACCCACTGTCTTCATTGTCCAACCGAAAGCCACTTCTCTCTCCCTGCCAACCGACCCTAACTTTGTACAGGGTGGTCCCATAACCCCTCCCCAAGTCCTAAGGAATGAGGCTTGATTAGTCTGAGCTGGACATGTGAGACCACACTCCCCTGCTGGGACTGGTCTAAAGATAAGCACATGACCCAGTAGTGACCAGAGAGGTAGAAAGGGCAGTCAGAAGTTGAGCTTGTTGAAAAAAAAAAAAGAGAGACAAATCAAAATATAGGGGAGGCGGGCGGAAACTCCAAGAAGAAAAAGATACTTTCATAGACTTTTGTTGTTAATCATTTTCCTGCTTGAAAGGCCAATAGGTGCAAGCATTTCATGTTTGAAGCCCAGGTAACCATATGTTTCCAGGTAAGAAAAGCAAATCCGTGTACAAGCACAGACTTAGATCTCTGAGAACCGCATTCCTCCAGACAGCTGGTTGTGCAAGCTGATTCATCATCAGATGTTAGTTGTAGCTGAACATTCTAACTGGTCCAAAGAAATGCCACCAGATTCTCACCAAAGCTACTGGCTGGTATGTTCACTGCTGTCCCCGATGAAAAGGAAAGCTGTTGCAGGAAGGTGGATCCCTTCCAGGGCTCAAGAGCAGGCTTTCATCTAACACTTGGAAATGAATTTTCTGAGACACATGTGCTGACAAAGCAAAAGACTTTATTGGGAAGGGGCACCTGGGCAGAGAGCAGGAGGGCCAGGGAACCCAGGAGAACTGCTCTGCCACATGGCTCACAGTCAGGTTTTAGGGTGATGAGGTTAATTTCCAGGCTGTCTCTGGCCAGTCACTCTGACTCAGGGTCCTTACTGGTGGTCCTTACTTGGCATTGCTCAGCCAAGATGGATTCCAGAGAGGAGGATTCTGGGAGGTTGGTGGGACATATGGACAGGCGTCTCCTCTCTCTTTGACCTTTCCTGAATTCTGGTTGGTGGCAGTTTGTTAGTCCTGCATTCCTTACCAGGACCTCCTGTTGCAAGAAAACTCAACCAAATGGCTACTACTGCCTGGTCAGGGTGGGCAGTATCAGCCAGTGGTTCCCCCAACAAAATCAAGAAGAGGTGGAGATGTCAAAGACAGCCCATCTTCAAAATGAAACTTTTTCCTCAATGCCATGGGGAAGGTTAATAGAGAGTTGAAGTAAAAATTGAAAGTCCAAATGTCCCATGATGTGCCCCTATGTTGTTAAATATTCTCTGGGATCACCTAAAATTATTTTATACATCACCAGTGAAACAGTCTACCTGCTGGAAAACATTGTTAAAATATGTACTATCCAGAATCAATATATTATGCCTCTGAGCCAGTTTTAAACATATAACAAGAAACAGATTCTATTCTTCTAACTGAGAAATATTGATATGACCAATCATGATTTTTAAAATAGCTTTTGCTTATATGCACCAGAGATGAAGAAACATGATTGAAACACTATGTGTACATGTGTGTGGTTGTGTGTGTTATACACAGACATACTTCAGTTCATGAATTCTTCTGTCATTTATTTCCAAAGTTCATAACTAATCCATAGATGGTTAGTAATGACCTGGAACACACTGAGCTGTTTTCAGGAATAATAGGAATTATGGTCATTGTTAGTGACAAAATACCATTTTGGCTCAAATGAACTTTTGAAACAACCTGATATTTTGATATTTAAATCTAAAACAACTTGTGTGTTTGGGGGTTTATTGTGGTGTGCTCGTGTTGTTGCTCAGTTGTTCAGTCGTGTCTGACTCTTTGTGACTCTACAGACTGTAGCCCACCAGGCTCCTCTGTCCATGGGATTATCCCAGCAAGAATACTGGAGTGGGTTGCCATGCCCTCCTCTAGGGGATCTTCCTGACCCAGGGATTGAACCCATGTCTCCCGAGTCTCCTGTTCTGGCAGGCAGGTTCTTTACCACTGAATCACCTGGGAAGCCTTTATTGTGATGTGGTGAGATGCTGTCAGAAGGGAGAAAGATATATATATATATATAGCCTTAGAACTTAATCTAGCAGCAGAGTTCATTTTTTTCCTTAGGGGTCTTTTTTGATTGGGCACCCATTTCTCTCTCAAATCTTCTCTCCTACTATTCATATTTATTTATTTGGCTGTGTTGGGTCTTAACCTAGGTCAGGAAGATCCTCTGGAGAAGGAAATAGCAACCCACTCCAGTATTCTTGCCTAGGAAATTCCATGGATAGAGGAGCCTGGCAGGCTGTATGTAGTTCATGGGGTCACAAAGAGTTGGACACAACTGAGCATGCAAGCACACTGGGTCTTAGTTGTGGCCTACAAGATCTTTGTTGGGGCACATGGGCTCCAGAGCACATGGGCTCAGTAGTTGTGGCCTGAAGGCTTAGTAGCTCTGAGGCATGTGGGATCTTAGTTCCCTGACCAAGGGTTGAACCCATGTCCCCTACTTTGCAAGGTTGATTCTTAACCCCTGGGCCACCAGGGAAGTCCCTTTTCTACTATTCGTGAATCAGCATTTTCCAATTTCAGATTTTTGTTAACATGTTCTCACAAATTTTCCCATCATTACAATAATATTTGTAGTATTTTCTGTGTAATATTTACTTTAAAAGTCTTATTTTACTTGAATGTATTTTAGAAGGAAATGATAAAAACAGGAAACTCTATAAATGCTATGAATGAAAAATAACTATCGTGTATCAAAAATAGTAGGTAAGTATGGAAATAAAATAGAGAACATCATGACCTAGATGCTGCTACATACCTTAGGCCTTGAGCCTGAGTTTGGCTTTCTTTATGTCAGAAAGGAAGTTTTCAAAGTATCAGGAAAGATTTAGAGACATCTAGACAGAAGAATGCAAGGGGTTATGGAAATGGGATCACCTTAAGATGTAATATATTTTCAGTTCCACCTCATATCACCCATAATCATACCTGACCCCTTGGAGTAGAGATTCCCCCACCCTTTGTGGCTGACCAGATTGGGAGCCCCCAGTGGTGAGCAACATTAGCCCCACCCTTATCCTGGGAGATCTGTTGTGATTGGTCTAATCTAATACTAATTTCAAGTCAGTGATTGGGCCAGAAATGGAGCATGTGACCTCTTAAGGCCAATCAGACATTAGAAAATGTCTTCTTGGATTTTCTGGGAAGTATTTTCCTCATTGATAATAATTATAATGGAGAAAGTTCTTTTTGACCCCTGTTCTGTTTGTTTAAGATAAGAAATAGATTTATTTAGAGAAAAACATATTCTATAGACAGAGTGTGGGCCATCTCAGAAGGCAAGAGGTTGGCCCCTGTTCTTATTGGCTGAGTTTTGTATACCTCTCACCTGGACACATTTACAGTGAATACACTTGCCCTTTGTTCATACCTGTTTAAGCCATGGTTATTCCCAGAGTCTGACCTTGTTCATCCCGTGCTCTCTGCTAATATAATCTTCCTCTCATTAACGTATACAAATCTCAGTCATCTTTTTATCTTCAAAAAAGCAGGTGCCAGGAAGACTTCTATGAGATAAAATATTTTGGGAGGAGATGCCCATAAGATAAAAAGATTACCTAACAACAGCTCTACCCCTCCCCCCAAAAATCCTTTCGTATATTTATCAGTTTGGATAGTATATCTGTCTGTATCACACATTGGAGGGTTAATAGTGGAATTAGACTGCAGATGGACCTGAGAAAGGAAAGGTCTGGAGACTGCACCTGGAGGATCAGAGGGAAAGTCTCAGTGACCGTGACCAGCCTCAAGCAATGGAGCTCATAGAAAGTCTGATAAGCTGCTATGAGCTTGTCCAGAGCTCTGTGAAGCCATCACATCTGTCTGCCATGGACTCAGGATGGTAATGGCTTTGCTTCATTTTTGCTTTCCCAATCTCATTTAATTTCTTCTCATTGGAGATTTCTGGAAGGTAGTCCCCAGGATTAGAAGGGCTTGGTGATGGAGTTAAATTGGCACACACAAAAAAGAAAAAATCCAATACAGATTTGTATGTACCAAGGATTGAGAAAAAATAAAAGCAAATTTGAAACCTTTCTTTCTTTCTTTCATAAAATATTGGATAATCATCTGCTGCATACCAGTACTGTCCTACATTTGGGAAGACAGTTGCCAGGGACTGAATATTTTGTCCCCTTAAAATTCATACATTAAAACCCTCATTGCCAAATATTTAGAGATGGGAGCTTTGGGAAGTAATTAGGTTAAATGAGGTTATAGATTTAGTGCCCTTATAAGGAGATATGCCAGTTTTCCAATTGCCCCCCCAAAAAAGGCAATGCTAAAGAATGTTCAAACTACCAGGCAATTGCACTCATCTCACACGCCAGCAAAGTAATGCTCAAATTTCTCCAAGCCAAGCTTCAACAGTACGTGAACCGTGAACTTCCAGATGTTCAAGCTGGATTTAGAAAAGGCAGATGAACCAGAGATCAAATTGCCAACATCCATTGGATCATAGAAGAAGCAAGAGAGTTCCAGAAAAACATCAATTTCTGCTTTGTTGACTATGCCAAGCCTTTGACAGTGTGGATTACAACAAACTGTGGAAAATTCTTAAAGAGGTGGGAATACCAGACCACCTGACCTGCCTCCTGAGAAATCTGTATGCAGGTCAAGAAGCAACAGTTAGAACCGGACATGAAACAACAGACTGGTTCCAAATTGGGAAAGGAGTACATCAAAGCTGTATATTGTCACCCTGCATATTTAACTTATATGCAGAGTACTGCTGGGCTAGATGAAGCACAAGCTGGAATCAGAATTGCCGGGAGAAATATCAATAACCTCAGATACACAGATGACACCACCCTTATGGCAGAAAGTAAAGAGGAACTGAAGAGCCTCTTGATGAAAGTGAAAGATGAGAGTGAAAAAGCTGGCATAAAACTCAACATTCAAAAAACTAAGATCATTGCATCTGAATCCATCACTTCATGGCAAATAAATGGGGAAACAATGGAAACTGGCATTTTTTTCTTGGGCTCCAAAATCACTGAAGATAGTGACTGCAGACATGAAATTAAAAGATGCTTGCTCCTTGGAAGAAAAGCTATGACCAACCTAGACAGCATATTAAAAAGCAGAGATATTACCTTTCCAACAAAGTTCTGTCTAGTCAAAGCTATGATTTTTCCAGTAGTCATGTATGGATGTGAGAGTTGGACTATAAAGAAAGCTGAGTGCCGAAGAATTGATACTTTTGAACTGTGGTGTTGGAGAAGAAAGAGAAAGTGAAAGTGAAATTCACTCAGTTGTGTCTGACTCTTTGTGACCATAAGGACTATACAGTCCATGGAATTCTCCAGGCCAGAATATTGGAGTGAGTAGCCTTTCCCTTCTCCAGGGGATCTTCCCAAACCAGGGATCAAACCCAGGTGTCCCACATTGCAGACAGATTTTTTACCAGCTGAGCCACAAGGGACTCTTGAGAGTCTTTTGGACTGCAAGGAGATCAAACCAGTCAATCCCAAAGGAAATCCCAAAGGAACTGGTGATGGACAGGGAAGCCTGGCATGCTGCAGTCCGTAGGATCGCAAAGAGTCAGAAATAACGGAGCAACTGAACTGAATTGAAGAAAAGATGCCAGAACATGCTGTCTCTCTCTGTCCTGCCTTCTACCTCTGTCGCTCTCTCCCTGCAATGTGAGCACACCAAAAGAAGTCAGCTGTCTTCATGTCAAGAAGTCCCACCAAAAACTGAATTGGCTACAACCTTGATCTTGAACAGTTAGCCTACAGAACTGTGGGAAATACATTTCTGTTGTTTAAGCCATCCAGTCTTTGGTATTTTTGATGGCAGTCTGAGCCTAGTAAGCCAACGGTGAATAAAGAAGACACAGTACTTGTTCGTGATTGCTTTCACAATTAGATGGTGGTAATAACGATGATGATGATGTCTCATTGCTGTCATTGTACCTGGTAAAGACTTATGTGAAGTCCATGAAAGTTGTTCAGTCGTGTCTGACTCTTTGCAACCCCATGGACTATACAGTCCATGAAATTCTCTAGGCCAGAAACTGGAGTGGATAACCTTTCCCTTCTCTAGAGGATCTTCCCAACCCAGGGATTGAACCCAGGTCTCCCGCAATACAGCTGGATTCTTTACCAACTGAGCTTATAGCCACTTTTTTTTTTCCCCTGGGGAATAAGTTTTGTTATCCTTTCACAAGTGCTCCCTGTTCAGAAAGCCTACTCTGGACCATGCAAATGCAGAACTCTGATCCCAAGCTAGGTGGGGCTTGGCAGGGGTTAGATAATTTTTTAAAAAGGAGCAGAAAGTAAAAGAACCAAATCCACATATATTCTTTTTTTCATTCCTTATTTTTCTTCTAGAAATAAAATTTTTGTAGCATCAGCTTCTCCATGAATTCAAGAAAGCTTCATTGAGATGGTAAGAGGTGCATGTTGGTGAGCGAAAACTTTCATCTTTATGGATTAAATGATGGACTTTGATGGTATCACCTAATTTGAATTTTTCTTCTTCTTTATGGGTAGATTTCCATTGGCAGTGAGCTTGCCATGTTGAGATAACTCAGGATGCAGGCTTAAGTGGTTATTAGCCAAGAAGCACACAGTCTTTTCAATCAGAAAGGTAGTAACAAGACTCAGGCATTCCCTCCAGTGCTATAGGAGAAGGAAATCAAACACAATTCTCAAACGATATATCTGAGCTTGCCTTGACAATTTTAACATTTTCATGTTAGTGATCCCTGCAGCAAATGCCTACATTTGGGTTCAGATTAAATCCACAGAGGGGAGATGACTACAGCCCACCATTCCTGTGCTGTAACAAAGGACACATCCTAATGAATTTCTCTTAAGGCTTTTTACCCTAGTGGCTTCATGACACCAATCATTGGGGAACACCAGTTATTGGGAATAAAAAATGTATTGGAGGAGAAACACCTCTCAAATGAGAATTGTTGATGCTCAGACACTCCTATCATTTACTGGATTCATTATAAAACTTTACACAAGACTCTAATAGTTGTCTCTCTGCTATGATGTAACTGCGGAAATGAAAAGGTATGTCAAGCGAGTGCTCAACAGTCTCTCTCTTATTTCTTTCATCATTTTCATAGAGCTGGGAGGAATCTGCCACTCAAAAATTAATACCACGCTTACACGCTATGAGGAACAAAAGTAAGATATGAAATGGAGAGACATTTTGGGTTCAGAACAATAACTCCATCGATTGAGTTAACTGTATTGACTCAGACAGAGAGACAGCCACATGCGTGAAATCATCATGGTGCCTGGCAGCCAACAGGAGCTCATAGACTCACTCAGCTAGCTGAAGAGAGGCTGGTAAACCAGATGTCCTGAGCTCCCCATCTGTGTGTTTGAAACATCCCAGAATTATTTGTGGGTATTGACAGATTGAAATTCATAGGTATCTCCAGCACAGAGCTAGTGTGGGATGTTTCCAAATTCCCCAAGTTAATCTATAGCTGAAGATAGAATTTCCATCACTTCCTCTGTATGGTTGAAAAGCCTGTTCGTGAGTCCATATGTGTTTCTGGGGGGCATTTTGACGACATTTGCTGAGAATTACAAATACTTCCACTAATGTTTTCTCGCCGCATCTCAAATAGCACCATTAGGAGGCATCTGGGATGAAAGCATCATGCATCTGTCCAACAACATTCACACCAGTGTGATGGGCCCACGTCCTTCAAACACGATTACATAACTCCAGGTTGAATTTCAATCAGTATGTTGCCTAAGAGACAGATGAAGAAAAAACTGCATTCAGGTCATTGACTCGAGTAACATATTCTGGATCCCAGCAAGGCGAGCTGGGGACCTGTAACTTGAAGAAAAATGGAAAATAGGCCACACCGACTGCATACTTATGACAGAGAGGGGATCTCCTTCCTGCCCAGCATAGGGCAGCCACACTCCCTCCCCCAACTCTATCAGGCACTCCTGACATTCTCTAAGGTGCCCAGATGGGTTTGGGGTTTGTTGTTTGTTTATCTAGTAGTTGCTTCTAAGAGTGTATTCAGAGTACATCAGAAAGTGAAAGAATACTTTCCTGAGTCACTTAGTAAATGTTCTCGTGATCTTGTATTGATGAAAAAAAAGTAATAGATTTCTGACTTTCTTCCTCCTTTTAGATTGGCTGCTTTTTTCTCACATGTGCCCAGTCATCCCATATGTAAACTGGAGAATGGAGACTGTTGTACACTTCATATTTTTAAAAGTATTTATTTATCTTGCTGTGTTGGGTCTTAGCTGCGGCAAGCAGGATCTTCCATCTTTGTTGCACCAGGCAGGGTCTTTTGTAGCACACCAGATCTTTAGTTGTGGCATGAGAGCTCTTGGGCTTCTCTGGAGCTCAGTGGATAAAGAAACTGCCTGCAATACAGAAGACCCGGGTTTGATTCCTGGGTTGGAAAGATCCCCTGGAGAAGGGAATGGCAACCCACTCCAGTTTTCTTGCCTGGAGAATCCCATGGACAGAGGAACCTGGGACTACAGTCCATGGGGTCACAAGAGTTGGACACAACTTAGCGACTAAGCTACCACCTACTACTACTGTGAGCTCTTAGTTGCAGCCTGTGGGACTGAATTCCCTGACCAGGGGTTGAACCCTGGGCCCCCTGCACTGGAAGTACGGAGTCTTAGCCACTGGACCACCAGGGAAGTCCCTTCAGCATGACATTCCTAACCAATTTCCTAAAATTGTATCCCCGCCTACCAATCATGCTCCTTCTTCCTCTTCCTTGCTGTACCAACAGCCTCAGAGGTACTGCACGTTTCACTAATATATCTGTTTATTTTCTGTCTTCCCCACTAGAATTCAAGTCCCATGAGAGAGGGGATTTTCATCTGCCTTTTTTTTTTTTTCATGTTTTATACCCAAGCCTCAGGCACTCCTTGACACACAGCAGCTGCTCAGTGAAGAGTTATTGTCTTCTTAATTAATGTAGCTGTCAACTCCAGGCCAAACAATCCTGCGATGAAGCGAGGGAAGGTGGGTTTTGCTGGAGCTTATTCCTCCTAAGAAATCCATCCACCCTCCTAGAAAAGGCTCCCTGGTCAACCATGGTAAATCTTTTATTACATCCAGCCACCTGCAAAATGACCATTTTATCACCTCCAGTTCATCATGGTGTCGGCATTTGAGGCCAGTGGTCTTAAATTTCACCCACATTCCCATCCACAGCAGGATTTCTCTGCATTAGATACTCCAAGATCACGGTCAGTGCAAACGGTAACTTGTGCAATATGTGCTTGGGGTGACATTGCTTCAATTTCTGGACAGCCAATGGGCAATTTGAATATCCTAGAGTAATAAATGGTGTGCCCGCTAAAGACTCAAGTGAGGAAATTTCACAAACATGATGAGCGTGACAGCTCAGCTATGGCTGGTACATGTGAACCGTATCTGCTGCCTGGGTGGGAGTGTGGAGGGCTGTGCACCAGTCGATCAGTGCTGCCGCAAGCCTGGATACCAGTGGGTGGAGGAAAGGAACATGACTACTCTTCCTAATGGGGAATCCCATGGGTACCAGCTGTGAGTGCTCCTGTGTGTCTTATTCTGCACAAGAATTTATCTCACTGAACCTTGGATTTATCAGTAGCTAGTCTCTCAAATCCTGTCCTTGCTACTGAGTGCAACTTGCCCCGTCTCTCTTTCTGCTCCATTTTCAGAGTCTCGGTTTCCTCATTTGAAAAATAGGGACAATAACAGCCTCTCTTATTATTGTGCTGTGTGCTAAGTCATTTCAGTCATGTCCAACTCTTTGCAACATCATGGACTGAAACCAACAAGGCTGTTCTGTTCATGGGATTTCCCAGGCAAGAATACTGAAGTGGGAAGCCATTCCCTTCTCCAGACATCTTCCCAACCCCAGAACTGAACCTGAACTCCTGAATTTCAAGCAGATTCTTTACCATCTGAGCCACCATTAGCATAACTATTAATGTCTTAATGCCTCATGCTTAGAGTTTAGCTTATAATGAAGTATCTAAGTCTTGGCTGTTATCTTTATGATTTATGTCTAGCTTCCATCTCTGTTGGCCTTTTCCTCCACTGCTCTGGTTTCTCCCCTTGCCGTGGCTTTGAGGTCTCAAACATCGTTTCAGGGCCCCTGTCTATATCTGATTTTGGACCTCAACTCCATACAGCTGACCAATTTGGGGATTCCTTTTATTTGGCTGCACCACATGGCATATGGGATCTTCCCTGACCAGGGCTTGAACCCACGCCTCACGCAGTGGAAATGCATAGTCTTAACCACTCGACCATCAGGGAAGTCCAGGGGACTCCTGAGAAGAAATCTGCTCAGCCAATCTTAGGTCCCAAATGAAACTGAAATGAAGTTCATCTTTAGTAGTCAGCCATGTATGTTTTAGATGAAATGTAGAGATGGAAGTTATCACTTCTTTATAGTCATCCAGACTTTCAACCACCAGGAAGACCAGATAGTGGAGAAGGAAATGGCAATCCATTCCAGTATTCTTGCCTGGAAAACCCCATGTATGCAGGAACCTGGTAAGCTACAGTCCGTGGGGTCGAAAAGAGTCAGACATGACTGAGTGACTTCACTTTCACTTTCAAGATCAGATAGACAGACTCATTTTGCAGGTCCAATGGGAGATCAATTCTGGTTCAAGAGATTGGGTGTGGAGCTGGCTTGACACATCCACATCGCTCTGTTGTAACTGAAAGTGGAGTCCGGCTGCTCTCCACTCAAAAGCCATTACAGGGGCCAGGTTGATGGAGAAGAAAGTTTTCTTAATTTCAGATGCTGGCAACTGGGTGGGGAGGGTGGACTCCTGTCCAAAGGCTGGCTGCCCCCACTGACAATCAGCGGGCAAGAGCTTTTAGAGCCTGAGGGAGGGGGCTACATGCAGAAACAGCAGTCAGCTCTGACAGTCATCTGGAAATTGATCATCGGTGGTCTGATCCTTGTCATCTTGATTGCTTTAAGTACAGTTAATCTTTAGTACCAGAGTCAGTTTGTTCCCATTTCCCTGAGGCCAGTTCTCAGAATTGTGGCAGCTCACGTCACGGCCTCGTCTGGTCCTCATGGAGTTAATTTCTTCCACCTGGTGGGGGTTTCAGTATCTACAAGAGAGCTCAGAATACTATCTTTAGCCCTTGAGGAGGAACTAAATGTCCTTGACTTTGCTTAATGACTAAACTGTTATTGTATTGTCCTGTCTGTTTTGGGGGGTTTTGTTTGTTTGTTTTTGCATTTTCTCGCTTTTCTGATTAAACTTATCCTTTGGCTAAAATTTTTTCCATGGAGAAAAGGCAGGCTGAGGACATAGAGATGCAAGGCCCATAGAGCCCTTCTCTGTTTCACTGTGACATGTACTGGCAGCCCAGTCCCTTGGTGTGGAGCCCTGAGGAGTGGCCTGACCACCCACCAAAGTTCCAGCTCTTGGAAGGAATGATGCTCTTCTTGGTATACAAGGCTAATGAAAAAACACAGCCCTGTAAGTATCTGTTAAATGAAGGAAAGAGTCAGTGAATGAAATCCACTCCTCAAAAAAAAAAAAAAAAAAAAAAAAAAAAAACTCATCAAGTAAGCAAGCTCTGCTCAGGAGTGGAAGTAGGTCCGTTCCAGGGACATTTGGGGCCTGCCATCAAGGTGTGCCGCCTGGATTTCCACAGAGTGCCACTTGCTGCAAGGGGTCCCCTTAGCGGATGGGCTCCACCTGTTGCCTCCTGGATTTGCCTGGGTTTTTGCTTTTCCCAGCCAGCTGGCCAATCACTGAGTGGATCACAGCAGGGATGCTGGGTCTGGCTAATACTCTCCAGGTCAGAACACTTCCAGTGGGGAACCTCTGCCCTGGACACTACATTGGCTGAAAAAATTATCAGATCCATTTCCCAAATCCTCTCTGCCCAATTCTGCTTCCTCCTCTTTAGTCTCACACAGTCATTGGCCCCCAGACCGTGTGCTCCTAACTCTCCCCAGTATTTGCTTTCCAGAGACTCAAAACTACCAAAATGGTCTTTCCTGTGACTACATCAGAGAGTCCAAACTACTCAGGAAGATTTGAAAAATCAAAATATTTGACAACACATGAAAATTGGAAGGCGAGAAACTGCAGCCTCCTAGGAGCAAGCAGTGCGTTCTGCCAGGCGCTCTGGCCACACGCCCACCACTGCCTGCAGCCCCTAAGTGTAGCCAGTGCCCTGCTGGCTCTGGAAATTGCATGAAGTAAGACAGGAAGCATGTGGGAGTTTTGCTTAATTTCTGCCCCTTGGCGATAAGGAAAACTTACAAGCTCTGGAGAAGATAAATATAGTAACCCCCACATCCAGCCTATCTGATGAGGCCAAATTTACTATTCTTGACTTCAGGGTGGGAGCCTTAGATTCTTGTGTTGGTTTTTCTGATGAGCTGGGGAAAGTCAATACCTTTGTTGAAAGCCTCATAAAGAGAATGGACCAGAGACTTTGCTGGCAGTCCAGTGGGTTAGACTTCTACTGCAGGGGGTGCAGTTTTGATGCGTGTTTGGGGAACTAAGATCTCACTTGTCAGGACTTGAGTGGGTCAACAGATTAAAGAAAAAAAGAATAGGGAGAATGGCCCAGAATAAGGGATGATACAAAAGGGAAGGTTCAGGGGAACATCCCTGCCTGAAGTATGGAGAGAATACTTTAATGTTCTACAGAATTTAGATATTCAAAGAAATTGCTCACAAAAGTCAGTTACGGTTGTGTCGGTTTTTTTTTTTTAAGTTATAATGAAGAAATGCTGTCAGCCCTCTGAGGGAAAAATAATTGGAAAAGCACATCATGTAAAAATGCTTATTTTGCATTTTCTTTTGTAACGATAGAAGCTGCTAAAACACTAGATTCATTCACATCTGGTGGGTGGTCAGAGACAAAGTCCCCTTTGCAAGGGGCACTTCCTTCTAGTTTGCTGAAGCCCCTCCTCTTTTTCTGGCTGAGTGGCATGCAGGATCTTAGTTCTTGGCCCAGGGATCAAACCTGCCCCCTGTAGTGGGAGTGCAGTGTCTTAACCACTGGACAGCCAGTGAATGGAAGTCCCTGAAGCCCCCACTTCTTGCTGTTTTTTTACTAACACTGAAGATGAGTGGAAATTATGTTTGCTTGGACATTTATGCTGTGTCGTTCTGTGTGACAGGGTTCAGAGGACAGTTAAACTCTTTTTGGAAGCCACATCTTCACCCAAAGTGAGTCAGCAATAGAGCAAGAGGGCTAGTTATTTCCAAAGTTGGGAGAGTCTATATTTGTTTAGAGAAGTATTTAAAATACAAATAATACACCTGAAATGAATACAACATTGTAAATCAATTATATTTCCATTAAAATTTTTAAAAAAGGAAACTAAAAACAAATCTGTTTAGTATCAAGTTAAAAAATATTGCAAATAAAAAGTGTGCACCGAGAAAATCCCCCAGCATGCTTCACTTCTTGCATCACCCATCCAGACTCTCAGGCTCTCTTTATTCCTGGTCATCTGCATCCTCTACCTAAAATATACCTGGATACCATCTCCAGCCAAGGAGAAGACATACGTCATTCAAACTCCCTGAGCACAGTGACCTCCACATATCGTGGAGGACACGGATCAGGTCAAGGTCAATGCTAGGCCTTGCCTTCTAATCTTAAATGACTCAGTGAAGTCAACTTTAGGAAAATTGTTTTCTCTAAATAAAATAACTTGTCAGAACAAGTTAAGAATGGCAGCTATCTCTTTTCAAACATCTGGTTGAAATGGTGTGTCCCTTGTTTCAACTCTACAGTGTTTCTTGCAAAATCTGATAATTTGGCTGAAAGGTTTATTTCATTACATTTACTGATGAGCGTGAAGGAAGAAAATTGAAGTTAGGTAAAACTGAAAGCCCTTTTATTGTTAATTTCAGACATTTGTTTGTTTCATTTCTCCCTTCCCTCCCTCCCTCCCTGCCTCATTTTTTTTTTTTTTTTTTGTAAATCTGTATTTGTTTAATAGATATTTTTTAAAGGTCAAGCAAGGGTGCCATGACTTTGAGAAGTGTATCAGACTCATGGTCATTTTTTTGGTCATTAAAAATACATTTAATAAAAGCTGTTGCTATTTACCAGAAGGAAAGACTGCAAGAGAGAGAAGCAAGCACATTTCGGAGAAAAGGGTGAAATCAAGGCCTTAGAAAGGTGTGTCTCTATGAGGGACAAGATGATTTCCTCTAAAGATGGTCAAGTCCTCATCCTCAGAACCTGTGAATATGCTACTTTATTTGGGAACTGGGACTTTGCAAGTTGATTCAATTAAGAATCATGATATTCGATTATCTTGAGATGATTCATGGTTTATCCAGGTAGAACCAGTACAATCACAGAAGTCCCAATTAGAGGGAGGTGGGAGGTCAGAGTCAACAATGGGACAATGAAAGCAGAAATCATAAACATGATAAAACAAAGGCCAAGGAATGCTGGTCCATAGAAGCTGGAAAAGGCATAGAAAGGGTTCTACCCTAGAGCTCCACACGGAACACAGCCCTGCTGGCACCATGATTTTAGGGCTTCAGGATAATAAATGTGTGGGTTTTTAAGCTGCTGAGTTTATGGTGGTTGGTTATAGAAGCAAGAGAAAATGAACACAAGGCCTATCCACCTTGCTGTCTGAATGCCAGAAAGCAGAATTCGGGCTCACACATCATATTGGCAGAAGGAGCAGAAGTATGGCCATGAACAGCATTTTTATGTAACATATTAACAACAAAAGCTGTCTTCAGTAACTTTCCTGGAAGGTCCAGTGGTTGAGACTCCCTGTTTCCAATGGAGGGGGTGCAGGTTCGATCCCTGGTCAGGGAAGTAATATCCCACATGCCACAGTGCACAGCCAAAAATTAAACCAAAAACCAAAAACCATGTCTTCATTCAGTGCTTCCCATGAGTCAAGACACCATAACTGCATTGCTTACAGTGGCTCATTTAGTCCCAACAATAAATGTGAACTAGACATTAGCATCATTCCCATTTGCCAGATAAAGCGAGGCCCAGAGACTCCAAGTGCATAGCTTCAGGTCACACAGCCGGCAGAACTGAGTCATCACTCAGTTTGTGTGGTTCCAGATCCCATGATCTTCACCACTGCCCGTAACTGCCTCTTCTAGGAGACTGCCCAGACTGGTTGCCTAAAATTCAGGCTAAGAGAATAAAAAGGCCTGTTTGAATGAATGAAAAGTCTGAATTATGCATTTTAGATGTCAAACCTGAACTTGCATGAAGATTTAACCATGATATATATTCAAGGAGAAGAACCTAGGATGTGCTTTTGGAAAGAAAGATGAGCAGAACCACTTGCTCTTGTAGTTATTACTATTATTGTTGTTACTGTCATGTATATGCAAATACGATGCCATTATTTTTTAAAATTATTTATTTATTTTATTTTGGCTGCACTGGGTCCTTGTTGAGGCTTGCAGCCTTAGTTGCCCTGGGACAGATGGAATTTTAGTTTCCTGACCAGGAATCGAACCCAAGATCCCTGAGTTGGAAGGCTAATTCTTAACCACTGGACCACCTAGGAAGTCCCTATGGTGCCATTTTAAAAAGTGCTACCACTTTAATTTAAATAGCCACAATCCTCTTTATTTCCTGGCTCTCTAAAGGCTTTCATCTTGGACAAGACAAAGGTTTTGTTGATCCCCAATTAAATTAGTCATTCCCAGATTCTGCCTCAATAATGGAATCCAAATTAATGGAGTTTTATGGACTTTGAAAAATAATGAAGGACGATTGTTGGCTTGAAGTTAGGCTTGTAGACGTATGGATGATTTGGACCACCTGC
This sequence comes from Budorcas taxicolor, assembly GCF_023091745.1. NCBI lineage: Eukaryota > Metazoa > Chordata > Mammalia > Artiodactyla > Bovidae > Budorcas > Budorcas taxicolor. The sequence goes on along the minus strand of NC_068926.1, from coordinate 49,416,482 downwards.
AAATGACTTTGTAAATATTTTAAAAATATTTTACTGCTCCTGGCTATAAAGAGCCCTCTTGCTAAAACGTTAAAATCTATTGAAATTAATGTTTAATTACACTGGAACTGCCTGCATGATTTAAGGTAAAATTAAACTTTCACTATGTATCTAAATCTCTTTAAGATTCTAGCCTTAATCTTATCTCTTCTCTCCTCACTAATTTCAGCACCTAACTCAGGGGTAACCTGATGTTGGATTGGAGTGAAACATTGCTTACTTTTATGGGACATGTAGATGTCACTGTGTGTGCTATCTGTGGCTAGATTTGATAACATACAAGAAAGCCTTTGTTTGAGATGTGTTCCACCAGGGTAAAAGATTCCCTTTGCTGTACACCTGAAACCAACACAACAATTTAAATCAATTATACTCCAATATAGAATAAAAAGTGAGAGGAAAAAAAAATAAAGAACTAAATCAGCGCTTGCCCTTGGTGGTCCAGTGGATAAGACTGTGCTTCCACTGCAAGGGGTAAGGGTTTGATCCTCAGTTGGGGAACTAAGATCTCACCTGCTGCAGGCTATGACCAAAAAAAAAAAAAAAACAAAGGAGAACTGAATCAATATTCTCATCAAGGTCTTATTAGCCTCCCTAATCAATTACCAGGCTTCCCAGCTGACGCTAGTGGTAAAGAACCTGCCTGCCAATGCAGGGAGACTTAAGAGATATGGATTTGATCCCTGTGGGTTTAATCCCCGGGTCAGGAAGATCCCCTGGAGAATGTAATGGCTACCTACTCCAGTATGCCTGCCTGGAGAATCCCATGGACAGAGGAGCCTGGTGGGCTATAATCCATGGGGTTACACACAATCGGACATGACTCCCAGCTCTGCCTGGTTTTTTTTTTTCGTTTGTTTTTGAGAGCCTAATGCCACAGTTTCTGACTTCCTTCTTTATCCGAGGATGGGGAGAAGGGGATCTCTAAAGCATAAGGGGGAATGTAATTTCTGCAGAGCCCCTCCCAGCCACTCAGCTTCTGCCTGGAGACCTCTCCCACTTAATCACTTATTCGTCAGCCTCCTCTTCTGCCGAGGCTGCAGCCCTGGCAAGTCTGAGTCTGAATGAAATATCCAAATGAAATATGGATATTTCATCATACCTGGATGAAATATCCAAAGTTTAATCCCCTACTCTTATCGCCAAGGAGGTTGCCATTTGGCTCACATGGTTGAAATTGACTTTTCACATAATTTTGCCAGATGATTCATGTGGTGCCAAGGTGTCAACCCTGAACGTGTCGTCAGTAAAAGTTGGCTTGGGTTTGAAAAACAGAGAGAACCTCTGGTCTCTGGGGTGGCTTGAGGAGGAAGTGCAAAGGTGACCTTCCCTATCTGTCTCTCTGTATATCTAACAAATAAACTAGCAAAATTTGCTGAAAGCCATTCTTTGAGTTTTCAAAGGAAGGTAGCATCTTGTCACATAGATCTTTGTTCTGCACTTCAAAAACCAATAGAGAATAATCCTTTTGCACCGTGTTCCTCAATTCTGGACAACCATGAAGTCTGGAAAAATTTCAGATCACGTGTGGTGTGGGTACCACACACCTGTCTGACTCCTCAACATCGTGCATCAGTCCTCTGGGAGAACTTGGAGCAGTTTCTTTCCACTCAGGATTTAGGGACATCAGCTTCTTGTTATTTTTTCCCCCACAATTTGATTATATTCTATTTTTCTCAGTTGAATTCAGATAATTTCTTAAAAATGATTAATTAGCACCAACCTCATGCCTGGCTGGAGTCCCACAGTTCAGGTGAAGAGATGGTCATTTCGAGAGGGGAAGCTCTCATACTTGCAAAATCCACTGTTTGCAGTTGGCACTGGCATTTCCCTTCCCTGGGTTGAATTTCCCTGAAAAGTGAAAGTGAAAGTTACTCAGTTGTGTCTGACTCTTTGCGACGCTGAAGCTATCCTATATTTCTAGTAATTTCTCTTTGGAGGCTCCTCTGGGGAAGACTGAATGTCTAATAAATTAACCAGCCTTGATGTGACAAGATGTCCTCAAATCACTGTAGACTGTCAACCACGAGGACCGCTGCCATGGGCTTTTCTTGACCATTTGTCATTGTCTATAATTAATTACAGCTCTTTAAACCCAGGCATCCATTAGAGAGATAATGCATAATAAAAACCTTTTATGTTGGATCCTCTATTTTATTGTGAGTTTTTCCCCTTCTCTTCCACCAGAGAGTTCCTGAAATGTATCTCTGTGTGCAAATTCTAATTATCATTCTTAGGTTTTGCAAGATACTTTTTCCTCTTGCATGGGGATTTTTTTTTTTGAGTTTCTTGATTATTGTGTATTATTCCAACGCAAAAGGAAACAATTAGATGAACACTGACCTTGGCTTGAGCAGAACATTAATTATCATTGGGATAATTTATAATTAAATTGGGATAAATTATCATTGGGATAAATTACCTGGCATGGAAGAAACAGATGTTTTATTTTCAAGTGCAAAGTTGAGTATAAAAAATGAGAAGAAGAAAGAAGAAAGTCCTTGCTGTTAAATTATGTAGCTGGAACAGGGCCAATTCTAGGGAATGACTTTCTTAATAGGGGGTTCTCCTAATGACTGAGAGCTTGGTTCTAACTTTCTTCCTTCTTTCATTTTCTTTTTCTTTAAGTATAGTTGATTTAAATGTGTTAATTTCTGCTGTACAGCAAGGTAACTCAGTGACACATACAAATATATATATATATGTTTTTTTTCATGTTCTCTTCCATAATGATCTATCAAAAGATATTAAACATAGTTCCCTGAATGTAAGTTGAATATAGTGGGACATTTTTGCTTATCTCTCTTAAACATAATAGTTTGAATATGCTAATCCCAGACTCCCAATCCTTCCCTCCTGCTCTCTCTCCCCCTTGGCAAGGACAAGTCTGTTCTCATTGTCTGTGACTCTGTTTCGTAGGTAACTTCATTTGCCTCATATTTTAGATTCCACACATGAGTGACACCATACAATATTTGTCTTTCTCTTTCTGATTTACTTCACTTCGTATGATCATCAATAGATCCATCCATGTCGCTGCAAATGGCATCATTTCATTCTTTCTATGGCTGAGTAGTATTTCATTGTATATATGTACCGTATATGTTACCCATTCATCTGTATAGACATTTAGATTGTTTCCATGTCTTGGCTATTGTGGATGGCGTTACTGTGAACATCAGGGTGCATGCATCTCTAACTTTCTTGTGAATTGTAGTTTTGATGTAGCAGCAAACTTAGATGAAGCTGTTTGCTCTTGAAAAGTCACTGTTCGATATTGGAAGAGAATCACACAGGATAAAGCAAAAGAGAATTGATTTGAGTAAATGAAGTTCTTACTTCAACAAAGATGAAAATCTAAGTTTTTGCTTTGCTTATCTCAACCTCAGCTTCCCTTCTCTGTGAAGAGGGCTGGATAAGATCCAGGCAGGTATCCCAAGAGTTTAGTGGGAAACATGCATGAAAATTGTCCTAGCCACATCAAAGCCTTCCACAATCAATGCTGGGAGACCATGAACATTGTATCCCTGTCTTAGAGTTTCAGCAGGTGTAATAAAGATGTTAATGATTCTGCAGAGACATAGAGAACAGACTCTGGGTTGCCAAGCAGGAGTCGGGTGGGAGAGAGAATAATTGGAAGTTTGGGATTAGCAGATGCAAACTATTTTATAGAGAATGGATAAACAACAGTGTCCTATTGTATTGCATAAGGAACTATATTCAATATCCTGTGATAAACCATAGTGGAAAAGAATATATATATATATACCACAGTGGAAAAGAATATGAAAAAGAATGTATGTATGTGTGTATATATATATATATATATATATATATATATCTGAATCACTTTGCTGTATAGCGCAAATTAATACATTTTAGTTCAATTATACTTAAATAAAAAATAAATTAAAAAAATAATGATTCTGAAAAGTCCTGCAGTAAAGAAGCATGTTTAAATTTGCCTGAGTTTTCCATCCATTCATCCATGTCTTTCTCAAATATTTCCCAAGATGTTTCTTATAAAAAAGGAGGAGTGTGAATGGAACAATGCCTAAAGTATAGTTATTCAAATAAACTAGACACATGAGTGTCTCACGCTTATCTGAGCAAAGTGTTGCAACTCTGCAGAAGCCCTCATCAATTCTAAAACCTGGTCTTGACTCAGATGGTCACAAACAGAGCTGAGTGGCTATTGCTGGATGCAAAGAGATATTCTTTCTGCAAAAATTACCAGAAGACTTTTTTTTTTTTTAAACCAGAAGGCTTTTAATCCTTGAATAACTGAACCACACTAAATGGGGTGAAAGAGCCAGTCTTATTTATAGGATAATACATAAGACATTTTTTTTCTAACAATTACCATTCACTTAAGTGAATTAAATATTTGGATAAAAAATCCATAAAAATCTTGGAGTCAAGAGTGGAAAATTAAAATTCTTAAAAAAAAAAAAATCCTCTCTCTGGTAATAGCCTTTAAGTCATTTTTATCCATCTTTGTGATCTGAAAAAAAAATGTATCTTCATCCCATGCTGGACTTTTAGTCAGTTCGTTCAGTCTCTCAGTCATGTCAGACTCTTTGTGACCACATGGACTGCAGCATGCCAGGCTTCCCTGTCTATCACTAACTCCCAGAGCTTGCTCAAACTCATGTCCATCGTGTCGGTGATGCCATCCAACCATCTCATCCTCTGTTGTCCCCTTCTCCTCCTGCCTTCAGTCTTTCCCAGCATCAGGGTCTTTTCAAATGAGTTAGTTCTTCACATCAGGTGGCCAAAGTATTGGAGTTTCAGCTTCAGCATCAGTCCTTCCAATGAATATTCAGGTCTGATTTCCTTTAGGATTGACTGGTTTGACCTCCTTGCAGTCCAAGGGACTCTCAAGAGACTTCTCCAGCACCACAGTTCAAAAGCATCAATTCTTCGGCGCTCAGCTTTCTTTATAGTCCAACTCTCACATCCATGCATGACTACTGGAAAAACCACAGCTTTGACTTTTAGTGGTCATATTCTTTTGAGATGAAATTGTAATTTTAGATGCCTCCTGAGTGATGGGTCGTTCTGGTAACTTTCAAACTGCCCTACATTTGAATCAAATTCTCTCATCTGTCTTCATGGGTATTCTCTGTCATTGATCGCGTGGGAACATATGTGTGTGAATCCCTTTTGATTTAGGGGTTTGTAGAATATAAAATATTGAGCCTCTGGGCTTTGTACTATTTCTTTTCCAGGCATCATAATATCTAGACAAAAATAATAGTGAAAGGACCCCACAGAGATTCTGACTGAGTGGGCAGTGATGCAGTTTAGATATTATTTACCCAGGAGATATGCATAGATCTATTCTGTGCTCAGCTATTGATGTTGAATTTATGTTGCTGAACATAAAGTCATAAAACGTCCCAGTTGCACTGTTTTATCAAAGGGGTGTTTCTTTATTGGTCTCTCATGAGTGATTTAAACTTCAAATTGGCATCAATTCATGGCAGAAGTGGGATGGGGCACTCAGTAACTGGAACTTAATTGTATCATTTGGTCCATTAGATGGCATTATCTGAAATGATTTCCTGGATCCTTCCAAGGCATGCATCAAGAGGGAACTCTACAGTCATACATTTGGGAAATGATTTAAACAACTCTAAATGTCTCTAGATCTTTCTTGTCAGTTAGAAAATCAGTAATTGTGTTTTGCAGTGAAGCAGCTGTTCTTGTTCTGGTGTTAAGAAGTCACTTGCAAAGGATGAGTGTTCGATTAGAATGTGAGAGCTTCTTTTGACGACCTCTCCTGGCAGGGATGCCATGTACAAAAAAAGTTCAGGCTGTTCACTGAGTAAGAACACCCAGATGACAAGGCAAGAGAGGGCTGAGATTAAGTCCTCATTCCATATGATCTTTTAAGGGTGGCTTCGAATTTCTTTCCATTCCTCTTATTGAGAGGTGCAGTCTATGGTGCAATAGTTTATGAAACTGACTCCTGGCCTAGGGATGAAGAGACTGCCTAGTGGTTGAAGAGGAGCTTCAATTATTTCTTGTTTGAAACACTTGCTCTTGTTGGTTGAGTGAGGGCTGCTCCCAGATATGTTAGTGTCCCAACACAAACTCCTTGATTTAGGGCATGATTTCAGCAAACATTTTCTCTAAAGGGCCAGATATAACGTGGGCCGAATACCATTTTTGTTGCTTCTTCTCCTCCCCACCCCCACCATACCTTTTTTCCTCCTCTGCAATCGTAGGTACTTTCTCTCCACTCTCCCATGCCCCTTCTTCTTCTTTTCTTAGTTTTTTCTTTCTACATGGATACAACTAGAGATTACCATGCTAAGTGAAGTAAGTCAGATGGCAGAAAGACAAATACCATATGGTATCACTTATATGCACTTATATTTAACTTATATGCAGAGTACATCATGAGAAATGTTGGGCTGGAAGAACAAGCTGGAATCAAGATTGCAGGGAGAAACAGCAATAACCTCAGATATGCAGATGACATCACTTTTATGGCAGAAAGTGAAGAGGAACTAAAAAGCCTCTTGATGAAAGTGAAAGTGGAGAGTGAAGAAGTTGGCTTAAAGCTCAACATTCAGAAAACGAAGATCGTGGCATCTGGTCCCATCACTTCATGGGAAATAGATGGGGAAACAGTGGAAACAGTGTCAGACTGTTTTTTGGGCTCCAAAATCACTGCAGATGGTGACTGCAGCCATGAAATTAAAAGACGCTTACTCCTTGGAAAAAAAGTTATGACCAACTTAGATAGCATATTGAAAAGCAGAGACATTACTTTGCCAACAAAGGTCCATCTAGTCAAGGCTCTGGTTTTCCCAGTGGTCACATATGGATGTGAGAGTTGGAGTGTGAAGAAAGCTGAGTCCTGAAGAATTGATGCTTTTGAACTGTGGTGTTGGAGAAGACTCTTGAGAGTCCCTTGGACTGCAAGGAGATCCAATCAGTCCATCCTAAAGGAGATCAGTCCTGGGATTTCTTTGGAGGGAATGATACTGAAGCTGAAACTCCAGGACTTTGGCCACCTCATGCGAAGAGTTGACTCATTGGAAAAGACTGTGATGCTGGGAGGGATTGGGGGCAGGAGGAGAAGGGGATGACAGAAGATGAGATGGCTGGATGGCATCACTGACTCAATGGACGTGAATCTGAGTGAACTCCGGGAGTTGGTGATGGACAGGGAGGTCTGGTGTGCTGCGATTCATGGGGTTGCAAGAAGTCAGACACGACTGAGCGACTGAACTGAACTGAACTCAATCACTTATATGTGGAATCAAAAATATGACACAAATGAACTTATCTATGAAATAGAAACAGACTCACAGACTAAGAACAGACTTGTGATTGCCTGGAGGGGTAGGGGATGGAGAGGGAAGGATGGACTGGGAGTTTGGGATTAGCAGATACAAACTCTTATATAAAGAATGGATAAACAGCAAGGTCCTATTGTACAGCGCAGGAAACTACATTCAATATCCTACGATAAGCTGTAATAGAAAAGAATATAACAAAAAGAATGCATATGTATAACTGAATCACTTTGCTGTACAACAGAAATTAACACAACATTGTAGATCAACTGTACTTGGTTTAAAAATATTAAGAAAAAAAGGAAATCACAACAGGAAAGTCACAGCGCTCTAAGAAGGGTTTCTCATGCAGATACACACACATGGAAAGGGTTCAATGCACATAGATATCTGAAAACCATTTTTTCCTGCAATAATGATGAAACTACTGTGACTAACCATTTGATACATTATGATACAGTTCTCTACCTCATGCTTTATATGTTTCATCTCGTGGAGACCACCTCATGGCAGCCTTCTGGAATAAGATATTCCTATTATTGTCATCTTGTAGATGAGAAAATTCAGGCTTAGAGAGGGAAGTGAATTCCTCAAGGTCTCAGAGGACCTAAGTGATGGAGCCAAGAGAGATACTCCCCTCGTCAAAATCCAAAACCTGTTCAACCTGAATATCCACTAAAATGAGTCCAAAATGCCACTTTTCTGCTCTTAACACACAGTGTGGAAGTAGAAGGTTAAAGCCAATCCACTCTATACGGCATTTTTAGACTGTATTTGATTGCATCTTAGAAAATGTTATTACCATCTGGACGAACAACATTTATACGGTGTTTCAAATTCCAGTGATAATTAGGGAGTTTGGGATCAACGTGTACACACTGCGATATTTAAAACGGGTAACCAACAAGGACCCACTGTATGGCACAGGGACTCTGCTCAAAGTTATGAGGCAACTGGGATGGGAGGGGAGTTTAGGGGAGAATGGATACATGTAGCTGTATGGCCGAGTCCCTTCTCTGTTCCCCTCAAACTATCACAACTTTGTTAATTGGCTATACCTCAACATAAAATACGAAGTTTAAAAAATTCTTATTGGTGCATGAGACGTAGTAAGTGGTTAGAGAGAGAAACACTGAACTGACAGTTTCAGTTTGGAGAAAGGTCAATTATTAAGGGCTGGAGATGGTAGGAGAGAAACATTTTGGTATTCACACATTCTGTGCTAATGCAACTGAGGATTTGCTCTTTACAGCTTAACAGAGAGTAAAACAAATTACCCATAAAATGCAAAGGAAACATTTTCTCTAACAAGAAGTTTATTGAATATGCAAATATTTGGCTATATAATAGGACAGACAATAAAATGAGTTTGGTGCATTCTCTTGAAAGAGGGTTAATCAGGTTTTTATAGAAATTTTGGCAGGGGTGTGTGTGTGTGTGTGTTCAAGTGGAATCCCCTTTTACTTCTACTCTAGAGTGGTAATCATTATTAACTACTTGGTATACACCCTTCTTGATAATTTTTTCCATATGAAGTTTTTGCTTTCACATAAATGAGATTGCTGTTACTATTTGATATGTTTGGTTTATATTTTAACATATGATGAACAACACTCCAGATAAGTACAGAACTATCTAATTCATCCTTTTAAAAGTTACTTTATATATATATATATATATATATGTCATTACAGACTATTGAGTATCATTCCCTGTGCCATAAATCGGTTCCTTATTAGTTATTTATTTTATATATTGTAGTGTATATATGTCAATTCCAATCTCCCAGTTTATTCCCCCCGCCTTTCCCTGTGGCTGACCATAAGTGGTTTTAAAGGTTCTGTTTTATCAAATTCTGTAAATTCTGTTTTTCCTAGTTCATACTGCACACCATTGACAGCTTCATACATGGAGGTTGTGATTAAGACAAATTGTGACAGCCAGAATTTGGAGAACCCTGCAATGATTTTTTTGCTGTCCACTGTTAAGATGATACACACTGCATGTTGCTTACATCTTCTTTTCAGTTCTTCCCTTTCCCCCTTTTCTATCTCTCCGTGATTGTCTCTTTTATTTTCATCTTCCTTACTGGTTGGGAAGCTTTCCACTGTATGGCTGTTATTCCAGATGTTGAAATTTCACTCTGTTGGGCTTGACTGTTCGTGCTCTTCCCGATGGTAATTTACTTATTACCAACACTCCCCAAAAGGATCCCTTAATTCCTGAAGGAGCATGAACAGTCAACATCTGAGACTACTCTTTTCCAAAATCTGTCAGTTCTTTGTTTTTCAAAAAATTATTTATTTACTTAAAGAAAAAACACAACAACATTGACTGGATCAGGACTTGGCTGTGGCAGGTGGAATCTTTGCTGCATCGTGTGAACTTTCATTGCAGCAAATGGACTCTAGTTGTGGTGCCTGATCTTGGTAGTTGTGGTACACAAGCACAGTTGCCCTGGGGCGTGTGGAATCTTAGCTTCCCAACCAGGGATAGAACCCATGTCCCCGGCGTTGCAAGGTGGATTCTTAACCATCGAACCAGGGAAATGCCCCATCTTAGTTCTTTCTCCTTCCCACACCCATTTCTGTTTCTTTCTCTCTTTCAAAGGTCCACACCTTCCACAGTGGAGAGTCCTAAACATGATCACATAGGAATTGTCTTGCTAAACTTCGATCGGGTGCTACATGCCCACTGTTTCTCAAGGTCAGGAGTTGGGCCTGAGGACTTGTGTCTCTATGCAGTTCCCCAGTGATTCCTGTTGTTCTGGGGCCACCCTGAGAACCTCTAAGCTAAACCTTCAGCATGATCTCTGGGGATTATCATCCTTAAAGAAGCTTTTTCTTTATTTTATATTGGAGTATTTTGACTTAACACCTACCTAGTGGCTCAGACAGTGAAGAATCTGCCTGCCGTGTGCGAGATATGGGTTCAGTTCCTGGGTCAGGAAGATCCCGCTGGAGAAGGAAATGGCACCCCACTCCAGTATTCTTGCCTGGAGAATCCCATGGACAGGGGAGCCTGGTGGGCTACAGTCCATAGGATCACAAAGAGTTGGACACAACGGAGCAACTAACACTTTCATTTTCTTTCTTAGTTGACTTACAGTGTTGTGTTCTTTCTGCTATACAGCAAAGTAATTCAGTTATACATCTATATATACATTTTTTAAAATATTCTCTTCCATGATGGTTCAGACCAGGATATTGAATATAGTTCCCTGTGCTAAACACTAGGTCCTTGTTGTTTATCCATTCTATATATAAAAGCTTACATCTGCTAACCCCAACGTCCCCGCTCTGTCCTCCCCCAAACCCCTTCCCACCCTGGCAACGACCAGTCTGTTCTCGATGTGCCTGAGTCTGTTTCTGTTTTATAGACAGATTCATTTTTGCCATATTCTTGATTCCATATACAAGTGATATCACATAGTGTTTGTCTTTCTCTTTCCAACTGACTTCACTTAGTTGAATCCATGTTGCTGCAAATGGCATTATTTCATTCTTCTTTATGGCTGAGTAGTATTCCTTTGTATATATGTACCATACTTTTTATATCTGTTCATCTGTTGATGGACATTTAGGTTGCTTCCATGTCTTGGCTACTGTGAATAATGCTGCTATGAACATTGGGGTGCATGCATCTTTTTGGATTGTAGTTTTGTCTGAATATATGCCCAGGAATGGGATTTCTGGATCATATGGCAACACTATGTTCAGTTTTCTGAGAAAGCTCTATACTGTTTTCAGTATATACAGTGGCTGCATGGTATCTACAGTGTATATATACAGGGTCTGTTCCAGTTTGCATCCCCACCAACAGTGTAGGACTTTTCTTTGTATCCTCACCTGCATTTATTATTTGTAGACTCTTTAATGATGATCATTCTAACTGCTATGAGATGATACCTCATTTTAGTTTTGATTTGCATTTCTCTACTAATTAGGGGTGTTGAGCATCTACTCATGGGCTTGCTGGCCATGTCCAGACAATTTTTAGCGCTCTCTTACCTGGGAATCAAATGTCTTTCACCATCCTACCTGTATCCCCCATTTGCAGAGGCACCTGGTACCACCAGTTTGGGCGTGGGAAGGAGGGGGTGCATTTGTAGACTAAATTACACTGTATTGTGCCATAGTTTACACCCTGCTGGCATGTGACTCAGTCATCGCTCTCCATTTCAGTGTTCCACACCCTCCTAAGTTGCATTCCTGTTTTCTCCTCTATCATCTTTTTGTCCTTGTGTGTTGATATCTTAAAAACAAAATCAACTTACTGGTATTTTAATGGCATTTGAGGAACAAGTACAAACAACTCCTTGTATTCATATTGTCATCTTTACCAAACATGGGCTTTCTGAATTTAGGGAGGAAAATCACCTGAATAATTTAATTTCCATCGGCAACATTCTAATTGAGTGTGAAATTCCAAATGTGGCTATTATTCAGTTCATTTCAGGGTTATTTTCAATCCCTTGAACTTATTGTTGGTCTCTCAATGAGTCCTGAGTGCTAAATTCTCTCACTTTTAGTCCCTTTTATTAAGGAACACAAAGACATAAAAAGTCAACAGTTTTTATTTATGATGACAAAATCACTTTATCCCCAAGTCGTACACAGTTTGCATGAAAGCCAAGGTTTTTCTGAAAAATGCTGAAAACGTGTTTTAAAAAGAGCAAGAAAGAAAATAGGGACCTATTCTGTTCTCTGTGTGCTTAGACTTGCTGCAGAAATGGCTCCTCTGCCTTTCAGTCTGCAAGTAAACTACATCTTAAGGTGCCCCTGGAACTTTGTTTGCTGTGGTCTATTGCGAGAGCGGCAAAGATCAGAGCATGTTTAAAATGTTCATGTCTGTTTTTTAATTTGCATTGCTTGAAGAGGATTCTAGACCAATCTGGCTTCCCAGATGGCGCTAGTGGTAAAGAACCCACCTACCGATGCAAAAACATTAGAGATGTGAGTTCGATCCCTAGGTTGGGAAGATCCCCTGGAGGAGAGCATGGCCACTCCCTCCACTGTTCTTACCTGGAGACTCGCATGGACAGAGGAGCCTGGCGGGCTATGGTTCATAGGGTTGCAAAGAGTTGAACACGACTGAAGCGACTTAGCACACACTAGAAAAGTGAAAGTGAAGTCGCTCAGTCATGTCCAACTCTTGCGACCCCATGGACTGTAGCCTACCAGGCTTCTCTGTCCATGGGATTTTCCAGGCAATAGTATTGTAATGGATTGCCATTTCCTTCTCCAGGGGATCTTCCTGACCCAGGGATCGAACCTGGGTCTCCTGCATTGTAGACAGACGCTTGACTGTCTGAGCTACCAGGGAAGTCACCGCTAGACCAGTCTAATGATAATTAATTACTGGATCTTATCATGCTAACACCTTTGATGATTGCTGAACCACACTGGGAAAAATGGGTAAAATGTACATTTTCTATACAGAATCAACTCAGCATGAAAATAGAAAAGAGCATTGGATATGTGGTTTGGAAAACAAAATACTACATTTAAAAAATTTTATTGAAATAAACATAATTGATTTATAGTATTGTGCTAATTTCTGCTGTACAGCAAAGTTATTCAGTTATGCATATACATTAGATAAGATATATTCTTTTTTATATTATTTTCCATTATGGTTTCTCACAAGATATTGAATACAGTTCCCTGTGCTATACAGAAGGATTTTGTTGTTTATCCATTCTATATATAATATAAAAAACTAACTTTTTATCTTGACATTTCAAATGGCTCTTGTGTATTGTAATTTCCTTGGCCTTTTTTTTTTTATGTCTTACTACTTCTATTACTATTTACTACTATATTCCTATTAGCCATTTCTCAGTTCATGTAAAATAATACATTCCCTGCAAGATGGTAGATTTTTTAATATAATTTGAAAGCTGAATGCTAAGTGAATTACACCTAACAGATAATATTCTTTCTGTTTACAAGTTTAAGAACAACATTAGAAAAACACTTGCTTGTTGTCTTTTCAGAATATGCACCTTAGTTGTTAACATCTTTTATAAAAGATGAAAAGTGAGAGAGAGGAAAAACATGAGCCAAAGCAAGGAAATTTTACCCTTAGATGTAGATAATCTACTCTGTGGCTTGCAGACTAGGCATCTTGAATTTTATATTCAGTATTTGATTTTCCTGAAGCCACACAGTATTTCACTCTATCAACCTTACCCTTTCTCTAATGGCATAACCTTAACATCATTTTTTCTGAGAATTACCTTTCGTGCTAGCTAGAAAGGCAAAGCTTTATTTTCATTTTTACAGTGATTGTGGATCTAGAGTTAAAAGAAATACCAGATGACTGTTGCTGTTCAGTTGCTAAGTCATGTCCGACTCTTTGCGACGCCATGGACTGTAGCTTACCAGGCTCCTCTGTCCATGGGATTTCCCAGGCATTAATACTGGAGTGGGGTGCCATTTTCTTCTCCAACGAGATCTTCGCAGCCCAGGGATTGAGCCCACACCTCCTGCACCAAACCACCAGGGAAGCCCACCAGATGACTAATAGGGGCTAATAAAATCATACAAACAGACTAAGTGCCATCAATCTGGATGACAGGGGCCAAATATGTGATGAGCAATCCTCAGATTGCAGGGTCCACCAGCATTATCCGTGTTGGTGATGTCAAACATCTGGGTATTTGCAAGCATCCCCACACTGGAATGGGTAAATTAAACCAACCATCTGGTTGTTTGGATGAAATTTACACTATTCATATGGTACATATTTTAAGAGTATCGTAGAGACCAACTCCAACCCTGCTCACTTTTCTGGTTTTTAGAAGCAGCAAGAGCTGTATTATGGAAAATTAGATGGTATTTTAAAACTTGTAGTGGTGGATATTTCACTACACTCTAGATACCTAGGCCTTATCATTCCAAAACTCTTTTCTGAATCTCAGTTTTGGTACTTAATCCATCTTGGGCTGGCTGAAATTTTTATTGTAAACTTCTCATACCAAAAAAATCAACGTTCTTCCCTGGTGGCTCAGATCGTACAGAATCTGCCTGCAATGCAGGAGACCTAGTTTCGATCCCTGGGTTGGGAAGATCCCCTGGAAAAAAGAACGGCAATCCATTCCAGTATTCTTGCCTGGGAAATCTCAAGGACAGAGGAGACTGGCGGGCTACAGTCCATGGGGTCACAGAGTTGGACACAGCTGAGCGACTAACACATTCATTTTCACTTTCAAAGCGATACATAGTTCTTTGAAGTTCTGCCTGGGATGTCTCTGTTCTGGACTTTTAATAAAGTTCTTTTTCTCTTCCATTGGGAATCTGTTCCTTTCTTTTTTCAAAATATGTGCTTTAAAAATTATTAATTTAATTGGCTGCGCCAGGTCTTAGTTATGAAACACGGGATCTTTGGTTGCAGCATGTGAATTCTTAGTTGTGGCATGTGGGATCTAATTCCCCGACCAGGGATGGAACCCAGGCCCCTGCATCAGGAGGTCCAGTGGAGTCTTAGTCACTGGACCATCAGGAAAGTCCTGAGAATCTGTTTCTGGAAAGAATCCCTCCTGTTTCTGGACAGTGTTTTCTATTTATTAACATGCGTTAAAATGCTATCAGATGCTAAATCATGACAACTGAGAACCCTTCAAAACACATCTTCCTCTAGTGCCAAGAAAGGGGGGCTGAGGAGACAGTGGCAGCAAAGCTAAAGCTGATCGCCATGGAGACGAGATGGGTCCCATTGATTCCACAGCCCGAACTCTGGCTTTCGTCTTGCCGAAACTCTAGTTTGTGTGTGAGCTGAAATCGGAGCTGTATTTCCTCAATCCCACCCTCAGGACCTAAATATCCATCCCTTTTCAGTGACTCTATTTGCTCCCACACTGCTGCTCATTTCTCATTTTCCAACCAGGCTCCCAATGTGCTGCTGAGTCCACCTGAATGTTTTTGCAGACCACAGCCATGGACCAAGTTGGATGAGGAAGAAAGTCGCTTCTGGGTTCAAAACAAAGCAAAGAAACCAAAAATCAGTACAACACACTACAGCTACCTGTAGAATGCTATGGCAGCTGAACAGTCAAAAGGATTGCTGGATGACATAAGAAAGGATGGGACTTTGTCACTGTTGAAATGGGTGATCCCTTCACATATCCATACTTGTGTTATATTCTCTTTCAGCATCACAACTTTATTTCAGCTGTTTTACAAGGTATTCTCCCAAAGGGAGCTCTGTGTTTTTGGTATCTAAAGCAGAGCTCAATGGAGAAACGCCTATATGTGTGTGTGTGTGTGAAATGTAGTGTGTGTGTGTGTGTGTGTGTGTGTGTGTGTGCGCACGCTCAAGCTATATTCAACTCCTTGGGACCCCATGGACTGTAACTAGCCAGGCTCCTCTGTCCATAGGACTCTACAGGCAAGAATCCTGGAGTAGGTTGCTATTCCCTTCTCCAGGGGATCTTCCCAACTCAGAGCTTTAACTCGAGTCTCCCATATCTCCTGCATTGCAGGCAGATTCTTTAACTGCTGAGCCATCAGGGAAACCTGTGAAATATCATGGGAAACATCAACTATTTTATATATTTACTTATTTTTATTTTTTTGTATGCACAGTGCTGGTCTATGGTGCCACTTTCTAAATCTATTTGTCCCTTTTTATATGACTTCGTGTGGACAAGTTTTATTTTTTAAATACAGGCTTTCTTTTTTATTGTTTATTTGTTTACTTTTGGTTGCACTGGGTCTTCGTTGCTGCATGTGGGCTTTCTCCAGTTGCTGCATGTGGGCTTTTCTCCAGTTCCTGTGAGCCGGGACTACTCTTTGTTGCGGTGGACAGGCTGTAGGCACATGGGCTTCAGTAGTTGCAGCTCATGGGCTTGGTTGCTCAGTGGCATGTGGAATCCACCCAGACCAGGGGTCAAACCCATGTCCCCTGCATTGGCAGCCGGATTCTTAACCACTGGACCACCAGGGAAGTTGAGTAGCTTTTAAAAAAAAAGCCTGTTTAAAAAAGACTCTTTTACCCACTTATTCTGTGTTGCACTGCTACCAATGTTCCCTGCTCTCAGCCTGTTCCTCGGGTGGGTCTCCTGCCATCAAGCCTGTTTCTTACCTAAGAAAACAGATCACCTCTTCTTTTAGGCTTGAAAGAAAGGACACTTGTTTGTCGTGGTCACCCTCTGCCTAGCACATGGATGTGCTACAGCAAAGGCTCATTCAGTGTTTGTTTCATGAGACAGTGAAGTTGTTGCCATCAGGGTAAAGTAGGAAGAAATCTTTCATTGTATCCAAAGGACTTCCGTTTTCCTAAAGCACGTGAACAGAAACGCACAGACTCAGTGGGTCTATGATGTCTGCTAAGAAGCTTTAAAAACACCCTCCTAATCTAGAAAAATGGTATGGATGAACCCGTTTCCAAGGCATGAATAGAGGCCCTGCCGGGGGGGATGGACTTGTGACGTAGTGGGGGATGGGTTGGGTGGAACAAAGCAATGACATACATACACTGCCATGCATGAAACAGACAGCTGGTGGGGAGCTGCTGCGCAGCGCAGCGAGCTCAGCTCGGGGCTCTGTGATGACCTGGGAGGGCTGGGGGGTTGGGAGGGAGGCTCAAGAGGGAAGGGATATATGTATACCTACAGCTGATTCACATTGTTGTACAGCAGAAACTAACACACCATTATAAAGCACAATACTTCAGATAAAACCTTAAAAACAAACACCCTCCTAATAGTTGGTCCTCATCATTTGTGAATACAGCACTGCACGTCAGAGACATCCGTGTTGTTTGCTCAGAAATGTGTATCCATTCATTTGTGAAATTCTCCAGCCCTCTCTCCTAGACAAGCCTTCTCCTAGATGGGTCCATGTGGATTAACCCTAGGGAAGTCTTCATCACGCATGTCACTTAGGCTTTGCTGTGGACACGATGCTGAGAAGGCTTACATGTGTGTATTCTCACCAGGTGGCTTCTCACGTACTTGGGTTTATAGTGCATGCTTGGTTACCTGTCTTTTCCAAAAATTCTAGGAGTGTACTCAGCCTCCCCTGCAGCTGTTGGCATGCATTCGCCTCTTGAAATGAACAGGTCCTTTCAATGGTCAGCTGGCTGACACAGGTGTGAAGGCTGCGGTGTATTTAAGAGACAAATGCTGGGGTTCTTTTTCCTGTTCCCTAGGCATCATTTCTTCCAGAAATAAAGGACTCACAAAAGGACTCACAATAGGAGGAGGAAGTTAGCAGATCATTTTGCTCACATCTTTCAATGTATTGGATGCTTGCTCTTTGATATGGCAAGATGTATTACAGAAAATAGACCCAGGTAACTTGCAAGGCAATGGCACCCCACTCCAGTACTCTTGCCTGGAAAATCACATGGACGGAGGAGCCTGGTGGGCTGCAGTCCATGGGGGTAGCTGAGGGTCGGACACGACTGAGCGACTTCACTTTCACTTTTCACTTTCATGCATTGGAGAAGGAAATAGCAACCCACTCCAGTGTTCTTGCCTGGAGAATCCCAGGGACGGGGGAGCCTGGTGGGCTGCCGTCTAAGGGGTCGCACAGAATTGGACACGACTGAACCGACTTAGCAGCAGCAACTTGCAAGGCGAAAACGCTACAGAATGGCGATGGGCATAGCTAAAAAGAAAGCTCTTTTTCAAATAGCTTTGCCTGATGAAATTTTAAGGATTTATTTTCTTCAGTTTAATTGTGCAACCTTCAGACATCTCCTCAAAATGACCAAAGGACCCCTGACCCATCCCAGAGTCTTTGCCTTTGAAAATGTACTGGGAACAGTTGAATAGCTTTTATCTGAAAGCGAGTTCTAGTCATAAGTATTTCTGACTACTTAGTTCTCCTAAAGCCTACAATGTTATTTATATTCTCTAAGATATTCACCTGAGACATCTGAAAATATAAAACCCTTCATAGGAAAACCAGGCTATTAATATTACCACATTATAAATTCTAGTTTCCCAAACTGGCATTTTTAAAATACCTGAGGCCTGATTTTACGTGGCAGTTTAGATGATGCATCAGCTTCATGTTTGATTTATTTTTCTTTGAGATTAAAGGTGACAGAAGACAGTGATGAGACGTGTTTTTAAAATATCTCCTCTGTGCAGCTCATTCAGTGTAGATTGACAACTCAGAGAACGAAGAAAAACATGAAGTCAAAAGGGCTGATTATGCAGATGCTGTACACACACTTAAGAGGATATCAGGCAGGAGAGGCTGTGATTATGCGGGACACGACTGGGAAGAGAGTGCAGGCAAAGCAAAGAAATGATTTTACTGGGTCAAGGAAGTTCCCTGGTGGTCCAGTGGCTAAGCTCCCTGGTGGTCCAGTTCCTTGCTCTCAAAGCAGGGAACCCGGGTTCAGCTTCTGGTCGAGGAACTAGATCCCACATGCCACAATTAAGACCCAGGACAACCAAATAAATAACTAAAAATAAATATTTTAAAAAATCATAAAAATTTTGGGCCAATATAGAGAGTTTCAGATATGTCAAAACTGTAGACTTTGAAAGATTGGAAAGGAAAATAATGATTTTTATTAAAGGTAAGAGACAAAGAAGATAAAGTTAGTATTTAATGGTGATATTTTATTGTTGAATTTCTTTGATGGCTATGACTTCCCTGATGCCTTTATGGTCTGATTTTAGGATCATGCGGTGCTGTCTGTGTATATGATGTCTGCTTGGGCTGAATAAAGGACAGGATGCATCAGCATCAGTGGGGAGGAGGGAGAGAACCTGGGGTTTCAGGAGTATGGTCCAACCTCAGCTACTTCTAGCTGAGTGACCACACTTGGAAATGGAATTAATGATCCCAGCCCTGGACTTCTCTGGTGGTCCACTGGTTAAGAGTCCGCCTGTGAATGCAGGGGACCCGGGTTCAGTCTCTGGTCCAGGAAGATCCCACATGCTGCAGGTCAGCTGAGCCATGTGCCACAGCTACTGAGCCCCCATGCCTAGAGCCCATGCTCTTCAAGAGAAGCCTCCGCAGAGAGAAGCCCAAGCATCACAGCGAGAGAACAGCTCCCGACCTCCACAACTAGGGAAAGCCCAAGGACAGCAATGGAGACCCAGTGCAATCAAAAATTAATAAGCAGAATGAATGATCCCAGCCTTGAGAAACTTACAGGAAAGCTGGAGCACAATTATTTAATAGATAAAAGCAGAAATAGTGAATAGTAATAATTCATTGTAAACATGGCTTGAAATATTAAAGGGTTGTATCCATGAAAGGGAGCACTATTACTGAAGTCAGATCTGATTTTTACCAAAGCTCATCTGTCTTCTTCACAGCTCCTAGTAAACAGCCAGTACCTGTTGGCTGGGTAAATAAATATAAATACATATTTGTATGTGTGTAGATCGATGGATAAATTGACCATTACACTTTCCTCCACCTAAGAATACTAAAATATCCTCTCTGTATATGTGTAAAGAAAAGGATTACTATTTTTATAAAGCTTAAAAAACACATAGTCACCCAAGAGTTTCCTTTTTAGGTTACAAAGTTGCTTCTTCTTGAGAAAGGCAAATACTGTATGATATCACTTATATTTGGCATCTAAAATGTGACAAAAATGAACCTATCTGTGAAATAGAAACAGACTCAGGGACATAGAGAACAGATTGGTGGTTGCCAAGGGGGAGGGGGTTGGGGAGGGATGGAGTGGGAGGTTGGGCTAGCAGAGGGAACTTTCATACATAGACTAGATAAATGACAGGGTCCTACTGGATAGCACAGGGAACTGTATTCAAATATCCTATGATGAAATATAATGGAATAGAATAGAAAAAAGAATGCATAGATATATGTATAGCGGAATCAGTTTGCTGTACTGCAGAAATGGACACAGCGTATATAAACCATACTTCAATTTTTTAAAAAAGGGGAAAAATAAAAAAGCCAAAATTATTTAGTCTTTTTCTTCTTCACTGAGATGTTCACAATCCATGTCCAGTCTGAATATACAAAGCATCCACATAAAGCAGCTGACTGTGCTTCTGATTATAATATTTTTGTTATTATTATAATTGCTTTTTAAAATAAAAGTAGAGAATCATGGTAAACAATAACTGTGAAGAAAAGTTCTTGAGGATTTTAATGAAAACTTTCCCATAGGATAACAAGCCAAATTCCAGGCTGCTATCTGGTGCTCAAGAGTTATATTTATTAAATTAAAACTTTTAAAAGTTAAGTGTGTAATATTGACTGGGGTTTTTCTTTATGTGGGGTGGATCCAAGGGATTCACAGAGTTGGAAGGAAGCAGGGTATGTTGGATGAGGCATGTGTTTGGCTGCTCTGACGGCTAAAACTTTGGAAAAGATTCCACTCCAGGAAACATCTAGAAAATGAATAATCTTGTCCGTGGAACAGAATAGAATGATATTCAGCTATTTTGTTCTTGTTCTAAAGGAGCATCTCGCTGGTTCACAGGCATGGATGAGTGTCAGCATCACAAAAGTTCCATTGACAACACCCACTGTTATTTCCAGCATAAGAAACTGAGGGACTATTAGAAAAGAGAATTTGCACAGAGAAGAGAAACAAGGGAGGAAACTCCCCAGGCATTACAGTAAGTGCCCTACGTACAAAAGGGTTCTATTCCAAGAGCACAATCAGAAGTCAGGTGTTTGTAAGTCCACCAAAGGTAGCCCAGTACCCGGCTAACACAACTGGCTATATAGTACTGTACTGTAATAGGTTTATAACACTTTTCATACAAATACGACATGAAAAACAAACAAAAAATAAAGAAACCATTTTTAATCTTACAGTACAGGACCTTGAAAAAGTACAGTACAACAACTGGCATCCAGGGGCTGGCATAGAGTGAACAGGCAAGAAGAGTCACTGACCAGAGGAGGGAGAGGAGGTGGGAGATGGTAGATCAACAGCATCAGGAGGTGGAGGGCAAGCTGTAATGTCACTCACACCTGACGTTGATGGCTCAGGTTCTGGCTCCTTGCTGGAACCAGATGCACAATCACATGTTTGAAAGTTCACAACTTGAAGGTTTGTATATAGGGGAGTTACTGTACCTTTCTCTACCCTTAGCTCAAAGCACAGAGCCCCCTCTGGGGAATCAGCATTATTTTCATAACAAGACTCTTATCAACCATCAGGGTGAAACATGACAAAGGAATCTGGCCTCTCTGGGCTTATTTGCTATTTAAATAGCCACATTACCTATCATTATGTAAACAAACTCCAACCTCACAGTGTTAGTTGGAAAGAGGAAAACAGCTAATTTACCAATATGACTGACTTGCAATTTATTGTTATGCTCCATGAAATAAAACAGAAGCTTATTAGTAGATAACTAATAAGAACCTGCTGCATAGCATAGGAAATGCTACTCAATACAATGTAATGGCCTATATGGGAAAAAAAATATAAAAGAAAAAAAAAGGAGTAGGCATGTGTAAATGTGTAACTAATCACTTTGCTGTATATCTGAAACTAACACAACATCGTAAATAACCTATACTCCAACAATGGAGAAGGAAATGGCAGCCCACTCCAGTATGCTTGCCTGGGAAATCTCAAGGACAGAGGAACCTGGCAGATACAGTCCATAGGGTTGCAAGAGTCAGATGGAACTGACTCTTTTATGAATACACCACCACCACCTACTCAAGTGAAATATTTTTAAAAAGCAGAAGCCTATCAGATGACAGCAATTACTATTTAGTAAGAATGAAAGGTATTGGTTGGCAACTGGACCTCCATGCTCTGATCCCACCCTGACCTCAGGACACCAAGTTTCTGCAACTGGTGGAGGTAGAGGTGCCCAGTCTTTGTGGTGGTCAGGTAGAGAAACACCTGCTGAGCCCCTGCCCAAGGGCCCAGGTCATGGAAAGCCATTGACAAAGACCCACTCTCCACCCACCCAGCCCATATGTTTGCACTGAATCCTGTATTATCTGCCAACCTGAGACCATTGCATACTGTGAACCCATTTTAATTTCTGTCCTGGCAACAATGACCCCATGGAAACAAATGACTGAATACAGCAGCTTGCAAACTGAAATACGCATTGAGTATAGTTCAAGGAGGAATGCTTGAAAAATTAACTATTAAATGCTGGTGTTGCATTTTTGTTTTTAAAAGGGATATTATTTTCTAAATATTATGGTTAAATATCCAGTTATTTTAAAATATAAAGAGCATTTTAAAAGTTTGGAGTTGTCGGATTCAAATGTTGCCGACAGAAAACATTTTCTGTCTTTCGGTTACTGAAAAATGATATTTCTCCAAAAATGCTGCAAATGTTCGCTGAGAATTAAGTGAATGTTTTCTTCTGACTTCTGACAGCCATATACTTGAAAGATATTTACAGGAAACTTCAAAGAAGTGCAGCGCCCCCTAGTGGGATAACGACTTAGTACATCTGTTCCTGCAGATGGGTCTGAGGAAGTTATTTCAAACCATGAACCCCAAAGATGCACCAAAAAACTTCAACCATAATAACCAAATACCCAAGGCTCCAAATTCCTTTTCCTGGATATGAAATAAATTTTAAATGTCCACCAAAATGTTGTTATTGCATGAGGCTCAAGCTGCCTGGAATCAAGCTTATTATTTTTGGCTGAAATAAGAAATGTAACTTCCACTTGCAGCTTTCTGTGACTCCAGTATGCCTTTAGTGATTCCTCTGAACTCTGCTCATTTCTCTATAATATCTTTAATTCTTTTATCATAGTAAAAGTGTTTCTGGCAACGTTCTGTCACTAGGGAACAGTAAATGAAGTTAGGATTATTAAAACGAGTAATTAGAGGCAAATTCACTTTTATGTGTTTGGCAAACCTTGCCATTTGATAAAGTTAAATACCTTGTCACAAAGAAATCAACGATAATTATAAATGATGGATTATTTGCAAGAAAGCAACACAAACATACCTACTAGGGCTGCCTCCAAACTTAGAATAAATGCATTAACAATTTAATATTGACCAATTACATATGAAATCTTTTCAGTGTGTCAGCACTGCTGGTGGCATGGGATTTATTAGACTAAGTAATGTAAAATAGAGTGAAATAGATCAAATCATTTTTTATGAAATAATGATGCCATTAGATCAGGCACTCTAAGTCAAAGTGGGACATTTCTTCTCTGTGGACATTCTCTGAGTTGTGCATGGTATGTTTAAACTCTCATGCTGCATTCACCCCTAAGCCTTAAATTAAAATAGCCATTAAGAACGATCGGACAGATTTGAAAAAGCAGTCTCTCTCCAAGTGTAGAGAGAGAGTTTGGGAAGATTGGAAAAGGTCCCTAGATGTCTGCAACTATCTACCATTGGTGTGCTAGTGTGGGTCTCCTGAGAGCGGAGACCAAGATGGGACTGATTAGGGAAAACACTTGAGGAACAGTTGGCAGGAAGCCAGGGAAGATGGGAAAAGCCTTCAAATCTGCAAATTCAGTTGTTTGCGGGGTGGGAGGTGGGGGCGGGCATGTTGCAGGAAGGGAGGAAGAGTGAGTGGAAGCATATAAAATTCCAGGAAGTTTGGAACATTCATAAAGATCAATGGGAAACCCTCAAGCCAAAGATGATATTACAGAAACTCTAGCCTCCAGGGCAACCTGCCTTGAGCTGGAAAGAACATTATTTTCCTCTTATCTTAAGCCAAGTGAGAGATAAAATTCTGAAAGTTTGCTCTGGAAGTTGTAGGGGCACGGAGCCTGGCACCAAAGCCACTTCTGAAAATACCTGCAGGGGGCAATGCCCTGCTAGAACAGTCTACCTGGCATCACAGCAGACAGGTGCCCATGCAGGGAAGTAACTGCATCCTCACAGCTTGGAGCCAGCGCTCGGATATTCACCTGCAGTGTGAAGAGACCCAGGCAAGGAGGGAAGCTAAGTGCCTTGAGACTGGGTGGGGGCTGGGGATTCATCTAAGAAACACAGCCTGCACTGAGGATGCCCAGTAAGAGAAAGGCAATGGGGAATTTTCTCAGTGTGGGAAAACAATAGATGTTCAATGAACGTTTGCAGTGGTAAATTTATCTTGTTATGGTGTGTCAGTCACAAAAGCAGAAAGCACAGGTATTGCAAACGGAGGGAATTTAATTCAGGGAACTCATTACAGGGGTGATGGAAGACCTGAAAGTCTTCCCAGAGATTAACAACTGATAGAAGAGAGGCTGAGGGAGGCGATAATATCATTACAGCTAGAAGCCTGGGTCTTATGCTATGCTACGAAATTCAGTTTCATAGCAGGTTGTCGGGGTTGGGGGAGTGGGGAGAGAGTGAGAAATGAATCCACAAGAGATGCTCAGCTACTATCTGAGATGCTGCAAGCAGACGAAAGAGAACAAGGGAAAACACCTGATTTCAGACTTTCTTCCACCCTCGCCTCTTCTGCCAGGGTCTGTGTTGGACACATCTGGGCAGAAACAAGAGAGTCTGGGAAGAGCAGAAGGGTGAGGATGGATCTGAAACCAAGCAGGCCTGTGAGCGGTCCACACAACCTTGTAACAAGCACACTGTGTCCGGAAACTTGCAGACAAAAAAGAAAAAGACCAGAGGACAGGGACACGGGCTGCTGTTGGCAGCTGGCAAAAGGATACCATTCTCCACAGAAGGAGAATTTTATGGCCTTGATGTTTAGACCAGGATCCTAGAAAACTCAGTTCAGTTCAGTCACTCAGTCATGTCCGACTCTGCGACCCCATGAATCGCAGCACACCTGGCCTCCCTGTCCATCACCAACTCTCGGAGTTACCTAGAAAACTAGACCATTTTTAATTTGGAACTTTTATAACAGTTCTGTATATGAGAGATTTTGCATAATGTCAAGATTTATTGGAAAGGCTGGGGGAGAAGGCAGTTTTCCTTTTTGTTTAGTTTATACATAATTAAAACTCTTACTCTAGTGACAGTTTTCAAATTTGGCACAGCATCTTTTAATCTATTTAATATCAGAAAAGCTTTGAGGCTCTACTCTCTGGGAATTATGTAAACTTAGAAAAGCAAATAAAGCCCCAGTTTTACAGAGTCCCAACACCATTCTAGAGAGGAAAATATTATTATGCTCTTTATAGAGACACTGTCTTTGGGACAAAAATGAGCTCCAGAAATTTCTCTAAATTCTTGCAGTCCAGGTCCTTATTTGTTCCTCTGGACCAAATCTTTGGATGGTTACATGATCCTTGTTTGGAACTTTCTGTGGAGGGACATGATTTTCTGTATCACAGGATAGGTGGTAAGATAGCAAACATTCTTGACAATTTGATAATGCTTGAAGTCAATATTTTTTTTTTTAAAGAAATTGACAAGTATTTAGAGGAAGGGCAGAGTAAATCTGTAGGTGGAAGAATGGATAAAAGACAGCCATTTCTCTTTTTTACTTTTATAGTTCAGAATTGGGAAAGGAGTACGTCAAGGTTGTATATTGTCACCCTCATTATTTAACTTACACTCAGAGTACATCATGAGAAACGCTGGGCTGGATGAATCACAAGCAGGAATCAAGACTGCAA
Source organism: Budorcas taxicolor (assembly GCF_023091745.1). Classification (NCBI taxonomy): domain Eukaryota; kingdom Metazoa; phylum Chordata; class Mammalia; order Artiodactyla; family Bovidae; genus Budorcas; species Budorcas taxicolor. The sequence continues at coordinate 49,390,648 of NC_068926.1, read as the reverse complement.
GGAGAAATACCAATAACCACAGACATGCAGATGACACAACCCTTATGGCAGAAAGTGAAGAGGAACTAAACAGCCTCTTGATGAAGGTGAAAGAGGAGAGTGAAAAGGCTGGCTTAAAGCTTAACATTCAAAAAACAAAGATCATGGCATCTGGTCCCATCACTTCATGGGAAATAGATGGGGAAACAATGGAAACAGTTACAGACTTTATTTTCTTGGGCTCCAAAATCACTGCAGATGGAGACTGCAACCATGAAACTAAAAATTGTTTGCTCCTTGGAAGAAAAGCTATGACAAACCTAGACAGAGTATTAAAAAGCAGAGACATTACTTTGCTGACAAACGTCCATCTAGTCAAAGCTATTGTTTTTCTAGTAGTTGGATGTAAGTTACATCTTATGGATGTAAGAGTTGGACTATAGAGAAAGCTGAGGGCTGAAGAATTGATGCTTTTGAACTGTGGTGTTGGAGACGACTCTTGAGAGTCCCTTGGACTGCAAGGACTCAAACCAGTCAATCCTAAAGGAAATCAGCCCTGAATATTCATTGTAGGGACTGATGCTGAGGCTGAAACTCTAATACTTTGGCCACCTGATGTGAAGCACTGACTCATTAAAAAAGACCCAGATGCTGGGAAAGATTGAAGGCAGGAGGAGAAGGGGACAACAGAGGATGAGATGGTTGAATGGTATCACCGATTCAGTGGACATAAAGTTTGAGCAAGCTCTGGGAGATGGTCAAGGACAGGGAGCCCTGGCATGCTGCAGTCCGTGGGGTCACAAAGTGTTGATCACCACCGAACAACTGAACAACAACTTTTATCGCCCTGAGCAATTCAGCTCTGGTTCCCAGTTTGCATATGGAATGCAACAACAGAAACATCAGCAATAGCAATGCCCTCATGGTTGCTCAGAAACACCCTCTTGGAAGGTCTTGGTAGACACTGCTTCTGCTCTGCAGCTCTCCTTCTCAAATGGGATTTCTTAAAGAGCCTTTCGCAGCTGTCCTGATGTTTTCTGTTCCCATGACATGCAGGCACCCAGCAGTGTCCTGTTGGAGATTTTAAACTAGTCTCAGTCCAATGGATGGAAAAGTGTGGGTCAGTGATGGAAATGAAGCAAAGGGAGGAGCTGAGAGTCAAGACTTGTGTTCCAGGAAGAGGCTGAGAGCAAGGAGAGACATAGGAGACTCTGGGAGCATTTGGAGAAACAGGAGGATGACAGTTCAGATAGGAGCCTGAGAGATGTGAAAGTGAAGCTAGAGATGTCCTACTAGGTAGAGGGGGTGGTGGAAGTGGAAGGGAAGAGTCTGAAGCAAGTGGGAAAATGGAACACATGGGTGAAAGCAGTATTGAGGACAGGGGGTGGCTGGGCATCCTTTTGGTGAACATTTTATTATGATTTTATTATCAACTCTTTCAAAGAGGAAAGAAACTTACTGATAACACCTAAAAACTCACCACTTAGACTCTATTTTCAAAATCAATTTCAGGCATTCATTTACTACCACCACACAAACTTGGGCTTCCTTGGGGGATCAGATAGTAAAGAATCTGTCTGCAATGCAGGAGACCCTGGTTGGATCCCTGGGTCGAGAAGATCCCCTGGAGAAGGGAATGGCAACCCACTCCAGTATCTGTGCCTGGAGAATCCCTGTAGACAGAGGAGCCTGGCGGGCTACAGTCCATGGGGACGCGGAGAGTCAGACACAACTGAGCAACTAAGTACGGCACAGCCCAGAGGAGGCAGAAAGAGGGAGAGAAGGCGGAGGGGGAGACAAGCAGAGAGCCCCGTGGTGTTTAGTGGGTTTTACTAGATTTTCCATGTCATTAACTTCTCATCTGCAATGACTGACAGTTTTTCTTGGGTTTTCCAATATTTATCCTTCTGTATTCTCCAAGCCTCTCTTGTTTTGCTTTGTTTGCTTACTGCCTTGTTTAGGTATGCTCGCAAAATGTTGAATATTATTAGTGACAGAGGAAATTGCCTAAGGTTTTTTTTCTAGATTTCTGACAGATACTCTAATCAGAGTGAAGAAATTGATATTATTTCTAGCTCATTGAGGATATATGACTCGTTTGTGTTTTATTTTGCGTTTTCTTTGCTTTGAGGGAATGTATAGAATTGAAACAAACACATTTTGGTAATCTAGTGACACGATTTTACCCCTTTTCTCCTCTTCCTGTATTTTTACATCAATAGATTTGACTGAAGTTGTTACATTCTTGCATCTCTGAAAGAAGTCACCTTTGGTTCCAAGGAATAACTTTTAATACACTAAAGGATTTGATTTTCTGATAGGAGTTCACCCTTGTTACCTATTTTATAGATAAAAAGGATTACTCCCTCACACTCTTTTCAGATCATTGATTTTTCCACACTTTGTTGAGTACGTTTTGTAATCTGTGTTGACCCGGGAAACCCCATTCGTACATTCCTTTCTGAGATAATCCCTGCTCTTGTGTGACATAGACTTTTCTCAGGGGAATCCTTCTCCCCCAAGGACATGGTTTTCTCTGAAGCCTTAAGGTCATGGCTGACCAGCTCCTATCCACTCATCAGTTTGTAGACAAGGTGATGTATGTCTTGCCTCTCCTCAGTGATTCTTCCAGAACAATGCTCCCATCCCTCCTACAATATTCCAGCTTTAAAACTCCAGGTATACCACCCTTTCCCCTTCTTTGCTGTGGACATCTGTAGACACTGTTTCATTCCTCCACAGTTCTTAAAGTTTGACCACTAGCTCACGTTCATGGTCTTTGACAGCATTCCTTCATAATCGAGATTCAGAGCATTCAGCTCTTCAAGGAGTCTTTCTCATTAGACAGTAAGTCCCCCAACTATGTACCTTCACGTTCCAAAGTTTCAAAGATGTAAACGTGGGTTCACATGTCCAGTCACGTAAGGTTAGTTCACATGCCTGGTGTATGCCGTCACGTGTGTGCATCCCCTACAAGTGGCTATGCTTTTGTGTACTCTTTTGTGTACAAGTACTGTATAGAGTCGGAGAAGGCAATGGCACCCCACTCCAGTAGTCTTGCCTGGAAAATTCCATGGACGGAGGAGCCTGGTGGGCTGCAGTCCATGGGGTCGCTAAGAGTCGGACACGACTGAGCGACTTCACTTTCACTTTTCACTGTCATGCATTGGAGAAGGAAATGGCAACCCACTCCAGTGTTCTTGCCTGGAGAATGCCAGGGACGGGGGAGCCTGGTGGGCTGCCGTCTATGGGGTCACACAGAATCGGACAAGACTGAAGTGACTTAGCAGCAGCAGCAGCAACTGTATAGAGTACAGTAGTACAGTGTCTTTATTTCAAGCCCAGGGTGTCCAGAAACAAGAGAAAAAGCAGCTGTGATGCAGTTAGTACCGTGCTGTACTTTTCAAGTTACATGCTGTAAGATTAAAAATGCTTTCTTTATTTTTTGTTTTTTATGTATTATTTGTGTGAAAAACTGATAAACCTATTACAATACAGTACTGCATAGCCGATTGTGTTACCTCAGTCCCTAGGCTAACTTTGTTGGACTTACGGACAAATTGGACTCACACTGTCTCGGAACGGAACTTGTTTGTATGTATGTAGGGGACGCAAACTGTAGTTGGTGTATGGAGTATGATAAAACTCTAAGTTCATAGAAAGATAGCCAACATTTATTAAATTGTTACTGTTTACTAGTGAAGTGTCATGGCTGATGCACTATCAAATATCAAATTCTCATACGTGTCTGGGCAGTTCAGTGACTCCACTGATCAACTAGGCTACCCTAATCCCCATACCACAATCTTAATGACTTCAAAGAGGTAATACATCCTGATAATTGGCAGAAAGTCTCCCCATTTTGGTTGTTTTCATTAAAATAATCATCTCAGTTGTTCTGGGCTTGGCAGAGTTGATTCCTGGGCTCAGTCTTGATGCCAAGATAATATTATTGAAGCTAATTTCTGTGAGCCTTAGAATATATGCGAAGCAAGACAGTCTCCTAGCAGAGGCATGCCATGTGGTTGGGTACCAGCCAGGGCTTTGGGGTCAGCCCCAGCCCTGCATTTCATCAGCAGGAAAATGCTGAACCCATGAAAATAAGTCTAATCATAGGATCGACCACATCTGTTACTTTCAAGCTTGAGATAACGTCTGTTAAATTGCCCATGGAACATAGTAGATATTTAATAAGTGATAGCTGATTTTATAGTGATCTCTAAAATTCTGATAATCTTAGTAGTACCATACAGAAATATTAATTAGGATTAAAGTAGCTAATGTAAATAAAGATCCAGTGTAAAGTAAAGGCTATCAAATATTAATTTTTGATAGCTCATGCTAATTTCCTTCATTAATTCTCTTTCCTCTGATTTTCTTCTTTTCTTTCTCTTTGCAAATCCATGTTATAAAGATAAGATGTGATTTGGGGAAGAAAAGTATTCAAAATGAACTTATACTGCCCTTTGAGAAAAAAAGGTAAATACAATTTTGGATAGGAGAAATCTTTCCCCAAATTTTAATTGATCAAATTCTTGGGAGTAAAGTTATTATCAATAGTGTTGGCAGTTACAGTATTTTCTTTGAAAGTTTAAGGCAAGTCAGTATTATTATGATAAAGAAGAGAAACACACACAGAACCCAGAACTACTCATTGGAAGAAAATAAATGAAGGCTGTGACTTCTCTGCGGTAATATTTTCTGATCTTTTTTCTACTAAACTTGAAAAATAAAAATTGATTAGCATCTTGATTAGCATCTACCATTAAATATGACTGCCAGTTCAAATCTAAATCACTAAAAATATTTCAGAAATTAAAATGCCTCAAATAGAGATTGATCAATACTTTGAAATTTCTACATTTCTTTCTGTAATTGACACTCCATTTTAGAGTTTCAGAAATTCCACCAGCTTTGAACAAAGCTTTAATAGGAAAAATGGATCAATTGGGAACAACTTGCTTGGCTTATTTCGTAAGGAAGATAGACTAGCTACAAATTGGTTATGTGATGTGGCATGTTATAAAATCCTTGTAAATATCTCTGTCTCTATGAAATCATAAGATGGGACGATCGAATGGGGAATGCTGGAAAAGTCACTATGGTGAATGGGCTGTGCACATGTTTTACATTTATGCACTCAGATAACCTCAGTTGCATACAACGTGTGCACATATAAATGAGATTATGCATACTTATAATCCTGTATGAGAAAGTCACTTTCCTGAAGGAGAGAATGCAATTGATGTGAAACTAATTTGGGGAAACTTAAATCTCAAGTTGAGCTCCAGATGCCTTCCCTGATATAAATGAGTTGACTTTCATGTATTGATGATATTCAGGGTTGGATTGATTGCCAGAAAAGTTAACTGTGAGTAAATATGATAACAATTTGCTACACAAACTGTATATGCACTTTAGTGAACATGGGGGTCCCAGGCCACGTGATTTCTAGAATTTGCTTTGATTTTGTCTTCTTTGTAAGAGGAAATTTATTTTTAAAAAGTAGATTTAAAGTTTCATTGAGATTAATTTTATTTTTATTGGTAATATTAGATTAAAAAGAACTTCTGTTTCTAGCCAAGATGAAATAACAGGGTCTGAATTGGCCTTCCTTGTTTAGGCAACTTAAATAAATGAGGAAAATATATATAAGAAACAGGAGTTTTGGACATTGGGCATCAGACTGTTCAGGACAGTGATCATTGAGAGAGGAGAAATGACAAAGGACTTGGATTTAGAATATATGAAAACTCCTCCCAAGTAATATAAAGTCATATAGTCTAACAAAAAAATTAAAAAGATGTAAAATAAAAACTTGTAATGATGCTAAACATCATTATCCACAAAGGAAATTCAAATTAAAACCACAGTGAGATACACAGCACTCCTACTACAATAATCAAAATTTAAAAGATTAGGATTAAAAGACTGCAGGAACTTCCCTTGTAGTCCCTTGGCTAAGACTCTCCCAATGTGGGGGATACAGTTCAATCCCTGGTCAGGGAACTAGATCCCACACGCCCCAACTAAGATTCCACATGCCCCAACTAAAGATCCTGTATGCCACAACAAACGTGGAAAATCCCACGCTGCACTACTAAGACTGGGCACAAATAAATAAATACCTTTTAGAAAGATTGACTGCAAATTATTTGTGAGGCTGCAGAGCAACTGGAGGGTTTCCCTGGTGGCTCAGTGGTAAAGAATCTGCCTGCCAAAGCAGGAGATGCAGGGTTCAGTCCTTGGGTCAGGGAAGATCCCCTGGAGAAGGAAATAGCAACCCACCCCAGTATTCTTGCCTGGGGATCCCCTGGACAGAAGATCCTGGCTGGCTTTGGTCTATAGGGTCACAAAGAGTCAGACACAATTGAACAGCTGAGCACACACACACACACAGAGCAACTGGAAATTTCATATGTTCCTAGTGGTGATATAAAAATATACTCTCTTTGGGCTGCTTTGGAAACACTTTGGCAGTTTCTTAAAAGTTAAGTATACAGTGGGAACCCACTACAGTACTCTTGCCTGGAAAATCCCATGGATGGAGGAGCCTGGCAGGCTGCAGTCCATGGGGTCGCTGAGGGTCGACACGACTGAGCGACTTCACTTTCACTTTTCACTTTCATGCACTGGAGAAGGAAATGGCAACTCACTCCAGTGTTCTTGCCTGGAGAATCCCAGGGACAGGGGAGCCTGGTGGGCTGCCGTCTATGGGGTCGCACAGAGTCGGACACGACTGAAGTGACTTAGCAGCAGCATACACTTTCCTATGACTTAACCATCATGCTTCGAAGTATTTACCCAAGGGAAATGAATGCACATGACTCTACAGCACATTTTGTGTGATTGCTTATAGAAGATTTATTTGCAACAGCTGAAAACCAGAAACATCTCAAACGTCTATCAGTAGGTCAACAGATAAACTGTAGTATATCCGTCCATACAATGGACTTCCACTCCACAGTAAAAAGGAATAAAAAATTGCTGCACCAAACCACATGAATCGATATCCAAACTAATATGCTTAGTGAAAGAAAGCAGACGAAAATGACTACGTACTGCCAGGTTCCATTTATGTAAAAGTATGCAAATATAAACAAAGCTATAGTGAGAGAAAACCACTCGTTGGTTGCCAGAAGCAGGAGGGAAGAAGTACAAAGGGACATAAGGAAGCTTTGGGGAATCATGGACATGTTTATTTTTCTTGATTGTGATAATGTTTGATGGGTATAAATATATGTCAAAAAATTTCAAGTTGTACACTTTAAATATATATGAGTTATTATATGTGAATTATAAATCAACAATTCTATAAAAGAGAGGCAGTTTGGAAGGTTGGTAAAGCATCATTTAGATGGGAGAAAATAAATTAGTCTGTGTAAAATCACGTGTAATTAGGTAACTAAGTTGCTTATCTGCCATGCAAAAGTGACAAAACATGAGAAATTAAAAGTACTGCTTTCCTCAAGCAATTCACTTAGTAGCCTATCAGCTTCAGATTTTTGATAGTCTGCACATTGCTTAAAGGAAAACAAAGTAAGGATTAATCATGCAATTTTTAGCTGAGGGTTGAGCTGATGAGTTTAATTTCCCAATTTATTTTTTGGAAACATGATTTGCATATATGAATACATAGATAGTTGTATTTTTCATATTGCCTTTAGTGTTATTTATACAGAGATAATATAATAATAGATGCATTATTCATTGCTTCAGTCTCTGGGTGGTAGCAACTCTGATGTCTGGTGATGGCTTAGGTATCAGATGTGAGACTTGGGGTGGTGACAATTTTTGGATAGAATAAGGGTCTCATTAGTGACTTTGTATTTATTCTGTTAACACAGAGGTTTTCCGTGAAGCAAAAATGATTTAGGTTTACTGTAAAAAATTACAATGTTGTGTTAGTTTTTACTGTACAATAAAGCAAATCAGACATACTTATATAGATATATATATATAGTGCCTCTTTTTTTGAATTTCCTTCTCATATAGGACACTATAGAGCATTAAATAGAGTTCCTTGTGCGAAACAGTAGGTTTCTTTTAGTTATCTGTTTTATACATAGTAGCAGTCCATGGGGTCGCTAAGAGTCGGACACCACTGAGCAACTTCACTTTCACCTTTCACTTGCATACATTGGAGAAGGAAATGGCAACCCACTCCAGTGTTCTTGCCTGGAGAATCCCAGGGACAGGGAAGCCTGTTGGGCTGCCGTCTATGGGGTAACACAGAGTTGGACACGACTGAAGTGACTTAGCAGCAGCAGCTGCTGCGGGATAAATATGTCAATCCCAATCTCCCAGTTCATCCCACTTCCTCTTCCACCCTTGGCGTCCATATGCTTTCTTCCTACATCTGTGTCTCTATTTCTGCTTTGCAAATAGGTTCATCTCAACATTCAGAAAATGAAGATGATGGCATCCGGTCCCATCACTTCATGGGAAATAGATGGAGAAACAGTGGAAACAGTGTCAGACTTTATTTTTTGGGCTCCCAAATCACTGCAGATGGTGATTGCAGCCATGAAATTAAAAGACGCTTACTCCTTGGAAGAAAAGTTATGACCAACCTAGATAGTATATTCAAAAGCAGAGACATTACTTTGCTGACTAAGGTCCGTCTAGTCAAGGCTATGGTTTTTCCTGTGGTCATGTATGGATGTGAGAGTTGGACTGTGAAGAAGGCTGAGCACCACAGAATCGATGCTTTTGAACTGTGGTGTTGGAGAAGACTCTTGAGAGTCCCTTGGACTGCAAGGAGATCCAACCAGTCCATTCTAAAGGAGATCAGCCCTGGGATTTTTTTGGAAGGAATGATGCTAAAGCTGAAACTCCAGGACTTTGGCCACCTCATGCGAAGAGTTAACTCATTGGAAAAGACTCTGATGCTGGGAGAGATTGGGGGCAGGAGGAGAAGGGGATGACAGAGGATGAGATGGCTGCATGGCATCACTGACTCGATGGACGTGAGTCTGAGTGAACTCTGGGAGTTGGTGATGGACAGGGAGGCCTGGTGTGCTGCGATTCATGGGGTCGCAAAGAATTGGACACGACTGAGAGACTGAACTGAACTGAACTGATACTGTTTCCTAGATTCCACATACATGCGTTAATATTGGAGAAGGCAATGGCAACCCACTCCAGCACTCTTGCCTGGAAAAACCCATGGACGGAGGAGCCTGGTAGGCTGCAGTCCATGGGGTCTCTAAGAGTCAGACATGACTGAGTGACTTCCCTTTCACTTTTCACTTTCATGCATTGGAGAAGGAAATGGCAACCCACTCCAGTGTTCTTGCCTGGAGAATCCCAGGGATGGGGAAGCCTGGTGGGCCGCCGTCTGTGGGGCTGCACAGAGTCGGACACGACTGAAGTGACTTAGCAGCAGCAGGATAAATATGTCAACAGCATGGTAATATTAGGTATTTGTTTTTCTCTTCTTGATTCTTCATTCTATATGACACAGTGAGGTATCTATCACTGCACACTGGTTAGAATGGCCATCATCAAAAGATTTACAAACAGTAAATGCTAGAGAGGGTGAGGAATAAAAGGGAATCCTCTTACACCATTGGTGGGAAAGTGGATTGGTGCAGCCACTATGGAGAACAGTCTGGAGGTTTCTCCAAAAACTGAAAACAGAGCTACCATATGATCCAGCAATCCCACTTCTGGGTATATATCTGGAGAAAATCATAATTCTAAAAGATACATGCACCCCAATGTTCATTGCAGCACTATTTACAATAGCCAGGACATGGAAACAACCTAAATGTGTGTCTACAGAGTCTTAGATAAAGAAAATAAGGCACATACACACAATGGAATATTACTCGGCCATAAAAAGGAACAAAATTGTGCCATTTGCAGAGATATGGGTGAACCTAGAGATTGTCATATAGAGTGACTTAAACTTACTTTTACAGCATCAGTAAAGATGTTTAATCACTATTGTCTTTGCATGATATTGTAAATCTGGGTCAGTAACATACGTGGTAAGCCCAACATGTTTACCCCTCTTGTATCCATAACTGGACATGAATAGTCAGTCATGATATTCTGACCCAAAATTTTGCTCTCCAAACCCCTCTTATCACATTGCCTAAAACAAAAATGAACTATAGGGAGAGTATGCACAGAGGCTGAGCCCAGTTGACCACTTCAACTCTTCTGCAGAAGAAAGACTTCTGCAGACATCAGTTGCTCTGCTCTTGTGTAGCTTGGCATAAAACACGTAATATCTGCCAATATCATGACACTTATTAAGAATAACAATGGCAGTGTATTCCCTTTTATGTAAATTCCTTTTTTTATACAAATGTAGTATATGCTTATTGTGATCCACACAGTCAAAGGTTTTGGCATAGTCAATAAAGCAGAAATAGATGTTTTTTTTGGAACTCTCTTGCTTTTTCCATGATCCAGTGGATGTTGGCAATTTGATCTCTGGTTCCCCTGCATTTTCTAAAACCAGCTTGAACATCTGGAAGTTCACGGTTCACGTATTGCTGAAGCCTGGCTTGGAGAATTTTGAGCATTACTTTACTAGCGTCTGAGATGAGTGCAATTGTGCGGTAGTTTGAGTATTCTTTGGCATTGCCTTTCTTTAGGATTGGAATGAAAACTGACCTTTTCCAGTCCTGTGGCCACTGCTGAGTTTTCCAAATTTGCTGGCATATTGAGTGTAGCACTTGCACAGCATGATCTTTCAGGATGTGAAATAGCTCAACTGGAATTCCATGATCTCCACTAGCTTTGTTCGTAGTGATGCTTTCTAAGGCCCGCTTGACTTCGCATTCCAGGATGTCTGGCTCTATGTGAGTGATCACACCATTGTGATTATCTGGGTTGTGAAGCTCTTTTTTGTACAGTTCTTCTGTGTATTCTTGCCACCTCTTCTCACTATCTTCTGCTTCTGTTAGGTCCATACCATTTCTGTCCTTTATCGAGCCCATCTTTGCATGAAATGTTCCCTTGGTATCTCTAATTTTCTTGAAGAGATCTCCAGTCTTTCCCATCACTGCAGATGGTGATTGCAGCCATGAAATTAAAAGACACTCCTTGGAAGGAAAGTTATGACCAATCTAGATAGCATATTCAAAAGCAGAGACATTACTTTGCCAACAAAGGTCCATCTAGTCAAGGCTATGGTTTTTCCAGTAGTCATGTATAGATGTGAGAGTTGCACTGTGAAGAAAGCTGAGTGCCGAAGAATTGATGCTTTTGAACTGTGGTGTTGGAGAAGACTTTTGAGAGTCCCTTGGACTGCAAGGAGATCCAACCAGTCCATTCTAAAGGAGATCAGTCCTGGGTGTTCATTGGAGGGACAGATATTAAAGCTGAAACTCCAATACTTTGACCACCTCATGCGAAGAGTTGACTCATTGGAAAAGACCCTGATGCTGGGAGGGATTGGGGGCAGGAGGAGAAGGGGACGACAGAGGATGAGATGGCTGGATGGCATCACTGACTCAATGGACATGAGTTTAAGTAAACTCTGGCAGTTGGTGATGGACAGGGAGGCCTGGCGTGCTGCAATCCATGGGGTCGCAAAGAGTCAGACGTGACTGAGCGACTGAACTGAACTGAACTGAGTATATGCTTATCAGGGCAAATTTGCAAAACACCAAAAATTTCAGAGAAAAATAATGATTGTACCTGATCCCACCACCAAGATAAAAACATCAGAGCCATTTTCAAGAGATGTTTTTTGAAATACATGTATTTAATTTCTAGAGACCAAATTTGGGTCATTCTTTCCATATCTCTACTTACATGCACACTTTCCAATACCTTCTTGGACATTGAAATATAGCTATAATAGCTACTTTAATAGCCTTGCTCTACTTCCATCACCTGTGTTATTCCTATGTCTATTTCTATTGATCAATTTCCTTCTCCTACTGGATCATGCTTTCCCATTTCTTTGTATGATGAGAAATGTGAGTGTAGCCAATTGTTAGCTGACCATGAATTCATGAGTGATACCACCTCACCCCACCACCATGAATTATAGACCGGTTGTACCCGATCAACTTGGCCCAAACTGCCAGCCTATAAAATTGTGAGCCAGCTAATGGTTGTATTTTTAAGCAAGTAAAGATTTTGTTGGTTATCAAAAGCTAATTGTTACATCCAGTAAATATTTATGGAAATTGTGAATAAATATTTGATAATGTCTCATAACTTGGAGAGACAAATTAGGGCAGGGGATTAAGATACAGACTAATATAAATATACAATAAATGCTGAAGAGGGTGTAGAGGAAAGGGAACCCTGTTGCACTGTTGGTGGAAGTATAAATTGATACAGCCACTGTGGAGAACAGTATGGAGGTTTCTTAAAAGACTAAAAGTAGAGCTACCATATATGATCCAGAAATCCCACTACTGGGCGCATACCCTGAGAAAACCATAATTCAAAAGGATACATGCACCTTAGTGTTCACAGCAACAGTGTTTACAATAGCCAGGACATAGAAGCAACCTAAATGTCCATCAATAGATGAATGGATAAAGAAGACGTAGTACAAATATGCAATGTCATACAAATATACAATTAGCTATTAAAAGGAATTTTCCTGGTGGCTCCGATGGTAAAGAATCTGCCTGCAATGCAGGAGACTCAGGTTCAATCCCTGGGTCAGGAAGATCCCCTGGAGACGGGAATGGCAACCCACTCGAGTATTCTTGCCGGGAGAATTCCAAGGACAGAGGAGCCTGGCCAGCTACAGTCCATGGTGCTGCACAGAGGACGTGACTGGACAACTAACACTTTGACTTTGAATAAAAAGGAATGGAATCAGGTCATTTGTAGGGATGTTGATGGACCTAGAGTCTGTAATACATAGTGAAGTAAGTCAGAAAGAGAAAAATAAATATATTAATGCATATATGTGGAATCTATAAAAGTGGTGCAGATGAGCCTATTTGCAGGGCAGGAATAGAGACACAGCGAATGAACGTGTGGGTATGGGTGGGGGCGAGGGGAGAGTGGGATGTTTCGGGAGACTGGGATTGACATATGTACCCTGCCGTGTGTAAAATAGATGGCTGGTGGAAGGCTTCTGTTTAGCACAGGGATCTCAGCTTGGTGTTCTGCGAAGAACTAGAGAGGTGGGATGGGGGGTATGCAGGTAAGAGAGAGGTCCAAGAGGGGCGGGATATATGTATACACATAGCTGACTCACTTCACTGTACAGCGGAAAATAACATTGCAAGGCAATTATACTCCAACAAGATAAAATAGATACATGACAAGGTATACTGCAGAGCCCAGGGAGTGACACCTATTATCTTGTATTAATAATAATCTACAATGGAATATAGTTTGCAAAAGTACCAGTCACTATGCTCTATACCTGAAACGAATATAATATTGTAAATCAACTATACTTCAGTAAAGACTCATAATAATAAATACTTCAGCTAATAAAAAAATAAAAAGACATTAGTCCAAAGATTGGAAAAAAAAATGTGACTAAGTTCCTTGACAGATTCAAAATGGGTGTCATTTTCCACAAACGTGGCAGGCACCCAGCCTCCCAGGTTCCCTTGGTGTTTCCCAGGTGTGTCTCCCTAGGTCTCTCTTCGTGGCTTCTGTTTCTTTGCTGATGACTGTCCCCTCTCTGACTCAACCCACATTTAAAGTAGAACGAGACCACTTGGTTCATTTTTCTCCTTCTGCAGCTGGGGTAGCTCCAGTCTCCTGGGGTGGGGCTCAGATCAGACAGATTGGGGGTTCACAATTCCCACCTGCTGCTGTCACAGTCTGTCCGCTTTGAGCTGTATTCATCTCACTTTGGTTCTTGTGGGTGTGCTAAGTCGCTTCAGTTGTGTTTGCGACTCTGTAGACTGTAGCCTGCAAGGCTCCGCTGTCCATGGGATTCTCCAGGCCAGAATACTGGAGAGGGTTGCCATGCCGTCCTCCAAGGGATCTCCCCAACCCAGGGATCAGACTGCGTGTCTGGCATCTCCTGCATCTTTTGCACTGGGGGACAAGCTCTTTACCACTAGTGTCTTCTGAAGAGCCCCACTTCCATCCCTAACTGACCACAATAAAAATTGAAATAAAAGATTGTCACTGTTGATCAGTTTCATATTGCTTGTCCTTAAAAATATAAACAGATGAGTGTTTTCTAAGACTACTACCCTAAACTAATTTGCTTTTCACTTATGAGACCTAGCTTTTTCCTCTCCCAGAGTTAAGTCTCCTAGAAGAATTTGGAAAACATAAATTTCCTATGTCAGCATTAATTGTTCCATTCAGATCTGTCTTGCAAAAATTACAGTCACTGTTACCACTAATCATTATATTAATAAGAATTAACAAATTAAACATAAAAATTCTCTGGAACATTTATACTGAACTCTGGGGACTAAGTTCTTTTTTGTCCTCAAATGGGATACACAGTGGATTTTATCAAATATTTACTTAATTTTAGATCAATAAATGCAATTTGGCTTCACTGAACCACTTATCTGAGGAAAATGTCACCGCTCCAACCTGAACTTTACTGGTGAAATTTGCAAGTAATGATCGAATGATATGCAAATTGTCATCAGGCAATTTAGTCAAAAGATTGGTGATGGAGTGGGAATTTTACGGGTGCAGAAATTAGCTGCTGTGAAACACACATCACTATTTTAAAAAGTAATTTCAGCAACTTGGAGAAATGAATACAAATTCCATTTTTTGATTATTGAGATGGAAGGTGTTAAAATAGGAAATAAGTCTAAGGCACTTAAGCTCCAATAAAAACTTTCTTTCTAGAAATTATCCTAAACTGATAGCCCAATTTTCCTTAGTACAACCTGGAAAACACTAGAGATTTGAGTTAATGAGTTATAAAAATGTATGTGTGTGACTTCAGCCTGTAATCTGCTTGAAATGGAAAGTGTTGAGAACACAGTGGTTAAGCAGGCATAGGGTTTGAAACTTGAGTAAGCAGTAGTTTGTGTTTCGATACTTATTAATCTCCCTCAGCTTCCACTTCCCAACCTGTAAAATGGGACTAACTAACTTACCTTTACTGCGGCAATGTCATGAAATGTGAAGTCTTTACAAGTATAATGCCTGACACATAAGAAAGAAATGTTTTGTAACATAAATGCTGCTATTGTTATTATTTAAGCAGGGAACAGTGAAACAAATCAATGTTTATATGCAAAAAAAAACCCACGATAATGTCCATGATAAAAATAAGTTAAACAGTACATAGGAGCATAAAGCGGGGGAGGGGAAACTGAGTTTAGAATTTTCCTTTATCTTATAGCCTTTCTGTTCTTGTCTCCACAGATAGTCATTAAATTGTGTGTGTCTCTCTATGCATGCATATGTGTGTGTGTGTGTGAGTGTGTGTAATACACTCTCCATAGTTACCCAGTGCTTGTCTAAGTATATATCATTCTTTAAAAAATATCACTACATAAGGAATCACACCCTTCCTTTATTCTGATCCTCACTTTTTCTTGCTCAATTACAAATCTTAAGGAGTATTTCATACCAACACATATACATATACTTTCATGGCTTTTTCTGAATCTTGTTCTCCATATTTTATTTCCAAGGAGGAAAGATATCAGGTAATGATTTTCCTTTCTGTTAATTACATGACAATGTACTAGGATGTCCACAGATAAGGTAGTTTTGACATTCAGATAACCATTCTTTGCAATAATCCCAGGTGAACTTACAAAGACCAGATAAGAAAAGCCACCAGCTTCTTAAGATTCCAACAGAAATAATGGGGCATATTTTAAATCAAACAGTCATTAAATTCTTGTTTGAAATGTATTTCCTGTTTTAGCACTATTGGGAAAGTCAATTACCTTTCTGAGATCTCATGCTATTTACTAGAGTTAAGGTTGCAATTCCTGAAAGTCAGCTGGATACAGTGAATTTGAATTTGCTGTTCATAATGAATTTTTTAATCTACTAATCATGTAGCTTAGAACTTAGCCTTTTGTATGTATTTTGGAGTCAGTGAAGAATAAATCTGGCAAAATATCTCCACATTTAAACTTTGCTATGATATAGGAACAGAGAAACTTATTTATTTTTTAAAACTAATTTTTATTGGAGTATAGTTGATTTACAATGTTGTGTTAGTTTCAAGTATACAGTAGAGTAAGTCAGTTACAGTAAGTCCTCTACATACAAACCTTCAAGTTGCAAACTTTCAAAGGTGGGAATATATGAACTAGATCCCACATGCCACAGCTAAGAGTTCCCATGCCACAGCTAAAGATCCTTCAAGCCACAACTAAGGCTTAGCACAGGCAAATAAGTAAATGTTTAAAAGCAAACAAACACATATAAACTATGAAAAATCCCGGGGTCTCAGTTTGTTCATTACCTGTTTAATCTTACTTCACAATATTATTAGGAGAGGAGGACCTAAATAAGAGATATGAACACTCTCATTGGTTAGGGAAAAAAATTTGGATAATAAAATTCACATACAAAAATTTTCATATTTTAACACATGCAGAGGGAAATGAATGTGCAGACAAATTCCACAAAAGCTCAGAGGGACCAGGAAACATTGCTCCCATGTTTGGATGGAAAGATTAGGCAACGGAACCCATTTCCATTGGGTAAAACTGGCTTCCTCTATTTCGCTCAAGTCAAACTCCCCATGTGTACAGTAATGGATAGTAGAAAGTAGAGTAAATGTTGGAGTCAGGCCAGGATTTAAATCAGAGCTCTGGTGTAAAGAACATCTGCTTGTTGAGACAACTCAACAAGATGTGTTAGCACAATGTAGATCTCTAATCCTTAGATAGCAACTCCGAAAAGGGTCTAATCCTTAGATAGCAACTCCGAAAAGGGGAAAGGCGACTCTGGAAGGGCAGAGATGGACTTCCCGCCATCCTCGAAGAACGGGGACTTGGGAGAGAGGTGCAGGTGAGATGTAGAACAAAAACGATTATTTTGGAAAATTCTTCCAAACCTGAGTCTATAAACTGTGATCCAAATCCATCCTACAAGTGAGAACTTGAAATAGCCTCCATGACCATCAGATGTTTTTCTTTCTTTCTTTTTTTTAACTAACAGGTAAAATTGACTACTATTATTTTATTATTTTATCATTTTATTTATTATTATTATTAATTTTACTGATTTTTGTCTATGATCTCAGTTTCCTTAAGTACAGTAAGTCCCCTACGTATGAATATTCAAGTTGCAGACTTTCAAGGATGTGAATGTGCGTTCCATCAGCATCAGGTGAGAGTGAAGTTGCACTTGCCCTCTGTCTCCTATTGTTGACGATCCTTCAGCTGTACCATCTCCCAGCTCCTCCCCCTCCTCCATCAGTAACTCTCCTTGCCTGCTCACTCGATGCCAGACCCTGGATGCCAACTGTACTACTGTACTTTTCAAGGTCCTGTATTGTGTGATAAAAACTCCTTTTTCGTATTTCATGTGTTTGTTTTTTATGTATTATTTGTGTGAAAAGTATTATAAACCTATTTACAGTACAGTCCTATGTTGCTGATTGTCTTAGTTGAGCACCTAAGCTAACTTCATGGGGCTTAGGAACAGACTGGACTTACGAATGCACTCTTGGAATGGAACTTGTTCCTATGTGGGGGACTTACTGTATCTGAAATAATCCCTCGTTTGTTGCTGTGCTATTAGCACCTCAAGCTTTAGAATAAATGGGATATTATTTGTTTACAGGAGGTAAAATGTGACCATCAACAAAATAAAAAAGAACTTCTGCATGGAACTAAATCCTCCTTTCCTTATGTCCACTGGGCCATTTAGTAGGCAGCTTGTTGATTGCCTTAAGCCCCAATCTCCCAATACCTCTTTCTAAAACACACTCCAAGGTAGGGTTAAGTGAAGTTAATGTAATTGCATTTTTATTATTGTTATGATTGCTGCTTCCATAAAGCCAATCTAAGTACCCTGTTTGTTATAATTATAGTCTAGTAATAAAAGAACATCTTAAGGGAAGCAAACCCTGTGGCCTATCTAAGCTCAGATGGAATTTTATGTTAGAAATTAGCATCTCCAGGCTTTATCTCAAATTGAGCTGTAAGAACACCAAACATTCAAGGACCAAATTCTGGCATTAATCAAGGCCTACTTCTTTGTTCTTTTTCTGAACCTTGCAGTGAGGGTTTTTTCTCACCCTTGCAATGAGGCTCCAAATTCTCACATTCTTATTAAAATTGTCCTCTCAAAAACCATTGCAGGTGAGAATGTAACAGCCAAAACCAGTGGTTCAGTGTCTCTACAATGATCAAAGTTTTCTAGACATTTTAACTTGCATTGTCTCCACCAGGATTATAAGGATTAGACTGTGAATGGCCAGCTATAAAAAGAGGGAGTCAAGAGTAAAATATATTTCCTTGACTCTGCCCCTGTTCTCTCATTAATGTAGTTATACCTTTTCAGGAATAAATAAATACACTACTACAATAAATGATCATGTTTTGTCAGAACTCTTCACTATGGACCCATTCCTGGGTGGCCCTGCAGGGCATGGCTCATAGCTTCACTGAGTTATGCAAGCCACTTTGCCAGGATGCTTGCTCTTTGGAAGGAAAGTTATGACAGATGTGGACAATATATTAAAAAACAAAACATCACTTTGCCAACAAAGGTCTGTATGTTCAAAACCATGGTTTTTCCAGTAGTCATGTATGGATGTGAGAGTTGGACCATAAAGAAAGCTGAGCACCAAAGAATTGATGGTTTTGAACTGTGGTGTTGGAAAAGATTCTTGAGAGTCCCTTGGACTGCAAGGAGATCAAACCAGTCAATCCTAAAGGAAATCAGTCCTGAATATTCATTGAAAAGACTGATGCTGAAGCTGAAACTCTAATACTTTGGTCATCTGATGCAAAGAGCCAGCTCATTGGAAAAGACCCTGATGCTGGGTAAGATTGATGGCAGAAGGAGAATGAGTGGCAGAGGATGAAATGGTTAGATCGCATCACTAACTCAACAGACATGAATCTGAAGAAACTCTGGGACATAGCGGAAGACAGAGGGGTCTGGCATGCTACAGTCCTTGGTGTCAGGACACAACTGGATGATTGAACAACAATAACTAATACTAACCTCTTATATGGTATCATTACTTTATCCCTGAAAGGCTCTTTCCAGTGATGTATTTACTGTCTATCACCTTTCTGTACCGGGGATACTGAAAATGCTGTAACCTTGATTATCAGCAATGGAACTGAAACAGATGATGGTTCTCAACCATCCAACAATTTCTGGATGCAGTATGTTATCTGTATTTCATAGGTGTAGATTTGGAAACCAGGTGGTGTGAATTAACTTTTTCAGAATCAAGCATCTGACACAGCTTAGAGGTGAAGACATGGAGGGGCTTAGAGAGTGAGCCAGGTCTTATATGACAGTTATTTCACTGGAGATGCTGGAGATGTGGGTTTGATCCCTGAGTCAGGTATATCCCCTGGTGAAGGAAATGGGAACCCACTCCAGTATTCTTGCCTGGGAAATTCCATGGATAGAGGAGCCTAGTGGGTTACACTGCTGCTGCTGCTAAGTCGCTTCAATCGTGTCCCACTCTGCGACGCCATAGACGGCAGCCCACCAGGCTCCCCCATCCCTGGGATTCTCCACACAAGAATACTGGAGTGGGTTGGCATTTTCTTCTCCAATGCATGAAAGTGAAAAGTGAAAGTGAAGTCGCTCAGTCATGCCCGACTTGTAGCGACCCCATGGACATCAGCCTATCGGGTGCCTCCGTCCATGGGATTTTCCAGGCAAGAGTACTGGAGTGGGGTGCCATTGCCTTCTACGAGGTTACAGTCTATGGGGTCACAAAAGAGCTGGACATGAATTAGTGAGTAAACAACAATGACAGCAGAGTGACCCAGGGTCTAGCTCTTATGACAGTTTCTTTTACACCTGAGATCCACGTATGCCCTTTGTTCCACTGCACGCGTCCCCCAGCCTATGTGTCTTGAGGGAGATCGGACATCAGCAGAATCAGCAAGCCCCAAAGTTCTAGACCTCTCTCTTCAGAAGTGCTCCCTGAGTGGTGCAAATTCTACATTGCATCAGTAACCCACGTCCTTTTCTATAATTTACCATTGAACTAACTATTGGTAAATAGTAAGTGCTTTTCAAAGCCTGAGGAAAGTAAACAAACTGTAAATAATGGATTTATTAGTTTAATTAGTTAATTTTCTCACAGCTTCAAGTGGGAATCCAGGAATCCAAATGAAGCTAATTATAAACATGTGGTTGACAAATAAAAGGCCAAGATGGTCAATTAATTAAAAGGCCCCAAGGACAAGCAGTAGCTGGGGATTTCCTTCATCTTGGAGGAGGACGGAACAGCTGTCATGGTGGGTGGTATATCTTCCTTTCCAGCCTCGAACCAGGTAGCTGCTATGGATAAATATTTCTTGTTTGCTTGCTTGTTTTTTAATTTGCCCATGCCCCAGGGCGTGTGGGATTTTAGTTCCCTGACCGGGTATCAAGCCTGAGGCCCCTGCATTGGAATCACGGAGTCTTAACCACTGGACCACCAGGGAAGTCCTTGGATAAATGTTTTTAGGAAAACTCCCTTTCTACTTTCTGTCAACTCACAGGATCCTCTATTCCATTTCTAATCCTGCTGATCACCAAATGTTGAGACCAACCGAGATGTTGTGGGGTCTTCCTGGAATTATACCCCACCCTATGTCCCCCACTTCTTGTTTATAGAAAAGCTTTAGCCTCCTTGGCCTTCTCTGAGTTCCAAAGAGCAAATTTAATTAGAGAAGAAAATGCAGAAACAAAGGAAAACAGTCTAGCAAAACAAAATAATGATAGTTTAGCCTTGAAAGAAAGTCAAGCACTTTTAGCTCCTAGGATCAGCCTGCACTGCAGGAGACTAAGGTTCAATCCCTGGCTTGGGAAGATCCTCTGGAGGAGGACATGGCAACCCACTCCAGTATTCTTACCTGGAGAATCCCATGGACAGAGGAGCCCGGCAGTCTATAGTCCATGGGGTCACTAAAGATTCGAACACAACTGAGCAAGTAATAAGAGTTATAGATAATATCCTGAGCCATATCTTTGAGCTGTTTCACAGATACTGAAACCCCCACCAGGTAGAAGAAATTAACTGTATGCTGACCATCAGCACTGAGACTCCAGACCTGTACAATCAGAAAGTCAAATGATTGAAATTCCTAGAACATTACCCTGTTACCAGAACTGAGCACCTTGAGGGAATTCAGGGTGGTAACAAACGGGATACTGACCCTGAGAGCTGAGGTGCATATCAAAGGAAAGATTTCAATGAGCCCAAACTCCTGCATCTTCCCATACATAGAAAAGCACATGAACTTCTTAACTTGAGAAATCTGTTTTTTAAATAAAATTAACAATAATCATTTGCTGTTCCAACTACCTGGCCTTCATTGCAAAAGGTCCTGTATATCCTGGCTCCTCCCTTACTTCTTTGGAGCTGTCCTTCAGAGCTGTCTGAGAGACTGTCTGCTGGGTTTAAGTCCTCAGCTTATCTGTCAAATAAAACATAATTCTCAACCTTTAGGTTGTGCTTTTTTTTTTCAGGCCATAGTTCCACCTCCAAGACTTTATATACACACATACATATTATATATTTATGCATATACACACACATATATATGAATGTATAGATTTGTGTCTTTATGCATGTAGGTACTTCTTGGATACATATGCACCGAGAGTCAGAACATAAGCGTAGGTGTAGCTGGACCACAGATAGTTGGAAAGAGATGCAGAAAGAGGCTGATAGAGGTACATAGGCAGATAGAGACGCCTTGCTCAGTTTGTCTCCTCCGGTCCTATCCACTCACCTCCTACCTGTCGGCCCCCAACAAATTCTTATTAAACAAACACACAGACACTAGATTTCCTACATGGAGAGCTGCTTATGTATTCATGACTGTGAACTCGCTCCAGGGAAGGGAAACGTATCTATGCTTTTCTTTCCTGGTACCTGGCCTGTTGACCCTGGAAACTTACTTGTGTTTGATGAATATTTATGAAAACTGCCACTTTAATTAAAATATGAAAGCCTCAAGCTAAATTAATTGGACTGAAGTTTTAAAAAAAAAAGCCCACAGCCCACTTGCATTCTAGAAGATAACAAGTGAGGGGCAGAGGTTGTCTTTGTTCAGAGCCACAGAGAATAATTCAGGAGGTAAAGATTTCAGGAAGGGACGCACCTTGAGAGCACGAGTTTAAAAACACATTCTCTCCGTCATGACTTGCTGGCCTGAATCACTAGGGAATAGGACTGGATCTAAGGGAACATCCTCATAGTCCCCTCTAAGCAGGAAGCTGTATTGCCCAAAGGCCAATGCCCGCATCCCATGGGCACACACAGGGCATCACCTCTGCTTTCAATCAATTACCCTGAAACTCAGAGGACATGTGAACCTTCACCAACTTACCTTTCCAAACATCTGTTGCTGATGGGGAAACAAGGTGCAAGTTTTGGGTAAGGACTGATTTAAAAGCCAATTTGGGGGAATATTGTTTTTCTCCAGTCTCTTATGGTGGTTATGTTGATTTTTAAAAAAAAGATTTATTTTTATGTCTTTATTGGATTTTTTACAATATTTTTTCTGTTTCCTGTGTTGGTTTTCTGGCCATGGGGTATGTGGGATCTTAGCTACCCAACCAGATATTGAACCCTCATCCCCTTGCTTAGAAGGGTGAATTCTTCTTTATTTTTTAATCAACTTGGTTGTATTTTTTTTAGCTTTTTATTTTGTATTGGGATGTAGCCAATTAGCAAACAATGTTGTGATACTTTCAGGTGGACAGCAAAGGGATTTAGCCATACATATATATGTATCCATTCTCTCCCAAACTCTCCTGCCATCCAGGCTGCCACATAACACTGAGCAGAGTTCCTTGTACTATACGGTAGGTCCTTGTTGGTTATCCATTTCAAATATAGCAGTATGTACATGTCCATCCCAAACTCCCTATCCCTGCCCCCATCCTTCCCTCCAGCGACCATAAGCTTGTTCTCTTAAGTCTGTGAGTCTCTTACTGTTTTGCTAGTAAGTTCATTTGTATCATTTCTTTTTAGATTCCACATATAAGGGATGCCATACAGTATTTCTCAGAAGGTGGAACACCAGGGGAGTCCCTTGTTGATTTTCTTAAATCTTATTTTCTCACCAGAGTGCTTAACTGTATCTCCCTCCTCAAAGTCTCTTATGTCCTGGGTGCTGAGAGGGGTCATCTGTCACACAGGACTTTCTAGACATTCTCTCCTGGATCACACCTCTGAGAAGGTTAAAGTGACGTAGGGGTCCCCTCTATTTTCTGTCCAAATTTACATTTCAGGATGGCAGGTTGGGTCATCGGCACCTTGCTGATCTGGGGAAAGCAGAGTCACCCTCATTCTAAACCACCCTTTGAATCCCCCTTTCATGCAGCATCTCAGCAGGTGAGGGCACCTATACTGGGATGGGGTACCAAGCCCTGTGTTAAGGGCACCCTGAGTTTGCTATGGGGGCAGCACCATAGCCCCATTGGAAAGGTCTCATTTCTTATGTCAACAAAGAAGAGCCTCTTATTGTGCAGCTCAATTATTTATCTTTATTGAGCTTGAGGCTGTGTGTTCATAGGAAATTCATCCTTTTGTTACAGTATTTGAGGATAATTAGAAGGCACTAAACCAAATGAATGAATCATCACAATATTTTAAATTAAATATTACCAGGTAAAGACACTAGAGAGGATTTTCATTATTTAGAGACATAAACAGGCAGCGATTTCAATTATGTCTAACAATATCTCCTACTTTCAACACTAAAAAGTGCCATTGCATAAAAAAATGGAATTCATACTATTGATGTGATTTTGAGGATAATTCATTCACTTTTTATTCACTTTATTGTAATCAGTAGAAATTTATTGTGGGCATTCAATTAAAATTATTAAAAAGACTAAAACTTAAAGGTATGAAAACGTTACCGTGGTGGATAACTGTAATTATTTTAATCATCAGAGGAGAAAAGTAATTTAAAAACTGAATGATAAGACAAGTGAAAATATACAACCACGTGAAAACTGGACCCCATATTCACAGCAGCATTGTTTTTATTGCTCGAAAGTGGAAATGACCCAAATGTCCACCAAGTGATGAGTGGATAAACAAGATATCAAATGGACTTACAATGGGATATTATTTGGTACTAAAGGGCAATTATTTGGCACTAAAACGTCATGGAAATGTGCATAGGTGGACCCTAAAACCTTAGGAAGTAAAAGAAGCTAGTCACTAAATACCACTTACTGCATGATTCTATTTACATAAAAAGTCCAGATTAGGCAAATCCATAGAGGTAGAAAGTTGGTTCATGTTTGCAAGGAAATGGAGTCAGGAAGGGTTCAGGAGTGACTGCTAATGGGTTTTCTTTTGGAGTGATGAAAGTAGTCTCAGGTTAGATTGTGCTCTTGGTTACATAACTTTAAAACTCTACTAAGAAATATTGAAATGTATTCTTTAATTGGATACATTGCTTGGTATGTGCATTATATCTCAATAAATCCATTTAAAAATGGAATAAAGGGACTTCCCTGGCAGTCCAGTGGTTAAGACTCTGCACTTCCAATGCAGGGGTCATGGGTTTGAATCCTGGTTGAGGAACTTAGATCCCATATGCTCCAAGGAGTGGCCAAAAATTTTTTTTAAAAAAGAGAACAATAAAAAATGGAATGAATGTCAAGTAATTACTGTTCCTGCAAAGCATCACAAATAACTTTAGAAAAGCTTATCTGATTTAAATTTTAGTAAAAAGCAAATCTAATCACACTTCCCTGTTCATACTCAAAATTAAAGTCCTACTTACTACAGTCTTTGGTTCTGTGTGTATTTTGGTTTCTCTCTTCATATATATTTTAAAATATGTAATTTTTAGGAAAATATTTAAAATATTAAATATATTATGTATCTATACATATATATGTTTAAATCTTTTTTCCCTCTTGGCAAAGATTCTCTTGAAAACATAACATCAGAAAATACATTTCGGTGGAGTCTTGGTGGCCCAGCCAATGCGAGGGTGATACATGCTTTCTCTTTTCCACTGTGGTTTATCACAGGGTATTAAATATAGTTCCTCATGCTGTACAGCAGCTCCTTGTTTATCCATTCACTATGTAACAGATTTGATCTGTTAATCCCAAACTCCTTCTCCATCTCTCCTCCACCCACTTCTTGGCAACCAGAGGTGTGTCCTCTATGTCTATGAGTCTGTTTCTGATTCATAGATAGGTTCATTTCTGTCAAATATTAGAGTACACATATAAGTGATATCATATGGTATTTGTCTTTCTCTTTCTGACATACTTAACAGTATGAAAATCTCTAGGTCCACCCATTATTTCATTCTTTTTTATGGTTGAGTAGTATTCTGTAATCACACTAGGACCACAGCATTGTCTAACTCAATGAAACCAAGCCATGCCTGTGGGGCAACCCAAGACGGGCGGGTCATGGTGAAGAGGTCTGACAGAACGTGGTCCACTGGAGAAGGGAATGGCAAGCCACTTCAGTATTCTTGCCTTGAGAACCCCATGAACAGTATGAAAAGGCAATATGACAGGATACCAAAAGAGGAACTCCCCAGGTCAGTAGGTGCCCAATATGCTACTGGAGAGCAGAGGAGAAATAACTCCAGAAAGAATGAAGGGATGGAACCAAAGCAAAAACAATACCCACTTGTGGGTGTGGCTGGTGATAGAAGCAAGATCCGATGCTGTAAAGAGCAATATTGCATAGGAACCTGGAATGTCAGGTCCATGAATCAAGGCAAATTGGAAGTGGTCAAACAAGAGATGGCAAGGGTGAACGTCGACATTCTAGGAATCAGCAAACTAAAATGCACTGGAATGGGTGAATTTAACTCAGACGATCATTATATCTACTACTGTGGGCAGGAATCCCTCAGAAGAAATAGAGTAGCCATCGTGGTCAACAAAAGAGTCTGAAATGCAGCACTTGGATGCAATCTCAAAAATGACAGAATGATCTCTGTTCGTCTTCAAGGCAAACCATTCAATATACAATTTATCCAAGTCTATGCCCCAACCAGTAATGCTGAAGAAGCTGAAGTTGAACGGTTTTATGAAGACCTACAAGACCTTTCAGAACTAACACCCAAAAAAGATGTCCTTTTCATTATAGGGGACTGGAATGCAAAAGTAGGAAGTCAAGAAACACCTGGAGTAACAGGCAAATTTGGCCTTGGAATGTGGAATGAAGCAGGGCAAAGACTAATAGAGTTTTGCCAAGAATATGCACTGGTCATAGCAAACACCCTCTTCCAACAACACAAGAGAAGACTCTACACATGGACATCACCAGATGGTCAACACCGAAATCAGATTGATTATATTCTTTGCAGCCAAAGATGGAGAAGCTCTATACAGTCAACAAAAACAAGACCAGGAGCTGACTGTGGCTCAGATCATGAATTCCTTATTACCAAATTCAGACTGAAATTGAAGAAAGCAGGGAAAACCACTAGACCATTCAGGTATGACCTAAATCAAATCCCTTATGATTATACAGTGGAAGTGAGAAATAGATTTAAGGGCCTAGATCTGATAGATAGAGTGCCTGATGAACTATGGATGGAGGTTCATGACATTGTACAGATGACAGGGATCAAGACCATCCCCATGGAAAAGAAATGCAGAAAAGCAAATTGGCTGTCTGGGGAGGCCTTACAAATAGCTGTGAAGAGAAGAGAGGCAAAAAGCAAAGGAGAAAAGGAAAGACATAGGCATCTAAATGCAGAGTTCCAAAGAATAGCAAGAAGAGATAAGAAAGCCTTCTTCAACAATCAGTGCAAAGAAATAGAGGAAAACAACAGATTGGGAAGGACTAGAGATCTCTTCAAGAAAATTAAAGATACCAGGGGAACATTTCATGCAAAGATGGGCTTGATAAAGGACAGAAATGGTATGGACCTAACAGAAGCAGAAGATATTAAGAAGAGGTGGCAAGAATACACGGAAGAACTGTACAAAAAAGATCTTCATGACCAGATAGTCATGATGATGCGATCACTAATCTAGAACCAGACATTCTGGAATGTGAAGTCAAGTGGGCCTTAGAAAGCATCACTACGAATAAAGCTAGTGGAGGTGATGGAATTCCATTGGAGCTGTTTCAAATCCTGAAAGATGATGCTGTGAAAGTGCTACACTCAATATGCCAGCAAATTTGGAAAACTCAGCAGTGGCCACAGGACTGGAAAAGATCAGGTTTCATTCCAATACCAAAGAAAGGCAATGCCAAAGAATACTCAAACTACCACACAATTGCACTCATCTCACATGCTAGTAAAGTAATGCTCAAAATTCTCCAAGCTAGGCTTCAGCAATACGTGAACCGTGAACTTCCTGATGTTCAAGCTGGTTTTAGAAAAGGCAGAGGAACCAGAGATCAAATTGCCAACATCTGCTGGATCATGGAAAAAGCAAGAGAGTTCCAGAAACACATCTATTTCTGCTTTATTGACTATGCCAAAGCCTTTGACTGTGTGGATCACAATAAACTGGAAAATTCTGAAAGAGATGGGAATACCAGACCACCTGACCTACGTCTTGAGAAATCTGTATGCAGGTCAGGAAGCAACAGTTAGAACTGGACATGGAACAACAGACTGGTTCCAAATAGGAAAGGGAGTATGTCAAGCTGTATATTGTCATCCTGCTTATTTAAATTATATGCAGAGTACATCATGAGAAATGCTGGACTGGAAGAAACACAAGCTGGAATCAAGATTGCCGGGAGAAATATCAATAACCTCAGATATGCAGATGACACCCTCTTATGGCAGAAAGTGAAGAGGAACTAAAAGGCCTCTTGATGAAAGTGAAAGAGGAGAGCGAAAAAGTTGGCTTAAAGCTCAACATTCAGAAAACGAAGATCATGGCATCTGGTCCCATCACTTCATGGGAAATAGATGGGGAAACAGTGGAAACAGTGTTAGACTTTATTTTTTTGGGCTCCAAAATCACTGCAGATGGTGACAGCAGCCATGAAATTAAAAGACGCTTACTCCTTGGAAGAAAAGTTATGACCAACCTAGATAGCATATTCAAAAGCAGAGACATTACTTTGCCAACTAAGGTCTGTCTAGTCAAGGCTATGGTTTTTCCTGTGGTCATGTATGGATGTGAGTTGGACTGTTAAGAAAACTGAGCCCTGAAGAATTGATGCTTTTGAAGTGTGGTGTTGGAGAAGACTCTGGAGAGTCCCTTGGACTGCAAGGAGATCCAACCAGTCCCTTCTGAAGGAGATCAACCCTGGGATTTCTTTGGAAGGAATGATGCTAAAGCTGAAACTCCAGTACTTTGGCCACCTCATGCGAAGAGTTGACTCATTGGAAAAGACTGTGATGCTGGGAGGGATTGGGGGCAGGAGGAGAAGGGGACAACCGAGGATGAGATGGCTGGATGGCATCACGGACTCGATGGACATGAGTCTGAGTGAACTCCGGGAGATGGTGATGAACAGGGAGGCCTGGCGTGCTACGATTCATGGGGTCGCAAAGAGTCAGACACGACTGAGCGACTGAAATGAACTGAACTGAACTGAACTGAACTGAATATATATACTGCATCTTCACCTGTTGATGGGGTATTTAGGTTGCTTCCACTTCTAGGCTATTGTAAACAGTGTTGCTATGAACCTAATATGTTTTTGAATTATAGTTTTTTTCAGATATATGCCCTGCAGTGGGATTGCTGGATTATATGTCAATTCTATTTTATTTTTCTGAGGAACTTCCATATTGTTTTCCACTGTGGTTGCATCAACTTACATTTCCACCAACAGTAGGAGGGTTCCTTTTTCTCTGTTCAAGAGGGTCATGCTTCTTGTCTTTTGATAGCAGCATTGCAGTGGACAACCTATTAAGGAATTGGCAATAAAGGAGACAGATTTCTACAGATATTGATGCCTAGGTGTTAATGCCACAGCCTCAAAACTATCTGTTTTTAGGACCTCCTGAAAATAACCTAGCCATTTAAAAACTCATCAAAGGTTAAGAGCTACTTGATTCTGACCTTTGCAACAAAATGAAAATAATTTATTAATAATGGTAATAACAACCTACACCTAATAGACTGAACAAAGACCATAAGTTGTTGTATAAATACTCATTGAATTCCCAAAATAACTCTATTAGCTTGATTCTGTTATTATGTCTACCTTAGTGGAGATAATTTGCTTTAAATTAATTTTTGAAAATTGAAAGTATTAAATGTAATTGCCCTAGTAGCTTAACAAAAAGATTTTAAAATATAATTCACTGGTTTTTTTTAAACACTACTTGTTAACTCAGTTAATTTGGGATTTTATCAGTGGGGGTGGGTTTACATCAAATTTTCTGTTAGGGCACATCTGATAAATAAAGGTTTTAGCACATAGATGTTGATTTTTTTTTTTATCGTTTAAAACCAATTTGCTTATCTCCTCATTCAGTCCAATAGGAATGTCTGTTTGCATCTTCAAGTTGAAATTTTCCATTGACTGCTCATTTCTCTTAAAACTCCTTACCTACTCTGTGTAGGAAACAGACTAATGAAACGCTTTAATTCTTTTCCCATCTACTGATCCTAACTGCCCTTTCCTCCTTTGATATCCATTTTTATGTACAAACTCTGAGCCTGTAATTAAGATACCCCAAATACGTGCCACTGCACTGTCACATTACTTCTTAAAGGACAATTGAGATGATAAGTAACATCTTTGGAATCCCTCACTCTAGCTGACACACAGTAGGTTTTTAGCTTCTATTCTCTTTCTGTTTTTACCTATAACATCTAGTGCTGGGCACTGGGACAATGGTTTTGCATGTTTTAACTGAATTTAATTCTCACAACAACCCTATGAGGTAACTTCTATTTATACCCGAATTTCACAGATGTGAAGACTGAGGCACAGAGTCATTTTCCCAAGGTCATAGCTATATTAGATTGAGAAATCAGAATTTAAAACCAGCAGGGACTGTCTCCTTTGCAATCAACTAGTAATCTAGTGAGTAAACTAGTTTCCTGGACTTTTGTGAGCCATTTTAACAAAGCAGTTGAACCCAGGGAGAGGAGTGTGGGAACCTCTGATTCATAGACAGTTGATCACAAGCACAGGTGATAACCTGGACTTGTTTGTCATTGGTGTCAGAAGTGGGATGTGGGTGTCTTGTAGAACAGAGCCCTTAACCTGTGGGATCTGATGCTATCTCCAGATAGAGTATCACAGTTGAGTTAAATTGTAGGGCACCCAGCTGGTGTCCAAGTATTGCTTGAAAATGTGTGGAAACCCTCCATACATTGGAACTGGTCATCGGCACCCTGAGTAACTCTCTCCACCCCAATCTTCCTGTCCTCCACTGTTAAGAGTCTGGGCATCTTGTATTAACATTAATAGTTTCGCTACATCCTGTGAGCACCTTATAAATAATCATTTTCTTAAACTGTCTTTATTTGTGCCAGAGATAGCGTAGTTTTACTGAAAAAATAATCTTGGGATGTCAGTTTAATGTTCATTTCTCTCTTAACACAACAGAAGCATAAATGTTCAATTGCAAACCCCAGCGACTCTGCTTCCTTCCTACTGTTGCCTTGCAAAAGTCAAGTGCACATTCTTATTTTCACCTTGTTCTGAGGGTTCTAAATCCTTTGTTACATATCAGTCAATCAACTCTATAAAGATATGAAATATGCATCTGAATACTTCCCAGGTTCTGTATCAAAGTAATGCACACTTAACAATCATTGAAAGCACCCTTGAAGTGTGCAAAACTCATTATTTGAAAGAGAAAAATATGTTCCATCTGTGAATGGCTTCTCTCTAAATGATTGACACAAAGGATATTTGTACTGTAGAATGAATCAAAAAATGCACTATCTGGAGCATTTGAAGATATTTCTGTGGCAGGGTCATACAGAACAGCACCAAAGACCTCTCTCAAGACAGTGCTGAAAACCTTGAGTTTTACCAAAAGGACAATTCTGCCTTTTAGCACTCTGAATCTTCTTTGTGCCCTATGTGCTCAGTAGTGTCTGACTT
The DNA here is from genome assembly GCF_023091745.1 of Budorcas taxicolor. Classification (NCBI taxonomy): domain Eukaryota; kingdom Metazoa; phylum Chordata; class Mammalia; order Artiodactyla; family Bovidae; genus Budorcas; species Budorcas taxicolor. Next base: position 49,359,594 of record NC_068926.1, on the reverse strand, counting down.
TTTGCAACGCTTTGGACTGTAGCCCGCCAGGCTCCTCTGCCCATGGGATTCTTCTTCCTTCTAGGGGATCTTCCTGACACAGGGATTAACCCCACGTCTCCTGCATCTCCTGCTTTGCAGGCAGATTCTTTATTTCTGAACCATAGAGGAAGCCTTTTCTTTAGAGTTTGCTGAATTAGGCCATGATTCCAATGTTTATCATTTCTTAAATAGTGTGTGATTTACCAACAAATTATTCATTTTTAATTACGCAAATGATTGCTAGCACTTTCTTGACCATTCCTTGCCTGCTGCAAAACCTGGTTCTTACCCTTTAAAATGGCTATTGCTTTTTAAAACCTTTTCTTCCTTCCTTTTTCTTTTTACCTCTCCTCCCTGGTCCTCTTCTCTGAGTCATGCATTTTATGTTCTAAGTTATTCCTGAAACACTTTGGTTTTATTTTCTTGCAGTTTGGGGGGAGCTTTTTTGCTTTAACTGTAGCCACATGAATGAATGGTACCATAAAAGATATCAGGAAAGCCTGGACCCCCATCCTGCCCCCATTATTAACAGGCTGTGAGACCAGGTGTCAACTGCAGTACTGTGTGTATAAAATAGGGCACTATGACTCATTTGTGGAATCTTTTTCAGAGGAATAAAGTTTTAAAAAATTAATTTTTATTGGAGTATAGGTGCTTTACAATGTTGTGTTAGTTTCTACTGTACAGAAAAATGAATCAGCTATATGGATATATATATATTCTTTCTGTTTTGAATTTCCTTCTGATTTAGTTACCACACAGCACTGAGTTCCAGGTTCTCATTAATTATCTATTTTATACTTAATATCAGTAGTGTATTTATGTCCTTCCCAGTCTCCCAAGTAATCCCCTCACCCTTGGAGTCCACACATTTGTTCTCTACATCTGTGTCTCTATCTCTTTTTGGCAAATAAGATCATCTACGAAGGCTAGTTAAAACAAATTCCAGTTATACATGGAAGACTTACACACACTTACTTGTTCAGTCACTAAGTCATGTCCAACTCTTTGCGACCCCATGGACTGCTGCATGCCAGGATTCCCTGTCCTTCACTGTCTCCCAGAATTTGCTCAAACTCATGCCCATTGACTCGGTGACGCCATCCAACAATCTAACCCTCTGTCATCCCCTTCTCCTCCTGCCCTCAATCTTTCCAAGCATCAGGTTCTTTTCCAAAGAGTTGGCTCTTTGCATCAGGTGGCCAAGTATTGGAGCTTCAGCTTTAGCTTCAGCATCAGTATTTCCAGTGAATATTCAGGGTTGATTTCCTTTGGGATCGACAGTTTGATCTCCTTGCAATCCAAGGGACTCTCAAGAGCCTTCTCCAGCACCACAGTTGGAATGCATCAATTCTTCAGCACTTTGCTTTGTTTATGGTCCAACTCTCACATTCATACATGACTTACTTCACCCCTTCACCTAAGGAAGGGGTGGACATATCAACACAATTCTGTCCATGGAAAGAAGGAAGGCTAATAACTGGATTGTTGGTCTAAGGAAGGAAATCTTGGTGCCTGCAGAGAAGGTGGCCAAGAAGTGCTGGTCTGCTGTAGAATCTCAGAAAAGTGGAGGTGCCAGGTACCTTTTAACAGTAGCCCAGAGATAGAGCTGAGAAGGATGCTAGTTCACAGTATCTGAACAGGGACAATTAGACCCCACACCCACCCCTTCTGCTCTCCTTGCTGGTCGAGGATCTGTGTTCTACCAGGGAAGTGATGGGAAATTGACACGGGGGCTTGGCTGTGGTGAATATGTCCACGCCCCCCAGACTGGGAAGGATTGGATGAGACAAGAAATGAGGGAAGCATCCCACGGATGGATTGGGAAGAATGACAGAACACCCTTGGTCTGGATTCAGGGGTGAGGCAGGATACTCGTTATTCCTCTTTTTTTTTTTTTGGCCCAGAGACATCAATGTGTTTAGAGGCAGCCAGGCTTGAGGATGAAGATGACAACTCTGCCAGCAGAGGGTCTGGAATCTTGGCACTTGGTGGCTCTGAGACCATCCGTAAGTCATATACAGTGTCTGGGCCTCAGTTTCCTTGTCTTTAAATGGGCATAAGAATCGTGCCAACTGCATAGGACTGTGAAGGGAGGGCAAAGGAGGTTACAGACACAGGAGGGCATTAGAACAGGGTCTGGTACAAAGTAAGTGCTGTTACAAGTGTTTGCTACAAATCATTTTTCTCTTAAATGTTTTCCAGGACACACACACACACACACACACACACACACACACACACATGCACTGGCATGACTACGTGGCTGTTCGTTTGATAATTAAAAAGAAGGAAGGAAGGAAAAAAGGAAGAAAGGGAGAGAAAGAGAGAGGGAGGAAAAACAACAGAGACAGAAAGAAATGAAATCTGTCAAGAATAAATCAGATTTATGTCAAATGTGCACTACTGTATGTCAAATAGCTAGTGGGAAGCTGCTGTACAGCGAAGGGAGCTCAGGTCGGTGCTCTGTGATGACCTAGAGAGGTGGGCTGAAGGGGTGGAGGGAGGTCCAGAAAGGAGGGGATGTATGTATACATAGAACTGACTCACTTCGCTGTACAGCAGAAACTAGCACAACGTTTTAAAGCAACAATACTCCAACACAAATTTTTTTTGATAAAATGCAAATCCAATGAAAATTAAAAAAAAAAATCAGAAGCTAAGTAAAATGTTACTTTTGGGGGAGTGATGAGAATGGCATAGGGGCATGTCACAAGACTTCAAGGCCTTCTTAGGGTGCCTAGTTTTATAATTGAGCATTGTATGGATATAGACCACTAGGGGAAAGATAGGAACAATGGGTTTAAATGTTTTCTTTTCCTATATTACCCTGTTTGAAATTTTCCACAAGAAAAGGTTGAAATAAACAGATAACCTTTAAGGAATCTTTATTAGATGTAGCTGGGACTTATCCAATACTATAAATCACTCCAGAGCATTTACTATCAAGGTATTTACACACACACACACACACACACACATACACACATGCATGCTCATGCACACTCCTCTGGAAATATGTTTTCAGTTTTTTATTTTCCTGATCATGACCTAAGTTTTCCTGGTATTTTGCAGGATGTCACTAACAGTACTTGTATTTTTCTGAAACTATTTGAATCATTTCTTGATTTCAGTGAAAACAATCAGCACTTATTAATCATAAGATTTAACTTTTATTTTTTTCCTGTTCATATTGTGAGCTTCCTTCAGCTTCTTATTTTCGCTTGATATTTGTAAATCAAAAGATTTAAGCATCATCTGCAAACTCTGTTTCATAAAAAAAAAATCCCTCCTCCAGACCATTTGTAAAACATTCAGTAATGCTAATCCAGAGGCAAGTCTGTTGGTGATTCATTATCCAGAAATATTCCTTTTTGCTTCCTGCTTTTAAAAAATGAATTATTTCCTCCTACTGCTGCTGCTGCTACTAAGTCGCTTCAGTCATGTCCAACTCTGTGCGACCCCATAGACGGCAGCCCACCAGGCTCCCCTGTCCCTGGGAGTCTCCAGGCAAGAATGCTGGAGTGTGTTGTCATTTCCTTCTCCAATTATTTCCTCCTGACAAAATGCTTTTCCTGAGCCCAAGACTGTTAATGAATTGAGCATGTATGGGTGTCAGTCATTGTCAGAGGGTTTTGCATAAAAGCTAAATTAATTGGCTCCACTTACTTCCTATTTTCTCTGCTGTTTTTAGGAATCAATGGGCTCATGATATGTAATAAAAAGCAAATGTCACTTTGTTAGTGTCTTATCATAAGTGGTGCCAACTGTCCCATCTATTAATATAACAAGTGGGCATGGCTGGAGGGATAGCTCACAGGCATTTCCTTGGGTTGAGGTGATCAATAACCTGGAAATAGAAGCATCATAAGACACACTTGATAAATGTTTCTCTAGTGATGGAATATATTTGGAGGATGCATTTTTGCTTGACTATCATTTCAGCCCTGCTTGCCCTGATGTCAATAAGACGTAAATAATTCCAAGCTGCTGTACCTCTATCTACAGGAACTGAGAGTTAACTTTGTGTAAAGGACTGGTAGAAACTTTATCTCATGAAATCATGGTGGCAACATTGATAAGCTGCGATCCTTCCCATTTAATGACTGAGGGTGTGGCGATTACTGGACGTTGAAGATTGTCTTAGAGTCATGTCATAAGCCTCCGAGCTGGGCCTGGAACCCAAGTCTATCCGATGATGAAGTCTTTACTCTTTCTCTGTGCCACTGTCATCACTGAATTTCTGCAGAGATCGTGGATCTTTGTGGTGCTATACAATGTATGAGATGCATTCACCTCTCAATGGACTTCTGGGTTCTTTCCATATCTCAGCTATAGGCATATCCATACCACTTTTATTTGGCCTTAAAAAGAAGGAAATCTCTATAAAACATTGTAAAGCAACTGTACTGCAATAAAAATCAACTGATAAAAAAGAAAAAGTATATGTATGGCTGAGTCCCTTTGATGTTCACCTGAAATGACCACAACATCATTAACTGGCTATTCCCCAACAAAAAATAAAAAGTTCAAAAATAAAACAAAAAAGAAAAATCCTAAAATAAACAAATGAATGAATGAATGAATAGCTGGACCCAGCACTCTCTATTGCATTTTATCTTGGTGAAAAAAGTAAAAAAATCAGGAAAAGGTTATCTATATAAAATTAAGACCAGTACAGATAGATGTTTTAATTCAAGCATCATCTGTTAATTGATTTATTTGAATCTCAATGGCAGTATGCAATTTCCCATTAAAATGAAAGCCTTTTTCACAACTTTAAAAAAAAAAGAAGGAAATCCCACCATTTGTGACAACATGGATAGACCTGAAAAGCATAATGCTACACAAATAAGCTTTGTGAGTTCTTTTTCTGAATAAATGCTTTTGTGAAAAGAAGGTTTATTTTGAAAGTCATTTGAAAGATGGTGGTTTAAGGGAGGAGACCTAAGACCCAAAGGCTGTAGGTTTCAGATTCATATTTTTCCCAACTCCTATCAATGGTTTTGGTCATGCAAAAATTTGCCTTCTTTGATAATTTCTTCAGCAATTCCCAGGAAATTGGTAGATTCTGGGAGAAGGGATCTTTACTCATAAGCCATCTTGGTTTTATTTTATTTTTTAAAAACTGGTGTATAGTTACAATATTGGTTTAGTTTCTGCTGTATAATGAAGTGGGGCTTCCCTAGTAGCTCAGTTGCTGAAGAATCTGCCTGCAATGCAGGAGACCTGGGTTCGATCACTGGGTCGGGAAGATCTCCTGGAGAAGGAAATGGCGACCCACTCCAATACTCTTGCCTGGAGAATTCCATGGACAGAGGAGCCTGGCAGGCTATAATCCATGGGGTCACAAAGAGTCGGATAGGACTGTGTGACTAAATTTCACTTTTCAATGAAGCGAATCCGCCATATGCATACAGGTATCCCCTACCCTTTGGACCTCCGTTCCATGGCTCTCCCTCAGGCTCACCCATCTAGGTCATCACAGAGCACCGAGTTGAGCTTCCTGTGCTATTTAGCAGCTTCCCACCAGCTATCTGTTTTCAAATGACAGTGCACACCTGTCAGTCTGCATCTGCCAATTCGCCTCCTCCCCTTACACACACACATGTCTATTTCCTGCCCTGCAATAGAGTAAAACTTTATTTCCAGGAGACAGTGTGTTAGCTGGAGATGGGTATATATATTTTAAACATCAAGGTAGATGTAATATGTTCAACAAAGTGAAGCAGGCTCGCCCAGAGGTGAAGAAGGGAGGGTCTCTAGTTTTTGCTTATCATCTTGCTGCAAACAGACATCCACACATGGAAATGGTCCCCAGCACCTCCATTACACCACATGCATGAAGCTTCCTTGGCAATATTTGGCCAAATTCGGGCTGATTATTCAGGAAGCACAGCTGGCTACCATGCTGGGGAAGAACAAAGAAATTGCAGCTGGAGAAGGAGGGGGAGGAGTTTTCTCAAAGAAAAACTGATGCCTAGTGATCTGGGCCTTTTGTTGTTTCTGTTTAAAATGAGGAAACTGGCTTCAGAGCTTGCCTTTGCCACTGTCCACACTGGGAGAAATGCCAGCTCGGAGCAGGGGAGCATGCGCACCTGCTTCCTCTCCGAGCCGGCCCACCTGGGGGCCTCCCTGAGTACAGCAGCCCTTGGCCTGGCTTTCGCTATAATTTTGAGAGGCAACCCAGCCCTAGGAGATTACTCAGTGTAGCCTTGTTTTACAGAGTTATTGGGTTTGTTGTAATAAAATCAGTGAATATCAGTGACATTTGGTTAAAAAGTGGCACTCTGAAAGACACATCCAACTTATAAACTGGGTGTCTGTTTTGTTTTGGATTTGTTTCTATTTTTTTGTTTGTTTGTTTGTTTTTTGATTGGGTCCTCCTAACGCTTCAGTACTTTGGCCACCTGATGCAAAGAGCTGACTTATTGGAAAAGACCCTAATGCTGGGAAAGATGGAAGGCAAAAGGAGAAGTAGAGGACAGCAGAGGATGAGATGGTTGGATGGCATCATTGACTCAATCGACATGAGTTTGAGCAAACTTTGAGAGATAGTGTAGGACAGGAGAGCCTGGCACATTGGAGTCTGTGGGATCACAAAGAGTCGGACAGGACCTATCAACTGAACAACAGCAACGATCTAACGCTTCACCATCCTGGCTTCAGTTCAGGAATGTTAAAAAATACTGACCTTCCCCCAGAAACATGGACTCACATTTTCTTTCTTTTTTTTTGAACCCACCTCTTCTGGAATAAGATCCAGCCATCAGTATTGAAACAAGAGTGTTGAAACAACAGTTGATACAACACTAACAAAAACTTTGCAGGTGATTCAAATGTACAGCCAAGGATGAGAACCACAGGCCAACTGTTGAAATATCTGTAGTACAAGATTCTTTGTTTGGATTAAAATATATGTCAGGGCAAGTCTCGAGCCTCAGTAGAACACTGAGGATTTCTCTCATGATAAAGTTCACTGACAATGACAGAAATCTGTAGGATGGAAGCAAACAAACAAACCTCAAGGTACACAGCGCAGGTGTCATTTGTCATAGACTAGCCAACATCCCACCTGTGTTATGATAAGTGGCTCTAGTTGTGCGGTTTTCCCTGCCCTTCACAGTTGGGATCTGGGGGTTTCTACTGGTGATGATAAAGAATGGTTCTCAGACATTTCCATGGCAGAGGAGGTGAGTTATTACTCTGGGTTAAGTTTAATGAGGGAAAAAATAAGGCTGATGAGCTGCTTTGTAGGAAGGTCTGCTTTTCCCAAAGTACTGATGCTGCTGGCTTAGTCTTCTAACCTTGCACAGGGATGAGAGGCAGAAACTAAGGTTGGTTCGTGGTCTTCGAGATAAAATGATCAGTCATAGATTTTTATTTTTTTAATTAATTTATTATTATATTGCCATGCCCAGTGGCTTGCAGGATCTTAGTTCCCAACCAGGGATGGAACCCATGCCCTCTGCAGTAGAAGCATGGAGTCCGAACCACTGGACTGCCAGGGAAGTTCCCAAGTCATAGATTTTTAAATATCCATCTAATAATGTTGGGGACCTATCAAGTCTGTGAATGCCTTTGCTCTTGGCCTCAAGGGATCTGGGTACCTCAATATAAGAACTGAACCTTCTTGCTCATTGTTTTTTTACTGAGAGATACTAATGATTTTAGAATTTTTAGTGAACAGCAATTCAAATTTGTCTGGAAATGGAAGATTTCCCAGGATACAGTATTTTTCAGTTCTAAGACCATACCATCCACAGTTGGTCACCCTAACACTGCAAACCAGGTCTTTAATAGACAACCCCACAGATGCACTCGACTTCCTCATCCAAACTGTGTGTCCGCTGCACCCCAGTTGTGAGTTTTTTGAAACTCTAAGATGATTCTTTATGGAAACTTGCCCCAAACATTCTCTGTTTTTGTTGTTTAGTCGTTAAGTCATGTCCAACTCCTTGCGATCCCATCGACTGTGGCCTGCCAGGCTCTTCTGTTCATGGGATTACCCAAGCAAGAATATTGGAGTGGGATACCATTTCCTTCTCCAGAGGATCTTCCTGAATCAGGAATCGAACCTGTGTCTCCTGCCTTGGCAGGTGGATTCTTTACCTCTAAGTCACCAGGGAAGCCGTTCTAGACTTGCCCAAATGATACACCACCACCTCCTCCACTCTATACTTTTACATAGTGAGTCCTTTAATACTTTCAGGCTCCACTCAGGGCAAAAGAATCTGTTCCATGAGTTTTAAAATTGGCGAAGAAGTGTTGATTTGATGCTTACAGGTGGCATGCAAAGGCTGGTCTAAGAATGTTTTGAGGAATTTACTGCCGAAACATTCTCTTGCACTTTGATAAAACTGAGGAAGAGATAACTTTACTTAAAAGTATTCATCTTTGCTTTCTTGTCTCGTACCTTTGAGCTTCTGTATGTGAAGCAAACCTCATAAGATAGCCATTAGAAAAACCTGTTAATCAACCAAGCTAAGTTGATCAAGAGTACATCATTATTTATCTGATGTACATTATTATATATCCAGATATATCCATTATTCTCACTGAAGTCAGGGACAACCATTTTGACAGTCATATTAGTACGGAAGAAAAAACAGTCAAGGGATCATTTTGATAGAGTTTTATGGCCTAGGCTGGGTCATTTTCGGGTAGGTCTTACAAGGCAGGAAAAGAGTAGGGATTAGTTTGGAATTTGTGACCACAAGGACCAAAGTTTTGAATAGAGTCCTGATGAGAAAACTGTAAATCATGGTAAGCAGGATATTTTAGCTTGTTTACAGTTTCATTCTGACTCAAGTATTCTTTGGAGCAAGAAAAAAGATTGTTTGTGCTTGTTCTGAGTATTATTTAATATAGGAACAAGAAAATATGCCTGGTCTCATTTAATACAGAAACAGGTCATCACCCTGGTTTTGATTCACAAGTCTTTTGATGTTGTGGTCACCTATTGATTTTAGGAAGGGGGCAGTATGTAGTTGATTCTGGTTTTCTCTTCAGAGGATTCTCTCGCCTGAGAAATATTATGTCAAATCTTGGTGGGCTCTTTAATGTTGAGAATAACCCCCACTCCCACAGGTGGTGAGACTGTGATCTGCCTGAAATAAGTCAAACTCTTCCTGGAATTTGATGTGTAAGCAGAAACATACAAGAATTTTTAAAATGCTTGTAGGGACTCCCCTGGAGGACCAGTGGTTACGTTTCCTTGTTTCCAATGAAGGGGGCACAGGTTGGATCCACGGTTAGGGAATTAAAATCTCACACACCATGTGGTGAGGCCAAGAAAAAATAAATGGCTGTAGTTGATTTTTCCGGCTGGTTCATTTCTTTAATCCTTTCCCTAAAATTACCTTGTAACAGTAATTTTAGGGAAACCTAGAGTTGATCATATTAAGTGAAATAAGTCAGATAAAGACAAACACCATATGAAATCACTTATAGATGGAGTTTAAAAATGATACAAATAAGCTTATTTACAAAACAGAAACAAACTCACAGCCTTTGAGTTTCCCTTCCAGTACTCTCATATTGTATCAATTTTTCCTTCATTTTGTTGTAGTTATCTCAGTGAGTCAGAAAATTTGCCCCTGTTAGTTTAACCAGAAAGGGCTATTTGACACATTCAACCATTATTTACAAAAATATTATTTTCTTCATAGCCCATATATGATCTCAATACATCAATGTATCAATCTCAAGAAATGAATGCATAAGAAAACTACACTTGAGAATTAGATACTTAACCATCTAAGTAATCTCTTTCCCCAGAGGTGGGAGATAAAGTCCTTCTCATTCAGAAATATTTTTCATGTGTTTTTCTTTATTCAGCCTTGATTTGAATTCCTGCCAAGTGCCAGGCACTGTTCTCAGTTCAGTTCAGTTCAGTTCAGTCGCTCAGTTGTGTCCGACTCTTTGCGACCCCATGAATCGCAGCACGCCAGGCCTCTCTGTCCATCACCAACTCCCGGAGTTCACTCAGACTCACGTCCATCGAGTCGGTGATGCCATCCAGGCGTCTCGTCCTCTGTGGTCCCCTTCTCCTCCTGCCCCCAATCCCTCTAGGGGTGAGGAATCCCAGTGTACTGTGCTCAGTTGCTCAGTCATGCCTGACTCTTTGTGACCCCATGGACTGTAGCTTGCCAGGTTCCTCTGTCCATGGGATTTTCCACACGAGAATATTGGAGTGGGTTTCCATTCCCTTCTCTTGCCATTCCCTTCTCCAGGGGATCTTCCTGACCCACGGATCGAACCCTGGACTCTCACATTTCCTATATTGGCAGGCAGATCCTTCACCACTAGCGCTGCCTGGGAATGTCGCAGTATAGAGAATCCCTGCTGCTCGCATGGAATGTATGTTCTAGTGGCTGTAGACAGCGAGCAAGGAAATATATGTCAAATAGCAATCAATTTTAAAGAAAAATAAAGAGTAAGTATGATAAAGAATGCTGGTAAGTGAGGAGAGTTGCTATTCTATAAGGATGACTTCTCACTGAAATGTGATGTTTGGAGATTTCCCTGGTGGTCCAGTGGTTAGGAGTCCATGCTTCCACAGTGGAGAGTGTGAGTTCCATCCCTGATTTGGGAACTAAGATCCTGCAAGTCTCACACTGCAGCCAAAACAAAAACAAAAACCTTTTTCTAAAAGCCTTTAGGCATCACACAGATATGCTAAAACACATACAAACTGTCTCATAGCAAACAAAATGCATATTCACTATCATTATCGTCAAGTAAATGACAGCAACATTAAATACATCTGAAATGACTGATTATCTCCATAATAGTCTACTTTGATAGTAGACAGTGACAGGATAGGTATTGGAACTTCCCTGATGGTCCAGTGGTTAAGACTCTGTGCTGGGCTTCCCTGGTGGCTCAGTGGTAAAGAATTCATTTGCCAGTGCAGGAGACGTGGGTTTGATCCCTGACCCAGGAAGATCCCACGTGCCGAGGGGCAACTAAGACCATGTGACACAACTATTGAGCCTGTGCCCCAGAGCCCACACGCTGCAGCGCCTGAGCCTGTGCGCGGCAACCACTGAAGCCCGTGTGCCCTGGAGCCCGTGTGCCCTGGAGCCCATCCTCCACAACAGAAGAAGCCACCGCAGTGAGAGATCCGCACACCTCAAGTAGAGAGAAGTCCCCGAAAGCAAGAAGATCCAGCATAAGCCAAAGATCAACATACAATTATTAAAAAAAAGATTCTGTGCTTCCAATGCAGGGGGCATAGGTTTGACCCCTTGTCAGGGAACTAATATCCTACATGCCACGTGGGCCAAAAAAGAGAAAAGAAAGTAGAGAAATTATCCAATATTAGTAATAGTCTCAGGAAGGGAATCAATTCATGCAAATTTGGCCCAGAGGTAATCAATCAATTATGCCTGAGGACCAGGACTTTGAACCCTTTTTTCATACCTGAGCTACACAAGACACCTGGAAGACATCGTGAAATAAAAAAGCCACAGCCTGTTTAGGAGAGGAGAGAACACATGGATGTGTGCTGTGCTGTAGGACCTGGTGATGCCCAGGCAGCTGGGGTAGAGGGGCAGCCAACTTTCTAGGGAAGACTTCCACTGATCCTAGGGACTGGAGCAGGGAAAGAAGATAGAAGGTAAGTTCAAAGATGTTGAAACTTAAAAGAGATGAGGTTATGCCTGAGGATGAGGAAACTCACCTGTTAAAAGTTGGGGGTACCTTTTGAAGAGCGATGAGCCAGGTGACAAACAGTAAAGAGAGCTTATGTCTTTTAAATATGGACAAGTGCATTCTTTCTTTTTTCCCCCAACTTTTAAGAAACAATCAGTTGCAATGGGTCTTAGCTGCGGCATGTGGGGTCTATTTCCTTCATCAGGGATGGAACCCAGGCCCCCTGTTTTGGGAACACAGATTCTTAACCCCTGGACCACCAGGGAAGTCCCAAGAGCAGTATTTCTTGTAATCCTTTCAGGAACCCATCAGGGTAGAGAGCGACATCACATACATATACACACACATTTAACCTCTTCAGATTTTAGTATATTTTCTTACCAAGGGAAAAATCTCCACAGTTTCTGCCCCCACTACAGCTTTGTTCCTCAGCTCCAATGAGGAAAGAGTAAGTTTTGTGTTGCGTCTTGACTTTGTGTTTCTAAGTGTCATGATTTTAATGATATTAAGACTGTTTGTGTGGTCTCCAGGAGTAATTCTTACTGTAACAGATTTTTGCCTTTGCAGTGAATTCAGAATGTAATCCTCAGAATTAGTTACAACACTGGTCCTATTCATATTCCTAATTTACAGGTGATAAACAAAATGAAAAACAGGAAAAGTATCTTCTGTACATTTCCAGCTAATCGTGAAGAAGAAATATTGGAATTAGAAAGTCATCATGAGGAAAGACTTACCTAGATCAGAACCATCAATGCTGAGCCCACTTAATGTGAGATGGTTAAAGATGGCACCACTGGACCCCACTGGCCAGCCAAAGTATTTGCCTGTACGTGCAATACGGCAGGAAGTACAAACACAATCAATGAAATATTCTTGCCAAAAGACGTCAACGCAATCTAATCAAGCCTCCAGAGAAAAAGAGGGAAGGGAACTTCCTACAGGTTACAAGACTCTTAGGAGAGATGCCAACTAAATGCAACATTTTTTTAAAATGCCAATTCAGGCAAACTGGTTATTATAAGAACATTTGAAGGCAATCAGTAAATTTAAGAAACACTGGCTAAATGTTAGATAACATTAAAGAATCCTGTTAATGTTGTTAAGGGTTATAATGGCTTTGTAATTGTGCCTCCAAAGTCATTATTTATTAGATATATACACTAAGACGTTGGTTATTGAAAATAGATTGGTGTTTGTAATGTATTTTAAAATACCCAGAAAAGAAAATGAGATTACTCAGAAGTTGATAAATGGTAAATAAGCCCATGAACATTCACAACATTTTCATCTCTAGTTTTATTATTTCCACCATCAAGAGTTTTAAAATGTATAAAAGGAAAAATATATAAAAGATTCCATGTCCATCTCTGTAGTTCTCTTTGTTTACCTGAATTTATTTTTCTTCTAATCACTTTTCATTCCCTCCTACAGAATGTATTTCTCCCCTCCAGCATGTAAACTCATGAAGAATAGTCTTTATTTGATGTGCTGATGGTTGGATTAACCTCCAGTACGTAGAAGAGGGTCTGGCACACACTGATAGCCTGATGAACAGTGTGATTGTTAAATGATAATGTTGATGAAAGAATAAAAACAAAGGTAAAGAACAAGCAAATATTTGCATCTTATGAAACAGTCCTGGAGTTTGTGTCCAGGAAGATAGTAACTTTGGAAAATCCTATACTTCACCCCTCCCATTTATAGATTCACAAAACATTTTAACATTAATGCCTCTTGAAAACCTCCCCTTAAAGAATCTTGCTTACTTTTTGAAGAATTGACTTATTTCATTATAACGCTAACACTTCCCGGGCTTTATCCTTACAGAAGACACCGCGGAAGATGCTCACTTTCAGAGTGAAAGAGATATACTTTGAGAGGGTAAGGAATGAGAACCCAGCTTGGGACATGCATCAGTCTGGAAGAGGGGTTGGAGAGGCAGGGAGGTGGAACATAGGAACTGGAGCTTCATTCTTTCCTCATTGGTTCTCTAGCCACATGTTTTCAGAGATTCTCTAAATAAGATACCAATGGCCCTCTACCTTAAAGAGGGATGTGAGGGGAGCTAAGGGCAGGAGTGAAAAGCCACACCAGTGCTTTGTGGAGAGACCAGAGGCAGAAGAAATCGATGCCTCCAGGGAAGCATATTTTAAAAAAAAACAAAACAAAACAATTTTTTAATTTAAGTATAGTTGATTTGCAATACTGTGTAAATTTCTGCTGTACAGAAAGTGATTCAGTTATACCTATACATACATTCTTTTTCATAATGCCTTATCACAGGATATGGAAGAGGGTCCCCTGTGCTACACAGTAGGTCCTCGCTGCTATCATTCTATATGTATACATATTTGAATCTGCTAATCCCAAGCTACCTATCCATCCATCACCTATCCCCTTCACTTTGGCAAGCATGTTTGTTCTCTGTGTCTGTGAGTCTGTTTCTTTTTCATAGATAGGTTCATTTGTGCCACGTTTCAGATTTCATATATAAGTGATATCATATGGTATTTGTCTTTCTCTTTCTGACTTGTTTCACTTAGTATGATAATCTATCATTCCATTCATATTGCTGCAAATGGCATGATTTCGTTCTTTTTCATGGCTGAGTAATATTCAACTTCCCAGGTGGCTCAGACGGTAAAGCAACTGTCTACAATGCCATAGACCCGGGTTTGATCCCTGGGTTGGGATGATCCCCTGGAGGAGGAAATGGCAAGCCACTCCAGGACTATTGCCTGGAAAATCCCATGGACAAGAGGAGCCTGGTAGGCTACAGTCCATGGGGTTGCAAAGAGTCCGACACGGCAGAGTGACTTCACTTTCACTTTCTATATATATACATGTTCTACTATGTATATACATATATATATATGCACAAAGCACATCTTTTTTATCCATTCATCTGTTTAGATTACTTCCATGTCTTGCCTACCGTGAATAGTGCTGCCATGAACATTGAGGTACATGTATCTTTTTGAATTAGAGTTTTTTTCTGGATATGCTTGGGAGTAGGGTTGGTGGATCATATCATAATTCTAGTTTTAGATTTTTGAGGAACTTCCACATTGTTTTCCACGGTGGCTGTACCAACTTATACTCCTACCAACAGTGTGGGAGGGGACATTTTCAGAGAAGCCTCTCTGTACCCCATACCACCTGCCGGGGCATGGAATCCAGAGATGCTCTTTCAAGGCATCACCAGAACCAGATTATCTCTCTGAAGCCCACCCTAGAAAAATGAGATCAAAAGATTCTTGTGTTTCTACCTCACTTTGAAATAATCTACAAATGCTTCCAGAAATGCCTGAATTTGGAACCTTTCTGTTTCCCCAGCCTCCTACCATGTCTAAGCCACTTACCCTTTGGCATTCAGAGTTCTCCCCTGGCAAGGGCAGGGGGAGGGAAGCCAAAAGAGTAAGAACAAAAATATCTTTTTAAAAATCCAAATGCAACAAGAACAGAAAGCAAAATCTTTAATAGCTGGATTTGTCCAGTCTCTCTTAAAACATAATTATTTTAATAAATTCAGTACATTCTCCACTACTGCCTGTTTTAAAAGAGGTAGCAAGGTGAACTCTGCCAAACAAACCTTCATAAAAATCTAAGTCTAATTTTCACTGGGGAGGAAATTAAACAGAAAGACCCAAAAGCATGAAGTGAATTTTTATTGTGAGTAAGGAGGGCTTCCCAGGTAGCTCATATGGTAAAGAATCTGCCCACAGTGAGGGAGACCTGAGTTCAATCCCTGGATTGGGAAGATCCCTGGAGAAGAGTATTGTAATCCACTCCAGTATTCTTGCCTGGAGACATCTATGGACAAAGGAGCCTGGCAGACTACTGTTCATGGAGTCTCAAAGAATTGGACACAATTGAATGACTAACACTCTCACTTTTAGAGAGGATCAGGGGTTACCCAGGTGGTGCTAATGGTAAAGAATCTGCCTGCCAATGCAGGAGATGTAAGAAACATGGGTTCTATCCCTGATTTGGGAAGATCCTCTGGAGGAGGGCATGGCAACCCACTCTAGTATTCTTGCCTGGAGAATTCCATGGACAGAGGAGCTTTTTGGGTTTCAGTGCATAGGGTCTCAAAGAGTCAGACACACCTGAAGAGACTTATCACACATGCAAGGAGGACAAGAGAAGCACCCATCATGTCCACCACAGATGCAGAATGCATTGTCCATTTCAAGGAGCTGGGGTGTGTGGTGCAACTTATAACTTGAGGGAAAGTTACCAGACTCCTCTCAAACCACCTTCTCTACTCCTGTAAGATGCCTTTCTGGAGTTCACGCATCACCTCTGAGCAAGAACATGTGTCTGTAAGGAAAGGGATGCTCTGCATCCCCCAGCATCTCTCATTCAGCTCTGCAAGTCCCCAGGTCACCTTCACAGCCAGGGCCTCTGCCCCGGATCATTTGCAGGTGCTCAGTATTTCTTCCTGGGAAATAAGCCTAATTGATATATTTTCCAGCGTGTCGCCTCAGTCCTTCAGGAACCCACGGAACTAAATGAAAATCTATGTTGCACAGTCTGGATGAGAAGGTAGTCGTGTCTGTATTAAAATTAATGGGAGCAGCAGCACAAGCCACCGGCTTCAATTTCTTCAAGGCAGCGTGAACGTCCTGTCCGAAGTGCCAAGGGAGCAACTGCTATTTGAGTCCATGACCATGTTTTAAGCTTTAATAATGTTTGGTTTGAAAATGAGTAATAGAGGTCCTCTGTGATTTGAATCTGTATACTACATTACTTTCTTTCATTTCAAAGATTATTATCTTATAATAGGTACCCTTGCCCAGCACTTACTGTTTACCAAGCACTGCTCTGATAGCCTTAAACTTGCCTGCTTATTGCCCACTTACTGAATTCTCTAACCAGCCCTATGAGATAAATGCTATAGCGATCCTTTTCTTACAGACAGGGCTACTGAGGTACAGAGATGCTATGCAGTCCACTGGGGATGTATCCAGGATGCCATCTGAAGCAGGTCACCTGGAGTCTGTGTTTTTAACTCTATGGCAATGGGCCTTAGGGAGTTATGTGTTAGAGCCAGCTGGGACACTTTTTTTTTTTTTTTTAATGTGGGACTTCCACTTCCCTGGTGATCTAAGAATGTGACTAAGAATCTGCCAAAGCAGGGCACACAGGTTCAAACCTTGGTCTGGGAGGATTCCATATATCTCTGGGCAACTAAGCCCATGCTCCACAACTACTGAGTCCATTCTAGAGCTACCATGCTCCACAAGAGAAGTCACTGCAATTAGAAGCCCGTTCCCCGCAAGTAGAGTGTAGACCCCACTTGCCACAACTAGAGAACACCTGTACACAGCAATGAAGATCCAGTGTAGCAAAAATCATAAATAAATGAAAACACCCATGTGCAAGGTAGATTCCAAACAAGTAGTTCAGAAAACCTGCCTGGGGGAGATTATAGTAGAAGGACTTTAAGACCAAGCTGTATCCCTAGCTGACTGAGGGTGGGGCACTTAAGTAATTCATTTAACCTCTCTATGCCTCAGTAGTCCTCATCTGTCAAATGGGACAGTCCTGACTCCCACCTGGTAAGGCTGTTGTAAGCATTCCATGTAGGGTGGTCACCTGTCCTAGTTAACTCAGACTGAGCAGGGTCTTGGGACCTAGGACTTCTAGCACTTAAACTGAACAGGTGGGGACAAACTGGGACTGTTTTTGTATTATCACAAAGTGAACTGATGCTACCATATCAGCACACATTCCTCCAAGCGCTTGTAAGGAGACAGCAAGCAGTGGTTATTGGACTCATGTTTTATAGACATCTATTTTGCTTTAAGGGGCTTCCGTGGTGGCTCAGTGGTGAAGAACCTGCCTGCCAATGCAGGAGACTAGGGTTCAACCCCTGGGGGAGGAAGATCCCCTGGAGAAGGAAATGGCCACCCATGCTAGTATTCTTGTCTGAGAAATCCCAAGTGCATTAGGACTTGGCATCATTCAGGAGAGGAAGATGTTTCTGATCTGTGTATTGGCAGGGGTTTGTGTTTGTCTGGTGGTTGAGAAATAGCTAGGGCCAGGCATAATTTATTTCCATTTGTATACTGAAAGATGAAAAAAGCGTAGAAATTGTATTGTATTTTAATACTTACAATTACATTGATTATGCACTCATGCCTAATGACTGCTTTTGAGATCATGACAAATGCCCATCTTGGAATCCCTCTATCAGCCTGAGGCCTGGGTCATGTGACCCTTTAATCACAATCTTTTGTCCCCTGGACACTTCAGTGATGATACCACATCTCAGAGTGAGGTGTTTTAGCCAAGCCGATGTTAACGTCCAATGAAAACAGACTATGGAAGAAATAAGTCCTTGTTAAACTAAAACGATAGATTCTTCATCTTTATCTTGAAAATAGAGGGCACAGTACACACCGCTCCTTTAACATCCATCTAGGATTTATTCCAAGATGAATTGAAAGGACCCTGGGTCACCTCTTCCTTAAAACCTGTAAGGGTGAATGGGAATAAATATCCATGCCATTATCACTTTCTGCTGGGCATCACCCTGTATTGCAACTTGGCATACCAGTTTCAGGAGCGACCCTGGAATCAATTAACAGTGAGTTATTTATATGAGAAAGGGTCACAAAGTGTTTCCCAGCTTTTGTTTCATGAAAAACATTCTTATTCTTTTCAAATGCTGCTGGAGGCATAAATGTAAGTGACCAGATCCATCATCAGAATGAAAGAGATTTTCTATTCCTTTTCCAGATATCAAGACCTGGCCACCCAATGGATCCCTCAGTTCACCTTTGGAAAGTTGAGATATCAATCATGGCTGTGCAATTTTAGCAGTAGTCTTGCTACATGGACCTCTTTACAACCAGTGGGCTGGACCTGGTTAAATGCAGAAACAGGTGTGGTAGGTTCTTTCACCACCAAATGTGGATGTTTTGAGAGTCAGTTGTGACCAGAAATCACCAGTGAGAAGTTACAGGGTGACTGCCTTCAAGTACCCACCCTCTTCCCTTCCATTGTAAAGGGTGGCTTAGGGAGTTCCCTGGCAGTCCAGTGGTTAAGGCTTTGCCTTCCAATGCAGGGGGTGCAGGTTCGACCCCTGGTCAGGGAACTAAGATCCCACATGCCTTGCGGCCCCAAAAATCAAAACATAAAACAGAAGCAATATTGGAAAAAATTCAACAAAGACTTTAAAAACGGTCCACATCAAGGGCTTCCCTGGCGGCTCAGTGTTAAAGAATGCAGCTGCCAATGCAGGGGACACAGATTCGATCCCTGATCCAGGAAGATCCCACATGCCGCGGAGCAGCTAAGCCTGCTCGCCACAAGTACTGAAGCCTATGCTCCCTTGAGCCTGCGCTCTGCAACAAGAGAAATGCCTGTGCAGCAACGAAGATCCAACACAGCCAAAAATAAATTTAAAAAGTGCTGCTTAGAAACATAGCTCCCGCTCATAATAACCCAAACAAAATCTCCCCAGCAAGACAAAACCCTCACACCTCTCAAAGGAGCGAGCTGAGGCTCTCTGGAACTTTCTCTCTGTTGCAGTTCACAGCAAAACCAATCCATTCAGCGTCCCCATTCCTCTAGGCAATTCCTCCACTCACAAGGAGCAGCCAGCTAGTCTGTAAGTTAATTGGAGGGAATAGATATTCAACAAATGTGAATGTGTTGACTAAACTCACAAGCCAGATGTTCATTTCTTTAGGAGTCTTCCGGGAATTTGAGAAGGGATTCGGACATGAGAATTCCTGGTAGAGCCAGGAAAACATCTAGAATTGAAGTCTTTGTGGCTTCGATTTAATTGCCGATCACTTCAAAAGAGACTGCAGTCATGTGAGGTTCTTTGGTGAGCATTACATCTTTTTCTTTCTTTTTTTCTTTTGGGGGAAGGCAGCTTTAATTTTTAAAATTAATTTATTATATTTATTTATTTTTGGCTGTGCTGGGTCTTTGTTGCGGCATGCAGGCTTTCTTTAGTTGTGACAAGCGGGAGGTTCTCTCTAGTTGTGGTGCGCAGGTTTCTCGCTGCAGTCGCTTCTCTTGCTGCAGAGAAGGGGCTCCAAGGCAGGCAGGCTCAGTAGTTGTGGTGCAGGGGCTTAGTTGCTCTGTGGCATGTGAAATATTCCTGGACCAGGGATTGAACCAGTGTCTCCTGCATTGGCAGGCAGATTCTTAGCCACTGAACCACCAGGGAAGTCCAAGCATTAGATCTTTTTCAAGCAACAGGGTAAGATGTAGGTGAAACTCACCTTCATATTCCCAATGTTTCACCCGGTTAAACAAGATTACTGAGGTTTTCTCTCCCTTCCTTCTCCTGTGTTACTTTGGTGAGGACAGAGAAAGGAAGGAAAACTAAGCCAGAGATGATGCTTTCCTGATGGCTGTGTTTTGTTTTCAGATCTGAGAACAGATACACATCTCTTTGGGAAAGTCAGAATAACACTCACCACTTGTGCCCAAGCTCTCATATGCATATCTGTAGAAAGAACCAAGCAGACAGCAGTAGGGATGTACAAAACCATGAAAACACAGGGTGCAACTCCAAACGTGATCATGATTGAACCATGAGTTGTCTTCTAGAGTTGGAGATATATAAGTACATAGAGGAACACACTGCAAATGGGTAATATGTATTCGCAGTGCTGTTGTCCTTCTGTCACATTTTTATAACAATTCCCTTTTCTTGGGAACCCACTTATACCCTTGGAGGAAATGTAAGTTGGTGCAGCCACTATGGGAAACTGAATGGAAGCTCCTTAAAAAACTAAAAATAGAATTACCATATGATCCAGCATTCCCACTTCTGAGCATATATCCAGACAAAACTGTAATTCAAAAAGATATATGCATCCCTATGATCATCAGGGCTTCCCTGGTAGCTCAGTTGGTAAAGAATCTGCCTGCAATGCAGGAGACCCCAGCTCAATTCCTAGGTTGGGAAGATCCACTGGAGAAGGGATAGGCTACTCATTCCAGTATCCTTGGGCTTCCTTTGTGACTCAGCTGGTAAAGAATCCACCTGCAATGTGGGAGATCTGGGTTCGATCCCTGGGTTGGGAAGATCTCCTGGAGAAGGGAAAGGCTACCCACCCCAGTATTCTGGCCTGGAGAATTCCATGGACTATATAGTCCATGGGGTCACAAAGAGTTGGACACAACTGAGTGACTTTCACTTTCCTGTTCATAGCAACACTATTCCCAATAGCCAAGACATGAGATAAACCTAAATGTCCCCTGACAGATGAATAGATAAAGATGATGTGGTATATATATACACAACGGAATACTACTCAGCCATTAAAAAGGAAATAATGCAATCTACAGCAACATGGATGGGCCGAGAGATTATCATACTAATTGAAGCAAGTCAGAAAGACTAATATCATATGATATCACTTATATGTGCAATCTAAAATATGACACAGATAAACTTGTCTATAGAAATACAAACAGACACTTGGACATAGAAAAGAGACTTCTGGTTGCCAAGGGGCAGGGGGCTGAGGGAGGAATGGATAGGGAATTTGGGATTAGCAGATGCAAACTAGTATATACAGAACCAATACAGAGCAAGGTCCTACTGTATAGCATGGGAAACTGTATTCAATATCATGTGATAAATCATAGTAGAAAAGACAGGATGCTGCTAGGTCATTTCAGTTGGGTCTGACTCTTTGCAACCCCATGGACTATAGCCCACCAGGCTCCTCTGTCCATGGGATTCTCCTGGCAAGAATACTGGAGTGGGTTGCCATGCCCTTCTGCAGGGAATCTTCCTGACCCAGGGACTGAATCCAGGTCTCTTATGTATCCTGCATTGGCAGGCAGATTCTTTACCACAAGCACCACCTGGGAAGCCCAGTAGATATATCTGAATCACTTTGATGTACAGCAGAAATTAACACAACATTGTAAAATGTCTTCACTTCAATTTTTAAAAAGATACATTAAAAAAAAGAGTTGCCTTTTCTCTCTGTTTCAGAAAGTTTCCTATAAATGCAATGCTGTAGGAACATTCATCAGTGTTCCTGATGAATGTCACTGATGAACAGTGGCTTCATCATCCTGAGGGCACAGAGGCCCCTTCCATCAATTTCCAGTCACCAGTGCTTAGTGATGAGTTGTTCATTCTCAACCTGCTCCCATTGCAGCTTTTATCAGCTAAATCCATTCCGCTCTGTGGGATCATCTACATGGGTTCAGATGGTTCCCCAGAGAGATGCAAGTAGAAAAGCACCTCCCAAACGTAAAGAATTGGTGAACTCATGTAGAGCAACTCTGGCAGACCCCCAAGGGGTTAAAACTTCCTGAGACTCTCCATCAACAACTTTGAAATAATGTTGCCCTCCAAATGCTAAAATCCAGGTTACTGCCATAAAGAGGTTAGAACTTGGTAGCAGTTTTGCTTTCTTTCTTTCTTGCCTGTGCCACTCAGCCTTTGGGATCTTAGTTCCATGACCAGGGATTGAACCCATGCCCTCAGCAGTGACAATGCCAAGTCCTAATCACTGGACTGCTAAGGAAGTCCCCAGTTTTGGTTTCTTATTGTCTGCTCAATTGATTCATTTGTTAATTTTTGCCCTTAGTTATATAATAAACAGGATGGTTTATAAATCCCTGATAGAGACCCAAAGAAAGCTGATTTTATTTGATTTTTACCTGTATAGCAGGGAAATTATCAAAGGCTGATAATAAGGAAATCTGAATTAAAAGCCCAGACATGGCAGATATTTACCATGTGATCTTTGTCAATAATAATAATCATTGTGGTAGCAATAGAAATAATATGGCTATTGCTAATAATAATTATTATTTACCTAAGGTCTGCAAAGTCGCTTCAGTCATGTCTGACTCTGTGCGACCCCAGAGATGGCAGCCCATCAGGCTCCCCCATCCCTGGGATTCTCCAGGCAAGAACACTGGAGTGGGTTGCCATTTCCTTCTCCAATGCATGAAAGTGAAAAGTGAAAGTGAAGTTGCTCAGTTGTGTCCGACTCTTAGTGACCCCATGGACTGCAGCCCACCAGGCTCCTCCATCCATGGGAGTTTCCAGGCAAGAGTACTGGAGTGGGTTGCCGTTGCCTTCTCCCACCTAAGGTCTACCACATACCAAACAAGGTACTAAGACATTTGCAAAATTATTTCACTTAATTATGGCAATACAATCATGAGAATGCTCTATTGGTTTCTACATTGTACAGATGAGGAAACTGAGGCTCAGAAAAAAGAAGCAATGGACTCAGTGCCAGGCACTGAAAAAGGAATAGAGCTGAGATTTTAAATTCCAAATTGTTCTCTGCTTCTCAGCACTGGGGCAGCTGGCCTTTGCCTATCTCGTAAGCGTCTCCTGTATCAACCTCAATTAAAACCATTCAAAATATTCCACTTGCCATATTCTCCCTAAGGGTCCAATAAAACTCCTTATTAATTTTTATTTAACACAGTGGAGCATTTAGCCAAATTCCAGTTCTCTGTTCCAATTCTTTCACCCTCAGAGAAATGACTCCAAAGCTTAAATACCTCCCTGTCTTCATTATTGTCTGGGAGTTCAGCCAAATAATGTCCTTGGGGCTGAGGGAGAAAGGGAGCCAACAGTGCTTGTTTCTTTGTTTATTTCTGAGACAGATCAATGGGACCATTTTTTCAAGGGATATGTGTATCCTTGGAGGGAAAGGGAGGAGGATATAAGGAACTGAGAGAAGCGGGAAGGGGAGAAGGAGAACTGGGGGAACAAAGTACCAGGCAGAGAGAACAGCGAGTGCAAAGGCTGAGGTGGGGATGGTTTGAGATGCAGGCCTCAGGTGTAACTGAGGAGCCTTGTGGCCCGTGTGACTGGAGTACAGGGAATGGAGGAGGGACAGTGGGCAATGGACCCAGGGAGGCAGATAGGGCCACAGCACCCAGGGTCCTATAGGTTACTGAAAGGACAGTGGATCTGGCTTCTAAGGGTGATACCATTGGCAAGATGCTGAACAAAAGAGCAATGTTACCTTTTGTGGGGGAGGCTGATCCACATTTTAAAAAATTGCCCTTTCCTCTCCCCTAAACTATGGGATTGAGAGATGCAAACTACTTCTGCATAAAATGAAGAAGCCACGGGGTGGGGGAGGGATGGTTTGGGAGCCTGAGATTAGCAGATGCAAACTAGTATATGGTGGTGGTGGCGATTTAGTCACTAAATTGTGTTTGATTCTTTGGGAACCCATGGACTGTAGCTCCCCATGAAAGGTTGCTGCTGAACCACACTAAGGCGCTGGGATTCTTGGCCTCCAGAGAAGAATTCAATCCGGGGCCAGAGATGAGGCTTGATTGCTCAGAGCTTTTGTGTAATAAAGTTTTATTAAAGTATAAAGGAGATGGAGAAAGCTTCTGACATAGTCATCAGAAGGGGACAGAATGAGTACCCCTTTGCTAGTGTTAGGCATGGAGTTATATACTCTCTAGTTATTACAGTGAATCAAAAGAATGTCTGGAGGTTGTAAAGACCTCACTCGACCTACTCCCATAATTTTCACCTTAAGATAACAGGATTAGCCAGAAGGTTTTTTCCAGACACTGTCCTCAAACAGGATACATTATTGTTATATAATCCTAAGGAATGTAGAGGGACAAAAAATTTTTGTCCTTTCTTCCTTCTTGAGAACTCCAGACCCCTTTCTCCTTGAGGACCCCTGCACTTCTTATCAATCTGCCTAGGAATTTACTCTCTCACCCAGACTCTCTCACTCTCTCCATGGGATTTCCCAGGCCGGAATACTGGAGTGGGTTATCCTGCCCTCCTCCAGGGGATTTTTCCCACCCAGGGATCAAACCCATCTCCTGAATTGGCAGGAGGATTCTTTCCTCACTGAGGCACCTGGGAATACCCAATATATCATTATAAAAATATATATATACATGGAACAACAGACTGGTTCCAAATAGGAAAAGGAGTACATCAAGGCTGTATATAGTCACCCTGCTTATTTAACTTATATGCAGGGTACATCATGAGAAACACTGGGCTAGATGAAGCACAAGCTGAAATCAAGATTGCCAGGAGAAATACCAATAACCTCATATATGCAGATGACACCACCCTTATGGCAGAAAGTGAAGAAGAATTAAAGAGCCTCTTGATGAAAGTGAAAGAGAAGAGTGAAAAAGTTGGCTTAAAGCTCAACATTCAGAAAACGAAGATCATGGCATCTGGTCACATCACTTCATGGCAAATAGATGGGGAAACAGTGGCAGACTTTATTTTTTGGGGGCTCCAAAATCACCGCAGATGGTGACTGCAGCCATGAAATTAAAAGGTGCTTACTCCTTGGAAGGAAAGTTATGACCAACCTAGACAGCATATCAAAAAGCAGAGACATTACTTTGCCAACAAAGGTCCTTCTAGTCAAAGCTATGGTTTTTCCAGTAGTCATGTATGAATGTGAGACCTGGACTATTAAAGAAAGCTGAGCACTGAAGAACTGATGCTTTTGAACTGTGGTGTTGGAGAAGGCTCTTGAGTCTTCTGCAAGGGGATCCAACCTGTCCATCCTAAAGGAGATCAGTCCTGAATATTCATTGGAAGGAATGATGTTGAAGCTGAAACTCCAACATTTTGGGCACCTGATGCGAAAAGCTGACTCATTGGAAAAGACCCTTATGCTGGGAAAGATTGAACGCAGGAGGAAAAGGGGACGACGGAGGATGTGATAGATGTATGGCATCACCGACTCAATGGACATGAGTTTGAGTAAACTCCGGGAGTTGGTGATGGACAGGGAGGCCTGGCTTGCCGCAGTCCACGGGGTCACAAAGAGTTGGACACAGCTGAGCCACTGAACTGAACTGAGTCCTGTCGGCCTCTTGAGATCCCATGAACTGTAGCCCACCAGGCTCCTCTGCCGATGGGATTCTCCAGGCAAGAATGCTGGAGTGGGTTGCTCTTTCCTTCTCCAGGGGAGCTTCTCAACCCAGGGACTGAACCCAGGCCTCTCCCGCATGACAGGCAGATGCTTTACTGATTGACCAGCATGGGGAAGCCCAATATATTTGTCGAAATCCACAGAATGAACATTAAAAGTGAACTTTATTGTAAACTGTGGACTTTGGGTGATACTAATGCACCAATGTTGATCATCGGTTGTAACAAATGTACCATCTGCTGAGGGACCCTTAAGTGGGCAGACTGCATGGATGGGGGCAGGGAGGATATGGGAAGTCTCCCTACTTTCCTGGAAATTTTGCTGTGAACCTAAAACTTCTCTAAAAAATAAAGTCTTAAAAAAGAATCCCAAGAATGTCATTGAGGGTCTTCTGATACCCAACCCCAGCTCACTTCTCATCTTTCTCTTTGGCCCCCTCTTCCCCACCGGACACAGTCACTGGGGTTATTTATCCCACAGATTCACAGCGACATTTGGCCTCCAGCAAAGGTAGTCTGGTTTTCAGATGCCTTCACGCTCCTAACTGATGCACAGACTTGATTGACATTGCTGACCGACTTGGAGAAGAAAGTAAAATGTGTGGAGAAAATTTGTTTTGGGCCACTTCGGGAAGCCTTTGCACAGGTCACAGGTAGGAGCCGGTGGCAGCTGCCAGCGCACACGGACCACTGAAAGCCCAGGAGCCGTGAGCTTTCTCTGCAATTCCTCAATCTTGGCGGTGAGGCCTGGATGCTGATTAAGTAGCGAATGCCAGGAAATTAAAGATGTTCCAGAGCCTTCGTCTTGGCGGCCTCTTTTCTCCAGATGCCAGGGCACTGGAGCTCCTGCTTTCCCAAGTGACATGGATGTTGCTCCCTGGCCCAGAGATGGATGTTGAACAGATGGAAGGAACTCACTGACGGGGCCGCTCTCTTCCTCACCCCACCCATGATACAAAATTCAGTGTAAGGAGGAATAAATGAGAATCTCTATTCACTTGAAGCAGGGAAGACGCTTTTCAAATTTATGGCATTCATCCGGTGAGCTGCTCGAGGGGCGGAGAGGAGCACGTGGCAGGGTCCTTGGTGACGCCCTGATGCCCGGAACCGCCTCCATCACCTGTCATTCCCCGCGCGCGGGGGCGAGGACCTGGATCGTGAGCAGGGAGAACCTAGCTGGCGCTACCTTTGGCTTCCGGTACCCCTGCCAAGGCCAGCAGCACAAAGACTCTTCAGATGTAAAGTCCTGGATCATGCTGAAGACTGGGCATTGGCTGGTCTCTGCGCCAGGAACCATCCTCCCCTCAGACCCTGGGCTCCCTTCTCTATTACTTTAGCTTTGTTTTCAAATGTCAGCTTCTCAGGGGATCAATACTGATCTATTTGAAATTAGAACAGTGCACCACCACCAGCGGTATCTCTCCTAAAATTGCTCCTCTTTATTCTGCCGTCTCTGTTCTCTTGGCATTTTTCATTTTATCATGAGTTAATCACTACTGACACATAGACATTAGATTAGAAGCTTAACACTTAACTCACAATATTTAGAAGTGTGTTAGCCCTGAACCACTCCCCCACTCTAGTTTTATTTTTAAGTGAAAATACACTCAAAGAAAAATCTGAATATTCAAACCCATTAGACCGAATTTGTTTCTTAATTTCTTCTTTTTTAAAAGATACTCAGTAAGTCCTTATACACACAAACAAGTTCCATTCTGAGAGCACATTCCCAAGTCCAATTTGTTCATAAGTTCAACAGTTAGCCTAAGTTCACAACTAACACAATCAGTTATACAGTAAAGTACTGTAATAGATTTATAATACTTTTCACACAAGTAATACACAAAAAATAAACAAACATAAAACATAAAGCTTTTTAAACCTTACAGTCAAGGACCTTGAAACGTACAGTATAGTTGGCCTTCGGGGGCACATTCACATGTTTGAAAGTTTGCAATTTGAAGGTTATATGTAGGGAACTTACTGTATTTGCTTCTCCTTCATTCTTTCTCTCCCTCTTCCTCCTCCTTTTTCTTCTTCTTAGCTTTCTCTATCTTTTGTTCTCTCTCTCTCTCTCTCTGCTGAAATTCAGGGCAAAAGGTATGAAGACTCTAATACCAGAAACAGACAAGAAACCAACAGAAAACTCCTGCAGAGGCAGCATTGACATGAGCACCATTGCGGATTTTTTCAAATCAAATGATGCTCTTATGAAACCTGCATTTCCTTTTCTGTTGGGAAGGCTTGTGGGGCTTTTTGAACACCGGATTACAAGATAAGAACTGGGAACATATGATGTCTGTCCTGGCTGTAATTCTTGGCTCTCTTCACACTTTCAGCTAACTCTCAGGTTGGCAACAGTATAGGTATTTTTTTCCTTTGCTTGTTGCATGGAGGTGAGAGTCTTGACTGCCTGTTCAGCTGTGGATGGGGAACCAACCACAGAGATGCTTGCTCTCAGGGTGCTCCCATTACAGAGGGTGGACACCACTAGGGAAAATAGGAGGATGGGTAGGGGCTGTTTATCCAACCCCAGTCTTTGTTTCATTTTTTTTTTCCAGTAGAAAAAAAATACTCTGACTCCAAACAAAGTTTAAATACATTTTGTTTTAAACTAATCCCACACAAAGCTTCTCAGGTGGTTCCAGTGGTAAAGAATCCATTTGCTAAGCAGGAGATGTGCGTTCGATCCCTGGGCTGGGAAGATCCCCTGGAGGAGGACATGAAAACCCACTCCAGTGTTCTTGCCTAGAGAATCCCATGGAGAGAGGAGCCTGGTGAACTACAGTCCATGGGATTGCAAAGAGCTGGACATGACTGAAGCAACTCAACAGCAACAAATCCTATCCAGAATAGTCACACTCCATGGGAAAGGGTGTGGAGTAATGGCCAGGGTCCTTGTCTGGTGTATATTTTGTCCTGAATTCTGTGAATCCAGACAAAACACAGTAAGTATTGGTTACACTTCTTGGTCTCTTCTAAAATACAGGTACATTTTATTCAGCTGCAACTGAATGAAAAAGGGGTAACTCTGCAATTGCAATAGCTGTCCTAACAGAGCTGATGGCTTAGAAGTAAGTCAAAGACTTGACCTGGATTTACTTTTAAATGTGTTTTAAATTGAAGTATCTTTGATTTTACCTATCTGTATATCTGTATACTTTTGAATTCTTTTCCATTATAGATTTTTGCAAGATATTGAGCATAGTTCCCTGTGCTATATGGTAGATGCTTGCTAATTATCTATCTTATACATAGCAGTATGTATCTCTTAATCCCACATCAGTTACATGTAGGATCTTAAAAAAAGTATACAAATGAATTTATTGACAAAACAGAAATCGACTCACAGACATAGAAAACAAACTAATAGTTATCAAAGGGGAAGGCGGCAGAGAGGGATAAATTAGGAATTTGGGATAAGCAGATATACACTACTGACCGAAATTTTTGTCAGATTTTATTTTATGCC
Source organism: Budorcas taxicolor (assembly GCF_023091745.1). NCBI lineage: Eukaryota > Metazoa > Chordata > Mammalia > Artiodactyla > Bovidae > Budorcas > Budorcas taxicolor. The sequence continues at coordinate 49,330,543 of NC_068926.1, read as the reverse complement.
CTTGATGTGATTTCATTTACCACCTTTATGTGATTTCATTTACCACCTTCCCAGAATGTTGTCTTAAAAATGAGAGTGATGGGAGGTATGATGTTTCCTTTTTAGTGCATTAATATAAATGGAAAAAGCCTTAAAGTCAGTCTTTTATGTACAGACTTCACTAGAGGAGGAACCAAGAGAAAATTGCTGGGTCAATAAATTATTGGTGCAGATGGAAAGAGCAAATAGGTACTGAACATCTATGATGTGTCAAGAACCAAGATTTAACATTTTTCTCTTTGAATTCCCCCAATTAATACTACATCAGACAGTTTACAGGTAGAGGCAGAAAGAAAGTCAAATATGGCAAGACAGTGGAATTTCTGGGAGTATTACTATACAACTGCTATGTTGTAAGATTATTTAATCATTTAATTGGTGAACATTTGATCATTTCTAAAATTTCACTCTAATTCCATAATGAACATCTTTTTATGTGGGTGCCTTGGTGTGTTTCCCAAGATACTACTAAGTGAGCATTTGCTATGTGCCAAGGGCAGCTATGTTTTACATGTTATAATTTAATTGTCAAAGGGCATGGAGAAGTGGAATTAACATCCAGGCTATGGTTTCAGAGTGGGAGCCTGCCACCCCCTCCCATGAGGATATTCCCATTTATGAATGAGAAAGTCACAGAACATCAGAATTTCCTTTTCATTTTTATTTAAGTTTTCCAAATTTTCTATAACACACACCCATTATTTTGCATCTAAACAATATACTCACACACATAAAGATTTTTTAAAACCTGGTCCACATTAAAAAAAATTCTTTTATAAAACCAATTTGCATACATGTATGGTTATGTGTGTGCACATACGTGTGGGTAAGAACCTCTAAATCAACCACAGTTAGAAGAACTTCTTGTTTAGTTGCTCAGTCGTGCCTGACTCTGCAACCCCTTGGACTGCATCACGCCAGGCTTCCCTGCCTTTCACCATCTCCCAGAGTTTGCTCGAAGTCATGTCTATTAAGTCAGTGATGCTCTCTAAGCATCTCATCCTCTGCTACTCCTTTCTCCTCCTGCCTTCAGTCTTTCTCAGCATCAGTGTCTTTTCCAATGGGTCAGCTTTTCATATTAGGTGACCAAAATATGGGAGCGTCAGCATCAGTCCTTCCAATGAGTATTCAGGGTTGATTTCCTTTAGGATTGACTGGTTTGATTTCCTTGCAAAACTGGGTGAAAGCAAATTCAAAGATAGAGGATAGAAGTGCCCCAAGGAAGGCCTTCGTATAACACTTAAAGGTCACACACTTCATAATTATAAATATTTTACACCTTCTGAGGTGCTTGGGAAAACCCTAATCAGCCTATTATGTGGGCAAGACAGTCTGAAAAAAAAAAAAAATCTCTATTATTCTGAGAATTTTCTTTGCTTCTTTTTTGCCTCCTACTGTCCTTAAATTTGACAGACACATTTTTTTGTGACCCATGGCTTGGTCTCTAAATGCAGGCTTGCCCTTCTGTAAAATGTGGATCAAATGGATGAATAACATAGATTCATCAGTTGTTAATAAAATGTAGATGCAGACTTTCTTATTTTTCAGGTTATCTGCTGGCAGTTGAACACTATGCTTCATCCAGAACAAAGAAACTTTTCACCTTGGACATAATTCGAATGCACATTTTAATTGATTCATTTATGCAGCCATTTTTACCATCGGTGCCCTCTGCCAGAGAAACCATAGACTAGAGTTGGAATCTTTCTTCTCCAAATGGTACAGGCAGCCAAGCTCTATGTCCTCAGATGCCTTATTTTATATTTCTGCTCTCCAGTGGGTGAGGTTGAACGCATCACTTCTCCCCTGGCCAGAAATACGGGGCTTCTACCCTCCCTAGCACCAGCCTGTGTCTGGGCTGAAGAGATCTCAGTCATGTGGGTGTGTTTCTATCTCATTTCATCCAAAGAGAAGGTTGAGGCATCTTCCTGGAGTTGAACTATGTGCCCCACATATTTGTCTGGATAGCACTTGAAATAGATTTGCATTTCCAGAGTTAGGATATCTTTCTTTTGCTTTTTTTTTTTTAAAGTTTTTATTTTGTATTGGAATATAGCCAATTAACAATGTCATGATAGTTTCAGGTAGACAGCAAAGGGACCCAGCCATACATATACATGTATCCATTCTCCCTCAAATTTCCTTCCCATCTAGGCTGTCACATCACATTAAGCAGACCTATTTGGGTAGCAGAGGGCATCTTTCTGTTTCGGTGACTATGTGAGTCTCTCAAAGACCAGTCCTCTTCACTTGTCTATAAAGTGGTAAATTCACATCAGATCCTGCAGTTGCCAGGAAAGATATTGAAGTGTCTCAACTGGCAAGAAAACATCGTGGACACTCTGAACTATCATCCCCTGCCTCCATCTCACTCTACATTCAATTACAGAAATGTCAAGGTGGTCAAGTATCTCTTTCCCCAGCTGATCCCAACAACTATCAATTTACACACTGCAAGATTCCATCAGAGCTGGGCTGAATGTTTTGTCTTCAGGACCCCTTTGAATATGCTCATCCCTCTCTAATTAGTTAAAGATTCTCCTAGACTCCTAAAGATCATCCCTTGAGCTGAAAAAGATGCATTTTTCAATTTCCTCCTGCAAATTAATGTGGGGCATGCTTTTCTGAAAATATCAGATAAGGGAAACGTGCACAGCTCTGGGACTGAGTTTTTCCCCTTTGCCACTCTGGAGATGTGAAAGAAATCATATTTGAAAGACAAAAGCTCAGTGGGTTTTATGAATTTCAAAAAGGAGAATTGCAGGCACATCTTGGATCCTTGAGGAAACCAGCCCTGATGTGGTTGGGTCCATTGTTCATTCTATGTCAAGATATGTTGAAAGAGAGTCATGTGTCTCTTTTATATCATCCAACTCTACCAAACCAATCACCAGGTGAGTACTGTGACCTTCTCCCTCTGAGCACTGGCCAGAAACTGCAGGGACCACAAGTAACAAATATGTGCCACACTGCCTTCCAGGAACTCACAGTCTAATTAGGGAAATGACGGGTCAGAGTTTAAGTTGCACCCAGCTAGCTCTGAGTAATACACAACCCACTCAAAAGAGAAATGAACAAGTAAGGACACATTACGGTTTAGACTCAGAGTGTCTGGGATGGTTACACTACAGTCAGATACCCTCTTCCACTACATCATCAATCCCTGCAGACCTTTCCTTCCTGATAAGTAGTTCTCAGCATCACTGTGCATTAGAATGATGGGAGAATCTTTAATGTACAGTGGTCCCAGCTTCACCCCAAACCAATCTCTGGCAGCAGTGTGAGGGAATCAATATTTTTTAAATTTAGTAGATTGAATTGGAGAGTGGTTTTGAGCTCACAGAAGAACTGCAGGGAAAATGCAGAGTTCCCATAGAGCAAGGGCCCCTAACATCTAGGCCGCAGACTGATACCTCCTGTCAGATCAGCTGCAGCATTAGATTAAAAATAAAGTGCACAATGGGATTCTCAGGTGGCTCAGTGGTAAAGAATCGGCTTGCCAGTGCAGTAGAGGCAGCAGATGCCAGTTTGATTCCTGGGTTGGGAAGACCCCCTGGAGAAGGAAATGGCAAGCTACTTGCCTGGGAAATCCCATGGACAGAGGAGCCTTGCAGGCTACAGTCCATGGAGTAGCAAAGAATCAGACACAGCTGAGCGAGTGAGCACCGCCAAGGCGCACAATAAATGTAACGTGCTTGAGTCATCGCGAAACCATACCCCTCGTGTGTGGAAGAACTGTCTTCCATGAAATCAGTCCATAGCACCACAAAGACCGGGCACCACTACCATATAGTGTCTCCAAAGGGTTTCCCAGGTGGCGCTAGTGTAAAGAATCTGCCTGCCAAAGCAGGAGATGTAAGAGATGCGGGGTTTCATCCCTGGGTCAGGAAGATCCCCTGGAGAAGGGCATGGCAACCCACTCCAGTAATCTTGCCTGGAAAACCCCATGGACAGAGGAACCCAGCAGGCTCAAAGAGTGGGACATGACCGAAGCGACTTAGCACAGCACAGCACCCCTATGCAATTTCCCCTATTACTAATATCCTGCATGAGTGTGGTATATTTGTTACTATTGCAGAGCTGATATGGAGACATTATTATTAACCAGAGTCCATGGTTTCCAGTAGATTTCACTGTTTGTGTTATAAAGGTCTATGGGTTTTAACAAACACATAGTATCTTGTACCCACCATTGCACTATCATACCAATTGATTTCACTGCTGTGAAAATCCTCTGTGTTGTTCCTGTTCATCCCTCTTTCCTCCCAGGTCCCTGGAAACCACTGATTTTTTATTTTTTTTTTACTATTTCTGTAGTTTTACTTTTTCCCAAATACTATACAGTTGGAACCGTACAGCATGTTGCTGTGGCTGGAAGCAGTACTGTTTTGGACAGTTGCCAGGTAATTCTAATATGCCCCAGCCTTGAGAACCACTAGACTCCAGCAGGAAATAGCTTGTTTGTTAGCCTGCCTAAAAAGACCTTCAGGTTTATCCAAGGAAGATGAGAAATAAGTCTGGAAGGGAAGTGACTTGGCCAAGGTCATGTGGGAGATTCAGGAAAACTTCTATGTATATGACAGCGTTCTGAAATAAACTATTGATACTTAATGCAACCTAAAGTGTTACCTTTCTCATAGTTCCAAAATTCATGAATTTAACAGATATTTATAGGGGATCAGTTCTGGGCCAAAACATCCAAGGCACCGTGAACATAACTATAAACCCCAAACAGCTGCCTACCTCAGAGGCCTCCTTTAGTAGGGGATACGGAGAAGTTAGTTGGTGCACAGCTCAGAGTGTGGACAGGAAGAGCCAACACCCACACGCGTGCCTACTGTCCCAAGCATTTTGTATTAATCATATTAGCTTATTTAATCCTCACATGAGCCTCTGAATTTAGGGATCATTATTGTCCCACTTCACAGGTGAGGAACTAAAATATAGAATGGGAAAGAGTTTTACCAAAGGTCACAGAAAAAATAGATGGAATAGCTGTTATGGATCAGAGTTCTTGGCCTCCTTAATCAATAGAAATTGATAAGAGGACAGACAAGGAATTCAGACAAGGTTTTACTCGGGCCCCTGCTGCAGCAGAGTAGGGTGAGAGAACAAGTAATAGGGTCCCCTGCTTGCATGGGTGAGGGTAGAAGGGGTGAGTGTCTCCTTGGTTGACCAAGGGCTTAGCTGGTTTGGCCCCACCCGTCTTTGCTGGTGCTATGAGCAGAGGGCATGCGAAATACCCAGCTTTTGCTCCTGGCTCTTCCAAAGTGACAGTGGGTTTTTGCTCCTGTTGTATCTTGTCATCCAAAACTTGCCCCAACTGCACAGGCATCCAGTTATTTTTGGTCCTTACAGTATCTTTGTATTTTGTTGCTCAAGAAGACTTTTTCTCTGTGCAAGCACTGCAGCAAATGGTCTCAGGTTCCAGTCTGTCCCAGAGCCAAGATTCAAACTCACCAAACACTCTTTCATGCACTATTCCATTTCTCACTCATGCACTAAATCATTGCTCCTGATTCTACAGTATTTTACACTTTCACTAGTGTGGATGTGGGCTCTAAATGACCCCTTTCTCATTAAACAAGCCAGTGACAGCTTGATTCTGGAGCTTATTGTTGCATTCTATGATGCATTTTACCTGAAAGCTGATTGCTTTCCCCTGGCGAGTATTTAAATGCCTTGAAAATCCCCCCTTTTACAACAAAAGCTTTGAACATCTTTCCATCCAATTGTCTCTCTTAAGAATGATTTCATTTATGGGAGCTTATCTGCTGTGCTGCATTTATGGTTATTGAATAGGTTTTCATTCGTGGGGGGAGATGGCTCGCTTAACTAGGTCATCGCTTGTTGGCATTTATGAGTTCTAAATGTAAAATTCACCCTTATGTTAATGTGCTGTGAGCAGCACCTCAAAGAACAGTTACTTAATGAAAACGATATTTTTTATTTGGCATTGATAAATAATGTAAAGTGTTGGGCAAAAACAATCCCAAGCAGGAGCAATTGATATGCCAATTACCCAAAGAGGGGGTTCATACTTGGGTAATTAGTATTAGGGTCTGGAAGTGCCTTTGGGACTAGACAATTAAAACTAAGACACAGGGACTTCCCTGGTGGTCCAGTGGTTAAAACACCTTGCTTCTACTGCAGGGTGCACAGGTTCAACCCCTGGTCAGGGAATTAAGATTCTCCTGTGCCTCAAGTCAAAAACATAAAATAAAATAATAAAACTAAGACACAAATACCATCAGCAGGTGCCTTAAAGAAATTCATGGGCATAAGAGACATGCCCACCTAATTAGACATGCCAGCACCTAATCTACTCAGATTTCTCTACCCCAAATCTCTAAGTTGCAGATCCTACCAAAATAGTTGGGTAACACAATAAGTTGAGTCTCATTGGCCCATCTTGGGTCACATGATGATGGCGAGACCAATCATTATGGATGGTTGGGGAATGAACGCATTGATTGGCGTAACTTTGGGCTTATGACCAGAAGGTCAGGGTTCCTTCCCCAAAAGCAAAGACTTAATGTGGAAAAGAGGAGGCTTCCCAGGGAATCTATGTCCCATTACCATGGGAAGGACGCCGATCAAACAATACATGCTGTCTTACCTTCCATACCTGGCTAACACTTGGATTGTTTTATCAAATTCCCTGTAGATACAGCTCTTTAATGCTCCTGTGGGACCATATTCAGTGTCAAGTTTCACAGGCAGGAAATGGGGGAACAATGGGAATAAAGACCTCAGGTGTGGGATTAAAAGAGGAGAAATGATGGAATGATTACAAGAGTAAGTCCGGTTGTAAACAGAAGAAAAAGACTTTCAGGGAGCTTAGGGATTGGTGTCAGGTTGGTAGCTGGATAGAAGGAAGAGCTGAGCTGGCACAAAGGGTCAAGTTCATGCATAAGGGTCTTCTTTGAGATGACGCTTGATTAGGGAGTAAGTGTCATGCTTTCCCCCTTTTAGGGAAAAGTAGCATGTTAGGCATCAAACTAGGTACTGTCAGTGTGGCTGATCCTAGTATTTATTATGAAGTCCTCCTCTTTCTATAAAGTCTGTATTAAATCTCAAGAACTATGCTAACTGTTTTGCATTGGCCACTCAATCTTGATGATAATTCTGTGAGTCATGAGGGTATTATGTTCTTGCATTCTTATAATGGATGAATAGATGCTATCATCCTCAAGAAGGGCATTTAGACTTTCCAAATTTCAGTTTTCTCATCTAAAAAAATGGGAAGAGTGATATTAATGTCCTTATAGGTTGCTAAAGTACTTGGTATAAGCTTGATGCATGTATACTAAGTACTCAATAAATGTTGGCTCTTGATAGTATAATGTCATCTATCAAAGAGATATATTCAGGGTCTTCAGTAGACTCCTGGGCATCTCCACTCATATACCTGACATGTGTCTGAAATTCAATATGCTTCAAACTAAACACCCATCAATTCATCTGCTCCCAGAATGGTCTTTTACATCTCACTTATGATACCGCATTTATTCAGTGGACTCTCAAGTTCTGTGATTCATCTTTGATTCCTTTCATTGGTTTGCAACCTACCTCTAGCTTCCCTGGTGGCTCAGACGGTAAAGCGTCTGCCTGCAATGCGGGAGACCCGGGTTCGATTCCTGGGTCGGGAAGATCCCCTGGAGAAGGAAATGGCAATCCACTCCGGCACTCTTGCCTGGAAAATTCCATGGACGGAGGAGCCTGATAGGCTATGGTCCATGGGGTCACAAAGAGCCGGACACGAATGAGCAACTTCACTTCACTTCTAGTCCATCAGAAAATACCACTGCTTTAACTTCAAAATATATCTAGAAATGAATTACCTACATTCTGAACTTATCAGAATTATTGCCACAGTCTTCTCACTGGTCTCCCCACTTCTGTCATCTTTCCCCTACTCCCAGCCCAAAAACCAAGAAGAAGTCAACACCGTGAGGGCAGCATGGACCTTGTCTGTTTGGTTCATGGCTGTGGACCTGTGCCAGGAAGGACATGGTTATTTAGCAGGTGCCGAATAAATTTTTACTGCATGATGAACGAATCCTTCACACAACATATCATTTTATAATTTTCTTCTCAAGATTATGAAGCCTATGGTTATATTTCTTTAGCTCTTTAAAATACTACCAGTAAGATTAAAGACAGTTTATATATTTCAGGGTGCTGAGTCTCTAACATTACAAGGATTAACCCATCAGGATCCCAGGTGCCAGAATGTGAGCTTCAATTAGTTTGAATGCATTTGGGGAAGACACATGCCTCTTCATAGGAAATTTTATAACATGAATCTTGTCCAGAACTACCAATGGAGTGGCAAAAGTCAGAGAGGATTCTAGGAAAAGCTCTCTAGAGCCAAATAAAAAGAATTGGGGTCAAGTTCATCTCTCCCCAAGCTTTTCTGCTGTCTCACAGGACAGCACAATATAGTGTCTCAAAACTAGACTTACTCCTTTGATAGTAGTCAGCTTATAAAATGCCACATAGATGTCCCCTTATTATTTTTTTTATCTCTGGGTTATTATCAAATGAAGCAACAAGGAAATGACATGTTCTGTCCATCAAAGACAAGATAACCCACAATGTACTGAGGTCTTGAATATTTTCCAGGCATATATTTTATTTACAGAACTTGTAATATGTCTATCCACTGTTTTTGTTTCTTTTTTAAATTAATTTTTATTGGCATATAGTTGATTTACAATGTTGGGTTAATTTCAGATGTACAGCAAAGTGAATCAGTTATATGCACACATATATCCACTCTTTTCAGATTCTTTTTCCATACAGGTTATTAGAGAGTTCCCTGTGCTATCCAGGAGGTAGGTTCTTATTTATCTCTGTGATATATGTGTACGTGCTCAGTTGCTCAATGAGCACCCCATGGACTGCAGCCTGCCAGGGTCCTCTGTCCACTGGATTCTCCAGGCAGGAATACTGGAGTGGGTTGCCATTTCCTTCTCCAGGGCATCTCCCTGACCCAAGAACTGAACCTGAATCTCTTGTGTCTCCTGTACTGGCAGGTAGATTCTTTACCACTGAGCCACCAGAGAAGCCATTTGATATATAGTAGTGTATATTATTATCGTCACCCTGCTTGTTTAACTCCTATGCAGAGTACATCATGAGAAGCGCTGGGCTGGAAGAAGCACAGCTGGAATCAAGATTGCCGGGAGAAATATCAATAACCTCAGATATGCAGATGACACCACCTTTATGGCAGAAAGTGAACAGGAACTCAAAAGCCTCTTGATGAAAGTGAAAGAGGAGAGTGAAAATGTTGGCTTAAAGCTCAACATTCAGAAAACGAAGATCATGGCATCTGGTCCCATCACTTCATTGGAAATAGATGGGGAAACAGCGGAAACAGTGTCCGACTTTATTTTTTTCTGGCTCCAAAGTCACTGCAGATGGTGACTGCAGCCATGAAATTAGAAGATGCTTACTCCTTGGAAGGAAAGTTATGAGCAACCTAGACAGCACATTCAAAAGCAGAGACATTACTTTGTCAACAAAGTTCCATCTAGTCAGTTCAGTTCACTCACTCAGTCGTGTCCGACTCTGCGACCTCATGAATCGCAGCACACCAGGCCTCCCTGTCCATCACTAACTCCCGGAGTTCACTCAGACTCACGTCCATCGAGTCCGTGATGCCATCCAGCCATCTCATCCTTTGGTCGTCCCCTTCTCCTCCTGCCCCCAATCTCTCCCAGCATCAGAGTCTTTTCCAATGAGTCAACTCTTCGCATGAGGTGGCCAAAGTACTGGAGTTTCAGCTTTAGCATCATTCCTTCCAAAGAAATCCCAAAGCTGATCTCCTTCAGAATGGACAGGTTGGATCTCCTTGCAGTCCAAGGGACTCTCCAGAGTCTTCTCCAACACCACAGTTCAAAAGCATCAATTCTTCGGCACTCAGCCTTCTTCACAGTCCAACTCTCACATCCATACATGAGCACAGGAAAAGCCTTGACTAGACGGACCTTAGTCGGCAAAGTAATGTTTCTGCTTTTGAATATACTATCTAGGTTGGTCATGACTTTTCTTCCAAGGAGTAAGCGTCTTTTAATTTCATGGCTGCAATCACCATCTGCAGTGATTTTGGAGCCGTCTAGTCAAGGCTATGGTTTTTCCAGTGGTCATGTATGGATGTGAGAGTTGGACTGTGAAGAAAACCGCATGCCGAAGAATTGATGCTTTTGAACTGTGGTGTTGGAGAAGACTCTTGTGAGTCCCTCGGACTACAAAGAGATCCAGCCAGTCCATCCTAAAGGAGATCAGTCCTGGGTGTTCATTGGAAGGACTGATGCTAAAGCTGAAACTCCAGTACTTTGGCCACCTCATGCGAAGAGTTGACTCATTGGAAAAGACTCTGATGCTGGGAGGGATTGGGGGCAGGAGGAGAAGGGGATGACAGAGGATGAGATGGCTGGATGGCATCACCAACTTGATGTATATGAGTTTGAGTGAACTCCAGGAGTTGGTGACGGACAGGGAGGCCTGGCTTGTTGTGATTCATGGAGTTACAAAAAATCGGACATGACTGAGCGACTGACCTGAACTGAAGTGAACTGAGTGTGTATTATGTCAATCCCAATCTCCCAATTTACTGCCCCCTCCTTTCCCCCTTGGTAACCTCAAGTTGGTTACCCCAAGTTCTACATCTTTGACTCTATTTCTATTTTGTAAATAAGTTCATCTGCACCATTTTTTTAGATTCCACATACAAGCGACAGTATTTTTTCCCCTCCCCTTGATAGACATGTGTTACTTTGCAGGCAAAGACACCACTGATTATGAAAAGAGAATAGGAAACTCACAAATGAAAAAGAACATAGTTTTCTAAGGTGGTGAGTTTTTCTGATTATAACATCCAGTCTAGGAAGGGTCTGTCTATGGCAGGCATGTGGACATGCCGGGGAGGTGAATTTTCTGGTGCACATTTGCAGGCCTTCCAATGAACGGAAAGCTAAAAAGAAATGGCCAGGCTAGTCAATACTGACTCTTCCAAGTATTCCATACCTGTCAGCTTTGATGGCTTTCTGGACTCCACATGACTCAGCAGCTAAGTGATCTTGATACATCCTGCCTGATCTATTACCAGTGGTACACATTCTTCGGGCACTAGATTATGAAACAGGCTCTGAATGTATGCTTCTGTTGCTTTGATAATTCACATTTATACTGTTTTCATAACTTTGTCAAATGCAGGCAATCAGGAGCAATGATTTAACTCTAAACCATTCATAACGACTTGAGGTGTCATTTGAAACATTACACGAGGAAATTAAAAGCAAATAGAAATAAATCATCTCAAGCCTGAATGCTATAAATATTTGAGGTGGGCACATAAACATTTCAAGAAAAATCTTTGATGATAGGAACAGACATTTCTAATAAATGGTGCAGAACAATGATATATTGTAAAAGAAATACCTTCAAGCTTTTTTTCTCTTTTCAAAACAAAATGTTATTTTCTATTTATTAAGATACATAACATAAAATGATCCTTCACAGGCTTCAGTAATATGGTTATAATATTTACATTAGACCGTGGATCTTAGGTCTTGCATGAATATTGGTATTTAAGAGTTCTGATTATTACAGACTGAACTTGTGTCCAAAATACTTGCAATAGGTTAAACTATAAAGTGTGAGAGTCCTCAACGTATAATCAAATCCTATGTATTTTTGCACACACATTCACAACACACTTGTGCATACAATCCATTCAAAAGCGTATTCTTAGAAAACTGTCTGTTTCTGGTTTGTTGCTGTTTTGTCTTTATTGCAGGTTTAATGGACTAGGTTGTATTTGTCTTTATTCATGAGTAATTCCCACTGCTGTTGGTGCTCCCCTGGGTCACAGAAAGATGTATGACCCTTCTGAATTATAGCCTGAGATCAGTATGTGGAACTGGAATGGATTTCAGAGTTAGGACAGAATCCAACCCTTCCTCCTCCTGGAAACACATTATTCCCTGTTCATAGCTGTGGCAATTTGAGCAGAGGGCCACACATTGGCCATGTTTTCAGCACTGCCAGGAACCTGTCCACTTCCCATGTTCAATCCTGCACCAGAAAAGTGTATTCCTCCAGCTTGATGGACAGAGTGATCTCTTCAGAGTTAACCCACAGGTCTTTATGAGCTGACTGCCAGACAAGAGTAGGTCCTGAATGAGGGACAGCCGAGTGAGCAGGCCAAAAGAGGAGGACAGATGTGAAAGGGGAAAGGTATGCTGGGCAGTGAGAGGAGATGATGAATTTATCTTCCCATCCTCTAACAACTGAGCATCTTCTGAGGACCAGGCACAAGACCTGTAGTGGACACTGTTGTTGCCTGCCATCCATCTAGGCAACCCCTTTCCTTCTTAGCACTTCTCTGAAATTATTAAGGTGCCTCCCTCTCTTCAACATGCTCACAATTTAGAAGAAGCTGCCTTGAGCTGCTGCTCCAGACTTAGGTCCTTCTTGTATAAGGCTTGTCATCCCCTAGGAAATTCTTACCGGTCCAGGTTAGAACGCATCACCTAAGAAGGCTCAAACAGAATGAAGCCAAGGTTCACAGAGTAGGATCGGGCGAGTTTCAGGGTGCAGCTACGTGTCTATACACTCATGGGTGATAGGGGAAAAAATAAATGCATGGCTCTGTCATTAGGAGACCTCTTCTGAGGACTCGAGGAATTAGAATTTGATTAGAAGTGGAGCAAAGAGGTGGAAAAAATTCTTAATCAGTCATGACATTGTTGAGTTGCTGAGTCAGCCACCTTAGAAATCTTCCTCAGACCTTGATCTCTCAAGTGAGAGAAAATAATTTCCTTCGGATTCAATTTAGTCTGAGTCCAGGTTTCCAATGCCTGCTTTGGAAGCAGGACAGTTGTTCTAGTGAGGATCCCTTTGTGTGACAGAACAGATACAACCTACTTTACTATCCTGGCTCTAACCTCAGAAACACGGGGGAAGTCACCCTTGGAAAGATGTGATTCTGGTGGCACCATGTAACCCTGATCAACAGTGCATGAGGCAGAGTTGCCAAGTGATTGGGTAAAGTGGGGAGCGTCCTTCCATCCCTTGTCACTCTTTTTAAAATTATCAGCTTATTTATTTATTTTCAGCTGTTCTGGGTCTTCATTGCTTCATGGTCTTTGCTCTAGTTGCAGCGAGCAGAGGCTACTCTCTAGTTGTAATGCACGGGCTTCTCATAGCTGTGGCTTCTCTTGCTGCAGAGCACGAGCTCTAGGCATGCGGGCTTCAGCAGTTGTGGCAGAGCAGAGGCTTACTAGTTGTGGTGCACTGACTTTGTTGCTCTGTGGCATGTGGAATCTTCCTGGCTCAAGTATCGAACCCATGTCTCCTGCATTGCAGGTGGATTCTTTACCATTGAGCCACCAGGGTAAGCATCACTCTCGATGCTTTCCTGAAGGTGGTACCTCTGATCCATGCTCTGTATATAAGGCTCTCAGATTCCTTTCCAAAAGATAGTAGCTGCTCCATGGAATCAACCTCAGGTTAAAACTTGACAAAAATACCAACAGAGGACTTCTCCAATGTGTCAAGAGTTTGGAAGTCATCACTTCTGTACTGACAATAAGACACATCAGGAAAAAACTGCAATGCTTAGATGCACCAGAGCATTGAGGTTCAAGGCAAACCAACATCCAGGATATTCATAATAAAAAATGAATGAATGAATGAATACATCAGTGGAAAACATAAACAAGTCTCTTGAGCAAGAGATTCCAAATAACTTATGCAGATACTACATCCTCAAGGAGGTAAAGCCTAACGTTCCATTTCTTTCATGCTGGATACGCATGGTGGCTTGCTTCCAAAGAGGAAGGTATGGAAAAGAAGACGGTGGGGGAGGGGGGAGGATGGAGGCACTGAACGGACTGAGAAGTCTTAGCACTGAGAGAAACCAGGTCATTTGTAGTGATGTGATTGAATGTAGGGGCTTCCCAGATGGTGCTAGTGGCAAAGAACCTGCCTGCCAAAGCAGGTAGATGTAAGAGACACGAGTTCGATCGCTGCATATGGGATCGAACTCACTCCAGTGTTCTTGCCTGGAGAATCCCATGGACAGAAGGGCCTGGCGGGCTGCAGTCCATAGAGTCGCACTGAGTCGGAAGTGACTCCGCGTGCAAGCATGAATGAGTGTAGAGTCTGTCATATAGAGTGAAGTTAAGTCAGAAAGAGAAAGCCAAATAGTGTATATTAATGCATATATATGGAATCTAGAAAAATGGTACAGATGAACCTATTTGCAAGGCAGGAATAGAGACACAGACGTAGAGAAGGGATTGTGGACACGGAGCGGGGAAGGGGCGGGTGGGATGAACTGAGAGTAGCGTTGACATTTATACACTGCCATGTGTGAAATAGACAGCTAGTGGGGAGCTGCCGCAGAGCACAGGGAGCTCAGCTCGGGGCTCGGTGGTGACCTAGAGGGGTGGGATGGGGGGTTGGGAGGGAGGCTCAAGAGGATGGAGATACATGTATACTTATAGCTGATTCACCTTATTGTACAGCAGAAACTAACACACCATTATAAAGCAATTATACTCCAATTATAGAAAAGAGACAGAGAGAGAGTTGGTTTTCGGCACTCAGCACAGTGGGGCTTTGAAATGGCGATGTGGTCACCTATAACATATAAACGTACCTAGCATCCGAGTATGTGACCTGAGATTCCCACCTGCTACGAGCACATTGACTGTGACATCTTTGGAGCCCTCACTTTGTCAGCAACGTTCAATAGTGGACCTACAATTTCTATGTCACGAATAATATTGAAGTCAGTTAATTTCTGCCCAGACAGTGCAGTGCCTTGAGCATGGCTCTGTGAAGGGCAGCAGCTGTGTTTCCTGAACACTCAGAACATCAGGGCTGGAAACAGTTGCTACGTGATTCAGGATCCTGGTAGACATAGGTAGCACATGTAACGTGGGATAATCTGGGGACAATTTAATAGACAACCTGTAAAGTGTTGTGCAGGCTCCCCTGGTGTCTCAGTGATAAAGAATCTGCCTGCAGTGCAGAAGACACAGGCTGGATCCCTGGGTTGGGAAGGTCCCGTGGAGGAGGAAATGGCTCCCCACTCCCATGCCTGGGAAACACCATGGACAGAGGAGCCTGGCAGGCTACAGTCCACAGGGTGGCAAAGAGTTGGGCATGACTGAGCAACCAAACAACAACAACAAAAAGTGTTGGGCAGAGAAACCCCAGGGATTGGGAATAGAAAGGCTGGCTCATCTCCTGCACACAGGGGTGAGGGGCTGAGGAGGGTACGGGAGCAGAGTGACAGGAAGGGCTGTGCTGGGAGGACCACCAGGCAGGACTGGGACTGCCAGTAAAGGAGGCACTCAGTCTGCAGCATTGCTGCAGAGAGCTTGCTGGAGAAACTGCACTTTCAGTTGGCTTTTCTCCTCCACTCTGATCTCACACGGGTGCATATCATTGTCAGGTATCAGTATAGACCCTAGGGCAAGAAAGCTCTTTGATATGCAGGAAGCAGAGAGGAGAAGGTGGAGAATGTTGCCTACCAGAGAGTCACCCAGTCTTTCTCTTTTAGAATAAAAAACTCAGTCATATGCAAGGTAACACTATGCCTAACATCTTTGGCCAGCTGATGTGGAGAGCCTACTCGTTGAAAAAGACCCTGATCCTGCAAAAGATTGAAGGCAGGAGAAGGGGGTAACAGAGGATGAGATGGTCAGATGGCATCACTGACTCAATGGACCTGAGTCTGAGCAAATTACTGGAGACAGTGAAGGACAGGGAAGCCTGGCGTGCCACAGTCCATGAGGTCAAAGAGTCAGACATGACTTAGTGACTGAACAACGAACATCAAACATTTCTTGTAATTAAATATGCCCTGCTATTAAGCACTGGATGATGGAAATGTTATGTAAGAGTTTGGGGATGTCCCCCTAAATGTAACAGAAGCAGGCTAGAGGTGAAACCCACTCGGTTCTCCTGCCTGCCATCCTTTCTTTTGTCTAGAATGTGGGTTGATGACTGAAGCACCAGCAGTCATTTTGGGCCATGAAGTAAACTTGACTTTGAGTTGTGTCAGTGTACCAGAAGCAGAAGTTGGTGGAGCCACGTCACCATTTCTTTTGTTCAAGATTTCTTTCCTTCTGGTTCAGTGAAACATTTCTCTAACTAAGTAGCTATTAGGGGAAGGACTTTCTTTGAATTGCAGAAAAGAGAGGGGTAATGCAACCAGTGAAAATGATGGCTGACAATAAATCTCTGGTGGAGGGTTACTGAGATCCCTAAGAATGTCTAATATGCAACTTAAAAAAAAATTCATTCACAGTTTCAGTTGATGTATATTAAGGTTCTTTTGCACCTGGTGCTTACTCAGGTGTGGGGCTACAGAGATAAAGCCCTGTCCATTCCTGCCTGGTCTCCTAAGAGTACCATGGATAAAGCAGATGGTGGTTGTTAAAGACCTAGAATAATGACGAGTGCTGGGAAAGACAGGCACAGTGTATGTGTTAGGAAACAGTGGTGTAGGGGGCCGAGGGTGGTTTGCTCTAAGTGGACCAAAGTGTCCTAATACATCACACTGAAGCTAAGACGTGGAGGAATATGCTTTCCAGAAATATGGGGAAAAGCAGAGACACAGCTGTCCTGGGATGCGGCTACGTCTGCTGGGAATGGATCCCACCCACTGAAGTAAGAGAGACAAAACAATCGAATGGATATCAAACAATTTAATTTGTTTTCCTGGCTTAGGAGATTAAAAATAATACTGAGGTCAGTCAATTTCACATCCACAGCCTCTGAGCAATGGTTCTGGGGAGGAGGGGAAAGGCAGCCACTGTGAAAGAACTTGAGGCACATCTGAATCTCTGAAGTCGTGAACCAAACTGGATTAAGACTGTTATTTCCGGAAGCTCGTCGGAGCTCAGGGAGACCAGAGAACTGGAGGGAACCTGCCTTCTCTTTTTATGACTGTCATGTAACTGACACGAAACGTCTGAAGGCAGCAGTCAGGGACCTGTACTCTTTCCTGGTCACCTCTCAGAAGGCCCCACAACCAGGATCCTAGACATTGTCATGGGGACCGTGAGCTGCTGTGTGATCAGTTCCCCTACTAGAGACAGTGAGTCTAGCCTGGGCAGGGGAGGGAAGGGCCAGCTTCCAGCCTGGCTCCTATTTTGACAAATGAGTTCAGTTTTCCTCTTGCACAACCAATCTCTACAGGGAAGATGGGCACAGGGGAGAAAACTGCGCATCGTGACTGTGGTTTAGAAAGAGGTAAGAGCAGAGAGACTCAGCTGTTAGCACTGATTTTGCACAAGGGAAGGAGTCTCAGGACACTCACTGCCTCCCAGTCATCAGCAAGCCTGGCCAAGTGGACCGCACCACCTCCAGGGTCCTTTCTTTGAATAATTGCATCTTCTTTGGTGGCAGCAGATACCAGCTTCCAGGAGAAGGTGTCATCTCTTGGATTCTGCTCAGATAGTTTTTTGAGCCTTGGGAACTTATCAGAGAGTCATCTGATTAATGGATGTAACTGGACAATTTTTTTTTTGCATGTGGCACACTTTTATTGAAGTATTATTGATTCGCAATATTGTGTTGCTTTCAGATGTACAGCAAAGTGATACATGGATTCTTTTTCCTTATGGTTTATCACAGAATATTGAATATAGTTTCCTATGCTACACAGTAAGTCTTTATTGTTTATCCATTCTATGTCTATATGCCAGTTTATATATATATTCTTATATATACATATACATATATAAAAATGTACATATGTGTACTTTTTTCAGATTTATTTCCCTTATTTCCTTTACTGAATAGAGTTCCCTGTGCTGTACAGTAGGTCCTTGTTGGTTATTTATTATATATATTATTGGGTATATTAGGGACTTTCCTGGTGGTTCAGTGGTAAAGAATCCACCTGCCAATGCAGGAGACATGGGTTGGATCCCTGGGTCGGGAAGATCCCCTGGAGAAGGAAATGGCAGCCCACTCTAGGATTCTTACTTGGGAAATTCCATAGACAGAGGATCCTGGTGGGCTGCAGTCCATGATGTCAAGAAGCGCTGGACACGACTGAGCGTGAACACACATGCACACAACATGTATATGGCAGCTGGACAATTTTAACTGAGAGAGAGAGAGAAATCTTAGCACAGCTGAGGTCTTCAGACTCTACTTTGACCTTTGTTGGTCAAAAGGGAGAAAACATGGGTGTCCCGCTTTGTAGGTTGGTCTCATCCCACAGTGTTGTGTGTGATTCCTGGGCTACAGAGAAGGTCTCCCCTTTAATATTCAGGGACTTCAATGTAAGCCATCTCCTTCTTCTGCCTTCTCATTCCCATACCTTTTTTGGGGGGTCACACTCACCCCCTACCTTCCTCCCTATTCTCAGAACATCCCATGGATGACTTGGCACAGATCATCTCCCCTTCTGTCCTCCTGTTGCCCACATCCATCTGTCA
The DNA here is from genome assembly GCF_023091745.1 of Budorcas taxicolor. Classification (NCBI taxonomy): domain Eukaryota; kingdom Metazoa; phylum Chordata; class Mammalia; order Artiodactyla; family Bovidae; genus Budorcas; species Budorcas taxicolor. The sequence continues at coordinate 49,312,025 of NC_068926.1, read as the reverse complement.
GCACCTCCTACGCTTACCACACCTCTGTTTGTTGAATGAATAAATGAGCGTGCAGGTGAAGTGTTACTTGAATCAGAGGTCTTGGAGGCTGGCATTTCTGGAGTGGGCTGCCAGACTTATTTTGTTTGTTAATTTTCTTGTTTTCCCTTTTGCCTTGGTACACATGGTGATGTTTTCAATTGAATGTGTTGCTGGCGACTAAGAGTCGCACCCATTAACACACGTAGATTTGGCTGAACAAAGTCTGACTCTCCTCTATGTTCTGGGTACTTCCAAATTCTATGCTCAATTCTGTCTCCCCTGTATGGCTTGCCTGTGGTAGATGCTCTGTCAAATGGTAAAATTGTTAATACGGGATCCAAGCTTTCTTTGCTTGTTCTGAACTGGCCCTTGAAAGGCCGAGAAATTGAATACAACATGCTTTAGGCAAATCTGGCCTCAGGGCAGCCAGTTTGCAACCTGAGCACAGAGGCTGCCCTGGAGAGATGACTGCAAAGCGAAGAGCTTTTACCAGCTGACTCCCCTCCATGTGTATATATTTTAACTCTGATCTCCCAGGAAACCTTATTTTGTTGATACCACTGAGGCACCAGGACCTGGCAGTGACCTGCATTGTATTAGCAGCAGCTGCACTTGAAGTCCATTTTGATGCCCTCACCTAGTGTGATCTTCTGCCGCTCTGTGCAGGAGCCTTCAATAATTCACCTTGTTAATATTTTTCTTTAAATGAACCTAGAGACTTCAAGGAGCTCTCACACCCGAGAAATAAGGACAAATCTGACATTTCCCTATTTCAGAAAACGGCAAAGGATACACAGGATTTGCCTGAGAGCAGGGACCTCGAAACCAGGCCAGTCCCTGGGATGCTCAGCACGGACTCTGGGCTGAGGGCATGGAGCCTGAGGGCTGGGACCACATTCTGGGCTTGACTGGGTCTGGGAGCCCCCGTGTCCTGGAGGCATCCCAGCTGGAGCAGCAGCTCTGTTGTCAGACCAGGCTGCATCCAGCCTACCAAACCACCATTCTCTTCTAAAAATAAAATGTGGCTCAACCAGTTTCATTACCAAAAAAAATAAAGAAAATCTGAAAATATAGATTAGCCAAAGATATAATTCAAACAATGCTCGCTCTTTCTGAAATAAACAAACACTCTTAGCCCTCATGCATGAAAACTTTAAGTCTTACTCTAATACGTACGTTTACACACGTCAAAAAGATGGCTAGATAAAAGCATTAACCACCCCCGCTGGTGCATTTTTCCCTTTAAAATGATGCTAACAATACCTGTGGCACATCAGCTTATTGGTTTTAATTTTTTTCTCCCCTTGTGATCGTTGTTGCCACCATCATCCACATCGTCACTATTGTCATTATAATCAGCATTTATGATATTTTTGTCATGATCTTTATCACCATCAACACCACTATCATCAGTGTTTTCATCAGGACTTCTCCACTAATTCTGCTGTGATGGCAGAGTAGCTGAATAGCTAAATAAATCTTCAGCTTATCGAGTACACGTATGTGCATGCTCAGCCCTCTTAGTAGCAGTGGTAGAGTTAGCCACTCAGTCGTGTCTGACTCTTTGCGACCCCATGGTCTGTAGCCCGCCAGGCTCCTCTGTCCATGGGATTCTCCAGGCAAGAGTACTGGAGTGAGTTGCCATGCCCTCCTCCAGGGATCGACCCAGGGATCGAACCCACCTCTCCTGCATCTCCTGCATTGGCAGGCAGAGTCTTCACTGCTGAGCCACTTTGGAAGCTCTCCATCTAGTATAACCTGTTCCCATATGTAAAACTGCCATTAGTGTATGTAATAGCCAGCACCCCATCACTGCTTACAGTTTTTCTGAAATGAGGAACTCTTTATATCACAAAGAAGCCCCCACGGTTCTTACAGCTCTGATTATTTGCTTAAAATAAACATCAAGCAGTGAAACCGGGGATCAAATAGAATGCTCCACTGTAAGACTTTGAAAATCCATACTGCAAAATGGTTTTTTAAATCACTTATACTATGAAAGGTCCCATTTGAAAATATTCTCCCAGCAAAGGAGATTATATTTAAAAATTATTGGCCATGGTGATGAATAAGACATTAACGTTTCCCAGATTTTTTTATGTGCTTGTTATTAATGCTGATGTTGAATTTTCACTTCTAGTAAATTTTCTCAAAGATATATTTCCTAATATATGTTTCTAATTTAGCTTCTTTATGTCCTTCGTCTGTTTTTATTAAAGTGTTTGCATTTATATTAGTTGATTTATAAATGTTCTTTGTATATTAAAGATGCAAATGCCTGGTCTTCTAAATCAGCAGTCTCCAAACTTTTTGGCACCAGGGACTGGTTTTGTGGGAGATAATTTTTTCACAGACCAAGGTGGTTGTTTGGTTTCAGGATGATTCAAGGGCATTACATTTACTGTGCATGTTACTTCTGTTACTGTGTCAGCTCCGCCTCAGCTCATCAGGCATTAGATCTCGGAGGCGGAAACCCCTGTTTTAGATTATAATTATTTCCCCAGTTTTGTTTGCTCTTAATTTATAATGCATTTTAATAAACAGATGCTTAAAAACGTGTAGTCACATGTGTCCACTTTCCTTTACGGTCTCTTAACTTTCTCTTGGGATAGAAAATGTCCTCATATTTTATATATCAGATAAACATATACCCTCTATGTTTCTGGCTTATTAAAATGGAATTACATGGTGATATAGTAACTTATTTCTGTCTGTTCCTGATCATTTCTTTTTGTAGCCCATCATGGGGTTTTTCTCTCATTTAAGCCACACCAGGAGGCATGCGTGACCTCAGGAAAGGTAAGGTTGTGAAAATGGAAAAATAATGGAATAACAGAAGCTGCAGCAAATGTTCCTGAGAAAAACCTGCTTTCTGCTCCCTCTCTCGCCTGTCCTCCCCCGGTGGCCCTGAAGATCCCAGAGGATAAAGTAAGACATGACAGAAATAGATGGCTTGGGGGTCAAAGAGCAAAGGACTTCTGTGTTGTGCATCTCAGGGGCCCTGCGGGTGCCAAGATTCAGAGTGGTTCGTGTCCCCAACACATCAAGGAGCAACGGAGTGGTGATGCCTACATGGTTCATTAGCTGACTTTCCTCCCATCTGTGTGGTGAATGGAGTCTCTGAGCATCTTCTTACACCTGCGAAGGATGTAGAAGAGGCTGTGAGAAAGCCCAGGAGATGCCTGGGCAATGCAGATACAGATGCTGTGACTACAGCCAAGGGGAAAAATGCGGCACCGAGGACCTGGGGTCACTCTCAATTCCCTGGAAGCCCCTGCAGGGCAGAGCCACCATCCCCAGACCTGGAACTGATGGAGAACACTCTAACTTTAATTAAATATTGTCGCCACCACTTTGTGGAATAAAGGTTACAAATGAAAATGAAAGTATAATAAATACAGAAAACAAAGTGGCTTTTATTTTTTTAATATACATTCACTTCCCCTTTTAAATCTTTTCTGGTTTACGGAGGTAAAATTGACAATAAATATTACCTATGCTAAAGGTGTACAACTTGATGTTTAGACAGATAGGTAGATAAACTTCACAATCAAGCTGATTAATATACCCATTGCTTCACATAGCTACTGTTTTGTTTTTTCCTCTTTCATGGTGAGAACACTGAAAATATACCTGATAAGAAAAATTCAAATACATAGTACAGTAATAATAGCTATAGTCACATTGCTGTATATATATACACACATATATATGTACACAAAGCTATATATGTGTGTGTACATATATATCTTTTTGAGTTGTTACAACTCTTGTATGTTAATAATATTAACAAAGGTGTGAATCCTGCACATATGTGAAGAGGTGTCAAATTTCATCTTAGCTTACATTTGATATATATTCATAGTAGCACCGACGTCTTTACAATAATTTTTTCTGTACCACAAATATTCCCAGATTTGAAACTTATGCTACTCCACTCACAGAAGTTTACTAGTTGGTAATTAGACCACCCTCCCTTGATCAGAGTCACACTAGATACTTGAGTAACATGATCATTAAAAGAAGATTTAAAATATAAAGATATAAATAAAATTATATACATATATACACACATATAAAGATATATTTAAAATGTTTCCACTCTGGAGAAAAAATCAGATTAAAACTTGCTTTCTGCTTTAGCATAATTCCATGCTTCTCTCATTGAAATTACAGAGGATTCTAAATGATCTCAAAACCCCTAGGGTGTATTTATCACTCTTCCAACCTGCCACAGCATCCTGGGTTTAACTAAGTTTAACACCATTTGAATTTATCTAAATTATTTCTTTATGTAATCGCCTTTCACTGAAAACATAAGTTGCTTGAAGGAATGTCATTATATGAATGTAGTGTTGTGTTTGATCATCGGTTGATAGATATTCAGGGCGTCTCTACTTTTTGACTTGTGTTAACAGTGCTATGAACATTCATGTACAAATTTTTGTTTGAATGCATAGTATAATATGGATGAACCTCACAAACATTATGCCAAGAAGGTTGCATATTATATAGTTTACGTGAAATATCCAGAATGTGTGTAACAGACAAATCTGATTCCATATCAGATCTATTCCTCTAGCTCTAAGCTTTGTGCTCTCTTGCCTGTGCTGAGTCATGCTGGTTCAGTACCTTTTGAAAAGAATGTTGCATAGAGCCTGAAATATACAAGAGATCCTATTTTCAGGGCTCTGACCTTTAAAGGTACAACACTTTCCTTTCATATAAGATAAAAAATTGCAGAACAGAGAAGAGCATTTATCTTGTTGGAGGTATATAGGAACATGGTAATCAGATCTACCCAAAGAGCTGCAAGAAGGATTCCTGCACCAAGAAGTTTGCAATAATCAGCTACATCCCTCCCCTTTTAGTATAAAAGAAGTCCAAATTCCAACTCAGGGAAGATGGTTCCTTAGGACATTAGTCCACCATCTTCTTGGTCTTTGAGCTTTCAGAATGAAGTCGCTATTCCTTGCCCTAACAGCTTGTCTCTTGGTTTATCAGTCTGTTGCACAGAGAGTAGAGCAAGCTTCGATTCAGATGTATCACATCCATCAAGTCAGGAAGTAAAGTAGTGCATGGGATGGGCTGGGTAGAAGGCAGAAAGTGAAGTGACTGTTTCATGGGTGTAGGATTGCCTTTTAAGGGTGGTGAAAGTCTCTTAAAATCGTGTAGAGGTGTTGGTCATACAACATGTGAATATACTAAAAGTCACTCAATTATTCACTTGAGGGTCATTAATAATTAATTTTATGACATGTGAATTTCACTTTCATACACACACACACACACACACAGACACACACACACACACACATGCCTGGAGCAGAGAGACGGTGCATCATTTGCCTCTAAATCTTCTAACAGTCTCTGGAACACAAAAGCCACTCGATAAACATTTGAATTAAATTACAGGAATTAGAATTAGATCATTCCTAAAACCCATTTCAGGTCTACTGTTTCATGTTATCTATTGTGTAGACGACCAAAGAAGAGCCCATTATACTTAATTTAAGATGTGTGAAATGTCAGACTGTGAGCTCTGCTTTAATTCACAGGACAGCCACCTTTGGTAAAAGTTCCTCCTGATTTATTAGACTTGCTTATCCTGGGGTGCATAATCCATCACAGGAAGCCCAGGTAACTTCATTTCTCCCTCGGGCTGGGAGGCATGGCACTTGGATGATATCAGACTACCTCAAAGTGTGAGATCTTAAACTTTCCTTCCTCCACAGCACCCTCTGGCTTAAGCATGAAGTCTTTTTTTTTCTTGGATTGTGTGTCTAAATAATAATCATGTCTACATGGGCTGCTTGAAGCTGAATCTGGCCTCTTTACCCTGACACCAAATTAAATTTCAGAGAAGAGTTTTGGGTGAGGTAGAAAAAAAAATAACTTTTCTTGTTTTGCCAAGCAAAGCAGGCTAATGCCCTCAAAACTGTGTGTCCTGACCTGGAGGTAGTAGTGAGGAATTTTATAGTAATGGTTCAAAGAGGGCATGGTCAGCTTGTGAACATTCTCTGATTGGTTGATGGTGAGGTAATCAGGAGTCAATATCATGAACTTTTGGCTTCCAACTCTTCTGGGGTCTATGTGCTTGTGAACAGCATATCGTTAACTTCTACCTGGTGGGGGTTTCAGTATCTGCAAAACAACTCAAAGATATTGTTATGTGAATCCCTCAGGGGAACCAGGACCCTGCCCCTAGGCTTCCCTATTGTTTCTTGACTGCTCCTCTCCTGTCTCTGCATCCCATCCTTTCCCTAATTAGTAACTGCTTGAACTTGCTTGCTGGAATTCAGGAAAGATCTAGGAGGCTGAATGAAGCCCATTTCCTGTAACCAAGAAACAGGGGACACAGAAAGGTGCCCTGGAGCCCCATAGGGTCCTGCCAGTTTCATAGTTGGCTTGGCTTTGAAAAAGGCAGTGGAAAGATGTATTTGGTTTATTCTGTCCCAGTAGGGACCCCATCTGTCCCATAGGTGTGCCCTGAATTCTCAGTGACTTAGCACAGTAGCAATCTATTTCTCATTTCGGTCTGATGTGAATTGTGCAGATCTCTGACATCTTGTATCTCCAGGGATAACCAACCATCCCAATTCACCCAGGTTTTCCCCAGTTTCACACTAAAAGTCCCACATCCACAAAACTTTCCCCCCAGGACATGGGATGTCCTGGTTTGGGCATGATGAGTGTGATAGGAAGGGGGAAGTATTATACAAAAACCCATATAAGGCTTTCCTAAAATTAAGGACTGAGAGAGGCATGGTTTTTAGCATCAAATGAAAGGAATATAGATTGTCTACCTACTGCAGGTGTGGCTGCTGCACCGTCCCTCACCACTGGTGTCCCAACAGTGATGTGTGGATAAGGATGATAGAGCATCCTTTGTTGCATCACTCTGAGAGATGGGACCCAGGTGTGCTATTAAGTGGAGCTGTTATCACAAGCATCACCAGCGCATCTTTGACTTTGCCTGTGTATGAACTCTTGTGCTTTGTGTCAAGATACCACTAGTTTAGCTTTTAAAATTTAACTTTGTGATTATTGTAGCTTTATGTTAGAAGAGTTCAAGTAATAAACATGAGAATGATTGCAGTATCAACACTAACATTACCCAGACATCACCAAGAAAGTCTGGATTATTTAAAGGGGAAACAACTGGATGCATAGAACGATATTAAGGAGGTAAATAATCAAAGACCATACTTCACAGTATGCAGAAAATAATTGGGGATTGGGCATGATGGAGAGAAGATGGGGTAATAAATCTCATAAGTCTGGCAAATCCTTCTCAGTCAACAAAGGTAACTTTGCCTCCTAGAAAGACACCAGTGTTCATTTGGAAATAGTGACCACCTCATTACATTGGGCACCACACAAACATGCATTGTCATACCCTTTCCTTCATTGCTCTAGGAACGTAAGCAGTTACATTTCCTGTTTTAGAAACTGCAACTAAAATGTTCTATGGGCAAACAAATGGGAGTGTTGATAGCAGATGCTTTGGCCCCTTATCTATAGAGCTGATTCCAGCAGTTCTTACTGTTGCTCGCACGTCCCACAGTCTATCAAGGGATGTGTTCAATTACAGGAACAACAAAAATTTGTTTCCATTACCTCTCAGTTGTAGTAGTAGTAGTAGTAGTGTTAGTCACGCAGTCGTGTCTGACTCTTTGCGAACCCATTGGACTGTCACCCACCAGACTGCTCTGTCCATGGGATTCTCCAGGCAAGAACACTGGAATGGGTTGCCATTCCCTTCTGCAGGGGATCTTTCCAACCCAGGGATCAAACCCAGGTCTCTCACATGCAGGGAGATTCTTTGCCATCTGAACCACCAAGGAAGCCATACCTCTTAGGTAATTTAATTTGAGAAAATTGAGTTTCACAGTGTTTTCTTGATTTCCATGAAGAATTTAATGAAGCCATGCAAATCTAAAAGTGAAAGATATTTCTTTGTATCTTGTCTAAACATGAACTAGACTTTGCTCAACTCCCTGCATATTCAGCAAATAAGCAGGTGTACATTTTGACAAATTTCATTTAGCCTCTAAATTCCTGCCAAAGAAAGCAGTAGTGATCTGCTGAAAGTCCTGCATGCTTTGCATACAACGCTGGTAAAGAGGAGTGTGATTTTCTTGTCTCTGACGTTGAGGATTTCCTCCTGAAAGATTTTGGTCACTTTCAGTTTCTTCAGCATGGGTAGAAGCTCTTAATAAGAACTTTTTAAAATATACTTGGTACAAATGGAAGAACACCTTCTTAAACAGGTGCCTGCAAAAGCCATAAAAGGTATACTAAAATGTGAACCCGCTGTGAAATTGTATTTTCAAAGTGTGGGACAAGTAGAGTGTCTTTCTTTAATCTGGATATACATTGAGGATGAGAACAGAGAAAAAGATTACATTAAAACAGAAATCTATAGACAGTTGACCCTTAAACAAAACAGTTTTGAATTGTTACATGGTGATATTTTTCAATAGGAAATATTGCAATGCTATGCAGTCCAAGGTTGGTTGAATCTGTGGAGGTTGAATACTATGTAGGGAGGAAACGTGGCAGACAGCAGATTATAGACTATAAATTATTCATGGATTTTCCACTGGGAGGAGACTAACTTCCCCTCACCTCCATGTTGTTCAAGGATCAGCAGGACTGTTTTTCCAATATTGTTTGATGATCTTTGATAGGGAGCCTAGAAAAGTACAGATCAATTCACTTTGGTTGTTCAATAGAATGCATGGCTTGTGATCAAAGCTCTTATAGAGAAAAAGAAAATCTTTTTCTTTTTTTTACATTAAAAAAAAATTTCAAAACTCAAGAGAATGTCCCTGTAAGGGGACAACCAAGCTCAACAGGACTTTCTCACTTTTATTTATTTTTTAAAACTCTAACTTATTTGGAATCCAACTTTGATTTCATGGGTCCAAATGATTTTAAGTCATTTTCTCTGAGAAAAAAAGATTTAATTTGTAATGATGTTTAATAAGTTTCAGAGTGTGTAAAAATAAAGGGGCGTTTTGGACAGGGAGATGTGGGATGAGGAACCAATAGATGCAAATGACATGATGGACAAGCAGCTGGTCCACCGAAAAGCAAAAGCAAAACTGCTTTACAGAGTGAGTGGACATGTGTGGAGGGGTGGAAAGGAATCCTAAACTCTAAAACTTGCTGTTCCCCTTATGTTCATGTTGTTCAGTTGCTCAGTTGTACCTGACTCTTTGCCACCCAATGGACAGCAGCCTGCCAGGCTTCCTTATTCTTCACTATGCTCCAGAGTTTGCTCAAACTCGTGCCCATTGAGTTGACGATGCCACCCAACCATCTCATCCTCTGTCGTCCCCTTCTCCTGTCCTCAATCCTTTCCAGTACCAGGGTCTTTTCATAGCAGCACTGTTTACAATAGCTGAGGCATGGAAGCAACCTAAATGTCCACTGATGGATGAATAAAGAAGCTGTGGCACATATGTACAATGGAATACTACTCAGCCATACGATAGAATGAAGCAATGCCTTTGCAGTTCCATGGGTGGACCTACAGGTTGTCATACTAAGTGAAGAAAGTCAGAAAGAGAAAGACAAACACTTATGCTCTCACCTATATGTGGAATCTAAAATGTGACCCAAATGAACTTATCTATGAAACAGAAACAGACTCACAAACATAGAAAACAGACTTGTCATTGCCCAAAAGGAGGAAGGGCAGGGGAGGTGAAGGACTGGGAGTTTGGGATTAGCAGATGCAAACTATTGTATATAGGATGGATAAAGAACAAGATCTTTCTGTATAGCACTGGGAACTATATTCAATATCTTGTAGCAAATCATAATGGGAAAGAATATGGAAATAGAAAAGGAAAAAAAAAAAGCCTGCCGTTGCTAGTAGGTAAGCCTATGTGCTTCACGTCACACATTGTTCTGCAGAGGATACAGAATGTGATGTCACGGTTGGTCCATCACTGTCATGTGGACTTGAGAGGAGCCAAGCTGAAAAGTCCACGTGAACTTTATAATTTATTTAGTTTACAACGTATGTAGCTGTAATGCTACAGAAAGGAAAAAGAGGCCCCCTGAAAGCTACCAGAAGTTCAGAGACCTCTCCTGGGCTTGTGGCTCAGTAAAGGCTCCCTCTTATCTCCACCATCATGATGATCACCTCTCCCAATTCCTTTGTTTTCCATTTAATTTCAGGACAGCCTATCAGGACTGATTCATTGGCTGTTGCCCTTGTTTACGGTTGATTAATCAGAGCTAGTTGATGAGAAAAGGGATCATTCAGGGGTTGCACTGAAATTCAAGAGAATTGAATATACTCATTTCAAGAGAGATGATTTCCTTTAGGAGAAACTCCCATTGTTTTCTTCCTTTGCGAAATGCATCTCACATGTTCACTTACAAAACTCACAGATCCCCACAGACATCTCCCTCTTTTCCCCCACTACCCTTTACCACCATTTCTAATCCTTGGCAACCATGAACCTCTTTTCCATCTTTATGGAGATGGAGTTTGTCGCTTTTCAACTGTTATATTTTTTAAGAGATTTTTTACAAATGTGGACCATTTTAAAAGTCTTTATTGAATTTGTTACAATACTGCTTCTGTTTCGCTTTGAGTTTTCGGCCATGAGGCATGTGGGATCTAAGCTCTCCAACCAGGGATCATACCCACACTCCCTGCATTGGAAGGCCAAGCCTTAAGCTCTGGACAAGTAGGGGTGTTGCCAAACTATTACATTATAAATGAAAAGAAATCATACAATATGGGATATTTTGAGATTGAGTTTTTTCACTCAGTAAAATGTCCCTAAGACCCATCTAAATCCTAGTGTACTAATAATGTTTTCTTTTTTTTGCTGAGTAGAAATTTCACGGTCTTGACATACCACAGTGTGCTTCACCATTTACCTATGGAAAGGGATTAAGTTGTTTCCAGTCTGTGTTTGTGACGAAGAACACAGACAATGTTATGAACAATGGTGGGCAGGTTTTTTTGTGGGGATATTTTTCTCTATGGAGAATAAATCCAGAAGCGTGACTGATGGTTGGTAATATGGTTTTGAATGAAATGAAGTGGGGAATTATTTGAGTAGTTAAAAGAATTAGCTATGATATTTTTGTCTTTGTATATTAAAGAACTGATAGTCCCAAGCCCCTGTTTGGTTTATTTAAAGTTAAAGGAGATGGACTCTTGAGCTTGAATTCTGTTATCAGCTTCAGAAATTCTATCCAAAGAAATATATGAGAAATACAGAATGTCTGGCTTTTTCCTTCCTCCTAACAACCTCTAAGAGAGGTGTGTGGACACAGGGAGAATTCACTTAAAATACTTTGTCTAAATAATTCCACAAATATTCTCTCAGGAAGAGGAGGCATCACACTGTACCAAGAAGTTCCTTATTAAAAATACAATTTCAAACACAAAAAACTCAGGTTCAGATCAAGATCAGAAGAGGAGGTTAGAACATCATTTTGTTCTACAAAATAATAATAATTTTGTTTTTTGTTTATTGGTTGTACTGGGTCTTCATTGCTGCGTGGGCTTTCTCTAGTTGCGCTGAGCGGGCGATACTCTGCTGCAATGCACAGGATTCCCATGGCGGTGTCTTCTCTTGCTGTGGAGCACGAGCTTTGTAGCTATGACACGTGGGCTCAATAGTTGTGGCTCCCTGGGCTCTAGGGCACAGGCTCAGTAGCTGTGTGCATGGGCTTAGGTCCTCTTGGCATATGGGATCTTCCCAGACCAGGGATGGAGTCCATGTCTCCTGCATTAGCAGGTGGATTCTTTACCACTGAGCCACCAGGGAGGCCCCAGAACATCAATTATTTTAACATCTTAACTGGTGACCGAGGAGCTGAAATAAGACCCAATCTGGTGACATCTGAGAAACCTTTAACACAGATCCTTCAGGTGTTCACGGGAAGGAAGACTTTCTACATGAAGGACACACCAGGAACTTTGGTGGAAAGGAAAAGAAAAGAGACAAGGAGAGAGGCTATCCCTATACGACAGAGGAAGAACACACTTTTAATAAAGTTTTACTAAAAGAAAAATACATAAATTTTAGACAGTACCTTCTCCGGGCACACAAATAAGCTAGCCCACATGCAGAAACCAGAGAGTTATAATTCTTGTCACTGAAGCAGCTATCTGGATTAGCTGTAAATATCACTTCTGGCTGTCATCTAGGTTAGCAAACTAAAGATAGAAGAACCTGGAAGAAAGTGGGAAAACTAGACACAGCAAGTGTAGGGACTGTTCCCCCATTCTGTTTCCCCAGGTGGTGGTGAACTCACTGGACATGTGTCATCCAAATGCTCACTCCCCAAGCCCTCTTTCACCAGCGTGCCAGAAGACCCCACACACGCTGCAAACTGGTGTCCCCAAATGCAGATGATAGAGTTGATGGTTTAGAATTGTGGCTCAGCTGGTAAAGAATCTGCCTGCAATGTGGGAGACTTGGGTTCGATCCCTGGGTTGGGAAGATCCCCTGGAGAAGGGAAAGGCTACCCACTCCAGTATTCTGGCCTAGAGAATTCCATGGACTATACAAAGAGTCGGACATGACTGAGCGACTTTCACTTTCACGTTCCCTGATAGCTCAGTGATAAAGACTACTGTCGGTGCAGGAGACATGGGTTCCATCCCCGACCTGGGGAGATGCTACATGCTGCAGAGCAACTAAACCTGTGCACAACTATTGAGCCTGTGCTCTAGAGACTGGCAGTCGCAACTACGGGAGCCCTGGACCCCTAGAGCCTCGATGCTGCAACAAGAGAAGGCACTGCAATGAGAAGCCTGCACACCGCAGCTAGAGAGCAGCCCCCTCCCACTGAGGACCCAGCACAGCCAAAAAGAAACAGAATTTAAAGGAAGAAATATGCAAATATATATATTTATTACACTGCAAAATTTTAGTATAAGTAGGTCCCGGGTATTTCCTGGGACCTGTTTATATGGGATATATATATGTATATATATATATATATAAATTAATTAATTATACTAATTTTAGTTTGCATGCAATATAGTATATGTATATGTACATAGTATGTACAGTATGTTTTATGTATGCTACATCAAATACAATTAATGAATTAAGTTTCTCAATTAATAACACTATAATTATAAACATAGTTAATAAATTAGAGTACTATGGAAATAATCAATAATTCTTAGATTAATAAATTTGATAAACTATATAGCTTTATGAATGATTACAGATTTATTTTTTATTTACTATATAAATGTTTACTATATTTAGTATACATTTATATATTTCTTTAAATACTTTAATATCATTTAATAGGTAGTGCTTAATATTTGCTTATACTTACTTATTTTAACATATAAGTTTATTTTTAAATATATATGAGTTAAATTATAAGATTTTTACTATTTGATGTGTGGGTTTCTCCTTATATTAAACTCTTATTTGCTGTCTATCTGATACTCAAATTTAACTGTGTATTCTGTAGTTAGAATTTGGGAACTCTAGCAAGGGGTAGGGTGGGCTTCCCTCGTGGCTCAGCGATAAAAAATCCGCCTGCCAATGCAGGAGAGGTGGGTTTAGTCCCTGGGTTGGGATGATGCCCTGGAGAAGGAAATGGCAACCCACTCTAGAATTCTTGCCTGGGAAATCCCATGAACAGAGGAGCATGGCAGGCTACAGTCCATGGGGTCAAAAAGAGTCAGACACAACTAAACAACAACAAGGAGTGGTTGGGGCAGGGGTTTATAGGGGACTCAGTTCCCCAGAAGCTGACTGCTTACAAGATGGAAGACCCAGGAGGAAGAGCATTAAATTGGAGATATCCAGAATTGCAGCAATGGTTGTGTAGAAACCTGATCAAGGAAAGTCAAGTCAGAAATGCATTTTTCCCCTTCCCTTGAATTGTGCCTCTAACCCTAGGGAGGCAAAAGACAATGACATTTTTCTTTGGAATGATTAAGGCTGAAAAACAATTTCTGCTGTAACCCTGGGCTTTACCACCTAATCAGTTCAGTTCAGTTCAGTTCAGTCGCTCAGTCATGTCTGACTCTTTGCGACCCCACCGACTGCAGGACGCCAGGCTTCCCTGTCCATCACCAACTCCTGGAGCCTATCCAAACTCATGTCTATCATGTTGGTGATGCCATCCAATTGTCTCATCCTCTGTCATCCCCTTCTCCTCCCACCTTCAATCTTTCTCAGCATCAGGGTCTTTTCCAATGACATGGTTCTTCGCATCAGGTGGTCAAAGTATTGGAGTTTCAGCTTCAGTATCAGTCCTTCCAATGAATATTCAGGACTGATCTCGTTGGATCAGTCCAGATCCAATAAGTCAAGATCCAACTGGTTGGATCTCCTTGCAGTCCAAGGGATTCTCAAGAGTCTTCTCCAACACTACAGTTCAAAAGCATCAATTCTTCGGTGATCAGCTTTCTTATGGTACAACTCTCAAATCCATACATGACGACTGGAAAACCATAGCTTTGACTAGATGGATCTCTGTTGGCAAAGTAATGTCTCTGGTTTTGAATATGCTGTCTAGGTTGGTCATAGCTTTTCCTCCAAGGAGCAAGCGTCTTTTAATTTCATGGTTGCAGTCACCATCTGCAGTGATTTTGGAGCCCCCCAAAATAAAGTCTCTCACTGTTTCCATTGTTTCCCCTTGTATTTGCAATGAAGTGATGGGACTAGATGTCATGATCTTAGTTTTCTGAATGTTGAGCTTTAAGTCAACTTTTTCACTCTCTTCTTTCACTTTCATCAAGAGGCTCTTTAGTTCTTCACTTTCTGCCATAAGGGTGGTGTCATCTGCATATCTGAGCAGATGTGCAGTCTTGTATATTTCTCCCAGCAATCTTGATTCCAGCTTGTGCTTCATCCAGCCCAGCATTTCGCATAATGTGTTCTGCATATAAGTTAAATAAGCAGGGTGACAATATACATCGTTGACTTACTCCTTTCCCAATTTAGAACCAGTCTGTTGTTCCATGTCCAGTTCTAACTGTTGCTTCTTGACCTGCATACACATTTCTCAGGAGACAGGTCTGGTAGTCTGATATTCCCCTTTCTTTAAGAATTTTCCACAATTTGTTGTAATCCACATAGTCAAAGGCTTTGGCATAGTCATAAAGCAGAAGTAGATGTTTCTCTGGAACTCTCTGGCTTTTTCGATGATCCAATGGATGTTGGCAGTTTGATCCCTGGTTCCTCTGTCTTTTCTAAATTCAGCTTGAAGATCTGGAAGTTCATGGTTCACATACTGTTGAAGTCTGGCTTAGAGAATTTTGAGTATTACTTTGCTAGTATGTGAGATGAGTGCAATTGTGTGGTAGTTTGAACATTCTTTGGCATTGCTTTCTTTGGGATTGGAATGAAAACTGACCTTTTCCAGTCTTGTGGCCACTGCTGAGTTTTCCAGGTTTGCTGGCATATTGAGCGTAGCACTTTCACAGCATCATCTTTTAGGATTTGAAATAGCTCAACTGGAATTCCATCACCTCCTCTAGCTTTGTTCACAGTGATGCTTCCTAAGGACCACTTGACTTCACATTTCAGGATGTCTGGCTCTAGGTGAGTGATCACATCATCTAATACCAGCTGCTAAATAAAGATTTATTTATTCATGCATCCATAAATATTAAGGACAACATATCTGACCACCAATGACAACCCTAAACAAGCACTTGTGGCTCCAAATCAACTCTTAGAGTCTCCAAGGGAGGTTTCATTATGCCATCACTGAGAAATTAAACATTTGAGCTGTAAAGTCAGATCTCACCATAAATAATTCACAGAGATGTTTATAGATTCCAGTAACTCTTTCTGTTTGCGGGGACACTGCCCCTTGGACCCTGCAGCTGCCGGGCCTTCTCTTCCTGTCTATCTTCTCTCCAGCAGCTGGTACAAAGCTCCACACAATCACAGTCCCTCCTTTTCATGTTTTAAACCTTAAAAATACACCTTGGGCTGGCTGCTTTGACACTCGATTTGGTTCTGATGCAAACTCCCCTCCCATCACTTGCTCCAGGGCCACTCATCCAAAAAGCTTCTCCTTCAGTGGAATCTGAGTACAGAGCACCGATGCTGTCCCAGGTGTGTGGTTCTGGTTTCCCTAAGCTGTACTCATGGGTCTCATGAGTCACCTTCCCATGAAGATCTTTCATCCCAGTTCCCTGCCTCCACTCTGTTGGGGCATCACCATTTCACATCTAACTTCTATATGTGCTTTTAAAAATATTTATTTATTTGGTTGCAGCAGGTCTTAGTTGTGGCATGTGGGCTCTAATTCCCTAACCAGGGATGGAACCCAGGTCCATTGCATTGGAAGTGTGCGATCTTAGCCACTGGACCACCAGGGAAGTCCCCCATGTATGTTTTTGGGTTTTGTTTATTGAATGACTATAAATAGCAATGTCCAAACAGAGTAAAACACTTAAAAATAAGTTTAAAATCCAAATACAAAGAACTCTCTTGAAGCTCTTTAGTGTCTAGGTTGTAATCTGCATGTAATCCAGACATGACTCATCTTCAGGAGGCCAAGACTGACTGGTTGAAGGTGAGGACATTCCTCCCAGTACCTGACCAAAGAAAGAAAGAAAGGAAACACTTCTGGTTAAGCCATTAACAATATATGCAACCCGTGGCAAAGGCATAGGAAAGACAGTCACCTCTAAATGGGGCACAGGTGGAGATGCAGTGGCCACACACAGCATCCCAGCTTTGCCACACCTGGGGACCTGTCATTATTTCACAGGAAATGTCAAGGCAGGGAGACACAAGAGGAAAAGTGGCTTCTCTGAGGCCACCTAGAGGACCTCAAAGGTGACCCTGGCAATGACCCTTTACTCCAAACTCAGATTCTTTTCCTAAGAAAAACTACTTCCTCTTGAACTATATAGAAAAATATTTTCAAAGTGCATTGTAAAATGAAAAAATAAATCGTCTGCTGTTTTCACCTTTTTCCTACTGTAAAAAATCTCATTGCCTTGGTCACTTGGGAGGTTTTGATTCAAACTTCTTATTTAAGAAATAATAAAAGTAAATGCATATAACCATTCCATGGTGCTGTGGAAAAAATTTCATGTATAAGAACTCATTCCATCTTTAAAACCTATGAGATAGAATTATTATTATCACACCTTCAGAAATGAAAATTCAGAGAGAAAACAGAGAGGTTAATTAATTTGCCTAATGTCACACAGCTAGTAGGAATCAAAGCCGTGGTTTGAACCCAAGCAATTTGGCTCTGAATAAGTACACCATAATGAATGTTAAAATTCCTTTAAGAAAGAGTTCAGTGAATTCTCTGGCTGTTCAGTGGTTAGGACTATGCACTTTCACTACCAAGGGCCCAGGTTTGATCCCTGCTTGGGAAAGTAAGATCCTGCACATTGTGTGAAAGTGAAAGTTGTTCAGTTGTGTCCAACTCTTTGCAACCCCATAGACTATACAGCTCATGGAATTCTCCAGGCCAGAATACTGGAGTGGGTAGCCTTTCCCTTCTCCAGGGGATCTTCCCAACCCAGAGATTGAACCCAGGTCTCTCGCATTGCAGGTGGATTCTTTACCAGCTGGTGCAGCCAAAAAATTCCCATCCTCATCCCCATCCCAAAGATAGAGTTCAGTGCCCAATGGGATAACAAAGAAAGAAAGAAAATCCCCAAACTAAATTTTAGAAAACCCATATACTGAAGACAAAGGAATCAAATCTAATAAGCAATAACTTTACTCAAGCAAATGATTGAAAAAAGAAAATTAAAATGATAACCAAAATTGATAGGACCACTTTGTAAACTTGTTCAGTACAATCTGCAAAAGCTACTACCTATGAAGAAAAGTTATGACCAACCTAGACAGCATATTAAAAAGCAGAGACATCACTTTGCCAACAAAGGTCCATCTAGTCAAGGCTATGGTTTTTCCAGTAGTCATGTATGGATGTGAGAGTTGGACTATAAAGAAAGCTGAGCGCTGAAGAATTGATGCTTTTGAACTATGGTGTTGGAGAAGGCTCTTGAGAGTCCCTTGGACTGCAAGGAGATCCAACCAGTCCATCCTAAAGGAGATCAGTCCTGGGTGTTTATTGGAAGGTCTGATGCTGAAGCTGAAACTCCAATAATTTAGCCACTTCATGTGAAGAGTTGACTCATTGGAAAAGACTCTGATGCTGGGAAAGATTGAAGATGGGAGGAGAAGGGGACGACAGAGGATGAGATGGCTGGATGGCATCACCGACTCAATGGACATGAGTTTGAGTAGGCTCTGGGAGTTGGTGATGGACAGGGAGGCCTGGTGTACTGCAGTCCATGGGGTCGGAAAGAATTGGACGCGAAAGCTAGTGAACTGAACTGACTGACCAAAGCTAAACATATTCATACCTCATGATGTATCAATTCCATCCCTAAATATACACCCAAAAGAATTGTGTGCATACTCTTTGCCAAAATTCATGTTCTAAAATAGTCCAGACAGCAGTACTTGTAAAAGCGAGAAACTAGGCACAAACCAAATACCCAAAAAGCTAAGTAAATTGTGGTAAATTTATATAATATACAAATATGTACTATATAAAATATAATGCATATTATACAAAACAATCTACATGATATGAAAATAAACTAACCGTGGGAATAGACAATTCAAGTCACATGTAAACATATGGATACAATTAATAGTTATAACTTTGGGTGAAAGAAGAGAGAGCCACAAAAAGATATTCATATACATGCATCCATTTATATAAAGTATCATTGTTCAGTCACTCAGTTGAGTCAGACTCTTTGAGACCCCAGGGACTGCGGAGGAGTCAGGCTTTCCTGTCCTTCACCATCTCCCAGAGTTTGCTCAAGCTCGTGTCCATTGAATTGGTGATGCCATTCAAACATCTCGTTCTCTGTCTCCCCTTTCCCTCCTGCCTTCAGTCTTTCCCAGTATCAGGGTCTTTTCTAATAAGTCAGATTTTCACATGAAGTGGCCAAAGTATGTAAAGTATAGACACTGGCAAAACTAACCTCGTTATTTGAGTGACCACACCAGGGAGTCAGATAGAGTAGGTAGTTAGAAGAATGCACAAGGAAGTCGGAGAGAGGTAGGATAAATAGAAAGAACTTGATCTAGGAGAAAGATGCTGCTGCTAAGTTGCTTCAGTCGTGTCTGACTCTGTGCAACCCCATAGACGGCAGCCCACCAGGCTCCCCAGTCCCTGAGATTCTCCAGGCAGGAACACTGGAGTGGGTTGCCATTTCCTTCTCCAATGCATGAAAGTGAAAAGGGAAAGTGAAGTCGCTCAGTCATGTCCGACTTTTAGCGACCCCATGGACTGCAGCCTGCCAGGCTCCTCCATCCATGGATTTTCCAGGCAAGAGTACTGGAGTGGGGTGCCATCGCCTTCTCTGAGGAGAAAGATACACAGCTGTATTCAGTTGTGAAAGTCAGTCTGGTGGGCAACAGTGAACACATCAATTAAGTGTTAAACAACTAAAATGTTTTAAAATGATTTGACATTTCTTCAACATTACCTTGGAGAAGGAAATGGCAATCCACTCCAGTATTCTTGCCTGGGAAATCCCACAGTCAGAGGAGCCTGGAGGTGTACTGTCCAAGAGTCGGGCATGACTTAGTAACTAAACCCCTACCACCACCATTACTTGCCCTTCTGCAACCTTGCTGACTTTATTTCTTCTTTGCCTTCCTGGAAAATATAAAAATTTTTTAATTTTATTTTTTTTAATGTTTCTCTTAAAAACACATTGTCTTGAGGCTTCTCTGGTGGTCTAGCAGTAGAGAATCTGCCTGCAGGGGACACAGATTTGACCCCTGTCCAGAAAGATCCCACATTCCATGAGGCGACTAAGCCACTAAGCCTATGAGCCACAACTACTGAGCCCACATATCCCAGAGCCTTGTAACAAGAAAAGTCACTGCAGCGAACTAGAGAGTAGCCCCTGATCACGGCAGCTAGAGAAAGCCCACACGTAGCAATGAAGACCCAGCGAAGTCAAAAATAAAAACAAATTCATTTTAAAAATAAAAGAGCACTGCAGGGCCTTCCCTGACAGTCCAGTGGTTAAGCCTCAGTGCTTCCACTGCAGGGCATAAGAGTTCAATTCCTGGTCAGGGAACTAAGATTCTACATGCCGCATGGCACGTCCAAAATAAATTAAATTTAAAAATCTTAAAAAAAAAGACATTGTCTCACTGTGATTAATTAACTAGCCTCTTGGAATGAGTATCCCCCTTCCATTAACATGAAGCTGGGGAGAGGTAGCGTAAACAGAATTCTGGTAGATGGAATAAAATGAGCATTTTTTTTTATCTCTCAAGCATTCCAGGCAGACAAGGTATTCCTTGGGTTCCCCTCCAGCCAGGATGGTGCTCCAACACTCTTGTCTGCAGCTGAGGACTGTCTAAAAGCACTGCTTACCTAGGGCTCCTCACGGAGACTTGGGTTGGCTGTTACCAGATTTAGAACCCATGGGATGGCAAGCCCTACAAATAAGCAAACAAGGGGATAGCTAGTAATGTAAGGAAGCTTCTGCTCAGGGAGATACCTGTGTGTGTTACACGTACTGAAAAACTGCCCCATGTACACCCTGCTGTCAGGATGGCTAATGAATACAGCCTCCTTGAGAGAAATATCTCTCAACTCTAAATTCTAAGAAATTATTCTAGAAAATAACTGAGCAAGCATTCACCCCATACTAATTATATTATGATTTTTATCAGTGCTTGCGATAAATATGATGTTGGCCAAATCAACATCTTAGTCAGAGACAAGTTAGTGTAACTGAATGGGGTAATTGTAATCACTGCAAAAATAAAGGCTATTTTGAGACCTATAATTTTCTGACTGGCAGGTGAAGCAAAAGTCATTTTCTTATGGAATTTTGGGGACCAGCTTTCTGAAGAAATGTGTTTATATTCATCCTGGAATTCAGAAGCCAGGCTGAATTTATTGTATCTTCCAGGAACCAATTTATCCCCAAGGGCTCATACGGAGAAATGTGTCTTAATTCTGGTGGTGCAACTGGCACTCGATATTTTAATTTATTTCCTCCACAAATGAAAAATAAATTTGTCAAAGTTTATCATGCTGCAAGCTCCCTAATGGAAATTCTTGGAAACTTTTTTTTTTTTTTTGCTAGAATGAACATAGTTAGGTGGGTGGATAGAGCACGGTATCCAACAAATATTTTTTGAAATCACAAGACGTTTGTTGTAATTGTTTGTTGACGTTCAGTCACTCAGTCGTGTTCAACTCTTTGTGACCCCATGGACTGCAGCACATCAGGCTTCCCTGTCTTTCACCATCTTTCAGAGCTTGCTCAAGCTCATGTCCACTGAGTTGGAGATGCCATCCAACCATCTCATCCTCTGTCATCCCCTTCTCCTCCTGTCTTCAATCTTTCCAGCATTGAAACAGAGCAGGATCCTATGACCCTTCCCCACCGCCCCACCACCAACCATGTCTTCTGCCTTCCTTTTGTCTGTGGAAAACTTTAATCAAAGAATAAATTTAATCAGAGAAGTGAGAAATGCTGAAACAATGGAAAACTTTGTAAGTGGATTAAGGAGACTAAATGATAATAATGTAGTTATTAAGCATAATCAGGACCTTTAGTTCCTTCTCAAGGGCTCTAGATAATATTCTAGGCCACATCCTGTGAGCTGTCTTATAGATACCAAAACACCAGGTGGAGAAGCTAACTACGAGATGACCAGACTACACCCAGGACTTGAGATGCCACAATTCTGAGAACTGACCACAAAGAGATGGGAACAAGTGCACCCCAGAACTGAAGATGAACTGTACCTAAAACAACCAAGATGATGCTGGTCGGACCACTGATGACCAACTGAAGATGACTGTTAGAGATGATTATGCTGTTTCTGCATGTAACCTCTCCCCGCCCTCCACTATGTCTATAAAGGCTCTCACCCTCTGCTTGTTAGGCAGGGAGTCGACCTTTGGGCAGATGTCTGCCACCCCCCACCCTGCCCCTACCCCTGTCACAGTTGCCAGCATCTGAAATAAAGCAAACTTTCCTTTCCACCAACCTGGCCTGTTTGTGGCTATTGAGCAGCCATCAGCCAGACCCCTCTCCAATGTTTCTTTTAGTAACAGCATCAGGGTCTTTTCTAGTGAGTTGTGACTGCATCAGATGGCCAAAGTATTGAAGCTCAGCTTCAGCGTCAGTCCTTCCAATTAACATTCAGGACTGATTTCCGTTAGGATTGACTGGTTTGACCTCCTTGAAGTCCAAGGGACTCTCAAGATTCTTTTCCAACACCACACCTCAAAAGCATCAATTCGTCAGCACTCAGCCTTCTTTATGGTCCAACTCTCACATCCATACATGACTACTGGAAAAGCCATAACTTTGATCATGCGGACCTTTGTTAGCAAAGTAATATCTCTGCTTTTTAATATGCTGTCTAGTTTTATTATAGCTTTTCTTCCAAGGAGCAAGCAGGTCTTATCAAATGCAAAATGGAGTTAATTAAATCAAGACCTGGTGGCTTCCCTTCAGGCCAGGGGAGGAATCAGGGGTCATTTTATCGCTTTGAAATTTCTTCTTATTATCCTGATCTCTGAGGTTCCTTCTCTTCTGTAACTTCTCTTCTGAGACTTCATCAAAAGACATCTGGATAGAGGCTGAGAGCAGACTGATCAGCAATTTTGATGGTAGATATAGCAAAAAAAAATGGCACCCCACTCCAGTACTCTTGCCTGGAAAATCCCATGGATGGAGGAGCCTGGTGGGCTGCAGTCCATGGGGTTGCTAAGAGTTGGACACAACTGAGTGACTTCACTTTCACTTTTCACTTTCATGCATTGGAGAAGGAAGTGGCAACCCACTCCAGTGTTCTTGCCTGGAGAATCCCAGGGACGGGGAAGCCTGGTGGGCTGCTGTCTATGGGGTTGCACAGAGTCAGACATGACTGAAGCAACTTAGCAGCAGCAGCACAGCAAAAAAAAAAAAAAAGCATTCATATGTCACACCTGAAACTCTGACCTATGGAGTCAAAGGCTAATGAAAAATCCTGAAAAGCATGACCATTTAGTATTATATACAATTTTATGCCCAGACCTCTATGACTCTATCTTTTTTGTTATTATTATGGAAGGTTGTAGACAATTACAAGATCATCTCAGCTAACTTCAGGTTTATATTCAAAGGACGTTGTCAAATGTAAGTTTTATTAATGCTGAGTATGATGAGGCAAACAGATCAAGACAAGACAGTTATTGGAAAGATAGTGTGAAAAGAAAAGAAGTAAATGAACTTATTTACAAAACAGAAACAGATTTACAGATATTGAAAGTAAGCTTAATGTTGCCAAAGGAGAAATCTGAAGGGGAGGAATAAATTAGAAGCTTGGGACGAACACACACACACACACTATTATATAAGATGGTTAGTCAACAAGGGGCCTACTGTACAACACGGGGAATTCTACTCAATATTCTGTAATAACCTATATGAGAAAAGAATCTGAAAAAATAATGAATATATGTATATGTATAATTGTATATGTATATGTACATTTTGCTGTACACTTGAAATTAGCACAAAAATGTTAATGCTATACTTCAATAAAAGAAAATAAAAGGAAGTTATGACATAAGTCTCAGATAGAAAAAAGGTAGTTTGTTACCATTCCCATGAGGAAGGGGCATGTCAGGCCACCAGGGGCCACTTGGGGAAGCAGCAGTGTCACTCAGGAGGCAGAGAAAGGGGAGAAAAATGTGGACAAGAGCCTTTGTTTTAATTTCAGTGGGAAGTAACAGGCAACGGCCAGTAAGCAGGCTTAGGATTGGACAGCCTGAATATCTCCATTGAACTTTAGGACATAAGGGCTGGACACATAGGGGTCCAGCAACTGGCCTTGTGATGATTAAGGCAGGTGAATGGTGCCCCTGAGTGTAAAGATTCAGTAGAGGAGGGGTTGGGTGTGGACTTTGGATTAGTTGGTTTACAAAGGAAAGATGTGAAGCCCTTTGCTATCTCTAGGAATTAGCTAATCCTGGGAGGGTGGTGGGGTGGGCAGTCTCTCCCTAATCAGAAAGACTCCAGATGTCAACTCAACAGAAAACAGAAATTTTAAAAAACCACAAGCTAATACGAAGGATCCCCTCTGTAACTATTCAATCCTAAAGGAAATCAACCCTGAATATTCATTGGAAGAACTGAAGCTGAAGCTGCAGCTCCAATACTTTGGCCACCTGATGCGAAGACTCAATTCACTGGAAAAGACCCTGATGCTGGGAAAGATTGAGGTCAGGAAGAGAATGGGATGGCAGAGAAGAGACGGTTGGATGGCATCCAGTTAAGAACATGAGTTTGAGCAGACTCTGGGAAATGGTGAAGGACAGGGGAGCTTGGTGTGCTGCAGTTCAATGGGTCGCTGCAGTTCACTAGAGTCTAACATGACTTAGAAGTCGACTGAACAACAAAAATACAAAGAATCCCCTCTGTCCTGCAGCCTGGGGATGCAGAAGGTAAGGACTTCCCCTTCACCCTCCAGCATCCCGTGACATTTCACATGCTTGAAATTCCAGGCACAGAGACATGCGGAATGGAAAACTTGCGACCCTGGTAACTGGCATCTGAACTTCTTCACCTGCTAAACTGGCTGATTCCATTACCTGGAGGGGGAAAGACTGCTCTTTGTACATATTAAATGTTAAGTCTTGACTTGGTCACAAGGATAGAAAATGTCTTATTTTTCTCTGTCCAGGAGGTTCATTGGTTGAGTCAAGATAAAGTCCTTAAGGAAATTAGGGATGCAAATTCCTACACTGTGTCAGTGGGTTTTTCTTAAACAAAATAAGAATAAATCTCAACATGGATACAACTTGCATCAAAGGTCACAATTTCTCCTTTTCAATCCTGACCTGATAATACAAATTTCTCATTCATGTTTTTGGTATCAAACTCA
Source organism: Budorcas taxicolor (assembly GCF_023091745.1). Taxonomy (NCBI): domain Eukaryota; kingdom Metazoa; phylum Chordata; class Mammalia; order Artiodactyla; family Bovidae; genus Budorcas; species Budorcas taxicolor. Next base: position 49,287,069 of record NC_068926.1, on the reverse strand, counting down.
GCTCTGCCTTGTACTGTCTGTATAACACAGTCATGTCACCCACTTCTTCAAACTGCACTTCCTTCATCTGCAATGATGGGGGTGATAAGAGGTTCTCCCTTACATCATCACTGTGATGGACAAATTACATGATGTGGGCAAAACACAGTATTTCTGATGATGTGATAATGCTAACACTGACAATCTTGGGAATTATTAGTGTGGTAGACTGTATCTGCCAGAAAAGGCTACAATGTGTCCTCTCCCAAATTTGAGTTATTTCCCCCTCTCCCTTTGGGATGAAGTGGTCTTTGATAACTAGCTTGAACAAAAGACTGTATCAGAAGTTGGGCTGCGGGCATTCTGATGTAAAGACAGAAAAGACAATACAACGTCTTCTTAGTCCTCCTGGGACTCTCCCACTTTTGAATCCAGCCACGATACTCTGAAGAAAGCAAGCAGCCACATGGAAAGGTCCAGTGAGGACCCAGTGGGAGACCCTCATACTCCTTGGATGTGTGTGAGCTGCCTTCACATGACTCCGTCCCAGGCTTCAGCTGGCCTGTCTGATGCTAAGTAAGAGCATGTTGATAAGTAAGAGATCAGCATGCTCCTTCTAGATCAGAGCAGGAGGAATATTCCTGGGAAAATAAATGTTATTAATTTAAGCAACTGAGTTTGGATTTTCTCACAGAGAAGCAAATTAAAATAAAATGTCTGTAATATATAAAAATCCCATTAATGTTCAAGCTATTATATTTTCTAATCAATTAACCTCAGTAGTCCTCCTCTCCCAAAAATTAAGATAGAAAAGTTCAAGAGTGAGAAGTAGTCTTGACTGTTAGCGATATGCAAAATTATGCATAATATGTACTGTCATGAGAACCAATATTTTTTTAATAAATAATATACTGAAAGGTCGGCTTTTCTAGTTGTTCTTATTTCTACATATGTGTGCTGGGCTTACCAGATGGCTCAGTGGTAAAGAATCTGTCTGCCAATACAGGAGACTCAGGAGACTTGGGTTCGATCCCTGGGTTGGGAAGATCCCTTGGAGGAGGAAATGGCAACCCAATCCAGTATTCTTGCTGGGGAAATCCCATGGACAGAGAAGCCTGGCAGGCTATAGTCCGTGGGGTAGCAAAGAGTAAACATCATTGAAGCAACTGAACATGAACATGCATATATATGTATACATATATGCATATATATACATACAGTGTATATATATATATATATTCATTTATGTCTTTACATATGTGTATGTGTGTGTGTGCTCAGTCACTCAGTCATGTCTGATTCTTTGTGACCCCACAGACTGTAGCCTGCCAGGCTCCTCTGTCCATGGGATTTTCCAGGCAGAAATACTGGACTGGGTTGCCATTTCCTCCTCTGGGGGATCTTCCCCATCCAGGAACTGAACCCTTGTCTCTTGCATTACAGGCAGATTCTTTACCACTGAGCCACTGGGGAAACCATATATATATATATATGCATATGCATGTATATATATACTTTATATATATATAATATGTAATCTATAATATGTAATATGATATATATATACACACACATATAAAATCATTTTTTACTTCAGGTTTATCCACTTATCATTTTGTTCTATAATTAGGACAAAACACTCAAAAACTTAAAAAAAATTTAAGTGTATTCTGTATTTGATAGTAGTTTCACAACTTAAATAGTGTAAATTTCCTCTCTCAAAGCAAAAGAAAGAAATGGAATACTTCAAAGTCCATGGATTTGTTTTTCTTTCTACTGAACGGTTGTAAAAAATACAAAGGGAGCTGAAGAGTAGATTCAGGAAAAAGAAAAATGTGATTATAATGTGTTTGTTACTAGTATCTTTTTAAAATGCATATTTAAAAAAGAGCAAAGACTTCCATAAGGAGGAAGAATTCTCAATTTACTTTGAAATGACTGTTCTTAGCTTGTTCTGTAATTCTTTTCATCTCTGTCAGCCAAATGAGAAATAGAATATCCTTAAAGATGAGCCAGAGAAGAGTAAGAAAAATCATTTTCATTATTAACTCAGAACCAACATATCTTCTTTTGGAGGTAGTTTAATCCACTGAATATGTCTCTTACAATGTCTTATTTCTCAAAAGTGATAGCATCTTCTTTTTCATTCCTTAAATGATCTTTTATACACTTTCCCCTTTAATCATTTATGAATGCTTGCCACCCAATATCCATTATGGAAAAGCACTAGTTAAAATTAATTCACCACCTTTGATTAGAGAGTACATAAAGTATGAATGTCTTCTTTAAAACTGCCTTACTTTGTTCCAACATGTCTGCATCAATAGGAAAGTAGACAAGCAAATGTCTATAGCTGAAATTCTATACTACGCAAACCAGTGCTTTCTTTCCATCCAATTAGGAAGGATAAAATTTAGAATAAAGATCTTCCATTCACCAAACCATAGCTCAATCTGCATTTTGAAAGTAGGTGATCCTATAAATTTAAGTGTGAATTTGGCAATAAGGAGCTCATGATCTTAGAGATACCAAGGGAACATTTCATGCAAAGATGGGCTCCATAAAGAACAGAAATGGTATGGACCTAACAGAAGCACAAGATATTAAGAAGAGGTGGCAAGAATACATGGAAGAACTGTACAAAAAAGATCTTCAGACCAAGATAATCATGATGGTATGACCACTCACCTAGAGCCAGACATCCTGGAATGTGAAGTCAAGTGGTCCTTAGAAAGCATCACTACAAACAAAGCTAGTGGAGGTGATGGAATTCCAGTGGAGCTATTTCAAATCCTGAAAGATGATGCTGTGAAAGTACTGTACTCAATGTGCCAGCAAATTTGGAAAACTCAGCAGTGGCCACAGGACTGGAAAATGTCAGTTTTCATTCCAATCCCAAAGAAAGGCAATGCAAAAGAATGCTCAAACTACCGCACAATTGCACTCATCTCACATGCTAGAAAAGTAGGCTTCAGCAATACGTGAACCATGAACTTCCAGATGTTCAAGCTGGTTTTAGAAAAGGCAGAGGAACCAGAGATCAAATTGCCAACATCCACTGGATCATGGAAAAAACAAGAGAGTTCCAGAAAAACATCTATTTCTGCTTTATTGACTATGCCAAAGCCTTTGACTGTGTGGATCACAATAAACTGTGGAAAATTCTGAAAGAGATGGGCATACCAGACCACCTGGCCTGCCTCTTGAGAAACCTATATGCAGGTCAGGAAGCAGCAGTTAGAACTGGACGTGGAACAACAGACTGGTTCCAAATAGGAAAAGGAGTACCTCAAGGCTGTATATTGTCACCCTGCTTATTTAACTTATATGCAGAGTACATCACGAGAAACGCTGGGCTGGAAGAAGCACAAGCTGGAATCAAGATTGCTGGGAGAAATATCAATAACCTCAGATATGCAGATGACACCACCCTTACGGCAGAAAGTGAAGAGGAACTCAAAAGCCTCTTGATGAAAGTGAAAGAGGAGAGTGAAAAATTTGGCTTAAAGCTCAACATTCAGAAAACGAAGATCATGGCATCCGGTCCCATCACTTCATTGGAAATAGATGGGGAAACAGTGGAAACAGTGTCAGACTTTATTTTTTGGGCTCCAAAATCACTGCAGATGGTGACTGCAGCCATGAAATTAAAAGACACTTACTCCTTGGAAGAAAAGCTATCACCAACCTAGATAGCATATTGAAAAGCAGAGATGTTACTTTGCCAACAAAGGTCCGTCTAGTCAAGGCTATGGTTTTTCCCGTGGTCATGTATGGATGTGAGAGTTGGACTATAAAGAAAGCTGAGCACCAAAGAATTGATGCTTTTGAACTGTGGTGCTGGAGAAGACGCTTGAGAGTCCCTTTGACTGCAAGGAGATCCAACCAGTCCATTCTAAAGGAGATCAGTCCTGGGTGTTCTTTGGAAGGAATGATGCTAAAGCTGAAACTCCAGTACTTTAGCCACTTCATGCAAAGAGTTGACTCATTGGAAAAGACTCTGATGCTCGGAGGGATTGAGGGCAGGAGGAAAAGAGGACAACAGAGGATGAGATGGCTGGATGGCATCATCGACTCGATGGACGTGAGTCTGAATGAACTCCGGGAGTTAGTGATGGACGGGGAGGCCTGGGGTGCTGCAATTCATGGGGTCGCAAAGAGTCAGACATGACTGAGCAACTGAACTGAACTGAACTGAACTGATCCTATAAATTATTTGTAAATACTTACTGGGAATTATAATGCCCCTTCAAAATAGCACCATCAGTGCACTCTACATAATATAGAGAATGAATGAAGATAAAATTCGAGTGGAGAGAAACTTGGGATCTGGGGGAACTCAAGTTAGGATTCCGTGGGCTGGTTCTAGTAGCTGTGTGTGTTTTAGTACAAAGAATCCTGGTCATTTGTAGTCCCTGATGTTCACAATGACATCCTTTTTGAGGTATCCTTTCTTCTAAGATCTGCAAATAATACCTGAATTATTTGTAGGAGCTCTCTCAAGTTCTCGCTCTTCTTGTTCAAACTGATAAACTCAGTTGTTTCTTGCAATTCCGTTGCCCATCAACTCCAAAACTCTTAAAACCATCACGCCACTTTATATGAACTGGTAGTTGAATTTTGTCTTCCCATCAGGTAGCATCTGAGTCTCACAGTCTCCCCAGCAGTGACCAGTAACCCCAAGGCAAGTATTTCTATGTGTGTGACACATATTCTATTTCTCAATAAGAACAGAAGGGGGAAAAAAGACTCAAACATGTGGATGACAGTGCCCCCAAAGTTTAACTTAAAATATTTCAATAATCTGAAATGTGAGTGCAACTATGTTTTTAATTCCTGTTATGCTGTTTCTTACTCCACTATTATATCAGTTATATTTTGTTGTCTGTAGTCCTTAGCAAGGGTTTCCCAGGTGGCTCAGTGATAAAGAATCCACCCGCCAATACAGGAGATGTGGGTTCGATCCCTGCATCGGGAAGGTCCCCTGGAAAAATAGCAACCCACTCCAGTATTTCTTGCCTGGAGAACCCCATGGACAGAGTTTGGCAGGCTTCAGTCCATGGGGTTGCAAAAGTGTTGGACCCAACTTAGCAAAACAACAGCAACCACAGTCCTTAGCAACCTAAACAGCTGTTTTTGTTCCTTGTTCATTTTAAGTTCCAAGGCTCACAGGTGTTCCTCTGGGGATAGATGGAATTATTTGTTGATCCCATATTGCAATCCTCTGATCTCTCAATTTTCTTGCTAGATATCCATAATCGAAGTAGACATAATCGAAGTAGACCGCAGTAACATGCAAAATCATTACATTCGTAACATTTGTTTTTCGTGATACTGCTTTAAGGCTTCTGTTGCTGGGTGAGAGTTACAGTTTATTCCAGACCAGATTCTGCTTCATTGTTAGAATCTCTCGATTTTCCAATGAGATCTTTAGCAGCAACAAATTCTCTGTTAACTGTGCAACTCATTTCCTAATCATGCTGTGGTAACTGAGTCTTAAGGTCTGTGCCTACTGATAGCCCCACAGGAAATATTTCAGTGTGTGTTGAATATTTCCCTAAAGAGAAGAGAAGGGGAAAAAAAGAATTTGCATGTATAAACTTTTAGGTGTGTGGATGAAAAATTCAGTAATCTACTTACAACACATATTAACTTAGTTAAACCCATTTTGAATCCAGTGTTATATAGGGTGTTGGAAAAACTGCTTTTCTGATTCTATTTCCTAAATCATTTTATTTAAATACACCATATATATATATATGACAGCAACATCTTTATTATTCTAGAGTATACCTTTCAAGTTGCTTGAAATAAACCATATTTGGAGTGTGTATTTGATGTTTTGGCTAGAATTTTCATACCAAATGATCAATGCCTATTTGTTTAAACTTAGGACACTCATGTCATTCCCTAGTCCAGTGGGTATTCCACAATCACGACCCAATAACTTCCACATTGCTTGTTAAGCAATATTTACAACGGTATTTAACGTCCTTGGTTTTTAGAGTCTTATCCTAAGAAATAGCCCTTAAATTTTGTTAAATGTCTCATTATTGTTTCTTTCCTCTTCTCCCCTCTCCTTCTCTTCTTGGCTTTTTTTTTCTTCTTTAACATTATCTCCCCCTCCTCCTCTTTTTCTCTTATTTCTTCTTTAATTAATGATATCAGGAGATATCACTGGTGTCTAAAACTATCATTGAAAGTGAAAGTCACTCAGCCGTGTTCTATTCTTTGTAACCGTGGACGGTAGCCTGGCAGATTCCTCTGTCCATGGGATTTCCCAGGCAAGAATACTGAAGTGGGTAGCCATTCCCTTCTACAGGGGATCTGCCCAACCCAGGGATAAAACCTGGATCTCCTGCATTGCATGCAAATTCTTTACCATCTGAACCACCAGGGAAGAACAAAACTAACATTAATTAAAGGCAATTAATAATGTGTTTACTCCAAATAGCATGTAAGTTATAAGTTAAATCAATGCAAGAGCACTCTTTAGTAAGAAAAGAGTAAAGCTCTCTTTACTGAGAGTTACAGGGTCTCTCACTGAATAGATGAGCATATATTATAGTTACCATATATCAAGTAAATCTGGGGACAAATTCATATGGTATAGCTAGCTGGTCAGCGTCTGCCACCAATGCGGGAGACCCGAGTTCGATCCCTCGATCAGGAAGATCCCCTGGAGAAAGAAATGGCAACCCTCTCCAGTATTCTTGCCTGGAGAATCCCATGGACTGAGGAGCCTGGTGGGCTGCAGTCCACGGGGTCACAAAGAGTCGGACACGACTGAGTGACTTTACTTACTTACTTAGCTAGCTGGTCGGTGAACTCATTGTTGTCAATCAAGGGGCTGCCTGACTGATTAAAACTATTATCTGGGGAAATATTCAGCAGATTATTGAATATTATAATTAATCATCCAGATTCTTGGATCTTACCTGACATCTAATGAATCTGCTGCTGCTGCTAAGCTGAGTCACTTCAGTCGTGTCCGACTCTGTGCGACCCCATAGACGGCAGCCCATCAGGCTCCCCTGTCCCTGGGATTCTCCAGGCAAGAACGCTGGAGTGCGTTGCCATTTCCTTCTCCAACAATGAATCTGAATCATATATAAATATGTACCTAACACACACCCCGCTCCAGTACTCTTGCCTGGAAAATCCATGGATGGAGGAGCCTGGTAAGCTGCAGTCCATGGGGTCGCTAAGAGTCGGACATGACTGAGCGACTTCACTTTCACTTTTCACTTTCATGCACTGGAGAAGGAAATGGCAACCCACTCCAGTGTTCTTGCCTGGAGAATCCCAGGGGTGGGAGAGCCTGGTGGGATGCCGTCTCTGGGGTCGCACAGAGTCGGTCACGACTGAAGTGACTTAGCAACAGCAGCAGCAACACATCCTTCTCAGATATTTGGATGCTCAGCCAGGGTTGTGAACTAGTGATTGAGATTATAATGGAGCATCCTCCCTATACAGAGGTTGTTTGTTTGTTTGTTTGTTTTCTCTTTTCCAGTGTATCTTGGTGGTGGTGGTTTAGTCACTAAACTGTGTCTGATTCTTGTAACCCTATGGACAATAGCCTACCAGGGTCCTCTGTCCATGGATTTTTCTTCCAGGCAAGAATATTGAAGTGGATGCCATTTCCTTCTCCAGGGGATCTTCCCATCTCAGGGATCAAATGTGGGTCTGTTGCACTGTGGGTGGATTCTTCAGTGACTGAAGCACCAGGGAAGCCCTTGGCAGTTGTGAAATTTCAGCTTTCCTAAAATCTTTCCTGATAATAGCAAAGTCCACCTTCTGTTTCAAATAAATTATAAATCGCTGAACATAAAGCATAGAACCTTTGCTCCAAGCAGATATCTCAGTATATTAGATATTTATTGTGGTACAACAAAAATAATTTCCAAACTTGGCAGCTGAAAGCCACAAACAGTTATTATCTCACCATTTTTTTTTTTTTTTGTGAGTCAGTAGTCTTCGAAAATCTTATGAGGTTGCCGTCAAAGTGTGAGACAGGAACATAGTGACTCCAAACTCAGCTTATGTGCTAACACAGATGGCCCTTGCCAACTCTTGGTTCTCTGTAACTGAAACTCTACCAGCTGTCTCTGGCATATGGTTTCCTCCAGAGAGGCAAGAGGATGTGCTTCAAATTGCAGCAGTCTTTTTTATAACCTAATCTCAGAAGAGATATCTCATCACCTTGACATAGTCCAGTCGTTGGAAGAGATTCACTAAATCCAGCTCATACTGAAGGGGAGCAGATCATCCATGGGTGTGGGTACCAGGGGATGGGGATCTCTGAGGGTATTTTAGAGGCTAGTTCCCTCCCCATGTGTCACCCAGAGTTCTGGTGGGCCCAAATAGCCAAGATATTTATACCAAACTTAATTCCTCAAAGTTATTCCAGGATCAGATGAAAGCCTGTGCAGTTGAGAGTTCTAAAGCAAACTTTCTATTTCCACCAAAATGATGGGTCCAAAGAGTACCCTTCTATATTTATATAAAAGTCACAATGGTGTTTAAAATATGCATATGTGCCCTATTACCAAAGTTCTAAGAGTGAAATTAAGTAGTTTGTAGATGTATTTTCATTGCAGCTTTCCTAGTAAATTTTACTTGTAATTACTAATGTGGTTGTCAGTTACAGTTTGGCTAATTCCAGTGTGCCATGGTAGATGTAGTACTTATTGTTTTTGGCATATGTTTCTGCACTCAACATAATAGTGTTCTAAATCAAATATAATTGTTTGGGGTTAGTTTCTGCTTCATTAGTGTGGGTTATCTTTGTCTGCCAAGCTGGAATAAAAATTATCTGAGAATAAGGAATAGATCTTACTCATTTTTTTAGAACTTTCTTTCTTTCAGCTGTTAACAGTGAACCAGATTTTTAATTTCTTAAGTAATTTAAAAATTGTATTCATTTATTTATTTTTGGCTGTGCTGGATTTTCACTGCTGCATGGAATTTTCTCTAGTTTCAGCAAGTGGGGTTACTCTCTAGATTCAGTGGTCAGGCTTCTCATTGAGGCAACTTCTCTTGTTGAGGAGCGCAGGCTCTAGGGTGCATGGGCTTCAGCAGTTGTGGATCACAGGCTCTAAAACACATGCTCAATAGTTGTGATGCACTGCCTTAGTCCAGTGCTTGTGGGGTCCAGTCCACAGCTTGTGGGGTCTTCCGGGACCAGGGATCAACCACATGTCTCCTGCATTGGCAGTAGGATTCTTTACCACAGAGCCACCAGGGAAGCCCTTTAAAATGTTTTAATGAAATCAATATGATGTCTGTTGCTAAACGTGGACACAAGGACCCAAAAAATAGGAGATGACTTTAAGATAGTTTAAGAGATAGAAGGCCCACTCTTACTTTGGGGAATAAGAGTGAGAATTTTGGGAATTTTTAGAAAATCTTCAGTTCAGTTCAGTTCAGTTCAGTTGCTCAGTTGTGTCTGACTCTTTGCAACTCTATGAATCGCAGTACACCAGGCCTCCCTGTCCAACACCAACTCCTGGAGTTCACTCAAACTCACGGCCATCGAGGTGGTGATGCCATCCAGCCATCTCATCCTCTGTTGTCCCGTTCTCCTCCTGCCCCCAATCCCTCCCAGCATCAGAGTCTTTTTCAATGAGTCAACTCTTCACATGAGGTGGCCAAAGTATTGGAGTTTCAGCTTTAGCATCAGTCCTTCCAATGAACACCCAGGACTGATCTCCTTTACCAGGAGGACTGGTTGGACCTCCTTGAAGTCCAAGGGACTCTCAAGAGTCTTCTCCAACACCAGAGTTCAAAAGCATCAATTCTTCAGCACTCAGCTTTCTTCACAGTCTAAATCTCATATCCATACATGACCACTGGAAAAAACTATAGCCTTGACTAGACGGAACTTTGTTGGCAAAGTAATGTCTCTGCTTTTGAATATGGCACCTAGGTTGGTCATAACTTTCCTTCCAAGGAATAAGCGTCTTTTAATTTCATGGCTGCAATCTTAATGCCTAGTATATCTCCATTTCTAACCAAGATAAATCAACTTATAGTCTATCAACTCCCCTAATGCAAAAAAACCTAAGTATCTATTTAAAAATATACAAAAAGCATCATCTCTTTAGGGAAGCCCAGAAATATTAAAGAGCTGTCCCAAATCCAAAATTTGAATAAAGAAAAACCAGAAAAGAAGATCCAATTTGATAAGCACACCATTCTATGCTGCTTTTCCTCCCAAGACATTTGGTGAATTACCAGTTATCCATCCCTGTGTAATAATCCCCTCCCCCAAAGCAAAATTGCCTAAAATATCATCAGTCATTGTGTGGCCCAGGAATCTTCAGTCTGCTCTATGGTGTCAGCTGTGATGCTGTGACTGGGGGCAGGGAATCTACTTTCAAGGGGACACACCCACATGGCTGTCCAGTTCGCGTTTGTCATGTGACCTGATCCACAATTGTATGGGATGGGGGAGGGTCCCGTTACTGCTCCCTAGGGTCTCACTAGCCCAGCTGCTTGGGCCTCCTCACAGCGTGGCACTGATTCCGGGAGCAAACAGCAGGGCATGCGGCATCTCCACACACAAGAATAACTGCTGCTTCCTCCCCACAAGTTCTGCTTGCCCATGTCTGCAGGGGATGCCAGTCTGCTTAATCCTCAGTGGTCCATTCTCTGCCCAAAATAACAGCAAAGGCAAAATCTGCCCTCTAAAATGGGGACCTCTGGGCTGGATGCCTCCACCAATGACAGAGCCTGTGGCTTTGGCCTCTGTCTCCTTATTGGAGGACACACCTTCAGCCTCAGCAGGGGACGTAGAAGGAAGGGCTTCAAGGGTGGGAGAATGAGAGGTGAAGAGGAAGAAGGAGAGGCCTGTAACCCCAAGAAAAGCAGGGACATTGGATAGTTCAAAAGCCCATCTGGGTGAAATTACTTAGTTTATGATTGCATTTTTAAAACTTTTGATTTGTGCATGACTTTTAATCTCTTTGTGTGTATTTTCAATTTTTAGATTAAACTGTATGATCTGGAGGAAAACATTATACTTCCTGGGAATCGGGAAATAAGGAATTAGATTGTAGGCTTTTGGGGATAATTAATTCTCAATGAAGAAAAATGTGTAATTGTGTTGTGTTTGTTTGGGGACTTTCAACCACCTGAAATGTACACTGTAAATGAGTGTGTTGTAGGAACCTCCCTGGTGGTCCAGTGATTAAGAGCCTGCCTTGCAATGCAGGAAACAGGGGTTCAGTCCTTGGTTCAGGAACTAGGATCCCACATGCTGCAGGGCAACTAAGCCCTTACGCTGCAACTACTGGGTCCACATGCTCCGGAGCCTACGTGCCACAACTAGAGCGCCCATGTGCTACAATTACTGAACCCTGTAAACTCTGGAGCCTTCATGCTACAGCTAGAGAGTCCATGTACCACAAGGAAAGATCACACATGTCCCAAGTCTTGACACAGCCAAAGAAATAAGTAAAATGATTAAAAAAAGATTTTTTTTAAAATGAGTGTGTTGTAGGAAATTCCCTGGTGGTCCAGTGGTTAGGAATCTATGCTCCCACTGCAGAGGGCCTAGCTTCAAGCCCCAGTCGTAGAGCTAAGCTCCACAAGCCATATGGCAGGCCCAAAAGATAACAAAATAATAAAAGAATGTGTTGTATTGTATGCAAACTGTACCTTGGTAGATTTCATTTAAATGGGCATAGGGAAGCCATAGACAGCAAGGTCCAGATAGACTCCTCTGAGAGGTAGTATGAGGACCCTGTCCTCTGTGAAGGAGGGTACAAAGGAGCCAGACCCAAGCAGAAGCTCCAGGAAGAGGACAAGAAGAGCGAAGGTTGCGCAGAAGCTGGATGTTTGTTCCAGAAACAGAGTTGAGGATATGCATGTTGACTGTTTAACCAAGTGTCAACAAGACCATTTATGAAGCAGGTTTGCAGCACATAATTTCAAAGTAGTCAAACAGAGAGAGTGTTTGATGATGTTTTTGTGTTTATTTTTACTTCTAATAAGATGTCATTTGCTTGGAGGAAGGCATGTAAGGATGTTTACTGAAGCTACAGGTGGAGAAGCCTGCATCACAGAAGCAGGGTGGGCTTTCTGGTATCTGTCATTCTGCCAAGAACTCCCCCAGCGCAACTTTTGTTTGACAATTGTTCTTGAAAACAACTGAAGCATTGTAACTATATTTAAGATCATGGGCTTTGTTTGCGTCTGAGATAGTAGTTGCTTGTTAAACAAGCTCGGGATGCTTTGGGAATATTATAGAGTAATAAGATGCTAAAGTTCACTTTCTCAATTCAGTGGTTGTGGTTCACATCTCTGTTATGGCAACTCAAAGCTTAACATTTACTTTCATTCTTTTAAAAGCAGATTTTATTTCTTCCATTCCAATACGGCAAGTCCCATACATATGTACAAGTTCTTTATAGAGAGTGCATTTGTAAATCCAATTTGTTCATAAGTCCAACAAAGTTAACTTAAGTATCCAACTAACATAATCTGCTCTATATATAGTACTATACTTATAATAGGTTTTAAATACTTTTCCGAAAAATAAAAAACAAATAAAATGTAAAGAAAATATATTTTAATTTTATAGTACAGGACCTCGAAAAGTATAGTACAACAGCTGGCATACAGGGGCTGGCATAGAGTGAACAGGCAAGAAGAGTTACTGATGGAGGGGCATGAGGAGGTGGAGATGGTCGAGCTGAAGGATCGTCAGCAATAGGAGATGGAGGGCAAGCCGCAATGTCACTCATGCCTGACACTGATGGAACACATGTTCACATCTTTGAAGGTTTGCAATTTGAAGGTTTGTATGTAGGAGAATTACTGTACTGGAAATTTACATGAGACTGGTACGTGATTCTTATTTGAAACCAAGCTCAGCCTTGTTTGTCTCCACAGTTTAGTTATCTAGCTTGACTCCTACAGGAGACCAAGCTCCACTGTCATGATAGATTGAGCATCTGTGTATAGTACAGCAAAGATGGATGTAATTACAGGATTTGCTAAGTTTGGTGGAAAGAAAGTGGATTGAAAAACTGCCATACTCACGTACGGGGGAAAAAAAATGCAGCATCTACTCATGATCTATTAAAGGTTTAAAAATAGGTTCAGGCATGCAGGGAATTTGAGCATTGACTAGATATTTGATGATATCAAGGGCATATTTTTATTGTATTTTAGAATAATAATGGCATCTTGATCATTTTTTAAAAGGAGTCGTAGGTTTTTACTACCCATAAAGAAATGTCTGTGAATTATATGCTTTTAAAAAAGACACCCAACAAATCAAAGAAACAAAAAAACTCAGAAGGGATTTTTCAACCCTTACAAAAATGTGCCAGTACATTTTCTTTCTAAATTTTGTTTTGTTTGTTATATTTTTCCGGGTAGGAGCATGCTGACCTGACCAGCACGCTATTTGAAATTAAACTCAGTATTTCTACAACCGTGGAGGGAGGTCATAGGCATTATGCTTTATTCCTACACTCTTGAACATCTCTGCACAAATGTTCCAATCTTTAGGTCCTTGGCTACAGTTGTCCTCTGAATCTATGATGATGAACCTTTTATAGCTAGTTTTGAATCTCATATACAACAGAAGCTTCTAAATGAGCTATTTGGCCACAATGAGAAATCTTTATTGAAAAAGGAACTCTGCATGGAATAATTAAATAGACCTAAGCACAAGGTTCTGTGCCACGCGAAATTGCAAATAGCCCTGACAAAGTAATTTAGGCTCATTTATGACACAGCAACTCGTTATGGCTTTGATTTTCATCCCCTTGCTTAGTCAAGCTCGTCTGTTTCTCTGATAGAAATTATTTTTATTTTATTTTCAGTCGTGTGCCCCTGGACCTACAAGGGGAAGGATGAGAAGCTTCTGAAATGGGAGCCACCAGCACTGGGGTGCTAGAACAGGGAAGGGTGCAAGTAGATGGAGAAAGCTCTAAAGGCATCCCTCACTCTCAGGTTGTCTTTGCCAAGACAGAATGTTTCCAGAATTTCCAAAATCAACCAATACTTCATAAAAAGCCAGAAGTTGAGAATTTTACATAAAATTGCTTTATTTCCCTATGTTGGATACTGATGAAGCATTTTTCTACATTCTGTGCACCAGACACAATGTGTTTGCAGGAGGCATGTGGGAGGCTGGCCATCAGTTACTAACCTTTGTTCTGAAAGAATAGCCTGATGCCCACGGATTCTGTCCTCATTTTCATCAGAATGTTCAAACGCAAATGAACATCAAGATGTAGCTTACACTGTATTCAACCAAATAGGAAAATGAAAATTTGGAGCAATAAATGAAATTTGGGGGAGTAAATGCAATTATCAGAATGCTGAATAGAGTTTCCTGTGTTATCCAGTAGGCCCTTGTTGAATATCTGTTTTGTTGAATATATATTTGTGTGTATATATTAATCCCAAACTCCTAATTTATCCCACAGGGATATCTACTCAATATTCTGTAATAACTTATATGGGAAAATAATCTGAAAAAGGATGGAGATATATATATATATATATATATATAATATGTGTGTATGTGTGTGTGTATCACTGAATCTCTTTGCTAGACACCTGAACTAACACAACATTATAAATCAAATATACTCTCTGCTGTGCTTAGTATCTCAGTGGTGTCTGACTCTTTGTGACCCCATGGACTACAACCTGCCAGGCTCCTCTGTCCATGGGGATTCTCCAGGCAATACTGTCATGCCCTCCTCCAGGGATTTTCCCAGCCCAGGGATTGAACCCAGGTCTCCCACATTGCAGGCAGATTCTTTACCAACTGAACCACCAGGGAAACCCAAGAATACTGGAGTGGGCAGCCTATCCCTTCTCCAGGGGATCTTCCTGACCCAGGAATCTAACCAGGGTCTCCTACATTGCAGGCGGATTCTTCACCAGCTGAGCTACCAGGGAAGTCCAACCATACTCTAATATAAAGTAAAAATTAGTTAAAAAACAAGAGTATCAGTGGTGGGGTTAGGAGCACAGAATTTGGAACGAGCAAGCTTCAGATGTGTTCTGGCTTTCATGACTGCCTCGGTTATTGAATTTACCTCCTGTGTAAGCATCAGTATTTTGTCTGCAAGAAAGGCTAACAATACAACGCACACAGGCTTTTATGAGGATCTCATCAATACTGCAGGTTCCATCCTTAGGATATGAGCCAAACCCAGTGAGGTCCAATATAAATGACATTTGTTCCCAGGGTTCAGTAGTAGCAGCCAAAACCCTTAATTTGGTTCAAGAACACATCCTTTGTTTCACTGAGACTGGACTGTGAGGTAAACTACTTTTGATAGAAAATTAGGCTGTGTTTATTGCTCAGTGATTTGAGCCTCTGCAGAGTGCAATGGAACACAGGCCCAAGCGGCCCTGTTTTTTATGTAAACGTGATATGCATTGCTCTGTGGCTTCTTGGAAGGGATGCATGTGTTTTGTGGGATTTTCATGCTTCCTGGCAAATTACAACTGCAGAGCCCTTTATAGTTTCAGGACTGGTGGGAACTGGCTCATTTAGGAAAATACATGGTGACGGGGGCCCCTTCTGTCTGTCTGCCGGATTTTATAGCCTTGCGTCCACTGTCTGTTTTCTCCATCCACAGCATTCATTGGAACTAAGATCTCAGCCACGCCGGGAGGAAAATGAACCAGTGGGAATGAGGCAGTGATAATTTTCCCCCCTGAGTTTTTTCATTCTCTTGATCATATTTCACCTTTTTTATTTATTTCGGATATTATTTTGGTGCACTTCTTTCTAAAACCCTTTCATAGGTATAACTATGAAATTCTTTGTTTCATGACTGGAAATTGACACAAATTTTTTTGGTCACTGGTTCTTCAGGGAAATAGCTCATACTTTTACTTCCCCATTGTAACTGGCAGCTTTATCATGTCTGGAATATTGGCAAGGAGAGCTTGTTTGGAGACATTTTAACTGGTTTAATGGGTTTCTTCCTGATTTATAGTTTTTAAATGTTCAATTTGTTTAGAAGGATGGACACACAAATGCTGAGAATACTTATTGCAGGAAAAGAAAGAATGCTTTGCATTTTTTTACTTTGTCATTTTTAAAGTAAATTTCAAGTTTTTTGGAAATTATTTATGAGAGGCACTCACTTCTTTTATAAAAGAAAAAACATTAAAATACTGTATAAATTGTATATATGTTGTCTCAATTAGTGACACACAGAGGTGAGAGTTTTGAGTTACTTCTAAATGTTTACAAAGCGCTGGCCAAGCAGATACTTGCTGGTTTCCCTGTGGTTAACAGACAAGATTTAGAATGATTTCATGCTAAAGCTGAAAAGAAATTATAGATTATATGAAACCTCATCCAATTTGGGCTTCCCAGGTAGCTCAGCAGTAAAGAATCCACCTGCCAATAAGAGAGACACGGGTTTGATCCCTGGTTTGGGAAGATCCCCTGAAGAAAGAAATGGCTACTCACTCCAGTATTCTTGTCTGGGAAATCCTGTGGACAGAGAAGCCTGGCAAGCTACGGTCCATGGAGTCACAAGAGTCAGACATGACTTAGCGACTAAAACAACAGTATCCAATTTGGTCCCATGTTTCCATGATTTAGTTCAGTGTTTTTCAAGTGGGAGCAACGTCTTTCCCAGGAGACATTCAGCAATGCGTGAAGATAATTTAGTTTGTCACAATTAAGGACTGCTACTGGCATCTAGTGGGTAGAGGCCAAGGATGCTGCTAAGCATCCTACAGGGGGCAGGACAGCCCCCACAATAAAGAATTGTCAGGCCTGTCATGTCGATGCAACGAAGACTGAGAAACCCTCATCTAGGTAAAAGCATCATAAACAAATGGATACTGAATCCTTTGGCTTTGCTGATGGTCCGATGCAGTTACTATGGAGACCAAGCAATGCATGCATGCACTTTCAGTGGCTGTGCAGAAGTTTCAAGGTCAGGGTGAGGGAAAAAGACAGACAGTGATTGAAGCTGCAGAGGTACCATTAGCAAGCAGGATTCTGCAGGTACTGAGCCATCCACCACGCTTAGAGATTGCACCGGGAGCGCCCCCTTCCGGAGCAGAGGAACCTCCAGGTAGACCTGAAAATTACCCTCAGGGGACCACCTCCTGTCTCTTCTAACCCATACTCAGAGAGGTCCCTACCACGAGAGAGTTGACAGCAAGAACTCTTTGAGAGATCTTTCAAAGCAGAGGTATTTCAAAGTATTTAAGAGTATAGGCTGGGTGGAAAGGTCGTTTGGAAATTCAGAAAGATCTAGAGAGTTTCCTAATTTGATCTTGGATCCATGGTGATATTTCTTCTTGTGGTAAATTTGACATTGAAGCAATCATCTTGAATGTTTTTATTCCCTTCTGGTTTCAATTTTCTTCTATTTGACTTTATTGCTACCTTTCAGAAAATATTCTTAAAAACTTGATATTGATTTTCTCACCAGTGAGAATGGAAAACTGTGGGTATTTTCCTGGACCAGTATTAGTGCTAGAATGGACAACTACAAAAGGGCTTTCCAGGTGGTGCTAGTGGTCAAGAACCTACTTGCCAGTGCAAGAGACATAAGAGATGTAATTCGATCCCTGGGTCAGGAAATCCCCCAGAGGAGTGTATGGCAACCCATTTCAGTATTCTCGTTTGCAGAATCCTGTGGCCAGAGGAGCCTGACGGGCTACAGTCCATAGGGTCATAGAGTTGGGCACGACTGAAATAACTTAACATGTACACACAGAGCGATAGAGGCATGTCTGTCCAAGGAGAAAGCTCCAGCTTCTCCAAAGATGATCCATCTCAGTTTATTCCTATTCAATCTCTCTCTGTCTCCTCTTTTTTTAACACTTTTTCACTCTCTATCTGAAAGTTAATATCAGGGACTCTTTTAGCTATAATTGAATATTAGCTAATGAACTAACAGGCTAACACCTATAGAGAAAGTCTTTAGTTATCAAAACTCAACTTGGCATACTCTAAGTAATTTTATACACTTCTTTTTAAGGCTTTAACATCTTATATCACCAAAAAAGTCACCCAGGGTTAGTATCCAAATCAAGAGGCACATTTTGTTTCAAAGGACAATAATCAATTACATCAGAAGTATGAATGATGTATTTACACTTTGAATCCATATTTCACTTGTAAAATGTATCCTAAAAAAATAATTTCAATGATGTCACTATTGTTTTTGTCTGCTCAGGAAACATCATTACTACTTCCGCTACTGGCACCCCAAATTTCCTGGGGGATGCCCACCCCAACTTCCCCACCATCTAACCATGTGTTTCAGTGGACCTGAAGGCTTCCTCAACTCAGAGAGAGCAGGCTGAGACTCAGGTCTAAGAAATTAGTATATTTCATTCTTTTGCCTCCATGATCTGTTCAACTGGAAACTTGACCCAGTCCAGTCCTAGGCCAGGCATGAACCCAAAACATTAATGGGACTAAGGAAATTAGTTGTCTTTCAAGCAAACTTATTCCTGGAAGGAAATAAGGCTAGAAAAACAGGGTTCACCATGTGGAAAAAAGTCTAAGAATATGTCCATCACAGAAAATAGAAAACCTTGGGGTATAAACCTATGTTAGACTCCTTTCCCAGCCCTAAATTAAGGTGGAAACACACGCTGTCTGTGGAAGCTACAGTTCCATGGTAGGAATTTAGCCATGCTATCAGTAATTGTAGGTCTGAAATCACAGGATATTTTATGCTGATACTCTCTAATATGTTCAAATAAATTCCTATCTTTCATAGTCTTCTGTTCCACCCAAATTGTCTTTTTTTAAAAAATTGAGATATAGTTGCTTTACAATGTTGTGTTAGTTTCTACTGTACAGCAAAGTGAATCAGTTATAGGTTGCTGGTGCTCAGTCACACCTGATTCTTTGTGTCCCATGGCCTGTAGCCCACCAGGCTATCCTCTGTCCATGGGGTTCTCCAGGCAGGAATACTGGAACAGGTTGCCATTTCCTCCTCCAGGGGAACTTCCCGGCTCAGGGATCGAACCCACATCTCTTGTGTCTCCTGCATTGGCAGGTGGGTTCTTTACCATTGTGCCACCTGGGAAGCCGTTGAATCAGCTATATATATACATATATCCCCACCCTCTTGGGCCCCACGCTTCCCATCCTACCCCTCTAGGTCATCGCAGAGCACAGAGGTGAGCGCCTTGTTCTATATAGCAGTTTCCTACTAGCTACTTATTTCATACCTGGTAGTGTATATATGTTAATGCTACCTTCCCGACTCATCCCATCCTGCCTGCCACGTCCACATGTCCCACATGTCTGTGTCTCCTGCCCTGCAAATACGTTCATCTGTGCCACTGTTCCAGATTTCACATATATGTGTTAATATTCATGGTACATATATACGATGGACTATTACTTATCCATAAAAAGGAATGAAATTGGGTCATTTGTAGACATGTGGATGGATATAGAGTCTGTCATACAGAGTGAAGTAAGTCAGAAAGAGAAAAACAAAGATTATGTATTAACCCCCAAATTGCCTTTTATGTCAGCAGTTTTATCAACACTGTAGGGAAGAGGTCAAAGTGAAATGTCTTTTTCACTTCAAATGGCATTTCCCACAAACTACCCAATCATAAAGCCTTTCCCCTCCCCCAGGGTTCCTTGAAAGGGCCACTGTGGGCATTTTGCCAAAAAAAAAGTCTTTATGTTCATGGGTCTCTCCTCCAGGATTGCTAACATCTCTGAGCACAGCCATCAACAACGTCTGCAATTCCAGAAGTCCTGAGGGTGCTTTACTTCCCCAGGTAGAGACCCACTGTGGGTCTGGTGATGCATCTTCTCTGTCTCATTCAGCATCCTTTTCTACCTCACCTGTGGTATGTTCTCCAAATTTCGTGATAATTTCAAAAAGTGTGGATCTGTATCATAATTTTCATATTTTTAAATAAAGAAATTCCTGCACTTTGCTTTTTTTATTTATTCTTTTTGGCTGTGCCACATGGCATGTTGGATCTTAGTTTCCTGACCAAGGATCAAACCCTTGTCCCCTGCAGTGTAAGAGTGAAGTCTCAGTCACTGAACTGCAGGGGAAGTTCCTATGATTTTCACATTTTTTAAGCACTCCAGCAGGAGATTGGTCCTGATAGGTAACCTTTAGCATTATCTTGGTGCCTCTAGTATTCTACAGAAGATAGTCTAGACTCCCTGCTAGAAAAACAGTTCTGATTAGTATTCACGTCTAAGAGGCACTTGCATGAGATTTGAAAAGTGGAAAAGACGGGAAGCCATTGTTTTCGGGTGGCAGGTGCAGAAAAGCAGATGGATAATGATGGATGATGAGAATGAAGTTCCTCCATCATCTTCTGGTTTGTTCCTGAGAATCAGATACTTGGGTGTTGTAGGCAGTGACATAGTGTAATTAAGCAGGACCGTGTGGGAAATTCCTGGGACAGACTTGTCTCTTGTTTATAGAAAAGCTTTACCTTCTTAAGCCTTCCCTAAGGTCCAAAGAACAAATTTAATAAGAGAAGTGATAAAATGCAGAAAGAAAGGAAAATAGTCAAGGAAGACAAAATAGTGATAGTTTATCCATTAAATAAAGTCTAGAAAGAATATGTAGTTCCTTTTCAAGGACTACAGATAGTATTTTAAGCCATATCCTTGAGCTATTTTGCTTGAACTAAGATCTCTCACCAGGTAGAAGAAGTTAACTATCTGCTGACCACCAGCATGTAGTCCCCAGGCTGGTTAGAACCAGTTGACTGGTTGACTATAAATTACCTCACCACCAACCAATCAGAAGAATGTCCTTGAGCTGATTATGCATCCCACAACCCTCTCCCTCAACTGTCTTTAAAAAGCCTTCCCTGAAAGCCATCATGGAGTTCAGGTCTTTTGAGCATGAGCTGCCCATTCTCCTTGCTTGGTGCCTGTAATAAATACTGTACTTTCTGTTGATATATGGCAAAACCAATACAATATTGTAAAGTAAAAAAAAAAAAAATACTGTACTTTCCTTCACCACAAACTGATGTCAGTAGACTTGTTTTCCTCAGTATGAGCAAGCAGCCCCCAATTTGGCTCCATAACAGTAGGAACTTCACTTGCCCCATCCTTCCCACTATTCACGTCAGTTCAGTTCAGTCGCTCAGTCATTTCCGACTCTTTACAACCCCACAAATCACAGCATGCCAGGCTTCCCTGTCCATCACCAACTCCTGGAGTTCACTCAGATTCACGTCCATTGAGTCAGTGATGCCATCCAGCCATCTCATCCTCTGTTGTCCCTGTCTCCTCCTGCCTCCAATCCCTCCCAGCATCAGAGTCTTTTCCAATGAGTCAACTCTTCACACGAGGTGTCCAAAGTACTGGAATTTCAGCTTTAGCATCATTCCTTCCAAGGAACACCCAGGGCTGATCTCCTTTAGAATGGACTTGTTGGATCTCCTTACAGTCCAAGGGACTCTCGAGAGTCTTCTCCAACACCACAGTTCAAAAGCAGCAATTCTTCGGCCCTCAGCTTTCTTCACAGTCCAACTCTCACATCCATACATGACCACAGGAAAAACCATAGTCTTGACTAGACAGACCTTTGTTGGCAAAGTAATGTCTCTGCTTTTGAATATGCTATCTAGGTTGGTCATAACTTTCCTTCCAAGGAGTAAGCGTCTTTTAATTTCATGGCTGCAATCACCATCTACAGTGATTTTGGAGCCCCCCAAAATAAAGTCTGACACTGTTTCCATGGTTTCCCCATCTATTTGCTATGAAGTGATGGGACCAGATGCCATGATCTTCGTTTTCTGAATGTTGAGCTTTAAGCCAACTTTTTCACTCTCCTCTTTCACTTTCATCAAGAGGCTTTTCAGTTCCTCTTCACTTTCTGCCATAAGGGTGGTGTCATCTGCATATCTGAGGTTATTGATATTTCTCCCAGCAATCTTGATTCCAGCTTGTGTTTCTTCCAGTCCAGCGTTTCTCATGATGTACTCTGATATAAATTAAATAAGCAGGGTGACAATATACAGCCTTGAGGTACTCCTTTTCCTATTTGGAACCAGTCTGTTGTTCCATGTCCAGTTCTAACAGTTGCTTCCTGACCCACGTATGGGTTTCTCAAGAGGCAGGTCAGGTTGTCTGGTATTCTCATCTCTTTCATAATTTTCCACAGTTGATTGTGATCCACACAGTCAAAGGTTTTGGCATAGTCAATAAAGCAGAAATAGATATTTTTCTGGAACTCTCTTGCTTTTTCCATGATCCAGCAGATGTTGGCAATTTGATCTCTGGTTCCTCTGCCTTTTGTAAAACCAGCTTGAACGTCAGGGAGTTCATGGTTCACATATTGCTGAAGCCTGGCTTGGAGAATTTTGAGCATTACTTTACTAGCATATGAGATGAGTGCAATTGTGCAGTAGTTTAAGCATTCTTTGGCATTGCCTTTCTTTGGGATTGGAATGAAAATTGACCTTTTCCAGTCCTGTGGCTGCTGCTGAGTTGTCCAAATCTGCTGGCATATTGAGTGCAGCACTTTCACAGCATCATCTTTCAGGATTTGAAAGAGCTCAACTGGAATTCCATCATCTCCACTAGCTTTGTTCATACTGATGCTTTCTAAGGCCCATTTGACTTCACATTCCAGGATGTCCAGCTCTAGGTGAGTGATCATACCATTGTGATTATCTTGGTCATGAAGATCTTTTTCGTACAGTTCTTCTGTGTATTCTTGCCACCTCTTCTTAATATCTTCTGCTTCTGTTAGGTCCATACCATTTCTGTCCTTTATCGAGCCCATCTTTGCATGAAATCTTCCCTTGGTATCTCTAATTTTCTTAAAGAGATCTCTAGTCTTTCCCATTCTGTTGTTTTCCTCTATTTCTTTGCACTGATCACTGAGGAAGGCTTTCTTATCTCTTCTTGCTATTCTTTGGAACTCTACATTCAGATGCTTATATCTTTCCTTTTCTCCTTTGCTTTTCGCTTCTCTTCTTTTCACAGATATTTGTAAGGCCTCCCCAGACAGCCATTTTGCCTTTTTGAATTTCTTTTCCATGGGGATGGTCTTGATCCCTGTCTCCTGTACAATGTCATGAACCTCCATCCATAGTTCATCAGGCACTCTATCTATCAGATTTGGGCCCTTAAATCTATTTCTCACTTCCACTGTATAATCATAAGGGATTTGATTTAGGTCATACCTGAATGATCTAGTGGTTTTCCCTACCTTCTTCAATTTCAGTCTGAATTTGGCAATAAGGAGCTCATGATCTGAGCCACAGTCAGCTCTTGGTCTTGTTTTTGCTGACTGTATAGAGTTTCTCCATCTTTGGCTACAAAGAATATAATCAATCTGATTTCGGTGTTGACCATCTGGTGATGTCCATGTGTAGAGTGTTCTCTTGTGTTGTTGGAAAGGGTATTTGCTATGACCAGTGCATTCTCTTGGCAAAATTCTATTAGCCTTTGCCCTGCTTCAGTCCACAGTCCAAGGCCAAGTTTACCTGTTACTCCAGGTGTTTCTTGACTTCCTACTTTTGCATTCCAGTCCCCTGTAATGAAAAGGACATCTTTTTTGGGTGTTAGTTCTACAAGGTCTTGTAGGTCTTCATAGAACCGTTCAACTTCAGCTTCTTCAGCATTACTGGTTGTGACATAGACTTGGATTACTGTGATATTGAATGGTTTGCCTTGGAAATGAACAGAGATCATTCTGTCATTTTTGAGATTGCATCCAAGTACTGCATTTTGGACTCTTTTGTTGACCATGATGGCTTCTCCATTTCTTCTAAGGGATTCCTGCGCACAGTAGTAGCTATAATGGTCATCTGAGTTAAATTCACCCATTCCAGTCCATTTTAGTTCGCTGATTCCTAGAATGTCGACATTCACTCTTGCCATCTCCTGTTTGACTGCTTCCAATTTGCCTTGATTCATGGACCTGACATTCCAGGTTCCTATTCAATATTGCTCTTTACAGCACCAGACCTTGCTTCTATCACCAGTCACATCCACAGCTGGGTATTGTTTTTGCTTTGGTTCCATCCCTTCATTCTTTCTGGAGTTATTTCTCCAATGATCTCCAGTAGCATATTGGGCACTTACTGACCTGGGGAGTTCCTCTTTCAGTATGCTATCATTTTGCCTTTTTGTACTTTTCATACTTTCATGGGGTTCTCAAGGCAGGAATACTGAAGTGGTTCTGTAAACCTTTAATTCCCTGTGCAAGATAATTCCTCTTAAAAGCTTCAAGTGGTTCCAGATTTATTGGTTGTCTGTTGTAAACCCTATATTTTCTTTATAATTATAATAAAATGCCTATAACCTAAAAATCACCCATCCACCTTGATCATTTTCAACTGTCCTTCAGTAGCATTAAGTACATTCATATTGTTGTGCAACCAGTCTCCATAACTACTTTCATCTTGCAGAATGAAAACTCTGTCCCCATTGAACATTAACTCCCTATCAGCCCTCTTCCAGGCCCTGGAAAAACCTCTTCTACATTTGCTTCCCCAAATTTGATTTCTCCAGGGACCTCCTATCAGTAGAATCATACAGTATTTTGTTTTCTAACTGGCTTACCTCCCACTTAGGAAAATGTCCCAACCAATTGTTTTTCAATTTGTTACATTTAATATATAGATTGTTGGCTGGAATAGAGGACATGCTTAGACTTAATAGCAGAAAACATATTCCTCTCCTAGAATTCCAAATTGGATCATCCATGAAATGATTTTTACAAGAGTTTCTTGGTCCTTACTTTTTCAGTTAACATTACCCTGAGATAGAGTGTATCCAAGAGATTGTTCATAGGTGGGGTTAATCCACTGGAGAACTTTCACTGACTTTTATGCCCTGGGAGCTCTCCTTTTATTGTGTGAGCAAGTATCTGAATTAGACATACTCTCATTCATGCTGAGTGTTATCTAGACATAATTTTTCTTCAAATTCTGTTACTGGCCTTTGGCTGCAGAAAAATAAGTTAATTCACATCCGTGTCAATAACTCAGTCACACAAAAATTGAATCAATGAATTTAATTAGGTCTCCATGTATGCTCTAATTTGGCAATGATAGCATTCCTAGTGAGGTGGTAAGATTAATCACTGGATATCAGAAATGGAGCATGCTGGTTTGTGAAGAATTTGACACAAATTCTCTGGCTGGAACGGGGACTGTCAGCCATGGGTTTTCTTGGACAGTATTATGGCCAATTACCACAAGAGGAGGTGACAATCTGAATTTTATCACCTGGAGACTCAAAGTCAAATGCTCCAACATTCTGTATTGGCTTTGGAGGAATTAAATGCCTGTTTTGAGTAAGAAATCAGTGGTCCCTCACTTGTGGGGCCATATCAAACTAAAAGTCTTCTGCACAGCCAAGGAAACCATTAACAAAGTGAAAAGATAGCCTACTTATTGGAAAGAAATATTCACAAATCATATATCTGATAAAGGTTTCAGTTCAGTCGCTCAGTAATGTCCAACTCTTTGCCACCCCATGAATCACAGCACACCAGGCCTCCCTGTCCATCACCAACTCCCAGAGTCCACCCAAATCCATGTCCATTGAGTCAGTGATGCCAGCCAACCATCTCATCCTCTGTTGCCCTCTTCTCCTCCTGCCCTCAATCTTTCCCAGCATCAGGGTTTTTTCCAATGAGTCAGCTCTTCACATCAGGTGGCCAAAATGTTGGAGTTTCAGCTTCAACATCAGTTCTTCCAATGAACAGCCAGGACTGATCTCCCTTAGGATGGACTGGTTGGATCTCCTTGCAGTCCAAGGGACTCTCAGGAGTTTTCTCCAACACCACAGTTCAAAAGCATCTATTCTTCGGCACTCTCGCATCCATACATGACCACTGGAAAAACCATAGCCTTGACTAGATGGACCTTTGTTGACAAAATAATGTCTCTGCTTTATAATATGCTGTCTTAACATTTGAAATATACAAAGAACTTGTATACCTCAACATCAAAAAAAAAAAAAAAACCCTCAATCGAAAAATGAGCAGGGGCTTCCCTAGTGGCTCAGTGGTAAAAAATCCACCTACCAGTGCAGGACACATGGATTCCATCCTTGATCCAGGAAGATCCTACATGCCTCGGGGCAACTAAGCACATGGCCACAGCTACCAAGTCCGAGCTCTTGAGCCTGGGAGCTGCAGCTGCTGAATACATGTGGCCCAGAGCCCGTGCTTCACAAGAGAAGGCCCCCAGTGAGAAGCCCACACACCACAACTAGAGAGAAGCAACCACTCGCCACAACTAGAGAAAAGTCTGTGTGGCAATGAGGATCCAGCATAGCCAAAAATAAATAAATAAGCAAAAAACTGGTTTTTAAATGTGCAGAGGATCCTCAACAGAGGATATCTATTTGGAAAGGTATCTTTCCAAAGAAGATGGCCAACAGACACACGGAACCCTGTTCAACATCATCACCAGTCATCAGGAAGGAAGATAAAGTAACTTTGTTGAGTTCCGAGATTCAGAGTTAGGGGAAATGGAGCTTTACTCCTTAGACAGTCTTCTTTGACCTTGCAACATCTCTCCAGAAAGCTTCTCCCCTTTATAAAACATTAAATATGACCACTAATATTAGTACAAAGAGCATCAGTGGAGGTGCTTAGGGCAGGCAAGGGCCAGACTGAGAGACATGAGTTCCCACCTTCAGAAACGGGCATCACTCCATAAAAATGCCACCTCATTTGCCCAGTGTCAAGTAGACTAGTATTTCAGACCTAGAAACATTTGCCTCGCAGCATCAAAATAATTGAATACTGTAATGGTTCAGCAGCCTGCTTAGAGTTATAATACCGGGATTTACATTATTCTTAGCCACGGGCACATGGTCCCCAGATATTAACAACTCCCTTCCCTTCGTCCCCCACGCAATAACTAGAATGTCTTGTCAAGCCCCTTTGCAACAGTCCCTGAAGCATGTCGGCTCCTGGCAATGAATGCACTTAGCCAGAAAAAAAAATCACATCAACTAGCAAAGGAAAAACTCCTGATTGAATACAGTTTGAAATTGCCACACTCTGTAAAGCACAGAGAGGAACAGAAGCCTCATCTGCCTGCCCATCTGGTTGGTTGTTGAGTCTCCATCTGATCTGCAGGGATTCTGAGGGGCTAGTACCTGAGACGAGGCAAGGTCGTCCTTCAGAGTGGCTCTCAGAGTACCCCAGTCTCTGCCTACATGGTGCAAATCACCGGGGCAATGACTCAACTCTCCATATGATTGCTTCTTTCAAGAGTCACAATCAGTGGAGACACAGACATAGAGAACAGACTTCTGGACCTGGTAGGGGGAGGGGAGAGTGGGAGGAAGGAGAGGGTGGGGTGTATGAAGGGAATAACATGGAAACAGATACATTACTATATGTAAAATACATAACCAATGGGAATTTGCTGTATGACTCAAGGAACTCAAACCAGGGCTCTGTAACAACCTAGAGGGGTGGGATGGGGAGGGAGGTACAAGCGGGAGGGGACACGGGTATACCCATGGCTGATTCATGCTGATGTTTGGCAGAAACTAACACAATATTATAAAGCAATTATCCTTCAATTAAAAATAAATGAATTTAATTATAAACAGACAAACAAAAGACTCACAATTTCAAGTTCCAAAGCCACCAGAGAAGTGACACAGATAGATGAAGTGGTCAGCTGGGGACTTGAGTTAACCAAAGAAGGTATATGCACCCTAATAAAGGGATCAGCAGGGACTCACCTCCCATCAGCTTTTCCCTACCAGAATGACCCACTGTTGATTGATTTCCTACGTTTTCCAGGGCAGCAGGGATGATTGCTTTTAATACATTGTTTATTTTATTTTTTTTAATGTATTTATTTCTTTTTGGCTGTGCTGGGTCTTCATTGCAGCATGTGGGTTTTCTCTAGTTGCAGTGAGCGGGGACTACTGTCTAGTTGCGGTGCTCGGGATTCTTATAGCAGTGGCTTCTCTTGCTGTGGAACACAGGCTCCAGGCCTGCGGACTTCAGTAGCTGTGGCTTGAGAGCTCAGTTGCCTGAAGCATGTGGGATCTTCCTAGACCAGGAATTGAACCCGTGTCTCCTGCACTGGCAGGCAGAGTCTTAACCACTGGACCATCAGGGAAGTCCCTACTTTTTTCATTTTAAAACAGCTTGAGATTTATGTAATTACTGTGAAGATAGCAGAGAGTGTTCCCCTAGGTGACACACCCACGTCCTCCCTATTACCCACATCTTACCTTTGTAGGGGGCTTCCCTGGTGGCTTAGACAGTAAAGAATCTGCCTGCAATACAGGAGACCTCGATTTGATCCCTGGGTTGGGAAGATCTCCTTGGAGAAGAGAATGGCTACCTACTCGAGTATTCTTGCCTGGAGAATTCCATGAACAGAGA
Organism: Budorcas taxicolor; assembly: GCF_023091745.1. Lineage (NCBI taxonomy): Eukaryota > Metazoa > Chordata > Mammalia > Artiodactyla > Bovidae > Budorcas > Budorcas taxicolor. The sequence continues at coordinate 49,258,738 of NC_068926.1, read as the reverse complement.
AGCCTGGTGGGCTACAGTCCATGGGGTAGTAAAGAGTTGGACACCACTGAGCGACTAACACTTGACCTTTGTAGGGTGCATTTGTTACCCTTTATGGACCGATATCGAGCTTCCCTGGTGAATCAGTGGTAAAAGGTCCACCTGCCAACACAGGAGATGTGAGGCCGATCCGAGTCAGGAAGATCCCTTGGAAAAGGGAATGGCAATGCACTCCAGTATTCTCTCCTGGAGACTCCATGGACAGAGGAGCCTGGCGAGCTACAGTTCAGAGGGTCAAAAAGAGTCAGGCACAGCTGAGCCACTGAGCACACTCATACCACGAACCGATGTTAGTACTTTCATTAAGTAAAGTCCAAACTTTAATCAGAAGGATATATGGTTTATAAGGTAAAGCTTGGGTATTTAAAAGTTGATCATTCTGGTAAGCAGAATAATTGCCCTTCATCAAGGATATCTATGTTCTAGCCCCCAGAGCCTGTGACTATGCCACCTTACATGGAAAAAGGGACTCTTCAAGGTATGATTCAGCTACAAATCTTGAGATGGGGAAGTTGTCCTGCATTATCCAGCTGGCCCAGTGCAATCACAGCATACTTAGGAATGAAAGTTAGCAGGGTCAGAGTCAAAGAAGATGTGATGGAAGCCAAGATCTGTGGTGTACCTGTGAACCAAGGATGGTAGGCAGCTTCTAGAAGCTGAAAAGACCAAGGAAACACATTCTTCTCAGAGACTCCAGAAGAAACACAGCCCTGACAACACCTTGATTTTATCCCTTACAATCCATTTACTTTTTGACTTGTAGAACTGAAAAAAAAATTAAATATTGTGTTCCTTTAAATTAGATTTATAAGTCAGAAAGAAAAACACCAATACAGTATACTAACACATATATATGGAATTTAGAAAGATGGTAATGATAACCCTGTATGCGAGACAGCAAAAGAGACACAGATGTATAGAACGGACTTTTAGACTCTGTGGGAGAGGGAGAGGGTGGGATGATTTGGGAGAATGGCATTGAAACATGTATACTATCAGGTAAGAAATGAATCACCAGTCTATGTTCGATACAGGATACAGGATGCTTGGGGCTGGTGCACGGGGATGATCCAAAGAGATGATATGGAGTGGGAGGTGGGAGGGAGGTTCAGGATTGGGAACTCATATACACCCGTGGCTGATTCATGTCAATGTATGGCAAAACCAATACAGTATTGTAAAGCAAAATAAAGTAAAAATAAAAATAAAAAAATAAAATAAAATTAGATTTATGGTCATTTGTTTCAGTGGCAAATCATCAGTGCAACCAGAGGTAAACACCCCACCTATAAAACATTAGTTCACCCCTCCCTGGCCTGCCACTTTTCAAAGGACCAATGTCTGCTTGGGAATGGAGAATGAAATTACATCCCCTCTGCATCACAAACCCTGGTACCATTCCTGACACATAGAAGATGCTTAATACATGTGTATTAAATGAATGCTTTTACCACATTTAAAACCACTAAATTAATTATTAATATCCTCCAACAAGGAACAATGAGCATTCTTTATTCTCCTTGGGTAAAAAGTGTGAGAAATAGTGATTCTATTTATTTCTGGCCACTTAGGTCTCCTGAACTATGCATCCATATTTCTAAGCAACTTTAAGTATGCCTTTGATTTCTTATTATGGAACAAAATGAGACACACGCTTACAGTTTGCCGGTGGAGTGTCATTACCGACAAAGTAACTATGCTTTTGAAAATGGTACAAGTGGTGAAAGCACCATTTCGAAGTTCATTGTCAGTCTTTCCAATTTCAAGAGCCTAGAGAAAAAAGGCTCCTTAGCCTATTTTCATTTTCCTCAGCTAAGACTTTAACTGCGAAGCTTTTCTTTTGTTGGGCTTGGGCCCCTGGAACAAGTGCCTTGTGAGTTAAAATCTGCACAAAGATAATATTAGGCTAACAAGAGAAACATCAATGTCATTATCTTTCTACCTGCTGGAAAGCCCAGGGTGTTACCTTCCTTTAGAAGCCATTCACCCTTTGGAAATAGAGATGGATTCAGCATGAGGGGACTGATACCAAGCCGGAGCTCACACTGCTTGTCAGGGAACAGGCCAGTTAACAGAGGGATGAGGTCCTGGGGCAAAGAATAGAGACTTCATTCAGAAAGCCATCAGACCAAGAAGATGCTGAACTAGCCATTTCCTTTGCCAGGGGATCTTCCCAGGGGTTGGGAATAACTCAAGAACCATCTTCTCTGAGTTAGAATTCAGGCTTCTTTTACGCCCAGAGTTGGGGAGCAAAATCAAACACTTCCGGTTCCCATCAGCCTCTGGATGAAATGTGTTCATTCCTTCTTTCCTGCAGTCATTCACAGGTGGGCCTGCTCAGGATATTTCCCCTGAGTTAAACAAAGATATTTTAGTTTAAAGCTTATTACCTGGGAGGTAGGGTTCCTGGAGATGGGCCATTATGTATAATTTAACCTCAAAGGCAACATTCCTTTGGGCTTCCCTGGTGGCTCAGAAGTAAATAATCAGCCTGCCAATGCAGGAGGCAGGGGTTCCATCTCTGGGTGTGGAAGATCCCCTGGAGGAGGAAATGGCAACCCACTCCAGTATTCTTGCCTGGAGAATCCCAGGGACCGAGGAGCCTGGCGGGCTACAGTCTACGGGGCCGCAAAAGAGTCGGACACGACTGAGTGACTAAACAACAACAATGTTCCTTTAATGATTAACTTGTAGAAAAAGTACTAGAACACAAGGTTAAAGGAAAAGAAACAGATCCGGGAGAGAGTCAGATTTGTACTTTTCCCTTATGCAGGACCACACACACATAAAGCACAGAAACAGGGGTTTGAGTCTTGATACATTAACTTTCCTTTTCCAGCCAGGCTCTGATGGCAGAGATCCGTTTCTACTTCTTTCCCCACTTTTATCTCCCTCTCATCCCTCTCTTGGACATTATCGTGCATGCTTTTCCTGTTTATGGAAGGCAGCTGTTTTGCCCCCTCCAGTCCTTGTGTAGGAAGAGGCAGCCTGTGTCACAACCATCCCTCCTGGGTACAGTCCCTAATGGTTGCTGGCGTGGTAGACTGCATTCCATATCCATCCCTGGATTCGGCATGGTTGCCTTTAACCAGTCATTCTCATCATCTCACTACTATGGTTTTAGACTGTCACTCTGAGGTTGTGTTTCTGTGGATCTTGTTCCTCGTGGGCATCTGGAAGAAACTCAAGTAGGGCTCTGAGTCACAGAAGTAGCTTCTTTCTTTTGCCTCTTTCAGGAAAACCTGGGCTCCAAGGTCTAGTTCTGCTGATACCTGGCTCTGGCTAAGGTTGATGTCCCAACCTCCATGGCCTCATCTATTTAAGGGGATGATTCGATCTGCCTATCAGAGCTGTGACACCCGCTAAGTTCTTGGCTTCCAGAAAAGGGCAGATGTAATTATTAATCATTCAGTCATTCTTTCATTCATCAAACCCACCTTCAATGATGGGCACTGGGGTACAGGACCCTGAAATTCAGGCTTTGAACAGACTGTTTGGGATTCAAATTGCAGCTATGCCATTGGCTACCTGAGTGAACCCAGTCAGCATGTATATCTTTTATGTTTTTGCTTCAGTTTTCTCCCTTGTAAAATAAGTACTGTGCTGGTAGTGGCCTCAAAGAGGTGTTTCACAAGAAAACTGAGTGTATACAGAGTTGTATGCACAGTTTATCTTTACTAAAATTTAGGTAATAATACTGATACCATTGGAGAAGGCAATGGCAACCCTCTCCAGTACTCTTGCCTGGAGAATCCCATGGATGCAGGAGCCTGGTGGGCTGCAGTCCACGGGGTCACTAAGAGTCGGACACGACTGAGCGACTTCACTTTCACTTTTCACTTTCATGCATTGGAGAAGGAAATGGCAACCCACTCCAGTGTTCTTGCCTGGAGAATCCCAGGGACAGGGGAGCCCTGGTGGGCTGCCGTCTCTGGGGTCGCACAGAGTCGGACATGACTGAAGTGACTTAGCAGCAGCAGCAGCAACTGATACTATTAGAATTACAGTCAGGCTCAGGCAGCCTGACTCCAGAACCTGAGTATTCAGAATTGTGCAAAACTGCTTATATATTGGATTGGGCAAAATGTTCATTTGGATTTTTCCATACAATATTATAAGAAACCTTGAGCTTTTGGGTCAACCCAATTATTGTTAGTCATGATGAAGTCTCTTTAATGTATTTCCATTACTCAGGTAGGTTATTGAAAGAGACCCTGATGCTGGGAAAGATTGAGGACAGAAGGAGAAGGGAGCAACAGAGAATGAGATGGTTGGATGGTATCATGGACTCAATGGATATGAGTTTGAGCAAACTCCAGGAGATGGTGAAGGACAGGGAAGCCTGGCGTGCTGCAGTCCACAGGGTCACAAAGAGTCAGACACAACTTAGCAACTGAACAACAGCAACAAAATGTCTTTGATGCTGGTGGCTTCAATTTTGTCCCTACCAGAGCTCTGGGTACCATCATATTGTGGGGTCACCTGTGGGAGGGATACTTGGCCATGGGAAGAGAGGCTCCAGTAATAGGTCGGGTGCTATATGTCTCCTGAGTAATTCAATTTGCTGACTTTAGGCCCTTTTAGAAGTCTGGGACCAAAATTGCCATGAGCTACTCCTGACACTTTCTGGTCCTTTTGCTCCTGGTTGGGTTACTGATATTGAGATCCAGCTGGTGGTCACCCATGAAAGCATAAGGATAAGTGTTCAGAGCATAATTCAGCTTCTAGGGCTGGCAAGTCCAGAGGTTTCTGCATAAGTCAAGGAGAAAAACAAAATTGCTGGAATACTGAGTAGCAAATGCAGTGATCGAGATATTACAGATTTTGGAGCTTGTTCTGTAAACTTGTGTTCAACTCCCAGTGACTGAAACGTATTCAAGGTAAATAATCCCTGTGTGTGTCACTTCCCTTGTCTGCAAGATGGGAACAAGATAGGACCTACCTGCTATTGTTCTTATAGGATACAATGAGTTAAGAGGTATGTAACATTAGGGCAAATCTCTGCATATTCCTTAATAAATGAGAGTCATTATTAACTCTAAAAGTGTGAACACACACATACCCAAAAAAGCTATTTCATCAATCTGATTTGCTGCACAATATAATATACGTCTCATATTTTTAGGACAAAAATCTCTAACTGGTGACAGAAGCTATTTCCTTTTTTTTTTTTTTTTTTTTTTTTTGCGTCTTTTCCCCAAAGTCCTGCAGGCAGCTGCAGAGAGCTTTGAGAAATAATAAATGTGCTATATATACCAACTTCTTTGATCCCCTGCCTTTATTTTAAAATATGGAAAGGCTTGGGTGTAAATATGGCTGTGAAGTCTTTTATGGCTCCCATTAACGTGAAAATGTGCTTGTGTAATGCACTCAGTTGTGCCTAAATCATCCTCACTCCCGCCTGGTTTCATATTGTATGGGAAAGAGAACATTGGAGCAGGGCAGTCATCATGCAGTAACAAGCGCGTGGACATTGGTGGCCTAAAAAGCTTTTTAGTAGATTAATTGAAAGTCTCGCTGTGTGAGCCAGAGGATCGCAGCCAGTGACACTGAATAGGCACTCTCACAATTTCACAAGTAATGGTGGCTAAAGAAAACGAAATCATGGGACATGTCTCACCACCAATACTTGGATAAGAAAAGTCACTAGCCTGAGTTGCCCTCATTTCAGAACTTGGAGGCAGCCTGGATGGCTGCGCTGCATGTTGCCATAGGTTGAAGCCTGGATCCCATCACCCGGCCATCAAGGTTTAAGTACTGGCTCTGCTGCTTGCTTGCTGTGTGACCTTGGTGAAATTGGTTGCCCTCTCTGTGCATCTGTTTATCTGCAAGGTGGGAATGACAACAACAGCCATATTGCTGCTGAAACTCAGCTTCTGTTCACCAGTGCCAAATAGAAATTTGGAGACAGAGTTTTGGATGAAGTAGAAAAGAGTAGCCTTTGTTGCTTTGCCAGGCAAAAGGGGCCAGAGTGGGCTAATGCCCTTAAGATTGTGTAAACTGCCTGGAGGGAGTAGTGAGGAGTTTTATAATGCTCAATGAGCAGGGTGTGGTCAGCATGTGGGCAGTTCTAGGATTGGTTGGCTTCAAGGTGAAGTTTCAAGCATCAGCTTTCTGGTTTCAACCAGTTTAGGGTCTGTGTTCTTGTGGTCAGCAATTTTCATCTAGAGTCAGGGTTCTGCTTCCTGTTTAAAAAAAAAAAACTTAGGAATGTGTGTCAGGCCTTTATCTGTATCTTTCAGGGAACTGGGGGTTTGGTGATGCTGCTATGGGGCAGAATTATAGTCTAAATTGTTAATAGTTCCCCAGAACAACAGCCATTCTTTGTTTCTACATTTTCCAATCATTAACTCTTGGGTCATCAATTTTCTTCAAAAGACAAGGACTCTGGGGCTTGTATACCATTTCAATACTTATCTCATAGGTCACTGAGGGGGCAAGGTTGAGCAGACTTTGGGAACACACACAGAACAGGACCTGGAGTATAAAAAACACAGGGTAAAAGTTGGCTATCATCACTGTATTGTTATTATTGTTGTATTAAAGTCTTCATAGAAAATACATGGTACTCTTAAAATAGGATGCGCTTAGTCACTCAGTCATGTCTGATTCTTTGTGACTCAAAATAGGACAGGATTTAATAAAAGTAGCATTTGAATGGCTTGGTCAGGGTAAGTAGACAGAGGATGGTCCCACATTCAGGACCTAGCATCGGGTGAAAGGCGTGACACTACTTCCTACCTTTACCCCAACCAGAGGGCCAGGGGTAGGAGCAGATTCCAAAGTAGCAGAGGGGTGACAGTGAGAAGCGCTCAAGAAGTGCTCCCCCAATGGGAACTGTAGTTTCTGTGAAAGCAACACATATGATGCTAAATCATGGAAGAGTAGAGAATGAGAATCATAAGTCCCTTGACCTCTCTCATATCTTAACCCCTAAACCCCAGTGCCTCCCATTGCTGGTGTTCCATCGTTAAGTTGTGTCCAATTCTTTGCAACCCTAAGGACTGTAGCCCGCCTGGCTCCTCTGTCCATGAGATTTCCCAGGCAAGAATACTGGAGTGGATTGTCATTTCCTTCTCTAGCCTCCCATTCGAAAATCTAACCAAAAACCAGCAGACATGGGAGTCCAATTAATCCATTATGAAAAGATCAGCTTGCAGCTTTCAGATTGGTACTGGGGCAAAGAGAAGATGTGGACAGTGATTAGAAATCCTCCAACTTCAAGAACAATAGTCTCTAAACCATCTGTATTATCTGTGCAGCTAGTAAGAACAAACTGAGCAGATATTCCCAATATAGTCACATACCCCACTGCCAAGAAATGCTAACAGGACAAATGTAACTGACATAAATATTTCTCATTTTTCCAGTCTGCAAGAATTGCTTAGTGCCTTTTTGTTTTGGTTCCAGGCCAGAGTGAGGAAGAGTGATAATCTTCATAAAAACAACCTGAACAAAAAAAGTGACAGCAACTTGCATGTCGATAACACTAAACAATGATCAAGTTGTTTTCATGCATTTAATTCCATTTTAGCCCTGTATAATAAATTTGTGGTAAAGAAGATATTGATTCCTTTTTGAAAAAGAAGGAAATTGAAGATGAAGAGTTCAGTTGACTAGGATCAAAACCCACTGTATCATCCTTGCTTAAATTTCTTGGAGAATACAAGGAGAAATGGTAACTATACAGAATAGTGTTTTGACTTCACTGATGGTCCAGTGGTTAAGAATCTGCAATGCAGGAGACACAGGTTCAATCCCTGGTCTGTGAAGATTCCACATACCACGCAGCAACTAAGCCTGTAGGTCACAACTACTGAGCCTGTGCACCTAGAACCCATGCTCTGCAACAAGAAAAGCCACAGCAATGGAAAATCTGCACACAGCAACTAGAGAAAGGCCTTGCCCAGCAACCAGTGCAGCCAAATATGTATGTGAATAGGAACCGAAAGAGTTTTAAAGTATAAGATGCAAAATTTACTTATCTGTTTTATTTAAGAAATAAGTTGAGAAGTATTGTAAGGCATCAGACTCCAGGCACTGGACAGCAAAGTTGTGGAGAAGGTGGAGTCCTTGAACACTGTTGGTGAGAATGTAAATAAAATAGTGTAACAGCTATGCAAACAGTGTGGAGATTCATCAAAAATTAAAAGTGGAACTAGCATATGAGCCAGGGATCCCACTTTGGGATATATATCCAAAAGAATGGAAAAAAGGGTTTCAAGAGACAGCTACACTCTTCAGTGAGTGGGAAACACTTTAAACACATGTAACATACTTTATTGTTGATTTTAGGACATAGACTACTCAGCCATAAAGTTTTCCTATGGACAGCTCTTCTAAAATATTTCTTAAACCTCCAAATTCTGTATTTCTAGTGTCATATATGTTACATTTTAAAATATTCTGTTGTTATAGTAATACTTTTGAAAAATGAAGTAGGAGGTGAAGACTTTCATATAGTGATAGGTTTGTTGGAAAGAGTAGGCTGGGTTGGGAAGTTACTGAGAGCTATTGCAAGCGATTATACTATCTAGTGCTTCATGTTCCCAGAAAGGATCATTTAAGCGTGGCTTCCCTGATAACTCCGTTGGTAAATAATCTGCCTGCAATGCAGGAGATCCCAGTTTGATTCTGGGTTGGGAAGATCCCCTGGAGAAGGGAAAGGCTACCCACTCCAGTATTCTGGCCTGGAGAATATCATGGACTGTATAGTCTATGGGGTCACAAAGAGTCGGACACAACTAAACGACTTTCACTTTCAAGCAGGCTTCTAGCCCTCCTTACTGATCACTCAGAAAATTATCTTCTACAAATTTATGACTGCTTTGCCACTTGAAGAGTGGAAAACAACTGATGTTTTAAATGACTCAACTGAACTAAACAATTAGCTCTGGGAGAAATATTTTACCTGAAAGGCTCAGAAGGATAAGTCATGAAGTCTACAGGATACAATCACAGGTTTACACGAGAAAGGCATAGTTTAGATTTAGTGATTGGACACAGAATACAGAGCTATTACCGAGATGACAGTGCATTTATATGCAGCATCAGTGTGACTTCTGAAAAAGTAATAGGAAGCATCATCCCGGTGGGAGGAGGAGCCTTTGAATTGACTGGAATAATTTAATTATGGAAGGACTCATTTTCCAACCAGAAATTCCAGGTACCAGTGGCAATATGGTGGCCTTGGTAGTACACCTAAGGGTCAGGAGGAAAGGGGTTCATTTGCATATAAATTAAATTTGCATAAACATTTCAGCAAAAATAAATGGAGCCAACCACAGTCTCTGTCTGAATTGTTCCCCTTTGGCAGATGTTAATAGAAGTATCCTGTGTTATTGTGACTTGTCCTGCTGTGCAGGTTGGGCTCTGGTACCCAGGAAAGGACCTAGAGTCCCAGCGCCTGAAATAACACATGCTCTCTTGAAATATACTCCAAGATAGAATGGGTTAAAGTCTTTCTTTAGTCCACTTATTCAAATCACTACTGAAGATGGCCCCATATATTTTCTTGACATTCTAAAAATTTCTAGAAATATCCCCCATTAGAACAGAGTGAAACTTGGATTTAATTAAATTCAGATGGAGAGGTAGGTAGAGGCAGAAGAGGACAAAATCAGCAACTCAGTTTGCAGTTCAGGCCATTTATACAACGCCTGTCTCCTGCTCCTTGAACACTGAGGTCACTCTCATTCCCAGCTGGCAAAACATGAGAGCATCATGAAGGAGCAGGCAGAACTGGACTTCAGATGAGGACAAATAGTCATGATTTTTGGTTAAACCCATGGGACAACACAGCAACTGAAGAAGCCCAAGGCAAGGCTTGGTTCCTGGAGCCCAGCCTCTGGAATGGCTATAACGGGATCCGACTAGAATCGACAGAAAATCTAATGATGTGCAGCTTCCAGGCTCCTGATACTTCCAGCTCAGGGATGTGAATTTGAGATCTGGTACTTCCAGCTTAGAATGTGAAGACGAAAGAGGAAGGACCAGAAGAGATTCACTCACATCTCTATAACTCCATTCACATGGAATTCTATATCAATAAAGCCTCCTGAAGATGTATGAGATGTGGGAGGAGGGGGGGTGCTTGGGAAATCGGACATCATATGTAATTTTGTCTAGAAGAACTGGTCTGAACTAAATGTATTTTTTCCATCTTCCTTTCAATTCAGTATAATCAGTTCCTCTTAATTTCATTAACTCTGAATACTCAGCTTTCCCCCATACACTGGCTCTTCAACAACTCAATCTTTACTTACAAAGAGCTCCTCCCTCAGAGCAAATGTATTTTAAATGTTTGTATTTGCTCATACTGAAGTGTACTTCTCCAGTTTGTGACTGCTACTGAAATGCAGATGATAAGGCTATAGCAAATAGCTGTGGATTTGAGGAGGTGGTGTTTTCAGTTGGCAGGAATTTTTCAACTCTTCGCATAGAGGAAATGGTTAGCAGTGTGAGTATTTACATTTCCAATTTAAAATGAAGATATGTGCTTGGCACATAGTGAGAAATCGACAAAATGCTACTGAATAAATATCATGGGCTTCCCCAGTGGTGGAAGTGGTGAAGAATCCACCTGCAATGCAGGTGATGTGAGTTCAAGCCCTGGGTCAGGAAGATCCTCTGGAGAGGGAAACGGCAACCTGCTCTAGTTCCCATGCCTGGGACATCCCATGGACAGAGGAGCCTGGCGGGCTATAATCCATGGGGTCACAAAAGAGTCGGACACAACTTAGCAGCTAAACAACAGCAACAAAAGTTGTGGAGAAATTTTCATAGACTTCCAGAAGGGAGCTAAATTTCCCTGAAACCATCCCTGGTTTTGTTTCAAGGGCTTTATCTGTGGAAAAATGCCAAATACCTTTCCATTTCTTCATTACATCACACATAGACACCTCTGGGCTGCACCTTCAAAAACCTGAGCCTCAAGACCAAAGAAAGCACCCAGAAACAGCAACAGAGACATCAGTGGTTTAATGGATGGAGGATCATATGGGTCTGAAACAAGGTCCTGGAGCGACACCTCAGTGTGTGTGGTAAATAGCAGGCAGCATAGAGCAGCAATTTTCCCTTCCAGGAGGAAGCGGAGGTTACCAGTTATAGGGACAATGGACCTCAGGGTTGGCTCATCAGTTGCCAGGGAAACCAGCAGAGGAGCATGCCCCTCACCTTCCCTTTGATAAACTCTCAGAGTGGAGGTATTCTGATCCAAAGATTAGAGCAATCACTAGCTGGGATCAAGGGTAAGTATGTAGGAAGGTCAGTCTCATGAGTAGGTGTAGGTGAAGCAGACAGTGGTCAAGGAGGGGATGTACAAAGAGCAAGAGAACAGCCATCTTTGGTGCCTGGTCTCACACACACACACACACACACACACACACAGAGTTATGGATTGAAATGTCAGTTTTGGAAAACTGACACACTAAGCAAAGAACTGTATTTATAATTTCTGTAATGATCCTTATGGATGTGTGCTCAAATATTCTGCAATTTTTATGAATGACATAATTTTTTATTGAATGTAGACTTCATATCTGTAGTGAAAAGTGTTGGTCATGTATCCAAATTCTACTGCCTTCTGATTCCTTCCTTTATGAGATTTTCATGTCTGATCATGGCACCCAGAATTTCCAGCACCATCTTGCTACTAGTGGAAGGAGAAAGCCAACCCGAGGATGGGAAGCAGAGAGATGAAGGGACATGTCACATGGCTGAGCTGCTGAAATTTTCCAATTCTGGACTCCCAACTTCCTACCATGGTGCTCGGGCTTTTAAGAGATGATAAGACCCCTTATTGTAAAAGTCTGATGAGTCAGAATTTCTGTTACTGCAGCTGAAAGCGTTCAAAAAATACAAAAACATCTTTGTAAATGGCCGTGTACTTGTCCTCTGCAATATGTCTATCACAACAAACTTGTTTTATTAAAGAAATTTATTTTTCTTCCCAGAAATCTGTAATCTTCTTGAGGGCTTTTTAAGTTCTTTAATTCTCAGAATCAGGTGCTGTGAATGCTTATGAATGTTTTTTAGACAATTCAATTTAGGGATAACTGTCAATATTCTTTTTTTCTCTATGTCGGAAATTATTTGTAACAAGATGTCAATATTCTTAAGCCTTTCTTTTCAACTAGACTCTAGAAACTCTTTCTCTTTTGGACTCTGAAGAATACAAAAGTAAATAAGAGTTGTGTCTGTCTCTAAGAACATTCAATATGGTCAAAAAAAAAGAAAAAAAAACAGATGTGTGTGTAACAAGATATAACCCATTGCAAAATGTGAAAACCATTGTGATATTTTCTACCAAACAAAATTGAGTTTATCCACAAGTGACAGTAAAATTGATCACAGTGGCTTACAAGTTAGTGATTGGTATCTCACATAATAAAATGTCTAGCGATTGTAGGAATTAGATGGGCAGTTAAAAGAAATAAATCCTTTGGAAGTCTTTGTTTTTTTCCACAGGCTTGCAAGATGACTGCTGCATCTCCAGCCATCACATCCTAATCAAAGCAAAAAGAGCCAGAAGAGGTGATGCCAGTCATGTATCCCCTTGCATTCAAAAACAAAAGCTTGCCAATAAATGCCCCAGAGACTCATGCTTGTGTTTAATTGACCTGGATTGAGTCGTGTAACCCTTCCCATCCTCAAAGGAGACCAAGTAAAAAGGGAATAGAACTGTCATGTTGAAATGCTGCAGGGGGCATCTGAATGCTGTGTGTACACACTTCCATGTCCCCACAGTATTTGAGCTGAATGAGATCTTAAGTCTTCCTGCTAACAACCCTATGAGTTAAGTAACCTTATTGTTCTATTTTACAGATGAAGGAAATGAGACTCAGAAGGGTCCTGAAACTTGCAGTTAGAAAGTGAAAAGTGAAAGTGTTACTCACTCAGTGGTATCTGGCTCTTTGTGACCCCATGGACTATAGCTCGCCAGGCTCCTTCGTCCATGGAATTCTCCAGACAAGAATACTGGAGAGGGTTGCCATTTCCTTGCAATGCAGGCAAATTCTTTACCACTGAGCCACCCAGGAAGCCCCAAGAAGGCAGAGTAGAAGGATATGCACCCATCTTCTCCTGTGAAAAAAACAAAATCTCAACTAGCTGCTGGACAACCATTAACAGGAAAATGTTGGCTCTGCAGAAAAAAAGGAAGCCCCAGAAATTAGAAGTCATCTAATTGAATAAATGTAGTGTCAGCAGCCAGCTAAGATGGATCAACTCTGACCAAGATAATCTTAATATTTCCTTCTGATTGACCATGGTGTAGGCTCTTCCTACGTCATGGCCCTGGACATCTCTTTTTTTGTTGTTGTTGCCTTTACTCTAGAAAACTTGTAATTGGAAATTCTTTCTCTACTCCTTTGAGATGTAAATCTTTTTAAAAGCCTCTTTTCATTTTTGTCATCCTTGGGATGTCTTTTTCCTGGACCTAGGAGTCAGCTCTTTGAAAACTAACATCAAGGAAGACAGCGCTCAGTCTCCATGGGAAGGAAGAAGCCCAACTTTAGTGGGAGCCTGCTCCCAGCTGCGAAACTCCCTCCTATCATGAATATATTAAAAAAGTCCACATTTCCCTGTGTAAAGCCAATTAACACACACAGATGACCTAAGAGCCCCCTTCCTCTGCTCTTAACAATTCTCCCACCCTTTGTTTTGATGAAGTTGAGGTCTGCATGAGTTCTGTCTGGTATCTTTTCTCTGTTACAATAGCTTTTTATAAAGTCCCCCTTTCCTTTTAAGCTTTTCTAGAGCACGTTTAATGGAGAAGGCGATGGCACCCCACTCCAGTACTCTTACCTGGAAAATCCCATGGACGGAGGAGCCTGGTAGGCTGCAGTCCATGGGGTCGCGAAGAGTCGGACATGACTGAGCGACTTCCTTTTCACTTTTCACTTTCATACATTGTAGAAGGAAATGGCAACCCACTCCAGTGTTCTTGTCTGGAGAATCCAAGGGACAGGGGAGCCTGGTGGGCTGCCGTCTATGGGGTCGCACAGAGTCAGACACGACTGAAGTGACTTAGCAGCAGCAGCAGAGCATTTTTAAAATGTTGACAGTTCAGAACAATGCACTCTGAGATGCCTTGGAATCAGGTCTTGAAAACTCAGATGCCTGCACAGACCAGGTAGGCAAGGCAAATGTGGTCAGATGCAAGACAGAAAAGGATACTAGTGACTGAGATGTTGGAGACCCAATTTCTATTACAGTACGTTAAATAGTGATCTTCCAAAAAATAAGTCCAACTCCTAACCCCTGGTCTCTGTGAAGCTTCTTTGAAAATAGGACTTTACCAGGTAAAACTACATTAAAGCTCTCAGAATGAACTGATGGCTACCACAGGGGAAGGGTGGCAGGGTAGGATAGTTAGGGAGTTTGTGATTGACAGGCAAACACTGCTATATTTAAAATGGATAACAACAAGGACCTACTATACAGAATGTAGAACTCTGCTCCATGTTATGAGGCAGCCTGGATGGGAGGTGAGTATGAGGAAGAATGCCTGCCTGCTAAATCGCTTCAGTTATGTCTGACTCTTTGCAACCCCATGGACTGTAGCCCACCAGGCTCCTCTGTCCATGGGATTCTCCAAGCAAGAATACTGTAAGATTGACATTTCCTCCTCCAGGGGGATCTTTCCAATCCAAGGATCAAATCCTCATCTCCTGTGTCTCCTGCATTGGCAAGCGGGTTCTAGCACCACTTGGGAAGTCCCTGGGGGAGAATAGATACATATATTTGAGTGGCTGTGTTCCTTCCCTAGTCACCTGAAACTATCACAATGTTGTTACTCAGCTATACCCCAATACAAAATAAGAAGTTTTAAAAACTAAAAAAGTTAAAAATATGGGTAACCAACAAGGACCTGCTATATAGCACAGGGAACTCTGCTGATATTAGGTAACAACCTAGTTGGGAAAAGAATTTGAGGAAGAATAGAAACATATATAGGTATAACTGAATCGCTTTGTTGTACAACCAGAACTAAAGCTACATTGTTCATCAACTATATTCTAATATAAAATTGAAAGTTTTCAAAAAGGCTGTCAATATTTAGAGTGGACCCCCAAATCCAACAAGTGGTATCCTTACAACTGGAGGAGATCTGAGAGGTGGAGACACAGGGAAGAAGGCTATGTGAAAACAGAGAAAGAGATCCGAGTGCTGCAGACAGTCAGTGAAAGCCTTCCAGCCACTAGGAGCTAGAAGGGGCACTGGGACTCCCTCCTGGAATCTTTGGAGGGAGCTTGATCCTACAGGCACCTTGACTTCAGAGTCTGGCCTCCAAAGCTGTGAGAGAATATATTTCCATTGTTTTAAGCCATCAAGGTTTGGGGAATTTGTTGCGGCAGCCTCAGGAAGTGAAGACACCAGTCTAAGGTCTTTACTTGGATGAAACGTGATCCTCGATTTCGCAGATTTACCAGTGGAGTCACAGAAATCTGGAATTTGATGCCAAATACCTTTATTTTTAAATTTATGTTAGTTGGTTTATGATGTTATTCAGCAAAGTGATTCAGTTATATCTTTATACATACTATTTTCATATTCTTTTCCATTATGTTTCATCTCAGGATTTTTGATGTTGTTGCTCGTGCTGTGCCGTAGGGCCTTGCTGCTTATCCATCCTGTACATGTCACTTTGCATCTGCTAACCCTAAACGCCCACTCCATCCCCGCCTCACCCTCTTCCCTTGGCAACAATTCTGTTCTCTGTGTCTGTGAGTCCATTTCTGTAGATAAGTTCACTTCTGTCATATTTTAGATTCCACATATCAGTGATATCACATGGTATTTCTATGTGACAACTTCACGTAGTAGGACAATCTCTGGTTGCATCCATGTTGCTACAAATGACGCTACTTCATTCTTTTTTATGGCTGAGTAGAGTTTAATTGCATATGCGCACTCTGTCTTCTTTCTGCGTTCATCTCTCAGTGGACATTGAGTTTGTTTCCATGCCTTGGCTATTGTGAACAGTGCTGCTTTGAACATAGGGGTGCATGCATATTTTTGAATTATAGGTTTGTCTGGATATATGGCCAGATGCGGGACTGTTGGATCATACAGCAACTCTGTTTTTAGATTTTTGAGGAAACTCTTTCCTGTTTTCCATAGTGGCTGCACCAATCTACCTTCCCACTGACAGTGTAGATGGGTTCCCTTTCCTCCGCACTCTCCAGCATTTGTTATCAGATATCTTTATTTTTTTCAATGTGGCAAGCAAGTCACTTTTTCTTATCATCTTGCAGGTCAACACTGCATGAGGCCAGCAGATTAAAACAGGTCTCAGAGAGCAGATACACCCTCTGGATAGCAGATTAAAAACTCTGTACTGGGGAATTGATTTTGGATTTGATCTACATAGAGTTGTTCCGGAAGAATTCTCCTTACACTGTTGAGTTCCGCTTGATGGGGCTGGCAGTGGCTGGTTCTGAATATTTTTCACAATCCTTGGAACTCAAATCTGGAGGGACCGTCTTTCCTACTTAAGCCATGGACTCATGCCTGTGCCTGGAGGCAAGGAAGGATACATTTGGATAACTGACAGTAAGGCATAAGCCTACATAGGATTCCCACCAATTAAAGATGGTTATCAGTCTAAAATATGAACTATTTCCACCTCCTGCTCATGGGGCGGCTTTGTCAAGTTTTAAACCTCAGCTTTGATTTATGAATTCAAGAAAAAAAATGCTAGGAAAATATATTTATAACCCTTCCCCTTAACAGGAAGCCAGACTCCCTAGCTACTGTGTAGGCATGGTTCCCATTAACTTAATGAGAGTTTCAGTACAAAATTTAGTCCAGCATTCCATGCTAGATGCTCACAAGTCTGGCTGAATTTTAATATTTCATGGACTTTCTCAAAACTCTAAATAGACTCTCAGAAATGTGTTTTGCAGTATAACAAAATGATCAAGTCTGATTTAAAGATGCATCTTTTTTTTCTATAGGCAGAAATGAAGCAGTTGAGAATTCCTTTTAACTCTCTGTATTACTTACTATCCTCTGCCAGCTCAATTAAATGTTATCATTTCCAGAGAAGAGAAATAACATGCTTTCATTATGGAGAGACTGAGTCAAATGGACAGTTGTGTGTGTGTTGTGTGTGTGTGTGTGTGCTCAGTTATGTCCAACTCTTTGCTACCCCATGGACTGTAGCCTGAAAATGGACAGATAGGGTCTTTTTAATAGAGAACTGTGAATCTCCACCCACATGACCCATTCTCAGAAATCAGTGGGTTTTATTGCATTTGAAGTGAATCACAGGCATTTTACTACACGGGAGTTTATTTTTTTGTTCTCTTTTCTAACAAATCGGTCATTAGGAGGTAGTTGCGTGGAGGGTTTGCACTCCACAAGGGTGGATATCATGCTGCTTTAAAAACCAATGTTTGCTCATTATCTTTCACAGTGATGGTTGCATAGCTGGTGGTCAAATCCACATGTTGTTTTTACAAAGTAATCTGTGTTTCGGAACTTCAGAATTCTCCAGTATATTGGTGTTGATAAGAGGTGATGAGAGGCACTGTAATGATCTCGAACTTAGAAGATAGGTGACTTGTGTCTTAGACCCTCCTCTGAGAAAAACCTACAGATCCAAGACTTCCCTGGTGGTCCTGTAGTTAAGAATCCACCTTCCAGTGCTGGGTACATGGGTTCAGTCGCTGGTCAGGGGACAAAGATCACACGTGCTGCGAAGCAACTGAGCCCATGTCCCCCAACTGTTGCAAGACGCAACTGAAGATCCTGCCTGCCACCACTAAGACCTAACACAGACAAAAATAAATATACAAATAAAAGAAACATTATTTTTCTAAAAAGCCCTACACACCCTTCGTGAGCTGAATTTCTCATCTTTAAATAAAATTCTTGGAAATTTAAATAAAAATCAGTGGTGCTAAGACAGCAGATGTGCTTTGTCTGGAATGCAAGGTGCTCTCACATGGCACCAGTTCTGACAAGAAATAACATGAAGAGGAGTTATCCCCCATTTGAGCCTTTCTGTGATTTGGAGAAATAGTCTTTTGAGTGACAGCAATTTTTAACACTTTAATCTCCTGTTTAAGTAATGGAGATTCAATTCATGTTCATAATTTTGACAATATGACTCTATAGCTAGAATTTTATAAATTTTTTCTTCATTATCATATTATTTTTATGGCAAGACATGGCCATTTTTCCCACTTCAATAACATGCCCCCTTTTAAATTAATGGATTTAACTAAAACAGTGTCAACTTATAGATAAATGCTAAGAAATAGAACAGGTAGACTAAGGTGTGATGATATTTGTAGATGGTACATACAACCCTGCTGCTGCTAAGTCACTTCAGTCACGTCCGACTCTGTGCGACCCCATAGACAGCAGCCCACTAGGCTCCTCTGTCTCTGGGATTCTCCAGGCAAGAGTACTGGAGTGGGTTGCCATTTCCTTCTCCAATGCATGAAAGTGAAAAGCGAAAGTGAAGTCGCTCAGTCGTGCCCGACTCTTAGCGACCCCATGGACTGCAGCCTACCAGGCTCCTCTGTCCATGGGATTTTCCAGGCAAGAGTACTGGAGTGGGGTGCCATTGCCTTCTCCGCATACAACCCTAATATGCATTAAATTCTGCAGACTGATCTTAAAATCAGATATTTCTAATATCACTCTTTCTTCTTCACTAAAAGTGTCCTGAGTCTGAGGGAGTGGGACAAGAATACCTAAATAAACTTACAGACAAACAGAAATCACCTGTAGTGATTTCTCTTGCAGGCAGACATTGTCAATTTTGACCAATAAGATGGAAATGAATGTTGTGACATTGTTAGGTGAGACATCCAAAGAAAACTGTAGTAAAGAGTTGACTCAAATCACACTTGTCCTTTGGCTTTTCTCACTTTCTCCCTTTTCCTGTCTGCAATACTGCACTGATGGCTGGTGTCCAGAAGCCATCTTGTGATAGTGAGGTAATCTTGAGAATAAAAGCCAAAAGAGAAAGAGGAAAACAGGATGTGTGTGGACACTGGTAGCAGTAATATTCCACTGCAGTAGCCCTACTGCCTACCTTTGGACTCCATAATACATATGAGAGAAATTAAACCCCTACATTGGGAGAGATCTCTGTTATCTTCCACTGACCAGAATTCCTAATTGGCAAATCATCAGCGCCCCCAAAACTTTGTGAGTTCCTTCACATAAAGCAGACATAATCCTTATCCAATTACTTTACTCACAATCATTCACTAGATCAACCTTCCAAATCCTCATCTTTAATGAATAATAAAGAAATTTTTTTCTTTTTGTTCCACATTTCAAGGATCAATATTTTTTATAACCAGGAAATCCTTCATAGTTCCCTTTGGTGAATCGAATATCTAACCAAAGGGACTGATGGTTTTTATGAAAGGACCAGCTCCTCTATAAATGCTGCCCTGCCTCTGCACCTGAACCTAATGATAGCCTCCTCTCAGACAGAAACATCTCTGCTTGCTGCCCATTGATGAGGAATACATGCCAGAACACAATGTGTCTCTGAGCATCTAATAACAGTGTGCGATACTGTCTCTAAAGGGAATGTGACTATAATAAAATTAAACCACACTGATTCTTAACCAAGAGGAACACTTTTTTTTTTCCTGTTGCAGATAGACATTGTCAATTTTGACCAATAACATGGAAATGGATGTTTTGAAGTTGTTAGATGAGACATCCAAAGAAAACTGTAGTAAAGAGCTTACTCAGCTCACAGTTGTCCTTTGATTTTTCTAACTTTCTCCCTTTTCCTGTCCAGAATACTGTAGTGATGGCTGGGTGCAATGTTATTGAAGTAGAAAACAATCTTGTGGTTACCAGGGGTGAAACGGGGGGTGGGGGGATAAATTGTGGGTTTGGTATTAAAATATACACACTTCAGTTCAGTTCAGTTCAGTCGCTCAATCGTGTCCGACTCTTTGCAACCCCATGAATCGCAGCACGCCAGGCTGTGATTCCCTGTCCATCACCAACTCCCGGAGTTCACTCAAACTCACGTCCATCGAGTCAGTGATGCCATCCAGCCATCTCATCCTTTGGTCATCCCCTTCTCCTCCTGCCCCCAATCCCTCCCAGCATCAGAGTCTTTTCCAATGGGTCAACTCTTCGCATGAGGTGGCCAAAGTACTGGAGTTTCAGCTTTAGCATCATTCCTTCCAAAGAAATCTCAGGGCTGATCTCCTTCAGAATGGACTGGTTGGATTTCCTTGCAGTCCAAGGGACTCTCAAGAGTCTTCTCCAACACCACAGTTCAAAAGCATCAATTCTTCGGCACTCAGCTTTCTTCACAGTCCAACTCTCTCATCCATACATGACCACTGGAAAAACCATAGCCTTGACTAGACGGACCTATGTTGGCAAAGTAATGTCTCTGCTTTTGAATATGCTATCTAGGTTGGTCATAACTTTCCTTCCAAGGAGTAAGCGTCTTTTAACTACTATATATCAAATAGATAACTAGTAAGGACCTATCGTACAGCACAGGGAACTCTAGTCAATGCTCTGTAATGGCCTATATGGGAAAAGAATCTAAAAAAGAGTAGGTATATGTATATGAATAACTGATTCACTTTTCTGTACACTTGAAACTAATACAACATTGCAAATCAACTACAGTGCAACAGTTTTTTTTAATGAAAATAATTTTTTGGTAATTCAATGTAATTTTATCAAAGTATTTTAAAATATTTATTCTTTATTGTTTCTGCATTTTCTTCCAGCTTTAGTGAGACACAGAACTTAAGTGAACATCATCTCATATAGATACAAAATTAAAGAAATCGAAAAAATATTTTTTTTGTGATGAGAACTTTTAGGGTTTACTCTCTTAACAATTTTCATATATAACATACAGCCTTGTCAATTGTATTTATCAGGTTGTACATTACCTCCGTAGTATTATTTATCTTATATATCTTATATCTTGTACTTTTTGACTTCCTTCACCCAATAGTCTCTCCCCTATCCCTGTCTATGGTAACTACAAATCTGATCTCTTTTCTGTGAGTTTGTTTGTTTGTTATTGAAGCATACTAGATCAATTTTTAAATGGTGATTTTGTGAATGGTATATGCCAGCTTAAGTCCTTGAGAAAACCCAATATATTGCAGAAATTAAAAGATGACTCTTATCCAAACACATCTTAAATTCCTGACACTGTTGAAGTGGTGGAGGTTAGTGGTGGTTGATGGGGTTTTCAATGGCTTATGATCAAAGTGAAAGTGAAGTCACTCAGTTGTGCCCGACTCTTTGCGACCCCATGGATGGTAGCCTACCAGAGCTCCATACTATGTTAAGACAGGGCAAGAGTTGGGTTTTAAAGCCTGGATATGGTTATAAACACTGCTGGGTAATTTTCAGCCTCTCTAATGGCTTTTGAGATGACACATCAATTCTATTTTTTTTACAGATTTCATCAGTGTATTAAGAAGAAAAGCTTTCACAAACAACCTTCAGAAACCTTTTAGCTTAATCAAATTCAGCTAGTGAAAAACAGAAGTTTGCAACATTAATAACAATTATTTTCATAATATTAAAATGATTAAAAATGTTAAGATTACCATGTCCAGATATTATTGCTTCAACTGTGAGATAATTTTCAGAGATAAAAGTCAATTTAAAAAATAATAGTGTAAATCAACTTTCTTCTTCTTAAAAAAATTGCTTCCTTCATATTTTTCATTAGAGTGATTAAAATAAAATGAAAGATCTCACTCATTTCTCAGGCAAAATTTGACTTTGCCAGTCACTAATGTTTTGTCCTGTCTTGCAAACATCTATGTGTCTGGAATGAGAATGTTTTTATGCAGAATATTTGGTTTTAGTAAAGGATCCAGCAGGACACAGGCTTAGAATGACTTACATAGGTAGTAAACTAAAATGCCAACAGGTGTCAAGGAAAGCAATATGAGTGAGAATGGTGGGTGATTATAAGGCAATAGGGAATACAGTAAGTCCCCTACAGAGGAAAGTTCAAGTTGAGCATTTTCAAAGATGTCCATTCACATGTCCAACCATGTAAGTTAGCTGACGTGTCTGGTGTACATTGTCACATGTGTGCATCCTCTATAACTGATTGTGCTTCTGTGTACTTTCCTGTACAGTACTGTACGCCCACGTGTGCATGCTAAGTCACTACAGTTGTGTCCGACTCTTTGCTACTCTATGGACTGCAGCCCGCCAGGCTTCTCTGTCCATGGGTTTCTCCAGGCAAGAATACTGGAGTGGGTTGCCACGCCCTTCTCCAGCGGATCTTCCCGACTGAGGGATAGAACCCGCGTCTCTTATGTCTCCTGCATTGGCAGGCAGGTTCTTTACCACTCGTGCCACCTGGGAAGCCTTGCAGTACTATATAGAATACAGTATCTTTGTTTCCAGTCCAGGATGTCCAGAAGCAA
The DNA here is from genome assembly GCF_023091745.1 of Budorcas taxicolor. Classification (NCBI taxonomy): domain Eukaryota; kingdom Metazoa; phylum Chordata; class Mammalia; order Artiodactyla; family Bovidae; genus Budorcas; species Budorcas taxicolor. The sequence goes on along the minus strand of NC_068926.1, from coordinate 49,236,281 downwards.
GGGAGAAAGCAGCAGTGACGTAGCTGGTACAGCTAAGAAGCTCCAAGCGATCACAATGGAAATGAAAATAATTGAGAGAGTGCAGTAACAAGAAAAGGAAGAAGTAACTGATGAACGAAAGAGATTCTCAACACAGAAAATGGAGTTGCTTTATTTGAGGGGGCGCTGTTGGTTTTTGAGGCTTTGGACCCAAACATAGAATGGCACTTGAAGGTTGCAGCAGCTTTACAGAAAGCAATCCGGTGCTACCATGTAATCTATGACGAGAAAAAAAGGAGCTACTACCCAGATATCACTGTATCATTTTTTCAAGAGGGTAGATAGAATTGAATCCAGCAGGGAATCAGAACCTGCGCCCTCAACATCAGGCATGAGTGAAATTGCAGTTGCCCTGCATCTCCTGTTGCTGACGATCCTTCAGCTGTGCCATCTCCGACCTCCTCTCCCTCCTCCAGTCAGTAACTCCTCTTGCCTGTTCACTCGATGCCAGCTCCTGGATGCCAGCTGTACCACTGTACTTTTCAAGGTCCTGTATGGTAAGATGAAAAATGTTTTCTCTATTTTTTGTGCCCATTTTTTTATGTACTATTTGTGTGAGAAGTACTATAAGTCAATTACAATACAGTACAATATTGCCAATTGTGTTAGTTGGGTACCTAGGCTAACTTCACTGGACTTAAAATAACAAATTTGACTTACAAACATACTCTCAGAATGGGACTTGTTCATATGCAGGAGACTTACTATAGTGGAGACTGTGGTCCGCAGGGGAGCTCACTTCTTGCCTAAAATGGGGCAACTGGGGACTGACTCCAGATACTTTGTGAAATCTTCAGTTTTCAGGAAATCTTCAGTTTTCAGGAAAGTGTGAGAAACTTATTGTTTTTGTTTTAAACACTGAACTCCACAAAAAACCACTCTGCAACCCACATCGCAGCCATGTGTCTACATGAGACTGGGGACCTCAGTGCCTGAGGACTAGTGAATAATCAGAGATTCAGAAAAAAGTGGGGAGGGGGCGCCAATGAGTGGCCAATTGGTCTTTTAAGTGTAAAAAGATAAAGAGATGGAGTCCCATCTTTCAATTTACCTTCCTTCTCAGAAGTCAATCAAATAGTTGAAATGAGGACCTGGATCTAATGAAAGATGGGATATTATTTTATCTTTCTTTTAATTTTTCTTTATTCATTTTAATTGAAATATAGTTGACTGATAATATTGTGGAAAGATGGACTTTTTATGACACTTCGCATGGCATGTGGGCTTTTAATTCTCAGACCAGACATAGAATCCCTGCCCCCTGCACTGGAAGGCAGACTCTTTACCACCAGGCCTCCAGGGAAGTCCTAAGATGGGCTATTATTAGCTTCATACTTTAACTGTTATCAGCAGGCATTGTAATCTACACTCAGTCATCACACATATTTCTATATTAAGGATAATTCTCCTAATTTTTCTCTCTTCTTCGCATCAATAAATAGGAATCCAGAATAATGAAATTCAGTTTCTCTGACCTGGATCTCATAACCTATGCTATATACACAAGTCTCTTAAATTATGTTGCATGCTATAAATTTTTTTAAACATATAGCACGGTCTTTACAAGTTGGGATGATTCCAGCCATGAATGACAGAATTCTAGTTCACAGTGGCTTAATCATAACAACATTTTGTCGACTAATCTAGGAAGAACTCCAGAGTAAGAATGGCTTCAGGGCTAATTGTGTTGGGGACTTGATATACCCTCAAGAAGCCAAGTTCTAGACTCACAGACAGAGAGAACAAACTTATGATTGCTGGGGGGAAGACGGGGGGAAGTGATAGTTAAGGAGTTTGGGATGGACATGTACACACTGCTATATTTAAAATGGATAACCAACAAGGAGCTACTGTATAGCAAAGGGAACTCTTATCAATGTTATGTAGCAGCCTGGATGGGGGTGGAGTTTGGGGGAGAATGGATACATGTGTATGTATGGCTGAGTCCTTTTGCTGTCCACCTGAAACTATCACAACATTGTTAATTGGCTATTTCCCAATACAAAATAAAAACGTTTTAAAAATGCAAATGAATATATTATGTACTAAAATGTGTGGTACAGTTAGAGTAGTGAAGAGATATATATCCTTAATTGCAATATGTTAGAAAACAAAAAGAAGTTCTTCCCATCCCTCTGGTCTCCATTCTTGGTGATATCTTGTCCTCAAGCTGACTGCAGATGGCTTGAGTCGTTTCATGTTTCCACTCAGACATAACTTCACCATTCTCCGATTTACTAGGATTCCTGAAAGCACTTTTTCCCTGAACCTGTTGTTTCCCCAGTCCGAATTCCTTTAAGAAAAGTTAACGAATTGACAAATAGAAAATAGCATGTTAACATTTTATACATGTTAACAATCCGCATTCTCCCCACCCCCTCAGCTCCTGGCAAGCACCTTTCTAGTCTCGGCTTCTATGAGTTTGACTATTTTCGATCCCTCATGTAAGTGGAGTCATGTCATGGTGTCCTTCTGTTTCCAATCTCTCACTTAGCATAATGTCCTCCAGGCTCATCCATATTGTCACATATTGCAGTTTCCTTCTCTTTTTTTTAAGGCTGAATTGGTCATTGTATGTAGAGACCACATTTGCTTTACCCATCCATCCATCTATGGACATTCAGGTGGTTTCCACCTTTCGGGCATTACTAACTGCTATGATGAACAACGGAGTGCTAATATTGCTCCAAGACCCTTATTCAGTTATTCACAATGACTAAGTTCTAGAGACACACTGTGCAGCATTGTGCCTGCGGGCACTGTATTATGTACTTGAAAAATCTCTTCAGAGTGCAGATTTTATATTGTTTTACCATAATATAAAGAAAAAAATACTGCTTTTAAAACTCTGTATCTAAATATTCCAGTGTAATCTGTTTTTCGGTTGTCACAAAGCAGTCCCTTTCCTTTTTTGTGATTCCAGCACTTGTTTCTCAGAAGCCCAACTACTTCAGGACAGACAGTTGAACTTGGTCCAGTGTCTTCTAAGAGCTGTGAGGATGAGATAAAACTCACCATAAACAATGCACATTTATTAAATATGGTCAAGTCCTAGGTGCTCTGATAAGAGTGTTCATCCATCTCCTTAATCTCACTCACCCTACCAAATAGTTACTACTGTTAATTTATAGATGAGGAAATTGAGCATTAAATATGTTTAGTGACACCCCCCACACACATACACACACACGGTAGATGGTGGGGACTAGGCAGGGAGAACAAGGGCTTAGGCATCTCATCCATGGCAAGACACGTACCAGTATAAGGCCAGGTTGTGAGTGACATTTTCAGAAAGATAAGCCTGAAAATTTTGTTCAGTGGTACTTTAAGGAACTTTTGGAAAAACTGAAAATTACAAGCTTGCTCCATTTTCTTTAATTCAGTGTTGGCTGGAAATTATAGTGAAAGCCAAGAGCTAAACATCCCAAGATTACTAAAGGACCCTGTAGACTCAGGTGCTTGGAGAGGGCAAGCTACAGGCTGTAGTTGGCATCACGTTATAGAGATAAAGGAAAGTTACTGAATATTTATACACCAGTTACCATGAAATTGAAGCTGACACTTAACCTGGTGTATTATCATCATAAAATTGAGATTCATTGAAATCATTTATACAAAAGAGCAAAGAGGTTTCCTGGGTGTTACAAAGGTTTGTTTCAATAGTGGCAGAACCGTGATTTATAACATTGAGATGATGAATACTTGTTGGGGGATGTGTTGTTTGTTAAGATGACTGTCGTAGAAAAATACGTTTGATCACTTGTGTGGTGAACTATACTCCATAGGAAATTGATTTCACCTCCCACTTTGTCATAAATAACTTACAGCCTGTTGGCCTCCCTGAGTTTACTCTGTAACGTCAGTGCTGTCAGAGTGACCTGAGCTCACATGACAGTCAAGAAGCAGCATGACTCATTGTCTGGACTTCTGCCCCATAGCCCATGGATAAATCCCCTGCAATTTCAATACACTCATGTCAAAAAAGCAATGCAAATGTGTCTTCCCCCACTGTTCTCTTTATACAGACAAGAAAACCCAATCTTGTACCCACACATTGTATCAGAGGCTTGCTTCCCCACCATGGGCTTGTAGTCACACTGTTGTAGCCACGTGTTCCAGAAAACAAACTCACTCAGAAAGACGATGCAGATAGTGAAGTGCAGTTCGTTACACCAGCGGGCCCAAGGAAGAGTCTCCTCTTAGCCAAGGACTCCAACCAGTTTTTGTGAAAGCCTTATATACCTTAAGTGTACGTGTCCAAACCCACCTCCCCAAATTCCCTGAAACTAGTCTGAACAAAGGAAGAGAAAGATACAATCAAAGTTAACCCATGATTCATATGCCTTAAGCCTAGGTAGTGAACAGTGGACAATTACCAATAGGCCTGTGGTCATACCCCAATAAGCATAATAGAATTTTTGATTCTATTTGGTTACACAGATAATTAGGGTATTCTTTTAGGCAATGGAGAGTCTAGGTATGAGTCCTGGGGTTCTTCCATCCGGGGGGCCTGGTTTTCAAGTTGGTATGTCATTTCCATAGATACTGAGCATATAGCTCAAAGTCCACAGTCTGACCCAAGACGGAGTCCTGCTTTCAAGATGGAGCCTGTTCTGTCTGTTTCCTCCTTCAACATGGATACAAAAATAAAAGGGAGAAAACTTCCAAACTTGAATCATGTCACGGGGCAGTGTTAGCAATAGGAAAACCGCTTTGGTGAACCTTGTGCACAAAGCCTTGTCTTGGGAATGATAAAGTCTGTCTATAGATGCAAGTGATTGCAAATGACTTTTAAAATTTGTTTTTGTGTAGTTGATTTACAATGTTGTGTTAATTTCTGCTGTACAAAGTGACTCGATTATACATACATATGTGTGTGTGTGTGCGCGTGCGGGTGCGTGTGTGTAGAAATTATAGTGAATATGGGGCTTCCCAGGGAGCACTAGTGGTAAAGAATCCACCTGCCAATGCAGGAGCCTCAAGAGACCAAGGTTTGATTCCTGGGTCAGGAAGATCCCGTTGGAGGAGGAAATGGCAACCCGCTCCAGTATTCTTGCCTGGGAAATCCCTAGACAGAGGAGCCTGGCTGGCTACAGTCCATGAGGTTGCAAAGAGTCAGACACAACTTAGCAACTAAACAACAGATAAACCACTTGCTTCGACAAGGCATTTTGTTCACTTAAACAATCTTTTCATAACACACTGCCCTCTACTTGGGGACTTTCCCAGGTGTCTCTTCCTCAGAGTTTCCCAGAAAGAGTGGAGCCAGATACATATTGAAGAACATTACCTCTGACTGAGTAACTGTAGTGTTAAAAACAAAAATTTCACAAAAGAGTTCCCTAGAAGCCATTTTCTTTCAACCATGCTATTTCTAGGATGCCGAGGGCTTCATTCTTTTTTTCAATAAAAATCGGAAAGTTTAAAGAACTGTTTAAAAGGAAACGTGGACCCTTTCTGTTCTGGGGTTGTTTCTGCTTTCATAGCACTCTAACCCCCTTTTCTCTATCCTAGAGGGACAATGATGTTTTCCAGACAGTGATGGATAATATGTAAAAAAAATTCTTGAAAACTACATGAAGAGCAGGTGGCACATTATGCTGTTGTCAAAGATTCAATTCATGGGTTGAACCCTGGTACAAAACTCATTTTAATGAAATTCTTTTTGAAAACCATAACTGGAAAAGACGTGACCAGCATCACTGTTGAACAACCATCCATGAGGGTACTAAAACCATAATTACATTTTAAAAACTAAAATTTAAAAAAAGCTTTGTGTGAATAAAATAAAAATGATTAGGATTTAGATGGACAAGGACAGCCGAATTTAAAATGCTCATCTTTTATTAATCAATACATTTTGCATAGGAAGTTTATTTTACAAGCTTGAGCCAACATAACTCAATTATTTTACATAATCATGGGAACAATCGGGCTGTGACAATTTAATGCCATTCTGAAAAACCATAATTTTGCAGGGGCTTAGAGGAGTCAACTTCACAGAGTTGTTTTCTTAACATCTTTGTGACAGGCTATCTCTGAGACCAATTTTTATTGACGAATGACTCACATGGCACTGAATTTTACTACATCCCACTAAAGAATCCCACTCAATCCAACTTCCATCAGGATGTTTCAAGAGTTAAAAGAACAAAGGGAAGACTTCCCTATTGGTACAGTGGATAAGAATCTGCCTGCCAATGCAGGAGACAGGAGTTTGATTCTTGGTCCAGGAAGATTCCACATTCCACGGAGCAACTAAGCCCATGTGCCACAACTACTGAGTCCACATGCTGCAAGTACTGAAGCCTGTGCACCTATAGCCTGTGCTTCACACCAAGAGAAGTCACCACAATAAGAAGCCTCTGCACCACAACCAAGAATAGTCCCAGCTCACCGTAATTAGAGAGAGCCTACATAGCAACAAAGACGGAGCATAGCCAAAAAGAAACAAATAAATAATTTTAAAAAATAGTAGTTGACTCTGAACGGTAGAAATGAAAAAAGAGAAAGAGAGAATGACGGACCATAGCAATGGACAAAGCCAGAGTTTACCTGGGGATATATTTCCCTACCAGTAACCTCACCTGGGCTAAGTCACATAGTTCAAAAGTTTTTCTTACTTGAGTTCCGAAAGACTAGAAGATCATAACTGCATATTTTACAGACTGGGAATTTTCTTCATTACTCTTAACTTCTATGCATGGGTGTGTGTGAGCTCAGTTGCTTCAGTCATGTCTGACTCTTGAGACCCTATAAGACTGTAGCCCTCCAGGCTCCTCAGTCGATGGAGCTCTCCAGGCGAGAACACTGGAGTGGGTTGTCATGCTCTCCTCCAGGGGATCTTCCTGACCCAGGAATTCAAACCATGTCTCCTAAGTCTCCTGCATTGGCAGGTGGATTCTTTACCACTAGCATCATTGGGAAGCCCTTTGACCCCCATGGTGAATGTGATTCCACAGAGACAAACCAAATAATAATAATAATAATAAAGCGAACAACATAAGGTTGATGGGTGTTGCAAAGAGACCACAGAGAACCATCTCTGTTTCAACTAAAAGTTGAGGAACCAGGACTCAGTCTAGGCTTATCAGACTCTAAATTTCACTGATTTTTATTAACATACCACTCTCTTTTTGTACATAGGAAGTAGAGTCCTTGTATTAAAAATAAGAAAGTTTCGTTAAAAATGTAAATTTTAAGAGTTCCTTTATTGAGAATTAAGCCAAAAGATGTCATTTGTTCTTCTATAAGTGAGTACAAAATATTATTAGGTATTGTGTTTAACAGGAAAAACACCAATTCCTATTCAAGTAGCATAAATGTGTGAAGGAATTCTATTTTCACATAGAAATAGGCAGTTTAGGGCCGTAGTGATGGCTCATGGTTGCTATAAATACTTCAGTCTCCTGCTCCTGAAAGGTTGTTGCTGAGCTGTGAAAGACGCCAGGATTCTTGGCCTCCAGAGGAGAGGAATTCAATCTGGGACCAGAGATGAGGCTTGATTGCTCAGAGCTTTGTGTAATAAAGTTTCATTAAAGTATAAAAGAGATAGAGAAAGCTTCTGACATAGACATCAGAAGGGGGCAGAAAGCGTGCCCCCTGCTAGCCGTTAGCAGCATGTTATATACCTATCAGAAAGCTGTTAATTGGTGAAAGGAGATGTCTCAAAATTCAGAGTAGCACCAGACCCATCACCCACAACAAGTGTTTTGAGATAACACGGGCACCAGGTGAGTAATCCTGGGCCATAAAATGATAGACATGAATCTTGAAGAAAGGCAGGTTTCCATTTACTTAGTTTCATTAACATAGATAAGGAGAGTATGTTTACAATGTATGAGTAAACCATACAGGTTTGTTGAGCGCGTATCTATTCTGAGTCTTAAGTGGAACCAACTTGAAGAAAGACAGAGTATAGGGTAAATACACAGTTCATTAACACTCAGTTTAGTTCAGTTGCTCAGTCATGTCTGACACTTTGTGACGCCATGGACTGCAGCACACCAGGCTTCTCTGTCCATCACTAATTCCCAGAGCCTACTCAAACTCATGTCCATTGAGTTGGTGATGTCATCCAACCATCTTATCCTCTGTCATCCCCTTCTCCTCCCACCTTCAATCTTTCCCAGCATCAGGGTCTTTTCCAATGAGTCAACTCTTCACATCAGTTGGCCAAATTATTGCAGTTTCAGCTTCAACATCAGTCCTTCCAATAAACACCCAGGACTGATCTCCTTTAGGATGGACTGGCTGGATCTCCTTGCAGTCCAAGGGACTCTCAAGAGCCTTCTCCAACACCACAGTTCAAAAGCATCAATTCGTCGGCACTCAGCTTTCTTTATAGTCCAACTCTCACATCCATACATGACCACTGGAAAAACCATAGCCTTGACTAGATGGACCTTTGTTGGCAAAGTAATGTCTCTGCTTTTTAATATGCTGTCTAGGTTGATCATAGCTTTTCTTCCAAGGAGCAAGCGTCTTTTAGTTTCATGGTTGTAGTCACCATCTACAGAGATTTTGGAGCCCCCAAAATAAAGTCTCTCACTGTTTCCATTGTTTCCCCATCTAATTGCCATCTAAATGCCACGATGGGACCAGATGCCATGATCTTTGTTTTCTGAATGTTGAATTTTAAGCCAACTCTTTCGCTCTCCTCTTTAACTTTCATCAAGAGGCTGTTGAGTTCTTCTTCATTTTCTGTCATAAGGATGGTGTCATTTGCTTATCTGAGGTTATTGAAATTTCTCCCAGAAATCTTGATTCCAGCTTGTGCTTCATCCAGTCCAGCATTTCTCAGGATGTACTGTGCATAGAAGTAAAATAAGCAGGGTGACACTATACAGCCTTGATGCCCTCCTTTCCCGATTTGGAACCAGTCTGTGTTCCATGTCCAGTTCTAACTGTTGCTTCTTGACCTCCATATAGATTTCTCAGGAGGCAGGTCAGATGATCTGGTAGTCTCATCTGTTCCAGAATTTTCCGCAGTTTGTTGGATCCATGCAGTCAAGGGCTTTGGCATAGTCAATAAAGCAGAAGTAGATGCTTCTTTGGAACTCTCTTGCTCTTTTGATAATTCAGCTGCTGTTGGCAATTTGATTTCTGATTCTTCTGCCTTTTCTAAAACTAGCTTGAACGTCTGGAAGTTCACAGTTCACATACTGTTGAAGGCTGGCTTGGAGAATTTTGAGCATTATTTGCTAGCATGTGAGGTGAGTGTAACTGTGTGATAGTTTGAACATTCTTTGGAATTGCCTTTCTTTGGGATTGGAATGAAAACTGACCTTTTCCAGTCCTGTGGCCACTGCTGAGTTTTCCAGATTTGCTGACATATTGAGTGCAACACTTTTACAGCATTATCTTTCAGGATTTGAAATACCTCAACTGGGATTCCATCACCTCCACTAGCTTTGTTCATAGTGGTGCTTCCTAAGGCCCCCTTGACTTCTCATTCCAGGATGTCTGGCTCTAGGTGAGTGATCACACCATCTGGGTTATTTAGGTCATGAAGACCTTTTTTGTACAGTTTTTCTGTGTATTCTTGCCACATCTTCTTAATATCTTCTGCTTCTGTTAGGGCCATACATTTCTATCCTTTATTGAACCTATCTTTGCATGAAATGTTCCCGTGGTATTTCTAATTTTCTTGAAGAGATCTCTAGTCTTTCCCATTCTATTTCTTTGCACTGATCACTGAGGGAGGCTCTCTTATTTCTCCTTGCTGTTCTTTGGAATTCTGCATTCAAATGGGTATATCTTTCTTTTTCTCCTTTTCCTTCAGCTTCTCTTCTTTTCTCAGCTATTTGTAAGGCCTCATCAGACAACTATATTGCCTTTTTGCATTTCTTTTTCTTGGGGATGGTCTTGATCCTTGCCTCCTGTACAGTGTCACGAACCTCCCTGTCCATAGTTCTTCAGGCACTCTGTCTATCAGATCTAATCCCTTGAATCTATTTCTCACTTCCACTGTATAATCATAAGGGATTTGATTTGCATCATACCTGAATGGTCTTGTGGTTTTCCCTACTTTCTTCATTTTAAGTCTGAATTTGGCAGTAAGGAGTTCATGATCTGAGCCACAGTCAGCTCCCGGTCTTGTTTTTGCTGACTGTATAGAGCTTCTCCATCTTTGGCTACAAAGAATATAATCAATCTGATTTCATTATTGACTATCTAGTGATGTCCATGTGTAGACATAGCTTAAGAAGAACATTTCCATGAGAAAAATGCACTTGTTAGCTCAATGTTTGAGAAAAGTTAAGTTCAGGTGGAGCCATGTGTCATCGTGGCTACACAGAGTTTTAAGAGACGCCTCCTTTTAACTTTTTATAAAGAAGAAAACAAAAAAAATCTGACACTTGTAGTTTGTTTCCTCCTGCCACTTAAAACACCTGACCCTTGCAGCCTATTTCCTCCATTTGGAGACCTCTGGCCTTCTTGCCTGTTACTCTCTCACTTTCGCCCAGCATCACTATGTGATAGTCATCTTCATGTTAGCATGATGGCTGCTTTATCTCCTTATATCACACCTAAATTTCAAGAAAGGAAAAAGAAGGACTATCAACAATGTTTTGTTTTGTTTGGAGGGGAGGAGATGTCTGTTCTAAGGATTTCCACTTTTCTGTCATTGGCTTAAGATGGACCCTGTGGCAATTCAGAATTGCAAAGGAACTTGGAAAATACATATGTATAATAGTAAGATCTCTGCCCACTTGTGCCATGATGCTTCAACTTGCTTTGGACCAAGATGCCCAGGGACCATCCACACAAGAGCAAAAAAAAAAGGTGCTACCCCAGTTCTAGGAAGAACTCCTTTTTCAGAAAAGCAATACATATACCTCCACCTCATAAACCTCTAAAATCTTGCTATGACTGCCACCTATACCCCACACAAGAAGCTGATTTGCAAACTAAGTTCCATTCTCTGACCATCGAATAAAGCTTGTTTGTCTTGGCATCCATTTTGTTATTGGCTGTGCAAATCCAAAGGGGGAAAAAAAATAAAGAATCTTCACTGCCAGAGGCAGAGATCTTTGACTAGAATAAGGTCCAAATGAGGGCGCTATAAGGCCAATTCCTCAACAGTCTTAGGAGAAAAATATAATGAAAGAGATTAACAATGATTAGATTTTGCAAGAGAAAAAGACTATTGAATTTTAATGCACAACAGTAGAAAATCTTTAGGGGGCTTCTCTGGTGGTCCAGGGCTAACACTGCATGCCTTTAACGCAGGGGGCCCACGTTCGATCCCTGGTCAGAGAACTAGACTCTATATGCCACAACTAAGAGTTCACAGAGAACCCCGTGTGCTAAGAGTCCAGCAACTAAGACTCAGAATAGCCAAATAGATAAACAAATAATAAATAGAATAAAAATTAAAAAAAAGTTATTCAAAATGAAACACAGAGGGAAAAATAATCCCCCAAAACAGAGGATGAGAGCACCCATGAGTGCTGGGATGAGACCAAGCAGCTTAATGTGAAGACAGAGAGGTAAGGAGAGAAAAAAGATATTTGAAGAAATAATATCTCCCAAAATGTCTAAACATAATGAAAACTATAAACTCACAAATCCAAGAGCTCAACTGACCTTTATGTGACTATATTTCATCTTTATCCAACACAGTGGGAAACTTCACAGGCGATCGATCAGTGCTGGTTGAGGGGAATTAAATTGTTTCAAATGATAAATACACAGTAATCTTGGTCGAGAGTGGTTCATTTTGGATTAAACACCTTTTTGTTTTTTAATCTTCTCTTCTTGAGAGAATTTGTTGCAAGTTCTAGGATCAAGTATGACGATAAGCAGCCGCTCAGAATAGAAAATTTTCAAGGTAAAGAGAAAAATCACTGTTGATTCTGATGGGAAAGTCTTTGAAGAGGCATTTTGGGTTTTGGGGGAGAGAGAGTGTAGACATTGAATAAGTGTTACAATGATGCTATCAGCAGTTTACATACTGCAAAATAGTTTAAAAATATAGTTTTTAGTAAAAGATTCTTGAGAGTCCCTTGGACAGCAAGGAGATCAAATCAGTCAATCCTAAAGGAAATCAACCCTGAAAAGTCATTGGAAGGACTGATGCTAAAACTGAAGCTCCAATACTTTGGCCACCTGATGTGAAGAGCCAACTCACTGGAAAAGACCCTGAGGCTGGGAAAGACTGAGGGCAAGAGAAGAAGTGGGCAACAGATGATGATGTGGTTAGATAGCATCACTGACTCAACGGGCAAGAATCTGAGCAAACTCCAGGAGATAGTGGAGGACAGGGAAGCCTGGGGTGCTGCAGTCCATGGGGGTGCAAAAAGTCGGACATGACTTAGCGACTGAGCAACAACAACAGCAAAATAATTTAAAAATATAGCTTTTAGGGCTTCCCTGTAGTCTAGCGGTTAAGAATCAGCCTACCAAGGCAAGGGACTCAGGTTTGATCCCTGGTTGGGGACGATCCCACATGCCTTGGAGCAACTAAGCCCATGTGACAGCAACTTCTGAAGCCCATGGGCTATAGCCCTTGCTCTGCAGCAAGAAAAGGCATTGCAATGAGAAGTCCTGTGGACCACAATGAAGAATAGCCTCTACTCACCACAACTAGAAAAAGCAGTGAAGATCTGGCACAGCTGAAAATTAAGTAAATAAATAAATCCATATATATATCTTTTAGTGCATACAATTTCAGTGTGTGTGAGAGAGATTTTTGACAAATGTCCCCCATTCAAGTATCATACGGAAGAATTTTGCAGCCCTATATAGTTTCTGTTTGAGCTTATTGTGTTATTAGAGTGTAGAGTGAATCAAAGTCTTTCTTTTCCCCTTGAAGTTGTGATGTTTTGTAGCCCTCTGCAGCTAGATTTAGGGTCGTGGGGAAATCCAGTTTTGCATTAGAAATTGTACTTGGCTTGAGAAAATTATGAGCCTCCTGTGTGAGAAAGGAGAGCTGAAAACGGTAGCTTTGTAGAAGTTATGTGTGCATTTAAATCTGTTCCACCTTCCCAACAGATAAAACTGTAAAATGCAGGTCAGGTCTACTTAAAAAGGACTCAGCTAAAAAGCTGTCCATAAATATACTCGGATTGCATATTTCATTTGATTATTACAAGAACTGACTTGACCGTAAGGCTTTTACTGAAGTAAAGCTGGCTTCTAGAGTAGTATTTGGGAACATAAACATTCTTCCCAAAGAATGCTTTGACTGAAATGCTACTTGAATCAAGTGAATCTAATTAGGCATCTCTTTTTTTCCACTGACTGTTGATTCACTGTCATTTTCCTACAAGAGTCAAAGTTAGGATGGCTGAATAATATCTGAGATTGCAAATAGGTTGACAAGTCATAGTTTGGAAATATTTTCTGTCCAAAAAAAAAATATCATTTTTTCTATTTTTAGTGAAATTCCCCAGCTCTTCAAAGTTGAAATCATTATTGGGAAGAACAAATAGAGAATATTTCAGAGAGTAAATGTATTTTAGCTGTGAAATATCATGAAAAGAGAGAGCCTAAGTCATTGTATTAGACATTAATTTTGCCACTTATCCTTTACTGTTACAAATCTTGATTTCTTCTAGTTGAATGAAAAATAGGTAGAATTCTTAGATAGGTATTATAATTTCCCACTCTGTTTTTTTCACCTTCTGAAGTCACTGACAAAATTCTATTGAACCTTTTTTCAACGTTGTATTAACCTGCTGGGTGGCAACAGAGTTTATGATGATGGTCTCATCAGAGGTCTCAGCAACGTGTCTGCAGGAAGCTGTTGTCAAAGTACAGAGGTGGGGGCTTCCCAGGTGGCTCAATGACAAAGAATCCACCTGCCAATGCAGGAGACATGGGATCAATCCCAGATCTGGGAAGATCCCACAGGCTGCAGGGCAACTAAGCTCGTGCACCACAGCTATTGAGCCTGTGCTCTAGAGAGCCCAGGAACTGTAACTACTGACCCCTCTTGCTCTAGAGCTTGTGCTCTGCCACCAGAGAAGCCACTGCAGTGAGAATCCCACCATTGCAACTAGAGAGTAGCCTTGCTCCTGGCAACTAGAGGAAAGCCTTCTCAGCAGCAACCACCCAGCACAGCCAAACGTAAGTAAGTAAATAAATAATAATAATAAAAATTGCAGTGGTTCTTCACTGGTTCTACCTGTCTGGGAGCTCAGATAAGCCCAGCCTCCTGGCAGAACAGATTCAGAAGAGGCTTTACAGGAACAGTCAGGACTCTGTGCATACCTAGGAAACACAGGACCATCAGAATCGTTGAGGAAACTAACATCTAAGATTCAGAATAATAAAACTGCCAAGACATTTTTATGCTTAAACTATCTTTGAATTTCCTAAAATTGACATTAACAAAATTAGCCCCCCAATTCTCCTGAGTGTAGTTAATTTCAAACTGTTACAAAGGCTTCTTTTGGGTTCACAAAAATTGGGATTAGAGGGATTTACTTGGTGGTGCGGTGGTGAAAACTGCATTTCCACTGCAGGAGGCAATGGTTCAGTTCCTGGTTGGGGAACTAAGAGCCCACATGCCATATAGTGGGGGTGGGGGGGGGGGGGGGAATAGAAAAATAAGGAGGGATTTTCTTTTTAAAAAGTTAGGATAAGAAACATATTTCAGAGAGTGCATCTTCCTAAATTAATTCTGCATACATACAATAAATGTATATAAATATATTTGATGACCTAAAACAAAAATATCTGACCTATAACGGCCAGATATTTCCCCAGCAAAGATGGCTTTATTCAGGATCAGAATAAAATTGCATTTGGGTCTGCAATCACGACAAACCACATGCAAAACTCTGCACACCAAAAGCAGGGAATGCTTTTATAGAGAGAAAGAAGTTGAGGAGGGGGCTGTTATAGAAAACAGAGACCCTGGCTTTTCATTGGCTGAGTCCTGGCCAGAGAAAGAGTCTTTCTTTCTTTTTTATTATTTTTATTTCTTTAATTGGCTGTGCTGAGTCTTAGCTGTGGCATGGGGGCTGAGGGATCTTTAATTGCAGCATGCAAACTCTTAGCTGTGGCATGTAGGATCTAGTTCCTGACCAGGGATGGAACCCAAGTCCCCTGCATTGGGAATACAGAGTCTTAGCCACTGGACCACCAGGGAAATCCTGAGAAAAGGAGTCTTTGTTCTTTCTGTTGGGCTCTGCTCTCTTCTGAGGATGTTGAGAATGAATAATGTTTAGGGCATGGATGAGTGATGATTCCTGGCCTTCACCTGCAGACAAGGAAGCAAGGATCCTGAAATCATGTCTAAGGGAGTAGGTGAGCCAGGAATAACACCTCTTAGAACGTGAGTTAATGCAACAAGGTGGCCACATACTTTGATGCCCTTTCTTGGCTGCTTCAGAGATGTAGTGAGATATATGGACCCCTGTCATTGGGACCCTGAGGCTGATGTGCTGTTGACAACAAGTAAGTGCAGGTGGCCCTGAGATAAAGCATGTCTTGCCTCCCTACTCAGGCAACACTCCTCTCCACAGTGACCTCAGATGTCTCTTTAAACCTGGATTAAAATGATGGGAAATGTCTGTCCCTTGTGGGCAGCCAGCTGGGAAACTGATGAGCTTGCCAGAGGGTCCTATAGGGAAATTCTCAGTGAACACAGAGTCGTTGTTTTATGACTACTGGAAAGAAAATGGAACATCCAATACCACTGCAGCAAAGAAATGCCTTGGCCCAGGAAATGCAATCCATCAGAATTACTTTTCTTCCTTTCTTTCTCTTTCTGCTTATGTATTGCATCGGTAATCCACCAAGACAGGGAGATGGAATTAAGATCCTTTGTCGCTGTTGGCTAATAGAACATTCTTTTTCCACCCTGAGGAACTAGCAATGAAAAGCCTCCCATCTGTTCAGGGAATGTCCGCCTTGTGCCTAGTCAACTTAAGTTCAGGAAGTGCAAAAGCCAAGACACAGAGATTTTGCTCTCAAAGGTCGTATGTTCTAGCAAAAGAGCTTATTCTAATGATGATACCGCTAACATTTACTGCCCACGAGTCTTTTCTAAGTCTTGCCAAGGGCATTTGCCATCTGCTGCAATGCTGCAGCTGCTGACCTTTTGACACATCCTAAAGGGAATTCAAGGTGGAGAAAAAGTCATTCTGTGCTCCAGGGAAATTGGTGGAACAGGTCTTTGGATAGTTAGATATTTTCAGGAACTGATTTCATCGTCCCAATCTTCGCATTTCCTCAAATTTGGAAAAGCACTAAATCCCTTCATGGTGACATCAGCTCCTCGTGACTAGCTGAAAACATTATAAAATAAGTGCTTGATTGCATTGAGCTCCAACTTCACCAAAATCAATTATATCGACCTTCCCACACTGCCTCTTCGGAGCAGTCTCTCAGAGCTATCTGAGGTACTGTCTCCCAGGCTGCAGTCCTCATTTTGCCCCCAAATAAAACTTAACTTGAAACTCTTATATTGTATATCTGTTTTTCAGTCAACAGAACAGTTTCTCCTAAAGTTAACACATTTAAGCACAGAGGGAAATATTTCTTCTACACCCATTTCACAGATACACAAGACTGAGGGCCAGAGGTATTAAATAGCACACCCGAAGTCACAAAAGTAATTTACAGAAACACTGTCTGACCCCAGTTGCTGATACTTACTCCCCTGAGATTTTCAGCCTTACCATCGATAGCTTCCTTAAGTACACACAGCTGCTGGAAGAAAGAATTCACAGAAGTGCATTTTGAACTTGAATAAGTGACTTTTTTTTTTTTTTTCCCAAAAAGTGAGTTTCTGATAGCAATTGAAGAATGGGTGGGGATTTGTAGATGCCCAGAGATCAGGGGCAGGCTTAAGTGGTGGCTCAGACAGTGAAGAATCTGCCTGTAGTGTAGGAGACCTGGGTTCGATCCCTGGGTCTGGAAGACATTCCATTGTTTCCCCATCTATTTGCCACGAGGTGATGGGACTGGGTGCCATGATCTTAGTTTGTTGAATGTTAAGTTTTAAGCCAGCTTTTTCACTCTGCTCTTTCAATTTCATCAAGAGGCTCTTTAGTTCCTCTTCTCTTTCTGCTGTAACGGCAGTGTCATCTGCATATCTGAAGTTATTTATATTTGTCCCTGCAATCTTGATTCTGGTTTGTGCTTCATCAAGTCTGACATTCTGCAAGATGTACTCTGCATATAAGTTAAATAAGCAGGGTGACAATATACAACCTTGATGTACTCCTTTTCCAATTTGGAACCAAATAGATGGCAAAAGAAAAAGAGAAAAAGGAAACAGTGACAGACTTTATTTTAGGAGGCTCCAAAATCATTGAGGATGGTTACTGCAGCCATGAAATTGAAAGATGCTTGCTCCTTGGAAGAAAAGCTATGACAAACCTGGACAGTGTGTTAAAAAGCAGACATATTACTTTGCCAACAAAGGTCCATCTAGTCAAAGCTATGGTTTTTCCAGTAGTCATGTACAGATGTGAGAGTTGGACCAAAAAGAAGGCTGAGTGCCAAAGAATTGATGCTTTGAACTTCGGTGTTGGAAAAGACTCTTGAGAGTCCCTTGGACAACAAAGAGATCCAACCAGTCAATCCTAAAGGAAATCAACCCTGAATAGTCATTGGAAGGACTGATGCTAAAGCTAAAGCTCCAATACTCTGGCCACCTGTTGTGAAGAGCTGACTCACAGGAAAAGACCCTGATGCTGGAAAAGACTGAGGTCAGGAGGAGAAGGGGACAACAGAGAATAAGATGATTGGATGGCATCATTGACTCAATGGACATTAGTTTGAACAAACTCTGAGAGATAATGAAGGAGAGGGAGCCTGGCATGCTGCAGTTCATGCAGTCACAAAGAGTCAGACACTACTGAATGATTAAACAACAACTCCAAAGAAACCCTTATGTGGACCACTTTTTAAATTCTTATTGAATTTGTTACAATACTGCTTCTGTTTTATGTTCTGTTTTTTTGGCCTCAAGGCATGTGGAACCTCAGCTCCCCAACCAGGGATCCAACCCACACCCCCTGCATTGGAAGGCAAAGTTCTAACCACTGGAACACCAGGGAAGTGCCCTGAATGATATTCTTAAAGCTGTTTGATCACATAAGTAAATTTTATTAAACATTCTGGTACGAACTGAATGTTTGTGTTCCCTCGAATTTTATTATTGAAGCCCAACTTCTAAGATGATGATATTAGGAGGTAGGGCCTTTGGGAACTGACTAGGTCATGAAAGCGATGCCCCCCACAAATGGGTTTAGTGTCCTTATAAAAGAGGCCCCAGAGAGATCCCTTGCTCCTTCCACCATATAACGTTATGAGGAAAAGACAGCTGTGAAAAAGTAAGCACATTCTCACCAGACACTGAATCTGCACACTCAGCCTCCAGCACTGTGAGCAATACATTGTTACTGTTCTATGACTCACCAAAGCTATGGTACTCTGTTATAATAACCGGAACAGACTGAGACATGTTTCTTGTACATATATATAAAAGAACTGAAACACTACAGAGAAACTAATTTTTCCTGGACTATCACTCCATCCCCCTTCACTATTCCCCGATGTAGCTAAGGGATCAGTTTGGTGTAGAGCCATTCAGATCTTTTTCTGAGGTTTTCCTAATGTATTTAATCAAAGGTAGGCATTAAAATGCATAATGTTTTTGTGGATGTTTGCCTACAACCTATCATACTGTATGAGTTATTTAATGTTGGGTTTTAGAGCTACAGAACACGTATTAAGAATTCTATGGATCTCAGTATTGATAACTCTTCTTTTTAAAAAAATTTCTACAAACTTACTCCATGGAGTTGTAACAGTGTGATGGATTTAAACTTATTTCCAGCTTTTCACTAACACAAAATATACTGCAAAGGACACTTGGGCATGTGTGTGTGTGAAATAGTATCTTGATATTTTTTTTTTAAATGTTCAATATCAGGGTCAGAAGGCTCACCAATTTTTTATTTTAATAGCTACTTCCAAATGGCCCTCTGCTGTAACTACGGCAATTCAGTTTCTATCCCCCAGTTTCTCACAGCCAGCCAATATTAGATATTATATTATTTCACACCCATGATCTTAATTTTTTTTTTTTTTAGAATTTTAGTGACTTGAAAAAATCAGTTAATTCTCTGGTGGCTCAGATGATAAAGAATCTGCCTGCAATGTGGGGGACCTGGGCTCGATCCCTGAGTTGGGAAGATCCCCTGGAGGAGGGCAAGGCAACCCACTCCTGTCTTCTTGCCTGGAGAATCCCCATGGACAGAGGAGCCTGGCGGGCTACAATCCATGGGGTCGCAGAGTCGGACGTGACTGAACGACTAAGCACAGCACACATTAATTAGCTTACCTTTTTGGCTTCACTGGGTCTTAGCTGTAGCACATGAGCTCTTCTTTGCAGCTCATGGGCTTCCCATTAGCTGTGGCTAGTGGGTTCCAGAATGCAGAGGCTCTGTAGTCGCAACACACAGGCTCACTAGTTGTGGTACATGGACTCAGTTGCTCCACAGTATGTGGGAACTTTCTGGACCAGGGATGGACCCCTAGTTTCCTGCACTGGAAGGTGGATTATTAATCACTGGACCACCAGGGAAGTCCCCTTGAATTTTAGTGACTTTGATCATCTTTGCATGTTTATTGACTATTCATATTTTTCTTTTTGCAAGTTGCCTGTACATTCGTTTTACCCTAACAGTCTTCCAAGGGAGAGACCAGTGTCATCCTAGGGTTGTATACTGGTTAACGCTATTTGGAAGGAATGATGCTAAAGCTGAAACTCCAGTACTTTGGCCACCTCATGTGAAGAGTTGACTCATTGGAAAAGACTCTGATGCTGGGAGGGATTGGGGGCAGGAGGAGAAGGGGACAACAGAGGATGAGATGGCTGGATGGCATCACTGACTCGATGCATGTGAGTTAGAGTGAACTCCAGGAGTTGGTGATGGACAGGGAGGCCTGGCATGCTGCGATTCATGGGGTCACAAAGAGTCGGACAAGACTGAGCAACTGAACTGAACTGAACTGAACTGATTGAGACATAAAATTGTATGACTACTGGTCTTTGATAAAGCACTAAGAAGAACTAGGATACCCCTTATAATTAATATTTGGTATGTATTCACTATGTTTGAGGCACTATGCAAAGTGCTTAGTAGTTATATGTCCCTACTTAATCCTTACTTAATCAGAGAAGTAAAAGTACTTGCTTAGGATCACAAAATTAGGGACAGCAGAGATGAAATTAAAACTAGAGCACTGCTGTTAACCAACTTACATGCCCTCGGTTTTTTAGCTAACACCAAGAAATGGGCTAAAGAGGACTAAAGAGTCTGAATTATGAATTTAGGAAGCTGAAAATTTTTTAATTGGTTGCCTAAAACAGACCAAGATTAATTTTTAGTATATCACTCAACAGTCTGAATACTTTATCAAAGGATAAGAGGTTAAAACTTGAGTTTTGAATCATAGTTTTATAACACTCAAGCTGTGTGACCTTGAGCAAATCTCTTATCCTCTCTGAGGCTGCTTACTTATGGGTCAAATGAGAATAATATTTCAATTGACCAATTCTATGATATTTGTGTAGATTAAAAAAAATCATTACATGAAGCACTTAACACATAATCTAACTAGCATCATCGGTCCTCCATGAGATTGAACATAATTATTACTAACAATAGGCATATTTATGGAGCCTTCAGGGCTGTGTGCAGAAGGTCAAGTTTGACTCTTGAGTAAAGAGAGGACGTAGGTTAGAAAGAAATGATCCAAAACCCCTCAGATGTCACAAAAAAAGAATGTGTCATTTCTGATCCATTTCAGCCCTGGCACTAAAATGTCATAAAACGTGAAGGCTCATTTTTATTCGTTGCCTCCACTAACCTCACTTCAACTTCTCCTTAACACACCAGACAGGCTTTCCCATCAAAGGCAATCTTTCTGAAGTCAGTCATGCCTGGCCCTCTGCACATCCAGCTTTGTCTCACTCCTGTGAAAAATTCAATGCTCCGTTTCTAAAGCCCCAGTCATGGAAGGAGACACATGCCTGGATGAATAGTGTTCTTCCCCTTCATCCCTACCACAACAAATCTTAAACACTATTTTCAACCCCTCTGTTTCCAAAACAAGTAGCACTTTCACCTGAAACAGGATTTGAAAGCTGCTCTTTGCAAATTAGCCACTACCTTCGAGATGTGAGATTATTCCATCAGCAGTGCTCACCCTCTTCTCTGTCTCACTGCTCGTCTGGTCTGGAAGGAGACGCACATGCCCCACAATGACAAACATGTGCACGAAAATACTAACAGCAAAGAGGCCTCTCACGGCTCTTCCTCTGCATCTCCTCTCTGACACCGCACCATCAAGTCCTCTCCTTTCTGCAGCCTTCTGCTTTCCCCTAGCCAGGCATGCCTGTTAACAAATATGGATTCATTCTCTTCTCCTGGCTTCTCAGGTGGCTTGGTGGTAAAGAGTCCACCTGCCAATGCAAGAAGTGCTGCTTTGATCCCTGGGTTGGGAAGATCCCCTGGAGGAGGAAACGGCAACCCACTCCTGCGTTCTTGCCTGGAAACTTCCATGGACATAGGAGCCTGGCAGGCTATGGTCCATGGGATCACAAAGAGTCAGACACAACTCAGTGACTGAGCACGCACTCATTATGTTCTCACTTGGGATTTTTTTTTTCACTAGACCTTTACTGATACCTCCATCTCTCCGGATTGCAGAAGAAGCAGTGAACTGTAGGGTCCATCCTCTTTTATGATGATAGAGTAGCCACGGTCACTGAGGCTAGCTGTGCCCTGCACACATCACTTTACCAACACTCTTCAGTTTAACATCTACCCAAGCCTGTTTTCTAGACTAACTTGCTTAGTCCAGGTGGTGGTCAGTTTGAGTCAGAATTTGAATTCCAGCTGGGAAACTCCAGAGTGTACCTTTTATTGATTTACTTTATTTTTTAAAAAGGTATTCTTTTAAAATATTTATATATTTGGCTGCATTGGGCCTTAATTGTGTCATGGGGGATCTTTCATTGTGGGAGGACTCTCTAGATGTGGCGCTTGGGCTCAGTAGTTGTAGCACTGGCTTAGTTGCCCCAAGGCATGTGGGACCTTAGTTCCCTAACCAGGGATTGAACCCACATCCCCTGCACTGCAAGGCAGATTTTTAACCACTGAACCACTAGAGAAGTCTCTATTGATCTATTTTATAATTTATTTTATTGAAGTATAGTTGATTTGCAATGTTGAGTTAATTTCTGCTGTATAGCAAAGTTCTTCAGTTATACATATGTGCATGCATACTCAGTCATATCTGACTCTTTGCCACCTCATGAACTGTAGCTCAACAGGCTCCTCTGTCCATGGAATTTTCCAGCGAGAATGCTGGAGTGAGTGGCTATAGTTTTTTTTGTTATTTCAATTCTTTTTATTTCAGTGATTATAGGTGTAGTAACTTCTGGCCTTGGGCGCTAAAATCTACATTGTTATGAATTTCCATAGTGCCGGAAGCTTTCCAATCCTTGCTCACGGTATGAATTTAGAATATTTAATCTATCAGTGCCTAGGTTAAGCTGGGCTTCAAGATCACAGTTTATGCCAACCAAATTCCCCAGACTATATCACAAATCAAGATAGCCTTATATTCATTTGATATAAACTGCATAATTTATTATAGTTGCAACAAAAAAACAAAACCACTCCCGTCTTTTTTAGATCTTTCCAGGCAGTGTTTGCGTGCATGAGTGTCACTGTGTGTGTTTATGCATAAATCTGTGTGTGTGTGTGTGTCTGTGTGTGTGCATGTATGTGCATGTGTTAGTAAAAATATAGAAAATATTCTGGTTAATGTTTTAAAAAATCATCATCTGAAAAACCCCTGTGAGATTTAGCAGGGGATACATCTTATTTGTTTCATATATTTCTAAATGTTTTTCTTCTGCAAAGCCACAGTTTTTGCTTCGTCTGAAGGGAAAAAAAAATAGCTTTTGCAAACAGTATTTGCAAGTTCCTATGGCTTTCCTGGTGGCTCAGATGGTAAAGAACCTGCCAGCCACTGGAGGAGATGTGGGTTCAATCCCTGGGTCGGGAAGATCCCCTAGAAGAGGAAATGACAACCCACTCCAGTATTCTTACCTGGAGAATCCCCATGGACAGAGGAGCCTGGTAGGTTACAGTTCATGGGGTCACAAAAGAGTTGGAAACAACCTATCAACTAAACAACAATACTACTTAGAAAATTCTCTCTAGCCCATTATTAGCACAATGAACCTTAAAAAACAAGAGGTGAATATCAGAATTTATTAGCAGGGTTTGGTTTGGAACCATAGATATTGCTGCATTCTATACGTCTTTGAAACATTTTCCCCTGGACAAAGAAGACATTCCTGACAGCTCAAGCGTCTTATTTATTTTGTATATTCTGCCCTCATCTGTTTTCACAAATACAATAATACTCATAGAATCATTGTAACAAATGAAAGTAATATTGTGTGTCCACACCAATGACTCAAAGTCACTTCCTGGTTCTATTTTTAACATCATGTGCTTTGAAACATAAGAGGTCAACACTGAAGTTGAGTGGCAGGCTCTGGCACTAGAATAGTGAATGATACTGCATCTGGAAGCATCCTTGAGCTTCGTTGTTATATCGGATGTATTCCTGACTCCTGGGCAGAAGCAACATAGGCCTCTAGGGTGTGGTCATTCCAATATGTTGTTCTGATCCCTCCTGGATGGTCCTGACATGAGACTGCCCTGCTGGAGGATCTAAATAACACCGCGTGAAAAAGAGCGACTCAGACATCAGACAGGAGGACCAGAGCTCCCTGCACAGAAGGTCTGCACCGTGATGCTCCATTTATTAAGATTAGCAACTTGTCCCAGAACCATTTATTGGAAATAAAGCTCATTAGAAGTCATTCCAAAAAGAAAGATGGAGAAGTGATAAATTTATCTGAATAATAAACCTATGTGTGTGGATTTCAAATATGAAATGGTGCCAAGGAATTTCTGATTTGTTTTCTCTCTCTCTCTGCTTTGGAGAAAGATTATTTGATGTTGTTGACAACATTCCATGAATTCATCTCCATTAATTTTCAATTTAATGGGACCTACCAGTTCCCCATCTGACGCTTCTCCTTCTCTTTATTCTTTCAACTAGAATCCAAAGATAAAAGATATTTTAGTTCAAAGTGATATGAAGTCATTCTTCAAGTAAGCAGTATACCTGAATGCGTATTCTCAGACACACATTTTGAGAACACAGCACAGACCGTAGGAAATGTCCCTCATTTCTTCTCAAATCTCCATAAATTATCCTCTTTGGGGAACCATTAGCCTTGGCATCAAATTGAGTGATTTTTGCAAGTATCAAAAAACACATTGGCACCGGTCTACAAGGGTTGAGCCTACAAAAGAAGCCAAATATTGAAAAACTGCTCATGGGAATATAGGAGAGTGGATATAGTGAAGTTGAGTTCACCCAATATTGGTTGTAAATCTGAGTAGAATCCAAGCTGGGTCACATGCATTGTCCCTATGGGTTTTGTGGGTGCTGTTTCCAGGGACCCCTTCCACCACAGAAGACAGCCAACACAGCTGAGGGAGGCATACCAGGGGCAGAGAAGAGGACTCAGGTCAAGTTAGCCATTGACGCACTGATCTCCCAGTCAATCCAACAGGATGGGGACCTGAAGGGCATGGCTGCTAGACTGAAAGATACAGTGAATTTCTTTTCCTTGATTTTGGCTGAATTAGAACACAGGTCTTGTACCCCAGGCACAGCTGTGTGGCACAGTTTGGTTTGTAAGGAAATGATCATGTGTCCCTCAGTCAGTCCTTGGACTGAAAGGGCAAGTTGCATGTGACTTTGCAGAAGGGCAAGCTTGGGTTCATCCTGGCCTTGGTGTCTTTGCTCCAGGAGCTTCACCCCACAGATCCCCTACCTTCTTATCTATATTTGTACAGTAACAATATCTCTTCCAAGTGGTGTTGCAAAGGTTAACAGTGGTCTTATCGAGACTTCCCTGGTGATCCGTTGGCTAAGATGCCATGTTCCCAATGCAGTGGGCCCCAGTTTGATCCCTGGTTAGGGAACTAGATCCTACATGCCACAACTAAAGATCTTGCACACTGCAATGAAGGCCTGGTGCAGACAAATATATAAGTAAATATTAAAACAAACAAAAAGCAATGGTTATTGTCTGCCAGATAAGCCCCAGACATATCAGCTCATAAGTGCTCCATAAATGGTACCTGTTCTTGTTGTGTCTGTAGCATCATGATCCTATCAGGCAAAGCTGAGCACAGCCTATGGGGTTTACTTGAAAATCTTGTATTATTTAGCCATGACAGTCACCTGTAAATATTCCTCTTCACAGCCAGGCCAAACTGGGGTCAAGGTTCTAGATGTGTAATCCATAGTGGGGCTTCCCGGGTGGCTCATATGATAAAGAATCCGTATGCAATGTGGGAGATGGGTTCAATCCCTGGGTTGGGAAGATCCCCTGAAGAAGGAAATGGCAACCCACTCCAGTATGCTGGCCTGGAGAATCTCCATGGGCAGAGGAGCCTGGTGGGCTACAGTCCATGGGGTCACAAAGAATCGGACATAACTGAGCAGCTAAGCACAGCACAATCTATACTGACATATACAAACCTCACAGCTAGCTTTTCTGTTCTAGAGTCACACCCATCCCATGACATCAGCTGCCTCAGGGCTAGATTGAGACCCAGGCTGCCCAGCCCAAGGCACTGCTGCTGCTGCTGCTAAGTCACTTCAGTCGTGTCCGACTCTGTGCAACCCCAGAGATGGCAGCCCACCAGGCTCCCCCGTCCCTGGGATTCTCCAGGCAAGAACACTGGAGTGGGTTGCCATTTCCTTCTCCAACGCATGAATGTGAAAAGTGAAAGTGAAGTCACTCAGTCGTGTCCGACTCTTGGTGACCCCATGAACTGCAGCCCACCAGGCTCCTCCATCCATGGGATTTTCCAGGCAAGAACACTGGAGTGGGGTGCCATTGCCTTTCTCCAAGCCCAAGGCACACGTGTATATAAAGCTCTAAAAAGAGAAAGAACAAGAAGAGATAGCTAGAGGAGGAAGCCTGGAAATAAATTGAGTTCCTTAAGCGCAGGATGAGCCGGGGCCTCCTTCCTCCCACCCCCTTATGTTGGGGGGTCTTATGTCGGGGCCACTACAAGAGCCACAGAATTGCGCCCATTTCCCTGATCCTCTGCCAGCTCCCATTCTGAGTGCTTTTGTTGTTGTTGTTCAGTTGCTGAGTCACGTCTGACTCTTTGGGACCCCATGGACTGTAGCATGCCAGGCTTCCCTGTCCTTCTCTATCTCTCAGAGTTTCTCAAACTCATGTCCATTGAGTCAGCAATGCCATCCAACCATCTCATCCTCTGTTGTCCCCTTCTGCTCCCACCTTCCATCTTTCCCAGCATCAGGGTCTTTTGGAGTCAGCTTTTTGCGTAAGGTGGCAAAAGTACTGAGCTTCAGCTTCAGCATCAGTCCTTTCAGTGAATATTCAGGCTTGATTTCCTTTAGGATTGACTGGTTTGATCTCCATGCTGTCCAAGGAACTCTCAAGAGTCTTCTCCAGCACCACAGTTGGAAAGCATCGATTCTTTGGCACTCAACCTTCTTTATTGTTCAACTCTTATATCCGTATATGACTACTGGAAAAACCATAGCATTAGATGGACCTTCATCAGCAAAAAGTAATTCTCTGCTTTTTAACATGTTGTCTAGGTTTGTCGTAGCTTTCTTTCCAAGGAGCAAGTGTCTTTTGATTTCTTGACTGCAGTCACCACCCATAGTGACTTTGTAGCCCAAGAAAATAAAGTCTGTCAGTGTTTCTGATCTCTTAACAACCAACTTAAAAATCCACCAAAAAGAAAAAGCTTTGCCATGATATTAAGTGTTAAAGAACAGGAATTTGCAAAATGTGCAAAATTTCTGTGCATAAGGGAGTCAAATTCTCTATTCATCTCAGTAGATTTAAAGGAAATAATACAGATTTCATCATGGTTGTTAAGATTCCTAGAATTCTACATTGTTGATTATGTTTAGAATGGCTGGACAATGGAAATAATAAGGGACTTTATTAATTGTAAAGCAGGACATTACTTAGCCATCATAAAGAATGAAATAATGCCATTTGCACCATTGCAATGTATGAACCTAGCGATTATCATAGGGAATGAAGTCAGTCAGACAGAGAAAGACAAATATGGTATCACTTGTATACAGAATCTATAAAATAATACAGAAGAATTTATTAAGGAACAGACTCACAAAGTGAAAGTTGCTCAAGCATGTCCGACTCTTTGCAACCCCATGGACTGTAGCCTGCCATTCTCTCCTCTGTTCATGGAATTCTCCAGGCCAGAATACTGGAGTGGGTAGCCATTCCCTTCTTCAGAGGATCTTCCTAACCCAGGGATCAAACCCAGGTCTCCAACATTGCAGGCAGATTCTTTACCATCTGAGCCACCAGGGAAGCTTTTAAAGCAGACTCTTAGATATAGAAAATAAACTTACAGTTACAAAAGGGGAAAGGTGGTGGGGAGGAACCATTTAGGAGTACGGGATTAGCAGAAACACACTGCTATACATAAAATAGATAAACAAGAAGGTCCTACTAAATAGCACAGAGAACTATATTCAATATCCTGTAATAAACCACAATGGAAAATAATATGAAATATATATATATATGTATGTATAGCTGACTCACTTTGCTATATACCTGAAACTAACACAATATTGTAAATCAGCTGTACTTCAATTTAGAAATATTTAAATAAGATTTATTATACTCTCAAGAAGAAAAGAAAAACAATTGAAACCTGGAGTTTTTAGATTATTTCCACTCATCCGAAGACATATTTGTTGTATACATATGGCCAGAAAACTAAGAATGATTTATAAGATTCTGATTGGTTATTAAAAAAAGAGAGGGGGAGGAAGAAGAGGAGAAACAGAAAGAAAGTGTGATAGAAACTGTACTTGGCCCACAAAGTCTAAAATATTTAATCTCTGGCTTTGAAGGGAAAAGTGTGCTGACCTTTGTGATAAAAGGCATTTACAGAAAACTACATCAACCATTATATCTAATGGTCAGGTGTTGAAATCTTTCTGAATCTAGGAATGACACAAACTTCCAGCTATCACTGCCACTATACAACACAAAACCGAGGGCCCAGTCTGTCCACAAGGCAAGAAAAAAACTTTAAACTAAAACCAATATAAGGAATGCCAAAAAAAAAAAAAAAAAACCTCATTATTTTCACAAAATGTGTTCAATATATATGCACATGTAAACACATATTATGAATAAAGTCTAGAAGAATCTTAGAAAAAATATTAGAATTAGGGAGAAAATTTAGCAAGTTTTGCTGGTTACCAAATCAATGCATAAAAATCTATTGTATTTCTATATACTTGTAATATACCATAGCAATGAAGTGTTACAAAGTGATTTTTAAATGACATTTACAGCAGCATAAAATTGGAACTCCTAGGAATAAATCTAAAGAGACACATGCTAGACTACAACTGTGAAACTGATAAAAGAGTACCATGAGAAGTTTTTTAAATGCGTGAATGGATGAGATACTGTTCATATACTGGAATAACTGATGCTGCAAAGATGCCAGTTTTCCCCTGCGATAATCTGCAGCAAGTGAAAGTGAAAGTCGCTCAGTCATGTCCGATGCTTTGCAACCCCATGGACTATCGAATTCTCCAGGCCACAATACTGGAATGGGTAACCTTTCCCTCCTCCAGGAGATCTTCCCAACTCGGGGATCTTCCCAACCCAGGCATCAAACCCAGGTCTTCCGCATTGCAGGCAGATTCTTTACCAGCTGAACCACAAGGAAAGCCCAAGAATACTGGAGTGGGTAGCCTATGCCTTCTTTAGTGGATCTCCCCCACCCAGGAATCTAACTGGGGTTTCCTGCATTGCAGGCAGATTCTTTCACAACTGAGCCATCACGGAAGCCCCTTATCTACATAGTCAATGTGCAAAAGCTTCCATAGATACTTTTTAGTCAAAATTTACATATTGATTCAAAATGCATATAGAAATGGTAAAAGGCTAAGAATAAGAAAAAATACCTTGAGTAAGTTTTATGATCAATATTTATTTATTTATTTGGCTGTGCCGGTTCTTAGCTGTGGAATGCCAGGTCTTTTGGCTGCTACATAAGGGATCTAGTTCCATGACCAGGAATCGAACCCTGGCCCCCTGCATTGGGAGTGCTGGACCACCAGGAAGTCCCTCGAATAAGTACTGATAGAACAAAGTCAAAAGAAATCTCTCCCCAGCTATCAAGCCTTTTAGTTAATGTTGTAACACTTAATTAGACAATGGGTTTCCCCATTGGCTCAGTGTTAACGAATCTGCCTGCAATGCAAGAGGTAAGTGACTAGGGTTCAATCCCTGGGTTGGAAAGAGCCTCTGGAGGAGGGCAATTAAGACAGTGATATTAATGCAAGAAGAGACAAAAATAAAAGACAAAAACAGATGAATGCAACCAAGTAGAGAATCCAGAACTCTTCTCACACATCTATGGTTACTCAATTCATGAAGTGTTAGTCCATCAGTCACGTCCAACTCTTTGCGACCCCATGGACAGTAGCCCACCAGGAATTCTCTTGGCAAAGATACTGTATTGGGCTGCCATTTCCTTTTCCACAATTCATGATTGACCTGTCAAAACAGAGAAGTGAGGAAAGATGATTTTTTTTCAGCCAATGGCACAGAGTCCATTAGATAGAGCATGGGAACATTAAGTTCATGCACAATAATTAATTCCAGCTGGAATGTAGCTACAAAGTGAATATTACACCAATAAATTGTCCAAAAGAAAACATCAGGGAATAGCAACTCTGACCTCGGAATAAGTAGAGATATCTTAAACAGGATACAAATGCAATAACTATCCAGTAAAATTCATTAAATGGGCTACATTAAACTCAGAATCCAAAAGAAAGCCAGGGACTTCCCTGGTGGTCCAGTGGTTGGGAATCTGCCTTCCAATTTGGGTTCAATCCCTGGTCAAGTAACTAAGATTACACATGCCCCAGGCAACTAAGCCCATACACCACAATGAAAGATTTCACTTGTTGTAACTAAGACCTGATGTGGTCAAATAAATAAATTATTTTTAAATATAAAATAAAAGGTAGCCAAAGAATAGGAGAAATTATTTTCAATACATATAAATATTTGTCAAACAGCTCACATCCAGAATACAGAAAGAATTCTAAAATTCACAGGAAAATTATATACAACCCAATTTTAAAAAGGCGATAGACGTGAATTGTCAACTCATAAGAGATATCCAAGTGTCATATAAAAATCTCAAAATGGATTCATCTTCTTTAACACAGTGAAAATCAAAACTGTGAAAGGTAATGACTTATCCTCCAAGACTACCTCAAGGGTTAAAATCGCAAAGTTGACAATGTGTTTGTAAAGATGTTGAAAACTAAAAAGCTCAGTAACTGATGGTGGAAGTAAAAAGTATTTTAACCACTTTGAAAAAGTATGTTAGCATTATCTACTCAAGTAGAATGTATATGGGACTTCCCACCTGGCTCAGTAGTAAAGAATGTGCCTGCCAGTGCAGGGGACACCAGAGACACAGGTTCAATCCCTGGGTCGGGAAGATCCCTGGAGGAGGAAATGGCAAGCTGCTCGCTCCATTATTCTTGGCTGGAGAATCCCATAGGCAGAGGAGCCTGGTGGGCTATAGCCCATGAGTGACTGACCATAAACTTATATACATCCCATGACTAAGCAATTTCACCCTCAAGTATGTACCCGCCCCCCAAAATGCATACACAGAATCACCAAAACACATGTGCAAGAATGTTCATGGCATTCTGTCTGTGTTTGTAATCCTAAAGTGTTATTCAAAAGATCCCGAATTGGAAGCAATTCTAGTGTTTACAAAAGTAAAAGCGGTAAGAGCATATTGGTGTGCCCGTGTAATGATACAACATACTACAGCACAGAGAATGAATGAATGGCATACCTGACCACATGAATGGCTCTCCCAAAGAAAATCCTGACTGTAGGAAACCCCGTGTAAAATTATGTATTCTTATGCAACTGTATTCTTGTATGTATTCTTTGTGTAACTGTAGAACAAGCAAAACTTATTTGTGTTGGGATAATGGTAGCATGAGTACCTCCAGAAAAGATGGGGTTGGTACTACTTATCTCTATGTACGTGTACATGTGTGTGAGCATGTGCATGCATGTTCAGCTCTTGCACACACACAGAGATTAGTGAATAATACTTTGCTAAATCAAAAACTCTAAGTGATATATACACATTATCTATTACACAGTGATAAAAAACTGTAGAAAAAATATTGGAAGGAAGAAATGGCTCCCAACCTAGCATTCTGTATCTTGAAACTACTCCATAAATGCCAAAAGTTCTGTAGCATTTACTATGAATTATGGAACTTTTTTTTTCTAGAACAAATGAGAAAAAGGAGACCCAAATAAAGTATCATAAGTCATGAACTACATTCTTCTGAAACCCTTGTGACAACCACATTTGATGAATGAAATTTGCATTGCACCTCTCCCTGGCTTCCATTTTAATGAATGAGAGAGGAACTGGACACCTTTATATATTTTACTGCAAGCAGAGGGTACCTATCATGATGATTACTTAACTAGTTTTCTGGAATGTTTTCTCACCAAGGTAATCAAAATCACAAGGATGTATTGTCAAAGGAGCTTGGTGGAAACCATGGTTTGCTGTTAACTCTGCAAAAGACAGACATGCTTCCGTTAAAATTAGCTGTGGACTGTACTATCAAAACCAAATGTGTCTCTTTTTTTAGACTCTCCGCATTATTCCTCTTCAACACAGATACAGTGCAACTGGACCAAAATGAGTGATGCGTGTCCCCACAGCTGAGCCACAGGACTCAGGTCATTTAACCGGCATTGGTATCAATTTTCTATTACCCTGGAGCAAAAGTAGGCATGCCTTCCTTATTCTTTTGTATTATAAAAGTTAGTTTGGTTACTGGAGAAAGAAAAAAGAAAGATGACATCTATAGAAAAAACTGTTCAGCATAAAAATGAAATGTTTTTCTAACAGTCTTTTGTTCCTTTTAGTAAAAGAGCCGTTTTGCTTTCTGATTTCCAGTCTATTGTTTTTTATTTACTTCTTTATGAAACCAGTACAATTTTAAAATAAACTTACCATTCTTTAGTGTTGATAGCGATATCACTGAGTTATTTTTTAACACATTTTTCACAGTACTTGCTGAAACTCAATTTTTTCATTTGTAATATATATAAAACATTAAAATAGTCCAATAAAAAGTGTTAATAATGCAATTCTCAAAGGCCTATTAGGCATACTATTTCCTCATTTTAGCACAACATTAACAGTAGATTTCTATGGATGATACAGATTCACACGACGGTGGACAAAATTTCCTTTTTTTTCATTAGCCATCAAGAGGGCACAAATATCAGAGATCTTCAAGAAATGCATGCACGGGTGTTAAGAACTATTTTCTACTAAGGTTGAACAATATGGAGAATAGTAAATACAAAACATGCAAATAATTCACAGTATAACTATGGATTTTTTAAATAAACTATGAAAAATCACAATATTGTCAAACTGTGGTAGGAAAAATGGTATTTGAGTATCACAGGGAAGGCATTTACACTTGTATTCATTAAATTAGGTCCTTGTTTACTGTGTAAGTAACTTCACTTACATGCTTTCATATTCTGATTTGTTTCCCCAGGCTGCAAACCATTTTCAGTGCTAAAATCAGCTTAGTAATTGCTAATGGAGTTTCATTCTTCATGGTTTCATTCACCAAACGTGCTTAGCACTGATGGAGCTTCTGTCAGAAACAAGAATTCCTGCCCATCCTCAGGGTCCACCCAAAGTGCTATCTCCCAAAAAACTGCTCCTCCCTCTTCCATCCAGGCATTGGACACTGTTTATAACTGCTGATATCCAGATCTCTCCAAGGGTCTTCATTTTTGCAAAGTGATATAATGCAGGTTCCTTAAGTAGGGAAATCACAGTGTCCTCCCCAGCTCCTTCGCATGAGGAAATATATATTTGCACCTACAGGAGTCCACAATCTCTAGTTTGAGAAAAAGCTGCCTGAGAAGTTAAATGCTGTCCTAATCTGAATATCTGCATGTGTGTGTGTTAAACGGCTTTAGTCATCTTTGACTTTTTGTGACCCTATGGACAGTAGCCCTCCAGGCTCCTCTGGAGGCATTTTCCAGGTAATGATACTGGAATGGGTTGCACACCCTTCTCCAGGGGATCTTTCAACCAGTGTCTCTTATGTCTCCTGCATTAGCAGGCAGTTTCTTTACCTGGGAAGTCCCTGATCTGAGTATCTCAATTCAGCTCAGTTCAGTCGCTCAGTCGTGTCCGATTCTTTGTGACCCCATGAATCGCAGCACACCAAGCCTCCCTGTCCATCACCAACTCCCGGAGTTCACTCAGACTCACATCCATCGAGTCGGTGATGCCATCCAGCCATCTCATCCTCTGTCGTCCACTTCTCCTGCCCCCAATCCCTCCCAACGTCAGAGTCTTTTCCAATGAGTCAACTCTTCACATTAGGTGTCCAAAGTACTGGAGTTTCAGCTTCAACATCATTCCTTCCAATGAACACCCAGGACTGATCTCTTTTAGAATGGACTGGTTGGATCTTCTTGCAGTACAAGGGACTCTCCAGAGTCTTCTCCAACACCACAGTTCAAAAGCATCAATTCTTCGGCACTCAGCTTTCTTTATAGTCCAACTCTCACATCCATACATGACCACTGGAAAAACCGTAGTCTTGATTAGATGGACCTTTGTTGGCAAAGTAATGTCTCTGCTTTTCAATATGCTGTCTAGGTTGGTCGTAACTTTCCTTCCAAGGAGTAAGCATCTTTTAATTTCATGGCTGCAATCACCATCTGCAATGATTTTGGAGTCCCCCAAACTAAAGTCTGACACTGTTTCCACTGTTTCCCCATCTATCTCCCATGAAGTGATGGGACCGGATGCCATGATCTTCGTTTTCTGAATGTTGAGCTTTAAGCCAACTTTTTCACTCTCCTCTTTCACTTTCATCAAGAGGCTTTTGAGTTCCTCTTCACTTTCTGCCATAAGGGTGGTGTCATCTGCATATCTGAGGTTATTGATATTTCTCCCAGCAATCTTGATTCCAGCTTGTGCTTCTTCCAGCCTAGCGTTTCTCATGATGTACTCTGCATATAAGTTAAATAAGCAGGGTGACAATATACAGCCTTGACGTACTCTCTTTCCTATTTGGAACCAGTCTGTTGTTCCATGTCCAGTTCTAACTGTGGCTTCCTGACCTGCATACAGATTTCTCAAGAGGCAGGTCAGGTGGTCTTTTATTCCCATCTCTTTCTGAATTTTCCACAGTTTATTGTGATCCACACAGTCAATGTCTTTGGCATAGTCAATAAAGCAGAAATAGATGTTTTTCTGGAACTCTCTTGCTTTTCCATGATCCAGCAGATGTTGGCAATTTGATCTTTGGTTCCTCTGCCTTTTATAAAACCAGCTTGAACATCAGGAAGTTCACAGTTCACATATTGCTGAAGCCTGGCTTGGAGAATTTTGAGCATTACTTTACTAGCATAAGAGATGAGTGCAATTGTGCCATAGTTTGAGCATTCTTTGGCATTTCCTTTCTTTGGGATTGGAATGAAAACTGACATTTTCCAGTCCTCCGGCCACTGCTGAGTTGTCCAAATTTGCTGGCATATTGAGT
Source organism: Budorcas taxicolor (assembly GCF_023091745.1). Taxonomy (NCBI): domain Eukaryota; kingdom Metazoa; phylum Chordata; class Mammalia; order Artiodactyla; family Bovidae; genus Budorcas; species Budorcas taxicolor. The sequence goes on along the minus strand of NC_068926.1, from coordinate 49,201,460 downwards.
GCAGCACTTTCACAGCACCATCTTTCAGGATTTGAAATAGCTCAACTGGAATTCCATCATCTCCACTAGCTTTGTTCATAGTGATGCTTTCTAAGGCCCACTTGACTTCACATTCCAGGATGTCTCACTCTAGGTGAGTGATCATACCATCGTGATTATCTTGGTCATGAAGATCTTTTCTTGTACAGTTCTTCTGTGGATTCTTGCCACCTCTTCTTAATTTCTTCTGCTTCTGTTAGGTCCATACCATTGAGCCCATCTTTGCATGAAATGTTCCCTTGATATCTCTAATTTTCTTGAAGAGATCTCTAGTCTTTCCTATTCTGTTGTTTTCCTCTATTTCTTTGCACTGATCACTGAGGAAGTCTTTCTTATCTCTCCTTGCTATTCTTTGGAATTCTGAATTCAGATGCTTATATCTTTCCTTTGCAACTTTGCTTTTCGCTTCTCCTCTTTTCACAGCTATTTGTAGGGCCTCCTCAGACAGCTGTTTTGTTTTTTTGCATTTCTGCTTCTTGGGGATGGTCTTGATCCCTGTCTCCTGTACAATGCCACGAACCTCCATCCACAGTTCATCAGGCACTCTGTCTGTTAGATCTAGTCCCTTAAATCTATTTCTCACTTCCACTGCATAATCATAATAAAGTCTCTCAGTCATGTCTGACTCTTTGCAACCCCATGGACTGTAGCCTACCAGGCTCCTCCATCCATGGAATTTTCCAGGCAAAAGTACTGGAGTGGGCTGCCATTTCCTTCTCCAGGTATAATCATAAGGGATTTTATTTAGGTCATACCTGAATGGTCTACTGGTTTTCCCTACTTTCTCCAATTTAAGTCTGAATTTGGCAATAAGGTGTTCATGATCTGAGCCACAGTCAGCTCCTGGTCTTGTTTTTGCTGACTGTATAGAGCTTCTCCACCTTTGGCTGCAAAGAATATAATCAATCTGATTTCGGTGTTGACCATCTGGTGATGTCCATGTGTAGAGTCTTCTTTTGTGTTGTTGGAAGAGGGTGTTTGCTATGACCAGTGCATTTTCTTGGCAAAATTCTATTAGCCTTTGCCCTGCTTCATTCTGTACTCCAAGGCCAAATTTGCCTGTTATTCCAGGTGTTTCTTGACTTCCTACTTTTGCATTCCAGTCCCCTATAATGAAAACAACATCTTTTTTGGGTGTTAGTTCTAAAAAATCTCGTAGGTCTTCATAGCACTGTTCAGCTTCAGCTTCTTCAGCATTACTGGTTGGGGCATAGACTTGGATTACTATGATATTGAATGGTTTGTCTTGGAAACGAACAGAGATCATTCTGTCATTTTTGAGATTGCATCCAAGTACTGCATTTCAGACTCTTGTTGACCATGATGGCTATTCCATTTCTTCTGAGGGATTCCTGCCCACAGTAGTAGATATAATGGTCATCTGAGTTAAATTCACCCATCCTCATCCACGCTGATCTTTGATAACTCACTGGTTCACTAGACTAGGGAGGGATAGAATAGCTTCTAGACTTGTCACCAACTTGCTCTTTTAACTATGAGCAAGCTGATTGCCTTCCATAGGCCTCAGTTTGCCCATCAGTAAAATGACTACCAACTTCTTTTTCCCTTTCCCTCTTACTTCTCCAAGGTAAATATTCACACTGATCTCCTGCCCCATCTTCCATGTGTGGCCTTAGCTGTAAAGTGGTAACTATGAGCGTGGAGGCAGGCAGAGCTGGGTTTGAATTCCATTCCCAGCTTTGTGATCTGTGATTTCACTTCTCTGAACCTCCATTTCATCTATAAAATGAGACTGATGAATACAGTACATTATATACAATAGTTTTGTATCCAGTCCTGTACTGAAGTTTCAAGGATGCTGTGAATATGTGTTCACAGGTCAGTGCAGCGTGCTCAGCCTCTGTGCATTCCCTTGTGAGTCCAGTGGCCTGTGATATATGACATTAGCTGCTTTTCTAAGAGGAACCAAACTTCTAGCTGCTTCTATTTGATGTCAAAACGATTATGAACAGCAACCCTAATGAAGAGCAGAAATGGTAAAACATTACTTGCCTTTCTTTTGGCCACACAGCATGTGGGATCTTAGTTACCTGACCAGGGATCAAATCCATACCCCCTTCATTGGAAGCATGGAGTCTTAACCAGCGGACTGCCAGGGAAGTACAGACATTACTTGCAGTCATCTATATGTACCAGAATACATCTGAAACCACGAAAATGTTTACAAAAGAAAAATTCTAAATTGATAGAAGTGTTCCTGCTAACTGTTAAACTGAGAATTCTGAAGAGGAGAATAATGAGATACTATTTGACATCCATCAGGTGGACAGAAATGAGCAAGACAGATTGAGACCAAGAGCTGGTAAGGATGTAAGGACATGGGGACCCTTGTGCACTGCTGGGGCAGAATGAATATGGTTTGGCCATTCTGGAGAGCAAATCAGTGAATCAGATTAATTAGTGTGGTTAAATATATGCCTGCTCTTTATCCTCAATCCCATGTGCAGTATGTGACTTGGAGTCTTTGTTACATTGAGCTGGAGGTAAATGGGAATAAAAAAAAAAAATCATCTCAGAATTATTAGTATTAGCTGAAAGATGGAAGCAATTGAATTTTCCATTATCAAAGGATGGGTGTGAAACAACAAGGCCCTACTATAGAGCACAGGGAACTATATTCAATATTCTGTGATATTATATAAGTAATAAACTGAAATAGGCAGGAAGGGAGCCAGGGCACAACCTTGTAAAGAATGACAAAGCCCGAGGACACAACATAAACTGATTAGAAACAAATGGGTCCAAGATGGCCAGCCAGCTGACATCCAATAGACTTTGAGCCTCAGTATACACTCATTCTAACACATCGGCAGGCTAAATGGCACAGTCACAGGTGCCGTGACAGTTTCAAGGCCAACCACAAAGGTCAAAAAGTGGGCAGTGACCCAATTTCTGGAACTCCCACCCCTTCCCCAAAATAGCTGGAATACTCCTTCTACTCATTAGCCTACGAAATTACCCACCTCTATCAAACCCACCAATGGGCTTCCCTGGTGGCTCAGAGGTTAAAGCGTCTGCCTGCAATGCAGGAGACCTGGGTTCGATCCCTGGGTTGGGAAGATCCCCTGGAGAAGGAAATGGCAACCCACTCCAGTACTCTTGCCTGGAGAATCCCATGGACAGAGGAGCTTATGGGCTACAGTCCACGGGGTCGCAAAGAGTCGGACATGACTGAGCAACTTCACTTTCCTATCAAAACTGACAACCCCATACCATGGGTCCACTCTTGCCTTCTGAGATGGCTCACACTCTGTCTGAGAAGTGTGAAAGTGAAGTCGCTTAGTCGTGTCTGACTCTTCGTGACCCCGTGGACTGTAGCCTACCACGTTCCACCATCCATGGGATTTCCAGGCAAGAATACTGGAGTGGGTTGCCATTTCTTCCTCCAGAGGATCTTCCAGACCCAGGGATAGAACCTGGGTCTCCCGCATTGTAGGCAGATGCTTTGCCATCTGAGCTATCATCCACTTCTTATCTGTCACTTTGTCTCTGGTTGCATTCTTTCTGTGTTGAGACATCAAGGACCTGAGCTTCATTAAATCCTGACCAGGCATGTGATCTCAGTTAAAAAGCCCAGTCGGAGTCACATGGTTTCAAAACCATAATGGAAAAAAATATGAAATATGAAAAAGAATATAGATATGCATAACAATTTGCTATACAGCAGAAATTAATGCAACATTGGTAAATCAGCTTATATCAATAACCTCAGATATGCAGATGATACCACCCTTATGGCAGAAAGTGAAAAGGAACTAAAAAGCCTCTTGATAAAAGTGAAAGAGGAGAGTGAAAAAGTTGGCTTAAAGCTCAACATTCAGAAAACGAACATCATGGCATCCAGTCCCATCACTTCATGGGAAATAGATGGGGAAACAGTGGAAAGAGTGTCAGACTTTATTTTGGGGGGTCTCCAAGATCACTGCAGATGGTGATTGCAGCCATGAAATTAAAAGATGCTTACTCCTTGGAAGAAAAGTTATGACCAACCTAGATAGCATATTCAAAAGCAGAGACATTACTTTGCCAACAAAGGTCCGTCAAATCAAGGCTATGGTTTTTCTTGTGGTCATGTATGGATATGAGAGTTGGGCTGCGAAGAAAACTGAGCGCTGAAGAATTAATGCTTTTGAACTGTGGTGTTGGAGAAGACTCTTGAGAGTCCCTTGGACTGCAAGGAGATCCAACCAGTCCATTCTAAAGGAGATCAGTCCTGGGTGTTCTTTGGAAGGAATGATGCTAAAGCTGAAACTCCAGTACTTTGGCCACCTCATGCAAAGAGTTGACTCATTGGAAAAGACTCTGATGCTGGGAGGGATTGGGGGCAGGAGCAGAAGGGGACAACAGAGGATGAGATGGCTGGATGGCATCACCGACTTGATGGATGTGAGTTTGAGTGGACTCCAGGAGTTGGTGATGGACAGAGAGGCCTGGTGTGCTGTGATTCATGGGGTCTCAAAGAGTCGGACACGACTGAGTGACTGAACTGAACTGAGATGAAATCAATTTATACTTCAACAAAATTTAAAAAAGAAGAAAACCAGCCTAAAAAATAATATTACTATATGAGTATGAAAATTGATATAGGAGCTTATAATAGAATGCAATGCAGCAATCAGAATACACATAACATACCAACAACATTGTAGACAGATTTTTAAAATAAAATATTTGGAACTCTTAGGTAAACTTCGAAGTAATGAGATGAAGGATTTGAGGCACTGCTGTCTCCTCCTCTTGCCTTCAGGCAACAAATCGAGTCTTCTTTGATCATGTTGAATCAAGAGCTTTATTTCTACCACATTAAGAAGAATTTGGAATCACAGCGGCTTTCTCAGTATGTCGTAAATCAGAAAATAAGAGAGCAATGCATTAAAATACAGACCAATGGAACATCATTGACAGCCCAGAAATAAACACACGCAGATACAATCAACTGATGAGGAAGGGTGAGGAAATTAACCAATAGCAGGGATTCCTATGGACCAGTGATTATATTGCATCATGAGATGAGCATGATTAGGTATTTGCACCTGAGCCCTGCTCCACCCCAGATAAAAGAAGGAAGGCTGTTGTTGAAATAAAAGTAACTTCTAAGTACCTTAGTAGAAAACTGCCTCTTGGAAAATGCTGTGAATCTTCTAGAAGATCATGGTTTTAAAATTATTCCCTGGCCTGAGCACTGGGGAATAATTTAACAAGGGTTTTGAATCCTAGTCCTGTCTCATGGACATGTGTCTGAGCCTTATTTTGCTCATCTGTAAATAAGATCTGGCTTCCCATGTGGTGTTAGTGGTAAAGAACCCAGCTGCCAATCCAGGAGACATGAGACACGGGTTTGATCCCTGGATTGGGAAAATCCCCTAGAGTAGGAAATGCAACCCATTCCAGTATTCTTGTCTGGAGAATTCTGTGGACAGAGAAGCCTGACGGGCTACAGTCCATAGTGTTGCAAAGAATCCAATAGGACTGAAGTGACTTAGCACATAAATGAGATCCATCTCTCAGGATTGCTTTATCAATTAAATGAGATAATAGAATGGGTATTGAAGGCATTATGCTAAGTAAAATAAGCCAGTCACAAAGCGGTATTTAACTTGTTTGAGGTCCCTGGAGGAGTCAAATTCATAAAGACAGAAAGAATAGTGGTTGCCAGGAGCTGAAAGAGGGGGAAATGAGGAGTTGTTTCTTGGATATAAATTTTCAGTTTTGCAAGATGTAAAAGTTCTGGAGAGCTGTTGCCTAACAATGTGAATATAGTTTAAACTGCTGAACTGTACGCTTAAAGATGGTTAAAATGATGTCTTGTTTGTTTTCCTTAAAACCACAATTTTAAAAAGGTTAAAAGAGAGAAAATACAACAGGAAGAAATGAAGAATCAATAACTGCTTGTTGTTATGACCACTTGTGCTACACAAGGATCTGTGCATGTAACAGGCTGGGGTTTTCGAAAGTGAAAGTCACTCAGCAGAGTCCGACTCTCTGCGATCCCATGGACTATACAGTTCATGGAATTCTCCAGGCCAGAGTACATCAGTGGGTAGCCTTTCCCTTCTCCAGAGGATCTTCCCAACCCAGGGATCGAACCCAGGTCTCCCACATTGCAGGCAGATTCTTTACCAGCTGAGCCACAAGGGAAGCCCAAGAATACTGGAGTGGGGTTTTTGAAAGAGAGGTTTAACACAGTGAGAAAATCAAGGATGTTTTATCTGCTTTTTGCCTCCCCCCACCCCTTGAGTAAGAATGTTTCCTTGTAAATGAATCCAGGCAACAAAGTTAAGTGAGACATAGGAAGCCTACTGAAGAAAAGGAAAGCGCTGTGGGATTTCTGGTCTGTAGAAAAGAACGTTTTCATATTCTTGGGGAAAGGATGACACATTGAAATGCTTCCAGGGTAGGTTTCTTGAAATCCACATCTTTCAGAGTTGATCACTGGCGCCTTCTTGAGAAAGACACAGGCAGGGGGAAGAATTCTCTCTCCTCTCTTCTCTAAGATGAGAAGCAGGCAAACACGATGATATTGCTATGATGTTGTCTCATCTCAAGAGGGAAATGGGGACAGGAAGAGACTGGCAAACCAGAGTCCTTCAGGGCACATCCTTCGAAAAGGGTAGGAGAGCCTCACCTTCCAGTAGTGGAGCCCGTGAAGAAAGGCAGGCTAGCCTGGCAGAACTTCAGATGCTCTAGGAGACAAAACAAAAAACCTCAGGATGTTTATGAGAAATCTTCAAATATTCAAATCATGACTTGAAAATGTTTAAAACGCTTCAGAAGGCCACGTGTTTGCAGACCAAACCTGATCCAAAGAAGTACAGCTCTTCTTTCAAGACTTAGAGAAGGAATCATTCTTCCAGCACCCTTGTCATTCAAATCTGAGTTGAAGTCCAGAGACAGGAAAAAGCTTAACCAAGTTCACTGTGAACTAAAAATTAGCTCACACTTAATTGCATGTCCTCAATCCCACATCTCTCAAAGCAAGAGAAGAAAAAGTTCCAGAGTACATCAGTGAGACTAATTCCTATGTGATGGGGAATTTAACCTCACATTCATGAAGTGAAAAATACCCATACAATTTATTTTGTTAATAGCATAATAATATTCAGGACTCCAGGATTTGGTGAGGGACAGGGATGAGGCCTGGCATGCTGCAGTCCATGGGGTCAAAAAGACTCGAGCAGGACTTGTTGACTGAACAACAAATAATAATAATATTGCAGTGTACTTTGTGGGGTTATTTTTTACATTGGTTATTTTTTTTCCAATGTTAAGACTTTAACACATACATGTTTTGCCTTCCTGTTTGGCATCTACACATTTTAATTTTTAAATATTTATTTATTTGGTTTCATAGGGCCTTGGCATGCAGGTTCAGACATGTCGGGATCTTCGTTTCTCAACCAGGGATCAAATCCATGTCCACTGCATTGCAAGGCATGTTCTTAACCACTGGACCACCAGGGAAGTCTCAGCATTTACGCATTTTAAAGAAGGAGCCTCAACAGTGAGAGTGTTGTCAGTTCCTCTTGATGTAAGTGCAAAGACCAGACCTTTGGAGCTTAAGTTTTTTTTCTACTTTGAATATGTATTTATTTGGCTATGCCAGGTCTGAGTTGTAGTAGGCAGGATATTTTAGCTGCAGCAGACAGGATCTAGTCCCCTGACCAGGGATAGAACCTGGCCCCAATACATTGGGAGCACAGAGTCTCAGCCACTAGAGCCCCAGGGAAATCCTGGGACTTAAGTTTTTTCATCTGTAAAATAAGGATGGTATGGTCACCCTGGTATGATGGTGAGAGGTGAATACATGGCCTGAAATTGTTAAACCTGGCACATTCAAAGAGAAAATTCGTACTTCACACATTAAAAAAAAAAAAAATTGATAATGTGCCTTCCTCCAAAAAGAGAAAAACAAAAAAATGAGATTTTCTCCAACAGTGTGAGCTAATGCCTAAGACATAACTCTCATTGTTTTATTCTAGTAAAAGCATCATATCCATAAAAAGAAAGTCATAACTCAATTCTATATTCTTCAAAGAATTAACTTCAATGGCTCCTAATTGGTTTAAATGTTAATGTTTGCATAATGCATGATTTCTTTATTAAAAGGCCACAGCAGAAACACACATTATCCCATTTCCAAAAAAGCCTCGGGAAAAATCTTTCCCGTAGCCTCAGATGATTTAAAATTGATCTCCTATAGCTTGCCCTACTTTTATATTCTTAACAGCAGACAAAATAATTCCTTTCAATTTTAAGTCAAACTGTTTTGAGGACACAGGGTTGAGTTATGTTGCTATTTTCAGAGTATACTCGTGGGTTTATTTTATCTTTCCCTGGTAATTCTACTAGAGAGGAGATAAAAGCTGCTACAACGTGTATTTCAGATTCACTTAGGTGCCCTAAGCCTTGATTCTTCCAGTGATCAAACATGTATCCTAAGCAGAAGTGTTTGCTGAGGGACGCACTTGTCTGTGGTTAATTGCACCACACTTGCGAGGGAATTTATAATTGTCAGGGAGACCAGCCAGATTTGGGGTGGGGGAAATCAGTTTGACCCCTGCTCTGATCAAAATGGTCTCTACTTTTCCAGTAAGTTTTCTTTGATAATTTGTTGTCAATCCCTGTGCCAGAATGTGACTGTGGAAATCAGAAAGGAGCTGGAACACAGCCCCTCCCCTCACGGATCTCATGGTCTAAGAAGGAGGACACGGCGTGTAAAGAAGCAAGCATTGTCCCAAGTACACAGAACATGGGAATATTGGAGAGAGGAGTTGATGGACTGCTCTCGTATGTGGGGGCCTCAGCGTTCGAGTAGAAAACAAGAATCTGGCTATTTGGAGAAAGGTTTTGAGTTGGATTTTAAAGGACTTTCTCACCAAGAAGGGAAAGAAATCTGTCCATGGTTGATGGAAAACAGGGAGGGAAAAATCATCCTTCAGGACAATACTCAATAGAGAAGCATCCTTCACCCATGGGAAGCAAGGAAAGATTTTCTAAACTGGCTCAGAGCAGCCTGAAGCTTAATGGATTGAAAGATATGACCCAATCCTGCCTTAGGACCTCAGATGACTGCCTTTGCTTAATCCTAAACCCCATTAACCAGAGGTTCCGGAAATATTTTATGATGATGGATTTTTCAAATATTCAGATCTTTTATTTAGGTTCAAGTACTCTCATGATTTAGAAAAGGCAGAGGAACCAGAGATCAAATTGCCGACATAAATTGGATCATAGGAAAAGCAAGAGAGTTCCAGAAAAACATCTACTTCTGCTTTATCAGCTACACCAAAGCCTTTGAATGTGTGGATCACAACAGTGGAAAATTCTTCAAGAAATGGGAATACCAGACCACCTTACCTGCCTCCTGAGAAATCTGTATGCAGGTCAAGAAGCAACAATTAGAACTGGACATGGGACAATGGACTGGTTCCAAATTGGGAAAGGAGTATTTCAAGACAGCATATTGTCACCCAGCTTATTTAACTTCTATGCAGAGTACATCATGCAAAATGCCAGGCTGGATGAACACAAACTGAAATCAAGATTGCCGGGAGAAATTTCAGTAACCTCAGATATGGAGATGACACCACCCTTATGGCAGAAAGTGAAGAGGAACTAAAGAGCCTCTTGATGAAAGTGAAAGAGAAGAGTGGAAAAGCTGGCTTAAAACTCAACATTCAGAAAACTAAGATCATGGCATCTGGTCCCATCACTTCATGGCAAATAGATGGGGGACAATGAAAACAGTGAGAGACTTTATTTTCTTGGGCTCCAAAATCACTGCAGATGGTGACTGCAGCCATGAAATTAAAGATGCTTGCTCCTTGGAAGAAAAGCTATGACCAACCTAGACAGCCTATTAAAAAGCAGAGATATTACTTTCCCCATGAAGGTCTGTCTAGTCAAAGCTATGCTTTTTCCAGTAGTCATATATGGATGTAAGAGTTGAACCATAAAGAAAGCTGAGCGCTGAAGAATCGATGCCGTTGAACTGTGGTGCTGGAGAAGACTCTAGGGAGTCCCTTGAACTGCAAGGAGACCAAATCAGTCAATCCTGAAGGAAATCAGTTCTGAATATTCATTAAAAGAACTGATGCTGAAGCTGAAGCTCCAATGCTTTAGCTACCTGATGCGAAGAACCAACCCATTGGAAAAGACCCTGATGCTGGAAAAGATTGAAGGCAGGAGAAAGGGATGACAGAAGATGAGACGGTTGGATGGCATCGCCGACATGAGTTTGAGCAAGCTCCAGGAGTTGGTGATGGACAGGGAGGTCTGGTATGCTGTAGTCCATGGGGTTAAGAGTCAGACAAGCCTGAGCAACTGAACTGAACTCTCATGAAGCCAAAAGAAAAAAAAATCCCCTAGATGGACACATGTATAAAAAATGTATCTAGGACTTCCCTGGTGGTCCAGCAGTTAAGACTCCATCCTTTTAGTACAGGAGGCATGGGTTCAGTCCCTGGTCAGGGAATTAAGATCCCATCTTCTCAAGATCAAAAATAAATAATTTTTTTAAATATCTAAGAAACAATATTGAAGCAGAAAATGTAAGAGGGGGCTTTTCTGATGGTCTAGTGGCTGCACCACTTTGCGGTACAGGAGGTACTTGTTCGATCTCTGGTCTGAGAAGATTCCACATGCCATGGGGTAACTGGGCCCTGGTGCCACAACTGCCTGGCCTGAATTCTGGAGCCTGCAAGACAGAGCTACTGAGCCTAAGTGCCACAGCTACCGAAGCCTGCTCACCGTAGAATCCATGCTCTGCAACAAGAGAAGCCCCTGCAATGAGGAGTCTGCACTCTGCAACTAGAGAATAGCCCTCACTCTCCACAACTAGCAAAAGCCCGTGCACAACAACAGAGACCCAGCACAGCCAAAAATAAATAAATAATTTTTTTTTTTTTTTAAAGGAAAATGTAACCATAAGGATGGGGGTGAAATATCAATTCAGTTCAGTTCAGATCAGTCGCTCAGTCATGTCCGACTCTTTGCAATCTCATGAATCGCAGCACGCTAGGCCTCCCTGTCCATCACCAACTCCCAGAGTTCACTCAGACTCACATCCATCAAGTCAGTGATGTCATCTGGCCATCTCATCCTCTGTCGTCCCCTTCTCCGCCTGCCCCCAATCCCTCCCAGCATCAGAGTCTTTTCCAATGAGTCAACTCTTCGCATGAGGAGGCCAAAGTACTGGAGTTTCAGCTTTAGCATCAGTCCTTCCAAAGAAATCCCAGGGCTGATCTCCTTCAGAATGGACTGGTTGGATCTCCTTGCAGTCCAAGGGACTCTCCAGAGTCTTCTCCAACACCACACTTCAAAAGCATCAATTCTTCAGTGCTCAGCCTTCTTCACAGTCCAACTCTCACATCCATACATGACCACAGGAAAAACCGTAGCCTGGACTAGACAGACCTTTGTTGGCAAAGTAATGTCTGCTTTTGAATATGCTATCTAGGTTGGTCATAACTTTTCTTCCAAGGAGTAAGTGTCTTTTAATTTCCTGGCTACAGTCACCACCTGCAGTGATTTTGGGGCCCCCAAAAATAAAGTCTGACACTGTTTCCACTGTTTCCCCATCTATTTCCCATGAAGTGATGGGACCAGATGCCATGATATTCGTTTTCTGAATGTTGAGCTTTAAGCCAACTTTTTCACTCTCCTCTTTCACTTTCATCAAGAGGCTTTTTAATTCCTCTTCACTCTCTGCCATAAGGGTGGTGTCATCTGCTTATCTGAGGTTATTGATATTTCTCCCAGCAATCTTGATTCCAGCTTGTGTTTCTTCCAGTCCAGCGTTTCTCATGATGTACTCTGCATAGAAGTTAAATAAGCAGGGTAACAATATACAGCCTTGACGTACTCCTTTTCCTATTTGAAACCAGTCTGTTGTTCCACATTCAGTTCTAACTGTTGCTTCCTGATCTGCATACAGATTTCTCAAGAGGCAGGTCAGGTGGTCTGGTATTCCCATCTCTCTCAGAGTTTTCCACAGTTTACTGTGATCCATACAGTCAAAGGCTTTAGCATGGTCAATAAAGCAGAAATAGATGTTTTTCTGGAACTCTCTTGCTTTTTCCATGATCCAGCAGATGTTGGCAATTTGATCTCTGGTTCCCCTGCATTTTCTAAAGCCAGCTTGAACATCAGGAAGTTCATGGTTCACATATTGCTGAAGCCTGGCTTGGAGAATTTTGAGCATTAGTTTACTAGCATGTGAGATGAGTGCAATTGTGTGGTAGTTTGAGCATTCTTTGGCATTGCCTTTCTTTGGGATTGGAATGAAAATTGACCTTTTCCAGTCCTGTGGCCACTGATGAGTTGTCTAAATTTGCTGGCATATTGAGTGCAGCACTTTCACAGCATCATCTTTCAGGATTTGAAATAGCTCAACTGGAATGCCATCACCTCCACTAGCTTTGTTCGTAGTGATGCTTTCTAAGGCCCACTTGACTTCACATTCCAGGATGTCTCGCTCTAGGTGAGTGATCACACCATTGTGATTATCTGGGTCATGAAGACCTTTTTTGTACAGTTCTTCTGTGTATTCTTGCCACCTTTTCTTAATATCTTCTGCTTCTGTTAGGTCCATACCATTTCTGTCCTTTATCGAGCCCATCTTTGCATGAAATCTTCCCTTGGTATCTCTAATTTTCCTGAAGAGATCTCTAGTATTTCCCATTCTGTTGTTTTCCTCCCTTTCTTTGCATTGATCGCTGAAGAAGGCTTTCTTATCTCTTCTTGCTATTCTTTGGAACTCTGCATTCAGATGCTTGTATCTTTCCTTTTCTCCTTTGTTTTTTGCCTGTCTTCTTTTCACAGCTATTTGTAAGGCCTCCCCAGACAGCTATTTTGCTTTTTTGCATTTCTTTTCCATGGGGATGGTCTTGATCCCCATCTCCTGTACAATGTCATGAACCTCATTCAATAGTTCATTAGGCACTCTATCTATCAGATCTAGGCCCTTAAATCTATTTCTCACTTCCACTATATAATCATAAGGGATTTGATTTAGGTCATACCTGAATGGTCTAGCGGTTTTCCCTACTTTCTTCAATTTTAAGTCTGAATTTGGTAATAAGGAGTCAAAGTCAGCTCCTGGTCTTGTTTTTGTTGACTGTATAGAGCTTCTCCATCTTTGGCTGCAAAGAATATAATCAATCGGATTTCAGTGTTGACCATCTGGTGATGTCCATGTGTAGAGTCTTCTCTTGTGTTGTTGGAAGAGGGTGTTTGCTATGACCAGTGCATATTCTTGGCAAAACTCTATTAGTCTTTGCCCTGCTTCATTCCACATTCCAAGGCCAAATTTGCCTGTTACTCCAGGTGTTTCTTGACTTCCTACTTTTGCATTCCAGTCCCCTGTAATGAAAAGGACATCTTTTTTGGGTGTTAGTTCTACAAGGTCTTGTAGGTCTTCATAGAACCATTCAACTTCAGCTTCTTCAGCATTACTGGTTGGGGCATAGACTTGGATTACTGTGATATTGAATGGTTTGCCTTGGAGATGAACAGAGATCATTCTGTCGTTTTTGAGATTGCATCCAAGTTCTGCATTTTAGACTTTTTTGTTGACCATGATGGCTATTCCATTTCTTCTGAGGGATTCCTGCCCGCAGTAGTAGATATAATGATCATCTGAGTTAAATTCACCCATTCCAGTCCATTTTAGTTCACTGATTTCTAGAATGTTGATGTTCACCCTTGTCATCTTTTTTTTTGCCACTTCCAATTTGCCTTGATTTATGGACCTAACATTCCAGGTTCCTATGCAATATTGCTCTTTACAGCACTGGACCTTGCTTCTATCACCAGTCACATCCACAGCTGGGTATTGTTTTTGCTTTGGTTCCATCCCTTCATTCTTTCTGGAGTTATTTCTCCACTGATCTCCAGTAGCGTGTTGGGCACCTACTGACCTGGGGAGTTCCTCTTTCAGTATGCTATCATTTTGCCTTTTCATACTGTTCATGGGGTTCTCAAGGCAAGAATACTGAAGTGGTTTGCCATTCCCTTCTCCAGTGGACCACATTCTGTCAGACCTCTCCACCACAGTATATATACATGTACACACAAACTCTACAGACCTTAAAATGCATGCACTGTGTATTAAGGACACATTTCAAACATGGTAGTATTGTGCTCACAGACCAAATGGGAATGGGGTGGGGTAGAGAATGACTTAAAACTAATAAAATAAATAAAATAGGAGTGGGGAGTATATAAACAATACGGCAACAAGATTTGGACAGAAAAGTACGTGAAGTCCAGGGGTTCAGCCCCAATTTTTTCAAATTATAAGAATAGAATTTTTTAAAAAGTTCTCCTTAACTAACTTAAATATGTAAAATGTTAGAGATATGATGAGTCTGCTTATGTATTGTCATTCATTCACTCTCATGTGTGCTTTCAGAGTGACATTTATGCAAGCACTCAAATTGTAACAGACCAGGACCCCACGAGGCCTTCCCAAAACAGACCCCCGCCCATGTCCTCCATTTACCTTGTGTCTATAGAGAAACTTCAGTCAAGAAATAAATTTAAGGACCAGTGGCCAAGACTCCATGCTCACAATGCAGGGGGCCTGGGTTCAAACCTTGGTGAGAGCACTAGATCTCGCATGTCACAAAAAGAACTGAGAAAATGCATGAAGAGAGGAAAACAGTCACGCAAGAGAAAATCGTAAGAGTTTACACATTATTATCTTAAGCAAAGTCAAGGACTTTTAGTTCTTTCTCAAGGACTGTAGATAATATTCTGAGCCAGGTCTTCTGAGCAGTTTTGTAGAGGCTGAAACCTCCACCAGGTGGAGGAAGTTAACTATCTGCTGCCCACAAGCAGGTAAACCTCAGACTGGTTGGAACCAGAAGGTTGATGATGCTGACTCCCACTTGCCTCACCACCAACCAATCAGAAGAATGTCTATGAGCACACCACGCCCTGCTCCTTGAGCACTGTAAGACTCACTATCCCTCCAGATGGGGACACAATCTAGAAGGCATTAGCCCACTGTGGCTCCCTTTGCCTGGAAAAGCAATAAAGCTATTTCTTTCTATTTTACCCAAAAACGTTGCCAAGAGTTAATCTGGCTCCAGTGTACAAAGGCCAAATTTCACCAACAATGCATTTTCCACTCACGTTTCATGAAACAATTTAATTCACAGTCTTTCCAAGTTTGCACCCTTTTCATCACTCTTGGACTCAACAAAGTCCGCTGTCCAGAGTATATCACTCTTGTTGTTGTTGTTGAGTCGCTAAGTTGTGTCTGACTTTTGTGATCCCATGGACTGTAGCACAGCAGGCTCCTCTGTCCATGGGATTCTCCAGGCAAGAGTACTGCAGTGTTGCCATTCCCTTCTCCAGTGGATCTTCCTGACCCAGGGATCGAACCCACGTTTTCTGCATTGGCAGGCAGATTCTTTACTGCCAAACCTCTTCAGAAGCCCATGTCACTCTTACTTCTTGCTGATTTTAGGAAAGCTCATTGTATAATTCTTTGCTGAAAATATTGTTCCCAGACAAAGATACCTATCTTAATTACATTAGAACATTTTTCTCCATTTGATGCCACCTTAGATGATTGTTCTTAAGAGGTCAACTCCCTAGGAATAATCACAGAATTTATACCAAATAACTTTGTCTGTTTTTTTTTTCTTTCACTGAAAGGGTCAGCTGACCCATGTATATTTCCAAAACTACTGCTGAGTGAGGTCATTTCAAACATATGCGTCTTCTTTACTCATGTCAAGAAATACTATCTCAAGGGTAATTTGGGGAGAACCTTACCTTATATTTGCTCATATAAGGTATTTTTAATACTGCCATCTCAATGCCAACACCCAAGTGTGCTTTTAGATGACTATGGAGAATATTGGATCTAACCAAACGAATTTCCTTTCCAATGCTATTTTACTGTAATGATATCCTGCAATCAAGGTTTGGATGTAGAAAATTTATATCTTGAAGGTCCTAATAATCAGTATATTCTCTTCCAGTTTCTGTAAAAAACCGCTCACTCACTAGTATCATGTGGTCTCATAAGAAAGGCACTGTGACATTTACATAAGCACAGACCAATTTATCATTCAAGTGTTGTGTTATCTGAAGATATGTTGGCTATGTCCAACTACAAAAATGAACTAAGGGCAGAATCCAAGATCACTGGAGATTTCTGGAATTCACTTACACTTTACATTTTCCTGATATGCTTAGATGCCCACTCCAATCCTTAGAGACCCTTAAGGCACACTAACTCTAATTTCCACAAATGTGGAGTACTTCATTGCAATTCTGTCCAGTAATGTCTCTCTATTCCTGTACTTCCCTCCTGTCTTTCTAACTTTTTCTTTTCCTTCTTTTTTTTTAAACATTACTTCTTTTTTTATTTTGGCCACACTGTGTGGCATGCTGGATTTTAGTTTCCCAACCAGGGATCAAACCCTTGCCTCCCACAGTGAAAGTGCAGAGTCTTAATCAGTGGACCACCAGGGAAGTCCCTCTTTATAGCTTTTTAAATTCCTGCCCCACGTAACTCACTCTTAAGACCAGGAGTAACTGACTCATCTGTGATTTTAATGATATATGATTGGTTTGGCCAGTCACCCACAAATGGGAGATTATCATCAGATAAATGTTGATGTAGGGTTTTGTGCTTAAAGGTTCTTGCTGAAATGAGCCAGAGACAACCATGCCTTTGTTCTCCTGTCCCTCTGCCCTCAAATCACCTGTCCCTTTAAATGGAATTCCCCAAACTCAAGCAACCATAAGCCTGGTTCTCTAATTTGAGGAGCTCTTGACGCCACTTCCCTAGCAAATCATAACCAGCCAGAAAAGCCTGTAGTAGTTAATGCAATAAAGGGGTTTTACATGGAGAAATCCAACTCAGACATCATGGGACATGGTCCTTGGGACCAAGGACAATGATGGAGACACTGTGCTCAAATGAAAGTGGCATCATGTTATTATTAATTCATGAAGGAAGAAATTAAAATCTGCCCTGTCATCACACTGAAGTGTCTTTAGAGCTTAGAATGATGTCACCTGCCTTAACACCATGGGGCAAGCCCCAAAGCTGTGTTGCAAGCATGCATACTTCAGTTCAGTTCAGTTCAGTTCAGTTGCTCAGTCGTGTCCGACTCTTTGCAACCCCATGAATCGCAGCTCGCCAGGCCTCCCTGTCCATCACCAACTCCC
The DNA here is from genome assembly GCF_023091745.1 of Budorcas taxicolor. Lineage (NCBI taxonomy): Eukaryota > Metazoa > Chordata > Mammalia > Artiodactyla > Bovidae > Budorcas > Budorcas taxicolor. The sequence goes on along the minus strand of NC_068926.1, from coordinate 49,184,207 downwards.
GGAGTTCACTCAAACTCACGTTCATCAAGTCGGTGATGCCATCCAGGCATCTCATCATCTGTCGTCCCCTTTTCCTCCTCCCCTCAACTCCTCCCAGCATCAGGGTCTTTTCCAGTGAGTCAGCTCTTCACATCAGGTGGCCAAAGTACTGGAGTTTCAGCTTCAACATCATTCCTTCCAAAGAACACCTAGGATTGATCTCCTTTAAAATGGATTGGTTGGATCTCCTTGCAGTCCAAGGGACTCTCAAGAGTCTTTTCCAGTACCACAATTCAAAAGCACCAATTCTTCAGCACTCAGTTTTCTTCACAGTCCAACTCTCATACCCATACATGACCACTGGAAAAACCATAGCTCTGACTAGATGGACCTTTGTTGGCAAAGTAATGTCTTTGCTTTCGAATATGCTATCTAGGTTGGTCATAACTTTTCTTCCAAGGAGTAAGCGTCTTTTAATTTCATGGCTGCAATCACCATCTGCATACTTAGTTGCCTCATATATGTCTGACTCTTTGCGACCCCCATGGACTGCAGCCAGCCAGGTTTCTCTGTCCATGGAATTCTCTAGGCAAGAATACTGAAGTGGGTTGCCATTTCCTCCTCCCGAGGATCTTCCTGACTCAGATATCAAACCTGGGTCTCTTGCATCTCCTGCATTGGCAAGCAGGTTCTTTACCACTAGCACCACCTGGGAAGCCAAAGCTGTGTTACCCATAAAGAATTTTGGTAGGACTTGCCTGTCCTCAGATCAAAGTGTGATCTTAAGAAAAGGAATTTTGAGGGACTTCTCTGGCAGTCCTGTGGTTAAAAATTTGCCTTCCAATGCATGGGACATGGATTTGACTGCTGGTCAAGAGACTAAGATCCCCACAGCCAAAATATATAAATAAAAGATTATGACTATTTTATTTTAAAATATCACCAAAATAAAAACAAAAAAGAAAAAACCTTTGTACATGTTTAAACTTTCTTCTTAAAAAAATGAATTTTGAATGTTTGGCAATAACTGTACTTAGAATCAAATGTTTGTGTGTATGTGTGTGTGTGTGTGTTTTAAATACCTTATTGCTTGTGATTATAAGCAGATTCTTACTTAGAAGCATGAGGAAATCAAAAATGTGATGGGAAATACTTCTCAGGTTTGTATTGATTTAAACACAGGAGAGTTGGCAGGCAGCTGCTACCTTGGCATTGATCTTGGAAATGTCATACAAACAAGTCCTGCTATACAAGGACAACTTTATTTTCACTCTCTGCTTCAGGGAGAACAATCACCTAAATGTCTTATTCATTTATGGCCATCTATAGTTCTTAATACCAATTCCAAAACACAAAGGGCAATTGATCAAATACAAAACCAAAACATTGCTTCCCTAAACAATGCGAAAATATTAGGGGTAGGAAATTTCGTTACAATTCATTCAGGGGACCGTTTTGGGCTGTACCATCAGGTACTATTTTATGCACACATTAAAAGGGCAATTTGGAAAGAATTCAATCTTTGTAATTAGAGGAAAACTCAAATCAGGTATTCAAGGAGGTATTTTATATATTTTTATATTTTGCTGAATGCTGGAAATCAAACATTCACTTTTAAATAAAACAAGTTTGGGAGAGTAAAATAACCTTTCAGCCCCCAAAAAGACAGAAGCCAAGAAATGTAAATAATATTCAGATTATTTTTAAACTAGTTTTCATATAGATTCTAATAGGCTCTATGTGGGATGCATCAACTGAAAATGATGAAGTTAAACTAAAGTGACTGAAGCAATTTTGTTTGTTTGTTTGTTTGTTTTGCTTGCAGGATCTCAGTTTTCTGATCAGGGACTGAACCCAGGCCATGGCAGTCAAAGCATAGAGTCCTAACCAGCCGGCCACCGATAAAAGCTCAGTAGTTACAGAAAGCAGTAGAGTCTGTGTGTTATTTATCCAGTATATTTCCAGCATACAGAACAGACAACATACTTATTAAATGAATGAATGAATGAGTGATAGATAAAAAAACATAGGCATGAATCAGATTAAATGAGAACAAAATCATGGCACATGAGAAGCAGGTTAAATGAGCGCAAAATTAAGGCACAAATGAGAAGCAGCTAATGGTTGGTAAACACGGAGGACACAGGCTCCAATCCTGGGTCTGCAACCCACTTATCACATTATGTTAGAAAACATCATAGGCTGAGTGCTGAGTATCAGTTAAACCCTCTAGAATTTGGGGAACAGGCTTGGTTACCTTAGAAGGCACTGGATTTACATTCATGTTCTGATGCTCCAGGCCAGTCATAGGTGCACAGATATATACTTAAGATTTTGAGGACATTACCTGGTGGCTCAGACAGTAAAGAGTCTGCCTACAGTGTGGGAGATCTGGGTTCAATCTCTGGGTCAGGAAGATCTTCTGAAGAAGGAAATGGCAACCCACTCGAGTACCCTTGCCTGGAAAATCCTATGGATGGAGGAACCTGGTATGCTATGGTCCATGGGGTTGCAAAAAATAAGACATAACTGAGCGACTTCACTTTCCTTTCCTTTCCTTTTCCTGGTGGTTCAGTGGTTGAGAGTCCGCCTGCCAATGCAGGGGACACAGGTTTGACACCTGGTCCAGGATGCCGCAGGGTAACTGAGCCTTTGTGTCACAGCTAGTGATGCCTGGGTGTGCTAGCCCTCGCCTTCTGCAACCAGAGAAGTCACAACAATGAGAAGCCCGTGTACCACAAGCAGGGAGTAGTCCCCCATAGCTGCAACTAAAAAGAAAACCCGGGTACATCATCAAAAGACCCAGCACAGCCAAAAACAGATAAGTAAAATTAAAGAGCTGGTGATGTAACTCAGGAAACTCTCTTTAGCTCCATTCTGCTTGTTTTATCAAAAGACAGAACAAAGACAGAGGAGCCTACACAATTAGATTTTGTGATTCCCACTTTCTCACAGAGTGGATTAAGGGAGGGTTGATGGAACATCTCGTGTGTACAACAAGGCAGTGGAAACAGTCTCAGGATTCAAGGGCAATATGGTAGCACGTCCTCATTCATGAGTATACGTGGCCCTGGAGATCAGACTACTAGTGATAAAGACATACCCTTTCATTCATCCATCTATCTATCCAGGCAATAAGAATTTAGTTATCTCTTGCTCTGTCTGGCATTATACTGGGCCTTGGAGGCATAAAGAGGAATGGACAGACTTAAAGGATCTCACACAGTCATATTCTAACTAAGGAAAGAGAAAGAAAAGACAGGTTCTGTTAGAAACACCAAAAATTGCTAGAGAGGTGGGCCTGGATTGTGATAAAAATGTGAGTAGAGCAGGCGCCTGATTCAGCCTCCCACAGTAAGGTGGGACGAGAGCACTAAGAGCATCATGAAAGATTTCTCAGAGGACATGAGGACCGTGATGAATGCTGATCCAGAGTTAGCCTCCAGAAGAAATTGCAACATGATTTTGTAGGAAAAGGATCTGTAGAAACAGACCCATAGCTATAGAAATGATGGAATGTTCATTAATAATATTAAAATAGTTCCTATAAATATGTTCAACACAATCCAGGATTAAAAGAAAATTAAACTGCTTTATACTGTCCCAAATGTCACTGAGGCTCTGTTTTTGCTATTGTTTTTTGTTGTTGTTTTTTAATACCCTTTCTCTCTGTGCTTCATTTTATCTTTTCCTTGGGTTGGAGTGTCATTTATAATGTCTTCTTCTGTAGTGTCTAAGGGCTGTTCATCTTTTCCACTGAGATACTTGGTTAGATACTATATATTTAATTCTATAAGTGATTGAGTTCTAGAAAGGAGAGTGGAGGAACAGAATCCAAAAGCAATAGGAAGTATAAGGGCTGGAAAATTTCCAACCACAGTGAAAAAGTTGGCTTAAAGTTCAACATTCAGAAAACGAAGATCATGGCTTTTGGTCTCATCACTTCATGGGAAATAGATGGAGAAACAGTGGAGACAGTGGCTGACTTTATTTTTCTGGGCTCCAAAATCACTGTAGATGGTGACTGCAGCCATGAAATTAAAAGACGCTTACTCCTTGGAAGGAAAGTTATAACCAACCTAGACAGCATTTTAAAAAGCAGAGACATTACTTTGTTAACAAAGGTCCATCTAGTCAAGGCTATGGTTTTTCCAGTGGTCATGTATGGATGTGAGAGTTGGACTGTAAAGAAAGCTGAGTGCTGAAGAATTGATGCTTTTGAACTGTGTTTTGAACTGTGGAGAAGACTCTTGAGAGTCCCTTGGACTGCAAGGAGATCCAACCAGTCCATCCTAAAGGAGATCAGTCCTGGGTGTTCATTGGAAGGAATGATGTTGAAGCTGAAACTCCAGTACTTTGGCCACCTGATGTGAAGAGCTGACTCATTGGAAAAGACCCTGATGCTGGGAAGGATTGAGGGCAGGAGGAAAAGGGGACGACAGAGGATGAGATGGCTGGATGGCATCACCGACTCAATGGACATGGGTTTGGGTGGACTCCGGGAGTTGGTGATGGACAGGGAGGCCTGGTGTGCTGCGATTCATGGGGTCGAAAAGAGTTGGACATGACTGAGCAACTGAACTGAACTGAACTGATGAGAACTATGAAACACAGATCAAAAGAGATGAATAAACCTAAAGCAGAAGAAACATTTTTTAAAAATGTATTAGAAACCACTATAATGTAGTTTCTGAAAACACTGATAAAGAATTAATTTTAAAAACAATAATATATTATATATTAATATTTTATAATTATAATTTATATATCATATATTAATAATATTTATATACCACATATAAATATATATTTATATATCCTATGTTTATATAATTTATATATATATTGTATACTGTGATATGTTTCATGTTTTTCACCAGAAATCACATAGGCTACTATAGAACCATATTTTTATAATCTTAAATGATTAAAAATTTAACAAAATTAACCTGTACATGCAGGTTTTCACTGTACATACAGTGAAAGTGTTTTTCAAAAATAAAGGCAAAATCATGATTTTTCAAAGACTAAAGGAATTCAGCATTAGCAGACCTGAAGTACACTGAAGGCAGCTCTTTAAACAAAACAAGAATCTTTAATAAAAGTAAAAGTACTAGATTCCAGCAGATATATAGATAAAATTTTTTAAAATATTTTCCCCAATTTTGTTAAAACACAATTTACTTCTTAAAGTCTAAATAAGGCAAATGAATCATGAGGTTTAAAATATATGTGGAAATAAAATGTTTGATAGAAACACTGCAAAGCACGAGATAAGAGACTCAGAAGTAGTCTCTTGTCAAAGTTCAGACATACAGGGCCTGATATAACATTATATGAAGGTAGGTTGAGATGAGTTAAAATGATCATTAGAAAGCTTAGAAGACTTTATTCTCTGTTTGTTTTTTTTTTCCCCAAAAAAATCATCTGTGTGCTTTCCATTTCCATCCTGATAAAACAGCATCCTGGATAGATTTCAGAAACACGCAGAGCAACAATTAGTCAGGCAGTCAAAATGCATTTCCATTCATTTGAATCCTCTAAGAAGCAGACATCAAGGTGGAAGGAGATAGTATAAGAGGTGCCTATAAAGACCAAGAGCTTCCCTGGTAGTTCAGGTGGTAAAGAATCTGCCTGCAATGCAGGAGACTCCAGTTTAATTCCTGGGTCAGGAAGATCCCCTGAAGGAGGGATAGGCAACCCACTCCAGTATTCACGGGCTTCCATGGTGGTTCAGATGGTAAAGAATCTGCCTGCAATGTGGGAGACCTGGGTTTGATCGCTGGGTGGGGAAAATCCCCTGGAGGAGGGCATGGCAACCCACTCAAGTATTTTTGCCTGGAGAATTCCACGGACAGAGGAGCCTGGCAGGTGACAGTCCATGGGATCACAAAGAGTTGGACATGACTGAGTGACTAAGCATAGCCCAGCATAAAGACCAAAGAGATAAAAGCAAGTGTAACCAGTAAGTACCTTCATACTATGATACAGGTTTGATTCAGGTGAAAGATGAAGAGAAAGGAGGGAGCATTTTGGGGGAGTCTCAAACTGCAATGCAATTCCAGGAAATGTTCTTCCAGATGTGTCTCCGAATAAAATATCCTATAATAAGAGTCCCATGGCAGTGGTCCAGCACTGGTATCCTTGCTCTGAGCATTTTTTGGCTGAAATCAGTCTTGTTATTGAGTCCAAACTCATTCTGCTCACTGCACGATAGGTTGATAAATTAGGACATGAGTTGTTGGGACAAGGAATAGGGACTTTATTCAGAAAGACTGAGGAGATAACAGACTAATGTCCTAGAGAATCACCTTAACCAAGAATCCAGGTTTATTTTATACTAAAAAGAGGAAATGCAAACTTCTTGGTGGAGGAATTCTTTGTTCTTGTAGCCATGCACATATGTCAGGTTATGATGTTCCTATAAACCTCCAACAAGACAAATGTTATTCTAGGTTCTGCAACATTTTACATCTATATGAATGGAAAGTGTTATACCTTGAAAGATCAGAGAATGGATTATCTTGTATATTTCAGACTATAGGTAGCATTCTCAACTTGAAGCAAAAGCAATAGAATGCAAAGGTTAAAGTAAAAGAAACAGATCTAATATGGAGTCAAATTTGTCCTTCTCTATTACAGTCTGGAGTAAGAATGAGCTCTGTGCAAAGGCAATGGAGCCAGCAACTGGGAAAGAAGGGAGCAACTCTGCTCCCAGCAGCAGCAGAGCCAAGCAAGGCAGGCTGGTATTTGCCAGAAGCACGTACGACGTGATTTTATTTGCAAGAAATTTCAGAAAGGAAAATGTAGCCTCTGATGAAAGAACGGGTACAGGAGTAGCTCAAATGTAAGAACTGTACAAGGATGATCATAAGAAAGTGACATTTCAGGAATCTGGAGACCCTAGACAGGGGGCTAGAAGAAGGCAATGGCAGCCCACTCCAGTAAGTACTCTTGCCTGGAAAATCCCATGGGTGGAGGAGACTGGTAGGCCGCAGTCCATGGGGTCACGAAGAGTCGAACACGACTGAGCGCCTTCACTTTCACTTTTCACTTTCATGCATTGGAGAAGGAAATGGCAACCCACTCCAGTGTCCTTGCCTGGAGAATCCCAGGGACGGGGGAGCCTGGTGGGCTTCCGTCTATGGGGTCGCACAGAGTCGGACACAACTGAATCGACTTAGCAGCAGCAGCAGCAGCAGCAGACAGGGGGCTATGGAGACACACAGGCCCTAAAATTGGTCAAGGATCACCATGGACAGTCGGGAAGGTTGTGCATTATACAACTCCAGAGGGGCGTCATTCATATTCATCTTGAGGTAGCCATCATAGCATTCTACGTTTATCATAACAAGTTCCTTGCAGATTGTGGCAAAGGGTCTTAAGGAAGAATGGCTTTTTCTAACTCACATTTAATAGTCCTACTGGGTAGCTATGCTGGAAGTGGGAACCAACATGATATACATGTTTGAAAATAAACATCATCAAAAATTCTATGTATGTTAAAATAAGTATTTTAAGGGCAGAAGGTTTTGCTGAACAGAGGGGAGATACCTGGAAGAATCATTAGAAATAGTCTGGCCTGGAAAATCCCATGGTCAGAGAAGCCTGGTGGGCTACAGTCCATTGGGTCGCAAAGAGTAGGACACAGCTGAGCAACTGAGCATGCATGCACGACCATTGACTAAATTTCATTTGATTATTTATATATAAGGTTTGTATTACCTTTAAATGGCTTCTAACTTTAAAAGTGCTTATTTGACTGGGTTTTACAGTCAAAATACACACTCTAATAGAGTGTTTCAAAGATGTGAAGGTGTGGTTTGAACATTGCCTAAAGGAGATCATAGAATCAAGGTATGCTTTCAAGTTCTGTTGTTGTGTTTTAGAAAGATTTCCAGACCTAGAACAGATTTACTGTGACTTGCTAGCTTGACAAACTGTTTTCTCTACTTAATAATTTGCTTAGAGACTTCTTCTTGCCCTCGTGAATCAAAGAGATGCCAGCTTTTCTCACTCTTCCCATTTTCAGGCAATGACTAATGTAAGGTGGAATCCTGTTCCTTTGCAATTTTATTTATGAATATGCTGTAGATTAAATAAAAGGGTGCCTCAAAAAGATATATGCACCCCAATGTTCATAACAGCAACATTTACAACAGCCAAGACAAGGAAACAACCTAAATGCCCATCAACAGATAAATGGATAAAGAAGATACGTATCTGAAGATAGGTGGTACATATCTACAATGGGATACTACTCAGCCAGGAAAAGAATGAAATAACGCCATTTGCAGCAACATGCGTGGAACTAGAGGTGATCATACTAAGTGAATTAAGTCAAATAGAGAAGACAAATATATATGACAAGCTTATATGTAGAATCTAAAAATGATACAAATGAACTTATTTACAGAACAGAAATGGCCCCATGGACAAAAAAAAAACAAAACAAAAAAACTTACAGTTATCAAAGGAGAAAGAAAGGGGAGAGGTGAATTAGGAGGTTGGAATTAATGTATACACACTATTATATATAAAAGAGATTAAAGAAAGCAAGTTCCTACTGTATACCACAGGGAACTATACTCAATATTTTGTAAAAACCTATAAGGGAAAATAATCTGAAAAAGAAGAGCTATGCATAACTGCATCACTCTGCTGTACACCTGAAACAAACACAGCATTGTAAATCAACTATACTTCAATAAACTTTTTTAAATAAATGCAAAGGTGTCTGATGGTGATTATGACACAATTTTCAAATCCATAATCCTCCCACGAATTGGTTTTTATTAACTGCAAAAGGAAGTCCACAGTCTATCAAACTCTGCTCAGATTCCCCTTTGGTATAGCACAAGCGAAATTTACTTATAACGATATGTCACTAGGGTTACTGCAAGGAAAAGTTTATGCCGAATGTTGAAATCGATTCCCCAGACCCTTCCAGAACCCGCCTTGAGAGAAAGATAATGGAAACAAATTGTTTTAAGTCCAACTTCAGAAATGTAATTAGGGGCTGCCTCAGGCAGCTGCGCTTCTTATGTGCGGCTCTGAGGCACGCATTCAGAGTCTGGAATTACTTGCCAAATCTGTGAAACTGTTTTATTTTTTCTTTTCTTTTCTAAAGAATTGTTTGTTCAGATTCTTTGCCTTTTAAACCAGGTTCCAAAGTTAATGGAGGAGGAAGGGAGGACGGGTTTGGCTTTTGTTCAAGGTGGGACATTTTGTGCTTTCCAAAAAATGGTGGTGTTCTGTTCAGTAAGTACAATGGGGCACTGGGTCCTTACATCTTACAGATAAACAGGAGCCAAGGAGATGGAAATCTTTATTCCATTAAGAAGGTGGAGGACTTAGGAAAGCCCTTGCAATTGGGAGGAAAAAGCTATTGGCTACTTTTTTCTTCTTTCCTGCAGGAGGAATATAGAGGGGGAAAAATTTCTTCATGAAATGTCTAGAGTAGGTTTTGAACAGGTGCTGTTAAACATCTTCCAGGGTTTCCATACAGCCACGTGCGGCTGTGAGGGAACCTTATCAAGCCTGTGCCATCCTGCAAAGTTTATGATTAATTGCTGTCCAGGAGATAACACACAATGAATCTATTATTCAGGTAATAAACATAGAAAACAAATTAATTACTGCATTATGGACTTTTTGCTGGACTCGAAAGCATCTCTGGGTGAAGGGCAGGAACTAAGGGGAGGAGGGGGGCTTGCTGATCCTTAAGCCTTGAAAAAACAAAATGTTTTGAGCATCACTTGGGAAAATGGTACATCTGAGGGTTGGCTGTTGGTGGCCTAGGGTCACAGAGGGGGAGGGAACCCATGCTTTTTCAATTCTGCAACTAAAATGAAGCAAGCTCATTCATTCAATGAGCATTTATGGAAAGCCAGGATAAGTGATGAATTTTATAGTTTTTAAGCCACTGAAGAATAAAGCCAACTCTAGAGACAGATGTTTATGATACATTACATGCCCTGTTATGATTTGAGCAGAGTATCATGGGAGCTCACAGGGATGTTTTATGATAGACTTTCCGACACATCTTCAAAGTGGGCTAGGACTTCCAGTCACCTCAAGATCTCTTTTCCTGATAATCTGATCCCTCCCCTTCAGATCTTGATGATCATAGCACACATTTCTCCCCTGCCCTATGCCCATCATGTTGATCCATCCCTAATTCCAGCCACTTTGTTTCTGGTGGCCTTTTACGTAAATCGTTGCAGGGAGAGGACCTCCCCACCTGAGCAGTGAGAAATGGAGTGCATGCCGCTCAGTCTCAGGGAAGTTGTGCTGAACTGAGCAGAATTCCAACCATTGTCTCCTCATCTCACTCTCCTAATTATGGGGAGAGGCACTCTGCAGCCTCTCTCTATATATAATTTGTCACTTTTCCTAGCATCCTGGGTGGAATCCCTGACCACATACATGCTGTTTGAGTCAAGGAATCCTCCTGTGTTTTTGTTCTCCAAGGAAACCAACTTCCCATCTCATCAGCCCTTCCCACACACTGTAAGTGTCTTTCTCATGACTTCTGTCTCTAGGAAAAATAACACGCCTACTCTACCTCAGGCTTTCCCCTGATGGTCTTTCCACTGCATTCTTCTCCTTTCCATCCATAAGATGAGCTTTGGCAGGAGCGGGGGGCTTCTGTTCCTCTCAGACATAGATTTTACATCTGGTGAAACTCTATGGTTGGAGAAGGCAATGGCACCCCACACCAGTACTCTTGCCTGGAAAATCCCTTGGATGGAGGAGCCTGGTAGGCTGCAGTCCATGGGGTCGCTGAGAGTTGGACACGACTCAGTGACTTCACTTTCACTTTTCACTTTCATGCATTGGAGAAGGAAATGGCAACCCACCCCAGTGTTCTTGCCTGGAGAATCCCAGGGACGGGAGAGCCTGGTGGGCTGCCGTCTCTGGGGTCACACAGAGTCGAACACGACTGAAGGGACTTAGCAGCAGCAGCAAAACTCTATGGTAAGTCCCCAACATACAAATGAATTCCATTCTGAGAGCACATTCATAAGTCTAATTTGTTCATTAGGTCCAACAAAGTAAGCCTAGGTACCCAGCTAACACAAATGACTATATAATATGGTACTATAACAGGTTTATAATATTTTTTGCATAAATAATACATGAAAAACAAACAAAAAATAAAGAAAATATTATTAATCTTACAGTACAAGACTTTGAAAAGTACAGTAGTACAGCTAGCATCCAGGGGCTGGCATCCAGTGAACAGACAGGAAGAGTAACTGAGTGGAGGAGAAAGAGGAGGTGGGGGATGGTAGAGCTGAAGGATCATCAGCAACAGGAGATGGAGGGCAAGCTGCAACTTCACTCATGCCTGACATTGATGGCAAGTTCACCCCTTTGAAAGGTCAAGACTTTAAGTTTTGTTTGTAAGGGACTCATTGCCTGTTGAACATTCTAATCAAGTTGCCCTCTGCTTTACTCTTTTTGAAGCTAAGATATTCCAATCGCATTCACTTTCCTGTTTCACTCTCTTTTGAACCTGCATCAGGACCAAACAGGGATTAAAGGAATTCCCGACTTGAGTGGAATTATCTCGCCAGCTCTATCCTTTTACGGAAGAGGAAGCTGCGGCGCAATGATCTCAGCAAAGGACCCAAGGTCTCAGGGTGATTCAGTGGCAGAGCCAAGGACTGGGATTAGTCCACAACCTCCAGCCTGTGTGTTGACCCACGGATAGGGTAACCCATCAATCTGGTTTTCTCGGTATTGGGGTTTTCCTGGAATGCAGATGTTTTAGTGCTAAATTCAGCAATGCGTGCATGCTAAGTCGCTTTAGTCATAGCTGACTGTGCAACACCATGGACTGTAGCCCACCAGGCTCCTCTGTCCTTGGGATTTCCTAGGCAAGAATACTGGAGTGTGTTGTCATGTCCTCCTCCAAGGGATCTTTCCTACCCAGCTATTGAACCCACATTTCTTATGTCTCCTGCATTGGCAGGCAGGTTCTGTACCACTAGTACCACCTGGAAAGCCCCTAAGTTCAGCAGAGTTCCAGCAAATGGGATGGAGATTATCTGGTCACCCCAGTTCTGTACAAGCCTCTGGAACATATGCCCATCGGACAGGATGATGGGGAGGCAGAGGGTCATTCTGGAGCCCAACTGCCTGGATTTAAACCCAGTTCTCCCACCTCTAGCTGGTCATCTTGGCACAATGCTTAGCTTCTCTGGGACCAAACTGCATCATCCAAAGACCAGAGTCAACAAGTGAAGTTCCTACTTCACACAGTCCTGAGGATTAAATGAGCTGACACCTGGAAAGCACTTGGAAAGCTCCTGGCACCACATCAGCACCTGGGGACCATCCAGCGATGCTCAGACTCAGGGCATCTCATCAGCCCCCAGATGTAATGACCTCAGAACAGTCCAAACTCTGGGCATCTAGGGCTCCTTGGCAAAACTGAAGCTGGAACCCATGGATAGAAGTGAATGACATTGGCCTTGAGCACAAAATTTAAGGGGCCACCCAAACACTCAACAATCAAGACACATAATTTAATAATTCAATCACTGAATCATTGTAATGTCATATGTTAAGTCAAAGTCAATGCAAAAAACTTAATGGTGGACAAAATGTCAAAATGTTGAAGACAGAGTTCAACAGAGTCAGGCCGTGTCATACTGAGGTCAAGACAAAAGGAAATGTGTGCCCCTATATACATGTTTTTATGTGTTTAGTAGTTCATGGTTTTAATTAAATATTATTAGTGAGGTTGCTTTCACTAAAGTCAGGGAAGTAAAATTATCATAAATTATGTTTGGGGTGAAAATAAAATGTTTACATTTATTTATTTTTTAACTTTTTAGTTTATATTGGAGTATAGCCGATTAACAATGTTGTGATAGTTTTCAATGCACAGCAAAGCAACTCAGCCATATATATATGTATCCAATCTCCCCCACACTCCCCTCCCATTCAGGCTGCCATAGAACATTGAGTAGAGTTCCCTTGGCTATAGAGTAGGTCCTTGTTGGTTATCCATTTTAAATACAGCAGTGTGTACATGTCCATCCCAAACTCCCTAACTATTCCTACCCCCTAAACATTTATTTTTAGAAATAATGTCTTTTCTTTTGACTATTCTTTCTTTTTTTTTTTTTTAACTATACCACGTGGCTTTCAGGATCTTAGTTCTCTGACCAGGCATCAAGCCCACGGCCCTGGGCAGTGAAAGCACTGTGTCCTAACCACTGGACAGTCAGGGAATTCCACACCCTGACTTTTCAATGTGCCAAGATTTTTTCGACTGGAAAAAGCAATCATGAATAAGATTCATTAAAATATGAACCCTTTTGCATCTGGCTGCATCATGTTTTGACATTCATCCATGTTGTAACAGGTATCAGAACCTCATCCCTTTTAATGATCAGACATAGTCCATTGTACTTACAGACAGACTTCTGTTTACCCACTCATCACTGAATGAACATTGGATTATTTCTACTTCTGCGGTATTATGAACAGTGCTGCAATGAACATATGTGCCCAAGTGTCTACTAGAGCACTTGTTTATTATTTCACTTATATGAAATGGCTAGAATAGAAAAATCCTTAAAAACCGAATGCAGGTAGATGATGACCAGATGCTAGGGGAAGAGGCTTTTAGGGAATAACTGTTTAGTGGATACAGGGTCCATTTTGGGGTGATGAAAATATTTTGTAACCAAGTAGAGGTGGGTTTTGCACAACATTGTGAATGCACCAAATGTCACTAAATGGTTTGCTTTCAAATGGCTCATTTCATGTTAGGTTAATTTCACATCAGTTAATTGAATACATGTATGAGGCTGGACACTTTTCCTTGTTGCCTGGAACTCCAGTGTGGCTCAGGGTAGCACTGTCTCCTGCTCATAAGTGGCCACATGGACGTCGTGCAGGATGCTCACCCAGTCCTGAGCATCACCACACAAACCAGGCTTTCTATGGTGCCCCCAGCCTGCCCTTTCATGGTCCTCTCTTCATCCCCTGAACACTCTCTTCCACCTCAATTCTGCCTCCTTCTTTGTTCTTTACTGCAAAGAATAATGAAAATGAAGATGATATAACAACACTTGGCGCTTCCCTGGGGGCTCAGATGGTAAAGAATCAGCCTGCAACGCAGGAGGCCCAGGTTCAATCCCTGGGTCGGGAGGATCCCCTGGAGAAGGGAATGGCTACAACACGACACTTGTGGCCAGGAGTTTTCTAAGTGTTTTATTTTCACAAGCGCCCTATAACATTGGCTCCCCGTTTTGACAGATGAGGAAACTGGGGTGCAAAGAGTTTAAGGAGCTTGCCCATGGCTGCACAGCTGATTTCTCCTGGAATTGGAAAACCAAATGTCTTTTTCCAGAAACCTCTTTCTTTCCAAGAATTTGGGATGTATCTTGAACTTTCTTCTCTTTTAGTCAGTTGCTATTTTGTGATCATTCAACCACACTCATGTAAAACCATCACACTACCTTCTAGCTACGTTGCTCCAGTTGGTTTATCTCCACTCATTTTTACCTTAATTATTTCAGTGCCTCCTAACTGCTACAGGGAGATTTCTAAAATACAAATCTGTTCCGCAGAGAGAAAACCAATAAAACCTCATCCATTTGGCAGCCTTCATTAAAGCTCCAGCTCCGCAACACAGCTCCCCTGGGCCCTTCTGATCTGGATTCTTATTTTCCAGCTGATCCCAATCACTGGAAGCTTGCTTCCTATGCCTTCGTGTCTCTGAATTCTGCCTCTCTGCTCGCCCCTTCTGCCTACGACTCCTTCTGCACTCTACCTGTTTCTCTCTCTTCACTTGGCCCACTCCACCCTATTCCTTGGGGAGGAATACAATACCAATGACAGCAGAAGTGAAACACAAGAAGACCACAGTCTGATGGCATCACAGGAGCCAGTTTCTGTAGCCATGGAATTTCTCCATAGCAGAACTCAACAGATCACCATTCTTACTGTTTACAACAAAGAAAGTCCTAACAAAGTTAGCACTGTTCTTGTTCGTTTATGGTTCTGTTGTCCTTTTAAACTGAGAGTTTTGTCCATGGACTTGTGTAATTGCCTTCCTAAACCCCTCATTTAGCACGGGAGGTGGTAAGCAATATAGGCTTAGCTCACTGAATGAAAAATCACTACAGTAACCATCTACTCTTGGTTCATATAAAATCAGCCTTGTCCTTTCAGGGTAATTAGGATCCTATGAATTTAAGTGGACAGACCCTTTGCCAACTAAGGTCCATCCAGTCAAGGCTATGGTTTTTCCTGTGGTCATGTATGGATGTGAGAGTTGAACTGTGAAGAAGGCTGAGCCAAAGAATTGATGCTTTTGAACTGTGGTGTTGGAGAAGACTCCTGAGAGTCCCTTGGACTGCAAGGAGATCCAACCAGTCCATTCTGAAGGAGATCAGCCCTGGGATTTCTTTGGAAGGAATGACGCTAAAGCTGAAACTCCAGTACTTTGGCCACCTCATGCGAAGAGTTGACTCATTGGAAAAGACTCTGATGCTGGGAGGGATTGGGGGCAGGGGGAGAAGGGGATGACCGAGGATGAGATGGCCGGATGGCATCACTGACTCGATGGACATGAGTCTGAGTGAACTCCGGGAGATGGTGATGGACAGGGAGGACTGGCATGCTGCATGGGGTCTCAAAGAGTCGGACACGACTGAGTGACTGAACTGAACTGAACTGAACTGAGCAGTATATCTAATCTAGGTGGGTTTTAGGAGCAACCCTCTTGGAAAGCAGAGATGGCATTCTTGCTCCCTTCTGACCTAAATTCCGTTGGTCACAGAAAAGAAAAATTCAGTCAGTGGAAAATACTTGAGATCCTCTACTTGGGCTCTACTTCTCAGGCAGCCAAGAAATGCCCATTGGACTGATCTCATGCATGTGTCTTAAACAAAATGGCAGTTGATTGTTGGCCAATGTCTACCATAGTGCTCAACCTGAAATCCCCAAAACAACCACACATACTTTGGACACAGACCTCAGGGTTTGATTTCAGTTGTTCAGTTTTCTTTTCCAAAGCCCCATGTATCAGCAGGCTGACGGAGAAGCACCTATTTAGAAAGCCATTTGGAAGACACATCCAAAACATCCTATTAAGAATGACATGTGTGATACAGAGAAAATTCTTAATTTCTAAACCATATCTATTACTTGTCCTGTTGTGGATATTCAGGGCATTGTAAGTATAATACAATGTGTTTGGGTGTGTGCGTGTGTACTCAATTGCTTCAGTTCTCGCTGACTCTTTGCAACCCTACAGACTGTAGCCTCCCAGGCTCCCTCTGTCCATGGGATTCTCCAGGCAAGAATACTGGAGTAGGTTGTCAGGCTCTTCTCTGTAATATATTGCATGAACTTGAACATTTTTAATTACAGCACATAACTTAGTGATTTAATACTAAAATAAATTCCTAGAGATGGTGTGAAATCTATCAGATTCCAGGGCAGCCATCACAACAAGACACCTGCCCCACAGGTGCTGACTGCCATGGCAACTGACTCTTCCCCACACATGGCTTCTAGATTGGAGGAGGGAGAATTATGCCAGCACAATGCTCACACTTTCCTCATGCTATCAGGTTAGGCCATTCTGTCTCAGCTGCATTATATTGTTTTCCTCCAAGAGGAGGCCATGGACTGTTGTTAGTGTAACCTCCTGTTGACAGATATGGAAACTAAGACTTCTCAGAGAAGGCATCAGGCACAAGATAACACAGCTGGGAATAAAAGACAGTAGGCCAGCAAGACGCATCCCCAGGCCATCTGACTGCAAATGTCTTCCTTTCTCCCTGCTACCAGCCCAGCCCTCACTACACCCTTTCCTTCTCATTCTACTATAGACCTGCCCCTGGTTTATCAAAGCATCTGCATGTTGGAAGAAGGTTGTGCCAACTTTTCCCCATAGATACATCACTTTCCTTACAAAAATTATTGATGAGAAAATCAAGAAGCAAATATATACAGGAATGAAAATATAGCCAGGAATGATCCACACTCTAATATTTTACCAGGAAATCTTTTATTTCCTCAATTAACTGATTCCCTTCAGGAAGTTCTGGTTTAAGGTGCAGACTTTTAAATTTACATTAAAGAGAAGAGTGATCTCAAGATGATAAGTGATAGCCAGTGACTCCATTATGAGCCAGAGATAGTCATAGGAGTTTACCTTGATCTGTACAATGTAAAGGAAAATTGTTATAGTCTTGACTGGTGGATATTGTTCATCAGAATCTCAAAGGCCAAATGCAGTATTTTTTCATTATATTTTTCAACCTGCAATTGACCAGTTTAGAGTCAATACCATGTAAAAGGCTCAGAAGTACTTAGTTGTAAATCATGTCACATTTACAGGGAAGTTAACATTTAGATTTTGCAAAATAAAAAGAAGTCTCAGTTAGTAGGTATTGAGAGGTCACTTTTGGAGTTTTAGAGACAAAAGGTATTTATTACAATTCTATTTGTTAAGATGATAAGATGCAACTTCAATAAAATATGAATCCAAAAATACTAAGATAAGAAGAGTGCAGGCTTCAGAACTAGATGTCCTTGTGTGCACATCTGGTTCTGCCTCCCACCCGAAATGAAATGCTCCTTTTTTTGAAACAGCTCAACTGCATTAAAACTCTATTTTATCATGTGAAAAATGAGGGTGGCCATGCCCTCTTTGCAGGATGTTGTGAGTATACTATGAGAAATAAATAATGCATGGAGGGGCAATTAAGGCCAATGATGGGAATGGAGTCTTTCTCTCCTTTTACTTTGCTTGCAACTTGTAATATGTTTGCCAGGAAATGATAACATACTGGAAGTTGGATAATAACAATAATAGCTAGCACATGTTTGCACCTTGGACTAGAGACTATTCTAAGCACTTTAAAACACATATTTAATCGTCTCCCTTCCCTGGCCAGTGGCTGTGATTATTATCATCCCCATTTTACATATGAGGAAACTGAGACATAGGGCACTTGGGAGACCACATTAGCTCTCACCACTAGGAAGCATCAGAGAAGAGAGGAAAATAAGAATTCCTCCCACGATGCTCAGTTGAATCTGATTTTTCTTTATTTTCTTTAAAATTTTTATTGGAGTATAGTTGATCTACAATGTTGTGCTCATTTCAGATGTACAGTAAAGTGAATCAGTTATTCACATATATATATAGCCACTCTTTTTTAGATTCTTTCCATGTAGGTCATTATAGAGTATTGAGTGGAGTCCCCTGTGCTATACAGTAGGTTCTAATTAGTGATCTATTTCATGTGTGTGTGTATTAGTCACTCAGTTGTGTCTGACTCTTTGTGCCCCTGGAGACTGTAGCCCACCGGGCTCCTCTGTCCATGGAATATTCCAGGCAAGAATATTGGAGTGGGTAGCCGTTCCCTTCTCTGGAGGATCTTCTAGACTCAGGGATTGAAGCCAGGTCTCCTGCACTGCAGGCAGATTTTTTTACCATCTTTTATAGTATCTATATATCAATCCCAATCTTCCAATTCCACCCCTCCCACTTTATTTTTGGCATCCATATATTTGTTCTCTGTGTCTCTATTTCTGCTTTGTAAATAAGATCACCTCATCTATACCAACTTTTTCAGACACTACATATATCAGTTAATATATGATATTTTTTTCCTTCTAACTTCATTCTGTATGATAGTCCATCCACATCTCTACAAATGACCCAAGTTTGTTCCTTTTTATGGCTGAGTAATATTCCACTGTACATATGCACCATGTCTTCCTTAGCCGTTCCTCTGTTGATGGACAGGTAGGTTGCTTCCATGCCCTGGCTATTGTAAATAGTGCTGCAGTGAACACTGGGGTGCATGTGTCTTTTCAAATTATAATTTTGTCCAGATATATGTCCAAGAGTAGGACTGCTGGATCGTATGGTCATTCTATTTTTTAGTTTTTAAGGACTCTTCATACTGCTCTTTTTAGTGGCTGTTGGTACTTTTCAACCCATGCACCCATATCCCTTCTACCTGGAAGGCAGGGGCTTCTAGAATTGTAAATAATTTGTCCATTGATCAACTGTTTCTAGGGCTTCCCAGAGAAGAAAACTACCTTGATTGAGTGAAATGACTAAATGATTCAAATAAGAGGTAGGAACAGGGATAGATATGGGATTAAACAGGGATTAATATGGCAGAATTAAAATCCTTCTGTTGACAAAATAAATAATAAATAAATAAAAGCACAAAGTGAGTGCATGACAAACTGATGTGGACTTGCAGAAGCTCAGGGGAGGTTTCACTGTCTAAAAATTGGTGGTCATGACCCTTTGAAATCCAGGTTTTGACTTTTACTGACTGGGAGATCTGAAGTTATTAAAGTTTCTGTACTTTTTGGCCCAGGATGATAATCATATCTACCTCATAGGGTTGAGGGAATTAAATGAGAGATTCTGTGTCAGTGGTTAGAGTAGCACTCAGGAAACACTAGTGATGGTTAATATTACTATTTTCATGTTGTCACCATTTTTTCTAAAGTTTTAAAACTCCCATGGCCAGAAAAGAGACCAAAAATACACAATTATACTCCAATTATATAAAAAAAAAAGTGGTCTTTATCACATGGATATAGGTTTTCAGTGTCAAGAAAAAGCTTTATCAAAAGGTATCATTTGCTCTATGGTTCTGGCATTAATCAACCCATTTGTTGTCTAACCTCTAGCAGATCCTCGACACTGGCAACATCATTTGCCAACAGCTGACAGCCTTCTGTGACAGTACTTTTCAAAAGATGTGTGTAGCCTATTGACCTCAGCAGGGTATCTACTTAATGGTCGATTGGTTTTCTTTGGGCACCATGTTTATTATCTAGGGCTCCTGTAACAAATATACCACAAAATGAGGGGCTTAGAAAGACAGACATTTAGGACATGTCCAATCCCAGGTCGAGGAAGATCCCACAGCTAAGCCCATGTACCGCACCTACTGAAGCCCACATGCCTGGAGCCCATGCTCTGAAGCAAGAGAAGCCTGCACAGCACAGTGAAGAGTAGCCCCCACTGGCCACAGCTAGAGAAAGCCTGTGAGCAGCGAGAAAGACTGAGCACAGCCAAAAAGAAAGGAAGGAAAAGGAAGGAAGGAAGACATTTATTCTCTCATCAGTTTTGGAGTCCAGAAGCCACAAACCCAGGTGTTGGCAAGGCTGGCTTCTTCTGAAAACTCTGAGACAGAACACACCACCATTCTTCTCTTCTAGCTTCTTTTTATGTTGCCAGCAATCCTTGCTGTCCCTTGTAGCTGCATCACAGCAGTGTCTACCCATGTTTTCACGTGGTCGCCTTTTCCCTGTGTGTCTTTATCTTCTTAAAAGAACACCAGTCTATGGATGTAGCATGCATGAGTGCTAAGTTGACTGAGTTGTGTCTGACTCTTTACACCCCTATGGACTGTAGCCCACCAGGCTCCTCTGTCCTTGGGATTCTCCAGGCAAGGATACTAGAGTGGGTTGCCATTTTCTCCTCCAGGGGACCTTCCCAACCCAGGCATCAAACCAGTGTCTCTTATGCCTCCTGCATTAGCAGGTGGGTTCTTTACCACGAGTGCCAGCTGAGAAGCCCCACTGGATATAGAGCCTTCCCCAATCCAGTAAGACCTCACATTGACTGTGTGTATCTGCCAAGACCCTATTTCCAAATGAGGTCAATTTCTAAGGTTCTGGGTTGACATAAGTTTGGCAGGGAGGAAGGACACCATTTAACCCAGTATAGGCAGTAAGGGTTGAATCGGGCCATGTTATGACCCAGACTTGAGCTTTTAATAGGTCCCTTTCTGGGGATGGCAAGTAACATTTCTGTCTTTACCAGATCAGCTTTCCTCTTAATTAACAAGCTGAGCTCTCTTGCAAGTGATGGTGGTAAAGGATAAAAATCCACTGACAAGATGAACTAGAAGATAAACTTCAACTAGGCTCTTTGGAGGCTTTTTCCCCCAACGTGTTTCAAGCTGAAAGCCAATTGCAGTGTCAGCTGTAATTACCCGAGCCCATTACACGGCCGGGGGCAGGTGGCACTTAAAGAAATTGTGCAGATGCTGAAACTGGGCTCTGAGAGCCCTCCACATAGCCCCCATCTGAGCACAGTTGAAAACACATCTTAAAATAGATCAGCGCTAAATCTGCAGCAGGCAGGTGAGGGCGGGTGTACAGAACATGAAAGTGACAGGCAGAGCAGCATCTGAGTGGGAAGGAAAGTGGTTTCCTTCTGACCCGTCTTCCTAACTCATAAAGGGACAGCTTTGCTTCTCTTTCAGACCCTTTGTCGTGATCCTCACCGTCATCTCTCTTGCTGTGCTTGGAACTACCAAGTGTCACCTTGGTCCCCTTTCAAGGAAGTGCTTTTGCACCAGCTGCTGGGAGAGTCATCAGCTAAAAGTCTTCTCCCCTTCAAGGATGGCCTTTTACACTTGCCTTTCCTGAGGCCACGCCCTTCCTCTCATCCAGCGATGGATCCATGCAGGGGCATCAATGCCCGGCCATCTCAATGGAGAAAGCTCTGCTCGACCATTTCATTCCAGAGGTTGCCAGGGAAGTCAGCCAAGGCTGTCTTTGGGGCTGCTTGGGAATCAGTATTTCCCCCTGCCCAATCCTGCTTCCTTTCCCACCCTTCCGCAGGAGATGGTCCCAACAGCATCATTTATAAATAATAAACATCTGTGCTAAATGGCACCCAAGAGGCTTTTCCTAGGTGGTCCAACCTGCAACAATCACCATTGCTGACATTTTTCAAACATTAGGCTTTAACGATGGCCAGACAGGGTGCTAAGTGTAAGGCACACATTATCTCAATTCACTGCACAAAATCCATAAAGAGTGTGCTCTTACACACATGTAACAGATGAGGACACTGAGGCTCAAGGACTCTAAGCAACTTCTTTGTAAGTGATGAATTTGGGACTTTGAACCCAGCTCTCAGGGTACCAAATCCCTATCTCTAAACCGTATGCTCTTCTGTTTTTCTGATGTGCAGGATCAGATGTTTTCATGGGGATGACTGCATGTCAGTTTAGAGTAGATTTTGTGTTCCCAAAGGTGAATTGGGAAGGCAGTCTATGGTTGTTGCTGCTTAGTCACTAAGTCATGTCCAACTATTGTGACCCCTGTGGACTGTCTAGACTCCTCTGTCCATGGACGTTCCCAGGCAAGGATGCTGGAGTGGGTTGCCATGCCCTCCTCCAGGGGATCTTCCCAACCCAGGGACTGAACCCAAGTCTCTTGTGTCTCCTCAGCTGGCAGGCAGATTCTTTACCACAGTGCCAGCAGTTACTTAAACTGAAATGCATACCACTAAATAAAAGAAGCTAATTAAAAAGGGTTGCAAAATGTTTGATTTCAACCATATGACATTATGGAAAAGGCATAGCTACGCAGACAGGAACAGATAAGTGTTGCCAGGGCTGGGGGAGGGGAGGAATGAATAGGTGAAGACAGGACTTTTAAGGCAGTGAAAATATTCTATATCCTGTGTCTCCAGCCCCTGAGCTATGGACCCATACTGGCTCATGGCCTGTTAAAAACTGACAACATAGCAGGAAGCGAGTGGCGGGCAAGTGAGCAAAGTTTCATCTGTATTTCCAGCCTCTCCCCATCACTCATATTACCACCTGAGCTCAGGAAAACGAGCTCAGGGATCCCACTGATTCCACATTATGGTGAGCCGTAAAATTATTTCATTATACACCACAATATAATAATAATAGAAATAAAATATACAGTAAATGTGATGGGCTTGAATCATTGCAAAACCATTCCCCCACCTCCCAGTCCACAGAAAAATTGTCTTCCATGAAATCGGTCCTTGGTGCTAAAAAGCTTGGGCACCACTGCTCTATATGAGCCCATCATGATGGATACATGTCGTTATACATTTGTCCAAATGCATAAGATGTACAGCACCAGGAGAGAACTCTAATGTAAACTGTGTCCTTTGGATGACAATGATGTGTTGGTGTAGCTTCATCAGTTGTAACAAATGCACCATCTGGTGGGAGATGTTGGTGGTGGGGAAAATTGTGCACATGTGTGGGTAGCAGGGAGATGGAAATCTCTGTACCTTCCCCTCAATTTTGCTGTGAACCTAACACTTCTCTACAAACAAAGTTTAAATAAAGTATCTATTGAGTATATAGAATGTTTAAATAAAAAATATTATATATTTTATTATTCATAAATTATGGGTTTATGGCTCTTCTCCATATAATATATAATAAACTTCAGATAGCCTACAGTTGAATATCAATACACCACTGTTGAATGTATTATTTTGGACATCTAATTAATTCTAATCTGGAATGGCAACCACTCCAGTACAATTGTCTAGGAAATCCCAGGGTCAGAAAATCCTGGTGGACTACTGTTCATGGGATCGCAAAAGAGTCAGCCATGACTTCGCAGCTGAGCATGAATTAATTCTAATACATGCATACATGGTTTCTTTTTTAAAAAAATTCTTGGTAGGGCAATGAGTGAAGTGAAGTGAAGTGAAATTGCTCAGTCATGTCCGACTCTTTGCAACCCCATGGACTGTAGTCTACCAGGTTCCTCCATCCATGAGATTCTCCAGGCAAGAATACTGGAGTGGGTTGCCATTTCCTTCTCCAGGGGATCTTCCCGACCCAGGGATCGAACCTGGGTCTCCCACATTGCAGGCAGACGCTTTACCCTCTGAGCCACCAATAGCATACATTAAATATGTATGTGTAACCGACAAATATTTGTGGAATGACTTTATAGGAAAATAAAAGCCAATTCATCACACATTTGATCAAATACATGTAGCCTTTCCTTCTATGCAACTGCTATGTACTCATACTTTCTATAGGGCAATGAAAAATGTGTAAAACTAGTTATTGGTTAGAGTAGTTTTAACCTGAAGAGTCATGCAGACAAAAAGATCCATAAATATTTATAGAATAAAGCATATTGTCTGAAATACAATTCTCTATTTCATCATACATATTTGGTTCTTTCATGACTCAAGCACAGAATGACTTTTAGGTAAAATATCTCATTCTTTAGAAAAGAAACTCACTGATTCAAGACATAAGAGGTTTAGTATTGAGTTACTACTTTATCCATGTAGAGCTGGATCAGTCAATGCCCATGGCATCTTGGGCATCCCAAAGTCTGAAGGGGGACTGGGATCCCTGAGTCCAGCCATTCCCCAACCCAGGGGATGGTGGGAAGACATGGGTGGTGCTCAGATACAATTTGCATTACTTTGTGACGATGCTGTTGCCATTTCAGTTCTTTGAGTCCTTTGGATTATACAGAGAGTCCCAGTGTGGGTCTCATGTGTCTTGAACCACATTAACTGTTGTGAATCTCCCTTTTCACAAAAAGACAGCAGCTCTCAGCTCTGAGCCTTCAAGGGGAAGTGGTGGTGGTGCGGTCTCCAGCTATAGGTGAACAAGTTTGTTCTATAACCTTGATTTCATGGTTGTCCTCTAAGCTGTTGAGCCCCTCCAGATCCAGACTCCATCTTTCTTCCCTCTCCCCAGGGAGGTCTGACCTGTATGGACACCACCAGTGGGCTCCATGGTCCCCAGATACTTGTTGGATTTGGTTGTGAGACCCAGCAAGAGACAGGAAAGAGAGTGGAGTGTGACCAGTAAGGTCATCATCCCAGACTGGCTCTGTCGTGGCAGAGACAACTGATGTTCTAAAGGTGGCCACCTCACATGACTCTCATCTTCCAATTTATGGTGACTCTCCTGTCCTTGCCCCTTTAAGCCCATAGGTAGTTTCAGGGATGCTGATATTAGCTTCAAATTCCCTCATCGTCCCAAGCACTTCCCTATGCCTGGATTGTTGCCATTAGTTCCTTTGGGAATACGCTTCCCTCACGTTATCCTCTTTTGTGTAGTCTGGTGGAGACTCTGATAAATCTACTATTGACATCACTAATGTTTGGTATCCACTTGCTTTACTGACAGAAGAAAAGGCAGACTCAAGGTCAAGATCAGACCCAAGAACCTGAGTCTGCCCATAAAAGAGAACCCACAGTTCATCAGAGGCAAACACAGAACCTCCGACTATAATCTTCTCTATGAAAGTGTAGAGTTTTCTAGAACAAGGATAAATATGCTAGCTCCCATCCTCAGCCTCCTCAAGAATGGCAAGCACAGCTTCCAACCTTAAGGGAAAAGCAGAGCCTTTTGCCATGAGATGGAAAAGAAGTGAAAAATTGATGGTTCACAGCTGGATGCAACATGCAACCTTGTTATCTTGACTCACTGCATTGCGTGTGTGTGTGTGTGCATGCTCAGTTGCTCAGGCATGCCCTACTCTTTGCAGCCCCATGGACTGTAACCTGCCAGGCTCCTCCATTAATGGAATTTTCCAGGCAAGAGTACTGGAGTGGGTTGCCATTTCCTTCTCCAGGGGATCTGCTCGATCGATCCTGGGATCAAACCTTCCTCTCTTGTGTCTCCTGCACTGGCAGGTGGATTCTTTACCACTAGCACCACCTGGGAAGCGCCAAATCATGGCAGTAATTTTTTTTTTTTTTTTTTTTTTTGGCATTAATTCTTGTAAAAACATCTTGGATTGGCTGCCCAAATCTACAAACTGGAAATTTTCCTACTAAAACCCAGATTTCTGCATCCTCTTGAAATTGGAAGAACTGATCCAACTCAGGGCATTAGCCCTTCCTGAGACTGAGCAGGACTACCCTCCAGAATCGGGGCAGCACCTGTTTAGCTGTCATCCACCACTTCTCCAGAGGACTTTTGAGGTTGAGACCCAGGGGAAGGACAAGGTAGGAAGTGGGTTGTTGCTGGTCACTTGGGTCCCTCTGCTTCCCTGGGCTCTTGTCATCCTCAGGCCTGGCTGATGATTGGCCAAATCATCAGACTCGGATTCCGAGGGTGTCAGCAGTGGGAAGTGTGATTTCACGACTGTCTACCATATACTTCCTCCTTAGCAATATCCACCCCCCACCCAGATCAGCACTTCTTTTGAATCCCTTCTGCCTAGAATTGTATCCTTTTCTTTAATAACCGCCTTCCTCTGTTCCACTTAGGTTAGGCTAATACGATTTCCCTATCATTTCCCTGTTGCTCTGTCAAATAAATCCATTTTCTGTCACCTTGTATTTCGAGCCAAACCAAAAATATACACTAATCTTTAATTTATAACAATCCAGTGATGCCCGAATGTCATTAAATCATGTAGGACTAAAAGACAGGCTTAGTTGTTAATCCCAAGATGCATTCAGTAAGACCCACTTAATTTCACAGGTCTTCAGTGAGTTGAATAAAAACTAGCCATGTTGTTGGCTGCCAAGGGTATTAAATTGGTTAGGCTCTGTTAACACATCTGTTGTTGGTTCCCACATTTTCTTGGAGAGAACTTTTCTTATTTCAAAATGAAATATTTTGAAATATTTCAATATACTGCAGTAACTTTTGCTCTGAAAACTTAATCATAGAACTGCTCACATATTCTATGTTAAAGAACTGTATTCCACCTACCTCATTATAGGCATTTTATTCACCGAATGAAACAATGAAGCAGGAATATTGAAATTATATTAATTGCTTACACTCTTCCTATACACACACACACACACGTACACACACACACACATGTACACACACACACACACACACATAAGGCTTTCTGATGGCTCTGACGGTAAAGAACCTGCCTGCAATGCAGGATACCTGGGTTTGATCCCTTTTCGGGAATAGCCCCTATTCAACTCCTGCCTCACAAGAGGACATTCACTGGCAAGAGTGTTTCAAACTGAATCTAGAGAGCAGTTGACCAGCTGGGCAGCCTGAAGGAGATGTGGATAGCCAGGTTTGGCCAGCAGCAGCGAGCTTCCTGCAGGTAATAAATCTGCCCACTAGACATGGACCCAGTCCTCATGTCTTCTGCCTGGGAGAGGATCTGTGCTTGTTACAAGTGCCATGTAGGACAGAGGGGATGCTTGTAAACACGACAGTGGGGGATCCTTTGTCATGAGAGCCCTTTTAACAGGCACTAGTATCAGTGGCATTTCATCTCCTAGAATGAAGGCTGTAACAGGGATGGGGCTATCACATCTCCATGTAACGGTTTCCACTGAATACACAGATGCAGAAGATCATTGATCTGTTGGGAAGTTAAGGGACCACCTTCATTCTGGACTCTTCACTGCAAAATCACAAAAACCAAAGCAGTGAAAGAATTAAATGGGGGTTTTGGTTCTAAAACTGTATTCCCAGTAAAAGTGACTCTTTCAATATATATATTTTTAAAATTGAACACACACGGATGCACAGGCCCACATACACGTAGTGAAAAAATCTACTCAAAATTGATTTATTTCGTGAAGAAGTTGCTCTTTTTATAAATTGATTTGAGTCTGAGTTATAGCTGTTGAGCTGAAATATTTTAATCGGAAATGTTTTGCTCCCTGGGAAAGAGATCTAAAGGCTGTGAATTTTCCCAGTTGAGAGCATTACTTCTAGCCAATTAACTTGAGCACAGTTCAAGTTCTCCAGGACTGATGGGTCCCTCCCACACTTTCCCAGGCCATTATTGTTTGTAGATTTGTCCTCTAAATAATCTCAGAGGAGTGGGGGATGGGGCATGAGGGACCCAGGGAGGACAGAGGGTTTCTGAAACCCACTGTCTGCTTAGGGCCTCTGGTCCTTTCGGAATTCCGTTTCAGCAGAGGTGTAAGAAGTAAGCAGCACCCTCCATAGTGAGATGAGGGTCCTTCCCTCCCTGGTGTTTTCTATCAGGAGGGCAGGTTTCACAGCAGTAAGAAAAGAAATGGCAAATCTTTGTCCCACAAAGGCTCCGTGTCAAACAGCTGTCACTATTTGATGACTCAGGTTTCGATTTATGTCAGGCATGATGGAAAGTGGCTCCAGGAGTAATTTACAGTCCTGTGCCTCTGGCATCCACAGAGGGGAGGAACCCTAAGATGTAGTGCTTGGGGGTTTGCATGATTTAATGAACAACATGGTAAGCTCCTCAAAAAAGTCAAAGTGTTAGTTGCTTAGTCCTATTCTACTCTTGCCAGGCTCCTCTGTCCATGGGATTTCCCAGGCAAGAATACTGGAGTGGGTTGCCATTTCCTTCTCCAGGGATCTTCCCAAACCAGAGATCGAACCCCAGTCTCCCACATTGCAGGCATATTCTTTACAGCCTGGACCACCAGAGAAACCTTGGTGAGCTCCTGTAACACTGAAAGATTATCTAACAGCAAAGGAGGCTGGGAAATATTTTCTAACCCTAAAGGAATCTGGGAAATGTAGTCTAATCCCAAGGGAGGCTGGGAAATACGGTCCAGCCAAGCGTGGGACTAGGGGAAAATGAAGGGGGTTGGTGAAAACATTGTCCTTGTCACAACTCCAGGCTAAGGCCTTGAACTTGTGCAATCTTCTCTCCTAGCCAGTAGTTACTATGCTCCATTTCCCCTCATCCAAGTGTGTTCAGTGGGGGCTGGTCCATTTCATGTACAGAAGCCAAGTAATGGCCATATCCTACTTTCTTTAGAGGCAAAGGAAGCTTTTTCTATTCGCTTCCTTGGAGCTCACCCTGGAGAAAAGTGAGAATTGTCAGACTATCCAAATGAGAGACCCTCCTGTAGGACCTCCGTCTTATCAGACTCGAACATTCTTTAATGGTTTGAACAAACAGGGGAAGCAAGGATCAAATAATTAATTGCTTAAGTTGATGAGGGTATAGCACCTGCTTTTCATCCAGCTTCAGACCTCAATTCAGGGAAAAGCAACAACACTCTTTAAACAGAAAATTAAATCTAATCTATACACGTAGATCTGAAAATAAAAACTCCACTCCTCTTGTAATTATCACTATAGCTCAGTGTTTATCAGATAGTGATCATAGGACTGGCATAAGAAAGTGGTTACTTTTAGAATCCCAACCACCTAGAAATTCAATCAGCTGCCTTTTGAAGTGGATGAGTGTGAGAATCTTCACAACAACCAGTTTGCCATTTGCAATAAGAGAGCTGCATGGAGGGCCCTGAATGAGTAGACTCAGATTAGAATCAGACATTCTGGGAACTTCCCTGCTGGTACAGTGGCTAAGACCCTTCACTCTCAATTCAGGGGAACACCCGATCAGGGAACTAGATCCCACATGTTCCAACTCAGAGATTCCACATGCCACAACTAAGACCCAGTGCAGCCGAATAAATAAATAAATACATTTTTTAAAAGACATCTTAAAAAGTCTTAGTCTGTTCATTTGTTAAGGCTTTCTGTTTTGCTTTGTTTTTTAATCAGGTATGAAGGTGTTTGCTTCCATGGTGGTTCGGTGGTAAAGAATTCATCTGCCAACGCAGGAGATATGGGTTCAATCCCTGAGTTGGGAAGACACCAGGAGAAGGAAATGGCAACCCACTCCAGTATTCTTGCCTGGGAAATCCCATGGACAGGGGAGCCTGGCACGCTACAGTCTATGGAGTTGAAAAGAGTCAGACATGACTTAGAGAATGAATAACAACCATAACATGAAGGGGTTTAAGTGACCACATATCTTACTCCACATCATGGTTATAGGATCACCCAAGGCCCCTATCTCACCATGGTTTCCCTTACATAGTTCCTATCGTTATGACACCTGACACACAAGAATCCCCCTTTCTGATGCA
The DNA here is from genome assembly GCF_023091745.1 of Budorcas taxicolor. Taxonomy (NCBI): domain Eukaryota; kingdom Metazoa; phylum Chordata; class Mammalia; order Artiodactyla; family Bovidae; genus Budorcas; species Budorcas taxicolor. The sequence goes on along the minus strand of NC_068926.1, from coordinate 49,154,578 downwards.
TTTCAGATTATGCCTTCTGCTCAGCTTTGAAAAGAACATGGTGATGTGTGGATATGTGCACTTTAAAAAAATTATTTATTTATATTTGGCTGTGTCAGATCTTAGTTGGGGCATGTAGAATGTTTTTTTTGTTTGTTTGTTTTTTAGTTGCAACATTCAAACTTTTAGTTGTGGCATCTGGGTTCTAGTTCCCTGACCAAGGATCAAACCCAGGCCCCCTGCAATGGGAGCTCAGACTCTTAGCCATCTATCCACCAGGGAAGTCCAGATGTGTGCATTTTTAAAGTTACCCAAACATCATTCACTCCAGGTCTTCATGTTGTGTTTTACAGTCTTAATGCTCAGAAATGTGCTCTGAAAAGCTCCCCAGGCTGCTGTCAGCTCCTCTGGTTTACTTCTTCTGCCAAATTCCAGCTGATGAAGTTGGCTCACCAACCCTGTCCTCACCTAAACAATCCCGGCTCCTGGTGATTCCTCAGCCCTCAGATTTTTTGATGCCTTAAATCTGTAGTCCAAGCAGAGAAAAAACTATTCATAACTATTTGTTTTGTCTTTGTTCTGAAACTTATAAAATTAACATTGCAAAGATGACTTTTACAGAAGCCTTAAAGTTCAACCTTTAATATTCTGTTTATAAATCTGTTTTATAACATTTAAACGATGATTTTAATAAGTTAGTAGATTCCTTTAAATATTTCAAAACACGTTCATAAATTTCATGTATCTGGCTTCCTTTAAAGCAATGTATATGCTTCATTAACATGGAAAGCTTTCTTAAATACTTAAACAGCCTTAGCAACTATAATATTAATAAATAAACTTACAAAAGACTCTCAATTTTTTGTAAGCATTCCAATCTTGTGCATACTTAAGGAACTTATACTTTTTCTCTTTCCTTTTTATTTTTTAAGTTATGAAAGTATGATAACACAGTCACAGGAGACTTAGAAAATACAGAACATAGTTACATCTAGTTCTATCTACTATACAATTATTTTTAAGTAGATACATTGACACTTTTAGTTGGAGTTTCAATATGAAGCCTTCAAAAATTAATAGAAATGAATATACAGAAAAGTAGATGGATATAGTAGCCCTGAAAGGCACCATGAGCCAATTCAACATAATTAATATTTATACAATTTTCACACAACAGTAGGATACAAATTCTATTCAGGTAGAGAGGTTATACTTTTCCATTTAAAATTCCAAACAAAAAATCTATAGCTAAATTCTCTGTGTTGGCTGGAATCACATCTGAAATCTTACCTAATGTGACAAATGATCTTAAATATTATAAACACAAAATATTTCCCAACAATACTTAAGCTTAACACAAAATTATTAGTAACAGGTTTGATTTACTTAACAGTATGCACTTTAATTATTACCCTTTCTGGATTTTAAACTCACTAAGGAAATAATTTTACCATTTCCAGCAAACTGAGGTTACAGACCTAAACAAATGCCTTCATCATCTCATAGTAATTAGGACTTTCTTCTCTATGGGCCACGAGGGCTTGTTGACAAAAAATTTTTGACTGGAACTGATGATCTGAAGCCTCCAAACACCTAGATTCTTACCACTTACACAACATTCAGGATTTTTCTAGAATATTCCATCCCTTCCAAGTGGATGCCTTCTGTAAGCCACCTATTAGCTAAATCCAGCTGGAGTTTAAACCGTGTCCATCAGGTTGCTTCACCTCTGATTGGATTGAACTGGTCTATGGACGACTCCATCTGTTCTGATTTCTTGCCGTGTTCCTCCTGCCTGGAAGAGCCAATACACTTTCAGGTGCTGGGATGACCTCCATTTGGATTCACTCTTTCCCTCACGCTTAGCTTGTATACCAGCATGCTCAGTCACTAAGTAGTGTCCGACTCTTTGTGATCCCATGGAATGTAGCCCACTGGACCCCTCTGTCCATGAGATTCTCCAGGCAAGAATACTGGATTGGGTAGCTATTCCCTTCTCTAGGTGATATTCTTGACCCAGAGATCAAACTCGCATCTCTTATGTCTCCTGCATTATTTACCAAGAGGATTCTTTACTGCTGAGCCACATGGGTAGCCCCATGCTAAGCTTATAGTCCTTGAATGTCTGAGATATTCCCAAACACTGGTGTATCCGCAGCTTCCTCTGCCCACTCTCACCTCTATATGACTGTGATGCTCTTTTTCTTTTTTAATTGAAGGATAATTGCTTTGCAGAATTTTGTTGTTTTCTGTCAAACCTCAACATGAGTCAGCTATAGGTATATATATAGCCCCTCCGTTTTGAACCTCCCTCCCATCTCTCACCCCATCCCACCCCAGTTTCCTGAGCCATACAGCAAATTCCCATTGGCTATTTATTTTACATATGGTAATGCACATGTTACTCTTTCCATACATCCCACCCTCTCCTCACCTCTCTCTATGTCCATAAGTCTATTCTCTATGTCTGTTTCTCCATTGCTGCCCTGTGAATAAATTCTTCAGTACCATTTTTCTAGATTCTGTATATATGTGTTAGAATATGGTATTTATCTTTCTCTTTCTGATTCACTTCACTCTGTATAATAGGTTCTAGGTTCATCCACCTCATCAGAACTGACTCAAATGTGTTCCTTTTTATGGCTGAGTAATATTCCATCGTGTATATGCACCACAACTTCTTTATCCATTCATCTGTCGATGGACATCGAGGTTGCTTCTATGTTCTAGCTATTGTAAATAGTGGTGCATTGAACAATGGGATACATGTGCCTTTTTCGATTTTGATTTCCTCAGGGTATATGCCTAGGAGTGGGATTGCTGGGTCATATGGTGGTTTTATTCCTAGTTTTTTAAGGAATCTCCATACCGTCTTCCATAGGGGTTGTATCAATTTACATTCCCACCAACAGTGCAAGAATGTTCCCTTTTCTCCACACCGTCTCCAGCATTTATTGTTTGTAGGCTTTTTGATGATGGTCATTCAGACCAGTGTGAGATGACATCTCATTGTGGTTTTGATTTGCATTTTTCTAATAGTGAGCGATGTCGAGCATCTTTTCAAGTGTTTGTTAGCCATCTGCATGTCTCCTTTGGAGAAATGTCTGTTTAAGTCTTTTTCCCACTTTTTGATTGGGTTGTTTGTTTTTCTGGCATTGAGTTGTATGAGCTGCTTGTATATTTTGAAAATTAATCCTTTGTCAGTTGTTTCATTTGCTATTGTTTTCTCCCATTCTGAGGGTTGTCTTTTCACCTTGCTTATAGTTTTCTTTGCTGTGTAAAATCTTTTAAGTTTAATCAGGTCCCACTTGTTTACTTTTGTTTTTATTTCCACTACTCTAGGAGGTGGGTCATAGAGGATCTTGCTTTGATTTTTGTCATGGAGTGTTCTGCCTATGTCTTCCTCTAAGAATTTTATAGTTTCTCTGTTTTTACATTTAGGTCTTTAATCCATTTTGAGTTTATCTTTGTGTATGGTGTTAAGAGTGTTCTAATTTCATTCTTTTACATGTAGCTGTCCAGTTTTCCCAGGACCATTTATGGAAGAGGCTGTCTTTGCCCCATTGTATATTCTTGCCTCCTTTGTCAAAAATAAGGTACCCGTAGGTGCATGGGTTTATTTCTCGGCTTTCTATCTTGTTCCATTGGTCTATATTTCTGTTTTTGTCCCAGTATCATACTGTCTTGATGACTGTAGCTTTGTAGTATAATATGAAGTCAGGAAGGTTGATTCTCCAGCTCCATTCTTCTTTCCCAAGACTGCTTTGGTTATTGGGGGTCTTTTATGTTTCCATATGAATTGTGAAATTCTTTCTTCTAGTTCTGTGAAAAATGCCATTGGTAATTTGACAGGGATCACATTGAATTTGTAGATTGCATTTGCTAGTATAATCATTTTTCACAATATTGATTCTTCCTACCCAGGAGTATGGAATAACCCTCCATCTGTTTATGTAATCTTTGATTTCTTTCATTAGTGTCTTATAATTTTCTGTGTACAGTTCTTTTCTTAGGTAAGTTTATTCCTAGATATTTAATTCTTTTTGTTGCAATGGTGAATGGGATTAATTCCTGAATTTCTCTTTCTGATTTTTCATTGTTAGTATATAGAAATGAAAGTGATTTCTGTGTATTGATTTTGTATCCTGAAACTTTGCTAAATTCACTGATTAGCTCTAGTAATTTTCTGATACTATCTTTAGGGTTTTTTATGTACAGTATCTTGTCATCTGCAAACAGTGAGAATTTTACTCCTTCCTGATCTGGTTTCCTTTTATTTCTTTTTCTTCTCTGATTGCTATAGCTAGGACTTCCAGAACTATGTTGAATAATAGTGGTGAAAGTGGACACCCTTGTCTTGTTCCTGATCTTAGGGGGAATGCTTTCAGTTATTCACCACTGAGAATAATATTCGCTGTAGGCTTATCACATATGGCCTTTACTATATTGAGGTAGGTTCCTTCTATGCCTATTTTTTGAAGAGTTTTAATCATAAATGAGTGTTGAATTTTGTCAAAGGCGTTTTCTGCACCTATTGAGATTATCACATGATTTTTATCTTTTAGTTTGTTAATATGGTGTATCACATGGATTGATTTGCATATATTGAAGAATCCTTGCATTCCTGGAATAAACCCAACTTGATCATGATGTGTGAGCTTTTTGATTTGTTGCTGAATTCTGTTTGCCAAAATTGTGTTGAAGATTTTCACATCTATGTTCATCAGTGATATTTGGTTTTGGTTAGGTTGCCTACTTGATGTTTTTCTTGTTTCTTTTGATTTCTTCAGTAACCTGCTGGTTATTTAGAAATGTGTTGTTTAATTTCCATGTGTTTGTGCTTCTTACAGTTTTTTTTTTCTTCTTGTAATTGATATCTAGTCTCACAGTGTTATGGTCAGAGAAGATGCCTGATACAGTTTCAATTTTCTTAAATTTACTGAGGTTTGATTTGTGACCAAAGATGCGGTCTATCCTGGAGAATGTTCCATGGGCACTTGAGAAGGACATGTATTCTTCTGCATTTCAGTGGAATGTTCTGAAGATATTGATAAGATCCATCTCATCTAATGTATCATTTAAAACTTGTGTCTCCTTATTAGTTTTCTGTTTTGATGATCTGTCCACTGGTGTGAGTGGAGTGTTAAAGTCTCCTACTATTATTGTGTTACTGTTGATTTCTCCTTTTATATCTGTTAGTGTTTGTCTTATGTATTGAGGTGCTACTGTGTTGGGTGCATAGATATTTACAATTGTTATGTTTTCCTCTTGGATTGATCCCTTGATCATTATGCAGTGTCCTTTCTTATCTCTTGTAAGCTTCTTTATTTTAAGGTCTATTTCTTCTGAGATGAGAATTGCTATTCCAGCTTTCTTTTGCTTCCCTTTTGCATGGAATGTATTTTTCCATCCTCTCACTTTCAGTCTATATATGTCTTTAGGTCTAAAGTGGGTTTCTTGTAGACAGCTTATATATGATCTTGTTTTTGTATCCATTCAGCCAGTTTGTGTCTTTTGGTTGGAGCATTTAATCAATTTACATTTACAGTAATCATTGATATATATGTTCCTATTGCATTTTCTTAATTGTTTGGGGTTGATTTTGTAGATTTTTTTTTCTTCTCTTGTATTTCTTGACTACATGAATCCCTTTAACATTTGTTGTAAAGCTGATTTGATGGTACTGAATTCTCTTAACTTTTACTTGTCTGAGAAGCTTTTTATTTCTCCATCAATTTTGAATGAGATCCTTGTCAGGTACAGTAATCTTGGTTGTAGATTTTTCCCTTTCAGTACTTTGAATATATCCTGCCATTCTCTTCTGGCCTGCAGAGTTTCTGCTGAAAGATCAGCTGTTAGGAGTATGGGGTTTCTCTTGTATGTTACTTGTTTGCTTCTCCCTTGCTGCTTTTTTTTTCATTTTTTTCATTTTTACTTTATTTTACTTTACTGTATTGGTTTTGCCATACATTGACATGAATCTGCCACGGGTGTACATGAGTTCCCAATCCTGAACCCCACTCCCACCTCCCACCCCATATCATCTCTCTGGATCATCCCCGTGCACCAGCCCCAAGCATCCTGTATCCTGCATTGAACATAGACTGGCGATTCGTTTCTTACATGATAGTATACATGTTTCAGTGCCATTCTCCCAAATCATCCCACCCTCTCCCTCTCCCACAGAGTCCAAAAGTCTGTTCTATACATCTGTGTCTCTTTTGCTGTCTCACATACAGGGTTATCATTACCATCTTTCTAAATTCCATATATATGTGTTAGTATACTGTATTGGTGTTTTTCTTTCTGTCTTACTTCACTCTGTATAATTGGCTCCAGTTTCATCCATCTCATTAGAACTGATTCAAATGTATTCTTTTTAATGGCTGAGTAATACTTCATTGTGTATATGTACCACAGCTTTCTTATCCATTCATCTGCTGATGGACATCTAGGTTGTTTCCATGTCCTGGCTATTATAAACAGTGCTGCGATGAACATTGGGGTACATGTGTCTCTTTCCATTCTGGTTTCCTCGGTGTGTATGCCCAGCAGTGGGATTGCTGGGTCATATGGCAGTTCTATTTGCAATTTTTTAAGGAATCTCCACACTGTTCTCCATAGTGGCTGTACTAGTTTGCATTCCCACCAACAGTGTAAGAGGGTTCCGTTTTCTCCACACCCTCTCCAGCATTTATTGCTTGCAGACTTTTGGATTGCAGCCATTCTGACTGGTGTGAAATGGTACCTCCTTGTGGTTTTGATGTGCATTTCTCTGATAATGAGTGATGCTGAGCATCTTTTCATGTGTTTGTTAGCCATCCGTATGTCTTCTTTGGAGAAATGTCTATTTAGTTCTTTGGCCCATTTTTTGATTGGGTCATTTATTTTTCTGGAATTGAGCTGCATATGTTGCTTATATATTTTTGAGATTAGTTGTTTGTCAGTTGCTTCATTTGCTATTATTTTCTCCCATTCAGAAGGCTGTATTTTCACCTTGCTTATAGTTTCCTTTGTCATGCAGAAGCTTTTAATTTTAATTAGATCCCATTTGTTTATTTTTGCTTTTATTTCCAGTATTCTGGGAGGTGGATCATAGGGGATCCTGCTGTGGTTTATGTTGGAGAGTGTTTTGCCTATGTTCTTCTCTAGGAGTTTTATAGTTTCTGGTCTTATGTTTAGATCTTTAATCCATTTTGAGTTTATTTTTGCATGTGGTGTTAGAAAGTGATCTAGTTTCATTCTTTCACAAGTGGTTGACCAGTTTTCCCAGCACCACTTGCTAAAGAGATTGTCTTTACTCCGTTGTATATTCTTGCCTCCTTTGTCAAAGATAGGTGTTCATAGGTGTGTGGATTTATCTCTGGGCTTTCTATTTTGTTCCATTGATCTATATTTCTGTCTTTGTGCCAGTACCATACTGTCTTGATGACGGTGGCTTTGTAGTAGAGCCTGAAGTCAGGCAAGTTGATTCCTACAGTTCCATTCTTCTTTCTCAAGATTGCTTTGGCTATTCGAGGTTTTTTGTATTTCCATACAAATCTTGAAATTATTTGTTCTAGTTCTGTGAAAAATACCACTGGTAGCTTGATAGGGATTGCATTGAATCTGTAGATTGCTTTGGGTAGTATACTCATTTTCACTATATTGATTCTTCCGATCCATGAACATGGTATATTTCTCCATCTATTAGTGTTCTCTTTGATTTCTTTCATCAGTGTTTTATAGTTTTCTATATATAGGTCTTTAGTTTCTTTAGGTAGACATATTCCTAAGTATCTTATTCTTTTTTTTGCAATGGTGAATGGAATTGTTTCCTTAATTTCTTTTTCTACTTTCTCATTATTAGTGTATAGGAATGCAAGGGATTTCTGTGTGTTGATTTTATATCCTGCAACTTTATTATATTCATTGATTAGCTCTAGTAATTTTCTGGTGGAGTCTTTAGGGTTTTCCATGTAGAGGATCATGTAATCTGCAAACAGTGAGAGTTTTACTTCTTCTTTTCCAACTTGGATTCCTTTCATTTCTTTTTCTGCTCTGATTGCTGTGGCCAAAACTTCCAGAACTATGTTGAATAGTAGCGGTGAAAGTGGGCACCCTTGTCTTGTTCCTGACTTTAGGGGAAATGCTTTCAATTTTTCACCATTGAAGATAATGTTTGCTGTGGGTTTGTCATATATTGCTTTTATTATGTTGAGGTATGTTCCTTCTATTCCTGCTTTCTGGAGAGTTTTTATCATAAAAGGATGTTGAATTTTGTCAAAGGCCTTCTCTGCATCTATTGAGATAATCACATGGCTTTTATTTTTCAATTTGTTAATGTGGTGAATTACATTGATTGATTTGTGGATATTGAAGAATCCTTGCATCCCTGGGATAAAGCCCACTTGGTCATGGTGTATGATCTTTTTAATGTGTTGCTGAATTCTGATTGTCAGAATTTTGTTAAGGATTTTTGCATCTATGTTCATCAGTGATATTGGCCGGTACTTTTCTTTTTTTGTGGCATCTTTGTCAGGTTTTGGTATTAGGGTGATGGTGGCCTCATAGAATGAGTTTCCCTTGCTGCTTTTAATATTCTTTCTTTGTGTTTCAGTCTTTGTTAGTTTGATTAAGTATGTGTCTTGGTGTGTTTCTCCTTGAGTTTATCCTGTATGGGACTCCTTGTGCCTCTTGAAATTGATTGACTATTTCCTTTTCTATGTTGGGAAAGTTTTCAACTATAATCTCTTCAAAAATTTTCTCATTCCCTTCCCTTTTTCTCTCCTTCTTCTGGGACCCCTATAATTCGAATGGTGGTGCATTTGATATTGTCCTATAGGTCTTTGAGACTATCTTCAGTTCTTTTCATTCTTTTTACTTCATTCTGCTCTTCAGAAGTTATTTCCACCAACTTATCTTCCAGCTCACTGATTCATTCTTCTGCCTCAGATATTCTGCTATTGATTCCTTCTAGAGTATTTTTAATTTCAGTAACTGCATTGTTTGTCTCTGTATGTTTATTCTTTAATCCTTCTAGGTCTTTGTTAATTGATTCTTGCTTTTTCTCCATTTTGTTTTCAAGGCTTTTGATCATCTTTACTATCATTATTCTGAATTCTTTTTCAGGTAGTTTGCCTATTTCCTCTTCATTTATTTGGACTTCTGTGTTTCTAGTTTGTTCCTTCATTTGTGTAGTAGTTCTCTGCCTTTTCATTATTATTTTTTTAACTTATCATGTTTGGGCTCTCCTGTTCCCAGGCTTCAAGGTTAAATTCTTTCTTCCTTTTGGTTTCTGCCCTCCTAAGGTTGGTCCAGTGGTTTGTATAAGCTTGAGATTTGTGCTGAGTTTTTGTTTATTTGCTTGTTTGTTTGTTTTTCCGTTGACACGAAAGGCTGAGTGAGGTGGTAATCCTGTCTGCTGATGATTTGGTTTGTATTTTTGCTCTGTTTGTTGTTTAGATGAGTTGTCCTGCACAGGGTGCTATGGTGGTTGGGTGATGCTGGGTCTTGTATTCAAGTGGTTTCCTTTGCATGAATTCTCACTATTTGATACTCCCTAGCACTAGTTCTTTGGTAGTCTAGGGTCTTGGAGTCAGTGCTCCCACTCCAAAGGCTTAGGGCTTAATCTCTAGATCTTTTGTGTGGCTACTCTTCATCCTGCTTTTCTAGAGGCAGAATTATGTGATGGAAAGAAGAGGTAGGCAACCAACCTTTCTGAGCCTCAGTGTCTCTTTGTCCCTCTATCCTACATACCAGATGTGGTAGGAGCTGTGTGAAGAGGATGGTGCAGCAGCTGTGGCAGGAGAACTGAGCTCAGTGCCATTGTGTGGAGGCAGGGGGGCGAGGCGGGATGTGAAGGAGTACACCCTGTGCCTGCGTGGAGGGCTGCCTGATGCGGTGGTGTGGCAGGGAGGTGTGAAGTCTGTGATGCTCTTATGACAATCTCTACTGTCCTCCTTTTAAAACTTTACTTATCCTTCTTCAGTGTGGGCATAACCTCTTGATGAGTGGAGTGCCCAAATATTTGTGGATCTTTTTAACAGTCTCCACACCTTCCACTGATGCAGTGGTGATATCATTGAGCAGTAACAAAATAATAATGGTAACTGCCACAATTGCGGTTTATTGAAATGCAAAGTTTTTTAAAGACAGTGAGTTAACAGTGCTATTCCATAAAAAAAAAAGTTGGCATTAAAGGGAGATGAAGTATAATGTTTTACTTGTTTTAATAAGTAGTGGGTGCTTGTACGCATGTATTACATTTCTTCTATTAATGAAATACATTCTTAATGTTGAGTTTAGAAATAGTGATAAAGTGAATTCACTCCACTGAGCTGACGTTTTAGAATCAGTTGAAGTCTAAAGTAATAATAGAGTCTTGAGACTCCTCTGGTGGTCCAGTGGCTAAGACGTCATGCTCCCAGTGCCTGGGGGCCCAGGTTCAATCCCTGTCAGGGAACTTGATCCCACATGCCACAACTGAGAGTTCCCATGCTGCAATGATGATCAAAGATCCCGTGTGCCACAGCGAAGACCCAGTGCAGCCAAATAAATAAAATAAGGTCTTAAGACTATTAAAGCTTCATGTGTGCTCACTCATGTCTGACTCTTTGTGACCCCAAGGACTATAGCCTGCCAGGTTCCTCTGTTCATGAAATTTTCCAGGCAAGAATACTGCAGTGGGTTGCCATTTCCTTCTCCAGGAGTTCTCAACCCAGGGATCCAAGCTGAATCTCCTGCATCAACAGGTAGATTCTTTACCACTGCGCCACCTTGGGAGCCCCTTAAGACTATTGGTTATAAGCAAATCACCAGGGCCAACCAGGATCTTAAGATTTCAGTTGCTATGCTAATATGTGTCAGTTTCATTCTCAGAGGGTAAAGCGTCTCCTTGCAATGCGGGAGACCTGGGTTCAATCCCTGGGTTGGGAAGATCCCCTGGAGAAGGAAATGGCAACCCACTCCAGTATTCTTGCCTGGAAAACCCCATGGATGGAGAAGCCTGGTAGGCTACAGTCCATGGGGTCACAAAGAGTCAGACACGACTGAGCGACTTCACTTCACTCATTAGATGACAGGAAGTACAGGCAAGTGACAGGTCACCCTTCAGTTTCATTTGGCATAACTCAGGGACAATCTCAAACATGGAAACTGACCTGGATTTGATCTCAGGTAGTCCCTTTCCATGTAAAATTGTTTCTCCTTCATAAAGATACTCTTTGCTGCCCATTCTTTTCCCTACTCCCTGGTATTTCCACTCATCCCAGCCCTAGTCACTCCCTTCACTTAAATCCATGTCTGGAGCCTCAATTCAGTCCCCACCTCCAGCCTGTACCTAGCAGACAGTTGGCCCTCCTTGATGTTTCCATAGCACCCTGGGCACATGTTATCCGATTCACATTACGCTGTGCTATCAGCATGCCTCTGTACATCTATTTTTCTCACCAGAATGTGGGGCCCTAGGGGGTAAGGACTACATTGGATCAATTCACCTCTGAGCCTCCATCTGATAGAGTACATGGCATAGAATACTCATCCAATAAATCTTTATCTATTACAAAGAGGGGCAACTGGGATCTTGGATGAAACATGTACATCAAAATAGTCTCCTTAATGGGCCTCAAAAGAGTAGCATCATTAACTTGATAGAGAGCATGGGAGAAAAAGTTGTGTCCTTGGATGAAAGCTCCCAGAAACAGCTAGCCCTTAAACAAATTGTGTGATTAGGTCAAAGAAGATACTAAGGGGGTAAAAAAAAAAAAAAAAAAAAAAAAGCTATTTTACATTTACCAAAAAAGAAAATGCATTTTTTACATATAAGGGCACTCAGTGTTTAAGGATTCAGAACTGATTCAGCAAATTAGATGAGGTTTCCTTTTAAGAGGTGATTAGTTATTCATACCAAGTGATATTTATTCTCTAGCTGCCTAGACATTTAAAATGATACTTTTGACAAGTAGAAAAATATGTTCCATGCTTTCCTTCTTAATAGACAAAATATCAACTTGAAATAATTTATTTGTTTGTACAACTCAAAGGGAACATAGAATAGGAATGAAAAATCTGTGAAGAAAGAAATTCCCTCTGGCTGTAAAAGAGTTACTTTTTTTTTTTTTTGGTTGTTTAAATAAAGCAAAGAAGACAAGCATAAAGGAAGGAAGGAAAGAAGGAAGGAAAGATGGGAGGAGGGGAGGGAAGAGGAGGGGGAGGAAGGTAGAGAGGAAAATTCTGGGGATAATCTATTAAGGAAATATTTTAGTGTCTTTCATGGGTAGCCAAGATAAAAGCAAGGAACAGCTTTCTCCCGGGTATAGTAATTATATGGATCTCATTGTCTTTAATCGATGCCACTAAAATTAGAAATAGACTCAAGAGGAGTTTAGATAAATACATAGATAATAGCCAGGAAATTTAAATGACTTTAAATTAAATTACTTTAAAGGTATTTCGTAAAAGCTTCTCTCCTACTTTTTCTTTCGAGGATGTCGTGCTGGAAATTCCACAGTAGCCTTTTTCTGGGACTAACTCTTTGACGCTGCCTTTCGTAATCAGTGCACCGAACTGAAGAGTGGCCACCCAAATCTCATGTCTCCAGTAATGCCACAGTGTGATCTTATTTGAAATAGAGTCTTTGCGGATGTGATCAGTAAGCGTGAATATAGTGGGCTGCTGCTGCTTAGTCACTCAGTCCTGTCCAGCTCTGTGTGACCCCAGGGGCTGTAGTCTGCCAGGCTCTGCTGTCCATGGGATGTTTCAAGCAGGAATACTGGAGTGGGTTGCCGCCTCCTTCTCCAGGGATAGTGGGCTAGGGTGGGTCCTAGATCCAGTACCAGTGTACCCATTTTATACAAAGAGAAAACCCAGAGGGATGGCCATGTGATGATGGAGGCAGAGATTGGCTGCAAGGAGGCAGCCACAAGCCAAGGAACGCCAGGAGCCCCAGAGGCTGGCAGAGGCAGGGAAGGTTCTTTTCTGGATCCTGCACAGGGAGCGTGGCCTGCCAATGTCTTAACTGCAAACATCAAGCCTCTAGAATAGTGAGGAAAAAAATTCATGCTGTTTTAAGACCCCAGTTTGTGGTCATCTGTGGCTGCAGCCTAAGAAGCTAATGCAGGACTTCCCTGATGGGCCAGTGGCTAAGACTCCATGCTACCAATACAGGGGACCCAGGTTCAACCCCTGGCCAGGGAACTAGATCCCACATGCCGCAACTAAAGACTTGGAAGAGCCAAATAAATAAAAATAAATATTTTTTAAAAAGTTAATGTGATCAGATTATAGAAGCTTCTGGAGAGACAGAGGCCCTGCTAGAATGTCTGAAGTGGGTACATCATATATAAGTGTCAGGGGATGTACAATAGTTAAGCACTTGGACACTGATTGGGAGGAGAAAAGTCCTTTCTTCTCTAAGAAGACAGGGAAATCACCTCCCTCCTGTGTGGCAAACAGATCATGGAGGAGCATGTGTATTTTAAGCACAAGTCCATCTTAACTACGGCCTCCCAGGTGACAAAGCATCCACCTGCAAATTCAGGAGAGTCAGAAGATGCAGGTCGATCCCCGGGTGAAGAAGGTCCCCTGCAGGAGGAAATGGCAACCCACTCCAGTATTCTTGCCTGAAAAATCCCATGGACAGAGGAGCCAGGTGTGTTACAGTCCATGAGGTTGCAAAGAATCATGGAGCACACACGCCATCTTAACCCCTCTTTGTTCTCTCTCTCACCTCATCTGTGCAGAAGAGAGACAGGAGATTGGAACAGGGCTTTAGAAAGCCAGGGTTCCCTATGCTTTGCCTCTGACAGTTCTTCAGCCCGCGTAAGCTCAGAGCTATTTACATGTACAGCTTCCTGGGAGGCGTGGTGCCTGCTCTGCCTGTGGAAGCAGAAGCAACCATGTTCCCTGGATCTGTGGGGACCATACTGACATGATGGCCCAAGGTGTGGATGGAGCAGGTGTGTACAGGTGCAGAGACCACCGGAACCCGGAGGTACAGACACAGTGGAAATAAAATCTTTCATCCCCAGGTGGTGCCAGTGGTAAAGACCCCGCTTGCCAATGCAGGAGACATAAGAGATGAGGGTTCCATCCCCGGGTGGGAAAGATTCTCTGGAGGAGGGCATGGCAATCCACTCCAGTATTCTTGCCTGGCAAACCCCATGGACAGAGGAGCCTCACGGGCTACAGTCCATGGCGTCGCAAAGAGTCAGACATGATCGAAGCGACTTAGCCTGCCTGTGTCAGTGAGGCCATAACAGAAAACAAAACAAAAATTAAGGACAAAGGTACTGTATTTGCCTTCCGGAGCCGATGTAACAAAGGTGACTTAGAACAACAGGAATTTATTCTCTTACTGTTCTGGAGGCTACAAGTCCAAACTCAAGGTGTCCACAGGGCTGTGCTCCCTCTGAAGGCACTGGGGAAGCGTGTGTCTCAGGCTTCCCTCCTAGCTTCTGGTAGATTTTTCACGTGCAGCAGCACAAACCCAGTCTTCATGTGGCCTTCCTCCTGTGTGGCTGTTTGTCTTTACATCCAAATTTCCCTTTTCATAAGGACACCAGTCATATTGGACGAGGCCTGCCCTCATGACCTCATTTTAACTTGATCTTCTGCCTTTCCCTTGTTTCCAAATAAGGTCCCATCAAGAGGTGATGAGGCCTTTTGGGGGCACACAATCCAACCTATAAAAGGTCCTAATCTCTACAAGCCTTTTTTTCCTTTCTTTCCCTGCACAGATTTGTCTCCATAATTTGAAACATATAACTTCAGGGCAATTCAGGTCCACTACTTATATAAAGGGGTTCCCTTGTAGCTCAGTCGGTAAAGAATCTGCCTGCAATTCAGGAGACCCAGGTTCGATTCCTGGGTCAGGAAGATCCCCTGGAGAAGGAAATGGCAACCCACTCCAGCATTCTTGCCTGGAGAATCCCCATGGACAGAGGAGCCTGGTAGGTTCCCAGTTCATGGGGTCGCAAGGGTCGGACACGACTTAGCAACTAAACCACCAAGCGCCACCAATTATATAAAGGATAATTAATTGATTAATAATTAAAATGTTGGAAGTTAGAGACAATCTGAAAACTCTAAACAGTGGTGTTAACTCCACTATTCGATTTCTGTGGCCTCAAGCAAATCAATTAACCTTTCTGAACTTCTCTCCCCTTGCTTGCAAAATGCAGCTAACAAGACACAAAGTTGTCATGAAGATTAAATAGGATTATCTGTTTAAGAACACCAGTAACATGGAAAACTGCAGCAAAAACTTCCCTTCTAGTTCCAATATTATTAATAAAATAGTCCTAATATTATTGATACGCCTAATCGTAACAGGAGGAATCTGGAGAAGGGCTGGAGGTTTAAGCACCCTGATGAAGGCAGGCATCGCCACCTGGTGGCAGCATCCTGTAGCGTGGGTGTGTGTTTTCCCCAAGGTGCACCAGCCTCATTTCAATTATCAGCTGAGAAAAACATAAGAATCGATTAAAAGTCATTGAACTTCACAATTGAAAGTATGAAAGGGAAAGTCCTGATGCTCAGGCTAAGCGCTGCTCAGAAGACTTCAAGAAGAAATTACCTTACCCTTTCCTCAACCATCCCTCTATATCCCTGTGGGAGGTGAAACCTGGGGGGAGTCAACCTTGGTCTGAATCAATTGTTCTTTTTGAATAAACTGCATTTTCTATCGTCCTCTCACCTATAGGGTCTTGTAGGAGGGTAATGTCTAATAAATTTTTGTCTAGTGAAATAATGAAGAATTTACTATTAATAATATCAATCCTTGATATTCGCTGAGCCCTTAGGATATGCTATTTCTGTTCTAAATGGAAACTCAGTATACAGGGATTACTCAGTTGTCTTGGGGACTGTGGCATAAAACAAAGAGAGTCCATGCTCAGAATATTTGAAGGAGTTGATAGGGGTAAAGAATCAAGACTAAACAATGACTTGGTAGAAGCTGATTTAAAAATGGGCTGACCAAGTGCACCACTGACCTTTGTAGATGCTGAATGATTGTAGATGCTGAATGATTGCATCAAAAAAATTGTTGTTCAGTCACTCAGTCGTGTCTTACTCTTTGTGACCCTGTGGACTGCAGCACGCCAGGCTTCCCTGTCCTTCACTATCTCCCAGAGTTGAATTTGCTCAAGCTCATGTCCATTGAGTCAGTGATGCCATCCAACTCTCTCATTGTCTGTTTCCCCCTTCACCTCCTGTCCTCAATCTTTCCCAGCATCAGGGTCTCTTCCAATGAGTCAAATCTTCACATCAGGTGGCCAAAGTATCAGAGCTTCAGCATCAGGTCCTTCAGTGAATATTCAGGGTTGATTTTCTTTAGGATTAACTGGTTTGATTGCCTTGCTGTCCAAGGGACTCTCAAGAGTCTTCAGCACTACAGTTCAAAGGCATCATCCCATTAAACAGAGACAGCTGATAATCATGGCAAATGATTTATAAATGTAATTCAGGAGCAGAAGCTTATAATTCACGCAGGACATATACATCCTCAGAGGAATGTGAGATTCAAGGTAAAACCATATCCCACATATACATCCTGGCAACAGGTAGGTCACTGAGCCCAGAAGTGCCTTCAAACCCCACATCATGGGCAGCAGCATGAGCTGATGGCTGGAAGAGTTGGTTGAATTCATGTTTTTGTTTTGTTTTATTTATTTATTTGTTTGTTTGCAGGGGTGGGGGTGGGGTCAGCAAGTGACATCTACTTGTATCCTCAAGGTATTCACCTAAAGACCTTTAAAATGAGCAAATTTACAGTATTATCATCCAAAGATATGCAAGCAACAGACAAGAACAGACAAGAACAACACAAGTGTCACGGTTCTGACTGGTACTGAGTTCAACTGGGATCAGATCTCTGGATTCCTGGGAAGTCAGTGCCTGAACCAATGAGGGGAACAAGGCGAGAAGATGCCTGAAAGATGCGTGACCCTGCAGTTTTCCTGGCGCCAGTTTGGAACCTGCCCATGTGACCCTTAACTAAACTTCCTCAAGACAAGCTGTCTTCTCCTGGAACTTTATTTGAGGGTGGCAGACAGCTGCCGCTTTTGCCTCATCTGAGGACGCATTCCTAATGCCTTCGCAGGATGAGCAGGGACCACAGAAGAGCAAGGCTGGATGAGGGGATCTCTGGGAAACTGGGATGAGTGTTCCCCATCCAACGGAGATGGATGGCAGCTGCTGTCTGGAAGGGCTGAGCACAACGTTGGCAGATCTTCCAGTTTTTCTAGAGAAGATAAGACTCTGGCTCTCAGTTGTTTCTTTTTAAGTTTTCAGAAGTTTATTTATTTATTTATTTTTTTGGCTCACTGGTCTTTGTTAGGGTGTGTAGGATTTCAGTTGCAGTGCACAGGCCTAGCTGCCCTGCAGCATGTGGGATCTTAGTTCCTGGACCAGGGATCGAACCTGTGTGTTCAGAATTGGAATGGGGATTCTTAACCACCAGGGAGGCCCTTCTCAATTGTTAAATGTTGTCAATGGTATATTGCCTCCTGCCAAAATACAAGACAAATAAAACACAGCTACTGGCCAGATTTCATACAGGAAAATTCTACACAGGATAGGACCCATCCACCTCTCGCCTACATAGTGAATTCTGGGATTCTAGTTGAAGTTGACCTTGATCTTATTCAGACTGACTTCTCCATGCTTATATTCTTCTGCTCCAATATTCTTCCATTGTTGATGGACAGACTTTTTTCCCTTAGGCTTGACTTTTCCTTAGGGGCACTTGTACTCACCGATTTCCTTCCTTTGCTGTTGTTTTCCTTTCTTGTGTGCCTCTTTTACAAATTCCCTGAGCATTTCTGTAAATATTGAGTTCTCCAGTCACACTACTATGAAACTCTTCCTTTTCTGGAGTTGTTCTCTTATCTATGACCTTATCATTTCCCCTTTTCTCCTGCTGGGCAAAGCTGCCATCTATTACAGAGACTGAAATGTCAGATGCATTTTCCTAGCTTTCTCTATAAGTATTGGTCCATAAGACAAATTCTGATCAAGGTGATTAACAGGACAGTTTCCTATTACTTTTGAGAAAGATTTTCTTCCCTGATGTAATGAAAGGCATGTGTAAGAAATTCTTTTATCCACTCCCTATTCTTCCTAGTTTAAAATGATGCTTTGTGAAGATGTGACGTCTGGGGCTATGGCAGCCGTCTTGCAACTATGAGGAAAGAAACTTTAGAATGAAAAAATATATATATGATGATAAATATTGAGTAAAAGAATGGAAGTAGACTGGATCCTCAATGATGCTCTTGGGCCATCACACCATTTCTGGGACTGCCTTCCTCTTAGATTCTTATCAATAAAATAATAACAAGCCCTATTGGTTCTGATACTTTTACTTGAGTATTTCATGGCTTGTTTTTGAAATCATCCTAACTGAAACATACCCCAATACTACTCACTATCTCCTTTAGCTCTTGGTATACATCTTACCACAGGGAACCTTGTACCTTCATGCATTCCCTCAAAGACTTTAAGTTCCTGAGAGCAGAGACTGTCATGTTGGCGTTTATGCCGCTTTCTGTTTTTATGCTCATTTCTTTCTATATTTATGTGCTGTGCTATCTGTTAAAGTATGTATTCCTTGGCATATATGATCAGGATGGACCTGGTTTCCCCACCTACCATACTTCACTCACTGTCTGGTGCCAGGAGCAGATATATGCATATACGCAACACATCATTAGTCACTTCCTGGCCACTTTGATTCAAGGACAGATATATATCACAATCATAGGCAAAGAAACTCAATTCCAAGGCTTTGGTAGAATTGATAAGATGGAGGAAAATAAGGAAATCTTACTTCTGGGCTTACTGAAGTTTTTATGAATAAATTCAAGGGGAATGGCCCAGCAAGAATGGAATCCACAGACAGAAGAGAACAGTCAAAGATACAGAGGGAGAAAAACCTGTTTGAGTGTCAGTGAAAATCTATGTGTGCTTAAACAGTATTAATTAGCAATTCCCTTTTCTCAAAACCAAGAATCCCAACTAATACATTTTTCCTTTAGTTCCTCGGTGAAAAAAAAATGCATTTCTTATAGCCTCTGTAATTCTTTGTCCGCATGAGTAAATCTTTGCCTATGCAGCCCTTCACAGTTTGGAAATAATACAGGCCATTATAAGGTCTTCCCAGGTGGTCCAGTGGGTAGAGAACCCCCCTTCAGTGCAGGAGATGCAGGAGACTCAGGTCTGACCCCTGAGTTGGGGAGATACCTGGGAGGAGGACATGGCAACGCACTTCAGTAGTCTTTCCTGGAGAATCTCATGGACAGTGGAACCTAGTGGACTATGGTACATAGGGTGTCAAAGGGTCAGACGTGACTGAAGCGACTCAGCCCATGCACACGCACAGATCATTATAAAACTCGTGACTAATGACAAGTCAAAAAATATTCGAAACAAGAATCCCTGATCCAAAAGACCATTAACTGGAACCTCCCTAGTGATCCGGTGGTTAAGAATCTGCCTTCCAAGGCAGGAGACAAGGGTTAAATTCCTGGCAGGGGAATTAAGGTCCCGCATGCCATGGCAACTAAGTCTGTGTGCCACAACTACTGAAACTAAGTGCCCCAGCTGAAGAGAAGCCTGTGTACTGCAATAAAGAGTCCCACTCCACTATGAAGACCCAAGGCAGCCAAACAAATAAATGCTTTTTAAAACACAGACCGAAGAACTCCAGAAAAACCATTTGCCAATGATTATCCTGAATACCATCCGAGGGCCAGAGAGACGACACAGGAGAAAGCCAATAGCTCAGTGAACATGTATGTGACTGCATCAGCGTCAGTTCAGTTCAGTTCATTTCAGTCGCTCTGTCTGTCTGACTTTTTGCGACCCCATGGACTGCAGCACGCCAGGCCTCCCTGTCCCTCACCAGCTCCCAGAGCTTGCTCAAACTCATGTCCATTGAGTCAGTGATGCTATCCAACCTTCTCCTCCTGCCTTCAACCTTTCCCAACATGAGGGTCTTTTCCAGTGAGTCAGTTCTTCACATCAAGTGGCCAAAGTATTGGAGCTTCCTCTTCAGCATCAGTCCTTTCAATAAATATTCAGGACTGATTTATTTTGGGATTGACTGATTTGACTTCCTAGCAGTCCAAGGGACTCTCGAGAGTCTTCTCCAACACCACACTTCAAAAGCATTAATTCTTCAACCCTTGGCTTTCTTTATAGTCCAACTCTCACATCCATACATGACTACTGGAAAAACCATAGCTTTGACTAGATGGACCTTTGTCGGTGAGCTTTTTTTGGTGGAAGCTCTTGGTGCTGCTTCTGCACCAGGGGAATGAATACAAATCTGGAAATTTGATACATCCTCCTCATATTCAGTTTGATGTGTTTAATATGCCCAACAAATTAGAGCTGAGCATTCCAAGGTCCAAGGCTCTCAAGGAAGCCACCCGAGATCTGTAGGGAGAAAGAGGCCAGGTCTGTTTCACCTGTAGAGCCGACCAGGACCCACAGTTTCCTTTGAAGAAATAAACACATGTGAAACTTCCAAAATGCAGCATCCCTTCTGCCGTGGCGGAAAAAATACGAGAGCATGAGTCCCTTTCTTTTCCTTGCAGCTGGCTTTCCTTGTTGTTGTTCCTGGCACTGGCAGTTCAGGTGGGTTGGTCCTGCTTGTAGACCCCAAGAGTACCCATCCATCACTGTCCTGCTGAGCATCCTTGCTCTTCTTCAGCATCCCAAACACCCAACATATTTGGCAATTTCTGCAGCTCCTGTGGAGTCCGGAAGCTCCTCATTACCCAAAACAAAGCCCCCCCAACCTCACCCCAGCAAATGAGGTTTGCTCACAGAAAAGACACAGGAGGGAACGAACACGTCTGAGAATAGAAAATGAGGCGGGGCAGGGAGAAGAAGAGAGAAGCATAGAGGAAGACGCTGCTATTTTTAAGCAGAACATTCTTTTCTCTTTAGAATCCACGTGTGGCATTGGAAGAGAGGCAAACGCATGCGAAAATGGATTTTTATTGACAGGAAAGTACTTGTGAATGGGAATCTATTTTTGACTCGAGCTAAAAACAAAGTTCTGCTTGGGGGAAATAAGCCATGATTGGCACTGGGCTTTGTTTACCTTGTGCGCACCATTGTCTCCAACAGAAGGAGCAGCGTCTTTGTTTTATTTACTTGATCGGGCAATTCCCTCACTCCTTACCTTTGCAAGATTTCAGATTCAGGTGTTAGCAGCATCCTCTGAACAATGAGAGAAGGGAGGCAGATTCCGGGGCTCCTGAAGTCCTGTTCTAAGCTCATTCTGCAGGTCTACCCACTGCGACTCTCTCGCTTGTAAGACTTCACCACCATCATTAACTACTGGAAATACTGGTTAATGTCTTGCCCTGTGTAAGACACCATGGGAGAGCCCAGGGACGGGGGAAGCTCAGATTCCTCAGCCTGAAGTTTGGGATCTGTCAACGACAAATTGGCACTTGCCATGAGCACTTGCCATCTACCTCTACAGGGATTAAATCAAGTGCTGCTGCAAATGCTGAGTTTCAACCCCCCTGAAAGGAGTTCAGGGTGGAGAGCAGAGATGCGGCATTCTATGCTCTGGGAAAACCTGGCCGGAAAGGTCTTCAGACAGATATTTCCAGGAGCAGATTTTTTGAGCCCAATTATTGCATCTCCTCATATCTAGAAAAGCATTGATATCCTTCATGGTGACAGCTGTTTCTCATGATACTAAACATCATGATACTATCAGAAATCTGCAAAAAAGTATGTGCTTGATTGCATGTAGTCCCTGTCAACAAAATCACATATATATTGACCTTTCCCCAGAGTAGTTTCTCAAGGCTATCTGAGATGCTGTCTCCTGGGCTATAGTCTTCATTTTGTCCTCAATAAAACTTAACTTAAAACTCTCATATTGTGCATTTTTACATCCACAGATCCATCAGAGTGTGGCTGCCATGATTCATCTTTGTTGGAGCCTCCGAGATGTTCAAGTGGCCCTTTTCTCTTTAATCTGACCTCTGAACAAGTTGAGACAAAAGATTCAAGCTGGTAGAAGAAATATCGCCTTAATTCCTGGCAAAGCCTATGGTAGGTAGACTGATGCTCTCCACTCCTGGACTCAGCCGTCCATGCCCATGTACTAATCCTTGAAACCTGTGAGTATGTCGGGTTAAGTGGCAAGGAGCATTAACGTTCCAAAGAGGGATTAAGGTTGGGGATCAGCTGACTTTGCCTGAGGGAGATGATCCTGGGGCAGCCCAGGAGGGTCCACGGTTGTCCTTAAGAGGAAGGAGAAGTCAGGGGAGACATAACTAGGGAAGAAAGGCACAAGGATGTGACATTACTGCCTTTGCAGATGAGTAGAGGGGGCCATGAAGCAGAGAATGGGAGCCACCCTTCGAGGCTGAAGAAGACACCCCAAGTCCAGAGCTCACTTATCTATCACTGTGTCCCAATAACATCTTCCCTGAGGTAGAGCTAGGTCTCTGTCTGTCACCTGGGAGGACATGGAATGTGCCTGGAATGTTAGCCTGAACCTAAACAAATGCAGGATCCGTCAATCAGAGGATGGATCCAGCCCTCCACCTGACCACATCCCTAGGATTTTCCCAAAGTGCATTCATTCAAAGGGCCTCCAGAAAAATTTCCTATTCCCTCCCCTCTGGCCCCTAACACCTGTTTCTTTTTTAAAATATTCATTAATTTATTTTGGCCGCACCAAGTTTCAGTTCTGGCATGAGCGGTCTTTGATTTTTGTTGCAGCAGGCAGGCTCCTTTAGTGGCAGCATGTGAGCTCTTAGCTGCAGCATGTATGATCTAGTTCCCTTACCAGGGATTGGACCCGGGCCCCCTGAATTAGGAGTGCAGAGTCTTAGCCACTGGACCACCAGGGAAGTCCCCCCCCTTTTTTTTTTTAATTCTCTAATTCATCCCCGTCCAAAAAGAGATCTAATGCTAGCCACCTATGAAATCGTAATCATTCCACATTAAATGTTGCTACATATAAAACCTGTAAAAAGAAACAGATCAACCTAATTTTAACAATGTTTTTTATTTCACCAGAGATCCAAAATATGATTTCAGGGTATCATCAATGCACAAGTTACTAATGAGATAGTTTAGATTTTTTTCATCCAAGTTTTGGAAATCCTGTACATATCTTATACATCTTACTAGCACATTCCATTCAAACCGTCTTGTGGCTGCTGTGCTGGACAACACAGCTCTGAGTCCTTTAAATGCTGACCTTCTGACTTTTTCTTGTTTGCAAGTTTCATTTGTTACCAACTCATAGGAGACAAATTTTATCTTCTTCTCAGAGTAGTGGGTATGAATTTCAAGCCATACATTTGATTATGAATGAAAGATTATAATTGTTAATTTTCCGCAAGGTAACTTAAATCCAACACTAACAGCCCATTATGGGCCTCCCAGGTGGCTCAGTGGTAAAGAATCTACCTGCCAATGGAGGAGATCCCAGGAACATGAGTTCGATCCCTGGGTTGGGAAGATCCTCTAGAGAAGTAAATGGTAACCCACTCCAGTATTCTTGCCTGGAAAATCCCATGGACGGAGGAGCCTGGCAGGTCACAGTCCATGGGATCACCAAGAATCAAACAGGACTGAACATGCAGGTATAAAAGAGCCCATTATGCCGGATTGGTGGAATATTTACAATCAGTTATTACTGGGGATCCCTCACCCCGAGTTACGCAATGTCTCTCAGTCAACTTCAAGGTTGACCTCGCATGAATCCACAAGGCTCTCCTCCCCTGCATATCTTAGAGGCAGTGTAGCAGAAATTCAGCCTCTGTACATGGGTACTGAGTTGAATCTCAGGGACAGAGTTTTGGGTGAAGTAGACAAGAATTGCTTTATTGCTTTGTCAGGCAAAGGAGGCCACAGCAAGCTGGTGCCCTCAAAACTGTGTGTCCACCCATGGAGAGGATAGTGAGAAGTCTTACAGCAATGGTTCAAAGAGGGCATGGTCAGTTCGTGGACATTCTTCTGATTGGTTGGTGGTGAGGTAAATGGGAGCCTGCATCATCAACTTTCTGGTTGCAACTGATCTGGGTTCTCTGTGCTTGTGGGTGGCATACAGTTAATTTCTTCTACCTGGTGGGGGTTTCAATATCTGCGAAACAGCTCAAAGATACTGTTATTTTATCCCTTGAGGAGGCACCAGGACCCTGCTCCTAGGTTGCACCATATCTTCTCTTGACTGCTCCTCCCTTGTGTCTGCATCCCCTCTGTCCTGATTAGCAAATATTTGAACCTACCCTTTGGAACTCAGAGAAGGTCATGGAATCTGAAAGAGGCCTATTTTCTACAAATGAGAAAGGGGGACACAGAAAAGCTTTTGTGCCTAGAAGCCCCACAGGGTCCTGCTCAGTTTTAGTAGCTGCTGTCTCAAGGTCATCAGGTCCTTGGAATCTACTAGTTCTGAGCAGAGGCTACCACCAGGCCATATGGAACCTCTGTTTGAATTTAAAAGATACTGTCTCTGGGAGCTTATGGACCCAAAATTACTTAGCTTGGGGACAACAGTGCTTTGTGTCAAATTGGTAAAGCTACTCTGAAGAATGGACTCAGCTCAAGCCTAAGCCTTTTGTTTGACTACTTCTAGCACAAGCAGCGCTTAGGTTCCTCTCATCCCTTGAGCTGAGCACCCTTGTGCAGTGACCAACCTGCACAACTGTCTGCTGCAGCCCTCTGCTGTGACCACTCAGAGTCAGGTCAGGAGGACAACTGTGTGCTTTCCAGACTCCACAGAATCTTACACAGTGACCCTTCTGAGGTGGGAATGGCTCTCAGCAGTGGACCAAAGATGAGTCCTGACTATTTTATGGGTAAATCCAATGTAAGCCCTGCCTCATCTCCTTGAATCCTTCCACCTCACTCCTCAGTGTCTTTTGAAGGACTCCTCCAAGAGCCCTCCCCAAGACCAGAAACTCTTCCATGGATAACTCTCCATCGAAATGGAAAGATGAGCACCTTCAAAACAATTCCAACACTGGAAAATCTCCTGATGAAGGACATGTAATAAACTTAAAACTAGAGGAAAGTAGAAAGTCTCAGGGTCCTTGGTGCCTATCTAAATGCCTTTGGATCCTTTATCTAATCTTTGCTTTGGGTGTCAGACTCCAAAGAATCAGGAATGTTGGGGGCTGAGATGCTGAGAAACAGAATATTTCCTGCCATATCAATAAACAAAGATGTCAGTTATCAGCGATTCCAGTCTGTGAGCTGGTGAGCCCTAGGGGCGCTGAGGAAGGAGAAGAGTACAGAAGAATACCTGCAATCTAGCAGCCATTATTTTACAGCCACTTCCTATGGTGAGCCCCAAGAGAGCTCAGGATGTGAAAAACACAGGATACTGGACCCAGATAGCTGAGATACATATGAAAGAATGATTTCAGTGAGCCCAGACTCTTGCAACTGGAAAAGCACTAAATTCCTTAACTTGGGATACCTGGTTTTCCTCATTTCACAATGATTTTTGATGTTCAGACTAGCTGTGCTTTGTTGCGAAACTTCTATACAACCTGGCTCCCCCCCTCACCTCCCCAGAGCAGTTTTCTCAGGGTCACTTGAGATGCCGTCTTCAGGGCTTGCAGTCCTAAAAATGCCCATTAAATAAAACACAATTGTCAACTTTTCAGTTCAGTTTAGTCGCTCAGTCATGTCTGATTCTCAGCTTTTAGGTTGTTGATATTTTTTAAGTCAACAATGCCAGAAAATCCCAGCCTCAATTTAAAAAAAAGAAATGTTTCCAGAGGTTGGTACTTTGGGGTGGACGGTACTGGGAACATCGGTACTAGCATCAGGCTATGGTTCTATAACCATCACAGTCCATCTGTAGAGGCTGTGCTTGCCTGTCCACATGATGCTGTGGAGACAGCATTCTGGGCTCCCCTGGTGGCTTAGCCAGTAAAGAATCCGCTTGCAATGCAGGAGACTCAGGTTCAGTCCCTGGGTTGGGAAGATCCCCTGGAGAAAGGAATGGTTACCCACACCAGTATTCTTGCCTGGAGAATCCCCATGGACAGAGGAGCCTGTTGGGCTATATAGTCCATGGGGTTGAAAAGAGCTGGATATTACTGAGCAGCTTACACTTTCACACTTTTTTCATATGCACTGCAGCACATATGAGACAGCACAGCAACAGAGGTTGTTCAAATTTAGCCCTGCTGCCTGGCTCCCAAGCTGTGCAACCCTCTACAAGTTATTAACCATTCTGTGCCTGTTCTCTGCTATAAAGCAGGAGTAATAAAATCACCCACCTCCTGGGGAGGCTGGGCCGGTGTGAACGAGTCAAAATGTATTAATCCCCTATGTTAACGGGCTCAGCATGAAACGAATTCAGAGCTAACTTTATTTGGGATTGGCTCCAGCTGTCTGCTCACCATCGGTCAGTCTGAATTTTTACAACATCATGACAGGTTTTTGTGTATGTGGAAAACACTGAAAGAGATTTCAGGAGTGGCCAGCTTAGTCAACGTTAGCTGTTTCTCTTGCTGTTCTGTGCCACTGCGATCTTTCCTCTGCTATAAAGGTCTCCATCACAGCGCCGGAGCCCTGGGCCCATGCTGCCTGTCTGACATTTGCAGGAAATGATCAGTGACCCCTATTATCCGGAGTCAGACCAAGTAAATGACCCCTATTATCTGGAGCCAGTCCAAGTCGATGGGACTTAGAAAGCTACTGGAGGGTCTTCTTGACCACCCTCTGGGTACAGCAGCCAGCTGAAAATGGGGTCATTGTGGGAGGATGAAAAAGTCATAGTTCAATGCCAGACACAGCCACTGACAACTCCCAAGGCCAAAAAATGACCTTGTGTGCCAACTTGGCGCCTGCGTGTTAATTCTAGCATCTGAAGAGCTCTCTTTCTTTCTTTCTTTCTTTATTATTCAACTGAAGGATAGTTGCTTTACAGAATTGTGTTGGTTTCTGCCAGACATCAACATGAATCAGCCATAGGTATATATATGTCCCCCTCCCTCTTGAACCTCCCTCCCTCCTCCCTCCATCCCACCTCTCTAGGTTGTTACAGAGCCCAGGTTTGAGTTCCAAGAGTCATATAGCAAATACCCATTGGCTATCTATTTTATATATGGAAATGTAAGTTTCCATGTTACAGAGCTGTGTTTCTTATCTATTCAAATCCTCTGCCTCCTGGTTATTTCTAAGAGAACTGACACTTCTCCAAATGAGGCCATTTGCAATTGAACTCAGGCTGAGATCTGCTGAAAGTTGGTGTTCAACAGGTATACACCATCCATAATGAAAAGTGGATAGATTATAGAGATCTATTGTACAACATTGCACCTATAGTTAATTCGACACTGTGCACCTAAAATTTTAAGAGGGTAGATTTCATATTAAGTGTTTGTACAGTAAGAAAAAAAGAAGTGTTCTTACCATTCTTACCACACATCAGGGACCAATCCTTCGTGAGCAAGAGTTAATTAAACTACACACAAGAGAATACTTCCAAAAATGTGAGAACATTCTGAAAGGAGTTATAATATAAATTAACTGAATCATTAAAAT
Source organism: Budorcas taxicolor (assembly GCF_023091745.1). Classification (NCBI taxonomy): domain Eukaryota; kingdom Metazoa; phylum Chordata; class Mammalia; order Artiodactyla; family Bovidae; genus Budorcas; species Budorcas taxicolor. The sequence goes on along the minus strand of NC_068926.1, from coordinate 49,127,068 downwards.
AATAAGAAATTCAAACTTCATATATGTGTGTGAGTGTGTGCCTGTGCACTTATCTGACTCTTTATGGTACCTCCAAATCAGTGGAGAAATGCAATGTGAAAAAACTTCTAATAAAAATGGGTCACAAGTTAGGGGAGTTGAGTGGGAGTCCAGTGGTTAGGACCCCACACTTCCACTGCAGGGGACACAAGTTCAATCACTGATTAGGAACTAAGATTTCACAAGCCACAGAGTGGGGCCAAAAAACAGGGAGGAGTCACAAGTTAAAAAAAATATTTCAAGGTCCTTAACTGAACTACAGCTGCAAAGTCCCTTTCTCCATGTGAGTGAAAATATTTCTGGGTTCCTGAGAATAAGATGTAGACATCTTTGGAGGGACATTGGCCAGCCTACTATAGTTCTCAAGGGTCATAAAATGATCAATAACCAATCAAAATTTTTTCTTCAAAACCAGTAGCCTGCAGTCAACGAATCCCCCCAGTCATCTCCTATTTGTGCATGCATCACGGTTACCATCAGAAACAAGATTACATCCGTATTCAGCGTGCAACTGGAGAAAACTATTGACTAAAGCCATATTGATCCACACAAAAGCCTTTACACAGTCATCCATGGCAGCCTTATCTCTAAAAGCCAAAACTGGAAACAGTCCAGACGTCCTTCATCAGTTGAATGTTTAAACAAACTGTGGGAATCTCCATGGAATATTATTCAGCAATAAACAGAACTGGATTATCTTTTTAAACTAGTTTATTTTTTATAGAAGAATAATTGCTTTACAGAATTTTGCTGTTTTCTGTCAAACCTCAACATGAATCAACCATAGGTATACGTATATTCCCTCCCTTTGAACCTCCCTCCCATCTCCCTCCCCATCCCACCCCTCTAGGTTGATACAGAGCCCCTGTTCGAGTTTCCTGAGCCATACAGCAAATTCCTGTTGGCTACCTATCTACCTATTTTACATATGGTAATGCAAGTTTCCATGTTACTCTCTCCATACATCTCACCCTCTCCTCCCCTCTCCCCATGTCCGTAAGTCTATTCTCTATGTCTTAAACAGAACTGGATTATTCATACAGCTTGGATGGATTTCAAAATTGTTACATGTAAAAATAGCCAAGGTTGAAAGGTCACAGCATAAATGATTCATTTTGATGACATTCTTTTTTTTTTTTAGCGATAGTGGAAGACGTTTATCAGTTTTCACAGTCAATAGCCAGACAAAAAACAAAAGATCATTACAATTGCAAGCCATATTGGAAACACGATTAACCTAACAGTGTAAAATAATTACATACAATCTGGGAGGTTAAGTAGAGTGATGTGGTAAGTGGAAGTACATACATGCACATGTTTTCATCTGTCCAGCTTGTCTATGTCTTTTGTTCATGCATGTAATCCATTTATATTTAGGGTAATTATAGATATGTATGATCTTATTGCCATTTCCTTAATTGTTTGGGGTTTGTTTTCTGTAGGTCTTTTCCTTGTCTTGTGTTTCCTGATTGGAGAAGTTTCTTTAGCATTTGCTATAAATTCTTTGGTGGTGCTAAATTATGTTACCTTTTGGTTTTTTTGGAAAGTTTTTGATTTCTCTGTCAAATCTGAACAAGAGTCTTTCTGGGTAGAGTATTCTTGGTAGTAAGTTCTTCTTTTTCATCACTTTAAATATATCATGCCTAGATGACATTCTTGAAATAACAAATGTTTAGAGATAGGGACAGATTAGTGCCTGCCGAAGGTTGGAGATGATGGGGAGCTGGAGGGTAGGTGTGACTGTAAAGGGGTCGATGAAAGGGGGTACTTTTGTGATGATGGCATAGTTCCCATTCTGGTTGTGGCGCTGCCTAGGTGACTCTCCATATGGGAGGGACAAGATGAGTGAACTGACCACACGCAGGGTTGCAATGATGGCTGGCTGAGTGCTGGAGTTAGAGACGTGACCACTGGGAAAATGAGCCCAAGGGACCCAGGCCTCCCTGTACCTTTGCCGTAACTCCTTTTTGTATTTTAAAGTAAAAAGATATAAGGAACAGACTTCTGGTTGCCAAAGAGGACAGAGGGGAGGGGAGGGGAGGAATGGGAACTTGGGATTAGCAGAACAAATTATTATATATAGGATAGACGGACAGCAGGGCCCTCCTATATAGCACAGTGAACTGCATCAACATTCTGTGATAAACCATAATGGAAAAGAATATGAAAAAGAACACAAACAAATATATTTTTATATACGTGCTCAATTGCTTCAGTCATGTCCAACTCTTTGTGACCCCATGGACTGTAGCCCTCCACGCTTCTCTGTCTATTGGATTTCCCAGCCAAGAATACTGGAGTCGGTTGCCATTTCCTCCTCTAGGGGATCTTGCTGACCCAGGGATCCAACCTACATCTCTTGGTTTCCTGCATTGACAGGAGGATTCTTTACCACTGGGCCACCTGGGAAGACCAAATCAACTATACTTTAATAAAATTTATTAAAATTTTAAGTAAAAGGAAAAAGAATGTATTAAACTACATTACATATTCTCAACTGTATTTCTATGGCAGGTCAAAGGACCATGGACTCAAAGAGTATGCCACTAGCCTTGCTTATTGTATACTTCCGCTTATTTCGATTTGTTTAAAATTTACACACAAAAGGCCATCTTTAATGTGAAATCTCCCATTAAAAACAGTGATAGGTTGTGTGTCAAACAAAACATGGGTATTGGCTGATCTGCTCTGACCACAATGTCTGCTGGAAACAGTACAGGTGAGGTTAGGGGCATGGAGGCTTCCCAGGTGGCCCCAGTGGTAAAGAACCCGCCTGCCAATGCAGGAGATGTAAGAGAGGCTGGTGTGATCCCTGTGTTGGGAAGATCCCTTGGAGGAGGGCACGACAACCCACTCCAGTATTCTTGCCTGGAGAATCCCATAGACAGAGGAGCCTGGCGGGCTACAGTCATAGGGTCTCAAAGAGTCCCGCAGGACTGAAGCCACTTAGCAGGAAGGCAAGCATACAGGCGCATGGGGGAATGGGGAATAGGTCCCCTTGTAACAAAGGCAGCGACTGCTCCCTGCAGGAAATAGGAGACACTGGGTAAACAGAGTCAGGATAGAGGTCGTGGGACCAGGGCACTCCCTGATCTGCTGCGAATGTAACAGAACAAGGCCAGAGAAGTGCTTGATTCTTCAAACAGGCAGAAATGTGATCACAGTAGAAGTCAGTGATGCTTTTAGAGATGCTTTAAGACTCTGATGGTCTGTAACAATGTTTGCTGGCTAAATGCTACTGGTTAGCTTAACATTAAGTTCTGTAAGCTTTTACATATTCCATGGCCAACAGAGGTGAGAATTCAACTAAATTTTTGTTGTGTTCTGTATTGTACTGTTTTGTTCAGGGGGGAGGGTATGTTGCAGTTTGTGGATCTTAGTTCCCCTACCAAGGTTTGAACCTATGACCCCTGCAGTGGGATGGTGGAGACCTAACCACTGGACCACCAAGGAATTCCCTCAAGTAAGTTTTTTTTTTTTTTAAACACACATACATGCTAAATATCATGCAAGATTACTGTGCTACCTACAGGATATTTATAGATTTATCTATAAATGTTAATTTATGTAGCTACAGTCTGGTTATAAAACAATAACTGAATATTTTATGAGCATCTCGCAATGCTCTGGTGGGCCTCCTTGACTGAGTGCATGAAGTCCTTGAGAGTTTAAATGTAAAGCCCTTTATAAATGGCCCTGCCTGTGATGAAGTCCAAGGTCACCAATGGGCATGCATAGATTTTTTAATACAATCCTATCCCCAAAAAGAATATGCAAAAACACTCAGGTTGCACATTTCTTGTTGGGAAATTCTAGCTTTTGTTATTAATTTTTCTTTGAACATTTTTAGCCCTGAGTACTCTTCCCCACCAGCCACACACCCACCCCCTGCTTCATTGTGCCTGTGAAACACTTGATTGAATTTTGCCATCGATGTCTGCTTTCACCTCAGTGGATTTTCCCCCCTTTGGCTAAAAAAATGAATAAAAATGAAAATTCTGAAGAAAATGCAAAAAAAAAAGAAAAACCTAACAGAAAAACCACTGCTCCTCCGAGAGAGAGAACAGTCAAATTTTGCCTAGAATTCACCCATTCCTTTAAATAATCAGATCCTAGACTTTTGTTCTCAAATTAGCATTTTGCAAAGCTAAATTAAAGACTTCAGTGCCCATTTTATGTGGACACTCAAAAAACTTAAGATGATGTTAATGTTGGATTTTTTTTTTCATTCTGCACTAAGCACCAAACAACTACATTAAAACACACACACACTGGTAATTTATTTGCAATGCAATTTCTTTAATCATAGATTAAGCTTTTATGGGAGACATCTCATTCAAAACAAAACCAGGAAGGCCCACTAGGTGCTGTGTTTTATTTCTGAATTTATTTCCTGGCCTAACAGAATTTGAAGCTGAGTTGATGCTCAATGTAAAACATACCCAAAAGAATCCTAGTTCTATGCAGCTTTATTTTTATACTTTTTTCCCCTTAAGAATGAAAGACCAGATTTGGGCAAAATACATCACTAATGGGAATCTGCAAACATGGTGACAGGAATCCAGGCTAATTCATGTTGAAATGACTTTGTCAATTAATTAGAATTGTCATCGGCTTATTTGTTTACTGTTACTTCGCTGTCGTTTGGAATGATCTTGTATAATAGTGTTGGTAAATTAACTTTTCAGTGAATCAACAGATAAATGAAAAATCTGTCCATGAGCTATGCCACCTGGAAACGTAACTGGTTGAAAGGATGAAGTGTCCCCGACTCCCCGCTTTTATAAAGTGTGGGCATGTGTGTGATTCACTCAGGATGGATTAGAAGTTGCTGTGCTAAAGAAACAAAATTAAAGTAATGCTCTTCCCCCAAATCTGAGGAGCACAGAGATGGGGGTATTTCTCCACACACAGCATGCTCCCCATGGATAGGATGGGGGCCCTCCCTCTACATCACCTATGCTGATCCAGGACTCCCTCTTAATATATCCTGCTGTAATCCTGTGTGCTGATGGCTGGTTCTGGGTTTTCATGCTTCTTTCTGTCATTTCAGCGTATTGATAGCTGATCCTTCCACTTTTGTACTCCTAAAAGCATAATGGTAAAGTTTCACCATCTTCTGCCCAAGTTGCTGAAGATGCAGGTGGAAACCAGGAGGTAGGTTAGAATATATATGTTCAGGGACTTCCCTGGTGATCCAGGGGCTAAAACTCTGCACTCCCAGTGCAGGGGGCCCATATTCCATCCCCGATTAGGGAACTAGATCCCACATGCTGCAACTAAGTTCCCACGTGCCGTGACTAAGTCTAATTAATTCATTAATTGTAAAAAGAATACAATATTCATACAGATCCTTCTTATTTGGGAACATACCTGCCCAGTGGGGAACAAAGGCAGAAGCCAGTGAAACTATTCTTAAAATGCTGCGTTGAGGACTTGTGGTGGCTCAGTGGTAAAGAATCCGCCTGCCAGTTCAGGACACATAGGTTTGATCCCTGTTCTGGGAAGAGCTCCCACATACCATGGAGTAACTGACCCCTTGCTCCACAACTACTGAGTCTGTGTTCTAAAGCCCAGAAGTCGCAACTACGGACACCCGGCTGCCTAGAGCCTGTGCTCTTCAACAAAAGAAGCAACTGCAATGAGAAGCTCATACGCCACAACTAGAGAGTAGCCCCCAGCTGCTAAATTAGAGGAAAGCCCACGCACCAACAAAGACCCAACACAGCCAAAAATAAATAAGTAAATGAAAATTATTTGTTAAAAATGCTGCCTTGAAACTGTCCAGCTAAGATTCAAAGGTTAAAAGGCACAGACAAACATGATCACTTGGAAAATTGATTGGTGGCACTCTGTTCATTCGATGAGTCAGGTTTGATGGAAGCAGCTTTTGGCCAGTCCCAGTATATTCTCCAGGTGGTTTGTGCTCCTAGATTCTGCTGATTGAGAAGCGTGAGAACCATTTTTGATGGTCAAGCATTTATTCAGTAGAAGTTTATTGATCATTGTGGGAGAAATAATCCAAAAAATCTCCAGCCCATCCAAGAAAACCTCTGCACAGAATATAGAGGGGAATGAAATAGTTTTATTATCAAATAAGCACTAAACCAGAATGCGATGTGCATCACATGTAATTGGCTAAAGACATGGCCAAGACAGAAAGAATTGCTCCGTTCAGATAATGAGGCAGATACAATCCATCACATGACATGCCTGTTGTCTTTATCCAGAGGAAACGTAAAACCCCTTGTATCTTTGCAGGAAGTAAGCAGTTACCTCTGGGAGCCAAGTATCTTTAAATTCTCACAGATACAGGGTAACAGGATGACCACCTCCTAGAGGTTTTTATTTGTGAATGAAAAATATTGCCTACCACTGAAGGACTGATGCCAAAACTGAAGCGCCAATACTTTGGCCACCTGATGCAAAGAACTGACTCATTGGAAAAGACCCACATGCTGGGAAAGATTGAGGGCAGGAGGAGAAGGGGATGATAGGATGAGATGGTTGGATGGCATCACTGACTCAATGGACATGAGTTTAAGCAGACTCTGGGAGATGGTGATGGACACGGAAGCCTGGCGTCCTGCTGTCCATGGGCTTGCAAAGACTCAGACATGACTGAGTGACTGAGAAACAGCAACTTAGTAAATAAAGGTTATTGCAGACCTCAAACCATCACATTCTAGCTGCTCTGATGGAGAGCCCTGAGGGAACTCAGGATAGAAACAGGATGCCCACTATCTCACAGTCAACTGCAGCATCCACCCCCAATGGTGATATCAGGGGGAGGAGAAAGGACAGGATCCTGGCCCCACATAGCTGAGGTACATATGGAAGGAATGGTTTCAATGAGCCCAGACTCTTTCCTCTTCCCATACATAGAAAAGCACTAAAATCATTCACTTGATATGTCTGAGTTTCTTTGATTGACGGTAATCTTTTGATGTTCCAACTATCTGGTTTTCTGTTGCTAAAACCCCTATCTATCCCGGTTCCTCCTCTTCCCTCTTTAGAACAGCTTCTCTGCATTTTCTGAGATGCTGTGACCCAGTCTTGAAGTCCTCAGAGTGTTCACTGAATAAAACATAACTCTCAGCATTTAGGTTGTGTGTGTTTTTTTCAGTCAACACATTCCAAAGAGGTGGCTCCAGGAAAGACACCCTTAGGATAAGCAAGAGGCTTATTTAGAAGATCTGCTTCTCCATCTTTTTACTGAGGCACATATGTCTCCAATCAACAGGGCAAGGATTTACAAATAGAACCTTCCCAATATATGGGAATACCAGACCACCTTACCCCCATCCTGAGAAATCTGCATGCAGGTCAAGAAACAACAGTTAGAACTGGACATGGAACAATGGACTGGTTCCAAATTGGGAAAGGAGTACATCAAGGCTGTATATTGTCACTCTGTTCATTTATATGCAGAGTACATCATGCAAAATGCTGGGCTGGATGAAGCACAAGCTGGAATCAAGACTGCTGGCAGAAATATCAATAACCTCAGATATGCAGATGACACCAATCTTATGGCAGAAAGTGAAGAAGAACTAAAGAGCCTCTTGATGAAAGAGAAAGAGGAGAGTGAAAAAGCTGGCTTAAAACTCAACATTTAGAAAACTAAGATTATGGCATTCAGTCCCATCATGGCATTTAGATGGCAATTAGATGGGGAAACATGGAAACAGTGAGAGACTTTATTCTGGGGGGCTCCAAAATCCCTGCAGATGGTGACTACAGCCATGAAACTAAAAGACGCTTACTCCTTGGAAGAAAAGCTATGATCAACCTAGATAGCATATTAAAAAGCAGAGACATTGCTTTACCAACAAAGGTCCATCTAGTCAAAGCTATGGTTTTTCCAGCAGTCATGTATGGATTTGAGAGCTGAACTATAAAGAAAGGTGAGCGCTGAAGAATTGACGCTTTAGAACTGTGGTGTTGGAGAAGACTCTTGAGAGTCCCTTGGACTGCAAAAAGATCAAACAAGTCCATCCTAAAGGATATCAGTCCTGAATATTCATTGGAAGGACTGATGCTGAAGCTGAAACTCCAATACTCTGGCCACCTGATGTGAAGAGCTGACTCATTGGAAGAGACCCTGATGCTGGGAAAGATTGAAGGCAGGAGGAGAAGGGGATGACAGAGGACAAGATGGTTGGATGGCATCACTGACTCAATGGACATGAGTTTGAATAAACTCCAGGAGTTGCTGATGGACAGGGAGGCCTGGCTTGCTGCAGTCCATGGGGTTGCAAAGAGTTGAACACAACTGAGCAACTGAACTGAACTGAACTCAAAGAAAAGAAGATTCTTTTTGCCTCTGCAGTGTCTCTAGTTAAATCCCTGTGATGCACATCACAACCTGGTTTAGTGCTTATTCAATAATAAAGCTATTTCATCCCCCCTTTTTTGGCATCTGGGAACATTTATAATTTTTTGATTTGTGTTTCTTTTTTCAGTGGCTGGATTATATACCATCATTTGCATTAATGGGAAGGAATTCAGCGATGATCTCTGACACTTCGGGAAAATTTAGAAAAGGTGAATTGGAGGGACTTCCCTGGTGGTCCAGTGGTTAAGAATTCACCTTGCAATCCAGGGGATGCAGATTCGATCCCCAGCTGGGGAATTAAGATTCCACAAGCCTCAGAACAGTTAAGCCCATGTTAAACAACTAGAGAGCCTGCACCCTGAAACAAAAGATCTCCCATGACATAACGAAGATCCCACGTGCTGCAAGTAAGACCTGGTGCAGCCAAATAAACAAACAGGGAAATAAATAATTTTTTTTTTTAAGTAAAGGTGAATTGGAATTAGCAAATATCAGTCAGTATCAATCAATCCATTAATTTAGGCTCCAGTGGTGGGCAATCTGTGATGTTTCAGAAGTCTGGGACTCACAAGTGAGGAGGAGTCCCCAGAGACCCCTCCAACCCTCCTGTAGAAGAGCCCTCTCTGACCTTATAATCAAGCAAGGGCCTTCTCAATGTGGTCCGTTAGGTTGCACATCCATAAGCTTCTCCCATCACATTCACTCCACTTCCCACCCTCCCCTCGACCTCCACCTCGAGTGGAAAAAATCCTTTGCTATCCTTGGAGGCAGGAAACTCATCTCTCAATAAGCATTGCTCTTGTGCCCTGCCGATTCCCCATTCCTCTTTGGAATCTTCACAATCAAAGAGACTCCTTTTGTTCTGCTATAATGTTCCATCCTGGGGCATAAAACAGCATGTAGTCAGTTCCTGGGCAGACAGCAGGGCCAGGTGAGGTGAGATGAAGCGACATGGGGATTAGAAAACAAACACCAGTTAGCATTTCCAATGGTGCTGTGGGCAGCAGAGCTGGGCGCCAGGGTGACTGGACCAGCTGTGAGCGAAGTCCCTCTGGCCTCACTCCTCCTCTCTCTCCTGTCCTCCTTCCTAGAATCCAATGAAATGCAGACTTTTTTTTTACCTATTGAGGATGGCTCAGACAGTGGAGACCTGGGTTCGATCCCTGGGTTGGGAAGATCCCCTGGAGAAAGAATGGCAACCCACTCCAATACTCTTGCCTAGAGAATCCCATGGACAGAGGAGCCTGGTGGGCTACAGTCCGTGGGTTCGCAAAGAGTTGGACATGACTGAGCAACTAATACAATATCAGTTTGTAACATTTTATATATTTTGGTTTACAACATTATATTTTTATGTCTATATACACTGCAATGTACCCACCACCAAAAATTTGGTTTCCATTTGCCATCATAGTACTGACCCCCTTAACATAAACCATGTTGTCCTCCCTCTACTCCTTCCCTTTCCCTTCCCGGGAAGACCCCCAGGACCCTTCCATTGTGTTCAGAACTTGCTGTCTGTTGACTCCATGAGTTCAAAGCATCCTTAGGGATACAGTGAGGTGTCAGCATCTCCTGTGTTACTTTCTGTCCCACTGTCTGGAAATGCTGTGCTTGCTTCTGAAGGAGAAGACAAGAAAGGACCATGTTCGATGTCAAGCGGTATTGGTGGAACTTCAGTGCGTTGTCCATTTTGATAGTCAGGGGCAGAAGATGGCTTTGGCTGATGAAACAAAGAGTGATAATGTTTCTTTTTCTTGAGGTCCTTAGACACAAACTTCCTGAAGAACTAGCTTAGAATATCAGTGGCTTCAGGGGAGAGTTGCCAGTGTGAAAAAAAAATCTTGTCTAAAACCCAAAGGTCCACCGAAGGGTCTTTTGTTGGCTCATAGAAAACAGTTTAGCACAATATAAACTTGGACTCACAGCCAATGGCTGTCCCAGCCGAGTCCATGGACATGAGTATGCAGCTTTGAGTGGTGTCCCTGATGCCGAATTTCAGCCTCTGTGCACCTGTGCCTGATTAAATCTTGGAGACACAGTCTTGGGTGAAGTAGAAAGAAATAACTTTATTGCTTTGCCAGGCAAAGGGTGCCACAGTAGGCTAATGCCTTCTAGACTGTGTCTCACCTGGAGGGGTTAGTGAGGAGTCTTACAGTGCTCAACGAGCAGGGTGTGGTCAGCTCGTGGACATTCTTCTGATTGGTTGGTGGTGAGGCAAGTGGGAATCAGCATCATCAACTTTCTGGTCCCAACTGGTCTGAGGTCTACATGCTTGTGGGCAGCAGACAGTTAACTTCTTCCTCTTGATGGAGGTTTCAGTATCTGCAAAACCGCTCCAAGGACATGGCTTAGAATAATTATCTATAGCCCTTGAGGAAGAATTAAAGGTCTTTGACTTTGTTTAATGGCTAAAGTACTTTTTTGTCTTGCTTGATTGTTTTCCTTTCTTTCTGCATTTTCTCACTTCTCTGATTACATTTATTCATTGCCTAAAGTTTTTCTATAGATAAAAGACAAGAACTGTCTTCTGTCTACAGCAGGGGACGTGGGTTGGGGTCTATTCTGGGAAGGTCTGATAAGGTCCTGCTCAGTTACACCCCCAATGCTGAGGGAGTGGAATCAGAGCAAAATGCTGGATATGGACAAGGATAAGAACAAGGATATGGACAAGGATATAGACACAAAATGGAGTACTGAGTCCACATTAGAGCCCGGGGACCTGGTTTTCCAGGGGATTCTGGACAAGGGTAAGCCAAAAGCAGTGGCCAACATTTGCTAACTGTCCCAACAGCAGGCAATGTTCTTCCTTCCTGACCCCCTAGCTGTCAGTGTGAACTCTGACAGCTAATTACCACCCTCCAGATGCCCTCCCCTGTCTGACCCTCGTTTTCCTGGCTTCCTTTGCAGCTAAGGTGGGCATGGCACTTAAGAGAATAAATCAGATATTCTGAGAGGCTCTGAAGAAAACCTTTTAATTTTTTTTAAGTCTCTCTGTTTTTTCCCCATTTCCTTCTGTTTGTGGCACAGTTATTGGAAGCTACTGCTTTGAGGTTTTTTTTTTTTTTTTTCAGCCTCACCACGTGGCATATGGGATCTTAGTTTTCCCACCAGGAATTGAACCTGTACCACCTACAGAGGAAGCAGAGTCCTAAGCACTAGACCACCAGGGAAGTCCCTTGGATGTTTTTCTACTCACTTGTGCCCATAGACAATAGCCTTGAAGTTGAAAATCTGACATGGGTGGCATAAGAGCGTGGATGAAAAGGGAGACAGGCTGATAGGGATGGTTCAGGTGGGATGTTTATCCTTTCAGCCTTTTTAAAAAAATAAATAATTCACGCTACTGCTTAACCATTAAAAATGTCAAAAGAAGCAATAAAACAATCACTTATACTTTTATGCACGTGTGCATGTCCGACTCTTTGAGATTCCATGAACTATAACCTGCCAAGCTCCTCTGGCGATGGCATTTTTCAGGCAAGAATATTGGAGTGGGTTAACATTTCCTACTTCAGGGGATCTTCCTGACCCAGGGATTGAACCCGAGTCTGTTCTTGATCTTGAGATTTCACTTCTGACAAATCTCATTCCCTACTTGGAACCAGCAGCCACGTTTAGTTTTCAACTTCTCTCTCCTGTCTCCCCTGGGCCTCCCTGGTGGCTCACACAGTAAAGAATCTGTCTGCAATACAGGAGACCCAGGTTCAGCCCCTGAGTCAGGAAGATCCCCTGCAGGAGGGCATGGCAACCCACTCTAGTATTCTTGCCTAAAGAATTCCATGGACAGAGGAGCCTGGAAGGCTATAGTCCATGGGGTCACAAACAGTTAGACACGACTGAGTGACTTTCACTTTTCTCCTGTCTCCTTCTGCCTTCCCATTCCCAGATTAGAAAAAAACCATCAGTGTGAAATAACCTCCAAAGCTTAACTTCAGTCCTGGCCTCTTCCATGGTTTCCTGGTGGTTAGAGGTATGGAGGGGCCCTGGGACTGTTCTTTGAATGAACAAGCAGCACATTGGAATTTTCCTGTGTCCCAGGAGCCTCGGTGGAGGCAGCTTATATACACTCACAGATACTCACTTGTTAGCTTATCTCTTGAGTTTCAAGCACAATCTCTTTGGAGGACTGGCAGGCAGAGGGGACAGCAGTTTAATGCCAAGATAATCCAGTCACAATGACAAGCAAACCTTCGGAAGGACTGAAGCCTTTGTGCATGAAGAGCTGGCTCTGAATAGTAATTAATGCAGGAGCAGGTGGCTTCTGGGGGACCCTCTCTGGCCACAAAGAAAGCAGCCTCTGTGCTGATAAGGGGAGACTTTCCAGTTGCTGGAATTAAGTGGCCTTGACGGAAAGTTTAGATGTTTACTGATGCAGTGGGAAGATGGGAAAAAAAAAAAGAAAGAAAGAAGGGACATCAAAGAATATTAAGAATCGTTTTGGATGCAATTGGATGGATGCGAACAAACTTGAAAACATGCTGCTAAAATAAGATGCCTGATTCTTTACGGGAGGCACCATTATCAAAACGTGGCTGAGTTTAACAAAAACCTGAAGGCTACGTTTGTTGAGCTTTCTAATGCTTATGGATGCTGCATTGTTGAATTTTGTGGTATGTAAATCTGGGCTTAGAAGGATGGAGGATGCTTATTTAGCAAAAGCACAAACAGAGCTCTTACGCCCTCAGAATGGAGAGACAGAAATCTGGCTGGGGTGCATGGTGCCCACAGCCACCACTCTGTCACTTGTCTGGCTTGGGCCAGTGACAAGCACAATGAACACAAACACATCACCCTCTTCAGAACAAACGATCCTTGCTGCTGCTGCTAAGTCTGCAATTAGCTCATTTATTGTGAGCAATACTGTCCTTAACAGTAACATTATTTTTGCTCATGCATGCTCAGTCCCTTCAGCTATTCTGACTCTTTGTGACCCCATGGACTGTAGCCCACCAGGCTCCTCTGTCCACGGGATTCTCTAGGCAATAATACTAGAGTGGGTTGCCATGCTGTCTTCCAAGGGATCTTCCCAACCCAAGAATTAAACCCATGTCTCTTGGGCTTCCCTGGTGGCTCAGATGGTAAAGCATCTGCCTGCAGTGCAGGAGACCTGGGTTCAATCCCTGGGTCAGGAAGATCCCCTGGAGGAGGAAATGGCAACCCACTCCAGTACTCTTGCCTGCAAAATCCCATGGACAGAGGAGCCTGGTAGGCTATGGTCCATGGGGTTGCAAAGAGCTGGACACGACTTCACTTTCACTTTCACTTTCTCTTGCACTGCAGACAGATTCTTTACCCACTGAGCTACCTGGGAAGCCTCTCTGTATCTCTAGTTTTGTTTTATTTATTAACTTGTTTTGCTTTGCGATTTCATGCATAAGTGAAATCACATGACATTTGTCAGACGCTGGCTGACACTTCAATTAGCATTCAGTTAGCATAATGCCCTTCTGGTCTATCCATGTTGTTACAAATGGCATGATTTCATTCTTTTTTATACCTGAATAGTATTCTAACACACACACAATAGAATATATATACACACACAATAGATATACACACAATAGAATATATAGAATATGTATTTCTATATATTCAGATTTACATGCCACATCTTTCCTATCCATTTATTTGTTGATGGACACTTTGCCAGCTTCTTTATTTTTTATCCCTACTTCCTGGTTGGTCCTTTTGAGTTTGCCTCAAGGACAGGGATTCTGCAATAGAATGATGGATGCTCTAACAACTTGAGGGATAAGACAGAACACTGTGGAGGGAGGGATTCTCCCAGAGGGTTTGTGTCTCTTTCGGTGGTCAACAGTCACCATCCACTTGTGCTAGAGATGCTCCTTCCACGCAGAGAGAGCCTCTTGTTGAATTTTGGAAACCCAGGTTCAAGCACCATCTGACATTTGTGGAGTCACCATTTCCAGGATGGTGTGCTGTGGTGATCAGAGTTAAGGGTTGAGTGGCATGTGCTGGTGTTTCTGCACAGAATTATTGGTAAAACCAAGGGCTTTGGAGTCAGATGAATCTATCTTTGTTCAGATCGCCATCTTCCACTCATCAACTCAATAACTTTAGGCTAACTAACACTTTAACCATTCATTTTCTCCTTTGTAAAATCAGGAAATAATAGTTCCTCCTTAAAAGAGTGTGTTTGTTTGTGTGAACTAAATTCAATTATGAGAATAAAGTGCTTACCTTATGCATGATACAGTCAGCCCTCAGCAGGCTCTGACCTCTTCATTCTTAAGGATTTTTCACTCTGTCACCAAAACTTTCCTTCTCTTCATGTACCTTGGTCTCTTCATCTGTTAACAATCATTGTCTTAACCAAATCCAGTGTTTCTCCATGTTTTAGTCAATATTTTCCACCTGTCAAACTTCAGTTATTGATGAGCAATAACACTCGCCTTTTATCACAATTGCATGTGATATGACAATGTCTTACTTTTTGTTTTCATCAATACCCATATATTCATAAATATATGAATGTGCAATAAAATAAGTCAACAATCTCACGTTTTCTATGAGGAGGAGTATTTGATATCCTATCAAATTTGCACCCTGCTGTATTCCAGAATCTTCTTACTGTGCTAGTTTTTCATGATGCATCACTTGTAACATACAATGAATCTAAGTATTTGTGATGTTAATTTTGTTGTACCTACACATATTAGGGCCAGCTACATGATTTGAGAGGACTAGTGCAGAGTCTTGGAACTACACAGTGCCTTGTACAGAAGCAGAAAGAAAAGTCAAAGGTACTAAGACATAAAGCCTTTTTCTTTAGAAATAAGATAACGTTTGGTATCATAGTTTTACACTATGCATAATACTTTATAATGTGATATCTTGATTGACTGTAAGACTTTTTTCTGGCTTGCTTTTCTGCAAATTCATTTATTAGATAATCAAAATTTATACTTTTAGCAATATCATTTTCAGTGGCTCTTGACAAATACAGAAGACTTTGGATCATTTTTAATTTAGAGAAGGATATCTCTGTTGATGTAACTGTTATTGAAACTATTAAGAATGGTGAATATAGGTAACGATACTGTCTTATATTTTTGAAAGTTGCTAGGCAATATGGTAAATGTTTCTACAACATAAAAAAAAAAAAGAGTAGTTATGCAAGATGATGGATGTGTTAACTAACCTTAATGTGGTCATCATTTTGCAATACATGTCTGTATCAAATCATCATAGTTTACACGTGAAACTTACACAATTTTATATGTCAATTATATTTCAATATAGCAGGGGAAAAGAGAATATTTTATAGATTGTGACAAATTTGGCATAAATTTCTGGTAAATTATTGTGATATATGTTTTAGTACATCATGAGGTAATCATTCTTGCAAACCATTTTTTCTAAAAATAGTTAACTCTTTATATAAATCATTCTGATATGTCTAAATTTAATTTTAAATGATAATTTACATGAAGGCATTTTAATGCTTCCTCAGTCATCTGTAACTTATGGAGACCTTACAAGAAACCAAAAGTGGCTTCATGACTTGCTTATATTTCAAAATACATTGCATTTTGAATATCTTGGATATTGGATATCTTCCATTAAAAGAAATTATTTTAATTGCTCTCTCACTAATAATTGGCTCATCAGAAGCATCATGTGAAAACATATTTTTCTCACTGAATGCAGGTGGTCCAGTGGTAAAGAATCCACCTGCCAGTACAGGAAATGTGGGTTTGATCCCTGGATTGGGAAGATCCTCTGCAGGAGGAAATGGCAACCCACTCCAATATTCTTGCCTGGAGAATCCCATGGACAGAGGAGTCTGGAGGGCTACAGTCCATGGGGTCACAAAGAGTTGGACACAACTGAGCGGCTGAGCACACACTGAATGCAATGATCTTTAAACGTAATATCTATATGTAAGCCTGTGAATATTTAGTTCGCAATGTTGCAGCAGTTTTCAAAAACAGATTCTAAATTCAGCTGAATTCTCTAACTCCCTGGTATGCATTATTGACATGTTTCTGTATAAGCATTCATTTGGTAACAATTTACTGACAAGTTTCGATCTTTGCACAGATGTCAGAGAATTGAGTTCCAGGGACTGACAGGTAAGCTGGTCGCCCACTGGATGTCCATGTGTCACCAATCTGAGCCTATGTCCTGGCCCCATTGCTCCTCTGGGCTTCTGGGTACCCCGGATTGCCACAGGCATGTCTGTGCAGGTGAGGCCACCCTGCCAACACTCAGCCCCATGCTGCTCACTGCTTTAATTCAAATCTCATACCTGCTTCCTTCAGTTCACTTTTCTTCCAGAACCGTGCCCGCCCCCCAACATTCAAAAAGCTAACCCTCCTCATCATCAGCCATGAATGCCTTTGGTGGTGGACTCTGCATCCCAGAACATCTGGAAATGGTCCAGGAAGAAAAACGCAACACCAACTATGTCACAAAACCTTTTCTCATGTAATGTTCAGGAGGCTGAGAAGGCTGTCTTTCCCCTTTACAATCTCTACGTATGATGACAGCTATCAACGTATCTTTAAATGGATAGAATAAAGGTTGAATTATGTACCTGGTCTCCACCTGATTAAATCTACTTGGCAGCATTACTGCCTGACAAAGTTGCCTTGTGAAGTCGCCAGGTAACAGGGGATGGACGAAGGGGATTTTATGTTCAGTGATGGAAACAACTGTTTTCACAACAAAGGGATCGTGACCTTGTGTTCCCAAATAATACTGCTGATTGAAGACTGCGCACTGCCACTTCCTTCGTGATCCTGAACACAATGGGGTCCTTTTGTTAAAAAAAAAAAAATTTTACTGTAGCTGTAATTGTGAGGACAAAGCAGGCTGGGCTCTTTTGCTCTTGAAGGTATCACTCCAAAGGAACTGGATTTTATTTGCTTGCTGTGCAATCTCTGGTTAACCACTGAACCTGGAGTTCTCTGCCTCTGGGTCTCAATTTAAATATTCTGAAGGATTCCACTACATCGCATCTGAATAAGCTGTCTTTCCCATTCAGGTAGGGGGGTGGGACTTGAAAAATGTTATGAAATGCCTTTCCACCTTTAAAAAAAAGCAGTTTTAAATCTATTTTATTTATCTGGCTGCACTGGGTCTAAGTTGCAGCACCCAGGATCTTGGTTGTGTCATGCGAGATCCTTCAGGCTTCCCTGGTGGTTCTGCAGTAAAGAAACTGCCTGCAATGCAGGAGATGTGGGTTTGATCCCTGCAGGAAGATACCCTGGAGAGGGAAACAGCAACCCACTCCAGTATTCTTGCTTGGAGAATCCCATGGACAGAGGAGCTTGGAGGGCTATACTCCATGGGGTCACAAAGAGTTCGAAATGACTGAAGCGAGTTAGCAGACAGGCAGTCAGGATCCTCCATCGCACAAACTTTCTAGTTGAGGCATGCGGGCTTAGCTGCTTTGCAGCATGAGGATCTTAGTCCTGGAATAGGGATTGAACCACATCCCCTGTATTGCAAGGTGGATTCTTAACCACTGAACCACCAGGGAAGTCCTTCAACCTTGTTTTTAAAGGCAGAGCCTCTTCTATCTTAAGCAGTATTTGAGAAGAGACAGTCTATCCCAGTGATTCATGGTGTCCTTACACATTGCATCCTTCTGTGTATACTTTATTTGAGAACTATATATTGAGTGCCAGGCAGATAGCTGGTAATTTACATGAACCAGATAGCTGGTTCATTTGGAAACAAAAATAAAGCATTGATCCCTGTGATTTCTTGCCTCATGGGTCCCATTGTTCCCAGTGAATTTCAAGTTCTTTCTTCATCACGAAAGAATTCAGAAATGAAGCAAGGAGGTTAAGAAAGTAAAGTGAGAGTTTATCTAAGCAAGAATACATCCTCAGAGGTGGAGTGTGCAGACAGGTGAGGAGCTGCTGCCCTGGGTTTCTTCAGCAAGTTGGTGATGAGGGGCATACAAACGAAGGGGTGGGATATTCAGTGGGGAAGGGGGAGTTGGGGGGAGTCCCTGATTTTCATCCTAGCTCCATCTTCTTGAGGGGAGACGGGATTTTTGTCCTTATTTATCTTGGACCAGAAGTGCCATGGCCTCAGTGCATGATGGGAACTTCTTATTCGCAAGGGTAATTTTATTGTAATGAGACACAATAAGCAAAAGGTTATACTGGACTAGGAGATCCTGCCTTTCCTCACCTCTCTTTGTCTGCTTCCAGGACACTTATCACCCAAATGTGTGGTTTCTTGTCCGTCTGGAGGTTCTTTTTCTTTGTCTGCCCACAACCCCCTCTGTTTACAAGATGTGTGATTTCCTGCCACATGGCCCCTGCCTCTATTTCTACACTCATACCAGCTACCTGCCTGCTATAACACCACAGTGAATATGGGGAGATGATCAAATAAAAATTGAATAATAAGGCATACTCAGTGATACTGAAATGGAGCAGGACCCAGTAGGGCTCCCCGGGGTACAAAATCTGTGTCCTCCATTTCTTATCTGTAAGAAATAGGCTACATTCAGCCTCCATGACCTCCCGTGAGTAGCAAAGAGCAGATTCAAACAGCTACTAACCAGGGAAGGGAGAGGATGCAGAGACCAGAGAGGGTAGTCAAGAAAAAATAGCGCAGCCTTGGAACAGGGCTCTGGTTCCCCCTCAGGGGATACACACAACAGTATCTTTGCACTGTTTTGTAGACACTGAAACCCCCCCACCAGGTGGGGGTAGCTAACTGCTGTTCACAAGCACAGAATTCCCAGACTGGTTGGAACCAGAAGTTTAATAATGCTGATTCCTGATTACCTCACCACCAACCAGTCAGAAGAATGTCCACAATCTGACCACGCCCTCTTTGAACCATTTCTATAAAACTCCTCACTAACCCCTTCAGGTCCGGACACACAGTTTTGAGGCCATTAGACCGCTGAGGCTCCCTTTGCCTGGCAAAGCAATAAGGCTATTCGTTTCTACTTCACCCAAAATTTTGCCTCTGCAATTTAATTCGGTTTTGGAGTAAAGAGGCCAGATTCAGCATTAGGTTCTTCCTTCTCTGTGTTGTTGTACTCATATTTGGGCTTCCCAGGTGGCACTAGCAGTAAAGAACTCCCCTGCTAATGCAGGAGATGTAAGAGACATGGGTTTGATGCCTGGATGGGGAAGATCCCACAGAGAAGGGCATGGTAACCCACTCCAGTAGTCTTGCCTGGAGAATCCAATGGACAGAGCAGCCCGGCGGGTTACATAGGCCATAAGGTCACAACATACTGAGTCAGACACGACTGAAGTGGCTTAGCATGCATGCATACTCATATTTATATTAATTTGGAGCAAGCAAATTATTTAGATGTCCAGTTAAATCCACTTATTAAATCACACAGAAGAAATTAAAAATGTAAAGTCAGTACCTGGAGCAATTTATTAATCCATATAGATCTATGACTGCTGTGTACCCAGGTGAAGGAGGTCTCTCCATGGGGACAGTGGGTCCTACTCTTGGAACCTACAGCCTTGTACAGTTTGTGTAGAATTTTAGCATCCATCAGTTTAATTATGAAAAGATTTATATGGTGAACAAAGCAGACATAACAACCTCTATTAATCAGGTGTAAAAGGCATAATCAGAAAATTTTCATGCACTGAGGCTGGGCGCCCCTACTGCTGTTTAGTTGCTAAGCCTTGTCTAACTTCTCTGTGATCCCCTGGACTGTAGCCCACCAGGCTCCTCTGCCCATAGGATTTCCCAGGCAAGAATACTGGAGGGGGCCACCATTTCCTTCTCCAGGGGATCTTCTCAACCCAGGGACTGAACCTGTGTCTCCTTCATTGCAGGTGGATTCTGTAACACACCAGGGAAAACTGTACAGTGGGCGGCACTATTTATTATTGTAAAAATCCATATATAAGTGGACCTTCACTTTTCAATCCTGCTTTGTCCAAGTGCCAACGGTATACTTGGAGTTATATTATGATGATAATATTTTTGACAAACTTGTCCATATCTATGTCAGTACAATTCTGTTTAAAGTATTTTAACTTTACTTCCTATTTGAGTGGCTAATAATGCTGACCGTTCTAATAAGTTTTCTTTAAAGTTTTCTGAGATTTTCTTTCATGCCAAATGAACTTTTAAAATGACTTGTCAGAATTCAGTAGATCCACAACATGTCCACACTGCTGAATTTAAAATGGATAACCAACAAAGACCTGCGGCATAGCACAGGGAACTCTGCTCAGTGTTCTGTGGCAGCCTGAAAGGGAGGGGAGTTTGAGTGAAAATGAGTACACGTATATGTATGGCTGACTCCCTTCACTGTCCAGTTGAAGCCCTCACAATATTGTGCTAATCAGCTATATTCCAGTATAAAATAAAAAGTTTTTAGAAAAGAATTCAATAGATCCATATTAGAGTCCTATAAGAGTTAACTTGAATATACAGATTAATGTGGGGAGAAAGGACTTCTTTGTGATATAGACTCATCCCAAGAAAATGTACATCTTGTTGACTAAAAAAGGTATATAACTTGAGAGTTGAGAGTTAAGTTTTACTAGGAGCAAAAATGAGGACTTCAGTCTGGGAGACAACAACTCAGATAGCTCTGAGAGACTGCTCCCAAGAGGTAGTGGGGAAAAGTCAACATATAAGATTCTGGTGAAGGGGGAGTTAAATACGATTAAGCACTCATTTTACCAAAGATTTTCTGCTAATCAGGAGGATCTGATGTCTTCATGAAGGGATTTACTGCTTTTCTAGATATGAGGAGATACAAGGATTAGAATCATGAAATCAGTTCTTGAAAATATCCAACTATCTAAAGACCTGTCCCACCAGATTCCCTTAAGCACAGAAGTGCCACACTCCCCCCTGAACTCCTTCATGGGGCATTGAAGGTCAACAGCTGCAACAGTACAGGATTCAATCTCTGCAGAGGCAGATGGCCGATGCCCTTGGTGTTCAGACACTGGCAGTGCTCTTGGTAAGTGCCGATTTGTAGTTGACAATCTCACAGGCATCAAGGCTTCTTAATGTTCTACAGTTTTCTTCATATAATTCACACATTCATTTAGCTTATCCTTACTTATTTAGAATTTTTGGTGCTATAGTGAATATTTTTCCTATTCTACTTTCCCATGAAACAAAAGAAGGAGCATCAATATTGGCTGAGAGAAATCAAAATTCTTCTTCTTTACTGGCAATATAATCCTTTGTGGGACAGCCCAAGAGAATCGGCTAGAACGTAACATTAAGGACAATAAAACAATTAAAAATTATTACCTTTCTATAAAACAATTGCTTCAACTTTATCATTTTATAGGGAAGGAATTTATAGTTTTCTTTTACATAAAAGCTTACTGTAAATCATGAGCTTAGTTTGAAAAAAAATTGCCTAAACAAAATTTCAGGCATTATTTGAACTTATAAATTTGTACTGTTCCTATCAACTTGAAGTATTTTGCATGCTAGGATCTTTTAGTATTATTTTTAAAACTCACATCATGCCCAGAAAACCAAAAAGCACAGTTCTTTGCCAGTATTCTATGTGTTCATCTTTCACTTGCATGCAGGTCTACCCAAAGTTTATATATCATCTCCACTTTGAAAGACATTTGTGAGGATACTGACATTGACTAGCAGTAACTGGACATGGAACAACAGACTGGTTCCAAACAGGAAAAGGAGTACGTCAAGGCTGTATATTGTCACCCTGCTTATTTAACTTATATGCAGAGTACATCATGAGAAATGCTGGGCTGGAAGAAGCACAAGCTGGAATCAAGACTGCAGGGAGGTTATATCAATAACCTCAGATATGTAGACGACACCACCCTTATGGCAAAAAGTGAAGAGGAACTATTTTAAAAGCCTCTTGATGAAAGTGAAAGAGGAGACTGAAAAAGTTGGCTTAAAGCTCAACATTCAGAAAACAAATATCATGGCATCTGGTCCCATCACTTCATGGGAAATCAACAGGGAAACAGTGGAAATAGTGTCAGATTTTATTTTGGGGGGCTCCAAAATCACTGCAGATGGTGACGGCAGCCAGGAAATTAAAAGACGCTTACTCCTTGGAAGGAAAGTTATGACCAACCTAGATAGCATATTCAAAAGCAGAGAAATTACTTTGCCAACAAAAAGTCCATCTAGTCAAGGATATGGTTTTTCCAGTGGTCATGTATGGATGTGAGAGTTGGACTGTGAAGAAAGCTGAGCGCTGAAGAATTGATGCTTTTGAACTGTGGTGTTGGAGAAGACTCCTGAGAGTCCCTTGGACTGCAAGGAGATCCAACCAGTCCATTCTGAAGGAGATAAGCCCTGGGTGTTCTTTGGAAGGAATGATGCTAAAGCTGAAATCCAGTACTTTGGCCACCTCATGAGAAGAGTTGACTCATTGGAAAAGGCTCTGATGCTGGGAGGGATTGGGGGCAGGAGGAGAAGGGGACCACAGAGGATGAGCTGGCTGGATGGCATCACCGACTCAATGGATATGAGTTTGAGTGAACTCCGGGAGATGGTGGTAGACAGGGAGGCCTGGCGTGCTGTGATTCATGGGGTCGCAAAGAATCGGACACGACTGAGCAACTGAACTGAACTGAACCGAACTGAACATGAAAATTATGTTACAAGGAAGAATAGAATCCGACTCCATGTTAGATCTGCTTCTTTCACTTTAACCTTTGCTGTCTCCTGCTTTTGTTTCTATAATCACTGAAATAATTCTATCTATAACTATAAGCATATATAATGATCTGCCTTAGGGAACCCTGCCGCTCTGCTTGAATGTTAAACTAAAGAGACTTTGTTCAGCCCACAGGAAGACATTCTGACCCTGCCCATTTGGGAATGGGTGCAGAAAAGAAGAAACTAACACATCCTGTCCCTAGTGCTGGCTAAGTCAGGAGACATTTTGCAAGACGAATGGCCTTTCAGCTGAGCACCAAAGAACTGCTGCTTTCAAACTGTGGTGCTGGAGAAGACTCTTGAGAGTCCCTTGGAAAGCAAGATCAAACCAATCAATCCTAAAGGAAATCATCCCTGAATATTCATTGTAAGGACTGAGGCTGAAACTGAAGCTCCAATACTTTGGCCACCTGATGTGAAGAGCCAACTCATTGAAAAAGACCCTGATGCTGGGAAAGATTGAGGGCAGGAGGAGAAGGGGGCAACAAGGGATGAGATGGTTGGAAGGTATCACTGACTCAATGAACATGAGTTTGAGCAAACTCCAGGAGATAGTGAAGGACAGGGAAACCTGGCATGCTGCAGTCCATGAGGTCGCAGAGAGTCGATACGACTTAGCAACTAAACAACAATAATGCCCTTTTTACTTTACTTCCTCACCTCGTGTCCCGCTCTATTCTATAAAAGAAACTGTCATCCAAACCCTGATAAGATGGTACTCTAGGGCACTAGCCTGCCATCTTCTCAGATGCCTAGCTTTCTAGATAAAGTCGCTATTCACCTTGTCTCCCAATTACTGGCCTGTTGTGCGGCAAGCAGACTGAACCTGGATTCAGTAACAATTACCGTAGAACTGCAAGACTAATGTTTAGTGATCTGAGTTATAGAAGAACCGTTTTAGAAGCTTTTCTGCCCTTTTCCCCCATCCTTCTTTGCGATTCCCCTAGCTAAACCTGCTCTACCAGCCTCTGCATTTCAGTCAATGCCAACCTCATCAGTGAATTTCGTCGGGCCAAGACCTCTTTCACTCTCACACTCTACAATCCGTGACCAGGTCCAGCTTCATGGGCACATGTCCTGGGCAGTCACAGAGGCTGTCTCATCTAGCAGGGGTTTTGCACACTGTGGCTGCCATCTTAAAAATTCTTCAACATTGTAGAACATGGGGGCCAATATTTTCATTCTGCACAAGGTCTGGAAAATTATGTAGCTGGTCCTGGACATTACCATCAAAATATACACAGGCTTGATGCCAAAAACTCAGCCCCTGTACAGTAGTGCCAATCAAATCTCAGAGACAGAGTTTTTGTCAAGGCAAGTTGGTGTGCCCAAAGCACAGGAAAGCCAAACAAACTGAAATGCTGGAGTCTGGAGCAGAGAAAGGCTTATTGCAGGGGCTTGCAAGGAGATGAGGTGGCTCATACCCTAGAAAGCCCTGAACTCCCCAAACGGTTTTGGCAAAGCACTTTTTAAATAACTAGGTTGGGGACCGGCAGTGCAGGGGCATCCCAGGGTCTGTGATTAGCTCATGCACTATTCGCTGACTGGATGATGGTGAAGTAAAGGGATGGTGTCACAGGGTTTAACATTATCAGTCCTTAGCTCTAGGAGGCTGGAGGTGGTGTGCTCATGGGCTTGAAGTCATTAGTTTCTTTCATTTGTTGGAGAGGAGGAGGTCTTTTTACATCTGCAAAACGACACAGGATATGTGCATCAAATACTATTATATCGGGTACTTCAGAGAAGAGCTGAAGCAGAGGATATAGGGGAAGGCCTGTCCCTGGGAAGGCCCCATGGGGTCCTGCACAGTTACATTTTGGGTGAAATAGCAAAGAATAGCTTTACTTCTTTGCCAGGCAAAAGGGGTCACAGTGGGCTAACATCCTCAAGACTGTGTGTCCAAACCAGGGAGGATTTGGTGAGGAGCTTTACAGCAATGGTTCAAACTTGGAGTTGCTGACAAGGGTCAGGGTGTGTGCAGGGCCTGCACCTCTTTAATCTGGACTCAGGTGGTCTCCTGATGAGCCTCTGTGGTTATCAAGCTTATCAAACTGTGACCTTCTCTCTGAAATGAAGAATGCTTGATCCACCTGCCATGCAGGAGACCCAGCTTCGATCCCTGGGTTGGGAAGATCCCCTGGAGAATGGATTAGCTATCCACGCCAGTATTCTTGCCTGGAGGATATCATGGACAGAGGACCCTAGTGAGCTACAGTCCATGGGGTTGCAAAGAGTTAGACATGACTGAGTGACTGAGCACACGTGTATGCATACCTCAATTAAAAACGTTAAAAATATAGTGAATAGTAGTAGCTGCCGGGCCCAGGGAGGGAAGAGAGAAGAGAGATGCATAGGTAGGGAACATCAGACTTTCAGGGAGGTGAAACTATTGTGGGTGGCACTGTAAGGGTGGATATGGGACTTTATGCATTTGGTAGAATCCAGAACGCGCCTGTCAATGCAGGAGACATTTAAGAGATACAGGTTTGATCCCTGGGTTGCAAAGATCTCCTAGAGGAGGGCATAGGAAGATCCCTTAGAGAAGGGCACTCCGGTATTCTTGCCTGGAAAATCCTATGGACAGATGAGCCTGGTGGGCTACAGTCCATAGTGCTGCAAAGAGTAGGACATGACTAAAGCGACTTAGCACACACATGGAATATAACACAAAGAGTGAGCCCTAATGGAGCCTATGGACCTGAGACAATAATCTTGTATAAATAGTGGTTCACCCATCAATCATAATGTGGACCACACCAGCGCAAGAAGTGAATGAGACAAACTGGGCTGTGGGGAATACACAAAAACTCTGTCCTACCCGCTTAATATTTCTATGAGCCTATAACTGATTTTAGAAAATTAAAGTGTATTATAGTTGATACATACAATGGAATAGGATTCAGGTTTAATGAGGAAATTGACACCTGTTCTAACATGAATGAACCTGGAGGACATGATGCTGAGTGAAAGAAGCCAGACACAAAGGGACCAATTCTGAATGTTTCCATTTATCTGCACCCAGAGGAATCAAAATCAGAAAGACAAATAATAGCGTGGGTGCCAGGGGGCTGGCTGGGGCAGGGAATGGGGTTCCTGTTTAATGAGGACAAAGTTATAGTTCAGGAAAAGGCAAAAGTTCTGAAGCTGGATAGTGGGGATGGTTGTACAATGGTGTGAATGCAGTTAATACCACGAAATTGTATACTTAAAAATGATTAAAACTGTGAATTTTGTTATGTGTATTTTGCCACTATAAAAAGTAAAGCTTAATACTTTTTTTAAAAAAACTGGATCGGGTAAAGACTAAGCTCTTTGGTGTTCACCTTGCCTGTCCGCCCTTCCCCGCCTCCTTTCCTCCTCCCGTTTCTTTCTTTTCCCCCATCCTCACCCCTTAGATCCTCTGCTGCTGTTCATCTTCCCTCCAAAGAGCAGGGAGCTCCCCAGGGGCCCCTGTGCATCCTCTTCTGGAGCCCCCACCCAACCTGGGACAATGCTTTTAATGTCTGCATTCTCTGTATCCTCCATGGGACCATGCACCACCCTGGAAGTGTCTCCTTCTCCAGACTGGGCTCTCAGGCAGCCACCATGGTATGAATTAACGAAGGAGCTTTCTCCTTCTGAGGGGATGCAGGTCCAGCAGTAGATGGATGTCAGGGCTTTTCTTCCCAGCAATTCATGACTTTTCTGCTGCTCAGGACATCTGTAGCCACCATCACTCATTGAGTGCAATGACCACCCTAACTACTGGAGTGGCCGCATCCGCCCTCCAAGGGAGACAGACTCTTGGAAGTTGAAACCTGTCAGGTTTGTTTCTTGCTTTTTAATTCTGCTTCCCCATCTGCCTGGAACTTTCCCTTCCAAGCAGAGAGACACCATGGGTGTCTCAAGTGACTTTTCTTGGTTCCGCTACCCTGGCCCCAGAATCGTGTGGATTCTCAGGGCTGTGATGCTCTAACGGGGCTCAGCCAGTCTACAGAGGGAGATACCATCGGCAGCAGGTAGGCTTGCCAGGAAAGCAACGCCAGGGGACCAGAGGTGGCAGCTGTCAGGCGGCACAAGAGTGGAGGACGCTCCAAACTGTCCATGTGTGTGGATGGTGACCCGTGTGCTCTCTCCTTGGGGACATCATTCAGCCTTACCCTTTCAGTTTAGGAGAAACAGGGTGTATCCCTGCTGGCTGCTATTGGCCCTGTCATTTATCCCAGAGTGAGCCAGACTCCCCACAGACAAGTCCCCTCCAGCACTGCCTCCAGAAGACAGAAGTTACTTGTGTAGCAGAAAAAAAATAATAAACTGTTCAGCAGCATAATTAATCCCCAAGCTGCTCAAAGCAGTAGCAGCCAAGATACAGATGGAGAAGGGAACTGAGGATACAGTTCTGTACATTAGTATTTTCCTTAATAGAAGGAGCGAGAGATGGAATCAGGCCCTGGTAGAATTAAGAAGGCTTTTGTAAAGTCAGATTCCCCATACATCATGCAAGGGGAAATTGCCTGGAATTTCAGAAAGTGGAAGAAACGATTCTTGAATCTCACCATCTTTTTCTCTTCAAACTCTTGAATAGAAAAATAATACGTCTCCTGACTGAATGGGGTTCCTAAGCAAAAAAGTTATTCCAGAGAGTTAAGGTTTCTAAAAAACCAGAAGTCATTTAAGTGACTTTTTAAAAATGTGAATATTTCATGAGCACCTTAAATGCGCCACGCTAGGTGTGGGACCTAGCCATGAATGCCGCAAGCTGCTAAAAAGGAGAGGTACCTGAAACTCTGGGAATCGCGAAGGCTGCTGCTCCAGGTCCTAATCA
This sequence comes from Budorcas taxicolor, assembly GCF_023091745.1. Taxonomy (NCBI): domain Eukaryota; kingdom Metazoa; phylum Chordata; class Mammalia; order Artiodactyla; family Bovidae; genus Budorcas; species Budorcas taxicolor. The sequence continues at coordinate 49,099,235 of NC_068926.1, read as the reverse complement.
TTTAGTTGTCGAATCCACGCTCAAGTTCCTGATGCACAGTGAAGCTAAACAAACAGAAACGTTGGAGTTTGGAGCAGAGAAGGGTTTACAGCAGAGACGAGCAAGAACAGGCAGCTCCTGCTGAAAAGACCCAAACTCCCTCATGGGTTTTGGGAAAGAGTTTTTATTGTCAAAATTTGGGGTGGGGGAGGGCTGTAGGGTTTGTGACTTTCCTCTGAGTGGTTGATTGGAAGGTAGTGGAGTGATATTCTGGGAATCTCAGTCTTAGTCTTCTGGTTCCAACCAGTCGGGGATCCATGTGCTTATGCATGCATGCTTAGTCGTGTCCAACTCTTTGCAACCCCATGGACTGCAGACTGCCAGGCTCCTCTGTCCATGGGATTTTCCAGGGAAGAATACTGGAATGGGTAGCCATTCCCTTCTCCAGGGGATCTTCATGACCCAGGGTTCAAACCCAGGTCTCTTGCATTACAAGCAGATTCTTTACCATCTGAGCCACCAGGGAAGCTCCCCATGTGCTTGTGCTCGGCCTGAAGTCACGATCCTTCCCCTGGGTGGGGGCCTTAGTTATTTAGAAGAACTCAGAGATGGAGGAACCAGTACCCTGCCCCAAGGCTGCACTATTGCTTCTTGACTGCCCCTCCTTTGCTTCTGCACCCTCTCCCTTCCCTGATCTGCAACTGTTTAAATCTGCCCTTTGGAGCTCAAGGAAGGTCTAGGAGGCAGAAATCTCTTTTCCTACAAACAAAAAACAGGGAACACAGAAGGGTTTTTGTTGATCGGAGGGCCCCACAGAGTCCTGCTTGGTTTCACTTCAGTTTGTGGGTATGTAAATCTCACGCTGGGGAACTTTTCAGGTTTGTGCAATGATGCGTCCCTATAGTGACCCCCTCCCATGCATTTGGTTTGTTTTTATTGCTCTTAAAAGGCATCCTTTTAACCAGCCCTCTCTTTTTTCTCCCTGAGACCACCTCTAGCAGTTTGTCCTCCTAATTTGCTACTTAACAGCTGCTGGGAACTAAAACGTCCAGATAACAAAAGTGGGTGATGTTAAGTATAAATAGATTCTGATGTTGAGTATAAATAGATTTTGAGCTGAAATATTATAAAAAAAATTTTTTTTGGAATATTTTTGGTTATTATTTCCTAAAATATCCAAATGGTTCAAAGTCAGGGGAAAGAGGTAGATGTGGCTTCTGGGTCCCAGATACCCAAGTCGGTCTGACATTGTGTTCTCAGACCTTTCTGCCTTCACCTCAGCAATGCTTGGTGAGGTTGGCTCCAATCTCTGGCAGCCTCAAGCTCTGAGCCTGCATCCTTCCAGCTCAGCAGCCCCTAGAGAGAACTTCTCCTTGTCAGCAGATAAAGCAAGAAACCCAGGATTCTGTTTATCCCAAACTCAGAGCTGAGAGCAGGAGAGAGAACAGACAGGAGAGGAAGTCCTGGGAGATAAGAACAGCTCTGGGGCCAACAGAGGGGGTGGATGCGCATCCCACACACCCCTGCCAGACAGAATGGGAGGGAGGGAGGCCGAGTCCTCATGGGAATTTGAGCAATCTTTACTGGAATGTGGAAGACAGTACTGAGTGAACGAAACACAGATGTTCACAACTGCCTTTAATTTTTCTCTTTTACCCAATTTTTTTCATGTGTTTGTATATCAGGAAGCTGAAAGTAGCTCTAATTTGAGCTGTAAATGCAGTTTTGGTGTTAATGAATCATTTCTATCATGCCTTGAATGATTTCAATGAGCCCAGACTCTTGCATCTTCCCATACATAGAAAAGTGCTAAATTCATTAACTCGAGATGTCTGGTTTTCTTTCTTTAACAGTAATGTTTTGATATTCTGACCACCTGGTCTTTGTTGCAAAAATGCCCATATATCCTGGTTCCCCGTTTACCTCTTTGGAGCAGTTCCAGAGCTGTCACAGTATGTGGTCATCCAGCCATGGCCTCTCAGAGGCTGCAGGAGGTGTGAGGCTTGCAAAGTGCAATGGTTTACATTAGGGTTACGCTCTTATGTGGTCCATCCTGTGGGTTTGGACAAATATATAATGACATAGGGGCTTCCCAGGTGGCTCTAGTGGTAAAGAGCCTGCCTGCTGACATGGGAGACATGAGGGTTCAATCCCTGGGTCAGGCAGATCTCCTGGAGAAGGACATGATTTGCCTGGCTCAGAGTCCGTATTTGGCATATCTCAGGATCTTCCCATGGGTGAGCATCTCTCAGCCAAGATGTTTTGCACTGAAGAGGCCTATAGGTAATTAGCATCACTTAGCATCACTCCCCTTTTGACCTTCAAGGAGCTTTTCTCTGCTTGTGTAGTTGGGGAGGTCTCCTGGCTTTGAGAATGAGAAATATGTGATCTCTTATCTTCTATCTGGGCAGGGCACAGCCTCTTCTCTCAATCATCTGCTAGTTTCATCTTGGAGTGTCAACTGACATGGAAGGAATCTCCAACTGGCTTACCCTTGGTGGGGCATCTACCTCCTGCCTCACCTTAATAGTGGAGGAAAGGCAGCCAACAGCCAGAATCCTCCTCTCTTCTCTGACGCTTAGAGCAATAAAAGCAGGGATCAGCAAACTAAACAACAACAACATCCACCATTCCTGAGCCCTGTGAAGCAGGCTGGGGCGGGGGGGGGGGGGGGGGGGGGGCGGGGTGCCTCCACTTGCTCCTACCATCCCGCCCTTGAAGACTGGACCAGTTGGATGTCTCTAGATGAGGAATTACTTCATCCCCTTTGATGCCTGCCTCACGAGCAACCAGGTAGGAACCCTGATTGCTCCTTTATCCTAAATTGCTCCTTAACCCTAAATTGCTCCTTTAAAGGGTTTATCTCCTTTCATATTTTTCATCTTATTTACTTTGCATTTAATATTACATGTTCTTGTGTCTTTCTCTTGTACTTTCTCATTTGTATCCTTAAATCTCTCCAGATGTGTTTGAATCTATTCAGGCAGAACAGAAAAGGCAACAATCCTATTTATCTTTTTCAATTTTACCATGCAGTAGGATGTTAAATTACTCTAATACTATTTTATATTCACAACTAAAATAAACAAAAGGTGATAGAAGACATTTAGGTCTTGCCAAGTTTTTTTTTTTTCCTTGCCTAATAAAAGTGCAGGTCCCCTAAAAAAAGTCTTTCCAGGCTGTTATAAATAAGGAAGAATAAGGTAAAATTTTGGCATTGGAGACTGAGGCTGTAGTAAACATTTTAAAGCTGTTACAGACACATTTATGAGTAAATATACATGCACAACTTTATGTGCTACCAAGAGCTGATGTAGTCAAGTTCATTTCTGAGACACTCTTCATGAAAAGCATTGTTTGCTGAGCAAATTGTTAGGATAAGATCAGTGGGTGGAAGAATATTCATATCATTGATATAAGTCCACGTGGATCATGGGGAGAGCTAAGGATTCGGGTGGTGGAATCTCTGCCAAAATAAAATCCTAGGAGTTTTGGATATGACCTTCCCTGTTTGTCCAGTTCTTGGAGTTCACATTTAACACCTATGTAGGTCAAAGACATGAAAGTCTTTCAACTGGAATTGACCAAAATCAATTTCATTAGGAGTGAACTTCAGCATATGGGTGAATTCTTTGTTCCACATGATCTCTAACACCCTAGTCTTCCAGGATAATAAACCCAGGAGATTCTAAGATCCATTGCTTAGAGGAGCGTCAACATATGTATTCCAAAAAGGGCCAGAGAGTACTTATTTTATGCTTTTCAGGCCAGACTGTTTGTCACAACTATTCCACTCTACAGGTACAACAGGAAAACAGCCTTAGATAGCAGACAGGCAGACAGGCGTGACTGTGTCCAACAGACTTAACTTATCAAACATCAGGTGCCCGGATTCAACATGAGGGCTATAGTTTGCTGGCTCTGATTTACAAGATAGTCATCTGTTTGTTTCTGCCTCTTTCACATTTTTAAAATATTTATTTATTCAGCTGTGTTGAGTCTCTGTTGTGGCACACAGGACCTTCGTTTTGGTACGTGGACTCTCTAGGTGGGTCAATCCCGCTCAGTAGTTGCAGTGAGTGGTCTTAGTTGCTGTGAAGCATGTGCGATCTCAGTATCTCAGGTGGCAGAGTGGTAAAGAATTTGCCTACCAATGCAGGAGATGTAGGCAACCTGGGTTGGATTCCTGGGTCGGGAAGATCCTCTGGAGAAGGAAATGGCAACCCACTCCAGTATTCTTGCCTGGAAAATTCCTTGGACAGAAGAGCCTGGCAGGCTACAGTCCATGGGATCACAAAGAACACAACTGAGCACACACACACACACACACACACACACACACACACACACACACACACGGGATCTTAGTTCCCCGACCAGGGATGGAACCTGCGTGCCTTGCACTGAAAGGTGGATTCTTAACCACAGAACCATCACAGAAGTCCTCTTCCCCGCCCCCTCCTTTTTAATTCCCCACCTTTTATATTTCTTTTTTTTTTTTTTTTTTTGTTTTTAACAAATGTATGTGAGCAGGGGAGAAAGAAAGAAAAGGGAAGCCACTTCTTTTCCCTACCCTGGGCAAAAACTGGAGATAACTCATATTTTTGTTTAGGGATTTAACAAGAATTTGCAAAGAGTAATTTCCAAACTTGGATCCTGAGAATCAAGGTTCAGGGCAGGGCATGAACTGAACTGCAGAGTAGCAGAGGGGAAGGAAGTCCCCATCATTGCAAAGGAAAACATGTGAGTTTTGTTTTGGGTTTAGGGTAAGGTTGGGATTCATGATGGGGTTATCAGAAGGGAGACGGGTGAGCGGAGGGCTCTGCAAGCCAATGAGGGACCACAACTTGCTTCACAGAAGTGTTCCTGGGATCCTTTAAAAATCACGATGCCAAATATTCACTTTTGAGTTGTCTCCTGGTCTGAAAGTTCTGATTCGCCACCTCCCAAAGTTTTCAGCAAAATTTATGACATATACCAAGGCTTTTGGAGGGCGGGAATTAAAATGGGAATTAAGGAAAGAGCTGGATTTTCAAATCCAGGATATTCTGAGGACAATCAGATGATTCATAAAGTGAACTAAAATCAACAGAAGGAGCAGGCTAAAGCCAGGGGGCAGGAGGGGACTTGCAATGTGGTAGAAAAAGCACTGAGCTGTCTGCTCCACATGGGACAGCCTGGAAACCATGATCTGGATGTCTCAAAACCATATACTCAGGCTAATCTTAGTAACAAAGTTTTGGGTCTTGTTATTTGCTTGCTTGTCTATTTATTGTGATGGGTACTTCCTTGATAATGAACTATTGCTTGCAGTAAGTGGTTCCCCACAGAAGGGAGATGGTAGGACCATAATGTCCAGTGGTTTTCTTTTCCTCCAGCAGAAAAGGGTGCAGTGCCACTGGACATCCCCTGTACATCCATCCTGCTATGGGTAACCACCCTCTGCTCATCTGCTGGTACAGTGTAAGTTGGTCAGGACCCAGACTGGGTCAAGGAGCTTTTCTGGTGGCTCAGACAGTAAAGAATCTGCCTGCAATGTCGGAGACGTGGGTTCGATCCCCGGGTTGGGAAGATCCCCTGGAGAAGAAAATAGCAACCCACTCCAGTATTCTTGTCTGGAGAATCCTGTGGACAGAGGAGCCTGGTAGGCTACACAGTCCATGGGGTCGCAAAGAGTCAGACATGACTGCAGTGACTTAGCATGCATGTATATATGTATATATACACTACTCTGTGTGCATATATTTATATATATTTATACATATTTATATGGCTGAGAACACTACTCTGCCATAAAAAATATTGAAATACTGCCATTTGCAAAAATATGGATGCAACTAGAGATTAACATACTAAATGAAGTAGATCAGCCAGAGAAAGACAAATATCATATGATATCGCTTATACATGCAACCAAAAAAAAAAAAAAAGTAATACAAATGAACTTATATAAAAAACCAAAATAAACTCACAAACATAGAAAACAAACTTAGGATAACCAAGGGGGAAAGGGTGGGGAGGGATAAATTGGCAGTTTGCTATTAACATATACACACTGCTGCTGCTGCTGCAGCTAAGTCGCTTCAGTTGTGTCCCACTCTGTGTGACCCCAGAGACAGCAGCCCACCAGGCTCCCCCGTCCCTGGGATTCTCCAGGCAAGAACACTGGAGTGGGTTGCTATTTCCTTCTCCAATGCATGAAAATGAAAAGAGAAAGTGAAGTCGCTCAGTTGTGTCCGACTTTTAGCAGCCCCGTGGACTGCAGCCTACCAGGCTCCTCCATCCATGGGATTTTCCAGGCAAGAGTACTGGGGTGGGGTGCCACTGCCTTCTCCAACATATACGCACTACTCTATATAAAATAAACAACAAGGTACTACTTCATAGCACACGGAACAATCCTCAATGTTTTTTAATAACCTATATGGGAAAAGAATCTGGAAAACACATATATAAAGTTGGACCACTTTGTGTTCACCTGAAACACAACATAAATTAGTTGTCAGTTCAGTTTAGTTGCTCGGTTGTGTCCGACTCTTTGCGACCCCATGAATCACAGCACGCCAGGCCTCCCTGTCCATCACCAACTCCTGGAGTTCACTCAGACTCACGTCCATTGAGTCTGTGATGCCATCAGCCAGCTCATCCTCTGTCATTCCCTTCTCCTCCTGCCCCCAATCCCTCCCAGCATCAGAGTCTTTTCCAATGAGTCAGCTCTTCGCATGAGATGGCCAAAGTACTGGAGTTTCAGCTTTAGCGTCATTCCTTCCAAAGAACATCCAGGACTCATCTCCTTTAGAATGGACTGGTTGGATCTCTTTGCAGTGCAACGGACTGTCAAGAGTCTTGTCCAACACCACAGTTCAAAAGCAACAATTCTTCGGTGCCCAACCTTCTTCACAGATCAACTTTCACATCCATACATGACTACTGGAAAAACCATAACCTTGACTAGACAGACCTTTGTTGGCAAAGTAATGTCTCTGCTTTTCAATTAGTTATACTACAATATTAAAAAAATGCAAAAAACAATAGACACCTGTTAGAATGTTGTTTTTAATTAATTACAGTACCAAGTGCAACAAAACAGTGCAGCCACTTTGAAGATTAATTTAGCATACCCTCTACGGTTAAACATGCCCTCTAGCCCCCAGATTACACATTAGGTATTTGCCGAAGTGAAATAAAAACTGCAATTACACAAAAGCTTGCAGGTGCAGATTTGTGACAGCATTATTCTCCACCACACAAGACTGGAAACTACCCAAATGGACAAACCATGCTGTGCGCAGACAATAGAATACCTCTGCTGTTGTTTAGCTGCTATGTCAAGTCCGACTCTTTTGTGACTCCATGTACTGTAGCCCCACCAGGCTCCTCTGTCCATGGGATTTCCCAGGCAAGAGTTCTGGAGTGGGTTGCCATTTCCTTCTCCAAAAGATCTTCCTGATCCAGGAATGGAACCCACGTCTCTTGTGCTGGCAGGCAAATTCTTTATCACTGAGCCACGTGGGAAGCCCCAGGGGAATATTGCTGCTGCTGCTGCTGAATCGCATCAGTCGTGTCCGACTCTGTGCGACCCCATAGACGGCAGCCCACCAGGCTCCCCCGTCCCTGGAATTCTCCAGGCAAGAACACTGGAGCGGGTTGCCATTTCCTTCTCCAATGCATGAAAGTGAAAAGTGAAAGGGAAGTCACTCAGTCATGTCCGACTCTTAGTGACCCCATGGACTGCAGGCTACCAGGCTCCTCCGTCCATGGGATTCTCCAGGCAAGGGTACTGGAGTGGGGTGCCATTGCCTTCTCCAAATGGAATATTACTCAGCCATAAAAAGGAATACATGTAGAAACATAGGTCAGATGGTTTTTGATGTTTGAGAAAAGCCAGTGATGCAATGGTAAAGAACCTACCTGGCAATGAGGAAGATGCAAGAGATGTAGGTTCAATCCCTGGGTCAGGAAGATCCCTTGAGCAGGAAATGGCAATCCACTCCAGTATTTTTGCCTGGAAAATTCCATGGACAGAGAGACTGGCAGGCTACAATCTATAGGGTTGGAAAGAGTGAGACAGGACTAAACACTACTCGCAGACTCAAGTCTCCTACTATAGGATTCCATTTATAAGGCTTTCTCACTCAGGGACATCTGTAAGGACAAAAGCATCCATGACTGCCAGGTTTAGAGGTTAAGTATATGTGTACAAAATGAGCCAAAGGAACTTGGAGAGAGTGACGGACTTTTTCTATTTCTGGATTGTGATGGTGGTTACACAGCTATAGACATTTGTCAAAACTCAGAATCATGCACTAAAAAAGGTGTCACTTAATAAGGATAAATTAAATTCAAAAAATAAATTCAATATCACTTTCAAAAAAGAGATAAGGTGATGAGCTTTAGGAAAGGAGTAAAAAATTAAGAAATCAGAGAAATGAACAGAATGTATTTTCTCGAAATGGTGTTGAAGTGGGAGAGGAAATGGAGGGAGGGGGAGGAAAAAAAAGGAGAAAAGAGAGTCCAGAGTTAACAGAGGAAGAGCAAGGTCTGAGACATTTTGTGATTCTAGAAGTAACAGCACCATTTGTATCACCAGACAATGTCCCAAAACATAAGATCACGCTCAAAGTTGTTTTCCCTAGATCCAGAATCCTGAGCTACCCTGGCAAGCCTCTGCAACCCTGCCAGATCTCTGCCAATGGGCACAGTCGTTTTTTTTTTTTTTAAGATAGGTGACTCATCCTTTTGTTTAATTCATTTTAGCTGATCCATATGGCACATGGGATCTTAGCTCCCTGACCAGGGATGGAACCCAGGCTCCCTGCACTGGAAGCTCAAGTCTTAACCACTGGACTACCAGCAAAGTCTCTGGGCACAGTTTTGATTTTCTATCTGATTAACAATTTATAAATTTGTAGTCATTTCAGACACTAAAACATGGTATCCTACACTTCACGATGTGTCTCATTGATTTTCTGGCTTTTAATTTTTCTATCAAGTTGCTAATACTAAATATATACCTCTCATGCAGACCTTGGCTCAGGTGAACTTCTTTTTCTCATGAAGAACTCACAGGGGCTTTGCACTTTGTCCATCTCCCACTACTCATCTTCAGCTTAATGTTTTGGCTTTCAACCTGGCCACAGTCCTGAGGGTGTCATGTCTTTAGGTAGACTTGAATGACCAGATCCTTCCCAACTAATTAAAACCAGTTACAATTCAGTCTGCTTAGTATATCAGATTCTCATCAGTCAATGAACACCATATTTCCAGTGCCTCCTACATCAGTTCAGTTCAGTTGCTCAGTCGTGTCTAGGTCTTCGTGATCCCATGGACTGCAGCATGCCAGACTTCCCTGTCCATTACCAAGTCCTGGAGTTTGCTCAAACTCACATCTATCAAGTTGGTGATGCCATCCAACCATCTCATCCTCTGTCATCCCCTTCTCCTCCTGCCTTCAATCCTTCTCAGCATCAGGGTCTTTTCCAGTGAGTCAGTTCTTCGCATCAGGTGACTGAAGTATTGGAGTTTCAGCCTCAGCATCAGTCCTGTCAATGAATGTTTGGAAATGAGTTTCTTTAGGATTGACTAGTTTGATCTTGTAGTCCAAGGGACTCTCAAGAGCCTTCTCCAACACCACAGTTCTAAAGCAACAATTCTTTGGTGCTTAGCTTTCTTTACAGTCCAATTCTCACATCCGTACATGACTATGGGAAAAACCATAGCTTTGACAAGATGGATCTTTGTTGGCAAAGCAATGTCTCTGCCTTTTAATATGCTGTCTAGGTTGGTCATAGCTTTTCTTCCAAGAAGCAAGTGTCTTTTAATTTCATGGCTGCAGTCACCATCTGTAGTGATTTTGGAGCCCAAGAAAATAAACTCTGTTACTGTTTCCATTGTTTCCCCATCTATTTGCCATGAAGTGATGGGACCAGATGCCATGATCTTAATTTTCTGAATGATGAGTTTTAAGCCAACTTTTTCACTCTCCTCTTTCACTTTCATCAAGACGTTCTTTAGTTCTTCACTTTCTGCCATAAGGGTGGTGTCATCTGTGTATCTGAGGTTATTTATATACATACCCAGATGGATATCAAGTCAAGGAATATAAGAAATGTTTCCTTCGCTGAGGTCAGTCATAATCTCATTGGGAAAACAAGACTCACATTGGGAAAACAAGCAAATTCTCACACGTGATTATTAAATAATGTACTGCAGACTGAAAGTATTCGAGGGCCTCAGGGAAAAGAAGAGAGCCAGGAATCAGAGTGGGCTTTGCACAAAGGCTGGACTGAGACTGGAGACGCGGAGTGTAAAGATACGTGGTAAGAACAGGAAAGGACATTCCAAGAAAGAGAATTTGATGTAAACTGATTCTTACTCTATAGAGTTTCAGTACTTAGGATAGTCATGGTTGTAAAATACAGGATTAAAAAAACATGGACCAATTCTTCCCTTTCCCAAAACACATACATACACATGATCTATCCCATCACTGCCTTCTCGGCCATAAAGCAAGGGCAACACCTGATTTTTAGTAAGGAGCTTTAGTAGAATGACATATGGGAAACACTGTTTTGTGCATCTTGTTGTCCCTGAAAACAGCCCAGAGACAACTGCCTGTATCACATACACTTGGATGGAAAAGCAAATGATGATGTTGGACTTTTCATAATTATTTTTTAATGTATATTTATGTGTTGACTGCACTGGGTCTTAGTCGTGGCATGTGGGATCAAGTTCCCTGACTAGGGATCAAACCCCAGGCCCCTGGAGGTGAGGAGTCTTAGCCGATGGACCATCAGGGAGGTCCCAACGATGGTGCTGACTTATGAGATTTGTGCCCAGGACATGGCATTATCCCTGCTCTTACAAATGTTCAGGTGGATATCACTCCTTACCAAAAGCCTTCACTGCTAAAACCATCCCCTGTCTGTAATTAGGCTCTGGGACACTTCTTGGTTTGGGATATCATCATCACTTACTTCCTGGGAATATGCATCATTGCAACCAAGCCTGTTCTCCAAAATGTTAAATACACCAACTATCCTACCTGCTGATAACATTTTCTCAGACATCACCATCCCAAGGGAATGGAACTCAGAACAATCAAAATCCTTAGGGGAAATAAATAATGAGAAGTCACTGCATGACATTTTGACTACGAAAACCTATGATAATAAACATCTCCCAATTATTAGGATTTTTTTTTCATTTCAGCATTCTCAGCAAAACGAAGGACTTAGAATTCACATTGAAGTTCTTCCTCATATAAAGCTGGTTTAAGTAATTATTTTGGTAAGTCACTGATGATCCTTAGAGATGTACTGAACACATGACCTTTTTCTACAATGCTGGTGGGTTGTAATTTAGTTCATAAGTCATAGCACCAAACCACTTACATTTAGACATCATAGCGCAAAATTTACTGAATTTTCTAAACTCATTTACTAATGATATTCTTCATAAATATTTCATGGAAATTGCAGAGAATGAGAGTGAGAGAGAGACAAGTTTTTAAGTACCGAGAGTAAATTTTGCATTATTTGACATTTAAAAGAACAGTCGCAGTGTTTGCGTCCATAGTATGCTTTGAATCAGAGTGCTCTTTGAGGAAAACTCAGAAGTGACATTTACTTATTTGTGCTTTTAGGTTTGTACCTTACATGAATGATGCATAATTCATGCCAGAAACCATTTGGCTCAACAGAAAACTAATTTAGTTTATCCCCTTTCAATACAACTTCAAATACACATATGACAAAATGTGCGGATCCAGGACTGGGATGTGGATGTGTGTAAGAGCCCAGAAAAGCTAAATTAAATATTTCACTTTGGTCTTTTTAGGAGAATTCAAATAGGATTTCTTTTGTTTTATGAGTGTCTTTCTTTATTTTCTTTAAAATAAATCATTACTCATGAGTTGTATGCAAATTTAGTTATTGGCATGATCAGAGATAAGAGAAAATGAATGAAGGTAGCGTTCTATGGACTGAAATGTCTTTGCTACTACTGGCATAAAAATGTAATTACTCCTCTTTCCGTGATGATAATCTTTGTAATGGAAAACTAGGTGTGTCTGACCAGTTCACTCAAATGTCTAACAAGTGACGTAAGCAAAATGGCGAAATAGGCATTTTCTACTACCTTGCTCCCATCTACACCCCCATATATACTGCAGCATTATTTACAATAGCCAAGATGTGGAAGTAACCCAAGGATTCATGAACAGATGAATGGCTAAAGAAGATGTAGTGTAGGGACTTCCCTGGTGGTCCAGTGGCTAAGACTCCGAGCTCCCAATAAAGGAGGCCTGGGTTTGATCCCTGGTCAGAGAACTAGATCCCACAGGTCAAAATAAGACTCAGCATGGCCAAATAAATAAATAAATATTTTTTAAAAGATGCAGTGTATACATGCAATGGAATATTAATATTATTCAGACTTTTTTTTAAATGAGAAAATTTTGCCATATGCAACCATATGGATAAATCTTGAGGGAATTATGCTAAGTGAAATTAGCCAGACAGAGAAAGGCAAATACCATATGACTTCAATTATATGTAGAATAAATAAAAAGTCAAACTCATAGAAAATGAGAGTAGAATGGTAATTAGCAGGGGCTGGGGTGGGGGATAAGGGGTTAGTCAAAAGGTAAAACTGCCAGTTATAAGTTGAGTAAGCTATAGGAAGCTAATGCATGGTCGTGACTATAGTTAATAGTACTGTGTGTGAAATGGATAACCAAGGACCTACCGTATAGCACAGGGAACTCTGCTCAACATTATGTGACAGCCTGAATGGGAGGGGAGTTTGGGGAGAATGGATACATGGATATGGATGGCTGAGTCCCTTTGCTGTCCACCTGAAACTATCACAACATTGTTAATTGGCCATACTCCAGTATAATTTTTTTTTTAAAGTTAAAAAAATAGTACTGTGTGTACTTGACACTTGCTAAGAGAATAAGTCTTCGGTGTTTCCAAAACAAAAGAGTGCCTAAGGATGTGATGGGTATTAAATAATCAAAGGGTAATCCTTCCACAAAGTATTCCTAAGTAGTCAAATCATCACGCTGTACACTTTAAGAGGGCACAATTTCTATTTTGTAGAGAAGTTCATTTTTGCCATAATGGAAAAGGCTATATAAAAAAGAATGTATATATGTGTATAACTGAGTCATTTTGCCATATAACAGAGATTGCCACAACATTGTAAATCAACTATACTTCAATTTAAAAAAAAAAAGAATGGACAGTTTTGTCAGTCATACTTCAGTAAAGCTGAAATGATAAAATGAAATGTTTAGCAAAACCCCAAGTTGGGAAGACTAACATACAGAGATGTGTCAGCAAATCCCTGGGCGGCACTTCTAGGAGGTCCAGCCTGCCAGATCCTACAGGCAACTGAATTTATGATATTTGGTCAGACACACAGGTGTATGTTTAAGACCTTTATCTCAGGGGAAAAAGGAATTGGTGTTTTGGAGGCCGTGATGTATCACTGTTTTCCTAATTCTTCTTTCTCATCAACTAGGAAACTGTTTCTCAGTGGAGCAAGAGTGGATTTAGTAGAAAGAAACACACTTGTCAGAGGAAATGGTGATTTTCTGCAGGACCAAGTGTCACACTGCTAGGCACATATTCTAGGCCCCTTAAAATCCTCAAATGTAATAACCTATGAGGGAAAAGAATCTGCAAAAGAATAGATCTAGATTTAGTTACATTATTCATGTAGATAAATAAATAACTGAATTCCTTTGCTGTATACCTGAAACTAATACAACATTGTATTAATAAATCAACTATACCTCAATTTTTAAAAATTAAATTGAAAAACAGAAAGACTCCCCCGGTGGCCAGTGGCATGCTGTAATTAAGACCCTGTGCAGCCAAATAAATAAATGAATACATATTTTAAATAAATTTAAAAAATTAAGTTAGACTTTCCTGGTGGCTTTGAGAAGACTTTTGAGAGTCCCTTGGACTGCAAGATCAAACCAGTCAATCCCAAAGGAAATCAGTACTGAATATTCATAAGAAGGACTGATGCTAAGGCTGAAACTCCAATCCTCTGGCCACCTGATGCGAAGAACTGACTCATTAGAAAAGACAATGATGCTGGGAAAGATTGAAGGCAGGAGGAGAAGGGGATGACAGAGGATGAGATGGTTGGATGGCATCACCGAGTCAATGGACGTGAGTTTGAGCAAGCTCCGGGAGATGGTGATGGACAGGGAAGCCTGGCGTGGTGCGGTTCATGGGGTCACAAAGAATTGGACACGACTGAGTGACTGAACAGCAACAACTGGTGGCTCAGTGGTAAAGAATCCACGTGCCAATGCAGGGGACATGGGTTTGGTCCCTGGTCTAGGAAGATCCCACATGCCGTGGAGCAGCTAAGCCCAACCGCTACAACTTTTGAGCCTGCACACCAGAGCTCAGGAGCCACAGCTACTGAGCCCATGTGCTGCAACTACTGAAGCCTGCATGCACTAGAGCGTGTGCTCCACCAAAGAGAAGCCCCTGCACAAATCTGTATCCCGCAACTAGAGTAGCCCCAGCTCACCACAACCGGAGAAAAGCCCTGCAGCCATGGAGACCCAGCGCAGCCAAAAATAAATAAATATATAACATTTTTAAAATTATAAAAATAAACTTAATTTTTAAAATGAAAGAAAAAAAAACCTAAAATGAATGACACCCCTGTGGTTCTCTATTTTTTTATTTTATTTTTTAAATTTTTATTCTTACTTTATTTTACTTTACAATACTGTATGGGTTTTGCCATACATTGACATGAATCAGAAAAAAAGATGAAGTGTGTATCTTTGCTAATTAGAAAATAATGAACCACTATTGTGTTTGTGGGGAGTGGAATCCAGGAAGGAATAAACCAGGAGACACAGCATCTTTACTTCTCATCTCCCTGAGATAACTGCAACTGAAAAGTATGGCCTATTTTCTGCTAGTGGTTGATTTATATAGAGAGATGCTATAAACAGAATCCCATACCCTTCTTTTCCTACTAAAATTGCCTCACAAGCATTTTGTACACTCTGAAAATATCTTTGAAATGTTGATTTGAGGTATTATCTTATTTCACTGTAAGTAAATATTATAAAAGTGCTATTTTGGAAAAAACTGCTAAAATGACTATAAAACAATGTTCATAATTTCATTGCCCATGTCCAGTATCTTCCAGCCACCCAGTGTTTTCCTATGTGGACCAACACATTCAGCAAAGCTGTGTTTTTGGAATAGCAGCTCATGTGATGGATACATTAGGCAGAGCTGGGCCTTGGCCTGGCTAACCTACACAGCTTTTAGCAAAGACCCTGATGTCATTTGGAACCCAAAGCAAAAATACTCCATGGCTTCAAACAGGTTCTGCTCAGTGGTGATGAATCCCCCTGCCAGTGCAGGAGACATGGGTTCGATCCCTGGGTCTGGAAGATCCCCTGGAGGAGGAAATGGCAACCCACTCTAGTATTCTTGCCTGGGCATCCATGGACAGAGGAGCCTGGCCAGCTACAGTCCATGGGGTCACAAAGAGTCAGACACAACTGAACGACTCATCAACAACAACACCTTGTCAGTAGCACAGAGTCCTTTCTCCCTGTGGTTCTCATGCTATAAAATGTAGAAGCTTGAATTAACCTGCAGAGGAGAGGTGGGGAGTTTTACTCTCAAAATAGCAGTGGTTTTCTTCAAGTTTCAATAATAAAGCTGATTTTAAGAGCCATGGGCCTTTAATATTATTAAACTAAATCAGTCTTTGATAATAACTATAGCAAATTTAGTTGTAAAGAAACCCAGACAGTTTCTGCCCTGCAAACATTGCTCTAAGCACCATATCCAGATTCACTGTTTTGCCATTTACAGCCACAAAGACATGATTATTAAACCTTGAGAATCACCAGGCAAAGCTATCCCCTCTTTTGATGCCCATGGGCTTCATTTGGTAATTCTCAACCATGTCTGCGGTGGAGACAGCAGTGGTCGGTCATAAGTCATTTGTGATTGTAACGTGGTTTAGAACTACTTCCAAGACAGAAATCCATCTCTGTGCATGGAGATGGCCTGAGAGAAGGAGATCTTTCTAAAAATGTATTTAAGTACAGTTGATTTATAATGTTGCATTAATTTCTGCTGTACAGCAAAGTAGAAGAGTAACTTCAATTATCTCAGTGGGATCAATCTAAGCCCTTAAAATCAGAGGACTTTTCCAGCAGGAGGCAAAAGAGAGAGCAACAAAAGTCAGAGATCCCAAGCACTGAAGGGATCCAGCATCTCATTGCCGGTTTGAAGATGAAAAGACAGGAAATGTACCTGACCTTGATGAGCTCAGAGGTTTCCTGCTGGCAGTCATCAGGAAAATGGGGACCCCAGCCCTGAAACCCCAAAGAACAGACTTTGCCCAAACTGAGAATCTCTCCCAGAGCCTCCAGGTAAGAGCTCAGGTCAACAACACAGGAGAGGCTGGAGTCCCACCTGGACTTCTGATCCACAGGACAGACAATCCAGGTGTGTGGTGTAAGCTACCCTGACTAAAGCAGAGCTAGAAAACCAGTACAGCTAGGGGAATGACCCAGTCTTACACCTACTACCCAGAGCCCTACAAGAGAGGGAGCAGGCTTTGTGTTTCCATGCAAATTTAAAACTTTTTGTTCCTAGTTCTAAGAAAAATGCCATTGGTAACTTGGGATTGCACTGAATCTGTATGTTGCTTTGGGTACTAATAGTCATTTTGA
Organism: Budorcas taxicolor; assembly: GCF_023091745.1. NCBI lineage: Eukaryota > Metazoa > Chordata > Mammalia > Artiodactyla > Bovidae > Budorcas > Budorcas taxicolor. The sequence goes on along the minus strand of NC_068926.1, from coordinate 49,082,509 downwards.
CAATATTGATTCTTCTAGTCCAAGAACATGGTATTTCTTTCCTACATGGTTGGTGGGAACATAAATTGGTGCAGCACTATGGAGAACAAGATGGAGGTTTCTTTAAAAAGTAACAAAAGAGAGTTTCTATGTGATCCTTCAATCCTACTCCTGGGCATATATCTGGAGAAAACTCTAATTCAAAAATATACCTGCACCTCTATGTTCATTGCAACACTATTTACAATAGCCAAGACATGGTAGCAACCTAGGGAACATGAATGGACCTAGAGATTATCATATTAAGTAAAATAAGTCACATAAAGACAAATATCATATGACATCGCTTATATGTGAAATCTAAAAAAAAAAAATGATACAAATGAACTTATATACAAAGCAGAAGTAGACTGACAGACACAGAAACAAACTTATTGTTACAAAGGGAACAACAAGGGGAGGGAGGGATAAATTAGGAGTTTGGGACTGACATATTTGCACTACTCTATAGAAAATAGATAACCAATACGGATCTATTGTGTAGCACAGGAACTGTATTCAGTATTTTGTAATAACCTGTAGGGGAAAAGAATCTGAAAAAGAATACATATATATATGTATGTATGTATGTATGTATATATGTGTGTGTGTGTGTGTATTTGAACGACTTTGCTTGTATACCGGGGGGGCTTCCCAGGGAGCGCTAGTGGTAAAGAACCCGCCTGCCAATTCAGGAGACATGGGTTCGATCTCTGGATCGGGAAGGTCCCCTGGAGGAAGAAATGGCAACCCACTCCAGTATTCTTGCCTGGAGAATCTCACGGACAGAGGAGCCTGGAGGGCCACAGTCCATGGGGTCGTGAAGAGCTGGACACGACCGAAGCGACTTAGCTTGCTTGCTTGTCTGCTGTACACCTGAAACGAAGACAACATTGTAAGTCAGCTATGAGTGAGTGAGTGAGTGAGTGAGAGAAGTCGCTCAGTCCTGTCCAAATCTTTGCGACCTCATGGACTGTAGCCTACCAGGTTCCTCTGTCCATGGGATTTTCCAGGCAAGAATACTGGAGTGGGTTGCCATTTCCTTCTGGAGATCTTCCCAACCCAGGGATTGAACCCGGGTCTTCCTCATACTTCAGTTTAAGAAAGAGAGAGAGAGAAGGAGAGAGAGAGAGAGAGAGAGAGAGAGAGACCCAGCTGAAACCTCCCAAGAGAAAGAACCGACTGAACCCTCCCAAGATAGCATATGATAAGCTGGGAAGCATTTCTTGGACTTCATGTTGTTTCACTCCACAGATGCTGGACCTGCAGAGAACTTTTCAGAACACACTGAGTTATCCTGGAGGAAGCAGGAGGTCCCCACTGGACCCTTAAACTCTGATAGAGAAGATGAGGAGTGAATCAGTGAGTATAGGACAGGGAAACCCTCATTTCATGTATTTCTCTGGATCCATCTAGGGTTGAGTAATGAATCTTTTCATGGAGTTCAACAGCCTTATGCAGCTATTTCTTTGGGGAAATTTTTTTCCCTTGTTTAAATAGGGAATAAAAAAAATCAATCTACATAACAAGGACATTTTAAAGGCTAATTTAGTGAAAATTATATAAAAAGTGTAGAAAATCATTTTCCCTACTATCATAGATCTGAGGTCTTTTCTATTTATATGCAAATGTCAGATGCCTGAACCTATTTTATGTTTTACAATTTTGAAATATTGCCTATTTCAAATAATATATTATATTGCCTATAAACATTAGATTAATGAAGTCCTGATAAGGTAGTAAGGTCTTTTACAAAGCAGTTTTAAGCAATTGCCCTCCTACAAGTAGCATCTCTAACAGATATTTCTTTGTATAAAGCCACAAGGAGCATTTTAATTTTTAGATGTAATCTATTCTGGTTGTTTTTTTTTTTTTTCACATTACTCTAAGAACATGTTGATCCTTTCTTAAAGCAAAACAATTAAATGTGACATTTAAAAAATAGACACCAGCTTCATAGAAGCAAATCCAAGTAGCCACTACTCCAACTTTGCCTGAAATTATCTGCAAACTTCCCCTTATGTAATGACCTTCTGTTCAAAGAGTCTTTTCTTAGTCCTGGGTTTTATTTGATTGTCTGAGCTTTAACTCTACTTTAGGTGTCCCCTTGAAGAAAAACAAAATACAGATTAAATGAATTATTTGTTTTTAATCCACTGCATAATATTTCTGCATAATAATAAGCTGCAAAACACTTTGGTTCAGGCAGAAAAATGATCGACCCCCAAAAAGTTGTTGTTTGGACAAAGTTTGCCTTATTTGCAACTGTTATGGGGAAGAACTAACTTCGCGTGTGTGGATAGTCGCTCAGTCATGTCCGACTCTTTGCAACCCCATGGACTGTAGCCTGTCAGGCTCCACTATCTGTGGGATTCTCCAGGCAAGAATACTTGAGTGGGTTGCCAGTTCCTTCTCCAGGGGATCTTCTGACCCATGGGTTGAACCCAAGTTCCCACATTGCAGGCAGATTCTTTACCATCTGAGCCAGCAGGGAAGCCTGACTCCATGTAGGACCCATTTCTTTAACTTTGCTTCCTGTTGCTTTTGTTCACTAAAAGGACACTGTCCATACCTAACAGCCTGTTTAGGGAACCCTGTTCCTCTGCCTGAATGTTTAACCAAAATGCTTTTGTTCAGGACCTTGTCCACCTGTGGATGGCTACAGGAAGGAAGAAATGAACACCACCCCTTCCAGAGGCCAGCCATTCTGAGAGATATTTGCAAGACTAAGGGTCTTTTTTATTTGTTATTTTTTTAACTTCCTCACCTCCTCTCTCTCTCTCTCTGTTTTTATAAAAGAATCTGGCATCCAGACCCTGAAAAGGTGGTTATTTTTGAGACATTATTCTGCCATCTTCTCAGTCTGCCAGCTTTCTAAATAAAGTCATATGCCTTGCCTCAACAACTTGTGTTTCAGATTTATTGGCCTGTTGTGTGGCTAGCAGAACAAGGCTGGACACAGTAACACAAAAATCTTGCTGCAGGTAAGCCTCTCAAATGAACCCAGCCTTACTTCTATAGCTCAGGGATGTGGTTGGAATATAAGCCAGAGAGAAAACAAAGAAGTAACCCTTTGGCTGGCATTCCTGGTAGATATTCCAATGCAGAAGTGGGTTGGGAAGACCAGAGGACTAATGCTGCTAAAGATTCTGAGTGGACTACATACCCAGCCTGGCTGGCTGCACACAGTGTAGCTTCTATTCCCTCTCCTGGCAACTGGCCCCCCTGGGTCTAAGTAATGTGTGCGTGCGCGTGTGTTTGCTTGTATGATCATTTTTTTTGCATGTTTTTTGCTTGTATGCTTTTATATTTCTTTTTCTGTTTTTTTTTTTTTAATTTGGATTTTTTTTCCTCTCTGCAATATTTAGGGTTCTACTGCTTAGCTTCCCACTTTTGTTATCGATTACAAGTCGCTGTGGCCAATGCACAGTGAAGCTCAGTTCAGTTCAGTTCAGTCGCTCAGTCGTGTCCGACTCTTTGCAACCCCATGAACCGCAGCACGCTAGGCCTCCCTGTCCATCACCAACTCCCAGAGTCCACCTGACCTACGTGGACAGCTGCAAAAACAAAGGATTCTGACACCAAGAAATTTGAAACAATGAACTGTATCCACCCAAACCCATGTTCATTGAGGCAGTGATGCCATCCAACCATTTCATTCTGTCATCCCCTTTTCCTCCTGCCCTCAATCCTTCCCAGCATCAGGGCCTTTTCAAATGAGTCAGCTCTTCTCATGAGCTGGCCAAAGTATTGGAGTTTCAGCTTCAAAATCAGTCCTTCCAATGAACATCCAGGACTGATCTCCTTTAGGATGGACTGGTTGGGTCTCCTTGCTGTCCAAGGGACTCTCAAGAGTCTTCTCCAACACCACAGCTCAAAAGCATCAATTCTTTGGCGCTCAGCTTTCTTATAGTCCAACTCTCACACCCATACATGACCACTGGAAAAACCATACCCTTGACTAAATGGACCTTTGTTGGCAAAGTAACGTCTCTGCTTTTGAATATGCTGTCTAGGTTGGTCATAACTTTCCTTCCAAGGAGTAAGCGTCTTTTAATTTCATGGCTGCAATCAACATCTGCAGTAATTTTGGAGCCCCCCAAAATAAAGTCTGACACTGTTTCCACTGTTTCCCCATCTATCTGTCATGAAGTGATGGGACCAGATGCCATGATCTTAGTTTTCTGAATATTGAGCTTTAAGCCAACTTTTTCATTTTCATCAACAGGCTTTTTAGTTCTTCACTTTCTGCCATAAGGGTGGTGTCAGCTGCACATCTGAGGTTATTGATATTTCTCCTGGCAATCTTGATTCCAGCTTGTGCTTCCTCCAGCCCATCATTTCTCCTGATGTACTCTGCATATAAGTTAAACAAACCGAAACACAGGAGTTTGAAGGGGGGTAAAGGTCATTGCAGGCCTATGCAAGGAGATGGGTAGCTTTACCTAAAGACCCTCAAGTCTCCGAAGGATTTCAGCAAAGCTGCTTTAAAAGCAAGGTGAGGGAGGGGTACAGTTCATTGTTGCAAATTTCTTGGTGTCAGAATTCTTTGTTTTTGCAGCTGTCCACGTAGGTCAGGTGAGAATAGTCTTATACACCTCCAACAAGACAAATATTATTCTCTGTTCTGCAACTTTTTAAAAATCTCTGTATGAATGGGAAAATGCTATACCTTTAAAGGTCAGAGCCTTGAGTATGGGCTCACCTGTATATTTTAGGCTCTAGGCAACATTCTCATTTTGAAGCTAAAGCAATAGAATACAAAGACTAAAGTAAAATAAATAGATCTAATATGGAGTCAGATTTGTTCCTCCCTATCAGTTTCTCAAGTCCCAACCCTCATTATCCTGGTTCTGTCCTAGGAGATGATTTTGAGAGGATGGCTAAGAAGGAACCCATGCCCAGGGTCCTGTCTGCAAGCCCCTAGTTTGAGTGTGTGATACCTTCATCGGAGACCACATTTCAGTTTATTTTGATCAACACCATAGCCTTACTTGTAACTGCTGGAGGGAGATTGCTGTTGGGAATGACAACACTTGTGATGGCCCTTGAGAGCCATTTCCCAGAGGTCTTGATTTGCCACATGCATTACTCCTGAAAGATTTATTAGGGAACATTACACGCTGCTGCACCGTCTCCTGAATTCTTTGCTTACAAAGATGCTCCATGGGGGATTCTCTAGTGGTCCAGTAGCTAAGACTCCTTGCTCCCAGTGCAGAGAGCCAGGTTCAATCCCTGGTCAGGGAACTAGATCCCACATGCCACAACTAAAAGATTCTATATGCTGCATTGAGGATTAAAGGTCTCCCATGCACTAAGACCCAGTGCAGCCAAACAAACAAATAAATTAAAAAATAAATATTAAATAAATAAAAAGATGCTATACTCAGTTGAAAATTTTTGCGGAGGCTATGCGTCTTCTCCCAGCAAACATGAGACCCCCAGGTCCTTCCTCTAGCCTCTCTTAACTCTATTTTATGGGGCTCTCAGCAACCCGCAAACCGGGCTGATTTACTTGGCCCTGAAACCTGCCCAGAATGGAAGCGAGCATTTTAAAATTAAAGTTAAGGTGGGAAGGAGACAGAGGAAACCAGACAGCATTGAGGTTTCTGAGGCTTAAGAAACAAATTGCCAAGGCACGCTACAACAATCACTCACATTTGATTGACTGCTTGTCTTTGGAGGTGAAAGCATGCAAATGCTTGCAGAAAAGAAACATGCTTCAGATAGTACATATCATATACTTAATTTTCTGAAGGGAATTTTATTTTCCCCACTGTACAGGTGAGGAAACAGAGGCTCCTAGGGGTTATACTCTGAGAGATTAAATATACAAGCAAAATGACAAGTTTAGAGATGACAACAGAACTCTGAGATACCACCTCTGCAACAACCAGGCCAGGAAGAGAAACCCTAACCTGTGCAGCTACAATCAGCCCAGAACATTTAGAACTTGGTCCATGACCGCCAGCTTCCATATTTTTGCCCCTGCTTCTAAGTCAGAACCAAACAAAGAAAACAAAATATGCTCCCTAAACTGACCACCTAGGATACTCCACTTCTACTGAACCCAACTCCACCTTCCCCATGGCAACAGCCTCCAATCAAAGCACATCAGAATCCTTCTCCTTGTCACCCTAAACTTCTCTGTCCGCCTGAGTCTCTGCCAAATCAAAGTGATAGTGGCCGACTCCCTTGTTACAATGAGCTCTGGAGAAATAGCCCCTGGCTTCCCATCTGAATGTTCTTCCTGTCTTTCCATAACCACTTGCCCTGAATTCACAGGAAGTGCTGCTAGAGTGAGGGTGAAGAATTCATCCCAGTTGGCATGGGATTTACCATGTTTGAGCTCAGAAAGTCCTGCAGCTCCAGCAGCCCTGAGTCCCAGGCACTTGGAGAGGCCAGGTCACTTTGGCAGAATTGGCATTTGAATGCCAATTCCAATTGGCATACAGACTCAGGATGGCTTGTCTGTAAAGCCTGTGCTCTTTCCTTGAGGGACAGAAAGTTTATTCCATCCCCTGTGCTGTGTCCAGTAGACTGGCGGGAGCTGCCAGCGTTCTGTGTCCAGATGAAGAGAGAAGCACGAACAGCTAGCAAAGTCAGCTCTGTAGCAAGTAAGGACAAGGGACAGGTTTTGGCAACACAGGGAGCAGACATGCTGGATGACCTCCTAGGAAGACTCCATCCAGCCACCCTCCTTGGGCAGCACAAGCTGCCCCTCCCATTGGGATGCAGAATGAGTTCTCCTCCCCCTGAACCTAGGCTTCTCAGCTTCAGCTTCAGCTTCTTGGAAGCCACCTGCCCTGAGTGAGGATGCTCCGACAACATGAGAGCCCCTGGAGGGCGGCCCTGGAGGATGAAAGTCTGTTTGGGTGGCCCAGCTCCAGGAGAACTCTGAGCTGAACTCAGCAGAGACCTCAGGCAAGTCACATGAAACAGAGCTGCCCCTGAGAAAAGCCAACCCATAGCCTCACTAGGAAGAGTAAATCCTAGTGGGTCTTTTTTTTAATGCACATTTTCTCATTCAAGTGAAATTCACATGTCATAAAAAGAACCATATTAAAATAAAGAGGAGAGTGAGCCATAAAAAGGACAGAAATAAGGCCATTTGCAACAACATGGATGGACCTAGAGATTATCTTCCTAAGTGAAATAAGTCAGAAAGAGAAAGACAAATCCCATATGATACCACTTATATGTGGAATCTAAACTAGGACACAAATGAACCTATCTATGAAAGAGAAACTACTCACAGACAGAGAAATCAAATTTGTGGCTGCCAAGGGGGAGGTAGGATGGGAAAGAGATGTACTGGGAGTTTGGGATTAGCAGATACAAACTGCTATATAGAGAATAGATAAACAACAAGGTCCAACGGTAGAGCACAGGGAACTGTATTCAATATCCTGTGATAAACCACAGTGGGCAAGAATATGAAATATGTGTGTGTGTGTAACTGAGTCACTTCGCTGTACAGCAGAAATTAACAACACTGTAAATCAACTATATTTCAATAAAATAAATTTCAGAAAATTAACCATCTTAGAGTGAATAGTTCAATGGTATCACATTCACGATGCTGTGCAACAACCATCTCTATCTGATTTCAAGACATTGTCCTCTCTCCAAAATGAACTCTGTACTTGTTGGAGAAAAATTCTTCATGACACTTGTCAAAGATGGTAAGGAAGATTTCATTCAAGAGGGGCTATAAAGGGACTTCCCTGGCAGTGTAGTGGTTAAGACTCTGGGCTTTCATGGCCAACAGGGCAGGGTTCAACCCCTGGAAGAGGAACCAAGATCTCGCATGCCACACAGTGCAACCAAAACATTAAAAACAAAAGAGGGACTATAGAAATGGGGTTTGGTAGGAGGGAAGAGGGATTGGGCCCAAATGTGAATTCAACAGGGCCAAGTGGGGATTCATGGCCAAGGAACACGATGAGGAACAGAGGACAGAGAATTACTGAGAGGAAACATCGGCAATAAGGAGGGGGTTCTGGCTAAATCAACTTGACAAGATTCTTGCTGATGGCGGGCCAGAGGGATGAGAGTGGGGAAGGGAATTTGATCAGATATCAAGAATGGTCTAATACCACAGGTAGGTTTTTTTTGCTAAACTGAACCAACAGGATTCTTGCTCAAACTGGGCTAACTGAGTCAATGATAAAGACCAGGGGCTAGACAAGAAGAAGGCTCAGAGGAGCTTGACTCGGGATGGGTGAAGAAGAGGGTGTTCCTGGTGCTGATTTCCCGGTATAGATCCTTGCTTAGAATTGTGCCACATGCAAATGTAGGGAATAAACATATGGGCACCAAGAGAGGGGCGGTGGGTGGGATAAACTGGGAGACTGACATTGACATATATGCACTATTATGTATAAAATAGATGGCTAATTAACCATGCTGTGATAGTTTCAGGTGTACAGCAGAAAGATTCAGTTATACATGTATATGTGTTTCAGTTCACTTCAGTCGCTCAGTCGTGTCCGACTCTTTGCGACCCCATGGACTGCAGCATGCCAGGCCTCCCTGTCCATCACCAGCTCCCGGAGCTTACTCAAACTCATGTCCATTGAGTCAACCATCCAACCATCTCATCCTCTGTCGTCCCCTTCTCCTCCCACCTTCAATCTTTCCCAGCAACGGGGTCTTTTCAAATGAGTCAGTTCATCGCATCAGGTGGGCAAAGTATTGGAGTTTCAGGCTCAACGTCAGTTCTTCCAGTGAATATTCAGGACTGATTTCCTTTAGAATGGACTGGATCTTCCATCCAGTCCATTGGATCTTCTTGCAGTCCAAGGGACTCTCAAGAGTCTTCTCCAATACCACAGTTCAAAAGCATCAGTTCTTCAGTGCTCAGCTTTCTTTATAGTCCAACTCTCACATCTAAACATGACTACTGGTAAAACCATAGCTAAAATAGACGACCAGTGCAAGCTCGATGGGTGAAGCAAAGCACTCAAAGCTGGTGCTCTGGGACAATCCAGAGGGATGGAGTTGGGAGGGAGGTGGGAGGGAGGTTCAGGATGGGGGGACAGGAGGTGGGAGGGAGGTTCAGGAGGTTCAGGGGGGACATAAGTGTACCTGTGGCTGATTCATGTCAATGTATGGCATAAACCACCACAATGTTGAGGTAATTATCCTCCAATTAAAATAAATAAATTAAATTTTAATCAGCATTTTAAAGAAGGAGGAATAATTAGAACCAAAGGGTGAAAATTCTAACCTATATTGTTCTTGGTTCAGAGAAAAAGTTTGTGATTCAATCTCTCTGTCTACACGCAGCCAGATCCAAGACCACAGAGGGCCCCATGCATCTTTGAACAAATCCAGGTGACTTTTCACCCTGTTCTCATTGGCTTAGAGAGATGAGAGCCCTTGTACCCTGTATCTTCCCATTTTGTTCTATTTATATCTCATTTTTAAGTAAAATAAGAGCTGTTTTATTGAGTATAATTTTATCTATATTAATAGATAAACTCAAAAAATCAGAAGGAATGATTATTTTTACCAAAAATAATCTAAGTTACAGCAACATGTTCATGGTCAATGACTTAATTCCTGGATAGTCGTCATTGGCCTACTTTTCAGTTTATCAAGAAGTCATCATTCAGGCTGTATTAATTAGGACATGATGCAGTTAACTTTATTTTACTTTCATTTAGTCACACTAAGACACTATGTTTTCCTTCAGCAAATGCCTGGTTTTTGTCACACAAACCTGTCACCTACATATTCATTTTACTGCATCGTGCATACTTAATATCCACAAGAGTTGCTTCAAATTACTTTCACCCTGGAAAGCCACAAAGGCATGAGACAGTGTGCTCAATGAGCTTTTAAGTCACAATAATTCGGAGCAAAACAATTAACTTTCATACAGGCCAACACAGCATGGAAGGAAAGTAAATATTCAATAATGGGAGTCGAGGACAATGTCATAAGATGAAGCCAGGGTTGGTGATGCTCATAAATATATTCAGAACCATCCTGTGAGGGGTGATTATCTGCACATCAGAGTCAAGCTGGAATAAGAGGGAGGAATGCTCTTAGTCAGGAGAGTTTGCTGAGAACTCAGCTCATTCGCTAGATGTGACCCAAGGTGAGACGAAGAGATCCAGGTGCACTGGGTACCGTGAGGCATCCTTGTCACTCTTCCTCTGGATTCTTGAGATTCTGATTTCAGCTTCAGCATCTGGAGTTGGTCCACTCTGTTGGCTGGGTTCCATGCTTCCTTTGGTTCTCTGGTCTGAAATTCAGGGAAGCATTGGCTCAGTTCCCAGCACAGTTCACAGTTCAGCCGCTCAGTGGTGTCTGACTCTTTGCGACCCCATGGACTGCAGCATGCCAGGCCTCCCTGTCCATCACCAACTCCCGAGGTTTACTCAAATGCATGCCCTTTGAGTCGGTGATGCCATCCAACCATCTCATCCTCTGTTGTCCCCTTCCCCTCCTACCTTCAATCTTTCCCAGCATCAGGGTCTTTTCAGATGAGTCAGTTCTTCGCATCAGGTGGCCAAAGTATTGGAGCTTCAGCTTCAGCATCAGTCCTTCCCAGTGTAGTCCTACAAATACTTTCCTCCATTTCTAATGTCAATGTTCACTCACTGCCTTTAGCAAAGGCCCTTAAATCACAGCTTCCATTAGAATGGCCAGGAAGGCTCATCAAGCTTGCCAGTTCCTGGGCCCACCTGCCACAAGAGATTCTGCTTCAAAGTTTCCATGTGGGACCCCAGAAAGGTCATCCACTACAGAGTAACCAATAAGATTTTTAAGCAGGTCAAGAGAGGCTCACCATCTACAATATCAGAGTCCAGACCACTCCTCCTGGATTTTGTGATGCATTCTCTGGTTCCACTTCTCTTTTCCTCCAAACTAGGACCCCTCCTTCCAACTGAGACAGCCTTCTTTTATTGAGCACTTACTTACTCAGTCCTTTTCCAAGCTCTGGGAATACAGAATGAAAAAGACAAAATGCTTTGCCTCTACCCAGGCAACTGAAGGGGAGACAGGGGTTAAACAGGATGTTAAGAACTTTGTTTGTATTATCTCATTAAATCATCACAACAATCCTTTGGAGTAGGTACTATTCTTTTTCTCCATTTGATAGAAGAATAAAATGAAACTTAGAATCAAGTCATTTGCCTACTGTCCCAAGCCGACCAGAGGCAGAGATCAGACATCAACCCAAGTTTGCCTAGAATCAAAATCTTAATTTTGTCAGTGCCTCCACACCACTTTAATCCTGATTCTATACTGCTTTCCCCTTTACCATGCCCCATCCTTGTGACCTGGAGAATACTATTATATTTACATATAAATTCAGGGGATCTGGCCATATTCTTGCCCATCTTGGGTTCCTAAGATGCTGAGCTGAGCTCGTGCTATTTCCCCTTAACTGTACAATTACATTAGATTCAATGCAATCCACTTCTGCTAAAAGTGATCATTTGTTAGCATCTACAATTGCCAGGTCTTTTTCCAAGTTTTGGGGGAGCTAAATAAAAATGAAAAAGTGCCTGTTCTCACTCAACCAGCAGGGGAGACAGATGGGTCCAACACTAGTATATCACCAGGGAACTGGGGTGAGCTCCAGTGGGGTGACCATGCTGAGATAGGAGTGAGGGAGCTGGGATTTGGGAAACAGGCATCAGGAGGGCTTCATGAAGAAGTCTGTATTTGCCAGGGTCCAGCCCCGGTGGATCCAGGGTGATTCGAAGGTGGGGACGGAGTCGGCGTCTTTGGAAAAATACATATTTAATCACAGATATAAACAGATTAGAAATGGATAGTGTAGTAGGAAGATTAGTGGAGGAAAAGAGGCTGAATAACTTGGATTACGTGGAATAGCATCCATGCTCCAGATGGTAATTCAGCCAGAAAAACGGGAGCAAGAAAGAAGCGACATGGAGGAATCAGTCTTTCCGGAAACTGATCCGATTTCTTTATTTTGGGGTTAGCTTATATACCTTTTGTTACACATAGGGATGAATACAGAGTCACGCGGGGGTCAGCAGTCCTGACCTTTATCAAAATCAGGTGCTTCACATAAAAAGTTCTTAGGGATTCTATGATCTTTTCTTTCTGATAACCAAAAAACTTATTTTTTCCAAGGGTGTTTTTTCTTAAACCAGGCACCACCCTCCAAATAAAGTTACATTCCTATAGGGTGAGGGTGTAGTGAGTTACAATCAAGAAAGGAATTTATTTAACCCAAGGTTAACATGATTAGTCTTAAAGGTTAATACTTATTTCTCCTATATGCTTAAAGGTTAATACTTATTTCTTCCTATATGCTAGTTATAGTCATTATAAGGGTAGGGAACATGGAGATTTAGCAGCAAACATCAGCCCAACAAATGAAAATCCTTTCATCAATGCTCCCCTTAAGATCTATTTAGTCTTAAGATAGTGATAAAGTTACATTTTTACATAACAAGGACACAGTGATTAAACAAAGTACAGTGATCTATTACAAAAGAGAAAATCCATTAGCTTAAAAAGTCTAGTATTGCTAACATCAAAAACTACCATATTTCCTTGTCTATAGTCCAAATATATTGATTAATATATTCCCAGGTGCCTAAGGATATGGAGGCCTGGCGGCAATCATTGACTCAACAAGAAGAAAAAGCCCTATGCTAATTAAGACTCTCAAAATACTCCAAAACTCTCTGTGCTGTTTATGGTTAAGAGGTAGTAAACAATCATGTGCGTAGTGGCAGGAGTATGAATAATCCTGTCACACAAGCTAGTCTGTCAGCAGAGACGTTTGACCTGAGACATCCTTGTCCCACCAAGAGCAGGGAATTAGCAGCAATTATTGACACAACAAATGAAAAACCGTTCACCAATATAATTCCTAACCAACCCACTATACTAATAATTTCTAACTCCCCAAAAGAATTTGCCTTTAGTAAGTCTAAAACATCTCATGCCTCTCAGATTGGGAGGCTTTAAACAATCACATGTGGCCGGACGAACCTATACACGTGGGCTAGATAACCTTCAGAGGAGTCCGTAAGCTGAAACACTCTTGTCACGCCCAAGAATTTTTATTGCCTTGGAGCTGCACGTTTACTCCTTCTCCGAGAGAAATGGTTATGGGGGAGAGCCCCCCGTAAAGTCAGAGGTGTAGGTGAGAGCATAAAACAGACTCTGGTTTTGGGGTAGATGCTCGGGAACAGGGGGTTTCCTGAGGCTTGATCACGCCTTTGCGTATGCCAAGCCTCCTTCCTCATGACCTTTGCCATGGGCGGAGTTCCTCACGCTGGCTCCCGGCACGTATTGAAGGAGTTCCTAAATATGCAGATAGGACGTACATACAAACAATGCATGAGTGCGTGCTCAGTTGTGTCTGACTCTTTGCAACCCTATGAACTATAGCCCATCAGGCTCTTCTGTCATGGAATTTCCCAGGCAAGAATATTGGAGTGGGTTGCCATTTCCTTGGCTATGCTATACTGAATGCTTGCAGTGTACCCATCAGGCACCCTATGTGCATTTTCTCATGAATCCCACAGCAGCCCTGTGACTAGATACCTCAGCATTCCCATCTGGCAGATGAACGCCTAAGCCTTGGAAGAGTGCACTCATCAAGCCAGACCTTAAGCCAGAGATCACCCATCTAGGATGATAGACAGATCAGGTTCAAACCCAGGCAGTTTGATTCGAGAGCACTGGGGTTGAAATAATAAAGAAAGGCATATGAAACTCTAGAGTGATCGGAAAACGTCAGGTAGTGCTGTGAGGATGTGCATGTATGGAAGGGTGCCGAGATGGAAAGTTAAGTGAGGGCAGATTTTGGCGGGCATGGGAGTACTTGCTGAGAACTTAGCATTTACTACCCAGGCTACACAGGCTCAACTCAGATTCTGTGGATTTTTTTTTTTTTTTTTTTTGGCCACATCATGCCACTTGCAGGATCTTAGTTCTCTGATCAGAAATTGAACCAGGACCCCTTGCAATGAAAGTATGGAGTCCTAACCACTGAACCACCAGGGGAATTCTCATCTCAGTTTCTAGCTTCTCCATCAAGCCTGTGCAAAGCATCCCAGCCCTCAAGGGTCTCCCCTTTCCCTGGAGTCTTGGTCTGGAATAAATATAAAAGCTCTTGTGTCTTATTGGGCATTTTTCTCCTACTGCAGACATGAGGCCATCTAAGCTGTTTTATCAAAATTAAGGATGCTTGCTCTATGACCCAGGAGGCTGTATATTAGATCATACAGGATCCCTTATCCATCATCTAATTAATGGATCTAAAAAGTGAGTTTCTGATCTCATCAGTGGCAGACCAGAGGATGGGTGAAGATAGAGGTTGGAGTCCTTTATTCCCTTGACTTCTGCCTTAGGTATCATTTTGGTGTGGTCCATGTGCTTCTAGACAAGATCATGGTGTTACCAGGCTGCCCTTCCTGGGGCTGTGCTTCCCCATAGGCACTGATCCTCACTCTTTCCTTGCTTTTTCCTTCTGGCCTGGAGGAGGTACAGACTTCCATGCTTGCTAGCTTCAGTGATTTACATTGTCTCATCTCATTGGACAAGACTTCTCCTATCATTGTCAGTGGCCCTTTCCTTAAGCTGCTACAGTCTGTGTGTATCACCTCTTTCCTTCTAAGATACTAATTAGTATAGGATGGTTTTGTTTTTTGTTCTTCAAACTTTCTCAGAACCCTTCCATATTCCTGATTTCATTTCTTCTTGATCTGAGTCTGAAGGCCAAGGTTTAACTGCCCAATAGTGAGGTCTGGCTGCTTGCCACTGAAAAACCAATGAAGAGACCAAGTTGGTGGGAAGGAAAGTTTGCTGCATTTTGGATGCTGGCAACTGGTTGGGGGAGCAGGAAGGACTCCTATCCAAAGACCAACTCGCCCCAACACCCACACACTGACTATCAGTGAATGAGAGCTTTTATAAACACAGGGAGGGGGCTACATGCAGAAACAGCAGTCAGCTCTGACAGTCATCTTAAAATTGGTCATCAGTAGTCTGACTGGCATCACTTTGTATTAAGTACAGTTAATCTTCAGTTCCATGGTCTATTACTTCCCACTTCTTTGAGGCCATTTCTTGGAATTGTGGCAGCTTACGTCATGGCTACAATCTGGTCATCTTGTAGTTAACATCTTCCACCTGGTGGGGGTTTCAGTATCTATAAGACAGCTCACAGGAGATGGCTCAGAATATTATCTACCGCCCCAGAGAAGGAACTAAAGGTCCTTGACTATGTTTAATGACCAGAGAGCTATTGTTTAGTCTTGTCAGGCCATTTCCCTTTGTTTCTGCATTTTCTCACTTCTCTGATTAAACGTATCCTTTGGTTAAAGTTTTCCACAGGCAAAAGGCAGGCGGAGGACATGGGGTTGAGGGGGAGGACATGGGGTTGGGGGGGAGGACCATAGCATCCTGCTCCATCCCATAATGACTAGCTGACCCTTTCCCAAATACCAGGAGAGGGATCACACTACGTGGTTTGGAGCTCCCTTCCCCGCTGACCAAGGGAAGAGGCTTCTCTGGCCGGGTCTACAAGACCAACGACTGCCATCACACGGGCATCTCCAGGACACACACACACCTTTAAGAATCGACATGAACATCTTTTGATGGATCAAGACTGGCCACAGAATATATATAAGAGAATAATCAGAATAGAAGCAAGTTCCATAAACATAGCCACTAGACACTTCCATGCAGCTGGAGTGTCCCTCTGAAAGAAACTCTTCCAGAAAAATCTAAGGAATGAGCCCCTTGCTGTGTTGGCTTTGACAATGTATGTGTGGTCTGCTGTTGCACAGCTCGGGAAGCTGCTGAAATAAATGGTTGGAGAGAGGCCGGGAAGCATCTTCTGGGTCTCCCTGGAGCACAACTCCACTTGTGTGATGAAAGAAGTGGTTCTCTTCTGCAGCAACGGCAGTTCTAGTGAAGCAGGGGAGACAGCAGAATGTCAGAGGGCTCTCCATCCACGTGGGCTAGCATTCCTTAGGCTGTCATCATAAGCCAAACTCAGCATCTTCACTGGTTCCCACAAGCAAATGACTCGCACAGTCTGCAAAGTCTTTGATCGATTTTGTTGAAAGTTTGGGGGATGGTGGAGCCAGGTCATATCATTGAGTACAAATGCCCTCCTCACTCTTCCTCTACCCTCTTAGGTACCCCCGTGCCTCCTTTCACTGTTGCTGAGGGACAGTACAGCATGGTAACTGCTGGAGATGATCACGTACTTCCAGTTCTGTATCTCTAAAGTGCAGTTGAGTTTGGGCCACATGACTATTTCTGGCCAGAAGACTGTAACCGGAAGTGATGTCTATTGTGTCTGAGTGGGGCAATTTTATTATCATTTTAAGACTCTGGAACTCTCTCTTTTTTATGTGGATAATTTTTAAAGTCTTTATTGAATTTTTTACAGCACTGCTTCTGTTTTATGCTTTGGGGGGTTTTTTGCCATGAAGCATGTAGGATCTTGGCTCCCTAACCAAAGATTGAACCCACATCCCCTACACTGGAAGATGAAGTCTTAACCACTGGACCACCAGGGAAGTCCCAGCTCTCGGGAGCTCTTTATCCCTCTTCTACAGTGACTGGTGAACAGGGAAGGATGGATACACGTACACCCTCACACTATGTAAATATCCCATAACGAATCTCAGAAAATATGGAGAAATTATATACTACATTTTTCTTCCATTTTAGACAATAGGCGCTTAGCATCAATATTGAATTATATGAAAAGATTGTATTTCTTTCAGTTGAGTCGATATGCTGGGTTTCACTGCAGAGAGATTCTGGGACCAGCTGTCAAGAGAATATCCTTTCTCCATCTAATTACACACACTTTGCTGATACCTGACTCAAGGAACAAAGAAGGTGCAAATGGCAGAGGTAAGCCTCCAACATCAGCTCATTAAGAATCACTGCTAACTCCTGGTGACAGATGAAGACAGGTTACAGTGTGCATGGGCTATGGCACCAACTCACACAGGGACAGTCTGTAGCTTGATAATATCTGCTGAGACCTTCACTGACCAAGCACACGAACGCACCGGGGAGCCCTTGGCCTCAGCACTTTATAATCATCATCTTGCTTAATCCTGAAAAGTGTAGACCCCACATCTTCTCAGGCAAGTGCTGGCACCAAAGTTGATTATGATAGTCAATTTAATATTCTATAAATCAATGTCTTGCAAAATGAATGCGTCCAAACCAATCGTGTCAGCTGTTACACTGTCTCTCCCAGACCAGGAAACATTTGCGTTCAGACCAATTTTCTTTGCTTCTCTCTGGTCTCCTTGAATTTTCACTCACAGCTCCGAGTGGTGATAAGCGATGAACAGTCTAAGTTATCCAAAAAAATTTATCCAAAAAACAGAGAAAAAACCTTTGAGTCAGAGGTTACTCAGTGACGAGATGGCTGATTAGTTTTTACCTTGAACAAAGCCTGGGGAAATTAATTTGATAAGCATCTCATCTCCAGCGAGGAAGTTTTAACTTCCCTAACTTCCTGATCAAAGCCCTCATTGGAGGGCATTGTTAAGAACACAAATGCCAGGTTCTACCCTGGGACACACTGGTTGGTGAGGTGTGAAGTGGGACCCATGAATAGGCATGTTTATGAAATCTTAATGTAATTGTGAAGGTCGTGCCAATCTGGGCAACTCTGCCATGGGAACATGGGCAGGCTGAGATGGGCAGCTGTGTCTTTTCTCTCTCTGAATTAGAGAGATTAATAGCACCAGCCAGGGAGAGCTGTTGTGATGATTCAGGGAAAGTCACTCAATGGGCATTTAGTGAGCACCTGCTGAATGCTTGGCTTTGAACTGTGAATACAGCACAGCCCTTGGTGATGACTGGGAGACAGGGGTGGATGGACAGATAGATATACGTTATTGGTATCCAGAGCTGAGGCTGTCACATGGCGGGCACATGGTCCAGAGGAAGCAGGCTCAAGGAGGAGCCAGGGGAGGGCAGGAGCACAGCAAGCAGGGGACATGGACAATGTCCCTGAGAAGCAGCCTGGGATGATGGCCTGTTTTTTGTGTTAACTTAGAGGTGGCACTGGATGCCCAGAAAACTGGCAACACATTATTTCTGGATGTGTGTGAGGGTGTTTGTAGAGGAGATTAGCATTAAAATGGATGCAGTGGACTTCTCTGGTGGCTCAGTGACAAAGAATCGACCTGCCAGTTTAGGAGACACAGGTTCAATCTCTTGCTCCGGGAGGGTCCCACATGCTGCGGAGCAAATAAGCTCATGCGCCACAACTATTAAGCCTGGGCTTTAGAGCCCAAGAACTGCAGCTACCAAGCCCAGTTACCACAACTCCTGAAGGCTGCATGCCCCAGAGCCTGTGCTCCACAAGAGGAGCCACTGCAATGAGGAGCCACCGCAATGAGACACCTGTGCCCACAGCTAGAGAGTAGCTCCCTTTGGGGGCAACTAGAGGAAAGGCTATCCAGCAACAAAGATCCAGCACAGCCATAAATAAATAAAATTATAAATAAAATAAAATTTATGCAGCAAGTAAAGCAGGTGGTCCTCTCTGTGGTAAGTGGACATCCTTCAATACATTGCCTGGAGAGAATCAGCCAGGGGAAGTAAGAATCTCTTTTGAACTGGAGCTTTCAGCCTTCCTGGTCCTCAGGCCTTCAGAACTGAACAGGAATCTTTCCCATCAGTTCTCAGGTTCTCAAGTCTTCAGCCATAACCACCAGCCCTCCTGGGTCTCCAGCTTGCAGGAGTTGTGTCCTGGGACTTCTCAGCCTCCATAACTACATGAACCAAAACCTCATGTCTCTTTACTACGCTCACACACCCTCTATCAGCTCAGCTTCTAAGGAGCCCCTCACCACGCCTGCACTGGGGTTGCAGCAAGTGTCAGGATCAGTCAGACAAGGAAGGACGATGGGAAGAATGTCTCAATCAGATGCCTGAGTCCAATCACACAAGGCCAGTTCAGGGGTTACTGATGAGTGTTCTTGGCCTCCTGAATCAATAAAGGCTGACTATAGGCCAGACAAGAAATTCAGGCAAGGCTTTATTGAGGCCCCTGCCGTACAGCGGGGAGTGAGAACAAACAGGTTTCCTTGCTTGCTCACTCACTGAGGTGGGTGAGCTGGTTTCTTATATAAGGTGAGGGTTGAGGGCTTCCGTGGTGGCTCAGATGGTAAAGAAACTGCCTGCAGTGCAGAAGCCCCAGCTTCAATCCCTGGGTCAGGAAGATCCCCTGGAGAAGAGAATGGCTACCAACTCCATTATTCTTTCCTGGAGAATTCCATGGACAGAGGAGCCTGGCAGGGTATAGTCCATGGGGTCACAAAGAATCAGACACGACTGAGAGACGAACACAGGGGTGTGTCCAGTGGTCAACCCAGAGGAGTGGCTTAGGTGGTTTGCCCACCCTTAGGTGGTGTTGTGTGCAGGGGGGCATGCGCAGTACTCCGCTTTTTCTCCCAATACCCTGACCTTGTTCTAGGCTCTCCAAAAGTAACAGCTGGGTGTTTTGGTCTTTTTTCACCTTTTGTCCAGAGTTTGTTTGAACTGCACATTGTAGCCCGGAAGAAGGCAATGGCACCCCACTCCAGTACTCTTGCCTGGAAAATCCCTTGGACGAAGGAGCCTGGCAGGCTGCAGTCCATGGGGTCACTAAGAGTCGCGCTTGCCTGAGTGACTTCACTTTCACTTTTCACTTTCATGCATTGGAGAACGAAATGGCAACCCACTCCAATGTTCTTGCCTGGAGAATCCCGGGGACAGAGGAGCCTAGTGGGCTGCCGTCTATGGAGTCACACAGAGTCGGACACGACTGAAGTGACTTAGCAGCAGCAGCAGCCAGCATTCTTGCCTGGAGAATCCCAGGGATGGGGGAGCCTGGTGGGCTGCCTCTGTAGAGTCGCACAGAGTTGGGTACGACCTAGGCGACTTAGCAGCAGCAGCAGCAGCGCGTCCACCCAGTTGTTTTCTAGTCCTCATACAGTTTCTGTGTATTTTGTTGCTCCAGGAGGGGTGTGTCCAGGTGCAAGCATTGCAGTGAAGAGTCCCAGGTCCCAGGCTGTCTCTCAGGGAGGTGGAAGTACAGGGAGGAGAAGCCAAGGACCACCTGAGCAGTGGCCGGTCCCCACCCACTCAGCAAAGGAAACCCTGGTACTACTCTCAGGGGGGTGAGTGATGAGACCACATTTGCTACTGTCAGAAATAAGGGTAGAGGCTGCCCCAGCACGCTTGGATGTCAGTCCAGCCCCGACTGAATGTGACCCAATCTTGCGCCTGGCACTTCCTGTGTTTCTGGACTCCTCCTCCTTGGGGGTGTCCTCAGTTGGACTTTCGACAGGAGACCTCATGCTTTGGTCTTGAGTCACTCTCCCAACAGGTTGACCCTCTGGTTCTCGGTCCCCATGTCCTCCATCCCCTTCTGTTCACAGGTCCCAGGACATCCCTTTCTCTACTGATCAAAATCCTCTGTATTTCTCTAAGGCCATTTCACATAGAAAAATGTCCCTGGGTGTCCTGAATAGAGGTACCTGCCTCTCCCTGGTGATGTCTCCTCCATCCCTCTGTTGATACATCTGGGACCCTTAGGGTAATTACCTGTGCCCATCGCTGTCTGCACACTGAGCTCCTGTCCACCAGGACCCAAGTCTTGTTCACCGCAATCTCACAGAGTACAACACAGACTCAGAAATTCAATTCCAGAAAGAGAAGGTGGCAAAATGAAAGACACACACTGTTAAACATGATTATGCTGCTGCTGCTGCTGCTGCTAAGTCACTTCAGTCGTGTCTGACTCTGCGCGACCCCATAGGCGGCAGCCCACCAGGCTCCCCCATCCCTGAGATTCTCCAGGCAAGAACACTGGAGTGGGTTGCCATTTCCTTCTCCAATGCATGAAAGTGAAAAGTGAAAATGAAGTCGCTCAGTCGTGTCCAACTCTTAGCAACCCCATGGACTGCAGCCTACCAGGCTTCTCCATCCACAGGATTTTCCAGGCAAGAGTCTGGAGTGGGGTGCCATTGCCTTCTCCCAAATGTGATTAAAATGACAGGTAAATGCAAGAAAGAAAGAAAGTAATGGAAAAGAATAGTTTTTATAAGGAATATATACATACATATAAAACATTTGCATATAAATTATATATAATTATATGTATATAAAAAGAATGTATATGTGTATATAAAAAGTATATATGTGTGTGTATATATATGTATCACTTTGCTGTACAATGATAATTAACACAACATTGTAAATCAACTGTACTTCAATAAAATAAAAATTAAAAAAGAAAGAGAAGAAGGATAAAATTAAGGAAGATGGGGAAAACATTGTGGAGAGAGAGTGATTTATACTAAGTCATCAAAAATACTTTAAGGGATTTTTTTTTCCAAATTTTAATTTTATTGGAGTATAGTTGATTTACAATGCTGTGTTAGTTTCAGGTGCACTGTAGAGTGATTCAGTTATACATATAAATATATTCATTATTTTTCAGATTCCTTTCCCATATGGGTTATTACAGAATATTGAGCATAGTTCTCTGAGCTATACAGCAGGTCTTTGCTGGTTATCTTCTTATATACAGTGGTGCGTGTGTGAATTCATCCCAAGCTCCTGATATACCCCTCCCTCCCACTATGTTTCCCCTTTGGTAACCATAAATTTGTTTTCCATACCTGTAAGTCTGTTTCTGTTTTGTAAATAAGTTACTTTTGGGGATTTAAATATAGTGCCATGAATTGAATCTCAATAACAAAGGAGAACTGTAATAACTTTGCCTACTGCATCTCAGCAGCTCAAATACCACTGAGGACAATCTGAGGGCCTCATAAACATTACATGAACCATTTAATTCCACCCAGTAACCAAGCTCGCCCTCGCCCCGAAGCAAGTCTTCAATGGTCGCTCCCCCAGGTCCAGTCTGGGTCAATTGAGAAAGACATGCAGAGAAGTCATACACTAAATGCCCAGCATGGGTGAGAAAGCATCTGAAATATTTCTGAAATAAATGAAATGCTAATGATTGTTTTGATGGATGACAGTGGATTCGTGTCGTTTTTCTGGCAGGGCTAATCGAAAAGGGATCTCGCTTTGCACCATCTTCTGGGCTGCTACCCTCCCTGCTCTGCACAGATAACCAAGTTCAGGTCACGCTGAAATTCCAAAGGGCACGATGTGCGCTTGATTTAATAGGGTGACACCAACCAAGAAAAACAAGGCCATAAAATAAAGAGAGACGATGCTCTCCTAACTCATGTCACTGAAAGGACAGTAATAAATGGGTGAGAAAAACAAAAAAAAGAAGAAGGAACGATTAGGAGAATATAAACCCAACTTGGTCCCCTGCCCACGCTGCTGTTGACAGCTGATGATGGAAGATTGTATGAGCGCCTTTTAAACTTGAGGTGAGGACCCTTCCTCTCAGCTGGAGGCAAATAAAAGTAATAACATGTACACATCGATGGTCAGCCTTCAGGTTTTAACGCTCAGAAAATTCTGTGAATATGTTATACAATCATCCCCCCTCTTTTCTACTTGAGAAATGCAAGCACAGAGAAGGTTAAGAAATTTATCCAGGGCATCCCTGCCTGTCCAGTGGTTAAGACTCTGTGCTTCCGATGCAGGAGGCACCAGTTCGATTCCTGGTCAGAGAACTAAGATCCCACATGCCGTGTGGCTCGGCCAGAAAACCAAAATTATCCAGTCACACAGCCAGGAAAGGGTGGAAGGTGGGTCTGAACTTAGGCGTCTGGTTCCAGAAGTGATGACCGTAACCACCGCACAGCACAGTCTTCCATAGGATGAGAGCTTTGGTGAATTTGCTCAGGCTAGGTTCCTGGATAAAGTGAAGCCAATGAACAACCAAACAAACCTGGGGCCAGGACGCAGAGAGCAGACTGTGGCCAGAGCTGGAGTGGGTCTGCCCTGGTTTAAACTCTACTCCAGACTACCAAGGAAAAATCCAGCTGGTTTCAGCTCTCTGCCTTCGCCTTTAAGGCCTAATGGATTCTGCCCCCTCCCCAAGGTTGCTAATTAAAAAATACAATTTTAAGGAGAAAAAAAATCTCTCTGCCTTTCTGGCAGATTCGGGAAAAGGATGGAAAAAGGTAGAGATTCGGGAAAAGGATGGAAAAATTGTAGCTGATTAGAGAGGGTGCGGAAACCCAGGCTGGCTTTGGGATTCTCCAAAGCAAGCAGGCTGCAGTGAAGGCCCTCACAGGTCCCAGACATTCAAGGCTCCCGAGCTTCTGAGATTTGAACCCCAACCTCTTTATCTCACTGCACATGAGGCCAGGGAGCCCCCAACCTGCTCTCTGGGAGAAGACTTGAGCTTACCACATGGGAAAAGAGAAACCAGGGGGCATTAGGGACTCAGACTCCAAGCCCTGTTGAGGGAACAGGTACCACACTGGGAACAGGGCTTGTGTGAAAGACCCAGGACTAAACAGAGAATGTCCCCAGGCCCCTTCTGCTCCCAGCTCCACGATGCAGGCAGCTAGAGGCACCCTCTCTCTGCCCTCCAACCTGCTCCAGGATGGAGAGTTGACGATGTGGTTTCATGGAG
Source organism: Budorcas taxicolor (assembly GCF_023091745.1). Classification (NCBI taxonomy): domain Eukaryota; kingdom Metazoa; phylum Chordata; class Mammalia; order Artiodactyla; family Bovidae; genus Budorcas; species Budorcas taxicolor. Next base: position 49,058,937 of record NC_068926.1, on the reverse strand, counting down.
ACCCCAGAGCCTAGAGAAAAAGACCAAACTACAAACACTGACAGTCACTAGATGTCCTGCAAGGCACAGCCCAGACTGATCACACTCAATAAAGCCCCAGATGTCAAGCCCTGTTGGTGCCTACAGGGATTCTAGTTTGCTCTTCAGCGACTCAAGCCTAAATGTGAGTGGACAGCGAGGACCCAACAGGAAAGACAGATTTAAAACAAAATGAAAGAGTCCAGAAAAGAATCAGAAGGCAGGCTTAGTGTTTCTCTAAGAAACACTCACTCATACTTTAATTTTAGTCCTTGGTCCTGTTGATGTGCTTTTAATGAAAATAAGCATTCAGAAAACAAGATTTTGAGAATTAAAGCTGAGATATAAAATATGTAAAGGATTGGAAACAGATGTTTAGGAAATCTTCTGACGATTAGAACTTAAAAACACAACAAGATAAAATTTAAAAATGAACAGAAGGACAAAGAACACGATAGAAGGAGAGAGATGTCAGGTTTAGAGAGGTCAGGAAGTTTAATATTTGAATAATAAGAGTTCTGAAAAGAGAGAAGAGAGAAAACTAAGTAGAGAAAATTTATCATATGAAAAAAGAAAATCGTGGGCAATCTGGAAGAGAATTATTGCCAAGTTAAACGTTTTCACCAAGCACCTATAATCATGAGTTTAAAAAAAAAGAATAAGAAATAAAAAGGGGCAAAAAATAAAAAGACACATCCAGGCATATCATCATAAAATTTCGAAACAACAGATATAAGAATACTCTAGAAGATTCCAGAAAGAGAACACAATTTGCATATCAAGGATTAAGCATCACAGACATCTGACTTTCCAGCAGCAACACTGGAAGCTAAAGGAGTGACTAACATCACAATAGGCTGAGAAAAAGGTGGACACATGGACGATGATATCGCATAAGTGCTTTATTTCATAAATCCAAGGTGCTCAGAGAAAACTGGGCCTGAACAGTTCATTCTGAGGTGTTTACCTCCAGATGAGAGTGCCGTCCATCATGTATGATCATGGTTGACATCCCTAGGCTGGAAAGCACGATCACCTTTCATCTGTGATCTATTCCTTCCCCTTCTCTTGTCTTGATCATGGTCCCAAGGAGTCACATTGCTCTGGACAACTGGTTTTTGGTTGGAATCCTCCCACCCTGGTCGATAAGATCCCCTGGAGAAGGGAATGGCAACCCACTCCAGTATTCTTGCTGGGAGAATTCCATGGATAGAGGAGCCTGGTGGGCTACAGTCCGTGGGGTTGCAAAGAGTCGGACACAACTGAGCAACTAACACTTTCGCTTTCACTCCCACCCTGGGGTGGCTCTGGTGGGAATTTGGAGAGTGGAAGGAAAAGAATCGGGGGCACCCCTCTTCCTTCCTCTGCTTCTCCCCTTCCTTTCCTTTTCCTCCCCTTCCTCCACCCCCTATCCCTTCCCTTCTTCATCCTACTCCTCCTCGCCCGGGTCCTCCTTTTCCTCTGCAACACTTCCTCCTCCCCCTCCTTCCCATCCTCTTCCCCCCCTTCCTCCTCCTCATGCTCGTCCTCCTCCTTGCTCTCTGCTTCAGGTGGCCTCTCTAGCAGTAGTCCCATTTCCTCCAGGATTCTGACTATATCACAGCCCCTCCCTCCATGGTCTGTTTTCACTGCAACCCTCTAGGGTTCCAGCCTCCACCTGTCCTTCAGCCCTCGTGGGACAGTGGCACCCTGCAGATACTTATCCATTAGTTGCTTTGTAATATGCATTTGGCGTCTCATTCTCAATCACCTGCAAAATCAGTCTCTTGTATTAAGCTCTCTGTTGGAAACTTGTAGAATAGTGTCTGTTATCATGGCTGATCCTGACACAGACCAGTGCCTGCCAGTCTAAACTCTGGCATGCCTCATTAGCCTCTAATCTCCACAGTCAGCTTGGGTGTGGTTGCTGTTCAGTTGCTAAGTCGTGTCCAACTCTTTGCGACCCCATGAACTGTAGCACACCAGTCTTCCCTGTCCTTCACCATCTCCTGGAGCTTGCTCAAACTCATGTGCATCGAGTCCGTGATGCCATCCAACCAGCGCATCCTCTGTTGTCCCCTTCGCCTCCTCCCTTCAATCTTTCCCAGCATCAGGATCTTTTCCAACGGCTTGGCTCTTCGCATTGGGTGGCCAAAGTATAGGAGCTTCATCTTCAGCATCAGTCCTTCAAATGAATATTCAGAGTTTCAAGAGTTCCAGCACCAAGAATTCCAAGTCTTCTCCAACACCACAGTTCAAAAGCATCAATTCTTTAGCTCTCAGCCTTCTTTATGATCCAACTTTCACATCTGTACACAACTACTGGAATTGACCATATGGACCTTTGTTGGCAAAGTGATCTCCCTGCTTTTAGGGCCAAGATGTATCCATTTCCCTATTTTTCACAAGGAGAAACTGAGGCCCAAAGGAGTCTTGTTGCCTAAAGTTCTGCAGGCTCACAGTGGCCTAAGTAGTGCAGGAGCAAACCAGAGCCTATGCTTTACCACTTGTCAATTACAATACCACCTTGGCGGACCTGGGGCGTCCTGGATTAAACCAGTCATGGCATCATCAGCACTAATAAGACAGACTAATTACTCTGCTACGGGGATGCATGAGGGCAGAGATGCAGCAAATTAAACAGACCTGGGTCACACATGTCTTAGAGCCTGAATCACACCCTGCTGACTCTCTTCCATGGGAGTCTCAACCAGCCTTGGAGGTAGAGACCCAAATCCTAGGTCTGCATCAGTGAGATGTGTGAACATCTGGATGTTGCAAAATAAACATCCCCAGGCTGTGTCTTAGAATCTCAGTCATAATCTAGGTAACAAGATGCTGCACATCATCAACCATTAGAGAAATGCAAATTAAAACCATAATGAGATACTACTACATTACCTATTAGAAGAGTGAAATCAAAACCAAACTAAAATGGTCGAGTTCCAGATAAGGGGCATAATACAAAAAAAGTATTTTTAGATACTGGCAATGAAGATTGGAGACCATATTAATACCACTTACTCTGGAATTTAAAATTATATAATAGTTAGGGATACATTTCATGAAAAGAACTTTACAATAAAAATGACAAACTGTTGCTGAGGGACTTCCCTGGTGGTTATACTTTTGTTATACTTTGTGTATCCGCCTTGCTTCTTGCTATATGTATTCAATAAGTTGTGTAATTCAAGCATTTTTGTTTGGTCTGGTCATTAAAAATCCACCTTGCACTGCAGGGGTGTGGGTTTGATCCCTGGTTGGGAAACTAAAATCCCACATGCTTCAGAGCAACTAAACCCACGTACCACAACTAGAGAGTCTGTGTACTACAACTGAAGATCTTGCGTGACACAAGAAAATCTCATGTGCTGCAACTAAGACCCAAGGCAGCCAAGTAAAGATATTAAAAAATCCAAATTAATGGCGAGATACAAACTCTATTCATGGACTGGAAAATACAGGATTGTTAAATTATCCATTTCCTCCAATGTGTTCCAGAGAGTAAACACAGTCCAATAAAATAAATACTCCACTGTATGCAGATAACTAAATTCCCAGGTAGCTCAGTGGTAAAGAATTCACCTGTCAATGCAGAAGACACACGTTCAATCCCTGGGTCAGGACGATCCCCTGGAGAAGAGAATGGCATCCCACTTCAGCATTCTTGCCTGGCAAATCCCATGGACGGAGAAGCCTGGTGGGTTACAGCCCATGGAGTCACAAAAGAGTGGGACAAGACATGACAACTAAACAACAACAAGGGGGTAACATACTTTGTATATCCATTCACCAGGTTATTGACTATACCAAGGCCTTTGACTGTGTGGATCACAATAAACTGTGGACAATTCTGAAAGATGGGAACACCAGACCACCTGACCTGCCTCTTGAGAAATCTATATGCAGGTAAGGAAGCAACAGTTAGAACTGGACATGGTTTGGGAATGCATGTAAGAATTAAAGATTTTAAAATTAAAAAAAAAAAAAAAAAAAGAACTGGACATGGAACAACAGACTGGTTCCAAATAGGAAAAGGAGTACCTCAAGGCTGTATATTGTCACCCTGCTTATTTAACTTATATGCAGAGTACATCATGAGAAATTCTGGGCTGGAAGAAGCAAAAGCTGGAAACAAGATTGCTGGGAGAAATATCAATAACCTCAGATATGCAGATGACATCACCTTTATGGCAGAAAGTGAAGAAGAACTAAAGAGCCTCTTGATGAAAGTGAAAGAGGAGACTGAAAAAGTTGGCTTAAAGCTCAACATTCAGAAAACGAAGATCATGGCATCTGGTCCCATCACTTCATGGGAAATAGATGGGGAAACGTGGAAACAGTGTCAGACTTTATTTTTTGGGCTCCAAAATCACTGCAGATGGTGACTGAAGCCATGACATTAAAAGATGCTTACTCCTTGGAAGGAAAGTTATGACCAACCTAGACAGCATATTATTTTTTTTTAATAAATTTATTTATTTTAATTGGAGGTTAATTACTTTACAATATTGTATTGGTTTTGCCATACATCAACATGAATCTGCCCCAGGTATACACGTGTTCCCCATCCTGAACCCCCCTCCCTCCTCCCTCCCAGTACCATCCCTCTGGATCGTCTCAGTGCACCAGCCCCAAGCATCCAGTATCATGCATCGAACCTGGACTGGTGATTCATTTCATATATGATATTATACATGTTTCAATGCCATTCTCCCAAATCATCCCACCCTCACCCTCTCCCACAGAGTCCAAAAGACTGTTCTATATATCTGTGTCTTTTTTGTTGTCTCACATAGAGGGTTATCATTACCATCTTTCTAAATTCCATATATATGCATTAGTATGGCCTATTAGACAGCATATTAAAAAGCAGAGACATTACTTTGCCAACAAAGGTCTGTCTAGTCAAGGCTATGGTTTTTCCAGTAGTCATGTACAGATGTGAGAGTTGAACTGTGAAGAAAGCTGAGTGCAGAAGAATTGATACTTTTGAACTGTGGTGTTGGAGAAGACTCTTGAGAGTCCCTTGGACTGCAAGGAGATCTAACCAGTCCATCCTAAAGGAGATCAGTCCTAGGTGTTCATTGGAAGGACTGATGTTGAAGCTGAAACTCACCTGATGGGAAGAGCTGACTCATTGGAAAAGATCCTGATGCTGGGAAAGATTGAGGGCAGGAGGAGAAGGGGACTACAAAGAATAAAATGGTTAGATGGCATCACTGACTCAATGGACATGGGTTTGGGTGGACTCTGGGAGTTGGTGATGGACAGGGAGGTCTGGCATGCTGCGTTTCGTGGAGTCGCAGAGTCGGACACGACTGAGCGAATGAACTGAACTGAACTGAACTGAAATGATTCATCAGGTGGTGGGCATTTGGTTATTTCCTTATTTTATGACTAAAACTCACATGGAAATTTGTTATACTTTGTGTATCCTCCTTGCTTCTTGCTATATGTATTCAATAAAATGAGCAATTCGAACGTTTTAATTTGGTTTGCAAGCCTTACTGATCTGTGGCCTCTAGAAGAGCTTGTTTGGCTCTTCCCAGAAGACAATTCTCTTGTGTGACCACCCAGAACGCTGCCACCCAGGTCATGCTTGGCCATGGGAAAATATGGCCATTTCATGGGCTGTGACTAAATGGGGACTAACATGCCTGAAGTATGGTGCAATTCAAAAAACCTTCACAAAGAACCAGAGAAAAGCAGGATCAGAATTTAAGCTTCCGTTGTCTAACGGATTACAGCCCAGCTTCTCTGACCCCGGACTGGCCAGACCAAGCCCACTTAACCCTCACAAAACCTGGCAAACATTAAGTGCAGGTTCACTGCTCTTTGTGCAATGAAGAGGCTCCCACAAAGCCTGTGTGTGCGTGGACAGCAAATGGACATCTGCACAGCTGCCTGGCTACAGAAATGCCATATTTCTTATAGATAAAAATTTCTGAGCAGAACTTGGCAAGCGGAAGTCTGATAGGCCACATGACCATGCCTGAACCAATAGCCAAAGCCCAGGGGAATGGCCTGCACTGACTGGCCCAGAATGATCATGTGATTCTGCTGGAGGTGGATTCAGACTCCTAAAGGGATGGATTGCCAGTGAAAATCTGGGGGTTGTTTCCAGAATCTGGGGAAAGACCTCAGGCTGGAAAAAAATAACACCACAGTATCCATGCTGAATATTTGTAAACATTTCTGAGTTTTCAGGAGGATTTGTCAAGTAGAACATCATTTCTGGGAGGATCCATTAGAAACTAAACCACAGGACAGTTTCTGCTCTTCAAGTAGCAAACAATTTAAATAATTTTATTCTGTAATATATTTTCTTCAGAAAAAAACCACAGAAGCATGGAACTACATCAAGATATTTGGGGGGAAGACACAGAAAAATGGGTGCATGCATGAAGCACACACACACACGAGTCTGAACAAAGATGTCCTCTAGCACATCAGATTGCCTGTCATGTGTTATTTGGGGGGGCCACTGTTCTCTGATGCCTCACTGTCCATCAGCTGGTGTGTGTGTCTTTCTTTTCCCCATCCCTGTTTCTGAAATGCCTACTATGATTAAGAATTTGTAAGAGATTTTCCCAAAGCCGCCTGCATGGGTGCATCTTTCAGAATGTTAAGTAACCCACTTTTGACATATGCCCTTGGACTGAGTTTTTAAAGATCCTTGACAGTTATTGACAGCCAGTAATTAGTCTGTAGAAGCCCAGCTTCTGCCAAGAGCCTGACTTACCACCTCTGAGTCATCTTCTCCATCAGCCTTTCCCTCCATGTCATCATTTACAGGAAGGCAAGCTCTCCTGTTCTCAATTCCATGCTGGGCTCACCCTGGCCCACTTTGAGGGTGGCTGCATACTGTCCTTCTGAATGGATCTTGAGAATATCAATATGGGAGAAGGAGGCTTAGGCCGTTGGCACTAAAGAGTGTGTTAGAAAAGAATTCAAGCCCTGTATTCAGAACTCATGAAAATTAGGGTGAGTAAAGTGTAGTTATTTTTCAGGTACCATAGGCAAAGTGAAATTGCTTAATTTAGAGTAGAAACCAGGATAGATCTGAGAAGGAAATCGTTCACTTTTAACAGATAGGCTGTGAGAGTGGACCTAAGTGGATTACCCCCAGGAACCGGGTGGTGTAGACACCTGTCCCTCAGTGGCACATCCCCGGGTCCACATTTCAGTTCTTCTATCCTCTCACTCTGCATGTCTTTCTTCTTCTTGTCACACTTTCAGTGGTTCAAAGGCCATCTCTTCATATTCTGTCCAGTTTCAGAAGTTTATCCCTCTTCATGAGCCTAATCATTTTCCTTTGTGCTTTTAAAGCCACTTTGGGTGACAAATGTGAGGAAATCACTTAACCTCAGATCCAATGTTGTACTTCCAATTCTCAGGCTAAGGACACACACCAGCAAAGTGGGTGAGTCCCACAAGGGGTCATTTGAGGCCTTGTGCTACCAAATGCCTTGAATGTGGACTTCCCCAGTGGTCCAGTGGTTCAGGATCTGCCTGACAATGCAGGGGACACAGGTTTGATTCCTGGTCTAGGAAGATTCCACATGCCACGTGGCAACTTCGCACATGAACCACAACTACTGAACCCATGCTCTAGAGCCAGTGAGCTGCAACAAGAGAAGCCACCACAATGAGAAGCCTGCACACCGCAACGAACAGTAGCTCCCACTTGCTGCAACTAAAGAAAACCTACGTGCAGCAATGAAGACCCAGTGCAGTAAAAAAAAAAAAAAAAGTAAATAAATAAATCTTTTAAAAGCCTTCAGTGATCCACATATATTTGTCCTCTTTTCTTCTAAAAGTTTTATGGCTTTACATTTTTCGTCTCACATATATTTCATGTGCCGTGAATGTTGGTACCTTATGTATGTTCAGTGGATCACAAACATTCAGCCCTTAACAGGCCTCATGCATATTTAGTATATTTAGCCCTTCTATCATTTATGGTTAGCAAGCAATGCTCTACTTACTTTATCTATGTACAATACCACCCATATTTAATTTCTTCAATCTGCTTTATCTGTTTCTTTCTGTTATTTTCCCTAGCAGGATTGCATAGTCTCAAATACAAGCCAACACACAATACAAGCATCAAACTATCACTCCATCTTTTTCTCCATCCTGAAAAGGATAGCTTTTCAGGTGTTTTTCTTTTGGATGAACATTCTCTCTATTTAGAAGAGATGGAATGTTTTATCCCTTCTGTTGAAGAAGCCCCCCAAAGATCCCTTCTTCCCTCTGCACTCAGTTCAGTTCAGTTCAGTTCATTTGCTCAGTCGTGTCCGACTCTTTGCGAATCACAGCACGCCAGGCCTCCCTATCCATCACCATCTCCCGGAGTTCACTCAAACTCATGTCCATTGAGTCAGTGATGCCATCCAGCCATCTCATCCTCTGTCATCCCCTTCTCCTCCTGCCGCCAATCCCTCGCAGCATGAGTCTTTTCCAATAAATCAACTCTTCACATGAGGTGGCCAAAGTATTGGAGTTTCAGCTTCAGAACCAGTCCTTCCAATGAACACCCAGGGCTGATCTCTTTTAGAATGGACTGGTTGGATCTCCTTGCAGTCCAAGGGACTCTCAAGAGTCTTCTCCAACACCACAGTTCAAAAGTATCAATTCTTCTGCACTCAGCTTTCTTCACAGTCCAACTCTCACATCCATACATCACTACTGGAAAAACCATAGCCTTGACTAGATGGACCTCTGTTGGCAAAGTAATGTCTCTGCTTTTGAATATGCTGTCTAGGTTGGTCATAACTTTCCTTCCAAGAAGTAAGCATCTTTTAATTTCATGGCTGCAGTCACCATCTGCAGTGATTTTGGAGCCCCCCCAAAATAAAGTCTGACACTGTTTCCGCTGTTTCCTTCTGCATTAGTTCTCTCTGAAACTGGAATCTGACCAATTTCAGATTGGTGGCATGAGGTAATGAATGTCCTTCCAAATGACTCCTACCAAATGTGAGTTCCTCATTCAAGGAGAAGCTTGGGTCTGCTCCCCATCAGCAGGGGCAAAGGACCAACATCAACTGATTTCAGCCAGATAATCAGTGTCCAAAAGACTTTAGATGCCCCACAGAAGGGATGGCTTCCATTCATGAGGAAGCAGCAGCCTCAAAAAATCTCCAAGATGACTGGAATACCAGGCTCCACAGACACATTAGAAGAGTCTGCAGCGGCTGCTTCAAAACCTAGCATTCGATTTCAAACAGGATACCAGGCCACAAATGGTTTACATACTAGGCTTAAAGAAGAGACTTAAATCTATACAGTTCCATGGTTAATTTGGTGGATGAGCCTCTCTGTGATGCTTTTGGAATTTTCCTCATGGCCACAAGAGGGCTGCCACAGCTCCAACTGTCTTGTCTTCATGCAACATCTCACAAAAGCAAAACTAAAGGAAGGAACCTCTGTCACATGTCTCTTTCTTTCTGTTAGAGAGAACAATAATGCTCAGGAGCTCTTAAATGGCTTCTTTCTGTCCCACCAGCCATAAATGGTGGCATTCTCAAGCTCCAGCTATAAAAGAGCCTGAAGTAGTGGGTATCTGGCATTTTCAGGCTTCAGGGAATGAGCAAAATGGAATATGAAGTAAGAAGAAGGTGCTGGGAATAGCCTCTGGGTGGGCAACCACAACTCTGTACCCCAGTGAGCCCTGAGGTCTGTATAAGCCTTGTTTGTGGATGCTGTAGCTACATCTCAGCATCTTTCCAGGCAAACAGGAGGGAATCAGCGTATGTACACCAGTATTAACAGTTCTGCCCCTCAGGACAGGGAGACCAGACCCCTCAAGGCCACTTCCTGCAGCACACCCATCAGCCTGAGATACCCCCATTGGTTAGATTTGGCTCCCAGGGAGTTCTGGGCCTGTTTTTCCAATTCCCATTTTTTCATTACCACCCTCAGGTCTCTGGGCACTTTCACTCATGACCCCTGATAAATTTCCCAAGGCTGGGAAACTTTCTGAATAAGTTCTATTTGGAGTGGGTTGTTTTTTTTTTTTTAATTTGTAATTGCAGTATCATTGATTTACAATGTGGTGCCAGTCTCTGCTGTACAGCAAAGTGACAATTACACAGTGACCCGGTCATTCCTTTTTCACACATTCTTTTCCATTATGGCTTATCACAGAATATTCAATACAATTCCCTGTCCTAAACATTAAGACCTTGTTGTTCCTTGTGGTTTATCCATTCTAAATGTAAGAGTTTGCACGTTCATGTCTGACTCTTTGTGGCCCCGTGGACTGCAGCACACCAGGCTTCCCTGTCCATCACCACCTCCCAGAGTTTACTCAAACTCATGTCCTTTGAGTCGGTGATGCCATCCAACCATCTCATCCTCTGTTGTCCCCTTCTCCTCCCACTTCAATCTTTCCCAGCATCAGGGTCTTTTCCAAAGAGTCAGTTCTTTGCATCAGGTGGCCAAAGTATTGGCATTTCAGCTTCAGCATCAGTCCTTCCAATGAATATTCAGGACTGATTTCCTTTAGGATTGATTGGTTGGATCTCTTTGCAGTCCAAGGGACTCTTAAGAGTCTTCAGCATCACAGTGCAAAAGTATCAATTCTTTGGTGCTCAGCTTTCTTTGTAGTCCAACTCTCACATCTATGCATGACTACTGGAAAAACCACAGCTTTGACTAGACGGATCTTTGTCAGCAAAGTAATGTCTCTGCTTTTGAATATGCTGTCTGGATTGGTCATAGCTTTTCTCCCAAGGAACAAGCGTCTTTTAATTTCATGGCTGCAGTCACCATCTGCAGTGATTTTGGAGCCCACCCTCTCAAAACAGTCTGTCCCTGTTTCCATTGTTTCCCCGTCTATTGCCATGAAGTGATGGGACCAGATGCCATGATCTTCGTTTTCTGAATGTTGAGTTTTAAGCCAGTTTTTTCACTCTCCTCTTTCACTTTCATCAAGAGGCTGTTTAGTTCCTCTTCACTTTCTGCCATAAGGGTGGTGTCATCTGCATATCTGAGGTTATTGATATTTCTCCCAGCAATCTTGATTCCAGCTTGAGCTTCATCCAGCCCGGCATTTCACATTATTTACTCTGTATATAAGTTAAATAATCAGGGTAACAGTATACAGCCTTGATGTACTTCCTTCCCAATTTGGAACCAATCTGTTGTCCCATGGCCGGTTCTAACTGTTGCTTCTTGACCTGCATGTACCAACCCCAAATTTCCAGTGCATCCCTCTCCCTCCCTCCTCTTGAAGTTTTTTAAAAGATTAAAATTTCTAAATTCATAAATAAAGAGACTCATACACACACACACACACACACACACACAAAACACAAAACAATACAAAAATAAAAACCATGGACTCAAGTTTGAGGAAAGAACTCTGATTGGGGAAATGCATTTCTAGACATGGTTGACATCTGGGTCCAGGGTGTCAAGACCAGATGGAGCCCTGAGAACGTGTCCATCTTATTTTCACCTGGTAAATCAGCCAGATAAATTGGCTGCTTTCATTCAGGAGGAAGCAGCATAGTGGAAATGCTCGCCACTCACTAACCCTGGTCCCTCAGTCAGTCCCCATCCTTGTGGTCACATGCTCTGTCCCTTCCTGTTCGCCCAGCTGCTGTCTGATCGCACCCATCTCCTCCTGATCTCCCACACCTCCTGGAGGGTTCCTGTTTGCCGCAGACTGATGGTGAAAAACAGCGTGCAGTCTGGAGGAGACTTTGACCTAAGAGAGGAGAGGAGCCCGTGTCAAGCCCAGTAAGGTCACTTCCAGGTAGCCAGCCACAGCCTTCACCCTGGGGAACAATGGGGACCACGAGGACAGGACAGGAGCCTCAGTCCCTAACCTGACTTCCCACTTCCCCCGGAAAGGTGAGGAACATCTGCTGTCAAGAGAAGTCACTTACAGCACAGCGACCTTGGGTCTATCAGTTGATAACATTCATATTTCTTAAATGAAGGCCAGGTGATTTGCCCCTGACAAGTGTTAGAGAGCATTCCCAATTCTTCCTCTTAGCTTTTGGAGCTGGGTGACAAGTACCTTCACTGGTCCTCCTTATTAACTCTTGTCCTATGCAAAATCTGAACCTTCTTACATGTTTATCAAGCCTCAGACTCCCTCATCATTTCTCTTTTCCAGAAAAGTTCTCAGGCCTCTTGTAGACAGAGGAGACAGTGGCATCCCTAAAGAGAGCAGGTAATTCTCCCATTGGTGATACTGCCAATGTTGCGATATCCTTGACTTCACTTCATTTTGGCTTTCAACCCCTCCATCTGCAGGGAGAATAATTAAGTGCAGCAAATGCCTGTTGGTTCCAAACAGCAGTTGGAAATTTTTGCAATTAATTCTTGCCTAGAAAAACTAAAACCATTCAACTAGAGAAACTCATTGGATAACTACTAAGACTTTGTGGTCATTAAGTGGTATATTCAGAAGTGTATTTAGAAAGCATGGGACATCAGTTGCTTTCAATACAGTGTTGGTAGACATCTGCCACTCGTCAGTCCAGGGTCAGGAGTCCTTATGTATCAAGCATCTTCCTGTTATGATTAATGACATGATTAGACTCCAGCCCCTGAGTCTAAGGGAAGTTAGATCTGAATCGTCTTTGGAGAAAACCCCTGAACTCCACAGAAAGGAAAAAGCATCTGATCTTTGGAGAAAACCCCTGAACTCCACAGAAAGGAAAAAGCGTCACCCAGAATCAGATCTTATAGCGATGAGGACAAAGAGCATTTATTCTCTGATGAATGCACCAAAGGAAGCTGAGAAAACGTCGAAGTCTTGTGCACATGGATTAGACTGCCCCAGAGAGCTGGCACTGGTTGTTCTAAGCTGGGGTAAATCAGATGAGTTATGCCTGGACTAAGCGTCCCAGTCACTTGGCAATGAATATCCAACCTTTGATCCCCAAGACTGAACAGCCTTCCACAGAGTGGTTTATTTCACTTCAGGTCACTGATGAAAAAGTAACTGGGTCATTTTGATGGAGGTGACACATGACAAATATGCAAAATGGAAAAGGGGCAGCCTCACGAATTTCAGTGAACCTCCTCAGAGCTCAGAAGAGAGTCATGTAACAACATCTTCTTGCTGGTTCGAAGCGGCCTTGTTAAACGCTTCTTGGTTTCAGATAGGAAACACCAGGCTCTGAAATTCCTGATTGTTCCGTTGATTCCTACTGGGTGCCTGTGAGTGATGGGGTGGAGTTCAACAGGCTGTGAATTTCTAACAAATGTTAAAGTGCACTTGGCCATGCCCTGACTTCGAGAGGCTGTGTGATACTCAGAGAAACAAGCTCCCAAAAGCTTGACTTAGAAAAGAGACTTCAGACAGTCAAATACAGTCAAGGGCTAGAGGTTGCCAATTTGCATTTGTGTTAATGAGGCCAGTGGACTTGGAACTAGAAGTGATTGAGAAGATTGATCATGAAAAATCATTCACCCATGAGTGCCATCCATGGCAACAGTTATGGCAGGTGGTCCAAGGGATGCCAGCTGACTCAGTTTGCCCAGGAGGCCATGAAAGGCAGGCATGTGAGACAAAGCTATCTCTAGTTGGCCATGAACTGCATTATCAAAGCACAGGCCAGGGTTCCCCTGTTAGGGGTTGCTTTACTGCACAGAAAAGGAGACTTGTTCCTTGAGTCAGCTTAGGAGTCTGACTGCTCTATCAGGACAAGTGTTCCTGATCATGTTCTCTGCTTTTCCCCACCCTTGAGACCATGGACCATCACCACGTGAGCAACCTCAATTCTGACTTTCAACTTGATTCAGCCACTAAGAGGCTCCTGCAGCAGATGAGAGAAGGATGTATATATTTTACATTTTCCTGAAGGATGTTCCTGCCCCTTGGGACATGAGGGTGAGGACTCCTCACCATCCCTAACCCATATTTGTGCATGGATGGCCTCTTTTCGCCAACATCTTGCCCACTCCTTTGCAAATAGCTTCTCTACTAAACTTTCTTCAGGTTTAAGTGTACCACCTGTTTCCTGCCAGGATGCTGGCTGATACAGAGCAAGATGAGAACACAGAGGGAGAAAGAGGGCCTGGGACAAGGAAGAAAAGGAAGCGGTAAATGAAACAGAGAAGAGGAAACAAAAGTAATCATTTGTCTGGTTTGTATTTTGTATCTAGATTAGTGCAGATTTCTTTTTTTTTTTTTTCCCTCTCCTTGCTGACCCATTTTAAAAAAATATTGAAATGAAATTCCTCTAACATAAAACTTACTATTGTAAAGTGAGCAATTCAGTGGCATTCAGTGTAGCCACAAAATCGTGCCACCACCACTTCAAGCTGGTTCCAAAAGATTTTCATTACCCCAAAATAAAACCCCATTCCAAGTCAGAGTTACCCCCCCCCCCAAGACCCTGGCAACCACCAGTTGGTCTTAGGCTTGCAAATCATAGGAATATGTTCTCCAATCTCTATGGAATCAAACTAGAAATCAGTATAACAGAAAGATGACAGGAAACTCTCCCAACACTTAGAAACTAAACAACACACCTCTAAATAATCCACAGATCAAAGAAGACTCATGTCTTAATCAGAAAGTGTGTTGAACTAAATAAAAATGAAGATACAGAATATACAAATTGTGAGACACAGCTAAAGCTATGTTGTGAGAGAAATGTATCGTATTAAATGCAAAGATTCAAAAAAGATGGAATTTAAATAAATCATCTAAGTTCCTTAGAAAGGGAAAATCAAAATAAACCCAAGGCAATCAGATAGAAAGAATGGAAAGAAAGGAAAAAAAAAAAAAGAAATCAATAAAACTGAAAAGAGAAACAAAGCTGAAAATTAAAGAAACTGGTTAAATCTAAAGAAAGAGCTTAATTTATTTTTTAAAGCATTAATCAAATTAACAAAGCAAAAAAAAAAAAAAAAGAGAGAGAGAAAAAGGAAAGGAAAGAAAATGGAAAAATCCCTAATATCAGGAATGAAACAGGGGATATCACTACAGTCCCTGAAGAAATCAGAAGGATGATGAGGGAATACTACAAACTACTCTACACACAAAAATCTGACAATTTAGACAAAGTGAAAAAATTCTCCAAAACACAAATTATCACATTTGGTAAAACTGATGAGTCTACATTAGCACATCATCACCCAAAGTCCGTAGCTTACCCTAGGGTTCAGTCTTGGTGGTGTACATTCCGTGGGTTTAGACAAATGTATAACAAATGCTACTGGTAAAGAACCTGCCTGCCAAGGCAGGAGATGTAGGAGACGCAGCTTCAACCTCCAGGTCGGGAAGATTCCCTGGAAGAGGGCCTGGCAACCCACTCCAGTATCCTTGCCTAGAGAATCCCATGGACAGAGCCTAGTGGGCTACAGTCCGTTAGGTCGCAAATAGCTGGACACACACACACACACAATGATATACATTCATCACTGATATCATGCAAAATATTTTCACTGCCCTAAACATCCTCTTGCCTGGAATATCCCATGGATGGATCCATGGGGTTGCTAAGAGTCGGACACGACTGAGCGACTTCACTTTTCACTTTCATGCATTGGAGAAGGAAATGGCAACCCACTCTGGTGTTCTTGCCTGGAGAATCCCAGGGACGGGGGAGCCTGGTCGGCTGCAGTCTGCGGTCGCACAGAGTCGGACACGACTGAAGCGACTTAGCAGCAGCAGCAGCAAACATCCTCTGGGCTCTGCCTATTCATCACTTCCTCCCCCAGTCCCTTGCCACCTATGATTTTTTCACTGTCTCCATCATTTTGCTTTTCCAGAATGCCATATAGTCAGAGTTATACAGTACATGGTCTTTCCAGATGGCTTCTTTCACTTTGTAACTTGCACTTAAGCTTCCTTCCATGTCTTTTCATGGCTTGATAGCTCACTTCTTTATAGCACTGAATAATACTTCATTGTCTGGATGTACTACAATTTGTTTTGCATTAACACTGAAGAACATCTTGGTTGCCTCCAAGTTTTGGCAACTAAATATATAAATAATTGCTGCTGTAAACTTCCATGTGCAAGTGTTTTCATGGATACAAGTTTTCAACTTTTTGGATAAATACCAAGGAGCAAGATTGCTGGATCATATGGTAACAGTATGTTTAGCTTCATAAGAAACTGCCAAACTGTTTTGCAAAATGGCTGCACCATTTTGTATTCCCACGAGCAAGGAAAGACAGTTCCTATTATTATTCCACATCCTTACTAGAATTTGGTGTTGGATTTTGGCAGGCAAGTATAATGAGGCTGTGTATACATGCTAAGTTGCCTCAGTTGTGTCTCACTCTTTGTGACCCTATGGACTATAGCCGACAGTTTCCTCTGTCCATGGGATTTTCCAGACGAGAATACTGGAGTGGGTTGCCATGCCCTCCTCCAGGGGATCTTCCTGACCTAGGGATTGAACCCACATCTTCTATGTCTCCTGCACTGGCAGGCAGATTCTTTGCAACTAGACTCACCTAGGAAGCCCTGTGATGAGACTATTTTTAACTGTGTTCCTTCTCAGAGCCACCCACTATTTCAGGTGCTGGAGATACAGAGGTCCACAAGGCAGGTAAAGTAACAGTGCTCTCAGGGCTTCCATCTGAGAGAAGAGCTCCTGGTCATAAGCAACACTTTGTTTATGATTATCCTGCCAATCAAATGGCTAGAGGCAGAGGTTTTTTGTTTTTAATATTTACTTGCCTGTGCCGGGTCTTAGCTGCAGCATGTGGGATCTTTAGTTGAGGCATATGAGATCTAGATCCCCATCCAGAGATCAAGTCCAGGACCCCTGCATTGTGAGCACAGAGTCTTAGCCACTGGACCACCAGGGCATTCCCTGGAGGAAGAGGTATTTGCATTTTAGATGTAAATTTCTTCCATTTTAGATTTAAGTTTCTTAGCAGTACAACCCATAGCTCAAAGGGAAATAGAAAGTTCTAGGACATTCTTGAATCCAGGGTGCCTGTTAGCTTCAATTAGGATTCATTTATTTATTTTTATTGAAGAATAGCTGATGTACAATGTTGTCAGTTTCTGCTGTACTAACAGTTATACGTTATGTTATTCTTAATATTCTTTTCCATTATGGTTTATCACAGGATATTGAACCTAGCTCCCTGTGTTATATAGTAGGACCTTGTTGTTCATCCATCCTATAAATAATAGTTTCCATCTGCTAACCCCAAACTTCCCCCTCATCCTTCCCACAACCCTTTACCCTGTGGCAACCGTCAGCCTGTCCTCTGTCTGTGAGTCTGTTTCTGCCTCATAGCTAAGTTCATTGTGCCACGTGTTAGATTCCGTGTGTAAGCGATACGGTATGGTGTTTGTCTTTCTTTTTATGACTTCACTTAGTGTGATCATCTCCAAATTCATTTCTGTTGCTGTCATTCACTGCTTTTTCTTTATTTTTCACCTACTTACCACCAATAGGGAACTATTTGCTTTTACTGTACGCATGAGTATTTGGGATTTTTTAAAATCTTGTACATTTTAAGTTTTTTAAATATTGAAATATTGCTTTGTCTACATACAGTATGTCAATGTGAGTGAGAATTCACATTTACGGGGATTTTTGTTGTGATTACTGTTGCCTGGTCTGCTTTACTGGCAAGTAAAGAAACTCACCCTCATTTCACTTATTTCCTATTGTGACATGCTGTTTACTCCCCAGGATCCTTTGCATTACAGAGCTGTCACTGGCTCCCACAATAAAATGTATAATACCACACTACTTGTGATATTTCTTCTCCATGTGCCAGTATATGCTGTTACTAATATATTTCTGTTAGCTCTGTGATTGTATTAATTTATTTCCAGGCTTGAAGAACTATTATCTAGAGCAGCTTCCTATCACATTCCAATATAGAGTATGTTGGATTTACATAAACAGAAATCTGTATTTTTTTCTTATGAAATCACTTTACAGTCATTTCCAGTGTCTAAGTGATAAAAAGTGCTTCGATTATTTTTATTTCAAAAAGAAAAAAAAATCTCCCTGTGAAAAAGAATGAGTGTCCTTCTCCAGCAGATTTTATAAGTGAGCAAAGAAGTACCTCAGGCTTGGTTTGCGGGAAACGCTGAAAGAGAAAAATCTAAGTGACATTTCTTGCGCACAGTATTTTCCATGGGGTATTATTTTATTTAATCTGCAGGCAAGATCTCCCAGTGCCCACCTGAAGCTGCCATTCTTAGAAAAGTCTGCTTGCAAGGTTGACCTTGAACTGAGCTAGCATGGTAAACAGGTCCCCATGCTGATATAAAACATCCTCTAAATGGCAAGGCGGTTCAATGCCTCCGGAATGTACAGTCTGTTCCGTTGTCCTGACATCTACTCACCTTTAAGGAGTCTGGAATCTGAGTCCATGCCCCAGGAAACACGCTGGGTGCTAAATTTATACTGGATGTTCCTGGTATTGATGTGATCTGCCTTACATCATAACTCATTTCTGGCGAACTAAATGCATCTTCTGTGACTGACTTGGGATAATGTTCTGGAAGCCTGTGCCTGGTTCTTCCAGACTTCACCTTCACCTTTTCTCTCTGCTAACTGTGTCATGTATTCCTTCACTGTAATACATCAAAACCCTGAGTGTGACCATATGCTGAGTCCTGGAAGTCCTCCAGGTAAGTCACAGAACCCGAACGTGGCTTGGGGACTACGAGCACAGACGTATGGCATCATCGTGGCTGCTGATACGGCTGAGGAAGCAGAGCCCAAAGCCACACAGCTGGGAAGGGGCAGAGCTGGAGGAAAAGTGCAATGTTAGTTACTGGGCTGTGTCCAACTCTTTGTGACCCCATGGACTGTAGCCCAGCAGGCTTCTCTGACAATGGGATTCTCCAGGCAAGAATGGTGGAGTGGGTTGCCATTTCCTTCTCCAGGGGATCTTCCTGACCCAGGTATTAAACCTGAGTCTCCCGCATTGCAGGCAGAATCTACCGAGCTAGAGGAGGAACCTCCAAAATCTAAGGAGGATCTTTCATTCCTCAAACAAACAAAAGCATGTCTGAGACAAGTCTGGGACCCGGGACCCTTTGCTACAAAGCTTGCACCCAGACACAACTCTCCTTGAGCTACAAAATAGAAAGAAACTGCTGCTGCTGCTGCTAAGTTGCTTCAGTCATGTCTGATTCTGTGCGACTCCATAGATGGCAGCCCATCAGGCTCCACTGTCCCTGGGATTCTCCAGGCAAGAATACTGGAGTGGGCTGCCATTTCCTTCTCCAATGCATGCATGCATGCTAAGTCGCTTAGCATGTCCATATCCAACTCTGTATGACCCCATGGACAGCAGCCCACCAGGCTCCTCTGTCCACAGGACTCTCCAGGCAAGAATACTGGAGTGGGTTGCCACTTCCTATTTGGGACTCAAAATAACTGTGTGCATGTGCAGCTGGGGTAAATTCTGGACCAAAAGACAGAAAGACAAAAAAGCGCCCAAATGCCATTTCTGAAATGCTGGGAGCAAAAAACTAGGTGTTGGGAACAAAAGTGGGGTCCCGTGCACTCCCTTCTGCACACAACAGCAACAAGGGGCGGTCCAACCACCTGAGCCACTCCTCCAGAGCGAACCCTGGACACGCTTCTGTCCTCACCCCATTTAAGGAAGCAGCTCGCCCCACCTCAGGAAGTGAGCGAGGGAACCTGTTCCGTGTTCTCGCTGCCCCCCTGCTGCAGCAGGAGCCCCAGGAATGCCTTGCTTTAATTTCTCATCAAGCCTCTAGTCAATTTCTACTGACTGAGAAAGAATAAGAACCCTAGTCGGTATCACGTCTGTGGCAGATCCCAGATTGCAAAGCTTGGAAACTGTTAAGTTTAACTTATGACTGATCAGTTCTGCCAGTCTGGGGCTTGAAGCCTGTCTTCAGGAGGAGTTTGTGGAATCTAAATGTCAGGATCTAGAAAAGCACAAGGATCTTGACTCTAGATTCTAGAGGTCAACAGGCCCTACAAACAAGCAGGCAAGTTGTATACAACCCATCACCACCCCTTCTCAAGGGTCAACATTCATAGCTGATTTCACAAATCTTTGGACTCCTATCCAAGATACACATTGTCACACTTGAACTGTCCTTTAATTAGGAAGCATTTAAAAACAATGGTGGGCTTCCCTGGTGGCTCAGACTGTAAAAAATCTGCCTGCAATGCAGGAGACCTGGGTTCAATCCCCTGGGTGGGGAAGATCCACTGGAGGAGGGCACAGCAACCCACTCCAGTATTCTTGCTTGGAGAATCCCCATGGACAGAGGAGCCTGGTGGGTTATAGTCCATGGGGTCACAAAAAGTCAGACACCAGTGAGTGACTAACACTTTAAAACAATAGTATCTGCCCATGGTGACTGCCAGCACTTTTGGTTAGTGCTGTATAAAATCTTGATAAGTCTTACAACAGGAAGAATCTCAGATTTGATAAAACGGGGTATTTATTCTCAGCATTTTTTTTCTCCCTGATGGCTGTTTCTTATTCTAACAAACTCCATGAATTAAAATTATTTTCTGATAGATGGCAATAAAAGTGTCATCAGAAAGTGTTGGCATGTTTTTAAAACTTTTTGAAGTCCCTGTATGAACTAGTAGTTGTTCCAGAGCTCAAACTAATAGAAAAAGAACTTACTTCCTGTGTATAGGCACTTCATGTCAGTCATTCAGGCTAAAGAGGTGGGTCTCCCCTTTTCAAGTTGCTACAGTTCAGTTCAGTTCAGTCGCTCAGTCGTGTCTGACTCTGCGACCCCATGAATCACAGCACACCAGGCCTCCTTGTCCATCACCAATTCCCACAGTTCACTCAGACTCAAGTCCATCGAGTCAGCGATGCCATCCAGCCATCTCATCCTCTGTCGTCCCCTTCTCCTCCTGCCCCCAATCCCTCCCAGCATCAGAGTCTTTTCCAATGAGTCAACTCTTCGCATGAGATGGCCAAAGTACTGGAGTTTCAGCTTTAGCATCATTCTTTCCAAAGAAATCCCAGGGCTGATCTCCTTCAGAATGGACTGGTTGGATCTCCTTGCAGTCCAAGGGACTCTTAAGAGTCTTCTCCAACACCACAGTTCAAAAGCATCAATTCTTCAGCGCTCAGCCTTCTTCACAGTCCAACTCTCACATCCATACATGACCACGGGAAAAACCATAGCCTTGACTAGACAGACCCTAGTCGGCAAAGTAATGTCTCTGCTTTTGAATATGCTATCTAGATGGGTCATAATTTTTCTTCCAAGGAGTAAGTGTCTTTTAATTTCATGGCTGCAGTCACCATCTGCAGTGATTTTGAAGCCCAAAAAAATAAAGTCTGACATTGTTTCCACTGTTTCCCCATCTATTTCCCATGAAGTGATGGGACCAGATGCCATGATCTTAGTTTTCTGAATGTTGAGTTTTAAGCCAACTTTTTCAGTCTCCTCTTTCACTTTCCTCAAGAGGCTTTTTAGTTCCTCTTCACTTTCTGCCATAAGGGTGGTGTCATCTGCATATCTGAGGTTATTGATATTTCTCCCGGCAATCTTGATTCCAGCTTGTGTTTCTTCCAGTCCAGCATTTCTCATGATGTACTCTGCATAGAAGTTAAATAAGCAGGGTGACAATATACAGCCTTGATGTACTCCTTTTCCTATTTGGAACCAGTCTGTTGTTCCATGTCCAGTTCTAACTGTTGCTTCCTTACCTGCATACAGATTTCTCAAGAGGCAGGTCAGGTCGTCTGGTATTCCCATCTCTCTCAGAATTTTCCACAGTTTATTGTGATCCACACAATCAAAGGCTTTGGCATAGTCAATAAAGCAGAAATAGATGTTTTTCTGGAACTCTCTTGCTTTTTCCATGATCCAGCAGATGTTGGCAATTTGATCTCTGGTTCCTCTGCCTTTTCTAAAACCAGCTTGAACATCAGGAATTTCATGGTTCACGTATTGCTGAAGCCTGGCTTGGAGAATTTTGTTGCTACAGTTCCACTAAATTTACATTTGTTAAAGAATAATTTATGGGACTTCCTAGTGGTCCAGTGGTTAAGACTTCACCTTCCCATGCAGAGGGTGTGGGTCTGGGAGCTAAGATCCTACATGTCTTAAAAATTTTTAAAGTCTTAAAGACTTAAAACTCCAACACATTTGAGTCAGTCTGTCCTAATGAGGTGGATGAACCTAGAGCCTGTTATACACAGTGAAGTAAGTCAGAAAGAGGAAAACACATATTGTATATTCACACATATATATGGAATCTAGAAAGATGGTATTGATGAACCTATTTGCAGAGCAGCAACGGGGAATCAGACATAGAGAACAAACTTGTGGACACAGTAGGGGAAGGAGAATGGGACCAATTGAGAGAGTAGCATGGAGACATACATTACCATATGTAAAATAGATAGCCGGGGGAGATTTGCTGTATGAAGCAGGAAGCTCTGTGACTACCTAGAGGGGTGGGATGGGAAAGGGGATGGGAAGGAAGTTCAGGAGAAAGGATACCTGAGTATACCTATGGCTGATTCACATTGATATATGGCAAGAGCCAATGCAATATTGTGAGGCAATTATCCTTTAATTAAAAATTTAAAAAGTTAAATGAAGCTTAGAATTTTTTAAAAAAAAAGAATAAATGGCAAAGAAATGGGAGAAATTAAACAAGAGAGAGAATAATTTGCATATTTAACAGTCTCTCACCAGAGCAAAGAAAAGACCGAATAGTTTCTTTTTAACCTTGGCACATTCACACTTCTGTGTTTCTTCATTGTCTGCTTGAATCCATCAGCACACAACTCTTTCACAATATTTTAGTTATAGACATGACATTTCCATTTCACGTCTCACTGGGTTTTGTCATCTGGGCCAGCACGGGTCCCAGAACATAGATGGGGGACCCCGGAGACTCATCTACCAGTCCCATCTCTCAGCAGCTGATGTCGGGGTGAGGAGTGTTCTGAGCAGTGGCCACTATGCTTGGTGACTTGGCCTCCAAGCTCTGTGGATGGGCCCCCACGAGAAGCAGTCATGTGGGAGTCCCTGCTCAGGGAACAGCCTTGTGGTTGCCAAGGAAGAGAGGGGGATGGGGAAGGGATGGGCTGGGCTGTTGGGGGCAGCAGATATAAACTGTTACATATAGAATGAATAAACAAGGTCCTACTGCAGAGCACGGGAAAATATATTCAATATCTTGTGATAAACCATAATGGAAAAGAATACTAAAAAAGAATATAAACATGTAATGGAATCATTTTGCTGTACAGCACAGCATAAATTAACAAAACATTGTAAGTCAATTATGCTCCAACTTTTTAGAAAAAGGAAAACAATACAAAGGAAAAAACAGAGAGAGTCCATGACAGCCACCACCAGTCCTCAGAATTGAAAGCTCCCACGGAGAAGGCAATGGCACCCCACTCCAGTATTTTGCCTGGAAAATCCCATGGATGGAGGAGCCTGGTGGGCTGCAGTCCATGGGGTCGCTAAGAGTCGGACACAACTGAGCGACTTCACTTTCACTTTTCACTTTCATGCATTGGAGAAGGAAATGGCAACCCACTCCAGTGTTCTTGCCTGGAGAACCCCAGGGACGGTGGCGCCTGGTGGGCTGCCGTCTCTGGGGTCACACAGAGTCGGACACGACTGAAGCGACTTAGCACCAGCACCCTAGAGGTTGTTAGTGCAAAGTGGCAGGACAGAGAACTCTTAATTACAAAATGATTTCAGAGTTCCAAATTCCAACTTCATTAATCTTGTTAGCTCCATATCCTTTCAAATCTTTCGCCAAAAATAGTACAATTTCAACATATTTACAAACCACCTGGCTCGTGTTTCATTTTAATTACTCAGTCTGTAAAAATGCATGTCAGTTCCCCATAATGAAGGGCGGGAAGAACAGTGCTAAACGATCACCTTGGGTTTCAGACTCCACACTGCCTTCCAGCCAATGACAACACCAAAAACCTTTTCATTTCTTGAGTGTGTGATTTTCTTTTCTTATCTTTTTTCCTTTTGTCTTACGATCACTGCCAGGTGTGACCTCTCTCTTCCCACAGCCACCTTCTTTGTGTGCTTCTCCTCGTTTTATAAGGACACCAGTTGGATTCAAGGTCCATCCTAACCTGGGATAGCCTCATCTCTCATCTGAATTGAACTGCATCTACAAAGACCTCATTTCCAAATAAGCTCTCACGCTGAGGGTCCAGGTGGATGTGCAGTTTTGGAGGACTCTGTTCAACACACACTGAAGAGTAAGGCACAGAAACAGACAAGCCTGTTGTCTTTTCTGTTTTGGTTGCGCTGGGTCTGCCTTGCAGTGCTCGGGGCTTCTGTAGGTGTGGCACGGGGGCTTAGTTGCTCCACAGTATGTGGGATTGCAGTTCCCCGACCAAGGACTGAACCCGAATCCCCTGAATTGGAAGGTGGGTTATTAATCAGTGGACCACCAGTGATGTCCCAGGTCTCTTTTCTTCATGAGCAACTTGGCTAGATAGATTCTCTGCACCTTCAACAATGCTGAAGACTAGAACACGGGAGGGGGCTGAAGACCTGCTGGTGACAGCTGTTATCGTCATCTTTTTTCCTTTTTTTACCCCACGCTGTGTCGCATATGAGATCTTAGTTCCCTAACCAAGGATTGAATCCATGTCCCCTACACTGGGACTGTGGAGCTTTAACCACTGAACCACCAGGGAAGGCCTTCTTATCTGCCCTCTTGATGGTAAGTTTCTTCTCAATACCTTTGGACTGCATTCGAGGTTCCAGACCTTCCTCACCTCACTCCATGTGTTCAGGGCGGAATGGCCCCCATGAGAACCCTGGGGCCCAGGTGGGAGAATCGCATTTCCTGGCCACAGTCAGTGTCAGATCTGAAACAGTGACTTGCAGACCTGACTCCAGATCTACCAATGCAGATTTGGTGAATCTTGTTTGTCAGAGCCATGGCCACGTCAATAACCCTTGCTGTGTTTGGTGATCCTCCAATAGATACTTGTTCCCTTCAGTCCTTTAATCCCAGGGATCAAGAAAAAAAAATAATTCATAGAATGGAGTGGAGGTGGGTCTCAAAATTCCAAATAGAGGTCTGGGGGCTCAATCCTTAAAATTAGGCCACTGGGGATCTTTCTGATCATGACTGAGAATTAGTATAAAGTACATATTTAGCTCCTCTGTTTCTTGGTGGCTCAGATGGTAAAGCGTCTGTCTACAAAGCGGAAGACCCGGGTTCGATCCCTGGGTTGGGAAGATCCCCTGGAGAAGGAAATGGCAATCTACTTCGGTACTCTTGCCTGGAAAATCCCATGAACAGAGGAGCCTGGTAGGCTACAGTCCATGGGGTCGCAAAGAGTTGGGACACGACTGAGCAACTTCACTTTCACTTTTCACTTTCACACATTTAGCTTTACTTAGTGAGGTGCTAAAATTAGTTATGCCTGAATTGGGTGTCATGGAATGTTCACAGCAGAAGCAACCTTGGGATCATCCTTTGTTATAAAGACAGGGAAATGGAGATCCTCTTGGCATGTGATTGGCACAAGGTCCAGGCAAAGACAGAACCAAGAATGACCTGAGAGCTCTTGAGGTCTCAGTTTGGGGTTATTTCCACCACAGGGGTGGATTTTATTGTTTTTTTAATTTTTAGAATATGTATTTAGTTTATGTTATTTATTTTGCTGAGTCAGGTCCCAGCTGTGGCAGACAGGATCTCTGCTCCTTGGCATGTGGGATCTTATTTTTTCCCCTAATATTTACTTATTTGTTTACTTGGGTGCATTGGGTTTTAGTTGTGGCATGTGGGATCTAGTTCCCCGGCCAGGGATCGAACCCAGCCCCCCTGCACTGGGAGCATGCAGTCTTAACCACTGAACCACCAGGGAAGTCCTCAAAGGGGGGGATGTTAAGCTTATGGTCAATGCAAGGTGTAGGTGAAATGTGGATGGAAGGAGAAGTTATTCAGGGTAAAAGGATGAATTTGAGTGAAGAAAAAGGGAGAGGGATTCTCACTCCAGCTCTTCCCGAAGCCAAAAGAAAGGAGGTCCTTGGGGACATGCTTGCCTTTATACCTGACCTCCTTCCAAAAATGAAGACCACTGTATGTCACTGACACACTCTTCAGACTAAATTTGAATAAAGCATACACAGTCCTTTTCCAATTCACATATATTAATGTGTCACCGAAGTGTTCTCTCTTTTTCTAGTTGTCCAAGCAAACCTCGCTTTGAATCCTTAATTTTTCATGCTCCTCCATCCTAGACTTTGCATTTTACATGACCCAAATGTAACAAGAATGCTTCAGGTCAGACTTTTATAGCTCATGACCCATAAACAACTAGCGGCCCATGCCCTTCTTCTAAGAGGTGACACTTGAAGAAAGAGCGTCTTCAAACTGTGACCAGCCAGCAGTGAATTTATTCATTCTCCAAGCGCAAGCTTTAGGATCTTCTGAAACGTGGGTCCTTCTACGGTGCGATTTGACATGTGGTAGCCCCATGGGCTGCTACGACACCTAAGACCCAAGTATAATTGCAGACAGATAGTTGGCGTTGAGTGGTTTGCTAGAAGATGCTGTGTGAGATTAAAGAACACATAGCCAGTGCCTGGAGGGGATTCTCGGTTGATAATAGAGTGTGCTGAAAACAAAACTGAGGAAAGATGTGGTGACAGAGAATCTGAGCCTTGCGCTTGGGAGAGACATTTGAAGATTTCAAACCATGTTCCCCTTGTTCCCCTGCTAATTTCCTTATTGGAGGTGTCTTTTCTCAGTGATCTTAGTTGAAGGCTTCAGTACCCTAGGGACACCAAGCGCTAATTATCAGTGATCCTCTAACAACTGCTTCCTTCTTTAAGAGCTACAGATGGAAAACCTCCTTCCACACACGCTTCTGTTTGTCACCATCTCTTGAGTTAAAGTCTGTTTTCTCAAAACCCCAAACTCTCTTGCCTTGGAAACAACACAATCCCTTCAGAAGCAGAGGTGTTATTGCATCTTACCTATATCTATCTGATTTGGACAGACGTTTCACACCGTCAAAAAATCAAAAGGTTAAAAAATGCCAATTCTCTTCACTACCACCAGTGACATAATTCTGTGCAAAACTCATGGTTTCAGACACCATTACCATGTGTCTGAATACCTATCAAATGACACTTGCAAACTTTCCTGTTAAGTCTTTGTTAAAATTGCTACTAAAATTTAGTGTGGATTGGGACTTCCCTGATGGTCCAGTGGTTAAGACTCTTCCACTGCAGGGGGCATGGGTCCAATTCCTGGCCTTAGGGAACTAAGACCCCACAAGCCACATGGCATGGCAAAAAAAAAGGAAGAAAAAGAAATTTTGTGTGGAGTATATTTTTTTTTCCCCATCCAAGATGGATATAGTCTGAAAAAGTAAAATAATCTGACTTTTGAACACTCCCTTGGACCAGTAGCTATCCATCCGTGAACAGGTGCTGGCTGGTGGGTAACCAGACCAACACACTGTGTGTCAGAAACCTCAGCAGTGGTAGAGGGGCTGTGTGGACTTCCCTGGTGGCTCAGATGGTAAAGCGTCTGCCTACAATGTGAGAGACCCAGGTTCGATCCCTGGATTAGAAAGATCCTCTGGAGAAGGAAATGGCAACCCACTCCAGTACTCTTGCCTGGAAAATCCCATGGACAGAGGAGCATGGTAGGCTACAGTCCATGGGGTCGCAAAGAGTCGGACACGACTGAGTGACTTCACTCAGGCCTAGTAAATTCCAGGTAAATATCTCATAACACTTTCTCCCCTTCCCCTATTCCCTACATGTGCACATATATACCAGTCACCATAGTTCTCAGCCTCTGTTCATTTCTCATTAAACACAGTGTAAACTCCATTCTCTGTACAGTGGATGTCCTGACATGGAGATTCAGGGCATCTCCTGGCATAATAGTACCCCTGGGGCACATGAAAGATACCTGGAGGGGGGCCAGGTTTACAAGAATGTCAAAGAAGGCTTCAGAGAAGGGGAACATGGGGATTTGAAGAATGAGAGTCCTACCACCTGATGGTGTAAAGGAGGGGTCTTTTGGCCTCAATTCTGTCTAGCCTATATGGATGAAACCACATCACCTGCCAGAAAGCAAAGGATGTTGTAGCCATCATCCACTACAGATGCCCCAGTGGTGAGCCCTGAGGGGACTCAGGATGGAGAAGAACAGGATACTGACCCTGGATAGGTAAGGTGCATATCAAAGGAATGAGTTCAGTGAGCTCAGACTTCTTGCATCTTCCCATACATAGAAAAGGGCTAAATTCATTAACCTGAAATGTCTGGTTCTCTTTAATGAACAGTAATCCTTTAATGTTCTGACTGGTCTCTGTTTTAAAAACTCCTATGTCTTCTGGTTCCTCCTCTGGGCAATCTGAGAGGCTTCCTCCAGGGCTTAAGTCCTCAAAGTGCACCAAATAAAACACAATTCTCAACTTGTAGGTTGTGCATTTTTTTTCAGTCAACAGTTCCTGCTTGATAGGTCTTCCCAGGTGGCTCAGAGGTAAAGAATCCTTCAGTCAATGCAGGAGACTGAGGAGATGTGGGTTTGATCCCTGGGTCCAGAAGATCCCCTAAAGCAGGAAATGGCAACCCACTCCAGTATTCTTGCCTGGAACATTCCATGGACAGAAGAGCCTGGCAGGCTGCAGTCCATGGGGTCACAAAGAAAGGGACATGACTGAGCGAGGGAGCATGACCAATCTCTCTAAACTAGGGAGAAAGGAATTTGAATTTGTCTTCTATAAAAACATAGAAATGTGAACATTTTAAGTTATTTTAGTATAGAATTGAATATCGTAAAAATGCAAGTTTTGCTCATAAAGCCTGATGAGGTCAAAGTGGTCTGAAGAACTTAAGGAGAAAAATGGAGATTTACCTTTTTTTGGATAATTTGACATTTCCTTTTTTGGTGTCTTTGGCTTATTAAGGACTGCCTGAGTTTGCAGAGGGGAATTTGGAATCTTGATGTCTCCATTCAGGGACCCTTCTCAGGGAGGTGGAGCGTGAAGCTTGAGAACACAAAACGAGTAACCAAGGATGCTCATTTCGCAGGGTCAGTGATGGGGGACAGGATTTGACCTCCCCTAAGAAATCTGCACTTTCTTCCAAAAGAGAGAACTCCCACTTGGAAGTAATAGCCTGAGAAATCAAGTCAAAGTTTCCCAAGTGCTCACCTCAGATCCAAGCAAGGTGAAAAAATTCTGAGCTTGCAAATGAATTCAAAATAACCTTCTCCACCCTAATGGATGGCTTCCTCATTTCCATAGCTGGTTTGGCCACCATCTCTGATGTGCAGGAACCCTGCACCCTCCTCAGGGTGGCTAATCACGGAGAAAATGTTTTCTGATTCGATGAATTAACTTTTCACTCTGTCTTCAGATGGCAGCACTGTTTATCATACTGTCTTTCACAACACATCTCTTCCTTTCCAGGTCTGGGTCCATTAGTGCTGCACCAACTCATCAGAAACTTCTGCAGCGTTGGAGCTGAAGCATCAGCTTGTTCAATGTTGCCAGGTGAGGAAGAGGGAGGGCTGATTCTCCGCCAGGAATAGAAGGAGGGAAAAGGCTCTGAGCTATGGTAAGAACCTCTGAATATTAATCCGTGCTTGCAGCCAAGCCAGAGGACTGCAGTGGAACCGTGAAGAAGACTTGCATCTTATTAATTCCATCATCCGCCGTCCCTGTAGGACCATTCCACAGGCTTCCCAAAGTCCAACTCTCCAGCTCTGTGTGCCTGCAGACACACGCAGGATGTACTCAGCACACAGAGATAATCCTGGGTTATCTGGGTGAACCCAATGTAATCACAAGGGTCCTTAAAATGGCAAGAGGGGGCCAGAAGAGAGTCAAAGGGATGCAAAGTGAGAAAGATTGGACTGACCATCGCTGGCTTTAAAGATGTGGAAAGAGGAGCCAAAGAAGGCAGAACAGGGACCTCCTTGGAGGTCCAGTGATTAAGACTCCGCCTGCCAATGCAGGGGGTGTGGATTTGATCCCTGGTGGGGGAAATGAGATTTCACATGACTCACGGTCAAAAAACCAAAACATAAAACAGAAGCAATACTGTAACTAACTCAATAAAGATTTTTAAAATTGCCCACATTAAAATAAAAACATCTAAAAAAAAAGAAGACAAAGGCAGGAGGTTTCTAGGAGCTGGAAGGAATGGATTCTTCCCTAAGACCTTGATAAAGGAAAACAGTCCTGGCAAACACCTTGATTTTCTCTGATGGATGCTCATTTCATCAACGGTTGCAGTTCTAACCTCCAGAACTGAAAGATAAGGGATACGTACTGTTTTAAGCCATTAAACAGGTGGTAACTCGTTCAGGAGCAAGGAAACTAGTATGGGCTTCTCTGGTAACTCAGCTGGTAAAAAATCCACCTGTAATGCAGGAGACCCCGGTTTGATTCCTGGTTTGGGAAGATCCCCTGGAGAAGGGATAGGCTACCCACTCCAGTATTCTTAGACTTCCCTGGTGGCTCAGACATAAAGAATCCTCCTGCAATGGGGGAGACCTGTGTTCGATCCCTGGGTTGGAGAAGATCCCCTGGAGGAGGGCATGGCAACCCACTCCAGTATTCCTGCCTGGAGAATCCCATGGACAGAGAAGCCTGGTGGGCTACAGTTCATGGGGTCACAAAGACTCAGACACGACTAAGTGACTAGGCCCAGCACAGCACAGGGAACTAGTACAGGAAGAGTGTGGCCAGTTTACCACAGTCCCCACCATTCCCTATCACCTCACCCATTTCAGTTCTATTTCCTGCCTGGTTCCCATAGGCACATGAGTGCTCAAATGCTATCAGTCTTTCCCTAAAAACTTGAGAGCCATGTACTTTCTGAGGACTCTAGGAGTCAATATTTGTTTGCTGCTAATACTTTTGGAGGGAACAAAGAATTCTCAAAAGATGGATACCAATCATCCACGTTCTCTTTCCATGTTATCATCTTTATTTTGCTGGGTGTATATCTTAGCATTGCATTCTAATTCCCGTCCCCTCCCAGATCTGCTTTTTAACTGGTTTTGCCAAAGAACTAAATCTAACAACAAAGACAGGAACTATTTTCTCGGCAACCCTGGGCCCTCTGGAGATGCAAAGCAAAGGGGTAGATTCATAACATAAGATATAGTCCTTTGGGCCCTGAGCCATGCTCCTCTGGCAGACCACGCTGAGAAGGCTGCTCTGGGGTGTGAGGCAGATGAAAGGGCAAGTCTATTCGCATTTGATGGATAAAAGAATGAGCTACTGGGAACTTCCCTCGCAGGTCAGTAGTTAAGACTCCATGCTTCCAGACTTCTCTGGTGGCCCAGTGGATAAGACTCTGCCTGCCAATGCAGGAAACACGGGTTCGATCCCTGGTCTGGGAAGATCCCACATGCCACGGAGCAACTAAGCCCATGTGCCACAACTACTGTGCCTCCAACTCTAGAAACTGCAAGCTGCAACTACCCAGTCGGAGTGCTGCAATTACTGAAGCCCGCACCCCTAGAGCCTGTGCTCCAAAACAAGAGAAGCCACTCCAGTGAGAAGTCTGCACACTACAAGGAGGAGTAGCCCTCACTTGCTGCAACTAGAGAAAGCCCATGCAAAAGCAACGAAGACCAGCACAGCCAAAAAGAAAGAAATTAATTAATTTTTAAAAGAGACTCCATGCTTCCAATGCAGGGGACGTGGGTTCAGTCCCCTGTTGGAGAACTAAGATCCCACATTCCACAGGGCATGGTCAGAAAAAAAAAAAAAAAAAAAAATGAGCTGCTGAATCTCACTGACTTTTGTAAAGTCACATAGCAGAGCAACCACCAGACCAGATAGAAACTCCTCTCTCATCCCAGACACTCCCACACTAAACTCCACCCTGCATCTTGGGGTGACATTACAACCAACCATGAAGCTCCTGACCCAGCACCCCAGAGCATCCCCTATCCCTGGAGCAAGAAACAGCTTCTGCATGGCCCACATTCATCTACTTGAGCTTTTCACTCTCCCAAACATAATCACTGTTGTTTAATCACTCAGTCATGTCCAACTCTGTGACCTCATGGACTATAGCCCGCCAGGCTCCTCTGCCCATGGGATTTTCCAGGCAAGAGTGCTGGAATGGGTTGCCATTTCCTTCTCCAAGGGATTTGCTCAGCCCAGGGATCAAACCCACTGAGTTACTCAGTTTTCTGGGCCTTCCTGGTGGCACTAGTTGTGAAGAACCCGCCTGCCAATGCAGGAGACATGAGAGACTTGGATTCGATCTCTGGGTCAGGAAGATCCCCTGGAGGGGGATAGCAACCCACTCCAGTATTCCTGCCTGGAGAATCCTACGGACAGAGGAGCCTGGCGGGCTACAGTCCATGGAATCTCAAAGAGTCAGACACAACTGAGCAACTCAGCATGCACACAGCCACTTATCAGAATCTATATTTTATCTTCCTAAATGCACAAGCTGTCCCAAATGTGACTTAAACATTAACTGCTTGTGTTTCCTCTACTTAGGGGAGGAATCTTGCTGCCGTGAAATTGAAGTTGTTATGGGCACCCAGAGATTCTGTCTTTCCAATCCCAACCTTGGCGCAAAGCAGCAAATATGAAGTGCCTGGTACCTTAACGTTAAACGACAAAGTTTTCAGGATGATGCCCCAGGGATTTTGAAATACTTGAGGAACCTACTTAGGATCATGTTTCAGCAAGTTTTATGATCCAGCTGGTTTAATATACACGTCTGGAGACGGTATGCATGGTTATCTGTTTGAGGAAGCTCAGCTCTGTGAGGCAACAATATTAGGAGAATTTCCAGGGTTCAGGAAAGGAAAGGCATGCACTTGGAAATCTCTATTTTAACTTTCTCACTCAGTACAAATGATCATAGCCAAAGGCACTTCCTTGTTTTTTAAATAAAAGAATTAGTAACTGCTTAACAGACACAGCGTTTCCTTTGGGGGTGATGAAAAAGCCCTGGAACTGGAGTGTGGGAACGGTTGCACAATATTACGTGTGGACAAGATGTCACTGAACTGTTCACTTTAAAATGGTTAAAACAGCAAATGAAATGATGCTCAGCATCCCTCATTATCAAAGAAATGGGAACCAAAACTACAGTGAGGTACCACCTCATGCCATGCCATTCGTTAAAATGTTTACAAGTAACAAATGCTGGAGAGGATGTGGAGAAAAGGGAACCCTCCTACCCTACTGGTGGGAATGTAAACTGGTGCAGCTTCTATAGAGAACAGTATGGAATTTCCTCAGTAACTAAAAATAGAACTACAATGCGCTCCAGCAACCCCACTCCTGGGCATATATCTGGACAAAACTCTAATTCAAATAGATGTATGCATGCCTATGTTCACAGCAACACTATTCACAATAGCCAAGACAAGGAAACAACCGAAACATCTATCGCCAGACGGATAACAAAGGTGTGTTGCATATACAACTAAATAAAAATAACTAAAAATAAAGAAAAAGAGCTAAATCATGCCAATTGTAGCATACAGATGAACCTAGAGATGATTGTACTAAGTGAAGTAGGGCAGAAAAAGAAAGACAAATATTATATGATAGCTCTTATATGTAGAACCTAAAATATGACACAAATGAATTTATCTATGAAACAGAAAGACTCACAGACATGGAGGACAGATTTGTGGTTGCCAAGAGGTAGGGGGTTAGATTAGGGATGGAGTGGGAGGTTGGGGGTTCACAGATGTAAGCTATACTATGTAGAATGGCTAAACAACAAGGTCCTACTACACAGTACAAGGGACTATACTCAATATCCTGTAATAAACCATAATGGAAAAGAATGCAAGAAGACTGTGTGTGTGTAATATACATGTATATATATATTTCACACTTAACTGCTGTACAACAGAAATTAACACAACATTGTAAATCAACTATACTTCAACAAAAAAAAAGTTTTTCTTTTTGGTTTTTCCAGTAGTCATGTATGGATGTGAGAGTTGGACCATAAAGCAGGCTGAGCACCAAAGAATTGATACTTTCAAACTGTGGTGCTGGAGAAGACTCTTGAGAGTCCCTTGGACAGCAAGGAGATCAAAGCAGTCAATCCTAAAGAAAATCAACCCTGAATATTCATTGGAAGGACTGTTGCTGAAGTTGAAGCTCCAATACTTTGGCCACCTGATGCAAAGAGCCAACTCATTGGAAAAGCCTCAGATACTGGGAAATATTGAGGGCGAGAGGAGAAGAGAAGAGGGTGACGGAGGATGAAGATGGTTGGATGGCATCATTGACATGAATTTGAGGAAACTCTGGGAGATAGTGAAGGATGGGCAAGGCTGGAGTGCTGTAGTCAAGGGAATCGCTGAGAGGGGGCCATGACCTAGACTGAACAACAACTTACTCAGGTTACCACATAGCATTGAGTAGAGTTCACTATGCTATACAGTGGGTTCTCATTAGTCATCTATTTTACACATAGCATCAATAGTGTATATGTGTCAATCCCAGCCTCCCAGTTCCTCCTACCCCAACCCCAGCATGTTACATTTTTCAGAGGAAAAGTGGACCTCTGATAGATAATACAATCCCCACCACCACCACATCCTCCACACTGCAGGAATTTAATAGCTCTGAGACTACCCTGGCAACTTCAACCAGCTTCCTTTCTCTGGTGAGTTCTCGGCACCCAGAGTCCCAGGCCCTACCGCACCCACCTGCCCTGCCCTTATCCCTGCCTCCTCCTTGAACACAGATGGGTCTTGTCCTGTAGCTCGAGGTCAAGCGTCGCACCTTGACTGCCCATCAGAATGACCTAGACAGCTTTCAAAAGTGTTCGTGTCTGGCCGGCCTCACCCTGGACCCATTGAGCCATGACCTCTGGGGCACGTTCTAGGCACTGGACACCCCAGATGGTCTAGGGCATCACTGGGCTTTCCACTGTTCACTGACTCTTTCTCATTTTCATAGTTACTCTATTCTCTCCCAAGTAAAACACATAGACTTACATAACTCTTTTCAGATGATGCATTTAACCTTAATACATGACTTCCCTACCAAGAATCTGAGGTCCAGGGACACCCAGTGGGGAAGAGCACTGTGGAGGGGAAAGTTTGGATGTCCTGAGATGATCATAATTCCACTCATATATGTGGAAATGGGGGCTGTTTTCCCTGCAGAGCGTTGTAGAGACGCGTGGGAGTGATGGAGTGATCGAAGCTGGCTTCTGGCAAAGCCAGTCCCTGATTCCTGCACCTTGGATGGGTAGGAAAGTGAGCCATGTTCTCCCCGCAAGGAGGAAGCTGTTTCTGCCTCTTTAAATATATAACCTTATTTATTTATTTTTGGCTGTGCTGGGTCTTCACTGCTGGTCGGGCTTTCCTCTAGTTGGTGCGAGCAGAGGTTACTCACTAGTTGCAGTGTGTGGGTTTCTCCCTGAGGTGGCTTCTCCTTGTGTGGAGCGTGGACTCCAGGGTGAGTGGGCTTCAGTTTAGTTGCTGCTCCTGGGCTGTGGCACATGGGATCAGTTGCTCTGAAGTATGTGGGATTCTCCTGGACCAGGAATTAAATCCACGTCTCCCGCTTTGGCAGGCAGATCCTTTCCCTCTGAGCCACCAGGGGATCCCAGGGGTGCCTCTGCTTTTCTCAGTGTACTCCATCAATGGTACTTCCTGGCTTGTGCCTTCGTGGCCCTGTGCAAACTCCTTCAATCCTCACAATAGCAATGAGATAGACCTTCTTATCTTCACTGCATAACCGGGGAGACAAAGACACAGAGAAGGCCAGTAACCTGCCAAGGTCACACCGGCGATGAGCAGCAGATCCCTGTTTTGGTCCCAGGCAGAATTTACCCTCTGAATTGCCCCACGATGCTGCCTCGTCCTGGCTGTTCCTGGCTCTTTGGAATGTGGACAAAATGCCAGGGGAAAAGATGGGCATCTCAATGGTCCCTCCCAATAGAAATACCTGGACTTAACAAAAGTTGGATTTCTTGTTCTCTGGATTGTGGGACTGAAATGTTTTTCTGAAGTGCACATCCCTGGGGGAGCCCAGGAGAGAAATGCCTGGGTCCTCCCCCAGAGCCGCCTCCCTGCCCCAGGGTCCTCTGCCAGGAGAGAAACGCCTGGGTCCTCCCCCAGAGCCGCCTCCCAGCCCCAGGGTCCTCTGCCTCTCTGTCTTCTTCTCTGTCCCTTCTTCCTCCATCTCATGGTTTCCACTGTTTGGTGGCCATCAGAGACTGTCTCTTTCCAAGTCAATTAATCCTCATGGCAAGTTTATGAGATCAGACTTACGATCAGCCCCATTTTACAGAAGGGACAACTGAGGTACAGACATAAAAAGGAACCTGCCCCCCAATTTTACAGCGAGTCAAGGGCCAAGATGGCGCCCACTTGGCCTCAAGTGGTCTTGGCCAGAGTCCTGCCTGAAGCTCTCCTTGTCCCCCACGTTGCCTCCTCTGCTTGCCTTCTTTTTATTCTTCTCCTTCCCTCTGTATGAGTATGTGTATCCTTATTTTCTAATAAAGGAAGATGAGGTTTGGTTAGGGGAAGAAAAGACGAGAAGGAAGTGGGAGTTAAAAATCACTTCTCCTTGTTATCTGATTACAAGATTCTTTGGCTGCCCTGCAGCTGTGGTTCCGGATAAAGGCAGCTTCCAAACCCACACCATGGCGAGAACGTTTTCACAGTCATCATGCAAAATCTATTTATTCTTGTCTGTTCATGTGTACACGATCCACCCCTTCATATCTGCATAATTAAAGGGACAGTGGCAGAGAGAAGCCACTCTCAGCAGAAGCTAATCTTATAGATGCCAAGGGTCCTAACCACTGTCCCCGGCACACGTCTTTTATTTTTTTTTAATATTTATTTATTTGGCTGCACTGGCTCTTAGTTGAGGCACCTCAGATCTTCAGTTGTGGCATGCAAGCTCATAGTTGCAGCATGTGGTATCTACTTGCCTCACCAGGGCTCGAACCCAGGGCTCCTGCATTGGAAGCATGGAGTCTTAGCCACTAAGCCACCAAGCCACCAGGGAAGACACCCAGCACACTTTTGAGGAGGTATCTGCTTGTCAACTTGGAGAAGGCAATGGCACCCCACTCCAGCACTCTTGCCTGGAAAATCCCATGGACGGAGGATCCTGGTGGGCTGCAGTCCATGGGGTCATGAAGAGTCAGACATGACTGAGCGACTTCACTTTCACTTTTCACTTTCATGCATTGGAGAAGGAAATGGCAACCCACTCCAGTGTTCTTGCCTGGAGAATCCCAGGGATGGGGGAGCCTGATGGACTGCCGTCTATGGGGTCGCACAGAGTCGGACA
Source organism: Budorcas taxicolor (assembly GCF_023091745.1). Lineage (NCBI taxonomy): Eukaryota > Metazoa > Chordata > Mammalia > Artiodactyla > Bovidae > Budorcas > Budorcas taxicolor. The sequence continues at coordinate 49,021,719 of NC_068926.1, read as the reverse complement.
TGACTGAAGCGACTTAGCGATAGCAGTAGCAGCTGCTTGTTAACCTAGAAGGGGAGCTAGTGTGGGCTGCTGCTGGAGTCCTTGACCTTGCGCTGCACTGAACACCTGATGGTTTCACCCACCATTTCCCGTTAAGAACCTGCCCCACTGTCTCACCCTCAGCCCCCAACCATGGTCAGTCCATGAGGGCTGGGAGGCTAAGGCTGCCATCACTGCCAGGTATTGATACTGTTACCAATCCCAGGTCCAGCTGCTCACTGCTCAAAAGCTATTAAAGAGGCCAGGTTGTGGAAAGGAAAGCTTGCTTTATTTTGGATCCTGGCAAGCACGGCAGGGGGAGGGCAGATCTCTGTCCAAAGGCCAACTCTCCCCACTCCCACCCTCTGTAATCAGGGGGCAAGAGCTTTTATAAGTGGAGGGAGGGGGCTACGTGCAGAAACAACACAGTCAGCTCTGACAATCATCTTGAAATTGGTCATCGGTGGTCTGACCTACGTCATCTCAGTTTTTTCAAGTACAGTTACTCTCCAGTTCCATGGTCTGTTTGTTCGCATTTCCTTGAGGCCACCTGGTGGGGTTTCAGTATCGACAAGACAGCTCACAGGGCATGGCTCAGAATATTATCTATATAGCTCTTGAGAAGGAACTAAAGTCCTTGACCTTGCTTAATGACTAAACTATATTATTTGGTCCCCTTTGACTGTTTTACTTTGTTTCTGCGTGTTGTCATTTCTCTTATTAAACTTATTCTTTGGTTAAAGTTTTCCCACAGACAAAAAGGCTGAGGGCATGGCGGGGAGTCGCGGGGGAAGGACCATAGAGACCTACTTCATTTCAACATGACCCTCAATCCCAGCCAAAATGGTCATGACCCAAAGCCAGCCCATGAGCACATCCTGAGGAATTCCGGTCTAATTACTGGGGAAGCTGTTGTCTTCTATCCCTGGACTTGTGGGCTGCTGGACTGGGAGCCCGTAGATATGATTTTCCATCCAGCCGTCCAGAGTTTACTTAACACCCTCCACGGTGCTTGTATATGTGTAGCGGGGGAGGGGAGGATCTGTCAGGGAACCTGCTTTCTCCAGTGGTGGCACCTCTCCTAATGTCTGTTCATCTGCTCAGTGTGGGTTGTTAGAAGCAAAAGCGCTCCGGGGAACAGTTCCCACTGCAGACTCCCTAGGTGGGGTCTGACCACACACACAGCCAGGGGACGGGGTTCAGAAGCAGTTCTCTGGTATTTGCTGTTTTATTTGTTTCTCTTTCATGGGCATCCCTGGTGGCTCAGAGGTAAAGAATCCACCTGCCAATCCTGGAGACACAGGTTTGATCCGTGAGTCGAGACGATCTCCTGGAGAAGGAAATGGCAACCCCCTCCAGTATTCTTGTCTGGGAAATCCCATGGACAGAGGAGCCTGGCGGGCAACAGCCCATGGGTTCAAAGAGTCAAGACACGACTTAGCAACTAATTGGGCCCACACTAAGTCAATGGTAGGATCTTTCAGTGGGTCACAATCATGGTTTAAAAATGATGCACCTGGAACTGTGGTCCAGTGCTTAAGACTCCACCAGCCAATGTAGACTCACCGGTTTGATCCCTCACCCGGGAAGATAATCACTTGCCTGTGGGGCAACCAAGCCCGCGTGCCATAGAGCCTGTGCTCCACAATAAGAGAAGCCACTGCAAGAAGAAGCCTGTGCACCACAACTAGATAGTAGCCTCCTCTAGCCACAACTAGAGGTTCAATCCCTGGTCAGGGAACTAAGAAAAAAAAAAATAATAAAGTATAAATACCCTCTGTGGAAAGGCTGCTCTTCCAAAGACCTGGCTAGTTTTGTAGGTTGACAAGCAACATGACCTTAAATAACATCTATTTCCTTTTTATGGGGGATTATAAAAGAAATATATGTCACTAGGAAGAATTTGAAGGAAGGAGTGGAAAGAAAACAATTGCCTATGGTCCCATCACTTGGAATATTTTTAGATAATTTCCTTTCTGATTTTTTGCCTATGTGTATTTTTCTTAATACTTTGGTGTCATATTATTATAAGTATTTAAGCTATATACATGGTAAGAACATGTTTGGCCACAAGGAACAGAATTTTCCACTCATGATGGCTTCCAAGAACGATTCATGTGTTTACAGGGGAGCCCATGGCTGGGACTGACTTGGGTCTGTACAAGGGCCCTCTCCTTCCTTCCCCATGACCTGTTCAGAATACTGATTTCTTCCTCATTCACGGTTCATTCATTCTTACTTTCTATATGAATGACTGTCTTCATGGTTTTCTTTAAATAAAATGTTAACAGAAAGTAAGAGTTGGGGTAGGGATGGAGTGGGAGGATGGGTTAGCAAGTTGTAAGCTTTTATATGTAGAATGGATAAACAACAAGGTCCTACTGTATAGTGCAGAGAACTATATTTAATATCCTATGAGAGACCATAATGGAAAAGAATATTTTTAAATGTACATATATTTATCACTGAATCACTCTGCTGTAATCACTCAGCCGTAATTAACACAGCATTGTAAATCAACTACACTTCAATTTAAAAAGAGAAAAAGAAGGAAAAAGAAGTCGATTTGCACTAAATATACATTGAACTTGCACTTGCACTAATTTGACTATATCCTCTCTGTTAAGATGAGCAGAGCGAAAGAAACGACAATTTCTAGAATGAGGGTGATTCTGTCTTCTCTTCTGTCCCCGGTTAAGGGCAGGGACTATAACTGTCCTGTCCCCTCAGGTGGCCTGACCTCCAGGAAGCCTTTCCTAAATTAGCATCTCACAGCCCTGAGCACTGTATTCTGTATCTGGGTAACAGCTGAAAGGACTTTCCAAATCCTATGCACTAGGGGTTGGAAAAACATTTCCAAAAGTCAGATAGTACATTTAGCTGTGCAGGAAACATGGTCTCTGTCACAACTATTCTGCTCTGCCTCTGTGGCAGGAAAGGAGCCAGGGATGAGATGTCAATGGATGGACATGACTGTGTTCTAATAAAACTTTATTGACAAAAGCAAATGGAGGGCCAGATTTGGCCCAGAGCTATACGTGGCCAATTCCTGCTCTACAAAAATTTTAAATTTTGCCTTAACGAGGAGGCTGCTTAACTCTCCCAACTCCCATTTCGACAGAGGGAATGGAGTGTCCTTCTCAGCCTATCCATCATGAGGGCTGGGAGGTAACTTCCACCTTTGCCTCTCCCTGACTCCTGCCCATGGCAAAGGAGTGAGTTCTTAGATGGAGCCAGGAGGAGTCCAGCCCTGGCCCTGCTCCTTTCAGAGCCTCATCTCCTCTGATCTCTGTTACCACAGGTCTCATCTTCCAAGCTCACCTTTCTAGTAACAGAGCCCAAGGATTTTTCTCTTTATGTTTGGTTCTTGAGTTTGCTTCTTAACTGATTCTGACCTGGGGAGGTGAGTGGTATTTTCATTTTCCCTACAGGTCCTCCCAGTTCTGTGCCCAAGGAGGCTGTCTCCTCTGCAACCAACCAGCATGGTCCCCAGCTCCTTCCCTGTGAGGTCTCCCTGGCTGGGCTGCAGCATCTAGCCCAATGCCTATCTAATTGCCTTATCCCTGTGTGTGCTCAGTCACTCAGTTGCCTCTGACTCTTTGTGACCCTATGGACTGTAGCCCACCAGTCTCCTCTGTCCATGGGATTCTCCAGGCAAGAGTACTGCAGTGGGTTGCCATTTCCTTCTCCAGCGGGTCTTCCCAACCCAGGGATGGAACCCACATCTCCTTTAGCTCCTGCACTGGCAGGCAGATTCTTGATCACTGAACTACCTGGGAATCCCCAGAACCTCAGAACATAATCTTATTTGGAAATAGGACCTTTGCAGATGTAATTAAGGTAAGGTTGGAAAGGAAATCACACTGGATAAGAGTGGCCTTAAATCCAGTAAGAATATTCTTTTAAGAGACAGAAAAGGATGCCCAGAGACACCCAAGGGAAAGTGCCATGTGAGGACAGAGGCAGAGATGGAGTGATGCTCCTAAAACCAAGGAATGCTTGGGGGCCCCCAGAAGCTGGAAGAGGCAAGAAAGACTCTTCCCTAGAGCCTTTGGAGGGAGCACGACCCTGCAGACACCTTGACCATGGACTTCTGGCCTTGAGAACCCTGAGGGAATAAATCTCTGTGTTTTAAGCCACTCAGTTTGTAGTAATTTATTGCAGCTGCCTCAGGACACTGATGCAGAACCTAACTGACACATAGCATACAAAATCTCTTTGTAAAGTGTCTGTATTTTCCACAAAACATACCAAAATCTTGTTCTCCATGGGTGACAATGATGAAGAGCATTTCGTTTCTTAGGGAGACTTATGTGATGAGCTCCCAAGAAAGGCTTCTTTTCCAAGCATCAGTACCTCTGAGATCTGACACCAGCCAAGCCCAGCAGGGAGGGCGGCCTGGGCTGACAGCAGGGCCACGTCTGCAGGAAGACCCCAGTCACTCTCCGCTTCTGTTTTCCCCTGATTGCAGAGTGCATCCGCTTTTCGTTTATGACAACATCTCAGGCAGCCTCGCTTCCTTATAGAGCCCAAACCAACACGTCTTCCTAGTATGAGTTCAGGACATTTGTCATTCACTTTTTTTTCTCTTGGAGTATAGTTGCTTTACAGTGTTGTTGTTTTCTGCTAGACAGCAAAATGAATCAGGCTTACGTATATATATATCACCTTGTTTTGGATTTCCTTCCCATTTAGGTCACCACAGAGCATAAAGTAGAGTTCCCTGGGCTGTACAGTAGGTTCTCGTTAGTTATCTATTTTACACATAGTATCCACAGTGTATATATGTCAGTACCAATCTCCCAATACACCCCATCCCCTTATTCACATTTTAATCACAGGAAAGATCAGTGCTTCTTAGAATCTGCAAGTTTTGTCCACTCCCATGCCAAGGAGTTTTAGAATTTTACACCCTTCCATGTTAAGGCTGATGGTTCAGGGGTAAAGAACATGCCTGCAATGCGGGAGATGCAGCTGGAGTCGTGGGTTTGATTCCTGAGTCGGGAAAATCCCCTGGAAAAGGAAACGGCAACCCACTACAGTATTCTTGCCTGGAAAATCCGACGGACAGCCCATGGGGTCAAAATATAGCTTGCGTACATGCTAGCTATAATATGCAAATGGGAAGGGTAACTTGCTGACAAGTTTCCTATGAGTATTTTTAGGCAGTGTTTTCCATGGGGTTCTGTTTGTTTCTTCGGGACAAAGATCACAAAGTCAGAGTCAGAAAAAACTCATTGTCCCACAGATTTTCTTCAAAGCTGTTTCACGTTTTAAAGACATTAAATTAGTGGCCAACACTCATGCATTAAGACATTTTACATAAAACTCAGTGGGTTCAGCCACCTCAGGGCTTCACTGGTGCCTGGCAACAATTGGCTAGGGTTGAATACTGCCTGTCTTTTAACCCTCTTATCAATTTGCCACAGTCCTCACTGCTCCATAACGCCTGACACTTGCTCTATTTGACTCTACAAAGTGGTTCTCTAGACCTGAGGTTATAGTCTCTGATACGGGGACTGTTTCATTCACATATTCTTCAACAAATATTTATTGAAATGTGTAAGTTGTGCCAAATACGATTGTAAGTGCTGAGGATGCAAGAGTGAACAAGACAGACACGGTCCCTGCCATCAAGGGGTCTATGTTCAAGCAGGTAACTCAGTATTGTGACAGGGGAACAAAATGCAACATTTGCAATGCCATCTCAAAGATTTAGGACTTGGCATATAGGGTTCTCTGTATGTTAATTTTCATTTCTCGGGGGAAAGGTACACAGTTGCTGTCAACCTGGAAAATTTCCTGTCCAATTTTGGTCCTATCTGAGGTTCTTATTGGTTTCTGGAATGTTTTATAGCCTGTCTGAATTCCTAGCATTCTTCCATACCATCTGGCCTCCTGCTGATACCCTATCTGATCACTCAGGATTATAGCTAGCCTAAAAACGAGCATATGTTTTGAACTTGTTGGCAATCATAAAAATTCTCATCTAATTAAAACTCCTTCACCAACCTCCAGGAACTGCAAACTCAAGAATCTTTGTTTATTGTCCAATCAGAAGGTTGACTACAAAAATTCATAATATTTTAAGATAGCTGTTGTATGTATTTGAGAAATAACCCTGCATTAAGGTATATTGATGGTTGAAAACCAATCTATCCTAAAGGAAATAAACCTTGAATATTCACTGGAAGGACTGACACTGAAGCTGAAGCTCCAATATTGTGGCCACCTGATGCAAAGAGCCAACTCATTAGAAAAGACCCTGAAGCAGGGAAAGATTGAGGGCAGGAGGAGAAGGGGATGACAGAGGATGAGATGGTTGGATGGCATCACCAACTCAATGGACATGAGTTTGAGCAAACTCCAAGAGGTGGTGAGGGACAGGGAAGCCTGATGTGCTGCAGTCCATGGGGGTCACAGAGTCCGGCATGATTGAGTGACTGAACAACAATTTCTATGCTCACTAAAGTTTCCTGATCTTCCCAACACCACTCTTTCTGGTTTCACACATCCAGAGAATTCCTAGGTGGAATCCTAAAATGGCTCCAGAACCCAGAGGGTAGGGAGAGACAGAAGGAAGACACAGCCTCTGCAGATGGGGAGGTGGCAGGTTTAATAAGCAGATGACTTCCCTCCAGGGCTGGTCTTAGTTGCCCCAGGACCAGGAGGTCACTGCCTGCCCAACTGTGGCATCTTACGAGTTTATAGAGAGACCTTCTTGGGATTCAGGTACCCACAGCATCCCAAGGTCTCCACACCTGCTCTTTCCAAGTGCATCCTTAAAATAGCTCCCACAATGGGCACTAGGGATGGTAGGAAAGGGCAGAGCAGCCATCCCAAGGACAGGGGGGTGGTGAGGGGACTCTGATGCCTGGGATGAGCTCACAGGTCAACCAGAGGTCATGTCCTCTGCGGGACCTCCTCCAACTATAACTATTTCATCCATTACAGAAAAAGAAAGCATTTCTGAAAAGTGATTCCTTACTAGAGATCTCAGATGTGAACAGCACTTGTAACTTCTCTGTGAATTTTCATGTCTCCTTTCCAATTAGATCCTTAAAATAGCACTGATGGCAGTTTACTCACTAAGTCGTATCTGACTCTTGCAACCCCATGGACAGTAGCCCGCCAGGCTCCTCTGTCCATGGGATTTCCCAGGCAAGAATCCTGGAGTGGGTAGCCATTTCCTTCTCAAGTGGATCTTCCCGACCCAGGGACCTAACCCAGGTCTCCTGCATTGCAGGCAGATTCTTTACCAACTGAGCTACGAGGGCAGTCTTAAAACAACTGTTAAGTAACTATTGCAAGTGACACCATCATGGTTTTTCCAAGTGGGTGAAATCCACCCCCCATCCAGGGTATGGAGGTGTAGGAAGGTGTGGCTGCCCCATCCAGGCTCCTGTGAATTTCCACCTTGGTCAGAAGGTGGAGTTTTCTCTTCACCCCCAAAAGGACATATCCAAACCCTCCACATATGTTCATGGTGTCCATGTGCATCTGAGGTCATCGGGTCAGGGGACATCCACTGGTGACACAGCCACAGGCAGGGGGTCCCCACTCGGCCCAGCTCAACTTTAAGTCACTGTGGCTGACTTAGGGTCTCTCCTCCAACGGGGGCCCTACCCAGCCGCTTCACCCCTTCCCTACTGCTGCAGCCACTCCTTCCCACAATCTCTCCTTCCCTCAGCCCTACTCATATCCAGTTGATGGGGACAAAGAACGTGCCACCAGCAGACTTCTAGAATTTTCCATCTCAACCAAGTTTGGGCTCTGCCTCAGCTCTCGAGGGTGGACCCCAATGTGCTGCTTCTGGTTGTGCCACATGGCCATAGCCTGGCACACGTTTCAGAAGGGTCAGAGGCAGGGCTCCTGTAACCTGCCCCAGGCACTCCTACTGTCCAGAGACGAAGGATGCTGCAGGAATGAGGACTGCTCAGCACCCACGTGCACACCAGATTGCACGGGGTTCACACACAGGGCGAAACTATGGCCAAGCAAGGTGGGAGTCGGGGGTCAATTCTACTTATTTCCTTCTTCACCAAGAGCTACTTTCACACACCCCCACCTTTCTACCCTCTCTCAGAAGCCAGGCCCACTGGTGAAACAATTAGATCCACTGTATACTAGGCAGTGGCCAGCTTGGCAAAGACCTTCCTCTCTCTTATCTCCCCCAGTGTGCACAGCCTAGTAAAGTCAGCCTGCTGAGATATCGCAGTGGTTTCACCTCCAGGTGTATTCACTGGTGGGCCCATGACCCACAGTCTAGTTAGCTGTCTGCTGGGGAGGACCTCCCATCCCAAATAATATACCTTCCTAGGTATATATTAAGTTTCTATTGCAACTGTAAGCCTGAGCCACCTCAGTAATTATCATAAACACAGCAACTTAAAACAATACCTACCTGTTGGCTCCCAGTTCTGGAGATCACATGTCCAGGTGGGCTCAACTAGGTTCCCTGCAGAGGGTCTCACATGGCTGAAATCAACATGTCAGCCAGTCTGGGCTCTTACCTTGAGGATCTAGGGAATCACCTGCCTGCAAGCTCATCCAGGTGTTTGGAATTCAGTTTTGTGCAGCTGCAGGACTGAGGTTGTGTTCTCCTGGCTGGCTGTCCTCCCAGAGTCCTTTGTGCTCAGTTCTTAGAGACAGACCCCATTTGATTAGATTACACCCACCAAGATAACCTCCCTTTGGAGGAAGGCAAAGTCAACTGATTTTATATCCTGATTACATCTGCAAAATTCCATTTATCATGTAAATATCACAGGCAGATATCTCATCATATTGACTGCCTGGGATTAGGGCAGGAAATCTTTGAGGGTTATCTTAGAATTATGCCTGCCACAGAAGGTCTTTTGCTTTTTTCCCTTCCTTTCTTCTTCCTGCCTGGGATACAGTCATGATGGCTGGAGGCAAAGCAGCCATTTTGCAACCATGATACAGCCAAATGCAAATGGAGGTGGCAGAAAAATAGATCCTGGGTCTACGTGACAAAATTAAACCACTGCATAACATCTGAAATCCCTATCTCTTGACTTTTATTACATGATTCAAAGAAACTCTGGTTTGCTTTATGCTACAGCTGATAAAGTGTTCTGTTAATTCTCCATCCCCCAACTCAATCCTCTCTGACCTACCATTGGCCCTTTCTGCTTTCCGTAGGTGATCTAATCCACCCAAAGTTCTCATGTGTTTTCGTGATCACGGATGGAGTAGGTAGTGAGGGCAGCTTCCAGACCTGTTTCTCCTTCAGCCTTCCTGAACTTCAGTGGCCTCGGTGATGGAGCACACAGTCGGGGGGAAAAAAGGACTTTCTCCAGGTCACCAGTTTCGACAGGTGGCTCAGTCCAGCCCAAGTTACAGGCTCATCTTCTTGTCCCCTCCTGCGCCTGCCCACTGCACATCTGAATTCAGAGCACCAACCCCCACAGAAAATTGCATCATCTTGTTCTATGCATCTGCTAGCAAGGAGCCTAACGAGGTCAGACAGGTAATGTAATTCTCTCAGGCTCCCCAGCCAAATCTGTAAAACAGAGCTTGATTTGATTTTTATTTCAAAAGCAGCCTCAGCATATTGGTTCAACAAGAACTTCCCTTTCTCATTGGTGCAAAGACTTTTTCACCTTTGCATTTGTTTAGGTCCTTAAAGAGGAATCTCTGGTCCTTTGACAGAGCCCATGACCTTATACCTTTGAAGCAGTCATTCACCTTGCGCTGTTGGGGGAAATCACTTCAGAACAATTGGGATCTTAAAGATGCTCTTCTTTACCTGTAAGGACAGAAGCCACCACCTGGGGTGGTCCCAAAGGGATGAGTCTCCTGGAGCAGAGTATATGGTTAGGCATCCTCGTAGACGGTCGTGATTTCCATTTTGATCCTGTCTACTCTGTTACAAGGCTTTTTGGTCATAGTTAACATGAACAAAGAAAATTAAATGTGATCAAATGTAAGATCCAGGCAGGTTAAATCCATATATCCAATGACTGTGTGCTTATGCTAAGGCCCTCCCACACTTGACTTTTAAAGTTTTTTTTTTTTTTTTTAATGTGGACCATTTTCAAAATCTTTATTGGATTTGTTACAATATTGCCTCTATCCTAGGTTTTGGTATTTTGGCTGCAAGACATAGGATCTTAGTTCCCTGACCAGGGATTGAACCCTCCCCTCCTAATTTGAAGTCTTAACCACTGGACCTCCAGGGAAGTCCCTAAAACCCCCCTTTTAATGATAAGAACAAAGGAGCCCACCTAAAAAGCACCAATAAAATACTTTTTATTTTCCTGATCAAATTAATGAAGCCATGAGTTGAATCTCCATGGCTTATGAATTGCATTGTCTACCAAGTCCACTGGACAGCTGAAGGACCTGATTGAATTCAGTGCTGATAAGAAGTTATGAGATGAAGGCAAATCTCTGAGAAAGAAGCCAGAAGTTGCTAAGAGGCTTCTCTGTCATTTGCTTTCCTCGTGGCCAACTTTAGGCTCACCCAGGCAGCCTGCTGCAGAAGAAGAACTGGACGTGGCCATAATACTGGCCACATGTTGAAGCCTCTGCTGGTTTAATTCTCTCTTCAACCTGACCATCTTGGTTTTACAGTGGCTCTAGATGTGGAAAAATTTACATGCTAAGTCGCTTCAGTCGTGTCCAATTCTTTGTGATCTCATGGACTGTAGCCCACCAGGCTCCTCTGTCCATGGGATTCTCCAGGCAAGAAGGCTGGAGTGGGTTGCCATTCCCTTCTCCAAGAGATCTTCCAAAGCCAGGGATCGAACCCAAGTTTCTTATATCTCCTGCACTGGCAGCCTGGTTCTTTACCACTAGAGCCACCTGGGAAGCCCCCAAAATATACAACTCTAGTGAAATCTGAAAATCTGGTATGTAAAACTTCCTTCCGTGGAGTTTGGGGTTAGCAGATTCAAACATTTAAATACAGAATAGATAAACAACAAGGTCCTAATGTGTAGCACAGGGAGCTATATTCAATATCCCATGATAATCCATAATGGAAAAGAATGGATAAAGGGCTATGTGTGTATGACTGAATCACTTTACTGTGCAGTAAAAGTTAACACAGCATTGTAAATCAACTATACTTCAGTTAAAGTAAAAGTACACACCCCAAAAAAACAACAAAATTTATTTCCTTGAAGGTCTTATAGGGGGTGATTCTTCTTCCTCTCCCTGAGAGACAGAAATAGCAAAGTCAAGGGCATTGGGATTTGGAGAAACCAGGACTCAAGATCCACCTCTCTCACTGTCCAGCTGTGTGACCCTGGGCAAGGGACTCAACCTCTCTGGGCCTTGGCAGTGTCAACTATAAAATGCAAAGAGTACTAGCATAGCGTCGGTGGGACTGCTGAGCTGGATTTCATGAGATGCTTTGTTAAAAGGGCCCAGCACATACCCACCAGCTGTTCCTTCCTTCCCTCTGCTCCCTCCAGGCGATGGCCATAAAACAGCATGGCTGCTGGGAACACCCAGTTCTTTAATTCCTGAGGCCCAAATAAATTAAACCAAAGGAAATTAAGCATCAGGGATCATGATGTCCCTGAGACTGTCTCTGGTGATGTTCTCACTCTGAGAGGCAAGCTAAAGAGGTCAGGTGACGTGTTCAAAGTCACCGCCTGCGGGCAGCAAGGCAGAGACGTTCCAGCAGGTGTAAAGGCCCCACATCCTTTCCGGCACAACCTACTGACCGCTCCAGCTTCAGGAAGCTCCTCTGACCTGGCTTGTTGGATGCTGCAATTTATTATCCCATTAATAAAGGGGCACCTGGGCTGGCTACTTTAAAGTGACATGTTCGTGCCTTCTTCTGGCTCTGCCATCCCGGATGCCAGCTTCGTCCTCAGGTCGACCCTGTCGTGGTGATACATTCAAGACGTCACCTCCACTCACGGCCCTGCTCGTAGAAAGAAGAGTTATCTGGGATCGTCAGGCAAAAGAGCAACAGGATTTTGATGCATCAGGTAGGAAGGGAATGATGAAGGGTTTGGAATGGATCGCTTGAATCAAGAGACATAACCCTAACCTCCAACCACCCTAAAAGCTTCTCACAAAACACCTATTAGTGACAAGAGATCCCAGGATTGGAGAAAGATGGCTTTTAAAGAAAAAAAGCCAACACAGAGAGTCTTGAAGCCAAACTCAAATGAAATATATAAAACAAGCATATTGAGAAAGCTAGAAGGACCTATCTGCATCCGAGAGAAGAAATAATGCGTCTTTCCAAAGGCCAGCAAATTTCCCACCCTTTTTAAAAAATCCAACACATGTTTATTGGGATGGTTTCCTATTCATCTTGACACAGGGTACTTTTCATGTGCTGCTTCATCTGAAGGAACATTCTTCTGTAAGCTTGCTCTTCCTCCTGTAGCCTTGCGGAGAACAGCACAGCAGGCAACACGCAAAACTACTGTTTCTGCGTGGCTAAAGACAGTGGTGACTGAAAAGCATCCTGGGCATTTCACATCCATGAAATAGGAACTGGGGCTCCGCACCAGCTGCTTCTTCCTGTGTTTGCTCTTCTCTTCTCAAGAGGGATGAAGGAGATCCTTTGCAAGAGGATGAGAGGTCTGGAAAGGCCCCACCCTTTAAAGACAATATCTTGTCACCCATACAAAAAGGCTGAATGGTTTATGCTAATAACAACACTTAGAGCTGTAAAAAAGAAAAGAAAAGAAAAGTCTTCACAACATGCCCTATGTCTTCGGGAGCACTGTCTTTTGCTCTGTGCCCTTTGCTATGATATCTGCATGCCTGCAAGCAATGGAAAGTCTCGGGGGAAGGGGAAGTGCCCAGTGTGGGTTGGGGGTGGCTGGAGGGTCTGATCAGAATGAATGCACTTCCCCAGTGAGTTACTTCACCAGCACATTTGTAATTTACATGAACAGGTTCAGGAGCAAGAAGACACTGTTTCTCTTTTACTTCTAATGAAATTCTCGGGGAGTGGATATTTCCCTGGATGAATCTTTAGCAAAGTGGAGCTGATCCTGGGAGCCTGTGAGCCCAGGGAAGAAGGTGATGGGAGAGACAGAACCCAGGCATTTGAGGTGGCTCAAACTCCCTGCTTTCGTCTCCTTCAGACTGCCTGTGGCTGGTGCAAGCAGTGCAATTCGCGTTTTCTTTTCTTGAAAACTCCCAGTTTCTCTTGCCTCACATAATGCTAAGAAGTCCGATTAATGTGTAGCCACCACTGGCTATTCCCTTCTCTGCAGTAAGGCCTAAATAAACCATTTCATTGCGAGGTGTGAAATCCTTAAGTTTATCACATTCAATAGCATTTGGTTTGTGGAGAAAACTGGAACCCCGCTTAGATAATTCTAATTCGTCGTCTACTGTTGATTACTTCAGTGGGAATCTCAAATGTCGGAAGAGGAGACATTTGACGTTAGTTTGCATGAGCTCTGTCCCCTTCAAGGAAAATCATGTTTTACAACCAAGGTACCTGAGGCATTTGGGTAGGACAGTTTTTCAACATGTGGGACATGCATTCCCATGGCACATGTGTTCCCAACCCTGGCCCCTGCCTGATGTATTATGTATGGTAGTGCCTCCAGCCCCCTGGGATGAGAAAAGTGCCCCACAACATCCAAATGCCTCCTAGCCACACAGGAATCATCCAGGTAAGAAAAAAAAAATTGAAAATGAAAGGCATGAATAAGACACTGATGCTCAATCTCAACGTCCTCTCTCTGCCCTTCCTCCCTCTTCTTATTTTTTAGGGGCAGCGTCACATAGCATGTGGGATCTTATTTCCCTGAGAGGGTTCAAAGCTATGCCCCCTGCATTAGAAGCGTGAGTCTTAACTACGCACACACACTACTTATAGGACTTTGCCTCCCAGGTGACAATGACTTGGGGAAAATCAGGACTTATGACTAGTTGGGCTAGTCAAAGCTCCTTTCCTGGATTTTCTCCAATTCACAATGAAAGAACAGGAACCTAAGGGCTTCCAGCACTCATGGTTCCAGGTTCTTGGAAAACAAGTAGTTTTAGTGAAGGAATTGTTCCATAGGAAGGCATGACGGGTGGAGGAAGAAGTAGGGAGAGGAAAGGAGAGAGAAAGAAAAACCTACATGGATTCAAATCCCCAGTTCTAGACAGAGGATGAGATGGCTGGATGGCATCACTGACTCGATGGACGTGAGTCTGAGTGTAACTCCGGGAGTTGGTGATGGACAGGGAGGCCTGGCGTGCTGCAATTCATGGGGTCGCAGAGTCAGACACGACTGAGTGACTGAACTGAACTGAACTGAACTGAGATGATGCTAAGCACAGGCTGCTCTTCCTAAAGTCAGTAACACAGGATACTCCCCGCCCCCCCCCCGCCCCACCCCCCGTTTTTGTGGGTTTCATGCCAATTTCAAGCTACCAAAATTGACAACTACAAAGGAAGGAGGAGTGATTAATATCAGTGTCGCAATAAAAGAATGAACAAGTGACCTCCTTCCTCTTGTCCATCCAGCATATTGCAGGAGGCTGCTCAATTTATGGAGGTGGAATTCTCATGCCAGTCCTGGAGTAAATCTCACTGCAGGTCTATTGATGAAAGAAGACACCACAGAGCCTCTCTTCCCTGCCAGGTCTCCCGGGTGCTGACGTTTGAGAGGCAGTGCTGTGCAAACTCCATCTCTGTGGCATTCATCAGGAAACTCCTGCTGGACTATTACAGCATAGGGACCAAGTACAAGTCTTCAGGACCTTGGCACCTGCCCTATCTCAGCAAGCATGTGCCCCATCCCATCATTCTGCCCTTTAGAGCTTTTAAAATGACAGTTCTTTATTATGTGACATTATAATGCCCATCAGTTGTAATTCATAATTCAAGAGAATATTTAAACTGTATTTAATTTGCAGAATAAAATATTGACACATGTTGGGACAATCATTGGAAACTATTTCTAGATAATGGTTTTGCTCACCCAGTTTTAATTTTCTGTTAAAAACACCCCTTATTTTCCTTTGGGGAAGGACTCATTCTTCATTCTTATTCTGTGTGGTTTATTGTTGTTGTTCAGTTGCTAAGTTGTGTCCAATTCTTTGTGACTCATGAGATGCACACACCAGGCTTCCCTGTCCATCACTATCTCCCTGAGTTTGCTCAAACACAAGTCCATTGAGTCGGTGATGCCATCCAATCATCTCATCCTCTGTTGTCCCCTTTTCCTCCTGCCTTCAATCTTTCCCAGCATCAAGGTCTTTTCAAACGAGTAAGCTCTTCACAACAGGTGGCCAAAGAATTGGATTTTCAGCTTCAACATCTGTCCTTCCAATGAACACCCAAGACTGATCTCCTTTAGGATGGACTGGTTGGATCTTGCAGTCAAAAGGACTCTCAAGAGTCTTCTCCAACACCACAGTTGAAAAGCATCAATTCTTCAGTGCTCAGCTTTCTTTATAGTCCAACTCTGAATCCATACATCACTACTGGAAAAACCATAGTCTTGACTAGACAGACCTTTGTTTGTTAGGGACCAAACGACCGTCTCTAGGACCTGAGTCATGTTTACCAGAAAGAGACAGGATATGCGCTCATCCTGCCTGGCCAATCATGTAACGCCAGCTACTCCTGTAACTGAGACAAAGAACTGCCTGTATATAAGCCGCCATACTCCTTTGTTCGGGGCTCTTGTCAGATTCCCTTGTGTGGGATGAGACTTGGGCCCTAGCGCGCTAGGAATAAACAAACTCCCTTCTTGCGTTTGCAATACTGTGGGGGACTTGCTCTCTCGGTCGGTTTGGAGATACGGGCACGGAGCATAACATTGTTGACAAAGTAATGTCTCTGCTTTTTAATATGCTGTCTAGGTTGGTCAAAACTTTCCTTCCAAGGAGTAAGCGTCTTTTAATTTCATGGCTGCAATCACCATCTGCAGTGACTTTGGAGCCCCCCAAAATAAAGTCAGCCACTGTTTCCACTATTTGCCATGAAGTGATGAGACCAGATGCCATGATCTGTTTTCTGAATGTTGAGCTTTAAGCCAACTTTTTCAGACCAGGCCAAATCAGAGCTTAGTTCTTGATGGTGGCCGATGGGGACTGATTCAGGATAAACACATGACTAAAGCTTCAACCAATGAAACGCAGCCCCAGGACTTGTGATCCAGTTGCTGGGCAACAGAGTTTTGTCTACTGAGACAGATAAGCTGGTAGGATGCATATCTGGAATCTTCATAGCCCCCCATCTAGGGCCACCCCACTAGAGAGTAAAGCCAGTTGAGAAGACAAGAAAGGTGAAAGGAGAGTATCTCTGTATCTTTGTTTGAGCCCCAGGATCCAGCCAGGCTGAGGGATAGCCAACCTCTTGGATATTCAGTGGTAAGAACCCATACAGTTCCAAGCAGTTTAGGTTAGGTTTCTGTTCTTTTAGCAAAAAATTAAAAAAAAAAAAGCCCAGCTGGCACCACATGCCTTTGTTCCATGGAATCTGAAAGAATGGGGAGACCTCAGGTGCATTGGAAAGAGTGCCAAATCAGAACTTAGATGATCTGGAGTTAATCCCCTACTCAGCAACTAACTCATGGTTCATCTCACTGTGCATCAGTTTACTCACCTGCAAAATGGGGAGACTAATATAGATCTTGCCTCCTGTTCAGTAAAGAATCAGCCTCCTTCTTGTTTAGAGGGACTCTAGGGGAGTACTGCATGAGGAGTCAAATGACTCAGGAAGACCCAATGGATTCACCCAGGAAAAGTTGCTTAAACCAGAACCTGGCATGTTGTAAGTGCTAACACATACTAGTTCTTCTTATTTTTGTTTAGGTATATTAGGAATAGATGGCAAGCAAGGATAGAGGGCTGAAAGGAGAGGCCCCAGGTTACTGAGGGCAGGAGGGAGGTCCAATTTTCAGAGGAGGCGGGTTCCATTTGCTGGAGAAGAGGCACCCTATGATAGCAAATAACTCCAGAGCCAGGCCTCCCCTTCCAGAGGGCAGGTATGCTCCATCTCTGTGGTCCTCTTATTTTGAGCCCCATGGCTCAAGGGCACAGAGGCCACCATTCTGATGGGGCAGGGATAAGCCAAGTAGCCTCTGGCTCCATCGTCAGCTTTCCCTCCCCCAGCCCCCAGTGAAGCTCTTTGGCAATCTCATTTCTTTCTGCCAATTTTAGTGCTGATTGTCTTTCAGACCAGTTTCTGTGCCCACAGGCAGACTTCCTGGAGCATCTCTCAGTTCCCCATTCAGGCACCATGGGAACAGTTGACATTAGTCACCCCTAACTTCTCTGGGACATTCATACCAGTGACATTGTCATGCTCAGAATTAAATTAATAGTCTGTCCTCTCTCATTGTATTCCTAGCAGTTTCCTTAAAAAAAAAAATTCAGATCCTTCTTTTTTAAAAGAGGAAGGCTATTTTAAAAATATTTATTTTTATTTGTTTATTTGGCTCTACCAGGTCGTAACACGAGATCTTTGATCTTCATTGCAGCATGTAGGATCTTTAGTTGTGGCATGCGAACTCTTAGTTGTATCATGTGGGATCCAGTTCCCCAATGAGGTAGCTAACTCAGGCCCCCTGCACTGGGAGCTCAGAGTCTTAGTCATTGGACCATGAGGCAAGTCCCTTCTTAGCAGCTTCTAAGGTCCACTGGATCGCCTAGAAGGGTCCTGCTGCTGCCACTGCTAAGTGGCTTCAGTCATGTCCAACTCTGTGCAACCCCATAGATGGCAGCCCACCAGGCTCCCCTGTCCCTGGGATTCTCCAGGCAAGAACACTGGAGTGGGTTGCCATTTCCTTCTCCAATGCATAAAAGTGAAAAGTGAAAGTGAGCTAGAAAGGCCCAGTGAATATTTATTATTGAAGTAACAGACACGTGTTTTGCCTTAACACCCATACCCATATTGGAATATAATTATAATAATGATAGTAACTATGATTTTTGATCCCTTACTATGTGCTGGTCACTGTACTTCTTGAATCACACAACATATGAAATCTTAGCACCACTCTGAGGACAGCAGTATTGATATTCTATGTTACAGATGAGCAAATTGAAGCTCTGGGAAACTAATTTGTAGAAGATGAAGCTAATACTTTAAAAGAAACAAAGTAGATAGAGAAGGAAAAAGAGATACATCAGGCATAGGATTCTTTCACTGACTTGATTCAGCCATACCTGAAGCCTCTTGCATCCCTGAACTTTCCATTCATGGGAGCAAATACATTTTTCCTTTGGTTTGAGGGCATCTGAAAGAGTTGTGATTAACCAGAACAACCTGCAAGGTGAGTATAATTATCCCAAAGTTTAGTAAAATGAGGCTTAGAGGTTAAGAGTTCCATAAAAGAGTTCCATAAAAGCAGGGATTTCCTCCCCTAACTTGCTGATTATGAAATATGCATCTCCTAAGAAAATGCTTGATATTCACCTTTGGTCAAGATGAGAAGAAGGAGGGACTGAGAAAAGGAAAACGGAAGATTTATTATACAACAAAGAGGTGGGAAAGGCAGGACTTTAAAGTTCATTTTTCTCCATGAGCATTTGAAAATATACATATCATCCCTCTGTCTGAACCTATTTATCTCTTAGTTTTTCCTCTTGATCCTATGATCACTCTCTCTTGGTTGCAGGAATGCAAGATACTTACGAGTTTCCCCTCGTGCTATGTCACCACAACTTTCACTGCTTGTTTCAGCCAAGAAGCAGGGCAGGAAAACAGAAACCATGGCAGGGTTTCTTTGGTGGTCCAGTGGATAAGAATCTTCTTGCCACCGCAGGGTACATGGATTCGATCCCTGCTCCAGGAAGATCCCACACACAGTGGAGAAATGAAGCCTGTGTGCTACAACTACTGGGCCTGTGCTCGAGAGCCCTTGAGCTGCAACTACTAGGCCCACATGTCGCAACTTCTGAAGCCCGAGCTTCTAGAGCCTGTGCTCCACAAAATGAGAAACCACCGCAATGAGAAGCCCGTGCACCACGACGAATAGCCCCTGCATGTCCCCATTCCAGGTGCAACAACTAAGACTCACCACAGCCAAAAATAAAATAAATAAATCTTTTTCAAAAAGAGAGAAAGAAACCACTGCAGATATTTTAAACATAGTTACCTAATGCAGAAATGAGCACCAAGAAAGTCACTGAAATGGCCAAAGGAGGAGTTGTAGGCTCTTCTTTCACACTTTTCTGGCTTTTGAACTTCAAATTATTTTGGATGCTTCTCCATACATTGTAAATGTTATGCTGTGTGGACTCTGGGTTCTGTTATATTCCTCAGGAAAGCATTAACAATTTTATTTTGGTTGGATTAAAAAAAAAAAAGTGTCTTGTTCTGCAGCTCAAGTCAGTACAGTTATTTTATTCTCCATGTGCTCATGGGTCCCTCAACCACATGGGCTAAGTTTATACCTGGAATTTGGGGATCTTTTCTGACTCTCCTTTTTTTGGATTTCCCCATTCTACTTTCCTACCGGAATGGCTGTGATGGTTCCAAACTCTGGCCTCCAGTCCTTCAGCCCAGAAAGAGTGGGTATCAACAGGAGTAAGAGGTGTCACAAGCAGCAGCAACTGTGACCTCTTCTTAGGGGAAAAGCCGCAAAAATAGGAAATGTCTTCCACACCTTTTCCTCCTTCCGAACCTCAACCTCCTTCTGGAATCTGCCTGCTTCCGTTCATACTTTAGCATCTTCGGGGAAATGGTTTTGTTCACGTGTTTATGCTTCTCTTTTTGTTTTGTATTTTATGCAGAATTTATCATTGTTACCTAAGTGAAGATCTATCCCATAGGTGTCTAGTTGGCCAGGAAAGAAGCTGAACTCCTTCACATAATCTCTGAACAGCCTACCCTGGAGTGTGTGCACACCTGCCTCTCCAGATTCTTCTCCAAGTTCCAGTACGTTCACCTTGAAGGAGCTGAAAGCACAGCCTGTTCTGAATCATGTGTCTAGTTAGTGCTTCCGGGAAAGCTGGTCGGTGATTTTTACTTGTGCTCCAGCTCCCCCTTCTGGACGGTTATATCTCCAGCTTCTCTCACAAATGATAGACGGTCTCATTCCTAAAATAAATTCCCTATTCGTAGCGGATCTGCTTCCCTGACTGGACCTCAATGAATAGTGGCATTTGGGTTCCATCAGTAACTATAACGCCCAATATTTAGGATTTCTGTGTACATGTTTTATCTTCTCACCAGCCTTGTTTCTAAACCCAGCCATCCTGAGCTTTACTCTCACCAGTCCTCCATAGGGATCCAGTGTCAGTCTCCTGGGCTCCAGTGAGGCAACTGGTTCAAATGGGAAATGCTACTGACTGAGACCCTGTAGGAGACGGGCCACCCCCTGCACATACCTGAACTTGTATTCACAAGTCAGGGGCAAAGGGGCCTGTAATGACCAATATTGCCTCTTGAGAAGAAAGACACTCATTACTGTGAAATGTTGCTGAACTGAATGGCACTGGTAGCCTGTGCGTCGGCCTGCCCCTTTAGCTGAGGCCCAGCAATCTGAGCTTTTCTTTTCCTCTCTGCCATCAGAATATACCAGCTGCCGCCACCAGGGGGCACTGTTGACTCTATAACCATTTGGAGGCTGCCTGCCGGTGGGTTAGGGAGCAGAGCTGTTTCAAACATAAATTAAGGGCATTGGCGTTCCAAGGTTCTAAGTATTGGAAACAACATAATTTTGGCAGTTTTCCATTTGAGGCTCAATCTTTGTAAAAGGCCATCAGAGAGTTTTAAGGGGAGTCCAGAACATTGTAGTGGGTCTAGCTATTGGATACAAAGTTCCTTTAGTTACCTGGATGGTCTCAACCTGAGAAAGGTGGTTGAACACAGTGAGTCATATGTAAAAATTATGAGTATCTCTCCTTCCCAGAAACTGGCTGGATCTGTAATGAATCATAAGCCATGCCATAGCTTGAGCTACTGATTGCAGGCGGCCAGGAGAGGCTCTAAAACGCGGATTAATCACACCATATAAGTGCTATGTTGCATCCCGAAGTCGTGCCTGAGTTTGAATTGAATTACTTCCTATGGAAAAATGCAAAGTTTAGGTCCTGATGAGTCATGACTATCAGATGGAGAAAACAAAACCAAAAAGCCTTAGAGGTGAAGAGGGTGAAACCAGTATAATGACAGAAGCCACCGGAGGTCAATGTCAATGACCTTGGAGCTAGTTTCATCTGTTTCTTCTCTCTGGTTATTATGGGGACCACCCAGGAGTAACAATTGCTCTTCCTGTTTTGGGGCCGTACTATCTTCCTGTCTTGTTCTTCCTTCCACAAAGACTCTGCCATCCTGTCTGTCTTTCTTTCTTTCCCATCTTCACTGTTAATCTTTCACCATCCCTGTGATCAAACACTACTTCCTCAAAGGTATCAATCAGAAATTATTCAACAATATTTCTTGAGTTCAGGGTATGTCCTGGCTCTGTCCTGGGTCCTGGGGAAGTGGTTGCAGGGATAAAAAAAAAAGAGTCACCAAAGGAGGACATTTGAAAGGAGAGGAAATGATAAGGACAGAGACTCAGGGAATGAAAACAGCAGGTGCAAAGTCTCTGAAGGGAGAATAAGCAGAGCTTTTAAGGTCAGTGTTGATGGAGTGTAGGTAGGTAAAGAAGTCACTCTGATCTTTCCCAGGCTCTTAAAACACATGCTATATGCCTGTTTTCTGAGGTATATTCAATCTCTTCTATTATGCTCTCTGAGGACAGGCTTCAAACTCAATGCTTACTCATCATAGTTACTCATCAATTGGCTACTGATTTAAAGATTGACAAGATACGGAGACTATTATTCCTGCAATGAGACTTAATACTCCACAAGGAGCAAGGGCAAAGCTGAATTGGATGAATCATGCAATGCACGTGAATGCCTGATGTTTCGGTGAGGATGGGTTATGTTATGGCGCAATAGCAAACAACCCCCAAATGTCAGGCTGCCATCTCTCATTCATCATGTGCGTGTGTGTGTCCACTGCCACTTTGCCAGGGACTCTGCTCATTGCAGGCATTCAGGTGATGGAGCTGCTACCACTTTGACCCAAGCCAGTTGCCATGCTGACTATCAGGTTCAGTGACAGACATGTACTTAATAACTGGTATTAACTGACTGCATGGCAAATTCTCCAATCTCAAGCTGCTCTTGGAATGATGTGAGGTGTTGAATGTGTCTAGAATTGCTTTGTGTTGAGAAGCAGGGAAGAGTTGGAAATTTGGTGACATTTTCAAATATACATAGTTTGGATAATATAACTCTGGATTAAGATAAGGGAGCGGAATAAGGTAAAGATTTAAGGAATTGCTACACAAAAGATGGTTCATGGAGGTGCAGCATCAAGATGGTCTGGGGTCTTGATAGAGAGGCAGAAGAGTGGGTCTCCATGCCCTTTCAAGTGAATTGGAGTCAACATGTTAACAAGTCCTCAAGGCGATGAGTCTGCAGAACAAAGGCTGAGGATTGATTACTCAGAGCAGAGATTCCAGAATAGCTGGGTTTGAATCCCAGCTTTGCCAACTACTAGCTCTGTGACACTGGATGTGTTACCTAAACTCTGTATGTCAATTTCTTGGTTTGTAAATGGAGTTAATAACAACAGTCAAGTCATAAGATCATATGTGAGTTGGTCGCTTGGCCATGTCTGTCTCTTGCCACCCCATGGACTGTAGCCTGCCAGGTTTCTCTGTACATGGAATTCTCCAGCAAGAGTACTAGAGTGGGTTGCCATTTCCTTCTCTAGGGGAATCTTCCTGACTCGGGGATAGAACCCAGGTCTCCTGCATTGTAGGCAGATTCTTTACCATCTGAGCTACCAGGGAAGCCAGGTCATGGTAAGGATTAAATGAGCGAACACCAGCCAAAGTACTGAAGATAGTGCTCAGCACAACGCAAAAGATCTATAAATGTCAGAGATGAGGACAGTGACGCAGGAAATGTCAGTGTGACCACTTCCATCTGTAACCTAATCTGAAGCTAGATTAGCCAAGTTCTTTTCCTAAATAGGCTATGTACTGACTTTGAACCTCGAGAGGAAAGGTGATGGGAACCCACTCTGTAGGTCTCTACCAGGACAATGTGAGTCTGGGAATGTGGCAGGTACCAGGAGGGAAATTGGATCAGGGTCAGGTGTGG
Source organism: Budorcas taxicolor (assembly GCF_023091745.1). NCBI lineage: Eukaryota > Metazoa > Chordata > Mammalia > Artiodactyla > Bovidae > Budorcas > Budorcas taxicolor. The sequence continues at coordinate 48,998,637 of NC_068926.1, read as the reverse complement.
GGGCATTTGAGCATCAGTTCTAAAAGTTGTTCTCACAGGCTGAAAGCCACCTGCACCTTTCATCTTACCTGAAGAAGCCGGGTCCATGTTCCCTTCAGGGGAAATTTGTCTCCATAAACGCTGAGTTCCAGTAGAGACACGGGGGCAGCCCAAGGCACCAGGGAGTTGTCTGCAAGGTTAAGTGAAAATTCCAAAGGCATGATTTTTCAGTGTTTGTCAAAAATAGAAAGGTCTAGCAAGTGAAACCTGATCGAAGGTACTGGCCTGGCCAGTGACCAAGATGCCTCGGGTGGGGAGTGGGCAGACCAAAGCACACACAGGAACACACATGAACAGTGGGATGAATCATTATAGATCCAACTCCACTTCTGCAACTTCCCAGCTGGATGACCTGGAGCAGGACACTTCACTGCTTGGACATCAGTTTCCTAGTCTGTATAATGGGATAAAAAAGACTATGTCTTGTGGGGTTGTCAACAGGATTATTTGTCAATTCACAAGCACCTAATGAATGATATTGTCATTGTCATTGGTGTTTCTATTACTGGTTAAGTGAGCTGAAGGTAAAATATGTGAATCTCAGTTTCCTCGTTAGTAAAATGGGGCTGGTAATCTGCGTTCTCAGGTGCGTCTGACTCTTTGAGACTCCTTGGACTGTAGCTCGCCAGGCTCCTCTGTTCATGGGACTTTTCAGGCAGGAATACTGGAGTGGGCTGCCATTTCCTTCTCCAGGGGGTCTTCTCAATTCAGATATCTACCCATGTCTCCTGTGCCTCCTGCATTGCAGGCAGATTCTTTACCTGCTGAGCCATCTACAGCGTCACAAAGGTCATTCACTGGACAAGTGCTTATTTTTGTGCATATACTGGTAGGGGTTGGGAACACAGGGGTGAGCGGCTCAGCTGTCACCCACCCCCCATGGAGGTGACAAAGGGATGGGGGAAGCTGTAGATAGAAAATAAGCAAATAGGGACACAGTTGATCAAGGGTGGGTGGTCATGGCCTTCCAATAAATATCCCTTAATAGTTACATTCTTACTGAATGGCACAAGGTTGGAATCTTTATCCACAGTGCAGCTGGGAGTGGGGGGAGGGAGGGAGGAGGACACACTGTTTCTACAGCCCCCCTACCTACCCAGCCCCACCTTAAGCAGGCAGAAACCCTAGAATCTGCTGAACGATGGGACTTTCCTGTCAGTCCAGTGGTTAAGACATCACCTTCCAATGTAGAGGATATGAGTTCAATCCCTGGTCAGAGCACTAAAATCCCACATGGCAAAAATAAAAATATAAAAGCAATATTGTAACAAAGTCAATGAAGACTTTTAAAAATGTCCACATCAAAAACTCTTTAAAAAAAAAGAAAAGAGAAATAATACTAGCGTTGTGGGTCTTACCAACATAAAACCCAATTTTAACTCCTGGTTGTGGCTACAAGCTGACCTCACCATCTCTGGGGCAGGAGGGGAGCTGCTTTTCAATGTCACCACTGCCACGTTCTAGCAAGTGACTTAACTGCCTCTTGGAGCCTCAGTTTCCCCACCTGCCCCAATATACTCCAAGACCGCTTGCCCCCCAGTCTTTCCTACCTCCCTGAAAGGTACCATTAGGTGCCCACTTGCTTGGGCCAAAACCTTGGACTCTTCCTACTGCCCTACAGCTCACATCCACCCATCAGCAAGGCTCCTGCCTCCACCTTGATCCAACAGCATTACTGGCCCATACTTCTCCTTCATCACTCCCACCTACCTCCCCAGTCTAGGTCTCCACCACTCCTGCCCTCCTTTTGACTAGATTCCAGGCTTCCTCTGCTGCCCCCTACAGACCCTGTACTGTAAGAGGTCAGAGTGCCTCTTCTGGGGAAAAAAAAAAGATGATTCTTTCCTCCACTTCCTGGCCTTTGTACTTTTGGTTTTCTCTTCCTTAAAAGCTCCTCTCCCAGAAATCCACCAGCTTACCCACTCCATCTGCCTTCTTTAAAGCTGTACCCCCAAATCAGACTTTCCCCTTACTTTTAGTTTTATTAGTTACACATACCACTGTCTTACAGAATGGATTCATTTGTTTATTTTTTGAGAGTCTGTGCCTTAGAATCCAAGATCCATGAGTTTAGAAACTTCTGTCTGTTTTGTTCACTGCTATTACCCCATATTTGGGCATGACAAATGGTAAGCAGTAGACAGATATCTGTTGAATGAATGAATGAATGAAATGTTAAAGGATAATAGTAGTACTCTCATTAGAGTTATTGTGAGCATTAAATGAAATGATGTCTATAAATAATAAAAGTGCCACCACAGAGAGCTAGACAAATGCCTGCTGCCTTCCTTATTTTTCATCCCTAAGAGCAAGCACTATAGTCAGGACTTGTAGTTACATCAGCAGAATGACTATAGCTGCCTCACGAGGCCAACAGATAGCCGTTCTTTCTGTGTTCTTAGTAATATACACCTATAGGTCTCCTGTCTGGAGGCAGACCTTATAAGAAATTCCTGAGCTAAATTCTCAAGTTCTTCCCCTCATTTTATGCGAATTTGAAATTTAAGACTGAACAACAACAACAACAAAACCTGAACTTGCCTTTTTGACTTATGTACCACTGGCACATGTGGAAACCACGGGTTTCCTCTTTCTAATATCTCCTCTCTCCTATAAATCATGTTAATTGTCTCCATGTGCCCACAGCCCACAGGGAGTTTTGCAATAGCCTTTGAGGAGATTAGTGGCCTCTGATGTTTTTATGAAGTTCAGAAAAGCATCTGGAAGTAATTTAAGTTCAGGAATTAATTATTTGGGGGGTTAAAAATACATGCCTTTAAAAAATAAATACAGGAAACTCTTTGCCCATGAACCTCTAAGTTCACACCTCTACTTGGTGGGGGTGGGGATTCCTAAAGAAAGATAAATCAGCCACATCATGCCTTTATTTGTTTGGTTTTGGGTGTGTCTGTTTGGGTTTTAGAAGGTCATATGGTAGATTGCATGGGACTCTAAACAGATTTGCAGGAGAGGGGCACTCCTTTCCCGGGTCCCCTGTGGTCCAGTCTGGGAGAAGCAGGAAGGACTCTCTCACAGGTGTTGCTAGGAGACTCTGTGGTCTCAGGTCAGGTCCGAGACTCAGAGCACCCGAGGACCGCACATGCCTTTGGGGCCTGGGGAGTGGATTTACCCTACCAAGACGCCTCCTTGCCTTTCTCATTTTGAATTCTCCTCTATTGCCCTGTGGTTTGTTCAGTTTCCCCTTTTCCGGTATTTGAACCATAGAGTCTCAGACCAGGGAATTTGACTTTACAGTAGAGAGGGCGATATTTTGTGCCAAAAAGGGAAGAAAGGATGTGTGTCTGAGGAGGGTGGGAGGACCACATGGTAAATCTACAGAGGAGAAGATCAGGGGAGTGGCCAGCAAAACTGGGGCCTTTTTCTTTTGTTCTCTTATCAGACAAGAGGGAGAGAGGATGAAGCTGATTTTCTAAGCTCTCAGTCAGGAAATGATGGGCTATGTTGTATTTCTCACTGAGGCTAGAAACATTTAAATGAAAAAAAAAAAAAAATCATTCTCCAGTGACTCACAAGCTAACAAACAAAAACGAGAAGGAAATGTGCCTTCCATTTTAGGAACTCAAATCTACTTTTTTTTTTCTTTGCCTCCCAAGATTGTGTGTACACTAGCTGAATGAACTGAAGAACTGGGCAATTATAGCATAGTTCCCTTAAAAAATGAAGTCACTGCTACCCAAGTCTATCAGAACCAAGGTTTTGCAGTGCTCTTTCTGGCCTGGCTAGTTTTTCCAGCTGCCTTCTCTCCTCATCATGTAAGCCGAGTGGATCAGTGAGCCCTCTTCCTCCTTAGGGCTGTCCAGCTGGAAAAAAAGCTCCAGGGATGGGGAGTGCCCTTGGAGTCTCTGTCTCCACCCCTCAATTTCTCCATATGCTTGGCTCTTGACTCATTGTAATTGAGTTGGGACAAAAGAAACAGATATGTTTAACACCTTTTACTTTAGTTTCTTCTCATCTGATCAAAGATTTTTTTTTTCTTTTATTTTGAAATTCATTCCTGGCTCTGGTGACCACATGATTCAATGGGCTTCCCTTCCGAGGTTGGACGAGTCAGCCCAGCACACCAAGAGATCTCTAGGCAGGCTGTGGGATCTGGGGGTAAGTGTATTAGCTAGGGGAGGGCTGGGCCTCCAGGACAAGGCTTCTGGGTTCAGGACATATTGTTTTCCAATCACGAACACGAGGGGGAGTTGGGGTCCTGAGTGGGGACTGTTCAGATCTTCCGGTGGCCAATGAGGCCCGAGCATCAGTAACTATGGAAGGCAGGCAGGCAGCTGGGATCCACGCGAGGAGGGAGGGCAGCGCTGGGAACGACACAGAGAAGACATTTGGAGCACGAACTGGGGTGGCGAGTCCTTGGAATCTGCAGAGAAAAAACTATTGGAGGAGCAAGTCTGGCAGGGAAGGGGAGCATTCCCTCCCTCCCCTACCCCCGAATAGTCAATAAAAACACATGCGGAGAGGGGAAGGGGGCGAGATCCAACAATGTAGAAGGATCCACAGTGGAAAATGAACCTTTCTGTCACCCTGGCTTTCCAGTCCCCGTCCTGAGACACCGCGGCTGCCTTCTGCTTAACCCTCCAGACAAACATACACATACGTGCACACGCCTGTGTATAAACCGTGTTCTTGAATCTGTTCTGCACGTTGCTTTTTCCCACTGAAGAATCTCTCTGGGAGATCTCTGCGCATCAGCTGTGGGGGACTTAATTCCAGATGCCCCCGGTCTCAAGGCAAAGAATCAGGGTCCGCCCTGAAGTTGAGGTGCGAAGAGGCGGGCGAGGGGAAGGGCTCGGCTCCATCTTGAGTCGCGGGTACCTGCGCAGAACTCTCCGGGACTCTAGCCACAGGCCCTGAAGGCGGGAGGCTGCGGGGAGACAGGGAGACCCCACGGGCGCAACCCTTGAGCCTCCGCGCCTCACCTCCTCTTCCGCGCGCCCGCTGCCAGACGCGTGCACTTTCTCCCCGGCGTCTTTCACCAGCCTCCGGCCAGGGGCGGGGCCCAGGGGTGGGCGGGGTCGAGTGGGCGGCCCGGGGGGCGGGGCGGGCCCGCGGCCGCCTAGGAGGCTGGAGAAAAGTTGTCCCGGCCAGAGAGCTAGCGGCCGCGGGATCCGGAGCCGCCGCGGCTTGCGCTCGGCAGCGGCGGGGCGCGACCACCGGCTCTGCAGCCCGGCCGGCCGACTCGCTGCCGGGGGTGGCCCCGGGGCATGGGACAGCCGGCGGGGGCCGCGAGCGGGCGCTGCGCCCCGGGCGGGCGGCGGGCGGCCTGAGCTGCCGGGACTCAGGATGCGCTCCGAGGGCGCGGCCCCCGGGCCGGTGGCGCCACTGTGTGGGGCGCTGAGCCTGGTGTTGGGCGCGCTGCTGGGCAGAGGTAAGAGGCCGGGGACCCGGGGTGTCGGTCGCCCCGGCGCTCGGAAAGTTCCCCGCGGTCCCCGGGAGCCTGGGCAGGAGGGGAGCCGATGAGTGGGGTTGTCTTGGGGACCTGGGTGAGGGCGCTGGTTCCCGGGCCCGAAACGGCCCCTCCAATAGATGGGCGACCCCAGTTGGGCGCCGCATAAGTGGAATTGGAGCGAGTTCGGCCGATCCAGTATCTCTGGGTTCGGAGTGCTTCCCGGGGGTGAAGAAGGGGCGTGGCTGAGGGACGCTGTTCATCATCACCGAGTTCCATGAGGACTTAACGCAACCCCTGTATTAAGCTACGTGGAGTTGGGCGTCTGGGAGCGGGCAGCCCGGCTCTTTGCACCTCCTTTGCTCCATTCTAGTATCCCCCTCCCCAGCTCAATTGGACTGGGGCTAGTGACCTACGAGGGCACACCGGCCCCTTTCCCCCACCGTGGGGTCTCGAGGGCCGGCGTTAGTCCACGCAGGAATGCCCGCTCACCACGCAGCCTCCGGGGATCTCGGCTCGGAAGAAACCCGGGACCCCCTCGGGGTACCCCGTAGAGGTCCTGTGTGGTCTAGGAGCGCGCAGAGGTGATCGCGCGGGTGGGGGAACTGCATCTCGGAATCAGATCTGGGCTTCCTAGCAGTGGGTCCTGGGGGTGGCCTTTTACCTCAGTCTCCTCATCTCTGCAACGGAACTGACCACTCTGCCTTGGGTTTAAGAGAATTCAGGGAGGGGACGACTGGCGCCCAAAGAGCTCAGGAAAGGTTGGTATTATTATTCCGGTTATGATTACGTGCGTGTGGGACCCGGGCCGGCGGCGCGAGGGGCCGGGAGCGTGGTCTTGGAGCCCGGGAGCCGCCGGCGCCGCGCGCCTTCCCTGTCCGGCACCGGCACTAGGGGCCGCGAACTCGCGCGGAGGAAGCTCCGCTCCTCTGGGAACCGCCGCTGCGTCCACCGCGACCGGGCCGAGAACCGGGTGCGGGTGAGCGCGTGGGAAAAGGGTGCTGGGAGCCACTTTACCGCCGGCGGCGCCTGGGCAAGGGTCTTGGGGCCATCGGGTGAAACCGAGATGCGCACAAGTGTCCCTGTCCTTCGCTCTGCGTCGCGGCTCCTGCCGCGGCCCCGGGCCCTGAGCCGGCAAACCAAGTCCAACCTGATGAGAATCACGGGCTCTCTCCGGCCTCAGGCTGGGCTGGAAATACATTCGGAGAGACAAGTTGCCAATTGATGTTACAAAGTAGCGTTTGCTTTTCCAAAGTCCTTGCGCACCGGCTGGGATTCCAGAAAAATCTACTTTCCTTAAGGCTGCAGGTTCCCAGACACACCAACCAGACAAAATTGCTGTTTTAAAGTGTCCCTTTTCCCCAAGAGCTCCAGGTAAACAGGAGAGAGAGAGAGAGAGTGAGAGAGAGAGAGAGAGAGAGAGTGTGTGTGTGTGTGTGTGTGTGTGTGTGTGTGTGTGTGTTCCCGTTCGCGCGCGCGCACGTGTGCGCGCATGGGCACGCGCGCGCGTGTGAAGGGATGGGGAACATTTTTTGTTTTATTCCAGAGGAGTAAAATCTGGTGACTTAATTCTGTCATGAGCTCTGAATTCTATCATTTCTAGGACTCGGTTTTCCTAAATGTTAAGTGGCCATTCAAAAAAAAAAAATTCCTTCCTAAAATACTTCCCAGAGATATTGTGGTGATAAAGCGATCTAATGGGTAGAAAGCACGTCGTTAAGAAAGGTGGTGTCATTTTAAACTGAGCCAACGGTGAAAGTCCCCATCAGCTTCTCTCCCTCTGCCAGGAGATTTAATCAGGGTCAGCTTAGAACTCTGACTGCTGAATGTGCTTTTCAAAGTAAGTTGTGGACTTTTCTTAATTAAAGCTCGCATTCCTTTTTCTCCCTCCCGGCCATCTAGAGGATTTTACTTTTGATTTAGAGGAGTGGCGGTTAGAAATGTCCGTGGGGAAGAGGCTAGGGACAGCAATTTTATTGGAAAGTGGAATTGGGAATTTTGTTTTGAAGATGCTATTTAGAGGGCAAGGGGTGGGGAGGGGGGTTGGAGGTTAAGGGGAGCTGTCCCATTCCTCCCTCCGAAAGCCACCCTTCCCCCTAACCTTGGGCAACTTTGACTTAGTTTTTCTCTTCCCACTTTTGCTTGACAGTTTTCACCACATGATTTGGGGGCTTATGGGTCTGCAAATTGTTTTCATTTTGTTTCTGGTGGTGAAAAGTAGTAGTATATTCACTCCCTTAGATAGGTCTGCAAAGAAAATGTTTGCCCTGTAGATTTCTCATAGAAAGGGAAGCTTTCTGACCCTTGTTTAAATTTGTACTGTCTTAGAAAAAAATCATCGCTGACTCTTCTGGCCCAAGGATTTAAGTGCTGATTTCTGGAACCCTTGAAACCACTGATCAATTTTTAATACCAATTGTAAGCTGATGTTCAACTGTGGATTTAAGACTCTGCAATTCCTCAGGGTTTGGAACAGAATCATTGTTCTTGGGAGGTTCCATAAATAGACCAGGGCACTGAAAAAAGGGAGTCTTCCTAAGATTTAAGACTTGGGCTGAGGTAGACGAAGCAAAGTGTCCTTGAGTTACTGGTTGAGGAATTGGCCCCGTGTAAAGAAGAGGGAAGGGTGGGGGGTGGGCTGAGATGCTGTCAGAGGTGAAGTAATGCTGTGAGAGGTGATGGTTGTCAGTCAGACAGGGGGCCTCTGGGAAGGTCACACAGGCCGGAAATCACTTTCCTGAAATCTGGGGCCAGGTGTACTTCATGATTCAGAAGATAGGTTTGTAGGGAGACAGAAACCCAGGGTCATCCATAGATATTCTTTGAGACACCCGAGCTGACTGTGGAATTGTGTCCATAATTGGACCCATAGCTCATTTTGCACGAAAGATGTCAGTATTCACAACAAGAAGTCCCCCAGTAGCCTCACTGCACTTTAGAGCAGTCTTGGTCCCCAGAGGAATTAAAAGCCAGGCGGCCAACCTTCGGATTGTCAGAGCTTTGGGGATTTTCAATTGCTGATTTGGAATTTGCAGCTTGGGGCAGTTGTCATGAGTAGGAAGAGGTTGTTAGTGAGCAGAGGTCCTTCTCGGCTCCCTCGGTGCACGCTTAACACAGGGAAAGATCCTTATACCTGGTCCTTCCTACACTTAGAGTACACAGACATTTTTTTGCCCTAAGCACACACCTCTTCCCCCCCAAATTAAAATTCCCCAATGCATGGGAGCTTCTTAGAAGTGATTTCAGCTTTTGGGAAGCCATTCTGTGAAACTGCCAGGCTCCTGGGTCTGTCCTAGTTCTCTGCTCCACACCCACAGCTCTGAACTCACGCTTGCAAACTTCATGACCTGCAGGCAAACACTGTTCTGTCCACGGTGTTTATAAAAAACTGAACAGTCTCCCCCAAACTGAGAGACTTCACATATAAAAATCGGAATTTCCAATTTCCCCTAATAAGGGTGTGGGTACTCTGCTGACCTTGGCACCAAAGCTATGAGGAGGTGTCACCCTGCCCCTGGATAAGGTGTTGATTGAGGGCTTCTCTTCCCTCCTTACCTGCCTGCCCCTTCCCCTTGGCCACTTGAATTTGCACCTCTGACCCTTCTTCCTTCATCTCACTTATCATTCATCCTTAGCTTCATCATAAGGGTGGCTAGAATCAGGCAGAGAAGAACCCAGAACTCTCAATTACATTAGCAGTTAGCACTTTCATGAGCAGGGGTTAAAACCAAAGCCTTTGGATGTATTAGATATTTCATACATCCATAGTCATGAGAAGCGAGGTTAATAAAAATGAATCTTTGGTATATTAATTGGAGTGAAAGGGAGTATTACTGAATTAATGGAATAAATGGAAAGTCTGATGGATAGAATATTTTTACAGCAATCTGCTTTGTTTAAAAGTCAGGTTTATTAATGTAATTTGCATACAGTAAAATTCACCCTTTTGAGGATAGAGTTTTAATTTTGATGAAGGCACATGGTCACATAAACACCAATACAATTGAAGTATAGAAAGAACATTTCCATCACTTCGCCCAAATCCCAGGGGCTCCTGTGTTGCCACTTCCCTTCCTCTATCTGCAACCCCTGGCAACCATGACTTTGTTCTCCATCCTTATGCGTATGTGTGTGTCAGTCGCTCAGTCGTGTCTGACTCTTTGCAACCCCATGGACCAGCTCACCAGGCACTTCTGTCCATGGAGTTCTCCTGGTGAGAATACTGGAGTGGATTGCCCTTCCCTTCTTCAGGGTATCTCCCCAACCCAGGGATGGAACATGGGTTTCCTGCATTGCACGCAATTCTTTACCATCTGAGCCACCAGGGAAGCCTCTCCATCCTTATAATTTGCCTTCTTTATAGTTCCATAAACATGGGATAGTGCAGTATGCAACTTTTGAATCTTATTTCACTTACCACAATGCATGTAATATTTACCTATATGTCAGTAGTCTATTCCTTTTTCTTCTTTTTATTTTAAAATTGAGGTATATTTGATTTACAGTATAAGTTTCAAGCATATAACATAGTGATTCAAAATTTTAAAAGTTATTCTTCATTCATAGTTATTATAAACTATTGGCTCTATTCTCTGTGCTTCATAATATATCCTTGTAGCTTTTATATTCTTATACATAATAGTTTGTACCTCTTAATCCCCTACCCTTATCTTGACCCTCTACGTTTCGCTTTACCCACTAGTAATCACTAATTTGTTTTCTGTATTTGTGAATCTCTTTTTTTGTTATATTCACTTGTATTTTTTAGATTATGCATGTAAGTGATAATCTATAGTATTTATCTTTCTCTGATTTATTTCACTAAGCATAATACCCTTCAGGTCCAGCCAAGTTATTACAAATAGAAAAATTTTGTTCTTTTTATGACTGAATAGTATTCCATTGTATATATACACTGCATTTTCTTTATCCGTAAATCTGTTGATGGACACAAGTTGCTTTCATATCTTTGCTATTGTAAAAAATGCTGCTTTGATCATGAGAGTATGTTATCTTTTTGAATAAGTATTTTTGTTTTCTTCAGATGTATGCCCATGAATGGAATATCTGGATTTTATGGTAGTTCTATTTTCAGGTTTTTGAGGACCCTCCATACTGTTTTCCACAACAGCTACACCAATTTACATTCCCAGCAATAGTTTACAAGGGTTCCCTTAATCGTCAAATCAAAATCGCAATATCACCTCACCTTTGTTAAATGGCTATAATCACAAGTAGTCTATTCCTTTTTAATACTCCGTAATCCTGTGAATGGATACAGAGCCATTGTTTATTCATTTCCTAGTTGAAGGACGTTTGGGTTACTTTCATTTGGGGGGTATTATGAAAAACGACACTACGTTGTTTGCTTGCTAAGTCATGTGCAACTCTTTTGCAACCCCATGGACTGTAACCTACCAGGCTCCTCTGTCTATGGGGCAAGAATACTGGAGAGGTTTGCCATTTCCTTTTCCATGAAAAATGTCACTATAAATATTCACAAACAGGTTCATATATAAATATATTTTCATTTCTTTTAGGTAAATACCTAGGACTGGAATTGCTAGGTGGTATGATAACTGTTCACATAATTTTATCAGAAATTGCAAACTTTTCAAACATGGAAGCAATATGCATTCCCACCAACAAGAGTGCCAGTTGTTCTGTATCTTGGGGACCACTTAATGTGATCCCTTTTGTCTAGTTTGATTTTGTGTAGCAGTTCTAATAGGTGTGTAGTAGTATACCTTTCAAGTTTTAACTTTTATCCTATGACTTATGATGTTGAATATTCTTTCTTGTTTCTTACCGTTTCTTATATCTTATTTGGCGCATGTCTTTTTCAAATCCTTTGCCTATTTTTTTTATTGGTTGTTATTTTGATATTATTGATCTTTGAGGGTACTTTATATAGTACTTTATATAGTATGGGGTGGATACAAGTTTCTTTTCAGATGTGTGTTTATATGATTTCTCCCAGTATGGATCTCTGGAAGAGCAAAGGATTTTTAAACGAAGTTTGGTTTGTTAATTTTTTTCTCTTAGTAATTACACTTTTGGTGTCATATCTAAACATCTTTACCTAAGATTTATAAGGACACTCCAGATGCCTCTAGTGATGTTTGGGTATTTTATATCCCTGCTTATTTTTCATCTTTCTGTTCTGTCAGTTATGGAGAAAAGTGTTGAAGTCTCCATCTCAAAGTGTTGAAGTGTGTGAGTTTGTCTAGTTTTCATTTCAGTCCTGTCAGCTTTTTCTTTATGTGTTTGAAACACTGTTTTAGGTACATACACACTTAGAATTATAATGAATTCTTGGTGAACTGACTTCTTTCTTATTATGTAATATCTCTCTTTATTCTTGGAAACATTCCTTATTCTGAAGTCTGTTTCATGTGATATTAATACAGCTACCTCAGCTTACTTTTGATTAGAGTTTTCATTGTAGTATCTTTTCTTGTTTTTTTAAAAATCAATCTATATTATTTTATGTGGATTGTTTATAGACAGTATATAGTTAGGGTTTGCCTGTTTATCCAGTCTGATAATCTCTGTCTTTTAATAATTGTATTTAGACCACTTATATTTAATGAGATTATTGATACATTTATATTAAAATCTGTCATCTTGCTTTTTTGCTCTAGGCACCATCTGTTCTCTCCTCCTTTTTCTGCCTGTTTTCATTCTGAGTATATTCTTTATGATTCCATTTTATCTCTGTATTGGTTCATTATTGGCTCATTATTTATGCCTCTTTAAAATTTAGCCATTGCCCTACAAGATATATCTTTAATTAATCAAAGCCTACATTCAAATTATATCAAACCGCTTTATATGCTATGTAAGAACCTTAAAACAATATATCCCCAGCATTTTTTCCTCTACATATAATAATCCTTTCCAGGGCTTCTGAGGTAGCTCTTGCGGTAAAGAATTCACCTTTCAATGCAGGAGACATAAGAGATGTTGGTTCGATCTCTGGGTTGGGAAGATCCCCTGGAGAAGGGCATGGCAACACTCTCCATTATTCTTGCCTGGAGAATCCCGTGGACAAGCTACAGTCCATAGGGTTGCCAAGAATTGACACGACTGAAGTGACTTAGCACGCGCTAAGTCACATCGGTTGTGTTCGACTCTGTGACCCCATGGACTGTACCCCACCAGGCTCCTCTCTCCATGGGATTCTCCAGGGCATGGAGTGTATTGCCATGCCCGTCTCCAGGGGATCTTCCTGACCGAGGGATTGAACACATGTCTCTTGCGTCTCCTGTATTGGCAGGCAGCTTCTTTATCACTAGCACCACCTGGGAAGTGACTTAGTAGATAGGATCCTTTTCAGGTACATTCACTTATACCCTGGGCAATGGCTAAGGGAATTTTTCACTTAGAGATTATTTGTGTATACTTTGAAGAAGGATACCAATTATGTTTAATTGGCTTGCCTTTGTTTCTGAGTGGATACTTCTAATATCTTTGAAACTGTTTTCTCTTTAGGACTTAATTCTCTGTCCTACCTGTGTGCTGAGCTGAACGAAAGTGTTTCTATGCCTTAGGGATTTAGAAATCACTGCCTTTAAGGAGAGGACAAAGGTAAAATACAACCCAGCCAAAGTCTGAGTTAGCAAAATTTCCAAGAGAATAGTTATAGCTGTCTCTGAGAGTGACTCCTTGTTTTCTGCAGTGTGTACATTTCTGTTTTCTATTTAATAATGCTCTTAGTGGCATATTCACAGTTGCAAATGTCTGGAACCCTCAAGGACTTGATGTAGAAGACCATGTCATCCCTATATAATTTTTTTTGCTATTGAAGTATAGTTGACATATAGTATTATTTTCAGGTATACAACATAGTGATTGGACATTTATATACATTATGAGTTAATCACCATGAAAAGTCTGATCATTTATCACTGTTATTGCAGTAGTATTGACTATATTCCTTATATTGTATGTTACATTCCCCTGACTTATTTATTTTATAGGTGGAAGTTTGTACCTCTTAATCGCTTTCCATAAAATATTTTTTCTTTCTCCCTTCACACCCTTCATGTTGTTGGCAACATGGGGAGCTATCGTTTATGAATTGATTAAGGATGCCCAGTATCGTGGAAGCATTAGCTTAGTTTTGAGCGTCTGTTCTGCCAGTTCCTGATTGAACTGGTCAGAAGCCTCTGGCATTAGCAGCAGAAACAAATCAGCTAAGGGATCGGGATCTTAGGACCCTTAAGCTATATTAAGGGACCAGGTTTCTAAAAGTCTGAAGTTGCCAGTTCAAGGGTTCTGGTACTTGACATTGATGTCTGGCTTCAGGGTACAACTGGGACACAGGGACTCTAATTACTTTATGTGTTTCTATCTCCATGCTCATGTTATTTTTAGGTTCCAGTGGGGCATGCATGCATAGTCGCTCAGTTGTGTCCGACTCTGTGACTGTATGGACTGTAGCCTGCCGTCCATGAGATTATCCTGGCGAGAATACTGGAGTGGGTTGCCATCTCTTTTCCAGGCGATTCATCCTGACCAAGGGGCTGAACCCTCATCTTTTGCATCTCCTGCATTAGCAGGTGGATTCTTTACCACTGCACCACCTGGGAAGCCCCAGATTCCAGGGAGGAAGAATCCTTTATCCTTGGCTGAACTTTAGAATCATCCTAGATGCTTTAAAAATGGCTAAATAACCTCCAGACGCTACACCTAATGGATTGAACCAAGATCTTTGTTGCAGTGGAGTAGAGGTGGGCAAAGAAGCAGTGTTAATCATTTTCATCTTTAAAAAGCTTTTCAGGTGATTCTCAGGTATAGCCAGGAGTGAGAATAGCCCCAGCCCTGGTCTAGAAGAGATTAAGATGATCCGACAGACAGTTCCACCATATTGTACTCAAGGGAGAAAGGCATTTCTCCCAGAGAAAGATTGAAGAACTGTTACAAAAGGAGGTAGGATGCTGGATGTGTGTGCAGCAAAAATTAGAGGAAGGACAGCTCTTCTGAGCTTATTTTGTAGGACTGTGAGACTGTATTATTGAAAAAAATGGGCATGAGCCACTTAACACAGTGCCTTCATTTCCAGATAGTTTAACATATCAGAAATTTACTTTCTCCCAGTTTTGGAGCCAGAAGTCCAAACTCAAATCCAAACAAGGCTGTGCTCCCTCCACAGATTCCAGGGGGCTGGGGGGTTCCTCTTTTGCCTCTTTCAGCTTCTGATGGCTTCTGGCTTCTTTGGCTGTGACTGCAGCCCTCCCATCTCTGCCTCCAGCTTCCCATAGCCTTCTCTGCACATCTTTTCCCTTTGAGCCTTGTAAGGATGCTGGTCATTGATTTAAGGCCCACTCTTATCCAGAATGACCTCATCCCAAGATCTTTAACTCAATTAAATCTGAAAAGACTCTGTTTCCCAATAAGACCACATCCATAGGTTCTAAGGGGACCAGTCTTTTGGAGGCCACCATTCAGCCCATTACACATGGTAATAGTCACATGAGTAAAAGGTCAATAAATCATAGCCAGGGACTTCCCTGGTGGTCCAGCCATTAAGACTTAGCCTTCCAGTGCAGGGGTTGTTGCTTCAGTCCCTGGTCAGGGAACTGAGATCCCACATGCTGCAGGGCCAAAAAGCCAAAACATAAAACAGAAGCAATATTGTAACAAATTCAATAAAGACTTTTAAAATGGTCCATATCAAGAAAAATCTTAAAAAAATAATCATAGCCATTATTATATGTATAGTTATCAAAGCCATGGAGAAGAAGAATCATCCCCAAAATATAATAGAAATTACACATAAATGTTCCTTAAATGATGGAGACTAATGTAAAAAATAAAAAGCGTTAGAAGAACAGTGGATTTGATGACATCAGGGAATAGGAAAAGCTCCTAGAGTGTACCGTGGTATCCATTTATAATCAACCTAAACCGAGAGCCAGTGGTTTATATTCTGAGACATCCCTTGATGTACTTCATGCTTAAATACAGCTTACACCTAATTCCATTTGGCTTAGTTTCATAATACTCTTGATACTGTCTTAAACAACCCTTCTCCCTCTGGGGTCTCAGAGCCATCGGAAACATCCAGAGCGGCTTCCATGCCTCCCTGAAGTTCATTTTCGCCCCCCAACTCTGCAGTTGACTCTTTTCATCTTTCTTGCTCAATCGGTCCCTCTGGCCCCTTAATTATAATGTTGGCTTTCCACCGCATTTCCTCACTGTCTCTGTGGACTCCGATGCTGTAGAAATAGGGATATAACACTGCCCACTTTGGCACATGGGGGTAGATGAGCGGTCCTTTGAGGCAATAAGGGATTCTCTTATTCTCAAAATAAACAGAGGAACTTTAAGACAAGCACCCCACCCCCAGGATCCCCATGGAACAGAAGGCTGGCTTTGTTCTTATCATGGAATTCCAGCTTAGTGATGATTTTAAGCTGAAATTTAAAAATTAAAAACTCACACCTTAAACAGGAGGTGGCACTGGAAACATGGTTTTGTTTTCAGTGGAAACAGTGAGGTTGTGTTTGAGGCCCTGAGACAAGGTTTCTGCACCTGCCCAGTAGAAATGATCTCAGTGTCAAATGATTCAGTTCATTTGTCATGACGCCTTTAGTTGCATATGCTGAAAAAAAAAAAACCCAGCTTATACAAATGGTACCAAAGCCAAAAAATAAAAATACATAAATAAAATGGGGGTTGTTTAAAAACGTCTTAGGTTAAGTAACTTAAAAAAACTCAGAGAGGCTTCAGGCATGGCTGCATCCAGAGATCTGTTAATGTCACTAGACTCTGTTTCTTTCCATCTGTCTCCTCTGTTTTCTGTGTTGGCTTCATTTCTGAGTGGTCATCATTGTCACCAGCAGCTCAAAGTTTACATTCTGTCCACACAGTACACCCCAATGAGAATTAAGTGGCTTCCTAAATGATTGTAGAGAAGGTTGATGGTGCGAATCTCTTGGTGCTCACTGGAGTCCCTGGCCCAACCCTTACCCAGCCACTGTGATGGGAGGGGATGGAGTCTCTGATTCATCAGGTCTGGAACACACCAGTGCAGGAGCCTCAGGTCAACTGCACCCAAAATACTAGGAAAGAGAGTGCTGAAGTGTCCAAAGACAAATCAGGCTGTGTCAGATGAAACGGAATGGATGTTAGGCAGGCAGGACCCTATCCAGCCAACCAAAGAACTAAAGGAAACCAAAGGCCAATTGTATGTCTGCTTCTCAGAGGTATAGTTAAAGCCACTGGGGCAGCCCATGGCAAGGTCAGCTTGCTTCTTCTTTTGCCATTGCTGCAAACGGCATTATTTGATTCCCGATCATTTCCCCTGTGTGATCTTCTAAGTCAAGGACATCCAACTCCAAACACACCTTTTGTTCTGGGGAATCTTCTCTGTTTTCTGTCTGCTTTGCCTCTCTTCCTTTCATTCATTCTTTCCCCCATCAAACATTCCTCCATAGCAGCGCTGTTTACAATAACCAACACTTTGGAAGCAACCTAAGTGTCCATCGACAGAGGAATGGATCAAGAAGACATGGTGCATATATGCAGAGGAATATTACTCAACCACAGAAAAGGATGAAATCGTGCCAATTGCACCAACATGGATGGACCCAGAGATCAGCATACTGAGTGAAGTAAGTCAGGCAGGGAAAGACAAATACCATATGCTATCATATCTTAAAAAATGACAGAGATGAACTAGTTTATAAAACAGAGACAGACTCACAAAGCAGACTTTTCTTCTCTGCTTTCAAACTCGGCACTGTCATCTGTCGTGCTGATTTTCCCTGCTATGGGCCAGTCATCTCCCCAGCTATGGCCTAGCTCTTAGAGACCTCCCTCAAGTGTTGGTGACTGGAGGTGTCTGCCAGCAATGGCTTGACTGGGAGGTTTCCTATGAGTCCTGAGGTCCACTCCTCTGCTTACAGAAACAGGAAGCCTGTCAACGTCATCTTCTGACTCCTCCTCAGTGATCCAGGAGTCCTTTTTCTTTTATTGTGGTGTTGCTGAGTTACAGTCTCATGTTAATTTCAGGTGTACAGCAATGATTCACTTATATTCATTCATTTTTAGATTCTTTTCTCATTTTACATTATCACAGAATGCTGAATAGAGTTCCTTGTGCTACACAGTAGGTTCTTGTTGGTTATCTGTCTTACGGATATCTTATAAGAATGTATGTATTTTCATCCCAAGCTCCTGATTTATCCCTCCCCACGCCCCCAGTACTTACCCTTCAGTAACTATAAGTTTGTATTCTGTGTCTGTAGGTCTGTTTCTGTTGTGTAAATGTTTGTTTCTTTCACTGTTAAAATTTAGATTCCACATATGAGTGATATCATACGATATTTTTCTTTCTCTGTCTTACTTACTTCACCTAGTATGGTAATCTCCAAGTCCATCTGTATCACTGCAAATGGCATTATTTCATTCCTTTTTATGACTGAGTAATATTCCATTATGTGTGTGTGTGTGTGTGTGTGTGTGTGTGTATACACACCACATCTTTATCCATTTCTCTGTGGTTAGGCATTTAAGTTGCTTCCATGTCTTGGCTATGGTGAACCTAAGAGCACATAAGAACATGAGAGTGCAACAAACTTAAGAGCACAAGTATCTTTGTGAACAAGAGTCCCAGATCTGAGGAATTTTTGGGGGGAGGGATGGGGGAGGGGGTGGTGCTGTGTGGCATGGCTTGCAGGATCTTAGTTCCCCAATCAGGAATTAAATCTAGGCCCTTGGCAGTGAAAACGTGGAATCCTATCCACTGGACCACCGTGGAATTTCCAATCTGGGGAATTTTATTCTCTTCCTCCAAACACATGTGTTACCAAATACACATGTTACTCAGTTTCTTATCCAATTACTGTGACTCCTGTAGAGACAGTCCTTACTTTGATAACCCAGGGGGAAGCCCACAGTGTCCTCCATCCTCAACATACACCGACTGTGTCTTGCTTAGGAACATCCTCCATTCAGACTCTTCCTGACTATCAGTGAGATCATGTTGTCCTCTTCTCAAAACCCTCTAGAAACTCCCATCATATTTAGAGCTAAAGCCACAGTGCATTCCATGATCTACAAGGTGCTACATGAACTACATGACCCCCAGCATCCTTCTGACCTCATCTCAACCCCAATGCCCTTACATAGGCACTTTGTTCCAGTCCCATGGGCTGCCTTGCTGGTTCTCACCATCACTAGGCTCCCACCTCAGGGCCTTTGCACATGCCTGCTGTTGGGTAGCATCTAGATATCCCCTGGAACCATTTCCTTTGTCTGTGCCATCTGCTCTTCTTCACTGTGGGACTTTCTGTTTCCCTTTTCTATTGTGCTTTTGTTTTTTCACTTATCACCACCTGATAACCCATAAATTTCATGTACTTGGGTTTTGTTTTTTCTTTTGGCTGCACTGGGTCTTTGTTGTGACATATATGGGCTTGGCTTTCTCTAGTTGCAGCCTGTGGACTTTTCTTGTTGCGGTGCAAAGGCTTCTAGTTGCGCGTGGGCTTCTCATTGTGTTGACTTCTCTTGTTGTGGAACACAGGCTCTAGAGCATCCAGGCTCACTAGTTTTATCTTGTAGGCTCTCTGGTTGCCCCCAAGGCATGTGGGATCTTAGTTCCCAAACCTAGACTTGAACCCATGTCCCCTGCAGTGGAAGGCGGATTCTTAACCACTGGGCCACTAGGGAAGTCCCTCACTTATTTGTTTAGCCATCTTCCTCTCCCCTAGAATTTAAGCCCTGTGAAAACAGAATTTCTCTTCTATTTTGTTCACTTCTGTATGTGTCTGTTTTGCTCATTAACCTCAGTGCCTGGCACATATGAGGCCCTTACTACTTGGTGAATGAACAAATGAATACATGACTTAATTCTCTCTTTGGCTTCTCATACTATCTGCTGTTACCTGAACTCATCTCTTTCGGTCTTGGTTGCACAGAAAAATGGGTAGGTACGTTTGATGAGCTGAAAACCTCTAGATAGCCACCATTTTATCAAGGGTCGCCAACTGAGAATCAAATCCACCACGGTCCTTTCTCTGCATCAGTCACTCCAGGAGGTTGTCCCTTAGCTTGGAGGTAAGAATGTTCATAATAGTGTGATGCTCAAAGGAGCTGGCCAGGTGCAATGTTTTCAAGTCACTGAATTTATTTCTAAATGCCCATCCTTCTCTGTATTCTCTGCCTCTTCCTTTCAGGGGAGAGAAAGGAGGGGCCCCTGCTTTGCAGATAATAGTTTCTCAGAAATGTACACATGAAACAAATCAACTTAAAACAGAGACCAGAATTTCACTGTAAACAGTGGAAAGCATCCTTGATTAGGGCTTTCTCTTAACAACTGAGTAAATTACTGCAAGAGTGGAAAGTGGCTGCAGACGGGTACAAGATATCTTGTGGGGTTGATGGAATTATACCAAAATTAGTATCAGTTATGGCTTGATCCAGGTGCTCAGTTATGACAGCAGAATCTTTTTTTCCCTTTGGTTCTTAGCGTTGCCTATTATGGTGTTGACTTCGTTTTTAGGTTCCATGTGGTGGGTCTTGGCTGTCCTAAGCTCCCACCCTTGCAGAGTCAAGGTTGACTATCCTTTACCCAATATCCGATGAACCCAGGAAAGGTCATACTCTGTCTCCTTGGCGACGTTTGGTTCATGAGCACTTCTGAACCAGTCAACTTGGTCTCTAAAAGACAATGTGCTCTAATGATCCTGTCTGGGGGCTGTGGGAGGAGTTTGCGAGGACTGTCAGTGGGGTGCAGAGGAAAATTGGGGTGCTGTTACCAGAAAAAGGGTGTGTGATTGGGGCCATTCAAAAACCCAATAGATATTCCTATGTCTCCAAATTCCAGAGTGTAAGCTACATGGGTAGGGAAGACAGAGAAAAGTCATGCAAACAAATTGTCTTTCCTGCTCAGAAATCTATCTGAGTTTCGTGTGTATGAACAGGAGGCAGTGCCGAAGATGTGTTTTCCTAACTGAGTTTGTGTCATACTCGCCTGAACCAGTGATAAGCAAGCATCATTTATCATTTGTCTGTCAACCCCGCCGTCTCTTCCGTATCAGAGGCAAAAAGATGCAAGATATGGACCTGAGTACTGCGTGGAGAGACAAAGGCAGGACCCAGACAGAGCTTAGTTCAGTATGTTAGCACCTCAGCCTCACCTGAGAACTCCTAATTGAGCGCAAGGCTTGGGGTTCACACCAGCCTGAATCAAATTTCTGCTCTGTTGTATATACGTGTGTGTGTGTGTGTATGTGTGTGTGTGTGTGTGTATGTGTGCTTATTGGCTCAGTTGTGTCCAACACTTTGTTACCCCATGGACTATAGCCCCCCAGGCTCCTCTGTTCATGGGGATTCTCCAGGCAAGCATACTGGAGTGGGTTGCCATATCCTCCTCCAGGGAATCTTCCCAACCCAGGGATCGACCCAGGTCTCCTGTACTGCAGGCAGATTCCTTTACCATCTGAACCACTAGGGAAACCCTAGTGTAGAAATTGGCGTTATTTAATCCCATGGACACTCAGGTTCTGATCTATGCAGTAGGGCCCGGAAAACACATCTCATGGAGTTATTGTAAAAAATTCCAATGGGCTGTTGTATGTATTTTTTAAAAATCTTTTGGCTGGCAAAGCTTGTGGGATATAGTTCCCTGACCAGGGATCAATCAAATCCTTGCTCACTGGCCTTGGCAGCGTGGAGTCTTAACCATTGGATGCCCAGGAAAGTCCCTGGGCTATTGAGTATCTGACTTTTCTTTTCTATTTGCCTACATTCCAGCCACACTCCCCATCCTACTCTGTACCCTGGGAGGCTGACCTCTGCAGGGAACACTTCCTGTGCCTGCTGCTTGCCATCTAGAGTTGCCCAGTGGGGGTGCTTGTAGGAGGTCAGAGAGTAGGAAGAGAGGCTGGAATATTTCTTCCCTACCTGCTCCCTGTGCCTCTGTCCTCCGTGACCCTGACTCCTCTCTGGAGTCCTCTGTCCAAGGCTCCTGCTCTCACTGGGGTCAGGAACACTTCCTTCTCCTCCTGCCTCTTTATTTTAATTTATATTTATTTTATTGAAGTATAGTTCATTTGCAATGTTGTGTTAATTTCTCATATACAGCAGAGTGATTCAATAATATATATGTATGTGTGTATACATTCTTTTTCACATTCTTTTCTATTATACTTTATCATAGGGTTTTGAATATAATTCCCTGGGGTCCACAGTAGGATCTTGCTGTTTACATATTGGATGTATAATAGTGCTAATCCCAGCCTTCCAATCCATCCCTTCCCATCCCCCTTCCACCTTGGCAGCCACAAGCCTGCTTGCTATGGCTGTGAGTCTGTTTCTGTTTTGCAGATAAGTTCATTTGTGCCTTATTTTGAATTCCACGTGTAAGTGATAATCATACGGTATTTGTCTTTCTCTTGCTGACCTGCTTCACTTAATACGATCATCACTAGGTCTGCCCACGTTGCTTTAAATGGCATGATTTCATTCTTTCCTATGGCTGTGTAATATTCCATTGCATATGTGTACCACATCTTCTTTATCCATTCATTTGTTGATGGACATTTGGGTGTTTTGCATGTCTTGCCTATTGTGAGGAGTGCTGCTGTGAGCACAGGGGTGCATGGGTCTTTTTAGACTAGAGTTTTGTCTGCGTTTGTGGCCAGGAGTGGGATTGCTGGGTCATACAGCAACTCTATTTTCAGTTTCCTATAGGAACCTCCATACTGCTTGCTATAGTGCCCCCTTGTCACTTTAGATGATACTTACATTCCCCCATGTCTTATCTTAGGAGCCAAAATTACTTTCTTATTTCCTCCTTAAGTAGTCCCTTCTTAAAGGCACTTGAACCATCTGCACTAGATGCTATTTCCTCCTGATGGACACATACGCAAGTAAAACTCACACATATAGTGGAAAAGAGTTGGATGCCTGTTGTTACTCTGTGTAAACAAGCTTAAACCTATAGACAAGTTGTAAGAACAAGTGCCTAGAGCTTTGATCCCCTGAGCTGTCTCAGAGTGTCTGACCAAATACATGCTTACCACCTTTGAATAGTTGCTGAGTGTTTTCTTACAAACAAAGACTCTCTCTTCTAGAACCAAAGTATATCTTGGAGATCAGGAATAAACATTGCTGCCTGACTACTGTACTGTCCTCAGACCCTAACTCAGCATCCTTTATTGTCTCAGTAATATCCTTCATGTCATGGGACTTTGTTTTCCTTCATTCTTTTCCTGAATTTCTTGACCTTAAGAGTTTTGAAGATTTCAGGCTGCTTATTTGTGGCTTGTATCTCGATTTAGGTTTGTCTGATGTCTTTCCATGCTTAGATCCTGATTAAGTACCTTTGGCAGGAGTGTCCCAGAAGGGATGCTCTGCTCTCACCATTTTGCATTGGATCAGGTAGAATATTATTTAAATCTGTCACAATATTAATGGTGCTCACTTGATTGCTTGGTGAAGGTGCTGCTTGCCAAGCTTCTCTACAGTGAAACTACCCTTAGTTGCTTTAAAATTAAAAAATATTCTATGAAAAGAGGTTCAGGGACAATGTAAATGTTTCTTATTAGAATTTCAGTATTTCATTGATGAATTTATTAACAGAATGGATTCATGGATTTCATCTGTACTCTGTGGCTTATATTTCATTACTATTACTGGTTATTTTGATGCTTAGAGTATCTTCAGTTTGGCAGTGGGAATCATTTTATATGACTTCTATGTCCTTTTGTTGTGTCCTGTGTCCTCAGTGTTCTTTAAGCATTTTCTTTCTTTCTAAATACAAGAACTTCCAGGCTTATCTTGTAGTTTCACTGTCCCACTCCTAAAATCAGCTCAGTTCCTTTTAGTGAGAGATTGGTGCTTAGAAACCAAAGTTTAGGCTCTAGATGTGCTCATTGCTACTTGGGTTCTCTAATCAGAAAATAGTGGTATAGTAACATCTCTGTCTCAAAAACCACGAGTTCACACGGATATCTCAATGCACAACAATGCAAGGTTCATATAGGCTTGTCCGTATTTTTTTCTTTGTAACTCCTGTCTCATCTCTCTATACAGGTTCATCCCTCTGCTGTCTTCACCTCGGTCATCTCAGATTCACCGCCTGGTGTTGACTGCCCCCTGGCCCCACTAAGGCTATGATACCCAAGCTCCCCATCCCAGGTGGCTGCTCTTCCAGCCAATCAGCCTCTGACACCCAGCTCTGGGCCCCTACATCCTTCCCTATATCCTGCATCAGGACACTCCTGATGGTGTTGGTCTGAGTTATTCTGAAAGCGGAAGAATCAGTTTGTACTCTTATTTGGATTCAACCGTATCATCTTCTTGGAAAATGTCTGTACATTTTAAACCAAAGGAGTGTGCCGCAAGCACTCTGTGTCAAGGTGTCCATCTCTGACCAAAGATGACTATGGACCACATCACACTGGACAGCTGCCTTGTTTCAGACACTCCTCCACAGGATAAAGAAGGAGTTTGTGATAAGCATCAGTGATTACCAAGATACCAGGTGTAGGGGATCCTAAACAAACTCAATTAAAACATCTTTGCTTTTGCAGTACCTAAAAGAGGGTATTTTTATGCAAATAAACACTGCTCTTTTTTCCCTAATCAGTGAGCAGTGTTCTCAAAGGAGCTTTTATGTGACAAATATACTTATTCATATATGTATGTATGCATGTATAAACTTATTTACTCCTCACAGTGACCCCAGGAGATGAGTACAATCCTTATATCTGTGAGCACCAAAGTCTTAGTGATTCAAGTAAACCAAGAAATCGGGATTTTAGAAAACTATGAAGGGGCCCAGGTTTCCAGTTTTGGCAACATTTCAAAATATGTTAAATGCGCTTTGATTTAAACAGTCTACGCTATGGCCTCAGGTTATCCAATTGTCCATTCCTGCCTTTGACCACTGAACTTTGGTAGGAAGGGTGAGGGACTAGAACTGGCCCCGTTGGGATGCAGTCTTGTGTAGCGACATCAGTTACATTGGAATACTGAAGTTCCAGTCCACATGGTTGAAATTAGGAGAAGACCCCTTCTCAGAAGAAGCAATGTGTTGGTACCAGAAGAAGGGAGAGAAGGGGTGTTAGGCAGACCAAATTAATGTCCCTTGAAATAGGATCCAGGTGCACTTGGCAGAGATGGGAGGAATGAGTAAAGATGTTGGATGAGAGACAGAGAGAGAGGGAGCTTGAAGGGGAGTGCTGGCTTTATCGAATGAGGATGGTTTTCTAATACTCCCATGGCTGAACTGATGTCTGGGAAGAATTTTGCTGCTTTTTCTTTAAATACTTCAATCAGGGTTTCTCAACCCTACTGACATTTTGGGCCAGATAATTCTTTGTTGGGGAGATATCCTGTGTAGGACTAGATGCCAGTGTCACCCAACTATCCGTGTAGTGACAACTAACAGTGTTTCCAGACATTGCCAAATGTCTCCTGGGGGAAAACAGCCCTCATTGGGAAACATGAGTTTAAACAATGCCCACTGTGTATAAAGGACTTCCTGCACCGTAATATTATTTTTAAATTTTTTTTACTTGGAAATAATTTCAGACTTTAAGAAAAGTTGCAAAATCTTACAAAGAATCCCATATACCTTTCACCTAAATTTCCCTAAATTAACATTTTACCACGTTTGCTTTAGCATTCTTTTTCTGTTTATGTCTCTCTCTAAATACTTTATTTTGTTTATTTATTTTTATTTTTTTGACCATGCTGTGTGGCATGAAGGATCTTAGTTTCCCGACCACGGATCAAACCTATACCTCCTGCAGTGGAAGCACAGAGTTTTAACCACTCAACTGCCAGGAAAGCCCCCTCTCTGTATATATTTTAAATGTATATAAGTGTATATATTTTTTCTAAACTAATTATATTCATGATTGCTTGCACATGACTCCTTTTCTTGTATATTTCCTTGAAGCAAGGGCTTTCATTTATTGCTTTACAGTGATCAAAATCAAGAATAGAACTGTCTTTACAGTACTGTTACCTCTACACACTTTATTCAGATGTTGCTTGTCGTCCCATCATATCATTTATAGCAAAAGGAGAGCTAAGGTTTTCATGGTTTGGAATGCAATCCAGGATTCTACCTGCACTGTCAACTTCTTTCTGTGTTTTTAAATCGCAAACAGTTCCTCAGCCTTTGTTTGTCCTTCATCATCCTGAAGAGTGCAGGCCAGTTTTTTTCATAGAATGTCTCTCCATTTGATCCGTATTGATTTTGAAGTCATAGCTGTATTCCGTTTGAATAGATCTGGCCCTCTGGACACTGGGTTCTGAGTTTGGATGATTATATATTTGGTGTCATCTTGGTATGAATCAGACGTCACCCGCAACTCCTGAAGGACCCATTCTCTCCTTTAATGTCCTGGTTAGCACAGCAGAGGTCTTCCAAGGGGGCTCTGTGGTGAACAGTCCGCCTGCCTGTGCAGGAGAGACAAGTTTGATCTCTGGGTTGGGAAGATCCCCTGAAGAAGGAAACGGCAGCCCACTCCAGTATTCCTGACTGGGAAATCCCATGGTCAGAGGAGCCTGGCAGGCTACAGTCCATGGGCTCGCAGAAGAGTCAGATACAACTTAGCGACTGAACAGTAACGACAATAATATGGCAGAAGACCCCAGAAGCCTACTCATAGGAAATCCCTTCTCCCGCCTCCTCCAATCCAGCTATTTCTGGGGTGGTCTGACCTCAAGGCTGCTTTGTTTCTTTTGCTCCCACCTCCTTACAGAATTCTGTTGCTGGGAGTCTCTTAGAGACAGACATTCGGAGGCACAGCTGGCTCTGTGGCTTGGGTCCCACACTCCCTCCAGCTGCGGGGAAAGGATCCTACACTCCACTTTCCTGGCACAGCAGAGTTCGGGTTGTGAGTTGTTTTTTTTTTTTGTTTTTTTTTTAAACTAGTTTTGGTAGTTCTGCTAGTAAAGAATCCACCTGCATTGCAGGAGATCCTGGTTTGATTCCTGGATTGGGGAGATCCACTGGAGAAGGGATAGGCTCCCACTCCAGTATTCTTGGGCTTCCCTGGTGGCTCAGCTGGTAAAGAATCCACCAGCAATGTGGGAGACCTGGGTTCGATCCCTGGGTTGGGAAGATCCCCTGGAGAAGAGAACAGCTACCCACTCCAGTATTCTGGCCTGGAGAATTCCATGGACTGTATAGTCCATGAAGTTGCAGAGAGTCAGACACAACTGAGTGACTTTCCTTTTAAAAATGTAATCTTAATTAATTAATTAATTTTTGACTGTGCTTGGTCTTCATTGCTGCCTGGGCTTTGCTGGAGGTGAGGCTTTGCTGGAGTTGTGGTGTGCGAGCTTCTCACTGTGACGGCCTCTCTTGTTGTGGAGCGCAGGCTTTAGGGTGCCTGGGCTTCAGCAGTTGTGGCCCCCATGCTCTAGAACGCAGGCTCCGTAGCTGTGGTGCATGGGCTCAGTTTCTCCAGGCATGTGGGATCCTCCCGGACCAAGGATTGAACCCACGTCTCCTGCATTGGCAGGCAGACTCTTCACCACGGAACCACCAGGGAAGCCCCCAGGTTGTGAATTTATGAGGATGTTCAGAAAGGTGAGGGGACCACGGGAGACCCTGTGCTCCTGCTGGGAGCAGTTGTTGTGATATGCTGCTGGGTCCAGCTCCGCTCCAGTCTGAGAAGCCTGACACACGACTGTACCCAGGTGTCACCTGGTATACAAGCCCCTCGTCACAGACTTCTGTTCAGTGACAGTTGAAGGGGAAAAATGTTCAGCTCCCTGCTTTTCCCCACTGCCTTTGCTGCCCAGGCATAAGCCGCCTTGCCTGGTGTTCCCGCTGCTCCTGGAGAAAGTGTTTACACACTTCGGTTGCTCACACCCTCAGGACATATATGTTAGTTTTCAGACACCAGGGAATCTAAACCCATATTTAGGGAAAAAAATAAAGTTCCCATCTCTATGAGTCATCGTCCTGTTACTACATCCATTTGCCTAACTACATAAAACACTGGACATCTTCATTGGGTTAAAGGTGACGTCACAGTTTTCTCGAGGAACTTAGGGTCCTTGGTGTGGAAGGGTACAGCTGAAAGCATGAAACACATATACACACATGCAACATCACACACACACACAAACACAGACTCATTTTGGAGGATTTTTGGAAAGAAAGGAGGTATGCCCAAGAGGTGTATTTGAATCCCCATCTTCAAAGGCAGAAAATTGCTCATAACTTTTAAATCAGTATTTTCTCATTTGCAGTTTATATTCTGTGATTCTCAACAATTCTTGTCATCGTTAGCATCATCCGTGCTTCCATTTACTTAATGACGGTCTTTCTCTATATCACATCTTTTAATCTGAGCTTTGCCCTAAGCGGTACTTTCCACGAAAGTCACTGTTTTACGTGCTAATTGTGTTTTTCCCCCAAAGAGTAAAATACATAACTGCTAATATGTTTAAAAGTCCTTTTGCCTTTACCCCAATTTATCTCAGACTCCAAACCTTGGCAGATGCTGGCCTACAGGGTGGCAGCAGCAGCTGGCAATAGGCAGCTTTGATAACTGTTGCTTTTTTTCCCCATGATCTGAATTTTCTGATTGCATCCACCATTGTATAACTTGGAACCAGGGCTTCAGGACCAGGTGGAAGAATGATTTCCTAATATTCCAAGAGAGTGAGTTTGAAAGCAAAAAAAAAGAAGTCTTCTTTGTCACCATAGACACACAGTGGAATGCTTGATTGCAGAACATGGAATCATAAGTGATGAGTTACCATAATACCAGGAGGTTCTCTCATTAAACTGTGATCAGTTTGGAGGCTCCTCAGTTGGGTGTTGAATTGTTCCAGACGTGGTTCTCATCCATATATGCAGTATCGAAGACTGTGTTTCTCAACTATAAACATATATGCTCTTTTCAAATAAGTCTAAAAACCCAGAGGTTTTTCTCCACTCCTTCTCTCAGAGGGATATACCGTTCTTTAAGACTCCTCTTCCATTAATGAATTATTTTTTAAAATGTATCTCTTTGGCTGCACCAGGTCTTAGTTGCAACATGAAGAATCTTTTATCTTTGTTGAGGCGTGTGGAATCCGCTTCTCTGACCAGGGATCGAACCCGAGCCCCTTGCATTGGGAGCACAGAATCTTAGCCACTGGACCACCAGGGGAGTCCCCAAGACGTCTCCTTTCATTGCCTGATGTTCCTTCCCGCCAATGCTGAAGATGAGGCTAGGAGCAGCCATCTCAATTGAGTGAATGGAGCTCTTCCTTGAGTAGGAGGAACTGAAACTGAACAGACGAGAGACAATGAAGTGTCTTGATGGGGTTTGAGTCCCTGGGTTATTTCCTGTTTTCTTCAAGACTTGATTCCTGCACCTGGGTGATGACCCTGGGGATGCTTCCACCAAGCCCCTGTACTGGTCTGCCCTCAGGCCCA
The DNA here is from genome assembly GCF_023091745.1 of Budorcas taxicolor. Classification (NCBI taxonomy): domain Eukaryota; kingdom Metazoa; phylum Chordata; class Mammalia; order Artiodactyla; family Bovidae; genus Budorcas; species Budorcas taxicolor. The sequence goes on along the minus strand of NC_068926.1, from coordinate 48,969,781 downwards.
TCCCTGTTTCTTGCAGCTCACTTCTGCATCCCTGGGAACTGGACCTCCCAGGTTGCCTAAACACCTACGTCCATTAGGAGGCAACGAAAAGGGCCCTAGAAAGATTGAAGGTGCGAAGCCGAAGAATTCCTTTCCTTCTCTTGCTTTGCTTCTCTCACTGCCTGTGGCTCCGGGCTGGGTCTTCTCAGTGACTCTGGTGGCCACGAGGTCGCCCCACCCTTGTGTCCTGTTTGGCGCATTGGGCCTGGCCCTGGTCTCAGGGACACCACTCCCTGCACTGACCCTCCGTCGCTGGGGCTGGCGATGGTTCCTGGGGCGGCTGATAGCTGGCTGCCTCGCCATCTGTCTTTGGCTTCTGAGCTTTTGCATCCCTGTGTCATGAAGTCTTTGTGGTCCAATCCTAGTGTCAAAATAACTCCAGCAGTTTCTGTTTTTCCAACTGGATCCTGACAAAATCACCTTTTTTTTCTTCCTCACTCAGGTTCAAGTTCGCTTTCTGCTTCTTGCAACTGAAAGAAGCCTAACCAAAGAGAGTGTAAGGAAATATATTTCCTTAGGTGAGGCCCTTGGACATGGCCTGTCTTCTTCAGGTTCCAGCCCTTCCCCACTCCCAGTCTGAGTTTGTGTCCGTGAAAGGGAGGTCGGTCATCCTGCCAGTGCCCACACGGAGCTGATGTGCGAAGTGGAGTTGTTTTGTTTTTCTGCTGCCTCTGCTAGAATGTAAGCTGCCCAAGAGCCACGGGTTTTGTTGTTTTCATCTACGCTTAATCCTCGGTGCCTGGAGCAGGGCTGGGTACATAATAGTGTCGACTGAAAAAAATATACACAACCTAAAACTTAAGAATTGTGTTTTATTGGGTGGACTTGCTGAAGACTCAACCCCAGCATACAAACTCAGAGAGCTCTGAAGGACTCCTCCAAGGAGGTAAGAGAGGAGCCGGGATGTGTAGTTTTCCCAACAAAAACCAAAAAGTCAGAAAGTGGAAAGATTACTGTTAGTTAAAGAAAAACAGACATCTCAAGTTAATGAATTTAGTGCTTTGTATTGGAAGATACCAGAGAAGGCAATGGCAACCCACTCCAGTACTCTTGCTTGGAAAATCCCATGGATGGAGGATCCTGGTAGGCTGCAGTCCATGGGGTCGCTAAGTTGGACACGAACTTTTCGCTTTCATGCATTGGAGAAAGAAATGGCAACCCACTCCAGTGTTCTTGCCTGGAGAATCCCAGGGACAGGGGAGCCTGGTGGGCTGCCCTCTATTAGCAGTGGGAGGATACAAGAGCCTGGGCTCATTGAAATCCTTTCTTTGATATGCATCTCAGTTATCCCAGGCCCATATGCTGCTTTTCTTTGTCCTGAATACCCCCCAGGGTGCTCTGTCAACATCCTTTGTTTACTCTTGGGGCAGGCTACATTCTTCATTCACAGCAGACTTCTTATACAAACCTGTTAATTAGGGCTTTCCTATGGCTCAGTGCTAAATAATTCACCTGCCAGTGCTGGAGACACCGGAGACTTGGATTCAACCATTGGGTCAGGAACATCCCCTGAAGGGGGGAAGTGGCAACCCACTCCAGTATTCTTGCCTGGAGAATCCCATGGACAGAGAGAGGAGCCTGGTGGGCTACAGTCCATGGGATCCCAAAGACTTGGACATGACTGAGGACGCACCCACATTAACCGAACGCCTAGAAAGGCAGCGAAATCAACTTTAATATAATACATGGAAGCGAATAGATGCTCTCAGAGTACATTACACATGGTAGGTCTGCATATTCTGGGTGTGTGTGGGGTGTGTGTGTGTGTTGGCTTGCATTGTAAAATATACTTCTTACAAAAGATCTTAAGAAAAAAGTTTCAAAGCCAAGGATCAAGACTTCAGGGCAGGTCCTTGCATGTAAACAGTAAGGAGTTGTATAAATCTAGCATGCAGTCTCTCCTGAATTTTTCTCCATCAGCATCACGAGTCTCCTTTTTCATCGAGGCCCCCAGCACCTCTCTGGCATTAGCGTGCCTCTCTCCCCAGTGTATACCCTGCTTTCCGACTTGTCCAGTTGACTTTAATTCTGCAATCTAGGTTAGTGTTCCTGCAGAAGTGCTTGTTTGTTCACCAGTTTAAGATTTTGAAAACAAAAGCTTTTAGTGATAATGAAGAAAAGTCACAACGTATGTAGATTTTCTGTCTTGCCTTGAATGCAAACTATCATTCCCTTTGCCCAGAGCTTTTCCATTAATTGGGAAAAAAATATCTGCCCACCCTGGGGGGCAGAAAAATTGTATTTATTTTAGAGCTTGCTCCATATGGAATTTTGAAACACTGGGGGACTACTTGAGGAAGCACCCTGTCTCTCTCTCTCTCTCTTTTTAAAAATAAAAACAGGACCAAGACTTCCCTGGTGATCCAGTGGTTAAGACTCTGAACTCCCAGTGCAGAGAGTACAGTTTCAATCCCTGGTCAGAGAACTAAGCTTTCACATGCTGCAGGGCAACTAAGCCTGAGTACTGCAATTGCGTACTGAGCCTGTGTGATCTGGAGTCCACGAGAGGCAACGAAGATCCCAAGGGCTGCAGCTAAGACCCAGCTCAGCCAAATAAGTAAAACAAAAATAAAATGTCAAAAAAAAAAAAAGACTCAGGGGGCACAGGTTTAATCCCTGGTCATGGAACTAAGATCGCACATGCCACACAGTGCAGATAAATAAATACTAAAGTAAAATAAAATAAAAATCTATCTGTTACCTCATCTTTATCCTGGATTTACCTTTAAGGAAAAAAAACCAAACCAGGATTGATTGCTTTTTCATCTTTAAGAATTTTCGTATGCTGCTGAAAGACGATAGAAACTTGAACTTGTTTTTGTTTGGGGATAACATCTTTTCAGAAGTGGGGCTCATTCATAACCTTACAGGCCTCTTATTGTCTTTGTTTTCCCACCTGCTAAGGTCAGAGATAATTCCTGACCATGAGGAATGAACTTTCTGGTGACGATTCAACCTCCCTCAGAATAAACACGAGCATCTATCTTTTGCATCCTCCCCATCACTTCCCTGGGTTTTAATTGCTGCTCTCTCGAAAAGCGCAATTCTTATTAAATTATTCATGCTGGTATAATGTTTATGTGATCAGAGTAATTATTATAATTATGCATTGTGAATTTTCATAATTAATTACCTCACTCAGTTTTCATTTGGCACAGAATCTTTCCAGAGGGAATCAGATGATCAGATCTCCTGGGGAATTAGGATGAAATAGAGGAGGCAACCTATCTCTGGTTTTGCTAAGTAGCAGCAATTTCAGGCATTCACCTTGAGAAATGGAGTATTTCCTGCAAGAGATGCAGGTTCGATCCCTGGGTCAGGAAGATCCCCTGGAGGAGGGCATGGCAACCCATTCCAGTAGTCTTGCCTGGGAAATCTCATGGACAGAGGAGCCTGGTGGGCTATAGTCCATTGGGTGACAAAGAATCAGGCAGGACTGAGGTGGCTCAGCATGACTTAGCTGTGGCAGATCAGTGAACAAGGATGTCATGGTTATCAGGGACTGCAGCCCTCCAGTGTGAGTTCGTGAGCTCTGGGGCCACTCATGAAGAAAAAGAATACCTGCTACCTGGCAGCCATCAGACTGCAGCCACTCCCTACGGTGAACCCCATAGGAAGTTCAGGATGTGAACACACAGGGTACTGGCCCCAGATTGCTGAGGTGCATGTGAAAGGGGTGATATCAGTGAGCCCAGACTCTTGCATCTTCTCGTACATAGAAAATTGCTAAATTCTTTAACTTGGGATATTTGACTTTCTTTAATTAACAATAATCTTTTGATGTTCAGATTAATTGCCGTTTGCTGTAAAACTTCCATATAACCTGTCTCCTCACTCTGCCTTCTTGGAACACTTCTTTTAGGGTCACTTGAGATGTTGCCTTCTGGACTTCAAGTCCTAAAAATTCCCACCTAATAAAACATAACTCTCAACTTTTAGATTGTGAGTATTTATTAAATCAACAACCTCCAAGAATGGGGGTGGGGGGAGTGGGAAGTGTCATGAAGAGATGTAGAAGGAATGGAACAAAAATCCCAACTCTTTATTACTCGAGAACCCCCTGTATTCTACCAGGATATCTTTGGACAACTCACACTGCACAAGATATCCTGGTAGAACAGCAGGATTCAGGGGAATGGCCACATGACTCATGTCCCATGATGCTCTTGACCAATACTGGTCCCTGGAATGCTCTTCTCACCCAGATCTACTAAAAGCACCTAACAATAGTCAACAACAGCGAAACCACCCCCCAGGACTCCTGGGAGACATTGCTAAGGACATAGTCTTCAGCTAGTTTTCCTTCTGTTTTGGAAAGAGTATGAAATGCAAGTAGCTGGGGGAGATGGCTAGCAGCATCCTGAGCATGGAGAGACATTGGATGTTTGCCAGTTGCTCCTGTGAAATATTTAACATTAATACCCCAGTTCCTTCACTTTGGGCTTGTATCTGTGGAACCAGCATTTGCTGTGCTTGCTCAGTCGTTCAGTCATGTCTCCACCCTATAGACTGTAGCCTGCCAGGCTTCTCTGTCCATGGGCTTTTCTAGACAAGAATACTGGAGTGGATTGCCGTTTCCTCCTCCAGAAGGTCTTCCTGACCCAGGGATTGAACCTGAGTCTCCTATGTCTCCTGCATTGGCAGGCGGATTCTTTACCGCTCAGCCACCTGGAAAGCCCCAATATTTGCTGTGAACCCCAAATCAGTCTCTCATAGAGCTCTTCCCAAAGACCTTTCACCTCTGTTAGTTCATCTCAGCCTCAAAATGACTTGAGAGGAATTTAACCCTCGTCCTTCCCATGTGAGAGATAAGGTCCCTGAGATGCATAAATGTCACAGAGAAAATAAACAGTGGCTACATTGAGCTCCTAATATCCAAGGCTGTCTCTGCAACAGCCTACCCTCTTCCACTCTCCACTGCCCCCTTCCACTCTCCACTAGGTGTGATCCAAACCTTTATCTGACTGGCAGGTATTTTCCTCCAGTCTTATGGAGGAAGCACAGACTTCCTCCTGTGCTTATGAGTTCCCTCAAGGAATTTTTCAGTTTTAAGCACCACCTTGGTTAGCTCAAGTCCACCGACCTGTCTGTCTTTATCCATACAGATATTGCACTTTTCAGATCTTAGTTATTTGTCCATTTTTCTGTCTGTACCCTCCAATCTATGATTTCTTGAAGACAAGGACCTTGCCTTGTTAATGTCCACACCTCTAGGATGCTGTCGAGTAAGATTCTGATGCATAATAAGTGAGGTACCTCTTAGAAGAATGCAAAAGCATTGCTTTCCCCTGTCCCTCTCATTGTCTCCCTTTCTTCCTTGTGTTCAAACTTGTCTCTCTCATTTGTTTCTTATATTTATTGCAGGAGCATCATATTTTAGAGAGTATTTGATGATTTGATCTGCAGAGCTTATGTTCTGAAACCTGAACCCAAGAGAGAACCCACTGGGGCAGATCCAGTATTTAGACCAGAGTTTTAAGTTCAGGTGTGTTCAGGAGTGAATTCAAAGTTCATGAATGTGCTTTGAGCTGCAAGTAAAAGTGGCTTTAATATGATCTGGTGCAAAGTCCAATAGTAGAGAAGTGCCCACATTAATTGAGTCTGTGGCTTCTTTCTAAAAACACATTTTGTTCTGTTTTATTTTTTGACCGTGCCCCATGACATGTGGGATCTTAGTTCCCCAACCAGGGATTGAACCCACACCCTGTGCAGTGGAAGTGCAGAGTGTTAACAGCTGGACCACCAGGGAAGTCCCTCTTCTGTGGCTTCTTGTTGCCCTGGATGGTCAGCATCTTCTGGTCTCTCCCACATCATTGTCAGGACTGGCTTCATCCTCAAATTTGTTGGTCTTCACAGTCCCGGGATGGTTGCCTATAGCATTTCAGGGTGCATAATTTATTACTATTTTTTGGCTGTGGGGAGAAATTGGCTTTTCAGAATTTTCTTTCAAAAATGGGAGAGAACCATCACAGAAGTCCCCTCTCTTCTTGTTTGTTCATATTTAAAACTCAGCGCCACTTCCTAGACAGTCACAGGGAAGGGAATCAGATTCTCTTAGGCAGATCAGAACCTACCGCTGAACCTAAGCAGGTTCATGGCTGTGACGGTGGCAGAGCAGAAAGTGAATAAAAATCAGGAGTAGGCAAGGAATTCATTTTTTTCTTGAAACGGACTCATTTCTTGAATTTAGCAAACAGACTTCTAGAATCTCAGGGTTTAATATGGAATTATTTCTTCAAATAGGCATTAAAATAAGTTGATAACAATGAAAGTAAAAGATATTTATCTGTGCGACATTTTCGGAGTCAGTGGATTGAGTCCAGACTTTCCAACTTGCATATTTCACCGAAACTCATCCTGTGATCTTTGGATGGAATGAAGCCCATGTTTTTACAGACGTGGGAGATACAAGTATAATTCTGCCAACTAGCTTTTTTCTTCTCCTAACGGCAGTGGGCCTATAGTTTTTTCCTGTTTAAACTTTCATGATTCTATAGGAAGAGTCAAGAGCTTGTTTTCCAGGGTTGAACTGGCCAACTTTTCACTTGGCACTGCCTTGAAATGAAGAGCAACAAATAGAGTAAATAACTGTGGTGTGAGAGATAATAAAATATTGACTTCTTGCCTCTGGTTAATTTTCTCTGTTATGAACATGAGGCAGAGGTTAGGCTAGACGCGATGGCCCCCTGTTGACTTGGGGCCAGTCTCTGTGAATATTATAGGTTTGTAAACTCAGAAGGGCTTTAGTGTGGAGCCAGATTTATTTAAAGTCATAAATGGATTATTGGATTATTCCTTGGCCATGCCTCTAAGTCATTTATGGCCTCCTGCATGGCTTCAAGTCTTTAATAAGCTTCACCTCCCTGGGGTAGTGACTGTCTTGCCTTAATTAATGCTGAATCTCCCCCCATGATGTTTCTTCTGCATTGGGTTAACATTTAACTGTGGAAGCTGGCTAAGGAGGCACCCTGGGTTTGAACTGAGAAGATGGGAAAGTAATTCTTAGTGCTCTGCAGAGATGTCCTTTCAGAGAGCTTGAAGATATCAACAGATGAGAACATTTTTTGTTTTTAAGGTTCAGTATCTATCTGAACTTTTTTCTTCTGACACAGGATGCTGAGGGAAAGCTCTCTTGAGTGTAATGCTTTGTTTTAATGTAATTTATTTTTAAATGTCAAAACTTAAATTATTTATTTGGCTGTGCTGGGTCTTAGTTGCAGTATGCAGGATCTTTTTTTATTAAGAACAATGTTTATTTATTTATTTTTGGCTGTGCTGGGTCTTTGTTGCTGCTCAGGCTCTAGTTGTGGCGAGTGGGAGTTACTTTCTACTTGCAGAGGCTTCTCTTATTGTGGAGCATGGCCTCTCGAGCATCCAGGCTTCAGTAGTCGTGGTGCACGGGCTTAGTTGCTCTGTAACATATGGGATCTTCCCAGATCAGGGATCGAACCCGTGTCTCCTGCATTGGCAGGCAGATTCTTTACCACTGAGCCACCAGGGAAGTCCTGGCATGTGAACTCTTTAGTTGCGCCATGTGGGATCTAGTTATTTGATCAGGGACTGAACCTGGCCCCCTGCATTGGGAATGTGGAGTCTTAGCCACTTGACCACCATCGAAGTCCCTGTTTGAATTTTAAAACCTGATCCTTAAACAGAGTTTAATAGTGGTGCTGGAGTTGAGGGCTGGGCAAGATGGGGAGATGTCAGACCAAGGGTTAAAACTTCGAGCTTTATACGAGGAAGAAGTTCTGGAATCTGATATACAGAGTGATGACTGTAGTTGACAATCCTGTGTTGCATACTTGAGTGCTGCTGAGAGAATAGACCTTAAATGGTCTCATTCCAAAAAATACAGTAGTTATGTCAGGTGGTGGAGATACCAGCTAACCTTACTGTGGTGGTCATCGTTTCACAAAACATACCTGGATCAAATCACCACATTGAACCCCTTACACTTACAGTGTTATATGCTCATTATGTCTCAATGCTGCTGCTGCTAAGTCGCTTCAGTCGTGTCCGACTCTGTGCGACCCCAGAGACTGCAGTCCACAGGCTCCCCCGTCCCTGGGATTCTCCAGGGAAGAACACTGGAGTGGGTGCTGAGAAAAAAGTAAAACATCATCCTATACCCTGGGCCTGATCCTGGTGTCCAGAGACACCAAACTTGGAAACAAATTATAGGCCCCTGCTCGACCACGCTGCAACTCAAAATTAAAACAGTACTTAGCCATAAAACGAATGAGAGACACAGTTCGGCAAAATACTTATTTCCTCATGATTCTGACTTCAATACCAAATGCTTTAAATTATGTTCCCCCTTACTTTAGGTTCCCTGGTCTGCTTGCACTTGAAATAACTGCCTGTACTTTCATGCATTGGAGAAGGAAATGGCAACCCACTCCAGTGTTCTTGCCTTGAGAATCCCAGGGACCGGGGAGCCTGATGGGCTGCCGTCTATGGGGTCGCACAGAGTCGGATACAACTGAAGTGACTTAGCAGCAGCAGCAGCAGCAGCAGCAGCAGGGTAATCTAATGTTTCATTTAGCTGTGAGTGTAGTTTTTAAATTTTTTTACTGAAGTACAGTTGGTTTATAATACCATATTAGTTTCAGGAGTGCAGCAAAGTGATTCAGTTATACATACATATGCATATATATATTACATTATTATTATATATATATATTTTCAGATTCTGTTCCCTATAGGTTATTACAAAAAATTGAGTATAGTTCCCTGTGCTATACAGTGGGTCTTTGTTGTTTATCTGTTTTGTATATAGTAGCATGCATGTTGGGAAGACCCTCTGGAGGAGGGAATGGAAACTCACTGCAGTATTCTTGCCTGGAGAAGCCCATGGACAGAGCCTGGGGGACTGCAGTCCACTGAGTGGCATAGAGTCAGACATGACTGAAATGACTTGGCATGCACGCAAAGCAGGCATGTTAATCCCAACCCCTTAATTTATCCTTCCACTCTCCTTCCCCTATAGTCAACATAAATTTGTTTTATATTTTTGTGAGTCTATTTCTGCTTTGTAAGTAAGTTCATTTGTGTCATTCTTTTAGATTCCACGTATCAGAGATACCATATGATATTGATCTTTATCTGACTTACTTCACTTAGTACAGTAATCTCTGGGTCCATCCATGTGGCTGCAGTCCGTGCAGTCTTTAAGGTTACAAAGCATTTTTACATTTTTCTCCCGATTTATCTTCTAAACAACTCGAGTGGGTGTCTCCACTTCTGCCCAAATCTCCGTTTAGGATGTTGTCAGAGAGAGCCTTTAAGAATGCACACCAAATCATGCTGTTCCCATGCTTCACCCCTCCTGTGGCTCCCTGTTGCTCTGAAGATCAGCTCCAGGTTTCCTGTGTGGTCTGGTTTCTGTCTAACCTCCCCGACCTCAACCCCTGTCCCTCCCCCCTCCCCCTAGCCCTGAGCCATCGTGCTTTGTTTAATCTGCCAGATTTTCTTCCTACCTTCTGTTTCTCCAGGACAATTTGTTATTCTGATGTTTGTGTATTTCTTGATCCGTTTTCATTTTTATTTTGAAATAATTATAGAGTCACACAAAGTTTCAAAGTTGTGAAATCTAGTACAAAGAGCCCCTGTGTACCAGCTTTCCCCAGTGGTTACATCTTGCATAACATCAGGACCAGGAAATTGACATTAATAGGGTGCCTGCGCACCGAATCTCAGGTGTGCATTCCTGCAGCTGCCAGGATATGGAAGATACTGAATTCTGCCATCGCTGCAAAGGTTCACATCTTTTGAGACTTCCCTGGCGGTCCAGTGGCTAAGACTCCATGCTCCCAATTCAGAGGGCCCGAGGTTTGATCCCTGGTCAGGGGAGTAGATCCCACATGCCGAAATTTAAGAGTTCACATGCCAAAACTTAAGAGTTTGCATGCCACATTTAAGACCCAGTGCAACCGAAGAAATAAACTAATTTTTAAAATGAGCTTAATTCCTTTAAAAACAATGAAAGAGTCACACCTTTCTCCCACCTTTCCTAACCCCTGGCAGCTACTCATCTGTTCATCGTCTTCTCATTTTGTCATTATGAGAATATGATACAAATAGAATCATATAACATGTGACCATTTGAGATTCACTCTTTCACTACTCATCCTTTTTATTTATTCTTTTTAAATTAATTTTTTTAAAAAATTGTGGCTGTGCTGGGTCTTTATTGAAGTGCACGGGCTTCTCTAGTTGTGGCGTGTGGCCTTAGTTGTCCCATGGCATGTGGGGTCTTCCCCGATCAGGAATTGAACCCCTGCCTCCTGCATTGGCAGATGGGTTCTTAACCACTGAACCACCAGGGAAGTGGTTATTTCCCAGGGAACTCCCTATTTATTCTTAATTTTAATCATGTAAATAATAAAGGAAGCCCTTCCCTTGGGCTTTCAACACTGCAGATAAGGGTAAAGCCCTCTTGGACACACACCTACTCACAAATGGGACCTCATCTCACTTCTTCAGGGAACTTTTTTCCCCAGGCAGGAGGGGACCAGGGCCCCTGTTTGAGCACCAGGAACACACCCTCACAGGACTTACCCAGAGTGCACACGTGTCAGTGTATACTGCCCTGTTTAACTTGAAGCTCTGTGGGAACAGGGGTTGGATCAGTGTGATTTACTGTTATTTCCCTTGTGTGGGGTTGGGTTTATTGTAAGCATGGCCTTTAATGCTGAGAACAACTGCACAAACATTTGTGGGATGAATGAGAGAAATTCCTCGTGGTGATTAATGATGGTGTTAATAATGAAGTCCACATATCCTGACTTGGTCCTATGTCCAGTGTTTCCCTTTAACTATCACTGGAGGTCTTTGACTGTTTTCTGAAAACTCAGAATTGTTTGTGCTGGAGATGTTTATTGGTCATGAGATTCACCATGCTTCTGACTCTTTGCCGGGGCCTCTATGCGTCCTCAGAGCCTGATGTGGGGACAGCCACGTTTCATACCATGTGATTTTCATTCTTCTACCTGAAGCCACAACTGGTTTGATGACAAGAAACACCTGATCCCAGGGCAGTGAATGGATATTTGGGTGCTAGGCTTGAAAAGATGAGCTGGTCCAGCCAGACTATCCATCTGGGTTAAGTAATGCCTACAGAATTGGGCAGTTAGGGGAGGAGTAGCAGCTGAGATGCTTTTAAGTAGAACGAGATGATGGTGCAAGCATAGAGAAACCAGATGTCAGAGTGTGTGTGTGAGAGAGAGAGAGAGAGAGAGAAAGAGAGAGAGGTTGACAAGAGAGACAGAGACACACAGAGAAAAACAGATATGTAGGGAAGTGGTTATTGCTTCTTCTAAGAAGTGAGGGAAGATGCAATTTCTTGTTCTTTAATTGAAGTATAGTTGAGTTACAATGTCATATTAATTTCTGCTGTACAGCAAAGGGACTTACTTATACACACATATACATTCTTTTTTTTAATTTTCTTTTCCATTATGGTTTAATCATAGGTTACTGAAAGATGCAGCTTCTTAAGCAGAGGCAACATTTGGTAAAGGGTTGCAGAGCAACAGACAAATGTGTGTAGTTGGGTTATATTCATGTAGAACATGACCTGAAGATCCGTGAAATCTCCCAGCCACATTCCCAGAGCTGACTGGAGCCCAGGACCTCCCTTTGGGTCTTTACTCCAACGGATGTAGTTTCCGATGTGGCTGAAATCCTTGGATTTCTGTGAAGCCCTATGGATATTCCCCACCACGTGACTGGGGGTGGGTTCACATAACCCTAGGGTATTAGCACGGAGTTGGGTATGCAAAAGCCAAATCTCAGTGGGCCAGAAGTTTGGTGCCTGGAGACCCAGAACAGGAAGTGAGTGTCAGGTTAGATTAATATGACAGTGTCTAGAGTGAAGGAAAGCGCTTCCCAGGTTGCACTAGTGGTAAAGAACCCATCTGCCAATTCAGGAGACATAAGAGACATGGGTTCGATCCTTGGCATGGGAAGATCCCCTGGAGCAGGGTATGGCAACCCACTCCAGTATTCTTGCCTGGAGAATCCCATGGACAGAGGAGCCTGGTGGGCTACAGTCCATGGGGTCACAAAGAGTCGGATACGACTGAAATGACTTAACACATACACACAGTGTACGAAATACCCAACTCAGGAGGGTAAGAGTATGAGTAAGCTTTCAGGCAAATTCATGAATAATGGATTACTAAGGAGATCGGACAAGATTTAGTCAAGGTCCGTGGGTTGGTTGCAATAACTGTTCATTGTGACTGGACTTCTCTTGAAGCCTTCTGAGAAGTCCCCCACTGTTTTTCTTTTTTAAACTTTAACATCATTTTATTTAGGAGTATTTTAAATTCCAGTGTCTATTATCTTGTTAGTTACACAGTCTTTTACTATTTTATTACTTAAACTAAAAGTTACAGCATTCATTCTTTTTATTTAGTTATGTTTTAATTGGAGGATAATTGCTTTACAATGTTGTATTGGTTTCTGCTGTACAACTCAAATCAGTCATAACTCTGCATATATCCCCTCCCTCTTGAGCCTCCCTCCTGCCCACCCCATTCCCATCCCTCTGGGTCATCACAAAGCACCAGGCTGGACTCCTTGTGTTTTCAGAGATAAGCCTCTGAGGTCAAAAAATTGGGAAATCTCACCTTTACCTCACTAGGTTCTTGGTGACCACAGAGGGAGGAGGATGCGAGAGTGTTGGCTCAGATTTTGGCTTCAACAGCTCATCTTCCTTGAACCTGGGACCTTCCGGAAGGTCAAGAGCTCACTGTTTTCCTTCTTGGAGAAGAGTCTATGATGAGAAGGACAGAGAAGTCCCTACCAGCATGTCCTCATGTGTCTTGTGTTCTTTCTCTTTTGGACAGAATTTTTAAAGTAGAGTTCTGAGAGTCATACTTTGGGATGTTTACCTGGGTTATAGTGACATCTTTTCACTGAGAGTCCTACACCTGGGAGAGAGAATGGAGCACCTCCATTTCTGGTCCCCAATCCATCCAAACAAGCAGGTGTGAACATCTGTGTCCGGGTGGATTACGAAGATGCTCCTGTCTTAGAAATCTGGGATTTGGGTGGATACCAGACTTGATTTAGAATGTGTGTGTGAGTGTGTGAAGTCGCTCAGTCATGTCCGACTCTTTGCAACCCTGTGGACTGTAGCCTGCCAGGCTCCTCTGTCCATGGGATTCTCCAGGCAAGAGTACTGGAATGGAGGGATGCTAATATCCAGACTCAGGGACCGTGGAAGATGGAAGAGGTTGCAGATGGGGCTGGAGCTTGAAAACAGAGAGCATGGAGAGAAACAGCCAGAGTCAAGGATGAAATGGAGATGGAAACAGAGCAGAACAGAGAGACCAGAGCCAGTCGTGGCTTGTCCAGCTGATTTCCACATCCTTACCTCTGGTTCCTGCCACGCTTCTATGTTGGGGTCCACAGATGACCCTTAAAACAAGTCTCCCAGGACTTCCTTGTGGTTCAGTGGCTAAGACTCTGCATGCTGGTGCTGCAACTAAGATACGTTGCAGCTAAATAAAGATGAAAAGATAATCTGCCTAAGCAAAAACATGGAGAAGGAAATGGCAACCCACTCCAGTGTTGCCTGGAGAATCCCATGGACAGAGGAGCCTGGCAGGCTACAGTCCATGGGGTCACAAGAGTGGGACATGACTTAGTGACTAAACTACCACCACCACCAAGGAAAAGCAGGGTACTGAGCACACACACACCATCACCTAAGGGGTGGGCAGACTGCCTAAGCCACCCCTCTGGCCCGACCCCTCAGCACACCCTTACCTTTACTGCATATAAGGAACCAGCTCCCCCACTTAGGGAATGAGGGAGTAAGGGAACCTGTTATTTGTTCTTGTTCCCCACTGTGCAGCAGGAGTCCCAATAAAGCCTTGCCTAGAAAAAAAAACATGTCTCCCTGTTTTAAGAGTCCCTTGACTTGCATCCAGAGACTTTTAAAACATTTTTCTTATTCTTTGACCAGCCTGTCCAGTGTGCTTCTCTTTTCTGCTGGCCCCAGTATCCTCAAGATGTTGTCATGCTTCTGCCCCTGGGAACCATATTTCTCCCAGAGCCTGGGTATTTGCCATATTTTTTTCCTATTTTTTGGCAGGATCTTATTTCCCTGACCAGGGATCAAACCCATGCCCCCTGCAGTGAAAGCATGGAGTCCCAACCACTGGCCACCAGGGAAGTCCCTTGCCTTGATTTTCAAAGAACTGGCCATCAGTTAAAAGATGATGAGTTTCCCACGTGGCTCAGTGGTAAAGAATCCACCTCCAAATTCTAGAGATCGTCCCCAGGAGATGTAGGCTTGATCCCTGGATCAGGAAGATCCCCTAGAGGAAGAAATAACAACCTGCTCTAGTATTCTTGCCTGGAGAATCCCATGAACAGAGGAGCCTGGCAGGCTATAATCCATAGGGTCATGGCAAAGAGAAGGACACAACTGAAATGACTTAGCATGCATATATATATATATACAAACATACATATAAAACACATTATATGAGATTGCATAATACACATGCTGTATACATGTGCACACACACACACTTATGTGTGTATGTATGTGTGTATGCATATATTATATATAAGTTTTATACCTACTATATTTTGCAAAGCAAAGAAGAAAAAGAAAATGAAAGGGGGAAAAAAATCTATTCTTCTCAGAGGGGAAAAGAATTTGATTCAAAGACGCTTGCTAGGAAATGAAAGACACGACTTGAGTGTTTCATGGTATCATTACTGTCACTTAAAGTAACGTCTCCACCAGGGGGCTTCCCTGGTGGTTCAGGTGGTAAAGAATCTGTCTACAGTGTGAGAGACCCAGGTTCAGTCCCTGGGTCGGGAAGGTCCCCTGGAGAAGGGAATGGCTACCCATTCCACTATTCTTGCCTGGATAGCCCCATGACCAGAGGAGCCCTGGGCTACAGCCCATGGGGTTGCAAAGTGTTGGACACGACTGAGCATGCACGCAAGCCTGTATAAGATGGTAGTATCTATAGTTTAAATCTATTTGATTTCACATACCTCCATCACCACCGAAAGAGAAAAGAAAATCACGAGGATCAGAGGAAAGGGGTCCATTTAATTCACCTTGATTTGGTAAACAAATGTAGAATAGACCCAGCAGAGGATGCCCAGTCTGAATGGTGCCCACTGAGGTGGCTAACCAATGAGTAAGTGATGGCACTTGGGCGTGTCAAAGACTCACCCATCTTTGAACCTGACATTGATGTCGTGGGACCTAGCGAAATGCCTGTCAGAGGAGTCTGGGAGAAAACTCTGTGTTTCCCTCCTTCCCAAAGTGGCCCCTCAGATTTTTCATGGTGGAAGTTCAGGGGCCTGTATTCTGAGAGTAAAACAACACAGAGATCCGATGATTCTGACCCTGACTTCCAACGTTTTCTTCCTTCGGGAAGAGACGGCAAGCAATCATAGTCATACCTGCTGCAAAATGTCAAGCTGGTCTCTAAAAATGACTCCCGGCTGTGTAGTCATTGGACAATCTAAGCATGATTGTTCATCCTGTTACTGATAAGCAGAAAGGGGCCCATCATTTCATGGCAAATAGATGGGGAAAAAGTGGAAGCAGTGACAGATTTTATATTTCTGGGCTCCAAAATCACTGCAGACAGTGACAGGAACCATGAAATTAAAAGACTCTTGCTCCTTGGAAGCAAAGCTATGATAAACCTAGACAGTGTATTAAAAAACAAAGACATCACTTTCCCAACAAAGATCCATCTAGGCAAAGCTATGATTCTTCCAGTGGTCATGTACGGATGTGAGAGTTAGACCATAAAGAAGGCTGAGTGCTAAAGAACAGATGCTTTTGAATTGTGGTGCTAGAGAAGACTCTTGAGAGTCCCTTGGACAACAAAGAGATCAAACCAGTCAATCCTAAAGGAAATCAATCCTGAATATTCGTTGGAAGGACTGATGCTGAATCTGAAGCTGCAGTATTTTGGCTACCTGATGGGAAGAGCCAACTCATTGGAAAAGACGCTGACTGCTGGGAAGGATTGAGGGCAGGAGGAGAAGGGGATGACAGAGGATGAGATGGTTGGATGGCATCACCAACTCAATGGACATGAATTTGAACAAACTCTGGGAGATAGTGAAGGACAGGGAAGCCTGGCATGCAGCAGTCCATGGGGTTGCAGAGAGTAGGACATGACTGAGTGACTGAACAAGAGAGAGGGATGTGAAGTCGGTCCTGAACCCTAGGCACCAGGGGAAGTCTGCACGTGGGTCATTTATTTGCATCATTAGTTGTCACAGTAGATTGCAAAGTCGGCCACTGTTCTCCTTACCTCCTGGCATGTGCACCACCTTGTAGCCTCTTCCATCCCAAGTTGGAGTCTCATCTCCCTACATCCAAATGTGGCTGGCCTTGTGATGGCCGAGAGAACGTGATCAGAGTGATGGTGTGCCTGTCAGTTTGGTCTGAGACCTTGTGAGATTTTTGCATGCATCTACCAAAGCTCAGCATTCAGAAAACGAAGATCATGGCATCCGGTCCCATCACTTCATGGGAAATAGATGGAGAAACAGTGGAAACAGTGTCAGACTTTATTTTTTGGGGCTCCAAAATCACTGCAGATGGTGATTGCAGCCATGAAATTAAAAGACGCTTACTCCTTGGAAGAAAAGTTATGACCAACCTAGACAGCATGTTAAAAGCAGAGACATTACTTTGCCAACAAAGGTCCATCTAGTCAAGGCTATGGTTTTCCAAGTGATCATGTATGGATGTGAGAGTTGGACTGTGAAGAAGGCTGAACACTGAAGAATTGATGCTTTTGAACTGTGGTGTTGGAGAAGACTCTTGAGAGTCCCTTGGACTGCAAGGAGATCCAACCAGTCCATTCTGAAGGAGATCAGCCCTGGGATTTCTTTGGAAGGAATGATGCTAAAGCTGAAACTCTAGTACTTTGGCCACCTCATGTGAAGAGTTGACTCATTGGAAAAGACTCTGATGCTGGGAGGGATTGGGGGCAGGAGGAGAAGGGGACGACAGAGGATGAGATGGGTGGATGGCATCACTGACTCGATGGACATGAGTCTGAGTAAACTCTGGGAGTTGGTGATGGACAGGGAGGCCTGGCGTGCTGTGATTCATGGGGTCGCAAAGAGTCGGACATGACTGAGCGACTGAACTGAACTGAACTGGACCTCTCTCCTGGAACCTTCTGGAAGGTGAGAGGCCAGAGAGGATCTTCCCGGCTGAGGTTACTCTTGACCAGCTGGTCCCAACTAGCCTGATAGTCACTGCAGACCAATGCATGACCCCAGCAGAGCCCAAAATCATGAGCTATATACCCTGGCTAGGAATTTCCTTGGTGGTCCTGTGGCTAAGATGCCATGCTTCCAAGGCAGGGGACCCAGGTTCAATCGTTGGTCAGGGCACAAAGAGTCCATGTCCCATGTGGCGTGGTCAAAAAGAAGACAGATGAAGAAACTAAATGCTTCAGACTGTGTGTGTGTGAAGCTCAGATGTCCCACTCTTTGTGACCCCATGGACTGTAGCCCACCAGGCTCCTCAGTCCATGGGATTCTCCAGGCAAGAACACTGAAGTGTGTTGCCATTTCCTCCTCCAGGGGATCTTCCTGACCCAGGGATCAAAATTACATCTCTTGTGCCACCTGTATTGACAGGTGGATTCTTTACCACTGCATCTTCTGGGAAGCCCACTGTCATACTCAGAATATTAAAAAAAATAAAATAAATATTCCAGCCATTGTTTTGAGCCAAGTAAGTGTTGAGGTGTTTTGTTGTGTATAAAAGTCAGCTGATGCAGTTTTTGTCCCCAGAGGTTGTGTTCAGTTCAGTTCAGTTGCTCAGTAGTATCTGACTCTTGTGACCCCATGGACTGCAGTATGCCAGGCTTCCCTGTCCATCACCAACTCCCGGAGTTTACTCAAACTCATGTCCTTTGAGTTGGTGATGCCATCCAACCATCTCATCCTCTATTGTTCCCTTCTCCTCCTGCCTACAGTCTTTCCCAGAATCAGGGTCTTTTCTAATGAGTCAGTTCTTCACATCATGTGGCCCAAGAATTGGAGTTTCAGCTTCAGCATCAGCCCTTCCAATGAATATTGAGGACTGATTTCCTTTAGGATGGACTGGTTGTATCGCCTTACAGTCCAAGGGACTCTCAAGGGTCTTCTGTAACACCACGGTTCAAAAGCATCAATTCTTCGGCGCTCAGCTTTCTTCACAGTCCAACTCTCACTTTCACACATGACTACTGGAAAAACCATAGCTTTGACTAGACGGACCTTTGTTGGCAAAGTAATGTCTCTGCTTTTTAATATGCTGTCTAGTTTGGTCATAACTTTTCTTCTAAGGAGTAAGTGTATTTTAATTTCATGGCTGCAGTCACCATCTGCAGTGATTTTGGAGCCCCCAAAAATAAAGTCTGTTGCTGTTTCCATTGTTTCCCCATCTATTTGCCATGAAGTGATGGGACCAGATGCCATGTTCTTAGTTTTCTGAATGTTGAGTTTTAAGCCAACTCTTTCACTTTCCTTTTTCTCTTTCATCGAGAGGCTTTTTAGTTCTTCATTTTCTGCCTTAAGTGTGGTGTCATCTGCGTATCTGAGGTGATTGATATTTCTCCCAGCAATCTTGATTCCAACTTGTGCTTCATCCAGTCCAGCATTTTGCATGATGTACTCTGCATATAAGGTAAATAAGCAGGGTGACAATATACTCCTTTCCCGATTTGGAACCAGTCTATTGTTCCAAGTCCAGTTGTAACTGTTGCTTCTTGACCAAGAGCTGTGGAGAGGATAAACACATCCCTTTTCTTTTGCAAATGCATCTTATTCTTTTTTCTTTGCCTGAGAGCAAATGTAGCATGTATGAGCATCCGTAAGGATGCAGAAATGGCATTTGCTAAAATTGTCTGTGGGAGAGAGTGTTGTCTGTGCGTGCACATAACATGAGTGTGTGTAAGCATTAGAAACAGTCTTCTGGAAGCCTGGAATATAATCTGTTTGAGGAGAAAGCATCAGCAGACACAGAACCATGATGGGAAATTTTTCTTGCAAATTTCAAAAGTCTTGCTTCAGTGGTCACTTCAGACAGTTTCCACTCAAAGATCCTCTAGACGTGAAGGTTCAGAGGTGGGGAAGAGTGAATCTAGCCAGTTGGGTTACAAAGGGTGCCTTAAACAGGGCAGCGTGGATGGGAAGAAAGGCTGGTTTGAATGCGGAATGTGGCTGGAGGGCACATTCTAATCTGAAAATGATGGGAACCATTGTGCAGAGTGTGGAGTTGTCATGGATGGGGGCTAAGAGGAGGGCTGATGGCCAGTGGGTTCATCCCTAGCAAAGGATGGGACATGGGGTTTGCATTCATCCCATTCTTGAAACCAACCCTTCCTTGGAAGCATCACATGTGATATCTCAGTCTCAAGAGTGAGGGTTTTATTAGTAAAGAGAAAGAGACAAAAACAGATAACATTTTAATGATTTGCATATGGCCCCCGTCTTTTAATATTATTTCTTATTTTCTGTTTTGGCAGTGCCATGGACCATGCAGGATCTTAGTTCCCCAACCAGGGATTGAACTTGTGCTCTCTCCATTGGGAGCATGGAATCTTAACCACTGGACCACTAGGGAAGTCCCCATATAGCCCGCATCTTGACCGTTCTTTCCCCGAGATTGCCCAAGCTCCCCCCACTCCTCCCTGGAAGGCCTGAATCCTGCAGTTACTATCAAGTCTGAGAGTTGAATGCAATCTTAAAACTTCAAGTTTTCACTGAACTTTAGATGATTCTGCGGCTTCATGTTGTGGTTTTTGTGGGGTTTTTTTTGTTCAAAATTAAATTATCTGGAATGACGAAACCACAGCTGTTAAACAGTGGGCATTAGATGACATTTAAACATCATTATCTTATGCTCTAATGGAAGAATTGGCTGGTGATTAAAAACAAGACCTCCCCACAGCTATCTGAAGAGTTGCCATTTGCAAATTGCTTATGTTAAGAAGACTCCCCCAGCCTGTTTCAGAGAAAATATAATGCCAACTTCTGTGTCTGGAGATTTTTGAAGACTCTGCTGACTGCTGGCAGGAATGTCCAGTTTGATCCTGAACATTTATGTTTGCTTCTGTGGACCGTGTCATGACCCAACAGTAACCTGGTGATATTCTTAATTATGATGTGACTCTTATTTTAGAATGATCTCAAAGAGTCAGTAATCTATTATCAGGGTTTACTTGAGACTTAATTCAGGCATTCAGAACCTCTCATCGTGTGCAGTTAATGAAGTTTGTCTAAGTCTATATCCATCCCAAACTGTCCTATTTGGTACCAGTGACAGTAAGTATCATTTTCCAGCCAGGAATGCAGTTTTTTGTTTTTGTTTTTTTAATCCCAAGAAAAGCTTCTGTCCTACTGACTTCAATTTAAAAGGTTTAGAAGTAAAGATGTCAACTTAGAACACTCACCTCTTTGCCTTGTGAAGAAATTCCATTGTGCAGTTTGGGGGTTTCTGCTTTTCCTTTTGTAATTTTTTTTTTTGAAAGGCTAAAGAAAGATCTAATGATTGTATGAAGTATAATGTTTATGTGACACAGGATTTCTGTGGCAAGTAGGTAGTTGTTATTAGTGTTCTGGGAAGCCTTCAAGAAGGACTTATAAAAAGAAGAGGACTTCACTTGAACTCAACCACAGTTTTCCTGTGTATTAAATGGATTATGCCTGAGATTTGGGAGAAAAGCAGAAATGAAAGAATTAACGTGGGCTGCAGTGGCCTGCATGTTTGCATACAGCCAAAATTCAAACATTGAAATCCTGTCCTCTAAGCTGATGGTGTTAGGAGGTGGGGCCTTTGGGAGGTGATTAGGTCATGAGGGTGGGGCCTTCACAAATGGGGTTAGTGCCCTTATGAATGAGATTTAATAAAACTCTCTAGCTTCTTCCACCATATGTGGACAATGGGGAAAACTCTCCAGAAGCTAGCCATGGATCCCTCTGATCTTGAACTGTGAGCCTCCAGTACCAGGAGAGATAAATGCCTGTTGTTTACAGCTGTCTAGACTGTACTGCTTTGTTATAGTGGCCCAAAAGGGCTCAGAAAAGAGTTTTCCAAAAGTTAAATTTTTCTAGAAGTAAGAGATGCACTTTTTTATTTTCTTCTTCTTCCACATTCCTGTCTATTCAAATGTGGTAACATAGTTGGTATGTTGGAAAAGTGTGGATGCTTCAGCTTGATTAACTGTTGGGTGAGCTAGGGTTCTTTGACTATAAGCAAAGTAACAGCTCTGGCTATTGTAAGCAAAGAGGATATGGGTTGGCCCTTGGCATTGAGGAGATGATGGATAACGCCAAATTGTTATTACAGAAATTGAAGGAAGGAAGGAATTGAAATCTTTCACCATGACTGGAATGAATAATCCCCTTTTTTCTGGCATCTTTAAGATTCAAAGGCTTTGACTAGAATCTATCCAGCTGATCACAGTTGGACCACATGCCTACCACTGGGTATATGGCACCATAAAGAGGAAGGCAGCTTCCAGGGATCCTGGCAGCCTGGTGGACTTACTTTTTCACATAGACTGGATGGAATGGAGGAGGGGTTATATCCTCCCCACTAGGATGCCTTCAAGGAGATAGACAGGATGCTGAGTTATCAAATGTACAAATATCCACCCCAATTGGTGGATGAAATGTGTCTTAGAAATTTAGGAATGTTTGAGTACATTCTTATATTTGATATTAAGATGCTCAAATCATCTGAACATAAAGCTGTAAGCTCCAGCTCTCATAATTTGGAAAAAAAATAACAAAGCTATCAGGGGCCCATATTTTAATGTACATTATTACATTTCACAATTGTTTTGCAGAATAAATTTCTATCAGGTGACATGCAAATGAGGCCAGCTATTTCCATAATCTCCTGTGACCCAAATGTATTATGAACTCCTTCATCCAGTTTTAATATAACTCTAAATTATTCCTCGATGTCTATTAGTAATTAAGGAAAGCAAAATCTGTATTATCTCTTAATGGCATTTTGACTTTTCTGTTTCTTTTTGAAATGAATGTTCCTGGTGCATTTCTTGCTGACATCAGGATTCTGAAGAACTCCAGATTCCACAATTCTGGTAACCTCATGCCCTTGGTTTGTGAGTCTGGGTCACCTGTGAAATGCTCTCCTTCCCACCCACTCCTTCACCTTAGTGGATTTTCCTTACCCAGAAGTCACTGTACTCTTTGCAAAAAATCATCACCTCTTGGTGAGGGGTGTGTGTGTGTGGTAATGCCCCTTCTTGTTCTAGGTCCCTCAATATGAAGGTTCTAACTCCCAATCTCTGGGGGCAGCCACATGACTGGCCCAGCCAATGAGAGTGGAATATCTCATAGGAGTTAGTGACTTGTTCATGAGTTGGTGGTGCCTCAGAGTGCGGCCAATCAGAGGCAACGAATAAGAGTCCCTGGACTTGGTCTGCAACAATTAGGAAATGCATTTTTTTCCACCTGGGGTGTGACTCTTGGAGCCACTGGTGACCACCCAGATGGAAGCAGCCTAGAGGGCTCTCTTGACGTCATCTGAGCTCTTACATCCAGCATCTTGTGGACTAGGGTGCTGCCCTCTGGAAATTTCCCACCATTTTCCATCTCAGGCGCTCATGCAATTTCCTCCTCCACTTAAACCTCAGTGAATGAATTTGGTTTCTTTCTATGTGTCTCTGAGTCTTATCAAACATCCTGTCTTCTTCCAATCCTTTTTTTTCCTTTTAGATCTTGTAAATCACTCTCTGGAAATTCATTCCCTTTTTAGTATTCTGGTCCAACAGGTCCTGAGGAAGGTAATCAAAAGGATATAGGGGCCAGTGTACAAAAGAGACTGAATTTGTTGGGCAAGTCGGTGCTCAAGAAAGCTTTGCTGGATGGATGGAAGGACAGGAAGAATGTTAAGTGTGCCCTTGGTGTGAACTCAGAGAGGCTGCCATCTCTCCAGTAGGAAGCAGACAGAGAGGATGGGGCAGATGGGAGCCTGTTAATTGCCATTCTTATCCTCAGGGGGTGGCTGATTTTTAGATTTGTTCCCTGGTGTCTTCAGAGGCTCTCTGGACAGCTCTGCAAGAGATGCTAGGAATCTTCCCTGTCTCATCCTCTTGGACTGAGGTCTTCCTTCATGTGAACTAATTAACTCATAGGTCCAATACCTTGCCTCTCTTGGTCCCCATAGAGGAAGATGGCATTTAAAAAGTGTGATGAAAAGCCATTTCCTCCAGCTGTGGTGACGGAGATCATTGTCATCTTTGTGCTGGGAGGCGACAGTCTTTTGGAATATTTGGTGGATCTGTGATGACAGAAAGCCCGGCAGACACTTGAGGGGGTCTTCACTCAAGCAAGGAAAGGATCCCTCCCACTTATGTTGTCGTCTGTTCCCTCTGAGTCATGGCACAGCAGGGATGGGTGGAAGAGATGTGGATTCAGAGCTGCCCTGAATTTTTGTGTTGGGAGTCACACCCAGAAATCAGGAGCCAGAAGAGAAGGATGTGCATCTTGGTGGTGGTTGTTTTTTTTTTTTTTTCTTTTTACCTCTGTGGCATTTGGTAAATTACCTCTCCTCACAGAGTCTCAGGATCTTTGTCAGCCAGAAATTCATAGCACACAGTAAGCACTGACACGTGCAGTTTTTCAAATTGAGGTGAAATTCTCACAACATGCAATTAACCTTTTAAAAATGTACAATTCAGTGGCATCAAGTGTGTGTGTAATTATCACCTCTCTTTAGTTTCAAAAGTTTTTCTTCACCCTAGAAGACCATGGATATCCATGACCACTCATTCATTCCCCGGTACCCCCTCCCCCAACTCCTGACACCCATTAATCTACCTTGTGTCTCTATGGATTTGCTGCTCCTGGGTATTTCATATAGAAAGAGTCATACAACTTGTGACCTTTATGTAGGGTTTCTTTTATGTAGCATAATGATTTTGAGGTCATTCCTATTGTAGCAGGTAGCAGTTTTGCATCCCTTTTTGTGACTGGATAATATTCCATTGTGTGGATTTAGCACACTTTATTTATCCACCCATCAGATGGACATTTGGGCGTTTCCACCTCTTTTTAAATTAATTAGCTTACTTATTTGGCTGCATCAGGTCTTAGTTGTGGCACTCGGGGTCTTTGTTGCATCTTGTGGGATCTTTTCCTTACAACGCACGGACTCTAGATGTGGCGTGTGTGCTCAGCTGTTGTGGCATTCGGGCTTAGTTGCTCCAATTGTATGGAATCTTAGTTCCCTGCCCAGGGATCGAACCCAAGTCCCCTGCATTGTGAGGCAGATTCTTAACCTCTGAACCGCCAGGAAGTCCCTGTTTCCACCTTTTGACTCTTGTGAATAGTGCTGCTGTGAGCGTTTGAGAACAAGCCTTTACATTTTGATGTTGCTGCTGCTGAATACTATTATCAATCATTTATATTAATTATGTGAGGATGTAAATGCTATTTAATTAATGCTATTAAATTGTGTTTTTAAATACAGTTGACCCTTGAACAACACAGGTGCAAACTACGCAGGTCCACTTACACACTCAGGTCCACTTACACACTCATGACCTTCAGTAGTAAATACTATAGTACGTGATCCAGAGTTTGGTTGAATCCAAGGATTCAGTCCTCAAATTTGGAGGAACCACTGATATGAAAGACAGATTCTGAGTTATACCTGGGTTTTTTACTATGAAGGGGTCAGTGCCCCAATGCCTATGTTGTTCAAGGGTCAACTGTACTATTATTAACTCTCTATATTGATTGATTCTCATAATGTTAAGAGAATAATATTAATGTGATTTATACTCATAAATGCAGGACATGGCCACAGAACTAAATAGTCAGACCCAGGCACGGGAAGCCTGCTCATTCCTTGATGTCATCCCCATTTGCCAGGTGTTCCAGCCAACAGACTCAAGTGTACTGGTCAAAGGTGGTCCAGTCTACTTAACAGCCATCACTTATTAACTTGGCTAAGGTGGCACAGTGGTAAAGAATTCACCTGGGAATGTAGGGGACTCAAGAGACATAGGTTCGATCCCTGGGTCAGGAAGATCCCCTGGAGAAGGAAATGGCAACCCATTCCAGTATTCTTGCCTGGGAAATCCCATGGACAGAGGAGACTGGTAGGCTACAGTCCACGCGGTCGCAAAGATTCAAATATGACTGACCACGCGCGTGTGCGCACACACACGCATGCACGTGCACACACACACACACGCACGCGCGTGCACACACACACAAGCTGAATGCAAATATCATAGGCAGCATTGTCTCCTTCCCATTGTATTCCTCCCAGTACTCAGGGTAATTATGGGATTTGAGATGTTACCTACTCAGTGTACCAGATGCCGGGCTTTCCTCCACCCGCACCACTTAATGTGCCTGGCAGGGAACTGCTACAATGGCCCTAAATGAAAATGATACAACAGGGATGGTAAGAAAAGGTCCCATGTCTTGGGCTCTCTTATCTACTTTTGTTTTCTAAATGTACAAGTCCAAACCTGTTGCCATGGTTTCAGAGCTAACCACCCCCCGCACGCCCACCAAACATTGATCAGGTTGATTAGGTTTTCCCAGAGCTGAATTTTATTCACCCACTGTACATCCCCAGTGGCTCAGATGGTAAAATAATCTGCTTGTAATGCTGGAGATCTGGGTTCAGTCCCTGGGTCAGGAAGATCCCCTGGAGCAGGAAACGGCAACCTACTCCAGTACTCTTGCCTGGAAAATTCCATGGATGGAGGGACCTCATAGGCTATACTCCCTGGATCGCAAAAAGTCGGGCAGGACTGAATGACTTTGCTTTCACTTTCACTGTACATCCAGCATCATGATTTTTCCCCTACTCTCCCTTGTGGAACAGGTACAGCTGCCTGCTCAGCTGCACCTGCATCACCTCCAGGTGATAATTCACCTGGAGATACCCTTATTGACCAGGTTATCTACTCAACCTTCTTACCCAAGAGGGTCCAGTGAGGCCCCACTTCTCTGCGAGCCACACCACATTCTCAGCCTTTACCAAACCACTACGGAGCATGTTTCCATGCTGTAGTTGGCTGTACTCTGCTAGCGGTGACAGGACCTCAGAAGCTGAACTGCATCCCTTGGCCTCCTTCCAAGCTTATCCCAGACTGATTTAATAAAGATTCTGAGTTACATGTGTCAGAAATCCAACTCCAATCTGCTTTGAAAGGGGTCCATGAAACCTGATGGACTCGTCATTCACAGAGTTTGATAGTGGTGTTGGTTGCAGGTATAGCTGGATCTAGGTACCCAGAGGATACCTTTGAGAGTCCTCTGTCCTTCTCTTGGTTCTGATTTCTTCTGGGTTGCCTTCTGTGGTAATAAGTGTAGTGCCTCCATACCCCCAAATCCCTGTGTCTACTTGGGGCCTCAGAAGGTGACCTTATTGGGAAATGGAGTCTTTGTAGATGTGATTAGTTAAGATAGATGCATCTGTGAGTGAAGAAACCCCTGAGATTCTCAGGAATCTCCAGGAGCTAGGAAAGGAACAATTCTCTCTCCAGGAGGAGCCAACCTTGCTGATACCTTGGTTTCTGGCCTCCTGAAGACAGATTTCTCTCATGGTTGATGGTCATTTTTATTGTAAACCTGGGCAAGTGGTGTATCTTCATTTTCAGTCTGGCTCTCACTGAATAGAATCAAAGATGGTTTCTGACTGCAGCAGGCTTGCCACCTACAAACCAGGGTTGGGGAGGAGACATGCTGTTTCCCTTATTGTTATGTTTGCCCAGTAAAAGGACTACACAGGTCATACATCCAGGCCGATCCTCAACTCTCCACATACTCCCTAACCTCATGGGAGGAAGACGAGCTGAGAGATGAAGTGAACCTCGGCACTCCCAAATGCCTCCTATTGGGTTTTCTGTATGCTCTGGGCCGGGAGGCAGGCCCAGCAAATGGGGGAGATGTGTTTAACCCAGGGGAGGTGTAGGGTGAGCCCTTTTGGAACTCATCCCAGAGCTGCATTTTCAGAGATCACTGAAAATGATCACTGATGTTTTCACCTGCACTGTCTGACTCCTGGGTGGATGCTATCATTTCATTTCAAAGCCAACCCATGAGGAAAGCACAGAAAAGCTGTGTGACTGGTCCAGGGTCACCCTATGACATTAAATGGCACCAGGCTCTCCGTCTCTGAGCCGGGAATCCCCATCCACTCTGCCAACCTGCACATGGTCTCCTGAAGGAGGATGGGAGACCCAAGGCAGTAAGACTTCTTTTCCCAGAGATCAGAACTGACCAGTTATGTTGACAATCTATTCTCTGTCTCTGTGGAGAAGAAATCAAGCACATTTTTGGACTTCCCTGGTGACTCAGTGGTAAAGAATCTGCCTGCCAATGCAGGAGACATAGGTGTGATCTCTGTATTGGGAAGCTTCCCTGGAGACAGAAATGACAGTCCACTCCAGTATTCTTCCCTGGGAAATCCCATGGGCAGAGGAGCCTGGAGGGCTACAGTCCATAGGGTCTTAAAAAGTCAGACACAACTTACCGACTAAACAACAAAGCCATTTCTGATGGCCAAATTGTGGATTAGCCAGAGCTAACAGACAGTGAGGTTTCCTTTCTTGAGGTTCTGAAAGATTAGCTGAGAAAAATGGGGCTGGAGGGCCCTGGGCCAGAAGAGAAGAGTAAGTAATTAGTTAGCTTAGGATCCTGTTAGGAAAACTGGAGGGAGGTTGGCAATGGCCTTTCGATACTCCTGTTATTATATATGTAAGGGACTGCATAGCATTGGTGCTGTGAGCACAATTATAGTGTGGACATAGTGTATGGAACAAGTGAGTTATAACTGGGAGAGCACAGAAATGGCTGTCTATGGGGATTAACTTATTTTATTATATTTTTTCCCCTGAGAGAATCTTTGAGTTCCCACAGACACACACAAAAAGACCTGCCCCCTTGTTTGAGGCTAGATATTCTCTTTATACCACAAGTTGTCTGAGACGTTGATTAAATCCATCACTCACAGCTGAGAAGAAAGGGTGGGAAACCCTAGAAATGCTTAGGGTCCCTGGGAGACACTTGAACTTGGAATCTATTTAATAGCTCTTGGCACAGAAAGCAAACAAGAGTCTCTCAGAGATCAAAGAACTTTTATCTCGCTCAGTGGAGAAATCTGTTTCTTCAATCACTTATTGTTTGAGCCAGAAACATCCCTGGAGTGAGAAAAGAAGGAAGAAATGTGTTCTCCATTTCGGTCCTTATTGCAAATCTGAGTGTTTGCTTTCCAGGTGATTTTTGTGGTTTATAAGGAAAAAAAAAGTTTTAATGGGTAAAGGCATGAATTAATAGATGACTTTCAGACTTTCAGTTTGGGGCTGTTCAAAGCTACCATGGAATGTCATTGGCAAAAAGCTCACTGACTTGTTGATTCTTCGACATTTAATTAAAGGTCTGTGATGGGCAGCCCACTGTTAGAAGAATTTGGTGGTGGAATGGATTGAATAGTGTTCCCCCAAATTCATATTCACCCAGAACTTCAGAATATGACTCTGTTTGGAAATGGAGTGTATGCAGATGTAGTTAGTTAAGTTAAAATGGGGTCATATTTGTCAAGGGACCCTAAATCCAAAGACTGGTATCCTGGTAAGAAGAGGAAAGGACACACAGAGAGACACAGACAGGCCATGTGATGAGGGAGGCAGAGATTGGATGGATGCCCCTCCCAGCCAAGGAATGCCAGGGATGACTGGGGACCGTGGGGAGATAAGAAAAAGGGCTGGAACACAGCAGCCCCTGAGCTTTTAGAGGCAGTGGGAGTCCTGCTGACACCTTGAATTTGGACTTTTGGCGTCAGAGCTGTGAGAGACTAAATTCCTGTTTTTGTAAGGCACTCACTTTGTGGTGCTTTATTATAGCAGCTCCAGGACACCAATGTAATAGCCCACAGGGAGCTCTTCTTCCTTTAGGTGACAATCTGTGTTTTAAGAAGGTCCAAGTAGGGAAAGGAATGCTTTTTTAAAATTAATTAATTTTTCTTGATGCCGAACAGCGTCACAGTCATGT
Source organism: Budorcas taxicolor (assembly GCF_023091745.1). Lineage (NCBI taxonomy): Eukaryota > Metazoa > Chordata > Mammalia > Artiodactyla > Bovidae > Budorcas > Budorcas taxicolor. The sequence continues at coordinate 48,940,687 of NC_068926.1, read as the reverse complement.
GAGCACATTTCTCTCTTTGTCGCTGAATCAGTGACCCTGTGCCTGTGGACATCCCCATAGACCCTACTATGCCCTCGGTCAGCGCAGCTCTGAGCATGTGGGATCCTGGGAGGTCTGTCCACCTCAGCTCTGCTTGCAAAGCTCCTGGGGCAAGTTTCCCTTCCTCTGCCTTCCTTGGTTTCCATTTTTCCCCTCTTATACAAACAGACCCAACAAACAGCTTTGAGAATGTGGAGTTGATTTTGGAGACATGCCTTCTCTATTCCAGGTAAGGGAGAACAGGTCTTTAGAAATGATCCAAACTAAAGGTGCGAAATCTGTGAAGGAAGCTGGGCTTTACATTTAAGGAAAATGCAGCTTTAGAAAGCCAGGGAAACCCTCTTGGTGGTTCTGCATGTTAGAGACATGAAACAACCACAGTGCAAATTAGAATGAAACCCTCCAATGAGCCACTGATACAGGAGCAAAAGAGATCGTCTCCGTCTCATTACGGTTAACAGTTTCTAGTTTGCTTGTTTTATATTAAATATTTTAATGTTATAGCAACTTGGTTTACTTTTTGTTCCATTTTTAAATTTTTTGACCACAGGTGCAGAATTGGCTTCATCGTAACTCTTGTTCCATGACATACTTTCTTCTTTGCACCGTGTGTGACTCACTTGTATTTATATAATAATTGAATTGGTTATGTTTTAATAGTGTACTAAGCACCTGTGAACCCATCACCCAAAACAAAAGCTGGCACCTTGGCATACTTCCATTCAACCTGAATTTTTTGAGTAGCTATCACCGATAAGTGTTTTAAAATGTAGTTGCATAAATATTCTGAAGGCGTGATTTTATTTTTCTGTTTGCTCAAAAAAACTAAACTTTTCCCCAGACACGTCTTGAAATCCCAGGTAGGAGTTCTTAAGTGCTCAAAACCAAATGTTTCATGATTGTCTTCTGGGTAAATTGTTTCTTCTCTATTCATCTGTTCAAAGTGCAGTAACGTACTCATTTTTTTTCTAAGCAAAACTGTCTCCTTTCTCAACTGATTTCTTTGAGGAACAAAGCCAGGAGGAAACCCAGGGTGCCATGTGGTTATATAATAAAAAGAAGTAAGAACAGACACTCAGCAAACTCAACTGCTTGCAAATTTATCTTTTCAAGCCAGAGATGTTTATTAAGTGTTCTAGGGTTCCAGATCGTGGTACTTGATGTTCAAATACCAGATGATAAAACATAAAACAAGTAGACAAACTCATATCTATCAAGAAACAAACTAACCAACAAATAAAAGGTGAATCAATAAGCTTAAAAGAAAGTTTGATATATTCTGTGTTTCTCTTCTGTTTCCTTTTCCATCATTCCCTTAGGGATTTTTACAGCAGCAGTGCTCTGTGGGGGAATGAAGGTTATCAATCAGTGGAAATTGTAGAGATTTCAAAAGCCAGTCAATCTGGGCTCTGCTGTTTATTTATTCTGTGATCTTGGATAAGACACCGAAAATATCGTGTAGACACTGTGGCATGTTTGTGGATTCATGGTATTTGGCAAGACGTATTTATTATCCACTATATGCCAGATTGGGGTTTGGCTTTAAGGAGACAGTGGTGAACGCGATAACCATGGTCCCAGCTCTAAAGTTTATTCAGGAATGAATTCAGAACAGAAGTTTGGGAAGGGATGTTAAGCTTCACTTGTGTTTGAAGATAAATTCCTACAGGAATCCTTTTGAGTTTCCTCTCCTGTTGCATTAAACCACAAATGGCTCTTTATCAGTCATGAGAAACAGTTCCAAGTTTCTAGTTCCCCAGATCCCCAGGAGCAGGTGCTTGAAAAGTTATGTTGTGTGTATTTCTCTGGCATTGTAAATGTAACCAATCTCTTGGCTAAAGGCCCATTAGAAATTATTTTATGTACTTAAATGTAAGTAAAAACACACACACTCCCCCAGAGGAATAATTTGACTCACCAGAGGCTTTTCTTTTTTTTTCAATAACAAGGGTCATTATGTGATCTCGTGTTGTATGACATCAGGACAACTTCAATAGTTAATTACATTCTTAATTACAGCTTTGTATTGAATTAGGGAACTATCATCCATAGCATAATTGAAACCCTGCTGAGATCACGTCTGTTGCCAGCTAATTGCATGCCATTTTTAAAACTAAACTTTAAGTTTAAAAAAAAAGCAGCATTTTGTTTGTCTAAGCTTTAATTAATTGACAGGAGAAACTTAATTGGGGGTTTGTCAATAGATGGGATTTTTTTTAAGATGGATTATTTTTAAATGATCACTGAGAGATGGGTTACAGTATAGCAAAGTAACCTTCAAACATGAAACTAAAGGTACTTACGTGGAATTTGGGAAAGAAACTTGAATAGAAGTACTGTGTTCCTTGGTGAGAGGCAGAGTTGCCAGAACAGCATTAACTAGGAATCAGAAGTTGTGGGTTCTAGCTCTGCATGGGTTCCTTTCTTACTATGACCCAAGGCACATCACTTCTCCTGTAGGACTTGTGTCTGCATTTCAAGCATGAGAGTTGGGGACTTCCTGGTGGTCCGGTGGTCAAGAAGCCACCTTGCAATGCAGGGGATACGGGTCCGATCCCTGGTCAGGGAACTAAGATCCCACATGCTGCAGGGCAGCTAAGCCCGAGTGCCACAACCTAGAGAGTCCATGTACCGCAATGAAAGATCCTGTGTGCTGCAACTAAGACCCAGTGCAGCCAAATACTTTTTTTTTTTTTTAAGAAAAGATGGTTAACAAAGATTTTTAAAAAAGAATGAGAATTGAGTAGGTCTTAAAAATCCATATTGACTCAGATTTCCTACATTTGTGACTTAAGATGTTCTAGCAGTAAGGGGTGGATGTGATGATGGTCATAAAACAAGATGTTTAAGATGCTGCGTCACTGATCTTCCATAGAGTAGGACTCCTTGGTGGTTGACAACAGGGCTTCCCTGTTGGCTCAGAGGTTAAAGCGTCTGCCTGTAAGGCGGGAGACCCGGGTTCAGTCCCTGGGTCGGGAAGATCCCCTGGAGAAGGAAATGGCAACCCACTCCAGTATTCTTGCCTGGAGAATCCCATGGATGGAGAAGCCTGGTAGGTTACCGTTCCCGGGGTTGCAAATAGTTAGACACGATTGAACGATTTCACTTTCACTTTCACTTAATAGAGAAGTAATTCCAGGAAAGATAGTAGGATCATCACCACCAGTAAAACCCAGACATAAGACTCCTGCTACTAACCTAGTAAGCAGAAACCTACCAGGGCTCATCTCTGTATCTGTGCACTTCGTACCTTCATTCCACTCAAGAGTCACAATCCCTTGAGAGAGGCTGATGGCTAAGGATGGCTCACGTGCTCTGTTTTGGTAGAGGAAGAACAGGATACTTTCCTGGCAGTTCTGTTAAATCTCACGCAAATGAGAGAGAGGCAGTTACTGTAATAAGAAACCGGGGGGCTTCCCTGATGGCTCAGTGGTAAAGAATCTGCCTGCTAATGCAGGAGACACAGGTTCAGTCCCCGATCCAGGAAGATTCCACGTGCTGTGGAGCCATTAAGTGTATGAGCCACAACTACTGAACCTGTGCTCTAGAGCCCATATGTCACAGCTACTGAGCTCATGTGTAGCAACTACTGAAGCCCACGCACTGAAGAGTCTGTGCTCTGCAACAAGAGAAGCCACTGAAGCCCAAGCCCCGCAAATAGAGGGAGCCTGGACGCAGCACTGAAGACCAGAGCAGCCAAGAATAAATATATACATTTAAAAAAAGAAATCAGGGTGCTGTCACTAAAAGGAATATTGAATCCTGGGCAGCCTAAACCAACAAACCTCACTATCTTTCCCCTTGTTAAAGAAAGTGAAAGTGAAGTCGCTCAGTCGTGTCTGGCTCTTTGCGACCCCGTGGACTGTAACCTACCAGGCTCCTCCATCCATGGGATTTTCCAGGCAAGAATACTGGAGTGGGTTGCCATTTCCTTCTCCAGGGGATCTTCCTGACCCAGGGATTGAAGCTGGGTCTCCTGCATTGCAGGCAGGCGCTTTAACCTCTGAGCCACCAGGGAAGGCACTTTCCCTTGTTAAACCTCCAACAAATATGCTCTGTGTTTGCCTCTAATCTTACAAAAAAGTCCTGCTCTGTGTGAGACCTTGGACGTTTCTCAGTGGTGAACACGTTAACAGTAGCGTTGAGAAAAAAAGATTGTGAGTGTAAAGATGGTGAATCTCAAAGACATTCAAAAAGAAAAGAACGAATAACTTTCTTTAATCATGGTGCCCAATGATCTAATTATTCAAATCGAGGGCCCCAAAGTTATTGTTAGAAACACTTCTGGTTTTGTTCTTGTGGGCTGTTTTCTCTAAGTGTATTTTTCTCAGATGGATCGCCCTGGTCATAAAATCAATTCATTTTACTTCACTAGTCAAGCTGCAGTGAAATATAAGATCACATGGGGTTCCACCTGTAAATTTTCCTGTTCTGCCTGTAACTGTTTTTTCTTTCCTCTCTTGTTTTTTGATTTTGTTCGTTCTGTATCTGAGTATCTACCGATCTTCATTTTGTAGAACCACGGAAGTCAGTTTTGTTAGGGTTGACTTTTGTTGATTGGGAGAGTGTGACTTTTTCTTGAAATGTTTCTTGGGTTGAATAGATTTAGAATTTTGTACCTCTTTTCATTATTTTGCTGATTCTCTTTTTTCTTTCTAATGTCCAGTTGATAGTACATCCAGAAGGTGAATAAGCTATAAGGGATAAGATAATAAGAGATTTTAAAAGAGGTTTTCAAAACATTGGAGACTTTTGTCAATATCCATTTCTTGGATTGTGTGAAACCCTTGCATGTAGAGGTGTGTCAAGTGGGATTCTTTGGTTGCCGGCAATAGAAACTGATTAGGGATCATTGATGAAAAATAAAACCTGCCATAAGGCTGTCAGGGATGTAAAAATATGACTTGGAAAACAGATCTGAGAATTTCAACTATGGTTTCCAATGGGGGGCATGATGCTCAGGGTGCCATTCTTAAGAAACAAGCAAACCAACAACAACCAACCGTGTCATTGGCCCTCATGTCATTGTTTATGAATTGAAAGTCTAGGGAAAGATGTCTGTCAACAAGGGTATGGTTAACCAAACCGTCATTTGTCCACACCACGGAATACTACACAGCCATGAAAAGGAACGAGTGAATACGTGCAACAGTTTGGATGCATCCTGAGTGATAAACAGCTATTTTCAATAGGTTATGTACTGCGTTCTTCCGTTTAAATAAACTTCTGAAAAGACAACATTTCAGACATACAGAATGGGTTAGTGATTGTCAAGGCTTAGGAAGGGGTAGTATTTGAAGGAGGTGAATCAGTTACAAAAGGGCAGTGGGAAGAGTCCTTGTGATGGAACTCTGTATCTTGAGTGTGATGGTGGAAACATAAACCTAGACACGTGACATTTTGATAAAGTTGATAGAATCATGTAGAAGTAAATGCAAGCACAGACACGTGTCTACAAGATGGGAGAGTCTGCATGAGACAGGTGAACTGTATCAGTGTCAGTTTCCCAGTAGGGATATTGTAGTATTGCTTTGTAAGATGTTGCCATTGGGAGAAACTTGGCGGAGTCCACTGACATCTCTGTACCATTTCTTACAACTTCATGTACATCTATAATTACCTCAAGTTTTTCTTTTATTTTCAAGGTGTTTTTTGATGTGGGCCATTTTGAAGTCTTTATTGAATTTGTTACAATATTGCTTCTGTTGTTTGTACTCTGGTGTTTCGCCAATAGGTATGTGGGACCTTAGCTTCCCGACCAGAGACTGAATCCACACCCCCTGCATTGGCGGGTGAGGTCCTAACTACTGGACTGTCAGGGAAGCCCCTCAAATTTTTCAGTGAAGGACCGTCTCGGACAGACTATGCGTTTGGTCTATTGCCTCTTCCTAACTGAACAGAAGACATGATGAAAAATCTATCAGAGACTCTGTGGGCTTATGCAGTAGGAAGCCAGGACCTTGACTCATTTCGTGTGGCAGAGTATAGTCCCCCAAAACAGGCCACAGTAATAGTTCCAGCTCATAATTCTTCAAGAACCTTACTACTCAATAAGAAGTGGAAGCTCTTTCTATTCCGCTTGAATGTGGACAGTCTTGTGATTTACAGGACAGATGGAATCTACTGGTGATGCTAAGTGACATGAAGACCAAATCACAAAAGCTGATGTGGTTTCTGCCTGCATCTCCCTGTCTTTCCTGAGTCAGTGGTCCTTGGAACCGCCATGTTGTGAGGAAGCTCAGGCCACCTGGAGAGGCTGCCTATGACTGTTCTAACTGATGGGTTCAGCTGACAGATCCGTGGCCACTCACGTGAGTGAATCTTCCAGTGATTCTAGGGCTTTCCTGCTGACTTAGTGGTAAAGAATCCACCTGCCAGTGCAGGAGACACAGGTTCCATCCCTGGTCTGGGAAGATTCCACACGCTGCAGGGCAATTAAGCCTATGTACCACGACTACTGAGTCCATGCACCCTAGAGCCCATGCTTTGCAACAAGAGAAGCCACCCCAATGAGAAGCCCAAGCATTGCGACTAGAGAGTAGCCCCCACTCGCCACAACTACAGAAAAACCCAGGAAGCAACAAAGACTCGGCACAGACAAAAATAAAGAAATGAAATTATTTAAAAAAAATGATTCTAATCTCCAGCATTGCATCTGCCTGTACCATTGTCTTGTGGAGCTGAGGGAAAATATTGTGGCTGAGCTCTGCCCAAATTCCAGATTTGTGAGCCATATAAATGCTGTTTTAAGCCAGAAACTTGAGAGATGGTTTGTCACACAGAAATAAGTAACTGGACTACCTCCTTTCCAAACACTGCATGCACTGGGAAAGAGGAAATTCCCTGTTACGATGAAGCTGGAGAGCAAAAAACAACATATGGCTTCTCTGTGGGATATGGACTGGCTTCATCTTTTCACACACGCGTCACTTGAAAGAGCTCACTTCAGGGCCTGGGGGAGTTTGGAAAACCTCAGTGACCGGAAGAAATCAGGACCAAGAACCTGCCCAAGAAAATCCTTCAGAAGCATCTAGGGGGTGCTATTCTATTTAATATTTTGTGCATCAATTATAAGTAAACACTGAATCATTGCTAGCTGAAACATTCCTGTTTTCTTTAGGGTTTCTTGACTTTTCTATGGACGGCTTCACCCTGCCGCTCTATCCATAAGGAAGGGGAGATAGCCATGAAAATGAGAAGCAGGAGGAGGAGACTCAGGGAAGGTTAAATATGCAGTATTATTATGTAAAGTAACGCAGAACTCATCCACTCATTCCGCATATATTTTCAAGTGTCTGCCGTTTTCTGGGGCTGCAGATTCAGCCGTGAACAGATTGGACAGGGTCCCTGCTCCTGTGGATCTCACATCTTGATGGTGAAGAGGGGGTGGAATGAAAGAAACAAGCAGACCAGTTACTATTCCCCCCCCCCCCTTTTTTTTTTTTGGTGAACCATGGAGAGCATCAGGGAAGAAAACTTAGAGGAAAATGCAGAATGCAAACATCAACCACAGGACGAATATGTCAGTAAGGTCCTGGCTCCATGGACATAAAGGGAAACAGGGGCCAAGAATTCTATCCGTTAGAAGCAGCTAAGTTTCCCAAGCCTGGACTGATTGGGAACGTGAAAGACTAAGTATTAAGTCCATCAGCTGAAGATTGGCCTGGAGCCACTGGACACAGAATGGGGAGCCCACCGGCCTAAAAGGAGAGATTGTCAGGCATGACGAAGCAGGAATTTTAGCCGAAGAATATTCACAAATTGCGAGCCAAGAGGGAAGTGGGGGAACTTTATCTTCCCTTCACAGCCTTGCTCGTCGGGGGCCCGGCTGTCCTTTATGGTTAATATAAAAATCAATATAGCAAGAGGCGCGTCTTTGCCGCGATAATATTGGCTCCTTTCACCAGGCGTGCGGAATTAGATTACTGATAGACACGCTTCTGTCGCCTCCCCAGGCTCAGATAGAATCTGCGGGGTCTGCGGATGAGCACAGTAACAGAGCGGGCATCGTGGACCAGCGGGCGGCCAATCGTGGAGGAGAAGATGTAATTCCCTTGCAAGACATCATCCTGGAGGGAGCCGGGGAGGCAGCTTGCCTGACAGAGGATGCTCAGCCGCTCTGCGGCAGACTCCTCCGCAGAAGCTGTGGTACCTGCGTACAGCAAAAACGTTCCGTGCAGGGGAGGTGGCATCGATTAGGAAGAGGAAAGCAGGAAGAAAGCAAAAGGAAGGGAGAGAATCCACCTGGGAAGGAAGGGAACCTGCAAGCAGTAGTTTCAGGAAACTTGCCGTAAAGACCTTAGGTTAAAATGGAGAACTTTAAATAAAGGGACATATAGTACATGCATCCACCCCGATTTGCCCTGTGCCACATGGAAATTCATTTTTAAACACACGTGGTCTGGCTTAGAGAATCTCCATGGGATCACCTTTCTCAGTGTCTCCAGAGGCCTCCGCCGTCTATCAGCCTGTCCTCCATCAATCTTCCCTAAGATCAGGCCGTAAGCCCAAAGGGAAGAAAACAGCAGCTTGCAAGGGTTGAGATTACACAAGGGCACATTTATGGTCATGTTTTTTCAGATTCTGAAACTAACAGAACATGTAAAAAATGTAACAGGGACTTCCCTAAGGGTCCACCCTCCCTAGTGACTCAGACGGTTAGGAATCTGCCTGCAATGCAAGAGACCTGGGTTTGATCCCTGCATCGGGAAGATCCCTGGAGTAGGGCATGGCTATCCACTCCAGTATTCTTGCCGGAAGAATCCCATGGCAGGCTACACTCCGTAGGGGTGTTAAAGAGACGGACAGGACTGAAGCGATTTAGCAGGTAGGCACGCATAGAGGTATATATAAACAATGTATATTTATTCAGTACAAAGTTAAAACCAGATGATATTTCTAGGTTTTCACAAGTTTGTTTCTTTTGGACATTTAATTTCATTTTTTGAACATTTCCTGACTTGAAATTATCTCTGAGAACAAGACTTTAATGATTATGTCTTATATTCAATCACACGGATGGACATTTAAATTACTTCAGTTCTTTACCCTTTTAACACTGCCTAAACAGATTTCAGTGTAGATCACTGTTTTTCTAAGTCAATCAGAATAAATCCTTAGGGGTAAATTCCTTACACCAGATTTCTCAAAGCTGGACTCATGAGTTAAAGTTGAAATGAGGTGCTTCCAAAGCAACCCCCAAGGGAAGTCTGGTTATTTTGCAGAAGGGCCCTAGTGGGCCACACGCCTACCAGCCTGTGAGTCCTTCATCTCATATAAAAACTCCTTTATTTCCTGTTTCCATTCATTGTCTTAATAATTATTGCTATTGCTGTTGTGTATCTTGTATAGGGAAATATAAAGAGATCAACTAATAATAGGTGCATGAATTCAATGCCCAGATAATCTCTTAGGAGTTTAAAATAATATCAGCAGCATCCCAAATATCTCTGTCTGGTCCAAAAATTGAACTGTGGCGGAAAAGACAATGTGGAAATCGAAGGCTGACCTTGCTGCATATCTTTCCTTATGTTCATCATTAACAGTTTGTGTGTATATGTGCTTTATATACCTAGATAGATACATGCGAAATCATGTATGCTCCTTTTATTTTTTATTTATGTATTCATTTTTTAAGTCAGTTAAAAATTTTTTCTATGTGTGCCATTTTTAAAATCTTTATTAAATTTGTTACAATATTGCTTCTGTTTTATGTTTTGGATTTTTGGTCGTGAAGCCTAGGGGATCTTAAACTCCCCTACCAGGGTTTGAACCCATACCCCTGCACTGGAAGGCAAAGTCTTAACCACTGGACCACAGCAGGGAAGTCCCTGTTGTTTTTAAATGTTACTTAAAATATTCTTCACCATGCACTTCCATGTGCCTTGGCGATACTTGCGTTTTAACACATGCTTGCCTGCATTGTTTTATCATCATTTGGCAGTCCCTTATGGAGAGTAAGTTATTAAACAACCATAAACTATGGTTGTTTCCAGTTTGGTGCCATCACCCAAGGGACCTGGTATCCCCACCGTACCAGCCTCTTGGTCCCCCACATGGTGACCAGAAGTGGTCTGGAAATGATTTGCCCCAGAACCTGACCACCATGCTGTGCTTTCAGTAAGAAAAGGACTTACTGTACCACCCAGGACTTCACTGGTGGTACAGTGGATAAGAATCCACCAGCCAGTGCAGGGGACACGGGTTTGTTTGATCCCTGGTCTGGGAAGATCCCACATTCCACGACAACTACAGTGCCCATGCTCTAGAACCTTTGCTCCACAACAAGAGAAGCCATTGCAATGTGAAGCCCGTGCGCTGCTACTAGCCCTTCTGCACATCGCAACGAAGACCCAGCACACCCAAAAATAAATTTAAATTAAAAAAAAAAATCCAAAGAAAGCAATAAGGCAGAAATCTATCTTGGTTTTCTATCTCCATTCATCCCCACCACCTCGCTCAACTAAATATCCAACTTCCTTGGACCCTCCATCATCTAGTCCTCTAGATCCGAGAGGCTTGTTTCACCCAGCTTGGCAGGGTTGCCGTTTTCAAGTTGCCAGAGCTGCTAGAAACAATTTACCAAGATGAATCCTTCTGAGCCTCCGGCTGACACTTACCCACCTTTGGGTCACGAATCTTTCCAAATGCAGCTGCACAAATCATTCCAGATCTTCAGAGGGGTCTGGGTTTTTCATCCCTGCCCCAAGTCTACTGATGGTTGAACAGCCAAGGAGTCTCAATATCTAGAACTGAAACTGTGACCAAAGGAGGGGAAAAAAAATGTGCTTGGAGACAGCTCCTACCAAGACCTGTCCAAAGCCTGCATAATTAGTCTTGTCACTTTCAGGGAGGCAGTACTGAATCAGAATCTCTGTGAGCCCTTGTGGGATCTTAACCTCCTCCCAGGCCTGTGTAGAGTGGAAGGCAGGGAACAGAAATGTTTGGAGACTCATTGTATGTCTCCTTGGCCCCCCAAATCTCATTATTTCACAAATTTTTTTTTTCTTTCTCGACTGCTCATAAAACAACACTCAGGAATTAATTCTGTTTTCACTAAAGCAGTGTCTTGGTTTTTATTTTTTGGATGGATTGATTTTTAGCTTGAATTTGTGTAATTCTGGGACGCTCAAGACTACCTGTGTTGTAGGTGGAAAATGTTTAAAAATGTTTTAAAAAACTTAGAAATCTTGGTGATCTTCTTTTTCCCTTTAAGATCTTTTCTCTCCAAACCTCTTGGGCTATGTCACAGGTTACATCATAAGGCAGGTTGAATCAGCATCTTACCATACCATCCATTCATTCATTCATTTACAGATCTGTAATGGGCAGCTGATTCATTGGAAAAGACCCTGATGCTGGGAAAGATTGAGGGCAAAAGGAGAAGAGGGCAGCAGAGGATGAGATGGTTGGATAGCATCCCTGATTCAATGGACACGAACTTGGTCAAACTCCAGGAGATAGTGAGGGACAGGGAAGCCTGGCGTGCTGCAGTCCATGGGGTCGCAAAGAGTCGGACACTACTTAATGACTGAACAGCAACAACATGGACAGGTAGTTCTCAGTGTGGGGCAACCCAGTGAGGGAGACAGGTGGAAATGAACAAACAATGAACAGGGAAATATCAGATGTGATGACAGTTAAACAAGGGATGAGAGAGGTGGTGATTGGATGGCTCTGTTTTCAAAACTGTTTTAAGCTGAAGTATTTCAAAATAACTAGATCATCCAAACTTTATTCATATATATATATATATATATATATATATATATATATATATATATATCTGATAGCAAGGCTAATTTTTGGATGAGTTGGTAGAAAAGATAATTATTAAGTGAAAAATTTTGATCATACACAGACAAGACCAAATTGGGATTGTGGATTTCCGAAGACTCTGGGGAAGGAAGTATTGCCATAGAGCTAATGTTTGCCCCCGAGTCTGTATCAGATAGAAGGACAGAGGTGCTAGCTGTCTAGCGTGAGTATATCCAGGTCTGGAATATCACTGTGACTGAAACCAGCTACAGAATAGCCAGGGTTGTATGGACTTCGGCTACCCAAATCTCCCTCTTCACTCTTAGGAAGCAAAGATTTGGATCAGTGTTGTGATTTCTCTTTTGTTATCCTTTTAGCTCTGCGTTTTTTCTTCCTGCTTCCCTCCCTAGTGGTTTCCATGGGAACTCCCATTGCTATTTTCTTGAATCAGAGATTTTCTGCCTGGTCCCTGGGACTTGCAAGGGAATGGGGCAGCCCGGCCGCCAAGTGGCAAACCTGGTGCAGATGTCGCTGGCCAAGGAGAAGGTTTGGTAATGCAGGGATCTGAAAAGCATCCTCTTTGTTCCATCTAAGTCATTTAGCATTTCACTCTGAAGAGACCCCAATACAGTTGAACTTGGGGATAATTTCGGAGATGGAAACTCTAGTATTAGCATGGTTCAACTTTTTTTTTTTTGCCTTTCTGTTAAAAAGTTGTTGTTGTTGTTGTTGTTGTTGTTTTAAATACCCTGATCTTAGTAAACTCCATCAGGTAGTTGGGAAGAAAGGAAGCAGTTGAAAAGGCTGAAGAAGAATCCTTTGAGGGTCTGGGACCTCAAAGCCCCCTGGCCATTTGTATTTTGCCAAATGCATGGGGTCAACGTTAACAGTGCAGTGAGAGGATTACCTTTTATGGGTCTGTGAAAATATCAGTTCTTCCTAGAGAAGTTGAACCAACTTGTGCTTTCTCTGTTTGGGCTCTATGGAGGGGCCGGGTCCTGCAATTCCTTTCTTCTTTGTGTTTGTACACAGGGAGATGGTTTAAATTATCATGCTGCAGATGGATGCCCCTTGATCTTCAGATGGTATGCAGAGGTCTGGCAGCCCTGGAGGCCTGAGCTTTTGGCAGCCTCCTGCTGTTTCTGTAATGGAGAGGCAGGGATGCGGGGGGCTGGGGGAGACACACAGAGTCGGACCCCATGGAGAAGGCATGTGGAGCCCATTATGCTGGTCCCAAGATGTCTGGGCTGCTACACTGGAAGAAGAAAAAAATGATCCTCAAATAATCTAAAGCCAAATGTTTAGTGAAGGTCACCCTTAATTAGAGGTGCTGAGCTTTGATTCATCGTGTTGGAAGGAAACTTGGGAAACGGGGCCTTGATAAAAATTCCTGACGGCCTCATCGCTAAGATGCGAGCATGCATGTGTATTCCCTAACCATCATGTCACATGAAACGCTGCTCTCTTTGTCTGGAGTCCAGGCCCTCTTTGGTTCCGATTGTGTCTGTATGACACCAAAGAGAAGTCAGGGGTCTGGTTAAGCCAGAGAGCAGGAGAATAAAGAAAGCCTCACCCCAACCCCCATGATGTCTCAAGACCTAAGAGAAATAACTGTTTCTTCATCTGAGTTCAACTTTGTCTCAAGGCAAGAAAAAGGGCCTAATTCGCAGTAGGCACAGGCTCTAGGTATCAAATCGCAGGTGGTGCTAGTGGTAAAGAACCAGGCTGCAGATGCTGGAGATGTAAAAGACATGGGTTTGATCCCTGGGTTGGGAAGATCCCGAGGGGATCTTCCAGTACTGGAGTGGGCATGGCAGCCCACTCCAGTATTGTTGCCTGGAGAATCCCATGGACAGAGGAGCCTGGTGAGCTATGGTCCATGGAGTTGCAAGGAGTTGACACAACTGAAGCGACTGAGCACACAGCCTCTAGGTTCCTTTACGGAGTTTGCAGCCATGTCTAGGTATCAGTACATTCACATACAATGTACCTAATGTGTGAATACCCCCAGCTGATACCTCTGGGAAGCTCCTAAAACAAATGCCCACATGGTGATTCTGTTTACACTTTCGTTGCCATGGCAAGCAATGTGATTGAATAAATAACAGGATTCCCAATCTCCTGTAAGCTATGTGTCACCATAGCTAACCTTAGGCATGTGATTGCAAAGTTGTTTCAAGTCTATATCTAATCTGTTGATGTGAAGCTCATCTTATAGACTGCTCTATTTAATCAGAATGCCCCTGTTTTCTTTTGAAAATCATGCTCGCATGTCTGTCATCATTTGTGTTTGTTGTCCCTACTCCGAACCTCTAGTAGGAAGAAAAGTTCTTTTTGCAGGAAATTGACATCCATTGGTTTTCAGTGAGCAGGGAAGAATTTAAAAGGGAGCTGTTGGAAGCATCAGATTTTTCATATACATGACTGTTAGTATTTTCTTGTTATAAAAATGAAAGGGAGAGTCTTTTTAAAAACTGGAAAGTAAAAAAAATATTGACTGTATAGAGAATGATATTACGGACATTCATCACAAAGCTACAGATGTTCAAAATTTATCATGTTGGCATCAGATCTTTGTAATATAAAGGAGCGGGAGTGGGGGCCGGGGGGAAGTCCCTGGTGGCCCAGACGATAAAGAATCTGCCTGCAATGCGGGAGACCTGGGTTCGATCCCTGGGTCGTGAAGATCCCTTGGAGGAGGGAAAGGCAACCCACTCCAGTGTTCTTGCCTGGAGTATTCCATGGACTGAGGAAAAGAAATCAAACAATACTGATAGCATTGTACCCTGCCCAGAACATGTTTCATCCCTCTTTTCCTCCCTCCATCCCTCCCTCCCTCCCTCCCTATGTACTCCCTCCCCCACCCCCAGCAGCAACTACTAACATGAATATGCTGTTAATTTTTCAGTCTCTAACTTTTTGTTGGCCACACTGTGCAGCATGTGGGACCTTCGTCCTGACCAGGGATCAAACCTGTGCCCTCTGCAGTGGGAGCCCAGAGTCAGCCACCAGGCCCCTTAAGAGGTCCCCATCCTCTTATTTTTATTAATATAGGCATCTTCACAAGTAAAAAGTTCTTGGTTTGTTTTGAAATGGGGTATACAGAATATCGGGCTTACCAGGTAGCTCTAGGGGCAAAGAATCTGCCTGCCAGTGCAGGAGATGCAAGAGATGTGAGTTCGATCCCTGGTCTGGAAGGTCCCCTGGAGGAGGAAATGGCAACCCAGTCCAGTGTTCTTGCTTGGGGAATCCTGTGAGAGGAGCCTGGTGGGCTACAGTCCATGGGGTCACAAAGAATCGGACATGTCTTAGCGGTCGAATACACACACACACACATAGAATATCACAGAGCATATTTCTCAGTTTGCTTTGTTCCCCAGAGTGGTGCTTTTAAACTCCACCCCTGAAGACACCTATGGGTGGAGCTTATGCGAGTCAGCTTTTGGGTTTTAATGCTTATGTGGCAGTGCTCTCTGCTCGCAGCCAGTTCTTCGGTGATAGACAAATCTAAGAAATTTTCAGTTTTTCACAATTGCACTGAATGATGCTCTAAGTAGCTAGCACACATGGGGATGAACTTCTCAAGGAGACGATTTCCAGTGTTCTCTTCCTGTCTCTGAGACATCTTAACTTCTTTTGGTTCTTTGGCTTCTTGAAAGGCAAAATCAGGTGTCTTGTTCCAGGAAGGTGGGTCTCCTTGATCCTCTGTTATCCTTTTTCTGTTGTTAGAAAAGCTGTTTCTTCACCCAGCCCCGGGCCTCTCATCTCGAAGTATTAATATGAAGAGCCACATCCGTTTGCTGTCTTCGGGTTCAAAGTTGTTAACAGCTCTCTTTGTTGAACAAGTCTTTTTTTCTCTCTCACTCTCTCTCTGCCATGAGCCGCAGTGGCGTTCTGGGAAGTGATAGACCGTATAATTCTCACATGTCAAGGTTCTAAGCCCAAACCCTCCGGCAGTGCCTCTGATTTTCTTGAAGGATTAAAAATAAAAGGACATCACCCTCTCAGCCGCAGTTCTTACAGCAGCTCTTACCCGCACCTGGCAACGTGACACCCCGGAGGAAGGACTTTACGTCCTGTGCTCTGGAAACAGGCTGGTCCCAGGGACCTGCCTGCCCTCCCTGGGGTGTCTCTGGAGCCCTTGATCTCTCTCAGCTTCCTCCAAGGGGGAGCCGGGCGTTTCCCCGTCATGTCGTCTCTGAGATGATCTTTATTCTTCAAGGAGCTGCAGTTGCCTGAGCTGTGCCTCTGGATGTCTTCCAGGTGGCCTGGGATCTTGGAAATCTGCCCAGAAATTGTGGGTCTTAGAGGCCTGTGCTAGAAAATAAGATGAGATGGGCACACAGGGTTCTGCTTTGGGAAGTCAAGTTTAGAGGTTTGCTGGTTATTTTTTTAAATTGAAGCATAATTAATTTACAATGCTGTGTTAATGTCAGGTGTACAGCAAAGGGTTTCAGGTATTCATACATACATACATACACACACACACACACAGTATATTCTTTTAAGATTCTTTTTCATTCTAGATTATTACAGGATATTAAGTAGAGTTCCCTGTGCTATACAGTAGGACCTGGTTGTTTATCTACTATGTGTGTATATGTGTCTGACTCTTTGTGACCCCATGGACTGTAGCCTGCTAGGCTCCTCTCTCAATGAAATTTTCCAAACAAGAATACTGGAATGGGTTGCTATTTCCTCCTCCAGGGAATCTTCCCCACTCAGGGGTCAAACCTGCATCTCTGTGTCTCCTAGATTGGTAGGTGGATTCTTAACTGCTGAGCCATGTTTATCTATTGAGTTGGCCCAAAGATTTGTCCAGGTTTTTCTGTAACATCTTATGGAAAAACCCAAATGAACCTTTGGGCCAACCCAATATTTTGTACATAGTAGTGTGTATCTGTTAATTCTAAACTCCCAATTTATCTCTCGCCTACCATTTCCCCTTTGATAACCATGAGATTATTTTCTATGTCTATGTCTGTGAGTCTGTTCCTGTTTTCTCAATAAATTCATCTGTATCCTTTTTTATAATATATTCCACATATAAACAATATCATATATTTCTCTTTGATTGACTTCACTTAATGTAATCTCTAGGGATTTGCTGGTTGTATATGTGTGTGTTATGTTTGTGCATGTGTGTAGATTGGGTAGATGCGTGTGTGTGTGACTGTATGACAGTATGTGTTTCTCCGTGGGAAGGAAGAGGTGGGAGAAGGAATCCACTGCTTTTCTCTCATCCCTGGTTTTTATAACTGCCTCCATCTCACCCCACCTCAACAGAATTTGGAAACTTTTGGATTTCATGAAAAAGCTGGAAGGAATCTTGAAGCCTACCTAATTTTATTACAGACACTCAGCTGCTATGACCTGGAGAGGTGGCAACAGCTGCAGAAATACTGAAGTGGCCACTGCCCTAAGCCCCGTCCTCAGCATCAGCCCAGTGTCTCTCCTGAAACACCCCCCACCCATGTCGCCAAGAGTCAAGTTATTAAGAGACCCGGCAGGGGTCCCAGGGCTCCACTCTGACTCCCCAGCTCCTGTGCTTGACCGATGCTGAGTATTTTTACTGTCTCCCTATTGAGCCTTAATGATTTAACTCCCTGTAGAGAATATAGAGAGAATATAGGGAATATATAAACATCCACTTCTAATTTCATTAGCAAAAAACTTTGATCATTTCTAGTTTCTTAAAATTTTGCATTATTTGTTTACTGATATTCTTTTTCTGTTTTCTAATACACACACATATAAGGCTATGAATTTTCCTTTAGTGCCACAATGGCTGAAACTTAAAATGAATCTCTTAGCTTTAAATAGAAGTTTTCATTATATATTTGTATTTAATTCAAGAGTTATTTGGATGTATCCTAGTTCCTGAAATTAAAAGGACTGATTCAGAAATTTTTTTTTCTAATTCAGATCTGCACATTGAATTATGTCTCATCCCTTTCTGTACTCTCAGCTAAATGTTGTATAAACCTAGATTCTACTAATTTGTGTGTGGCTAATATTCCTTGTCATAATGTTCTGATAGTGGACTAATTTGATGACCTTGGGGGTAATATCTGACTTTTTAACTTTTGTGAAGGAATTTTAGCTATGTGTACATTCACTCAAATATCCTCTTCCTTATTGATTAACTGTATAATAATCATTATAGGTTTGAACTTTATACAGTAAGTGCACAGTGCCTTTTAAAATGTCTTAGATATTGGTATTTAAAAGAGAGATTAGGGACTTCTGTGGGTCCAGTTATGAATCCACATTGCAATGCAGGGGACGTGGGTTCGGTCCCTGGTGGGGGAACTAAGATCCCATATGCTGTGGAACTAAGCCCGTGTGCCACAACTGGAGTCCATGCACCACAACAAAAGACCCGTATGCTGCTGCTCAGCCCCAACACAGCAAAATACATAGATTAATCAAAAAGAGAGAAGTCAACTGTTAAGAGAGATTAACAGTTACTGATAGAGTCTGACTTCCCAACATGGCATTGGTTGAGGTTGGTTGAGGTGAAGAAGATCACATAGAGATAGCCAGCATTTGTAAAAATAATTACTATGCTGAGCACCACTCATGCTCAGATAATCTCTTTCTGTTCCTATTGTAGCCTATGAAGAAGAGCCAGTAGGGACCTCCATTTTACAAGGGAGGAAAATTGAAGCAAAAAAAAAAGCAAAATAACTTGCCTAGTTCATTCAGTGACTGAGTGATAAAGCCAGAATTAACTTCTTAATACTCACAACAGCTGCATTAAGTAGGTACTTGCATTACACCCACTCTACAGATGAGGCTATCAAGGCACAGAGAAAGTAAGTTATGTGGCGAAGGACACTCAGCTGGTAATGGGGTGGGGGCGGGAGGGAAGCTGGGATTCAGATCTAAGCAAGGTGCAGGCTCTTAACCTTTTCCTGGGTATGCAATGTGAGAACCCAAGCCTAACCCATCGCCTCCCCCTTGACTTCTTTCTCTCACTCTAGATCGTCTCTGACAGGGTTATTTTATTTGCAACACACAGTATACATACTCTCCTAGATCTGATCCTTAATTATCCACAGTGCTTTATCCTAGCTCATTAAATTAGACCAATAGAGGGGGACAAAAGTGTTATTTTGCCTCTGTAGTATTTGAGTTTAAGTGATCAGGGTAATTTTCCATTATAATTTTGTGTTTTAAATAAATAGAACCAGCTTCATTGTGAAAACACTTGTCTAATATTGGGCAATAAATGTTTAAGTGGTTTTCTTTTAATTACTACTCATAGTATGGCACTGGATGAAACAGAATTGTTTCTGAGTTTGTTCATTAGATGGGAAGAGGCTGAATTTATAAAAATATATGCATGCCTCTGTGACTGTATTTGAATGCGTGCATACATAAATAGGCACTTATTTATATACATGGTCATTATAGAGCTTTGTGAGGGGTAGAATTTTTCTCAGCACAATCTGTAGTTCTGTGGAAGGGGGACTGTGCTGGTACTCTGGGCCCATTTCATAGCAGAGCGTTTCCAGTTAAGTAATTATACCATGAAGACGTCCCAGCTGCAACTCTATATTTAAAACTGGGTTACTATTCCTAGCAAGACCATTCTTTTGAAAGGTTGATAAGTCATTCCCTTTATTCGGCTCAAAAATTTAAATATCAAATGTGTATCAGTTTTCTTAAATATGCAGCCCTACCTCTAAGGGGTTTACTACTGTTGTTCCCACGCAGAAGGATGAAATCAACCAACCGTGGTAAGAAACCATCCTGGTCTGCCATCTGTCCCCAAGCTGCAGTCCATTTCCTCTTTTCAGCAGCAGGAGATAGACACTGGGTCATTGCCATTTCTTAGGCAAAAGTCTCCAACCCCTAGCTCATCCTGGACCATTCAAAGAATCCCATGTCTCTGCCCTAGTCTTCCTTTCCCTTCTGGAGCGAGCACTTCCCAGGCAATGTCCATGTATCAATAGCTCAGAGAGGCTTCCTGGAGAAGGTGGCAGGGAGCACAGAGTGTGCTCACGTCTCCTCCAGCGTTTGTGTAGCTGTTGGTCTGAGACTCCACTGCTTTTGAGTTGAAAGTTGCTGTTTTATCTAGAGTTTGGCCTCTTTCCAAGCTGGCGTGACACGCTTAAGTCTAAAGCCAGGGAAATCAGAAACCAGTCAGCCTTGAAGAGGATGCTTCCCCAGAACAAGAGGAACAAGGTGTTAGAGAAATTCGGCTTAAAGGGAGAGAGAGCTTCAGGAAGGAATGGGCTGGGAGGGTCTTGTTTTCTTCTTCTTCCTCTTCTTCTTCTTTTTTTTTTTCCTTCATGGTCTCTGAACTTGTTAGCCCGTGCTTTCATTATTACAGCTGTTTCTGCAACATTTCACCTAAAGATTATAGCATCTGGTTTATTCTATTCAATGAGGGAATGACAGGATCACAGTAATTATCGTGTGCTGGGGTTTGAGTCCTTGATTATATTTTCCCATTGTTCCCGGAGAGTCCTGGTGTCTTCCCAGCCCAGCCTCAAGGGTTACTGGGCTTTTGATGCCAAGTTGATGCTGAGTTGCTTGAGAGCCTTCAGAAAAAAAGTGTGGGTTTATCCAGGGTGGACTTTCCATCTCATTCCCACCTTCTTCTGGTTTCTCGGGTTGAACTGTCACTGATAACACAATGTCTTGAAGCCATGTGCCTTCCTCGAATAGAGCAAAAATCTAAGAACTTTATTATCCAGTTTCTGGAATCCAAATTAGCCTTTGCTCAGCGGTTCTGGATGTCCAATTACAGTTGCAAAGTGACGGGAGGCGGGGGGGCGGGGTGGGGGGGACTGGGAGGTGGGGGGACGGGGCGGGGGGTCTTGGGGTTTGAATGTTCTTTGCCTGGCTTCCTGCATTCTTTTGTTCCCTGCTGCCCTCTGCAATTATATCAGCCTCTTCGCAGTTTCTTTTCTTTGAGAGAGTTCATAGCACCCCTTCTCACATTTCAAACACTCTCCATCAGTCTTTATCCTCCTGTTTGGATGATTTCCTGTCTGCTTAATTCCTTCCTTGTGGAGCTCTGGAAATGGATGCATTAACTTGAAGGCAGATTTTTTTTTTTTTTTTTTAATCCCAGTTCACAAACATGTGAGACTCTAATACTGTAGTAACACTGAGGGTTGTAACACCCCTGGAATATCAGCTGTGTGATGTTGTTGAAATAGCAAGCAGGAAACGTGGAACCTATATTCCCCACTTTCACACTCCTTTTCTCTGCATTCAACTCCTTGAGCTCCAGTGCAGTTCTGTCACCTGTCTTTTCTGCCTCCTGGAAAAGCTCTCCAAGCTATAGGATCAGTTCAGTTAAGGACCAGACATCATGGTTTCCCTTTCATGGGTAGACTTACGTCTTGAGCAGCTTGGGAGGTCTAAGCATAGCATCTTTTAGAATCACAGTGAGAGGACACTGGGCTTCTCCATCGGCTCAGTGGTAAAGAATCTGCCTGGAATGCAGGAGACCCAGGTTCAATCGCTGAGTCAGGCAGATCCCCTGGAGGAGGAAATGGCAACCCACTCCAGTATTCCATTTCCAGAGCTCCACAAGGAAGGAATTAAGCGGACAGGAAATCATCCAAACAGGAGGATAAAGAACTCTGATGGAGAGCGTTTGAAATTTGAGAAGGGGTGCTGTGAACTCTAAGAGGCTGATATAATTGCAGAGGGCAGAATCCCAAGGATAGAGGAACCTGGTGGGCCACAGCCCATGGGGCCACAAAGAATTGGACCCGACTGAAGCAACTTAGCACGCACACATGTGAGAGAGGACACTACTTGTCTTGACAGGTGGCGGCAAAACTTGTGCACGTGGGCCCACTGGAATATCATTTTGAGTGTACATTTCGACTGTTAGGAGCTTAACTCTTCAACCGCCAGGGTCGTAACAGCTTAATCTTTCAAGGTGGAAATGATCTCTACCCACGTGATATAGACTTCTGCTTAAACAGTGAGGAGGATCCTAATTTTGAAAGATAGTTCTGTTCTGGTTCAGAATAAGTAATGGTAAGAGAGTGCTCTTATTGAAACCTGTCGAGGTTTGTTGTGTAAGTTTGTTTGTCCTTATGAGAAATGACTTCACACAGACTTGGATCTGAGAACATCTCAGCAACTGCCTTCTTTCCTGTCTTCTTTCATTCTTAGTGACATGTTTTCCTTCCTGCTATTGTCCTTTGGTGGCTGGAAGAGTACTCTGGCTTGAGTACTCTAACCATCCCACTTGAATCAACTTTGCCCATGAAGTCAAATGATCAAGTTAGTTCAAATTGCTTGAGAACAGTAAGAATTTTAAAAAATATTGTCTTCTTTTCCTAGGTGTTTCTCTAAAAGATCAACTCCGATATTAAAAGTGCTGGTGGGAAACTCCTGTGTAACACAGGGAGCCCAGCCTGGTGCTGTGTGATGACCTAGAGGGGTGGGATGAGGGAAGGGGTGGGAGGGGCAGTGATGGTTTAGTCCCTCAGGCCTGTCTGACTCTCTGTGACCCCGTGAACTAGCCCCCCAGGCTCCTCTGTCATTGGGATTTCCCAGGCAAGAATACTGGAGTGGGTTGCCATTTAATTCTCCAGGGAATCTTCCTGACCCAGGGATTGAACCCAGGTCTCCTGCATTGCAGGCGGATTCTTTTCCAACTGAGCCACTAGGGAGAGAAGATACACACACACACACACACACACACACACACACTCAGTTCAGTTCAGTTTCTCAGTTGTGTCCCACTCTTTGCAACCCCATGGACTTCAGCACGCCAGGCTTCCCTGTCTGTCACTAACTCCCGGAGCTTGCTTAAACTCATGTTCATTGAGTCTGTGCTGCCATCCAACCATCTCATCCTTGGTTGTCCACTTCTCCTCCTGCCTTCGGTCTTTCCCAACATTAGGGTCTTTTCCAATGAGTCAGTTCTTCGTATCAGGTGGCCGAAGTATTGGAGTTTCAGCTTCCGTATCAGTCCTTCTAATGAATATTCAGGATTGATTTCCTTTAGGGTGGACTAGTTGAATCTCCTTGTAGTCCAAGTTTCTCTCAAGAGTTTTCTCCTACACCACAGTTCAAAAGCATCAATTCTTTGGCACTCAGCTTTCTTTATGTCCAACTCTCACATTCATACATGACTACTGGACAAACAATAGCTTTGACTAGACAGACGTTTGTTGGCAAAGTAATGTTTCTGCTGCTTAATATGCTGTCTAATGTTGGTTACATTATATATGTGTGTGTGTGTATATATATAGACACTAAGCAACTTCTGTTTGGTAAAGATGGATTATACAGTCTGCTCTCCAGATAACCAAGATATTCTTGGGGTATGCTAGCAGTGATCTAGAGTTTCAAAGAGAGTGTCTCTTTGGTAAAGGAGTGAAGAGGCAAGTGAAAGATAAAGCTGATTAGAGAGGAAATGTACAGTGACAGCCCTGTCTGCTGAGGTCCACTGTTGCCGCAGAGTTTACCATGTGTGGGAAGAAATCCTGTGTGTCCTCAGAAGCCTGGGGTTAGAAATACAGCTTGGCTTTTAACATGACGAAAGTACGGTAAACCCAATAGAAACGGCCGTGGGACCCACCTCTTATTTTTCTCCCCGAAAGGTCTCAAACTCCTCGGATTTGGGTAGGATTTGAACGGCATTATTAGTTCACAACATTCTGGGTATGTTTGTATATTTCTTCTTTAAAAATTTATTGGGATATAGTTACTTGACAGTGTTGTTTTTCTGCTGTGCAACACAGTGAGTCAGCCATATGTACACATATATCCCCTCCCTCTTGGACTTCCCTCCTACCCCACTGTCCCATCCCATCCCCCTAGGTCATCACAGAGCACCGAACTGAGCTCCCTGTGCTAGCCAGCAGCTTCCCGCTAGCTGTCTATTTCACACATGGTAGTGTATACATGTCAACCCCGATCTCCCAGTACACCCCACTGTCTCTCCCCTGCTCAGGTCTGCATGTCCATCCTCTGCATCTGCGTCTCTTATTCCTGCCCTGCAAAGAGGTCGATCTGTACCATTTCCCCATGTTTCTAGCATAATGGTCACATCCTCCCCATGCTCCAAAGAAGTGACATTTCCTTTTTATGCAACTTACATACAAGAAAGAAAAAAAAAATCAATCCCTAGAATCAGATTTTTGTTAAGTCTGTGTGACTTCCTTGTTCATGTCCATCAAATCTTTGTTCACTGTCAGCTTCTCAGAAATCATCTTCCATAGCACCCTGTCATGTCTATACGTCCCCTGCTGCTGCTGCTGCCCAGTCGCTTAGAAGGACTGAAATTGGAAACACTGACAAACATGTAGAGCCATGGGAACACTCCTTCACTGCTGGTGGGAGTGCAAAATGGGGCATCCACCTTGGAAGAAAGTTGGGCAGTTTCTTGTAAACTTTTCATATTATCCAGCAGTCTTGCTCCTTGGTCTTTACCCAAATGAATTGAAAAGGTCTGTCCACACAGAAACTTGCACACAAATGTTTATAACAGCTTTATTCAGAATCGCCCAAACCTGGCAGCAACTAAGATGTCCTTCAGTAGGTGAATGGATAAACAAACTGATACATCCACACAATGGAATATTATTCCTTGATAAAAAGAAATGAGCTAGGAAGCCTTGAAAAGACATGGAGGAGTTTTAAATGCATATTGCTAAGAGAAAGAAGGCAATCTAAAGAAGGCTACCTACTGTATGATTCCAACTCTGTGACATTCTGGAAGAGGCAAAACCATAGAGACAGCAAAAAGATCAGTGGTTGTCAGGGACTGTGAGGGAGATGAGGATCAATAGATAAAGCACAGAGGGCTTTTAGGGCAGTAGAACTATTTTGCATGGTACACGACATTGTGGATATACATTACTCATCTGACAAAATCTATAGAACTATGCATCACAAGTGAACCCTAATATAAACTATGGACTTTTAATTAATAATAATGAATCCATGGGAATTCCTAGGTGGCACTAGTAGGAAAGAACCCACCTGCGAATGCAGGAGACATAATAGACACGGGTTCACTTCCTGGGTTGGGAAGATCCCCTGGAGAAGGGCATAGCAACCCACTCCAGTACACTTGCCTGGAGAATCCCATGGACAGAGGAACCTAGTGGGCTGTAGTCCATAGGGTTGCACCGAGTTGTACACGACTGAAGTGACATAGCATGCAATTAATCCATATTGGTTTATCAATTGTAACAACATATACCATATTAATGGAAAATGCAAATAATGGGAAAGGGAGGATAAATATATAGGACCTCTCTTTCTGCCTAATTTTTCTGTAAACCTAAGGCTGCTCTTGGAGTAGGAAATGGCTTCCCACTCCAGTATTCTTATCTGCAAAATTCCCTGGACAGAGGAGCCTGGTGGGCTACATACGGTCCATGGGGTCTCAAAGAGTCAGACATAACTGAGCATGCATGCAATGCAATGCAAAAAAAAAAAAAAAAGGTGGCTCTAAGAAATTAAATCTGTTAAAAAATTGCAGCTACACCCATAGACTTGGTCAATTCTCCCTTATTTTTCCATGGCACTTAACAATTTAGCTGTTATGAAATGTGCTTATTTACTGTGTATCTTGTTTATTGCTTATCTTCCCCGAATCCTTGGGATGGGAGCCTCCTGGAGCAGGAGTCAATGTGTTTTGCTCACTGATGTACCTTGTGTGCCCAGCACAGTGCCTCGTACCTGGCGGGGCTCCAGTAAACATGGCTCAGTAAATGGACAGAGGGAATGGCTGGGAAAGTTTTCCAAAGCAGGCGTTCTCAGCATGTCCCTCCTACCCCTGCCTGAGCCTTTGACTGTTTGATCAGTCAAGGATTACTCTTACATACTGTTCTTTCTTTGTGGGTTTTTTTTTGTTGTTGTTTGTTTTGCTTGTTGTTGGTGGTTTTTTTTTGAAAATGCAATTATTTTAATAAATGTCTTTTTATACTGTGACAGTTATTCATAGTAATTAGATTTATTATTGTTATTTTTTAATAATTTACATTTTTATGGGCATATAGTTGATTTACAGTGTTGTGTTAGTTTCAGGTGGATTGCAAAGTGAATCAGTTATCCATATATGTATATTCACTCATTTTTTAGATTCATTTCCCATATATATCATTAAAGAGAACTCAGTAGAGTTCCTTGGCTATACAGTAGGTTTTTATTAGTTATTTATTTTGTATATAGTAGTGTGTATATATAAAACCGATTATCCCAATTTATCCCTCCCCTCTTATATCCTGTTCTTTCTTATTTCCCTTCTTAAGATATATGCATAGGGGTGTGTGTGTGTGTGTGTGTGTGTGTGTGTGTGTGTGTGTATTTTTCCCTGCACAGAAGATGAAATCCATCCCAAGGTCTTAAGATTTATTAACTGTTGCCTGAGTCATTCCACATGATGTCAGGGGAGGAGGCAAGCTGAGACTGTACTTAGAAATACCCTGCATAGAGGTCTTTGGGTAATTCCCTCGATTTTGTAAAGATGTTGGTTGGCTTAAGTGATTAGCATGAGATCCTTAAGGAGGACTTAACTTAAGCATTTAAGGATCTTCTGTGTCTCTCGGAGTGCCCCTCCTGGGTTGTCTGGATTTGCACATCTGGAAGGCAAATTTCAAAAGGGTTTCCAGCCTCTCTGCTTATTTTCTGAGCCCCATTGGAGTGTGTGTGTGTCTGGCTTGGGGGAGGTTTCCTCCTTCAAAGCACTGGAGGTCAGCCTCCCCCTGCAGGCATGTGGTCTGCGTTCAGGGAGACCTGCCAGGCCCCTCCAAGGGCCTCCAGCTCTCAGAGGCAAAGGGGATCAAGTTACAGAAGCTTCTCCTTTTAAGTTCATCTGCGGGGGCAGGATGTCAGCCCAGGGGGTCGGAGGTCTGTCTCTCTCCTGGTCTAATCTTGCCTTTGCTGGTTTATCCGGAGGAGCCAGGAAGTTTGGGGCAAGAAGGGGGCGGGTCCCCAGATTTCATTTCCCTGGCAGATCAAGAGCTATGATTCAGGGAGGCCTGCTGGTTTCCGTGATGTACCTGTTTGGCCTGATTCAAGCAGAGAGGCCCTTTTTCTGCTCCACTCACTTTTAGATGGGGAAAAGTGGGTGCCTGCAGAGGGGTGTCAAGTGGTCCCCAATGCTCAGAGCTGCTCCTGCTTCTGTTCATTATCTTCCCATAAAGATGTGACTGCACAGAGGGAGGTCCCATCCCATGCACCCCACACTGGGTCTTTCCACTCCCTGGGTCTCAAACACAGTACTTCAAAAGAAACATGTACACACTACTATATTTAAAAGAGATAACCAACAAGGACCTACTGTATAGCACAAGGAACTATACTCAACATTCTGTAATAACCTAAATGGGCAAAGAATTTGAAAAAGAATGAATACATGTATATGTATAACTGAACCACTTTGCTGTACACTGAAACTAACATAACATTGTCAATCAACTGTGCGTATGTGTGTGTGCTAAATCGCTTCAGTCATGTCCAACTCTTTGTGACCCTGTGAACTGTAGCCCGCCACGCTTCTCTGTCCATGGGATTCTCCAAGCAAGCCTATACTGCAGTATAAAATAAAATTTTTTTAAAAAAGAGAGAAATTCGAGCAGCATGGCTTGCGATTTTCCATGTATCCCAAGAGTCTTTAGAACCTGGATCCTGAGCCAGGGTAGAAGGAAAGTCACCAAACCTTTCTTAAACTCCAAGCAACTGCTGGGAAACTTCAAGGACCCCCTCCCCAACTCCAGGAAGCTGCTCAGAAGCTTCACAGGCCCAGAATCCTGGCAGAGTTATGTCCAAACAAATATCCTCTGGAGGACGATTCGAGACCACTTCCTCTCCCTGTTCCTCTAACACAGACATGGTCATGGATGCAAGTCTTTGTGCAGACAGTTGGGCAGCAAAAAGAACAATGTCTTGATCTTGCTTTGAGTTTGCAAGCCGTTTTCACATACCTTCCTACATTCATCCAAGGCACCAGGAGCACCTTAAAATGCCTTTTCACTGCTGTGTTTTGCTTTTTCATTGGATAAAGACATTTGGGGATGCACTGAAAGCCTCCATAGTTTGGGGACACAGTTGTTTCAACCATACTGAAGCCCTAAGAGTGATGTTCACACAGAAAGGGTGTTTGGTTGTCTCACATTTGCTCTTGCCTAAAATCATCATCTTATTTCTCTGGGTCAAAACATTTTTCAGCCTAATTCTGTTCAAAACTTGGAATCTCATGGGTCTTCATTCTGAGCTTTTTTTAGAAGACTCAGTTGTTTTGTTAATGCTAATGTTGATGTCAACAAGATGACAAGGGCATTTTATCTTTAATATATAAAGAGTTGTTGCAAATCAATAAGGAAATAGAAATAATGTAGGAGGGGAGTAATAATAATGTAGTAATAGTCAAAGCAAGGACCCAGTATTTTAAGTGAATCAATTGATGAATTGGTTTGCTAATGTTAGCATCAGCTGCCTTCACTGACGGAAACCAGTAGTCATGTACTGAAATGGGGTTCTCTGAAGATGAGATGAAACATACATTGTTTGGGGAAGTATGCTGCTCATGATCTTGCTACTGTCTGTTTTCTCTTGGAATATCTGCTGATGAAGGCTCTGACCAGCTTCTGTGTTGCTTTTCACTTGTTTCCCTGGAGTCTAGGATGGAAAGGTAATTTGACCATTTTTGCTCTCTTTACTGGTTGTCAGGAGAATTTTCAGGAAGTACTGTAATTTGGAGTAGTAAAGGAAAATAAAGCTAGTCTGTTGATATAAAAGAGAAATTACTGTTCCTACAAACTGTTTATCCCCCATGGTATTTTATTTTACTCCAAAGGACTTTGAAGTATTTTAGCTCAATGTCAGCTACACTTTTAGGCAAAAATGTATAGTTTAGCAGGAAAAAAGACTATATTACCCAACATCCGCTGGAGATGGATGGAGCTAACTAATCTCTACAACAGATGTAAGTGTACCTGGGATGTGCAACTTTTAAGAAATGTTTCTAAAAGGACTGGGGACAGGCCTCATCTCTTTTTTTTCTTGCTGCTGTTTAGAATATAGACACGATGGCTGGAATTGGTGCAGCCATCTTGGGCCATGAGTTAGAAATCATAGGCAGAGAATGTGAATTTGTGGGTCTCTCATATCAGGGAACCATCCAACCAGCATGGACTACCTTACTTCCTTGGATTTGAAATGAGAAAGAAATATATTTCTACCTACTTTATAAACCACCTTTGCTTTTGGAGAAGACTCTTGAGAGTCCCTTGGGCTGCAAGGAGATCCAACCAGTCCATTCTGAAGGAGATCAGCCCTGGGATTTCTTTGGAAGGAATGATGCTAAAGCTGAAACTCCAGTACTTTGGCCACCTCGTGCGAAGAGTTGACTCATTGGAAAAGACTCTGATGCTGGGAGGGATTGGGGGCAGGAGGAGAAGGGGACGACAGAGGATGAGATGGCTGGATGGCATCACTGACTTGATGAACGTGAGTCTGAGTGAACTCCGGGAGTTGGTGATGGACAGGGAGGCCTGGCGTGCGGCGATTCATGGGGTCGCAAAGAGTCGGACACAACTGAGCGACTGAACTGAACTGAACTGAACTGATATTTATATATTATTCTCTCTGCATATCTCTCTTTCCTCACCCCGCACCTCTGGGATTCTGCAGCCAACCCCATCTCCCTCATTACAATTTCACCCAACCATAGTTCTTTGAAGTTATTTTGGTAGGAAGAAGCACAGGAAGAAAAGTATCCTTTTGTGCTAAATTCTTTCTCAGAAAACCTACTAACTACTGCTCTTTGAAAGTATTAGGCAAGGAGTTGAGTTATCCTGACAGTGTAAGATAGAAACTCCCTTGGACCTTTTTGAAGCTTGAGAGAGGCACTGAGGGACTGCTCCTAGCAGACCCCTACCCCCCATCTGCTGAAGTGTCACTCACCACTATCCGAGAGTTTGATCACCCAGCCACCATTTCCTCCTTCTTTTTCTTCTCTGCTGTGGGGGTGCTTAAAAAGCCAGGCAAGTGTTGAGAAGCCTTTACATCTGATTATTCTCCATGAGCCAAGGCTCCTCTCTAGACCAGATGGGTTTTGTTTCATCCTGCTTTGATCCTTCCCAGGGATGGCAGGGCTGGAGTTCTGCTGCCTGCCATGGCTGCGCCCCTCCCCCTGGAACCCCTGTGCTTGGGGATGTTTTCTATTAGTGGTCAGAGAGCTTTTCCTTCTCTTTTCCTTTCATGTACAGTGAGGACCTTCTCTGGGCAACAGTGATGTGAATGGGCTTTGATTGCCTAATGAAGAGGATGCTGATGGAGCCAGGTCTTTGTGGTTTTCAGGGGGTCTGAACATCCTGTTCCAAGTGCAGAGTCAGCAGCATCTTTGAGATGCCCCCATGGAGACCTAGCAGCATCCTTGAGATGCCCCCATGGAAACTTAGCAGATGGCAGCCATAGGGTCTGTATGTAGGTGGCTGAGCAGAAGTTGAGGTTAATAGATAATGTCAGGTGGTGGCTGGAGAAAGCTTATCACAGTTTAGGGATTGGAGAATCAACTACTTTCTTATATCTTTAGATACTCAAAAAGTAACTCTATATAGTTCCAAGTAACTTTTTCAGAGGTTTGGATCTTATTGAGCATCCTATTCTATGGTCCAAGAAACGACTGGATTATTCCACTAATTTCTTCGTAAGATTTCTTTTTTTTTGACAAGGACTATATTTTAAAGTCTTTATTGAATTTGTGACAACATTGTTTCTGTTTTGATTTTTTGGCCCTGAGGCATGTGGGATCTTAGCTTCGCCCCCAGGCATTGAACTCGGACCCCCTGCATAGGAAGGTGAAGGCTTAGCCACTGCATCACCATGGAAGTCCCTCCAGTAATTTTTAAAATAGTTTTATTAAGAGGTTTCCCAGCAGCCCAGGTGAAAAGGGAAACATGTTTAGACCCAAGATTCTCTCTTGCGTACGAGAAAAGCCAGTGATGTGATGGCAGCAGAGATTTCCTATGCCTGGGCTTGCAAAGAGAGGTTTTTTATGGAACAGAGGTGCTTATCAAGCTGTCATCTGAGACCTTCAGAGTCTGTTCCCCCTTACAGTTCTGCCAGTGGTCACTGCTCCGGAAAATGCAGCTGTAGTTTGTATGAAGCTCTTTTCCATAGAGCTTTCTTAAAAGCCTAGGACAGGACCACAGAGGACAGCTCAGAAAGAGCCATTTCATTTCAGGATCTTAATTTGCCCAATTCCTCCTCCCATCAAGGCTATTATTGGGCTGTGTACTTCCTGTGAATAGTGTCAGCGCAGTGATGCTCTTTGCTTCCCGGTGGGGCTTGAGAGCAGAACAGGGGGACAGCTTGGCTCTGCCCGACTCTGTGTCCTAGAATGAGTGGCTCGAGCTCCCGGGGTCTTCCCTTTCTCCTCATCAGGGCAGCGTGAGAATGAATGCGGGGAGAGGTATGAAAGACTGGAAAACAATGCCTGGCCTAGAGATGCAGAAAGTCAGCATCACTTCCATCACTTCACTGTGACTTTTGTAATTGTTTGCAACCTGTTTTACCTTTAGGAAAAAATACTTGGTTATTTGAGCTGCCTGATAGATGTCAGGCATCTTGACACAAGGAGTTATTAAAAAGGTGGATGCTCTGATGTAGGTTTCTGTACAAATGCCAGTGTCAGCAGAGAAGAGAGGCCCCATGGGGGGCGTGGCTTGATCCCCTCACCTCCAGGGAGACCAGTGTGAATAACTTCTGTCTGCAAACTGGGGCACCGTTATTCATGTTTCACTTGAGTGAAATAAACTGGCTATGATCAGCCAGAGAGATAGAGGGACAGGCTGACTTTTACCTACGGGTACCCCCATGCCTGTGGACTCAGGTGAGCGTGTGTGGGTCTGAAGACCCCATCCTGAACCTTTGCTCCCTCATCATGCTCAGTAGAGGGGGGCAGAGATGGAATAGGGGTTTTTATATCCATCTCTCTCCCTCCCTCCCTCTCTTCCTCCTCTCCCTTTACAACAGAATACCTATTTTTAAATTTTTATTTTATTGAAATATAGTTGCTCCACAATGTCATGTTAATTTCTGCTATACAGCAAAGTGATTCAGTTATACGTATATGCGTGCATGCATGCTTGTTTGCGCAGTTGTGGTGGACTCTTTGCAACCCCATGGACTGTAGCCTGCTAGGCTCCTCTGTCCTTGGGATTCTCCAGGCAAAAAGACTGGAGTGGGTTGCCATGCCCTTCTCCAGGGAATCTTCCTGACCCAGGGATGGAACCCACACCTGCCTTGAAAGGCGTGTTCTTTACAAGTGCCACCTGGGAAGCCCTATCCTGTGATAAACCATCATGGAAAAGAATATGAAAAGGAATACACATGTATATATATATGCATGTACACATGTATACACACATGTATATGTATGTGTGTATACATATGTATATGTATACATTCTTTACATATACACACATGTATGTGTGTGCGTGCATGCTTATGTATGTATATATATTCTTTTTCATATTCTTTCCCCCCATGATGGTTTATCACAGACACTGCATAGAGTTTCCTGTGCTCTATGGCAGCACCTTCTTGATTCATTCTCTATCCAATCATTTGTATCTGTTGGTTCCAAACTCTCAGTCCATCCCTCCCTGCCCTACTCTGGCAATCACAAGTCTGTTCTCTGTGTTGGTGAGTCTGTACAATATGGTATCTAAACTGAAATTCATGGCTTGATCTGGGGCTTCATCAAGAAGAGAAGGACGCTGTGCTGGGCTTAAGGATCAATGGAACTGCCCTGTCCTTTGGAGGTGATTTCAGAAGACTTTCCAGAGTCATTCTGGCTCTGTGTGTTTTACATGTTACCTGCACACTTTAGCACACACTGTAGCGTGCTGTGTGCATCGTGCAGGACTCCAAGTGTGCATAGAGGCTTCGTGAAGAAGACTGAGGGAGCATTTACACAAGCTGGAGGAATCCCCAACCCTACTATCACTCCCTCCACCCATACACATCTTGTCACCAGGTAAGTTGAAGCCCAAACCAGCCTGGGCTGATGACAAGTGCATCTTCTCAGTTTTGGTACCAGACAGCATCGCATCACTCTACACGACCACCAAGAACTGTGGGTGCGCCATCCAGTGGGTAAACCATCCTGGTTTGAGGAACTCCTTTCTTCCTGGGGACAACCCTAAATCCCTCCCACTTAAATCCAAAGACATGACATCTGAAGGAGAAGAGGAAAACCCTCTTGGGATATTACATTTTAAGCCGGGGAGGAACCCAGAGAAGAAACGATCTTCTCTGGATTGAAATAGAGAAGCCGTGGACTTCTGGTGGTCCAGTGGTTAAGAATCTGCCGTCCAATGCAGGGGATGCGAGTTCAGTTCCTAGTCTGGGAACGAAGATCCCACATGCTGCGGGGCAACTACTGAGCCCGTGTGCCACAACCAGAGAGCCCGCACTCTGCAACTAGAGAGAAACCTGCACACTACGATGCAAGAAACTTCATCCACAACCAATACTTGACAGAGCCAAAAATAAATACATAAATATTTTAGAAAAAGCTCAAGGATGCTTAAAAAAAATAGAAGCCTCCATTTTCAAAGGCAGACAGGATCACGAGGACGAGCCGAGAGTGAAAGCCTGGCTGAATTCTCATCGTAGCTGTTGGCAAAGAATCAAGTCTTCTTTGGAATAGCTCTGGTTGCCAGCCCTTTGGACATCTAGATAACAAAGGACCAGGAAGAAGAGAGGGAGAGGGAAAGCTTTTTATCAAGAGGAGGGCAAGTGAGGATAGCAGAAGGATGCTCTAGAGAGCACAGAGTTTTCAGCGGGGCACAGCATACATGGAGCTGGATCTGAGGACTGTCCCCACAGAGAGGCTGTCCCCTGTAGTTAGGGATATACCAGAATCCACTTCTTACAAGAGGCTACATTTCAGGGGTCCTCAGGGGAAAGCCACCATTGTCTCTCGCCTGGATGCTTATGAGAACCTCCAAATGGTTTCCTGCTGCCATATTGCTCCTGTTCACATTCTCAGTTCAATGATCTCTTAAAGTCTGTCTATGACAGACTTGTCTCTGCTTGACTCTTTCCATGGTTCCCATCTCACAGAAAATGAATACCGAGCCCTTACCATTGCATGCAAGGTGTGATCTTTACCTGCCTCCACACACACTCCTCTCCTAATCCCCTCCCCTCCTCCTCACTGGCCTCAAATGTCTCGGTCAAGCTCCTACCCCAGGACCTTTGCACGTGCTGTCTCCTTTGCCTACAAAGCCCTGCAAACTCTGAGTTTGTCTCCTCCAGGGCTTTACTTAAATCCTTTTGGGTAAGTGAGGCTCCCGAGGTACCCTATTTAAAATTGCCTCCCCACATTCCTTATCCCCTGTCTGTCTTGTCACCATGTCATCTACTCTACACCTTATTACCCATCTTTTTTCGTGTTGGTTTTCCACTATAAACAGGTCATCTCCAGTAGGGAGGTCTTTTGTCTGTTTTGTTCTCAGCTGTGTCCTCAGCACCCAGAACTGCCAGGCATCCCATGGGCACACAACAGTTATGTGTAGGGTGAATGGGTAAATAAATGAATGATTGAATGCATGAATCACCCTTGAAAAATCCTTAGGGCTTGAAAAGTTGAATTTGTTCTCTGCTCTTGGAACCAATGGTTTTTTTTCTTGGATGGAGCACCAAAAGAAATATTTAGCTTGTATTTCATGGTCACATTGAATAAAGTTGAACGACAAATGTGTCTTAGAGACTAGAATAACCGAACAGCAGGGGAGACTAACATGGAAAGAAGCTGGGGTTCTGAGACCGACCTACCAAGTGAATCAGAATCCAACCTATCTCCCTAGAGCACAGAATCACCGTGTGTTATGACAGCAGGATCCATGCCACTCAGAATTCTTCTGTCTTTCCTAGAGAGCTGAATCTTTATCAACTCAGTGTGATGACCCCATTGGACACACAGGTATAAACATGATTTTTCAGCTGCGTTATTTTTTTTAACATTTGTTAATTTGGCTGTGCCAGATCGTCACTGTGGCATGCAAGATCTTTAGTTACAGTGTGTGGGATCTAATTCCCTGACCAGGGGATCCAACCCGGGCCCCCTGCATTGGGAGCTCAGAGTCTTAGCTACTGGACCATCAAGAAAGTCCCCTTGATTCTCCGACCAACCACAGCTCCCCCGAGGAGAGGACATTGACATCTGGAAACTACAGAGTTAAAACAGAAAGCTAGAGAGGCAAGAGGGTGTCTCTGCATTTAAATAGCTTCCACACTATAATTAGTGATTTTCCAGCATTGAACAAGATGCTTCCTGCTTTCATGGGAAAATCAAGTTGCCGCTGACCATCCCTAATTTCTGGAGCGCTGGAGGAACCAGTCTCTAATTCGGTTGTAATGAACCATGTGTTAATGTCACAGCCTCCTGCTCGCCCTGGAGACCCCACGCCAGGTCCGGCCTTGTAATGAGTCTTGTCAGCTCAGCGGTTCACTTTTCTTGGGAGGTGGCTTTTGTTTTTCTGCTCAAAGTGTACTCATTTCCACCCAAAATAGAGGTGGATTTTTACGGGGCTGGCCAAAAAGTTCTTTGGGATTTTTCTGTTACATCTTACAGTAAAACCTGAATGAATTTTTTTGGCCGACCCAATGCAATTTACTGAAGATAAGTAGAGGAGATAGACATCTCGACCCCATGGACTGTAGCCTGCCAGGCTCCTCTGTCCATGGGATTCTCCAGGCAACAATACTGCAGTGGGTTGCCATTTCCTTCTCCAGGGGATCTTCCCAACCCAGGAATCGAACCCAGGTCTCTTGCATTGCAGGTAGATTCTTCACTGACTGAGCTTCAAGGGAAGCCCCATTTATATTCAAAGTCGTGTAGTCTCTCCATCCCTCCCTCTGTGTCTGTCCCTCTTTCTGTCTCTCTTTGCTTCTCCATCTCCCAAGCTACACACCTGCACCCCATACCTACATATTAAATATCTCCATACATATATTGGGTTAGCTAAAGCATTTGAGTTTTCTGTAACATTGTATGGAAAAACTCAAATGAACTTTTTGGCCAGCCCAATACTGAGAATCCCAGTAAGCTGAATACCAGGATGACTGTATGCCCCTCCCTTAAATAGGTGTTTGGGGGTTCCTGTGTCTAACCTGATCACGTTGAAATGAGAAGGGAATTCTTGGGGGAATGCATGAAGGACCTCTCTGTCCCCTGGCTGTCACTTGCTTATATACCTGGCTTGTATCTGCTGCCCCTTTCCAAGCTTGGCTTTCCTACCAATCCCACCACTTGCATTCGTGCAAACCACCACCCTGGGGTTTCCCACACCACCTCCATCACCCCCAATATGTGTGTGGTTTTTTTGCCTCAATGCAATCAGATTGCTAAATTCAGAGAGGTCCAAAGGATGCAAGGGACCCCCGACCCCCATCACCAAGGGCAAGATCCCCAGTCCCATGGCTCTGCTTCTTTCTTCTGCTTTTGGAGGTGAGAAAAGAAATGTATCCCCCCTCTGCCCTTCTCTAGTGTGTCCATCACTCCACAGCAAGACAGGTGCAGCCACCACTCTCCAGCTGAGTTTCTCTCCAATTCCCACTGGGGATTCTGAACACAGGGACAGGGACCCATGCAGCGCCATCAGGGATCTCAGTCCACTGGGCTACCTGTGTTGGGGTAACTGCTCCTTCTTGGGAGGTGGTATGGCAGCAATTACTTCTGTAGGCAAGTCAGGCTCCTCTGAACCCCTAGAAACCTCAGGGATGCAGCCCCCAGAGCACAGGCCCAGAGTGGGGCATGCTGCCTGCCCTGGGTGGATGCTCACTGGCATGGGAGGGTTGAAAACTTTTCTAAAATGGTAGAGTGTTGTGGCCCCAGGTCACGACTACTCAGAGAAAGAAGGCTTACACAACTTCTTTTGTAAAGAAAGAAGTCTCCACTCTATGTAATCATAGAGTGGATTTTAAATCTTTAATATCTGCTTATGCATGCGTGCTTAGTCATGTCTGACTCTTGCGACCCTTGCGGACTGTAGCCCGTCAGGCTCCTCTGTTCAAAGGACTTCCCAGGCAAGAATGCTAAAGCGGGTTGCCATTTACTCCTCCAGGGGATCTTCCCAATCCAGGGATAAGAACCTGCATCTCCAGCATTGGCAAGCAGATTCTTTAGGACTGAGCCACCTGGGAATTAATATCTACTTACCCAGCTCAAAAGTTGGGAATCTGTGGCTTGGATCAATGTTTGCATTGATGATCATGCTTCATGAGCAAAAGAAAGTACTGCTATTCTTTTTTTACATTTCCTAATGTCAGAGTTTTTTTTACTAAAAAATTGGTAGTAAGTGGTATAAAGTAGTATCAGAATGATATCATGACTACTTTTTAAATTGTGTGTGTAGGTGGTTGTGTATGTGTGTGTTTGTATAGATGGGATGTATGTGTAGATAGTGGTGTGTATATGTGTCTGTTTTGTAGGTGGTGGTGGTGGTATATAGGGGGGTGGGTATGTGTGTGTGTAGATGTATGTGTGTGTGTGTATGTGTGTGCATGTTTGTGTAGGTGGGATGTGTGTGTGTGTATAGGTGGTGGGATGTGTGTGTGTAGATGGTGGTGGTATGTGCAGAGGGGTGTAAGTTTGTGGAGGTAGAATGTGGATATGTGTGTGTATGTGTGTGTGTAGATTGTAGTGGTGTGTAGAGGGTATGTGTAAGTGTGTGTGTGCACATGTACCTGAGCACCCTACAGAACCAGTCCAGAGCCTGCTAGTTTTGGGGTGAGTATCTTGACCACCAAGGACACTGGAGTAGGGCCTGGACCAGTCCTGTAGCCCCCAAGACATGAGCACATGACTGGGGGTGAGGCTTTGGAGGACTTGTGTGCCCCAGAGCCCATCAGGGCTCAAGTAGGGGAACTTTGTATAGGAGTCGTGTAGGAAGTGGACCTGAGAACCACTGGGGGAAACTGACAAGACCTGAATGCTTACCTCAGCCTTCAGAGGAGTGTGGTAGGGAAACCTGCTCACACAAGGATCCACTTGAATCTGTGCCCCTTGTTCTAACGGAAACAGGAAGAGAAACACAAGCTGGCAGGAGGCACACACATGGGAGCTGCAGACACGTGTTTCCATGTGCTAGATGTGTGCACATCACTGCCGAGTACCATGATAAATCCCCTCGACAGCAGGGAAGCGGGAGCATCCCCATCTTGCAGATGAGAAAACTGAGGTTTAGAGAAGCTGGGGGATGCCCATGAGGTCCCAGGAGTATCCCCGGGACAGAGTCTAGGCTCACCTCCTCATCACTGGCCACTCCACATCCCTTTCCTTAGGAAGAGCTTCCTTGACCTTTTGCTTGTCATTTTCTGTAGCTGCGTGGGGAACCAAGCCACCCATCCTTTTGAACAAGTCCTTCCTCTGACTCTATTCTGAGAATAAATAAACACAGAGATGCTTGCTTCTGTTTGGGTTCTCTGAAGCTGGCCTCATCTTGTGACCCTGCCAAGATGCCATCTCCAACCTCTTCCCTGGGCAGCTCGACAGACCTCCAACACCCAAGGAATGTTTTGTTCCTTTAAAAATTTTTTTTAAAATTTATTTAGGCTGTGCACAGGCTTTTCCCAGTTGTGGCGAATGGGGGCTTCTCTTGTTGTGAGCATGGGCTCAAGAGCATTCAGGCTTTGGTAGTTGTGGCTCATGGGGTTAGTTGCCCCAGGGCATGTGGGCATCTTAGTTCCCAGACCAGGGATCGAACTCATGTTCGCTGCATTGGCAGGTGATTCTTAACCACTGGACCACCAAGGGAATCCTATTTTGTTCCTTCTTGGGCTCTCTCATTGGTCTTACTTATCAAGCCGACACTGCTCTACAGTCCGATAATGGGTGCAAAATTAAAGACAGCCGTTCTTTAGTCTTTAAAGCAGGATTGAACTGATTTGAAGCCTGCTAATGAGAGTGATGTTTTTGAGCAGCAAAGGCAAAATAACAGTTTAGAGCCCAAGAGGACTGGGGATGAAGAATATTTAATTTTTAAAATAATTTCTGTTAAATTGCAGGAATAATCATCTTGGTGGTGGGTTTGAAATATTCATCGTGTGTTGGTTGGCAGATATTTATGGAGTGCCTGCTTCATGCTCAGGTTTCCCTCAGTGCCAGATATGTAACAATAATGCCTGCACTTGATGGTCTGACATCTCAAAGAAGAATCAGATGCGACATGGACAAATCTGTGATCATAATTTTGCTTAGTTTTTTAAATTTACTTTTTATTTTATATTAGAGCTTTCCTTGTGGCTCAGATCATAAAGAATCTGCCTGCAGTGCGGGAAACGGGTTTGATTCCTGGGTTGGGAAGATTGCTCTGGAGAAGGGAATGGCAACCTGCTCCAGTATTCTTGCCTGGAGAATCCCATAGACAGAGGAGCCTGGCAGGGTATAGTCCATAGGGTCACACAGAGTTGAACTCAGCTGAGTGACTAACACTTACTTATTGTTGATTTACAGTGTGTGTTAGTTTCAGGTGTACTGATAACTGATTCAGTTACACATATATCCATTCTTTTTCAGATTCTTTTCCCACATAGCTTATTACAGATTATTGAGTAGAGTTCCCTGTGCTAGGTGATGACAATTTGAGATCGATGCATTGTGTGCACACACACATACGCAGACACACACACAGAGACACAGCAAATCCACAGTAATGAAAGAGAGACTAGCAAAAGGAACCTGACCTTGATGGCAGCAGTGCTGTTCAGTAGAACTTTATGTGGGGACTTCCCTGGTGGTGCTGTGGCTAAGACTGTGTGCTCTCAGTGCAGGGGGCCTGGGTTCAATCCCGGACCAGGGAACTAGATCCTGCATGATGCAACTAAAGATCACAAGGGCCACAACTAAGACTCAGCACAGCCAAATTAATTAATTTTTCAAGAAGGACTTGGTGTGACCGTGGAAATATGCTAAGTGTCTGGGCTATCCAGTAGGGCCATTGGACACTCAAGATGAGGCCAGTGACACTGAGGAACTGAATTCTTAATTTTATTTAATTTTCATTAATATAAGTGTTAATGGTGATGTGTGCCTGCTGATAACGGCCCCTGACATGCCTGAAGGAACCATGTGTCCCTCACGCTTTCCCGATGCAATTGAGTGAAATTGATGCCCCCTCTGCTAACTCCCCATTAGGGCATAGGTGTCAGGCTTGAACCATCAAAGGGATGGAATCACATGGCTGTGATGAACGGTGAAGAGAGATATTACTCAGATGCTGTATTTGTGGCACGTGAATCTTGCAAGGCTTTAGAACTGATTGATTCAGGGCTGAATCCCTGCAAAGACACTCAATCAGTGTGAACTTTTGGATTTCAGGAGTTCCCCTTACAGTTGTTCTTTCCATGCTTGCTTCTTTGAACTGCTCCATCCATTCTCCAAGCACCCTTCTGGCTCTGAGGGTATACATGGCAGTTCTTTCTATCCCTATGGGAGCCAGTATTGTTTTCAGTTATTTGCAAGCAAAGACTCTTTAACTTCATGGTGTCTCCTCTTTGACTACCTATGTCGTTCACTTACTCAATATCCATCAGACAAATACCTGCTATGTGCTCAGATCCAGAAATAAGACAGAGTTTTTGCACTGATGTACATTTATTCATTCATCTTTTTTTTTGTTTAGCCATTCCATGGAGCATGTGGGATCTTAGTTCCCTGACCAGGAATTGAACCCATGTTCTCTGCAGTGGAAGTGTGGAGTCGTAAGCAGTGGACCTTCAGGGAAGTCCCACTTGGCACTGATGCATCTCAAGATGCAGGATCAGGGCACACAGGACATCCTTAAATCTGATTTTGGTCCTAGTTCTTCCCAAATGACTGACCTCACCTGTGCACACCTGAGTTCCCTCCTGTAACCTAAAGGGTTGGCCAAAGTGGGCCAGAAGAATTCCCCTATCTTAAAACTTCTGTTAGACTTCCCTGGTGATAGAGTGGTTAAGAATCCACCTGCCAATGCAGGAGACATGGGCTCCATCCCTGGTCTAGGAAGAATCCCCATGCCCCAGGGCAAGTAAACCCGTGCGTCACAACTACTGAGCCGGTGTGCCTAGAGCCCGTTCTCCGCAACGAGAGAGGATACCACAATGAGGAGCCTGAGCACTGAACTAGAGAGTAGCCTCCGCTCGCTGCCACAACTAGAGAAATGAAGACCTAGTGTAGCCAAAAATAAATGCATTATTTAATTAAAAAAAAAACCAAAAACAACAGCATCACTCCAAACCAGAGAGAGGGCTGATGCAACAGAACATTTGTGGTGGTCCTTAGGAGTGCAGAAACAGGGTAGGGGGGACACTTGAAAAGCTCGAAGATGACTGTTTTCTATTGCCCACGTATTGGCCAGAAGTTCCAACGGTGTCTCTGAATCTGTGTGTGGGGAATCTCCAATTAGCAGGTTCCAAGGAAAACAGAGCCTGCCTGCCTGGCCCTTGCCGTCACATCGCCCTCAGCGAGAACAGACCTTTGAAGTCAGGACTTCCCCAAATAGCAAATGTCTCCATTGGTGGTCTTGAAACATTTAGTCATTGGGCAAAGAAAATGCATGGTGACTGGTGGCTTTGATGGGTAGCATCTTGAACTGTTTTCAGACGTTGGAGGCGCTGCAAAAAAACTGAAACATATTTCTCCAAGCTCCTCTTTCTTTTCTTTTTTTTTCCCCCCCATTCTTGTGTCTGGGGGAGCAGATGAAGGCCATATGCTTCCAATTCCGGAGGACTTAGCTCTCTGATTCAGACTCGAGGAAAAGACGTTTGATGTGCAGCCATCCCGAGGAGTTGTTTGGATTAGTCTCTTTCCTCTCAGCATTTTGCTTTAGGAAAGAAGAGAGGCTGCTTTTTTTCTTTTTCATGTTAGGAGACAAATGAGAATCACAGGAAGGTATGAAACACCACAGTTGTGTGATCTCAGCAGTTTAAACCCTGGGGGGTTCATTCATCAAAGTGAAGGAAGGTAAGGAAGCCAGTGACATGGGGAACGAGGAACTCGGGTCCAGGCACATGGAGTTTTGTCTGTCCTGAATTTCTCAAGGACAGGAACATTGGCTTTAGACGCAAGAGCCTGCCCTGCCGTCCGTGATGCTGTGTCTCCATCCACATCCCACTCGCTTACTGGGGGATGGCCAGCTTAACTAAACGGCTGTTAGGGGCTCAGCTCAAAACCAGCTCCAGGGTCTTCCCTGGTGGTCCAGTTGTTAAGAATTCACCTGCCAATGCAGGGGACCTGGGTTTGATCCCTGATTCAGGATGATTCCACATGCCGCGGGCCAGCTAAGCCCATGAGCCACAGTGACTGAGCCTGTGCTCTGGAGCCCAGGAGCCACAGCTGCTGAGCCTGAACGCCTAGAGCCTGTGCTTCACAACAAGAGAAGCCACTGCAACGAGAAGCCCACACACAGCAACTAGACAGTAGCCCCCACTCACTGCAACAAGAGAAAACCCATGTGCAGCAACAGAGACCCCGCACAAAAACAAAAAAGAGCGCCACCACCAACAGTAACAAAACCCAACCCCTGTGCCTTTCCCAAATGCAGCATAGGAAAACGGTAGCAATAGACATCCGCAGATGGTACCTGAAATTTCGTGAAGGGGAGCAAATAGGGTCTGGAGATGGGATGCTGAAGAAGGGTGGCTTCATTTCTCCTGAGTTCTTGCGATGTGTTACCTCTTGGGAGCCACACAGCTGTGATCTTGTTTCCAGTTATGAGACTGTGTTCAAAGGCCAACGTTTTCATCTCAGGCAAAGATTCCTTAATGACGTGACTAGTTAAAAAGCTAGTTAAGTGTTGAAGCTATTGTCTGTCAAGAGTCTTTCCTTGATCATTCATTAATTTAAGTGTGTTGGAAATATCCACCAATATAATGCAAAGCAGTGCAGTGTTTTACAAAGTGAGTTTTCAGATGTAGAAGTTCTTCAGATGCACAGAAGTGATTTTTTTTTTTTTTTTTGTGAGCTGCTCCAACCACATGCACAATCACTGAAGACAAAGCCAGGGGGTGTCTGGTGGGGGTTCTACCAGCTCACCATAGAAGAAAAGAGAAGTAAAAAAGAGTGATTTGATTATCAAGAGAGGGCCTTCTTCACATTGATGACATGCTAAGCCTTTGCCAAAAAATGTCCCTCTTTATGATGGAGCTACAAAAGTCAAATATAAATATAAACTATTTATCTAGTGTCATCAGTTTTGTAGGAATAAGTCAAGTTGCCATTTTTTCGCTGAAAGTAGCATTTCATTCTGTTTTTTGTTTGTTTTAGTGAACAGGTGGTTTTAATTACGATGAACTTTTGGTTAAAAGGTAGATCAGATGTAATTATTTTCATAACTTTGACTTTTTAAAAGAAAGTCCCAATCAAAGCCTTTTCCACCAAACACACTTCAACTGTTTACAGTAGAGCTGATGACGTGGTAGGTTCTTCTATACAAACAAGCCCGCCTCAGGGTTCTGATGGGAGGAAGTGAGGCAGGGGACACAGGGCAGTTTTTCCGAGGTGAGGACCCATCCAGGTGGAGTCCCGTTGATGTATCCTGTGTCAGGCCTGCCCCTCCCTGGGCTATCTGAGTATGGGTAGTTTCCTTTGCCCCTTAAGCAAAACAGGATCATCACAGTGCCCACACCGTAGGGTCGTCAGAAGGATGAAGGTTTCATTTCTGTCACTATGTCTGTGATCAAATATGGTATATATTAATATTATCACAATCTCAAAAAGATTGTGAAATCTGAAAATAACAAAGTGTTAAATTAAGTTTCGGGAAAACTGAAACTTACACAGTGTTACGTGTTAATTCTGTATCAGTGAAGCTTGAGAAAAAGATTAAGGAGATGATGATGTCGAATGTTCAAGCACCTGGCCAGCTTAATGTGAAGGCTCGATGAAACTGTCACCCACTGTTGTCATTGTCGTTCTTACTATACTATTAGGTGTTATACGATATTGTTATATGATTGTTGTTGTGGTTTAATTGCATAGTTGTGTCTGACTCTTTTGCAACACCATGGACATA
This sequence comes from Budorcas taxicolor, assembly GCF_023091745.1. Lineage (NCBI taxonomy): Eukaryota > Metazoa > Chordata > Mammalia > Artiodactyla > Bovidae > Budorcas > Budorcas taxicolor. Next base: position 48,896,882 of record NC_068926.1, on the reverse strand, counting down.
GCCCGCCAGGCTCCTCTGTCCATAGAATTTCTCAGGCAGGAACACTGGAGCGGGTTGCCATTTGCTTCTCCAAGGGAATCTTCCCAACCCAGGGATCCAGGCCACGTCTTCTGCGTCGGCAGATGGATCCTTTACCACTGAGCCCCCAGGGAAGCCCATTCCATGATTACTATTATTAATTTACCAACATGCTATTTTTACTATCAATTGATCAGTGACTAGTGATTTTAAAATCATCATCTCTGCCAGTCAAATGCACTTGTCTGTTCCCTTTACTTAGAACCCGAAAGGTCTGAAACCTCGATATTTCCCTCCATCCTCTGATCTTAGCATTAGATTTGGAGCTTCCTTCCAACTGAAAGTGTGGCTTCCACTGAGCCCTCAAACCCAATAAAATGCAAATCTTTATTAAGGAGGGCTTCCCTCCATGCCCGCAGTCGTGCTCAGAATGGTGTGTGTCTCATTGTTTTTTTTTTTTTTACAAGGGGCCTTTAAAAGCTCCCGGGGCCCCTGGAAAAGCCCCAGCCCCCTTTGTCCAGATGGGGACGGAGGTGGCCGGGCTGCCCCGTCGATTGTACGCTGAGGAGCCCTCCCCGGGAAGGGCTGTGATTTATACGTGCAGGCTTGTCACCGGCTGAAAGGAAGGGCCACTTTTTCATTTTGATCAAATGTTAGGTTTGAAAGCCACCCACTGCTGTAAACTCAGCTGGATCCGCGGGCCGAGATGAAACACATTGCCCGCTTTGTTGCTGAGATGGCGTTTGGGAAGAGGATGTGAATCGCTTCCCTTTTTGGGGCTCACAGAGACAAGACGTGTGCTGATGAGGGTGAGGGGCCGCCCCCCTCCCTGCCAGAGTCCGGGACGCAGGGGGTGCTGTGATCTGATCCTCTTTACTTTCCCCGGGGATATTCCAGCCATCAACCTCCCAGGGTGCCAGCCTTTGATGCAGTGAGGCTGTTTGATGCAAACTGTTATCAACCGTTTTCTCCAACCTGGCCAAGTGCACAATGCATGCTTGGTTACTTCCCTTCGGCGGTCCTGTGGGAACAGGTTTTTAAAAAGGGCACCAGTCTGTCACCAGGACATGCAGTCACCCTTAATGACATTCCAGCTTCTTAGGTGCATAGGGTGTCTCTGTCCCTAGATCACAGAGGTTCTGGATGGCTTCCGGGATTCCCCCGTGGCTGTCTGACCCCTCAGTAAGGAGGATATAGAAGTAGCCCTTGTCTCCCTCCCATTCACGAAGTTTAAGCTTGTGTGATGGAAATGCAGTCCAGCCTCCGCCAGGCAGCATGAGAGACAGATCTCAGAGTGCTCAGATCCTCAGAAATAGTCTCAGAGTCCTCCCTCATGAAATCTGGGGACTGCCCTAGAAGTGTCCTGTGACACTTCCCAGACTTGTTCATAACCTGCATTAACTGAGCACCTGTGATGTGTTGGAGTGCCACGTTACAGAACAGGGACGCCAGCCCAAAATACCAAGGACAGAGACCCTGTGGACAGGGACAGAAGATAAGCGAGCACGCACATAACCATGGTTAAGTCAGAAGTCTAAGCGATGTACCAGGTGACCTGACTGAGAGGACCTGCAAAGAACCATGGGCTTAAAGCTTCCTGAAGTGTCGCCAAAGAAAGGCTTTTTGCACAGGTGACTTTGGAGCTGGGAGTAGCGGGGAATGATGGAGGTAAAGGCCTGAAGAAGGAGAAATAAACGCCTCTGGACTGTAAAGAAAGGCAGCCACTGTGATGGGTCTTAGAGAGCAGAGGGAGCGGGGGAGTTGCCCACTTGCAGTGACTGGCCAGTTACAGAACATTTGTCCGTTTCAGGAGCAGTGGTCTCCAAAGGTGTGTCCGTGCTTGGAGCACTGTCATTGAGGAGAGTTTCCTCCAGATAATATATGACCTTATGGTGCACAAATACCCTCCTGTAGGGGAGACAACTAGCTTTTCTGGTGGGTTGTTTCTAGGCAGCTTCACTGAGATGGCATATCCCTCCCCGACCCCTACCAGCTCCCTGACCCAAAGGGTTGAAAGTGGAGCTGATTCTTGAATTAACACAGTCCCATGGGACACACCCCGCCTTGGGTCACTGACCTCCCCAGCACGGTCCAGATTCTCTGAATATACTGTTCTTGTCCTTGGATAATGACATCACCTGTGAGCCAACCCAGAAACCTGGGAGCCTCCCCACCCCCTCCTGCCCCTCCCATGGGTCACAGAGTCCCGTGGATCCAGCCTCTTTGATTTCTCTTGCATCCGTTCTTTCTCCACCCCACTGCTCTGCGCAGCTCCTCAGAGCATCCTGCCTGGACATTTGTCTGCATCCTCTGTTTGTTAAAATACTTTTATTCTGACATAATTCCAGATTTATAGAAGAGTTGTAAGAATAGCACAAAGAATCTGGTACAGCCTTCACCCAGATTCTTCCTCTCCAAATGTCCAAGTGTTAGCATTTTTATCACATTCGCTTTACCCATCTTCCCATGTGTGTAAAATATGTATACATATAAAATATCTGTAATATATACACACATACTTTCTTTCTAAACTATTTGAGAGGATATTGAAGACACAGCACCCTTTTATCCTGAAATTTCCTAAAAGCAAAGACTGTTTCTTACATCACCATAGTCTAATGAAAATCAAGAAACTAACATTGACATACTATTACACTCAATTTACAGACCTTATTCCGATTCCTTCAATTGTCTCAATAATGGATTTTACAGCAAAAGAAAGTCATTAACAGATACACACTACTACATATGAAATGAACAACAAGAGCCTACTGTATAGCGTAGGAAACTATATTCAGTATCCTGTAATAACCTATAATGGAAAAGAATATGAAAAAGTATATATATGAAATGTAAATATGAAAAGTATGTAATCAAAGTATATATATATATAAAACGGAATCACTTTTCTGTACACCTGGAACTAACATGATGTTGTAAATCAACTATATGCCAATTAAAAAAGTGTTTAAACACGTCTCAGATGATGTGTTGCCTTTGGTTGTTAACGGTTCTTCGATCTCCTTTAATCTAGAAGAGTTTTTTGGTCTTTCTGTGACTTCACAAACTTCTTACGTCCAAAGAGCAGAAGACAGTCATTTCCCAGCATGCCTCTCTGTCTGGTTTAACTGGTGCTTCCTCCCGCTTAGATGCAGACGGCACGGCTGGCCTGACACCTTGCAGGAGACGTGCCTTGTGTCTGTAGGTGTGTGCGGTCCACCTGTCTCCTCCAGACATGTCGATTGCTTCTTCTTCCTCTGTGAAGTTGCCATGTGGAAATAAGTCACTTTACTATACTAAATAACCAATACGTATTTTGTGGGGAAATACTTCAAGACAACATAGAGACCTTGTAATTCCTCCAACTATTACCACTGGTTTTTACATTCATTGATGATTTTTGCCTAAAGTAATTTATTACTGTGCTCAGTCGTGTCTGACTCTTTGCGACCCCATGGACTATACACAGTCCATGGAATTCTCCAGGCCAGAATACTGGAATGGGTAGCCTTTCCCTTCCCCAGGGGGATCTTCCCAACCCAGGAATCGAAGCGGGGTCTCCTGCATCAAATTCTTTGCCAACTGAGCTATCAGGGAAGCCCAATTATTACTGTGGTGGTTGCCAAACACTCATTTTGTTTTTTCTCCTAACGAATACCTTCCTATCTTTCTTTTACGTTTGTCACTCTTTGGGCGGCTCTAAGAGCTTTCCCTTACCTCTCCCCCATTTAACTTATGTAATTGTTTACTTATGTATTTGTTTATGTTAGTCTTGAATCCTTCTTTTTTAATATAAATTTATTTTGTACAGTGACTGGCAGCCTCTTACAATAGCAATTTTTGGCAATAAAAATAAATACCTTTATATTAAAAAATAAATAAATAATTTAAAAAATAAAATTACTTTGCCAACAAAGGTCAAAAAAAAAAAAAAAAAACCCTGCATCCTGTGTGACACAGCAGCTTCACACTAACTATCTGTTTTACCTCTGGTAACGTGTGTTTTCAATGCCACTCTCTCAATTGGTTCCACCCTCTCCTTCCATGTCCTCAAAGTCTTTTCTCTTCCTCTGCATCTCTCTTCCTGCCCTGCAGGTTGGTTCATTCAGTAGCTTGGGAGCTCATCCTGCCTTGGACTCTGTGAAAACCTAAAGGGGTGAGATGGGATAGGGTTGGGAGGGAGGTTCAAGAGGGAGGAGACATATGTATACTTATGTCTGATTCACGTTGTTGTATGGCAGAAACTAGCACATCATGAAGCAATTATTCTCCAATTAAAAATAAAAAAACCAAACCAGCAAACTGCATCCTTCTCAACCCAGGCTCCTGAGTTTAAATTCTGTCTATTTAAAAGAGTCTTTACCCAGACAGGGATCTAAACCTCTTGCTTTTCCAAATTTAAGTCTTTGTCAGTGGTTTCTGATTCCCTGGAATAAAAAATTAGGAATCTTAGTGAGTAGAAGTAAGGATCCGGGTCTCTTTCCTGCTACAGAGGCCCATAGGCCAATCTGGTGATCATTTCCTGGTGACTGTTCATCAGCTCTGTCCAGGACAACAGTCACGTGTATGCTATTGAGACCTTGAAGTGGGGCCGGTCCAAACTGAGATGTGCTGGAAGTGAAAAATACACACCACATTTTGAAGAAAAAAGGATGCAAGTCTCATGAATAATGCATATAATGATTATAGGTGGAAATGGTCATGTTTTGGATCTGTTGGGTTAAATCAAATATGTTATTTAAATTTGGGGACTTCCCTGGAAGTCTAGTGGTTAAGACCTTGCCTTCCAATGCAGGTTCTGCAAGTTTGATCCCTAGTCTGGGAGCTAAGATTTCACATGCCTTGTGGCCAAAAAACCAAGTCATAGAATAGACTTGTATGTATGCAATATTGTAACAAATTCAATAAAGACTTTAAAAACTAATTAATTTCACCAGTCTCTTTTGACTTTTTCAGTGACAACTGGGAAGTTTACACTGTATTGCCCTATAGTTGAGGCACTGGTCTAAGCAATGCCAAACACACTTCCACTGTACTTGAGAGGTGAAGGAGGTAATATCACATAGGATGTAACCAGAACCTTTGCTTTGTACCTGGAGACTTGGTGTAAATTAGAAAAATCTGCTTATTCTGCACCTAAGAAGGAGAAAATAGCCCTTCTTCCATGAAGACCCAGCCTCCAGCCAAGAGCACATGAAGCTTAGAGCAGCATTCAACACCCATCAGCACCCTCCTGGCCAGGAGCCCTTGTGCAGTCTACAACCTGAACAACTGCACATGGCAGCCCCTCTGCTTGGCTATGGAGCCTGAACCAGTGTTATCTGCTTTGGGGACCAGGGAGCCTTACTAGAATCCAGGTTGACTAGTGGGTAAGACTGCTGTCGCAGGAGTCAGATAATGTCCGAATTCCAATCTGTCTCTGATAACTAACCACCAGATGTCTAATCTTAGACTGATGACTTCCTTAAGCTCTCTGTGTCTCCGTTTCCTCACTAATAACACAGCAGTGACAGTAACAGGACCCTATGAGCTTGATGAAAGAATGAATTATTCTCCCATGTGCCTGGTCCCTGACACATAGTTGCCACTCCACAAATGTCGCGATTATGCTTGCCCTTGCATTAGGGTGGGTGGGAAGGCACGAAGATTGAATGGGTATGCTTGGGGAGGGAGTTTCACCTCTAGCTTTAGAGGAGAACCCTCAGTCCATTGGTTGGAAAGTACTTTGCTCCCACAGAATGATCCTGTGAGATACAAGGCATGTTTACTGCTTGTCATTTTTAAGTCACTGTTTAGTATTGCACACTCAAAGCAGGTACTGTGAGCCCATTTTTCAGCTAGAAAGACTGAGGGTCTGGGTGCCCTTTTTCAAAGTCAGTGCACTGAGTTAAGAGGACAGACAACATAAAGAAGAAAGACAGGCTTTGACCTTCCCCCAGACTGTTGAGAGCTTGCTGCATCTTGGGTATCGAGGGATGACTTTGGAGAGGTATATATCAGTAAAGTGTGTTCCCTGAAGCCCCATGGGGGCATTGCAGTCTCCTGAGGGGGGCTGGGTGGCATGAGTAGGTGGTTGTTAGTTAGTTTTATGTACTGGGCAATTTTAATGGTAATGAAGGTGAAAATGAGATGAGGATGGTCACGGCGGTGATTGTTTGGTGATTAAGCCCCCTTTTTAATGTACTTCTTTATTTTGAAAAAAACTTTATTTATTTTTGGCTGTGCTGGGTCTTCACTGCTGTGTGGCAAGTGGGGACTGCTCTCTCGTTGTGGTGTGCAGGCTTATCATTGAGGTGGCTTCTCTTGTTGCGGAGCACAAAGCCCTTCTTTTTAAAATTGACATGTAGAGAAGGAAATGGCAGCCCACTCCAGTATTCTTGCCTGAGAAATTCTGTGGACAGAGGAGCCTGGTGGGCTACAGCCCATGGGGTCACAAAGAGTTAACAGCTAAATGACTTAGCAACTAAACAAGCAACAGATGGTTGGTTTACAATGTTGTATTAGTTTCAGGTATACTGCAAAGTGATTTGGTTTTACATACATATATATACACACACGTATTTCAGATTATTTTCTATTATAGCTCATTACAAGATATTAAATATAGTTCCCTGTGCTACTATAGAAAATATATAACTATTGAGTCCTTTTTAAAATGTCAAATGCAGGAGTTCCCTGGAGGTCCAGTGGTTAAGACTCTGTGCACTCACTGCCGAGGGTCCAAGTTCAATTCCAGGTCAGGAAACTAACTAAAATCCCACAGGGGCGGTCAAAAAAAGAAAAGTCAGATGCTATATTAAACACTTTGCAGAGATGACCTTACTGAAACTCAGAACAGCCCCCAGGAAGTTCTGTCCTAGTTCCCCTTTTATAGCTGAGAACAGGGAGGTGTGGGGTGAAATCTCAGGTCTGCAGAGCCTGACACCGTAATGCTGGGCAGGTGACATCTGGGTCGGGAGCCTCGGTTTTCTCCCACATGAGATGGGACGGTGGCAGCATTCACGGAGCAGAGTTACAGGGATACTGAATGGGGTGCTGCTGATGATCATCCATCAGGCGCAGGCGCAGTGATTGCCCCGTATTGTGACCTGTCTGTGGCTTCCCTGGTAGCTCAGCTGGTAAAGAATCCACCTGCAATGCAGGAGACCCCAGTTAGATTCCTGGGTTGGGAAGATCCCCTAGAGAAGACATAGGCAGCCCACTCCAGTATTCTTGGGCTTTCCTGGTGGTTCAGTCAGTAAAGAAATCACCTGCAGTGTGGGAGACCTGGGTTCAGTACCTGGGTTGGGAATGTCCTCTGGAGGAGGGCATGCCAACCCACTCCAATATTCTTTCCTGGAGAATCCTTATGGACAGAAGAGTCTGGTGGGCTACAGTCCATGGGGGTCACAAAGAGTTGGGCATGACTGAGTAACTAAGCACACACACACACACACACACACACACACACACACACACATCCTTAGGTTTCAATTCTGTAATCTGGAGGCATTTACAGCTTAGATTTTGATTTGATTGGCTCAGACAAAAAGAATCCACCTGCAATGCATGAGGCCTGGGTTCCATCCCTGGGTTGGAAAGATCCCCTGGAGAAGGGAACAAATACCCACTCCAATATTCTTGCCTGGAGAAGTCCATGGACAAAGGAGCCTGGCCGTCTACATACAGTCCATGGGTTGCAAAGAGTCGGACACGACTGAGTGACCTGTCTGTATCACCCTTCGTTTGAATGAAGGGTCCCAGGATTCTCACCTGGATAGGCAGTGATCACCCAGGTCGTTATTGTCTCCAAGTCCAGGTCTTGGGACCGACCTGTTTCTCCTTCAAGGGTGGTGTCTCATCCTGTCCTGAGGGTGAAGTGGCCTGGGTTTTGAAGCCATGCTTCTTGGGGATGTCTTGACTCTCAAGTGCTTCGGTCCTTGGTGAACATATATTGCTTCTTACTTGTTCCTGTTGTGGGGACACCCATACCTGATCCTGAATTAGTATATGCATCACGGTGGAGCCGCTCACACATTTCTGGGGTTTTCTGGCTAACACTCCACCTCAAACATGAGTGGTGTAGATTTAAAATACAGAGTTGTGCTCTATGCTCTGTTTTTTGGTTGAGTTTACATTTTGTGAAAGTTTTTCCTTTTTTAAAAATTATGTATTTATTTTTAGCTGTGTTGGGTTTTCACTGCTGTTCTCGGGTTGTCTCTCCTTTTGGTGCGTGGGCTTCTCGTTGCAGTACACAGGTTCTAAGCACGTGGGCTTCAGGAGTTCTGGCACAGGGGCTTAGTGGCCCCAGGAGTGTGGAATCTTCCTGTACCAGGGATCAAACCTGTGTCTTCTGCATTGGCAAGCGGATCTTAACCACTGAACCACCAGGAAACGCTGAAAGTCTTTCCTTTCCTCACTGATTTTCCCCTGCCCAGAACTCACATCTACTATCTCCATTGCCCTCCTAGGGGCTCTGGCTTGAACTGGCAGATGCCCAGGCCACCAAGCCTCCCACTGGAGCCAGAGCCCTAGGAGTGCAAGGGGATCCACGCTTTCCTGCATCAGTAATCTGGCCTGTGCATGACGACCACCTCATTCCCTGGTTCTGAAATGGTTTCTTTCGGGCAACAGTAAATGGATGAATTGGACTATTAAGATGCTTTAAACATGGCATAGGCATGATGAGGGAGTATTCCTGTAGTAGACAGCATCCCATTGTTCTGTGCTTAGTTGCTCAGTCATTTCTGACTCTTAGCAACCCCCTGAACTGTAGCCCACCAGGCTCCTCTGCCCAAGGGGATTCTCAAGACAAGAATACTGGAGTGGGTTGTCATGCCCTCCTCCAGCAGATCTTCCCAACCCAGAGATTGAACCCAGGTCGCCCGCATTGCAGGCAATTCTTTACCATCTGAGCCACCAGAGGATCCTGGATAGCATCCCAGAGAGAACCAGATCTTTCCAGTGTGGAGCAAATGAAGCATTTTTAAAGATATTTATTTATTCGACTGCCCTGGGTCTTAGTCACGGTGTGTGGATCTTTAGTTGCAGCATATGGGACCTAGTTCCCTGACCAGGGAACCAAGGTACCCTGCACTGAGAGCTCGGGGTCTTAGTCCCTGGACCACCAGGGAAGTTCCGCAAATGAAGTTCTTTCATGAAGGGACAATGAAATGGTTTGTTAGTTTTAGGAGCTGTGCTGTAAATACCTGGAGAAGGCAATGGCAACCCACTCCAGTACTCTTACCTGGAAAATCCCAGGGATGGGGGAGTCTGATAGGCTGCAGTCCATGGGGTCGCACAGTCGGACACGACTGAAGTGACTTAGCAGCAGCAGCAGCAGCTGTAAATGCCTGGTCTAGCCACCCCACATCTGGCCCATTCTCTACCATCCATTCTCTACCTTTCTCTGTCTTTCAACTGATTGTGTTCTGGGTGCGGTCAAGGGAACAGATAAGCTACTTTGAGGTGCCCAGGGGTCTACAGCAGAAGGAAGCTGTGGACCCCTGGGTGATGTTGAGAGCTGGGGAGGAGGAGCCTAGCAGGAGGGAGATGTAAACAAGGAAGGAAGCAGCCGCCAGGAGAGGCACATCAGGCAATCCTCTGGCGGTCCAGTGGTTAGGACTCAGCACTTTCACTGCCAGGGGCCCGGGTTCCATCTGTGCTTGGGGAACTAAAATCTCATAAGCCATGCAATGCAGCCAGAAAACACACACACACACACACACACACACACACACACACACACACAGCATCAAAAACAGGAGGATGTGCACAGTGGAAAGGCATCCGGACTTCTCACTCTTTCCACATCTCCCATCCCATCACTGCCTTCCTCTGAGCCAGCAGGTCCAGGGATCTAGATGATACGCTTTTGGGTCAAGTCCTCGGGAGTGAGAAGGGGGATGACTAGACCGGGCATTTACAGCACAGCTCCTAAAACTAACAAACCATTTCATATTTATTCATAGAGTTCCACCTCTCCTGCACAACCCCGGAATCATAGCAAACACTCTCAAAAAGCACTTCTTCTGCCTCAGGCATTGTTCTGAGGACTCTGGACAGCTGTTTTCATTCCCACAGTAACCAATTGAGATCAGCGTTCTATTGTCTTCGTACAGATAGAAGTGGTGAAGCTGGGAACTGCAATCTGTGTATTTTGGCTCCAGAGTAATCCATGGCCACAGTGCTCAGGAGCCTCGCCGTGCTGTGAGCAGGATGGAATTTAAGTGAAGAGGATGCCATGAGTGAAGGGTTGCATCCTCGTGTGGGCAGAAGGTGTGTTGGTGTGTGGATATTGATGCTTTGCCTAATGAAGATCTATTTCCACTTTTCTGGTAGCAGCACTTTTCCCTGGGGAACTGCCCCCTCTCTAACTCTCTGTCAATGTAACTCAAGTGCTGCCAGACCTGTGAGCTGGCTCCAGGGAAGGCATGTGACCCTGAGCTGTCCAATCAAAGCATTCATCCCCTCAGCCAAAGTGATTGGTCCAGAGGTGGGCGTGTAACATGGATTAGACCAGTCAGAGCCAAAGAGACTCATCCTGGGTTTTTAACAATTCTGTTGAGGAAGAGGCATGGTCCTTCCATTGGGACTGCAGAGATGATGGAATGTGAGCTTCCAAAAGCTGTGATCTTTTTTTTTTTTTTTTTCATTTAAACAGCCTTAAAAAAAATTTTTTTTTAATTGGAGTATAGTTGCTTTGGAATGTTGTGTTAGTTTCTGATGTACAGCATAATGAAGCAGCTATAACATATATCCCCTCTTTTGGATTTCCTTCCATTTAGTTCACCACAGAGAATTGAGTAGGTTCTCTTTCCTTTTCTATTTTATACATAGTAGTGTGTAATTGAAGTGTAATTTACATGGTCTAAAATTTCCACTTGTAAGTGTACAATTCAGTGATTTGGGGCTTCTTTGGTGGCTTGGGCGGTAAAGAATCTGCTGCAATGCAGGAGACCTGGGTTCAATCCCTGTGTCAGGAAGATCCCATGGAGAAGGGAATGGCAACCCACTGCAGTATTATTGCCTGGAGAATCTCATAGACAGAGAAGCCTGTCAGGCTACAGTCCATGGGGTCACAAAGAGTCGGATACGACTGAGCGACTAACACTTTGACTTCAGTGATTTTCAGTGACTGTACTGAATTGTGCAACATCACTGTAACTCCAGTTTTAAGACATTTCCATCATCCCAGTAAGACTCCTCATATCCCTTTGGGGTTAATCCAGAATTCCACTCCCCACCCCAGGCAATCTCTAATCTATTTTGTCTTTATTGATAGCTAGCAGCCGTTTTGCTGTGCTGAAGGGTGGTCCTGTCTGAGATGAGCAAGAGAGATGGGAAAATGAGGTTGAAAGCTGGAGAGAGACTGAGTCTGGTGAGATCACATGGGCACTAGGATCTAGGCATTACTGAGTCTCTGTTACTGGAATTTCTATTGCTCAGAGGCAATAAAAGCCCCTTGACTGTGAAAGTATGTGTATTTGCACCTGTGTGCATGTCTTTGTTGTTTTCTGTTTCATGTAACTGGAATGATCTTGACTTCCATATCTAAATTATAAGTTTTACTCCAGAAGGAAAGAGAAAGACAGAGAGACAGAGACAGACAGAGAGGAGAGAGATCTCAAGATGAAATAAATGAGTATAAAAGAGAAAGGTTGAGTTTGCTGGTGACAAAAAGCCAGATAGGATATATAAATTAATTACTCCTAGGTAAGTGGGTGATGTGTTAACTACTTCTTTGCACAATAAATTTTTGAATGCCTGCTTATTAATTTCTTATATTGTGTCCTGTTCAAAAAGGAAAACTTACAGAGATGCTGACAACAGAGGAAAATGAAGTCAATTTAAAACAAGAAAAATGAAGCAAAGAGAAAATGTGGGCTGGGAAGGAAGCTGAAACTAAAAGCTTAGTAAACACAATGCTTAACTTGAGGACTTGGGCACAATTACCAAAAGATGGTGAATCCTAGGCTTCAGAGTGACTGAAATTAAGAAATATGCTTAGTTTTGGGACTTCCCTGTTCTTCTACTGCAGGGGTGCAGGTTTGATCTCTGGTGAGGGGAACTAAGATCCCCCCATGCAGCATGGCCAAAAAAATGTCAAAAAAAAAAGAAAAGAAAATTCATAGCAAGTGGAAAAAAGAGTTCTAAAAAATTTTTTTAAAGAAATATGCTTAGTAGAAATTTGTAATGTTTATACCTAGTAATAATAATTTATACAATGTTAGTGTTATTTAGACAACTATAATAATGGTGTAAATTTCACAAGGCCATTCATGAGTGATGAATCTAGGGGAGACAATCCCCCTTCAATCTGTGTTTATACCTTATATCCACCTTAACATCCCAGAGCCCCCACAGAAATGTTTTGATTAAATGAAATTTCTAGTTCCAAAAAAATGTGCTTAGTTTCTAAAACAAGATGTCTGTAAGTTTACAAAGTCAACCAGCTGCTAAATTTCTCTCTTGAGCCACTTCATCATGCAATTTGCTAAAAGTAGTCTTAAAGGAGGCAATATGACATCATCCACGGAGAACACAGGGTCAGATTCAAGTTCAAAGACTAGGTGCTTTGTGCTAAGTACCATCCAGTCAACACTAACAGTATTAGGAATGCTTTTTGCAAATAATAGAATGTTAAGTCACAAAGGCCATAGTTATCTTTAATAACAAGAACTGTGGTAAAGACATGGGGAGAATTCCTAGGCGTGAGTGATGCAGTGGCTCAAAGATACCTCCAGAAACCCAGTATCTTTCTGTCTTTCTGGTTGGCTTTCCTTGGATTTTTGGCCTCCTCTCTCAGAATCAAATAGTTATCTCTGTACCACCAGGTATCCCATCCTCAGTCAAGAAAGGAAGAAGAATGGGGTCAGTCCTCCCTGTCCTTCCTTATCAAGAAACGAAAAGCCTTCCCCATAAGTACATTTGTCCTTAATTATAATTGACTGGAATTAGATCACCTCTCCCTTCAAAGTAGGCTTGGGGAATAGAGAAACTATTTGAGGGAAATGGGACTGGGGATTGACAGACCAATTATCACCACACTGCTGAGTTCAACACAGCCAGGTTTAGGTGCCAGGGAAGAAGGAGGGAGTGAATACTGGGTAGTGAGCAAGCAGAGTGTGCCTAAGGGAAGGTGCTGAATGCAACCAGTTCCTGGGTAAATGGCGTCCATCTCCTGTGCTTCGGCTAGAGATATGTACAGAGTACCACAGAGCAGGGAGGTGAGCACCTCACCCGCTGGGGGATCAGGGAAGGTCAAAAGTTACTGATGACTGAGTTTATCTTAAAGGCAAAGTGAAATCACTTGGGGATGGGGGAGGGGAGATAGGCTCAGCATGTGGAGGCATGAGCTAAAAAAGGGGAGTGTAAGATGGTCCAGGGTGTTAAAAGAAGCTCTAGCAATTTTGTGTTGATATATCATATGGGAGGCAGGGAGAAAACTAGAAAGGAACCTGGGGACGAGGTCATGGGTGGCCTTGTGTGCCCTGCTTTGAGCTTTTAGGTTCTATTCCTGGAGCAACAGGGAAAGTGGTTGGATTTAAAGTATAGAGCTGGTAGGAACACAGGCTCTGGAGCCCAGATTCCTAGGTTGAAATCTTGCTTCTCTCACCTACCCTCTCTGTGCTTTATTTTTCCCATCTCAAAAGGGAAACATAAGAGAGTCTTCATCCTTTAGGATTGTAGTGAGGCTTAATCAGTTAATTCAGGTAGAGTTCAAAGAATGATGACTGGCACATAGTAAACCTTTACATGTGGTCATGATGATGATGGTGCTGGTGCTGATGCTGGTGGGGATGGTGATGATGGTGGTGATAAAGGAGAGGTTTAGAATCAAAGGAACACTATTGTAATGCTCCATGTGAAAGTTGCTAGAACTCAAACTGCTGCTGCTGCTGCTGCTGCTGCTGCTAAGTCACTTCAGTCGTGTCCGACTCTGTGTGACCCCATAGACGGCAGCCCACCAGGCGCCACCGTCCCTGGGGTTCTCCAGGCAAGAACACTGGAGTGGGTTGCCATTTCCTTCTCCAATGCATGAAAGTGAAAAGTGAAAGTGAAGTCACTGAGTCGTGTCCAACTCTCAGTGGCCTCATGGACTGCAGCCTACCAGGCTCCTCCGTCCATGGGATTTTCCAGGCAAGAGTACTGGGGTGGGGTGCCATTGCCTTCTCCAGAACTCAAACTGGGGCACTCTGAAATTGGTGTGTGACATAGCTGTTGTTGTTCAGTTGCTCAGTTGTGTCCAGCTCTTTGTGACCCCATGAACTATAGCACACCTGGCTTCCCTGTCCTTCACCGTCTCCTGGAGACTGCTTGAACTTGTGTCCATTGAGTCAGTGATGCCATCCAACCATCTCGTCCTCTGTTGTCCCCTTCTCTTCCTTCAGTCTTTCCCAGCATCAGGACTTTTCTGATGAGTCAGCCCTTCACATCAGATGACCAAAGTATTGGAGCTTCAGCTTCAGATCAGTCCTTCCAGTGAATATCGGGGTTGATTTCCTTTAGGATTGACTGGTTTGATCCTGTTATCCAAGGGACTCTCCAGAGTCTTCTCCAACACCACAGTAACATAGTAGGAAATAAACTTTCAAAACCTGCTGATTAATGTGATGAGGGAATGAGAAGGGTCAAGAAGAACTCCCAGGATTTGGATTTTGTTGCCCCTTGGGTTTTGCTGGTGATGTCCCTCAGGTTTGGGGCCTAGGGTGTACCTACAAAAGTGAATCTAATTGTTCACCACAGTGAAGGGTTCACAGGTGGGTGTGGGAAGAACAGCCAGCATTTACAATTTGGATTTGCATGATGGGCCGTGGGTTGACCTGAGCCATTTGATGCTCATGGGCTGTCATTGATTCGTCCAACATCTCCTGAGCACCTTTATGCCAAGTGCTGTTTTAGGCCTCTGGAATGTCATGTGAAGCAGTGCACAGTCCCTGCTGTCCTGGAGCTTATCTTCTGTCTGAAAAGATGGAGTAAACCAATAAACGAAAAACCACACAATACCCATCATACAGAGATAAGGATACAAAAAATAAAGGACTGTAAAGGATTAGAACAGGGTTTCTCAGCCTCGGCACTGTTGACCTTTGGCTATTTGATTCTTTGTTGAACAGATTCTTGATTCTGTTCTGTGCATGGTGAGATGATGAGCAGAATTCCTGGCCTCTGCCAACTGGATGCCAGGATCATTCCCCCCGACCATTGCTCCAACTAAGAATGCCTTCAGATCTTGCCAGATGTCCTCTGGGGAACAGAATTTCCCTGACTGAAAATCTCTAGGTGGAATGGAGTTTGACTGAGGGAGATGAGTGTGGTGTCCAGTTGGGAATTTAAGAGAAATCTCTCCAAGTACATTTCCTGGGCCCACATACTTGATGTCTTAAAGCACAAGAAATGTCTGGAGACCAAGAATCTGAAATCAAGGTGTTGGCAGGGTTGGTTCCTTCTAGAGACTGCGAGAACATTCTTTCCAGGCCTGGCTCCCAGTTTCTGGCGGTTACCAGTGGTCCTTGGCTTGTGTCCACATCAGTCCCATCTCTGACCCTTTCTTCACCCTGGCCCTCTCGTCTGTGTTTCTCCCCTGTGTCTATGTGTTTCAGAAATCCCTCTCCATCCTCTGATATGGAAGCCAGTCTTCGGATTTAGAGCTTACTCTATCTCTAGGATGATTTCATGTTGAGATCATGAACTAATTATATCTACAATGATCCTGCTTCCAGATAAGGTCGATTTCACAGAACCAAGACTTAGGACTTGGACGTATCTTTTCAGGAGACATAATTCAACCTTCTGTGCTTCTTCAGGAGATGAACAGTGAACGTAGATCCAAACCAAGTGCGGGAATGTGGCATTTAAATGAACGTGTGTGTGTGTATAAGTGTGTGCATGTGTGTGTGTGATGTTCCAAGAAAAGGTGATGGATGCAAAGCTGAATTGAGACATGAATGAGAATGGTGTGTCTGGGAAAAAATGGTGACCACTAGGTCTGGAGTGCAGGGAGCAAGGGGAAGATTTAGAGGGTGAGTTTGGAGTACTAGGCAAAGGCCAGACCATGTTGGACCTCGGAGGCCACAAAAAGAAGTTTGGATTTTATTCCAAGTGCAGCGGGGAGCTTTGGGCTTTTAAGGGGGGAGCAGTTGCTGTGGGTTTGTTCTGCTTTCTGCCTTTTCCTTTGGAGCAGGCTTAAGAAGATAGTGATGACTTTGCAGCTGTTAATCATCAGCAAACTGTAATCACTAAGAGAATGTTTGAAATCATAAGTTAAGGATTTTTAGAAGGAAGCAAACCAAAGAAATACTGTGAGAGCCTGCCCTAATTATTTCCCGGACTCCAAGTAACCAGGTGCATCGGAGAGATTATTTTTCTTCCTCTGATTTATGAAGGTCTCGGGGTCTAAATTTTGAAACTGCTGATAGAACATGTTCTGGGATGGTGGGATAATACTCTGAAACTTTTCTACTTGTCTCACAATAAAATTTTTTTGATTATTTATTCAAGCTCTTTTTTTTTAAGTATTGTTTTACAGTACTGTGTTTCAGGTGTACAGCAAAGCAATTCAGTTATGTATATTATTTTTGCAGATTCTTTTCCATTATAGGATATAACAAGATATTGAGTATTGTTCCCTGCATTATACAGTAAATCCTTACTGTTTTATCTATTTTGTATATAGGGATGTGTATCTGTTAATCCTGTATTCCTAATTGATACCTCTCCACCCTCCTTTCTTCTTTGACAACTGTAAGTTTTTCTTCTATGTCTGTGAGTCTTTTTTCTGTTTTATAAGTACATTCATTTGTATTATTTTTTAGATTCCAATATAAGTAGTATTATATAATATTTGTCTTTCTCTCTTTGACCTATTTCAATCAGTATGATAATCTGTAGGTCCATCACGTAGCTGCAAATGGCAATATTTCATTCTCTTTATCCCATTATGCATACACACACACACACACACACACACACACACACACACACACACGCTGTATCTTCTTTATCCATGCATCTCTTGATGGATATTTAGATTGCTTCCATATCTTGGTTAGTGTAAGCTGCTATGAACATCGAGCCTGGTGGGCTACCGTCTATGGGGTCGCACAGAGTAGGACATGACTGAAGCGACTTAGCAGCAGCAGCAGCATGAACATTGGGGTGCATGTATCTGTTTGAATACCAGTTTTTGTCTTTTCTGGGTATATACCTAGGAGTGGGGTTGCAGAATCATGGTGACTCTATTTTTAGTTTTCTGAGGAACCTCCATGCCGTTCTCCATAGTGCCTGCCCCAATTTACATTCCCACCAATAATGTAGGAGGGTTCCCCTTTCTCCACACCCTCTCCAGCTTTTGTTCCTTGTAGACTTTTTGATGATGGGCCATTGTGACTGGTGTGAGGTGGTACCTCAGTGTGGTTTCGATTTGCATCTCTCTAATGCACCCATGTTGTCCCTCAAGGTCTTAATAGGGAAAAAGCCTTTGTTTGGTTAAGTATCAACTTCAACTATCAAAGAATCATGTGAAATTTGCTATTATAAAAGGGAAAATAAGGGTCATGGACTTAAAGAATTGAGGGAATGAAAAGCTCATGAACTTGAAGCATGAGATAAACCACTCCGATTCCGGGGGTCTCAAGAGTTGTGTGTTAGTATGTGACTCAACTTACAATGGATCAAATTGTGACGTGATTTAGAGGCTATTGGGAATTTTAAAGCTAAACCGTGCTTTGATGATAGGACGCATTCCAAAAACCTGGTAGGATGAATGAATGCTTATTTCACAGATGAGAAAACATGACTTATAAAAGCTTGGTGTCATTTCATATTGACAACAGGAAACCTAGGAGAAGGGTGATTCCCTTGGCTGCTGTGCTCGTGGGCACATGCCCTGAGGTGGGCGTGAAATGCCAGTCTCTCCTACTCCCATAATTCTCTGTGCAGCTGCATTTTCTAAAATCTTTTTATTTTATATTGGCATGTAGCTAATTAGCAATGAACAGCAAAGGGACTCTGCCATACGTATACATATATCCATTTTCCCCCAAGCTCCCCTGCCATCTACGCTGCCACGTAACACTGAGCAGAGTTCCCTGTGCTCTATAGTAAGTCCTTGCTGGTCATCCATTTCAAATAACCCTGCAGCATTTCTCATCATGTGAGTATACCGCATAAAGATGCATGATCCCCAAACCTGCTGACCACTCTAAGGCATTCAACTTAGAAACGTGATTTCTCTGAAGCTCAAGGGAGAAACTACTGCACCCATTAAACTAAGAAATTTTGTATTATTCTCTGCCCTGATGCTTTCCTGAGACTTTCTCCAAGGATATATTTGACTGTGTGTTTTTGCCTTACAAGCTAACTATAAAATCTACATACCATATAAGATAGGATGCCATTGCACAATTGACTGGTCTTTTTCAAATTGTAAGTGATGACCCTTTGGAAGGAGGTGAGATCATTTTAGTGGGTAATTTTGAATAAAGGAATTAGAATAGCGTGGGATGAAAGGGAATCAAATGTAACGGAATATATTACAGTAGCATAGGAAGCATTTAACACTGACTTTATGAAAATTTCATTTTGCTTGGATGAATTTATGCGTGTGTGTGTGTGTGTGTGTGTGTGCATGTCCCATTCAGGAGGAAAATGTTTCAGATTTTCAAATGGTGGGCATGTGTACATGCTAAGTCACTTCAGTTGTGTCCAACTCTTTGCAACCCTATAGATTGCAGTCCTCCAGGCTCCTCTGTCCATGGAATTTTCCAGGCAAGAATACTGGAGTGAGTTGCCATCCTCTCCTCTAGGGGATCTTCCTAACCCAGGGATTGAACCTGTGTCTCTTAAGTCTACCTGTATTGGCAGGTGGGTTCTTTACCATTAGTGCCGCCTAGGAAGCCTACCAAATGGTGGGCACACCCCCAAATGTTTGCAAACCAATGTTCTATATTCCACTTGCTAGCTCCTCATTGTTAATCCCTGAAGTAGAAAAGGCACGTAGATTGAACAGTTCAGGTTCCTAAATAGTCGTAGTGTAGATTTTAATCAACATTTCTCTGGAATCTTCATTTTCTTTCGAGAATAGCATTGTTCCTTCTCTCAAGCTGGCACTTCGGGGTGTGAGGGCAACTCTGAGTTCTAATGTCTCCAACTTTATGACTCAGATGTCCCCTCTGCCCACATCATTTCCATGGATGAGTTATCTGTGCTTATGTGAGATCCAGCTGGACTTGCGAGGCATGAATGCCTTCAGCATGGATCCAGGAATCTAAGCTGTTTAACCAGCCTTTTAGAGTTGTTACTATACCCATTAAAAAAAAAAAACACACACCTTGGAGATTTGAAAAAACAACAGAATTTTAAAAATAAGAAAGCATTACATAAGCACTTCCCTGGCAGTTCATGGTCAAGACTTCGCCTTCCAGTGCAGGACGTGCAGGTTTGATCTCTGGTTGGGGAGCTAATATAAAACAGAGGCAATATATTAACAGATTCAAAAGACTTAAAAAATGGTCCACATAAAAAAAATCTTAGAAAAAAGCATTAGGTACATCTGTTCATTTACATCTTTGTTACCCAGAGACAAGATCAAGATTTCATAAAACAAGTATATTTCACATCACTCAATTTTTGACAGGAGAACACAGTTTCAAGGATGCCCTCATCAAAGCACTATCTGATGCTATTAAGGCATCTCTCTCCCTAAGTCATCGCTGCTGGTGAAAGGAGTTGTCATAGAGATGCTGATTTCTCCAGATTCACGAGTAGGATGAGGACCAGTTCATGAGACACAAACAGTGACTTGATTTCCATCTGCTCTGGACCATGGGAGATGTGAGAGATGCTGGACTATGTTGCTCCTTGGAGCTGTGTATCACATGCCATGCATGTACCATGTCTTCATACAGGGTCAGGCTCTTGATGGTTGAGGAAAGGAAAGATGTGGGTTGAAGGGTAGGTGGTGGGGAGAAAGAGAGATGGATTTCCTGGGTGATGTTTATACAGACTAGCTGAGCAACAGCCTCTGTGTCTGTCTTTTATCTGCTTTGATCAACCAGCCCACACAGTTAGGGTGGTTTCAACTGGTTTTTCTTTGTGAGGCTTTTTACAACCTATGTGAGTTTTGGAAGACTCCTCTAACAAATGGCCATAAACTGGGTAGATTAAAACAACAGACAGTTATTCTCTTACTGTTCTGGAGGCCAGAAATCTAAACCCTCTTTTCTCTGGAAGCTCTAGGAGAGGATCCTTCTTGCCCCATCCAACTTCTGGTAGCTCCTGGCATTCCTTGACCTGTGGCCATACCACTCCCATCTCTGCCTCCATCTTCTTGGTCCTCCTATCTCTGCGTCTTCTCTTCTGTCTCTTAAAAGGATACTAATCACTGGATTAAAGGAATTTAGAAATGCAATCTATAGAGACAGTCTGTGGATTAGTGGTTGTCTAGGGCTCAAGGAGAATGGGGGAAGTGGTGAGTGATTGTTCATGAATATGCAGTTTCATTTTGGGGTGATAAAAATGTTCTAAAAATAATATTGATGACTGCACAACTCTGTATATATAGTATAAAACACTGAATCGTGTAATTTAAAAGGGACTAATTTTTATGATATATGAATATTTCCATAAAGCTTTTATTAAATATCTAAAATTTGTAAAAAATGAGTCTACCCTAAATCCATATGGTCTCATCACAAAACCCTTAACTAGATCCCACCTGCAAAGACCCCTTTTCTAAGGCAATAAAGTCATGATCACAAGGTATGGGGTTTGGAAGTGGACATATTTTGTGGGGGGAGCTACCATTCAACCCACTGTACAACCTACAAAGGGAGATATACTCTAATGGGGTCAGAGTAGAACTCTGCTCCATACTTATGCACCAAGAGTGTACGCTGTGCTGTGAACTGGTGTGGTGTATTATTATGACAGGCAGGAATATAAAGTCAGCCAGCCTGTGAAGTGGTTATGCTATCACAGCCCTGCCTCTGATGAACCCAAGAACTTATAGCAGACCTCAATTTCCTTATCTGTGAAATCTCCTTCCTTTAAATCTTTTTCTCAGTGAGATCTTCTCTGATCATCCTATCAAGATTATACCAACTTCCTGTCCTTCTGATAGTCCTTATCATACTCCACAGCATTTATCAAATTCTTACCTGCTACCTGTGGTATTCATTTATTTGTTTATTATCCTGTTCTCCCAACACAAAGGAAGCTCCAGAAAGGCAGATTTTTTGTTGTTTTCTTCACTGTTATAACCTTGGTGTCTAGAGCAATGCTTGGCACACAGTAGTTGCTTCCACTAAGCATGGAAGGCAGGTCTGAGGGGTGAGGGTGCCTGGGGGCCATCTCATGAGATGGGGATGTGAATTAAATTGTTACTAAATCAAACATGGGTCCGCTCTTCTTTTGCACAGCAAAGCCAGTCTACTGACACTGGGTTGCAATGAAGGAAGGTACAGTGTTTATTGCAGACACCAAGCAAGGAGAATGGGCAACTCATGCTCAGAAGATCTAAACTCTTGGATGGCTTGTAGTAAGTTTTTCAAGGTAACATTAGGAGTTGAGGGAGTGGATCACAGGGTGAATGGTCAGCTTGTGCACAATTCTCTGATTGGTTGGTGGTGACATAACAGAGTGCTTTTCCAGGAATCTCATACATCAGCCTTGCGGTTCTAACTGTCTGAGGTCTGCGTGCTGATAATCAGCATGCAGTCAACGTCCTCTACCTGGTGGGAGTTTCAGTATCTGTAAAACAACTCAGAAGTATGGCTCAGGATATTTTCCATAGCTCTTGAAGGGGAACTAAAAGTTCCTAATTTTGTTGAATAGCTAAACTAATACTATTTTGTTTTGCTTGACAGTTTTCCTTTGTTTATGCATTTTCTCATTTCTCTGATTATATTTCCTCTTTGGAACTAGGGAAAGGCCTAGAGGGCTAAAGCTTTTCTGCAAACAAGAGTCCATGGACATAAGATAGGGAGAGGGGGAGGTGAGGTCTGTCCCTAGGAAGGATCTGCTTGGCTTCAAAATCAGAGAATCCTTGGTGACTTCCCTGGTGGTCCAGTGGTTAGGAATCTGACTTCCAATTAAGGGGCTGATCCCAGGTTGGAGAACTAAGATCCCACCTGCTACGGGGTAACTGATCCTGCTCACCTCAACAAAGACCCAGCTCAGCCAAAACAAAAACAAAACAAAATAGACAAACAAAAAACAAGACATATTTAGAGAATCTCTATCAAGTGTTATAGCAGATTTTATGCAAATGTGAGTTTCCCTTCCTTTTCCCCCTCCCATTTCTTGAACTATTTCTTCCACACAAGATCCATAATGCTCTGTGTATCATTCATTCACAATAAGAAACAGGCTGCAAGGTTTTAAATACTATGGTAGCAAAATGTATTATTTCAACTTCTCTTTTCCAAGGCAGAGATACAGTGAGAAATACAGTCAATACTCATCATGCTTGTTATTCACAGTAGTTCTGTTCTCGAAAGTGGCCGTGAACACTGAATTAGTGAATACTATCCACTGCTGGAAGGAAACACTATGGGGTCAGGTTCTGTGAGCCTCTGGTCACAGCATCTTAGTCAACCAATCAATATATAACCTGATTTGACATGTGTTTCTGTTTCAAGACACCTGATTTAATACATATTGCGGATTTATTGACATGGAACTCAGAGCCAACAGCATCATAACTCACGCTTGAATAAAGTGTGTCTAACATGCGTGTTTTCCCTATAAGGCGCGTCACAGCATTCTTGCACTTGGAGACGCTAGCCAGCGCTTCAGCAGTATGCCTTTTAACAGCATGTATTTTTTATTTATTTGGCTACATCAGGTCTCAGCTGCAGCATATGGGATCTTTGATCCTTGCTATAGCACACGGAGTCTTTAGTTGCAGCATGTGGGATCTAGTTCCCTGACCAGGGATCGAACCCTGGCCCCCTGCATTGGGAGCACAGAGTCCTAGCCACTGGACCACAGGAAAGTCCCCTGTCATTTTAAACAGTGGAAGTAGCAACGTAAAGGACAAAAAGTTGAAAAAACATAACATTAAGTTGACCATGAAAGGACATTTGTTTAAGTTCAGTCTGAGAACTAAAACAGAAGGCAAAGCATCAGTTCAGACCTCAGCTGGGAACCTGAGAATTCAAAGTTTTCTCCACTTGATCTTGCCTGCAAATGATTGTGAAAGCACCTCGATGGTTGATTTTGACTCTGCAAATGAACTTCAGTAGGTGGGGGCACTCAGGAATATGGAATCTGTGAGTCAGGAGGTTGGCTGCGTATCCAGTGCAGCCAGGTTGAAGAGTTCCACCAACTCTACCTGGTTTTGCCTTCTCCTCCAGTCCATAGAGTCAGAAATTTCAAAGAAAAGTAAAACTGATGATGCTGAACACATGTACTCAGGACGGGGGCGGGTGTGGGGGTCGCTTGAATCACTGCAGAGAAACAGCTCCAGCTGGTCTGTTGTGAGTGCTCTTTTGTGAAATGGCTTACAATCACAACAGCAGACATGTAGTTGTGAGAAAGGAAGTATACGCATTTTCAGCCCTTTCAGAGAGTAACTTCTAGGGTCTCCTGCCTGGGAAATGCTGCTTTTTAAAAAAAATTTCCCAATTCCATTTATTTACTACTTTATTGAGGTGCATCTGCATACCATGCAGTTCAGCTAGTTAAAGCGTCCAACTCCATGGTTTTTAGTATAGGTGCAACATCACCACAGTCAATTTTAGATTTTCATCACATCAAAGAATTGCCTGTTAACCTTTATTGTCACCCCCTATTCCCCGTCTCCCAGCCCTAAGCAACCACTACTCTATTTTCCATCTATTTAGATTTCCCTGTTTTGGACATTTAGTATGAATAGAATGAGGTCTCTTGTGATAGACTTTTTCGTGCAGCAAAATGTTTTCAAGGTTCATCCATATTGGAGCATGTTTCAGAACTTTATTCATGACAGACTAGTGTTTCATTTTATGACTATACTACATTTTTAAAAATTTATCTATTTGGCTATGCCAAGTCTTCGTTGTGGCATGCAGGATCTGTAGCTGCAGCGTGTGGGATCTAGTTCCCTGACCAGGGATGGAACCCGGGTCCCCTGCATTGGGAGCACAGCGTCATAGCCACTGAACCGTCAGGGGAGTACCTACATTAAAAATTTTTTTTTAATTTATTTATTTTTGGCTGGGTTTAAGTTGCTGCACAGACTTTTCTCTAGTTGTGGCTAGCAGGGCTACTCTCTAGCTGCAGCGTGCTGGCCTCTCATTGAGGTGGCTTCTCTTGTTGTGGAGCACAGGCTCTAGGGCATGTGGGCTCGAAATTGTGCTCTAGACCACAGGCTCATTAGCTGTGGCACACAGGCTTAACTGCTCTGCAGCACGTGGGATCTTCCCAGACCAGATCAAATCCCTGTCTCCTGCACTGCAGGTGGATTCTTCACCATGTAGCCACCAGGGAAGCCCCTTGCATTTTTTAAATCATTGTTTAATTGGAGTATATTTGATTTACAGTGTTGTGTTGTCAATAGTTTCTGCAAAAATACTGGAGTGGATTGCCATTTCCTCTTCCAGGGGATCTTCCAGACCCAGGGACTAAACCCACATCCATCTCCTGCGTTGCAGTCAGCTACTTTACCCTCTGAGCGAAGGAAGAAACTCTATCAATAGTTTCTGGTATGCAGCAAAGCAAGTCAGTTACACATATACATATATCCACTCTTTTTTAAATTGTGTTCCCGTGTAGTCCCACTTTGAAGACCCCCATCTGCAGGCAGTAATCACAGGGCAGGCTCGGCAGAGACAGATCGGAGAAGGAGCTTTCCCAGCTGGGAGGCTGGAGGGGGCTTAATACCAGGACAGACACAAAGAGCATCTCAGAAGGAGATGACATCTGTCAGCTTGAAAGAGCGCCAGGGGCAAGACATAAACTTCAGTGGCTCAAAGAGAGCACTTCTCAGAAACTTCCCTTGCCTTTGGAAAGCAGTGAAAAGTGATGGAATCACCACTTTGTACAAGGAAGGGGCACCTGCCTTGGTGGAGGGGGTTGGGGTCTGGGGGTGGGGGGTGACTGCAAAGAGGGAACTGTCCTGATGTGGTTAGGTCCTCCAATTTCTTTTATGTCCATGTCCTAGGGGAACCCCCCCACCACACCCCTCCTCACACACACACTCAGACACATCTTTTCTTGTCTTCTGTATTCATTTTTAACTTTGTTTTTAGGAACACAAATAATGTGTTAATACCGTGATGGCTAAGCTAGTTGCCCGTTGCTTAGCAACCTGCTGCCACTCCAGGATATGGCAAGCAGCCTCTCCTTGGGCAAAGGAATCCACTGTTTTGAGCTTGTCATGAACCCCAGACCCCCTTCACACTTTGCACCTCCACAGATCCATGACCATGAGAAAATGCAGTGTGATTTTCTGAGTTTTGAAAACGTACACAAAAGCCACCTTACGGTATACACGATTTTTCGTTTTTCTTTAAACTCAAGATATTTTTTAATATGGTGGCCATCGAAACTACTACAGTAGTGATTATGACCACTGAGTGCTGGCAATACGACAAGGGGAAATGAATTTTTAATTGTATCTGATTTTGGCAAATATAAATCTCAGTAGCTACATGTGGCTGGCTGGTAGCTAACGTACTGGACAGAAAGCAAAGACCCCAAGTCATTCTTTTTATTACTTTTTAAGTTAACATTTGATAATGGAATGTTTTCAAATATATAAAAAAAAGAGAGAATCATATAATGAATTCCCATGAATTCATCCTTCAGCTTTAATAATCACCAGTATGTCACCATTCCTGTTTCTAGGTTCTTCCTTTTAACTAATCTATGGTATTTCTTTGCTTAAAAAATTATATTTTAGCCATCTTGCTCCTGGTGATAGGAGGCCATTTCTAATTTTCTACTAAAACATGTAAGAGTGAACCTCATTGCACATTTCCCTTGGTGCATGTGGCATGTATATATCTATGCACGTATATGTATATTTGTGTGTATAAGTGTATAAATATATATGTTTATCTATTTGTATTTGTATATGTGTGTGCATTGGACTGCAAGAAGATCCAACCAGTCCATCCTAAAGGAAATCAGTCCTGAATATTCATTGGAAGGACTGATGCTGAAGCGGAAACTCCAATACTTTGGCCACCTGATGCGAAGAACTGACTCATTGGAAAAGACCCTGATGCTGGGAAAAATTGAAGGTGGGAAGAGAAGGGGATGACACAGGGTGAGATGGTTGGATGGCATCATCTACTCGATGGACACGAGTCTGAGCAAGCTCCAGGAGCTGGTGATGGACAGGGAGGCCTGGCGTGTTGCAGTCCATGGGGTTGCAAAGAGGGACTGAACTGAACTGAACATAGCAAACATTCACTCACTTACAGAACATATGCATACATACACATGTATGCACACACATCAGTTCAGGTCAGTTCCGTCGCTCAGTCATGTCTGACTCTTTGAGACCCCATGGACTGAAAAGGATGCCAGGCCTCCACGTCCATCACCAACTCCCGGAGCTTGCTCAAACTCATGTCCATTGAGTAGGTGATGCCATCCAACCACCTCACCCTGTGTCATCCCCTTCTCCTCCTGCCTTCAATCTTTCCCAGCATCAGGGTTTTTCCCAATGAGTCAGTTCTTCGCATCAGGTAGCCAGACTGTTGGAGTTTCTGCTTCAGCATCAGTCCTTCCAATGGTCACCCAGGACTGATCTCCTTTAGGACTGACTGGTTTGATCTCTTTGCCATACAAGGGACTCTCAAGAGTCTTCTCCAACACCACAGTTCAAAAGCATCAATTCTTCGGCACTCAGCTTTCTTTATAGTCCACCTCTCACATCCATACATGACTACTGGAAAAACCATAGCTTTGACTAGATGGAACTTTGTTGGCAAAGTAATGTCTCTGCTTTTTAATATGCTGTCTAGGTTGGTCATAGCTTTTCTTCCAAGGAGCAAGCTTCTTTTAATTTCATGGCTGCAGTCACTATCTGCAGTGATTTTTGAGCTCCCAAAATAAAGTCTCTCACTGTTTCCATTGTTTCCCCATCTATTTGCCATGAAATGATGGGACCAGATGCCATGATCTTAGTTTTCTGAATGTTGCGTGTGCTATGTATGTGAAGTCGCTCAGTCGTGTCCAACTCTTTGCGACCCCATGGACTGTAGCCTACCAGGCTCCGCTGTCCATGGGATTTTTCCAGGCAAGAATACTGGAGTGGGTTGCCATTTCCTTCTTCAGGGGATCTTCCCAACCCAGGGATTGAACCCCGGGTCTTCTGCATTGCAGGTAGGCACTTTACCATCTGAGCCACCAGGAACCTATGTATGTATGTATGTGTATATATATGTGTGTGTATATGTATATATATGTGTGTGTGTATGTTTATCTGTGTGTATATGTGTTTATGTGCATATGTGTGTGTGTGTATATGTGTCAGTAAGTGTGAACGTGTATATATATATCTATGTATATATCTATGTATGTGTGTATAAGTGTATATGTAGGTATTGGGTTGACCAAAGATTTCATTTGCAGTTTTGTGTAAGATGTTATGGAAAATGTCAAGTGAACTTTTTGCTAACCATACACACACACACACACACACACACACATGAAAGTCACTTAGTCGTGTCTGACTCTTTGCGACCCCATGGACTCTACAGTTCATGGAATTCTCCAGGCCAGAATACTGGAGTGGGTAGCCTTTCCCTTCTCCAGGGGATCTTCCCAACCCAGGGATCAAACCCAGGTCTCCCGCATGGCAGGCGATTCTTTACCAGCTGAACCACAAGGGAAGCATACACACGCGCACACACACACACAGCCTGTGCATTTGTCTCTATGTGTGTGCATATGCACACGTGCATGTCTTTCTCTAGGACAGAAACTGAGAAGCGCATCATGGAGTAGGTGCACTGTTAGCGCGCACAATGCCATCTGCCCATGCGTTTCCATAAGCAGTGAGACAGACACAACACAGAAACCTGACCCGGGCCCTGGTAGGGCTCACAGGGGCGCTTGCTCCACCCAACCAGCTTGATGGATGCTTGAGCCGGTTCCCATGGTGTTCAGCCTCTGGCCACCCCACTGGGAACCCCTGGGGGTCCCTGGATTCAGGGCAGGATAAAGGCAGGTCAGATTAGTGACACAAAGTCCCTCTGCTTTCCTAATCATTTAATCATTCCTAAATTTCTCTCTCCGCCCCCAGGGATTTCTATTTCTCCCTCCCACGGCCTTGTCTTTGCAGGCAGGGGACCATCAGTGTCTTTAGATGCTACTTGAATGAGTTTTTCCAGGCAAATACTTTCCCATACATAGATGCAATTAACACAAGGAGTCTGAAGCTTGGGGATGAGAAAACTTAAACCACTTTGCTTTTCCAACAGCTCACAAAGTTCTGCTCTGCTTTCAGGAACCCTGGTGCTGCAAACACACGCTTTTCACTGAGAAATACCTCCATGTTGGAATGCTTAGGGATTATCTAAGTAACTCTGCATTTTACATTATTAAGAGAACTAGCATCTGTTTAGCTACTGTGGTCCCCATTGCTAATGCCAAGGCGGGGATTTTCACTAAGCTGATCAGTTAAAAAAAAAGAAAAAAAAAAAGAAAGAAAAAAAGTTTTATTTTTTTTTTTAATTAACAACACAAAAGAAGGCGATCAGGTTCTAGAGAAGGGAACTAAGGAAAAATAGGATGAGTGACCTAAATTATTATTATGCCAGGGACTGAAGTCTGGCCTTTTCCTTCTTGGAAGATGAAGGAAACCGTTTAGAGAGTAAATCGTGAGTTGATTAACTCAAGTCATTGGTTTTAGGTGCTGGACCTGGGCCCTGGTTGTGAGTGGGAGAGGAGATGGAACAGACATCCCTTCTGTAGACCCTGGTGGGGACAGGCAGTGCTGTGATGTGGTCTGGGTGGGTCCCCGAGGAACCTGTCTTGGTGATTGTGTCTGCAGGGCTTGTGCTATTTGATTTCCATCATGGGAAGAGGGGCCTTCCCTTGTAGCTCAGCTGGTAAAGACTCCGCCTTTAGAATCCCAGGAGACCTGGGATCAGTTTCTGGGAAGATCCCCTGGAGGAGGGATAGACTACCCACCTAGTATTCTTGGGCTTCCGTGATGGCTTAGCTGGTAAAGAATCCTCCTGCAATGTGGGAGACCTGGGTTCCATCACTGGGTTGGGCAGATCCCTTGGAGAAGGGAACGACTAGCCACTCCAGTATTCTGGCCTGGAGAATTCCATGGACTGTAGAGGGGTCACAACTGAGCGACTTTCCCCTTCACAGGTAGAGGGCTTAAGAGCTTTCAAGGACCCCTTTTAGTGGTTAACGGAGGCATCCTCATCTCCAGCGTCAGAGATCAGACACTGAAGGTTCTGTGACTCCGAGAGAGGTGAGCCTGGGGCCCAGCATCTGATGGCCTTCCCATCACTTCCGTGAGGGCCCCGTGTTGGGGATGTGAGTCAGGATTCCTTGTTACAGGAGCTCCCCCAGGATCTCCTGAAATCACAGAGTGATACGGGAGGTTTTTCTTCTTCTGAGTTCATCTTGTGCAGTTCTGACTTTTCTCTGTATTCCTAGAGACTTCTGGGTACATCTGATCAGGCAGGCCTCATTGAGTAGGTGGGTATTCACTTCACCCCCACCCCTTCACGGTGGTGGCACTAGAGACAGGTGAGGGGCCTTCATCTTCCTCCACTCTCTCGTGATGACCACCAACCGCCCCCGCTTCTCCGACACACACAACTGATACTTAACCAGCCTAAGGCTGAATGCCATGTGAATGGAACCCCCAGTAACCACTCTGCCAAGTAGAAGATGACCCCATCCAGCACCTAACACCTTTACGGTCACCTGAGCTATTCATGTCTCCAGAGGCTGGCACAGACAGGCCAGAAGCAGGACACAGCCTGCCCTCTTGATTTTTCTCACTTTTTCTGGAAATATCTGAGACCCCTTAAGGGCTGCTTTTTCAAGTTTTTACAGTTTCAGGTAGCAGAATATAATAAAAAGGGCTTAGGTATGGAATTTGGGTGGATCTCAGTTTGGAATCCTATATGGCTAAATGTTAACCTCTCAGCCTCACTGTTCCCACCTGTAAAATGGAGATAACAAGACCTAAGAGTTTTTTGGTAATTGAGATGTAATTGACTTATAAACATATTCATTTCTAAGATATAGCATGATGATTCAATATTTGTGTATTGTGAAATGATGACCGCACTAAGTCTAGTTAACATCCATCACCACATATAGTTACAACATTTTTTTCTTGTAGTGAGAACTTTGAAGATCTATTCTCTTAGTAACTTTCAAATATACAACACAGTATATTAACTATAGTCACCACACTGTGCATTATACCTTCAGTTCTTATTTAACTTCGAGTTTGTACCTCTCGACCTCCCCTGCCCATTTCGATAATTCTAGGAGGATTAACCATTTCACGATCACTTATAATCCTAGAAGGATTATCAAAACCTTAGAAACACAAATACCAATTCCTGATGCATGATCAGCCATCATCCGATTTTTATTTCCCACTGGAATTTTGTTTTTGTTCAGTTAAAGTCAGCACCACTATAAGCATACCCAGGCCATATGCTGTTTATGATACGTACAAAATCACAACTCCGTTTTATGCAGGATACATTTAAAGATTCACTTCAGAACCTTTTATTTTTAAAAATATTTTATTGAAATATAGTTGCTTTACAATAGTGTCAGTTTCTGATGTACAGCAAAGTGATTCGGTTATATGTATACATATATCCCCTCCTTTTTGAATCTCCTTCCTGTTATAGGGATTGCAAAGAGTTGGAAATGACTGACCACACACACACGCACACACGCATGCCCACTTAGGTCACCACAAAGCACTGGGTAGTTCCCTGTGCTCTACAGTCGCTTCTCATTAGTTACCGACTTTATGCTGCTGCGAAGTCGCTTCAGTCGTGTCCGACTGTGTGCGACCCCATAGACGGCAGCCCAACAGGCTCCCCCGTCCTTGGGATTCTCCAGACAAGAGCACTGGAGCGGGTTGCCATTTCCTTCTCCAATGCGTGGAAGTGAAAGTGAAGTCGCTCAGTCATGTCCAACACTACTTCAAATACAACTAAGGAGACAGCAACAAAAACTCAATCTAATCGTAAAGTACATTAATATCATGGATCGTCACCAACTTTATACATAGTGTTAATAGTGTATATATGTCAGTCCCAATTTCCAAATCATCCCACCGCCCCTTCCACTTTGGTATCTATATGTTTGTTCTCTATGTCTGTGTCTCTATTTCTGCTTTGAAAATAAGAGCGTCTATACCACTTTTTTCAGGTTGCATACATATGCATTAATATACAATATTTGTTCTTCTCTTTCTGACTTCCTTCACTCTGTATGACAGACTCTAGGTCCATCCACATCTCTACAAGTGACCCAGTTTTGTTCCTTTTTATGGCTGTGTGATACTCTATTGTGTATATGTACCATCTTCTTTATCCATTCTTCATTGATGGACATTTAGGTTGCTTCCATGTCCTGGCTGTTGTAAACAGTGCTGCAATGAACATCGGGGCACTTTGGCGCCTTTTAGATCACCTATTATCATGAGAGAATTGGAGTTAGGAAACAAGAAAAGGTCCATGAAGTTGCAGAGCCAGACAGGAGCTGTAAGAACCTCTCTTGTGCACTGCTGTCCTTCCTGACAACCCACTCCAGAAATCTTGCCTGGAAAATCCCACGGACAGAGGAGCCTGGTGGGCTAGAGTCTGTGGGGTCCCCAAAGAGTCAGACATGGCTTAGTGACTAAGCTTACACTCATCCTTCCTAGCATCTCCATGGCATAAAATGCAATACACACAAAACAGCTTGAGAAGGAAATCTGATCTGCAGCTTGATACACAGCAGAGAACGGGAGTAGGTGGGGAGGTTTGAACATGGGTGAGGCTGGCTGGTGTCTCCACAGCCTGTTTCCTATTCTGAGCTAGGACTGTCGACCTCCTGCTGGACAGCCTACAGCCCTCAGGTCTAGAAGGGCTTGACCCTGGCTGGCTGGACTGTAGACGGTGGGACCACTCCTGCCCAGCCCTGGGTGTTGTGTGTTATTCCTCAGTTATTTCATGGGCATTTTACTTAGCGGAGCCTGAGGTCAGAACCCTAAAAGACTCGTTGTTACCCAGATGGGCTTTAATCGGCCATTCACGTAGGTTCTGTCCCACCTTCCCAGGTGCTGCTTCTAGAGCTCAGTTCTGTCTCATCTGGACAGCTCTCCAGGTCAATCCACAGTTCTTTCTTTGACCAGCCTTTAACCAGTTATCTCCTCCACTGCCAGGAGGCCAACACTTGCCTTTTGGCTGAAGAGGGGGGAAAACCCTCCAAGGCCAAGGATGTCTCTAAATCATACACAGTCTTATGGAGAGGTGGCCCCTGAAAGAGACCCCCTGGCAGGAGTGACTCACTCTTGAACTTTGACTCCACTGTCATTCCACACATGGGGTGGAATTCCATGCATGAGAAAATGTGGACACTTAGGCAAACCAAGCACCTAGCATCTCTCAGCTCAGGGAAACATGTTCCTTAAACTACAGCCAACAAACCCAGGCATTGACCCCTTAGCATTTGAGTTTTCTGAGTTCTTTTGTGCATGCCTCTAGTAATTCTAAAGTGCCAAATAGCTTTTCACTTGTTAACAATGAAAAATTCCGTAGAGACCCCTAGCACTGCAGGGAGAGCACTGGGGGTGGCCGGAGGCTGGTTGCTGCAGAGCTGGAGGATGGGAATGGATGGATGGCCAGACTCTTTGCTGCCCTCTGGCCTGCAAGTGTCCACAGACCTCCTCTCCTGGGCTCCCCTAGAGTGCATCCCCTGGTGGCTGCACTTAGAAGTGTGCCCTGCACCCGTGACCAGTCAGCTCCCATGCAGGTCCTGGGACTTTGGAGAGGATGCCAAGTCTTCTAGAACACCGGAAGCCCCCTCCACTTCTAAGAGCCTAGGCTGAGGCAAAGCATGTGTGTCCAGGATCTATCTGTTTGGTTGGGAGAGAAGGCCAGAATTAGCTTTCTTCCTCTGGAATGGGTGGGCTGTGGCTGGATTGACCAAGACAGAGATCCAGGGGCCAGCCAGGTGGGCATCTTGGTGACCTAGACACCCAGGAGGGCAACTCCTTCCTGGCTCTAGCCAACAGCTGCCAGGCAGGCAGACCAGCCTGGTATGGCCCCAAATTCTAACTTTTCAAACCAAACTAAAAAAAAAAAAATCTACATTTTTATGTATGACCTCTGATTTCAGAGAACTGACAGCTCACTTCTTCCTTTCGTAATCCTTCCTCCCTCTTTCCTTGTCTAGCACCCTCGCTTGCTCTCTCCAGCCCTCCCTGTCTTTCTTTTAAACATTGTACTTTGCCGTACACTTGTCTGAGGACCAGCGGGGCCCCCTGTACCTCTGGAGAGGGTTCCTCTGGGTCTGAGCTCCTTGGCTCCAGCCAGCATCTCTGAAGCATATGCTGCTGATAAGACAGCCAAGGTCTGGACATCCCGCCGGCCTCATTATTACTGCCAGCAAGGCTGCTTTGTGGGCCGCCCCAGGAAAGAGGTTTAATCGTCCTCCAAGTAGGTTGAGCCGGTACATTCCCCGCAGCTGAGACGGCGCGTCCCCCATGTATGTTTTCTGTTGTTTGTTTCAGTCGCCCTGGTTTTGAAGCCATAACTGGGAGGATCTTGTTTCTACTTTTTAACAGACTGTTGACTTCACACATAGCTTGAGGAAAACAGTGGCAGCTGCCTAAACACATACCGGATACTGAAATCACAGGAGGCAGCTCTGAAAAAAAAGTCAGTGCTGGCAGCCACAAGGAGGGGGACCAGTGGGTTTTGCCAGGCTCTTTGACTACCTGCACATGCCATGAGAATCCTGGGGGGGGGGAACCAAGATCAGAGATGTTGGCAGGACAGGGGGATTAGCTCATGGCAGTCAGGCACTGGCCACCTGTGGCTCCCAGGGCGCTCACCCATTCATTCAGTAAGTAAGTATTTACTGAAGGCTACCATGGTTGATATGGCCCAAATGCTGGGGAGAGAGAAGATAAAGTCTCTCTTTCATGTGTTTTCCTGTCTAGTGGGAGAGGAGACACACTTAGCAACTTCAGTTCAGTTCAGTCACTCAGTTGTGTCCGACTCTTTGCGACCCCATGAACCGCAGCACGCTAGGCCTCCCTGTCCATCACCAACTCCTGGAGTCCACCCAAACCCATGTCCATTGTGTCGGTGGTGCCATCCAACCATCTCATCCTCTGTCGTCCCATTCTCCTCCTGCCCTCAATCTTTCCCAGCATCAGGATCTTTTCCAATGAGTCAGCTCTTCACAACAGGTGGCCAAAGTATTGGAGTTTCAGCTTTAGCATCAGTCCTTCCAATGAACACCCAGGGCTGATCTCCCTTAGGATGGACTGGTTGGATCCCCTTGCAGTCCAAGGGACTCTCAAGAGTCTTCTCCAATACCACAGTTCAAAAGCACCAATTCTTCTGCGCTCAGTTTTCCTTATAGTCCAACTCTCACATCTGTACATGACTACTGGAAAAACCATAGCCTTGACTAGACGGATCTTTGTTGGCAAAGTAACGTCTCTGCTTTTTAATATGCTATCTAGGTTGGTCATAACTTTCCTTCCAAGGAGCAAGCGTCTTTTAATTTCATGGCTGCAATCACCATCCGCAGCGATTTTGGAGGCCAGAAAAATAAAGTCAGCCACTGTTTCCACTGTTTGCCCATCTATTTGCCATGAAGAAACCAACAATAAATGAGCGTCACTTTGGAGGGAATAAGGAGAACTAGGAAGACAGTCAAATGAGTTGAGTCCAGGGAGATCGACTGGAATAGGGTGAGAGCTACTTGGGCAGGAATGACCATGACATCAGCTCCCGCCTTGATGCACTTCTTTTCTCCAGACTTCCTAGCATCAGCCAGTATTAAATGCAGTTCTGTTTTCTCCTACCAGAAGGTAGGCACCGTGATGGTGGGAACTGTCTTTCCTTCTCTGTCGCTTGTCCAGTGCCTGGAACAGTGTCAGGCATGTAGCGGGTGCTCAGTGAGCTGTGTTGGAGGTAATGAAAAGGAGCCTACTCTGTGCAGATCTAGGGGAGAGCACACAGGGACAGGTGACCACAAGCCAAGCATCTTTGAGGAGGAATAAGCAGGTCGGTGTGGTCCAGGTGGAGGGCAAGCTGGGCAGGTGAAATCAGGGGAGTCCAGATAGACATAGATATCAGCCTCTGCTGTACTGAGAAGTTTAGATTTTATTTAACCACAAATAGGAGCCATCAGATGCTTCTGAGTTTTCTGGGGCTATTGTAACAGGTCACCTCAAGTTGATGGGCCTAAAACAACACAGATGTATCATCTCAGAGCTCTGGAGGTCAGAAGTCCACAGTGGGTCTCATGGGGCTAACATCAAGGGGTCTGCAGGGCTCTGTTCCTTCTACAGGCTATAAGGAAAGGCCTGTTTTCTCACCTTCTCCAGCTTCTAGAGGCTGCACACACTTCTTAGCTCATAGACCTTTCCTCCGTCTTCATAGCCAGCGAATATGAGTTGTGTCCTTTTCATGAGGCATTATTTCTTTTTAATTTTACTTTTTTATTTGGAGAGCAGTCAGGTGGCTTAGTGGTAAAGAATCCTCCTGCCAAGCAGGAGATATGGGTTCAATCCCCAGTGGGGAAGATCCCCTAGAGGAGTAAATGGCAACCCCCTCCAGTATTCTTGCCTAAGAAATCCCCTGGACAGAGGAGCTCAGTGGGCTACAGTCTATAGCGTCACAAAAAAGTCAGACACAGCTTAGCGATTAAACAACAACAGCTTATTTATCCATCCCTTTGACTGCACACCAGGTCTTACTTGTGGTATGTGGGATCTTAGTTCCCTGACCACAGATTGAACCTAGGGCCCCCTCCATCAGGAGTTCAGATCCACTGGTCCACCAGGGAAATCTCCAAGGCATCATTCTGACCCTCCTGTCCTTCCTTCTGCCACTTGTAAGGACCCTGTGGTGACACTGGGCTCACTAAGACATCCCAGGAGCAGCTTTCCATCTTAGAATCAGCTCAGTTATCAAACTTCATTCCGCCCGCAGCCTGAATTGTGTTTCTTCCTGCAGTATGTTCACAGATCCGGGGATTAGGATGCACTTTTGAGGTCCTGGACTGAGGTTTCCAGTGTAGAGATCACTCTGACTCTGCATGGGGGGATGGGTCGCCATCCAGCCACACACAGTGGTGCTCTGGCCCGAGGTCGCAGGGGACAGAAGAGAAGGCAACGGGTTCCAAGTCTCTTTAGGGATCAGATTCTGTGCTAGCCTTGTGGGGGGTTTCAGTAGAAGCTGTGATTTCAAAGAGCTTTTGCCTGTCCTTGAGATGTCCACCAACTTCTGGAGAGTGGGCTCTGATGTCTTAGAGCAATGGATCTCAAGGCTGCTCCCAGACCACCAGCAGCAGCATCCCTTGATCTCGGGAGAGCTTTTCAGAAATGGGCATGCTCCACCCTGCCCTCAAGACTCTGGGGAAGGGGCAGCAGTCCTACGTGCAGAAACCATTGTCAGAACATCTGAACCAGCCCAGGTCTATTCTAACATCCAGAGCCTGGAATTCTGCTGTGCACGTGATCTGAGGCAGCCAGCCAGCAGGGTGGCCTTTGGAAAGGTCAGGAGGCCCTTTCTTACCTTTTTCTGCAACACTGCTCATTGTGGATATTGCGGGTGGAGCCCCTGGACAGAGGCTACCTGTAGTGAGTCCCTGGGCCCTGGATTTCTTTGCGGAAACATCTGCAAACTGGACACTGACATGATCTTTAGGAAAGGTGTTCTTAATACTCATCAGCATTCCCCGAGGACCAAGACTCTGTAAAAGGATTAAGTAGCTTCATTCTGTGTGCTGGGCTTCCCAGGTGGCTCAGACTGTAAAGAATCTGCCTGCACTGCAGGAGACCGGGGTTCTATCCCTGTGTTGGAAAGATTCCCCTGGAGAAGGGAATGGCAGCCCAGTCCCATATTCTTGCCTGGAGAATTCCATGGACTGTAGCCCCCTGGGCTCTTCAGTCTTTGGAGTCACAAAGAGTGGGACAAGACTGAGCTATGGACACTGACTTTCTTTCTCATTCTGTATGCTGGACCTGAGGAGGGAACAATAATTGAACACATCCTGGACACAGAACACTGTTTTAACCATTTTATGTGCATTGACATATTTACTATCTCAGGAGGGAGATATTATCATTACTGTCCCCATTTTACAGATAAGGAAATTGAGGCACAAAGAGACAAAATGCCTCACTCTAGACCACACAGCTGCTTAGGGGTGGAGACAGGATCCAGCCAGGGGTAGCCAGGCTTCAGCCCCAGAGAGTTTGCAGACCCGAGCTGCACTCTACACCTGGTGGCCTGACTGTGGCCCCTGGGCTCTGCCTCACCATCTGCTTGTAGAGCCTGCAGCTGAGAATTGTGTCTACATTTTTAAATGGTTGCATTTGAATGGTTATGTAACTGCTTACGTAATGTCCTAGATTTTTGCCTCTTGGTCTAAAACATTGGCTATCTATAAATGCCTGCTATCCGGACCTTTAAGAAAATTTTGCTGCTGGTGCTGTCTGTCTCTCCCTCTTCTTCTTACTCTCACTGTCTCTCTGTCTGTCTGTCTCTCTGGAGAAGCTGTGTACACACGACACAGACTCTTCCCTCCAGGGAGAGAGGGAGTTAGTGCTTTGAAGAACTCTGGGGGAAGGGATTTCTATAAACCACTGCAACAGCCCCTGGGGATAGATGGTTACCATTCCCATTTCATTGATAAAGGAACAAGCTCATGAAGGTAGTCTTTTGCCCATCAGCCAGGTTATCAAGCTAGGATTTCAACTCCAAAGCACACTTCCTTCTCAGTCTCCTGTTCCTTCTGATCTGAGGGAGTTTGTATTCCAGTTTGACAAATAGGACTTGAGCATGAGAGAGCCTGACCCCAGGGCATCAGAGAGGACCACAGTGCATGGACAGACTGTGGTTAGGACAATCAGGGAGGGTCAATACTGGCCTGAGATAGCAAGGAAGACTTCCTGGAGGAGGCAAGGCAGGAACAAGTGGTATTCACACTGCCTTACACAAAAAGGAACTTATATGCTCCTCTTTCTCAAAGCTGTGTGGCAATTTCTGGCTTCAGGTTTAGAAGGTTCAAAGTGCACAAACAATGTCATTGTAAATCTGCAGGCAGTGGAAACCTGAAAATACGTGGTTCAAACAAATGAGGGGCTTTTTTCTTCTTACACAGCAAAAAGTCCCAGGAAACTTCTTGTCATGACAGGCAACATCTCAGCATCATTACTGTAAACAGCACCTGACTGATCCCCCACTTGTTCCAGGAAATGACTGGCCACACCCAGCCTGTGACATTGAACAGACTCCCTCTTTTGAAATACCCCCACACTTTCCCTTGCCCCGAGGCAGACAACCAAAGATTCTCAAATGTAGAAAAAGGCCTATTGGGAAGTCTCTCCCAGTTCGAATTTCCCAACATTATAGAACACTTGTCAATCTGACACTGTCATGGGCTTCCCATCTTTTATTCTGTAAAATTTCTTCTCGTTCCTAAGATCTCTGAACCCCTGCTGAAAGGAAGCTGACAGTGGATGGGCTTCCTGTCTGCAAGTGTATGAATTCACAGTCTTTCTTGTCTCAGAATTAGTTTTGTCATTGATGGTCCAAAGTTTAGTGATACAGGTTGGCATGATGCTTCAAGATGCCAAGTGGGACTCAGACACTGCTGGGTGTCACTAAGGCCCACCCACGAGGGCTCAGCCATACCATCTTATGAAAGAACCCAAACAAACTTTTTGGCCAACCCAAACGAACTTTTTGGCCAACCCAAAAAGTTGGCATCAGGACTCCGAAATCTGATTTGGATGACTGACACATATTAAAATATTTTAATATTTTATGATACTTGTGTGTAACTGTGTGATAATATGCATTGTCTATATAATCTCTCTTCTTGTGCCCTGGTATTCTGGGGGTACCTCTGCCCCTCACCATGGTAGATTCATGATACCACAGGCAGGAAAGGGAGCATTTCACAAGGACTTTTAATAACACAGGGAGGAAAAAAGAGATTATCAGAGAAATAAAGCAGCAGATATACATGTGCAACTTGGATTAACCCTCCACATTGCTACCAGGGATGCTCACAAGGAAACCCTCTGGTCAGCCCAGCATTTACTGAACCCTGTCTGGTCCCAGGATGAAGCTGAGGCACATTGGATGCACCAGTATTTATGTTAAACTTCCATCTCCTTAGAAGCTGGGTATTAGAAGAAATCGCAAAGAAAGGGGAGGGAGGGGAAAAGTAATTCTACCTTTAAACGATGCACCTGTTGAGAAATCACACACAGAACTATTTACACATCTTTGTTGTGTCAGTCGGCCAAGGCCAAGTCAGATTTCGGAGCCCTGTTGTCAAGGGAAGCTGCCTTAAAATAGCACTTTAATTGCACAACAAATATTTGAATACATGGTCTCATTTTGTCAAAGGAAAAAAAAAAGAAAACAATCAGGAAAGCTAAAATGTATGACCATCCAAAAGATCTCATCTCCCTTTAGGTTAATAATCACTTTTGTAAGTGTGCTATTACATGAAAAATTTCTCCTAAACATTTAGGTGTATGTATAGGTGGATGATAGCTAGTGTGTTTCAGTTTGTTCTTATTTTAGCATAATTATTTTGTGAAATTTATTAGTATTTATTAATGTTCATAAATACCAATGTTGATATAGTTATTATTTTGATGTAAATATTTTAATAACTGTGTGATAATATGCGTTGTCTACACAGTCTCCCTTCTTGTAGCCCAGTACTCTGGGGGCACCTCTGCCCCTCCCCATGGTAGAGGATGTTTCTCTCCTCACTCTTCCTCCCCTCCTCCAAGCACCCCTCCTTTCTGGGAGGGATGGTGTGCTGTTCCTTCTTCAGCCTAAGGCTTTTGTCCCAGGGCAGAGACAGGGAAGGGTCTGAGTGGGGCTTTGCTAATTGCTTTCTAATATACTCCATACTTTTTTCTTGATTTATAGTTGATACACAGTGTTTCAAATGTACTGTAAAGTGATTCAGTTACATATATATACATAGATACGTATCTATTCCTTTTCAGATTATTTTCCATTATAGGTAATTACAAAATACCGAATACAGTTCCCTGTGCTCTCCAGTAAATCCTGTTGTTTCTCTTTTTTATACGTAATAGTTTGTATCTGTTAATCCCAAACTCCTAATTTACCCCTCCCCACCCATTTCCCTGGTAATCATATGTTTGTTTTCTATATCTTGTACATGCCTTTTAATTTTTTTTTTTTTTTGGTATTTTTAAGTTTTTATTGGTATAATTGATTTACAGTGTTATTTAGTTTCAGGTATACCACAGATTGAATCAGTTATACATATACACACCCTTTTTTAGATTCTTTACCCATATAGGCCATTACAGAGTATTGAGTAAAGGACCCATATGGTAGGTCCTGTTTAGTTATCTATTTTATATGTAGTAGTGTGTATATCGGAGAAGGCAATGGCACGCCACTCCAGTACTCTTGCCTGGAAAATCCCATGGATGGAGGAGCCTGGTGGGCTGCAGTCCATGGGGTCGCTGAGAGTCGGACATGACTCAGTGACTTCACTTTCACTTTTCACTTTCATGCTTTGGAGAAGGAAATAGCAATCCACTCCAGTGTTCTTGCCTGGAGAATCCCAGGGGCAGCGGAGCCTGGTGGGCTGCTGTCTGTGGGGTCGCACAGAGTCGGACAAGACTGAAGCGACTTAGCAGCAGCAGCAGCAGCAGCACCAGCAGTGTGTATATGTTAATCCCAATCTCCCAATTTATCCTTCCTCTGCCTTACCCCTGGTAACCATAAGTTTGTTCTCTACATCTGTAACTCTCTTTCTGTTTTGTAGATAAGTTCATTTTTGTACCTGCCTTTTAAAGTTGGTGAATTTCCAAAGAAAGGTGTCTCTTTCTGCAACAACTGCAAACAGCGTTCAGTGCAAAGCTCCAGCTGTATACCCTTGCCGAAACAGTAGAGGGCCCAGAGTGAGAGTGTGTGAGTGAAAGCTGCTCAGTCGTGTCCAACTCTTTGCGACCCCATGGACTATAGCCTGTCAGGCTCCTCTGTCCATGGAATTCTCCAGGCAAAAATACTGGAGTGGGTTGCCATGGCCTTCTCCAGGGGATCTTCTGACCCAGGGATCGAATCCAGGTCTCCCTCATTGCAGGTAGATTCTTTACTGTCTGAGCTTGCAGGGAAGCCAAGAGGGCCCTGAACGGTGCCCATATTCTATAAAGAATTCAAGTGGAAAGTGTTAGTCACTCAGTCGTGTCCGGTTCTTTGTTACCCCATGGACTGTAGTACCACCATGTACCACCATGCTCCTCTATCCAAAGGATTTTCCTTGGCAAGAATACTGGAGTGGGTCGCCATTTCCTTCTCCACAGGATCTTCCTGACCCAGGGATCGAACCTGGGTCTCCTGAATTGCAGGAAGATTCTTTACTGTCTGAGCCACCAGGAAAGCATAAACAACTCAAAAACAGCAACAAAGCTGAGTAAAAGTTGCTCCGCCATCCTGAACACTTTGGGCTGGAAATTACTTATACCACTTGGAAACATCAAGAGTGGTAAAATATTTCACCCTCTGTTTACTGCCTCGTGTAAACACCTCCTCCAAGATATTGGTCCAAGGTGCCTGTATCACTTCCCTTCCCAGCCTGGCCAATGAGAAAGCACTGTGTCATCACATGACCACCTTATACTTGTAAACAATGACTAAGGCACACATCTCAGCTACTGTATCACATCGGCCTGGTTATTTCTCCCCATCTTCATTCTCCCGCATGGCTGGTGTCCTTGCCTGAGCTTAGAGTTCTATGAGCTTGATAACCATGGTTTATTTGTCTGTATATTCCCGACAGAGACCAGGCAGCACAAGGCAGAGGCTCCCCATTAATATTTATGAAATGGAGAACATTCCTCATAATATCCCTCAGCTGGGGTGTTTTTCTTTCCCGAGATTAATGTTAAGACCGAGTGAGAAGTCTTGGCCCTGCAATATTAAATAAGAACATTTGTAAGCTCAACAACCTCATCAATCAAGAACAGGATATTGAGGATCAGTTAGTTCAGATGGGAAGTGCATCTCAGACAGACTTAAGCCGTGAAGAGAAACATCCAGAGACGCTCTGGCTTCGGGCGTGGATGCATTGAGGGACTCAGGTTCCTGACTGTTCTTTCCTCAGTGTTAACTTGATTGATCTTCAAGCTTCAGCATCTCTAGACTGGCATGGCAGGAGATGGTAATGATCCTCTCACTGTTATTTTTACCAAGCTGACGCTCTGTAGGAAAAACATAACTGGAAAAGAGATGGGACCTTAGAGAAAGCAGATGCCCTGAAGGAGGTGAGCACGTGGGTCCTGTGTTCAAATACTGATTCTAATACTCTTAGCTGGGTTGGTAGGTGAGCCAACATGGGTTATAAAAGAATTCACATAAGTATTAAGAAGGGAAGAAAAAAGTTTTTGTTCACTTTCCAAGAGAGGAAAGGGACCAGGCGCACAGAGTGGCATTGGCCCTGAAGGATGGCTGGTTGAGTCTTTTATTGAGTTTAAAAGGAAAGGTGCAGGAAAAATGGGGTGAGTTCATATCTGTTTTTTGGCCCACAGTTGTAGCAAACCTGGCTGTACTTCTGTGGGATGTGTTTTTTTTGAGAACAGAATTGCTGTCTTCAGTAAATTTCAAATTTGAAAGAGACTTGAGTGTGACCCTTGACAGCATTACCCCATTTTGAACCATATTAGGTGGACTTGTGTGGGTGATTTACATAACCTCAGTTTCCTTGTATGTGAAATGGGATCATAAGAGTACTTATCATATGAAAGCAAAAGTGTTAGTCTCTCAGTCCTGTCTGACTCTTTGCGACCCCAGGGACTGTAGCCCAACAGGCTCCTCTATCCATGGGATTTTCCTGGCAAAAATACTGGAGTGGGTTACCATTTCCTGCTCCAGAGGATCTCCCTGGAGATTGTCCCTTTGACCCCGGGACCAAACATGCATCTCCTGCATTGCAGGAAGATTCTTTATGGCATGAGACATTGAGGCCATTGCTGCTATATTCATCCCTCTGTATTCATAACCAGGGTTTATGAGGTTAATATTTCACTTGTCATCTAAGGGGGCTTTTTCCCCCTGAATGTTCAGAATTCTCTCCTCTCATTTCTCCATCCTTTGTGGAAGTCTGTTTAAATGTCCTCTTTCACGATATGAAGAGTTAAAGCCCATATATAATGAAGGAAAACGCTTTCATCTTCTGATGGATTCTTTCCTCTTTTTTGTTTATTCAACCATCAGGAAAGCATTTTCTACTTGGGAGCCTAAGACTTCTCATTAATATAATCATCCAAAATACTGGTATAACCAAACAAAACTATAGATGCTAACTAGCAAGTAAATGAGATTCATATGTGGGGGGAGAAATAAGGATGACTCAGTGGGTTACAGAAGGATTTTTTTAAATTATCTGTAATTAGTGGAAAAGAAAATATGTGGACTCTATTAAAAATAAGCTCTTTATTTTTTTAGGGGAAAAAACCATCATAAAGAACAGGAATGCTGTTCCCTTTTATTTACATGAATTGAGATAATTGGGACTCTCAGATTAATATAAGACTCCATCATAAATAATACCACCATCTGTGATAAATAGATGCTTCTCTTTTTGAATAGATACAGCAAAACATCCCCAAACCATATGCTATATGAACATCAAATGCTGTATAAATTCTGCTGTAAATGCTTAACATTAAGCAACTTGAAATCTTTCCCGATGTTTGAATCTGATTTTTATTTTTTTTTTTGCATTCATTTCCAACTGTCTTGGAGGCATAGTAAGAGGCATGTTTACATTTTGGATCAATGAATAAACCGGGTATCTTTGTCAGATTGTAAAGAGCCCTGAAGAATGCCCAGGAAAGTTCTCACCTGCAAGAAACACAACTCTTAGAAAAGCCTGGTCTTTATCAGAGGTCAGCATACAATGGCTCACGGGTCAGATCCAGCCAATCCTGCATTTGGCCGGCCCCTGAACTAGGAATACTCTTACATTTTCAATTGGTTGTACAAAATGCATTTTAAGAAAGAAATGTCTCTGACGTGATCATTTTATGAAATCCTGATTTCAGTGCCCGTAAGTAAAGTTTTATTGGAGCACGGGCAGGCCCATGT
The DNA here is from genome assembly GCF_023091745.1 of Budorcas taxicolor. Lineage (NCBI taxonomy): Eukaryota > Metazoa > Chordata > Mammalia > Artiodactyla > Bovidae > Budorcas > Budorcas taxicolor. The sequence continues at coordinate 48,852,564 of NC_068926.1, read as the reverse complement.
TCACACTGGTCTCTGGCTGCCCTCTTGATGTAACACCAGGGATGGATAGCTGCAAGCGAGCACATTCAGCTCACAAAGCCTAGAATATGTATTATCCGGGCCCTGACAAAGAAAATGTGCTGATCCCTTCTACCTGTGACTCGTGAAGCCAAATCACCTCGGTGGATGAAGCCAGGTTACATCATTTTAGAAGATTTTGGCTGAAAGTAAGAAAAAACCCCTGTGTCTGGAAGGTAGGTGGGTTTGATAGGAGAATGGATACACATATATGTATGACTGAGTTTGTTTGCTGTCCAACTGAAACTATCACAACATTGTTAATCAGCAATGAAAAGTGAAAGTCGCTCAATCGTGTCTGACTCTTTGCAACCCCATGGACTGTAGCCTACCAGGCTCCTCCATCCATGGGATTTTCCAGTCAAGAGTACTGGAGTGGGTTGCCATTTCCTTCTCCAGGGGATCTTCCCAACCCAGGGATTGAACCCAGGTCTCCTGCATTGCAGGCAGATTCTTTACTGTATGAGCCGCAAGGGTAGCCCAAGAATAATGGAGTGGGTAGCCAATCCCTTCTCCAGGGGATCTTCCTGACTCAGGAATCGAACTGGGGTCTCCTGCATTGCAGGCAGATTCTTTACCATCTGAGCTATCAGAGAAGCTTCAATATAAAATAAAAAGTTTTAAAAAGTTAAATGAGATAATACCATTAATAGAGCATAGCTGTTAGAGATTGCTACACAGACACATACAAAAGGGAAAACCCTGGTGGTTTTGTGCTTGTGTGCTGGTTATGGTTGTGTGCTGGTTTCGGTAATAGGAAGGCCAGTGGGCAGGCAAGATTCAGGGTGTGTGATTCACCCTTTGATCACATTCAGTGATCCCCTCTTTGTTGTGAAGACCCACTATTCTGTTATTGTGCCTGTTCCATCCTGGCTTTGTCTCTGGATTTCACTGTTTCAGGATGGATGGCAGTATTAGTAGAATGACCTGGTCTCTCACTTGCCCCTGGGAAGAAAGGTGTTTCCTGCCATGGGTCTCTTAGAGGTGAGGGCTTCTCTCCCAAGAGTCCCGGCAAACCTTTCCTTGCAGCTCCTGGACTCAAAGTGGCCCAGGGCATGATTCCCCGACCTCAGTACAACTGACCTTTGGGACCATATAATTCCTAGCTGTGGGCCTGACCTGTGCATGGAAGATGTTGAGAGGTGTCCCTGGCCTCTGCCCACTAGAGGCCAGTAACATCTTTCCCCATGACCATGAGAGTCAAACCCTTTCCATGTGAGGAAATCATAAGGTATTTGTCTTCCTCCATCTGACTTCTTTCACTTAGCAGGGGAGTTGGTGATGGGACAGGGGGCCTGACGTGCTGTGGTTCATGGAGTTGCAAAGAGTCGGGCATGACTGAACGACTAAACTGAACCGAATGCTGTCAGGATCTATCTGTGTTGTCTCAAACGGCAAGTGTTTCATCCTTTTTATGGTTGAGCAGTATTCCATATATATGTGGGTATCTAGATAGATGGACTTCCCTGGTGGCTCTGCGATAAAAGAATCTGCCTGCTAATGCAGGGGACACACGTTTGATCCCTGGATTAATAAAATCCCCTGGAGAAGGAAATGGCAACCCACTCCAGTATTCTTGCCTGGGAAATCCCAAGGACAGAGGTCCATGGGGTTACAAAGAGTCAGACACAACTTAGCGACTAAACAACAACAACATTCAGATAGATAAGTACGTCTATAGGGACACAGATACATAGATACCTATATAGACATCGCTATCTCTGTAGATAGAAATATAGATATTACATATTTTCTGTCCATTTGTCTACTGATGGGCACTTAGGTTGTTTCCATATCTTAGCTATTGTAAATACTGCCACAGTGAACATAGGGGTGAAGATATCTTTTCAAATGGGTGTTTTTGTATTCTTCAGATAAATACCCAGAAGCAGGATAGCTGGGTCGTTTGGTAGTTCTATCCTTACTTTTTTGAGGAGTTTCTGTACTATCTTCCATAAAGGCTGTACCAATTTACATTCCTACCAACCGACCAGGCAACCGACAAGAAACCAAAATAAGTGAACAGAGCAAACCAAACAGAGACAAATACGTAGATACAGGGAGCAGAGTAGTGGTTACCAGAGAGGAGGGGGAGCGGGGTTTGGCTAAACGGGCAAAGGGGATTGACTTGTGCTGATGGATGGAAACCAGTTTTTGGTAGTGTATACAGAAGTGAAAATACCATGTCATACACACGAAACTTACATATTGTTACAAATCAGTGTTACCCCAATTAGAAAAATACATTAAAAAAAAAAGAACAGTTGCCTCAAGAAAAAATTGTCGCCAAGACATTTCCAGATATCACCCAGGTGGCAAAATTACCTCTATATAGGAACCACAGGTTTGGGTCTGTGCAGAACTGAACCAGTTAATGGAAGCAGATCTGGGGTTACTCTGTGTGGTTTAAACCAAGGATTGGCAGACATTGGCCCATGGATCAAAGCCAGCCCACCACCTGTGTGGCCAACAGGCTAAGTCTGGGTGATGTGAAAATATAAGAATGCTAAAACATAACAATTTAAATAGTTACATTTTAAATAGTTCTGTGAGCACCTATGTAATCTTGATTTTGCCTCTCAATCTACAAAAGGTTAAATTGTTTATTGTATGGCCTTTTAAGAAAAAAAAAAAAAGATGTGCCAAGGAACCATGATTTAGACCTGTGGTTCTCAACCTCTATATAGATCATAAACCTCAACCTTTTATAAAGATCATAAAATTAAGTCCATAATCTTATGAACTATCTATCTTTATGTCTGTCTATATATACATACATATATATATATATATATATATATATGATTAAAAGCAAATCAGTGGAACCTCCCTGGAGGTCCAGTGGTTAAGACTGCACCATTCAATGCAGCAAGTGTGGATTTGATGCCTAGTCGGGGAGCCAAGATCCCATGTGCCTCATGGCCAAAAAACCAAAACCTAAAACGGGAATGATATTGTAATAAATTCAATAAAGACATTAAGAATGGTCCACATCAAAAAAATCTTAAAAAAATAGTGCCCTGTCACTGAGATGAAAAATATGACCAAAGCAATCCATAGTAAAATAATATTTTAATATTTGTACATATGGGCTTCCCAGGTGGAGCTAGTAGTAAAGAACCTGCCTGTCAATGCAGGAGATGTGAGAGACAAGAGATGTGGGTTCGATCCCTGGGTCGGGAAGATCCCCCTGGAGGAGGGCATGGCAACCCACTCCAGTATTCTTGCCTAGAGAATCCCATGGGCAGAGGAGCCTGGCAGTCTACAGTCCATAGGGTTGCAAAGAGTTGGACACGACTGAAGCGATTTAGCACGTGTATATATAGAAAAGAGCAAATGAAGTCATCAGATACTTGCTCATGTCTTAAGAGTTGGCATGAATGTGTCAGTCACAAATACAGGCTGGTATAGCTATGTTTAGGTAACTTGGATTTCACAGGCAGATTAGACATTGCTAATGTTATTTTCCAAAAAGATAAACAACTTTTTACTGAAGTTCCATCAAATCAAAGGACAATCTTCACCCCAGTAGTTGGCAATACTGGAAAATGCATAATAGGTTACACTGTAGCCCCTCCCCTAATTTGTAGGAGGGTGTTTGAGATAAGTTTTTGGCTTCAGTAGTTCTCATAGGTTCCTCACCTTGTGAGTGTCCAGTGGGACAATCAGAAGTCATTCAGGACCTGGGTAATCGTTTGTTGCCTGGGACCATGTCAGGCCTTGCGGAATATCTAAGGGAGCTAGACCCATTCTCTAAGTGTCATTGTCTTGCTCTCTCCAGTCATTATGATAACAAACTCTGCCTCTGTGAATACCCCAAATGCCATCTGTGGTCACCAGAATAATGTCCCCACCTGCCCCACGCAAAGACGTCTTTGCCTCTGTTATCCCAGCCTATGAATATGTGACTTTCCCTGGCAAAGGGACTTAGCAGATGTGACTTTAGTGGGACATTTTGAGATGTGGACGTAGTCCTGGATCACCTGGATGGGCTGATGTAACCACAGAGGTCCTTATAAGAGGGAAGATGGAGGTCAGAGTAAACAGAAGCTGTAGACTTTTGGGGGCTTCCAGTTGGCACTAGTGGCAAAGAACCCACCTGCTAATGCAGGAGATGTGAGAAACGCAGGTTCAGTCCCTGGGTTGGGAAGATCCCCTGGAGGAGGGCATGGCAACCCACTCCAGTATTCTTGCCTAGAGAATCCCATGGACAGAGGAGCCTGGTGGGCTACAGTCCATGGGGTCACAAACGCTGGACTGAGCACACACACGTGATGGTTTTGAAGAGGGAGGAAGGGCCCAGGAGCCAAGAAATGCATCTTCCTCTGGAAGATGGAAAAGACGAGGAACCCGATTGTCCCCTGAAATCTCCAGAAGGATTGCAACCCTGCTGACTGCTTCATGGTAGACTTTTGACCTCCAGAACTATAAAGAAAAATCTTTGTTGTTTTTCTACACTACTTTGTGGTAATTTGTTACAGCAGCAATAGGAATCAAATGCAGACATCATCTCATGGGGGACTTCTGTGTTGAGCCAGTCAGAGCCCCTCGTGGACTTGGGGTCTGAGCCATGTTACAGGAATGGACTGGGAGAAATTGGCCTCGTGGGCCATTTGTCAAGATCAAACCATTCGCTGAATGCAGCAGTTAAAACATTGCGTTTTATTTATTTTTAAAATCTTATTTATTTATCTGTTTATTTACTTATTTGTTTTTGGCAGCGCTGGGTCATCATTGCTGCCTGGGCTTTTCTCTAGTTGCAGTGAGTAGGGGCTACTCTAGTCGTGGTGCGTGAGCTTCTCATTGTGGTGGTTTCTCTTTTTGCGGAGCACAGGGTCTAGGGTGCATGAGCTTCGGTAGTTGCAGCCCCCGGGCTCTAGAGCACATGCTCAATAGTTCTGGTGCTCAGGCTTAACTGCTCTGTGACACGTGGGATCGTCCCAGACCAGGGATCAAACCCGTGTCTCCCGCATTGGTAGGAGGATTCTTATCACTGAGCCACCAGGGAAGCCCCCAAACGTTGCATTTTAGGTTTAGAACTTTGCCTGGCAAACGTTTCCCTCTGTGCCTACCCAAGGCACTGTTCTCATGCTGATAAAGTTTAAGATTCTGTGTGTTTAGAGAATTTCTCTTTGAAAGGCATGACTCCTTTGCTCCACTTCCAGGATCCTGATTGAGGAATACCTGAGTGTGATTACCCACTTCTCCCAGAGAAAAGGCGGGGGTGGTGGGGTGGGGTGGGGGGGGATACTCCCCAGGGCCTCCAAGGGGAATATAAATACATGCTCTTTTAAAGGAGAGTTTTACTGTTTAGAAATTGCAAACCACACTATGTAATTTCAGCAGAGGATATTGAGGGGTTGGTTCAGAAGAGGCATTGAAATCAAATAATCCACTTATCAAGGTGCCTTTTGTTTCAAGAAGAAGGTAACAATGAACCGTATTTAGCAGAGAGAGACCTTCAGTGTCTGGTGAATTTTAATAAATCGCAAACGGTGGGGAGAGAGAAAAATTCTCAAAGTCCTCCGGCCGGCTTGTGTTTCAAGTAAGCTTGCAGTGACTTGGAAGGAACATCCAATCAGGGTTTTCTTTGAGGCGTGTGGGGAAAGGCAAGCTTCTGCTTTGCAGGTTTCTGATGTCATATTCGTGAACTAGAGATGTCTGGGCGGGATAGGCCATTGAAGTTATGAAAAGAACCCACCCCTCTTGATTGCAGATTTCTTTTCTCGCATGGCTGTTCTCAGTTTTTTTGTTTTTTAATTTTATTTTTTTTACTTTACAATACTGTATTGGTTTTGCCATACATTGACATGAATCCACCACAGGTGTACATGAGTTCTTTTTGTATAAATTATGGAGATCACCTGTTTTTTTCATGTTCCTGTAACCTGAAAACCTTTTTACCCTAACATATCAACAGGATTGAAATAATGCCAGTGATCTAATGATATATAAGAGGAACAGAAACTTCTCCTCAATTAATAGGTGTGTTCTACGTGCAGGCTACTTTGTTTATTGCCTTAAGTGAGTTGGTTTTGATATGATTCCTACTATAAAGATGAAGATTTTTAAACAAAACTTTATTTAATACATTGGCGATTGTTTCTGTGGTTGTTTAGTGCCTACATCGTGGCAGACTCTTGGTGACCCCATGGACTGTAGCCTGCCAGGCTTCTCTGTCCATGGGACTTGCCAGGCAAGAATACCTGAGTGGGTTGCCATTTCCTTCTCCAGGGGATCTTCCTGGACCAGGGACTGAACCTGTGTCTCCTGCATTGGCAGGTGGATTCTTTACTGCTGAACCACCAAGGAAGCCCATGTGGGACAGGGATTAATTTTGGGATGTGGTCCCGCTTTGGGAATGCTCTTCACCACTAGGATGCATTCCTCTTCCTGGTGCTGGAGAGGGTTTGGTTAAAATCCTTCTTCTTGTCTCTTTGTCACCTGTGCCAAACCACTGAACACCTGCGGTGAATCAAGTTAGATCAGGGTTTCTCATCTGTGGCACTACTGGCATTTTGGGCTGGAGAATTCTTTGTGGCGGGGGAGGAGCAGGGCTGTCCCTTGCCTTGTAAGATGTTCCCCGGATCACTGGTCTCTCCCCACTAGGTGGGAGTAGCACAGCCTCCTGCCTCGTTGTGAAAATTACAACTGTCTCCTGTAGACATTGCCAAGTGTCTCCAGGGTGCAAAGTCACCCTTTGTTGAGAACCTCTGATACTATTTAGGAAAGACATTTGCACGTCCGGAAAAAGCACTACTTGTTGATTTGAGTAATTCCTCGGGGCAGCAGGGGTGGGGTGGAGGGGAGTGGGGGTGGGGGGGCGGGTAGAGGTTCTTTTTATCTTTTTTAATCGACGAGGATAGTGGGACCTAACATTTCACCAAGGTACTTTATAAAGTGACCGACTTTATTTTCTTGGGCTTCAAAATCATTGCAGATGGTGACTGCAGGCATGAAATTAAAAGATGCTTGCTCCTTGGACGGAAAGCTATGACAAACCTAGACAGCGTATTAAAAAGCAAGAGAACATTTTGCCAACAAAGGTCCATCTAGTCAAAGCTATGGTTTTTCCAGTAGTCATGTACAGATGTGAAGTTCAGTTCAGTTCAGTCGCTCAGTCATGACCGACTCTTTGCGACCCCATGGACTGTAGCACACCAGGCTTCCCTGTCCATCACCAATTCCCGGAGCTTGCTCAAACTCAAGTCCATCAAGTCTGTGATGCCATCCAACCATCTCATCCTCTGTTCTCCTCCTGCCCTCAATCTTTCCCAGCATCAGGGTCTTTTCCAGTGAGTCAATTCTTCACATCAGGTGGCCAAAGTATTGGAGTTTCAGCTTCAACATCAGTCCTTCCAATGAATATTCAGGACAGATTTCCTTTAGGATGGACCGGTTGGATCTCCCTGCAGTCCAAGGGACTGTCAAGAGTCTTCTCCAACACCATAGTTCAAAAGCATCAATTCTTCGGCACTCAGCTTTCTTTATAGTCCAACTCTCACATCCATACATGGTTACTGGAAAAACCGTAGCTTTGACTAGATGGACCTTTGTCAGCAAAGTAATGTCTTTGCTTTTTAATATGCTGTCTAGGTTGATCATAGCTTTTCTTCCAAAGAGCAAGCGTCTTTAAATTTCATGCCTGCAGTCACCATCTGCAGTGATCTTGGAGCCCACATCACAGATGTGAAAGGTTGGACCAAAAAGAAGGCTGAGCACTGAAGAATTGATGCTTTTGAATTGTGGAGAAAATTCTTGAGAGTCTCTTGGACTGCAAGGCAATGAATCCAGTCAGTCCTAAAGGAAATCAACCCTGAATATTCACTGGACTATAGCTGAAGCTGAATCTCCAATATTTTGGCCACCTGATTGGAAGAGCTGACTCTTTGGAGAAGACCCTGTTGCTGGGGAAGATTAAAGGCAAAGGGAGAAGGGGGTGGCAGAGGTTAAGATGGTTAGACAGCATCACTGACTCAATGGACATGAGTTTGAGCAAATTCCAGGAGGTAGTGGAGGATAGGAGTCTGGTGGGCTAAGGTCCATGGGGTTGCAAAAAGTCGGACTCATCTTAGTAACTGCAAAAACAAAAACTACCTTATGAGCATCCATCACTTACCACATTTAGAGGTATATCAGGCCCCAACCTGCCTTCCTAGACCAACTTCCCCCTCCTCACACACCCAGGTCCTGAGCTTCCCCTTCACTGACCCTTTCCTCATGCCACCCCCTGCGCCTCCTGGAATCCTTCCCCTATTCCACTCACCCTCCCAAGATCCAATCCATCCTTCATGTCACAGCTCAGAGAAAATCAACACTAAAGAATCCATCTCGGTTAACACATCCCAAAGCGAGCATCACAATGAAGGTGGCACATTGTGTTGGCTGAAGGGCCATTTCCCCTGGGGGTGTTCTATCTGGGTGCTAAGTGACATGGACATCTCCTGTGTTCACTATCTCAGAATCTCAAAAACTCAATTTCCGGCAGCGGCTTCGCAGGAGAGTTCTCTGATGAACAGCTGATGGAGGACACAATATCCCCAACACTGACAGGCAAGCACAGATAAAGAAAATGGATAAACAGGCAGGGCGACAGCAGATGAACATGCTGTCAGCTAGGAGACCAGATGTAAAGGTGCAGCTGTCAGCCTCTCTCCTCTTCCCCGCTCCACGTCCTTAGGAAACCAGCATCGGACTTTTCCAGGGGTATTGTTTCAGATCAGTAAAAATGACTCAATAATCCTGTCTTTCTGGGAGACGCTGCTGTGAGCAGATGAGCTAGATTTAGAGGGTGGATATCTGTCTGTGCTTCACTAGCTCCTGGCAATCAGGAGATAGTTTTCAATCAGCAGATAGAGTGTCAGGAGAGAAATGCCACAAAGTCTGGTAATCACCTCTGCTTCCTTAATCCTCTAGATCAGGGCTCCCCAAAATGTAGGATGAGCTTGAGAAAGGCAGACGCTGTCACAGCACCTGAGGGTGCAGATGGGCTTTGGACAACTCTAGGGAGGCCATTCTCATGAGTGTCTACAAGGTTGGCTGTTGGAGGTACATCTACGAGATGGGGGAAATACCTGAGTCTCACCAATGAGAAAGTGAGTCCCTTTTCAATTCTGTTTGAATTATTCTAATTCCATCGAGGAGAAAGTTCACATTGGTGTCACTGTATCTTTTTAGATTCTTACACTTGATAACCTCTTGATATTTGTTCTCTACCCCATTGGGTGTTGCTGCATTTAAAAACCACCCCATATTAAGAGACTTAGTTCACTTGTCATTTCATATAAGTTTTGGAGTGACTGATCTTGGCTGGACTTGGCTAATTTTGGATCGTCTCTCTCTCTTGTTTGGCGGTGGCTGCCGGCTGTGGATTGGCTGATCTAGGATGGCCTCCATGCAGTTAACTCTCCTCTCCTCCACATGGTCCCTTATCCTACAGTAGTCTAGCCTAGGCTTGTTCTTTTGGGTTGCTGGCAGGAGTCCAAAAGAGAGTTAGTGCAAGTGTGCAATGCGTCCTGAGACCTGGCTTCGGAATAAGCACATTGTCACTTCTGCCATATTCTGCTGGCCAAAGAAAATCCAGGGCCAAACTGAATTCAAGGAGTGGGGCAATAGACTTCTAATTTTGAAGGGAAAATTGCAAAGTCACACACAAAAGGTATAGATATAAGAAGAGAATGGGGGCTATTTAGTAATTGTTCTACGATCGGTACTATTGGATTCAATACAATGAATCTATCCACCTGTGCATCTACCTGTGTACCCATCCTTCCATCCATCTTCCTATCCATCCAACCGTTGATCCATTCATCCATCCAAACATCCATCTATCAACTGACCTCTCCATCCATCTAAAGATTTATCCAGCCATCAACCCATCCATCCAACCACTGACCCATCCATCCACCCAAACATTCATGGAACCATTGATCCATCCATCCATCCATCGATCTATGGAAGCTAAAACTATCCAAGAAGGTACAAACTCGCCTAAGATCACTGTTGACTAGATCAATTCTAGATCTCCATAGCCAAACTTCATCTTTAACCACTATGCTAGACCCCCACGCCTGCCTTTAAAATGTCTCTTTTTGGCTCAAGTTAACTCTCTCGTGAGCAGGAAAACTTCAGATCTAGGCTTAGCAGGAAGATATGAGCCAGGCACTTTTTGATCCATGTGAAGGATAAACAGAGACTTAAATAATGGAAGAACCCTGAGAGAGGAGACAACAAGACAACAAGCCCACTCCAGCTTTATTTTCTCAACAATAAACTCAGTATTTGCTTAAAAGTGAAAGTTCATTTTTAAGGATGTTTTTAAAGATAAAAAGACAGAAAAGGAGAGAAAAGAAATTTTTATGTGCAAGAGAGTGGAAAATGGTGAGCAAGCTTGTTGACAAGCTTCCCTGTTGTGGAATACATCCTACACAGATGGACCTTAGAATCCTTGCTCCATTGCTTCAGAGAGTCCTTGGCCCACCATCTTTTCCAAACAAATGACTCTCTAAATCTCTACGCTTCATGATTTAAAAGCTTTTTTGGAGAAGGATGAATATATCAGAATAAAAGCATCAGATGTAGCAATTAGTCTCTTGGTTTTGACGCAATTCTACAAGTTGCTTCAAGTCAATGGTTTTATTTAAAGACATAAAGTCAGAACCGTTTCTGGAAGGTTGTACAGGGACTTTTGAGAGTGTTTTAACGTGGCCCCAAAATGAGTGGGTGAAAGTGGGAGCAGCAAAACATCCCTAAAGAGAGAGGGACAAAGTACCCATGTTGCTGGCCACCTGAGATCAATGCCTCTGGGCAAAGAACAGGGAAGGAAGCTATTTCTTTGAAAAGCCATCTTGACAACTCAAGTCCTTTTGGCTGCAGTACCAAAGGCAGCTTTGATCTGCTAGCCAATGTCCCCGCTGGGAAAAGGATTAGGGGAACTTCCAGAAGAGAGAGTCATGGGGTAGCCCCATAGGCCGGATGGGCTGTGCTGGCTGCAGTTTGAAGTAGGGGCAGAAGGGGAGGTTGGAGCATCAGTGGAGAGAGAGGAACACCTGTCTTCTCTTTCAATAAATGAGTGGGGGCTTATGTGGATTTTCTGGTCTGGTTTTGAAAGATAAGAGTCAGGCAGAGGCTTTCTTGGTCTTTTCAAAGCTAGCATTTGGGGAACTGTAACCTCTTATGCCCCAGGTCAATAGTGAGTCCTCAGTGAAGCCCCAACAGTGTAAGTATAAACCTAAGGGGAAGTTTTAGAGGACAATCTTCAATCAACAAGGAGGTGGCTGGTTATACTGCTAATGATGGAGGCAATGAACAAAGAAAGACAGGAAGACAGGGATGATGTGTTGCTCTTTCCCGGCCCAGTGTTGAACCTTCGGCCTCCAGTGTACATTGACTTACCCAGCTGAAGATTCTAAGTCTGCTTGTTCAAACTCAAATGCACCTAAGGGTCCAGCAGGAAATGTCATTGAGCAAGGCAATCTGCTGTGTATCTTATCTTACTGTTGCCAGATGGGCAGACAGCCTGCATCCTGCCACTTCCTCCCATGTGTGCGAAGCTAAAAACCCAGATACTCCTCAGTTTTTTATACACATATTTTTAATACATTCTTTTTTTCATAGTCTTTTCCATTATGGTTAATCACAGGATATCAAATATAGTTCCCTGGGCTATACAGTAGGACCTTGTTTATCCATTCTAAATGTACTATTTTGCATCTACCAACCCCACACTCCCACTCCATCCTGTCCCTCTCCCCACCTTGGCAAACACACGTCTGTTCTCTGTGTCTGTGACTCTATTTCTGTTTCATGTGTGTGCTGCATCACTCAGTCACGTCCGACTCTTTGCAACCCCGTGGACTGTATACTGCCAGGCTCCTCTGTCCATGGGGATTCTCCAGGCAAGAATACTGGGGTAGCTTGCCATGCCTTCGTCCAGGGGATCTTCCCAAGCCAGGGATCGAGCCCAGGTCTCCTGCATTGCAGGCAGATTCTTTACCATCTGAGCCACCAGGGAAGCCCATGAATACTGGAGTGAGTAGCCTACCCCTTTTTCAGGGGATCTTCCTGACCCAGGAGTTGGGCTGGGGTCTCCTTCATGGCAGGTGGATTCATTTCCAGCTGAGCGACCAGGGAAACCCTTCTGTTTCACAGATAGATTCATTTTAGATTTCACAAATGAGTGCTATCATACAGTATTTGTCTTTCTCTTTCTGACTTGCTTCACTTATTATGATCGTCTCTAGTTGCATGTATGTTGCTGCAAATGACATTATTTCATTTTTTGCAGTTGAGTAGTATTCCATTTTATATATGTACCATATCTTTTTTATTGGATAAAATAATAAATTTTAAATTGTATAGTTGCTTTACACTACTATGTCAATTTCTGCTGTACAACAAAGCCAAACAGCCATATGTGTGTGTATGTATATATATATATATATCCTCCCTATGACAATCCTAGACAGTATATTGAAAAGCAGAGACATTAATCTGCCAACAGAAGTCCATATAGTCAAGGCTGTGGTCTTCCCGTGGTCATGTACAGTTGTGAGAGCTGGACTATAAAATAAGGCAGAATGCTAAAAAATTGATGCCTTCAAACTATGGTGCTGGAGAAGACTCCTGAAAGTCCCTTGGACAGCAAGGAGATCAAACCACTCAATATTTAGGGAATACTTCTTGGAAGGAATGATGCAGAAGCTGAAGCTCCAGTATTTTGGTGATCTGATGCAAACAACCGACTCATTGGAAAAGTCCTTGATGCTGGGAAAGAATGAGGGTAGAAAGAGAAGAGGGTGTCAGAGAATAAGATGACTGGATGGAATTACCAATGCAATGGACATGAACTTGGGCAAACTTTGGAAGATGGTAAGAGACAGGGAGGCCTGGTATGCTGCAGTCCGTGGGGTCACAAATAGTCGGACACAACTGGGCAACTGAACAACAACAACCCTCTTTCTTAGATTCTCTTCCCATTTACATAACCACGGAGCACTAAACAGAGTTCCCTGTGCTCTCCGTTAGGTTCTCAGTAGTTTTCACTCTCCAGTTTTAAAAAATGATTCCCATTCACAACCATCTTTTAAAATACTGTGGGCAGAATGGAACCTACCTGCCAGCTGAGCTGAGCACCTTAAGTGAATAGTCTGCAATTTCTCCCAGTTTGCTGTTTTTCCTTTTGACTTTGTTTATGATACATGTGGCTTTGTGAAAGGTTTTCTCAATTTTTATATAGGGATAGTTATCATTCATTTTTATACAGGGATGGCTAAATTTCATTCAGAGTTTGAATCATAATTAGAAATCTCTCCCTAGACCCAGGTTATAGAAGAAATGACCCACTTTTTCATTCTGTATAAAAAATAATGTCATTTTCTTACATCTGGATCACTCATCCATTTGAAGTGTATTCTTGTGTTTGGTGTGAGATACAGACCTAATGTTATCTTTCTGCCAAATGGCTGGCCAATTGTCCAAGCACCATTTACTAAAAACTCTTGTCTTTGCCTCATGATTTTTGGTTCTACCTTTATCATATACTAAACTTTAGATGTACAGGAGCTTATTTATGAACTACTCTATTCCATTGGTCTATTTTTCTCTTTAGGTACCAGTGTCATTAAATATATTTGAAACTCATGCAAGTTATTCACAAATATTTCCCACTTTACACTCGTAAGTAACTTGCTAGCTTTGTGTCAGATCAGATTCCATGTATTTGCCGCCGTTCAACAATTGTACAAAAATTATACAATTGTACATTGTTCAACAATGTACAAAAATCTCCTTTTTTAGAAGAGTGGAACTGTGAATTTTATTTTATTGTATGTATTTTATTTTATTTGGCTTCGCCATGCAGCATGTGGGATCTTGGTCCTCTAACCAGGGATCAAAGTTGTGCCCCCTTCAGTGGAAGCATGGAGTCTTAATCATTGGACCATCAGGGAGGTCCCCCAAATTTCCTTTTCATATATTTCAACTGATTGAATTGGTTGAAAGACAATTCGGCCAATTCACAATTTTGGAGCATGTGATCATTTACTGGCTGATCCCCAAAGGAACCTGAAGATTCTAGACAAGTGGACTACAAAATGTTTGGGCTTCCCCCGTGGCTCAGCGGTAAAGAATTCACCTACACGGCAGGAGACAATGCAAGAGAGGCGGGTGGGATCCCTGGGTCAGGAAGATCCCCTGGAGGAAGACATAGCAAGCCACTCCAGCATTCTTGCCTGGTGGGCTACAGTCCACATGGTTGGAAAGAATCCGGCATGCCTGAAGCGACTGAACAAGCATGCGCTGCAGTGTTAACCCCTCATTTCTAAATCACTTGTCAACTTCCTCGGGTTGCCAAATGACCTCTAAGGAGCCCAGAAATCACCGCATTTTTGTCTTTTTCTTTTCTTTCTTTCCCCTCTGCAGTGATCGAGGGCCGTGGGCTCACAGACAACATCCAGCGATTTTCCTCGCTGCCCCCTTATCTGCCTGTGACCTACCAGGTGCTCAGAGCCGAGACATCCTTCTTCCTGAAGGAAACCAACCAGGACTTGACACGCAACTCCAGCCTGCAGTCCCGGGTCGAGTCCTTCTTCCCCTACAAAGCCAGACAGCTGCCAATCTTAAATGCCAGCTATGGGCCTTTCTCGGTGGAAAAGGTCGTGCCCCTGGATTTGATGTCGGCTTCCAACTTTTTAGGTCCCACCGACAAAGTGAGTTTCAACTGGAAGCTGAAGGCGCACATCCTGCGGGACAAGATCTATCTGAGCCGGCCCCGCGTGCAGGTGCTCTTCCACCTGGTGGGCCGGGACTGGGACGACCCCGGCCCCGCGCAGAGCCTGCCCTGCCTGCGGGTGTTTGCCTTCCGGGAGACCCGGGAGGTGCGGGGCAGCTGCCGGCTTCGCGGGGCCCTGGGGCTGTGCGTGGCACAGCTGGAGCTCCCAGCCAGCTGGTTCGGCACCCCCACCGTGGTGGCCGGGAGGAAGAAGGCGCCGGAGCCTCCCGAGGGCAGCCCTGTAGAGCTCTACTACGCCGTGCAGCCCGGGGACGAGCGTGGAGACTGTTCTGGGGGTGACGTCCGCAAGGGCAATGCCATCCGCCCTGGCAAGGATGGACTGCAGGAGAGCACGTCCCACCT
Source organism: Budorcas taxicolor (assembly GCF_023091745.1). NCBI lineage: Eukaryota > Metazoa > Chordata > Mammalia > Artiodactyla > Bovidae > Budorcas > Budorcas taxicolor. Next base: position 48,837,374 of record NC_068926.1, on the reverse strand, counting down.
GCAGAGAATCGGCGCCGTGGGCCTCTACCGCACTCAGGACAGCGCCCAGCTCAGCGAGCTGCGTCTGGACGGCAACGTGGCCATCTGGCTGCCCTCCAGGCCTGTCAAGCAGGGAGATGTGGTCACTGCCTATGTCACCGTGGCCAGCAATTCCACCGTGGACTTCTTCATCTTGAGGTAGGTCTGCACTTGAGACAGGCTTAGGCACGCCTGGGACGACACTGGATGGGAAGTTGGGGTGTATATACCAGGAGATGCCATTTTCATCACCTTCAGGGCCCCTCCTGCTTCACACCGGAAGCCAGTTTCTGCACCTGACCACATGTTTTCAGCAGCTGCACTGTATATATTAGGGGGTTGGAGAAAATGGGCTGAAATTGCACCCCAAAGAAACAAGATTAAATTAATCACTCTCTTTTGACCTTGAATTACCGCTGAACTTGAAGAGGGATATAATTTTTTTTGGGGGGGGAGGCATAAACAGATTTATGAAGTATTAAAATGTTCCATGGCCAAAAGGGTGATCAAAATACGGTTACTTCATATTTACGGGCTTCCCTGAAAGCTCAGTTGGTAAAGAATCCATCTGCAATGCAGGAGACCCCAGTTCCATTCCTAGGTTGGGAAGATCCCCTGGAGGAGAGTATGGTAACCCATTCCAGTATTCTTGCTTGGAGAATCTCCCGGACAGAAGAGGCTGCCAGGCTACAGTCCATGGGGTCACAAAGAATTGGACATGCTGAGCAACTAAACATACACACATACACACACACACACACACACACACACACACACACACACACACCTCCTTAGGTTTCAATTCTGTAACCTTGAGACATTTACAGCTTAGGTTTTGGTTTGATTGGCCCAGACGTAAAGAATCCGCCTGCAATGTGGGACACTTGGGTTCATTCTTTGGGTTGCGAAGATCCCCTGGAGAAGGGAACAGCTACCCACTCCAGTATTCTGGCCTGGAGAATTCCATGGACTCTATAGTCCATGGATCGCGAAGAGGTGGACACGACTGAGTGACTTTCACTTTCACTTTCACTTTATATTTATAAAATTTTTAAATTAATTTCTGTTGGCGTATAGTTGCTTTACAGTGTTGTGTTGGTTTCTACTGTACCGCTCAATGAATCAGCTATAGGTATACATGTGTGCATGCCAGTTATGTCTGACTCTGTGCGACCCTATGGACCCTATAGAACACCAGGCTCCTCTGTCCATGGGATTCTCCAGCAAGAATACTAGACTAGATTGCCATGTCCTCCTCCAGGGCATCTTCCTGGGATCAAACCCACATCTCTTTGTCTTCGGCATTGGGTAGGTGGGTTCTTTACCACTGGCGCCACCTAGGAACCCCATATATGTACATATAGCCCCTCTTTTTTGGATTTCCTTCCCATTTAGGTCACCACAATGTGACTTTTTTTTAAGCTTTAAAATTTTTTATAGACATGCAGATACTTGGTTAAATGACAAAGTGTATGTTCAGTGGGCTCAAGGAAAGATATAGACATATCTCACCATCTGCCATCTCACTTTGAGTGTAAGCGTGAAAAAAAAAAAAAAAAAGCCAAGAATAATATCTTTTTTTATTTGGTAGGGTTAAATCTCGGAGAAGGCACTGGCACCCCACTCCAGTACTCTTGTCTGGAAAATCCCACGGACAGAGGAGCGTGGTAGGCTGCAGTCCATGGGGTCACTAAGAGTCGGACACGACTGAGCGACTTCCCTTTCACTTTTCACTTTCATGCATTGGAGAAGGAAATGGCAACCCACTCCAGTGTTCTTGCCTGGAGAATCCCAGGGATGGCAGAGCCTGGTGGGCTGCCGTCTATGGGGTCGCACAGAGTCGGACACGACTGAAGCGATTTAGCAGCAGCAGCAGCAGGGTTAAATCTTGCCAGTTACGAACTGAGGAAACTCCAGTTTGTGACAAACACTATTTAACTTATTTGTTTTTTGGCCACTCTTCATGACTTACAGGGTCTCAGTCCCTTGAATAGCGATTGAACTCAGACCACTACAGTGAAAGCCCATAATCCTAACCACTAGGCAACAAGGGACATCCCTCAATAGAAAGTTCTTTATCAGAGGTATTTCATCTCATAATAAAAGAAAAAAAAAATTAAAACAACCGCAGAATAACCCACCTTCCATGACCTCTGCTGGTTCAGCACATCACACGGAAGATGTAATGGGCTTGCTCTGTCACTCTGGATAATGATTCTGGGGTTTAGATCAGGGCAACCTGTTTTGTGAGGATAATTAATACTGGGGGGAAAGCCACTTAATGCACATCCTCTTAAAATGTGGCCCAGAATTTCAGAATAATGAAAAAATATTTACTTGAGATTTGTTTAAAAGAAAAAGATGACCAAAATCAGACTTTTTTAATGATTATCATTAAGAATGACTTAGGTTATAATTGCAGCAATGCTTTAGTTCTTTTTAGAATAAAAAATTAATCCCATGTGGCTTGAGTTGCTTGGGAAAATATTCACAAAATAGATTGATGACATCTTCTGGCATATTTCACTTTGGTTTAGATTTGGTTGTCTGAAGATAAGAATGGTCCTTTTTATTTTTATTTATTTATTTATTTATTTTTTTTAGGAGAGCAAGTCAGCTTGGATTTATTTATTTATTTTTTTTTTTAGTTTTTTATTTTTTTAATTTTAAAATCTTTAATTCTTGGTCCTTTTTAAAGAGTTTGTTTGTTTTTACCAAAGGCATTCAAAGGTTTTGATAAGTTTCTCGAGGCATTTCTTAGTCCTTTGGATTTGGATAATTTTCTTCTGAAGTGTCTAATGATCATCCTTATAATTTTTTTCTTTCAATTTTTAAGTGGACTGGTTTTACCAGATCCTTCTTTGCCTTCTTTGGGATATGAACAAGTGTTTTACAGACTCTCTTTCCATGATGTTATGTAATCCTACATCTTCTACAAAGTACAAAATGTACCCTCTGGGGAATTCTCAATCTCATTTGTACTGAGGGGTGGTCAACCTGGTGCCTGCTGTCTCTGGGGTAAGGGAGAATAAACTAGATGTCTTAATGAAAGTGCCAATCTTATGACTGCAGGAGAGGAGGCATTTCGATAAAAGGATCCAGGTTCGCTTCCTCCTGCCTTGGATGGAGAAAGATACTGATCTAGAAGTTCTGAGTTTTATTCCCACTGAGTCTCTTAGCATCTTCGTTTCACGTCATTCTATTATAAAATGAATGTATCCAGCCCGGGCATTGGAAAGGAGCTACGGAAGACAGGGGATCAATAGTACTGCTAACAAGTTTTTAAAATTCCAGAGTCATAGGAGCCTGGGCCTCCTGCATTTCAGGTGGATTCTTTACCAGCTGAGCTATCAGGGAAGCCCCCTTCCCATCTGTACTTATCCCTAACTTCCCTCTTTCAAAAAGCAAGCTCTAGGGGTGAGTATGTGTGAACAACTGCGTCCCCGCAACTAAGATGCAGAGCTTTCCACGGCAGGCAGGGCAGTCAGACCTGGTTCACTGGAGAGGAGGAGTTGTTGTCTTTGTTTTCCTTCACAAAGATGAGGGTGATGTTGGAGAAATCAGGTCCTGCAACCAACTGGTCTCGATTCTGGTCCACTTCCCTGGCCTGCCATCTCATCTCCATGTGCCTTAGTTTCCTCATTCTGATGTTGGTACCTACTGCCATAGGGAGGGGAGGATTCAGTGGCTCATACTTAGTTGTAAGGTGCTTAAAACAGTACCTGACATGTAAAAGTGCTTCTACAAGTGTTGGCTATTACTATCAGGGTTGTTTTTAAACATCTATCAAAACTTCAGTAAGCATTGAATTCTATTTTGGCAGTAAAAGGACATCATGCTTTGCATAAAACAACAGCTACCAGGTCTGTTCTGAAAGCTGTATTGATTCTCATTTTACTAGGATTTTTTTAAAGAGCAAAAAAAAAAAGAAAGAAAAATGGTTTTATAATGACAAGAGCTTTGGGGGCACAGAGGATGAGAATGACAGGGTTCTGGGTGGAATATTGGTTGATGCCAGGAAGGGTAGCAACCCCATTTCTGCCTTCCTGGTCTTTCCAACCGTGGATTCGAGTCCTGGGGAGAGAAAAGTGGGAGAAACATGGAGTAAAGGATGACTCCAAGACATTGGAAGTGAAAAATGCAGCTGCCATGATGAGAATGGGAAGGCTGTAAGGAAAGCTAGCATTCCCTTTCCAGGTAACGTATTTCATTGTATTTTAATTTGTATGTGCTCAGTTGCTTCAGTCATGTCTGACTCTTTGCGACTCCATGGACCCTCCAAGCAGGTGAGTTCAGTGGGTTTAGGCCCCTTGTCTCTTGGCACATGGCTTATACATGCTCGATTTTCAGTTGCTCAGCCATGTCTGACTCTTTAAAGCTATATGGACTGTAGCCCTCCAGGCTGCTCTGTCCGTGGGATTCTCCAGGCAAGAATACTGGAGTGGGTTGCCATTTCCTTCTCTAGGGGATCTTCCTGACCCAGGGTTCAAAACTGTCTCCCTGCATCTCTTGCATTGCCAGTGGATTCTTTACCTTTGGGTAAAGAATTTTACTTTGAGCCATTGGGGAAGCCCATATTTTAATTTTAATTTAATTAGTTCTTCTAAGGAAAGACGTATTCAGAAACACAAAAAGATGTATGTGGCGAAGTAATTAAGTTTGTGTGAGGCTCACTGAAATTTAGGGAACACCACTTTCTTCCTCTCGAAAGTAGCAGTGCATGGAAATGCTCATTTATTTATCCAGCTGCCGTCAGCAGTAGTCACTGGTTCAATCACAGGAGAAATCCATCTGGCCCATCACTGGAACCCAGCTGAGAAATTCACGGGAAACTTACAAAGGGACTGGGATTTGAAAGACCCCTCTTGACCACGAAATCCAAAAATGCTCTCCATCATCTCTGTGGAAGATGGCTTTGCTGACAAGGCTGTGATGCTTGGACTTAGCCTGGACTTCTTGGGAATGTTTATAGGATCAATAACAGACATGGAAACTTGACCTAAGCCTCCTTTACAAGACGGGTTTTCACAAACAACACTCTCTTCCACAGGCTTGAGGAAGCAGCCTGCATTTCGTTAACTACTTCATGCATCTAATTCAAAGGCAACCCCCACTTTATAATCAGACAGGTTCCTGAGACTCAAAAGTCAAGGTGTGGAGGTTGAAACTTTGTTTCCTGTGGATAGAACGTTATTTTACAAAGCTTTTTTGAAAAATAAAAAATAAAATAATGACCAACATAAAGGAAGAATACCTACAGGTATGTTTTACAAATACTTGTAAGCAGGTCAGTTCCATGGGTTTAGGCCCCTTGTCTCTTGCATATGGCGTGTACATGCTCAGTCACTCAGTCATGTCCGACTCTTTGCAGCTTCATGGACTGTAGCCCGCCAGGCTCCTTTGTCCATGGAATTTTCCAGGCAAGAATACTGGAATGGTTTGCTACTTCCTTCTCCAAGGGATCTTCCCGACCTAGGGATAGAAGCCATGTCTCTTGCGTCTCCAGCATTGGCAGGTGGATTCTTTACCACTATGCCACCTAGGAAGCCCAAAGATGACCATAGCCATCGACAGTGAAGGAGTCAGGGGAGGGGAGATCTGCGTGCAGTAGGCAGCTGAATTAGAAGAGCAAAAATGAAAACTAGCAATGATTCTGACCTAGGAGTTGGCTAGCTTAAATGTTTTGCCACTGGACACAAACTTTTCACGAGGAGATACAATCATGAATGCAACAAACTCAGATGAGTTCTCGGTTGAGGGTGATTCTGCTCTCAAACATGGAGCTGAACCCATTCCTGGGATAGGAGGGATGAAGGCGTGGAATCTGAGCATCTCAATAAGTTACCTGGCAGCTCTGGTCACTTTGGACATTCCTGGGGAATACATGACAGCTCACTGTAACAACATAACACACTCTGATACCTGTTTGTTCCTCAGGATTAACACCATAGTAAGTTTTTACTGCCTTAGCTTAGAGAGACACTGTTTAGTCCAAGTTACAATTAGATTTCACAAAAGAGAATTTGACTACATAGATATTTGTAAAATACATGTGTTAAGAAAAAAAAATACAGGAGGCTGGAAGTCAGAAAAGCTATAATACTACATGCCAGTCCTCTCTGCTGCTGTTCAGCTGTGTGAACCTGAAAATGCCCTTTAATATCTCTGGGCCTGTTTGTTCATTTAAAAATATGGTAATGAATCCTTGTTACTATATGACTTGCACGCCTGCGTGTTTAGTCGCTCAGCCGTGTCTGACCCTTTGAGACCCTTTAGACTGTAGCCCGCCAGGCTCCTCTGTCCCTGGAATTCTCCAGACAAGCATACTGGAGTGGGTTGCCATGCCTTCCTCCAGGGGCTCTTCCCAACCCAGGGATCGAACCTGTGTCTTCTATGTCTCCTGCATTGCAGGCGGATTCTTTACTTGCTGAGCCATCGGGGAAGGTGACTGTATGGCTTACCACAGAGTAAAGGACCAGTAAACATTTACTGAGTTAATGCAAAAGCAAATACCTAATGTCAAATTTGTATCATGAACAATCCTTTTCATGGATGTTTTCCTTCGTGATTTACTAACTAAAGTTTCTTGAAATAATATCAAGATTCCTTTCAGCAAACGTAAGCATTATTTTCTATTCTGAGTGTTTTCAAAACATTGACAGTTGGAGTCATCATCCCTGAAGATTCCCATTGCTATCTCTATGTGCCTGAGTGCTAATGACAGCCCCAATGCTGAGGACCGCACTCCTCACTCAAAGCTCAATCTTAGGACTGAGGTTGTGAAATTACTCTCTGTGTTCGAACCAGTGTTCACATTGTCTCAGGTCGCCAGTGTTAGAGCAAGTAGATCTCACTTGACCTCACAGGTCTTTAAAGGGAAGACTTGAGGAGGCCATGGCACCTCTGGTCTCTTCAGGAAGCAGCTGAAATGGATCCCTAAAGAAGCTAAGGCAGTCCTCTCCCATTTAAAATAAGCTTGCTTAATTGAAATCCGTAATTCACAGAAATGCAGGGGAGATGTTCTCCTCCAAGTGTAACTAATTCAGAACCCTGCAACTCTGTAATTGGAATTAGGGATGCTAAGAGAGTCATAAAGAGTCTTTCCTCATTACAGATTACATTATGCTGCTGCCATGAGTTTACACAGAGCATATCTCGTGTCTCATAATGAAAAGAAGATGAGTAGCGTACGGGCTGGTTTAGTCTATGCCAGGATTTCCCAACCTCCGCAAGATAGGCCTTTGGGGCTAGATCATTCTTTGACATGGGTGCCGTCAGATGCTTAACAGTACCCCTAGCTTCCACCTAGTAGCATGGTACCTTCTCTCCAGTTGTGACAACCACATTGTCTCCAGACATTGCCAAGTATCCCCTGAGGACAGAATCAGCCTGATAGACAGCTATTCATCTACATCTTTGAGGATCAGAGGGTATGGATGGTCTGTGTACAGATTTGGGTGGGAAAATAAACAGTTTATCTCATTCCCACAGACAGAAGAGCCTGGCAAGCTACAGTCCGTGGGGTCGCAAAGAGTCAGATACGACTAAAGCGTGCACACACATCTCATTCCTAGGCGTTCCTTTGGTCAAAAGCTGCCAAGACTGTCTCCTTGATTTCTCTTCTGACATGTTCCTTCATTCTGTTCCTTTCCCACCAAGAGTTAAGTATCTGATCAATATAATCAATTATAAATCAAAACATCCAAACTATTGATGTTGGCCAAAAAGTTCATTCAAACAACCTCAGTATTTCAGAGGTGACCAAGAAAGAGAGAAAACAAGATACTTGGCATCACCCATCTTGGATTCCTTGTGTTTCTGGATTTCTGTAGATCTCAGGTAGTTACCCCAAGTTCTATCAGCTGGTGATCTGTCCACCAAGCTTCCTCTCAAAGATAGCTGCCTCTTCAACTCAAGTCACTACCCTGAAAAGCAAAAAACAAAACAAACCAAAAAAAAAAAAAAAAAAAAGGTATCTCTCTATCTCCTTTTCTCCAGAAGAACTAAGAAGTATACAGCTGATTACATGACTGCTTTTCCCCTTTCTGAGTAAGATTTGTCTGCCAGCTCTGATCATGGACATTTCAGGGTCTAAATCCTAGAAGGTGATTTTTCTCCTGTTTAAGTAAAACATGATGAAGTAAAGAGGTAGCCTTCCCAGAAGAAGAAAAAAGGAAAATAAGAGAGGCAAGTCTATACCAAGCATCCAGCCTTTAATAGGCCTCACTTTGCAGAGGCAGGTCTCAAAATAAGGGAGCAGTAAGGCTGTGGTTTTTCCAGGGGTCATATATGAATGTGAGAGTTGGACTGTGAAGAAAGCTGAGCGCCGAAGAATTGATGCCTTTGAACTGTGGTGTTGGAGAAGACTCTTGAGAGTCCCTTGGACTGCAAGGAGATCCAACCAGTCCATTCTGAAGGAGATCAGCCCTGGGATTTCTTTGGAAGGAATGATGCTAAAGCTGAAACTCCAGTACTTTGGCCACCTCGTGAGAAGAGTTGACTCATTGGAAAAGACTGATGCTGGGAGGGATTGGGGGCAGGAGGAGAAGGTGATGACAGAGGATGAGATGGCTGGATGGCATCACCTACTCGATGGACATGAGTTTGAGTGAACTCCAGGAGTTGCTGATGGACAGGGAGGCCTGGCGTGGTGCGGTTCATGGGGTCACAGAGTTGGACACGACTGAGTGATTGAACTGAACTGAACTGAAGAGGCCTTCATTGGATGTTGAACGTGAGACCTATTGATTCATTATTTCCATCCTAGTGTGACTGGTAGGGATATGGACAGTCATTCTTGTTAATTATGAATGTCTTCCCAAACAAATTAACACATCATGTGCATTTAAGAGCTGCTATAGGTTCCTAGCATTTTTCCAATAAAGAAACAAAAAGGATGAAGCATGAAGGCAGAGAAAAAGCTTTTAAGGTGATGTCCTATAGGAAGAAGCTTGCTGTATGCAAGAATGTTAAGGGAGCAATATTTTTTCCAGCAGGATAAGATTTGTAGATGAGTTCATTTCTAGAATCTCAATGTATGACAAGGGAATGCAGTTAGCCTGCAGAAACTCACTCTCATCAACTCTAGAAGGGCTTTATGGGGTTCATCTTTTTTTAAATTAAAGAAAGTTTTATTTCCATATATCTGGTTGTGTTGGATCCTCATTGCGGTGTGGGCTTTCTCTAGTAGTGAGGGCTGCTCTCTAGGTGTGGTGCGTGGGCTTTTCACCGTGGTGGCTTCCCTTGACGCTGAGTATGGCCTCGAGTATGTGTGGACTTCAGTAGTTGCGGGTCCTGGGCTCCAGAGCAGTCTTGAGAGTTGTGGCACACAGGCTTAGTTGCTTCGCAGCATGTGGAATCCTCTTGGATCAGGAATCAAACCTGTGTCTCCTGCATTGGCAGGCAGATTCTTTACCACTGAGCCACCAGGAAAGCTCTTGGTTCATCTTGTAGAGACAAACCTTGTTTCTCAGCCACCCAGAAGAGGGCAGAGTCTCAGGATACCCCTGGTGCGTGGATGGTGGGATTCAGGGAGCATCTCTCTCCTAATAGACTGAAGCCCATCAGGGAGCTTCACAACTGAGTCTACTTAAACTTCCTCTGGCACAAAATATGCCCAAAATACATGCTTACAGCAGCATTATTCACAACAGCCAAAACACGGAAACAAACCAAACATCCAGCAACAGATGAATGAGTAAGTGAATTCTAATATATTCCTGCAATGTAATAGAATACGGCCATAGAAAGAAACGAAGTATTGATAAAGACTACCATTGTGGATGAACTTTGAAAATAAGAGGCTGAGTGGAGGAAGCCAGACCCAAAGGACCACATATGGCACAGTTCTTTGTATAGGAACTATCTAGAATACCCAAGGCCATAGCGACAGAGAGTACAGTGGTGGTTGCCAGAATCCAGTGAAACAGATGATGAGTGGTGAGTGATTGCTCTAGGATGGGAGGTTTCTTTTTGGAGGGGTGAAAATATTCTAGAATTAGATTGTGGAGATGGCTGCATAACTATACTAAACACCACTGACTTGTATACTTAAAATGTAAGCCATATATATATAGGCTTTTATATATATATATATAGGCTATATATATATGTATAGGTTTATATATATATTGGGCTGACTAAAAAGTTCATTTGGATTTTTCTGTAAGATTTATGGAAAAACCATAACAAAATTTTGGGTCAACCCCCAATGTATATTTCCCATGAGATGGTGTGTGTGGCAGAAAAGATTGTTGGTTTTGACCTTTCTTTATTGCCTCTAAGCTTAACCACACATTAAACATGGAACCAATTTTAAAAAAATAAAAAAACCTCCAGTTCAGTTGAGGTTTTTTTTCCATCAAGTGATCAAACGTTCACTGTCTTTCCCACACTTAGCAGTATTCTTAGGATCTTGCCAGGTTGAATCTTTCCCACCAGTACTAAAGCCTTTGTTCTCCTTCATACCATGTCATGATTAGAAGCCTCCTCAGTGTTTCTGATGAATAGAAATGACCAAAACAGAGACGGACTGGCTTACATCACAGGTCTATTATCGGCTAGCCAGGGAATATAGATTAGGGCAGCTCTGTAGGGGAATGGAGTGCTAAGAGGGCATTAGCAGCCCCCATAATGTCAATTAGTCACCCTCGAGACCTCCCCAGATCAACACATTATGTATTAGAAAGCATTTTATTTTGCCCACACAGTCCGCCACCTCCATGCAGTAGTCAGTCTGACGTGTGCACCCTCTGCTGTGGAAATGATGGGGGTGGTGCGGAAGCAGCAAGCAGTGGGGGAATCGGTTCATGTGCATTTCCTTTTTTATTTGTTTATATATGTATGGCTGTGCTGGGTCTTCGCGGCTATGCACGGGCTTTCTCTAGTTGCATCAAGCAGGGCTCCTGTCTAGTTGTGGTGCACGGGCTTCTCATTGCGGTGACTTCTCTTTTTGCAGAGCACTAGCTCTAAAGTGTTCGGATTTCAGTAGCTGTGGCCCATGGGGTCAGTCGTTGCGGCTCCTGGGCTCTAGAGTACAGGCTCAATAGTTGTGGGCTTACGGTCTTAGTTGCTCCGAAGCATGTTGGATCATCCCAGATTGAGGATCAAACCTGTGTCTCCTGCATTGGGAGGCAGATGCTTTATCACTGAGCCACCAGGAAAGCCATCTGTTGTGGGGTTTTTTTTTTTCTCTCATGTGCATTTTTAAAGGGAGCAGCCTCTTCTCACCTCCAATAATGGTTGCCACGTTTCCCGGTCTTGAAGAGAAGCTGGAAACGCAGGCTTTAAATACAGTCTTTCAAACAGAATGACTTTTCAGCCATCACCATGCAGGCCTGGGGACCCGCTTGTGTCTGCAGGCTGCCAGGTTGCGTCTCCTGATCCATAAGTCAGGGCTCAAAGCAGAATGGATTCGTGTCCCGGGGCTGCTGTAACAAATTGCGCCAAACTGGATGTCTTAAAACAACAGAAATTTTTTCTCTGACAGCTCTAGAAGCGAGAAGTCTGAAATCAAGGCACCGACAGGGCCGTGCTCCCTCGGACAGCCCCAGAGAACAGGCTTCTCGACCTCTTTCAGCCGCTGGTGGTGGCTGTCAACCTTGGGGTTCCTTGACTTGTGGCCACATCCCTCCAGTCTCTGCTGCTCTCTTCCCATCACATGACCCTCAGTTTCTCCTTTGCATCTGTTCTCACATTGCCTGCTCCTTTCTCTTATAAAGAAATCGGACATGCAGGTATCACTTATCATTTACATGTAGAATCTAAAAAAAAAAACACCACCACAAATGAACTTGTTTATAAAACAGAAATAGACTCAGAGACTTAGAGAACAAACTTATGGTTACCCAAGGGGGAAGGGAGGGAGGGATAAATTAGGGATTGGGGATGAACATATACACACATTTACAACAACGACCTGCTGTTATATTTGCAACAACAACCTGCTGTATAACACAGGGAACCCTGCTTAATACTCTGTACTAACCTACCTGGGAAAGGAATCTGAAAAAGGATACATCTATGTATATAACTGAATCACTTGCTGAACGCCTGAAACTAACACAACACGGTAGATCAACTATACCCTAATATAAAATAAAATTTTTAAAAAATGAAAGAAACCATTCATTGGATTTAGTACCCACTCCAATCTAGAATGGTATCATTTTGAGATCCTTAACTGGTCACATCTGTGAAGACCCTCATTACAATGAGGTCACATTCTGATGGTCTAAATGGACATGAACTGGAAGAGGGGGCATTCATTCTTCAACCCGCTTCAGGGTGATGATGGGTGATGATGTATTTCAGGACCTTCTATTATGCCACCCTTGGTTCCTCTGAATTGCTTGGTGCCCCTGGCAGCTCCAATTAGAGAGTTCCCTGTGGGGGAATGGTGATGCTATGAATAGGAATATGTGCCTTCCCCACATGGAAGATAAACCCTTCTCTACGAGGGGAGTCAGACCTACAGGTTCAAATCCATGCCCTTCATTTCTGAGCACAGTCTGTGTATGTGCTGTTGTAATTGAATTTTGGGGGAGTGTGTTTTTCTTTCTCCTGATCCCTTTTATGTCTGAGAAAATACCAAAAGCCCTCAAAGGCAATTTCCAGATGCCTGGCTTGCCCTGGATAATTGTCAGGCCTCCATTTCCAACGGAGCTTCCATCTGCAGGGTCAAGTAGAACCCTCAAGAATGACTGGACAGTCCCCAGACTCATCTTGAAGAGGAGGAGACCGTCCAACACAATGGTGTTTGCCTTGACTGCCAATTTGGAGCTAATTCAGAAAATTCTGGAAACTCATTTTCCCACACTTGTGTCAAAAATGCATTTCCCTGTTGAGGGTCTCCCAAGGAAAGGTTTGTTTTCATTTTCTCCAGCTTGTCATTTTAAATGTATTCTGCTGGAACAGAGAAAAGGAACAATTTTCTTTCTGCTTGGGAAGAAGTGAAGAAATAATGTTTCCTGCCTGGGGCCCCCTCCCCAGCTCCCCTCCCTGCCCCACAACACATCTGGGTTGCCAGGCAGCCCCGCTTCAGTGAAACATTTGAGAACGATTTGAGTGTTGTGGGAAACATTTAAACATAAAATTGACTCCAGTTCTGTGAACAGAGAAAAAAGCAGAGTCCTTCTGACCAAGTCCTGACTCCTTTGTTCCACATTCTTTCAACCATTTAAAAGTCATCTTAGTTTTCGAGTTTCCCCAGATCACAGCTTTGTCTGTTGCAAACAATTTAGCACATGCATAAGTGGCCCTGTGACATATGGTCCCTTTCTATCCGGGCACATTTTAGAGAAGAGAGGCCAGCTAATGGAGTGAGTAGTCATCGCAGTAAAAGATTTTTCCTTCCTTTTTTGAGTCCCTCTTTTTATTTATTCTATTTTTTAAATTTGATTTAATTGAAATATAGTTGATTTACAATGTTGCAGGACCTTCAGGTGTACAGCAAAGTGATTCAGTTTCATATATATATATATTATATATTTCATATATATATATATATATATTAAAGTCCAGATTTGCAGTCCAGATTTGCTTTGGTGTCATGTCACTGCTCCAGGGTTCCTAAATATCAGAAGTGTGAACTGTTTATTTCTTACAACCCCAAGAGTTAAAATCTGAATTAAAACCTCAGAGAGGGGAAAGAAATCTCACCTGATTCAAAAGCATTCCAATTGCATGATTTAAAACCTTTCGCTGAGTGAAATAAGACAGAGAAAGACAAATACCATATGTATGATATCACCTGTAGGTAGAATCTGAAAAATACAACAAACTAGTGACTATAACAAAAAAGAAGCAGAATCATAGATACAGGGAAGAAGTTAGTGATGGCCAGTGGGCAGAGGGAAGGGGCAGGAATAATGTAGGGGTGGGGAGGGGAGGTGCGAACTATTAGGTATAAGGTAGGTTCAGGGATGCACTGTGTAATACAGGGAATAGAGCCAATATTTTGTAACAGCTGTAAATAGAAAATACTCTTTAAAACTTGTATTAAAATTAATTTTAAAATTTGAAAACCAAGAAATAATTTTTTTCCATGAAAACAGTTAAAACCTTTCTTGGAATCTTGTTGCCCTTTCCTCTTTCATATCCTATGTTTCTAGGGATGTTGAGTATGTTTTCTTGTATTTCTTAGTCTTGTATGTGTTGACCTCCGTCTACTTAGTTGATTGGGCTCCATCTACTTTCAGAAGTGTGATGCACTGTTTTATTTAAAAGGAAAGAGTCCTGGAAATTAGGACATCAAGACAGAGAGAAGGCTCTGATGTCAGAGGGGTGGAAGGGAAGGGAGAGAGGGGCTGTGGATCTCAGGACCAGTTACCAACTGTTTCCCCAGTTGAACTCAGTGATCTCACTCCCCCTGTGACTGAGTCCCATTGCCCCTGCCACCCTCTCCCCTCTTTCCTCCAGTGTGGATCCACATTCTCAAGTCCTGACCTTGCTACCTTACCTTAACTTACATCAACTGGGACTTCCTTCATCATCTTGAGACTATCCAGCCAGAAAGACCAGTACCCCCAGACCCGGACGATGACTGTCCCTCAAGTGGGACCACTTGTGAGGATAGTGCATAGGAGATAGAGAGTGCATTTTACAGGTCCCTGAAATACCACCATCCATTGGCATTTTGCAAGCAATTTAGACACGCCTTCTTGAGTCTTCTCTTCTTTTGAGTTTTTCAGAAGCATCTTAAAAAAAAAAAGTAAATTGCTACAATAAAATAAAGGAATGCATAGCCTTTCCAGCAGCTGTCACTCAGGGTCATGTGGACGGAATCAGTTGTTCCTGAAGTCAGAATGCTGGCTGCCTCTGGGCCTGCTGGTTGGATGGTCCTGTTGGGATTCTAGGAGAGTATATGTGCATAGTGTTTGATGTCTCATTCATTCATAACTTGCTGTGCAGTCCCCTCAACAACCCATGGTGGGATTCAATCTCTTCACTCCATCGGCCAGATCCCTTTCTTACATGTTGTTCGAATTCTCCTGCTGACTCCTTACATGGTAACCCCAATGGCTTCCCAGTTCCTATCATGCTGAGAGTTTAGAAGTGATCTTCTCCTGCATAGAAATAGCACCTCACACCCGTTAGATTGGCTGCTATCAAGTGCACAGAAAATAGCAAGTGTGGATGACAATGTGGATAAATTGGGACCTTGTGTCCTATTGATGGGAATGTAAAATGGCACAGCTGCTGGAGGCTGCTTAAAAACAAGATGGAGGCTCCTTAAAAAATTAAAAATAAAACTATCATATGATCCAGCAGTTTCTCTTCTGTGTATATACCCAAAATAATTGAAACAGGGGTCTTGAAGGGATATTTATATACCCATGTTCATTGCAATGTTCCAACAGCCAAGAAGTGGAAGAAACCCAAGTGTCCATCAGTGGATGAATGGATAAACAAAATGTTCAATGGAATGCTATTTCGCTTTAAAAAGGAAGGGAATTCTGACACGAGACACCTGCTGCAACATGGATGAATCTTTCTCTTTTCGGTTGTGCTGGGTCTTCATTGTGGTGAGCAGGGGCTATATTGCAGCGCTTCTCTTGTTGCAGAGCATTAGCTCTAGGCTTGCAGATTTCAGTAGTTGTGGTGTGAGGGCTTAGTTGCCCCACAGCACATGGGATCTTAGTTCCTGGGCCAGAGATCAAACCTGTGTCCCCTGCATTGCAAGGCAGGTTCTTAATCACTGGACCCCCAGCACAGTCCCCACTCCCATCTTTATTGTGGCATGTACATCCTGCTGGAGGAAGGATGCCATTGTGTTCACTTGGATAAACCAAGAATCAGGTTTAATCGCCCCTCCCAGGACACACTTGTAAATTACCTGGAGACCTTAGTTGTCAAAACTGGGGAGGGGGTTTCTACTGGTATCTTATAGGTAGAGACCAGGGATGATGGTAGATCTCTTACACGACATAGGACAGCCTCCCTGTTCCCCACCAAAGAGTATTTACAACTCAGAATGCTCATCAGTGATGCTGAGGTTGGAACACCCTGAGAAAAACAACTGGTTGACCATGGCATTCATCACTACTACCGTGGGTTATAACCAGTTGTCTCTCGGGCTTCAAAGTCAGCCATGGTTCTCAGTGAGTCAGGGATGTACCCACGGACATCTGGGGAAAGCCATCTGTCGGGAACATCATGGACTTGCCTGGCAACGGAAGAAACCCTGCTTCTTTGAAATGCTCCTCCCAGATGTTGGCAGCAGATAATGCGACCATAAGCCATTGAAATCAAGGCCGGTTTTCATGTTTACCAAGGAGCATGAATCTAATATAGTTTGTCTGTATTTTGAGATAAGTATATCTTAATATCCCTTCTGAAACAAAGAAGAAAAGAAAAAGAAAACAACAAGAAAAGGGCTTTGATAACATCAGAGAGGTCTGTTCAAAGACGGAGCCATCCTTGACATCACACTGGCAGAAAGAGTATCACACTTCAATTACTACTCATTTCATTAGCGGTTAATGAGTCCTTCCCAGAACAGGCTCCGTGGGCACGGGACTGGCTCTCAGAATTGATAGATCAGTGTCAGCATGTCTCAAAAGGAAGGGCTAAAGACTGAGTCCAGCTGACAAACCCAATTATGCCATCCTGAAATGCATAGGAGAGTGCAAAGGCTGGAACGTGGCAGCTGCATTCTAATGGGCAGTGGGAAGGTGCCGCCTCCGCTTAGTTGAGCTGTTGGTTACAGGACTGGGGAGCAGCTTGGGCTCCCCAGGAACCACTGGAGCTACAGAAATCTCTAATGAGTTCAAGAGATAATCTCCCCAATCTTAGGTGGGTATCTAACTTTGCCGCATTTCTCTTATGATATTTTTAAAATAAATTTTTATGGAGTATAGTTGCTGTACAGTATGTTAGTTTCCGCTATACAGCGTAGTGCATCAGCTATAGGTATGCAGATATCCCCTCTTTTTTCTTTAATTTCCTTCCCATTTAGGTCACAGCAGAGCACCATGTAGAGTTCCCTTAGCTAAACAGTAGGTTTCCATTGGTTTTCTACTTTATACATAGTATCGATAGTGTGTCTATGTCAGTCTCCATCTGGGAGATGATATTTCCATCTAAGGGGATATTTCATCCCATGTGCTTCTTATTTCTTTCTTAGTCCGTGATTCTTTCCAAGATTCACACCACAAAGAAAACATGTTACATTGATTTCTAGGAATGATGGGCTGTCATAGCACAAATGGAAAACAAGAGAGTGAAATCCTGAAGTTTTGAGTTGGACCACAAAATCTGGGAAACTCTTATCAGGTTTGTTCTTATTCCAAAAAATTAGATGCTGGTTTCCTAAACCGAGGGTGAAGCCAAAAAAAGGGACAGATGGAATTAGAAGGACTTAAATATTGATTGGATCTTTGAACTTTGTATAGTCCATCTGAAAAATTTGGGAAACCAGAAAGCAGTGGATCTCTCTTCTCTCCTTCCTGATAAAACACAGGAACAAGCAAGATCTCCGAGTTCTCTTGTGCCCAGCATGGTAGGAAAGAGCGGTAGAATAAAAATGGTAAAAAAAAAAAAAAAAAGCCTTCGCCGCGTGCAATTTCCCATATTTTCTGTGTAGCATAAGGACCATAGAAGCAGCTAAAGGAATGCTGGCTTTGTTGTTGAATAAACAAGGAATATCATTGGACCACCTGTCAAGTTGCTCTGTTGACTGAAGAATATGCCTTTGACATGTATGTGCCTGAGTAGACACACAGACAGTTTACAGATGCCAGTGTGGCCTTATGCCACAAGGACTGATGTCCCCCCTGACCACCGACCTCCCCCCCCCAAGAATGGAGATGGTCCTCAAAGACTGAACGCCATCAGCTCAAAGTCTTCAGCTACAGGGAACAGTGCTCCACCAAGGGTAGTTTACATCAGTGATTCCCACCTTGGGTGGACATCAGAATGTATATAATTAATGTATACATAATATGTATTGGGCTTCCCTGGTGGCTCAGATTGTAAAGAATCTGCCTGCAATGTGGGAGACCCGGGTTTGATCTCTGGATTGGGAAGATTCCCCTGGAGAAGGAAATGGTAGCCCACGCTAGTATTCTTGCCTGGACAATTCCATGGACAGAGGAGCCCAGCAGCTACAGTTCATGGGGTCACAAAGAGTTGGATGTACTAATTATTTTAAAATACATATGTAATTCATATGAGGGATATTAATTAATTTTTTCAGAAGGGATATAAACATACATACAGAGAGAGGGGAAGGGAAACAGAGTCAAGAAGACAGGCAGGGAGAGAAACAGACACAGAAACAGAAAAAAGAAAAAAGTGATACCTGGCAGATTTTCAAAGTTTGTCAATTCAGATGAAGAGTAGATGAGATATTCTTTTCATTTTTCCATGCCTTTAAAATTCTGTGAGAAAAAAAAAACATCCAGTGTCTGAATCCTACACTAATCTAGGTAAATCAGAATCTCTGGGGATGTCCCTGGATGTCATCAGTATTCTTAAAAATCCTTCCAGGTGATGCTGATAAACAGTGAAGACTGAGACCCACCACAGCAGGCTTGCCCAACTCTCCAGCCTTATTTTTTTTTTAACGCTGTTTCTCACACTCATTGCACTAAAGCCTCACTGCTTTCTGCTTGCAACATCAAAACTCATTCCCATCCCAGGGCCTTTGCACCTGCTGTGCTTGCTCCCCAGAATGGTCTTTCTTTTGCCTTCAGGGAGTTGGCTGCTTCTTGTTACCATGGGCTTGGCTTACAGTGGTTCTCATGCCTGTTCACCTTCCAGGCCAGATAAGAGCACCCTCCTTCAGGCTTTCTGAAGCATTCTGTTTTTACCACCCTTTGTCCTTGATCATCTTGGTATTACCCTGTTTGGATTTGCAACCTGAAAATACCTGTGTCTGTGTGGTTGTATTCCCTACAGCATCTCTAAGCGCTTCCTCCCAGATGAAAGCTCCCTGCATGCATGTTGCTCAGTCACTTCAGTCGTGTCTGACTCTTCGCGACCGTATGGACTGTAATCTGTCAGGCTCCTCAGTCCATAAGGTTCTACAGGCAAGAATACTAGTGGGTTGCCATGCCCTCCTCCAGGGAATCTTCCCGACCCAGGGATGAAACCTGTGTCTTCTGCATCTTCTGCAGGTGGGGTCTTTACTGCCGAGTCACTGGGAAAGCCCAGATCTAAGACATACTTAATTCATGAACATAGTAGTGAGCTGGTAAGAGTCTGGGTCAAGGGTGGTCTTGTGACTTCCTGGAAGCTTTCATGGTTCCATAACGATGTCTTTAGTGTTTGCAAACAAGGGAGGGAGCAGACTGGTAATGAATTTAGTGAATTTTTAGATTCTCTTATCATTTGATTGTTAATGACAGCCATAGTTGCTCAAGAAGGGACTTGTATGGAGGAACCAGAGCTTAACCTTAGATTCTGGCTTTCCAGTTGGACCACACTCAAGCAACTAGACTCTTTTAGGAAAAAATAATCTCAACTCTTCTTTGACCAAAGATAGTGGCAATAAATATCGTTCCTGTTTGTTCAGAGTAAAGGACATGGTCCCCCTTCTTGGCACGTAAAGTATTTGATTGGATTTCTTCTTCAGTTCCTCCACTGCACTTAAAAAGTGCAATTAACCCTGTGAGGCAAGGCCATTAAGAAGTAGTCTTAAGTCGAGACCCAAAGAATTCATTAAGAAATTATATTTTTCAATCTGGAGATAGGAGAGACTAAAAGGAAGAAATTTAAACATTACACAGAGGCGTGAAGGCCATTATATTAGGCTCTCTCACCCTTGAGGTTAATTGAAACCACTGAAAGCATTCTCCAAAAAAGAATGGAAAGTTACCCATGTCTGCCACAGACTCATAAAAAATTCTGAAATACAGGCACCTGGCATTGCCGCCGCTTGTCCTTAGTTCTTGAACTGTCTCCAGAAATGCAGGCAGCACGACTGTTGCTATGGAAATCAATGTCTTTGTGTGTGTGTGTGTGCATAAGAAAAGTTAAAGAAAACGTTACTTAAAAAACACCTACAACTTTTTTCTTTGCCTCCAGATTGCCATAATTTGTGCCAGCTAATTTAAACAGTTCAGGGGTGAGCACATTCCTGTGGAATTGAACAAAGGAAACGGATTAGAAGAGAGAGGTGCAATTTACAAGGTTCAAGTGGCCTCTTTTCCCCTCTCCTTCCTCTCCTAAGATTTTGTTCTCCTTGCTCCTGCCTTTCTTTCTGCCATTTCAGTGCATGTGTTCAGAGCTCTGGGTACACAGGAAACAGAGTCACCCCTGGGTGATATGACAGTCACTGATATTTAAGTGTGGATGCCTTGGCCCCAGGGCACTCCAAATCCACAGAGGGGCCAGGAGCTTGGTGGAGCTGGAATCCTCTCAGAGAGCTGGCTTCTCTTCTCTGGGTCTTGGGTCTGTCCCTCCTGTAACTGGCGGACATCCCTGTGGCTGCCACTGAGAAACACTTCCACGCTGGCGTACGGAGGGCTTGCTCTGAGTGCCTGGCAGCCACGAAATCTCTAGAGAGCATGTCTCTGTCAGGATTCTGGCACTCGCTGCAAACTCTGTGTGGAATAAGAATGAACTCCCTATAATGGAGTAAGCAGCGATTAAAAACCACCCCCTGGGGATGTTACACTGGCTTCTAGAATGTTCTGTCTCCAAGCACAGCCAAGCCCCTGTGTGTAGAACATGAAAGAGGAGACCACAAAACACTAAAGAACCACAGTAATGGAGTCATAATGAATGTGAGATTATTAATCTCTGTCATCTTCAAAGCCGTGACAACTTTATAATACTGCATTTTCTTTCCCCTAATGCTATGAAAGGTAAAACGCAAAGAAACACTGCATGGAAAGGTTGGTGAAATGACCCAATATATAACTTTGGTCAAAATTATTTGGCCTTTCAGATATGTTAAGGTAACTCTGCTTTCAGCAGTTGAATGCATGATGCTACCCATTGGCTGGGTGAAATTGTCACTCATTTTTTATGTTTTTAAAAAGCAAAAGGTTTTTAAAAAAATTGTAATTTTATATTGGAGGCTAGCCAATTAACAATGCTTTGATCGCTTCAGGTAGACAGCAAAATGACTCAGCCATACATATGCATGTATCCATTCTCCCCCACGCTCCCCTCCCTTCCAGTCTTCCACATAACATTGAGCAGAGTTCCTTCTGCTTTACAGTGGGTCCTTGTTGGTTAGCCATTTAAAATATAGCAGTGTGTACGTGTCCATCCCAAACTCCCTATCTCTTCCCTCCATTCTTAACCCCTGGCAATCGTTTTATTTTTTGAAGATTTTTTTGATGTGGACTGTTTTTAAAGTCTTTATTGAACTTGTTGTATTACTGTTTCTGTTTTATGCTTTGGTTTTTTTTTTTTTTGGCCTCAAGGTATGTGGGATCTTAGCTCCCCAACCAAGGACTGAACCTGCACCCCCTGCACTGGAAGGTAAAGTCTTAACCAGTGAACTATCAGGGAAGTCACTTATCACTCATTTTAAAGACATCAGACTCACAGGGCAAGGAAAGATGGGGTTGACCTCCCTTAGTCCTTTCTGCTTACTGAACTGAAGTTTCAGAACAGTGAAGTTCTGGATCCTGGGCCATCAGGGATGCAGCAGGCTTGCCAGTCTTTGGGGTAAGTGAGCAGCACACGAACCGTGGTTCTCCGCAGGGTGGAGACACAGAGTGTTGTACACCCCACCCGCAAGGGGTGAACACCTGTCTTCGGCCAGCTCCTGACCCTGAAGACCACACATCTAGGGAGACCAGACTTCCCAGATCATAAAACGCTTATTGTTCCATTTCCCCAGAGGCGTCTTCATTGCTTCATCACATGCTCTTGATCAACTGTATAGCAAACATCTATTGCCTGGATACAGTTGTCACCAGGAAAGAAAACAGCACAGATTAGCCTGTTAGGTAGATAAGCTCTGTGGACGTCTGTCTACCTTCAGTTCAGTTCAGTAACTCAGTCGTGTCCGACTCTTTGCAGCTCCATGAACCGCAGCACGCCAGGCCTCCCTGTCCATCAACAACTCCTGGAGTCCACCCAAACCCATGTCCATCAGGTTTGTGTTGCCATCCAACCATCTCATCCTCTGTCGTCCCCTTCTCCTCCTGCCCTCAATCTTTCCCAGCATCACGATCTTTTTCAAATGAGTCAGCTCTTCGCATCAAGTGGCCAAAGTATTGGAGTTTCAGCTGCAACATCAGTCCTTCCAATGAATACGCAGGACTGATCTCCTTTAGGATGAACTGGTTGGATCTCCTTGCAGTCCAAGGGAACTCTCAAGAGTCTTCTCCAACACCACAGTTCAGAAGCATCAATTCTTCGGCGCTCAGCTTTCTTTATAGTCCAACTCTCACGTCCATACAGAAGCTGTGTTCTACCTGGTTGCTTTGCATCCCACTATTACGTTAGGTCCAGTGCCTGTGCTACACAGGGACTGGGGGAATTCGGGGACCCCCAGCTGAGATCAGTACTCACTTAAAACATGATGGAGTAAGAAAGTAGCCTTTTTAAAGTGGAAAATCCCGATAGTACCTTCATGTTTGCCTCTGGGGGCTGATTGTACTACTGTTTTCTAAAAATGCTTCCATAGCTGCAAATATAAATGAATAAAGAACATGTAGGATGCGAAAGTCCAAGGTATAAGAGAGTATATGGCTTTTTTCTTTTTCTCTTTTTTTTTGACTGCACTGTGTGGCATGTGGGATCTTACTTCCCTGACAAGGGATCATACCTGTGCTCCCTATGGTGAAAGCGTGGAAGTCTTAAGCACTAAATCACCACAGAAGTGTCTTTTTAAAGTTTTTATTTATTATTAATTTATTTTAGTATATGGCTTTTTTCCACCTTCAGTTCCTCAAAGTTGCTCTTGAACCAGGACTGCATACATTGGATAGGAGATAATTCCATCAAAGGAATCCAGTACCAACAGGAATGGGAAAGCAAATGGTTATGAAAGAAGGGACCAGATGGCTGGATCAGTATGTAAGGGATACATGCAGAGGTTTACAGATATACATTTGATAACAAGCTTTCTAGAAAGGGGGAAAGAGAGGGCTCCTATTTATCGTATTGGCCTATTTCTGTGGTGTGAATACTCTGACCATTCACATTCCTACATGGCTAACAAAGTTCCTGAAAATTTGATACATGGACCTCAAGAGCCAGGATGTGCCAGCTTCAGAACACACCTGAGTGCATCTCATTATTTTAGTTGCTTTTTAGAACACACACTAATATAACCCCCAAATCAAGTATCTACATATACTCAACTTCTGAAACACTTGGCCTGCTAAGCATTAGAGCAGGGACATTTTCAACTTTTTTAAGTTGTTACTGATTAAAATGGATAGCAAGTCTTTTTTGAAACATTGGGGAGAAGACAACAAAGTTTTCAGCTGATAATAACTTACCAAGACCTTATGTGTGCCAGGCCCCAGTCTAAATACTGTGCATGGATTGTGCTTTCTTAATAAGTTCTCATAAAGGCCCTAGGAAGTAGGCATCATCATCATCATCATCATCAACTTGATGTTAGAAAAGAGGAAACTGAAGCACTGGAAGTTAAGTTACTGTTCCAAAGTCACAGAGCAAGTAACTAGTGGAGGTGGGATTTGAACCCCAGTGATATAGCTACTGAACTGTATCAGTAGCTAAAAGGTATAATGTAGCTTTTCCTATAATAAGCCACTCCAGAAAATAGAGGTTTGGAACAAGAGCTGTTGCTTTATCTCATGATTCTTTGGATCTGTAATCTGTGCTGTGCTCAGCTGGGTGGTTCTTCTGCTCTTGGCTGGACTCACCCATGCATCTGAGATCAACTGCCAGGCAGTCCTGTGGTTCTGCTTCTGCAGGTTAGCTGTTGACTGGGATAATGGGGGCCTCGAGCCAGATATGTTTCATCATCTTGTTCATGGTGTGGTCCCAGGGCTCCAAGTAAAAGCAAGGTCTCAACTTGAAATCAATCCAGGATGGCTTTTGCCACCTTCTTTTGGGCAGAAGAAATCACAAGGCCACCCTGTGTTCAAGGAATTGGGAAAGGAACTTCACTTATTTTTTTAATTAAAAAATGTTTAATTTTTATACCGTTTTTAAAGGTTATTGTCCATTTACAGTTATTATAAAAGATGGTGATATTCCTCATGCCGTACAACACGTCCTTGAGTCTATTTTACGTGCTACGGTTTGTACCTCCTAGTGTCCCACCCCTATATTACCTCTCCCTCCAACTGGCAGCCACTACTTGGTACTCTCTGTCTGTGAGTCTGCTTCTTTTTTGTTATATTCACTAGTTCGTTGTATTTTTTTAGACTACACAAGTAGGTGATGCCATACAGTATTTGTCTGTCTCTGTCTGACTTATTTCACTTAGCATACTGCATCCATGTTGCTACAAATGACATTATTTCATTCTTGTTCATGGGTGAGTAGTATTTCATTGTATGTGTGAAATATCTGTTAATGAAGAACCTCACCTCTTAATGGGGGCTTCCCTGATAGCTCAGCTGGTAAAGAATCTGCCTGCAATGCAGGAGACCCCAGTTCAATTCCTGGGTCAAGAAGATCCACTGGAGAGGGGATAGGCTACCCACTCCAGTATTCTTGGGCTTCCCTTGTATCCCAACTGGTAAAGAATCCACTTGCAATGTGGGAGACCTGGGTTCCATCTCTGGGTTGGGAAGATCCCCTGGAGGAGGGAAAGGCTACCCACTCCAGTATTCTGGCCTGGAGAATTCCATGGACTGTATAGTCCATGGGGTCACAAAGAGTCAGACACAACTGAGTGACTTTCACACTCTCACCTCTTAATAAGAGAACTTTGGAGTCACATTACAAAAGATCTCGTTATGGGGAAGGAAAGAATTATGACCATTTTCACAATCTATCACAAGGAATAGCCTGAACAAGAAGTTATATTCTCTTTTATTTATTAACCAATTCATAAAAACATAACTTAGTACATGGCTTAAGATTTCATGGCTTAAAGAAGTGTTTTCTCAGGCCTTCATAGCATTTTAAAACTGTGAAATTTTATGTAAGAACCTGGTGTTTTGTTTTCTTTTAAAAATCAGGAGATCTGAAAATTGAGCCCGTGTTTTTTTTTTTCTATCCAGTAGTTAGGAGTCAGCTCATGGTGGCTTTGGTGGGGGCGGGGAGGCTTTTGTTTCCTACTCCATCACAGCCCCCACCACTTCCTCTAAGACCTCCCAGTCAAGCCTTCCTCACTGCAATTACTTTCCTGACCCCTGGAGGCATTTTCGTTTAAGATCCTGCTTTAGCATTTCAGGAGCTGTTGTGGGCTTCCACCTTTCATCAAGTTAATTTGTTTTAACCTACTCCACTGCTAGAAATAAACTGACCAGATAGCTTCTTATTAGTCTGTGCTTTGGGTCTGTTTCCAGTTTATTAAGATGACTTCTCCATTTGGACCAAAGCCAGGATGAGACCTCATTCTTGTTTGATGTTATCACCATTCCATTATGGAGGAAGTAATAATAGTTTTTCAATATGTCATGTGTGAAGACACAGTCTTATGAAAGCTTGGCTAGATATGTACTACAGTGTCCCCTATCTGAGTACAAGATAATAATGCTGTCTATAATCCCAAGACCTCAAAAATAGCCGTGATTTTATGGCAGGTGTCTTTTTAAACTGCAGGGAGTAAAGTGAATCAGACTGCTGCTTCCTGGTAAAGTGACTGGAAGTTTCCACGTGGAAATCCTTAGGGAAGAGATGAAGGTATATTTGACACACAGAAGCAGAAATGAGGCAACTTCCTAGAAAATGGAATCAAGTTCAGTATTCCGTAGGTTCTAGAATCTTCCAGGGAAATATCCACAATGCCTATGAAGACTTGGGGATCCCAGCCTGTGTGTGGAGGGATGTGGACCCTGCGTTTCACAAGCAAATGGCTACACATAGCTTCAGGTTATGAAGCAAATGTTCTGTGCTCTCTGGAGGAGAACGTCACAGGACGATGGCAATGGTCTAAGTCAGCAGGTGCTGTGCGGTATAGCAGCCTCTTGGCATGCTTCCTTATGGAGCCCCTGAAAGGCGACTGGTGAGATGGTGACACGGCATTTTGGATTGTATTTCGTTTTAATTCATTTTGACTTAAACAACCGCATGTGGCTAGTGGCTACCATATGGAAGAGCACAGAGACCTCAGAAGCCTCATCTTTTTTCTTCCGTTCTAGTAAAGTGATTTTATGCACATATATAGTCTTTCTCACTTTTTTTCCCATTGTGGTTATCCCATGATACTGAATATAGTTCTCTGTGTTATACAACAGGGCCTTGTTCATTTGTTTTATATGTGATAGTCTCTGTCTGCTAATCTCAAACTCTCAGTCCGTCCTCCTCCCAGCATAGGCAGCCCCAGTTCTGTTCTCCGTGTCTGTGAGTCTGTTTGTGTTTCATAGATAAATTCATCTGTGTCATGTATTAGAGTCCACATATAAGTCGTATCGTACGGTATTTGTCTTTCTGTCTCTGACTTATTTCACTTAGCGTGATAGTCTCTAGTTCTATCCATGTTGTTGCAAATGGCATTATTTCATTCATCTTTATGGCTCTCTAATATTCCATTGAATATATATACCACATCTTTTTTATCCATTCATCTATTGATGGGCACTTTGGTTGCTTCTGTGTCTTGGTATTGTTAATAGTGATTCAGTGAACATTGGGGGTGCATGTATCTTTTTGAATTAGAGTTTTGTTCAAATACGGGCCCAGGAGTGAGACTGCTGGATCCTATGATAATTTTATTTTTAGGTGTTTGAGGAACCTCCATACAGTTTTCCATAGTAACTGCACCAACTTACATTCCCAACGACAGTGTAGGAGGGTTCCCTTTCTCCACATCCTCTCCAGCGTTTGTTATTTGTAGAAATTTTAATGATGGCCGTTCAGGTTGGTGTGAGGTGGTACCCCGTTGCAGTTTTGATGTGCATTTCTCCAATCACTAGCAACACTGAGCATCTTTTCATGTGCTTATTGGCCATCTGTATGTCTAGGAGATGCTGATCTTAAACCCTGACTCTAGGTGTTCCATGTCTGGAATGAATAACAGTGTGAACCTAACTCCTTTTTTAGCTGAAGGCCCACAAAAGATGAGGCTTTGAGATCAGGCTTTTTCTCCCTCTCTACTGCCCAGCCCCTCAGCAGATAGGGTCCTCTATCAATGACTGTTTCATGAAGATTAAAGGCCAATGAAATGCCCAACAACTCTCTCCAAAAGTATGGTAAGCACACCACTGGCAATATACCAAATTTTAATTACTTCTTGCTCGTGCTTCTTTCGTTTTACTAATTAAATTTGTTTCAGCATGTATAATGAGAGGATAATTAGTTGATCAAACTATTGATGTCAAAAATAAGAGTTGAGGCTCAATATCTAAGAAAAAAAAATTCAGTGGGATTGAATTCGTTTACAGCAAAATATTATGTAAACAATGAGGTAGTTTGTCCTCAGACAGGACACACATTGCAAAGTCAGTAAAGAAAGAAGTGAAATTCAAGAAATGCTGATGGAGATCCTGGCACTTTTTGTGCTCTGATAATTGTAATTTTTTTTCTTCTTTTTTTTCAACAGATGCACATGTCTTAAAACATAAAATCTTGTCCTTCAAACCTTTGTGCAGCTGAGTGAACTACTTTTTATTTTTTCTTGTTTCATTTGGCTTCTCTTGTTTTTATTTGGAAGTAAGCCGAAAGCATGAATATTCATGATGCTGTTAAACAAGATTTTTATTGAAAACAAAAATGGATCCGAAGTTTTTCATTTGTGCTTCTCCAGTCAGAGAGTGAAAGCCCCATTGAAAGATCAGTATCAGAGATTTTGATTATTTGCTGTTTTCTTTTGCAAAGAATATAGATTTGAGGCTACTGAGGGGTTACCCCATTCTGCAAAAGAAAAATTTAAGCATTATACTTATATAGTTCTATTTTCTATCCTTGAACAGCAGCAGAAGAAAGAAGATAGTTAATGAAAAGAGGGGAAGTATTTATTTTCTGATTATCCTAAGTAAGAGAAGGAAAATGCTAAAAAGCTAAAAAGGTGCCTTTGATTTCTCCCAGGCCGTTTGCTTTCTAATACCTAGAAAATTGATCCTCTTCATCCTTTTTAATTTGTGTGTGTCTCCACCCACTACCCTCTACAGGAAAGAGGGCTGCATATTTTGTGAGGCTGATTAATCAATGTATTATTCTTTCTCCCTCTTTCCAGCAGTTCAGGGCTACCCATTTTTCATCAGACCTATTGTTACTTGGCAGAAAATAAATACACCATCAAAAATGTATTGCCGTACCAACTAAAAGATGAAGGAGAGTGAACATTTCACTTTGGGTTTGTGCAAACAGTATTGATTTATGCAAAAGAAATTCCCAGGAGAGTCTTTATAATCACACAAATTTATTCCTGATTGGTGGGGTGAGCGGGAAACTTTGAGCTGTAAATCATTAATTTATTCATTTATTCCTTGAGTTAATAAATATTTATGAAGCACCTACTAAGCGCAATCCCTGAGTACAAAGCAGACTAGACCAAAAAGGGTTCTAATGGAGCTTACATTTTGTGGGTTGGCAGGTAATTATCAGATAGTAAAATAGAGTAACTTAAAATACAGTGAAAAATGCACCGACAAAAATGAAACAAAAAGTAAGCTTTCTTAAGTAAGCGCTAACAAGTTTTAGATCCAGAAATGATTTGAAAAAGAAGGAGAAGACAAAAGAACAGAAGAACAAGCAATTTTCACAAGTGTACTTGAGGCAGTATTCCCAAGCGTGGTTTGTGCATGGCTGTAGTCCATGGGTTATTATCTTTAAATGGTGATAATTGCATATTTAGTGTCAGGGTAACCTTCCGTTTGTATCAAGAGATGCAAGTTCTCCATTCCTCATAGTATAAAAAGTTTCATTTCCTAATGCATTTATAAGTCGAAAAGGTAAATAGTTGTAAGAAAATATTAAATAAATTATAAAAGGTTTAGTGTGTGCATATGAGAGCATTTGTGTTGGGACAGCCTGTCCCAGTGATCTGAACGGGAACTTGTTTTTCTGTCCAAAAACAAAACAAAAACTGGAGAAAAAAAATACAGTAAGCCCCCTACGTAAGAACCTTCAAGTTGTGAACCTTCAAAGATGCAAATGTGCATTCCCTCAGTGTCAGGTGTGAGTGAAACTGCAGCTTGCCCTCCATCTCCTGTTGCTGATGATCCTTCAGCTCTACCATCTCCCGCCTCCTCCCCCTCCTCCAGTCAGTAACTCCAGCCCCTATATGCCAGCTGTTGTACTGCACTGTTGTACTTTCCAAGGTACTGTATGATTCAAAATGGTTTCTTCATTTTTTGTGTCTGTTTGGTTTTTGTGTATTATTTGTGTGAAAATAGTATAAACCTGTTACAGCACAGCACTGTATACCTGATGGTGTTCGTTGAGTACCTAGGCTAACTTTATTGGGCTTAAGCACTGATTTGATTTACGAACTCGCTCTTGAAATGGAACTCATTCATATGTAGGAGACTTACTGTACAAGGCAACCTTGTTGATTCTTCCATCACTGCACTGTGACCAAGAGTCCCTACTAAGGTGGCTTACCTGTCTCAATTTTCAATCACTGCATTGTATCCCACCCCCAAACTTGGTGATTTAAACAATTTTGGCTTGCCCCTGATTCCCTGTGTTGGTCAGACAGGGCTCAGCCAGGATGCTGGCCTCTGCTTCGTGCTGTTACAAGCTGGGTTCCTCATACTTCTATGATGTGGGCTACAGGCTTTAAGATGGCCATACCCATCTTTCTGTCCTCTCAGCTGGGCCTAATCTCTCCTTGTTCTCTTTTTATGTCTAAAGTGTCCCTCCCTCTGTGTGGTCTCTTCAGAGCTTCCAGAGAACAAATGAGAAATTGCTGGGCTCCAAACTGGTCCTTGAGCCTACCCAGAATCAGGGAGAGAGGGCATCTGACTCTTGATGGGAGGAATTTCAAAGCCTCATTACAAAGAAGACGGGACGCAGCCAGATTGGATAGAAATGCACAATAACTGTACGACCGTTTGTCCTCTAGGATTAGAACTGGCCGCAAGGAAGTTAGCAAGCGTGCAAAAAGAAGTGCACGGCTTTGGCTGGTGTGAGTCTGTGTGTGTTTATGTGTGTGTGGGCAGACCTCAAGAGTCAGAGCTGTTCCAGATAAGAAGAAATAAATGGAGAAGTGGCTCTTTGGCCATTTACAGGCAACCAAGAGAAATAGACGGGCATAGCAAGATTCAACATCTTAATACTTAGGCCTGATTTTTTTTAAAAGTGCCGGTAGGGGAGATACTGCTCAGAAAAAGTAGGGGAAAAATGTGTAGAGACCGTGAGTCAGGAAATGGTGAAGGAGAAGCAAAAGACTAAATGAAAAAACATTTGGCTTTGGGGTCTTTTTCATTTGAAAGAACGATTTATTTGTCTCAGCCTCTGCATATTTTTTCCCATCTAGATCAGCAAGGAAGTAGACCAGATAACTGAATTTTACTTGTGAATTCTTTGGGAAAGTATATAAGAAGCTCTTAAGTACATTTGCACATAGAATAATAATAGAAATAATGATCATTTATCAAGGCTTTGTTACATGCCAGACACTATGTTAATACTTTGTACAAATTGACTCATGGGAGGGTAGTTAATACATCGAATTTTTCAGAGTTGTAGAAGTTACTGCTGCTTGCATGCTAAGTCACTTCAGTCCCAGATATACCAAAACTGATTCCTGATTTGGCTCAGGATCTTATACGCACCCTTCTTACTTACCCATCCCCATGCCTCAAGGAATGTCAGTCCCTCCTCAAGCTCCAGAAGTTAATATGATTGGTTTTCTGGTTACTAGTATTATATAAAAATCACCCTGTCACTTAAAACAACCATTTTATTTGGCTCATGGTTTTGTGGAACAGAGTTTGTCTGGGCATGTTTCCCTTGGGGTCTGTCATGAGGTTGTAGAGATATCCATTGGGGCTGAAATGGTGTAAGAGCTCTACAGGCATCCAAGGTGGTGCACTGAAATGGCCAGGTGTTGGCCCTTGTTTGGTGCTTCCCAGGTAGCCCAGTTGGTAAAGAATCCGCCTGCAATGCAGGAGACCCCGGTTCGATTCCTGGGTTGGGAAGATCTGCTGGAGAAGGGATAGGCTACCCACTCCAATATTCTTGGGCTTCCCTTGTGGCTCAGCTGGTGAAGAATCTGCCTGCAATGTGGGAGACCTGGGTTCAATCCCTGGGTTGGGAAGATCACCTGAAGAAGGGAAAGGCTACCCACTCCAGTATCTGGCCTGGAGAATTCCATGGACTATATAGTCCATGGGGTCGCAGAGTCAGACATGAGTGAGCGACTTTCACTTCACTTCACTCAATGCAGGAAATGCAGGTTTGATCCCTAGATTGGAAAGATCCCCTGGAGCAGGGAATGGCAACCCACTCTGGTATTCTTGTCTGGGAAATCTCATAGACAGAGGAGCCTGGTGGGCTACAGTTCATTAGGTCACTAAGACACACCTGAGCAACTAAAACAACAACAGTAACATTCTCCCTATCTCATCTCTTGGCCCTTGTCTGACCATCCTCTGGGAGCGGACAGATTGCTCCAGTATGGTAGCCTCAGGATAGTCAGATTCCTGCTGGGAAGCTGGCTTCCCTCAGAGGAAGCATTCTAAGACACTTAGCCTTGGAATTCACATGCATGCTTTCTACCATTGACTCAGAGGTTAAAGCGTCTGCCTGCAATGCGGGAGACTGGGGTTCGATCCCTGGGTCAGGAAGATCCCCTGGAGAAGGAAATGGCAACCCACTCCAGTATTCTTGCCTGGAGAATCCCATGGAGGGAGGAGCCTGGTCTGCTACAGTCCTTGGGGTTGCAAAGGGTCGGACACGACTGAGCGACTTCACTTTCTTTCTTTTCTTTCTTTGCTACCATTCTCTACTGGTTGAAGCTATTACAAGCACACCTAGATTCATGGGAAGTGACAGAGACCCCTGCCTCTCTTTTAAAATTTTGTTACTGTTTTTCCAGATAGTGATTCTCAGAGCATGTCTTTTATTTATTTATTTTTTTGTCACACCTTGAGGCATGTGGCATATCGGTTCCCCAACCAGGGATGGAACCCATGCCCTCTGCAATGGAAGCACAGAGTCTTAACCACTGCACCTCCAGGGAAGTCCCCTCCCCCCGACTGCCACCCGGCCGCCTCTTTTTGAAGGGGATGTCAAATAATTTGCAGCCATAATGTAAACTCTGACAGCTGGTCTAAGAGGGATCCATCCCTTTCACCACAAAGTGATTCAGGAATAGATACAAGTCCCCATTTGTGCCCCTTGAGAGAAAGCTCCCCTCTTTCTCTGGGCATCATTGTGTCTTATGTGACACTTAGAATTCAACAACTGTCTGTGTTCTAGCTTGAGGATGGTGTATGGGGTGTGGCAGAGAGGAGAGAAGAAAGGGAAGCAGAGCCCTTGGTGATTGGCTGAGCCTTTAGGGCAACTCTGAAGCCATTGAGCTACCCACCCTTGGAGGCGATACATTTCTTTATCAGTTATGCCAGTTTGAGTTGGGTCCATCACTCTCACCTTGGCAAATAGATCTAAATCTGTAACTCTTCTGACTTCAGTGAATGAGAGAAAATGGCCAACCGATGCTTACAGGGTGCATTGCAGATCTCAGTGGGCTTCCAGATATTGGCCTGTCACCCTACTTCCATCAAACTGGTAGATTTAGTGTAAGGGGAAAGTTGCTATTTGAAAGTAACATTTTCTTGCCCTCATTGTCTTCCTTTCATTCTGAGTGTTTTCTAGTTCTTTCTTTTTCCTCCTTTTTCCTTACCTCTGAATCCATTTTTGTTCATCTTCCCATCTCCCCTTTCCTTGGCTTCGCTTTGATGTTTTAAAATGCCTACAGGTCCTTTGCCTACTTATGACTTTCTTTGTAGGAAATCTGGAGCTCTTAAGATATAAAAACATTATAGATATGTGCAATCATAGTGTTTCAAGCATTTCCTCCCAGGGTTAAATGATATTTCTGAGAATGATCCATTTATTGCTGAGCAGAAGATTAAAATTGGGTCAAGGTGATTAAAAGAAAACTGTTTTCTATTTTAAACATGTTACTAAACGAATATGAAATGGAACCCCACGGAATCCTTCCATCTTCCACCTTCTGACATTTGTAGAATTCATTTTAAAAAGGAAATGATTCATCTGCTCTACATTCCATCTGAGCCAAATATGTAAATAAATGTGTCGAGTCCTCCACATTTATCAGCAAGGCAGCGGGTGGTGCTATGTCCAGTAGACCCGAGATGATTGCTCCTCACTGGGTCTTGGTATTTAATGAGTTGCCCATACTTGAAAGACAGGTGCTTAATCATAGCATCTGTATCCATAGATCTTCTTCATAATCCAGGAGATACCTGGGTTGGGCATTACCCTCCCCAGGTAAAGTACTTCATCTGTCAGTGGAGGTAACTAGGATTGCTAACCGTTCTAGGATTAGTGTGAGTGGTCAGAGGGAACATGGGAGAAGCAAGCATTGGGAGGACGATGCTGCCCCCAGTAGCCGCCCCAAACTGGGCTTCATCCCCAAATACTGATTAACACGACCCCGTTGGGTCCTACATTGTTGTCTCATGCCTTGTGACCATGCCCATCTGTTCCAGGATTTAGACAGTTGCTGAAGTCCCTGAGGGTCTTTCTCTTTTATTGGGAGGTTCACTTGAATCATGTACTCACATCCCAAGAAAAGTGATATCTGAGCTCTTAGAGAAGCCTGATGAAAAGCAATCTCCTATTTGTGAAGGCACCCACACATCACCCATCATTGTTCTTGTCCTTGACCAAAAGCTCCCAGAGGATGGGAGCTGAGTCTCATCCATTATGGCCTTCCTAGCATAGGGGAAGAACCAGGGGGACATCCATCAAAAATTCATCCATGAAGAAAATTCCCTTCCATTGAAGTTTAAATGCAAATGAAACAGTCCTACAACCTTCAGGACACTTCATTTGATGTAAAAGTGACTTAATCTTGGAGCCGGTGGGGTCAAACCCCTCTGCTCCTGCTGCTGCTGCTAAGTCGCTTCAGTCGTGTCCGACTCTATGCAACCCCATAGACAGCAGCCCACCAGGCTCCCCCGTCCCTGGGATTCTCCAGGCAAGAACACTGGAGTGGATTGCCATTTCCTTCTCCAATGCATGAAAGTGAAAAGTGAAAGTGAAGTCGCTCAGTCATGTCCGACTCTTAGCGACCCTGTGGACTTCGGCCTACCAGGCTCCTCCCCCCATGGGATTTTCCAGGCAAGAGTACTGTAGTGGGGTGCCATTGACTACAGCCTGAGGGTCGCATCCTGTCTGCCACCTATTTTTGTATAGTCCAGCAACTGAAAATGGTTTGTACCTTATTTTCTTAATATTATGCTCTGAGTTTACTTTTTTCAAATATTTTATTTATTTATTTGGCTGCACAGGGTCTTTGTTGCGGCATGTGGGATCTTTAGTTGTGGCACACAAACTCTTAGTTGAGACATGGGATCTAATTCCCTGACCAGGGATCAAATCCAGGGCCCCCTGCATTGAGAGTATGGAGTCTTAGCTACTGGACCATCAGGGAAGTCCCTGTTCATTTTTTAATGACTGGGGAAAAAAATATCCAAGGAAGAATAATGGTTCACAATGCCTGAAAATTGTATGGAAATTCCTATTCTTCAATCACATAAATGAACTTTTATTGGAGTATGGTCATTCCCCTTCCTTTCTGCATCACCTGTGGCTTCTTCTGTGTTATAGTGATGGAAGGGAAGATCTCACATCAGGCTCTCATTTTTTTTCACTGCTGCTCGGGGCACTGCTAACTGCAGTGAGGCACTTCTAACTTAACAGCATCAAGAAAAATCTGGTAGACATTTGCTTCCTCTCTTACTATAGGAGTCCAGATATAATACACTTGATTATGCCTCTCAACATGCAAGGGCTAAAATATTTCCCCTCTGGCTCTTTCCAGAAAAAGTGTACCAAGCCCTTCACTTGGGAGCACATGTGGAGGCTGATCTTAGACGTCATACCTACGCTAACAGCATCTCAGTAAGATTAGCAAATGGTTGAAGCGAGCAAGGAGAGGAAAGACCTTTCTGGTTTGCCCTTATGGGAAAATTGACCGAGGTATCAGGCATTATTTCTCTTACTCTTTCCTTCTTCAATGTGCAGTTTCAACCCCAAACAGGGTAATGAAACCAACAAAAGGCAGATACATTCAAAAACAGGCTTGTACTCAAACAGATGTTTTACCGTATCCTGGTTTATGGCACGTGCCTAAGTAATGATGTCCCCTGCTCTTTGCTAGGTCCTCAGAACAGATTGACCCAAGTAGAAAAGGGGGCTCCAGTCTTCCTCAAGAAGGGGACCAATTCTGTTCCCTTTTGAAATTGGCATCCAGACAGAGAGCAAGTGGGGTGACTTGCCTCCCTGCATGGCAGACTACGGAGAGCAGAGTAGGGATGATGTGAGCTGGCTGCCTTCTTCCTTGGACCCACTGAACCAATGAATGTAACTGGGAAAGATGAAAACTTGGGGCCATAAAACTGGATTTTTAAAAACAGGAGTTCCTTGTGGTATTTCCCCTTCCCTCTCCCTCTTTTACAGTAACTGCAGAATGTCAGGAAAAATTTGAGTTTTTGGTACTCCAAGTAAGTCTGAGATAAGATGAGGCTTAAGTGTGATTATGGCTGGAAGCAAAGCATTGCTTGGTAAATAAATCATGTCTGTCACATCCAATTAAGAGGGCCTGCAGTGACTAGACCCTTGTCTGTATTCAGTGTCACTCCAGACCCAGACTCTCTCCCTGCATGGAGGTGGCTAATTTCAGAAACAATAGACGTGGAAACATGGTTCAGCCACCTCGGATTGGGTTTGGGGTGGGAATATGTGCATTTTACCCAGGAAGGTTGGATTCTGGCCCCTTGAAATGATAAGGAAGCCAATGGGTAGGAAAGATTGGGACAGACTTATTCGTTGGGAGAAATGTGATGTTATGTGAATCTGAACTTGCTGGTGAAACGGACCCAGTTAATTACAGTACGAGGTGGAACAGATTTTCCACCATCAAGTCATTTTAATCAGCAAGGGAGAAATAGAAGATATTGTTCTGTGGCTAATGAGTAAGCATGACCTCCATTTTATTGGTGCTTATAATTGGCAGGTTTGTGTTCTTCCCGCCCTGAGTGCTAAAAGCCAAGGCAACAAAGTCAAGGAGAAAAAGATGAAACAAAGGCAAAATGTGTAGGGACTAGGGAGTGACAGCAGAGACATGCAGGGAATGGGGCAGGTGTCAGGCAAGCCCAACCCACCTGAGCGCATGCTCTGACTGTTTAAGGATGCTTAAGGATGCTTGTCACTGTATCAGCTCAGCATTGCATATGTAAACTGGGTATTTGTAAAACAGAAGTGGTCGAGATGGTACCCTGTCTCTGTGAGCTCATGTTTCTGGTCCAAGATGGCACATTTGTGAGCTTTGATCTGTTTTCAGCTGATGCATGGAATGTGTTGAGAAGGATCCTGAGACCTGAGTGGAGTGAAGAAGCCAAGGGTGCACTCATTGTTGCTATGGGCCATGCACCAAGAAAATGATGGCAGCCTGCAAGCCACGTGTGCTATTTCAGGAACTGTAACTCTCTTCATTTCAGAAATCATTCGAATCTTGACAGAGGCTGAAGACCAAAAGTTTGAGACGCAGTGTAGTCTCTAGATGTGATTGTTTTATTTGCGTGGAAAACATTTCCCCCTTTTGTCCATTTTTTTCAGTTCCTTCCTTCTTTCTTTATGGAGTAAACAGGCATTCTTATGCACTACATGTTTCCTATTTTTCTATTTTATGATGATAATTTGCATACATTAAAAGGCACAGCTCTTAATTCTGTAGTGTGATTACTTATGACAGATGTATACACCTGTGTTCCCCACACCTCTCTCAAAATATAGAACAATTTCATCATGCCAGAAAGCTGCCTCATGGTGCTTCCTGGGCAGTCATCTCCCCCATGTCCTGAAGCAGCCAGTGTTCTGATTTCTACTACCATAGATTAGTGTAACCTGCCCCTTAACTTCATATGAATTGACTTAAAAGTAATATTTTTATCTGGCTTCTTTATCTGAGCATTTTTTGAGATTTATTCATATTGTTGTATGTATCAGTACTCCATTCCTTTTTATTGCTGAGCTGTACTTCATCCTACATACGTACTACAACTGGTTTATCCATTCATCTGGTTGTTTCCAATTTGAGCTATCATGCCTAAATGCTATGAACATTTGTATGCAGGATTTTGTGTGCACATGTGTTTTCATTCATTTTGGAGTGAATTTGCTGGGTTATAGGGTAAGCAGATGTTTCAGTACTTAAGAAACTGCCAAACAATTTTCCAACGTGGGTAGGCCCGTTTTATACTCCTGTCAGCAATATTTAACAAAATATATAACAACATATAAATTTATCTTCTTGAAATAGTTTCTTTCTTTCTCACATAACATCCGGGAATCAGCAGTTTAGGGTTATACAATCACTTCACAGGGCTGGGGAGACCCTGGCTCCTTCTACTGTTTTTCCTGACCATCCTTGGAGTGTTGCCTTCCTTAGAGCAATGGCTCATCACCACACCCTGATTCCAACCAGTGCAAAGGAGGAAAAATGGGAAGAGGTAGGCTTACCCCTTCACTTTAAAGCAGTGATACCCTGGTGATATGTTACAACCAGCTTTCAGATGGAGCACAGTAGGCTCATTTGTTCTTGCCAATTTCCATGGTGTAAATATCTTAATGTTGCCAGTTTCAAGCCACCAACAAAAATGTGGTATTGGGAAGAAACACCCTTCCTGCCATCAGTTCCAGGCCTACTCCATTCCACCCGCTGTTTCAAGAGCACCATCCAGAAGTTGCTCATAATCACTCCTACTCACAGTCCACTGACCAGAACTTTGACAGGTGGCTATACCTGACTGCTAGAGAGGCTAGGAAATGTAGTTTTCAGTCTAAATTTAGTCTGGTGGCCAATGTGCCGAAGGGAAAATTTAGAGTCTTATCTTATGGAAGAAAGAGAAGATAAGTTATATCAGACCCCTGGAAGTCTGTGGTACAAGGGATTTAAAACAGAGGAGTATCCCATGATTGGACTTCCCAGGTAGTACAGTGGTGAACAATCAACCTGCCAGTGCAGGAGACGCAAGAGACATGGGTTCAATCCCTGTGTTGGGAAGATCCCCTGGAGAAGGAAATGGCAACCCACTCTAGTATTCTTGCATAGAAAATTCCATGGACAGGGGAGTCTGGTGGTCTACAGTCCATAGGGTCACAGAGTCAGACATGACTGAACACACACATGCACACATGCATCCTGTGTTTAAAGTTACATTTGGGAAAAGCCCTTCTGGCAGGGTACAGAGGAGGGATGGAATACGCAGGGCTGGAGCAGGGAGACAAAGGAGGAAGGAGCTCATTGCAGTTGGGGTAGAAAGAACAGTCTGGGCTCTCCAGGATTTGGTCATTGGTTGTTAGAAGCTGGTGGTAGAATGTTAGGATTAAAAGGGGTGAGAGGGTATAGGAAGGTTTCCATGTCTCCAGCTTGGATGACAGTGGTGCTGTTGTTTAAATTTAAAAACCAAGTTTTGAGGGGAAGGGGAAGACTTCTCTTGAGGTGCTATTGGCATCTCTAGGTATTATCCAACAAGTATCCAAAAATAGTGTCAGTTGTTCAGTTGTGTCGTACTGTTTGTGACCCCATGGACTCCCTGTTCATGGAATTCCACCAGGCTCCCTGTCCGTGGAATTCTCCAGGCAAGAGTACTGGAGTGGGTAGCCATTTACTTCTCCAGGGGATCTTCCTGACCCAAGGATCGAACCCAGGTCTCTTGCATTGCAGGTTGATTCTTTATCATCTCAGCTACCAGGGAAGCCCTCAAAATATAAGATGTGACCTGTCCATGGAATCCCACCAGGCTCCCTGTCCACGGAATTCTCCAGGCAAGAGTACTGGAGTGGGTAGCCATTCACTTCTCCAGGGGATCTTCCTGACCCAAGGATCGAACCCAGGTCTCTTGCGTTGTAGGTTGATTCTTTATCATCTCAGCTACCAGGGAAGCCCTCAGAAAATAAGATGTGACCTGTCCATGGAATCCCACCAGGCTCCCTGTCCATGGAATTCTCCAGGCAAGAGTACTGGAGTGGGTAGCTATTCACTTCTCCAGGGGATCTTCCTGACCCAAGGATCGAACCCAGGTCTCTTGCATTGTAGGTTGATTCTTTATCATCTGAGCTACCAGGGAAGCCCTCAAAAAATAAGATCTGAAACTCAGAGAGGGCAGATTGAGTATTGATCAGCATCCATATTCATAGTTTCCAAATTTGGATTTTCTCCCATCGATTTCACAGAAGAGATCTGCTTGGGGTATAACAAATAGTCTGGACCTTTTATCTTATGATAACAGAAACTCAAACTGGCTTAAGGGAAAAAGAAAGGAAAATAGTGGTTCATGAAAATTGGACCTCTCTATCCTTGAAAAGTTTAAGGATAGAGCAAGCTTTGGGCATGGCTGGATCAAAGGCCAATAACAGTGTCACTAGGACATGTATTGTCTTTATGTTCAGTTCTCGCCCCTGCTTTCTTCTATGTTGAGTTTGCTTCTTCTATGATGAGCCTCTATTCACAGGGTAACCAGGTAGCTAACAGAAAACTCAAATCTATATCCTTTTAGCATAGCACATCCAGCTGCTCAAACCAAAGTCTTGGGACTGGTTCTTAGTGTGCCAAATTGGATCACGGGACTGTTCCTGAACTGATCGCTGTGAACAGTCTTGGTCTGGCTTAATTGTTGCGCCCACCCTCTGAGCAGGAGGGTGGATCAGTCCCAGCTAACCCACACTGAGTGGTGAGGGCTCCCCTGAAGACATGAAAGACATAACCAAAAGAAGAGAGGATGGACAATGGACAGCCACAGCAGCGGATGTTAGTCAATAAAGCCAGCTCCAAGAAGGAGCTGCTGTTTTTACTCAGCCCATGCTTTGTCAGGGAAATTAATGGACACTCTTGCCGCCTCCCTACCTGATCTCTGCTTAGTTCTTTTCAGTCATTATTAGGTCTTGGGCTTTTGCTACTGGAGTTTTTCACAGTGTAGCAACTCATTAGCTGGTAGGCAGGATAGACCCCTTATCAAAGAGAAAGGGAAACAGCCCAAGGGTAGCCTTTTGCTTCTGATGGCTCAGCCTGCAGTGATTCCTTAATCTGAAAATGGGTAGCTAGGGAGAGGAAGTATCATCATCAGTCATCTTGGACATCTTTGTACTATTTTTTAAGAGAGTTAAGGAAGGCGTGTTTGAAAAAATAACAATAACACAGCGTTATTGATGACCTTGTCAGTGACCCAAATTAAAAAACCATTTATCTTCTCTGTGTAAATTTCACTTTGGAAAGCTTGCTCCTGGCAGCTGTTAATTAGAAGGGGGAAAGGAGGTAATTGACATTCTAAAATCTTTTCCTACATGTCATCTTTTTCTTCATTCAGATGCTGCAGGAAACCAGACAGAAAACATAAGATTGTGCACGGGGAGGAGTATAATTAGCAAAGAGGAGTGGGAGGATCTATGGATCTATGGACAATGGATAAGCAGTCATTGCCCCCACCAAAAGAAATAAAGGAAAAGGTCTAGGGAAAGGATTTGGCCTGAAGACTGTTGACTTGAGACCCCTAAAAAGTGAAACAAAGTTTTCATTACACCTCATTTCAGGGAGCTCCCTGATCACTCCCCAGGACTGCTGTGCACAGTTGTACAGGCTGTGCACTGCTCAAGTAGGATCAGCTGAGGAGATGATGGGTGCTGAAATGCATCCCAGTTATTGCTCAGCAAGCCAGGGCCCCAAGGGTTTGTGTCCATCCAAAGGAAACTTTTTTTCAAAAATTCATTCAAAAGAGATGTGTGTTGCAGTAGACTGACTTCTCGCCTGAAGACCCCAGAAGAAGCCTCACTTTTGCTTTGGTTCACTTTCCAATGCTCATTATAAATTCCATTCTCCAGGAATAGTGTAGTTCCTGGCTTAAGGCCCATTCATAAAAATACATCTAAGTTAAATTCTTCAGTACTATTTGGGTGCTACTTCATTCTATAGCTGAAGAGTTTCTGCTGCCTGTTAATTGTTTCATAAAATGACAGTCACAGCCTGCTTTGGGCATCTGGCTGGTGCTTATGTGTCCAGCAGGGGATGGGAGCTTTCTTCACCCTGCAGTCTAACTTCTTTGGAGCTCTGGGAATAAATACAGGTCCCCCTTTGCATCAATGTGTACAAAAGCAGAATTAAATACAGTAGTCTGTATTAAGAAACAAAAAAAGTATCTGTGATAATGATGTAAGCTTTTTTATTTTTCAACAGAGA
Organism: Budorcas taxicolor; assembly: GCF_023091745.1. Lineage (NCBI taxonomy): Eukaryota > Metazoa > Chordata > Mammalia > Artiodactyla > Bovidae > Budorcas > Budorcas taxicolor. Next base: position 48,795,931 of record NC_068926.1, on the reverse strand, counting down.
TTTCTTGAGCACCTATTATGCTGCTAGATGCTTTGATAGCATGTCTGTGAATAGGAAAGTTCAAGAATTATTTCTCCTCGGAGCTTACATTCCAACAGCAAACCATGTTCAATAAATAAGTAAACAAATGCATACATAAGATAGTTTCAGATACCAAAGAGGGTTTTGAAGACAAGAAAGTCGGATTGTGACTGTGGTTATTTTTGATTGGGTCATCAGGGACCTCCTTCCTGAGTAAATGACATTGGGAGCAGAATAGGAATAGCAGGAAAGATCTGGCTGTGTGAAAATACAAGAGAAGGGTGAGCCAGAGGGCGAGAACAGCCAGTGCAAAGGCCCTGAGATAGGACCAAGGTGGGCCCATTCAAAGGACAGAAGGATAATTGTGGCTGGAGTGTTGAAAGAGGCGAGGAAAGAAAAGGCGGCGGGCGGTGCAGAAGAGTTTGCATTGTGCTCATCATGTGGAGGGAATTCCTAGGCTCCTTGCTCTGTTCCTGCCTTATAAATCCAGCCTTGCATTTGAGGCTTCTGTTTAGGTATTTACGTTTCATCGCAAGTCAGGCAGACAAGCAAAACCCTGGTCCCACCCGCAAACCACCCCATAATGAAAATTCAGCAGTCATACATTCTACCTATGCATTCTCCATCTCAGTGAAAGTACTGCCATCTGCCTGATGCTCAATCTCCAAGCCCACAAGTCATGCTGGATTTCTTCCCCTTTACTGTTCAGCACGTCCTGTTCACTCCACTCCAGAATATATACTGGTTCCAACCCCAGCCCCAGACCTCCTCCATCATCTCTATGCCCAGCCTGCATTATCATCTGCCTGGACAACCTCAAAACAGCATAGCTGCTCCCCAGCATCAATCCTACTCTATAATCTGTTCTCCACATGGCATCCTTGGGGGCTTTTTTACAGTGTAAATTAGAAGATGTCAGTTCATTCTGCTTAATACCCTCCACATTTTTCTCGTCACATTTGGGGTGCCAATTCTGATGGGGGTCCCTCCTTCCATTCCGTAAGAATGCAGCCATGACTTTATATAATATTTTCTATTTGCCCCCATGAATCCACTCCACCCCATGACACCCGGCTGGCAGGGGCTGACTCCTCTTCATCTCGCCTCTCCCCCCCTCTCCCTAGATCATTGCTTGGCATGTGGTAAGAGGTCATAACCATTTGTCAGATGAATTGTCTTCCAGGATCATGCAGAGTCTCAGATGAAGTTACTCACTGGAAGCCACTGAGAATTCTTCTCTAATATAAAGTCCTGGAGCTGGGCAGCACACATTATCATCATAGATAACTCCTTCGGGGGAAATCTAAAAGGTGGGATTGGTGGAGGCAGCCACACATCTGAGGAAGAGAAAAAGACAGCTTCCAACAGGCAATTGAAATGATCCCTAGAGAAATAACTTTGAAATTGGACTTTTTATTTCCTTATTTGAGCATTCATTGTTTTCCCTGGTAGCTCGTATTCCCAGAACTATTTGTAATGTGAGGTATAAAAGCTAAATATTTATATAGAAGCTAAACTTTTACCAATGTGAAAACACAAAAGGACCCAGCCATCCTTCTTCCTGCAAGAGCGACATGGAGAATTACCCATCATTTGTGAATAGACAGTCATAGAAAGGAAGGAGACAAGTGAGTTCACTCTGGGAGCCACGTGGCCTGGGAGGGACCTATCATATAAGCAAAAGTGTATGATGGAGGGAGTCAAAGTGTCAGCTATTGGTTCCTTTAGATGCTGTGAGCATGTTTTGCTTGGCTTAGGTAAAGTTTCCATTTCATTCATTCTGTTGCCAACATTTCAGCTTTTCATTTGAAAACTCACCTTTCTGAAATCTTACAGAAATTCACAGCATTTAGCGATATGGATCATCTAGAACCAAGGGGAGCCTGATTCCCCCTCCACGTCTGAGTTTTCTCACACCTGGACAGCTTCACCTGTTAACGTTATCTGTTCAGGTTGGGGAGCCCTGACCCACTGCTTCATATAGAATGAGACAGATGCTAGAAGTGCTCAGGAGGGGCTGGAGAGGGGCAGAGGGATTGGATGAAGGTGGTGAAAAGGTGATGGCACCCCACTCCAGTACTCTTGCCTGGAAAATCCCATGGACAGAGGAGCCTGGTAGACTGCAGTCCATGGGGTTGCGAAGAGTCGGACACGACTGAGCGACTTCACTTTCACTTTTCACTTTCACTGCATTGGAGAAGGAAATGGCAACCCACTCCAGTGTTCTTGCCTAGAGAATCCCAGGGACAGGGGAGCCTGGTGGGCTGCCGTCTATGAGGTCGCACAGAGTTGGACATGACTGAAGCGACTTAGCAGCAGCAGCAGCCGGTCAAAAGGTACGAATTTCTAGTTATCACATGAATACACACTAGGATTGTAATGTAGAACATGAGTAGTACAATGAACACAGATGTATGTTATATATGAGATTCGTGAAGACAGTGAATCCTGAATTCTCATCACAAGAACAATTTTTTTTCTATTTCTTTTAATGTTGTATCTATATGAGGTGATGGATGGTCACCAAACTTATTGTAGGGAGCATTTTGTGATGTTTGTAAGTCAGATCATGATGCTATACACCTTAAATGTATTTAGTGCTGATGTCTATTATATCTCAGTGTTGTAGTTGCTGTTCAGCCACTAAATCATGTTTGACTGTTTTTGACCCCACGTACTAGAGCCCGCCGGGCTCCTCTATCCATGGGATTGTCCAGGCAAGAATACTAGAGTGAGTTGCCATTTCCTTCTCCAGGAGATCTTCCCAACCCAGGAATGAAACCCACGTCTCCTGCATTGGCAGGCAGATTCTATTCTGCTGAGCTTCCTGGGAAGTCCATCTCTCAGTATTTCTCAGCCATAAAAAGGAACAAAATTCAGTCATTTGTAGAGATGTGGATGGATCTAGAGTCTGCCATACAGAATGAAATGTCAGAAAGAGAAAAACAAATACTGTATATTAACCCATATATGTGGAATCTAGAAAAACGATACAGAGGAACCTATTTGCAGGGCAGGAATAGAGACACAGGCGTAGAGAAGGGACTTGTAGACACAGCGGGGGAAGGAGAGGGTGGGACAAATCGGGAGATTAGAATTGACATCCATACACCACCGTGTGTAAAACAGATAGTGGGAAGCTGCTGTTTAGCACAGGGAGCTCAGCTCGGTGCTCTGTGATGAGGGTTGGGATGGGGGTGCGGGGGAGGGAGGCTCAAGAGGGAGGGGATAGATGTATGCATATAGTTGGTTCACATAGTTGTACAGTAGATACTAACAGAACATTGTAAAGCAAATGTACCCTTATTTTAAAAAAACTGGAAGAAAAAAATAAAAGTGCTGTGGACAGAGGCATCGATTCATCCTGATAAACCAGTAAAGAGTTTAGAGAGCTCTTGAGCTGATGCTCGAATTGTGAGTAGTGTTTCAACATGATAAAGACAGAGGATGGTTTATAGGTAAAAGACAGAGAAAGGGCAGATATTCCAGTGTCTGGATGTGTGAGCAAGGAAGGTAGACTGGTCCTTGGCTTCCCATCTAATTGGGCATTTGCTGCATTTATAATGCAAGTATCAGACACATTGCTAATTTGGAAAGAAAATCCTCCTTAGGAACTGTTTATACCCGCTCTCATCTCATACTCCGAGTGTGTTTGGGTGGCTTCTTCCTTAATCGCTTTGTTTGAGAAATTAGAAAAAGATGCTGTTGGCACACGGGGACAATGGAGAAACAGCAGCTGCCAGAGATTTTCTTCCCTGCACCAGCAGGAAATTCATATTCTTAATAAAAAATGCCAAATTTTCATGTCTTGTAGAGAGTGAACATTATGGAGTTTTTGATGATAACGGCTGTGCCAGCTTGGGCTATTGCTTAAATGATTGAATTAAATTAGTTTATATTTTAATGAGGTGGCTAATCAGAGGCTGATTGTTATGGGGGATTGTGAGCCAATTGAGCTAAGTTTTGTTTTCTTTGCCGTTCTTTCTCGTTTTTGTTGTTATCCCGTGAACTGGAACTAATATGCTCCAAGCTGCCCTCTAAGCCTCTCAGTAGCAGGATTCAGGCTCAAATTTTGGGCTCTGAGGAAGCAGGGGCCTTCCCCACACTGGCCTGGGGCTAATTTGGAAGAGATTCTTGGATGGTTTGCCTGAATGCTTTTCAGGTTTCTGTGAGGAGCCGTGGCGTGTCAGGGAGAGCAGGATCTGAAGCCGAGATTTGAGTTCTAATTTGTGGCCTCTGATGAGCTGCATTAGAGACAAGTCTTCACTCTCTCCAACCCTGTTTCTGCTCCTGTAAAAAGACACCTGCATCTGTCCATCCGTCTGTCCATTCATCCAATAGACATGTGATGTGTGCCCGTCATGTGTTCCTCCCTACCCCCATGAGGCTTACAGTCCAGCGGAAGAGACAGGAGTAGACCCAATGGGCACACTAACACAGTTGCGTGCAAAGGGGCCATATGGCTGTTGTTTGGGTGCGAATGGGAGGGTCTGGCTCTACGAGGAGTCAGCATAGGGCAGGAGAATATATGATGAAGATGCGATGCTAGTTTATGTTCAAGGTTGAGCGTGTGCTAGCGCAGCTGTTCAGGGGAATACTTAGAAAGCAGGGTGAAGGTGTTGCTTGGGCAAAGAGTGGTCCAAACAGAAAGACAAGTCTTGGGTGACAGGGGTGATGGAAAGTTAGGGGTTATGCCTGAAGCCCTGGTGAAGGGGCCCTAGTGAAGCAAGGGCAGGGTGGGGGTCGGGGGCTTGGACCTTCTCCTGAGAACACAAGAAAGCGATAGAATAGGGGACTGATCAGATTTAATTAAAAATTTTTTTTTGTTATTGTAGTAGAGTCAATTGACTCTACTTTGTGTTAATTTCTGCTGTATAGCAAAGTGATTCATATATATATATATATGTATAAACACATATATGTGTATATAGACTTATTTTTCATATTCTTTTCCTTGATGGTTTATCACAGGATATTGAATATAGTTTCCTGTGCATGCACGTGCTATACAGGAGGACGTCATTGTTTATCCGTTCTATATGTAATAGTTTGCATCTGCTAACCCCAAACTCTTTATCCACCCCTCCCCCAGTCTCTCTGACAGCCACAGCAGAGCATCAGTGGGGAGGGCTGAGCAAGCTTGAGATTTCCCAAGTTATCAAGTGTACCACCTATTTTGTTGTTTAGTCACCAAGTCGTGTCCCACTCTTTTGCGACCCCATAGACTGCTAGGCTCCTCTGTCAATGGCTTTCCCAGGCAAGAAGGCTTCAGCGGGTTGCCATTTCCTTCTCCAGGGGATCTGAAAAAGAATATAAATATATATGTGTAAAGTATATGTTATAAATTGTTATAATAAATAATTAAAATTTATAATAAATTGTTATAAAGTGTTATAAATTAACTGTAGTTCAATTAAAAATGGTTAAAATAAATAGAATAAAATACATTAAAAACCATCTGGAAATGTCCACACCTAACCAACAGGAAGAGTTACCTGGGAAGAATATTTTAGCATTTTTATGAAGAAAGTAAATTCATGTGTTACCTTATAATTAAAAACAAATGCTACAAATAATACTAAAAACAGAAACACATATTATCTTATGACTTAGAACACATATAAGTGTGAATGTACAAAACAAATAATATGTAAAATGTGCTCTTCTATAATGTCTTTGAGTTTGTCTTTACACATATATATACATTTGTGTGTATATATATATATATATATACACACACACACATGCCTATATATGTGAATGTACATGTTTATATCTAAAAATCAAGTTTCACAAAACAATATATACTTTTGTTTTGTGTAAGAAACTGATATTTTTTTCTACCTGTTCTCCTTCATTCCTTATAAAAGGCTGCTTGACAACTACTAAATTGATTTCAAAACTCAGAATGGCCTGCCATTGGAAAAACACTGATTTGAAAAATCCTGGGTCCTGATGGGACAGCTTTTGAGAAGCTGGAGTGGAGTGCGGACGGGCAGGATGCCAGATTGGCCAGTGGCCATTCATTTCATTTTTGCTGGGTGATGAGAAGAGGGAAAAGGTCACCCACCGAGGCAGAGACAGTGGCTTTGCTGACTAGCCACTCTGTCCTGGTGATGACAGATGATTCCAAACCACTGAACTCTGACAGAGGAGAAATATTTGTTGCCTTCTGTCTGAATTTCCTGTGGTTCCCAGGACCAGTTTCTGCCCAGGTTAATTGATTTCTCTTTGGTTTTTTAGCGCAGGCAGGGGCTAAAGCATCTTCTAATGGCTTGCTAATCATGCACTTCTCTCTTACCTCCTGGTCTTGGCAAGCCAATCTTCCAACAGTTGCTAATTGGACAGGGAAATATGCAAGAGAGCAGAGAAAAGGATGAAGAGGGCTAATGCAGTTACTGATTCAGCTAGTAATGCAAGGATGGATTAATCGCGCATATGTTGAAGAGCCGTTCAAATCTCAATAGATCCCATTGATTCTGTGAGGCACACCCAGATGAGCCGGTGGGGCTTAGAGCAGGTAGACTCTGTTAGATTGAACTTACTATTAAGAGGAACGTTGTTCAAATTTTGATGGAGCCCTTGCATGGAGTGGGCAAACTTTTTCTGGGAGCAAAGGGCCAAATAGCACATATTTTAATCTTTGTTAACTGGAGGGTCTTTGTCCAAACAAAGTACAATTCCACCATCAGATTTCAAGAGCAGCCATAGACAATACATAAGCAAATGCCAGCTTCCCTGGTGGCTCAGATGGTAAAGAATCTGCCTGCAATGCAGGAGACCTGGGTTCGATCCCTGAGTTGGGAAGATCCCATGGAGAGGGAAATGGCAATCCACTCCAGTATTCTTGCCTGGGAAATCCCATGGACAGAGGAACCTGGAGGGATACGGTCCACAGGGTCAGAGTTGGACATGACTGAGCAACTAACACTACCCTACTACACTAAACAAATGAGTATACTGTATTTTAATACACTGTTTGCAAAAGTAATCAATCATCTCTTCTGCACTTAGACTTTTCTGCAGTGGACTGTGTTACAAGTAATCTTTGAACCAGGGCTTCCCAACCTAGCAATGCTGACATTTTGAATCGGGTATTTCTTGGTCTTGTGCCTTAAAGATGTTTAGCAGCATCCCTGGCCTCTACAAGCTTGATGCCAGTGTAGAGAACACCAGACATTTCTCCAGGCATGGCAGAGTTCCCCAGTGGGGGCACAATCACCCTTAGGTGAGAACTCTAAACCCTTCACTCTTATTTCCCTTCATTTTGTATCTTGTGTGTTTGTTCTCTCTAGCCAAGATATTATGGCTGAGGGGTTAGCTTATAAGATTAATTCTTCTGTCTGAATCTCGGTCTTCGATCTTCTGAACAAAATGAGAGGGTGTTGTCAAGCCTCGCTCCTAAATCTGAACATTGCTAGGGATAATAGAGATAGATGTATGAGATAAAAGTTTTAGAAGTTATCTTTACCAGACAGGTGTAAAATGGGAGGAACATTTTGAGCAAGAAGCAGCATCACACAGTATGGTGCTTATGTGCACAGATCCTGGAGTCAGACTGCCTGAAATGCGATACAGATGCCGACACTTTCTGACTGTGACCTTGGGCAAGCTACTTGAGCTCTCTGTGCCTCAGTCATTTCATCTGTAAAATGGGAATAACGTTCATCCTTTCCTGGTAGGGCTGTGTTGAACATTGAACAAATTGAACCTCAAAGTATCTGGCCCTGAAATAAGCCCTCTGTAGAATAATATAAATAAAAGAAAAACTAAAGAGGGCAAGGATCAGTAAACTAGGAAGTTTAGAAGTATTTGGTAGAATGTGGAAAGCAGTGTTTTGAGAACCCTGAAAATCTAACCAGGCTGTATAACTATAGACTGGGGGTGGTTTGGGGGTTTGTTGTTGTTCAGTCACTAAATTTTGTCCAATTCTTTGCGACCCCATGGACTGCAGCATGCCAGGCTTCCTTGTCCTTTGCTATCTTCTGGAGTTTGCTGAAACTCACGTCCTTTGAATCAGTGGTGCTGTCCAACCAAAGGATGAGATGGATGAGATGGTTTAGGAGTAATACCAATGAAACCATACCAGGGCTTCCCTGGTGGCTCAGCTAGTAAAGAACCCACCTGCAATGTGGGAGACCTGGGTTCAATTCCTGGGTTGGAAAGATCCCCTGGAGAAGGGAAAGGCTACCCACTCCAGTATTCTGGCCTGGAGAATTCCATGGACTGTATAGTCCATGGGGTCACAAAGAGTTGGATATGACTGAGCAACTTTCGCTTTCACCTCCTTTCATGGCATTTCCTAGATATGCACACAGGTTGGGCTTCCCAGGTGGCTCAGTGGTAAAGAATCTGCCTACCAATGCAGGAGATAGAAGAGTCGTGGGTTCAATCCCTGGATAAAGAAGATTCCCTGGAGTAGGAAATGGCAACTCACTCTAGTATCCTTTCCTGGGAAACTCCATGGACAGAGGAGCCTGGTTGGCTCCAGTCCATGGCATCTCAAAGAGTTGGACATGACTGAGTGGGCACACACAGACACGCACACACATGTACACAGGTTGCCGGGGAGTTACTGATGTTTTCAAGGCATTTTGAGGTTAACTCTCCAGGAGGAGAGTGGTATCCTGCTTTTAATGAGCTTCTGGGCCAATTGATGACACAGTGTGTGGATTGGCATTCGGAGCAATGGGGAAATGTAAGACAAAAAAACTCTTGGCAGCCCCCTGTATCTCTGTGCCTGTAACCCTGCTAAGTAAAGAGTATAATCTTCCCCAGCTTTCCCTGTCTGTTTCAGATAACACACATGCTTTGCAGGGTGCTAGCAGTTCTTGGGCAGAAAAGACCTGCAGCCACACAAGCTTGAAAAATATCCCTCTAATTAAAGGGAATTATGGCTCTTCCTGGACCTCTCAGAGCCGATTACACAGGGACTCTGGGGTGCGGGTTGTAGGCAGAAGTTTCTCCCTACCTTCTATCCAGTTCATGTTGATATTGTACTGCTGGGGAAAGTCCACCTCTGACAGCTCTCCTTCCTCGTGTGGACTGAGAACTTGGGTGCAGCTGAACAACTGGCAAAAGCTTTGATGATGTCAAGCTGGGTCCTCAGTATATCATGTTTTCTGTGTTAACAATACGTGCTGCATCCCTCCTGTGAATTTCAAGCAGGAATGATTCCATGTTGGCATTAGGAAGATCTGCGGCTGACACCCAGTTATGGGACGGAGCGGGGCCAGAGGACCACAAGCATCAAAGGCTCAGCTTTGACCTTCGCCTTCGTCTATCGGCGCTGCTCTCAGAATATCACAGACTGGGTGCTTGTACAGCAGATATTTATGTCCCCCAGTTCTAGAGACTGGAGATCCCAGATCAAAGTACCTGTGGATTCAGTGTCTGGAGAAGACCCACTTCCTGGTTCCTGAACGACTATCTTCTTTGTGTCCCCATATTGCGACAGCAGGGGAGCGCTCTGGCTTCTCTTTAATAAGAACACTAATCTCATTCATGAGGACTCCCCCCTCATGACTTAATCACCCACCAAAGGCTCACTTCAGATACAGTTGCACTGGGGGGAGTCAGCTTATTTATTTATTTATTTAATATAAATTTATTTATTTTAATTGGAGGTTAATTACTTTACAATATTGTATTGGTTTTGCCATACATCAACATGAATCTACCATAGGTATACAGAGCCCCCCTCCCTCCTCCCTCCCCGTACCATCCCTCTGGGTCACCCCAGTGCACCAGCCCCAGTATCATGCATCGAACCTGGACTGGCGATTCGTTTCATATATGATATTATACATGCTTCAATGCCATTCTCCCAAATCATCCCACCCTCTCCCTCGCCCACAGAGTCCAAAAGACTGTTCTATACATCTGAGTCTCCTTTGCTGTCTCGCATACAGGGTTATTATTACCATCTTTCTAAATTCCATATATATGTGTTAGTATACTGTATTGGTGTTTTTCTTTCTGGCTTACTTCACTCTGTATAATAGGCTCCAGTTTCACCCACCTCATTAGAACTGATTTAAATGTATTCTTTTTAATGGCTGAGTAATACTCCATTGTAAATATGTACCACAGCTTTCTCATCCATTCATCTGCTCATGGACATCTAGGTTGCTTCCGTGTCCTGGCTATTATAAACAGTGCTGCAATGAACATTGGGGTACACATGTCTCTTTCCATTCTGGTTTCCTCAGTGTGTATGCCCAGCAGTGGGATTGCTGGGTCATAAGGCAGTTCTATTTTTAGTTTTTAAAGGAATCTCCACACTGTTCTCCATAGTGGCTGTACTAGTTTGCATTCCCACCAACAGTGTAAGAGGGTTCCGTCTTCTCCACACCCTCTCCAGCATTTATTGCTTGTAGACTTTTGGATTGCAGCCATTCTGACTGGTGTGAAGTGGTACCTCATTGTGGTTTTGATTTGCATTTTTCTGATAATGAGTGATGTTGAGCATCTTTTCATGTGTGTTTGTTAGCCATCCGTATGTCTTCTTTGGAGAAATGTCTATTTAGTTCTTTGGCCCATTTTTTGATTGGGTCGTTTATTTTTCTGGAATTGAGCTGCAGGAGTTGCTTGTATATTTTTGAGATTAGTTGTTTGTCAGTTGCTTCATTTGCTATTATTTTCTCCCATTCAGAAGGCTGTCTTTTAACCTTGCTTATAGTTTCCTTTGTTGTGCAGAAGCTTTTAAGTTTAATTAGGTCCCGTTTGTTTATTTCTGCTTTTATTTCCAGTATTCTGGGAGGTGGGTCATAGAGGATCCTGCTGTGATTTATGTTGGAGAGTGTTTTGCCTATATTCTCCTCTAGGAGTTTTATAGTTTCTGGTCTTACATTTAGATCTTTAATCCATTTTGAGTTTAGTTTTGTGTATGGCGTTAGAAAGTGCTTTTTTATTTACCTATTCTTTAACTTTTAATTGTTTTGGCTGCGCCAGGTCTTCGTGGTGGCATGCGGGATCTTCGACCTCTTTTTTGGCATATGAAGTCTTCGTTCAGCCATATAGGATCTAGTTCCTGACTGGGGATCAAACCCACCCCCTGCCCCGCCTTGGGAGCAGGGAGTCTTAGCCAGTGGACCACCAGGGAAGTCCCAGGAGTTAGCTTTTTAAATATGAATTTTTCAGGGACACAGACATTCAAACGATAGTAGCCTCGATTCATTGGAACAAGTATACCTAGCTTCCTTGAAAACATGACCATGAAACAACTTTTCTCATCCTACATCCTTTAGTTTTAAAATAGTGCCTCATGGTGTACCATTCTTGTGGTTCATGTAGACAAGATTCTGCTTCATATACAAGGTCAGGCTGTGTGTTTAGTTTCTAAGAGCTGCCGTAACAAATTACCCTCTACCTGGAGGCTTAACACAACAGAAGTATATTCTCTCACGAGTTCTGGGGGCTGAAAGCCTGAAATCAAATGCTTGGCAGAGTTTCTTCCTTCTGAAGGCTCCAGGGGAGAACCTGTCCTCCGCCTCTTGCAGCTTCTGGTGGCTCTAGACACTTCTCAGCATGTGGTTGCATCACTCCTGTCTCTGCCCCCATCGTCACCTGGCTTCTCCCCCTTCTGGCCCCTTTTCTCCCTGTGTCCTAAAGGACACTCATTGATGGATTTAGAATCCACCTGTATAAGCTTGGATAATCTCATCTTTCAATCTTTAATTACATTGGCAAAAACTCTTTTTCCAAATAAAGTCACATTCGCAGTTATCTGGGAAATGGACGTATCTTCTAGGGGGTCACTGTTCCATACAGTACAGGTCATGTCATCTTGAAAACTGCTGATGCTGCTAATAACAACTTACTCTTAGCTCTGTTATGCGACTTCTTGGCATTGATGGATCATTCTGTCAGAAAACTCTAGAACTGAGTTCGCTAAACTGGAGTGAATATCAGTATGTTCTGAAGGGCTTAACCTGCCTGAGAATGAAATATAGATTACTTGGCCCAGCCCCATAGTGTCTGATCTGGCAAGTCTTGGGTGGGAATTTGTTTATTTAAGAAGTTTACAGGTAATGCCAATGCTGTTGGTCCAGGGACCCCACTATAAGAATCATTGCCAAATAGGTTTTCCCCTGGAGAGAATTTACCAACATTCCGGACCCTGTGGTCTGTGTTCCTGGATAAACCTCCAGTTCCCTAAATTGTAGCTCAAAGGCTTGAGTATCTTTACCACACCCTGTGATGCTCCAGAAAAGCATCCCTCCCACCAAGGATGCCATTGGTCCATAAGGATGTGATGCAGCCAGCTGCCAATGGCTCAGCTTCAATGGGGATGCAATTTACTTGCAACAAAGCTGAAGAACAACGCTTCTTAAAGTGTGTCCAACTCTTTGCAACCCTTTGAACCATAGCCCACCAGGCTCCTCTGTCCATAGGATTTTTTTCAGGCAAGAATACTGGAGTGGGTTGCTGTTTCCTCCCCTAGGGGATGTTCCCGATCCAGGGATGGAGCTCGCGTCTCCTGTGTCTCCTGCCTTACAGGTGGATTCTTTACCCACTGAGCCACTGGGAAAGCCCTAAATTCAAGCACATTTTCTCAAGTAAGATTACACTGACAACAGAGGTAATATTTTGATATTTGTCAAAGTAATTAGAATGCCCGATGAGAATGCTCATTGAAGTGGAGAAAATTTGACATACCTGGGAGGTAAATTATAGTATAGCCGGCTTGTGACACTCAATGCAACCCCTTATTTTTGTTATGAATTCCAGATTTATGACTACACCTCTCCTTTGAACCATGGTCTGTTGAAAACTCCACAGTGGCAAGCTGCACAAATTGGTGAAAAATAGGAAATCTCAGGGGAAAAAAAAAACTACCCCTCTCTTGAAAACAGCAGCTTGGTGCAAAACTCCCAAATCATCTGGGCAGTGCCTTCTGTGGAATCCTTCTCTGCTCAAGACAGTGGACTGTCCAGCTGCCTTTCCACCAGAGCACAGGAGAGCCAAAATGAGGTTAGATGGTAAGGAGCAGGAGGCAAGGAGGTGAGAATAAGGTAACAATTCTGCAGAGCAGCTGGGGGAAAAGCATGGCAGAGTTTCAGCCACATGAGCTTCATTTTCCAAATTCAGTGCACGCAGCCAGCAGGTGGAGAAAGCGGGTAACACAGTCAGAAGACAAGGGGTGGGTCATCCAATCACAACAGCCCCCCCATCCCCTTCCACACGTCATTTCTTGGGCATCCGGGAAGTTACTTGCAGGTTTTGTTTTTTTTTTTCCTGATAAAAAAAGCTGAGGCTAAACACAAAAAGCCACACACTGTATTTATTTCCATTCCATTTATACATAATCTTATTTATATCATATGTCCAGAATTGAGAAATCCAAAGAAACAGAAAGTAAATTAGTGGTTGCAGGTGCCGGGAAGAGAAGCTGGGGGAGGGAGCTGCTGGTAGACACAGGGTTCTTTTGCGTGGCACGGGGGGTTGATGGAATGCTTTGGATAGAGATAGTGGTAAGAGTTGCACCATTCTGTGAAGACGTTAATGCACACTGCTGCTGCTGCTGCTGCTAAGTCACTTCAGTCATGTTTTACTCTGTGCGACCCCAGAGACGACAGCCCACCAGGCTCCCCCGTCCCTGGGATTCTTCAGGCAATGCACACTGGCTACCCTTTAATACTGTGAGTTTTACAGTGTATGAATTATACCTCTGTTTTTAAAAGTTGTTTAAGGGCTTCCCGGGTAGCTCAGTAGTTAAGCATCTGCCTGCCAATGTAGGAGACACCGGTTCGATCCCTGGTCTGAGAAGACTCCAGATGCCACAGGGCAACTGAGCCTGTGCTCCACAACTACTGAACCCATGCTCCACCATAAGAGAAGCCAACACAATAAGAAGCCTCTGCGCTGTAGCCAGCCTCTGCATTCCGCAACTTGAGAAAAGCCCACGCAGCAAGGAAGACTCAGCACAGCCATAAATAAATAAATAAAATTATGAAGAAGTTGTTTAGGCTTGAGATTATACTGAAGACCACTTTCTCCAGGAGGGGGCAGACTACAGAGAAAAAAGGCAGATAGCTCAGTCAAATCTCTCTCTCTCTCTCTCTCTCTCTCTCTCTCTCTCTCTCTCTCTCTCTCTCTCTCTCCCCTACATTTTTGTAGCTCTTTTCTTCAAACTAGCATCTGTTGAGGACATAGTATGAGCAGGGTGAAAACATCAGCAGCACAGGCTCAGGGGTTGCATATGTAACATCACCGAAGAGTCCCAGCTCTTCATGGATGTAGGCCGTGTGCATCCCATTCTACAGGTGAGGAGACTGAGGTACTGCCGGCCCAGGGCCCAGAGCTACCAAGTAAGCACATTGGGATTGACTGGCATAATAGGAGGCTAGTTTTCTCTGCTCACTTCCACATCTTCCTTCTGACTCAAAAGCCTTCCAGGAATCTCTGCCCTACCAGTGACTTTTGGTCTCTAACTTCATCTGGGTGATAAATCAAGCTGCCTTTTGGACCATGGGTTGGGAGTTAGCACCTGAGTGCCTCCTGCCTCCCTCTTGGCAGGCAGCAAAGGGCAAACCCACCTTTCCAGCGGGTCTCTGATAAGCCCCGCGCTCTTCCCTCAGTCACCGGTGCCTGGCACGGGGCAGCAGAAAATGATCGCCATTGATGAATTGACTTGGAACTACAGCAGTGCAGTCGCATATCTGTGCCCACAAGATACAGAGTTTGCATTCCCAGGATTGGGTAGCTCCTGGCAAGTTTGGGGAAGGATCATAGCATTCACATGGCTGCACGGAGAGATGCTCACATGTTAGAATGTGTGCCACGCAGAAGGAAAGTGAGGCCACGGAAGGACACTTAATGACTCTGGGAGACTTTAAGGAGAGAGAGAGGATGAAGGAAGGAACATTTCTCATGGGGATCGCAGCTGCCTCCAGCATGGAAGCAGAACATGTTCTGTCGACATCATAAAATCATGTAGGGAAAAACCTGCTGTCTGATCTGATACGGAGGGCACCTGTGAGATACATTTAGTATTAAGGGGGAAAAACCACAGAATCTGCTAAAAGTCTATCACACCATAACTCTTTAGATCTCAGCCTTAGCTGAGATACAGGACCACTTAAGAAGCTGTGTAAAATCATTAGTGCCTTGTCCCCATGGCAGTGGATTCCTGATCCATGAGTGTGGGGCCCAGGTGTCAGATCTTTAGATAAATTTGTTGTGCAGCCAGAACTGAGAAACACTGGATGTTTATATAATATAAGGATATAAATGTTGGAACTTCCCTGGTAGCTTGGTAGTAAAGAATCCACCTGCCAATGCAGGAGACATGGGTTCGATCCCTGGAATGGGAAGTTCCCCTGGAGGAGAAAGTGGCAACCCAGTCCAGTGTTCTTGCCAGGATAATCCCATGGACAGAGAGGAGTCTGGCAGGCTACAGTCCATGGGGTCAGACACGACTGAGCAACTAAGCAGCAACAGAAAGGATATATGTCATACCATAATCCCTAAGTCAGGAACTTCATGGTGCTTTGCACAGTCTATAGCATGGATCTGATGCTGATGATTTGACATGGAGCTGATGCAATGATAATAGAAATAAAGTGCACAATAAATGCAATGTGCTTGAATCATCCCAAAACCATTCCCCACCCATTCATGGAAAAATGGTCTTCCATGAAATTGGTCCTTAGTGCCACAAAGGTTGGGGACTGCTGATGTATAAGACAAATTCTCACTTATCCACTTAAATGCTAGTAATTCCAAACCTGTACATAAAATGAAGCCTCACTTTCACTTTGATTTAGAATAGAACACTGTTATTGTCTTCAGGAAAATTAGTTTCCTGTTGGTAGTTTGCTGGTCTTTAACTGAAAGTCCACTGAGGTATCAGTTAGCTACTGCTGTGTAACAAACCCGCTTCCTCCCCCAACCCGCCACCAAAAACAAAACCAAAAAATCTTAGTTGCCTAAAATAACATTTATTTGTTGTTTCTCACTGTGGTGAAATTTGGCTGGACAAGAAATTCAGTTGATATTGGCTGACCTCCCTCTGACATCAGATGGGCAGATGCCTCTTGCATTGTATTTCTCCTCTGGAGGCCAGCAAGTTAGTTTGGGGATATCTTCTCGTGGCAATATTGGAGCAGAGCAGACCACAACAGAGCAAGCAAAACCCTCCGTGGCATCTTGAAGCAAAAGTTTGGAACTGGCTGGTGATCATTTCTCCCTCGTTCTGTTAGAACAGCTATGACCAGGGTCAGAGATGAGGACTAGGAAAGAAACCCCTCACCATTCACTCATTGGAAAGGCACTGCAAACCACATGACAGGGCTACAGGAAGGGATAAAGAATTAGGCAAGCAATTCTGTCTAGACTATTCTGCCAATTGACGATGAGAAGGCTTTCTAAAGGGAGGCCGGTCTTGGTCACCCCATGAGGAAGATTGATGGGACTGTGCTCTTAAACAATGCATCTGTTTTGTTGTTGCTGTTATTTGTTTAGAGGTTTGTTTTTTTTTTTTTTTTGCTACACTGGGTCTTTGTTGCTGCAGACTTTCTCTAGTTGCAGGAAGCAGGGACTACTCTCTGGTTGTGATGCGTGGGCTTCTCATTGTGGTGGCTGCTCTTGTTGCAGAGCATAGGCTCTAGTGAGGTAGCAGTAGTTGTAGGCCCTAGTTGCCCTGTGGCATGTGGGATCTTCCCAGTTCAGTTCAGTTCAGTCGCTCAGTCGTGTCCGACCCTTTGCGACCCCATGAACCGCAGCACGCCAGGCCTCCCTGTCCATCACCAACTCCCGGAGTTCACTCAGACTCACGTCCATCAAGTCTGTGATGCCATCCAGCCATCTCATCCTCGGTCGTCCCCTTCTCCTCCTGCCCCCAATCCCTCCCAGCATCAGAGTCTTTTCCAATGAGTCAACTCTTCCCATGAGGTGCCCAAAGTACTGGAGCTTCAGCTTTAGCATCATTCCTTCCAAAGAAATCCCAGGGTTGATCTCCTTCAGAATGGACTGGTTGGATCTCCTTGCAGTCCAAGGGACTCTCAAGAGTCTTCTCCAACACCACAGTTCAAAAGCATCAATTCTTCGGTGCCCAGCCTTCTTCACAGTCCAACTCTCACATCCATACATGACCACAGGAAAAACCATAGCCTTGACTAGATGGCCCTTAGTCAGCAAAGTAATATCTCTGCTTTTGAATATGCTATCTAGGTTGGTCATAACTTTTCTTCCAAGGAGTAAGCATCTCTTAATTTCATGGCTGCAGTCACCATCTGCAGTGATTTTGGAGCCCCCCAAAATAAAGTCTGACACTGTTTCTACTGTTTCCCCATCTATTTCATCATGAAGTGATGGGACCAGATGCCATGATCTTCATTTTCTGAATGTTGAGCTTTAAACCAACTTTTTCAGTCTCCTCTTTCACTTTTGTCAAGAGGCTTTTTAGTTCCTCTTCACTTTCTGCCATAAGGGTAGTGTCATCTGCATATCTGAGGTTATTTATATTTCTCCCATCAATCTTGATTCCAGCTTGTGCTTCTTCCAGTCCAGCGTTTCTCATAATGTACTCTGCATAGAAGTTAAATAAGCAGGGTGACAATATACAGCCTTGACGTACTCCTTTTCCTATTTGGAACCAGTGTGTTGTTCCATGTCCAGTTCTAACAGTTGCTTCCTGACCTGCATACAGATTTCTCAAGAGGCAGGTTAGGTGGTCTGGTATTGCCATCTCTTTCAGAATTTTCCACAGTTTATTGTGATCCACACAGTCAAAGGCGTTGGCATAGTCAATAAAGCAGAAATAGATGTTTTTTGGGACCTCTCTTGCTTTTTCCATGGTCCAGCAGATGTTGGCAATTTGATCTCTGGTTCCTCTGCCTTTTCTAAAACCAGCTTGAACATCAGGGAGTTCATGGTTCACGTATTGCTGAAGCCTGGCTTGGAGAATTTTGAGCATTACTTTGCTAGTGTGTGAGATGAGTGCAATTGTGCGGTAGTTTGGGCATTCTTTGGCATTGCCTTTCTTTGGAATTGGAATGAAAACTGACCTTTTCCAGTCCTGTGGCCACTGCAGACCAGGGATCAAACCCTCGTCCACTGCACTGGCAAGCGAATTCGTAACCATTGGACCACCAGGGAAGTTCCTACAGGTCTGTTTTATCCAGAGAAGAAAATGATGGTGTGATAAGACTAAGATACTTTCTTGCTATGTCTTCCAGCTTCTCGTTAGTCCTACAAATGACATCTTACATCCCTGGGTGACTGAGTAGCTTTTTCCAAAGTTGCCACAGTTTGCAGACTCAACTTGAAACCCAAACAGGTGAAGCATCTCTGGCAGAGGAAAGTAGGTCAATGCATCATTTCCTTCAAAGCCCGCACACAGTACCATATGCAGATAGACACTTAATGAATGCTCATTCGGAATGATTATGACTGCATTTCCATCCGCAATTTAGCCATCAGCTATTTATTGAAAAACACTGATCGTTTTTTTTTTTTTTTCTTTTAATCTCTAAGCTCTTATGGTTCTTAAGGAAAATAGATCGTGAAGCAAACTAGCAAAGGCTCACTTCCACATCTTTTAACTTCAGGAGGAGACAGTGTGGCTTAACAAGGGGGTAATAGACAGGTGACCCCTTTCAGGGCAGAACTCCATCCCTGTGTGTTCATCCAGGGAGCGCTCAGAAATGTTGTTTGCAGCTGTCTTACCCACAACTCTCCTTTTATCCCACGGGCAGATGAGAGCATTCAGTTTCCACTCACCCTCTGCTTCTGACTCAACCTGAGATGTTCTTACCTGTTTTGTTCTTTGGGATGCTCTGGGTACCAGTTTGGAGCTCAGCAGAAGGTGGTAAAACAATGCCTCAGCCAGCCATTAAACACACCAAGACAACTTCTGTCTCTAAATTAGAGCATGAATGTAAAGGAAACTCTCAGTTATCTGCAAAACCATTGGTCTCATGGGGGAATAAGATGCATCAATTCACTTAATCACGTCTACACTGTACTTCTTACTTGTATCACAAGATCTCATGATAGAGGCTATAGTAGTCGATGATGGGGATGTTGGAGATGTAATCTATTTTCTCCACTTTTTGTGTGTGGCTATGAATTCTCGTAATAACAAGGTAAGAGGGAGATTGCATACATGCTGGCCTATGACAGTGTCCTTCAGGTAAATCCAAATCATTCAGTGTCTAAATACAGGGAACGTAGCATATTGGTTAAAAGTAGGGAGACGGACTTCCTTGATGGCTCAGTGGTAAAGAATCAGCCTGCCTATGCAGGAAACATGGATTTGACTCGTGATCTGGGAAAACCCCACGTGCTGTGGAGCAACTAAATCCCTGTGCTGCAACTATTGAGCCTGTGCTCTGGAGCCTGGGAACCACAACTAGCGAGTCCACGTGGTGCAGCTCCTGAAGCCTGAGCGCCTAGAGCCCCTGCTCTGCAATAAGAGAAGCCACCACGACCATGAAGAGTAACTCCCACTTGCTGCAACTAGGGAAAACCCTGCACAGGAACAAAGACCCAGCACAACCAAAATAAATAAATAAAATTATTAAAAAAAAAAGAGGAGGGTTGGCAAACCATGGCCCACAGGCCAAATCTGGCCTGCCACCTGGTTTTGTACAGCCCATGAGCTAAAAATGGCCTTTGCATCTCCAAATGATTTTTTAAAAATGGAAAGAAGATAATTTGTGACAAGTGAAAATTATACAGAATTCAGATTTTGGTGTCTATAAATAAGGTTATACCCAGTCATGCTTATTTGTGATATGCTGGCAATGACTGCCTTCATGCAGTGAGGGCAGAATTTAGTAGTGGCTGCAAAGAAACCTTAAATACTTATTATCTGCCACTTTGCAGGAAATTTTGGCTGACCCCCATCTAACAGCATAAATTCAGAAACCAGACTTGCTGGGACAAGCCTAGCTTTGCTAGTTACTCACAGTGTGACCTTGAACTCCTCTGTCCCTCAGTATTCCTTTCTATACAATGGGAATGATGGTGACAGTCTCATCACGTCCTTCTCGCATGAGAATATTGTGAGGATAAAAAAGAACTAATAAATTCTAAGGGCTGTAAATAGTGCCTTATACATAAAAGTGATCCTTTCAGTGATGGAAAAATTCTGCCAGGAAAACCTTTGATGGAAGAAGTCTGAACCAAATCCCCTCTTTGACCTTCCTCCCAGAATCCATGGACAGTGGGATCTAGCTTATCTGATACAGTTCTACTTCCATGATCATTTTATTTAGACCTTCCTTGCTGAATCTGTATTTCTTCTCTGTTTCTAAAGCTGGGGAATTAGGAAGTTCTCACTCTCTGCTAGGGCTCTAGACCCAGTGAATGCAGAAACAGAAACTTTCCTGGGATGTCCGGAATAAAGTGAGAGGAAACCTCTCTTCTTTGAGAGCCTCATCAGAGCTGAATTTCTGGCATTCCCAGGCACTCCCCAGATTACCATTCAGGGTCCAGATCTGTCATCTCAGTCAAGGGTATGGACCTGACCAGCCTCCTAAGCAGCCTCCAATCCACATGGAAGCAGGCTGGCAGGAGGTGAGTAGATCCTCCTTGTCAGCTCAGAGAGGGTGGGGACCAAACCTAGGTTTTTTATCACTGCTCCCATCTCCCACTCTTGTGCTGGGCAAATAGTAGATTTTTTTAACTTTTTATTTTATATTGGGGCTCCAAAATCACTGTGGACAGTGACTGCAGCCATGAAATTAGAAGACGTTTGCTCCTTGGAAGGAAAGCTATGACAAACCTAGACAGTGTATTAAAAAGCAGAGACATCGCTTTCCTGCAAAGGTCCATAGCTGTGCAGCCAGGCTGGCAGGAGGAGGATGCCCATGCCTGTGGGGGAAAAAGGGAAGAGCATTTGGCATGCTTGATTCAAATTGTTTGAGCAAGAATGACTCAAGCGCATGCATCATCTTTCAGCCAGTTATGCATCAGAAAAGGCTTTAGCTCTTTGAAAAGGGTCTGTGAATAGGTCCTCCCTGTCTGCTCAGAGAGGGTGGGGCCCAAACCTGGGTTGTTTATCACTGTTCCCAGCTCCCAGCCTTGTGCTGGGCAAACAGTAGATTTTATTTAAACCTTATATTTTGTATTGCAGCTCAAAAATCACTGTGGACAATGACTGAATCCATGAAATTAGGATACATTTGCTCCTTGGAAGGAAAGCTATGACAAACTTAGACAGCATATTAAAAGTAAAGACCTCACTTTACCGACAAAGGTCTATAGCTGTGGAACCAAGTCAGAGCTATGGTTTTTCCAGTAGTTATGTACAGATGTGAGAACTGGACCATAAAGATGGCTGAGTACTGAAGAATTGATGCTTTCAAATTGTGTTGCTGGAGAAGACTCTTGAGTGTCTCTTAGGCTGCAAGGGGATCAAACCAGGCAATCCTAAAGGAAATCAGCACTGAATATTCATTGAAAGGACTGATGCTGAAGCTGAACCTCCAATATTTGGACACCAGATGTGAAGAGCTGACTCATTGGAAAAGACCTTGATGCTAAGAAAGATTGAAGGCATGAGGAGAAGGGGGCGACAGCAATGAAATGGTTGGATGGCATCATCGACCCAATGAACATGAGTTTGAGCAAGCTCCGGCATATGGTGAGGGACAGAGAAGCCTGTCGTGCAGCAGTCCATGGGGTAGCGAAGAGTCAGACACGACTAAACGACTGAACAACAATATACTTTAAAAGCCCACAGAGCCCTCTTACTTGTGGGACCACTCCTCGATCTGGCAGAAGGAGCCCTTAGCTGTTACCTTAGTGCTTTTCTGATGGTATTATTACCGCTGTTGTTATTACTTTAGTAATTATTGCCATTGCAGTCATGATAGAAGCTTTTTTTACTCTATCAATGAGACATTTAAGCATCCAGATACGCATCCAAGGACTTTGCAGGTAACTCAGTGGTAAAAAACCCACCTGCTAATGCAGGAGATGCAAGTTCGATATCTGGGTCAGGAAGATCCCTGGAGGAGGAAATGGCAACCCACTCCAGTATTCTTGCCTTAGAAAATTCCAGGGACAGGGAATCCTGGTGGGCTACAGTCCATGGGATCCCAAAGAATCAGACACTGAGCAAGCACACAATATCCATCCAAGCAGAGTTAACCGTGCATAAGCCTGTGTTCCATTAGCCGTGGAGGGCCTCAAGTTTTCCACAGTGGCCTTCTTCAGTGTCCTGAGCATGGGGTCCCTTATATCTTGAGCAGTGTGTGTGCCTCTCTCGTTTCCCAGCACAGAGCCTTGCACAGAACAGGAGCTCAGCGTTTCTGGATATGTGGATGGACAAGTGAGCACGGGAAGAAGGGGCAGAGTGAAAAATTATGTTCACTCCAGGGGAGGAACAGCAGCTAAGGGGGTCCCCAGTTTATCTATGCACTGAAGGAGTCTAGAAAATTCCCTCCACCTTTAAAAAGCCCTGCACATATACCATGTGGGTTGCCCTGCACCATGACTTAGCTGTATGAATGTCAGCAAGTTCCCTACTCCCAGAGCCTTTCTATCCCTGATTGTACAATACAGTTGCTATGAGGAGGATTGGGATGAAGTATGCAGAGTCTGGCCCAGTGTAAGCTTTTTTTTTTTTATTGGAATATGATTGCTTTGCAATGCTGTGTTAGTTTCTGCTGCACAACAATATGTGTACTTATACCCCTCCCTCTTGGACCTCCCACCCACCCCACTCCATCCCACCCCTCTTGGTCCCCGCAGAGCCCAGAGCTGAGCTCCCTGTGCTCTGCAGCGGCTTCCCGCTAGCTGTGTGCTTCGTGCATGCTAGTGTATAAATGCCAATGCCACTCTCTCAAGTCATCCTTCCCCCGTGTCTACATGTCCCTTCTCTGTGTCTGTGTCTCTATTCCTGCCCTGAAAATAGGTTCATCGGTACCATTTTTCTAGATTTCATATATGTGCAGTAATATACGATATTTGTTTTTCTCTTTCTGAATGTGGGTGAACCTAGAGCCTGTCATACAGAGTACGCTTTTCGGAGGTTGTTTGTTAAATACACTTGTGTGAATCAAAGGCATGATTTGTGGGAATCAATAGCTCCTAAGAACAAGCTTTAATAGTTACTCGTGGGAGTGGAGTGCTATAGCAGGGGGCAGGTGCTACAAACTGCTGGGTGTATGATGGGCTCAAGGATGTATGTACAACACAGGGAATATAGCCAAGATTTTGTAATAACTGTAAATGGAAAGTAAACCTTAAAATTGTATAATATAAAACATTTTGAAAATTAAGAAAAGCAAGGGTCATAAATAATCGAAACTCATCCCTTTTCAATAACAATTCTGTAAGATTAATGTTCTCCATGATCTTGAGATGGTTACATCTGTTGTATCCAAATATGGGAGAAAATAATATGCGTCCCAAATCTCTTCCCAGCTCTGCGTCAGTGTCCTCATGCTGGCAGTCTGAACTCCATTGTTGTTGTTTAGTCACTGTTTAGTCTGACTCTTTGCTACCTCATGGACTGGCCCACCAGGCTCCTCTGTCCTTGGGATTTCCCAGGCAAGAATACTGGAG
The DNA here is from genome assembly GCF_023091745.1 of Budorcas taxicolor. Taxonomy (NCBI): domain Eukaryota; kingdom Metazoa; phylum Chordata; class Mammalia; order Artiodactyla; family Bovidae; genus Budorcas; species Budorcas taxicolor. The sequence goes on along the minus strand of NC_068926.1, from coordinate 48,772,387 downwards.
TAGGTTGCCATTTCCTTCTCCAAGGGATATTCCCAGCCCAGGGATTGAACCCACGTCCCCTGGATTGGCAGGTAGATTCTTTACAGCTGAGCCACCAGGAAAGCCCCTGAACTCCACTGTGCTGGAAATTACATGACAGAAATTAACAAATGCTGCAAAAAGGAAAGACATTGGTCTGCTCCCCAGCCCTCCACCCAGCCCTGCTTCAGAGAGCCGGTTGATAAACTTTAGCAGCACACCACTGGAGGAAGTCATGCTGATTCCAGACTGTTCTCTTTCAAATGCAGAAACCCAGAGGAAAGGACATTTTAAGCTGCTTTCCCCATTAACTTCTCAGTGTGAGCAATTTTATCAGATCGCAGATGTGGCCAAGGTTTTGAACTTGGGCGGAGGCAGAGAGAGATGTAGGAGGACTCCCTCCAGAGACTGTGGCTCTAGGGAAGAGCTTCAATGGGGGGTGATGTGGGAGCGGGGTGATGTGGGAGGCAGGTGGCAAGTGGGCTTTGCAGATTTCCCAGGAGCTTGCTGACCCCCGTGGGCCATCACATGTGTTCCTGAAGTCCCATTATTCCTGCATGTTGGTTGTCTCTCCCACCCAGACCTCTACCTGCTCACAATCCCTTAGTTCATCTTGTAATGGCTCTTCTTGTGGGAGATGATCGAATACCAATTCTCAAATATTAAAAAGGCTATTGTATAGGAAACAAAACAGCCATGGAAAGAAGTTTCCAAAAGAGAGCGTTCAGTTCAATTAACGAGAGACTTTTTAGTAGCTAGAGGTGAACTCCCAAGAAACAGACTTTCTCCTAAAATTCACTGTTGTTGTTCAGTTGTTCAGCCATGTCTGACTCTGCAACCCCATGGACTGCAGCACATCAGGCTTTCTTGTCCTTCCCTCCTAAAATAAACATCTTCAAATAGCTGGAGCAGAACCCCTGGACCCTCAGAAGAGGATCCTGGAGAAGGCATCGGGGCTTTGAGACTGACCTCATACATTGTACTAAGGCCACGTTCTAAGTCTAAGATAGTGGTTCTTAGGTTGAGGTGGGGGCGAATTTGCTCCCCAGGGGAATTTTGAAATGTCTGAAGATGTTTTTGGTTGTTACAATGCTGCTGGCTTCTAGTAGGTAGAGGCTGGGGGCGGCAGAGGGGGGATACCAAAATCTTACAAAGCACAGGAGGCTCCCACAGTGACAAAGGACCCCATCCCCAAATGTCAGTAGTACCAGGACTGAGAAGTCTGCTCTAGGATGTAATGAACCTCTTCTCTCAAGCCTTTATAGGATGACACAGAAGATTTTTGTGTTCCCAAACTGTTGATTCTCAAGCATAAACAGACTCACAGACACAGAAAACAGTCTTATGGTTACCAAAGGGGAAAGGTGGGAGGGGAGGGTTAAACGGGGAGTTTTGGACTGCCATATACCCATTACTATACATGAAATGGAGAAGGCAATGGCAACCCACTCCAGTACTCTTGCCTGGAAAATCCCACGGATGGAGGAGCCTGGTAGGCTGCAGTCCATGGGGTCGCTAAGAGTCAGGCACGACTGAGCAACTTCACTTTCACTTTTCACGTTCATGCACTGAAGAAGGAAATGGCAACCCACTCCAGTGTTCTTGCCTGGAGAATCCCAGGGACGGGGGAGCCTGGTGGGCTGCCGTCTATGGGGTCGCACAGAGTCGGACATGACTGAAGCGACTTAGCAGCAGCATACATGAAATAGATAACCAACAAAACCTACTCTATAGCACAGGGAACTCAGCTCAATATTCTGTGATGACCTAAATGGGAAAAGAGTTTGAAAACGAACAAATACATGTATATGTATAACTGAATCCCTTTGCTGCACACCTGAAAGGAACGCAACATTGTTCATCAACTCCACTCCAATATAAAATTTTAAACATTTTGAAACTTTTGATTCACTCCTTTTCCATCATCCTGCTGAATCCCATTAATGCACGGATGGAAGTGGAACAGATTTCTCAGGGTGGCAAAGCCTTTTCCCGTTCTCTCTCCTCCTCCTTTTGATTTTTATCCACTCTTCCTTTTATAGCAACTGTATATCATATTTATAGCATGTAACGTTTCAAGGTTACATCTGAGATGTCAAGTCAAAAAAAAATGGCCTCTCCCTGCACCCTTTGAGATTTCTCTTCATTTGAGGAGACAGAGATTGACACATTGTGGGTCCGTTTCATTTTAGAAATAAGACAACAGGATGATTCATGAAGATAGGGTCCACCTAGCTGTACCTTCTAGACCTAGAATCTTGTCAGGTTGGCTGCATGGCAAGGCCATTGTAGACACACCTGGTTGTTTTATATTCCGTGGTCTTATAACAAAGTATTACTGTTTCAAAGATCCTTGTCACCTTGATCTGGAGCCCTGGGTGAAATTGTCTGACTTTAGAAACCACAGCCTTAGTGGGGCACGTCTGTCTTCCACTTTCCAAGACTGACACCATTGGTGAGTGAGTCAGGATCTGGAGAAATCGAATATTTCTCAAGTAGAAGAAAAGTCATTCAGGGAACACACAGAACGAGACACTCAGAATGAAAATAAATTAGGTAGAAATGGACCCAACATACATCTACAGGCAAAGAGGCTAAGAGTCATCCATCCCAACAAATAAGGCATCTTTCCTCCCAAACGTTCAGCCTAATGGATTTTTCCAAATCCTTGCCTTGCAGATTCCGTGGGTCAGCAAGGCTGAAAAGACTTACTACTTCGGTTTCCTTGACAACATACCTGCCTTCTTTCTTTCTCCTTCACCTTTTTATATTCTTAAACCACCTTTGAAGAACAATGACAACTAAATTATGCTGTGGGAGGGGAGGTTTGGACAGGGAGGGTCCCTCACTCCTTGGAAAGCCCAGGGGAAGTTTTGGCTACCACTCGATCTCATTGTGTGAACTGAGTGTTTGCAGAGAATTTACCACACCTGCTGACATAATTGTCGATTTGCCAGGGTGTATTTTTAGATGCTTTAGATACACGTGAGTGTGTGCACATACTCAAGTCAGCACTTTCAGTGCTGGAACTGGTATGAAATCCAAGAGAAAAAAGAATATCAAGGGGCCATCATGTTCCTGAGGGTGTGACTTTCTCCTCTAGTCTGGAAACTTACTATTTAAACCCAGTTGACAGCAACAGGGAGGAAGAAGGCGTCAGGACATTCTAAAAGTGCAGGAGACACTTTGTGAGCTTATGGACTGTAGCCAGCCAGGGTCCTCTGTCCATGGGACTTTTCAGGCAATGATCCTGGAGTGGGTTGCCATTCCCTTCTGCAGGGGATCTTCCTAACCCAGGGATTGAACCCTGGTCTCCTGCCCTGCAGGCAAATTCTTTGCTGTCTGAGCCACCAGGAAGCCCTTAGGAAGCACAGGTCAGGGCAACTTCTGGGCTGACTGCCCTCCTTTGCTCGGAGCTGGGATGTAATGCCTTATTGATTAGTTTCCTGTGGCGGCCATGGGTCCCGCATGGAGCCGGTATATGGTTCCATGGAGCTCAGTGAGCTTTCCTTCCTATGCTTCCCCTACCCCTCCTCCTGGTTCTAATGAATCCCTTACTATTATTACTCTTTTGAAGGCATTTATTTCACCCCCTTCCCTGATTTCCTTTGTGATGCTGTTCTAGCTCTCAAATGGAGAATTCAACCGGGCTCGAACTACTTTTTAGCAATTTCGTCTCAACTAGGCAAGAATGACCTACTTTTATCTCTCTCTAGACTTTGGAGTAGTCTTTTTAAAAAAAAAAATAAACATGATGAACAAACAGTGAAATGCATAGATCTTGAGTACCTCATATAAACCAGTTTTGACAACTGCTAACCAAAACATGAAGCTTCCCTGATGACTCAGCAGTAAAGAATCTGCCTGCCAAATGCAGGAGACACAGGTTGGATCCCTAGGTCGGGAAGATCCCCTGGAGAAAGAAATGGCAACCCATTCCAGTACTCTTGCCTGGGAAATCCAGAGGCGCCTGGTGGGCTACAGTCCATGGGGATCACAAAAGAGTCAGGACACTTAGTGACTGAAAAAAAAAACAACAGCCAAGATACAGAATCCTTTGTTGTTGAAGTAAGTTGATTTACAACATTGTTTTAGTTTCAGGTGTACAGCAAAGTGATTCTGTTATAGGATCCTATTTAATATTCTTTTCCATTATGGTTTACTACAGAATATTGACTACTACAGAATATTGTTCTCTGTGCTGTGCCGTAGGACCTTGTTGTTTATCTATTTTATATATAGTAGTGTGTATCTGCTAATCCCAAACTCCTAATTTATCCCTCCCCCTCCCTGCTTTTGCTTTTGGTAACCATAAATCTGTTTTCTTTGTCTGTGATTCAGTCTCTATTTCATAAATAAGTTCTTTCGTGGCATATTTTAGATTGCATAAATGTGATATTGTATGTATTTGTCTTTCTCTTTCTGACTTCACTTCATAGGATAATCTCTAGTTCCATCCATGTTGCTACAAATAGCATTATGTCATACTTTTTCTGGGTGAGTAATGTTCCATTTCAAGACACAGAGCTTCTCACATGGCTCCAGAAAGCTCCTTCATGCCCCTTTGTAGTCAATGCATGCTTTCTCTCTTAGAATTAATCAGAATGGATCTGATGTCTGACTCCATGGGTCAGATTTTCCTGCCCATAGAATTCCATACCCATGGCATCAGACCATATGCATCCTCTGTGTGTGACTTCTTTCACTCAGTGTGATGTTGATTTTGGTCCACCTTCTTGCATATATCAGTGGTTCATTCCTTTTTACTGCTCAATACTGTTGCATTGTGTGGATGTACCATGGAAACCCAGACCGTTTCTAGTTTTTGGCTATCTTGAGAGAACCTGAAATAGTCTTTTAGTTGGTTTCGCTACACCTACACTAACCTTCCTCCTTACTGTTTAGACTCTGTCCACAACACAAGAGGGAAAGTGAGTCTTTAAAATAGTAATATTAAAATATCTGATGATGCTACTCCTCTGCTTAAAGTCCTCCCAGACTTCCTCATCTCACTTAGACAAGCAAACCTAAAATCCTTTCCATAGCCAACCAGGCCCTACCTAATCCGGTCTCTCACAGGTTCCAACCTCATCTCCTGCTGCTTTCCATCTAGCTTATTCTTTGCCATCTGCTGTGACACTTTGGCCATTATGTGTTAGCAGACCAGGGAGGTTTCTATCCCAGACCTTTGTGCACGCTATTTTTTCTGCCCGGAATGCTCTTTTCTCATAGAGCCACAGGACTCAACCCCTCCTGTCATTCAAATTTCAGCCTATTAGAGAACTCTCCTCTGACAACACCATCTGAAATGGACTCCAGTGGCCTTTCTGTCTAGACCTTCACTGTCCATAAAGTAACCACTAGCCACACATCTCTAATTAAATTAAAACTACATAAAGTTTAAAACACAGGTACTCTATTGCACTAGGTACGTGTCAAATGTTTAGCAGCCTCACGTACAGTGGTAGACAGATAAATGTTTACAGCTGACTGTCTCTTGGGGAACAAACAAAGTCCTGATTTTTAGCACTTGCCAATTCACATGGTGTAAGTACTCTCACCATAGTTGATGGCTGTATTTATGGAATGTTACTCAACCATAAAAAAGAATGAAATTGAGCCATTTGCAGAGATGTGGATGGACCCAGAGTCTGTCATACAGAGTGAAGTAAGTCAGACAAAGAAAAACAAATATTGTATATTAACACATGTATGTAGAGTCTTGAAAAGTGGTACAGATGAACCTCTTTGCAGGGCAGGAATAGAGTTGCTGACATGGGGAACAGACATGGGGGGAAGAGGAGAATGGTACCAACTGGGAGATAAGACTGACGTATATCCACTACTATGTGTAAAATATTGATAGTTAGTGAGAACCTGCTGTATAATACAGGGAGCTCAGCTGGGTGCTCTGTCATGACCTAGATGGGTATGATTGGGGTGGGGAGGGGTGTGAAAAGGAGGTCCAAGAGGGAAGGCATGTATGTATACCTATGGCTGATTCACTTCATTGTATAGCAGAAACTAACACAACATTGTAAAGCAATCATACTCCAGTTTTTAAAAAAAGATGACTGTATTTACCTACTGAAGGAAAGTCACAAGGCTCACAATAGCCTGGAGTTAAACTCCCCTCCAGCTCCTGCCCACCATTCTATGCAAAACAAAGAACTCTCTCACCCAAAGAAAAAAAATGGACATTAAGGTTGATTACGCCCAGCTCCCAGCTGGTCCCAGCCTCTGGCCGATCTCCAGAATTCTTTGCTGCAGCCATTTAAGAGATAACTAATCCAAACAACCTTAGAGAAGAACTGGCCCCCTTAAGACAGTAGATTTCCACATATATGTCTATATGTACTCACTCTTTTCTTGGGTTAGTGCAGCAGCTCACTAATCTGACTGCTGCCCCTTCTCGCCTCATTAAAGGTGGTCTGTGCCTGTAAAGTGACGGTCTTGTTCTTTTTCTGAACCTCGCCTTCTCTAACTCCCTTACCCTATCTACACCCACTGCTTGCAAATTGTAACTAGTGGATACCGTATTGAACAGTGCAGACTATTTCATCGTGTGAAGAAGTCCTGTTAGGCAGATGTCCTATGACTGTTAAGCTTGACTGACAGATGGATCAATTGATTGCATTTATGATCAGCTGCCAACTTAAGTATTTATATATATTTGTTTATGATCTGCTCTAACAGCCAGAAGCCCATTCCCTGCAAATTGCAGAAATCTTGTCTGCAACACTGAGGACACAGAGGGCTCTTAATATATATTTATGGAATGAATGTTTGAGCTTCAGCAAGTCCTTTTCCAAACAAAACCAAAAAGATCTGTATCAGAGCAGCTTTTATAAATAAAATTCTCTTTTCAGTTCTCATCTGAGTGCCATTTGTCCCAGCTCCATTGATGAAGGCTACAGTTCATCATGAACTGAACTGTCTGAATTCACAAACACTTGTTGAGGATTAGGGTTAACAGCCCTTCAAGGCTGTTAACTCAATGTACCTTGGAGAGCTCCAAACCACACAGTTCCTTGAAAAGACCAAGAACTCAGAGGGGCAGGGTTGGTCCCTCAAAGAGCAGATGCCTGGTTTCAGCATTCCCCTCCCCAACTTTTCCTCCCTCCTGCATCTCCTTCCCATCAGCACGTCCTGTAAGCATGTTTTCCTGCTGTGTGAGGGTTGCCAAGGCTGATGTTGACATCATGAAGTGATGAAGTTGTAGCTTCTCATCCCAGCCCATCTTTCATTGCCTCCTTGCTGGCTGTGCTCACGCTGATGTAAGGAGGAAAAGAAGAGAGAAAAGGAGAAGAAAAGCATCAGAGAGCAAAGCTGAATGAGACATGGCCCCTTGTCATGGATTGTGTCAGTAGACCCTAACTGCTGTAGCACCAAGACTACACCGGCTGCTGTCATGGTACCATGACACCTGTGGATGGATGTTGAGCTGAGCAATTGTGAGAAGGAGTGTGGGGCAGGCTCGTGAGATATAAACACAAGCTAGTACTAACAAAAATCACAGATGTACTCAGTTCAGTTCAGTTCAGTCACTCAGTCATGTCCGACTCTTTTCGATCCCATGAATCACAGCACGCCAGGCCTCCCTGTCCATCACCAACTCCTGGAGTTCACTCAGACTCACGTCCATCGAGTCCGTGATGCCATCCAGCCATCTCATCCTCGGCCATCCCCTTCTCCTCCTGCCCCCAATCCCTCCCAGCATCAGAGTCTTTTCCAATGAGTCAACTCTTCGCATGAGGTGGCCAAAGTACTGGAGTTTCAGCTTTAGCATCATTCCTTCCAAAGAAATCCTAGGGTTGATCTCCTTCAGAATGGACTGGTTGGATCTCCTTGCAGTCCAAGGGACCCTCAAGAGTCTTCTCCAACACCACAGTTCAAAAGCATCTAGAACATGTAAAATCTTTGTATTGTGAACATCTTAGGCATGATGGGTAGGGTACCGAAAAAGCAGGCCTTTGTAAAGGGCCACTGAGGGAATAGGGTGGTAACTGGGATTTTTTTTTTTACAACATCCTGAAACATGACTTTTGAGCAAACAAACAATCTAAAGAACTTAGAGACCTGTATTTATACTCTACCAAGATTGTAGTGTTTGAAAGTGTGTCATGACCCTCAAAAGACTGGGTACCATCACCTTACTGTCTAAGACTGGATGTTCTCATTTTATCCATTCTTTCTGAATAGAATTCTAATATGAGGATGAAGTGCGGAGCCATAAGAATTAATGGAAAGCAGATGGAGAAGAAAGAAAAGAAAGAAGAAAAACATCCAAGCGGATGTTTGGGGAAAGAAAGTCCTTATATCTCGGTGATATACGTTCTCTTAATCAAATGCCCATGAAAGAGAATAGTTTCTCAGCCGAGAGCTTGGCATTGTCTCAAGAACTAGCTCAGGTCAAGGTGATTTCTAGAACTCACCTTGTATTTGGCTTATGTAGAAACTAGCCCGACTCTTCAGTGGGTCCACCGACCTTACGTCTCAGTGGAATCAGCTAGAGGCAAGGTCAGTGGATGCCCTAAGTCATTCTCTATGAGATCCACAGTGGTTTGTGATTATCACATCGAATAATGGCAAATACAACATATTCTCTTTATCTAGAATATCCGGAGCCACTTTACAGTGTATACACCTACTGGTCACCTCTAAATCACAAATCAGTCACAGTGTAAAAAGCCTAAGTAGTGGAGTGGAAAGAAAATTGAATATAAATCAGGAGAATGGGGTTTCAGAACTAGCTTTGAAAAAAAAAAAAGAAAAAGAAAGAACTAACTCTGGTCCTATCTGATGATGGTATTCTAGCAAAGTTCCTAAGTCCCCGTTGCTAACTCGGAATCTGTATAATAAAGATAATAGTATCTGGTCCTTCTATCCCATGAGATCACTTGTCAAAGCTAATTGTTTTCCTTTCTTTAGTGATTACTTAATACCAGGGACTCTCATTGCCTTATTCATTTATCCATAAGAACTCTTCCAGTTAAAAGACCCATTTTTCAGATGAGACAACCAAGAGTGACTTTTGATGACATAGCTGCAGAGTGCAGTTAGTTAAATGTGGTGCTGATGTCCAGCCCAACATTATGTTTGAAGACAGTAATTTTGTGTTTTTTGGGGATGGTCAAGCAATTTATTTATTTATTTATCTGACATGGATTTAGCTCCTTCTTTCAGCTTTATTTATTTGTTTCATTGGAGTATCATTGCTTGACAGTGTTGTGTTAGTTTCTGCTGTACAGCAGCGTGAATCAGCTCTATGTATACACATATCCCCTCCCTGTTGAGACTCCCTCCCACTTCCCCCCAACCCACCCCTCTAGGTCGTCACAGAGCACGGAGCTGAGCTCCCTGCGCTATGCAGTAGTTCCCCAGTAGCAAGCTGTTTGGCATATGGTAGCGTATATATGTTAGTGCTACTCTCTCACTTCGCCCCAGCCTCTCCTTTCCCCTTCCTGTGTCCACCAGCCCATTCTTTACATCTGCATCTTTATTCCTGCCATGCAAACAGGTTCATCAGTACCATTTTTCTCGATTCTACATAGAAGCATTAACCATAGTGCTATTCTGTTGATGGGGGTGGGAGGGGAGTAGAAGGAAGGCGTGATGAGAACCCATGAGCCAAACAAAACAAACTGCACCATTTTAGTGACATTTGTTATCATGGATAAGGAGTAGGAACGTTGGTTGTCTCGAACCTCCTTTGTTTTTTTTTTTTCCTTAGAAAACAGCTTTGAAGTTGATGGATTTGGCTGCAGCTGAACATTTGGGGCATCGTAAGAAGCTCAGAATTAGCAATTGATTCTGCCTATGACCTTAGCTTCAAACCACCCTGCCTTGTTCAGCCAAGAGCAGCACATATGTTTCCAGCAGCGTCTGTTGGCTGATTGCACCCAGAGGAGTGAGGGTCAACTGGAGATTAGTCCCTACACTGAGTCTGCGACTTCTCTTTGGCTCACATTTAAATTTTAAGCATCTGGATCTCCTCCCTGAGAGTGGCAGTTGCTCGAGAAGGTTTCCTTTAACCACGTGGGGTCTTTTTACCTTGTCATCGACTAGCTCCTGTTGCAGCTCAGATCCTGGTGTGCTTGACCCTGACCTCTTTGCCTCATCTGTGAGCTCGTCCTTATCTTTTAGACATAGCACTTATTTACATCATGCTCCTGGACTGCCTTTCTGGCTCCTTCTCCAGGGCTTTGGGTTGTATGAGTGTTGCCAGCTCTCCCCTTCTGGTGTCCTCCAGCCGTAAGCTTTACCGTGGCTGTGCTCCCGTTGGCTACCTGCCAATGACCTTTGTGGTTCTACTAATCCCCTCTAGGGGGTGTTTCAGATGGAGTCTTCCAGACCAGTGGTTCTGCATTCTTCTCAATCATCCTCATGCTCTCTGGGCTAACTCGTAAGGATTTATAAGTTCTATAAAGATCTAAAAGTTGTGTGTTGTTATGTTGATGAAATGATCTCCTCATATAACTGTAATCTCTTTAAAAGCAGAAAAGTGAAAGTGAAAGTTGCTCAGTCATGTCTGACTGTTTATGACCCCTGGACTATAGAGCCCATGGAATTCTCCAGGCCAGAAAACTGGAGTGGGTAGCCTTTCCCTTCTCCAGGGGATCTTCCCAACCCAAGGATCGAATCCAGGTCTCCCACATTGCAGGCAGATTCTTTACCAGCTGAGCCACCAGGGAAGCCCAAGAGTACTGGAGTGGGTAGCCTTTCCCTTCTCCAGGGGATCTTCCCAACCCAGGGATCAAACCCAGGTCTCCTGCATTGCAGGCAGATTTCTTTACCAGCTGAGCCACAAGGGAAGCTCAAGAATACTGGAGTGGGTAGCCTATCCCTTCTCCAGTGGGTCTTCCTGACCCAGGAATCGAACCAGTGTCTCCTGCATTGCAGGCGGATTCTTTACTGAGCTATAAAAGCGGAAACCTTTATATATATTGCTTACTAGTTTCTATAAAATAGAATTCTGGGTGATCTGGAACAAGACAAGGATGTCCTCTCCCTCAGTTTCTATTCAACATCGTAGTATAGGTTCCAGCCAAGGCAATTAGGCAGGAAAAAAAAAAAAAGCTATCCAGATTGGAAAGGAAGCAAAACGATCTCAGATGTGATCAGATGGCTTGATGATGTATGTAGAAAATGCTAAAAAAATCAATTTAAAAAATTATTAGAACTAATAAAAGTGTTCAGCAAGGCAGCAGGATACAAGATCAATATTTTAAAATGTATTTCTGCACCCTAGCAGTGAGCATCGGAAAAGAAATTAAGGAAATGATTCCATTTACAATAAATAGCATCCAAAAAATGCCTAGGAATATATTTTTTAAAGAAGGGCAAGACTTGTACTCTGGGAACTACAAAATCTTGTTGAAAGAAGTGAACAAATATATGAATAAATGCAAAGACACCCCCCATTCTGGAACTGTTGTTAAGATTACAGTGCTCCCCCAAATTGATCCACAGATTCAATGCAATTCCTGTCAAAATCCCAGCTGCCACTTTTCAGAAACTTTCGAACCCAACTTAAAATTCATATGGAAATGCAAAGGAACCAGAATAGCCAAAATAATTTTCAAAAAGAAGAAGAAATCTGGAAGGCTTGTACCTCCTGGTTTAACACACGTAACACAAAGCTTCAGTAAGTTTTGTAACACAAGAACTGTGTGGTACCAGCGTAAAGACAGACATACAGATGGATGGAATAGAACTGAGCCCAGAAATAAACCCATGTGTTTATGGTCAACTGATTTTCATCAAGGGTGTCAAGAAAATTCCATGGGGAAACATGTCTTTCAACAAATGGTGCTGTCCTCGGGCCAAAGAACATTCCTTCATCTGATAACTGATGGTACCAGTGATCGTTAATTTCATGTGTCAGCTTGACTTGGGCCAAGGGATGCCCAGACAAGGGTAAAATATTATTTCTGGAGTGTTTGTGATGATACTTCTAAAGGAGATTAGCCTCTGAATGAGTAGAAACAGTAAAGAAGATCCATCCTCAGCAATGTGGGTGGGTACCATCCAATCCATTGAGGGCTCAGATAGAACAAAAAAGTGGAGAAAGGGAGAATTCCCTTTCCCTCTTCTTCAGCTGGGATGTCCATCTTCTCCTGCCTTTGGGCATCAGAGTTCCTGATTCTCTGACCTTTGGACTGTTGGAAAAGATGCCGCCACCACAGCACCCCCAGGCTGTTAGACTCAGACTGTGTTGGACTGGCTTTTGTGATTCTCCAGCTTGCAGAGGGCAGACAGTGGAACTTCTCAGCCTCCATCATTGTTTAGGCCAATTCCCATAGTAAATCTCCTCTTGTAAATCTCTATCTAGCCTATTAGTTATTTTCCTATGAAGACCCCCAATAGATCCGCAATGGGTGACACCACCCACAAAGCCCCCGACACTTGTGGAGGAGGGCTTGGCAGCCTCTGCTTAAGCTGAAATGCTGTCTTCTTTTGCATAGAAAACACGAGCCCATCGAATTCTACTCTGTTCTCCTGAGTGCTCCCCGTTCTGTTCCACTTAACCAGTCACGGAGCATTTTAGAAGGCTCTGTCAATCGGAGGTTGGAATAATAGCACTGCCATTACCGCAAGCATTGTTGAAACATGAAGGATAAAATGTGTCTCATTATTCAGGTTCTCAGAAGTGATGGCATTGAGCCAGAATGGTCCCATTAACTCTCAAGGCCTTACTTTTGATGCTCTCCACCTTTAAATAATAATTTCTTCTCAAGGAAGGGAAGAAAAGTTGAAGGCTATCATTGACCTCAAAACAGCAGAGTTTCTCACATCTGAGGAAGCATTTATCTGCAGATGAGGCTTTTGGAGTTTCTCTGATGAGAGTCTGATGTACAGTTTTTAGAGTCAAGAAAATCCTCTCACTTTTGATTTGAAACAATGAAGAATTCAAAAATGCAGGCAAGGAACAGAAGTTTCTGGTCTTGTTGGGAAGAGCCGGATGACACCTTTTGGGGCCCACGTCCTGCTAAGTTCCACAGTAGTTTCGCAGTCTACTTTTGCTTCCAGTAGGCCACTTATGTATGCATTAATAGAGGTATCCATAAAGTAAGGAATTGAGCTAGACTGCATATCTTATGAGTCTGAACTTTAGTTTTCAGATCTTTTATATTGGCCTAAGTCTTAGCTTGGTACATTAAAGCTACAACAATAATAGCAATAGCTAACATTTATTTCCTGGGCTCCAAAATCACTGTGGATGGTGACTGCAGCCATGAAATTAAGGGATGCTTGCTCCTTGGAAGGAAAGCTGTGACAAACCTAGACAGTGTATTAAAAACCAGAGATATCTGTTTGCCAACAAAGGTTCGTGTAGTCAAAGTTATGGTTTTTCCAGCAGTCATGTATAGATGTGAGAGTTGGACCATAAAGAAGGTTGAGCACCAAAGAATTGATGCTTTTGAAGAGTGGTTGCTGGAGAAGACTCTTGAGCATCCCTTGGACTGCAGAATCAAGCCCGTCAATCATAAAGGAGATCAACCCTGAATACTCATTGTAAGGACTGATGCTGAAGCTGAAGCTCCAATACTTTGGTCACCTGATGTGAAAACTCGACTCACTGGAGAAGACCCTGATGCTGCGAAATATTGAAGGTTAAAAGGAGAAGGGGGTGGCCAAGGATGAGATGGTTAGATAGCATCACCAACTCAATGGACGTGAATTTGGGCCAACTCTGGGAGATAGTGGAGAACAGAGGAAGCTGGTGTGCTACAGTCCTTGTGGTTGCAGAGTCAGACATGACTGAGCCACTGACAACAACGAGAGCATTTATCGGGTGATTACATTACTGACTCTATTCCTCTTGGTCCCTCATCAGTGCTCTGAGTAGGTTCTGTCATTCATTCCCTCACACAGATGAAGACATGGGGGCTCAGACAGGTTTGTATTTTGCCCAAGCACACACACCTATTAAAGGTCAGAGCTGGCATTCAAACCTAGATCTAACTACCAAGTCTTGGCTGTGGTCTAATTATCTACTGCTGTTGAGCAAGTCATCCCAAAACTTAGTGGCTCACAACAATGCAATCATATTATTATCTCCCATGGTTTATGTGGGTTGGGAATTTGGGAGGGGCTTGGCTGGATGGCTTAGCTCATGGTTCCTCTTCAGTGGCTGGAGCTAGAACCACTGTAGTTGGGAACTACTGGGCCCTCTCCTCCCTCTCTTCCCTCCTGTTCTCCAAGGGCTCCAAGAGCAAGTGAACTCAGGGACAAATTAGAATCGAATAGCCATACATGGGGTGTGTGTGTGTGTGTGTGTGTGTGTGTGTGTGTGTAATGGAATACTACACAACCATGAAAAGAACAAAAGCATGCCATTTGCCGCAACATGGATACAACTAGAGATTATCATACTAGGTGAAGTAAGCTAGAAAGAGACAGATAAATACCATACGTTATCACTTATATGTGGAATCTAAAATATGACACAAATGAAGCTGTCCATGAAAAAGCAACAGAACCATGGCCGCAGAGGGCAGACAGTGGAACTTCTTGCCAAGGGGGAGGGGTCGTGGAAGCAATGAAGTGGGAATTTGGGGTTAGCAGATGAAAGCTTTTATATATAGAATGGATTACCAACAAGGTGCTGCTGTATAGCATGGGGAACTACCTTTGATATCCTGTGATAAACTATCATGGAAAAGACTATGAATAAGGAATGCGTATAGGCTTCCCTGGTGGCTCAACCAGTAAAGCATCTGCCTGTGATGAAGGAGACGCGGGTTTGGTCCCTGGGTCGGGAAGACCCCCTGGAGAAAGGAATGGAAACCCACTCCAGTATTCTTGCCTGGAGAATCCCATGGATGGAGGAGCCTGGCGGGTTACAGTCTGTGGGGTTGCGAAGAATCGGACACGACGGAGTGACTAAACAACAACAAAATGTATAACTGAGTCACTCTACAGTAGAAATGAACACGATATTGTAAGTCAGCTTTCCTTCAATAAAAATATGTTGATGAGACTCAAATAATCTTTTGAATCTGCTTCTGTTTCATAGATAAGTTCATTTGTGTCATATTTTAGAGCCCACATTCAAGTGATCCCATATGATACATGTTTTTCTCTTCCTGACTTCACTTAGTATAATCTCTAGTTGCATCCACGTTGCTGTGAATACTGGAGTGGGCAGCCATTCCCTTCTCCAGGGAATCTTCCCAACCCAGGGATCAAACCCAGGTCTCCTCCATTTGCAGGCAGATTCTTTACCGTCTGAGCCACCAGGGAAGCTCTGTTTTCTTCATTGCCCTAAGCCAGAACAAGCAGAACTCCGGTGACGACTTTGTAGGTGTAATTGTGACCTGGATGTCTCAGTAAGACTGTGTTCTGGGACTGCTTCCAAAGATGGAAGGAAAAGAACACTGTCTTTCCACCAGGATTATGAATGAGTGGTTGCCAGATTCCTGCCTCCTAGAAAGATCATGCCCTAATGCTTATCCAGCAGAGAACAGGGTCAGGAGAAAGAATTCAGTCCTCATGTTTTGCTGGGCTCTGTTTTTTCCTTAAATCTATCTTCACTGGGCTTCTGATGCTTTGTTGTTATTGTCTAAGTCACTCAGTCGTGTCTTACTCTTTGTGATCCCATGGACTGCAGTCCGCCAGTCTCCTCTGTCCATGGGGTTTCCCAGGCAAGAATACTGGAGTGGCTTGCCATGCTCTCCTCCAGGGGATCATCCCAGTCCAGGCACTGAACCCGAGTCTCCTGCTTGGCTGGTGGATTCTTTACCACTGAACCACCAGGGAAACTCTCTAATGCTTACAACCCCCCAAAATTCCCCTGCAACACAGGATGCCCTCCACCTGCCATGGGTGACCTCCTCCTGTTTTACGTTTTATTCCTTTCCTTCTGTACTTCACCTGGAGACCTAGTTGTACTTGAGAAATGTCGGACCACACTGGAGAGGAATGTGATAATGAGATTTTAGGATCAAGAGAAAGAAGCAACGGAAACCCTTGCAATTGTGTGTGACTATTTGTACAGGCTGTTTCTTTTTATAAGACCAAACCAACCCTGAGGCTATGTCTTTCAGATGAGAACCCAAAGGACAAGATTTCTCTCAAGGCATCGTCTGCCTGCTTCATTTCCTTGGATTATCTTTTAGAAAAAACTCCAGAAGTGTTGGTGAGAAATATTTGAAAAATCTCCGACTTTTACAGAGATGGGCTATGACTCAGAGCCGCTGTCTGTTTCTTTCTTGGGCAGCTTTTCAGAGATGCCAACTCAGCCAGCCATCCTAAGTCATCAGATCCTTTAAACATTTTATATGTTTCGAAAGGTGTGGGGAAAAAAAAAAAAAAAAAACCCTCTCCTGCTGACAAATCCATGATAAAGTGAGCAAGCTCTGCTAGGAGCATGTTTTGAAGGAGAAAGGGACTCCCGAGACTGCCTAAATTTCTCCGTGAGTGATTGAACATATTGATTATGGGCTGGGAAATAGAGGAAATTGACAGACTAGCATTAGAGATGATGAAACTTACTACTTGTAGTGCTAACTGGCTTAGGGCATTCGGGTACCAATGTATTGTCCCATCTCTGGATATTTGTGGGATGTGAACGTTGCTGCAGCTCCATCAGTTTTGATAGCCCTGCTTTGTCTGGGAGTGACCCCCCTTTGTGACCCTTGAGACGCAGAGTTCACGACTGTTTTGTCCTCTTGACAATAGGTGCAGGGAAGACGATGTCAGGTGTCAGGGCTTTGGAGCCTGGGCATCCCAGAGCGTGGCTCCTGCCTTGGTCTGGGTGCATAGCCTCTTCCTGTGGTCACCACAGATGTTCTGCTCCACTCCCCAGCCTCGGTGCAGAGTGGACCTGGCTCTGACCACCCCGAGGACCTCCTTGTGTGGAATTCCCTTGTACCCAGTCCCCCTTCTACCTATGAAGCTCTCCTCTGCTCCCCATTCTCCTTCTGAAGAGTAGATGCTCGTGTCAGCCAAGTGACACTCCAACTGGTGGTTCCTGTGTCCCCCTCCCTCTTTCCTGCACCATCTGGGCTGGAACATGAGACCTGATGGGCTGGGCACTGGCATGCCCTCCCCGCAAGGCTGCCTGTGAGCCCAGCTGGTGTCCGTTCCCATCCGAAAGGGCTGATTCACCCCCGTCTCAGATGGTTTTACACTGGCTGACTTTTTGGAGTTGTCAACCAGCTCAGAGCCTGATGGGAGATTAAATAACACTTTTTTTCTCTTTGGGTTTGTGTTGTAAACCAATGTTTATACCAAACCTTTCTGTACCAGTGAATTTCCAATTGAAACATCTGCCTCTCAAATCTTGATATGGGACTCAGTTGGTTTCTAAAATTCTTTCCATGTGCTTATTTAGTTCTTAGGAGCCTTTTACCAATGTGTCACACACCTACAGAAAAGTGCACCAGTTTTTAGGTGAGCAGCTTCCAATTTTTGTAAAGTGCACCCTTGTGTAACCAGAATCCAGTGCAAGAGATAGAATACTGCTAGGCCTCCAAAGTCACCCCACACTCCTTCAGGTCACTTGCCATTGCTCCCCTCATGTACCTGTCAAAGTAACCATCAGTGTACTTTTCCTCTCCCAGTTTTATAGGGATATAATTGACATACAGCACTGTATAAGCTTAGAGTATACAGCACACCACCTCATGAAAGAACGTTTGAGCACAGGAGGAGAAGGGGGTGACAGAGGATGAGATGGTTGGATGGCATCACGGACTCGATGGACATGAATTTGAGCAAACTCTAGGAGATGGCAAAGGACACGGAAGCCTGGCGAGCTGCAGTCCATGGGGTCGCAAAGGTCGGACACGACTGAGCGACTCAAGAACAACACAGTATATCACAAAACGATTCCCACAATAAGTCGGGTGAACATCCATCATCTCATATAGACAGAGAATTAAAAAATGGAAAGAAATTTTTTGTGTGTGATGAGAACTCTTTAAGATTTACCTGTCTTAACTTTCAGATGTGGCATATAGCCGTGATAATTATATTTATCATGATTTATATTCCCTAGTACTTATAACTGGGAGTTTGTGCCTTTTGATCGCCTTCATCCAATTCCCCCTTCTTTCAATCCCCTACCCTTCTCTCCGGGAACCACAAATCCAATCTCTTTTCTATGACTTTGTTAACACAACAAGCAAAGTTGTTTCCTGGTATACAGGAAACAGTTGATTCCTGGTCTGCAACTTGGTGAGTCAGTATTTCCATACATTTCAAAACGATCATTGCGGTAAGTCTAGTTCTTGTCATACAAAGATATTACATTATTATTGACTCTATTCTCTATACTGTGCACTCCATGCCGTGATTCATTTCTTTTAATAAGTGAAAGTCTGTGCCCCTTAATCTCCTTCACTCACTTCTGTCCTCTCCCCACCCTCCTCCCTTCTGACAGCCACCAGTCTGTTCTCTGTATCTATGACTCTGCTTTGGTTTTATTATGTTTATTCATTTGTCCACAGAAAAGTGAAGCCATACAGTATTTGCCTTTCTCTGTCTGACTTATTTCACTTATCGGAACACCCTCTACGTCCATCCATGTTGTCACAAACGGCAAAATTTAATTGTTTAATGGATGAGTAATATCCCAATGTATTTAATTGCTTCTATGTATTGGCTATTGTGATAATGCTGCAGTGAACATTAGGGGTGCATATATCTTTTCAAATTCGTTTTTTCGTTTTTGTGTTCTTCAGCGAAAGTAACCATTGTTGTAAAGAAAATTTAATGCAAGTGGTAGAATCTCCTTTTCAAGAAGTATTCATTGATAATCACATGAGTATAGTTAAAACTTATTGAGATCTGGGAATTCCCCAGCAGTCCAGTGGTTAGGACTCCAGGCTTCTACTGTATGGGTCATGGGTTTGATTCCTGGTTGGGGAACTAAGATCCTGTATGCCAAGGTGTGGCTGGGAAAAAAAAAAACTAACTTCCTAAGATCTTACTATGTGGCAGATTTTGCAAACACAACATAAATTAACTCATTTTATCTTTATAGTCATTCCATGGCATACGTTATGATATTATTTTTGTCATTAGTCTCATTTAATAGAAAAGGAGACAGATGCAAGAAATTGTCCTGTTTTCTCCCTGGCTTTTTAAACTTGCTTTACAGCATTTAAGAGATTTTATTTTATTAAAATATATCTGTTTCCTTTTAAGTAAACTTGTAATTCTATTTGTTCTTAGTTTTTTTTTGGCAATTAAAGAATTGATACATTTGAGAGGTAACAAGAACTCACTAGAATATTTGTAGTCATCCAATCAAGTACTGAAAAATGGGCACTTCCCTCGTGGTCCAGTGGTTGAGCATCCGCCTGTCAGTGCAGGGGACACGAGTTCAACCCCTGGCCCAGGAAGATCCCACATGTCACAGGCCAGCTAAGCCAGTGCCCCACAACTACCAAGCCCACGCTCCACAGCTGCTGAGCCTGCGAGCTCCAGAGCCTGTGCTCCTCAACAAGAGAAGCCGCCATGATGAGAAACCCGTGCACTGCAGCTAGAGAAAGCCCACACACAGCGACAAAGAACCAGTGCAGACAAAAATCCATAAAACCTTAAAAAAGGAAGAAGGATCTCCACTGAACTGGATGCTGATATACCAGAGGAAGATGTTGATGGGAAGAGTCAGACAAAAAAAGCCTTTAATCCTGGATGTTTCTTGAGACAGGTCAACTCCAGTTCATCCTACAAGGCTGACTCCCACCTCAGCCCCCCAGTTTTCCCTCAGAGAGTATCCCGTGGTACCCTGTATTTCTGCATCACAGAATTGCTTGCCAACATAGTTGAGTTTCGTGGTTATGTGTCTCCCAACATGAAGCAAAGCTTTTGAGGGCAGGCTTTCCGGCTGACAAGTTCCCCTCTGTCAATCTGGTACCCAGGTTACATTGGAGCTTTGGGAGATGTCTGTGGGATGAATGCATGAGAGTGAGAAAGAGGATGAGAGAGGAGAGAGTCATTGGCTGATTTGGGTGTGTGAGGACCAGGCCAGTTCACTGCAGAGCATCCACGACTCACCCATCTTACAGCTAGTAGCTCGGAGAACGGGGTGGCCAAGGACTCTGCAGGGAGATGTCCGAAAGGAGGTTAGATGGTTGGGAGGGACCCATCCTGCTCAGAGGGTTCACGGGATATTTTGTGATAATCCTTCTTCAAAATACGGCCGATGAGGCTTTCTGTACCATGTCACAAGTCTGAGAACATTTTCTTGCTACAAAAGATCGTATTCTGTTATCAGCAGGTCAAACAGAATGGCTCTATCCCCATTCCTGTTTTGGTTTTTTTTTTAAGATATTTTTTGATGTGCACCACATTTAAAGTGCTCGTTAAAGTAACACATTCTATTGAATTTGTTACAATATTGCTTCTGTTTTATGTTTTGGTTTTTTAGCCAGGAGGCATGTGGGATCTTAGCTCTGCTACCAGGGGCTGAACCTGCACCACCTGCTTTGGATGGGGAAGTCTTAACCACTGGATCAGCAGGGAAGTCCCTCTGCTTTCCTGTTTTGTCACATTTTCATTACACCTTAGTCTTCATTGAGGAACAAAAAAAGATGGAGGCCTAGTGAACATTATAGGAAGGCTAGAAATTGTTATTAGGATGCTAGCTGGCACTCTTGAGATGGGTCTTCTGTCTGGACCCATAAAGAGGATGCTGATGCAGGGGCAGCTGGTGTTGGTGTACTCAGTGTGGCAGGGTGGGGAAAGAGTAGGGCTCCTGGGTCAGTTTTCCTCCTTCACCTGGTATTTATCAACTTCTTTTTGTTTTGTAACTTACTATTTTGAAATCTGGGATCCCTCTTGGTTGATGGGTCCCAAAAGCAAACACCCTTTGAACATATTTCCAGGCAGAGAAAACAGCAACCAAGAGAGACTTTCGAAGACAGTCAGGCACCTGGCGAACTGCTGATGCATTCGGCCACGAGGCAAGAATCTTCGCTGATTTAAAATAAATAAATGCATGTCAAGATGTGGGTGCCTTCCACCCTGTATCTTTTTCCCAGGCTAGTGTCTCTCATATGTTATCTAGGTAGGCCCGTTCTGATTTCCGCCTCACCCCCCGCCTTTGTAAATTCCCGGAGCCTGTCATCCGGAAGGTTCATCTTGCATTTTCTGCATCGCCGAAGTTGCTTGGCAGAGAACCCAAAGCTCTCTGGCTCCGGGCCGGCTTCCATCAGATGGATGTGACCCTGGGAAACCACAGTGTTCACTGAGTTGCCAGAGGGGGCAATGAGGCAGGATGGTGTGGGAGTCTCCCCGAGCAGGATTAAAGGATTTTGGCAGGCTCTGGGTTGCTGAGAGGGAGAGAACCGTGGGTGGGCATAGAATGCCCTCTGAGACATCCCTTGCCAGGCAGCTGGCAAGCACTCTTAGCCAGGCTTGCTGTCTCTTTCTCCCCAGACTGGAGAAGGCCCGTGACTTGATCCTCTGTGACCCACTGACCCATCTGTGGCCACTCTGCATCCCAGTAGCTCCCTGTTGCCTTTCTGCTGGCCCATGGCTGTCCCCTTCTGGGTCCTGCTAGCAGGCCCCCTCCATGGACAGGTAGACAGCCAAGGAGATGGGGTAGTGAGTCATGGACACCTTGGCCATGGACACCTGGCTTGGCGTTTGACCAAGGGTTTCCACAGGTGATTGATGGCTGGGGTGAGAAGGGTCCAGCCATGCCCCCCACCAGGCGGGACGCAGCCTGTCACACCTCCTGGGCAGGTGGTGCTCATCTCGACTCCCAGGCTCACCTGCTCATGTGCATTCATCAGATACTTGGGAAGCACCTGCCCCCATGCCATGACTCTCTATGTCATTGTTTTGTGAAAAATGAAAATATTTCAAAGGTCATCACAGTGTGAAAAGACAAAGAAAAGTCCTTTTTCCCCTTCCCTCTGTGTAGCCATCTCCAGACCATCCCCACGCCCCTGACCACCCCCCCACAAGAGCTCATCACAAACCTTTCCTGCATCTCCTTCCAGTTTTTTTTTTTTAATAATTTTATTTGTTTACTTATTTTTGGCTGTGCTGGGTCTTCATTGCTATGCGGCTCTTCTCGGGTTGCAGGGACTGCTCTCTAGTTGCAGTGGCCTCTCATTGCAGTGTCTTCTCGTTGCAGAGCACAGACTCTGGAGTGTCTGCAGCTTGGACTCTGGAGACTCTGGAGACTCTGGAGTGTCTGCAGCTCCAGTAGCTGCCGCGTGTGGGCGCTAGAGCACAGGCTCAGAAGTTGTGGTGCACCGGCTTAGTTGCTCTTCGGTCTATGAGATACTCCTGTCCTGGGGATGAAATCCATGTCCCTGCATTGGCAGGCAGACTCCCAACCACTGGAGCACCAGGGAAGTCCCATGCCTCCGTCTTTGAAAAGTCAGAAGCCAGGAGTGTGTGGTTGTCTGAACTCTCGGTCCGACATCATTGAACAAGCCTACACACTGAACCCCGGCTGAGCCAAGCAGTAGTACAGGCATTGAGATCCTGGGAAGTGCTCTCAATGATGGTCTATTGTCAGGTCAGGAGACACAATAATGACTCAATAGAGGAGGAGCAGGAAGAGGGAGGGGCCCAGAGATGATGGAGAAGGGGAGACACAGAGGCGGCTGGACAGGAGCAGCGCCCAGTGCTGTCGTGGTCTCTCAGAGGAGGTGACGTTTGTGCAGACACCTGCCCGTGGGGGAAAGACTGTTCCAGGCAGAGGGAACAGTAGATGGAAAGGTGGGGCGTGGGGAGGTGTTGGCAGGAGCGAATGAGTATAGATAAACCTCCCTTCTCCCCCAGATCTCAAATGTGGGGGGAGAGTCAGGAGACAGGCTATACCAGGAATGAAAATCACATTGATTCATTTTTCAGACCAAATCCCGTGACCTCTTCTAAAAAGGAAAATCTCTCTTATTTCCTTGTCTTCTGCGCTTGTCGGGGAGAAAGGGAACGTGCTCCATAGACACTCTGTGCAGCCCTGCCTCTTAACCTCTGGAAAAGACTCCTAGCTCTGCAGGTATGACATCTTGGTCTGTATGTTACTTAGTAAATGTGCAGTGAGTCCTGGGGAACCGCAAGGAAAAGATTCTGGCTCGTTCAGGGCCAACCTTGACATCTCCAATTATAATGGAAAGTCTGCTCCTTGGAGAGGAAGGGAAATACTGATTAGAGGAGATGACAGTTACAAAAATGAGATGTAGACATGGGAGAGACTTCTTTTCACCATAGAATTGTCTGGGGGATGCGAGGGCTTTCCCTTTAACTGGACAAATACTTTCAGACACTATGCCCTACCTCCATTTGGCAAAGCCCACACATTCTCAATGGCCAGCAGTGTGTGGTCCAGGCTCCACGACTTTGTCCTCCTTACAGACAGACAAAAGGTGATGGAGATAAAGCTGCTTCAAAGGACAGACTGCTTCCAGCCTCTGCCATCCCTGCAGCCAGAGAAACGGTGCAGACGGCAGCATTGCCGCTTGTGTGATCTAAGTTAACTTTGCCTTTCCTGAGGTTTCTGGGCTCAGAATCTTGCCCAAGCTGAATAACCACCAAGCAGAATAATCAGAAATGCCACCACCCTGTCCAGCATGCAAAGACAGAACTAAATCCCTTTCTTGCAAAGACAGAAGGGTTGGTTCCATCCATGAAGGGAGAGTGGACCCATCCAAATTTAGGGCACCCCTGATGCTGCTGCTGCTGCTGCTGCTAAGTCGCTTCAGTCGTGTCCGACTCTGTGCGACCCCATAGACAGCAGCCCACCAGGCTCCCCCGTCCCTGGGATTCTCCAGGCAGGAACACTGGAGTGGCTTGCCATTTCCTTCTCCGATGCATGAAAGTGAAAAGTGAAAGTGAAGTCTCTCGGTCGTGTCCGACTCCTAGTGACCCCATGGACTGCAGCCTACCAGGCTCCTCCGTCCATGGAATTTTCCAGACAAGAGTACTGGAGTGGGGTGCCATTGCCTTCTCCGAGGGCACGCCTAACCCACTCCAGTATTCTTGCCTGGGAAATCTCAAGGACAGAGAAGTCTGGCGGGCTACAGTCCATGCAATCCTGAAGAGTCGGACACGATTGAGTGATTAAACAACACCCAGGCACCCAGAAATGTTTATGAAAGAGTTTTATAATTGGATAGTTTGAGGGAGATCCAAGCAGTAACTATGGGGAAAACCTATTTCTATTTATGTTTACCAAGCACTCTGTATACCTGCCCCGCTGTGTTCTGAACACCTTAGTAATACATCCTCATTTAACTCTCCTAAGGATTTGGAATGTAGGCTTTATTATTCTGTTCATTGTAAGACACAGAAACTGTATCACAGAGAGAGAGAGGAACTCATCTATGGCCGAAATGACTTCCTGCCGCTTATTTCATGACCTTGTCTTATTTTGATTTCCATCCATCTGGATGAGTGGGTATGAGGACACGATTTGTTCAGTGCTTCGGATTTCAAAGGTCTGATTTGACCCCAGATGCAAAGTCTACACCCCAAAGAACAAGTCTACGTATTGGATATTCATCTGGGAGAGACCACTGTGAGCAGCAAGAGGTGACAGTGACAAAAACCCTAAGAACTGGGCTTCTTTCTATGTCTTCATTGTGCAGGCTGGCCATTCATTTTTTTAAAATTTACATATGTTATTACTTAAAAAAATTTTTTTGGCTGCACCCCACAGCATGTGGGACCTTAGTAGTTCCCCAACCACACCCCCTGCATTGGAAGGTGGAGTCTTAACCACTAGACCACCAGGAAAGTCCCCAGGCTGGGCATTCATTCCTTGCATCTTCCTGATAAGCGACATTCATTCACTCAGCAAACACTTCTTGAGCCGTATTTATCACAGCGAATAGAAGAGTCAGTACAACAGATGAAATTGCCTGCTCCACATTCTGCTGAGGAAACCCAGACCGTAAACAAATTAAGAAAATAAGATAGGTCAATAGAGTGGACAAACTGCTAGCTGTTCCCGAGTCCCAGCAGAACAAAACACAAGATGATAACTTCCCTCGAGTAGACCAACTTTGTACTGTACCTACACTGCCAAGACAGTTTGGGCGCTGATAATGCAAAGCTATATAAGCCTTATCACGTTTATAACTTGATCTGTAGCAACTTGGACAAGTTCTCTGTTAAAACGGAAGGTTTGTTAAAAACTTCTGTAGCAGACGTTTTTTGATCAGCTAGACAATGTAATTTTTTTTCTTCCTTTCATGGTAGAGATCACCATAGAACCCATTTCTGGTGATTTAAATATACAGGTACCTTCTGGGAATGGAGAAGGAAATGGCAATCCACTCCATTATTCTTGCCTGGAAAATCCCATAGACAGAGGAGCCTGGCGGGCTACAACCAGGGGATTGTAGAGTTGGACACAACTGAGTGACATCACTCACTCACTTAGGGGAGAATGAGTCTCAATCCCCCCTCAACAGAAGATGCTTTACTAGCTACATGTTTTGTGGGCTCTTAGGGGAGCATCTCATGGACAGAGGAGCCTGGTGGGCTGCAGTCCATGGGGTTGCCAAGAGTTGGACACAACTGAGCGACTTCACTTTCACTTTTCACTTTCATGTATTGGAGAAGGAAATGGCAACCGACTCCAGTGTTCTTGCCTGGAGAATCCCAGGGACGGTGGAGGCTGGTGGGCTGCATAGTCCAGTCTATGGGGTTGCATAGAGTCAGACACAACTGAAGCGACTTAGCAGCAGCAGCAGCAGCAGCAGCAGCAGGGGAACATAGGACTTCCCTGGTGGCTCAGATGATAAAGAGTCTGCTTTCAGTGCCGGAGACCGAGGTTTGATTCTTGGGTTGGGAGGATCCCCTGGAGAGGAAAAGAGAAACCACTCCAGTGTTCTTGCCTGGAAAAATCCCGTGGATGGAGGAGCCTGGCAGGTTACAGTCCATGGGGTCGCAGAGTTGGACATGACTGAGCGACTTCACTCACCCTGGGAAATGCACAGAAAGAAAGGCGTAAACAGATAGCTCTCCTGTACTGCCAGTTTTGCACTCACTCCTGCTTTCCACATTTGCACTTTAAGGTGTGAAGATGTGATATCAGGAGCTGTGGCAACCTTTTTGTGAGCATTTAAGGCAAAGTGCAAAAGCCATTGAAGATGACCAAATACAAAGACTGAATGCACCGTGGCCTTGAAACAGTAAGCAGCAGAATTAACAGTGGGACTATCTCCCCACCTTTGATTCAGTTTTCTTTGATTTGTGGTTGAAATTATCTTTAACTGATATTTTTTTAAACAAACACAGCTTATTAAAACCCTAGGATATCCACAAAAAGACTTGATTAAAATATTGTGAAGTAATTAACCTCCAATTAAAATAAATAAATTTATATTAAAAAAATAAAATATGTATAGCAGCTATATTCATAATAGCCATAAATCAAAAATAGCTAAGGTGTCATCAGTAGAATAAATAAACAAACTATTAGTATATTCTTACAGGAAAACCCTACTCAGCAGTAGAAGGAACAGGCAGCTAGTTCATGCAGATGCACATACGATTCTCAAATGCATTGTGCCGAGTGAAAGACATCATACATAAAAGATGACTTTCTGTATGGTTCCGTGTGTGTTGTTGCTGTTTAGTCGCTGTCATATCTGACTTTTTGTGCCCCCATAGACTGTAACCTGCCAGGCTCCTCTGTCCATGGAATTCTCCAGGCAAGAACACTGGATTCGGTTGCTATTTCCGATCAAACCTGCGTCTCCTGCGTTGGCAGGCAGATTCTTTACCACTGAGCCACCAGAGAAGCCCCATGATTCCATGTTTAGAAAGTTTTATAACAGGCAATCTAATCTATGGCAGGAAAAAAAAAATCAAGACACTGAATGTGTCTAGGGGGTAGGATGAATTGTAACTGGGAAGGGAACATGAGGGAGCTTTCTGGGGGTGATAGTCATGTTCTGTGCCTTGATAGGAATTAAGTTGCATAGATGGGTACCACATGTTACTGCTGTGATTTTGTGCATTTCATGGTATGTGGGTTGCCATTTCCTTCTCCAGACATTTAACTTCAAAAGAAAACAAAAAAGGACCTTTAAAAATATTGAACTCAAGTGAAATATTTGCATGCTTAAGTGTTTAGAGGCAAATTGTACTGAAACAGAAAGGCATCCAAAGATTGATGAAGGGATGGATGAAGGGATGGACACAGCATGAAATAGAATGGGATGCTCACAGTAGAATTTAGGTAGTGGGTATATGAGTGCTGACTGTACAAGTCTTTCAACTTCTCTGTACCCTGGACCTTTTCATAATAAAATTGGGGAGAGGATGTTAGTGTAGACATTGCAGAAATTATTGATCAAAATTTTCCATGGCTTACCTGGTAACTCTGCCCTTCTAATGATGAAGACAGTTTTATGGAAATGAGAGTTGGTCTTTATAGTTTAGATGAGCTGGGGTGGCATTGAATGTGTTGCGACTGTACTATTTATGCAAAGCTTCATGTAATGCCAGGGACGCATGTCTCCGACAGATACAAAAGGGGGCACGTCAGCTACCAAAGGAGCTTAGCCTCAAAGACCAGAATAAACCTGTAAGCCAGGGACCTCGGGATTAGGCTGCATTGAAAGTTTCAGCGAGCAACATTGAGATTCAGGTACCGGAAGACCTCACCCTGGGGGAAAAAGCATAGTTAAGCCCCAGCCTTTTCTCTTTGATTAAAGTCGACATCTTATGTGACACCAACAAATGTGCAGTGAAGGCTCTGCGGCTTAGCCCTGCCCTTTCTGGGCCCTTGGTGGATAAAGCTTGCATCTTCTGGGCCACTGATTTATTTGTGCAGAAATGAAATAATGTGATGACAATTAACAAGATTGAAGTGGAAGGCACCTGAGCGTATATTCCAGGAGTCTTTTATTTTGGTCCGGAGTTGCTTTGCAGTTAACCCACAGGTTTTTCCAACAATAGCTCAGACAGAGCTACAGACAGGGAGAGAGAGGACAGTTCAACGGTGTGTGTGTTGTGCAGACTCCAGGACCATCCTGTCTGCAGTCGCCGAGCCTACAATTTCAATGACTTGATGTCCACGTGCTTAGGGAAAGAGATGTTAATTCAGAAGGACACGTGTTTCAGGGTGGACAGAACTGGGCCTGATGCTACATGTGAACTTACTGATGAGACACCAACTCTTTTCAACGGATTTTTAAAATATATGTGTTATTGAGAGGGGGAGATAAATTGGGAATCCGGGATTAACATATGTGCACTGCTGCTGCTGCTGCTGCTAAGTCACTTCAGTCCTGTCCGACTGCATGTGACCCCATAGACGGAAGCGCACCAGGCTCCCCCGTCCCTGGGATTCTCCAGGCAAGAACACTGGAGTGGGTTGCCATTTCCTTCTCCAATGCATGAAAGTGAAAAGTGGAAGGGAAGTCGCTCAGTCATGTCTGACTCTTAGCGACCCCATGGACTGCAGCCCACCAGGCTCCTCCATCCATGGGATTTTCCAGGCAAGAGTACCGGAGTGGGGTGCCATTGCCTTCTACTATATATAAAATAAATAAACAAGGCCCTGGTGGCTCAGACGGTAAAGAATCTGCCTGCGATGCAGGAGACCTAAGTTCAGTCCCTGGGTTGGGAAGATCCCCTGGAGAAGGGAGTGGCAACCCACTCCAGTATTCTTGCCTGGAGAATCCCATGGACCAAGGAGCCTGGCGGGCTACAGTCCATGGAGTCGCAAAGAGTCACTCAGGACTGAGTGACTAACACTTTCACTTTCACTGTATAGCACAGGGAACTCTGCTCAATATTCTGTGATAACATATATGGGAAAAGGATCTGGAAAAGACTGAATAAATGTGTCTGCATAACTGAACCACTTTGCTGTGCACCTGAAATCAACACAACACTGTAAATCAGCTCTACTCCAATTAAGTGAAAAGCGCTGAGCTAAAAAGTTAAAAAATGTTTCACCGGATGACTCATTGACTCAGTTAACCCAAGCAGCAGTTCTGCTAGTAGCCCCATTTCACATATTTGGAAATTGAGGCTCAGAGAAGTTAAGCCACTTGCCTAAGGTTGTACAATTAATTGGAGTGTGTGCATGCTAAGCTGCTTCAGTTCCACGCAAGAACACTGGAGTGGGTTGCCATGCCCTCCTCCAGGGAATCTTCCCAACCTAGTGATTGAACCTATATATCTCTTACATCCCCTGCATTGGCAAGTGGGTTCTTCACCACTTGCACCACCTGGGAAGCCCACAGCTAATTAGCAGCAGAGTTTGAATTAAATTCCCATCAATCACAGGTTAGAGCCCATGTGCTTAACTGCTACATGGCTTCGCCAGTAGCATAAGGATGCTACATAAATAATACACTGAGGACTTCTTGTCGTTATCCTAACATGTAGCTAGATGCACAAGTTCTTTGTCCAGTGATTTCCTGGTGGTGTCTGAGCTAAGGAGATCATGTTTTCTGGACCCAGAGTGGGGATACATTGATTTGACACATGGTCAGACGACAGGGAAGGAAGTCTGAACTCCACGCTATCTCAAGAACACTGGGGTGTCTGTTCCCTATAGCTATTACACACATGCCCTTGTAACATCTTGTCACAACAATTAGCAATGCACAGGGCAAGTAGGGAGCATGTTCCACTAAGCTCAGAGTTTATGATGGGACGTCCATGGGTATCATAGGAGCCACACAGCTCTGCTTTAATAAATGTGGTCGGTTTCTAGATCTGCTCATCACAACACCAGACCCAAACACAGCCTTCTCCATGAACGCTGAACAGATTGTTCACACCCCCTAGTAGGACTGTCTCTCCCATTTCTATCAGGGTGCCTTATGAACATCGCTCAGTCATGTCATTTTATTTACATTTTCTGTTGGACTTCAGATTCACAAAGTTGTGATTACGCCCAGTCCTCAGGCCCTCTTCATCACTGACCTATAGATGCCCCTCTTGTTTTATTCATTTGCTCATTCTGTTTCTTGCTTTGTTTATATGGCACTAAGTCTTCCAGCATCATCCATGTTTGTTATTGCATATTTAGCCCACTAGTTCTCCAAGTGTTTGCTCTCAGTATATTTAAAAATTATTGAGAACCACGGAAAGCTGTCGTTTACTTGGGTTATATCCATGAGTGTTTACAATGCATGCATGCTATGTTCCCTCAGTCGTGTCCAGCTCTTCACAACCCTATGGGCTGTAGCTCACCAGGTTCCTCTGTCCATGGGGTTCTCCAGGCAAGAATACTGGAGTGGGTTGCCATAGCCTACTCTGAGTATCAACAGTATTATAAATTAAAACCTAATTTTTGAAAATAATTTTATGATAACTTGTATAATAATAATCCAGTTAAAATACAAATATAAGCCCATGAAAATATAACTATAGTGAGATATAACTATTTTGCAAGATAAAAAGCAAACTTAATGAGAAAAGCTTCACTTTACATGTTTGTAGACCTGGTGTATTAGAAGAGTTCTCCTCAGATTGTGTGTTCAGGCTGGTTTGTTGTTGGGACTTCTCAGGTGGTCCAGTGGTTGAGAATCCATGCTTCCAATGCAGGGAGCATGGGTTCCATCCCTAGTCAAGGACTTGAGATCACAAATGCCACAAAACTTGACCTAAACAAACAAACAGAAAAAACTGATTTGATGTAGTTGAATTGGGTATAGAACATCCAACCTCTCAGAGATAGATGGATGAAAGAGGGCTGACTTCATGGACAGCTGAAAGGATTTGGGGGAGCCCTAGACATACTTGGGAATGACACAAGAGAAGACTCTACACATGGACATCACCAGATGGTCAACACCGAAGTCAGATTGATTATATTCTTTGCAGCCAAAGATGGAAAAGCTCTATACACTCAACAAAAACAAGACCAGGAGCTGACTGTGGCTCAGATCATGAACTCTTTATTGCCAAATTCAGACTGAAATTGAAGAAAGTAGGGAAACCACTAGACCATTCAGGTATGACCTAAATCAAATCCCTTATGATTATACAGTGGAAGTGAGAAATAGATTCAAGGGATTAGATCTAATAGAGTGCCTGAAGAACTATGGACGGAGGTTCGTGACATTGTACAGGAGACAGGGATCAAGACCATCTCCATAGAAAAGAAATGCAAACAAACAAAATGGCTGTCTGAGGAGGCCTTACAAAATAGCGGTGAAAAGAAGAGAAACGAAAAGCAAAGTAGAAAAGGAAAGCTATAAGCATCTGAATGCAGAGTTCCAAAGAATAGCAAGAAGAGATAAGAAAGCCTTCCTCAGTGATCAATGCAAAGAAATAGAGGAAAACAACAGAATGGGAAAGACGGGAGAGCTCTTCAAGAAAATTAGAGATACCAAGGGAACATTTCATGCAAAGATGGGCTCGATAAAGGACAGAAATGGTATGGACCTAACAGAAGCAGAAGATATTAAGAAGAGATGGCAAGAATACACAGAAGAACTGTACAAAAAAGATTTTCATGACCAAGATAATCACGATGGTGTGATCACTCACCTAGAGCCAGACATCCTGGGATGTAAAGTCAAGTGGGCCTTAGAAAGCATCACTACGAACAAAACTAGTGGAGGTGATGGAATTCCAGTGGAGCTCTTTCAAATCCAGAAAGATGATGCTGTGAAAGTGCTACACTCAATATGCCAGCAAATTTGGAAAACTCAGCAGTGGCCAAAGAACTGGAAAAGGTCAGTTTTCATTCCAATCCCAAAGAAAGGCAATGCCAAAGAATGCTCAAACTACCACACAATTGCACTCATCTCACATGCTAGCAAAGTAAGGCTCAAAATTCTCCAAGCCAGGCTTCAGCGATATGTGAAGCGTGAAATTCCAGTTGTTCAGGCTGGTTTTAGAAAAGGCAGAGGAACCAAAGATCAAATTGCCAACATCTGCTGGATCAAGGAAAAAGCAAGAGAGGTCCAGAAAAACCATCTATTTCTGCTTTATTGACTACGCCAAAGCCTTTGACTGTGTGGATCACAATAAACTGTGGAAAATTCTGAAAGAGATGGGAATACCAGAGCACCTGACCTGCCTCTTGAGGAACCTATGTGCAGAATTGGACATGGAACAACAGACTGGTTCCAAATAGGAAAAGGAGTACGTCAAGGCTGTATATTGTCACCCTGCTTATTTAACTTATATGCAGAGTACATCATGAGAAACGCTGGACTAGAAGAAGCATAAGCTGGACTCAAGATTGCTGGGAGAAATATCAATAACCTCAGATATGCAGATGACACAACCTTTGTGGCAGAAAGTGAAGAGGAACTAAAAAGCCTCTTGATGAAAGTGAAAGAGGAGAGTGAAAAAGTTGGCTTAAAGCTCAACATTCAGAAAATGAAGATCATGGCATCTGGTCCCATCACTTCATGGGAAATAAATGGGGAAAGGGTGGAAACAGTGGCAGACTTTATTTTTTGGGGGCTCCAAAATCACTGCAGATGGTGATTGCAGCCATGAAATTAAAAGACGCTTACTCCTTGGAAGGAAAGTTATGACCAACCTAGATAGCATATTCAAAAGCAGAGACATTACTTTGCCAACAAAGGTGCATCTAGTCAAGGCTATGGTTTTTCCAGTGGTCATGTATGGATGTGAGAGTTGGACTGTGAAGAAAGCTGAGCGCCAAAGAATTGATGCTTTTGAACTGTGGTGTTGGAGAAGACTCTTGAGAGTCCCTTGGACTGCAAGGAGATCCAACCAGTCCATCCTAAAGGAGATCAGCCCTGGGATTTCTTTGGAACGAATGATGCTAAAGCTGAAACTCCAGTACTTTGGCCACCTGATGTGAAGAGTTGACTCACTGGAAAAGACTCTGATGCTGGGAGGGATTGGGGGCAGGAGGAGAAGGGGACGACCGAGGATGAGATGGCTGGATGGCATCACTGACTCGATGGATGTGAGTCTGAGTGAACTCCAGGAGTTGGTGATGGACAGGGAGGACTGGTGTGCTGCGATTCATGGAGTCACAAAGAGTCGGACACAGCTGAGCGACTGAACTGAACTGAGACATCCTTGAACCATCCTTTGAATACCATTGACTACTGTGTGTTGCTATTACCTTAAGTGGGATCTGACTTCTCATTGTTGTAAAGCCAATAAAGAGGCAAGGTTGGTGGAAAGGAAAGTTTGCTTTTGGAGGCTGGCAACCCTGGGTTGCAGCATAGGGCCTACTTGTGTCCAAAGGCCGGCTCCCCACCACTGACAGTCAGGGGGCAAAAGCATATATAGACAGAGGGAGGGGGCTACATGCAGAAACAGCACAGTCAATCCTGCAGTTGGCCATAGGTGGTCTGATCAGTGTCGTCTTGATTGGTTAGGTATAGCTGATCTTCAGTTCCAGGGTCAGTTTGTTCCCATTTCCTTGAGGCCAGTTCTCACACTTCTGGCAGTTCATGTCATGGCTACAGTCTGATCATCAGGTTATTAACTTCTTCCACCTGGTGGGGGTTTCTGTATCTACAAGACAGCTCCCAGGAGACGGCTCAAAATATTATCTATAGCTCTTGAAGAAGCACTAAAGCTCCTTAACTTTGTTTAATGGCTAAACTATTATTATTTCATCCTGTTTGACTGCTTTTCTTTGCTTTGGTGTTTTCTCACTTCTCTGATTAAGCTTATTGTTTGGCTAAAGTTTTTCTACAGATGAAAGGCAGGCAGAGGACATGATGGGCAAGGACCATAGGGTCCTGCCCTGTCA
The DNA here is from genome assembly GCF_023091745.1 of Budorcas taxicolor. NCBI lineage: Eukaryota > Metazoa > Chordata > Mammalia > Artiodactyla > Bovidae > Budorcas > Budorcas taxicolor. The sequence goes on along the minus strand of NC_068926.1, from coordinate 48,738,723 downwards.
TAGTATCTACCACATCAACAGCAACCCTGTTTCACCCATCTGATCCCCCAGCACTTGTTCATCTATGTGACATTCTGCTTCCTTCCCCACGTGGGGAGCTCACAGATATCCTGATTCTGGGGGATTCGGCAGGTTATGTGCAACATTTAGCACAATGATCACAACTGTGTCTGCAATATTCATTCACATCATTTATACATGTTTATGGAATGCCTTCTTTAATTGGGGAAATTCAGCCACAAACAAGACAGGCAAGGTCTGTGTTCTCATGGTGCTCATATTGAACTGGGAAGAGACTGCAAAAAATAAATACATAAATGAGTGTTCGCTTAACAGTCTGTGCTATAAGGAAACTAAAATAGGGAGCTGTGTCAGTAAAACACGGTAGTCAGGGTCTCTCAAATGATCAGAATAAGCCAGCCCTCCCCCCAAAAGAAAACTGAATAAGAAGTGTTCTAGGAAGCAGGAACAGCATATGCAAAGGCCCTGTGGTCAGAACCTGTGCTTAAAGCCTGGAAAAATGAATGAATCATCTACCCTGCTTGTGTTCAGCCACATTGACATGGGGATGTGTCGTTCCTAATTTCTGTGGCAAACAGAGCAGTCACAACAGTTCCCGAAGCTTTAGAAGTGTATTCCTGTTTATAAATATTAAACAAAGTTTGATATCCAAATTCTCTATCCAAAATGATTACTGAGACATGGTTAAAAACAAGCCAGACCCAATTTCTATTGCGGAATATTCTGACACCCTCAGTGCCATGGATATTGGAGATGTTATTGGTACTGGTTAGGATTCTCTTAGTTGTCCTCAACAGAATCGCAACTGAAACTGTTCAAGCAAACTCAAAAGGAAATTGAGTCATCTGGCAGTGCACCTTCTGGGACTAGACACAAAATAACTGAAAGCAAGGACTCAGAGAAATATTGCATACTAGTGTTCATAGAGGCATTATTCAGTAGCCAAAATGTGGAAGCAACGTATGTGTCCATCAGCAGATGAATAGACAGAATGTGGTCTATCCATACAAGGGAATACTATTCAGCCTTAAGAAGGAAATTCTGACATATGCTGCAACATATATAAACATTGAGGACCTTATGCTAGGGAAAATAAACCAATCACAAAAGGACCAATTTTTTGTTAGCACTGAATAAATGCCTTTTTAATACTTATATACATAAATATACAACTGTGTGAACTCTAATTAGCTCTCTCTTCTTTTTTCTCTTTTTCAGTGGCTTTTTACTTGGGGATTTAACCTTGTTGCACTGACGGTCTGTGCTCTTTTTCTTTGGATTCTTTTCTGGTTCTAAAATGACTGTTTCTTCTTCAGTGTTTGAGAAAACTACAGGGGCTTCTTGTCTTCCTCCAGTATTAGAGATCTACTCCCATGTCTATTTTTATACTAGCAAGGATGGTAGCTTCATCACTGCCACCTTCATCCCCATCTTCCTTCTTAAGAGTCTTCAAGATCACTGCAGGGGTTTTCTATTCCCTCTCCAGTTTGGGAGGTTCCAGGAGTCCATAATCCTGTATATTCCACTTGTATGAAGTACTCAAGAGTAATCAATTTCATAGAGCTAGAAAGTAGAATGGTGGTTGCCAGGGCCTTGGGGGAGAGGGAATGGAAGTTATTTCTTGGTGGGTACATCCCATCAATTTGGGGTGATGGAAAAATTTTGAACACGGATGGTGGCGAGAGTTGTACAATGCAGTGAATATACTTAATGCCACTAAACAGTACATTTTAAAAAATAGTTAAGAAAGGAGACTCAGAGATAGTGAGAACACACTGATGGCTACTGGGGGGAGACCAAAAGGGGGGTGGGCAATATAGGGACAGGGGGAAAACTGGGGTTATTATGGGATTATATAAAATCATGTGTGTGAAACTTTTGAAAATTGCAAAGCGCTATGAAATTTTTTAAAATCTTTCTTTCAATGAAAAGTAGATTTTAAAGAATGGTTAAGGTGGAAAATTTTCTGTTATTTTACATTTTTTAAAAAAGGAAATTGATTCACTCTCCTAGCCAAAAAGCCCCAAGTTGATATCTAGTTTCAGGCAGAGCTGGCTCCGGGGTTTGAATGACATCATCAAGCTTCTGCGTCTCTTTCTCAGGAAATTTCTACATAGTAGACCAGATGCCACCGACAGTTTCAGACTCACAACCTCCCAGCTGAATGACCCTTGCAAAGGGACCCTCTTTCCTGTTAGTAGATCAGAAAAATCTGTAAAGAACTCAGATGGGTCAAGAAAGAATCTGAGGTCATGACTTATTCTTGAACCAGTGGTCATGGGTGTGGTAGTTCCAATGAGTACAAGTTTAACTACACTGGGTTGACATAGGGTGGTGATTCCTTCAAGGCAGGTGTGTGTCTGCTTAGTTGCTCAGTCCTGTCCGACTGTTTCAACCCTTTGGACTGTAGCCCACCAGGCTCCTCAGTCCATGGGATTCTCCAGGCAAGAATACTGGAGTGCGTTGCCATCCCCTACCCCAGGGAATCTTTCCAACTCAGGGATCGAACCCATGTATCCTGTGTCTCCGGCATTGCAAGTGGGTTCTTTACCTGTTGAGCCATTTCGAGGCAGGTGGGTTCTGTTATTAGAAAGGAAGAGGAGTCAACTTCCCTGAAGAATCTGCCTGCCAATTCAAGGGACACAGTTTCGATCCCTGGTCTGGGAAGTTCCCACACACCAGAAAGCAACTAAGCCCAGGCACCATAACTACTGAGCCCGTACTCTAGAGCTCTGGAGCAAGAGAAGCCACCTCAATGAGAAACCCAGGCACTGCAGCTAGAGAGTAGCTCCCACTCACTGCCACTAGTGAAAGCCTGTGCACAGTGACAAAGACCCAGTGCAGCCAAATATTAATAAATAAATTTTTAAAGAAATACAAATTATTTTTTAAAAAAGAAAGGAAGGAAGGAAGGTGTTATATAATCAAGGTCAATTGTACCGGAGGCACCTTTGGAAAAAAAAAAAAATGGAGGAATCTGTAGAAACTTTAGTCCCTATATATTGATAACTTTACAATATTGAGTATGCATTCAAATAGTGGTAGCAGTGGTATGAAACATCTCTCCAGGACTTAAGTGTTGCTGAGTGATATCTATAAAACAGGAGAGCCATCCTTTGAGACATGTGACTTTTCTGCAGAAAATCCTCCCCTGCTGGTGCTAGCCCTTCATAGCTCATCTTTGTTGTTTTTGTTCAGTCGCTCAGCTGTGTCTGACTTTTTGTGACCCCAGGGTCTGTAGCCTGCCAGACTTCTCTGTCCATGGAATTCTCCAGGCAAGAATATACTGGAGTCATTAGTCATTCCCTTCTTCAAGGTATCTTCCCAACCCAGGGATTGAACCCAGGTCTCCTGCATTGTGGACAGATTCTTTACCATCTGAGTCACCAGGAAAGCCTCTTCATAGCTGTAAAACCACATAAATCTGGCCCCTGCCTTTTAAGAACTCACAATCCAAGATGGCAGACATACTTGGACCAGTCTCCACAGGCTGCTTCAGTGAGAGCAGAAAATAGACCCTCAACCAAAATATCGAATGTCACAGAAGGAGGTTTCTGTGGGTGTGACTCTGGGTCTTATCTCTGTATTTCAAAAACCAAGCTCGATGCCAGTCCTTGGACAATCACTTGAAAAGCCAGTATTTATTAAAATTACTTAATAAATACTTCTGAGTGCCTGTTGTGTAACAGGCACTATTCTAGATCCTGGAAATATGATGATGAAGAAAGGAGCAAAGTATTTTTTTAAATAGTTTTTAATTATTTATTTGGCTGCCCTGGGTCTTAGCTGTGGCATGAAGGATCTTCCATCTTCATTGTGGCACACAGGATCTTTAGATTCAGCATGCAGTGTCCTTTTTAGTGGCAGCAGGCAAGCTCTTAGTTGCAGCATGTGAGATCTAGTTCCCTGACCAGGGATCGCACCCAGTCCCCCACGCATTGGGAGTGTGGGATGTTAGCCACTGGACCACAAGGGAAGTCCCAGGAGCAAAGTCTTAACTCTGATGAAGTTTACTTTCTAGTGGGGAAGATGCATTGACAAACAATAGTTATATGTATCAAATGATGATGGAAGCTACGGAGAAAAATAAAGTGGGTAAAGAGATAGAGACGGTGGGATGGGTCCCATTTTATCTAGGCCTCTCGAAGGTGGGACTTGAGTGAAGAGGGTGTGAGGATGCCAGCCATGCAGTTATTGAGGGAAAGGCATGAAGAGGAGGGAAGAGTGAGAACGAAACTCAGAGGCAGGAGCACCAAGACCCCAGCTTGGCTGAATCGTGACTTAGGGTTGCACAGTGAGGTCAAAATTCAGGTAGGAGGGAGGATATGGGAAGTCTGACCACATAGGGCCCTGAATGAATGAACAAGAGTAGAAAGCATCTAGAAAGTGAAAGAGACAGGACTTGAACCCAGATGGTAGACTCCAGGGCACAGGCTTGCTCTCACCCCACACTGCCTGACTTCCTGGAAAGCTAGGGAAACACATCAGTCCAGGCATCTTTTTTTTTTTTTAATTGAAGTACAGTTGACTTACAGTGTTTCAGGTGTACCGCAAAGTCATTCAGTATACATACATATATTCTCTTTAATATTTTTTTACTATAGATTATTATGAGACATTAAGTATATTCACTTTGCTATACAGTCAGCCCTTGTTGTTTATCTGCTTTATACACAGTAGTGTGTATTTGTTCATTCCAAGCTCCTATCTTTCTCGCCCCCCCTTTCCCCTTTGGTAACCGTAAGTTTGTTTTCTATGTCTGTGAGTCTATCGCTGCTTGTAAATAAGTTCATTTGTATTATATTTTCAAATCCCACATGTAAGTGATACCATACTGTATTTGTCTTTCTCTGACTTACTTCATTTGGTATGACCATCAGTGGGTGCATCCGTGTCGCTGCAGATGACATAATTGCCTTCTTTTTTATGGCTGAGTAGTATTCCATTGCATATACGTACCATATCTTCTTTATCCACTGTTGATGGACATTTAGATTACTGCCATGTCTTGGCTATTGTAAATAGTGCTGCTATGAACACTGGGGTGCCTGTATCTTTTTGAATTAGAGTTTTCATCTTTTCAAGATAGATGCCCATGGGGACTTCCCTGGTGGTTCAGTGATTATGACTCTGCGCTTCCAGTGCTGAGGATGCACTCTTGTCCATAGTGGCTGCACCAACTTACATTCCCCCCAACAGTGTAGGAGGATTTTTTTTCTCCACACGCTCTCCAGTATTTATTATTTGTAGACGTTTTGATGATGGCTGTTCGGACAGGTATGAGGTGATACCTCACTGTAATTTTGATGTGCATTTCTCTAATAATTAGCAATGTGAAGCATCTTTTTCTGTGCTGTTGACTATCTGTATGTCTTCTTTGGAGAAATACCTATTGAGGTTTTGTGCCCATATTTTGATTGGGTTGTTTGTTTGTATAAGCTGTTTCTATATTTTTGAAGTTTCTCTTGATCACCCTCCAGAGAGACTCTGTGCTGCAGCCAAGAAAGGCACCTTGAGAAGTTTGTGCAGGAATTAGAAAGCAGCAGCGGTTGGTCCCTGTGTGCTGAGTTGCACCGCCATGTAAGAACAAAAGAAAGATGAACTCTGGGGATACCAGGTTGGGAAGGGGGGCCAAGACAGCAGCTGTGATGCAGTGCTACCCCCACCCAGAGCTTGGTGGTATTATTGCCTTCTTGGATGGTTATTAAGAAGTTTTTTCTTTCTTGCCAGGAAAGCAGTGCTACGGAGAGACTCAGGGCTCCTTCAGGGGCGAGTTACTAGGTCAGCTCATCAAATATTGATGGGTCAGCTGCACCGAAGCCATCTTCCACCTAAAGTTCCTTCGTGACTGGCCACGGAGTCTCTCAAGGAGGCCACAAATACCTGCAAGGAGTTACTTAAGGAGCCAGTACAGATTTGATGGATGGGCGCTTTTGCCTTTTTTGATTTTTATTATTAATACATTCTTTTGCATCAGTGGTTCTTGATTCAGGAGTAGCCTGGTTGCCTATCAAATTAGGAGTAGGTTTTCTTTGTGTGTGTGTGTGTGTGTGTGTGTGTGTGTGTGTGTTACACCCAGACAATGCCCTGACCCCAGAAAAGTACGAAATCAGGGACAATAATTCCCATCCAACACTTTGTGATGGAGCACCAGTCCCTTTACTGGGACATGGAATAGACTAGTTGTTCTAACTCGGGAATCAGACAGCACGGATCAAATACTGACTCTGCCACTTAACCGCTGTGTGATTGTGAGCGTGTTACGTTGCTGTTCTGTGTTTTCTCACTTCTTTAAAAATAGAGAAGAGTCATGGCACCTATTCAGTGAAATTGTTGCATCTTTATTGTTTTTTAAGACTTGAATTTTTAATAGTAGATTTTAATTCTCTATAGCTTTTTTTTTTTTTGGCCTTGCCACACGGCTTGCAGGACCTTAGTTCCCCAGTCAGGGATAGACTGTAGGCCCCAGCAGTGAAAGTGCTAAGTTCAGGTTCTAAGCATTGGTCCACTAGGGAATTCCCAAGACTTAAATTTTTAGAGCAGTTTTTCGGTTCACCACAAAATTGAGAGGAAGGTACATAAATTTCCCATCTACTCCCTGCCCTTACCCATGCACAGCCTCCATCATTATCAACATCCCCACCAAGTGGTACCTTTGTTACAACTGATGAACATACGTGGGCAAATTATAATCACCCCAAGTCCTTAGTTTACTTTAGGGTTTACTCTGTGTGTTTGTTGTACATTCTGTGTTTGGACAAATGTATACACCATTATTTTATCTTACAAGGTAGCTTCAGTGTCCTGAAGATCTGCATTTCGTGTATTCAGACCCCCTCCCAACCCCTGGCAACTGCTGATATTTCTGTCGTCTCCATAGTTTTGCCTTTTCCAGAATGTCTGTAGTTGGAATCATATAGCATGTAGCCTTTTCAAATCAGCTTCTTTCCCTCAGTAATATGTATTTAAGGCCCCTCCATGTGTTTTCGTGGACGTGATAGCTCATTTATTTTTAAACACTGAATAATATTCCATTGTCTGGATGTATCACAGTTTGTTATCCATTCACTTACCTAAGAGCATCCTTGTTGCTTCCAATTTTTGGCAATTATGAATAAAGCTGTTCTAAACATCTGTGTATAGGTTTTCATGTGGACATAATTTTAAGCTCCTTTGGGTAATTACAAAGGAGAGTGATTGCTGGATTGTATGGAAAGAGTATTTTAGTTTTGTAAGAAGCTACCATAGAGCAAAGTAAATCAGCTATATATATACATATATCTCCTCTGTTTGGATTCCTTTCCCATTTAGGTCACCACAGAGTACTGGATAGGGTTTCCTGGGCTAGACAGTAGGTTCTCATTAGTTATCAATTTTATACATAGTGTTTGTATGTCAATTCCAATCTAACACAACCTTGTAAAGCAACTATGCTTCAAAAAGAATTAATTAAAAAATAAAGTAAGATAAAAATCACTCAGAACTAGTTTGCAAAAAAAAAAAAAGAAAAGAAACTACTGAACTGTCTTCCAAACAAGCCGTACCATTTTGCATTCTCACCAGCAATGAGTCAGAGTTCCCATTGCTCCACATCTTTGTCAGCACTTGGTGATGTCAGTGGTCTGGGTTGGGGTATTCGGATGGGTGTGTGGTGGTATCTCGTTGTTGTTCTAATTTGCATTTTCCTAATGACATACCGTGGTGGTGTTGCTGTTGTTTAAGTATCACATGGGAGACACTTTACAGAGAGCCTGGCTGACCCAGAAATGTGAATAAAATATATAAGTTGTTTGTTCAATATCCTCACGAACACTGCACAGCACAGACTCCATGGCCTGTTCCTTGCCTTCTCAGAACCTAGTAAATGAAAACAGCAGAAAAGACGTGGTTTTGTTTTCTGTTGATGAGAACTCAGACACAGCCAGGTGAGTCCCACCTTTGCAGTCTGTGTCCTCGCTCATCGTGGTCCCTGCTCTGAATTGCGCCTGGCACATAGCATGAACTCTCTTCCCGATGGTTTATTCTCTCATAATTGAATTAGCATTTCGCCAACATACTCTCAAAAATAGATAAGGTGAGATCATAAAAATTTTTTACTGTCTGCACGTGTAAGATCCCAGCACGGTAATCTCAGAGCAACAGATGCATGGAGTGTCTGGGGATGTGCATTAAAGTTAATTTGGTAATTAGACTCTTGCCATGTACCAGGCTCATTCTGCAGAGCTGTGCTCTGCCTTAGAGAAGTATTCCTCACCCCCTCGATATTGAGAGCTGGGACTAGATAATCCTTTCCTTCGGTGGCTCAGATGATAAAGAATCTGCCTGCAATGCAGGAGACCTGGGTTTGATCCCCTGGAGAAGGGAATGGCTACCCAACTCCAGTATTCTTGCCTGGAGAATTCCATGGACAGAGGAGCTGGGCGGGCTACAGTCCATGGGTCACAAGTCAGGCTGGACTGAGTGACTAACACTTCACTTTCAATCCTTTGCCACAGGGGCTGTGCTGTTTATTGTAGGGCGGTCAGCACAGTTTCGGCCTCTATCCAGTCAATGTCAGCTGAACCCTCATCTCCTAGTTGGATGATCAGACACATCTTTAGATATTACCAAGTGTCCCCTGGGGGACACATGTCCATGGCTGAGAGCCACTGCTGGAGCACTGTTCAGAGTGATGTTTGGAACGAATGTTTTGTAGCGGTGTAGAGCTGGGGCTCCTTGAATGTACGTCACTGCAGACTTCTGCATGCAAGGCTGGGTGAATGGATTGCTCGGCTGGATAGACAGATTTCCTGCCTCAGAATGAGTTACATAGGGATTTCCCTGGTTGTCCAGTTGTTAAGACTCCATGCTTCCAAGGCAGGGGGCATAGGTTCATCCCTGGTCTCGAAACTAAGATTTTGTGTGCCTTGCGGTGCAGCTGAAAAATAGAGGAGGGAAGGAGTTGCATTAAAATGCTGAGACTCTGCAAGGATTTTAGTTTCAAAGCTAAAAGTTCACTCTACTCTTTGATCCTTTCCAGAATTATACATCATCTCACAGTCATTCTAAACTAGTGTCTGACCAGCCTGTCTAACAGATCCATATATCATCTCACCCTGCTTTGTAGCATGCAGATTTATTAGGGTGCTCTTCATCCCAGAACTATTTATACAAACTATTAATATAGGTTGATGCCATCTGAACTTGGCATATGATGCAATAAGAAATACAGAGCCCCACCCATGAAGTGTTCTAGCCTAAAGCATCCAACATGTCTCTAAACACATTTCTATATCTAAAGACCAATTTAAAGGAAATGCAGGCATAAAGGAACACATTAAACAGCAATGAAAATACACCATCTGATAGATCCAGAATGTGGATATTCTCTAGGACCGAAGAGTTAGTGTTTCAAAAACATCAGTTGCTTGAATGAAAAGAGGAGGGTAACAGTAGAGTAAAAAGGAGGAGAGTAAAGGAGACTGCAACCTAAAGGCAGAAGAAGAAGGGAAATCATAAAGATCAACGAGACATTAAATAAAACAGAGGTTAAAAAAACAATAGAAAAAAATCAATAAAACCAAAAGCTAGTTCTTTGAAAGGGTAAACAAAATTGATAAACCTTTGGCCAGAGTCACCACAAAGAAATGAGAGCAAACCCAAGTAACAAAATAACAAATGAAAAAAATGAGGCAACGCAACCAATATGGTAGAAATACAAAAAAAAAAAAAAAAAATTTAAGGAATATTATGAAAAATTCTGTGTCAACAAATTTGACAATCTAAAAGATATGGACGAGTTTCTAGAAACATACAGCCTACCAAAACTGAATCAGGAAGAAATAGATAACTTGAACAGATTGATCACTAGAGGTGAAATAGAATCTAGGTGAAATAGAATAGAATTTAAAAAAAAAAACCTCCTCACAAATAATAGAGACTTTAGAACATAACAACCAGATACTGTACACGAACCTTGTTTAGATTTTGATGGGAACAAATCAATTCTATAAAATATCTTTGAGATAAGAGGGTACATGTTTATCATTAATTTTGTTGGGTATAATAATGGCAAGGCAATTATGTTTTTTAAAATCTTGAAGTATGTATGAGTGAAATGGAACACAATCTGGGTTTTGGTTTTAAATAGTTCATCATAAAGATGTTGAGGAGGATGAACGAAACAAGAATGGCCAGACGCAGTTCATTGTTGGAACAGACCAATGAGTACGTATATTTCACTACTGATAGTTATGTTAATGCCTATTTTTCTCACAGTAGAGAGACTGCTGTCAACCCCACCTACACAAAGAAAATCAGTGGACTGAGCTACTTTCTTTAGCCTGGGTGACCATTTGTCATGACACTTCCTTCTGCCCTGGTTCTGCTGAATTATTTTAATCCATAATGGTTTACCAGACTTACTCAAGAGATAGCCTAGGTCTGTTACTGGAATGCCAGGGAAACTTATATAAAGCTGAATGTTAAGATATAGATTCTGGTGACTTCCCTGGTGGTCCCGAGGTTACGAATTTGCCTTGCAATGCGGGGGATGTGGGTTCGATCCCTGGTCAGGATCCCACCTGGCTGCTGAGCAACTAAGCCAGAGCACTCTAACTGGAGAAGCCTGGGCCTGGCAATGAAAGATCCAAAGAATGCAACAGAGATTCCACGAGCCACCGCTAAGACCTGACGCAGCCAATAAACAAATAAATGTTTGGGGGAAAGATACAGATTCTTTGGTGACTCAGGGAAGCAACTGTGAGGAAGCATGGTAAGATGAGTCATTGAGGGATGGGAGATGCGCTTTGTCGTTATGAATAGCATAGTAAACATCACTTCAGTCTTGGAGGAACTGGCCAAAGACTGGATGGCCCATAGACGGAGGACATCTCAGCACAGCCATCAGGCTCCCCACCCCAAGTTTAGTGGAAATTATCTATTATTAAAGAAGCTGTTTATAGCGGTGTAGGCAGGTTTGGTGTGAATATTCTCACCGTAACCACCTTCAAGCTACTGATGTGATACCACTAAACACAAAGTTGGGAAGAGGGGTCTAGTAGCACTGCATAATATCGGATTTCCTCCACGCACACATGTAAACATCGCCTCAAGAGCCAAGATCATTGTAAACTGGTAAAATCATTCAGTTCAGTTCAGTCGCTCAGTCGTGTACGACTCTTTGCAACCCCATGAATCGCAGCACGCCAGGCCTCCCTGTCCATCACCAACTTCTGGAGTTCACTCAGACTCGCATCCATCGAGTCAGTGATACCATCCAGCCATCTCATCCTCCATCGTCCCCTTCTCCTCCTGCCCCCAATCCCCCAGCATCAAAGTCTTTTCCAATGAGTCAACTCTTCGCATGAGGTGGCCAAAGTACTGGAGTTTCAGCTTTAGCATCTTTCTTTCCAAAGAAATCCCAGGGCTGATCTCCTTCAGAATAGACTGGTTGGATCTCCTTGCAGTCCAAGGGACTCTCAAGAGTCTTTTCCAACACCACAGTTCAAAAGCATCAATTCTTCAGCGCTCAGCCTTCTTCACAGTCCAACTCTCACATCCATACATGACTACTGGAAAAACCATAGCCTTGACTAGACGGACCTTAGTCGGCAAAGTAATGTCTCCTTTTAAATATGCTATCTAGGTAAAATCATTAGGGAGTCATGATTTTGAGTATTACTACCTTTGTTTTCTAATGCAGATTATTCCCTTATAGGTTTGTATAACTTACATTTGAATAACTGCTGTTTAAACACCAGCTTGCTGTATTTCAGCCAGCGCACCACTGGTTTATAATGACCAGCGTGAAGTTTCCAAGAAGACAGTGGTAGATGTGGATGATGGATTTGGAGGGTTTTCAGAACAAACCTATGAAAACAGGATATTGGTGTTTCTTCTTATGAATGAACGATTTTTGTGCCAAAGTTTGCAATGAAAGGGGCGAGAAGCCGTGTGCCTGAGAACAGATCAGGGGGAAAAAAAGAAATAAGAGAGTTTGAAGAAGCAACAGTGCTTAGGAAAGCCCCCAGTGTGCTCTGAGTTATGGACCTGGTTTCAAATATTTGATGAATTGCTGATAAAGGAATTTTTATGAACATCCTAGAGCAGAGGCATATTGAAGGCAGCAAAAGGTAATGACCAAAAGGGGACAGTGTTTTCTAAGCTAAACAGATGATGAAACAAGACAGTGAATTGGAAAAGCATTTGATCACAGCTGTTTTCACACAGATCTGAGAGAGGTGAGGGATGTCTGGTCCAGGAGAACTGGCCATGACCGCTGTTCTTAAGTCAATTAAGGAGCAGGGAGTTTATATCCAAGGGAACGAGCTGGGTTTCAATGGCCACAGACACATTCCAGTGGCATATTCACAAGGCAAATAGAGCATTTTTCACAGGCATGCATGCCCATGCACACACACAAGCACAAACCCACAACTCTTTTAGGAAATTGAAGTGATGATCATTGGAACATTTTTTCCCAACCTTGGAATCTGTCTATGGCTTCTCATTCCCTGGGAGCCCCCCAGGGTCCTCGTCTGGGAAAGGCATTGTCCCCACAGAGCTCAGCTGTCCCTAGCTCAGGAAGTCACTGGTTGGATGGGGTGATGGCTTTCACAGGGTTCCTGATGAGTGGGGCGGGAGACAGAAGCCAGCTCATACTACTAAGAACAGAACACGAAACAAGTGTGTTCAGTGTTTTTACTGCAAGGACCCTTTTGATTCCTCTTCCCTCCTGTGTCTTGAAAGATGGTAAAAGATTGCATGGATGAAGGAAAGCTCTGCTTTTTTTAAGTTATATGTCTACTGGTGCTTCGCTGAGTGTGATATGCATGGTCATAGCAAGTGATGCTTTTTATTAGATTCATGAACAGACATGTTTTTTTGTACCATCTTGTATTTATTTTAATATGCATTTGGAAAAAGGAGTTTGGTTTTTTTATGAGATAGTCACATATAGTTTCTTTTTAAAAAATAAATTTGCTAAAGTAAATAAAAAGTGGTAGTTCATTTAAAGAAATATATTAAATGATACTACATAGAGTATATGAATATGTCAGCAATTTGAGGGTGGGACTTGAGGAGACTCGAGTGGATATTTCACATGGATCAGCCCCTGGTACCCAGCGTAGCCGCTGTGACTGGAGGAGATGATTGGAGCAGAAAGAGCACCTCTAGTCATCTTAGTTGTATATGGACCTCGATCCCAGACAAATGTTTTCTTTTGAGTGCTTGGAAATACTGAAAGTCTTTAAAGTCTCTTTTGTCTGTCCTGTTAGCTTTATAGGACCTCTCAGGTTACTGGGTGAATAGGGATATAAATGTATGAGTCTGGTTATTTTCTTTTTCTATTTATTGAGGTAGAGTTGCTTTACAATATTGTATTCGTTTCTGCTGTACAATGAAGTGAATCATCTGTATTTACACATATATCCCCTCCCTCTTGGTCCTTCGTCTCCCTGCCCTCCTACACATCTAGGTCACCACTGAGCACTGAACTGAGCTCCCTGTTCTATACAGCAGGTTCCTACTAGCTGTCTATTTTACGCATGGTAGTATATACATGCCAATCCTCGTTTCCCAATTCATCCCGCCCTGCCCCACCGTATCTACACATCCATTCTCTGCTCCTGTGTCTCTATTCCTGCCCAGTAAATACGTTCATCTGTACCATTTTTCTAGATTCCACAGATATGCCTTAACTTTTGATATTTGTTGTTCTCTTCACAAGTCTTATTATAATGAAAGAGCCAACATCAGTGTACTGTTCCTTTATGTACAGTATGTACCGGTTGCAAAATGCCATCCACTCATTTTATTAGTGGCAGAAGCTGATTTGCATGCCTAGCAGGAAGCTTTCCCACTGCAGTGCCCAGAGTGATGTCGGTGGAGAGTAAACTGACCTGCCTGGCTGGATACAGTGGATGTTGATTGCTCTGCTTGTTTAGCGATATCATGATTTTGCTTCAGGAACACCATGTAGGGGCCAGGCCAGCGGTGGGCTGCTTCAGTGACTGCTGGCTTCCTTCGTCCCAGCCAGCCCCCTGAGGAAGCACATAGCAGACACCCTGAAGCAAGGTGGAACATTTGGACAGATATTTATCACAGAGAAATTTCACTGACCTTCCTCTCCATCCATTCCATCCTCTGGGGAGGGGGATCCATAGCATTGGGCGCAGATGAGTCTTTTTGAAAAATATTTATTTATTTGGGTGCTTCGGGTCTTAGCCGTGGCATGCAGGATCTATGTCGTGTCACCCGGGATCTTTCGTTGCAGTGCACAGATTCTCTGGCTGTGGTGAGCGGGCTCTGGAGCGTGTGGGCTTCAGTAGTTGCTACAAGCAGACTCTCTAGTTGTGGCAGTTGGGCTTTTGGTTCTTCTGCAGCACATGGGATCTTAGTTCCCCAATCAATCAGGGATTGAACCTGCATCCTCTGCATTGCAAGGCAGATTCTTAACCACTGGACCACCAGGGAAGTCCCCAGCTGAGTCTTTCCTCCGCATTACCTAGAGCTGGGCAAACCTTTCATTCTCTGATTTGGGGGAACCATTCATTACTGTCCCTTGCTGCACAGTTTCCTTCACCTGCCTGTTGGATAAGCATGCTGCTGATGACTACTCTGAGGTGCCAGCTGTACATCCCCAAGGACACAAGAAATTTAAAAATCCTCTCCATGGCAGAGAAAGGTTAGCACCTGAGTCTGCATCTTTCTTCAAGGTCTCTAAGGAAAGAATGAATGGAAGTTTCCAGCAATGAAGCATCCAGCCTGCCCTCCCTAGAAAACCAACTGGCTTCCTGGGTGGGTATCTAGTAATTCAGTCCTCACCTTGGGACAAGAACATGCCTGCTCAGTGTTAAGAGAGGTCATATAAATCAGTGGCTTTCAGCTAAGAATGTAGGGTTAACTACAGAAAATATTTGGCAATGTCTGGAGATATTTTTGGTTGTCACAACTGGGGAAGGATACTACTAGAATCTAGTGGGTAGAAGCAACTAAACATCCCACAGCACACGGAACACTCCCTTTCCCCAAAGAAAATAGTGTCTGTCCCAAACTATTAATAGACCAAGGTTGAAAACACCAAATATCAGTGAATGAAGGAGGGGGTTTCAAGAGAGGGCTGTGATAAGCTGCTTTGAAGCACACTTGCTGACTTTTTACTGAGGACCACTGCTCATATCCGCCCCATTTTCATTTGTCATCAGATTTCACATCCCAGACCCTCTGTTCTTGCACTTTCTATCCCAGCCTCACTGGGCTCATTGCTGCTCCTGCAGCATGGGCCTATACTCTTTTCTAAGCTATGTAACAAATCTCGACATGTTTGGCAGCCTACAGTAGCATCCATTCATTAGCTCAGGGTACCATGGGTCAGAAGTCTCAGTAGGCCCAACTGAATTATCAGCGCGGGTATCATGGGCTGAAGTCAGTGTACCAGCCAGGCTGGTCCTTGTCTGCAGGGCCCGGGGTTGATTCTGCTTCCAAGAACACTCACTTGGCTGAACTCACTTCTGGCAGCCTTAGGACTGGGGACCCTATTTCCTTGCTGGCTGTCAATCAGGGGTTGCGTTTGGCCACCCTCATTCCTTGGCTCATGGCCCCTTCCATCTTCAAAGCCAGCAACAGCCACCAAATCTCTCATGTAGAATCTCTCTGACATCTCCATCTGCCACCCACTGGAGAAAACTCTACTTTTAAAGTGTTGGTGTGATGAGATCAGTTCAGTTCAGTTCAGTCTCTCAGTCGTGTCCAACTCTTTGTGATGCCATGGACTGCAGCACGCCAGGCTTCCCTGTCCATCACCAACTCCCAGAGTTTAACCAAACGCATGTCCATTGAGTCGGTGAGGCCATCCAACCATCTCATGCTCTGCCATCCCCTTCTCTTCCCACCTTCAATCTTTCCCAGCATCAGGGTCTTTTCAAATGAGTCAGCTCTTCGCATCAGGTGGCCAAAGTATTGGAGTTTCAACTCCAACATCAGTCCTTCCAATGAACACCCAGGACTGTCTCCTTTAGGATGGACTGGTTGGATCTCCTTGCTGTCCAAGGGACTCTCAAGAGTCTTCTCCAACACCACAGTTCAAAAGCATCAATTCTTCAGTGCTCAGCTTTCTTTATAGTCCAACTCCCACATCCGTACATGACTACTGGAAAAACCAGAGCTTTGACCAGATGAACCTTTGTTCAAACCTCCCTAAACCTGGTTTAGGACTTCATGTTTTGGCTGTGCTGGATCATCCTTGGTGCTCCTGGGTGTTCTCTAGCTTCGGGTATCAGGTCTAGAGTGTGCGGGCTCAGTAGTTGCAGCAGCTAAGCTTAGATGCCCTGTGGCATGTGGGATCTTAGTTTTCCCGACCTAGGACCGAACCTGTGTCCCCTACGTTAGAAGGTGGATGCTCCCACTAGACCATGCAGGGAAGTCCTTGGTCTGGGACTCTAATTCCCAACCACAAAAGCCCTTAATGGCAAGGTTAGGGCTTAAGTAACCAGAGACAAGAATTGTGGGCAGCATCTTTAGAGTTCTACCTACCACAGAACCTTCGCAATGAACTTTTCCTGCTGGAAATGACCATCCCTGGCCACTATCCCATTGTCCACTTGATTCTCCCACACCATCTCTGAGTCTTTTCAGAGCAGTCTTCCCCAGCCATCCTATTAAAAATTGCACCCCTTTATTACCTCCCATATTCTCTCCCAGCTTTATTTTTCCTTACAACTCTTGCCAGCATCTGACATGCTGTTTATTTTGCTTATGTTTTGGTGTAAAGTCTGTCTCTTCCAACTGGGATGTGAGTTTTCCAAATGAAAAAAATGGGCTCATTGGATATTCCACACCAAGAACAGCAGTTAGTTCTTGTGACACATCCAGTGGTGCTTGCCAAATGAGTAAGCATCATAATGGGTTAAAAAGGAGAAATCCAGATTTTTATAGAGAAGCTTTGGATTTTATTTCAGTGTTGGCCACTTGTGTTCATCTTCTGGGGCTGCACAAAAAAAAATGACCGTGGAGTGGGTAGCTTAAGTAACAGATGTGCTGTTTCAAAGTTCTAGAAACTGGAAGTCCGAAATCAAGGTAAAGGCAGGTTTGGTTCCTTCCTAAGTGTTCCGAGAGGTCACCTATGCCAGGCTTCTGTCCTTGGGTTATGGATGGCCGTCCCCACTTTCACATGGCATTCTCTCTGTATTTGTTGTTGTTTAGTCACTCAGTCATGTCTGACTCTGGGACCCCTGGACTGTAGCCCGTCAGGCTCCTCTGTGTACGGGATTCTCCAGGCAAGAACACTGCAGTGGATTGCCATTTCCTCCTCTAGGGCATCTTCCTTACCCAGAGATCAAACCTGGGTCTTTTGCTTGGCAGGCAGATTCTTTGCCACGAGCCACCTAGGAAGTCCCTCTCTCTATATAGTGTCTGTTAGAAATTCCCCCTTCTTATAAGGCGCAATCATCTTGGATTAGTGTTCTTCCTAAGAACTATAACTGGATCACCTCTGTAAAGGCCATATCCCCATGTAAGTTACATTTGAAGGTACTGGAGGTTACAATTTAACATATGAATTTGTAGGGAAAAGTACAGTTCAACCCATAATAGCAGCTATTTATATTTTTCCTTTTTTTACCTACACTGAGGATCAGATTCAGCCCCTCCACAGTCTTATAGGGCCAGAGACCAAGTGGTACGTTGCTCCCTCCCACAACCCCCACTCAAGACACACAGATGCTCACACATTCCAGGATCTATCGTGGCATCTTCTAGAAGTTCAGTGGCTTTGAGAAGCTTCTAGAGAGTGCTTTTCACATGGTAATTAGAGCTGACCCTGAGATGGATGGCTTGGAAGATGGAAATTAGGCTTCCTGTGTTCAAAAATTTGTACTGAACATTGATTTTCTTCAAGGAACATTTAATCATCCCTGTACTACACCTGAGTCGGGCACATTTTTGAGTAGAGGGGGAAACGTTTAACCACTAGAAAATGTGATCATATAATAGCATCAATTATAAACATGTGGTGTACATGAGCCAGCTCAGGTGCAGTCAGGCAGGACAAGAAGCACCACCAGGGCTGGTCCACACTTGAGTCTTGTGTTGATGCATCTCAGTATCCCAGTATCCAGCATGGTATCTGCTGGGAAAAGTTGGTCCTCAATATTAACATGATAGATGAAAAGAACATGTCAGTGTTATTCAGAGCTGTCTCTGAAAATCTGAAATCATCTCCCCAACAACCAGCAGCAGCGGCCCTACACATTGGGGCGGGGGTGGGGGGCAGTGTCAGTGGACAACCAGTGAACTAAGGCCATCCCCTTGGGACAGATGATGAAAAAGAGCAAGGTCAACTGCATGACTTTCCTAAGGTCATGGAGCTCATCACAGCAGATGCAGGACCGGAAGCTGGGTTTCCTGCATCTGGTTCACTGCCTTCCCCTCCACACTGGATGCTGAAACAAAGGCTGCTCTCACATCACCATGGACCAAGGGCTCCAGCTCCTTCCCTAGAAACCAGGCATCCTCATGTCTTATCCTCTAATCCCACTGTTCGAACACTGACTATCCTTGTAAAACTTCTCATCCTGGGTGGGACCCAAATTCCTGCAACTGCTAGTTTCTTGAAGTAAATAGGAACACCCATTGACCTCAGTAAAGAAAACACTTAATTAACAAGATCGGGCCCTTTAAAACCTGTGCCTTCCTCTCATCTCAGCAGCTCATCTCCCCACCCAAGTCAGAGATGAAACCAGCCTCTGCACCCATCAACAAGAATCCTCCTATTTTCTTGAACCATGCAGTGGAAAGAACAATTTGTAGCTTCAGTGAAACCTCCAGTCTTGAGCAAAATTCAGATGCAGCAAAACGCAATTTCAAGCGAAGTCATATTTCATGAGGCAGTCCTTGTGGACAGTCGAGGTGGGAGGCATCCCTGCCTTAGGACAAAGGAGGGGCTTTTATGTGCTAATGTGTCTTTAATCTTGGTCACTTAAGCATAACTTGGTCTTCTCAGGGCCATGGTGGCAAGTATGTTTTAGCAAAATCATTTAGCAAATCATTTTAAAGTAAGACTTGGAAGAAGTTTCTAAAGAAAAAGTGCAGCTGCAGCTGATAAGCTCTTGCTGCTCTGTGTGTGATGCTAATTTGGGCACCCCAGGCCTGAAAGGTGGAGATGGGGTTTATCATCACTTCCCACCCTGCTGGTTCCCTTCTGGTAACCACCTTTGCTTGGCGACATCTCAGTTCAGTTCAGTTCAGTTGCTCAGTCGTGTCTGAGTCTTTTCGACCCCATGAACTGCAGCACGCCAGGCCTCCCTGTCCATCACCAACTCCTGGAGTTTACTCAAACTCATGTCCATTGAGTTCATGATGCCATCCAACCATCTCATCTTCTGTTGTTCCGTACTCCTCCCGCCTTCAGTCTTTCCCAGCATCAGGGTCTTTTCAAATGAGTCAATTCTTCACATCAGGTGGCCAAAGTATTGGAGTTTCAGCTTCAACATCAGTCCTTCCAATGAATATTCAGGACTGATTTCCTTTAGGATGGACTGGTTGGATCTCCTTGCAGTCCACGGGCCCCTCAAGAGTCTTCTCCAACACCACAGTTCAAAAGCATCAGTTCTTCAACATTCAGCTTTCTTTATAGTCCAACTCTCACATCCATACATGACTACTGAAAAAACCACAGCTTTGACTAGATGGACCTTTGTTGGCAAAGTAATGGCTCTGCTTTTTAATATGCTATCTAGGTTGGTCATAACTTTTCTTCCAAGGAGCAAGCATCTTTTAGTTTCATGGCTGCAGTCACCATCTGCAGTGATTTTGGAGCCCCCCAAAATAAAGTCTGACACTGTTTCCACTGTTTCCCCATCTATTTGCCATGAAGTAATGGGACCAGATGCCATAATCTTAGCTTTCTGAATGTTGAGTTTTAAGCCGGCTTTATCACTCTCCTCTTTCACCTCCATCAAGAGCCTCTTTAGTCCTTCTTCACTTTCTGCCATAACGGTGGTGTCATCTGCATATCTGAGGTTATTGATATCTCTCCCGGCAATCTTGATTCCAGCTTGTGCTTCATCCATTCCAGCATTTCTCATAATGTACTCTACATATACATTCAATAAGCAGGATGACAATATACAGCCTTGACGTATGCCTTGCCCAATTTGGAACCAGTCAGTCTGTTGTTCCATGTCCAGTTCTAACTGTTGCTTCCTGACCTACATACGGATTTCTCAAGAGGCAGATCAGATGGTCTGATATTCCCACCTTTTGAAGAATTTCGACAGTTTATTGTGAGCCACACAGTCAAAGGCTTTGGCATAGTCAATAAAGCAAAAGTAGATATTTTTCTGGAACTCTCTCACTTTTTTGGTGATCCAGTGGGTGTCGGCAATTTTATGTCTGGTTCCTCTGCCTTTTCTAAGTGCAGCTTGAACATCTGGAAGTTTACGGTTCACGTATTGTTGAAGCCCGGCTTGGAGAATTTTGAGCATTACTTTGCTAGCATGTGGGATGAGTGCAATCGTGCGGTAGTTTGAGCATTCTTTGGCATTGCCTTTCTTTGGAACTGGAATGAAAACTGACCTTTTCCAGTTCTTTGGCCACTGCTGAGTTTTCCAAATTTGCTGGCATATTGAGGGCAGCACTTTCACTGCATCATCTTTCAGGATTTGAAATAGCTCCACTGGAATGCCATCACCTCCACTAGCTTTCTTCGTAGTGATGCTTTCTAAGGCCCACTTGACTTTACATTCCAGGATGTCTGGCTCTAGGTGAGTGATCACACCATCGTGATTATCTGGGTTGTGAAGATCTTTTTTGTACAGTTCTTCTGTGTATTCTTGCCTCCTCTTCTTAATATCTTCTGCTTCTGTTAGGTCCATACCATTTCTGTCCTTTATCGAGCCCATCTTTGCATGAAATGTTCCCTTTGTATCTCTAATTTTCTTGAAGGGATCTCTAGTCTTTCCCATTCTATTTTTTTCCTCTATTTCTTTGCACTGATGACTGAGGAAGGCTTTCTCATCTCCTTGCTATTCTTTGGAACTCTGCATTCAAATAGGTATATCTTTTCTTTTCTCCTTTGCCTTTTGCTTCTGTTCTTTTCTTAGCTATTTGTAAGTCCTCCTCAGAAAACCATTTTGCCTTTTTGCATTTCTTTTTCTTGGGGATAGTCTTGATCCCTGCCTCCTATACAGTGTCACAAACCTCCGTCCATAGTTCTTCAGGCACTCTATCAGATCTAATCCCTTGAATCTATTTGTCACTTCTACTGTATAATGATAAGGAATTTGATTTAGGTCATACCTGAATGGGCTAGTGGTTTTCCCTACTTTCTTCAATTTAAGTCTGAATTTGGCAATAAAGAGTTCATGATCTGAGCCACAGTCAGCTCCTGGTCTTGTTTTTGCTAACTGTTTAGAGCTTCTCCATCTTTGGCTGCAAAGAGTGTAATCAATCTGATTTCAGTATTGACCATCTGGTGATGTCCATGTGTAGAGTCTTCTCTTGTGTTGTTGGAAGAGGGTGTTTGCTATGACCAGTGTGTTTTCTTGGCAAAACTCTGTTAACCTTTGCCCTGCTTCATTCCATACTCCAAGGCCAAATTTGCCTGTTATTCCAGGTGTTTCTTGACTTCCTACTTTTGCATTCCAGTCCCCTATAATGGAAAGATCATCTTTTTTGGGTGTTAGTTATAGAAGGTCTTGTAGGTCTTCATAGAACCATTCAGTTTCAGCTTCTTCAGCGTTACTGGTTGGGGCATAGACTTGGATTACTGTGATATTGAATGGTTTGCTTTGGAAATGAACAGAAATCATTCTGTCATTTTTGAGATTGCATCCAAGTACTGCACTTCAAACTCTTTTGTTGACTATGATGGCTACTCCATTTCTTCTAAGGGATTCTTGCCCACAGTAGTAGATAGAATGGTCATCTGAGTTAAATTCACCCATTCCAGTCCATTTTAGTTCACTGATTCCTAAAATGTCAACGTTCACTCTTTCCATCTCCTGTTTGACCACTTCCAAATTGCCTTGATTCATGGAGCTAACATTCCAGGTTCCTGTTCAATATTGTTCTTTACAGCATCAGACTTTACTTCCATCACCAGTCACATCCACAACTGGGTGTTGTTTTTGCTTTGGCTCCATCTCTTCATTCTTTCTGGAGCTAGTTCTCCACTGATCTCCAGTAGCATATTGGGCACCTACCGGCCTGGGTAGTTCATCTTTCAGTGTCCTGTCTTTTTGCCTTTTCCTACTGTTCATGGGTTCTCAAGGCAAGAATACTGAAGTAGTTTGCCATTTCCTTCACCAGTGGTCCACGTTTTGTCAGAACTCTCCACCATGACCCATCCATCTTGGGTGGCCCCACACAGCGTGGCTCATAGTTTCATTGAGTTAGACAAGGCTGTGGTCCATGTGATCAGATTGGTTAGCTTTCTGTGATTGTGGTTTTCAGTCTGTCTGCCCTCTGATGAAGATGGATGAAAGGCTTATAGAATCTTCCTGATGGGGAGACTGACTGAGGGGGAAACTGGGTCTTGTTCTGATGGGTGGGCCCATGCTCAGTAAATCTTGCCTGTCAATTAATCACAGCAATGTATCTCCTCCAACTAGTAAGGTTAGCAGGGCAGGGCTGTGTGCATGTATAATTTTTAAGCTATTCCTTTCATAAGATAACTTTGTATGTAATTTAAGAAATCAAATAATTCTGCAGAGTTTGTTGGTAAAAACTGTATCCAACATTCTCAAAGTGACAAAAATACAGGAATAGAGAACAGATCAGAGTCTGTGGGGGCTAAGTGGTGGGCGGGTATGACTATTAAGGAGTAACATTAAGGAGTGTCTTTATGATGGTGGAATTCTTCTGTGTTCTGGTTGTGGTGATGATTCCTTTAATCTACACATGTGATGTGATTTTATAGAACTACACCACTCCCCCAAAGATGCAGGTGACAGACGTAGAGAACAGGTTTGTGGTTGCCAAGGGGGATGGGAGTAGGGGAGGGATGCGTTGGGAGTTTAGGATTAGCAGATGCTAACTATCCTGCACAGAACAATAAGCAACAAGGGCCTACTGTATGGCACAGGGCACTCTATTCAGTATCCAGTGATAAACCATCATGGAAAGGAATGTGGAAAAGAATATATGCCTATTTATATATATATATAATACATAACTGAATCACTCTGCTATACAGCAGATATTAACACAACATTGTAAACCAACTATACTTCAATAAAATAATAGTTTTATAAAAGTGCACATGAATACAAGTGACATCTAAACGGGGTGTGAACGTAAATTCATAGCATAGTAGCAATGTCAGTTTCCTGGTTTTGAAAATGTACTATGACCATGTATGAAAGCATTACAGGGGGAAGCTGGGGGAAGATGTATCAGAATTCTTTATACTTCTTGTTAATCTCAAACTATCAACCTATTTCAAAATTTAAAATTATTTTGAAAAATACTGCAGTAAGTTGTTCCCTTCTACAGCCTTTCTCCACATACAGAAGCAAAATTCCTACTTGTTTGGCATTTGTGGCCGTATCACTAAGCAACATAAGGTTGATAATTCTTCATTTTTAAAAATTTATTTCATTAAAGTGTAGTTGATTTTCAGTGTTGTGTTACTTTCTGCTGTACAACAAAGTGATTCAGTTATACATATATATACAATCTTTTTCATATTCTTTTTCATTATGGTTTATCATAAGATGCTGAATAGAATTCCCTATGCTCTACAGTAAGACCTTGTTTTTTATCTATCTTATATACACTAGTTTGCATCTGCTAATCCCAATCTCCCAACCATCCCTCCCTCATTCATTTGTTTAGTTTTAGGCAATAGCTATAAAATATTTCACTATGAAGAATAAGAATCTATCTTTTCTCCCCATCTTTTCTGTGTCTCCATCTCTCCAATAATACAATCATATTTTATCTAGATTAATAATTTGTGTTTAAAATATTATAAGTACGTGTACTAATCACAGTAAAACCAAGTATTAAATAATGATGACTCTTCTGCATAATAATGATGTAGTCCCAGAATTGAAAACTAATTTGGTTTTATTATTTCTTCATTTTCTGTTTATTATTTTTCTTCATTTTCTTCATAGTCCCCAACTCTTTGCTGATTATCTAAGTCTCCATTCAAATATTTTCACATCAACTTTATCAGGAAATTTGCAGTTTTCTGGAGACATCATAGACTGTTGTCCATGCTGGTGCTCAGTTATTATCCAGGACCTCTGTTCACCATGAACCCACTATGCATCTCTGTCATGTTTTTTTTTAATTTCACTTCCTGGGTCTCACAATTTCTTTCTATATTTACCCCCTTGTTTGATGGAGCACATCCTCAAGTCGTTTTCTGAGCAAGGGTGTAGGAAGTCAATTTTTGGAGAACTTGCATATCTGGAAACATTTTCTTCATCAGTAGCTGGATATCAAATGGTAGGTTGGAAATCATTTCCCCTTTGATTTTTGAAGATTTAAAAAGTTGTTCTTTCTCTAGTTATGGCAAGTAGGGGGCTACTCATTGTGGTGGCTTCCCTGTTGCCGAGACATGTTCTAGGAAGGACGGGCTTCAGTAGTTACGGCTCACAGGCTTAGTTGATCCGCAGCGTGTGGGTTCTTCCCAGACCAGGGATCGAAGCCATATCCCCTGCATTGGCAGGTGGATTCTTAACCACTGGGCCACCAGGGAAGTCCTGAAGGTATTTTTGATCACCTTGTAGTTCCCAGAGTGACTGTGGTGAATCTTGTATCCATTCTGATCCCTGATCCTTTCTCGGTCTGGAGGACTACAGAATTCACCTATCTGTATGCAGTGTCCTGAGCTGTATCAGTCCTCTGTCTTGGGTTCATCACCCAGTGAGGCCTTCCAATTTGGACGCTTCTATCCTTTCATTTGGGTAAATTTCTTTAAATTACTACATTGGTGATTCCTGCTCTCCCTTTTGTGTGTTTTTATATTGTTCAGATGTTGAACCTCAAAGTAATTCTCTTCCATTTCTTTTTTTTTTTCTACTTCCTAAAACATATGTCTTCTACACTATCCATCAACCATTCCACTGACTTTCCATTTCTGTGTGTGTTAGTCGCTCAGTCATGTTCGACTCTGTGCAGCCTCACAGACTGTGTAGCCCACCAGGCCCCTCTGCCCATGGGATTCTCCAGGCAAGAATATTGGAGTAGGTTGCCATTTCCTTCTCCAATTCTGCCACTGTATTTTTTAATTTCCAAGGGCTCCTTTCTTTCCCCTTTTGCGTTTACTAGATAGCAGTCTGTTTTTGTTTCATGACTGCAGTATCTTCTCTGATGGCTCTGTGAATGTGAACGACTGTGTATTTTATTAATTTTGGTCTTTCCTGCATAAGCTATATTTTCTACAGATTTCTTTTGCTTTTTTTTTTTACTTTGTTCCCTGTGTCATGTATAAACTTTTCTCAGAGTCCTAAGCTTCTTGATTCTTGTTTGCTCGTGTAAAGAAAAAATGAGAGCCTAAAAGTCCATTAGAGGCTCTGAGTCCATGAGTGGGACTTGCTGACTACAAGCTTTGCTGAAAGGCAACCTGGCTGGCTGGCTGGAGAGGCTGCAGAACCAGTACCTGATGATCTAGAATATGGTATTTTTCCTAGAGGGGGAAGGTCCAGCTCTGGGGACAGAGTCCCAGGAATCTCCGTGTTCAGTGTGCGTTGTGTCACATGACTCCACACATGCTTTGGGGCATGGTAACCCGAGTCTCGGGTCTTTGTGGTCCCTCAGGCCTGATGGGAAGTCTGGCAATCACCCCGAGACAGAAGGGCATTTGTATCTGGCTGCTTCATAAACATACTTTTAGCTAATCCTCCATATTAGCCCTCATAGACTCCCACTTTTAGTGGTCCCACTGAGACAGGGAGATTTCATGGTCTAAACTCTATCGGTTCTTAGCTACTCTTGCCAACAGCTCACAACTTAGTTTGGAAGTTCAACTGACAGTTTCACCCCTTTGGACATCAGCGTTCAGGTCTCCAGGTCGTTTACGTTTGCTGCGTCTCTCCTCCTCATCTTCGTGGGCCTTTAAAAATAGTCCCCTCATACTTCCCTGGTGGTCCAGTGGGTAAGAATCTGCCTGCCAATGCAGGGGACATGAGTTCGATCCTTGGTCTGGAAAGATCACACAGGCCATGGGGCAGTCGAGCCTGTGTGCCAACTACTGAAACTCACATGTCCTGGAGCCCATGCTCCACAACAAGAGAAGCCACTGCAATGAGTAGCCCCCACACAACTAGAGAGTAGCCCCCTCACTGCAACCAGAGAAAGCCCGCATGCAGCAATGAGGACTCAGTGCCACCAAAAATAAACAAGATAAAATAAAATTAATTACAATAAAAATAGTCCCCTCAACTTCCCTTTAAATGGAATTTGTGAAGAAAGGAGAAGTTGGTATTTCTGTTGAATCTGCTACTTTTCTCACCGGTTTATTGATGGGAAGACTGAGGTTCAGAAAGGCTAAGAGATGTGGCCAAAACAACAATTCTAAGAGAAGCACTTTGCCTTTTTAAAAAGTCCATGGATAGTGTATTCAGCTGAGCCTATTTCCAGAGGAGACCTGGCAGGTCATGTGAAGCAGGTCGGGGGCCTCCCTGGAGTGATACAACAATAACGTTTATTCAGTGCTTGTCGTATACCCGGCACTGTTCTGATTTCTTTATATGTGTTATTAATAATACATTTCATCATCGCAACAGCTTTATAGCATAGGTTACTGTTAACATATCCATTTACAGAGGAAGGAAGTAAGACAAAAGAGTTTATTGTTTACCCAAAGCCACACTGGACAAAGTGGAGAAAGCAGCGTGTACACCTCCACCAGGGTTTCTGAACTTGGGCACGTTGGGCACTTGGAACTTGTTAACTCATGTTGGGGGACACTGTTCTGTGCCTTGGGAGACTCTTTTAGCTGCTCCCTAGATGCCAGCCCTACCCCCATAGTTGAGACAGCCAAAAATGGCTCCAGACATCAGCACGTGGTCCCTGCAGGACACAGCCGACCCTGATTGAGAATGGCTAGCCTGTGCAGACGTGCTTTTCTCCTGACCCCTTGGCTGTGCTACTCCTTGGTTTGGGGGTCTGTTGAGGGGCCCTCTTCCTTCATCAGATCTGAACAGCAAATTCCACGATTCCTGGGTCTGTGGGTAGATCCCCTCCCACTCCAATCACCAATCCTCATCCTACCCCTCTGGGGCCCCTTGTCTGTCTGTGCCACTGGATATGAAAAAAAGAAGAAAAATGAAAAGGCAGGGCACTCAGCTGAGCGGAGCATGAGCGCATTTGGAAAGGCCGAGTCATTGATCTCTCGATTCTCTCTCTCTTGCCTTCATCCCCGCAGAGCCAAGGTGAAGAAGGGGGTGAACATCCTGAGCACGCGGACCAGTGAGCCTCGGCAGTGGGACGTCAAGCAGGAGATGGGGAACGGAGGCAAACACGCCACCACCGCCGTGGTGTGCCAGCGACTGGCACCAGGCATGCGCAACAGGTAAGTGGGAGGGGCTCCCTCTCGACTGGCGACCCAGGCTTCCAAGACCCGGTCTCCGCCTAAGAGCCGGGCCTTAGACTCAAGTTAACCACTGCTTAGCAGAGCTGTCACACCTTGGTTTGGCGATCTGGAGACACTTAACATCACCAGCAGGACCTTTTGGCATCTCCAGTAGGAAGGGCAGGGCCCTGATTCCCAGGGTCTCTCCTTTTCGGGTTTTGAAACAGAGATTTGTTTGCAAGGTCTAGTCTGCTTTGCAGGCTTATTCATTCTCCTCATCTACACTCATGTCCTGGAGGCTGTGTCATCTCTGGTTGCCCTTGCTTATCAGAGGCTGCTTTCTTTACAATGGTTCGCCCTTTGTGCAAAGGGTGTGGTTCTGTGATTTATACTAAGAAATACATATTTGGTCTTCATGTCTGTTCCTGGCACAGAGCTCTGAAAACCCTTGGACTTTACCAGGATGAGAGCATCAAGGTGTGTCTTGTTTGTGTCAATAAGGTGACTTTTGGAAAGCCTCCTAGTGCACCTTAAGATGCAAACTGGTTGCCAGGGGAACCAAGGCTGTGATTAGAAGGCTGGAGTATTCAGTCCCACCTCCTGGCCTCCTGATTGGAAAGGGGAACTGAAGACTGAGTTCAGTAACCAGTGGCCAATATGAGTTAATCAATGGTGCTCATGGAATGAAGCCTCTTTAAAAACAAAAAGACTGAGTTTGGAGAGCTTCCGGGGCAGTGATTAGGTGGAGACTTAGGGACAGTAGCGCCTGGAGAGAGCCTGGAAACTTGCCCCTTTCCCCATACCTCACCCTGTGCGTGTCTTTCATCTGGCTATTTATGAGTTATAGCCTTTCATAATAACCAGTATTTTAGTAAGTGAAGTGTTTCTCTGAGTTCTGTGAGCCACTCTAGCTATTTAATGGAACCCAAGGAGGGGGTCATGGGATCCTTTGATCTAAAATCGATCGGTCAGAAGCATAGGTGACAAGTTGAGCTTGCAGTTGGCATCTGAAGGTGGGGGTGGTCTCATGGAACTGAGCCCTCAACCTTTGGGATCAGACACTATCTGTTGGTAGAGAGTGTCAGAATTGAGTTGAATTGTAGGACAGCCAGCTGGTCAGAGAATTGCGTAGTGGTGGTGGGAAAAAAGACACGCAGCAGAACTGGTGTCAGGATCATAAAGGATTAGGCTTAGTCTTCAGTGAGGAGGAATATAAAGATGAAAGGTGACTCTCGGTGGCAACAGTGCATAAAGGATGCTCTGTGAGCTTCTAGATAGACATCCTGGATTATTATTTAACATAATTGCTTTCTCTGTATAAAATCAACAATTACTCATCTGAGAGTATTTGTGAAAATAGTTAGACAAGAAAGAAACTAAAATTATATATCAGTATCTCTTCTACCTAGGGACTTCCCAGTTGGCGCTAATGGTGATGAACCGACCTGCTAATGCAGGAGGCGTAAGAGACGTGGGTTCGATCCCATGCCTTGATTGGGAAGATCCCCTGGAGGAGGCTTGGCAACCCACTTCAGTATTCTTACCTGGAATTCTCCTTCTACAGACAGAGGAGCCTGGCGGTCTACAGTCCATAGGGTCGTGTAGAGTCAGACACAACTGAAGTGACTTAATATGCACACACGCCTCCCTTCTACCTAAGGATAATCCACTGCTAATATGTTGGTTCATTTTCTTCCCACATTTTATACATAGATAACATTTGTGTATGATAGATATGTAGTAGATTTATTTTTTTAACAAATCTGGCATCATAGTATATATCCTGTTGCTTAATATCTTTAACATCTCATATATATGTATACACACACACACAGATTGTGTGTGCTCAATCACTCAGTAGTATCCAACTCTGCACCCCATGGACCGTAGCCTGCCTCTGTCCGTGGGATTCTCCAGGCAAAAATACTAGAGTGGGTTGCCATGCCCTTCTTCAGGGAATATTCCCGACCCAGAAATCAAACTTGCGTCTCTTGCATCTCCTGCATCAGCAGGTGAATTCTTTACCATCAGTGCCACCATGGCCAATATGTATGTATGTATATATAAATATAAAGTCGACTTGTCCATTTCTCTTTTGCTTAAGGTGGCTTCTTAGAATCAAGAAGTTTGATTGTTTTTTAGGGCTCTTGATACAGTCTGTCAGCATGTTTTCTTGACAGGATTAACTATATATATATTGCCCATGCCATGCAACATGTGGGATCTTTGTCCCCAACCAGGGATCGAACCCCTGCCCCTCTGCATTGGAAGACTAGAGTCTTAATCACTGGACCACCAGGGAAGTCCCTAAATTTCAGTTATATTGATAACATCTTCCTTTGACATTAATTATCTCCTCAAAAAACTTTTAGGATTCCATCACATAGATTTCAGAAAAGGCAATGGCACCCCACTCCAGTACTCTTGCCTGGAGAATCCCAGGGATGAGGGAGCCTGGTGGGCTGCCGTCTATGGGGTCACACAGAGTCAGACACGACCGAAGCGACTTGGCATGTATGCGTGCAAACTACCTTCTACAGGCAGGAGGCAACTTGTCCACTTTCGTTTTGTTTAAGGTGGCTCCTTAGGCTCAAAAAGTTTGATCATTTTTTAGTGATGCAGTCTGTCAACATCTTTTCTTGAAGGGATTAGCACTATAGGAAGAAATATCCAGTTCCATTATTGGACATATTTTCTTCAGTGAATACTTCAAGGCTGCCAAGAAAAACTCTGCAAATGCTCCACTTCATTGAGAAACACCCAGTTCTTTTACCTGTAAAACCTCTTCCTCCATCCTGCCTTCAGTGTGCAGCCAGAAGACACATCTGGTGTCCTGAACAGCTTACTAGATCAAACACCAGCCTTCACCACCACGCTCCCAAGAAAGATTCTTAGTGCATCTGGGGGTGAGGGTCGGGTGTCCAAATGTCTCAACTTGTGAAAACATGGCCAGAAGGAGATGTATGCATGGGTCCCTTGCTCTAAGCAGGAGATCAGAAATTGAATTAAATCTCCTGAATCAAATGCACATAAAATCTAATTAACCCCACAAGATTAGTGTTGATTATGCAGATTAAAGGGAATGTGTTCATTAACAGGCAGTGGATTTATGTGTGTAAATAGCTCTCTTTAAAAAAAATTTTATTTTCATTTATTTATTTATTTATGGCTGTGCTGGGTCTTCTTTGCTGCACTCAGGCTTTCTTTAGTTGCAGCAAGTGGAGGCTACTCTCTAGTTGCAGTGTCCAGGCTTCTCATTGCGGTGGCTTCTCTTGTTGCGGAGGACAAAGCGCTAGAGCACAGGCTCGTTAGTTGTGGCACACAGGCTTAGCTGTCCTGCAGCATGTGGAATCTTTCCAGACCAGGGATTAAACCCATGGCCCTTGCATTGGCAGGAGGAATCTTTACCACTTTGCCACCTGGGAAACTGTGAGGATATCTCACTAAGCTATAATCACAGTGTTGGTCAGGCTTGGCTGGTCTCATCTGAAAGCTCAAGAATCCACTCCCTAGTTCATGTGGCTGTTGGCACGATTCAGGTTCAGGGATTGCTGGACAGAGGACATCAGTGTCTTGTTCCTTACTGGTCATCCCTCTCCGTCATGGAATGATGCAGGGAGAAAGAAAATGCCAGCAAATCGAAGTCATAGTATTTTATAACCTAATCCTGCAAGTGACATATTGGTTGCGTCTTATTTCATTAGTGATCCGGGCTCCACTCAAGGGGAGATAATGACCGAGGGGAGGGTGGATGAGTACCAGGAGATGGGGATGACTAGGAGTCATTTCACACTGCCTGTCTCACCTCAAATATTCTGCAAATTGGAGAGGACTTGTCTGTGAACTCTCCCAGGGCAGAAGGAAATAATTGAATATGCAGAGATAAAGCATGATGGCATTCCAGGCACAGGAGGAAGATGGCAAATGTTTAGACGTGTGAGGATGAGTGATGGTCCTGGGCTGGAAGTAACACCATAAGGAGTTTCCAGGGATTAGTCTGGAAAGGTAAGCTTGGCCCTCTCATGGCAGGATGTGAATTACAGACCCATGGTTTAACCTCTCATTTTCTCAGTAGTTTATCTCCTACCCTAATCTTCCAATTGATTTACTCTTTCAATTCGACTTAAGCTAGTTGATTAAAAGGGAAATTTTATGGTTCTACCTGTATTAGTGAGAGTTCTTAAATGCTCCTAAAGTGATGATCCTGACTTATTTCAGCAGAAGAGGGATTTATTCAAAGGATATCGCAGGGAAGGCTGTAGAATCAGCTTAGAAAATGGTCAACACCAGCGGAATCTTAGCAATAGCCAAAAACTTGGCCCAAATCGTACTTTATCATGTACCACTTAGACCACTACGCAAGAGTTTTCTCTTTTATAGTATTTATTTTCACTTATTTATTCATTTTGCTGTGCCGGGTCTTAGTTGTGGCACACAGGATCTTTAATTGCAGCATGCAGGATCTAGTTCCCTTACCAGGGATTGAACCCAGGCCCACTGCATTGGAAGCTTGGAGTCTTAACCACTGAACCACCAGGTAAGTCCCAGGAGTTTTCTTTAAATCGTCTATTTATTGCTCTGGTTTTTAAAAGTTTCTCTTTATTCTTAGTAATAATGACCTTGAAATTGTATACTTAAGTTTCTAATATGCATTACAATAAGTACAAAACTATAAGAATTGTTTAAAGTCATTTCCTTGGTGATTAGAACAGGGGCATAATTTATGCATATTCTTATCATAATAGGAAATTTGGCCAATGAGTCACCCAATGTGGTGGTCACTGCCCTGTTCAGGTTCCTCTTGAAACCTTTAGCCTCTCTGCACCTATGTGACTGTATTAGTCAGCTAGAGTTGCTGTAACAAACTGGGTATTACAGCACAAACTGTTAAACCACAAACTGGGTGGCTTATTCAGCACACATTCATCCTTTCACCATTCTAGAGACCAAAAGTCCAAGATCAAGGTGCTGTTAATGTTGGTTTCTGGCAAGCCCTCTCTTCCTGACCTTCTTGCCTTGTCCTTACATGGTCTTTCCACTGCGTGTCCATCTGGAAAGAGAGAGAGCTCAGATGTCGCTTTCTCTTCTTGTTGGGACACTAGTCTGGTCAGATTGGGACCCCATCCTTATAACTCCATGTAGCCTTAATTATATGTATCTTTCAAGGTTTGTTAAACAAGGAGCTGATATAGTTCAGATTTCCCAATATCATTTGATACCGTGTAAGTTCTACATCTAAAGAGTGTCCAGAATTTTTCCCCTCTGCCTCGTTTTCTTTGTGGCAAAATATACATAACATAAAATTTGCTGCTTTAACCATTTTAAGAGTAGATTTCTGTGACATTAAGTGCATCACATCGTTGTGCAATTGTTACCACTGTCCAGCTCTAGAACTTTTCCATTTTTCCAAACTGAAACTCTGTGACCATTAAACAATCATTCCCCACTGCCTCTTCCCCCCAACCGTGGCAACCCTTGTTCTACTTTGACTCTCTGAATTTGACTATTCTAGATGCTTCATATAGGTGGAATCACATAATATTTGTCCTTGTGTGCTGGGTTATTTCATTTAGCATAATCTCTTTAAGGTTCATCCATATTACAGCAGGGGTCAAATTATCTTCCTTTTTAAGGCTGAATACTATTCCATTGTATGATGCTGCTGAATTGTTTCAGTCATGTCTGACTCCCATAGACGGCAGCCCACCAGGCTCCCCCGTCCCAGGGATCCTCCAGGCAAGAACACTGGAGTGGGTTGCCATTTCCTTCTCCAATGCATGCCAGTGAAAAGTGAAAGTGAAGTTGCTCAGTTGTGTCTGACTCCTAGCAACCCCGTGGACTGCAGCCCACCAGGCTCCTCTGTCCATGGGATTTTCCAGGCAAGAGTACTGGAGTGGGTGCCATTGCCTTCTCCACATTGTATGATATACGTGTATATATCGTTGATTCGCTTCATTTTACAGCAGAAGCTAACACAACATTGTAAAGCAACTCTGTGCATGCATGCTAAATTGCTTCAGCCGTGTCTGACTCTTTGTGACCCTATGGACAGTAGGCTGCCAGGCTCCTCTGTCCATGGAGCTCCCCAAGCAAGAATACTTCAGTGGGTTGCTGTGCCCTCCTCCGGGAGATCTTCCCAACCCAGGGATCGAACCCACAGCTCCTGTGGCTCCTGTGTTGTGGTGGACTCTTCACTGCTGAGCCACCAGGGATACCCAAAGCAACTATACCCGCCCCCCAAAAAACCACAAATTAATTACATTTTTAAAGCCCTGTCTCTAAATGCAGGTACATTGAAGTTCCCCTCTCCCTTACCAGTTTTTCCTGGAAAAACTTCCCTTCTCCATCACTTACAAGTGACTCCTCATCTTAGGGTTTGCTTCTAACAAACCCAACTTGTGATTCTCAGAAATGCAAAGACCCCTGCTGGGGTCTTCCTTCCCTGGGGAAACAACCTCTTCTATGTACAGTTGGGGAGAAGGCAATGGCAACCCACTCCAGTACTCTTGCCTGGAAAATCCCATGGACAGAGGAGCCTGGTGGGCTGCAGTCCCTGGGGTCGCTAAGAGTTGGGCACGACTGAGCGACTTCACTTTCACTTTTCACTGTCATGCATTGGAGAAGGAAATGGCAGCCCACTCCAGTGTTCTTGCCTGGAGAATCCCAGGGACGGTGGAGCCTGGTGGGTTGTGTCTCTGGGGTCGCACAGAGTCAGACACGACTAAAGCGACTTAGCAGCAGCATCAGCATGTACACTTGGGATGGAGAACTTGGTAGGAAGACCATCCATTAAAATAGCTGTTTCAATGGCGCTCTTTTCTCCTGAAGTCCAGCAGCTCTGAAGCATCCTGTTCGCTCTTGCCTGAAGCCATGTCCATAAGCCCTCAGATCCAGGACATTAGCTTGCACATGGTCCAAACACACACCTAACTGTGTTGAATTTTGTTTCCACTCCTCCGAGATCAATGTTGTAAGTCTGAGCATCTCCGCAATCACACAACATCAGCACGCAGCCTACTAGACTGTACTTCATCCATCGGGATTGTGAGGCCAATGGAGCAATTAACATCCTCTCTGAACCCCATAACTCTGAGTGAATCAACAAAGCCAATGCCTCTGCAGGCAAAGAGGATGGAAAGCATAGGGACCACATTTTGTGGTTCTCTTGAGTGTAAGTTTTATTGTTGCGGTTTTGTGGGTTTGGTTTTGTTTTGGGGGAGGGGTTGTTTCTCTTTGGGGGCCGGGCAGTGGCATGCAAGATCTTAGTTCCCTGTCCAGGGATTGAACCTGTGCCCCTGCAGTGGAAGTGTGGAGACTTAATCACTGAACATCCCTAAGGGGGCATTCCTTGAGAGGAATCTTCTACTTGCTCTTTTCTCTCCCTTCCACATTCTGAAGCTTTTCCAAACCTGGGGCTTGGGCTCATCTGAGCATCAGAGGATCAAGAATTTCATAAAGCCCGGGAAGTAAGTCCATCATGAAGGGAGGGCACAGTTGAGTCCAGGCTCCACAAGTTTGCACCTGTATCTAATCCATGCTTTTTCCCTAAGCTTCCTCTTAGCCTTACTCTCCCAAGTTCATTCCTTCAAGAGAAATGCCAAAGATTAGAGTTTTCTGTAAACTGTGGGCATTCTTTATCTAAATTTTACTTATTTAATTTTTTGAAGTATAGTTGATTTTTGTTTACAGCAAAGCAATGCACTTGTACATATATGCGTGTGTTTATATATATACATTCTTTCATGTTCTTTTCCATTATGGATTATCACAGTATATTGAATATAGTTCTCTGTGCTATATAGTAAGACCTTGTTGTTTACCCATACTCTATATCATAGTTTGCATCTGCTAAGCCCAGCCTCCCCGTCCTTCCCTCCTCTACACCCCCTCCCCCTCGGCAACCATCAGTCTGTTCTCTATGTCTGTGAATATGTTTCTGTTTCATAGATAAGTTCATTTCTGTCATATTTTAGAGCCCACATGTAAGTGATACCATATGTTATTTGTTTTTCTCTTCCTGACTTCCCTTAGTATAATCTCCAGTTGCATCCACATTGCTGCAAATACTGGAGTGGGTTGCCATTTCCTTCTCCAGGGGATCTTCCCAACCCAGGGATCGAACACCAGGTCTCCTGTATTTTAGGCAGATTCTTTACCATCTGAGACACCAGGGAAGCTCGCAAATGGCATTATTTCATTCTTTTTTATGGCCATGTAATATTCCACTGCGTGTATGGACCTCATCTTCTTTTCCATTCATCTATTGATGGATATTTAAATTGTTGCCATGTCTTGGCTATTGTAAATAATGCTGCCGTGAACGTAGGAGGGCATGTATCTTCTCAAGTTTTATCTGTCTGTATGCCCAGGAGTGGGGTTGCCAGATCGTTTGGTAATTCCATTTTTAGTGTTCTGAGAAACTTCCCTACAGTTTTCCACAGTGGCTGCAACAGTGTACGTTCTCACCAACACTGTACTAACCTTCCCTTTTCTCCACAACCTCTCTAGCATTTATTATTTGCAGATTTTTTGATGATGGCTATTCTGACTGTTGTGAGGTGATAGATACCTCACCATAGTTTTGATTTGCATTTCTCTGATCATTAGCCATATTGGGCATCCCTTCATGTGCCGGTTAATGGACATTCTTTTAAGTTAACTGGTAACTCTGTATTGGGGATCTTCTATTGCTCTGAGTGAGACTGACTCTCCCATGAGTGTCACTGAGTGCCACCTGAAAGACCCCCAGCCTGGCCACACACACCTGTGCTCTTATCTCCTGAACACCTGTATTTAAATGAGTTCACTTATGCATTTTAAAAGTTCCATATTAGTTTAAAAAAAATTATAATTCATTCAGGGGGAATATATCTCTCTGGGGAAGCAAACACATTATCTCAAAAATAGAAACTTAAATAACAGTAATATTCTGCATGTTTTGCAATGCTTGACAACATACAAAATATAATACTCTGTATTTCCTAGTTCCTGGCATTTTACAAAATGCTTTGTGTACGTTATTTCAGGAACTCTTTCCCATGGTTTCAGGAACTGAGATTCACGCCATTGGGCAGATAAAGAAAAGAAATGAAGACACTCAGAGGCAGAAAGCATCCACTTAGACATTTGTGCAAATGATTTTTTTTTAATGTTTTCTTCTAAAATAATCTTCCTGTCTATAAATACACAGGAGAATCTCATATTTATTGGGTGAATTAAAATTCAATATACAGGAACAAATATTATTGATGTCTATGTTCGTGTCCTCTGTCACTCAGTTGTGTCCAACTCTTTGTGACCCCACGGTCTGTAGTCCTCCAGGCTCCTCTTCCCATGGAATTTTCCAGGCCAGACTACTGGAGGGGCTTGCCATATCCTCCTCTAGGGGATTGGTGTCTAGCTGGCTGGTATTACCAACAGAAAGCTTGGCACTTGACCTTGGGGTTCAATTCATTTCAGTCACTCAGTCGTGTCTGACTCTTTGTGACCCCATGAATCACAGCACGCCAGGCCTCCCTGTCCATCACCAACTCCCGGAGTTCACTCAAACTCACGTCCATCGAGTCGGTGATGCCATCCAGCCATCTCATCCTCTGTCGTCCCCTTCTCCTCCTGCCCCCAATCCCTCCCAGCATCAGAGTCTTTTCCAGTGAGTCAACTCTTCACATGAGGTGGCCAAAGTATTGGAGTTTCAACTTCAGCATCAGTCCTTCCAACGAACACCCAAGACTCATCTTCTTTAGGATGGACTGGTTGGATCTCCTTGCAGTCCAAGGGACTCTCAAGAGTCTTCTCCAACACCACAGTTCAAAAGCATGAATTCTTTGGTGCTTAGCTTTCTTCACAGTCCAACTCTCACATCCATACATGACCACTGGAAAAACCATAGCCTGGACTAGACGGATCTTTGTTGGCAAAGTAATGTCTCTGCTTTTGAATATGCTGTCTAGGTTGGTCATAACTTTCCTTCCAAGGAGTAAGCGTCTTTTAATTTCATGGCTGCAATCACCATCTGCAGTGATTTTGGAGCCCCCAAAAATAAAGTCTGGCACTGTTTCCACTGTTTCCCCATCTATTTCCCATGAAGTGATGGGACTGGATGCCATGATCTTAGTTTTCTGAATGTTGAGCTTTAAGTCAGAGATTAGCAAATACCCAGGTGATATTAAAGATACACTAGTCCCAAATGGCGGAGAAGGCAGTGGCACCCCACTCCAGTACTCTTGCCTGGAAAATCCCATGGGTGGAGGAGCCTGATGGGCTGCAGTCCATGGGGTTGCTAAGAGTCGGACACGACTGAGTGACTTCACTTTCACTTTTCACTTTCATGCATTGGAAAAGGAAATGGCAACCCACTCCAGTGTTCTTGCTTGGAGAATCCCAGGGACGGGGGAGTCTGGTGGGCTTCCATCTATGGGGTCGCACAGAGTTGGATACGACTGAAGCGACTTAGCAGCAGCAGCAGTCCCAAATGGAGATGTTCTCTTTTTTTCCCTCCTTTATCTTTTATTTTCTTCAGTGCCCCTATGTCACGTATAATCAGAAACATGTATGAAAAGCACATTTTAGACCCATATTCCTGAGACTTCCCTTGTGTTCCAATGGTCAAGACTTTTCCCTCCAATACAGGGGGTGTGGGTTTTACCCCTGGTCATGAAACTAAGGTCTCTCATGGCCAAAAGACCAAAACATAAAACAGAAGCAATATTGTAACAAATTCAATAAAGACTTTAAAAACAGCCTACATCAAAAAAGTCTTTTTAAACAATTAAGAAAATAAACCCATATTCCACATCTTATGTAAATATCACCATAAATATAAATAGAAGTAGTCGCTTTAGTCACTCAGCCGTTGACTCTTTGCGACCCCATGGACTGTATGTAGCCGGCCAGGCTCCTCTTGTCTGTAGAATTCTCCAGGCTAGAGTACTGGAGTGGGTTGGCATTCTCTTCTCCAGGGGATCTTCCTAACCCAGGGATTGAACCCCAGTCTGTAGCATTGCTGGCAAATTCTTTATCGTCTGAGCCATCAGGGAAGCCCCATAAATATAAATACTTTTATACAGTTGCCATCAGTCTGTGACAGAGCCTCTTCCGTAACTTAACATTGCCAAAGCCCTTTGCCTGCCCCAAACTTAATTTGTTAATTATCTTCCTAACAACTTATTAAGCAGATGAACCTGAATTAATGTAGAGAGCCATATATTGTAAGGCTTCTTGGTGGTCTGTTCCTACCTTTTTCATATAAATAAGTCAGTGGTGTACATTTCCATGACTATATAGTACCTTCCCATCCCTGTCTTCCTAGGAGACTGCAAGGGGTCTGGAGATGCTGCAGGTGATACGTGCAAACCTAGGTTACAGATGTGGGTGATCAGCTGCCAGCTGAAAGGTTGCCCACATGGCAGACCTCAAGCAGAGGTGCCCACACAGGAGCTGGACCATGTAACCAGGGGCTGCGGACGTGAGGGAGCCAGACAGGGAGCCTTGGTGGGGAGAGGTAGGAAGGGGGCAGGCAGGACCATTTAACCAGGGGCTGCAGACGTGAGGGAGCCAGACAGGGAGCCTTGGTGGGGAGAGGTAGGAAGGGGGCAGGCAGGACCACATCCACTGAGGGGGGTGCTGGAACCTTCCCGGGCGAGAACACAGGCCCAGAGCTGCCTGACCTCTGGATTTTCTAGAAGAGCTGAAAACCCACACCGTCCTAGAAAATCTCTTGATTTTTAAAAGTTCGGAATTTTTAAATCATTGTGCAGATCAAACAAAAGGAATATTGTTCAGGAAAATAGTCCATCAGGGAGTGAATTGTGCAAAAGCGGCCAGTTTGAGCCCGTGGTACATTACGCTTTGGGTAAAATCATGCCTGTTTTCTTTAGGGGGTTAATTGCTTGTGTCTTTCAGGCATCAAATCGACAGCAAAATAGCCCACCTGGGCGTGGATGGTGTGTCTCTTTAGGAGGGACTTATAAGTGAGGCCAGGCCTTTCGAAGACTCAGCTCACCTTCATTGTATACCACATACAGGAGCTCTTCTAAACAGATCAAGTGGCATGACACCCCTTTGGTTCTAACACCTGTTATAAACTCAGCTCCATCCTCCTGTACCTTTTTCTCACTCACCATTCGCTTTCATTAAGCATCAGCCCTACCAGGAAAGCTGTCTGGGACATAGTATTCCCTCCTTTCCAGCCAGCGTCCCCCAGCCAGGCTAGACAGGGGATATCTTCTGGGTCCATGCACTTCCGTAGAAAAACCCAGTGACACTCATCTCACTCTTCCTTCTGCCCAGAGCAACAGCTGCTGCTGCCACCTCCAAGCCCCTCAGTCATCACACTTCAGGATGCCTCTGCCTCTGGAGGAGATTAGGTCATTCAGGCAGGTCATAAAAGGAGAACGGCTTTTCCAAAAGCAAAGATCATTGAAACTGGTGAATAAGATGCCCGTTGGTATTCATTTTAGCAGCCTCGCTCGCAGACCTTTCTTCTATTCACAGCTCTTTGTTTTTGGGAAATCTGGAGCATGCTTAGAGCTGCTGCATGTAAACACTTTCAGCAGAGCTTCTGGGAATGATCCACGAAGATCATCTGCTTTTCCCTGAAAAAAATGGCCCAGACTGAGTTCCTTCTTTAAGAGCTATTTGAAGATAGCAACAGAAAATCTGCAAGGCAAACTCCTACGAATGAAAATCACCCAATCAATGGGATGAAGCCTGCTTTTCAGGCTCCCCAAGGAAGAAGTCAAAAGCATCCTGACTCAGCCCACCCTAAACTCATAGCAGGCTCCTGTCAATCTCTGCGGCAGAGAATTTATTGACGCACATATTGTGTGTTCTATGTATTGTGTGTTCTCTGCTTCCCTCCCACTTTCACCTGTGACAAAGGTTAAAGCCCAAGATGGTTGTGGTTATTGTTATTTTCTGTGATTTACAGAAGCTAAACTCTCCCAAGGGAATTTGCTGGAAGCCCCCAGGGGTGGGGGAATAGGCAACGAAGAGGCTTGAAAGTGCTTGAGAGAAGAAGAGGTTTTCCTTGGAGACCTGAGAGCTGATTCTGTCATCGAACCTTGATCTGATGTCTGAAATGAGCATTTGTTTTCCTATTGCCTGGTGCTGTTTAAAATCAGAGTATCCAATCATAGTAAGTGAAGTAAGTCAGGCAGAGAAAGACAAATACCATGTGATATCACTTATATGTGGAATCTAGAATATGACAGAAATGAACTTATTTAAAAAACAGAAAACAGACTCATGGACAAAGAAAACAAACTTACGGTTACCAAAGGGGAAAGGGGGAGAGAGGGATAAATTAGGAGTTTAGGTTGAACATATACACACTCAGTTCAGTTCAGTTCAGTCACTCAGTCGTGTCCGACTGTTT
The DNA here is from genome assembly GCF_023091745.1 of Budorcas taxicolor. Taxonomy (NCBI): domain Eukaryota; kingdom Metazoa; phylum Chordata; class Mammalia; order Artiodactyla; family Bovidae; genus Budorcas; species Budorcas taxicolor. The sequence goes on along the minus strand of NC_068926.1, from coordinate 48,697,819 downwards.
GCGACCCCATGAATCGCAGCACGCCAGGCCTCCCTGTCCATCACCAGCTCCCGGAATTCACTCAAACTCACGTCCATCGAGTCGGTGATGCCATCCAGCCACCTCATCCTCTGTCGTCCCCTTTTCCTCCTGCCCCCAATCCCTCCCAGCATCAGAGTCTTTTCCAATGAGTCAACTCTTCGCATGAGGTGGCCAAAGTACTGGAGCTTCAGCTTTAGCATCATTCCTCCCAAAGAACACCCAGGGCTGATCTCCTTTAGAATGGATTGGTTGGATCTCCTTGCAGTCCAAGGGACTCTCAAGAGTCTTCTCCAACACCACAGTTCAAAAGCATCAGTTCTTTGGCGCTCAGCTTTCTTCACAGTCCAACTCTCACATCCATACCTGACCACTGGAAAAACCATAGCCTTGACTAGATGGACCTTTGTTGGCAAAGAAATGTCTCTGCTTTTCAATATGCTATCTAGGTTGGTCATAACCTTTTAATTTCATGGCTGCAGTCACCATCTGCAGTGATTTTGGAGCCCAAAAAAATAAAGTCTGCCACTGTTTCCCCATCTATTTCCCATGAAGTGATGGGACCGGATGCCATGATCTTCGTTTTCTGAATGTTGAGCTTTAAGCCAACTTTTTCACTCTCCTCTTTCACTTTCATCGAGAGGGTCTTTAGTTCCTCTTCACTTTCTGCCATAAGGGTGGTGTTATCTGCATATCTGAGGTTACTGATATTTCTCCCAGCAATCTTGATTCCAGCTTGTGCTTCTTCCAGTCCAGCGTTTCTCATGATGTACTCTGCATAGAAGTTAAATAAGCCAGGTGACAATATACAGCCTTGATGTACTCCTTTCCCTATTTGGAACCAGTCTGTTGTTCCATGTCCAGTTCTAACTCTTGCTTCCTGACTGTATACACACAACTATATATAAAATAGATAAACAACAAGGACCTTCTGTGTAGCACAGGGAATGGCACTCAATAACTTGTAATTTATAAGGGAAACAAATCCTTTAAACTGAAGAATAGTTTATTTCCAGTGTTTCAGTTATACAACAAAATGATATGTTGTACATCTGTTTCGGGTGTACAACATATACTATATATATTAATATATAATAAGATATATATGTATATATATGTTTTGGGCTTCCCCATATACTATAATTATTGATATATAATATAATGTGTTGTGCTGTGTTGCTCAGTCACGTCCGACTCTTTGCGATCCCGTGGACTATAGCCCGCCAGGCTCCTCTGACCATTGGGATTCCACAGGCAAGAATACAGGAGTGGGTTGCCATGCCCTCCTCCAGGATGTATATTTAACATATCTATTACATACATTATATAGTATAGGTAGGTATATATATGTACGTATGTAAGTTTTGAGCTCCCCCAGTGGCTCAGTAGGTAAAGAATCTGCCTGCAGTGGAGCAGGAACAGGAGATGCAGGCTCAGTCCCTGGGTCGGGAAGCTCCCCTGGAGAAGGAAACGGCAGCTACTCCAATATTCTCACCAGAAAGATCCCATGGACAGAGGAGCCTGCCGGGCGACAGTACGTGGGATCACAAAGAGTCAGGTACAACTGAGTGATTAAGCACAAGCATGTAAGTTTCAAATGCACAGAAATATCACTTTACTGTATACCTGAAACACTGTAGATCAACTATACTTTAAAATTTAAATTAAATTGAAAAAGAGAGTAGAGCATCCATGGTTTATCATCCCATCAAGGCTGCTGACAGTGAAGGTCATCAAATTCTCCAAGGGCACTGCTTCCACAGAGAAGGGGTAGATGCTGGGAGTCAAAACCGATGCTTAGGGCAAGGCACCTTGGAGTCTGCACCATGGTGGACGCTTTGGACACACAGTCCCCATTTCCCCAAACCCTACAGTCATAGTCACACAACCAGCTTTCAGATGATGCTCTCGTGTACAAGAGGTTGTGTTTTCCAAGGATGTTCTCAACAGGTCTGTTCTCCGATCCGCATCCTGCCTACTCTTCTTGACCTTCTTTCCCATGAGGAGGAGAATTCCTTGTCTCCCCTCCTCAAACCTGGGGAGACCTTAGTGACTGCCCGGCCTCCAGTGTATAGCAGAAGTGATGCCACGTGATTTTGAGAGAGCCAGATCACTGAAGAGCCAGAAGACAACACATGAGCATCCGCGTGCCTGGAGGCCACCGGACTATGAGAAAGCTCCACTCTGCCTGTGAAAAGACCACAGCAAGGCGCCCTCATCAAGGGAGAGAATGGTGTCCAGCCACCACCCAGCCAAGCCCTTCCAGAATTTTATTTTTAATGTTTAATTGGCTGCATCTGGTCTTATTGCAGCACGTGAGATCTTTGCTTTTGGGGGGCATGTAGGATCTTTAGTGGTGGCATGGGAATTCTTAGTTGCAGCATATGGGATCTAGTTGCCTGACCAGGGATCGAACCTGGTCCCCCCTGCATTGGGAGCACAGTGTCTTAGCCACTGGACCACCAGGGAAGTCCCCCTTTCAGAATTCTTGGTTTACAATGAAAAGACCGTTTTGTGCCACTACTTTTGGAGGGTGATTTATGACATCACAGTCAGTAACTGGGACACAGAGGGTTTGAACTCCTCGCCAACCTCACACAGCTATTCAGGGCCATTTTAACCCTGTTCTGTCTGATCCTAATCCCTCTACACACACACACACACACACCCTCCTGCCACAAGGAAGAGAACCCTAAATGAAGAGATGCTGAAAGACTTGCACCAAAGGGCCCTTCCCAGCCCTACATCACCTTTAGAAGCTTATTTCTTGGCTTAATGCACCCCAGCCTCATTGAAAGCCTTTCATGGCCAGAAAGAGGAGTTTTTCTGTTTTCTTCTTTTCATCGCAGCCTGACGTGTGGTCCCCAGCTCAAACGGAAAATGTATAAATACATCTCTCAGCATCTGTCCTGAAATGACTTATTGTCGTGCATTAATGAGTCCCTCAAGCTCTTGCCAGACCAGTAATTAACTGTAGCGGGAGGATGTGGAGCTGACGCTGTGGCCTCTGACTAGAGCAGGTGCATTTCAGAACCCATTCCCGTGCCCCCAAAACCCCATCTGACCCAGAGGTGTGGATGAAGTTGTTCCGACGTTAGTGGTCCTCAGCAAACTATGTACTAGACAGGTCCCCCCCCACACCTTGTGGGGACAGAACTGTCATGCCTCAAGGCTCCATGTATTATTACATAGGATGTGTTCAGAATCCTCCTGGCCACCACCAAGCTGCCATGAGACCCTGGTTTTATCCATGTTGTCTAAATCCTTTTAGTCTGGGGACCCTTGTTCAGATTGAGGGTTCTTCTCATATCTGACTGGTCTTTACCAGAAAGTGGCAAACTGCAGTGGAAATGAACTGTTTCCCTTTATAGAAAAGAAATTTTTAACATTTTTATTGGAATATAGTTGCTTTACAATGCTGTGTTGATTCCTGCTCTCAAGCGAAGTGGCTCAGCTACATCCCCTCTTTTTTGGATTTCCTCCCCATCTAGGTCATGACAGAAGATTGAGAAGCTTTCCCTGTGCTATTCAGTAGGCCCTCATTAGTTATCTGTATTATCAGAGCAGAGTATATATGTCCATTCCAGCCTCCCAGTTCATCCCTCACCCTTACCCTCCTTAGTGCCATGTGTTTGTTCTCTATATCTGTATCTCTGTTTCTGCTTTGCAGATAGGTTCGTCTGTACCATTTTTCTAGATTCTACATACATGTGCCTTAATATACAGTATGTGTTTTTAATGCTGTTTTGTTCTGCACCAGAAGTAAAAGCTTTGCTCACATGGTGCCTCCATTTGCAAATATCCCATGAAGCAATATGGTACTGTGAATACTAACATGCCCTCTAGAGTCAGCCAGGCAACTCGGGTTGAAGACTCAACTTTTCTACTTGGACGCTGTGTGTTTCTGTGCATGTGAGTCCATCTCCTTACGTCTTATCTGATAAAGTGAAGTAAAGTCGCTCAGTCGTGTCCGACTCTTTGCAACCCCGTGGACTGTAGCCCACCAGGCTTCTCCGTCCATGGGATTCTCCAGGCAAGAATACTGCAGTGGGTTGCCATTTCCTTCTCCAGGGGATCTTCCCGACCCAGGGATCGAACCCAGGTCTCCCACATTGCAGGCAGATGCTTTAATCTCTGAGCCAGCAGGGAAGCCCCTTATCTGATATGTGAGGTGATAAATAACTATAGTACCTTCCTCATGGAGTGCTTGTGAGGATTAAAGGAGTCGGTTTATGTGAAGAACCCATGTAGAGTGTTGGTTCTTGTATTTTCCATGGAGCCAATCTTCCTTCAGTTCTTCTTGACTTCTTTACACAGCAGTCCAGACTTCCTTGTACTCTTAAGTGTGACCGAGGCACAGTGTTCTTTCCCAAGTGTAGCAAATGTCAGCCGCTGAACCACACTGTCCTGCTGGCTAACCCACTGTCCCCGGCATCCCCCTGGAAGCTCCATTCTGCCCACCCTCCTCCTCCTCCCCATGCTGGTCCTCTTGGCTCACGATGGATGCTGTTTCAGTGGCTGGTTGACTGTGGACTCTGCTCCCACCCTCAGGGCAACCTGAGCTTAGATGGGGGGAGAGACGTACATCAGAGAAACTGCAGTCGCCCCTGGGCACCTGTGGGTTCCTTGCTTGGACTATTTATAAGCTAAGGTCTAAGGCTGATTGTAATTTTTCACTTACTAAGGCACATTTTCCCCTTCTGCTTTTATTACATATACTCTTCATTTATTTTGGAGAGAGGAGGGCAGGTAATACATCCACACATTTCCAAACTCAAAATGTAGACAGATCAACATGCCGAAATCTACATCTGCCCTCCCCTTCCCCAGCTCCCTTTCCCAGAGGTCATCCGAGTTCACACTTTATCACATCCCTTTTCAGAGATATTTTATGCATATGAAAACACGCACATATATATATATATAACCCCCACATTTCAATTTTAAACAATGTTGCTTCCTTTTTCACCTATTAATAATAATATACCTTGTAATTTTTCCATATTAGTGCAGAAAGTTCTTTATTCTTATATATATAAAGAATATATAAAAGATATTCTTTATATGTATGAAATATATAAAGATATTTTGTATATACCTTTATATATAAAAGTATAAAGTTCTTTATACTTTTCAAAAAAGTATCACAGGGACTTCCCTGGTGGTCCAATGGCTAAGACTCACCACTCCCAATGCAGGGGGCCCAGGTTTGATCCCTAATCAGGAAACTAGATCCCACGTGCTATAACTAAGAGTTCGCCTGCCATAACCAAAAAATCCTGCATGCCACAACCAAGATCAAAGATCCCATGTGCTGCAACTAAGACCCATCACAATCAAATAACTAAATATTTAAAAAATATCTTTGTTGTTCAATCGCAAAGTCGTGTCTAGCTCTTTGTGACCCCATGGACTGCAGCACACCAGGCTTCCCTGTCCTTCACTATCTCCCGGAGTTTGTTCAAATTCATGTCTGTTGAATCAGTGATGCTATCTAACTATTTTATCCTCTGTCATTGCCTTTTCCTCCTGCCTTCAGTCTTTCCCAGCATCAGGGTCTTTTCTAATGAATCGGCTCTTCACATCAGGTGTCCAGGGTATCGGAGCTTCAGCTTCAGCATCAGTCCTTCCAATGAATATTCAGGACTGATTTCCTTGAGGATTGACTGGTTTGATCTTGCAATCGAAGGGACTCTCAAGAGTCTTATCCAGCACCACAGTTCAAAAGCATCATCATGTTCCTTTTTTAAAAAGCATCTCATATTATGGCATATGGCATCGTTTATCTGAACCAACACCCTATTATTAGCTGTCCTTGAGGTTCTACCACCTTTTCCCTGTAAATGTGACTTTGAATCACTTTGTCCAAACACCATCTTGAACATCTGTGATTGTATCTGTGAAATGAATTGCAGAAGTGAGCTAGCTAGGAAAATGGTAAAGGCATTTGCAAAGGTGATGAGTATTGACATGTTACATAGAAACTCTATTGATTTACACCACCATCCACCTACACCCACAGGTTGCTAACAAGCTTTTTGATCTCTTGATGCTTGCATTTTTTTCCTACATGAATGATTGGGCTAGCAAGTAGCCTGAGAGTAAAACTCTACCTGTAAATTGTGGTATGGATTTTTAGGGTGTCAGTTCACCCTGGTGACTCCTGGGAAGTTCTGGAGTGGCATTTGTGGACCTGCCATGTCTCTGGAGTATCTCCCCTGGGTGTGCAGTGGGTCTTCCATCTTGATAGTGACATTCATAATTTATGAACATGTGTGGTGTACAGGGGTTTCCCTGGTGGCTCAGGTGGTAAAGAATGTGCCTGCAGTGTGGGAGATCTGGGTTTGATCCCTGGGTTGGGAAGAGCCCCTGGAGAAGGGAATGGCTACTCACTCCAATATTCTTGCCTGGAGAATTCCATGCTCTTTTTTTCACTTTGGCTGTGCTGGGTCTTTGTTGCAGCCCGCAGGCTCTTCACTGTGATGTGTGGGCTTCTCTCTAGTTGTAGAGTGCCCAAGTTCAAGCACACAGACGTAGCTGCCCCACAGCATGTAGGATCTTACTTCCCAGACCAGATATCAAACCCCTGTCCCCTGCATTAGAAGGCAGATCATTAATCACTGCCCCCCACCCTTCAGGGTTGTCCCTATATTAGGTCTCTTCTAAATTCTCACCTAACCTGAGTTCTGTATTTTCTCCCAAGTCCCAGCCCCCACTCATTCTTCTCCAATGGCCAAAGTGTTCTGTTTAAAACATAAATTGAACCATGCAAGCTCTTATTATTTCACCTTCCAGAGCTTCTCATCTTCACCTGGAGAGTCACGTCCAGCTCTCACATCACATTCAGTTCTTCACCGTGAGCTCCAAGGCCCTGGAGATGCTCTGGCCCCTGCCCACCTCTCTATCTTTTCCTTTTATGTTTTTCTCATTGGTCACAGTCTTCTTCCATCCTGGCTCCTATGGGACCTGTCACTCATGAGTCAAGCTTGTTCCTGCCACAGGGCCTTTGCATCTGTGATTCCCTCTTACTGGACTCTGCAAGACGAGATCGTTCAGCGTTTTAGGTCTTGGCTCAAGTGTCTTATTCTCAGCGAGAACATGCATTGCTGGTTTTCTCTTCTTTCTAGAACTCACCAGTATGAAATTACCTGTTTGTTTATGATCATCTCTCCCCTCAAGAAAGTAGACTCTATGAAGGAAAGAAGAGACATATCCATTCTTAGCACTTAGATCAGCTCTTAACACAGAGCAGGGACTGAAATCATCACTCAGTGAATAAGCACATGAATGATCTTTGCAACAAATATCAAATGATCTTGCCTGTAGTTTATAGATGAAAAATAGGGGTCAGAGGGCCCTTGTGCTCAGAGTATGAGGTATTTGCTGAATGACTTAATAAATAAAGGATGCTAATTATGCTGTATTGCATTAGAGCATGTTGACCCATTGTACAGATGAAGGAATAAGCTGAGAGAGTCTGTATGAGCTGGAAGAACCATGTCCTGGGAGCTGGTGATGGGAGCCCCAAGGTTTTGCAAGAGACATACCAGGGGAACCCAAGCCCACTGTGCTCCAGGCTTCCTCCCCACCCTGAATACACTTTTCTAGTTTTCATCTTCTTTGCAGCTGTGAAAGAGGAAGTGACATCCTGTTCACTAAGGGATTTATGAAACAATTTGCGTAATATATGCCAGCACTGCAGTAAGAATTCCTAGACTTACAGACGTTTCCCTAAAATGGCATTCTCATTGGTGAGAGCTTAACAGCTTCGTCCAAGCCTGAAATGTGCTAGTCATAAAGGAAATATTGGATTGGCCAAAAAGTTCATTTGGGTTTTTCCATAAGATGTTATAGAAAAACCCAAAGAGATCTTGATATCTCATGCTAGGCTGCCACGCAAGACTCAGAGACATACAGGAAGCACGACTGTTTGGGCTGTGCCCCACAGTGCTTGGGGACTAAGGAGGCTTCCAATCTTGCATTCTGATTATCTGTTAAACCCTCACAGGAGGGAACCTTTAACACACACATCAGCCTGATTGGAGGGTCTCAGAGTGAAGACCTGAGCTTTTGTGTTTGTCTTTGTATTCAAGACTTAAATAATTATCCTGCCTGGCACTGGGAATATATATGAGGGGCCATAGAGCAGTTATGGACTCTAACCTCAGGCACCTCGCTGTGCATTTGAAAAGATGGGAAATGTTTACATAAGCACACCAAGACATAATCTCTAGCAACACCAGGAAATGCTCTGAAGAAAAGGTATGTAGCATTTAAGAATTCACAATAAGACAGTGTGTTACTTAGCATACGGGTCAATTGCTTGCAAAAGGGCCCTTGGTGAAGATGGTGTGAATTATAGATGAAAGAAAACATTATCCTCCTGTTACAGAGGGGTCGGCAATGGTTTTGTGCCTCTGCTCTGCACTGCCATCAGAAACCCAGGTTCCTTCCTAGTTGCTCAGCTACCACAAGTAGGCTGCCCTTGCCCACATGATCCAAGATGGCACAATAGCCTAGCCAAGGGGAAGATGACGAGGAGAGAGGGCTGTGGATGCCAAACCATGGAGAACTGTTTCAGGTATTACCTGAGGGGCGATGAGAAGTCTTTAAAATATTTGAAGCAGGATGATGGCATGATCACATTTATGTAAACAATATTACTGGTAAATGTATAAGAAACACATTGGGAGAGAGGGGTCCAAGAAGATATAAGCATCCAGTTAGGAACTTCCCTGGCAGCCCAATGGCTAAGACTCTGCGCTCCCAATGCAGGGGGCCCTGGTTCAATCCCTAATCAGGGAACTAGATTTCAGTCCCCCCTGAAGGTGGCAGAGAATAGAGAACTAGATCCCACATGCGGCAACTAAACATCCTGCTTGCCACAAAAAAGACTGAAGATCCTGAGTGCTGCAATTAAGACCTGGGTCAGCCAAATAAATAAATGTGTATGTGTGTATGTGTGTGTATTTTAAAACCATGCAGTTAGACCGGAATACTGGACCAAAATAAGGATAAGGTGTCTGTTCTGCCTCCTCACCACTGTCTTCTTCCACACGCCTCTGAAAGACCAGAGACCTCAACCCACTGTCTCCTCTGCCACCTTCCATGTCGACTGGCACAGAGCATTCTGAAAAACAGCCAAAGTCCCTGAGTTGGTCAATACGCTTGATATTTTTGTTCAGGAGGAAAAAGAGTCTGGCAAAGAGGCAGTCACTTAGCAAAGAGAGATTATTCTAATAACCTTAAATTAGTCCTCTAGGCTTCTCCCTACCTTCTCTCCTCCAAGACATAGTGACAGCTTGTTCTGTAGGCTGCTCTCCATGCCTCTCCTGGGTAACCTAATAACTTTTTTCTCTCCATTTTCCACATCACATTAATTCTTCATAAGTGGTCCTTATTATTCCTTACGTGTTCCATCTCAAGTGCAGTCTTTTCTCACCAGCGGTGTGTAAACTAGGCCAGCTAAATGGCAAAGACACCTCATCCATCATGCTTTTAATTTTCCACCTTGGGAGGAAGCACTGAGGCTTAAGTTAAGGATAAAAGCAAGTCACCTTAATACTTCGCTGGCTCTTTGGCCAAGGATGTTACCCTCTCATTTCTGCACTGGAGTGAACAAAAGGAAGCTACTCTCTAGAAACCACATGGATTACCATGTAGGTTTGTGTAGCTTTGGATAAAAGGGTCAACTGATAGAGCTTCCCCCCACCCCAGATCATGGATTTAGAAAGAAAGAAAGTGATTTTTTTTTTTTTGTTTAAATGTTTGAGTTTGTGAGGCAGGTCCAGTCTGCAGAAGCATCAGGGGCCCAGACTCCTGCCAACTTGTTACTCCAACTAAGTTGTCACTGTGGTGGACACAATCCAAGATGGCTCTTCACCATGGAAAATTCTGGCCTCTGGGGAGAGACCAAGGGAAGGCAGGGGGCCTGCCTCTTCTCTTTAAAGGCAGAATCCAGAAGTTGCACATGTCACTTCCACTCCCAGTCCATGAACAGAATGTACATACGTGGTCATACCTAGCTGCAAGGGAAGCTGGAAAGTGTCATCTCTTATCCCAATTACTCTACACCATGCTAGAAGAGCATAACAGAAGGAGGGGGAAGATAGTGTTCTCTAACACTGTAGGAACTTGATGTGCAGAGCAGGAATGTTGAAGGAAAACCAAGATGGAAGCAGGGGAAGGAAGAGTCACTCTGACATAGAAGAATGTCCAGTAATCAGACATCAGAGCCAGTCGGAAGTGTTCTTGTTTTCTTATTTGTTTACTTACTTTTGGCAGTGCTGGGTCTTCGATGCTATACGTGGGCTCTCTCTAGTTGTAGTGCTCAGGCTCCTCACTGTGGTGGCTTCTCTTGTTGCAGAGCACAGGCTCAGTAGTTGTGGTGAATGGGCTTAGTTGCCCTGCGGCATGTGAAATCTTCCCAGACCAGGGATCAAACCCACCTCCCCTGCATTGCCAGGTGACTTCTTAACCACTGGACCACCAAGGAAGTCCTCAGAGCCAAAGTCTTGGCATCCCCTGGAGCACAGGCTGGAGGGAGATCACCCAGCCAGGAAGAAGAGAGGTCAAGTGCAGATAGCAGCCCTGGGCAGAGTTTTCAAAAGTCTTCGAAGATGTGAGCAAGAGCCAGGAAGGCACAGGAGAGCTGGTCAGCAATACGCAGTGCTGAGTGTTTCAAGCTGCCTTAGCCTCAAACAAGAACTTTTATTTGGTCCCTATAATGATATCAACGTGCATGTGTGTGTCAGTCACTCAGTCGTGTCCAACTCTTTGCAACCCCATGGACTGTAGCCCACCAGGCTCCTCTGTCCATGGAATTCTCCAGGCAAGAATACTGGAGGGGGTTGCTTTTCCCTTCTCCAGGGGATCTTCCTGACCCAGGAATTGAACCCAAGTTTCCTGCATTGCAGGCAGATTCTTTGCCATCTGAGCCACCAGAGAAGCCCAATAGTGAAAATAATCCTATAAACATCAGATACCCCTATTTTCAGAGCAGCTGCTGCATTACTGGCACTGTGCCATGTGTGTGATGTGCCTGAATCCTGCCTCTGGGCCATCTTGGAAAATTTTCTCTTTAGGCCTCTGATTTCTTGTCTGTAGAATGGGGATATCATAAGACTGTTGCAGGGATAAATGACAATTTAATATTTACACACTTAAAATTGTCTTGTTACATACTCGCTAAATGTATGTGCAATCACTCAGTCATGTCCAACTCTCTGCAATCCCATGGACTGTAGCCCGCCAGGCTCTTCCGTCCATGGGACTCTTTAGGCAAGAATACTGGAGGGGGGCTGCCATTTCCTTCTCCAGGAGGGTCTTCACCACCCAGGAATTGAACCCATGTCTCCAGGGGCTTCTGCACTGGCAGGCAGATTTACCACAAAGCCACCTGAGAAACCCACTCACTTAATATTGCCTTAATAATAATTCTCATTTCTAGCCACCTTGCTAAGAAGCAAGCTTCTTAAGAGGAGCTTCAGGCAACCTTGCGATATCTCTAGCAGTCCCTCATGCCAACATAAAATTCAGGCGAAAACACTGCCTCACAGAGCACCAGGCTGGGCTCCCAGTGTTATATAGCAACTTCTCACCAGCCATCTATTTTACACATGGTAGGGTATATGTGTAGATGCTACTTTTGTAAAGCAGTTTTCTTCCAATTAAAAAAAAAGACACTGCCTTGATTCCAAAACAGCTTCAAAGCCAGAACTCTGCCCCACAGTGCCACAAGCTCCCTACAACTGATGACTACCCTATGATTTATCGACATAGAAATTCTGGTTCAGTCACTAGTGACCTCTGATTCTTCCAGTAATCCTGAGATACAGATGTTACAAGTGCTGTCTTACAGAAAAACAATGTAAGTTCAGTTGAGAGGAAAAGATCTGCAGTTTGAAATCAGCTCTGCCTGATTTTGCTGTGCAGCATTGGGGAAGACACATAACTTCTCTGAGCCTTAGTTCCCTAGCTCTGCAATAGAGCCAGTATTTCCCACCTCATGAGGTTAGCCTCAAGGGCAAATGAGTTGATATGTGTCAAATGTTTGACCCGTCCTGACAGCTGGTATTGTTAAGAAAGCCAAGTTTTTGTGATTTTGGTAGGCAGCCTCTGACATGGTGGGCTTCCCAGATTGCTCAGTGGTAAAGAATCCACCTGTCCTACAGGAGATGCAAGAGACATGAGTTCGATTCCAGGGTTGGCAAGATCATGGGAGTAGGAAATGGCAACCCACTCCAGTATTCTTGCCTGGAAAATTCCATGGACAGAGGAGCCTGGTGGGCTATAGTCCATGGGGTCACAAAGAGTCAGACACGAATGAAGCAACTTAGCACACACACACACACACACACACACACACACACAGTAGCAGGTAACTCATGCAGGATTCTTACAGATGCTCTGCTGCTGCTGCTAAGTCGCTTTATTCGTGCCGACTCTGTGCGACCCCAGAGACGGCAGCCCACCAGGCTCCCCCATCCCTGGGATTCTCCAGGCAAGAACACTGAAGTGGGTTGCCATTTCCTTTTCCAATGCATGAAAGTGAAAAGTGAAAGTGAAGTTGCTCAGTCGTGTCCGACTCCTAGCGACCCCATGGACTGCAGCCCACCAGGCTCCTCAGTCCATGGGATTTTCCAGGCAAGAGTACTGGAGTGGGGTGCCATTGCCTTCTCCGACAGATGCTCTAGGGTTGCTTATATAATCTTATGGGATAAAAATATGATACTGAGTAAGGATACATAAATGTACAACATAAAATTTCCTTGTGTCTTTATGGAACTTAATAATTTGCAAATGCATTTCAATAGATACATTGAATTTGATCATCACAGGAAAACCTTGAGAGTTGGACAAAGGAAGGAGTTTTATCTTCATGTTACAGGTAAAGAAACTGAGACCCAGAGGCATTAGAAGTAATTAATTCAAAAACCCCCATATGTGGAATCTTTAAAAAGGGTACAGATGAACTTATCTACAAAACAGAAATAGAGTCACAGATGTAAAAAACAAACTTACAGTTACCAGAGGGTAAGCGGGGGAGGGATAGATTGGGGGAGACCTTGATTGACATATACACACTATATTTATATCTAAAATAGATGACTAATAAGGACCTACTGTACAGCACAGGGAACTCTACATAATAGCCTGTAATGGCCTATGTGGGGAAAGAATCTAAAAAAGAGTAGACTCAGATTTATGTATAACTGATTCGCTTTGCTTACACCTGAAACTAACACAGCATTGTAAATCAACTCTGCTCCAATAAAAATTAAAAACAAAAACAAAAACACACACCTAGCAGGCTAAGAGGAGCAAATTAGATTTTACCTTGTCGCTAGTGGTAAACAGCCTAACTGCCAGTGCAGGAGACATGAGAGACATGGGTTTGATTGATCCCTGGGTGGGGAAGATCCCTTGGAGAAGGCAGTGGCAACCCACTCCAGTATTCTTGCCTGGAGTATCCCATGGACAGAGGAGCCTGGCAGGCTACAGTCCATAGAGTCACAAAGAGTCACACACAACTGAAACAATTTAGCACACACACACACACGCACTGTGCCTTTTTTTCTTTCTTTGTATCCTATGTTCTTTCCAAGAAGCTCACCACCTATTGGAAGCTTCCTGTTCACAAAGCCCAGAGCAAGTATCTTTGGCTGTAATTTGACTAACCTCTAAGACTTGGATGAAGGACAGGGATAGACTATAACCTGAATAGATAAACTTTAAAGCAATCATTAGCCATCTCTGATAGTTTAGATTCCCCACATCCTAGGTTCTCAGTGTAAGAAGGCTGAAAATGATGAGCGAGAACAGAGAAAATACAGAGGAAAAATGATTGACCTTCTGTGTACATATTTCTGACAACCTGTGTTGTCTGGGGGAGGTTTGCCTAAGAAAATTATTGACTTTTGCACCTGAAGACATTGTTTCTTTACTCATTTTATTTACATGTGTTGGGTTAGTTCAACCATTTCCTGAAATTCTGAAATGTTTTTCTGGCCCTGTATGGACGGCAACCATATCGTGGAGGGAAATAATTGGGACTGTGTTTGCTTTTGCTTTTCCCAGTCTAGAGTATGTCAGGCTGAGATGATTTCTGAGTGTGAAAAGAATAAGGATGCTCTTTTTCCACCAGCTTCATCCCTATGGTCTAATCACCCAGTGATTGAATATGTAGCCATATTTCCAGCTATCTTGTGATATCATGAAAGTAATACAGCGTGATGGTTCAGGGCCCAGGCTCAGAAATAAGACTGCCCAGGTTCCGATTCTTACACTTCAGTTTAATAAGTGAATATTGGCAATTTACTAAATGTCTCTACATCTGTTTCCTCATCTGCAAAACGGGTCTGATAGTAACAGCATCTAACTCCTACAGTTGTTTGAGAATTCTACAAAAGAGATTATAAAAGTGCCTGGCAAACATCAAGCATATAGCTTTATTGTTGGCATGATCACAGGACAGCAACTGGAAATGGAGAGTGGAGGAGGTATAGTACCAGATGGATAGATCATTTTGAAGAGCAAATTCAGATCACTGACCCTCAGAAGACATCCAGACCCACTTCCAAACATTCCTAGGACCACTCAAGCACGGCTGGTCTTCTGAGACCCACAGATCAGGGGATCGTCGTGTCTCATCAAACATGGTCTTTCAATTCGTGAGAAGGAAAAGCCAACCCAAACTGGATGGAGAAAAAAAGAACTGGAAAGCTAGGAGTAAACTTGAATCCACACAAGGGAGTTTGGCTTTAAATTATGTCAATGGAAAATGGCTTCCACATTCAGATCTTTGATTTTTCTGTTTCGCTCCACTGGAGTCGCTCTAGTGGCTCATGCTCATATCAGCCTCAGTCTTACGACTTTCCCAAGTTCCAAGTCAACGGGGCAAAGGGATGCTCCCTTCCTGAGGCCACGGCCAAGTTCTGAGGTCCATTTTGCCGTTTAGATTCTGAGATCTGACTCTCTAAGCCTAGGGTCGTGGGCTGCAGCCCTGGACTCCATCTGGACCACATGGACCAAGAAACAGGGACGGGAAGAATCCTAAGTTAGAGGAAGGAAGAACCAGCATCCATTACACAGCCCTTCTTGAGGACTACATGCAAAGACATCATGTCTGCTACCGCCACTGTCCCTGAGTGTTCAGAAGAGTCTGATTTCGAGAGCAAATGATGTTGGGGATGTATTTACTAAACATCATGGGTGCTTCATTTCCTTCCCCAAACATCACTTAATAATGTCATCTCGCAGTCATAGAGAAAAGCAGTTCCCTCTCAGTAAGAGACCAAATGTATTTCGTACAGCCCCTGAGGGATGAAGACCTTCAGTTTCAAGATTCATAAGAAGCAGAGGGTTTCAGTGAGAAGGAAGGGGCTGAAATGTATGCAGCTGAAAAAATGAAAATGAACCATAGGTGGCGCCAAGGAGATGACCTCTCTGGCTTCCTTCCAACAGGTTTATTATTGATGCCGACACCCTGCTTTACAAAGAATTTTAGGTAATTTACAATATTCCATCCAATATGGGAAGCCAAAAGAAATTTCCAGGAAATAACAATAGCAAATATGTCTGCTCTGCACCTGTAATTATTCTAAGTACTTTACACCAGCTTCCCCAGTGTAAGTAGCTCAGTGGTAAAGAATCTGCCTGCAGTGCAGGAGACACAGGTTCCATCCCTGGGTAGGAAGATTCCCCCCGAGGAAGGCATGGCAATCTCTTGGACAGAGGAGCCTGGTGGGCTACAGTCCATGGTGTCACAAAGAGTCAGACACGACTGAAGTGACTTAGCACAGATGCACACACACCTTACATATAGTCCTTTAATCTCAACATCCCTGATTATCTGTGGTTTATGGATGAGGACACTGAAGTGCAGAGAGATTAAGAAACTCTCCAGGTTTACACAGCTGGCAAGCCAGGATTTCCAGCCAGGGCAAGTCTAGCACAGAGTCAAGGCTCTTAACCTCTCATGATAACCCGACAAGGAGAAGATGGAGGCAAGAATGTGAGGTCAAGGCAAGAGCAAAGTGGACACATAAAGCGGATGCCATGAAACCCTGTCCCTTTGCTGGGGTCGACCAGGGACCTTTAGCCTTTTAGCCTTCCAGCAGCCCTCAGTCATCAGTGCTACCAGGTGAAAGGTTCAAGGTGCCTATCTCTAAGGTAGATGGAAACAGTTGGTCAGGAGAAATGCATAGTTAAGATAACACCAGAAAAAAATGGCTATGGTGGGTTATTTTGTGCAATACAGTTCAATGGCCAGTTTCATTCATTCATTTAATGAATGCGTTGAGCTGTTTCTCTGTACCAGGCACCCATTGTTCCTGGGTGATTTGAGTGCACCGATTAGATTAAGATGCTCCTCTCATGTGACTTCTGATCCAGAGGGGAGAGAGGAAAGAGAAAGAGAGAGGGGACAAATGAGTATATAATATATTGGATGAAGACAAGTCTGCTGAGTGATGTTGAGGTATAGGAGGGTGTGCTGGGTGAGTCTGAGTCATCAGCCATGTCCCATCTTGGAGGAAGTGATGTCTGACACCAGAATGAAGTCCAAGAGGAAGCCTCTTGGTTCTGCAGGGGAAAGCTGTTCCCAGTAGAGGGACAGCTAGCTGGATTTTGGAGCATGCTAGGTGTGTCCAGGGCCCAGTAGTGTGGCTGGAGAAGGATGCATGATGGAGCCCTGGGGTTCAGGTCAGGGAGGAGAGAAAGGGACTGTTAACCATGTGGTCAGTCCAGACAAGCACATCAAGGGCTGAGGAGGCCCAATTCTTTTGCATTCTCCTCTCTGTATCTAAAAGCAGATCCCAATGTGATTTTTCATGGTGCCTCTCTCACAAAGACAGATGTCAAAAGCCCTAATGAGCTCTCAGATGAGGAAAAAGAAAAAGTACTTTCACCGCCTACCTCACCCCACCCTGCAAACGTATATGTCTGTATTTCTATAGAATGCAGAACAGGACAGAGATTTTCCTAAACAGCAAGTGAAGAGTGGAGGAAAGGCAGGCAGAAGGGAAAAAATGAAAGTGCAGTTTATGTTTTCCATTTATACCATCAGCTTTTTATTAGCCAGGTGACACAGAGACAGAGCCCACGCTCAGCAGGGCTGGCGGAGAGAGTAGTAAAACCTGACAGGTAATTTGGTAAATCAAGACAGTCAGCAAACATCTGTTGGGGATGATAATATTCAAGGGGTTTCATTGTTTCAGTGAAAACTTAGTTTCGCTGGGCTTGAATTAATTTTTCATTGTCTCCAGTTAAACAAGCACTGCTTACACAGCTGCCTCAAATAGAACCTTGATTGCATTCCATCTTTTGCCAAAATCATGAAAGACCAAAAAAAAAAAGTTAAATACAATCAAAGACCCCTGTCAGATGCACTGAAGTCATTTCTGCCCTCCAAGCCCCCTGGATTCTTTGTTTCTCCACCACATTCTCTCTTGATCAGTTCGGATGCTCTTTTATTATCAGGCTGTTAACATGAGAAGGGAGAGGGGAAATACAGAATAAACTGTGGCCATATTAGGCAAAAATGCATGCAACTTGGAGTAAATGCACCTGGGTTTTTTTTTTTTTTAATTGTGGAACCCCTTGGCACCGAAGAGGAGTGGGAAGGTAAAAACGCAAGGACTGAGAAATACACACACATGTGTGTACACACGCAACACACACACACACACCACCGTTATTACATTGAGAAAAGATGAGAGAAGATGCAAGATGTATTTCTGACGTTTCACTGGAGCACAGCCATTTGGGATGTTCCCTCTGTTGTCAATTTCCTTTGCAAATAATTAACAACACTTGAGTGCATTCATGGGCCTTCACAAATCTTGTTTTGACGTGAATGTCAGGAAAAACTCACTGATGAATGAGTCTTAAGTTAGACGTCATTCCAGAATCTGTTTTTTTTTTTCCTTCTTCCGTTTCTATGCATTTGCTGCCCTAATGGATGTTTTGCTGATACCAGGAACAGAAACCAGACTACAGTGGCCAAATCAAATAGTTTGAGGGTTTTTGCCCTTTGAAACAGCATGAGGTTCAGAGGCTAGGGCTAGGCTGGGGCTGATGTAGTGGCTTCACAAAGCCATCAGGGACCTGGGCTCCTTTTCTCTTCCTGCTCTGCTCTCTCTGGCACGTGCCACCCTTCCTCATGTTCACAAGATGGAAGCTATACCTCCAGGCATCTTGTTTATGTTTCAGGTGAGATGGAAGGGGTAAGATGTGTAGCAAAAGCAGCAGGTGAAGTCTGGCCAGGTCTGTCTCTTTTGATCAGAAAAACAACTTCAAAGCCCAGCCAGTAGCCATCAGCTTATATAGCTCGTGGCTCAATAGGACCCAACCAGCCACCTCTATCTAGTAGCAGGGAAGACTGACGAGGCGAAAATTCTTACTTTGGGCTCATCACACACTGAGCAAACAGGTTCTGTTAGTAAGTTAGAGGGAAAGAGTGGACGTTGGGTACCCAACCGACAGTGGCTACTCCAGAATTGAAGGAGGGACATCCTTTCTCTATGCTTTTGGGCATACTTGTGTGAAGGTGTAATGGTTGGAGTTGACTTGAAAGTCTGCCAGGAAAGCTGGAAAACAAAGGCCAGTGTTCTGAGGATGGCAGAATAGGGACTTGGAGACTGTATCTTTGATGATATTTCTGAGTCACTGGATCAGGCAGCCCTGAACCCACCCCCTTTCACTCTTTCTCTTTGGTGAAGTGATACATTTCACATCATCTAATTCAGTGTGAGTTAGACTTTCCAGAACACTCAGTCAAAGTGTTGGAACTGACACAGTCTTCCATCTTCCTCTGGGAAGCCTGTATACCCTCCTATATACAGGAGAGTGGGTTTTTTTTTTTTTAAGTAATTTTTTTTAAGTTGTAGTAGAATAGATAAAACATAAAATTTACCATTTTCACCATTTAAAAATCTGTACTATTCATTTGGCTGTGCTGGGTATTAGTTGCGGCATGTGGGGTCTTCATCTTTGTTGTGGCACGCAGGATCTTTTGTTGCCACATGCAAACTCTTGGTTGTGCCTTGTGGAATCTAGTTCCCTGACCATGGGTCGAACCTGGGCCCCCCAGATTGGCAGCACAGTCTTAGCCCCTGGACCACCAGGGAAGTCCCTTAACCATGTTTAAGTGCACAGTTCTGTGACATTAGGTACATTCCCAGTGATGTATAGCCATCACCACTATTCACCTCCAGAAATCTTTCATCATCCCAAACTGAACCTCTGTGCCCACTGAACAGCCCTCCACCTTTCTCCTTCAGCTCCTGGCAACCACCATTCTGCTTTCTGTAAATTTTAGCCCTAGTTACCTTGTATAAGTAAGACTGGACAGTATTTGTCTTTTCAACACACGCAGGTGGTAGGAAAACTCAACTGAAATATGTTTAAGAATTGTTTTCAAGAAATATATCAGCAGAACAGAATAGGGTGCAAAAATAGGCCCACATATAGCCGTCTATGGGGTCACACAGAGTCGAATGCGACTGAAGTGACTTAGCAGCAGCAGCAGCAGCAGCAGCAGCAGCATGGAGGATTATTTGATTTATCACAGAAGTGCCAATCAAATTCATGGAGAAAGGAACGACTTTTTAATATATGGTACTAGTTCAAAGGCTGTGCTTCCCAGGTGGTGCAGTAGTAAAGAAAATATATATATATATATAGACTCATGAAATCACAAAATCCTTGGGAAAGGTGGTTTGAGGCATGACTGAATACAGCAGTCACAACTGTGTCTTAGGAATGTGCCTTCCCTTCCTACAGTAAGCTCTCTTGTCTCCTGTGCAGACGCCATTCAGAGGCAGATTCTCCTCTCCTGGTGCCTATTTCAGTATAAATTAGGTGAAGAGGAGGTTATGGTCGTCTCAGTTGATTCCATAAAAATCCCAGGGTAGAGACTTCCTGGCCCTGACCTGCTGCTGCTAAGTCGCTTCAGTCGTGTCCGACTCTGTGCGACCCCACAGATAGGAGCCCACCAGGCTCCACCATCCCTGGGATTCTTCAGGCAAGAACACTGGAGTGGGTTGCCATTTCCTTCTCCTAGTTTATCCCTGAACCAATTGTGTAAATTCTGCTGGCCCCTGATTGGTCTGAACCTGGGTCACATGACCCCTTGTAACTTCTACTATCCTCTGATTGGCCAGGGCTAGACCACATGCCCGGTTCTTTTTTTTTTTTAATTGGAGCACAATTGCTTTACAATGTTCTGTTAGTTTCTCTGTACAATGAAGTGAATCAGCTATATTTATACACATATCCCCTTCTTCTTAGACTTCCGTCTCACCCGCCTATCCCTCCCCGTCTAGATCATCACAGAACATGGAGCTGAGTTCCCTGATCTATGCAGCAGCTTCCCACTAGCCATCTATCTTACACATAGTGCATATATGTCAATCCTAACCTCCCATTTCATCCCATCCTCTCCTCCCTCCCGCTCTCCATGTCTGCATGCCCGTTCTCTACGTCTGTGTCCTTATTCCCGCCCTGAAAATAGGTTCATTGGTACCATTTTTCTAGATAACACATACATGTGTTAATATACAATATTCTCTTTCTGACTTCATAACCTAAATGTCCATTGACAGACAAATGGTTAAAGAAGATGTGTGTGTATATATATACAGTGGAATATTACTCAGTCATAAAAGGAGCAAAATTGGGTAATTTGTAGAGGTGTGGATGGACCTAGAGTCATACAGAGTGAAATAAGAACGAGAAAAACATGCCCAGTTCTTGAATTGGGTGTTGACTTAGTCCCACTGGAGACATCTAGGCTAAGAGGGATGGAGATATGACCCCATGGTAAAGCCCCTCATTCCCAAAGAGGAGTGAAAAGGCTTCCCTAAGGAAAACTGAGTCCTGTTATTGTAAAAAGAATATGTGCTAGACAGGCAGACTCAACAGATACCCTCTGCAAAGGTGCTTTCACCGCAATGTAGGAGGTAGCCCGTGTTCCAGTGGGGGTCAGAGGCTCCCCACACCTGAGCTCTTACAAAGCACTGCCACTTCCTCATTCCTGGTTTACCTGACTCTGCTGCTGCTGCTGCTGCTGCTAAGTCGCTTCAGTCGTGTCCGACTCTGTGCGACCCCATAGACTGCAGCCCACCAGGCTCCCCATCCCTGGGATTCTCCAGGCAAGAACACAAGTGAAATAGAAGTCGCTCAGTCATGTCAAACTCCTAGCGACCCCATGGACTGCAGCCCACCAGGCTCCTCCATCCATGGGAGTTTCCAGGCAAGAGTACTGGCATGGGGTGCCATCGCCTTCTCCTACCTGACCTCCAGACAGGTCTATTTGCCCCCATCCAATGTACCCGCTTCCTTATTTACCTTTGTATTTCCCAAACTGTCACACCCCTACATGGTGCTAATCAATGCTTACTAATTTTGAGCACTTCCCTGGTGGTCCAGTGGTTAAGACTTCACCTTCCAGTGCAGGGGGTGTGAGTTCGATTCCCTTGTTGGGAGCTAAGGTTTCACATGCCTCTCGGCCAAAAAACCAAAGCGTGAAACAGGAAATATTGTAACTGATTCAATAAAGACTTTTTAAATGGTCTGTATTAAAAAATCTTTTAAAAAAATACTTAGATTCACCCTAATGGTAATATGTGGAGATTCGCTTTTACAATAATAGCTATTGAGTCATGACTGCCTACCATAGCCTGAGTACTGGAGGGGGGTCACTTTACCCCTCACATTTAATCTCTGCAACAGGGAAAAACTATTAATTTGCAGATAAGGAAGCTGAGGCTGAAACAAATCAAGAAGAGTTTGCTCATAGTTCATTGTTACCTGGTAACAGAACAGAGTCTCCCACCCAGATCTGACTGATAATGTCATTCTGCTCTTCTAGACAGATCTTAGATTCTCCCTTGCCAGGGGCCCCTTCATGAGGGCAGGTGAGAACATTCATTCCAGAAAACTGGCAGAGCTTCCACGTAGAAAGTTTCCATATATCTTTCCACGAGGTCCAGACCAATGGATTCAGGGAATTCCAAGAAACAACAACCCATCACGCTCCCCTGAGTCTCTTGGTACTGAATGCTCAGCCCTCATAGAGGAAAGGCCTGGATCTGTATCACTGGGTTTGGCCAGCTCAGGTAAAGACACAGTCTTCAGACATCCTTAGCATCCCTTATTATTTTAAGCCCAGCCTCCCCACACATTTTCAGAATGTGAATTTTCCCTGAAATGCTTGTACTTGTGCCCCCTTTCCTAAGGGGTCAGTAGATGAATAAAAGCAACTTGTGGTCAAATAAAGGACTGACCTCTAACGAAGTTTCTCTCCAAACTTTCTCATCATAGACGCCTTCTTTTAAGTACACACTTTACCCTTCTTTGGAGCATGGATCACCCTATACTTCCTTGAATTTTCCTGGCAGCAGGATTATGGAATAATGACTCTGATCAGCTTTTACATTGTTATAAGATAAACCCCTCCACAGATGGTAAAATTATA
Source organism: Budorcas taxicolor (assembly GCF_023091745.1). Lineage (NCBI taxonomy): Eukaryota > Metazoa > Chordata > Mammalia > Artiodactyla > Bovidae > Budorcas > Budorcas taxicolor. Next base: position 48,675,321 of record NC_068926.1, on the reverse strand, counting down.
ATTCACTTGGAAATGTAAAATGAGCACATGTGAAAAGTTTTAGCCCACCAGCAATTAATAAGGGAAACTGGGAAATGTTATAACCATTCAAGAAGCATTTATAAAGTGGAGACATCTATAGGCCATGAAATAAATTTATAAGGAGATGAAAAACTGCCTTTTCTCACCTGGCTGGGGGGAGAGAAATCAATTTTCCCTCCATTGGACACACTTTATTTATATGTCTATTGAAAAAAATTATTTGCATTGCTGCTTGCCAGCATGCTTAGTTGCTTCAGTTAAATCTGACTCTTTGTGACCCTATGGACTGGCTTCTCTGTGCATGAGATTCTCCAGGGTTGACATGCCCTCCTCCAGGGGATCTTCCCGACCCAGGGATTGAACCTGTGTCTCTTATGTCTCCTGTGTTGGCAGGTGGGTTCTTTATCATCAGTGCCATCTGAGAAGTCCATTTACATTGCTACCATCTATCGGGCTGCAGAGCTTTGAAGGCAGGTCATCAGACTCCTGGACTGAAGCTTTTGTTGTTGATGATGATAATGATGGTGAAATAGATTTGGAGAAGGGGGCAACAGGATGAGATGTTTGAATAGCATCACTGACTCGATGGAGTTGAATTTGAGCAAACTCCCAGAGATAGTGAAGAAGAGGGAAGCCTGGCATGCTGCAGTCCCTGGGGTCGCAAAGAGTCAGACATGATTGAGCAACTCAACAACAACAAGGAAATGCTACTCAGAACACTTTAAAGAGGCTTTAAAAATTCACCTCTGTCTTGACTTCTGTTTGTCATACAATTTTTTCTGCTGCTAACAAGCTTTTTAAAGAATTCTTTTTCATTATGGTTTATTACAGGATATTGAATATAATTCCTGGTGCTATACAGTAGGACCTTAATGTTTATCTGTTCTATGTATATATATACACACATATACATGCATACATATATATACATATATATAGTTTGCACCTGCTAGTCCCAACCTCCTAATCCGTCCCTCCCCCAGCCTGCCCTCCCTCTTGGCAGCCACAGGTCTGTTCTCAATGTCTGTGAGTCTGTTTCTGCTTCATAGATAAGTTCATTTGTATGGTGTTTTAGATTCCACGTGTAAGTGAAATCAGGATTCCCTGGTAGCTCAGATGATAAAGAATCTGTCTGCAGTGTGGGAGACCTGGGTTTGATCCCCGGGTTGGGAAGATCCCCTGGAGGAGGGCATGGCAACCCACTCCAGTATTGTGGCCTGGAGACTCCCCATGGACAATGGAACCTGGTGCTACAGTCCATGGGGTTGCAAATAGCTGGACATGACTGAGTGACTAAGCTCCGTACCGCACAAGTGATATCATGGTATTTGTTTTTCTGACTTACTTCGCTTAGTGTGAGAGTCTCCAGGTCTATCCATATTGCTGCAAATGGCATTATTTAATTCTTTTTATGGCTGAGTAGTATTCCATTCCACAGTTTTTTAAAAATCCATTCATCTCAATGTGCATTAAGGTTGTTTCTTTGTCTCAGCTATTGTAAATATGTTGCTATGAACATAAGGCTACATGTATCAGTTGGTTTTGTCTGGGTGTCTGCTCAGGAGTGGGATTGCTGGATCACATGGCAAGTCTATTTTTAGTTTTTAAAGGATTCTTCATACTGTTCTATATAGTGGCTGTACCAATTTACATTCCCACCAACAGTGTTGAAAGATTCCCTTTTCTCCACACCCTCTCCAGAGTTTGTTTTTGATGGTGGACATTCTAACCACTAGGAAGCTGTATCTCATTGTAGTTTTGATTTGCATTTCTCTACCTGAAGCGAAGAGCTGACTCTTTTGAAAAGACCCTGACGCTGGGAAAGATTGAGGGCAGGAGGAGAAGGGGACAACAGAGGATGAGATGGTTGGACAGTATCACCGACTCAATGGACATGAGTTTGAGTAGACTCTGGGAGTTGATGATGGACAGGGAAGCCTGGCGTGCTGTGGTTCATGGGGTCACAAAAAGTCGGACACAACTGAGTGACTGAACTGAACTGAATAATTAGCAATGTTGAACATCTTTTCATGTATCTATTGGCCATCTGTTTTCTCACAATTCTTATTGAGATATAATTTACCTGCCATAAAATTCAGCCTTTTAAAACTGTAAAATCCTTTAGTGTACAGCAGATTTGTACAAGCCTCACTGTTACGTCGTTCCAGAACATTGTCATCACCCCAAAAGGAAATGCCACACCTCTCAGCAGTCACTCAATTTTCTCTCCTCCCTCCCCCAACTCCCTGATAACCACTAATCTTCATTCTGTTTCTATGGATTTGCCTGTTCTGGACATGTCATATAAATGGAATCATACTACCTGGGGCCTTTTGTGTCTGGCTTCCTTCACTTGATCTGAAGTTTTGAAGGTTGTTGCACGTGTCGGTGGTTCATTCCTTTTCATTGCTGAGTGCTATTCCATTGCATGGGTGGACCACAGGCACCTGGGCACTCTTCCCCCACAGCCTTATTGACGTATAATTGAGAAAATTATATATTTAAAGTGTACAATGTGATGACTTTATGTGCATATACATTGTTAAATGATTACCATAATCAAGTTACACAGTCACCTATTCACAGCTTCCTCTTTTTTGGTGAAAATGCTTAAGATCTACTGTCTTAACAGAGCTCAAGTCTACACGGTATTATTAACTACAGTCAGCATGCTGGACATTAGATCCTCAGAACTTATCCGTCTTAATAACTGGAAGTTTGTGCCCTTGGATTAGTGTCTCATCCCCACCCACCGCCAACAGCACATGACAACCACCATTCTACTCTCCAGAGTTCAACATTTTTTTAAGATTTTACATAGAAGTGATATCAGAAGTTAGATGTCTTTATCTGGCTTATTTCATTTAGTGCAGTGCCCTCCAGTTTCATCCATGTTGTTGCAAATGGCTGAATCTCCTCCTTTTCATGACTGAATAATATTCCACTGTGTATATGGACGACATTCTCTTTCCCCCTTCATCAGCAGGGACCTGTGCTCATTTTATATCATTTATTTATTTGACCATGCCACATCTTAGTTGCTGCCTGCGGGATCTTTTTTTTTTTTAGTTGTGGCATACAGGATCTTTAGTTGTGGGATGGGAACGCTTAGTTGCAGCATATGACATTTAGTTCCCTGGCCAGGGATTGAACTTGGGCCCCCTTCATTGAGAGTGTGGAGGGGAGACCTTGGGAGGCTGAAAGGCACACCTTCCCTGAGCCAGCGTGGTGGAACTTGTTGCCCAGGCATCTTTGGAGCCCAATCTGTGCTCCCATGAAATAGCAAAGCACTGAGCCCTGGGTTGAGCATCTGTTCCCAAGCCTTGGAAGCATTCCTCTTGTAAACTAATTGGCCCGTAAAGGGACTGAATAGTGCCTCTGGGCACTGGCATACTCTGCGCTTATTAACTCAGTTCTCCCTTTGGCCTTGGCCTCCTGAAGTGGCTATTGATCTTTTTAAAGTTGTATGATTTTATCTTGGGGTCACAAGAGAGCTATTACCTTTAACTCCCCTCCAGGGCAAGAGATGAGCCCTCTTTACTTCCCACTACCCGGGGTGTCACTTTTGGTCCTACCCACCTGCCACCCACCTTGTTAGAAGCCTGGAGATACCACCTTCCTCCTTGCTGACCCCAGATGACTCTACAGTGACTCGAAGACACCCAGGGCAGAGTTTCCTAAGCACCATTCATGATTCTTGCCCTATCCGCAGAACCTTCGTACTGTTATTATTCAGTCAGTATTTTAAATGAAAGCCAACTCATCTTTTCTTCTGAAATACACTGATTTCAAGAGGAAACTGGTTGTTATTCCTGAATACGAAAAACCCAGTATCAGTTGCCGTAAATAGGAGGCAGACATAAAAATAAATGCAATTAAATTCTTGGCCTGGGGCAGACTCCACTCCAGTGGAGACTTGTGATCCTAAAAGGCTCCCCTCCTCCTCTCTGAGGGCCCCAAGAGAGCTTTCATCTTAATCTTTCTCTTTGGTAGGAACAGAAGGATGCATTTGAAATGAGAATGTAGGTCATGCCTTGAAGCCAGGCAAGCTGTATGCCTCCCACCTCCCCACCCTAGAGACTCCACTTGAAATCATCTTGAGTGCTAACTGCTATGTGGGTACCTCACTATGGGGAATGCTGGGCTATGGGACGGTAGTTTTGGTACCAGAAGTGGGGTCCAGCTGATCTCCACTCAAAAGCCAATGAAGAGGCCATTGCTTTATTTTGGATGCAGGCAATTAAGTGGGGAGAACTCCTGTCCAAAGGCTGACTCCCCCACCACTGACAATCAATGGGCAAGAGCTTTTCGTTTTGTTTTGTTTGGGGCTCTGCTGTGGAGCTTGTGAAATCTTAGTTCCCAGACTAGGGATTGAATCCTAGCCCACAACAGTGAAAGCATGGAGTCTTAAGCACTGAGCCACCAGTGAAGTTTCCAAGAGCTTTTATAGATGGAGGGAGGGGGCTACATGGAGAAACAGCAGAGTCAGCCCTGAGTCTTCTTGAAATTGGTCACACAGTGGTCTGACCAGTGTCATCTTGATTGTTTTGAATACAGTTAATCATCGATTCCAGCATTAGTTTGTTTCCATTTTCTTGAGGCCAGTTCTCAGAATTGTGACAGCTGACGTCATGGCTACAGCCTGGTCCTCACGTAGTTAAGTTCTTCCGCCTGGTGAGGGTTTCAGCGTCTACCAGGCAGCTCACAGGATATGGCTCAGAATATTATCTCTAGCCCTGCAGGAGGCACTAAAGGCCCCTGGACTTGGCTTTATCACTAAACGGTTATTATTTAGTCTTGTTGGACTGCTTCCCCTTGCCTCTGCATTTTTCATTTCTCTGATTAAATTTATTCTTTGCTGAAGTTTTTCCGGAGACAAAAGGCAGGCTGAGGACATGGGGGCAAGAACCATAGACTCGTGCTTCATTGCCCTGTGATTCAAGGCCTCATCTAAGGGTTACTGCCAGCCTTTTCCTTCCTCCTTAACCAGCCCTTCTTCACCTCCATCCAGGCTCCTTGGATGCCGCATCATAACTTGACTGTTCCTGGTTCCCTCTCCAGTAACACCCATCCAACGTCATCCCTATCTTGAAAGCCTACTTCCTATCTAATGATTGATTATCCGATGCAAGTTATTTTGCAAATATTGATAGATCTTTTCTTCCTACTAATTTTGCTATGGCTGGGAAAGTTTAAGGTTGTGTGCTTAGGTTTTTTTTTTTTTTTTTTTTTAATAATAAAGACAATTGTAACCTGGTGCTCTGTGACAACCTACAGGGATTAGCAACTGTTACTGAGTCACTAAGTTTTGTCCAACTCTGTGACCCCATGGATGGCAGCCCGCCAGGCTCCTCTGTCCATGGGATTTCCCAGGCAAGAATACTGGCGTGGGTTGCCATTTCCTTCTCCAGGGGATCTTCCCAACCCAGAGACTGAACCCAAGTCTCCTGTGTATCCTGCATTGGCAGGAGGATTCTTTACCACTGAGCCACCAGGGAAACCCAGGAATTAGAGATGGAACAACAAAAAAGGAGTTTAAAATAAACACGTTATACTAGAAATCTAGATTCCTGAAGCCTCTTGCAATGGACAGAGGTCATTCCACATAGCAGTGATGGTGTGGCACTAAGAAGCAGCTGGGTATGACCGTTTACCTCCCAACAGTCCCCATCACCTGCCTGTTAGGGGGCCTATACTCCCCACTCACTTGCCTGCTTACTATTGGTCATGTGACTCACCCTGCCCACATAAGCATGCATATTTTTACTTCTACTCTGTTGATACTTTGGGCAGGATAATCCTTTGTTGTGGGCGCTGTCCTCTCCCTTGTAGGGTTTTTAGCATCATCTTTGGCCTCTACCCACTCGATGCCAATAGCACTTCTCCAAAAATGTCTCCAGACATTACCAAGTGTTCCCAGGGGTGGGGGACAAAATAGCCTCTGTTTAAGAACCACTGGTGTACCCCTAAACCCTCCTGCCCTCCAGAGGTTGAGGATACCATGGAGAAGAATTTTTAAGTTTGTATTGGAGTATGGTTCTCTACAATGTCTAATTTCTGTTGTACAGCAAAGGGAGTCAGCTATACATATACATATGTCCCCTCTTTTTTGGATTTCTCCCCATTTAGAAGAAATCAGTAGAATTCCCTGAGCCATATAGTAGATTCTCATTGTGTGTGTTCAGTCACTCAATTGTGTCCAACTCTTTGTGGCCCCATGGACTGTAGCCCACAAGGTTCCCCTGTCCATAAAATCTTCCAGGCCAAGAGTACTGTGGAGTGGATTGCCATGCCCTCCTCCAGAGGATCTTCCCGACCCAGGGATCAAACCCTCGTCTCTTTCATCTTCTACATTAACAAGTGGATTTTTTAACCACTAGCACCACCTGGGAAGCCTAGGTTCTCATTAGTTGTCAATTTTATACATAGTATCAAGAATGTATATGCTGCTGCTGCTGCTGCTAAGGCACTTCAGTCGTGTCTGACTCTGTGCGACCCCATAGATGGCAGCCCACCAGGCTCTGCCGTCCCTGGGATTCTCCAGGCAAGAACACTGGAGTGGGTTGCCATTTCCTTCTCCAATGCATGAAAGTGAAAAGTGAAAGGGAAGTCGCTCAGTCGTGTCCAACTCTTCATGGCCCGATGGACTGCAGCCTACCAGGCTCCTCCGTCCATGGGATTTTCCAGGCAAGAGTACTAGAGTGGGGTGCCACTGCCTTCTCCAAGAGTGTATATATGTCCATCCTAATCTCCCAAATCCTACCACCCAAAGGGGGTCAAATTAATGGGGGGAATACTGGGGCTCTAGATGCTGGGGAGAGCTCTGCACCGGTTTGGGGAGGCAGATATAAAGCCGTTGCAGTGATGCATGTGTACATGGAGCCGGCACTCAGACTGGATAACAGTGCTGTCGGAGTACTCATTCTGGGATTTTTTTTTTCCCTCTTTCTTTTCAAATGACACATTCACAAAAGAAATGTCTAATTTGCAAATCACAGCGAGCTCCCAAACCCAGCCAGCCCTTGAACAAGCATACAGCATATGTCAGCCATGAGGACTCTTGCAGACTTCTGCTGCCCTCACTGAGAGAGGAAACACTCTTTATGGTGTTTGCAAGGGGCTCTTTGCATCAGTGGGTTTAGCAATCTTTCATAGCTCACTTTGACTTTCCTTTGAAGAGGATGGATTCTCAGCCCAGCAGTTGGAGGGGAAAAAAAAACCTGGCTCCTTCAATCTGAACTTCTTTCCCAGTCTTTAAAATGCAAAGTTTGCCATTATAATGACCAGCCAGAATATTAGGCAACACTTGAGGCCCAGCTGGAGTGTATTTCAGAGCCAGGCAGCTGATGTCAATTTTCCCAGATTCTCATCTTCTCTTTCGACTGCATTAGCTTGAGGGGGCTCTGGTTCAGGGCAATCGAGTGGTGCCAAGTCATAAAGGAACCAAGTTATGAGGAAATGGAGAAAGCAGATGTTTTATTCACATTCCCTGAAGAGATGAATTAGGGGGTGATGTATAGCTGATGGTTTTGAGCCACTGAGAAAGGTGGAGATGTGAGCCGACTCCACAGACCTGAAGAAGCGGCTTCAACCCCACAAATCCTCTCTGCGTTTTCTCAGCAAACCTGCCCCCAGACCATGTGGCAGATGGGAAACAAGATAACAGAAGGATAAAGATCAAAGTACCGTGATCCCAGGTTTCAGTGACCACAGGGCTTTGATGGAGAGACAAGCACAGAAAAAGGAAGCTGAAAATATTTGCAGCCCACATAACAGACGTGGAGTAGAACCAGAAATAAGAAAGAGAGAAACAACTGGATGGAAAATAAGCAAAGAATATGAACAAGATGTTGGCTAAATGGGAAATAAGCCTTGCCAATAAATGTAAGGAAAAATGCTTAGCTTGACTGGGAATTAGGGAAGTGTACATGAAAAAAAACAAGACGCCAGTTCTCACCTATCAGATCAGTGTCAACTCAAACCTTTAATAACACCCCATGTTGTTGCGGGTGTGTGAGGAACAGAGACTTACACACCCCATGTGGGGCTATAAGTTGGCACAGACTCTGTAAAACAGTTTGGAATTTTTCTATTCAATGTGTAAGTGTTCGATTCTTAGAAGGCATACTCATGAAAAAGCATCAAGACCTTACTATATATGATGGAATATTACTCGGCCATGAAAAAGAAGGAAACAGTGCCGTCTGCAGCAACATAGGTAGACCTAGAGATTATCATAGGAAGTGAAGTAAGTCAGAGAAAGACAAGTACCTTAAAACCAACAAAACAGTGTAACAGCTTCAAGGTCTATAATGGTGAGTGTTGTATAGAAATACATTCGAGGCAAAGTTAAGTTGATGTCAACTGTATGTATGTTGCTGATGCTGTAAATTATTTTTAATAAAGAAAATTGTGTAACCACAAGAAAGACAAATAGCCTATGATATCACTTATATGTGGAATCTAAAAAATGATACAAATACAAATGAACTTATTTACAAAACAGAAACAGACTCACAGACATAGAAAACAAACCTGCAGTTTCCAAAGGGGAAAAGGGATGGGGGAGGGATAAATTAGGAGTTTGGGATTAGCAGATACACACTACTATGTATACAATAGTACAGAAAACTATATCCAATATCTTGTAATATCATATGGTGGAAAAGAATATGGAAACTAATCTGAAAAAGAATATATACAGACATAGATATAGATATGTGTAACTGAATCACTTTGCTGTAAACTGAAACAAACACAACATGGTAAATCAACTACACTTCAACTAAAAAATAAAAAATAAATGGTTAAGATGATAAATTTTGTATTGTGTGCATGTTACCACAATTAAAAATAAAAAGTAAGAAAATAAATAAAATAAAAAGTAAAACAAAGGTGTATATCTGTAAATGGCTAGCAGATCTCTGGAAAGTTATACAGTGCAAGGGGATTTGAGAAATTAAGGGTCAGAGATGGGAGGGAAATTCTATTTGCACTATATTCTTTTTTGTCTTGTTTGATTTTTTTTGTTACTATGCATGTGTGTTGCCTTTAAAAGCATCTTTACGTGTCAGCTCTTTGCAACCCCATGGACTATACAGTCCATGGAATTCTCCAGGCCAGAATACTGGAGTGGGTAGCCGTTCCCTTCTCCAGGGGATCTTCCCAACCCAGGGATCAAATCCAGGTCTCCTGCATTGCAAGTGGATTCTTTACCAGCCGAGCCACTAAGAAGCCCAAGAATACTGGAGTGCATAGCCTATCCCTTCTCCAGCAGATCTTCCTGACCCAGGAATCGAACCAGGGTCTGCTGCATTGCAGGTGGATTCTTTACCGGCTGAGGTACTAGGGAAGCCCCTTTAAGTGTCAAAAAATGGTAAATAACTTCAGTCACCAAGTATTCTTTAACAACATAGGTTATAAATACATAACGTATATTTATATGTCATTTGTATTATGTATTTATACTAGTCTATTGTGTTTATGTAAGTAAATAGTCTATATTATAAAGATTTATTTAGTGGTATATATTTAGTGATCTCTGACCTAGTTTGCAAGACCCGAATTCTTCTCTGTTGTGGTTAAAAGGATTATAAGCTGCAGGGTAAAAATGGGACTTAGACTTGCATTTTTCTACCATTACATAAGCAAACAAAACTGCCAAACTGCCGTCTTTACTTAAATATTCCTTAATGATGTGTGCAACTTTGCCTCCACATCCTCCTTTTTTTTCTATTTTCTTTTTCTTTCAAGAAAAACAATCATGCCTTTTATGGAAAGAAAATTGTGGCAAATATTAAGCAGAAACTAAACTGAAGCAAGAAGGAAGATGTTTGTCTCTTAACATAAAAGCCAGTGTGAACGCACATTGATACTTAGTTGAAAACAAAGACCCCTGGCCGCCAGCATGCTAGGCGGAGGGTTTTATTTTTTTCTGCCCAACTTCTCTCCATCCTGAAAGCATCTCTTGCAGCCACATGGGACTCACGTCCTGGAGACCTTCTACCTGACCCCACCCCTGGCTCCCCTCATCCCAGCAAACTGGCCTATTTGGGAGAGAGTCCTGCACAGATGTTCATCACCTCTGTGGGTGCAGGGATGACAGGGAGTGAGAGAAAGCTCTGCACTAGGGACTAGGAGATGCTGAGCCCAAGTTCCTGGACTTCACTTTTCACTAATGCACGATACACAGATGCTTTAGGCCAGAAGGGAGGAAGGAGATGGAGGCCGTTTCTTGGTGCCCCTTGGTTTAACGATGTTTTCTATCACTGATATGTGGAAATTAAAAAAAAAAAAGGCACAAATGAGGTACAAATGAACTTATTTACAAATGAACAGAAATAGAGTCAAGGATGTAGAAAACAAACTTGATGGTTACCGGGGGGAAAGAAGGAGAGGAATAAATTTGGAGATTAGGATCAACATACATACACTGTTGTTGTTGTTGTTGTTTACTCCCTAAGTTTTGTCCAACTCTTTGCAACCCCATGGACTGTAGCCCACCAGGCTCCTCTGTCCATGGGATTTCCCAGGCAAGAATATTGGAGTGGTTTGCCATTTCCTTCTCCAGGGGATTTTCTTGATCCAAGGGTTGGACCCGAGTCTCCTGCTTGGCAGGCAGATTCTTTACCACTGAGCTACCTGGGAAGCCCCATATATACACTGCTGCTGCTGCTGCTAAGTCGCTTCAGTCATGTCCGACTCTGTGCGACGCCATAGACGGCAGCACACCAGGCTCCCCCATCCCTGGGATTCTCCAGGCAAGAGCACTGGAGTGGGTTGCCATTTCCTTCTCCAATGCATGAAAGTGAAAAGTGAAAGTAAGATCGCTCAGTCGTGTCCGACTCTTAGCGACCCCATGGACTGTAGTCCACCAGGCTCCTCCATCCATGGGATTTTCCAGGCAAGAGTACTGGAGTGGTGTGCCACTGCCTTCTCCACATATATACACTGCTGCTGCTGCCGCTGCTAAGTCGCTTCAGTCATGTCCGACTCTGTGCGACTCCGTAGACGGCAGCACACCAGGCTCCCCCATCCCTGGGATTCTCCAGGCAAGAACACTGGAGTGGGTTGCCATTTCCTTCTCCATTGGGTGAAAGTAGAAAGTGAAAGTGAAGTCGCTCAGTCGTGTCCGACTCTCAGAGACCCCATGGACTGCAGCCTACTAGGCTTCTCTGTCCATGGGATTTTCCAGGTAAGAGTACTGGAGTGGGGTGCCATTGCCTTCTCCGATATATACACACTGCTGCTGCTGCTAAGTCGCTTTAGTCGTATCCCACTCTGTGCGACCCCATAGATGGCAGCCCGCCAAGGTCCCCCATCCCTGGGATTCTCCAGACAAGAACACTGGAGTGGGTTGCCATTTCCTTCTCCAATGGGTGAAAGTGAAAAGTGAAAGTGAAGTCGCTCAGTCGTGCCCGACTCTTTGCAACCATGGACTGCAGCCTACCAGGCTCCTCTGTCCGTGGGATTCTCCAGGCAAGAGTACTGGAGTGGGGTGCCATTGCCTTCTCCATATACACACTACTATATATAAAATAGATAACTAATAAAGACCTACTGTACAGCACAGGGAATTCTACTCAATGCTCTGTAGTGACCTATATAGGGAAAGAGTATAAAAAAGAGTGGATACAAAAAAAAAAAAGAATGGATACATAAATATGTATACATATATACATAAATACAGATACTTTTTGTACACAGTTATAACTAAGTCACTTTGGTGTACACCTAAAACTAACACAATATTGTAGATAAACTGTACTTCAGGAAAAAGTTTTTAAAAAGATGTTTTCTCCTGGGGGCGGTATGGACAATAGATGTTGGCAGTGATAAACACTGCCAGCCTAATAAGCCACAGAAGCAGCATTCCAAAAGTACGACACGAGATAGCTTGATTTGGATCACATACGTGGGGACATCAAATCAGTCAAGTCACAGAGGTTGAAAGTGATTTCCTGCCCCTTGTCCTCTGAGTCCTTCTGAGGAGTTAGCCGTGGGGGCACAGGACTTTCACCTGCAATCAGATCTAGTGCGTGTATTCACCTGGTTGATTTCCTATTGGCAAGTTGATCTCATTTGCCAACTTAATGTATTGATATAAAATTCTCTGTTAAGTGCATGTAGGTTTAAGGGAAAAGTGAGACCAGTTACAGAGAAAACAGAAAGGTGGGGACCTAGATTTGGGCACAGGTCACATGGGTGGTGTGTTTCAGGTTTGAACTTTGGAGATCAGTGGTAAAGGATGATAGCAATGAATATAACAGCAGAGTTGCTGCTGCTGCTGCTGCTAAGTCGCTTCAGTCATGTCCGACTCTGTGCGACCCCGGAGACGGCAGCCCACCAAGCTCCCCCGTCCCTGGGATTCTCCAGGCAAGAACACTGGAGTGGGTTGCCATTTCCTTCTCCAATGCATGAAAGTGAAAAGTGAAAGTGAAGTAGCTCAGTCGTGTCCGACTCTTCGCGACCCCATGCACGTAACACCAAAAGAGAGCTCCCTCTGGGTCAGAGTCAGTTGCATGTGTCTATATTAACTCATTTCATTTATTCTTCTGAATATCCTATGGGATGGACATGATGATGTATCCCATCTTAAAGACAAAAAAAAGTGATCTAAGCATCTAGAGTATGAAAAAATAAGCTCAAAATAAGAGACATGAGTGCTGTAAAGTCCCCCTCCAAAATTACGAGCGTATGCACTTCTTTATCCCTTTACTTACTTTATTTGTGAATAATTGGAGCCTTTAAGTTGTAAATCACCTTGTGTTGAAAGAACAAAGCTTTGACCTGGTACGTGAAGGACAGCAGAGAGAAAGTCAGGGATTGTGTTTGCAAGCTTATGAGACCATTTCTTGCAAAATTTCCACTGATTTGACGGGGATATTTATTGAAGGGCTCCAGGCTGGAGCTGCCTAGCTCAGCTCTTGGGATTGGATAATAAAGAGGGTTGCCAGCATGTGTCACACTTGGTGATAGGTACCAGATTTTCATGCCTGTTGCCCATGTTGAGAGGCATCAACAGACTCCTCGGCTGGACAGAAGCCAGGGGCAGCTCTCTCAATATGAGACACAAAGGCAAATACACAAGGAACAAGCAGGAGTTAGAACAGAGTATGAGAGCCTCGCCCATCAACCATCTCCTGACAAGCTGTCCTGCTGCTGCTTACCCCACAGTGGGTCAGGTTCAGTCCTTTGTACATCCTGCACTCTCTGCCTAGACCTTCATCCACACTCACCCTTACTCTTCTGTTCTGCCCCCTCCCACCTGTCCCCACTCACCTCAGGGTCTTTGCACATGCTGCCCTTCTGCCAGAAGAGCTTTAGCAAGGTTTCCTTCACTTCTCAGATTTCAGTTTAAATGTCCTTGACCTTCTCTGCCTGCCTTCTCATCTCCCATCCCTGTACAAGCTCCCTAAATACCTTTTCTTAGAGCATTTCGTCACTGTTTATAATCATTTGTTGTAGTTCATTCACTAAGTTGTGTCTGACTCTGCCACCCTATGCACTGCAGCAAGCCAGGCTCCCCTGTCCTTCAGTATCCCCCAGAGTTTGCTCAAACTCATGTCCATCGAGTCAGTGATACCATCCAACCATCTCATCCTCTCTTGTCCCCTTCTCCTGCCCTCAATCTTTCCCAGAATCAGGGTCTTTTCCAGTGACTTGGCTCTTCACATCAGGTGGCCAAAGTATTGGAGTTTCAGCTTCAGTCCTTCCAATGAATATTCAGGGTTGATTTCCTTTAGCATTGACTGATTTGATCTCCTTGCAGCCCAAGGGACTCTCAAGAATCTTCTCCAATACCGCAGTTCAAAAGCATCAATTCTTCAGGACTGAGCCTTACTTATGGTCCAACTCTCACATCTATACATGACTACTGGAAAAATCATAGCTTTGACTATACAGACCTTTGTTGGCAAAGTGATGTCTCTGCTTTTTACTACACTGTCTAAGCTTGTCATAGCTTTTCTTCCAAGGAGAAAGCATCTTTTAATTTTATGACTGCAGTCACCCCCAGTGACTTTGGAGCCCAAGAAAATAAAATCTGTCACTGTTCCCATGTTTTCCCCATCTGTTTGCCATGAAGCGATGGGACTGGATGCCATGATCTTAGTTTATAATCATAGATTTACATAACGATATATTGCCTATCTGTAGCATTACTTTGGGAGACAGAAGTGAAATAGGCAAGCATTTCCTAAGGTTTGCTTGCCACACTTCCATAAATTCAACTAATACATAAACAACAAAACCCAAAATATTTAGACAGTTAATTACTCAGAACACAGTCAGCAGCATGAACTCCATGACAGCAACAGTGCCCCGAAGCCTGGGCAGGGTGGGTGGGCCCTAGAGGCTGAATGTGTTCCCCCCAAATTCACGTGTTGAAGCCTACCCCCCAGTGGGAGGATATACAGAGATGGGACCTTTGGGGTGATTAGGTCATGAGAGTGGAACCCTCATGAATGAGATTAGTTCCCTTATAAAGAGACCCCAGAGAGCTCCCCTGCCCCTTCTGCCAGGTGTAAACACAGCGGGAAGATGGCCATCAGTGAACCAGAAAGCAGGTTCTCACCACTGAATCTGAAAGTGCTTTGATTTTGAACTTCCCAGGCTCCAGAACTGGAGAAATAAATCTCTATGTTAATAAGCCTCCAGTATATGGTGTTTGTCAGAGCAGTCCAAACACTGGGGGTGATACAGAGCAGTCCCGGTGGAATAGGGTACACACTCTGAAAAACACAAAGCTTATGAGGACACCCCCAAACTCACAAGGGCTGTTGGCACACCTGCCCAACACTTGCCCTGCCCAACCAGAAAGTGAAAGTGTAGTCGTTCAGTCATGTATGACTCTTTGCAACCCCCATGGACTGTAGCCCGCCAGGCTCCTCTGTCCACAGGATTCTCCAGGCAAGAATACTGGAGTGGGTAGCCATTCCCTTCTCCAGGGAATTTCTCCTGGTCTGGAAACAAATCTGCCCTATGCTGCTGGAGGGAGACATTATCTCTAGCTTCCAAGGTTGTTTGCAGAGCATGAGAGGCTGGTGTCAGACATGCAGAAAGGCCAGAATTTGTTCCCAGCACAGAGGCGGCAGCTGTTTTGCTCGGCATGGGTTCTCCACAGATCGTAGTGGCTATTTGATGCCCAAACAAAGGACAGCCTGGATCCAAGTTCCATTTCCTCCTCTTCTCACCCAGTTAGCCTTGGACAATGCACTTAAACTTTCTGGGCCTCAGTTTCCTCATCCGTAAAGTGGGGATAACAAGGATGCTTATCCCAAAGAAGTTTCACGAGTATTAAAGACTCAGTACACATAAAATGCTTAGAAGGGTGTCTGATACACAATAAGCCCTATGTAAGTGATAAGTGCTAAATATTATTGTTACTGTTTGATGGTCATGGTGATGGTGAGGATGATGGTGAAGATGGTGGTGATGGATGATGATGATGATCAAAGCAGCATGGAGCTGCAAGTTCCAAGTCACTCTTGTCTGCACTGCTCTTTACTGACCGTCTCCCAGTACCAGGCTGAGCAGAAGATGCTGTTACACGTGGTGCTTCTTTTTAGCTCTTGCATACCTGGGCCAATTCATTCATTTTTATTTGCTATTCACCCTCCTTCAGGCATTCAATTCTAGGACTTACCTCCAGCCCACCCCACCAGTATGAATGGAAGCTATACCATTTTTAGCCTTCTCATTCAGCACAAATCTCTAGCACACTTCCTAATCTATGGCAAGTGCTCTGAATAGGTGTTCAGTGAATGAACAGTTGATCAGTTGATTGAATGAATGGACAAACGAATGAACGCATGTCTCCAGTTCCCAAAGCTGAACCAGGGCTACAGCTAGACGTAACCCAGCATACTTCCACTTAATATAAAGAAGAGCTCTCAAACCATCAGGCTGCCGACAGGGGAAATTGGCTGCCTCAGGAAATGCCAAGTTCTGTTCTGGCTGGAAGCAGGGAGCCGAGGCTGAGGAGTCACCTGTCAGGACAGGCACAGAGAGAACACAGACTGAAGGGATAGGAGCAGAGGAATGACCCCCAGGGCTCCCCATGGTGAGGGCTCTGAGATCCACTGAGTCCCTTTCCTTGTGGATCATTTAACATCAGGGTCCCAGCCTTGCTATTAATCATTGTCAAGGACTGAGAGACTTGAGCCCTTTGTTGGGGGTGGGGGCGGGGCAGGGCACTGGTTGCTGAGCACCAGGTTCCCTTTTGTAGGAAGCCTGGCTCCGCTATGGGGACACTGACAGCGGCCACAGCAGCTCCTGCATCCTCAGGCTTCTCCCCTCTTCCCTCCTCTCCACCACTCCTTTCCCTTCCATCCTCCCCCGCTCCCCTTTCTTATCCTCCGCCTCTTCCTCCTGTCCCTCCCCTTCCTTCTTTCTGTCCTTCTCCCTCCACTCCTCCTTGCCTTCCCCTTCTCTCTTTTCTGTTCTCTTTCATTAAAGTAAGGGAAAGATCTCTTCTCTCAACTAAACTGGCAGCCTGGTGCTTTTTCAGTAATCTTCTTAAAAATTTTTGTTGAAGTATTGTTGGTGTATAAGACTGTACAAGTTCCAAGTGTGTGATACAGTTTCTCATAGTTTTTAAAGGTTATACTCCATTTATATATATTATAAAATATTGGCTATATTCCCCATGTTGTACAATATATTCTTGCAGCTTATTATATATATATAATAGTTTGTACCTCTGACTCCCCTACCCCTGCTTGCCCCTCCCACCTTCCTTCTCTCCACTGGTAACCACTAGTTTGTTCTCTAGATCTGTGAGTCTGCTTCTTCTTTGCAATATTCACTAGTTTGTTGTATTTTTTAAAATTCTACGTATAAGTGATATCATACAGTATTTGTCTTTCTCTGCCTTACTTCCCTTAGCATAAGGCCCTCCAAGTCCATCAACATTACTGCAAATGGCAAAATTGTGTACGTGCACCACATCTTATTTATCCAATCATCCGCCTGAAGGACACTTAGGTTGCTTCCATATCTCAGAAGACTGGTGCTTTAAATATTCAGGCCAACTCTATGGTGTGATGTCACTCCCATTCTGCAGATCTCAGCATGGAGAGACACTTTCCCAGCATAACACCATTTAGGAAATAGAATGTGGATTTCACCTGGATGTGTCAGACGTCCGTGTGGGACTTGGAGTCCAGCAGATCTGGGTTCAAATCCCAGTTTGAAAGCTTTTACTTGTTCTTACAAGTGTCCTTACTTGTTCTGTGTGAGCTGAATAAGGATCACATTATAGGACTGTCTTGAGACAGGGGGAGCTGATGGACAGTAAACACCCAGCGTGGTGCTTTACTGGCTCACATCTCTTTCCCCGCCTTATCCACCCATTTCCAATTCAATGGAAAGTTTTGAAGAGAGGAGAACTATCAGTGTGTTTCCTGTCAACCAGCTTCCACTCTCCTGTACTCCCTTCCATGCATTTTTTATAAGTTTTTAAAATTTTATCTCTTTTATTCTTGGCTGCACTGAGTCTCTGTTGCCTCACGTGGGGTTTCTCTGGTTGTGGTGAGCAGGGGTTACTCCCTAGTTGTGGTGCATGGGCTTCTCATTGCAGTGGCTTCTCTTGGCCACTTGGGCTCAACAGTTGAGGCACACAGGCTTAGTTTCTCCACCACATGTGCAATCTTCCCAGACCAGGAATCGAACCCATGTCCCCTGCATTGGCAGGTAGACTCACCCACTGAACCACCAGGGAAGTTCCTCCCTGTGCATTTTGTTTCCTCTCTCTCTGATGGAGTGTTTCATGCTTGTCTACAGAATCATGGAAAGAGTGCTGGCTGGTGTGTGAGGAGCCTAACTTCCAAACTCTGGCTCTCCTGAGGTCCAGGGAAGGACATGGGGCTCCTGTCTATACCACCAGTAAGAGGCTTGCCCTGAGCCCTCAGTTGAGGAAACAAGAAAGGACAAAGAAATCCAGCCAAGTGAGGACTCTTCACTCACTAACAGCTTTGGCAGCCCCTCTGGGATCAGAACATCACCAGTCACCAGGTTACACCGAGTCACCTGCACAGAACTCCCAGCCAGGTGCCTACAACTTGGGAGGCCGAGGGCAAGGAGGGGGAGGTGTGAGACGATGCTTCAGCTACCGTCTTTGTGCATTTATTCAGTGCTAGGTCACATGCTTCCCATCTACAGTGAACAGTCGCTTTGACTCCCGTGCTGGTCTGTTTCTTGTCCATTTCACCATCTCTCCTCCAGCCCTGCAACTTACATACAGTAGAATGAAACCTCCAGGAGAAGCAGGATCTGTTTTGTCACTACTGTGTCCCCAGTTCCTCAGAAATCCCCTCACATCTTGGAGGCACTCAGTAGCGATTTTCTTGAAAGAATGCACATTGCTCGGAGCAAGAGGAGGTGGCCAAAGCCCTCCCCATCCTGCAGCTGGAGGACTCAGAACTGCAGTCCCTGGCCAGCAAGGCTGGGAATTGGGGAAAGTAAAAGAACAGCTGTTGCGGCTGCTTTGTAACATAGTTCAGCGACGAAGGCTCTGGGATTGAAATGATTTTTCAGCAAGGATGATGTTTCCATTTCCAGTGTGAACACAGTATTATTCAATTCCCCACAGCCCTCCATCGGGGGAGTCCACCTAAACGGAGTTTACTCTAAGATGAAATTGCAGTCTTTAAACTGATTTCTCAAAGGATGAGGTTCATTTCAGCATCTTTGCTCTCTTTTTGGGCAGTTTCCAAGACACCTAAGAATGACTCTTATTTTTTCTAAATTGGAGGTCCCCTTGGGGTGCCTCAGCTAAATAGTTTGACTCCGGTGCCTTTGATGTGAAAAATCACCCCCCACCCCCTTTTCTTCATCGTGGCTGCTGGAGGGAAACCAGATTTGATGGTTTGGTGGCTGCATCCTTCACGTCTGATGAGAGAGGGAGAGCTGCTTGCCAGCAAGCATTCCTTTCTTACGATGGGTCAAAATGGTCAGCAAAGCTGGAGGAAAAATACTGCTCCCCAGAGAACGGAGTGGGGAAATATTGTTTTGATCCTCCGTTGACTTTTTCATCCTCTACATTTTTTCCTGATATCTGATTCTCTGGCTGTGTCTGGTGATGGCTCCCAGGGGAGATGTTTGTTCATGGCATCTGCCTACCTTTCAAGCCAGAACGCCTTGGTGTTAGAACACAAAGAACCGTTTAGAGATGAAAAGGTTTGATGATGCTTTCAGGTAACTTGAGGAAGGTGGAGCTGTCTCCTGAAGCTGATTCTCTAGGCACTGGCTTCCCGAAGTACTGACGTCTGTCTGATGTGGGATAAACACCACTGTGTCCAGAGTGTGAAAACATAGCTCAGAGATTATTTGGTCATCTTACTTCCTTTAACAGACAGGGGAACTGAGGCCCAAGGAGGGGCCAGGGTCAACCAGATGTCTCAGTCAGAGTTGTTGATTGCAGAGCAAGAGAAAGCAGAAGGATGGGCTTAGGAACCAGCTAGAGCCAGTGAAACACAGAGAAAATGGCAGTAGTAGCCAGAGCAGGGGCTTTGAGGCAGCGAGGTCAGCCAGAGTCAGCCATTCAGCCTCTCCTTCCTTTTTCTCTTCTTTGCAATACTTGTGGTCAAGGTTCCAGACGAGCGCATCTGGCTGGTTAAGAAACCGTGTCGGCCATACAGTGCTGGAAAAACGAAAGACTCAGTCACTTCATATTTAGAGTAGGGGCCAGGAGGCAAGGGTAATGACCAGAAATTACCCTCCCATCACAGCTCAGGTGTACCCTCCCATCACAGGTGTAATGGGAGGTTAATTCTCCAAGAGGAAACTGACATGCTATTTAATCATATTAAATGAAGTGGCTGCTCTCTGAAAGGAGAAGCAGCCACTCCGTCAGGGTTATGACCATCTCTTGATTCCCAATCCAGTGTTCCATCACACTGGGCTGTCCTCTTTGTGGGTCCCAAGACGATGGGAAGCATGGCTTGAAGGATCCGCCTTCCCTGTACACGTAGCATGATAACCCCCTCAGACTTAAAGTCACCACTCACAGGCTCTTCTGACTAAAAGCCCTCTGTTAGCATTGATTTGGTCAAGTGCTTTGTCATCCCCACAGTGCGAGGCACTCATATACCTGAGGACTTGACTCTCAGATGCAGGTGGTTCTTTTTTGCTCATCTGTTTTCTATTAAGGGTGCTTTCAGGGCACTTAATAAAGGCTTTTCTGAAATTGGAAATGCCAAGTGGTGCAAAGACACTTAGTTGAGTTGAGAGGGGATGGTTTGGTGAGGAGGCTTGTCCCCATGCCTGTCTTTAGGACACTGAAGGGCCTCTGGAAACTGAAAGGAAGGTTTGTAAGGGCAAGCTGGGCTACCCCTTTGACTTCCCCGTTGAGCAATGACAAACTGCAAATTCTGAATGAATTATCAAAGCTCTGCATTTTAACAGTCCACCTCCAGAAGCGAGTCTCCTTCTTGTCACCTTTTCTTCAGCTGACTTTGCCTTTCCCAAATCAGTTTAACCAGTTGGATGTGCCTTTGGGGGATGTTACCAATAAGAGGTGCTAAGAAGAACAGAAGTTCGTTTGCAGTATGGCCGGCTGATGCAAACAGCAATGGTCTCCATGGATCTTGATGCTGGAAGGCTATGACAAAGGAACCTATATTCATTCGACTAATAAAGATTTATTCATCTCCTCCCGTGTTGCCAGACACTATTTTTGGCATTGTGGGAGAGGGGACAACAGATAACAAGATGGAGAAAGGGTTTCATCTTAAGAAACGTACATCTCAATAGGGAAGATAGAAATTGAGCAAAGGAAAACCAAAATAATACCTTCAATCTTGATAAATGCAATAGTGACAGAGTGAAGCAAGTCCGAAAGAGAAAAACACATATCATGTATTAATATAGATAATAACATATATATATAAAACTGCATGTAGATCCAGAAGAATGGCGTTGATGAACCTATGTGCGGGGCAGGAATAGAAATGCAGACTTATGGACACAGCAGGGGAAGGAGAGGGTGGAATGAGCTGAGAAGTAGCATGGACAGACACACGCTGTGCGTGCGAGCTAAGTCCTTTCCGTTGTGTCTGACTCTTTAGATGCGCCATGACCCTATGGACTCTAGCCAGCCAGGCTCCATTCACGGGATTCTCCAGACAAGAATACTAGAGTGGGTTGCCCTGCCCTTCTCCAGGGGATCTTCCTGACCCAGGGATTGAACCCACATCTCTTACATCTCCTGCATTGGCAGGCAGGTTCTTTACCACTGGCTCCAGCTGGGAAGCCCACACCTCCATGTATAAAATAGATTAGCCAGGGGGAGCCCAGCCTGGTGCTCCGTGGTAATCTAGAGGAGTGGGATGGGATGGGAGCTGGAGAGAGGTTCAAGAGGGAGGGGACATACGTATACTTTTTTGGCATTGTTGTATGGCATGACCAACACAATATTGTAAAGTAATTATCCTCCAAAAAAAAAAAAGTGATGACTCTCTAGTCATGTGACTATTTCCAGAGGAAGGGTTTTGGAAAATGTCTGCTTCAGTTACTCGTCCAAGTGTTTGAAGGTGTTGGTTAAGTGCCCAAAGGGAGGCATCCGTGCAAAGAGCAGCCAGGGAGAACAACAGAGACGAAGTGGGGATGAGCTTGGCATATTCGTGGAGCAGACAAGAGTCTCAGTGTAGCCGAAGCATCGTGATCCAGGGAGAGGAGGCAAAAGATGAGCTCAGAGGGAGAGGATGGGTCCAAGGAATGGACTTCAGGTTCTGTTCCACCTGCAACAGGAAGCCAGGCAGGCTTTTTAAGGACACACATGGCCTTAGGAGGTGTGTATTATAGAAAGACTCCCCCCTCTGACTCCTGGGAAGAGAACCGGTGGTGGAAAAACAAGAGAGTAGAATCTAGTCACACAGGCAGCCACAATGGTCCAGGAGGAAGATGAAAAGGGCTTGGATTCAGGAGGTCACAGTGAACAGACAGAAGTGAATTGACTCAAGATGTATTCATAAATAAATTCATTTGTAATTTGCATCATTTTTTTAGGCTGCACATATGAGTGATATCATATGATATTTGTCTCTGTCTGTCTGACTTCACTTAGTATGATCATCTCTAGGTCCATCCAAGTTTTACAAAACAGAAACAGACTCACAGACATAGAAAACAAACTTACAGTTACCAAAGGGAAAAGGGTGAAGGGAGAGAGAGGTTAGGAAGCTGGGATTACCATATACACTACTGTATATAAAATAGATAATCAAGAACCTTCTGTATAGCACAGGAAACTCTTTTTGATACTTTGTAATAACCGCTATGGGAAAGAATCTGAAAAGGCACTGGGCTTTGCTGGTAGCTCAGACGGTAAAGAATCCGCCTGCAATGCAGGAGACCTGGATTTGCTCCCTGGGTGGAGAAGATCCCCTGGAGGAGGGCATGGCAACCCACACCAGTACTCTTGCCTGGAGAATCCCCATGGACAGAGGAGCCTGGTGGCTACAGTCCATGGGGTCACGAAGAGTCGGACGCTACTGAGAGACTAAGCACAGCACAGCACATATATGTGTGTATGACTAATGACTTTGCTGTACTCCTGAAACTAACACGGCATTGTAAATCAGCTATACTCCAATATAACATTTAAAACCTGATTTGGTGAAATGAATAAAATGGCAAAAAAAAAGGAGAGAGGGATTTGAAGGCTGAGTCAACAGGATTGGTTGAAGGAGTGAGTAGGGGGAGGGAATGTGGGAAAGAGAGAAATCAATCATTGTTTTGTTTGGTGGATTAAAGGTTAGGAGGGTTATGGTCCCGCTTACCGCAGTGGAGAAGATCAGTGATCGAAGGATGACAGTGTAGTAAGTGAATAATAAAACCTGTTTAAAGAACTAGAACTCTCAGTATCAGCCAGCACCTTCCTCCTTTTAATCTATGTTCTACGTGGCTGAAGATGGCAAAGAGAAGCTACTTATGCTGAGTCGCGTTACCCCTTCTCTAATCTCCCCCTTCCACTCCATCGAAAGTACTAATGATTTCTTCTCTCCCTAACTTCCATCTCCCCCTCCCATGGCGCCTCCCAATGCAAGCCACCATGGCTCTTCCCTTAGGCTATCCCTTCTCCTTCTCCTTGCCCTTCCCGAGCCACTACGTTCTGCTGAACTGCTACTGTTTGTGTGGGAGTCGTGTTGGAAGTGGGCTTCCCCTGTGGCTCAGAGATCATGCAAGAGCTGCCGGAGATGTGGGCTCAATCCCTGGGTCAAGAAGGTGCCCTAGAGGAGGGCATGGCAACCCACTTCTGTATTCTTGCCTGGAGAATCCCAGGGACAGAGGAGGCTGGTGGGCTGCGGTCCACGGGGTCGCACAGAGTCAGACACGACTGAAGCAACTTAGCATTCATGCACATGTTGGGAGTGTATGTCAGCTTTTTGCCTGTTTGATCTCTTCCCTGCCCATCCTCCAAAGTATGTATCAGGATCCCTCACCAATTGAATTATGGCTTGCTGCCCAGATGTTAGGACATGTCTATAACCAGCTTCGTTACACTCCAACCAGGCTTCTTTTGATCCTGAAAAGAGCTCCACCCACAGTGTCCCCTCTTCCTAAATTCCCTTGCCTCATTTCCTCTGACTTAACGCCCACTCAGAGTTCAGGTCTGAGCTCAAATGTCCCCATTTTAGGGAAGCCCTCTCTGATCCTCTTGGTTGAGTTATGCCAGTGTCGGGAATTGCACTTGATTGTCCTTGTAGCCTAGACCTCAACACATCTTGCTGTCATCGCCCATCTCTGCTCCTACAGTAAAGCCAGTCTCAAGAGAAGAACCTTGGGCTTCTCACTCAGCATCACCACACAGGGGCAGTGCTGGGTCTTATAATAGGTGCTCATTAAACATCTGTTGGATGATCACTGACACTGTGTTATCAGTCGAGCCAAACAATCAGCAGATTCTACAGTGGATGTGAGGGTACCTTCTGCTGAGCTGCTGTTGCTTGTGTGGGAGCCGTGCTAGGAGTGTGTGCCAGCTGTCTGCCTATTTGGTCTCAGATCCCTTCCCTGCCCTTCCCTTGCTCTGTGATCTTCCAAACTATTTGCCAGGATCCTTTACCAACTGAATTATGGTGATGTTTAGCCAGTGGGAGGCACCAGTGAGAGATCAAAATAGGATAGAAGAAAGAAGTCAGGATATTTTGCTGCCCTCCCTGCTTCCTTTGGTGTCTCAGGCAGTGGGTTCTTTGTCTCCTTGGCTCTTCTCCTGCAGCTCTCCCCCAGTGACCTAGCTCCTGGGGTCACCAGTTTCTCCCTCTGGCCATTAACCCTGGAAGGAGGAGCATCTTTTCCCATTGGTAGTCCCTGACTGCCTTGCCATCTCCCATTTGACCTCTCTGACCCTCCAAAACCTTGATAACTAGAATTAAATCCTCTTTACAGAACTCCTGCCACAGGCCCGATTTTCTGACTGCTGGCCCCAGTGCAGAAAGCATCCAGAGGAGAGTCTAGTGGGTGGAGCTTCCTGCAGCCCTGGGGAACCCAGGGCAGAGACGAGGGACCAGGGTGCTAGAACCTGGCTCTGCATGTGCGTTTCGGATGGGATTGTGGTCTTGGTGCTTCTGAGTTTGGCACAAGAGTAAGGTCTCTGTATTTGAAACTGTTCCTGTAAACAAAATATAAGAAGAATTTCTCTCTCTTTTTTTTTTTAACCAATTTTATTAGGATATAACTGACATGTGCATGCTAAGTGGCTTCAGTCCGACTCTGTGCGACCCTGTGAACTGTAGCCTGCCAACCTCCTCTGTGCATGGGATTCTCCAGGCAAGAATACTGGAGTGGGTTGCCATGCCCTTCTCCACAGCAGTGTAGAAGTTCAGGGTATACAACATGATAATTTGACTTGCATACATCATGAAACAATGCCCAGAATAGTTTTACTGAACATCCGTCATCTCATATAGATACAATATTACAGAAACAGAATATATATATATATATATATTTCTTTTTGATGAGAACTCTTAGTATTTACTCTCTTAACTTTCATTTATAACATTCAGTAGTGTTAATTATATTTATCATGCTATACCTTACATTCTAGTGTTTAATTATCTTATAACTGGAAGGTTTTTGACTATATTTATTCAATTCTCCTCCCTCAATCCCTGGCAGAATAATTCTACTTACCTCTGGCTTCACATGGGGATAACCTTGGAAGCTTTATTAGGGGAAAAAATATGATATCCAGGCACACCACAGACCATCTGAAGAGAAGTGAGAAAGGTGTTTTTGAAAAGCACTGGTGTTTGGGAAAAGCTCACCAAGTTATTCTGACATGCAGCTGGGGTTGAGGACATTATATAGAAGAGCAGAGATTGTGAGTATAAATTCTTTCAGAATGAGGATGATATGGACCCCAAAACCAGAGGGAAATGGTAGAGTGAGAGTCAGACTACCTTCTCACCTCAGCTGGAACCCCACCTGCTTAGAAGACACCAGGGCAGCGGGATGCTACAGAGGGGAACAGGGACCAGAACAAAGCCACTCCAAGACGCGTCACATCTGGCTAGTCTTCTCCCTGTATGAGGAATTGATCAGAGGTTGTAGGAACACTTGCGGAGGTCTCTGAGCCACTGTGGACCATGTCACATTCACTTGTGTATCTCAAGCACCAAAGCGCATGCCTGGCACAAGAGGGGAGCTTGCTAAGTGCTTGATGGATGGATGAGTGGACAGACAGGTTGGGTGGTGAGCGGAGCATAGTCCTATTTTCTATTTGGAAAATAAAACTTTCCTTTATCCCCCCTAGTCCTTTTAGTCTTGGCTGTTCATGCTGCCACAGAGACCCTCAGCTCATCAATTACAGACATTAACTGTAAATTATACTTTTGCATAGTTAATTCAGCCTCTTCATTATGTATTTAGTGGGGCTCAGCAGGCATAAAATTCAATAGCAAGCTTTGGAGCAGATCCAACTTCTGTCTTCTATGGTATTTGGAAAAGGCGAGGTTTTAGTAGTGGACCTTGGAGCGTGTCTTTCCTGGAAGGGCTCCAATGGGCTCTGCTTTTTGCTTCTCTCTTGGAAGGAGTTCAACCCTTCTGGGAAGGCTGATAGCTTCAAAGGCTGCATCTCCCCTCCTCTTCAACTAAGTGGGGACTCCTTCTCCCTTCTTGCATCGAAATGAATTTTAACCTGACTAGTGGAAGGAAAGAAGAGTGTGAATATCAGGGAACCTGGCTTGGGGAGCATCACTCTCATTCATTATTCATTCAACAAATATTTATTGAGCTTCTCCTGAGGGTCAGCACCATGATGTATCACAAGGATATCACAACAAACAATACAGTGTCCTTGCTCTCGTGGAGTTCGCAGTGGAGAAAGGGTAGACGGGCAGATGGTGAGGGACCCAATGCATGCAAATGTAGAAAGCATTGTGTGATGATGTAGATAAAGTGGCTGGCTGAGCCATGGATAACAGGGTGAAGATAGTGATGAGTGAACCTCAGTGATGTCCAGGGAGAAGCAGGTGCAAAGCACTGAGGTAGAGGAGAGCTTGGTGGCTTTGAGTGGAATAAACTAGAGAGAAAAATGGTAGAGAAAGAAATTGGTGCAATAATGAAGAGAGAGGCATTGTATTATCAGGATCTGGGAGACAAAAGCATTGCTGATCCTAGGGCCAGGCTAGAATGGTCCCTCAAAAAACACTTAAACTCTGGGACTTCCCTGGTGGTCCAGCGGTTAGGAATCCACCTGCCAACAGAGGGGACATAGGTTTGAATCTCTGGTCTGGGCAGCTCCGACATGCTACAGGGCATCTGAGTCCACATGCCACAATTACTGAGCCATCACTTTACAGTCTGTGCTCCACAAGGAAGTGAAGAGTAGCTCCCACTTGCCAAACTAGAGAAAGATTGCATGCAGCAACAAAGACCCAGCAGAGCCAACATAAACTGAAAAAGCACTTGCTCCGCAATATTTAACTTCCACCAACAAATGTAGTAGGTGTGTTTCCAACCTACAAATCCATTGTGCAAACTGTGTATATGTATGTGTGCATATATACACAACTCTATTTCTCTGTCAGTGCATCCAATGTCTGCCTTAAGCCCCCATTCTGCCTGGAGGCAGAAAACTTAATCTGGTTCATTTCAAGTCTACTAAGGCATTTCAGGTTTAAACTCAAATGATAGTCTTTCAAACTCTGCCCTACTTTCTTCAAAATTGACCCAAGTGGGAAGGATGATGGCTTTGAACTGTGAGGGAACCTTAGGTCTTCAGATACGGTGCCCTTGCTAGGTGGAGGGCACATCCTTCAACCTTCAGGTCTGGCTGATACGTTTCATCTACAGTAATGCTGTCTGGTACTGGGATGTGATCATGGTTCAGTGCTGATGTTCATGAGGTTTCCATGTTTCTGCCTAGTCTCTGAGGTGTTTTCCATGACATGTTTTCCTGCAAGATGCTAACTTCAGTAACCTTGCCTGGAACCGGGTGAAAATTCCATTGCTTTCCTGTACTTCTCAGACCTTAGGAGGCTGGGAAGTGGGGTAGGCTCCTTCTCAGGCCCTCCCTGCCCCTGGCATCTTGAAATAATCCTATCTGACTTCTGCTGTACCCTGCTGGAAACATACGCGGGAGATGCTAGGGTCCCTTGGGAATCAAGGGAAAGACTTGGATCAGTCAGCGCCATCATGTGTTATCCATTGCTGTGTAACAAACAGTCCCAAATTTACCATCTTGAAACATCTATTATTTCTCAGTAAATGGGATTTTTCTGGGCAATTCCTCTGTTGGCTTTTCTTAGGCACTTTTATGGAGCTATATTTATCTGATACAATAGTTTGGGGGTGAGATAACTGGACATTTGTCTCTCCACATGATCTTGCATCTGGGCATCTTCATGGCCTGATTGGACCCAAGAGATGGATTCAGTGTGTTCCCTGTAGAGTAAGGACCACCATGGCAGCACCAGCAAGCCAGCCAGGTGCTAAAGAGCCCTAAGAGTCTGCTGGGCAGTGTGTAGGTCCAGGGTTATTCCACCTGCATCTCTGAGGCCCTCTTAGCACCTATACTTCCTAAGGGCCTCCCAGGTGGTGCTAGTAGTAAAGAGCCCACCTGCCAAAGCAAGAGACTCAAGAGACGCGAGTTCAATCCCTGGGTCAAGAATATCCCCAGGAGGAGGGCATGGTGGCCCACTCCAGTATTCTTTCCTGGAGAATCCCATGGACAGAGGAGCTGGGTGGGCTACAGTCCACGAGGTTGCAAAGACTCGGAAACAACTTAAGAGCCTGCTGCACAGTGTGTAAGTCCAGGGTTCTTTTACCTGCATTTCTGAGGCTCTCTTAGCAGCTGCACTTCCAAAAGTGTAACCTAAATTTAGCTAAAATTTCAGCAGCTTGAGAAATAATATTTTGCACATTCCTCATATCTTGGGTCTATATAAGCCTCAGGTTCCACAGCCAGGAAAATAGCAGCCAGTAGGAGTGTGTGACCACAACTGAACCTTCAACTCTGTGGCCAAGGGCTCCCTGAAGCCCCTGTGGGAGACTTCCACACAGTTTGTGTCTAGAAGAACTAGAACCTTCCATGCTCTTTCTCTCCACCTAGCAAGGGCACCACTTGGTCCCCTTTTGTTTGGCTTACCTATGATCCATCTCACCAACTCATTTCTTTCCTTTAATTTTTTAATGATTTTTTTATGCAGATCGTTTTTGATGTCTTTATTGAATTTGTTGCAAATTTGTTGAATTTGTTCATTCTGTGTTTGAGATTTTGGGCCAAGAAGCTTATAGGATCTTAGCTCTCAGACCAGGGATTGAACGCACACCCCTTGCACTGGAAGGTGAAATCTTAACCACTGGACTGCTAGGGGAGGCCTCATTTCTCTTAGTAATCATGTTAGAGACATTACTCATGTCTCGAGGGTCAGTGTGAGGCTCATATCCAGAACTTTGATTCCAAAAACCATGTATTCATGCTCACCCACCATACTGAAGAAAGAAAAACAAGTGACAGGATCTAGTCTAGTCAGATTCAAGGACACAGCAGGATCCATACTGGCTGCCTGGAAAAGATGCTTAGACCAGGACCCAGGGACCTCAGAGAAAGTCTTATCTTTGCCCATCTGCTGTGTTCAGCAAATCCCAGGACACATGGCCTTAGGAGGACAAAGATATACAAGTCCAGTGAGGTTATTGGACAGGAGAAATGCTGTTGCTGTAACAAGAGCTACCATTTGATGGATAGTTGCTGTTGTATGTATTCAGCTCTACACATGTTCTGCGTTTTATACTTGCAACAGCCTCATAAGGGTGGCTTAAGACAGATCAAGAAACCAATTTTCCTGCCGGTAAAGTTAGAGAGTCTTCAACTTTGCTGCATATTAGAATCACATGGGGGCTTCCCTGGTGGCTCAGCAGTAAAGAATCCACCTGCAATGCAGGTGTTCAATCCCTGGATTTGGAAGATACCCTGAAGGAGGAAATGGAAACCCACTCCAGTATTCTTGCTGCAAAATCCCATGGACAGAGGAACCTGGCAGACTGTGTAGTCCACAACGTCACAAAGAGTCAGACATGACTGAGCATGCATGCACTGACTGAGAACCACCTGGGAAGTCCTTAAGAATCCCAGTTCCCAGGTTCCACTGCAGGCCAGTGAAAGAAGATCCTTGGTGTGGGACCCAGACCTTAGAATTTGTTAAAGCTCCTTCACCAAATAATAACAGAATGTCATCAAAGTTGAGAACTAGTGGGTTTGTTAGTTCCCATATGGGTTCATTGATGCCCCATGTCACACTCATACTAAAGAGCAGAGTCAGAATTCACACCCAAGTGTGTCTTATTTCAGAGTCCATTGCTGGAACACCTGTCCAATACAATTGCTCTGTAGACCCTAGGAAGCAAAAAAATAATATTAATTATAACCATTTAGGAGCAAAATGCTTGGTGATTGCAGAGGGAGAGAGCCGTTTTTGGTGGAGCAGTAATGTTCAACCTTGACCACACATTAAAATCGCCTGAGCTCTAAAAATACTACCATCTGAATGACATCTCTTGAAATTCTGATTCCATTGGTCCAGGGTAGACCTGGGTATCGTTATTATTTTTTAACCTCCCCAGATGATCATAACATTCAGCAAAGGTTGAGAGCCCTCGTTTTAGAGAAAGGGAAGGCTCGGATTACTTCCTTAAGGGGTGCAATTCTCCTTTGAAGCCATGTCATTGCATCAATATGATTTGTAGTAAAGTATTCTCTTCCCTCATCCTTCCACATTTACCTGCGCCTATAAATTTTTAAGCTGTGGGGACTGGGATAGAAGAGAAGATAGAAAGAATTTAAGTCTGAGCTCAGTCTAATCCAAGGGTGTCTGGAAACAGGACAACCTTCAACAGCTTTTCCCCTGTCTCTGCCTTTCATCATTATCCTGCATTCTGATTTCTGCCTTGTATGCTAATTGTAGGGAACAGGAATGGAAGAGTTGACTCTCTCAATAACAGATCAAATCCTTTCTCACTGTCCTGACATATTGGATTAGGCTATGTTATCTCAGCTCAGCCAATCAGATATCCCCACTCAGCACTTTGAATGTGGGATTAGTGATGCAAAGCACCAAGGACAGTAGAAAATCCGTTTTGGCATCAGCAGTGGTGTCCCATCTAGATAGAGATGGTTTTGTTCAAGTTTCTCATTATCTTGTAACTTTCCTTTTCTCCCACCTATTCTCCATGTGTTTTTCTCCACACTTCCTAGTAATTTTGAGACATGTGTTAAGTTCCCTTTTCTTTGTCAGCCAGCCCAAGGTGTTTTCTGTTACTTGCAACTTGCAGCCAAACTAATATACTTCAGCACTGTGGAGAGCTCCCAGAGATTACCAGGGCATTCATGTGGATGGTGGGGTCAATGGAACTATCTAATAAAGCCTTTCCCAGAGGGGATGTATGTGTCCTTTGCCTTCATGAAATACACATGAAGTAAAATGAATAAAACAAAGCCTGAGCCAAATTATTCTGTTCTCTAGGAGCTGCTTCCCTATAGTAAGGTTGATTTCTTCATTTTGTTAGTCTCATTTCTTTCTGCAGTCATTAAGCTGTCAAGATTGGCTGATGGCTTTGAAGCTGAAATTCCTTACACCCTATAGTGGAGAAGTAAAGTCCTTTTGGCTTCTTAAGATACACCAAGACTTCATTTTCTTACAAGACAGAGTTCAATAACTAAGAGGTTTGGTAAATTGGGTTTCCAGTAGTCCAAACTTTATTGTGACTGTTGGGGGAATTTATTTGTTTTTTAGTAAGAGCTTTTTTTAAGCCAATTTTGAAAATTTCTTTCGAGAGTTACTATTGTAAATCTACACTATTGATTTTGCAAGTGGTCATTCTTGGTTGCTCTCTGGAGTCAGTTAAATGTTTAAATTTCTCTCTTTATTACTCCAATGATATCATAAGCCCCATATAGGCTGGCATGAAGGGTTCTTGGTTCCTCCAAGGCAAAAAGCTTAACAAAGATTTCGGTTGGCTCAGAGAGAGGAGGAGAGCACAGCCACAGACAGAACTGCAGGCAGATTTCTTTTCTTGGCCCCATCTGCGAGCAAAGTGGATCGCACCATGGCATCAGGTCTGACAGGAATAGCTACTGAGTAAATGCACTGTATCCAAATCTGAAGAGGTTCCAATTCACGATGAATGGCAGAGAGTCAGCATCTGTAGTCTGACTTGTTCTCAGGGAACTCCTAGACCAGCCCTATAGGGGCATGTTTCTTTGTTTCGTTTTTAGGCTGTGCTGGGTCTTTTCTGCAGCACAAGGGCTCTAGAGTTCTTGGACTCAGTAATTGTGGTATGTAGGCTGCTCTGGTTGTGGCGCCTGGGCTGAGTTACCCCCACAGCCTGTGGGGTCTTAATTCCTGGAGCAGTGATTGAACCTGTGTCCTCTGCACTGGAAGGCAGATTCTTAACCCCTAGACCACCAGAGAGGTTCTTAAAGAGGTATGTTTTAAAGGTGGCTTTAGACCAAATCTAAAGTCACAGAGAAGGAACATACTGTCAAATCCTGCTAAAAATAGGAAGAACTCACATTTACTGATGTTTTGTAGTGTTAAGTTCTGTTCTCAGTGCCTGAGACATATTTGCTCATTTGTTTAATCCTCATATCAACTGCATGAAAAGGAAAGGATTTGAGTCCCCACTTGCCAAGTAGGGGAAAGAGGGTAGCGTTGCCCAAAGTAACCCAGCCAGTAACAGGTGATGCCAGTAACAGGTGACCTTTTGACCTTAAGCTCAAAAAGTCTGTTTGGCAGGTGACAGCATATGGGTCGTGACACTGGCTATGTTCCCCTGAACGAGTCATGGGTCATCTTCTACGGGTTCTACTCTCTATATCGCTATGAGAGTAGAACGCATAGAGTCACAGATTCCATTCTCTCCTTCCCTTTCCCACTTCCTTCCTGTTTTCATTCTTCAATAAAATACTTCTTGGGACTTCCCTGGTGGTCCAGTGGTGAACAGTACACCTTCTAGTGCAGGGGACGTGGGTTCCATCCTTGGTTAGGGAATTGAGATCCCACATGCCATGAGGCAGCTCAGCTCTCTTGCTGCAACTACTGAGCCCATGGGCCACAGTTAGAGAGACAGCTATAAGCCGCTATGAAAGAGCCCACGTGCTGAAACTGAGACCCAATGCTGTCAAAAATGAAAATTAAAATAAATAAATATTTTTTAAAATAAACTACTCCTTGGATGCCCAATATTTACATGTATCAGTGAATCTGCTTTAGCCATAGTGGTTGCGATATGGAGGAGACGAGTGTCTTAAGGACCAGTTTCACCCCCATAGCCAGCATCATCACATCCCCTGGGTGTACACTAAGGGTCCCATGGACTACAGTTTGGAAATCACCACACCGCATCATATTTAGGTCAGGGGTCTTCCACCTCAAAGAGAGAGATAAGTTAAAGGGACATGGTCAACTCTGCAGCATTATTCTCAGTGTAAGCGTTCCTTTGGGGCCACAATAGGATCTTTGGACAACTGGATTTTGGCTACACGCAGTACTCAAAAAGTGGATTTTATGGAATAGTCTGTCAAATAACCAACAGCTGTGTCCCCCAGCAAGCACAGCCAGTGGCCAGCTCTTCTGCAGATAAGGAGATACCAAGGATGAGCGTTCTTGCTAAGAAGGCAAGGTGAAAACCCCTGAAATGAGAGATGTCTTTAGCCCAGTGAAAGGAGTGGCTGGCCAGAGTGTGTGGGAAGGATGTCTAGAAGTTAAGCAGACCCAGATTCCTGCAGGCCTTACCTGCTGAACCAAGAACACCAAGAGGTCTCCAAGCTTGGAAACACTCCAGGTTCCAGACACATCTCGCTCATTTTCCAAGGCAAATAATTCACCCTTTAAAAAATAATAATTCACCCTTTATTTGTCTGCGCAAAGTCTTAGCTGTGGCACTCAAGATCTTCAGTCTTCCTTTTGGCGTGTGGGATCTCCAGTTGTGGCATGCAAACTCTTAGCTGCAGCATGCAGGATCTAGTTTTCTGACTAAGAATCTAAGCCGGGCCTCCTGCACTGGGAGCTCAGAGTCTTAGCCACTGGACCACCAGGGAAGTCCCAGTAATCACTCTTGATGTTGTACAGACCATGACTTGAGGTTCCAGACACTGGGTTTGTTTGCCCTCCCAAAGGGATAGCCAGCATCTCAGAAATTGCTATCTTCCAGTCCCCTCTTCCAGCCCAGAGTACTGGAAGGGAGATTCAGGAGTCCTGCCAGGTGCTTTGGTTGGCCCAACAACCTTGCTGTTAATCTCTTATCCCAGCCACTGAGCAGGGCTAAGGGTAACAGAGTGAGGAACAAACTTTCTGGCTGTTGGGCAAGCTGTGAAGATTGAGTACGTGCATCCTTAACTGATGATCATCCCCAGAAAAGGGGAGGGTTCTTCACCACTCGAGACAGTGGTACCAGCACATGCTTGAGATACAGTGTTACCATCTTTGGTGTTTCTTTCTTGATGTGCCGTGGAAAATCCCCCTCAATTCACCCGAAAGCACAAGGCATGCCCAGTAGCTGCCAGCTGAGAAAAATGCTGTTGACCCACCACTTACAACAATATTCAGCCCAGAGGTAAAGAGCACTGGGGGTCCCTCAGCCTGGCTTCAGGGCTTCCCAGGTAACTCAGTGGTAAAGAATCCACCTGCCAGTGCAGGAAACCCGGGTTCCATCCCAGGGTCAGGAAGATCCCCTGGAGAAAGAAGTGGCTGCCCACTTCAGTACTCTTGCCTGGGAAATCCCATGGACAGAGGAGCCTGGTGGGCTATAGTCCATGGAGTCACAAAAAAGTCAGAAAAATCTCCCTGGCCCGCCCTACAAACCCAGCTATATGCCTGGTATAGCCTTCTTTCTTGTTTCCACCAATATTGATTCTTTTGATTCAGTAGCTCCAGAAAACCTCTCCCATTTTCCCATCTCTAACCTCCTAAAACAAGGGCTGGCAAACTTTTCCAGTAAAGGTCCAGATAATGAATACTTTAGGCTCCTAAGGATATATACTATCGACATAATTACTCAGTCGTGTCCTCATAACACAAAAACAGCCAGAAACAAAACACAAACAATAGGCAGGGCTGTAATTCCAAAGCAACCATTTACAAAAAAAGGGGCAGCAGGCTGGATTTGGCCGACAGACCACAGTTTGCCCATCTCTGCCCAGGAGAAATCTCCTGGTGTCTTGTAATTTCATACTCAACTCCCCAGCTGAACTAGAGGAGAATGTTGAGAGCGCAGAGCTGGGAATTGGAAGACGTGATTCTCGCTCAGCCTTGCTCTAACTCTGGTACGACTCTCTGCAACCTCATGGACTGTAGCATGCCAGGCTCCTCTATCTTCCACTGTCTCCCAGAGTTTGCTCAGATTCATGCAGGTGGCTCAGTGGTAAAGAATCCTCCTGCAAATGCAGGAAACATGGGTTTGATCTCTGGATCAGGAAGAACTCCTGGAGAAGGAAATGGCAACCCATTCCAATACTGTTGCCTGGGAAATCCCATGGACAGAGTAAACTTTTTGACTAAATGGCCAGATAATGAATGTTTTAGGCTTTAGCCTGGTGGGCTATAGTCCATGGGGTCACAAAAGGGTCAGACACAGCGACTAAAACAAAAACAACAGCAATGGAAACCAGGTAATGGATCTAAAATAATTAAATCTATGGGAGATTCTACATTCAGCTTTTTCTGCTTCTAACTAGCTGTGTAGTTATGCATGAGTGATTTATGCTACTTGGGCCTTCATTTTGTCATGTGAAAAATAAGATCTTTGTACTGTCAGCCATTTCCAAAGCATCAGAATTGCTGGGACAAGCTTGCTAAAAATACATATGAAAGAAAAAAGTGAAAGTGTTAGTCCCTCAGTCATGTCCAACTCTTTGCAACCCCATGGACTGTTGCCTGCCAGGTTCCTCTGTCCATGAAAATTCCCAGGCAAGAATACTGGAGTGAGTAGCCATTCCCTTCTCCAGGAGATCTTCCTGACTCAGGGCTTGAACTCTGGTCTCTTGCACTGCAGGTAGATTCTGAACCACCAGGGAAGCCGTGTCAAGTCCCCGGTGCTATGCCTGAAAAGCATTTTCTTTGTCCTTATATTCTAGTTATAATTGTGAGGGAGTGAGCCAAGGGATTGAAAGGTTTTGCCACCGAACAAAGTCAACTTAAAGCTCTTTTCCTTTGCTCTCTTCCAGAAGCAGCAGTTTATTCAGTGAGGTTGTGCAGATGAACTTTGAAATCGCCAGCTTCAGCAGCCTCTCGGGGAGCCAGCCCATCACCTGGCAAGTGGAATACCCACGGAGGGGGACCACGGACATCGCAGTGTCGGAGATCTTCATCAGCCAGAAGGACCTGGTTGGCATCGTGCCCTTGGCCATGGTAAGACTTTCGTGAGTATGGATGCACCTGCATTCAGCTGTCTGATTGCACCTTGATGTCCTTCTTAGCTTCCCCTGGATTGTTGGCTGCAATTGTTTTATGGGATGTTTGCGTTCAAAGTTTTCCATCTTCCTACCTACTTGGACAGAGAAGGCAATGGCACCCCACTCCAGTACTCTTGCCTTGAAAATCTCATGGACGGAGGAGCCTGGTAGGCTGCAGTACAGGGGGTCGCGAAGAGTCGGACATGACTGAGTGACTTCACTTTCACTTTTCAGTTTCATGCATTGGAGAAGGAAATGGCAACCTACTCCAGTGCTCTTGCCTGGAGAATCCCAGGGATGGCGGAGCCTGGTGGGCTGCCATCTATGGGGTCACACAGAGTCGGACATGACTGAAGCGACTTAGCAGCAGCAACCTACTTGGAAGTCACTACTTTTCATTAATCCAGCCTTTCTCAACTTCAGCTAATTTTATACTGGCTTTATGACATTTGCTATTTCCTTGTGCCAGATATATAGTATTTACTTACTTCTTCTTCTCGAAGTCTACCCCAGTTCTTTTTATTTCTGTTCCCCTTTTATAAGGAAGATTTAAGCCCCTACATTATTAGGATGAGTGTGGTTTGCTGCTGCTGTAAACCACCCCCAATCTTAGGTTCCTTATGCAATCTAGGCTCTCCTTGCTTATACCACATGGCTTAGATGATAAGGGACTCTTCCAGGCAGTCCCTCTGGGATCTAGGCTGATGGATATGTCATCATCTTGCAGCTAAACGGCAGAAGCAACACGGCCTTCTTGGAGGCAAAGACGGAGAAACAGTCCAAGTCACATGCAAGCGCTTTTAAGCAATGGCCAACAAATTACAAGTGACACTTTCACACGCATCCTTGGACAGAAGGAGTCCCCATGGCCCCATCAGATTTCAAGAGGGCTGGGAAACATAGGTGCAGAGGAAAAGTTAGATGACTACCCTGGTCTCTGTCTCACTGCATAGGAAATCAACATATAATTGACACAAATAGAACACAGCACAAATACAGTACGTGCAAACCCCTGTTGCCAACTTCCTTATACAGCTGGAAATGAGGAAGGGAGAGACAGAATGGTAAGGGGGTAGAAGGATCACTCACCCACATCTGCCAAGCCCTGAAACTATTCTCAAGAGCCATTCCTAGGCTTGTGCACAAGTGTTAAGAACCCCTTCTAGGAGATGTAAAGAGGATGGCATTTCAAAGGCATGGGGAAAGTGTTCTGAAGTGTAGCTCCAACTGTTTTTGCCAGAATTCACTTTCATGGACATGGAGTCTGGTGTGGATGTTCAAAAACTAATTTCTGTTCAGCTTTGGTGCCTCAGCCAGTAAAGAATCTCCCTGCCATGTATGAGACCCTTGACCTGTCCCTGGGTTGAGAAGATCCCCTGGAGAAGTAAATGGCAATCCACTCCAGTATTCTTGCCTGGAGAATTCCATGGACAGAGGAGCCCGACAGGCTATAGTCCATGTGGTTTCAAAGAATCAGACACAACTGAGTGAATAATTGCATTAGAAATTGGAATGAGCAGGCTTTATTGACACCGGGTTAAGAAATATATCAATTAGAATTCTTTGAGTTACATGTGACAGGAAATCCAACTCAAATTGGCTTAAGCATGTTGAGTTCACCAGCTCAGGTAACTTAAAAAGGCTAGAAAAGTGTTTCTCAGATGTTAACGTGCATATAGGTCACCTGACAATTCTCTTCAGATGTAAATTCTTGTTTAGGAGGTCTGGGTTGGGTATTTTCTTAAAGTTCCTAAGTTACGCCAGTGCTTCTGGTCAGTGGAGTACAGGTTGAGTATCAAGTATGGAGTGTGTGTGTGAGTGTGTGTGTGTGTGCAAATGATGTCATCATGGAAGGTGGCTCCTTGTCCCCTCTAAGGTTTGTGCTCTTCTTGGCTAGAATCAGTGTCTAAGAGACTGTCCTAAGGTGGCCCCTGGTAGTGCCAGGCTGATATATTCACAGCATTATATCCATCAGGAAAAGAGTGAAAACTCATTGCCAACCAGTCAAGCAAATTCTTAGGACTGTGCTGATTGGAACTGATTGGCTGGCTTGGGTCATGTATCCAAGCTGAGAAGCCAATCATGGAACCCAAACAAAATGTGATGCTCTACACCTTCCCCTGGAGCATGTTTGGGATCAGACTAAGAGCTAGTAGGCATGGGGCATGATGGGAAAATCTGATTCCACTGAAAGGAGGAATGGATGCTAGTCAGACATAGCAACAGACATACCCATAGGAGGTATTCTCTACCATAGACTTCTCTTGACTTTTCATGTGCTAGAAAAGAGGCCTCAACAATCTATAGCCCGTGGGTTAAATTCAATTTCTGCCTGTTCTTGTGCATGATGCAAGCTAGGAATTTCTTTTTCATTTTCAAATAGATACATTTTAAATGGTTACATAAGTAGTTTGTTAATATACTCAGTTTTGCCTCTTGGTTCACAAACCCTAAAATGTTTTCTATCTAGCCCTTTAGAGAGAAGATTTGCAGCCCTATGTTAACATAAATTATAGCCTATAAGTGCTTAGTTTTTACCCTATTTCAAAAAGATAAGACATCCAGATACTGTGAAAAGTAAAGTCATTATTAGGATATGAGATATTATTTTGGCCACAAGAAACCCCTCTTTGAAGCAAGGTATTATTATTGTTGTTCGTGTGATTTTGTAATACCTTTAAGGTAAAATGAAATGATGACTTACACACCAGAATCCTATCATTTGCAAATAACTGTAAAAGAATTCGAACTGTCTGCATCCAAGTAACCACAGAGTGGCTGACCACACAACGGAGTAGAGTTCAGAGTTCTAATGGCTAGATTTGAACTCATGTGATGCCATTATTTTTCTTCCCCTCGAATGTACGATTTAACCTCAACTCTGCAAAGAGATGTGAACAATTAGGAACTGTATTAGCAAGTAGAGTATAAAAGCATCAGTTTGGAGTAATTTCTATTCTCTTATTTTCTGTGTTTTCAAAGTTTATTCTAGAATGAGCTTTAGTACATTAATAGGCAACTGAAATAGAAATTTTTACTTGGAAGAAAGTAGCAAATTAAACTGCAGCTTGACTGAAGATGAGACATTTAAAAAAAAACTGAATAAGAGGCAAATCTTTAGGTCATCTTTAGCAGCCAGTAAGGTCTTTGAAAGAAATGAATTCTCCCAACTGTTGCTTATTTTAAAGAAAAGCAAACTGCAGAAAGGCAAAACAGATGATTATGAAATCGAAAATGGGCCTCTTTGGGGAAGTTCTCTTAGAATCAAGCCTTCTCAAGCTTCTTCCTAAATCCAGGAAAAAAGCCATGAGCCCACTGCTGAGAGTTTCAGTGACCTTCTGTCTCACTTAGCAGCAGCTTCTAACTCCCCGTGAGTAAATGAGATGGAAGGAGCAGAGGACAGGGCCCTCAACTCTCTAGCAGACTGATCCTCCTGGGAAGGAGCCCCCTGAATCACACTGCCCACTCCTTACAGTATCCTAAGTCAAGAACTTGGCCCTGCAAAGCCTTCTTTTGTCCACCCCACTCTCACTCACTTACTCAGCGATGTGATCCTCTCTTTCCGCAGTGGCAGGAAAGCTTCTGGGTCCAGTTCCATGGGCTTCAAGCATCTCCCACCCCTCCAGTTCCCCCTGGCCAAAGCGCTAACATCAGCTGGGGCAGGAGAAGGGGAGGGGTCTGGCTGTGGAGACCAGGACCGAAGGCTCTCCGGGACAGCCTGGGGCCAGCACAGACTGGGAGCTGGAGCCGTAACTTTAGTTCTTGGGCTTCCATTCTTCTTTGATGTAAGAAAAGAGTACTCACATGTCTAGTTGAGACCCTGTGAGCAGAGGCCAGGCACAGACCTCCGTGTGGCAGTTTCTGCAAGTTGGCAGCACAGATGTGGAGATGCTGGTCTCTTTTCAGGATAAAGAGATGCAGAATCCACTTGACCTCACCCTGAGCTCTTACGACGTGCAGACACTGTGGGTGTACATTGTAATCCATCCTGAAGAGTCAGCAGTAAGCAGACAGGTCTTTCACTCGGAGGACTGACACTCGGGGCCAACAGACAGCAAATAAGAAGCTATTTCTTAAGCGCTAAGACCAGTCATGAGAAGATGAATGGCAATATATGAAGATACATGAAGACAAATAAGGCCCGGACAAGGGGATGGCGTGTAACCATTTCCCAGTTCTGTTCACATCTCAAAGTTTCTCCCTGTAGTTTATTTAAAAATACAAAGCCGGGGGAGTGTCCCAGTGGTCCAGTGGTTAGGGCTTGGCGCTTTCACTGCCTGGACCCAGGTTCAATCCCCAGTCGGGAAACTAAAATCCCACAAGCTGTATGGTACAGCCGAAAAAAAAAAACAAAAAAACAAAAAAATAAGTAAATTTTACAAACATATAAAGCTAAATTTTATGCCAGCAAGAACAGGAGCCCCTAATTTTGACAGGTGTCAGAAGAGACCCTTTGTTCCAGGACCCAAGTGACTTTATCCTGGATTGACTTTCCTGGGAAGTGGCAAGATTTACTGAGAATTTTTAACAATTTCAAATGATTATTATTTTCTACCTTTGCAAACTTAGGATGAAATATTCCCTGACCCCTGAAATATGGTGAGAACTTGGGATTTTTTTTCTTCCATCAAGCTTTCAAAATTCCTGGATTGTGCCCATATCTCTCTGCATAAAATCAAATTTAAAATAAAGTGGCTATCACTTGGGCTGTTTAAAGGAGAAATTGCTACTTGTTCTCAGGCCTGCAAAGTGATGATCTTAATCCTCACCTCTCCAGGGTGTCACGGAGATTCATTAAGGTTTGAGAGATGCTTGGAGCTTCAGGGCAGAAAGTGCAGCAGGAAAGGATTGTGGGGAAAGAGATAGCAGCGTCTGCCCCCCTCTTCTGCCCTGCTCTGCCCTGCTCTGGACCCTGGGTGCTGACTCATGTGGACCACAGCCCTAGCCTCCCTTGCCCTCTGGCTTCTGGTGGGGTTTTTAGCCAGTGGGAGGTGTTGATGTCCTAACCCCCTTCCACCCCCATCCCACCCTGTGTTTATGAATATCATCTTATTTGGAAGTAGCATCTTTGCACCTGTGATTAAGCTAAAATGAAGTCCAAGGGAATTTCCTGGTGGTCTAGTGGTTAGGACTCGTTGCTTTTCACTGCAGGGTCCCAGGTTCAATCCCTGGTCAGAGAACAAAGATCCATTGAAGCCACGTGGTATGGCCAAAAAAAAAATTTGTTCTTCATTTGAAAAGTGAGGTCCAAAATCCAATGACTGACGTCCTTACAAGGAGAGCTAGATTTGGACATCTGGAGGAGACCACGGGGAGGAAGGCCATTTGAGGAAGGTGACAGAGCTCAGAGGGAGGCGTGTACAAACCAAGGAAAGCAAAAACTGCCAGCAGCCTACAGAGTCTAGAACAGATGCAAGGAAGGTTCTCTCCTAGTGCCTTCAGAGGGGGGCTTCAGAGGGAGGCTTCAGACACCTTGATTTTGCACTTCCGGACTGCAGAATCCCAGGAGAACTTCTGTGGTTTTAAGCCACCCAGTGTGTGGTACTTTGTTACGGTAGCTCTGGAACACTAACCCAGCGTTGTCCCTTCCCCTCTTGTTCTATCCCTAATCCCTCCCTTCCCTCTGGCTGCACATCTACCAGGGGCATGGTCCTCTCCGCATACAGCTCTGTCCTGTTTGATTCTCCTCTCTCTGGGTACCAGTAACTGGGCTGCTTACCCCAGGCTCCCAGCTGGGATGGGCATCTGGGTGTTCCACCATCCCTGGATGTTTCCCCTGATCCTGCCCACGGCTCTGTCATCACACGCTCCCCAGTTCTACTCCATTGGGTGGACCATCTGTTTTCAGCCAGGATGCTGAGGGATACTGAAGGTTAGGGTTAAGGATACAGGCTCCAGACTCCTTCCCAGAGGATACCCAGTGATTATCCTCAGTCTGTGAGGGAGTGATTAAGGTATCTCACTGGGGAATCTGAACTCCATGGCTGGACTTCACCCAGCGGCATCACATGGCTACTTCTCTGCATCCTTTGCCGTTGCTAAATTCAGAGAACTGGACGTGGGGAATGGACTATGCATTCACTAGCCTGTGGCTTTGCAGAAATGCTCTTGGTCCCCCTTGTCAATCTACAAGTGATGGATGACTTAACTGTGCTCTGAGGTCTGTGGGGAAGCGTGTTAGCAATATCTTGTGTTGGCGAAAGGCGAAGACAGGCATTCACTCTAGAGAACCAAGGGACATCTCCTTTGATGGGGATGGGAGAATATTATTTTTAAAAAGACAATGAAAAAATAATGTGTTCTTATTTTCCCGAACACCTTGATCTCCACGCTCCTTCTCCAACTTGAAGATTTTACATTTCTAATTCCCTCGGAGTATTTTAAGGATGGCTTTGATGCTCTTGGCAATTGAAAAATGTTTGCTCAGTTGAAAAATAACTATATGAGCAGAAGAAGTGTTTCCTTGTCACAGCTGGAGATTTACTTTGGAATTCAATTTTAAAGTATCCCTCCCTCCAAGTCACCAGTGCAGATTTGTGTCTAAAAAGCTGATCTATGATTAATCTGAAGCTGTTTTGACAATGGTTTCAAGGTTGCTGATTAATTATCCAATACATGGTACCTTATTCACTGCCTGCCACAAAGAAAATGCTCCAAAAATATGATTATGATTGCTATTCATATTTTTATCATCATTATCTGATCTTGGGTTTCCCCATCAATAAAAGGAAGGGATGGGAATAAACAATCAATCTAGTCTCTTCCAAGTTTATACTTTGCCTCATTTTACTTACATTATGCATATAGAAAGTAAAAGTTGTGCTCTAATTTTAAAGATTACATAACTTCACTGGGGATGAGAGACAGAGATGGAGAGAAAAGTGATGCTGACCTAGGAAAATTAGTTGGAGGGACTCACAGGCCAGCACTGTCTTCTTCCTTACCCTGAATGTCAGTCAGAGCCCATGTACCATAAGAACAGAGCCCTGAAGAGAAAAATCAGAGCTCAGCGCAACTAACTGCCAGACCATAGCACACCAACTTCTCATTTTTACTATGTCCATCTACCACTGAGTTTATCGTTGACTTAATGTTTTCTCTCATCAGAGAACAATCTAGGAATTGATAGCCAACTATGTTGGCCTAAGTCTCAGCTCTTCCTTTGAATGACTGTGTGACCTTCAGTTCAGTTCAGTTCAGTCACTCAGTCGTGTCCGACTCTTTGCGACCCCGTGAATCGTAGCACGCCAGGCCTCCCTGTCCATCACCAACTCCCGGAGTTCACTCGGACTCTGCCTTGGACAAATGGAAATGATAATATTTTGTTCTTTTTCCTGACTGAGTAATATTCAATTGTATACTTAAACCAATCTTTACCTACTCATCTGTCGATGGAATTTAGGTTGTTTCCATGTCCTGGCTATTGTGATAAGTGCTACAGTGAGCATTAGGGTGCATGTATCTTTTCAAATTATAAAGATTTTATTCTGAGCAGGATTCTTAGGCTTCACCAGCCAGTGAGAGATGCCCATGACCCAGAGATGGCTAAGAGCTACTGCTGCAGAAAATTAAACCTTCACCCCAACTTCTCCAGCACCCCCACCTGCAGGGAGAAGGATGCACCACCATCTCCTTATTAAGTACCTACTGTGTGCCAGGCATGGTTTTATTTTTTAATTTTTAAAAAAGATTTATTTATTTGGCTGCACCAGGTCTTAATTAAGGCATTCAAGATCTTTTAGTTATGGCCTGTGGGATCTAGTTCCCCGACCAGGGCTGGAACCTGGGCCCCCTGCATTGGGAGCGTAGAGTTAGCCACTGGACCACCAGGGAAATCCCCAGGCAAGGTTTTAGATGCTGCTGGGCGCGTCCCCACTCAGCATCTTTGCCCTTGCTGAGCCCTCGATCCCCTGCTGAAAGGCTCCTCCATCCCTACATGCCTGGTTCCTGCAGACTCAGCCTCAACTTCAT
Source organism: Budorcas taxicolor (assembly GCF_023091745.1). NCBI lineage: Eukaryota > Metazoa > Chordata > Mammalia > Artiodactyla > Bovidae > Budorcas > Budorcas taxicolor. Next base: position 48,631,433 of record NC_068926.1, on the reverse strand, counting down.
CCCAAGAGGGTCCCCCCTCCCCCATAACATCAAGAGCTGCCCCCTGACACCTCATACTGTCATGTTCCCATATCTTAGTCTCCTCATAACTGATGGAATTCCTCTTTGATCATCCCCAACACTGTCTTTCTTACATTTTGTTTCTGTATTCATCATAACATAAACCCTGCCTCCACCAGCGCCCCCTTGATCTGGAATGTTGGCTCTGTGACAGCTAGGATTTTGTCCCTATTTCATTTGGGGAGTCCTTTCCTGACCATTCATTCCATGCGTGCATGCTCAGGCGTTCAGTCATATCTCACTCATTGGGACCCCATGGACTCTAGCCCACCAGGCTCCTCTGTCCATTAAAATTTCCAGGCATGAATATTGGAGTGAGTTGCCATTTCCTCTTCCAGGGGATCTTTCCAACCCAGGGATTGAACCAGCATCTCCTACATCAGCAGGTGGATTCTTTACCGCTGAGCCATCAGGGAAGCCCCTTTTCATTCCATCTGCCATTAAATATTGGCTCTGAGCCGGCTGTGTGTCAAGCTGGGGAAACAGCAAAGAACAGTCCCGTGTACAGCATCCCAGGGATTATCTTGCAATGTCCACTTTGAAAGCCCCCTGCGTGCCTGGGTCCCTTGTTTCCTCTGGTTGCCTCTCACCTAAGATGGTGACTTCTGCGGTGCAGACGCACCCCTGCAGCACCACGCATCTGCTCAGTCCCAGCGCCCAGCATCCGAGGAGGCCGACCTCCACCTCCAGAGGGTGCTGGGTCCTGGTCAGTCCCACAGGAAGGAAGGCGAGAGTGGCCTGGAAACTACTGAACAGGATAGCACCCTGCATCTTAAAGACTCCCGGTGGCCAATGAGATGCTACAACAGAGATAATGAATTGTGGGCACAGAATTCTACTCCCTCCCCGCTGGCTCCCCTAACCCCTCTGATGTGGTAACCACCCATCTGTGCTGTGTTTCAAACTGGTCTCCGAGGCAGCCGTGTCCCCTGCCTTACAGCCACCAGCCTCATCCAGGCCACCGCCATCTCCCTGCCTCTGTCCTGACCCCCAACAGCTCATTCCTCTCATTGAGAACCTGACCAGATGTCTCTCCACTGGGCAGTCACTCTTCTGATAACTCCTATTGCACTTAACAAAAAGAAGGAAAGAAATACAGTGAACCTCACCAAGACTGAGGCAGCCCTGAATGTCTAGCCCACAGCTGCTCTCTGATCTAAAGACCTTTCTCAGGATTTCCTTGGCAATCCAGTGGTTGAGATTTCACCTTCCCATGCAAGGGGCGTGGATTCAATCCCTGGTTTGGGAGCCAAGATCCCACATGCCTTGCGGTCAAAAAAAAAAAAAAATGCAAAACATAAAACAGAAGCAATATTATAACAAATTCAATACAGACTTTTAAATGGTCTACATCAAAAAGAATAAACTTTAAAACTGAATAAACGAAGAGACCACCTCCCCTTCCACTGCATTCCAGCCCCAGGGCCTTTCCACCAGCTGTTTCCTGTGTCTGGATCTTCCCTCCAGATTCTATACTGCATCTTTCCCCCACATTATACAGGTCCCTGCTTAAATCTTCCCAGTCTGATTTTAGTGATTTCATCTTCTCACTCTTTGCCTCCTGAGTATCTTGATTGTCTTTCACAGCAAGACAGAAAATCGCATATTTATTTACCTGTTCATTGTCTGATTTTCCCCACTGGCATGTCAGTTCCAGGAGGGCAGAGACCACTCTGTCAACACCATCGAGAACAATGCCTTGCACCCAGTAGGTGCTGAATAAGGAACTGTTGAATGAATGAATGACCCACTGCATCTGTTTTCCCCACTTCAGTGTAAGCTCCTCGAAGTTAAGGACTCTTGTCTCTTTCATCAGCGCCTGGCGCTGCCCCTGCCAAAAGGACACCACTCCAAAATACTTGTTGCCTAAATTTCTCCAGCCAAAAGGAAGAAGTATGATTCTCATTGTTTGCTGAGTGCAGGTTACTGATGCCAAGGCGAACATTCAATAACTGTCAGCCCTTCTTCTACAGCCTCATAATTATGTCAGCCCTTGCAACAGGTTAGAGCACTCATCTAGGAATGAATTTACAGTTCATTTGCAGTAATTGTCATACAAGAGGGAAAAAGGAATATTTTGGAGGGAAAGCAGAGAAGATGTGTCTGTAACGGAAGTAATGAATTCTCTGGAGCCGTTTCAATCACCTTTACAAATAGACTGCGTATTTAGACCTGCTTTATAGTGTCGTCCACTCACTTTTTTCAGATGGGGAGAAAGTTCAATGGCTACTCAGAGTCTTTTGTTCAGCTTTAGTTCATAAATTTGAAGAATTTAAAATCAATTTGTGGGGACTTCCCTGGCGGTCCAGTGGTTAAGACTGCACTTTCTACTGCAGCCAGGTATGCGTTTGGTTTCTGGTTGGTAAACTGAGATCACGTATGTTTACGTAGCCAAAAATAAAATAAATGCAAACTGTGAACTGTGAAAGGAGTGTGGATTGTGCTATTTCCGTGGTTCTCAAACCTGAGAATGGTAGACATCACCTGGGGGCCTTATGAAAACATGGATGGCCAGCCCCACTCCAGGGTCTGGAGGTTGTGGGTAGACCCCAAGACTTTGCATTTCTGACCATTTCCTGGTGACACTGATGCTGCTGCTCCAAGGACCACTGCCCTGCTTCAAGGCTTCCGCTGCTTGGTTTCCCCTTTGCAACACCCATCTCTCCCCACCACGATGTTCTGGGTGTGTTTATTGGCCAGTCATCTCTATGTGGGTAAGTTCTTGGACTTTCATGGCTGGGTCCTCAACTTCTAGAACATTTCTCAGCACCTAGAGATATTCAGTAAATATCTCCATTGAGTTAATGAGTTCTGATAATGTATAAGGACTTCCCAAATGGCTCAGTGGGTAAAGAATCCACCTGCAATTCAGGACACACAGAAGATGCAGGTTTGATCCCTGGGTTAGGAAGACCCCCTGGAGGAGGGCATGGCAACCCACTCCAGTATTCTTGCCTGGAAATTATGGAACAGAGGAGCCTGGTGGGCTATAATCCACAAGGTCACAAAGAGTTGGACACAACTGAAGCAACTGAGCACCACTCAAAAATGTATATACCTTCTGCATATGCTACACATTAGTAATTTCAGTTACAATCTGGGGAGGAAAGAGACATATTTAGAAGCTTATAAAGCAGTATTGTCCTGTGAAACTTCCTGTAGCAATGTTCCATATCTGTACCACCAGCTACATGGAGTCCTCGAGCACTTCCAATTGGCTAGAGGAACTGAATTTTTAACTTGACCTAAATTTAATTCATTGTAATGTAAATAGCCACGTGTGGCCAGTGGGCCCTTTATCAGACGGAGCGGTGATACAGGGGATGGTGATGAAGATGATTGGAGGGGAAGGGTAGGTCCAGATTCTGTCCTGCTGTGAGTCCAAACCTTTCCATTATTCTTCCTCTGTTCAACCTTCAGTGTAGCTCCTATGGGACTGTTCAGTAATGGGGCGACATTTTTTTCTGTATTGTATATGATCGGATCTGATCTGTTAAAAAGAAAAGGCATGATGAAAGATCTTTGAATTCCTTGTGCTTTATCAGCATAGTTTTGGAGCAGATGTCAAGAAACAAGTTCCACTGGCTTAACCCAAAGGGAGAGTTAACTCCATTGTCCAAAGGCTTCAGGCAGAGTTGGATCCAAGCGCTCAAGCAATATTTCCAGCCATTTATCTTTTTTTTCCAAGTTCTGCTTTTCTGTCTGCAGACTTTCCTTTTCAGGCAGGATTTCCCAAAGGTTACTGCAGGCTTCCATTCGAGTAACTTAGCATCCCTAGGAGAAAGGCTGCCTTTCCCCCAACAGTTCCAATGGAAGCCTCAGATCTCATCCCAGGTCACACTGATCATGATTGGCCAGGCATACTATGTGTGCCTCAGAATAAGGCCGGGTCCAAAAAGAACTACAAGTAGTTGGAGGGGAATGGGGGAAGGATGGATCAGGGGGCTTAGCACACTAAGCCCAAGAGATACCAATTACAGAGCTTCACAGACACCCCAGGCAGGGCTCAGCTTACTGCTGCCTTGGTTTCTGAGTCATGACTCTCCAAGGAATGAGCACTCAGGAAAAGGGTGAACCCCAACCTGGGCTACACGTCGACGTTCACAGCCTTTCATAGAGCTTTGATCCTCTCAGCCTGCATTCTGCCTGGCTCACCTCTTGCCCAGCGTTATAAACACAGAATAGAGGATAAGGGGCAGTCAAAGGCTAACCTCCTAGACTGTGGCAAATGCTTGGTCTCCAATCCCAGCTCCACTACTTTTTGAGCTGTGTGATCATGGGCAAGTCACCTTACCCTCTGTGTGTGTTTCCTCACCTGTGAAATGGAGATAATGATAGTCCCTACCTCACAGGGTTGTCATGAGGATTAAACCAGATGATGCATAGGAAACCCTCAGAAGAGTGCTTTCTTCTCTTTGTCTTCATGTGCAGTAAGTCGTGTCTGACTCTTTGTGGGCAAACCCATGGACTGTAGCCCTCCAGGCTCCTCTGTCCATGGGATTTCACAGGCAAGAATACTGGAGCAGGTTTCCATTTCCTTCTCCAGGGGATCTTTCTGACCCAGGGATTGAACCCACATCTCTTGCATCCCCTGCATCAGCAGGTGGCTTCTTTACCAGCTGAGGTACCGGGAAAAGCCCAGAAGAGTACCTGGCACATATTAAATGCTATATAAATGCCAGCCATTATTATTGAGGAGTAGCCATTGTAATAGGAGTTTCATTCATTAGCTCCACCGCATTCATAGTAAAATGCCTTATTTACTACCCAAGTGCAAATTCCTGTTATTTGTTAATCCATACAGTCTATTAATGTTCTTTTTTTGCTTCAAGTACATACTCCAAGTTCATTAATATTATGCACATTCCTGCCCTGATACATCTGGTGGAACCATGCCCTTAATTACTGTGTGAGTAGAAGAACAAGAGGGTTTCTTTTGTTGTTTGTTCTCTCCAAAACTATGAAAATGAGTAGATAATAGAGTCAGAGGAGCACTCCAGAGCATGACAAGCTCCTTTCTCTACACTTCAGGTGTGTGCACAGCACCGAGGAGCTAGTTGATAAGGACATCCCTTCCACGCTTAGCCTTGCTGCATTTCGTTCCTTCTTCCCGTCAAATGCTTCTCCTTGGATCTTTGTGAAATACTTCTCCTTAAGTTCTGCCTGCCCTTGTTCATCAGTTGGCAGAGTGTGGAATGGGAATCCTTGGGTGGGGTGGCCCCTGAGACCCTTTTATGGAGTCTGAGATGAAAACTATTTTCATAATAATACCATCAGTTCAGTTCAGTTGCTCAGTCAGTCCGACTGTACTATGCTGCTGCTGCTGCTGAGTCGCTTCAGTCGTGTCTGACTCTGTGTGACCCCATAGACGGCAGCCCACCAGGCTCTGCCTTCCCTGGGATTCTCCAGGCAAGAACACTGGAGTGAGTTGCCATTGCCTTCTCCAATGCATGAAAGTGAAAAGTGAAAGTGAAGTCGCTCAATCGTGTCCGACTCTTCGCGACCCCATAGACTGAAGCCTACCAGGCTCCTCCGTCCATGGGATTTTCCAGGCAAGAGTACTGGAGTGGGATGCCATTGCCTTCTCCGACTATACTACAATAGCTATCTATTGATGTATAACATAAAGAAGGAAATGGCAACCACTCCAATATCCTTGCCTAGAGATTCCTGTGGACAGAGGAGTCTGGCAGGCTATAGTCTATAAGGTTGCAAAAAGTCTGACACGACTGAAGTGACTTAGCATGCATTGATATATAACAAATTATCCCAAGATGCAATGGCTTAAAATAACAAGGGGCCAGGAATTCAGGACTATCTCTGCTGGACCAACTCTCCATCTCAAGGTCTTTTATGAGTTTGCTGCCCAAGTGTCGGCTGGAGCTGCATCATCTGAAGGCTTGAGTGGGGTTGGAGGACCCACCTCCAAGGTGCCTCATTCCCACGACTGACAAATTAGGTCTTAGCAGGAGGCTTGAGTAGCCTCACAACATGATGGCTGGCTTCCCTCAGAGACCAAGGTGGAAACTGCAAAGCCTTTTATAAAAGACTCAGCAGACACACACCGTTGATTCTCTGTATTCTATTAATTACATCAACCATCTCTGATTCAGTGTGGGAGAAGAATACACAAGGGTATGACTACCTGGAGGCAGAGATTACTGGGGGCTGTTTGGAGAGACTGGCTCTCCAAGTTGTGATGATGTGATTTGCTTTTCTGTCTGCGTGCAAAGGCATAGAATGATGTCCTCCTTTCTTGTCTTTGAGTTTTTTATTGTTATTTATTGAAGTATAGTTGATCTGCAACATTGTGTTCATTTCTGCTATACAGAAGAGAGACTCAGTTATACACATATATATGTTTTTTTTTAATATTCTTTTCCATTATGGTTTATCTCAGGATTTAATCCAGTACCCTGTGCTATACAGCAGGACCTTGTTTATCCATTCCGAGTGTAATAGTTTGCATCTGCTAATTCCAAATCCCCAGTCCTTCCTTCCCCCACTCCCCTTGCTCTTACTCCCCCTTGCTGCTGCTGCTGCTGCCAAGTCGCTTCAGTCGTGTCCGACTCTGTGCGACCCCATAGACGGCAGCACACCAGGCTCCCCCGTCCCTTACTCTCCTCTTACTCACAAGTCTGTTCTCTATGTGTGTGAGTCTGTTTCTGTTTCATAGATAAGTTCACGTGTGTCATAGTTTAGATTCCACACATCAGGGATATCACATGGTACTTGTCTTTCTCTGCCTGACCTATTTTTATTTAGCACGATAGTCTCTAGGTCTATCCGTGTTTCTGCAGTTGACATGGTTTCATTCTTTTGTATGGCTGAGGAATACTCCATTTATTCCATTGTGTATATGCACCACATCTTCTTTATCCATTCATCTGTCGATGGACGTTTAGGTGCTTCCACATCTTGGCTGTTGTGACCAGTGCTACAGTGAACATTGGGAAGCGAATCAAAACGAATTAGAGTTTTGTCCAGAAGGAGGATGTCATCCTTCTAACAGCTTATGAGATGCATGCTTTTGTCATCTAGAGCTTTCAGAACTCTCCAGTTTAGTTTCTAATACAATAAACATTGATCAGCATAACCTACATAGGCAACAGCTCTTTTTGTTGTTATTCAGTTGCTAAGTTGCATTCAACTCTTTGAGATCCCATAGACTTCAGCACGTCAGACTCCCCTGTCCTTCACTCTCTTGGAGTTTACTCAGATTCATGTCCATTGAGTCAGTGGTACTAACCATCTCATCCTCTGCCTCCCACTCCTCCTTTTGCCTTCAGTCTTTCCCAGCATCAGGGTCTTTTCCAATAAATCAGATCTTCACATCAGGTGACCAGTGTATAGGAGCTTCACCATCCTTCCAATGAATATTCAGAGTGATTTCTTTTAGGATAATGGTTTGATCTCCTTGCAATCCAAGGGACTCTTGAGTCTTCTCCAATACCACAATTCAAAAGTATCAATTCTTTGTGGCCCCTCTCACATCTGTACATGACAGGTCCTCAGTAATTTTTAAGACTGTAAATAAAAGGACCCACAGACCAAAATGTGTAAGAACCCCTGACCTGGTGAGGAGGGCTGGAAGAAATGGGTACTAGTAATAAAAGGAGGTGTTTAGGTAGAGTTAAATTCCAGATTTTATCTTCTTGACCAAATAGTTCTTTACAGATGTGTAAATTACATGTGAACAGAGACTTTTTTTTTACCTTAAATGTAAATCATTTCACATATTTTATTTTTTGCCACTTTATTTTTTTAATTGAAGGATAATTGCTTTACAGAATTTTGTGGTTTTTTGTCATACATCAATAAGAATCAGCCATAGATACACCCATGTCCCCTCCCTCCCAAACCTCCCTCCCATCTCCCTCCCCATCCCACCCTTCTAGACTGTCATAGAGCCCCTGTTTAAGTTCCCTGAGTCATACTGCAAATTCCCATTGGCTGTCTATTTTACACATGGTATTGTAAATTTCCATTTTACTCTCTCCATACATCTTACCCTCTCCCTCTTCCCCTCCCCCTGTGTCCATAGGTCTGTTTTCTGAATCTCTTTCTCCACTGCTGCCCTGAAAATAAATTCATCAGTACCTTTATTCATTATTTACCTTTCCAACTAGAAACCTCTTCACATGACCTTTCCTCCAGAAAAATTCATGATTAATGATTAATATTCTCAAGGCAATGGGAAAACAGCCAAGGGCAGATGTCAAGTTATCTGTGGCTTCATATACAGAATGACCTATTGGTTCATTCATGGAACAAACATTCATTGAATGTTCAAAATATGCCAGGTGAATGTTCTAGACTTTAAGCATAACGACAGAACCAGATAACCAAGGTTGCTGCTGACATGCTCCATGAATCAACATGCCCTTCATTAATGAAATCACAAAGGAAAGAGGGTGGATTTAGAAACTAGTCTTCTCCGTCTGAGCAGAGATGGCTATAAAAATACACGTATGCTTCCTCTTCCTAATTCATGATGTTCTGGGCAGAGTCTTCATGCAAATCAGAAAGAGGTGCCCTTCCATAAGACACTCGACTTCCCTCTGTCAGAAAATCAACCATATCTGCAATGTGAACGTGGAGCCCTTGTGCAGTGCACAAATTGCCCAGCTGTGCTTGGCAGCCCTGCCTGAACCTATCTGCAGACCAAGTAAAACTCACTATTCTTAGTTACAGGGAAAAGGATTCTGTTCTATCTGTTGTTCATTCTGTTAGTTTCCCGTTCACCCTCATTTTAGGTTTTAGCACCAAACTAGAGATTGATTTCTGCCTTGCCTATGCCTGAGTCTAAAGTGACAGTCATTTGTGGCTCGAGGTTCTCAGTATGCCTTTTACTTCCTCGCCTCCCAAAGGGGCCTTGGGAAGGGGGGATTTACTAGAAAACTAGTATGTGAGCAGTATGTAATTCCTTTTCCCAACCACTACTGTCAGGTAGTCATAGCTGCAGAAACTGTCTTCACTCTTGCTAATAAATACTGGGTTGGGTGGGTGTATCTATCACCCACCAAAAAAGGGATAAATGATCCAGTTACTCAGAGCAGGAATTTTAAATCACTCACTGTCATCAGACCTAAAATTCACTAACAAATGTGAATAGTATCTCAGATACCTGTTCGCTTAATGTTAAGAGGCTCTAAATAACAAACTCTAAAATACTGCATTGTGTCCTGTAATGGAAAGAAAAAAAAAAAAACAGTTTTCCGAATGCTTACAGAATCCCTGTTGTGCTCAAATACAGAATCACTGAAGCCAGAGTCCCTGCATACAAAAATTCTTGAAAGTAAAAATGAAAGAAATTGTTAATGGAATTTCATTTTCAAGAACCTTAGATGGGTGCAGATTTGAATGAGAATTAATCTTGGTATTTTGCTTTATAAATTAATATAAGAGCGCCTAGATGAAACGAGATTTTTTTTGTCTCCATCTAGATGTCACAGAGTTTAAAAAGGTCAAAATCAGCACATTCATTTATTTTTATTGAAAAGTGTTCCCTTTGCCTTCCAAAACATATATCCGGGAGCATTCTCGCTTTCCCTTTGAGGGGCCACCTGCCACCGGGTGACATAGGAACCCCTGAAACTGATCTCCATTAACTAAAAGCAAGCTGCAGTGAAGTTATAACCCCTCAGGACTGCAGCATATCGTCCTAAGAGCCCTCGGCAATTTGTAATTCTGGATATAGAGAGAACTTCTGAGCAGCCATGGCAGATCGAGTGGGTGTCCTTTCCACAGAGCACAGTCCTACCATGCTACCTTCTTACCCAAATCCTGCCCTTGTCCACAGACTGTGGGAAGACTCAAAGTTTAGGACAAAATGTATACTGCACGTGGTGCATTCAAGGACCCCGGAAGGAGAGACCAGCTACCTCCTGAAGCCCCCATGAGCCCCACCCCCCTCACTGAACCTCCGCATCTCAGCTCCATTATTCCCCTTGCCCAGGTTGAATAATCATTCTTCCCTCTAACCAATCTAGAATCTCAGCGATAAGCTGAGAGGCTGTAACTATACTCTAAGGTGTTTTTTTTTTACCATAACCTTTGTAAAAAAAAAAAGATTGATTGATTGATTGATTTTAGGTCTTTGTTGCTGCTGCAGGCTTTCCCTAGTTGCAATGAGTGAGGCTACTCTCTAGTTTCAGGGAAGCCCCTACCATAACCTTTTCCAGAGTATACTTGCTGACTCATTTTTAAGTTGTCACTTCCATGCCCTCTCTCTGCTGTACAATCCTGCTTCTGGGAGACACAGCAAACAAAATAAAGCCTCCTCAGCTACACACATCCCCATTGGGATCCCACATTGGACACAGAGTGGGAATTCCCAGAATAGGGCTTTGCCAAGTTCACTGTGAATATTTGCCTTTCCGTGGCCTGATTTCTCTGCAACCTTCTGTGTCTAGGTAGGGACTCTGGAACTTTCAGAATAAGCAAACAAAAAGGTCACCAGTAATTTGGGGGCTGATTTTAATTGAGATTATTTATGACATGAGTTTGGAGAAGGCAATGGCACCCCACTCCAGTACTCTTGCCTGGGAAATCCCATGGATGGAGGAGCCTGGTGGGCTGCAGTCCATGGGGTCGCTAAGAGTCGGATACAACTGAGCAATTTCACTTTCACTTTTCACTTTCATGCTTTGGAGAAGGAAATGGCAACCCACTCCAGTGTTCTTGCCTGGAGAATCCCAGGGACGGGGGAGACTGGTGGGCTGCCGTCTCTGGGGTCGCACAGAGTCGGACACGACTGAAGTGACTTAGCAGCAGCAACAACAAATGACATGTTTCCTACTGAAGGACACCATGGGAAATAGGAGAGTGCCTTCCTTTTTTGCACAATCTCCAGAAGCTTCTAGCTTAACGTGAAGCTAGAAGGAAGGTAAAGCTAGAAGGGAGGTGAAGCTAGAAGGGAGACCTGGTTTGGGGTGCTTTGTCCTCAGTTCTGCAAAGAACTGGACTGGATACCCTTCTTGGTTCTGTGAGTGGCCAAAAGCTAGACAGTGCGTTGTAACCCCCATTCCCTGACATCTGCTCAGCACTCTACAGTTTATAAAGGACTTCCCCATATTTGGCCTTGTTTCATGTTCCTCAGTGTCATTCATGGAGAATCCTCTTTGAAAGCAAACCTCACCAGTCATTGTTGTTCAGTCGTTCAGTTGTATCTGACTCCGTGTGACCCCATGGACTATAACCCACCAGGCTCCTCTGTCCATGGAATTCTCCAGTCAAGAATACGGGGGTCAGTAACCATTCCCTTCTCCAGGGGATCTTTCTGACCCAGGAATCGAACCAATGTCTCCTGCATTGGTAGGCGAGTTCTTTACCACTGAGCTACCTAGGAAGCGCAGACATCATCAGCATCCCTCTGAAAATGTTGTGTCATCCCAAGGCGCCTAACCCAAGTATCAGAGGCAAAAACTATCAACAATTTCCAGAAATTAGAACTGCCCCTGTTTGGTGAATCTCTGAAAGCCGAGTTTACTGTATCACATTGAGATCCATTTCCATGATGATAGTGATTAATCCTCACCGAGTGCTGGCCCTGTGCTAAGTGCTTCAGAGTCATTGTTTCATTTTATCCTTAGAGCAGCTGCTTCCTCAGTGTCTGAGCCTATATTATCTTCAACTTATGGGTGAGGACATTGAGCTAATAATACTAATACTAGCTACAATATTAGTATTGTAGCTAATACTCTTGCAGTTACATGGGTTGGAAATGGTGCAAGTGGAGTATGAACCCGTATCTAACTCCAGGGTCTCTCTTCTTCACTTTCATACTTCATCCTGGAAAAGACTGATGGTAGAAGGATGCAGAGGAGGAGGTGAGTGATGATGAGGCTATTGATGATAAGTGGTGGTGATGGTGATGGAGATGGAGATTGTGGCGAAGGTGACGATGATGATAGTGATGGCGAGGGTGATGATGGCAGTACCAATGGTGATGATGGTGATGATGATAATCGTGAACATGGTGATGGTGAGTATCATGGGGGTGGCGATGTGGTGATGATGTTGATTCCGGTGACAGTGATGATGGTAGTGATGGTGGTGGTGATGGTGGTGGTGGTGATGATGGTAGTGATGGTGATAGTGATGGTGGTGATGGTGGTGATGGTGGTGATGGTGGTGATGATGGTGGTGATGGTGGTGGTGATGGTGATGATGGTAGTGATGGTGGTGATGATGGTGGTGGTGATGATGGTGGTAGTGATGGTGATAGTGATGGTGGTGATGATGGTGGTGGTGGTGATGATGGTAGTGATGGTGATAGTGATGGTGGTGACGGTGGTGGTGATGATGATGATGGTAGTGATGGTGATAGTGATGGTGGTGATGATGGTGGTGATGGTGATGATGGTAGTGATGGTGATAGTGATGGTGGTGATGGTGGTGGTGATGGTGGTGGTGATGATGGTGGTGATGGTGATGATGGTAGTGATGGTGGTGATGATGGTGGTGGTGATGATGGTGGTGATGGTGATGATGGTAGTGATGGTGGTGATGATGGTGGTGGTGGTGATGATGGTAGTGATGGTGATAGTGATGGTGGTGATGGTGGTGGTGATGGTGGTGATGGTAGTGATGGTGGTGATGGTGGTGGTGGTGATGATGATGGTAGTGATGGTGATAGTGATGGTGGTGATGATGGTGGTGATGGTGATGATGGTAGTGATGGTGATAGTGATGGTGGTGATGGTGGTGGTGATGATGGTGGTGGTGATGATGATGGTAGTGATGGTGATAGTGATGGTGGTGATGATGGTGGTGATGGTGATGATGGTAGTGATGGTGATAGTGATGGTGGTGATGGTGGTGGTGGTGGTGGTGGTGATGGTGATGATGGTAGTGATGGTGATAGTGATGGTGGTGATGATGGTGGTGGTGATGATGATGGTAGTGATGGTGATAGTGATGGTGGTGATGGTGGTGATGGTGATGATGGTAGTGATGGTGATAGTGATGGTGGTGGTGATGATGGTGGTGATGGTGATGATGGTAGTGATGGTGGTGATGATGGTGGTGGTGGTGATGATGGTAGTGATGGTGATAGTGATGGTGGTGATGATGGTGGTGATGGTGATGATGGTAGTGATGGTGATAGTGATGGTGGTGATGGTGGTGGTGGTGGTGGTGGTGATGGTGATGATGGTGGTGATGGTGATGATGGTAGTGATGGTGGTGATGATGGTGGTGGTGGTGATGAAGGTAGTGATGGTGATAGTGATGGTGGTGATGATGGTGGTGATGGTGATGATGGTAGTGATGGTGATAGTGATGGTGGTGATGGTGGTGGTGATGGTGGTGGTGATGATGGTGGTGATGGTGATGATGGTAGTGATGGTGATGATGGTGGTGGTGATGATGGTGGTGATGGTGATGATGATAGTGATGGTGGTGATGATGGTGGTGGTGGTGATGATGGTAGTGATGGTGATAGTGATGGTGGTGATGGTGGTGGTGATGGTGGTGATGGTAGTGATGGTGGTGATGGTGGTGGTGGTGATGATGATGGTAGTGATGGTGATAGTGATGGTGGTGATGATGGTGGTGATGGTGATGATGGTAGTGATGGTGATAGTGATGGTGGTGATGGTGGTGGTGATGATGGTGGTGGTGATGATGACGGTAGTGATGGTGATAGTGATGGTGGTGATGACGGTAGTGATGGTGATAGTGATGGTGGTGATGGTGATGATGGTAGTGATGGTGATAGTGATGGTGGTGATGGTGATGATGGTAGTGATGGTGATAGTGATGGTGGTGATGGTGGTGGTGGTGGTGGTGGTGATGGTGATGATGGTAGTGATGGTGATAGTGATGGTGGTGATGGTGGTGGTGATGGTGGTGATGGTAGTGATGGTGGTGATGGTGGTGGTGCTGATGATGATGGTAGTGATGGTGATAGTGATGGTGGTGATGATGGTGGTGATGGTGATGATGGTAGTGATGGTGATAGTGATGGTGGTGATGGTGATGATGGTAGTGATGGTGGTGATGATGGTGGTGATGGTGGTGATGATGGTGGTGATGGTGATGATGGTAGTGATGGTGATAGTGATGGTGATGATGGTGGTGGTGATGATGATGGTAGTGATGGTGATAGTGATGGTGGTGATGACGGTAGTGATGGTGATAGTGATGGTGGTGATGGTGATGATGGTAGTGATGGTGATAGTGATGGTGGTGATGGTGGTGGTGATGGTGGTGATGGTAGTGATGGTGGTGATGGTTGTGGTGGTGATGATGATGGTAGTGATGGTGATAGTGATGGTGGTGATGGTGATGATGGTAGTGATGGTGGTGATGATGGTGGTGGTGGTGGTGATGATGGTGGTGGTGGTGATGATGGTAGTGATGGTGATAGTGATGGTGGTGATGGTGATGATGGTAGTGATGGTGGTGATGATGGTGGTGGTGATGATGGTGGTGATGGTGATGATGGTAGTGATGGTGGTGATGATGGTGGTGGTGGTGGTGATGATGGTAGTGATGGTGATAGTGATGGTGGTGATGGTGGTGGTGATGATGGTGGTGGTGATGATGATGGTGGTGGTGGTGATAGTGATGGTGGTGATGGTGATGATGGTAGTGATGGTGGTGATGATGGTGGTGGTGATGATGGTGGTGATGGTGATGATGGTAGTGATGGTGGTGATGATGGTGGTGGTGGTGATGATGGTAGTGATGGTGATAGTGATGGTGGTGATGGTGATGATGGTAGTGATGGTGGTGATGATGGTGGTGGTGATGATGGTGGTGATGGTGATGATGGTAGTGATGGTGGTGATGATGGTGGTGGTGGTGATGATGGTAGTGATGGTGATAGTGATGGTGGTGATGGTGGTGGTGATGATGGTGGTGGTGATGATGATGGTAGTGATGGTGATAGTGATGGTGGTGATGGTGATGATGGTAGTGATGGTGGTGATGATGGTGGTGGTGATGATGGTGGTGATGGTGATGATGGTAGTGATGGTGGTGATGATGGTGGTGGTGGTGATGATGGTAGTGATGGTGATAGTGATGGTGGTGATGGTGATGATGGTAGTGATGGTGGTGATGATGGTGGTGGTGATGATGGTGGTGATGGTGATGATGGTAGTGATGGTGGTGATGATGGTGGTGGTGGTGATGATGGTAGTGATGGTGATAGTGATGGTGGTGATGGTGGTGGTGATGATGGTGGTGGTGATGATGATGGTAGTGATGGTGATAGTGATGGTGGTGATGGTGATGATGGTAGTGATGGTGATAGTGATGGTGGTGATGGTGGTGGTGGTGGTGATGGTGATGATGGTAGTGATGGTGATAGTGATGGTGGTGATGGTGATGATGGTAGTGATGGTGATAGTGATGGTGGTGATGGTGGTGGTGGTGGTGGTGGTGATGGTGATGATGGTAGTGATGGTGATAGTGATGGTGGTGATGGTGGTGGTGATGGTGGTGATGGTAGTGATGGTGGTGATGGTGGTGGTGGTGATGATGATGGTAGTGATGGTGATAGTGATGGTGGTGATGATGGTGGTGATGGTGATGATGGTAGTGATGGTGATAGTGATGGTGGTGATGGTGGTGGTGATGATGGTGATGATGTTGATTCCGGTGACAGTGATGATGGTAGTGATGGTGGTGGTGATGATGATGGTGATGATGGTAGTGATGGTGATAGTGATGGTGGTGATGGTGGTGGTGATGATGGTGGTGATGGTGATTCTGGTGACAGTGATGATGGTAGTGATGGTGATAGTGATGGTGGTGATGGTGGTGGTGATGATGGTGGTGATGGTGATGATGGTAGTGATGGTGATAGTGATGGTGGTGATGATGGTGGTGGTGATGGTGATGATGGTAGTGATGGTGGTGATGATGGTGGTGGTGATGATGGTGGTGATGGTGATGATGGTAGTGATGGTGGTGATGATGGTGGTGGTGATGATGATGGTAGTGATGGTGATAGTGATGGTGGTGATGGTGGTGGTGATGATGGTGGTGATGGTGATGATGGTAGTGATGGTGGTGATGATGGTGGTGGTGATGATGATGGTAGTGATGGTGATAGTGATGGTGGTGATGGTGGTGGTGATGATGGTGGTGATGGTGATGATGGTAGTGATGGTGGTGATGATGGTGGTGGTGATGATGATGGTAGTGATGGTGATAGTGATGGTAGTGATGGTGATAGTGATGGTGGTGATGATGGTGGTGATGGTGATGATGGTAGTGATGGTGATAGTGATGGTGGTGATGGTGGTGGTGATGATGGTGGTGGTGATGATGACGGTAGTGATGGTGATAGTGATGGTGGTGATGACGGTAGTGATGGTGATAGTGATGGTGGTGATGGTGATGATGGTAGTGATGGTGATAGTGATGGTGGTGATGGTGATGATGGTAGTGATGGTGATAGTGATGGTGGTGATGGTGGTGGTGGTGGTGGTGGTGATGGTGATGATGGTAGTGATGGTGATAGTGATGGTGGTGATGGTGGTGGTGATGGTGGTGATGGTAGTGATGGTGGTGATGGTGGTGGTGCTGATGATGATGGTAGTGATGGTGATAGTGATGGTGGTGATGATGGTGGTGATGGTGATGATGGTAGTGATGGTGATAGTGATGGTGGTGATGGTGATGATGGTAGTGATGGTGGTGATGATGGTGGTGATGGTGGTGATGATGGTGGTGATGGTGATGATGGTAGTGATGGTGATAGTGATGGTGATGATGGTGGTGGTGATGATGATGGTAGTGATGGTGATAGTGATGGTGGTGATGACGGTAGTGATGGTGATAGTGATGGTGGTGATGGTGATGATGGTAGTGATGGTGATAGTGATGGTGGTGATGGTGGTGGTGATGGTGGTGATGGTAGTGATGGTGGTGATGGTTGTGGTGGTGATGATGATGGTAGTGATGGTGATAGTGATGGTGGTGATGGTGATGATGGTAGTGATGGTGGTGATGATGGTGGTGGTGGTGGTGATGATGGTGGTGGTGGTGATGATGGTAGTGATGGTGATAGTGATGGTGGTGATGGTGATGATGGTAGTGATGGTGGTGATGATGGTGGTGGTGATGATGGTGGTGATGGTGATGATGGTAGTGATGGTGGTGATGATGGTGGTGGTGGTGGTGATGATGGTAGTGATGGTGATAGTGATGGTGGTGATGGTGGTGGTGATGATGGTGGTGGTGATGATGATGGTGGTGGTGGTGATAGTGATGGTGGTGATGGTGATGATGGTAGTGATGGTGGTGATGATGGTGGTGGTGATGATGGTGGTGATGGTGATGATGGTAGTGATGGTGGTGATGATGGTGGTGGTGGTGATGATGGTAGTGATGGTGATAGTGATGGTGGTGATGGTGATGATGGTAGTGATGGTGGTGATGATGGTGGTGGTGATGATGGTGGTGATGGTGATGATGGTAGTGATGGTGGTGATGATGGTGGTGGTGGTGATGATGGTAGTGATGGTGATAGTGATGGTGGTGATGGTGGTGGTGATGATGGTGGTGGTGATGATGATGGTAGTGATGGTGATAGTGATGGTGGTGATGGTGATGATGGTAGTGATGGTGGTGATGATGGTGGTGGTGATGATGGTGGTGATGGTGATGATGGTAGTGATGGTGGTGATGATGGTGGTGGTGGTGATGATGGTAGTGATGGTGATAGTGATGGTGGTGATGGTGATGATGGTAGTGATGGTGGTGATGATGGTGGTGGTGATGATGGTGGTGATGGTGATGATGGTAGTGATGGTGGTGATGATGGTGGTGGTGGTGATGATGGTAGTGATGGTGATAGTGATGGTGGTGATGGTGGTGGTGATGATGGTGGTGGTGATGATGATGGTAGTGATGGTGATAGTGATGGTGGTGATGGTGATGATGGTAGTGATGGTGATAGTGATGGTGGTGATGGTGGTGGTGGTGGTGATGGTGATGATGGTAGTGATGGTGATAGTGATGGTGGTGATGGTGATGATGGTAGTGATGGTGATAGTGATGGTGGTGATGGTGGTGGTGGTGGTGGTGGTGATGGTGATGATGGTAGTGATGGTGATAGTGATGGTGGTGATGGTGGTGGTGATGGTGGTGATGGTAGTGATGGTGGTGATGGTGGTGGTGGTGATGATGATGGTAGTGATGGTGATAGTGATGGTGGTGATGATGGTGGTGATGGTGATGATGGTAGTGATGGTGATAGTGATGGTGGTGATGGTGGTGGTGATGATGGTGATGATGTTGATTCCGGTGACAGTGATGATGGTAGTGATGGTGGTGGTGATGATGATGGTGATGATGGTAGTGATGGTGATAGTGATGGTGGTGATGGTGGTGGTGATGATGGTGGTGATGGTGATTCTGGTGACAGTGATGATGGTAGTGATGGTGATAGTGATGGTGGTGATGGTGGTGGTGATGATGGTGGTGATGGTGATGATGGTAGTGATGGTGATAGTGATGGTGGTGATGATGGTGGTGGTGATGGTGATGATGGTAGTGATGGTGGTGATGATGGTGGTGGTGATGATGGTGGTGATGGTGATGATGGTAGTGATGGTGGTGATGATGGTGGTGGTGATGATGATGGTAGTGATGGTGATAGTGATGGTGGTGATGGTGGTGGTGATGATGGTGGTGATGGTGATGATGGTAGTGATGGTGGTGATGATGGTGGTGGTGATGATGATGGTAGTGATGGTGATAGTGATGGTGGTGATGGTGGTGGTGATGGTGGTGGTGATGATGGTGGTGATGGTGATGATGGTAGTGATGGTGGTGATGATGGTGGTGGTGGTGATGATGGTAGTGATGGTGATAGTGATGGTGGTGATGATGGTGGTGGTGGTGATGACAGTAGTGATGGTGATAGTGATGGTGGTGATGGTGATGATGGTAGTGATGGTGATAGTGATGGTGGTGGTGATGATGGTGGTGATGGTGATGACGGTAGTGATGGTGACAGTGATGGTGGTGATGGTGATGATGGTAGTGATGGTGATAGTGATGGTGGTGGTGGTGATGATGGTAGTGATGGTGATAGTGATGGTGGTGGTGATGATGGTGGTGATGGTGATGATGGTAGTGATGGTGATAGTGATGGTGGTGGTGATGATGATGGTAGTGATGGTGATAGTGATGGTGGTGATGATGGTGGTGATGGTGATGATGGTAGTGATGGTGATAGTGATGGTGATGGTGGTGGTGGTGGTGGTGGTGATGGTGATGATGGTAGTGATGGTGATAGTGATGGTGGTGATGATGGTGGTGGTGATGATGATGGTAGTGATGGTGATAGTGATGGTGGTGATGGTGGTGATGGTGATGATGGTAGTGATGGTGATAGTGATGGTGGTGGTGATGATGGTGGTGATGGTGATGATGGTAGTGATGGTGTGATGATGGTGGTGGTGGTGATGATGGTAGTGATGGTGATAGTGATGGTGGTGATGATGGTGGTGATGGTGATGATGGTAGTGATGGTGATAGTGATGGTGGTGATGGTGGTGGTGGTGGTGGTGGTGATGGTGATGATGGTGGTGATGGTGATGATGGTAGTGATGGTGGTGATGATGGTGGTGGTGGTGATGATGGTAGTGATGGTGATAGTGATGGTGGTGATGATGGTGGTGATGGTGATGATGGTAGTGATGGTGGTGATGGTGATGGTGATGGTGATGATGGTAGTGATGGTGGTGATGGTGATGGTGATGATGGTCTTGGTAATAATAGTGATATCATCATTGAAAATAGCCAAAAGTCAGATCTGATGAATGAGAAAGTTGGAGAAAGAGAATGGTGTCTTGGATTCAAAATCAGGACTCAATAAAGAGAAGAGATTTACTTCTTTCTTTTCTTGTGTCCATACCTTCACTCTGAGAGTAGTTCTCAAGGGTGAGCAACCACAATATCCTGTATATGGGCACCTCAGAGGAATAGACTGGTCCCCCAGTACAGTGACCAGCCATGTCAGAAGACTCTTAGGATAGGGGACTTTCAGTTTTAAAACTGAGACAGTCTGGGCAAAACCAGAGTGAGTCGGTTACTCTTCCTGCCAAATTGACTTTGGGGTTACAAACAGTCATGGTCTGCTGTAGTTATTTAAAGACCATCTTTTTGCTTTATGATTTCCTGATGGCTCAGATGGTAAAGAATCTACCTGTGATGCAGGAGACCTGGATTCGATCCCTGGAACAGGAAGATTCCCTGGAGAAGGAAATGGCTAGCCACTCCAGTATTCTTGCCTGGAGAATTCCATGGACAGGAGCCCGGCAGACTACAGTCCATGGAGTTGCAAAGAGTCGGACACTGCTCAGCGATTTACTCTTAACTTTTGTTACTTTACAAGCAGAGAGTCTTAAGACTCTGTTGACTACAAGCAAAGAGATCAAACCAGTCAATCCTAAAAGAAATCAGTCTTGAATATTCTTTGGAAGGACTGATGCTGAAACTGAAGCTCCAATACTTTGGCCACCTGATGCGAAGAGCTGACTCGTTAGAAAAACCCCTGATGCTGAAAGATTGAAGGCAGGAGGAGAAGGGGATGAACGGAGGATGAGATGGTTGGGTGGTATCACCGACTTCATGGACACAAGTTTGAGCAAGCTCTAGGAGTTGGTGATGGACAGAGAAGCCTGGTGTGCTGCAGTCCATGGGGTTGCAAAGAGTCGGACATGACTGAGTGACTGAACTGAACTGAAGGACTGTAAGAAGTCCTTTGTCTGAATCCAGCCTGAAAGTGAATTTTATTTGGTGTCTCTCTCTATATATATCACTTAGGAGATTTCACACAAACAAATAAATCCATATTTCTGACTTATCTCAAAAGAATCAGAAGATCTGGAAATCCATGGCCCAAATTCTTTTAGGCAATAACTAACAGAGTCCTTTGGATTAGCATGAACTAGGGTTCATAGTAGTTTCTACCAAATCTGTTTCACCTATTTGTTTTGCCTGCCCAAACTCTGTAGGCATCTCAGTTGAAATAATGCATATAATTTGCACAATGCTTGGCACTTAGGAAGTACTTGGCTATTTTATTTTGATTCCTCCTAAGTAGTTATACCTCTCAACTCAAGAATATCACAATCCTTCAGCAATAAAAAGGAATGAAGTGTGTTGCATATTACAACCCGTTTTAACCTTGAAAGCCTCATGCTAAGTGAAAGAAGCTAGTCACAAAAGACTCCATATTATATAATTCTATTTCTGTGAAATGTCAGACTAAGTAAATCCATAAAGAAAAGAAAGAAACTTTATTGTTGCCTGGTCTGGGAGGGATCAGGGGAGGCAGCTAGGAGATTCAGGGTGTCTTTTTAGGGTAATGAAATGTTCTAAAATTGATCGTGGAGATGGTGGCATCATTCTATAAATCTATGAAATATTATTGGATTATACGCTTCAAATGGGTAAATGGTGGAGCATGTGGACTGTATCAAAGAAGCTTTTGTTTTTTTCAAGTGCCGCAGCCTAGTCCAGCTCCAAGTGCAAATACGGCACCCTTCCGAGGTCATAACGTTATCAAAAGGTGGGGTCTGGCTGCTCACCGCTCAAAAGCCAACAAAGAGGCCAGGTTGGTGGAAAGGAAAGTTTGCTTTAGTTTGGATCCAGCAACCAGAGAGTAGGGAAGACACCTGTCCAAAGGCCAAATCCCCCTACTGACAACACAATCAGTGGGCAAGAGCTTTTGTAGACAGAGGAAGGGATCTCCGTGCAGAAATAGCAGTCAGCTTTGACAGTCATCATGGAATTGGTCATCAGTAGTCCGATCTGCATCATCTTAATCAAACAGTTAATTTTCAGTTTCAGGGTCAGTTTGTTTCCGTTTCTTTGAGGTCAATATTCAGCCCTGTGGCCACTTATGTCATGATACAGTCTGGTCATCACGCAGTTAACTTCTCCACCTCGTGGGGGTTTCAGTATCTACAAGACAGCTCACAGGAGATGGCTCAGAATATCATCTATGTAGCTCTTGAGAAAAAACGGAAACATCCTTGAGTATGCTTAGTGAGTACATTATTATTATCGTTTGACTGTTTTCCTTTGTGTCTGCATGATCTCACTTCTCTGATTAAACTCATTCTCAGACAAAAGCAGGCTGAAGACTTGGAGGAGTCGGGGCAAAGACCACAGGTTTCTGCTTGTTTTAGTCTGAAGGGATGAAGACAGACACAGAAGGCTCGTGGTGCAGGGTGGTGGGGTGGGGTCTTGAACCAATCCCTGGTAGGAATGCAGACTCTAGAGGCAAACAGCCCAGGTTTGAGTCCTGAAATGGGGACCACCAGTCCATCCTGGCACCAGGTTCCTCCCTTGTTTCAGCCACATTTCAGCTCCACCCCAGCCAGTGAGATGGGTCTCCTTTACACAACCAGTTTCAGCCTTAAACCTTTGTCTACATCATCATCTCCATGGGGACACATCTTCTGTCAACTTCCTCACTGATCCCTGTCCACCACCTCCTTCGATAATAATAATAAACTAGTAATTGCTGATGCGTCCTCCCAGTAGCCCCATGTGATGGGTGCTGGGCTGGATATGATGACCAGATCTTACCCTCTGGAAACAATGCATGTGACCTTATTGGGAAATGGGGTCTTTGCTGATGTGATTAAGGTAAGGATCAAGGTGAGATCATGGTGGATCAGGGTGGCCCTAAATCCTACCAGAGAGTCCTAAGAGATGAAAAAAGGGGGGCCCAGAGACACAGAAGAAGGCCATGTGAAGCAGAGGCAGAGATGGAGTGATGTGGCCACAAGCTAAGGATTGCCAGGGATGTGGCCTCCACAAGAAGCTGGAAGAGGCAGGAAGGGTAGGGCACCTTGACATCTGGAGACTTTCGGCCTCCAGAACCGAAAGAGAATAAATGTCTGTTGTTTAAAGCCATCAAGTGTATGAAGATCTGTAGAAGTAGCCATGGGAAAGTCAAACAGGATGGTACTCTTTTTTAAATGATTTTATTTATTATTTATCCTTGGTTGTGCTGGGTCTGTCGTTGCTCCAGGCGGGCTTTCTCTAGTTGTGGTTTTTCACTGTGGTGGTTTCTCTTGTTGCAGAGCACGGGTTCTTGAGCACGCAGCCTTCAGTAGTTGCAGCACGCGGGCTCAGGAGCTGTGGCTCCCAGGCTCTGGAGCACAGGCTCAGGAGTTGTGGCACTAGGGCTTAGTTGCTTCATGGCTTGTAGGATCTTCCTGGACCAGGGATTGAACCCATGTCCCCTGCCTTGGCAGGTGGATTCTTTACTACTGAGCCACCAGCAAAGCCACGGGATGGTACTCTTATTATCCCCTTTTTAAAGACGAGGAAACTGAGGACCAGAAAGGTTAAGTAATTTGCCAAGGACATACAGCTAATGAGTGGCATGCCATGGATTTGAATCAGAGTATTACCTTGTCCACCCCACCCCTCCACCCCAAGACAGCTGGGCAGAGACCCAGGGAGGGTTTCAGCGACCATTAGACAAACAGGGGGTTAGCGCCTGATGTTTGATTATCTGAAGGTTGCTCTGTCCTTATTACAGTAATCATCTCTCACCGACCCTCAGAGAAGGCTCCTTCCTTGAATTTGCCAGAAAAACCGCAGAGGTGACAAACTAGCTCTTGTTCCCTTAATCATTCGAAAGGGAGAAACAAGGTCTCTTTTCTCCCCAGGCTCTTATTCATCCAATATGTCAGGAAGTCCGCGTGGGCCACAGGATTTTTACGACCAGATTACTGCTTATGCTTCTCGAAATGAAATCTACAAAGCTGAGCCTCAGCAGAGGAAACTAGAACATTTCTTCACTAATTTGCAAAAGGTCTGCTTTAATCGCAGGTATCAGCCCAGGGGCAGCCGGGGAAGCTCTTGGCTGCTGCTGTCTGGCTGTGCCCTTTTGATGTGGACCTCACATTCTAATGGATTCTCCCAGACTCCTCAGCAGACACACTCGTTAACGATTAAGGAGGAGGTGATGAAACCCTGGCTGAGGGACTCGGCTCACCCGGGGCAGAGAGGAACCACCCAGCCAACAGCTCCAGTGCAGACACCAGAGCCTGCATCTGGTACCCCAAACAGCTCATAATTCAGACACTGTATTTACTGGCATTGACAAGAGGCAGATTTTTTTTAAATCCCAATTTTACAAGGATATTTGAGATAGGGAATGTGAAATACTTCTAATTATATGTATGCGTGTGGATAATGAATTTAAATGGTTGATGTCATAAAACGTATTATTGTTATGTTTGTTCCATCATCCTGCTTTTAACTACCCTTCTCATTTTCTTCAGATTTTTTTGGGTGGCCATGGGCTAAAATGCCTCCTTGCTGTGTTATTATCTGGTTCTTTCCAAATTCTACTGATTAAATTTGATGCTAGAGCAATGGTTCTGTGACTCTAAGATTGACCATAGTAATTCATTTAATTCTGAAGTGTTAGGGGAATTGAAATGCTTGATAGAGTTAGACATTGGGAGATGCAAATTAAAACACAATAACACTCATTCAGTTCAGTTCAGTCGCTCAGTCATGTCTGACTCTTTGTGACCCCATGGACTGCAGCACGTCAGGCCTCCCTGTCCATCACCAACTCCCGGAATTTACCCAAACTCACGTCCAGTGAGTCGATCTCTGTCATCCCCTTCTCCTCCCACCTTCAGTCTTTCCCAGCATCAGGGTCTTTTCCAATGAGTCAGTTCTTTGCATCAGGTGGCCAACATATTGGAGTTTCAGTTTCAACATCAGTCCTTCCAAAGAACACTCAGTATTGATCTCCTTTAGGATAGACTAGTTGGATCTCCTTGCAGTCCAAGGAACTCTCAAGAGTCTTCACCAACACCACAGTTCGAAAGCATCAATTCTTTGGTGCTCAGCTTTCTTTTTAGTCCAACTCTCACATCCATACATGACTACTGGAAAAACCATAGCCTTGACTAGATGGACCTTTGTTGGCAAAGTAATGTCTCTGCTTTTTAATATGGTGTCTCATTTGGATGGCTAAAATAAAAAAGATGGATAATAAGTGTCGGCATGGATGTGAGGAAATGAATCTCTGTACTGGTGGTGGGAACGTAAAACGAGAAACCATTGCTGGAAAACGGTTGGGCAGTTGATGGACACATTAAATGTCCACTTGCCATACAATAGTGATGCTACTGCCAGGTTGTCCAGAGAAATGAAAATACCTGCCCACACAGACAGATGGGCAAACATTAAGACACAACACCATTCATCATCGCCAACTACTGGAAATTAATGCAAATATCCCTCCACTTGAGAAGAGTAAACAAACTGAGGGGTAGTCAGAGGACTGAACACTGTTTGGCAATAAAAAGGGAAAACACCACTGATGAACCAAGCAACTGGGATGAAAGAATCCAAGCACAAAAAAATGACATACTGTAAGAGTCCATCATATGAAATTTCTTGAAAAGACACATATTTAGAGACAGAAAACTGATCAGTGACTGTCAGGGGCCTGTATAGAA
This sequence comes from Budorcas taxicolor, assembly GCF_023091745.1. Taxonomy (NCBI): domain Eukaryota; kingdom Metazoa; phylum Chordata; class Mammalia; order Artiodactyla; family Bovidae; genus Budorcas; species Budorcas taxicolor. The sequence goes on along the minus strand of NC_068926.1, from coordinate 48,605,895 downwards.
ACAGAAATTAATTGCAAATGCTTCAAGGGGAACTTAGGCTGATGGAAATGTTCTGAAAAGGGATGGTGGTAATTTTTCCACAGCTACATAAAGTCACGAAATTAGTTAAATGGTTAAACTAGTTGAAATGGTTAAACTTTATAGGGCGTATATTTTACCTCAAAAGGGCTCGGGGCAGCCAACAGGCTAAGGGAGTAAATTCCATTCTACTCTGATCAGGGCTGCTGGCTGCGGCTTATGTTTGTTCAGAAAATTCAGTGCCAGATAAAACCTCTCCGTCGGCTGCAGTGCTTGTACTACCGAGGTCCCCACTAGGGGGCGGTATCATCCATTACTTACGAGGTCCTTGCCCAGTAGTCGACATAAAACTATCAGTTCAGTTCAGTAGCTCAGTCGGGTCCCACTCTTTGCAACCCCATGGACTGCAGCGTGCCAAGCTTCCCTGTCCATGACCAACTCCCAGAACTTGCTCAAACTCCTGTCCACCGAGTTGGCGATGCCATCCAACCATCTCGTCCTCTGTCGTCCCCTTCTCCTCATGCCTTCAATCTCTCCCAGCATCAGGGTCTTTTACAGTGAGTCAGTTCTTTGCATCAGGTGGCCAAAGTATTGGAGCTTCAGCTTCAGCAGCAGTCCTTCCAGTGAATATTCAGGACTGATTTCCTTTAGGGTTGACTGGTTGGATCTCCTTGCCACCCAAGGGACTCTCAAGAGTCTTCTCCAATACCACAATTTTAAAGCATCAATTCTTTGGTGCTCAGCTTTCTTTATGGTCCAACCCTCACATCCATACATGACTACTTGAAAAATGGTAGCTTTGACTAGACAGACCTTTGTCAACAAAGTAATTTCTCTGCTTTTTAATATGTTGTCTAGGTTGGTCATAGCTTTTCTTCCAAGGAGTGAGCGTCTTTTAATTTCATGGCTGCAGTCACCATCTGCAGTGATTTTGGAGCCCAAGAAAATAGTCTCTCACTGTTTCCCTTGTTTCCCCATCTGTTTGCCATGAAGTGATGGGACCGGATGCCATGATCTTCGTTTTTTGAATGTTGGGTTTTAAGCCCGTTTTTGCACTCTCCTCTTTCACTTTCATCAAGAGACTCTTTAGTTCCTCTTTGCTTTCTGCCATAAGGGTGGTGTCATCTGCATATCTGAGGTTATTGGCATTTTCCCTGGCAATCTTGATTCCAGCTTGTGCTTCCTCCAGCCTGGCATTTCACATGATGTACTCTGCATAGAAGTTAAATAAGCAGGGTGACAATATACAGCCTTGAGGTACTCCTTTCCCAATTTGGAACCAGTCCATTTTTCCATGCCCAGTTCTAACTGTTGCTTCTTGACCTGCATGCAGATTTTTCAGGAGGCAGGTCAGGTGGTCTGGTATTCCCATCTCTTTAAGGATTTTCCCCAGTTTGTTGTGATCCACACAGTCAAAGGCTTTGATGTAGTCAATATAGCAGAACAAGATTTTTTTTGGAATTCTCTTGCCTTTTCTATGATCCAGCAGATAACTGTAGCCAAGTAGGATCCATGTCCCTCCCTCCCACCCCTTCACCACCACCAGTGATAGCACGGCACCTAAACTCGGCAACTGAATACTCTGATCCTCTACTGCCACAAAACAACTACTGATCTTCGTCCATTAGCGTCTCCGTGACAAGACACGCGGCAGCCTTTGTTGCCCAGGTTCAGCCATGGTACCTGCCCTGTTCTCGAGCCTGACCACCAGTTCTGAATCCCAGGATCCTTCTGACAAATTCCCCGTTGGCTTCAGTTATCCAGAGTTCATGTCTGTACTCACAACCGCAAATCCTCACTTGATAAAGCCTCCCCGTATGCCTTTTCTGGCTGTGCTGGGTCCTCTCTGCCACGTGGGCTTCTCCCTAGTGGTGGCAAGTGTGGACGGCTCTCTGGCTGCGGTGCACGGACAGCTCTCTGGCTGCGGTGCATGAGGTCCTCAGTGCAGTGGCTCCTCTCGTTGGCTTTAGGCACGCGGGCTCAGCAGCTGTGGCACACAGTCTTAGTTGCCTCACGGCACGTGGGATCTTCCCAGATCAGGGATCGACCCCATGTCTCCTGCACTGGCAGGCAGATTCTTTACCACTGCGTCACCAGGGAAGCCCTCTCTATACAATTTTGATGGGCATCGAGAAAAATCATCTCTCCCCTTAGAGCCCAGGGCTCTGTCTCAAAAGTTCAGCATTGGTAACTCACGCCTTTGAGTTTAGTACTTATTCCTCTTTTCCTGTGGTTCTCACTGACACCCCAGTGTCCCCAGCAGGGGTCGTCCAGTGAGTTCAGTCCATTGTGCTTGAACGTGAGTGTGTTTACTGAAGAGTCCGCTTGTTTCCGGGTGGCCACCATGCCTGGCTTCTCCGGGCATTGTGTCACCATAATCCAGCTCCCACAAATCCCAAGACCTGGGATTTTGGTGATGCACAAAATGTATCTATCACGCTCACACAAGGCTTGATGCAAGTCAATCTGGGGTCTACTCCATTCAATAACTTAGGGATTTGACTCACACCATCTTGTACCCAAAGTTACTTCCTCCATGGGGAGAGAAAGCAAAGAGCTGGCCCTCTGCTCTTATCTGCCTTAGCCTCAAAAGGATATACATCAATTGCACTCATGTTTTATTGGCTGCAAGGGGTCTGGACACCTGTTCTCCCCAGTGACTCAGGCAAAATGGGAGGTCCAGGGAGCAGAAGCAATATAGGGACCACTGGCTACTTCTGCCTTCCCCCATAATATTGCTGGCATGGGCTCTGATCTCAGGACTGGCCTTGGAAGCATCTTTGTCTCCTAGCAATTCATCTGTCTATGCTTCCAGGAGGCAAAAATTTTGAAAATGAAAAGCGACTAAAACTTTGGAGAAATAAAGTACATTTCTTATTTCTCAACTGCCTCCTTTCTTAGCTAGGTGGCAAAAAAAAAAAAAGTGACATTACCCAGGGAAGTTGATGCCTTCTATTCCACATGCCATCCCAAAGGGCGATCCCATGTAATAACTCAATTACAGCCCTGGACCTTGTGGGGACACTTGCCTTCCTAAATTGAATTGTTTTCTTGTTTTAAATGAACATTTTGGAGTAGAATCTCCATCTTGTATTAGAAGCAAATAGACGGATAAGTAAAGTTGGGCTCCCTCACCCCGATCTGCACTGAGGATGAATTGAAGGTAAATGAGATGGGAGTTGGGTTTCCCGGTGCTGACAGAACCCAGAATTATTGGTCTGTTACTGCTAGCCCACAGTGCTGTTAGCAGAGGTCCTCGGGGAGGGAGGGAAATTTGCTTAGCTACCGAGTGAGACAAGTTGCAACTCCGCAGGATTGATCTGTTAAACGGTTTACTATTGTGCGTCGGTGTTTCTTCCGTGCTAACTGCTGGCAGAAACTTGAAGCTGCAATCCGAAGAAGAATGAAGCTTGTTTTTCACTTTTCGTGACTAATGTAGTTAGCACAGTCCTCTACAGTTGGAAACCCACATGGTCATTTCAGCAAGACCAGCTACTTCTGACCCTCCAGGTACCAACCAAGAAAACCTGTGAAGACTCACGGAAGAGTCTCATTAAGAAGTAATCTCTGGAGACTTCCCGGTGGTCCAGTCGCTGAGACTCCGTGCTCCCAATGCAGGGTGCTTGGGTTCAATCCTTGTTCAGGGAACTAGATCCGGAATGCCACAATTAGAAAAATTCCAAATGCTGCAACTAACACCCAGTGCTGCCAAATAAATATTGTTAAAAAAAAAAAAAGTTCTTGCTGGACCACTTCCAACCAGAGATTAGGGCGTCACTGAGGCCACATGCCCAAGAAAGTGCAAAACATTATTTGCTGCCTTTTATTTTCCATGTGCACTGGGTACAAAGGATGGGATTCGAGCTCTTTTCCTATTGGATTGGAACAGGCTCCAGCCAATCAGAGCAGACCAGAGATGTGACGCTGACCAATCAGAAAGGGCGTTGGTGACCCCACAGAATATCTGCAGCAGGTGTGACTCTCCATCTGTCAGATCAGGTGTGCAAAAACAAAGCGTCACTGGCTCTCCTGTAAGTTGCCCTTGATTTCTGACTCTCACTTCCCATTCCATCAGGCCAGTAAAACCCAAGTTCATCACAGTCCTTATCGGAATTTCTACCCCTTGACATTTTTGTTAGAGTCTCCGACTATCCCACTGCCCAGGCCAGTGCTGCAGCAGTGAGATCCATCTCGGTTCCTGGTCCTGACCCACACAGGTGTCCCCGGGTTGGGGGGGGGGGGGGTGTGAAGTCACTCAGTCGTGTCCGACTCCTTGCGACCCCATGGACTGTAGCCTACTAGCCTTCTCCATCCATGGGATTCTCCAGGCAAGAATACTGGAGTGGGTTACCATTTCCTTCTCCAGGGGATCTTCCCGACCCAGGGATCGAACCCGGGTCTCCCGCATTGGAGGCAGATGCTTTAACCTCTTAGCCACCAGGGAAGCCCCGAGCCTGCATCATTTCTGGATCATGATCTCTGTGCCTACAGTTGTCGCTATGCGGAACCCAAGGCCCCAGCCTCTTTGCCAAGGTTGGCGTCATTAAGCAACAAACAGCTCCTTCTAAGTTCTTGATTTTGTTCTCCAGGGGAACCAGGCCAGCATTCCTCTTCCTTACCCAAATCAAGGCCGTTTTTAAAAAGCCCTCCAATTTTCTTCCCCAAAATGCTTTTAGAGGGCTTCCCGGGTGGCTCAGCAGTAAAGAATCCTCCTGTCAAGGCAGGAGACGCAGGTTTGATTCCTGGATCGGGAAGATCCCTTGGAGGAGGGCATGGCAACCCACTCCAGTATTCTTGCCTGGAGAATTCCTGGACTGAGGAAGCTGGCGGGCTACAGTTCATAGGGTTGCCAAAGGACTGGATGTGACTTAGTGACTAAACAACAACAACCAGAACAAAATGTTTTTAGAACCTCGAACTAGACAGACTTGCAGACAGGATCTTTTTCCCCATCTCTTCCCCAGGAGATGGGGAAGAGGACACCTCCCTTCATGGAGCCCCCATCCCAGACATGGCTCCAAAGTTGACGAGAAATACGTAGTGTCATGGGTGATCAGAGCCGTGGAACTCACAGCAGAAAATGGGGAAGGGGGTGATGGGGGTGATGGGGGTGGGGTGGTGTCGTTTGGACAAAGATGCTCAAGAAAGAGGATGAAGCCATGTAGATGTCTGGGGAAAGTATTCCAGGCAGGACAGTGGATGCAACGATTCTGCCATATTCAAGGCGCAGCACAGAGAGGGTGTTGTCTGGAAAGCATGTGCAAGGGAGTGAGGTAGAAGAGGAAACCAAAGAGACCAAGAGCGTCCTGATCCTGCAGGACTTTGCCTCTCACTCTTTGTGGGGTGGGAACCAGGAGACGGTTTGAGCAGAACAGGATGGTGTTCCATCCCTATCTGCTGTGTGGAAACTAGATTCTCTCAAAGTAGGATCCAGCCAAGGTCATCTGGTCAAAGCTATGGTTTTTCCAGTAGTCATGCACGGATGTGAGAGTTGGACCATAAAGAAAGCTGAGCACCGAAGAATGGATGCTTTCGAACTGTTGTGTTGGAGAAGACTCTTGAGAGTTCCTTGAACTGCAAGGGGATCAAACCAGTCAGTCCTAAAGGAGATCAGTCCTGAATATTCATTGGAAGGACTGATGCTGAAGCTGAAGCTCCAGTACTTTGGCCACCTGATGGGAAGAGCCGATTCATTGGAAAAGACCCAAATGCTGGGAAAGATTGAAGGCAGGAGAAGGGGACAACAGCAGATGAGATGGTTGGATGGCATCACGAACTCAATGGGTATGAGTTTGAGCAAACTCCAGGGAATAGTGAAGGATAGGGATGCCTGTCATGCTGCAGTCCATGGGGTCGCCAAGAGCTGAACACGACTGAGCAAGTGAACAACAACAACAACAACAGCAAAACAACCCAGGTTAGGTAGCGCTGGAACCCAGTGACAGCCTCCTCCACATGTCAAGGGCTCCCTTGTTGGCTGTGGGGTGGGGTCTCTGCCAGGACCAGAGCCCATCCTATACAAGGATACTTTCCTGTTCCCAAAATGGGAAAGGAGACAAGCTCGCCTCACAGCATCCCATTGATGGTGCTCTGAAAATCAGAAGAGGCACGAGTTCCAACAAAGAACTCCTGTGCTAAGAAAGAGTCGGCCAGGAACGGTCACTCATTAAGATGCAGCTGGAAAGGCAGCCAATGGGCTGAGACTATAATTAATGAGACACCGTCTAGGAACGTTCAGGGCTCAGAACACAGTGTTCTGAGAGTCACAACAAGCGACATTCACAGAAGAAGGAGCGGGGGTGTCACCCAAGTGCCTGGAAGTGGAAAGCAGACCGGGGACCCTGGGACAGACGCCTGCCCCGTGGTCAGCATCTGCTCAGCCCAGCCTCTGGACTCAGACCTGAGGCAGAGGCCTCTTACCGCCTCTGTTGCTTTATGAAATGACAGTAAAAATCCCTTCCCTCTGCCCAGATGCCAGAGAGATGAATCGTATAGGATTTTTAAAAGTTCTTGGACCACTTTGGAGGAAAGGAGATTCATAAATTTGGAGGATTATTGTAACTTTTACAGTGCAAAGAAATTAAAGACAATTCATCTTAAGAAACAGTCTAGGTAATTACCTGTTTTCAAAAGGCTTTGGGAACTTCCCTGGTGAGCCAGTGGTTAAGACTCCATGCCTCCAATGCAGGGTGGGGAGTGGGTTCAACCCCTGGTGAGGGAACTAAGATCCCACATGCCAAATGGCACAGCCAAAAAAGTAAATAAATAAAAAGGCATTTTCACATCCCCACTCCTAGGCATCCACACCAGAGAAATGACAACCTTCATCCACATAAAAAACTTGAACTCAAATAGTTGTAGCATCATTATGCATGGTAGCCAGGAAGTGGTCCAATAACAACCCAAATGGCCCTCAGTTAATGCATGGACACATGCAATGAGGTCTGTTCTTACTCTGGAATATTATTAGGCAATAAATAAGAGTGAAGCACTGACACAGACTTTAACACGGATGAACCTCAGAAACATGATGCTGAGTGATATAAGCCAGACACAAAGACCATACAGTGTCCGATCCCTTTTATAGGAAGTGTCCAGAAGAGGCAAATCCATGGAGGCGGACAGTAGATTGGTGGTTGCCAGGGGCTGGGAGGAGGGGAGGCGGGGGAGTGACCACTGTGGATGTAGAGTTTCCTTTAGGGGGGATGAAAATGTTTTGAAACTAGAGGCGATGATGGGGCTTCCCTGGTGGCTCATCAGTAAAGAATTTGCCTGCAATGCAGGAGACTCGTTTCAATCCCTGGGCTGGAAAGATCCCCTGGAGAAGAGATGGGCTACCCACGCCAGTATTCATGGGCTTCCCTGGTGGCTCAGATGGTAAAGAATCTGCCTGCAGTGCAGGAGACCTGGGTTTGACCCCTGGGTTGGGAAGATCCCTTAGAGAAGGAAATGGCTACCCACTCCAGTATTCTTGTTCAGAGAATCCCATGGACAGAGGAGCCTGGTGGGCTACAGTCCATGGGGTCACAAAGAATTGGACATGACCAAGTGACTTTCACTTTCAGTGCTGGTTTGGGCTTCCCTGGTGGCTCAGTAATAAAGAATCCACCTGCCAAAGCAGGAGACATGGGTTCGGTCCCTGATCTGAGAAGATCCCATGTGTGACATAGCAACTAAGCCGTGTGCCACAACCTTTGAGCCTGCGCTCTAGAGCTCGGGATCCGCAGCTACTGTTGCTGTGTGCCCTTGAGCCCGTGCTCCACAACAAGAGAAGCCACTGCAAAAAGAAGCTTGCACAACACAGCTAGAGAGTAGCCCCAGCTCACCACAACCAGAAACAAGCCTGCACAGCAATGAAGACTCAGCACAGTCAAAAATAAATAAATAAAAATAAAATTATTTTCAAAAACCCCGATGGCATTTTTAAAGGCCCTTCCCTGAGATGTTTAATATATGCATTTGCTTTTTCAAAGTCAGTTTACAGTATCTTTATGGATATTGATGTCAGAGAGTATAAGGGGTTCAGAATCAGGGTTCCATCTCTGCTCACCTCCTCATTCTCAGACTTACCATTTGTAGATTCTTTAGCTAGCTACTTGAACTTTCTGTGACTCCATTTCTTCTTTTTTAAGCTGAAAGAAAATTGCTTCACCATGTTATGTTAGTTTCTCCTGTACAACGAAGTGAATCAGCTCTATGTACATGCATCTATATGTGCATACCTATATACATACATCCCCTCCCTTTTGAGCCTCCCTTCCACCCTGACCCTCTAGGTCTGCAACTCCATTTTCTCACCTAGGACAGTGGGCAGGGGTGGTGGTGGGAGAATGGAGTTACCTGCTTCTTGGGATTGTTGGGAGGGAAGGAAGAAGTCAGCACAGGGAAGGAGGCTGGGAGAGCATGCAGTACTTGGAAAGGCTTGGAATCATGGCGGGCTGTGAGGCGGCCCATGGTGGGGTTGGTACGGTCGCTGGTCAGGGCAGTGTGGACAGGTTCAGTTTGGCATCAGTTCAGAGGGCTCTTCTACATAAACGAGGGAGCTCATGGGAGGGCTTGGCTCTCAGAAGATGGGAGGATTCAAGCACAAGTACTCTGGGCCTCAGTTTCCCCTACTGTGGCAACATCAACCCTTTCCACTCTCCCATGTTGATGATCAAAGTGGCAATATCCAGTAACTTCCTGGTGGTCCAGTGGCTAACGCTCTGCACTCTCAATGCAGGGGGCCCAGGTTCAATCCCTGGTCAGATAAGATGACCCCACATGCCGCAACCAAGAGTTCGTGTGCTACAACTAAAAATCCAACATGCTGCAAAATCTATGAATGTGACCTTAGTTGGAAAGAGGGGTTTTGCAGAAATCATCAACTTAAGATGAGATCATGAAGGTAGGCCCCCATCCAACAGGACTAGTGTCCTTGTGTGTGTGTGTGTGTGTGTGCATGTGTGGGTGTGCGTGCACGTGTGCGTGTGTGTGTATTAGTCGCTCAGTCATGTCCAACTCTTTGTGACCCCATGAACTGTAGCCCACCAGGCTCCTCCATCCATGGAAATTCTCCAGGCAAAAATACTGGAGTGGGTTGCCATTCCCTTCTTCAGGGGATCCTCCTGACCCAGAGATCGAACCTGGGTCTCCTGCATTGCTGGCAGATTCTAACATCTGTGCCACCAGGGAAGCCCCAGTGCCCTTATAAGAAGAGGGGATTTGGATATAGACCCCACAAGGAGAAGACCACAGATGATGGAGGTAGAGACTGGAGTGATGTGTCTACAAACCAAGGAGCGCCAAGGACTGCTGGCCATGCCCAGAAGCTGGAAGAGGCAGGGAGGATTCTCTGGGAAAAACCTGTGGGGCTGAGACCTGAGGGGCCCCCACCAGTTTCAGAGGGAGTGTGGTCCTGCCAGCACCTTGATTTTGGACTTCTGGCTTCCAGAGCTGTGAGAGGATAAGTTTCTGCTATTTTAAGGCCCTCAGTTTGTGATCCTTTATAAAAACACCCCTAGATCGTTGGTAGAGACATGGATGGACTTAGAGACTGTCATACAGAGACAAGTCAGAAGGAAACAAACAAATATCATATAGTAATGCATATACCCCAGAGAAGGAACTTGCAACCCACTCCAGTATTCTTGCCTAGAGAATCCCCATGGACAGAGGGGCCTGGCAGGCCACAGTCCATAAGGTCGCAAGAGTCGGACATGACTTAGCGACTAAACCAACGTGTATATGTGAAATCTGGACAAATGGTGCAGACGAACCTATTTCCAAGGCAGGAACAGAGATACAGACGTAGCGAACAGACATTGTGGATGCTAGATGGGGAAATGGGGGGATGGAAAGAATGAGCAGAGTGGCGTTGACATATATACACTACTATGTATAAAATAGCTAGCTAGTGGGAAGCTCTGTGATGACCTCGTTGGATGAGATTGGGAGGTATGAGGGAGGTGATATATGTATACACACAGCTGATGCACTTCATGGTACAGCAGAAACTAAGACGATGTTGTAAAGCAACTATACCCCAAGCTTAATTTTTTTTTTAAAGAAGGGTCCTGAAAAATTAACACAGACATAAACATACACGATGATGGTGATGATGGTGATGATGTGAATGCCTGACACATTGTAGTTGCCCAATAAATACAAGCAGGTCTGATTATTTATGATCACCCCCTGGGACCTGTGAACCAGCCAGTAGGCTCTTCTGGCTCAGCTGCAAAAGCCCCCTGCTGCACTCTGCATTTCAACACTGGGCTCAGATACCTTCTGTTTATAGACACGGACCTTCCATTGGTCCACTAGGGTTAGGGTCCCCAATCCCTGGGGCCACGGACCAGTGCCCGTCTGTGGCCTGTTAGGAACTGGGCCACACAGCAGGAGGTGAGTGGTGGCTTAGCAAGTGAAGCTTCATCTGTGTCTACAGCCACTCTCCATTGCTCCCATTACGTCTTGAGCTCAGTCTCCTGTTCAGATCAGCACCAGCATTAGATTGGCATAGGAGCGTGAACCCTACTGTGAACTGCGCATATGAGGATCTAGGTTGCTTACTCCTTATTAGAATCACCCTGAAACCATCCCCCTCCCCATCATCAGTGGAAGAACTGTCTTGCACTGAGCCAGTCCCCAGTGCCAAAAAGGTTGGGGTCTGCTGCACGAGGCCATTGTGCTAAGATTTCCAGAAGGAATTGCCAAGTGAAGACAGAGATGACAGAGGAGAATATGGGTGGACCTGTGGGGTCAGTGATGGAGGAGACCTTTTCTCTTGCTCCCTGGAATGTTAGGAAGAGAAAGCTTTCCCTTGGGAAACACCCTCTCCTCTTCCCTGGCCTCTCCACCTCCCAGCCCTCACTGCTCCTTGGAAATCCCAAAGCCGTTGCAAAGCGGAAATGATGAGAATATTATTTTCTGTTTCCCCATCAGCCATGCATTTCCCCATTGGCATCTCTGGGAGCATTTTAAAAATCAATTCTACCCTCTAAAATCGCACAGAACTCTTGGGGATCATTTCATTAGGAATGGGAGAGAAACAGGCAGTGTAGTTCGTCAGCAAGTCCAATCTAGCCCACTCCATCAGGCCTGCGGTTCGCATATCAACCGGTAATAAAGTTTCCCTTCTCTCCCTGATGAGAAAAATTGCCACAGAGCTGGGTGTCTGCACTCAGCCTGGTTAGAAGGAAAATTACGTTAGCAGGAGGAATTTCCAGAGGTCGCCCCTTCAATGCCTGTGTGTGTGTACATAATGTATTCTTCATCACAGGATTATGTAAATAGCTGGTTGCACCTAACAAAGTCAGCCTGTTAATCAGATGGCACTTCCCTGGGCTCATCTGCCCTGAATCCAGAACCCTCATTTCAAGCACCCTCACTAATCAGCATGGCTGCTGGGCTACCATGCATCATTTTAACTAGGATGCCTTGAATTGGGAAAATGAAGCGCCCTCTTGGAGTAATATTCCTGGTGCTGTAAATTAACACTGAATTGTCTATCTCTGCTTGGCCCTTCTCTCATAATAGCCCTGTTGTCAGCCTTGTCCCCACCACCACCACCACCAGCCAAAAACAATGGGATTGCTACCATTCCCTGCCATTCCCCAAGTGCAAGCCATCTAGCTCCCTTGCCATGGAGTCACCTTCTGGTTACAAAACTGGAAATGTTGTGTGCAAGTATAGTGAATAATCTTTGTTCACCATCTCAAGCATACAAAGAAATATCTACATGGATTAGCACTGGGTTCAGTATAACAGGAAACAATCAAAACTAGTAGCTGAAACATGGTTTATCTCAGGTACTTAAGTAAGTCTAAGACTACTCCTTAGGCATCAGAGATTAAGACTGCTCCTGTCTTGCTACCCCATGATCCTCTGTGGGTGGCTTTCATTTTCAAGTTTGTCTCATGGCCCAAGATGGCTGCTAGTGTTTCAGCCATTGTATGTGTATTCCAGGTAGCAGAAAGAAGGAAAAGGGCAAAAAGAACATACCACATACCTAGTCCAGCACCCGTTAAACAGATTTCCAAAAATGTTGCAGAACATTGCTGCTGCTTGCATTTAAACTGGAACAGTGGTTCTCAAATTTTCAACAGCATCAGAATCACCCAGAAAGACTTAAAACAAAGGTGAATGGGCTCCACCGTCAGTTTCTAAGTGTATCTTGGGTGGCAACCAAGATTTTTTTTATTTCTAACATGTCCCCCAGTAATGCTGAGGCTGCTAGTCCAGACACCACACTTTGAGAATCGTTTTGGGGCTTCTCTGGTCTTGAACCCCATTCCATGGCCAACCCCAGTGGCAAGAGAGACCGAGTTTAGACTTCTCTGAGGTGGGTACTCTTCCCCACTCCACCTGCCAAAAATTCAAGGTTCAGTTACGAAAGAAAAGGAAGATAATGGGTATTGAGTACCAGCCTACTCCTTTTGGCTGCAATACTTTGGGTCTTATTCCTCCGAACCTGTTCAATTTATGTTGCTATCCTCTGCCTTTTTCAAGCCACCACTGGAATCCACAGGTCTTTGCTGTTTCTCTATAGTCATACCAGACAACCAACGTCTCTTGCTTCTTTGCAGAGATGCCATCCAGTAACAGGACATTTGCTCCCTTTCTCTCTCTCGAAATCCAAAGACCTCTTTCTCACAGACTGATCTTCCCAGAGCCTGCCACATGAGCTGGGGAAGCTTCCAGCTGCCTCAAATGTCCTTCCTCCAGCTGTGCTGTGTGTTTTCCCAACCCACTGCATTTCAGCCGAGATGGAGGAAGAAATGATGGGTTTTTTCTACTCACATACTTTTTTTTAAAAATGGGAGTATAGTTGCTTTGCAATGCTGTGTTCGTTTCTGCTGTTCAGCAACGTGAATCAGCTATATGTATACATATATCCCCTCCTTCTTGGACCTCCCCCCACCATTCCATCCCATCCCCCTAGGTCATCACAGAGCACCGAGGTGAGCTCCCAGTGTTATACAGCAGCTTCCCACCAGCTATCTGTCTTACACACGGTATATATGTCAATCCCAATCTCCTCATTCGCTGCGCACTCCCCCCCGCCGTGTCCACGTGTTTGTTTTACACATCCAAGTCTCTCTTTTTGCCCTGCAAATAGGTTCATCTGTCACATTTTTCTATATCTCACATATATGTGTTAATATACAGTATTTGTTTTCCTCTTTCTGTCTTACTTTGCTCTGTATTGACAGACTCTAGGTCCATAATTAGAGACACACAAATCAAAATTACAATGAGGTATCACCTCATACCGGTCAGAATGGCCATCATCAAAAAATCTACAAACAGTAAAGGCTGGAGAGGGTGTGGAGAAAAGGGAACCCTGTTGCACTGTTGGTGGGAATGTAAATTGATACAGCCACTATGGAGAACGGTATGGAGGTTCCTAAAAAACTCACATATGTTTTGAATACGTTTTATATTGAAGTACAGTGGATGTGCGGTTTTGTATGTTATAGGTGTGCCACATAGTGATTCACAACTTTTGAAGCTTATACTCCACTTATTTATTGTTCAGTCACTAGGTTGCTGTGTCACATTCGACTCTCTGTGACCCCATGGACTGCAGCACGCCAGGGTCCTCTGTCTTCCGCTGTCTCCTGGAGTTTACTCATTCATGTTCACTGAGTCAGTGATGCTGTCTAACCATCTCGTCCTCTGCCACCCCCTTTTGCCTTCAGTCTTTTCCAGCATTAGGTCTTTTCCAGTGAGGCAGTTCTTCCCTTCAGGTGGCCAAAGTATCAGAGCTTCAGCTTCAGCATCAGACCTTCTAATGAATATCCAGGGTTGATTTCCTTTAGGATTGACTGGTTTGATCTCCTTGCAGTCCAAGGGACTCTCAAGGGTCTTCTCCAGCACCATAATTCAAAAGCATCAATTCTTCAGTGCTCAGCCTTCTTTATGGTCCAACTCTCACATCTGTATGTGACTACTGGAAAAACCATAGCTTTGACTATATGGACCTTTATTGGGAAAGTGATCTTTCTGCTTTTTGATACGCTGCCTACGTTTGTCGTAGCTTTTCTTCCAAGGAGCAAGTGTCCTTTAACTTCATAGGTGCAGTCGCCGTCCACAATGATTTTGGAGCCCAAGAAAATAAAATATGTCATTGCTTCTGCCTTTTTTCCCATCCATTTGCCATGAACTGGATGCCATGATCTTTGTTTTTTGAATGTTGAGTTTTAAGCCAGCTTTTTCACTCTCCTCTTTCACCCTTGTCAAGAGGAGCCTTAGTTTCTCTTTACTTTCTGCCATTAGAGTGTTATTATCTGTATACATGAGGTTGTTGATATTTCTCCCAGAAATCTTGATTCCAGCTTGGGATTAATCCAACCCAGGATTTCGCATGATGTACTCTGCATTGAAGTTAAATAAACAGGGTGACAATACACAGTCTTGGCATAGTCCTTTCCCAATTTTGAACCAGTCAGTTGTTCCATACTCTGTTTATAGTTATTATAAAGAATGGGCTTTATTCCCCATGTTGTACAATATATCCTTTTAGCTTGTTTTATACGTAACAGTTTGTACCTCTTACTCCCCTAATCCTATATTGCCCCTCCCTTTTCCCCTTCCCAGTCCCACTGATAAGCACTCGCTGGGTCTCTGTACGTGTGTCTACCCATACACTTTTCCTTCTGAAGCAGTCATTTGTAATGTTATCCACCATGCTTAAGTCTGGAAAGATCAATTGTAGGGGCTTCTTATTTTTCAAGCGGTTATACTCACTCTCCTTGAGCTAAAAGTGTGTGCAGAGAACCAAACACTATCATACCATGAAACTAATCATGACTGCACATTAGCAAACACAAAATCAACCTTGATTCAAAGACCTCTTCCTGCTTAACACAAGCTTCCCTGCTCTAGGGCCATCCTTCTTGTGGGTTCAAAGCCCCCAGGTCTCCCACATACAATGAAAATTATTGCCAGATGCAGATCCATCCAGTTTGTGCCAAGAATCCAGGCTTCCATGCCAGTAACGGTGCTGATGGTCAACTGTAGCTGAAAACAAAGTCAATCAGTGGAGATAACAGTTGAAGTTTCCTTCAAAGTGTAAGGATAGCGACAGGAGGTAGCACCTACAAGGATGCTCAGTTCTACAAAGCAGAATGACTTGAACACCAGAGGGTTAGGAAACACCCTTGGGGACATGAGAGCCCCATCATTTGGGGAAAATGATCTTCTTGTTCAGAGCTTGGCAGAATTTTTCTGTAAAGGGCTAGAGAGTAAACATCTTAGATTTTACAGAGACATACACAGTGTCTCTCAAATTCTCTTTCTGTATTTTTTTTTCTTTTTAGCCTTGACTAGTGTAAAGCCATTTCCTTCTCCAGGGGTTCTTCCCAACCCAGGGATCGAACCTGATTCTCCCTCATTCCAGGCAGATGCTTTAACCTCTGAGCCATTCTTGGCTCACCAGTTCACATAAAAATACCGACCATGGGCAGAATTTGGCCCCTGGATCTTGTTGATCAGATGGTAAAATTCTAATATGCCAAGAAAATTATCAGTAAGGCTCTCATAGATGTCTCCTCTCCCTGCAAAAATGTTAATAAATTCAATTAAATTATCTTTAATTCTAAGAAGCAATACACGATTGCAGTGTCTATCTCAGCAGTGACAGTGTGTGACAATGAATCGGTAAACCGTAGACTGTCCTAGTCATTGAATCACTCTAAGCCGCCTTCTTCAGGGAAAACATGAAACTCTTCATCTGCAGTCACCTCCACACCCCCGAGTGCTAACGTGTCTGTTCTAGGCAATGTGTTCACGTGCTTGCTACATGCTGTCTTATTTTCATTTGATTATATTTTCTATGCCTCTCACTCCAAAGCCAGTAGAGAAAAGAGAGTTTCAGGAGGACATGTTGACTTTTCTCCATCTGCCAGTTGCCTCAACCCAGACATTTCACATTTGTGCTTAATAGCTGCCCTTTTAGTCAACTAGGACTTTGTTCCAAGCCCTGACAGGCCATTCATAAACATGACATTTAATCTTCACAACAACCTTAATGATTCCCCAGGTTCACAGCCGAGGAAACTGATGCTTGGGGAATTTATTTATTTATTTTAGCAAGGTTAATCAATTTTTTATTTGTCTTTAAATTTCTTTTTAAATTGGAAGATAATTGCTTTACAATGTTACATTGGTTTCTGCAATGCAATAATGTCAATTAGTTGGGTGTTAAGTCGCTTCAGTCAGGTCCAACTCTTTGCAACCTGATAGACTGTATCCCTCTAGGCTCCTCTGTCCATGGGGATTCTCCAGGCAAGAATACTGGGGTGGGTTGCCATTTCCTTCTCCAAGAAATCTTCCCAACCCAGGGATCAAACCCGCATCTCTTATGTCTTCTGCATTGGCAGGGGGTTCTTCACCCCAAACGCCCCCTGGGAAGCCCCTGGTAGCATATATGCTAATGCAACCCTCTCAATTTATCTCACCCCCTCCTTCCCTGCCCCCCAGTCTCCACAGGCCCATTCTCTACACCTGCATCTCTAGTCCTAATCGCATCTCTATTGCAAACAGGTTCATCAGTACTATTTTTCTAGATTCCATATATGTGCATTAATATACGATATTTCTTTTTTGCTTTCTGACTTACTTCACTTGGAGAATTTAAAACACAGCAAAGAAAGAGCAGAGGCAGAACCAAGGCAGTTCTGTCCCATGTGCTAGCTCCTCAGTGTCGAGCAGGAGGAGAGACCACATGTCTCAGCCCTGGAGGTCCACATTTAAACCTGGCCAGGCCACCTCGGGGCTGTGTACCCTGGACACATCACTCAACCAGCTCAGGCCTGAGTACCCCCATGCGTAAGACCAGGCAAAATAAGACCATGTGCTTCATGGGTTGGTAGTAGAGATGAATGCGTTTAGCAGTGCTTATTGTGTAGGCAATGTTTCCCACATGGGACCTTTTTTAAAATTTTTATTAAATGGTGTTTAGACTTCTAAATGACTCCCAGGCACATACGCATTGAGAGAGATTGTTTTCTTTTTTATCACTGAAATATAGTTGATTTACAGTGTTGGGTTAGTTTCTGGTGTACAGCAAAGCGATTTAATTATATATATATATACTTTTTCAGCTTCCCAGGTGGCTCAGTGGTAAAGAATCTGCCTGCCAAGCAGAAGAACATGGGTTTGACCCCCAGGTCGGGAAGACTCCCCTGGAGAAGGCAATGGCAACCCACCCCAGTATTCTTGACTGGAGAGACCCATGGGCAGAGGAGCCTGGTGGGCTGCAGTCCATGGGGTCGCACAGAGTCAAACACGACTGAGCGCTCGACTAAGCCACCACCACCACATATTCTTTCTCAATTTTTTTCCATTACGGTTTATTATAAGATATCGGATACAGTTCCCTGTCCTCTATAGTAGGACCTTGTTATTTATCCATCCTACATATACTGTTTTGCATCTGCTAATCCCAAACTCCCAGCCCATCCTTCTCCCACCACCAACTTCCCCTTCTCCAGCTTGGCAAGCACCAGGCTATTCCCTATGTCTGTGACTGTTTCTGTTTCATACATAGGTTCATTTGTGTCCTGCTTCAGATGCCACATGTAAGTGACATTATATGATACTTGTCTTTCTCCTTCTGACTGCCTTCACCTAGTGTGATACTCTCCGGGTCCATCCATGTTGCTGCAAATGCCATTATTTCATTCTTTTTATGGCTCAGTAGTATTCCACTGTATACAGATGCCACATCTTCTTTGCCCATTCATCTGTCAGTGGACATTTAAGTCACTTCCATGTCTTGGCTCTTGTGAATTGTGCTGCTATGGACACAAGGGTGCAGGTACCTTTTCAAATTATAGTTTTTTCTGGATAGATGCCCAGGAGTGGGATTGCTGGACCCTATGGCAATTCTAGTTTTAGTTTTTTGAGGACCTTCCATACTGTTGTCCATAGTGGCTGCACCAACTTAACATTCCCACCAACAGTGTAGGAGAGTTTCCTTTGAGAGAGGTTGTTTTCTACCTTCTGGAATATTTTAGATTAAACTTGCCTCATCCTCAGCCTCTCATGAGATCTGAACCCCCAGTGTCAGTATAGAAAGCCAGGCAACTGATCTTTGACCTAAAAATGCATTTTATCTTTGTCTCATTTCTGGGGTGAGTGAACGGAGGATGGATGGATAGATCAATCGACTTATCTGAGGCCACATGGTCAGCCAAGAAGCAGAACTAGGTCTGAACCTGGCCATGGCCTCTCCGTGGGGTTCTCCAGGCAAGAACACTGGAGTGGATTGCCATTTCCTTCTCCAGGGGATCTTCCTGACCCAGGGGTCAAACCCATGTCTTCTGCTTGGCAGGCAGATTCTTTATCACTGAGACACCTGGGAAGTTGAAAAATAATATATATATACATATATATAATATGTATGTATTTCAAATTATATATTATATATATATTTTTTTATATATATAATTAAATCACTTTGCTGTACACCAGAAATTAACACAACATTGTAAATTTGTACTAACCCATCTCCCATACACTTTTCCTTCTCTTCTTAAAGTGGGCTTTCCTGGTAACTCAGACAGTAAAGAGTCCACCTATAAAGCAGGACACCGGGTTTTATCCCTGGGTCAGGAAGATCCCCTGGAGAAAGGAAGCCTGGTGGGCTACAGTCCATGGGGTCGCAAAGAGTCAGACACAACTGAGCAACTAACACACACTGAGATGTAATTCACACAGTATAAAATGTACCATTTTTTTTACAGAACTATAGGGTATTGTTTATTTATTTTCTATATTTAATATTTTTTTATTTTTTGTTGAGGTGTGGTTGATATACAATATTATGTGTTTCAGATATATAGCATAGTGATTCACAACTGTTAAAGGTTGTGCTCTGTTTATAGTTATGAAATATTGGCCGTATTCCCTGTGTTGTACAGTAAATCCTTATAGTTTATTTTATACTTAACACTTTGTAGCTCTTACTCCTGTGCTCTTATACTGTCCCTCCCTCTTTTCTCTCCCCACTGGAAACAATACTTTATTCTCTGTATCTGTGAGTCTGCTTCTGTTTTGTTGTATTCCTTTGTTTGCTTCATTTTTAGATTCCCCGTATAAGTGGTAACATAAAATATTTGTCTTTGTCTGACTTAGTTCACTCAGTTGAACAATCTCTAGGTCCACCCCTGCTGCTGCAAATGGCAAAATTTCATTCTTTTTATGTCTAACATTCCATTGTGTGTGTCTGTGTGTGTTTGTATCACATCTTCTTTATCCATTCATCTGTTGACGGATACTTAGGTTGCTTCCATATCATAGCATTAGTAAAAACGCTACTATGAACATTTGAGGCACATGTATCTTTCCGAATGAATACTTTCTTTTCTTTGGATAAATACCCAGGAGTGGAATAAAATGTACCATTTTAAAGTCTTTAGTGACTGGTTCTTAGTATATTTACAAGGTTGTGGAGCCTCACCACTGTACAATTCCAGAACATTCCCATCACCCTAAAATAAAAATCATACTCTTCAAGCAGTCAGTCTGCCTTCCCACCACACCCACCCCTGCCAAGCTCCTGGCAACCATCAGTTCATCAGTTTGCTTTCCATCTCTATGGATTTGCCTATGCAAATAGGCATTTGCATAAAATAAGACATTTTATATAAATGGAATCTTGCAATAATTGTCATTTTGTGTCTGGCTCCTTTCAGTTAACATTATGTTTCAAGGTTTATCCACATAGTCCCACATATCAGCACTTCATCCCTTTTTTGCAACTGAGTAATATTCCACTGGGTTGACATGGCACATTTTCATTCTTATTTCTCTCCTTGAGAAGTCTCTGGGGAATCTGCAGTGGGCATTTCACACCCACCCCTGGGATAAGTACTCCATCCCCTGGCCATTTGGGCTTTTCTTGTCTTGGGTGCACCACGTGGCACCTGAGATCTTAGTTCCATAACCAGTGCTCCTTGCATTGGAAGCATGGAGTCTTAACCACCAGACTGCCAGGGAAGTCTGTGGACTGCTCTTTTCCATCAGTTCACACACCTTCAACTTTTTCAACCCTTCAGAAGCAATTCTGTCTTCTCAATTTATTTAAAAATTAAAACTCCAATTTGTAAAAAAAAAAAAAAAATTGCAGAAAGTGGCCAAACCAATTTACATTTATGAAGGCAAATCAAACAAAGTGCATTTTCCCTGAAGCCTTGGGCTTTTTCCAAGTTTGAAATGACAGTGATTTAAAAGTACCTTACTTGATTGATTCTTTTCAGAAACACAGAACAGTTCTCTCATTCCTGACAGAAGGGGGCGGAAGGAGGGGGGAAAAAAAAAACAATAAAAGCAGAGAACAAACATTTAATAACACGTAAAGTATCCAAGTAACAGTTCTGTCTTAATCATGTTCTGCAAGGCTCTGAAACAGTGTTGATGAGTGGGATCTGATGTGTGCTGGGGGACAGGAGGTGTACACCTACGTATTTTCAAGAGAGAGGGCTCCATTCATTGATGCTGAGCATCTCATACCTCAGGGGGCCTGGAGAAAAGGTGGCTCGCAGCCTGGCCTCCAGAGCAGCGCTATGTAGAGGATGAAGGCAGGCAGCACCTGCTCCTGGCTGGCCCTGCACAAAATGAACTCTTCCAGGTCCAGCTGGGGGTTTAGAAAACCCACAATTGTATGTGTTTAAATAGTGTGCCGGGGGAACTTCCCTGGTGGTCCAGTGGTTAAGAATCTGCCTGCCAATCAATGCAGGGGACCTGGGTTAGACCCCTGTTGGGGAAGATTCCACATGCCACGAGGCAGCTGAGCCTGTGTGCCACAACGGCTGAGCCCACACTCTAGAGTCTGTGCTCGAAAAACAGGAGAAGTCACTGCGATGAGAAACCCACTCACTGCAACTTGAGAAAGCCCGCACACAGTAAAGGTTCAGGGCAGCCAAAAATCAGTTAATTAATTAATTAAAATAAATAGTGTGTTGGGCATATTGCTGTGAATTGGCCTCAACTAGAAAAGGATTTGAGGGGAGTAGCCAGCCCCATATCTGTAACCTGCAATGTCAGTTTCATACACATACTTGTGCACACACACATATTTTTAACTCGCCAGAAAAGGTTCCCTCCTTCCCAGCACAGCATCTCTCCAAGTCTCTGGGAGGGGGCAAAGGAGTTTTACAGTGAGACCAGGATAATGTGCCCAGTCCATGCCTGGGTTCCTCACTGTCCCCTGCTTCTACCTTGTGTGTTGTTGGATTCGCTAATCCCACAGCTATGCCCGTAATTAGGAGAAAGCAGAAAGTGCAATCCAACCTGAAAGTTGTTCACTCACCGGAATCCGAGGATGGTGTGGGAGTTCTTCATTCCCCACCCCTCAA
The DNA here is from genome assembly GCF_023091745.1 of Budorcas taxicolor. NCBI lineage: Eukaryota > Metazoa > Chordata > Mammalia > Artiodactyla > Bovidae > Budorcas > Budorcas taxicolor. Next base: position 48,584,533 of record NC_068926.1, on the reverse strand, counting down.
ATGCACCAGGCCTACCTTGGAAAGGCAGCCAAAGGTTCTTCTTCAGTGACTCAAGCCCATACCCACTAGGTGTTTCATCTCCTCTCTTCTCTCCCAGAATTCCAGATTCACAACCTAAGGATCCCTGGAGTATAGTGCCCTCCAGACGCACAAACATTGGCTGCCTCTCATAACATCACTCCTCCGTGATTTTATGCCAACAGATTCCAAAAATCTTCTCCATAATATCAAGGACCCCTTCTCAGGTTATGATAAAGGACATATCTTACTTTCCAGGGTTACTGTAGCAAAATACACGACTGGGTGGTTAAACAACAGAGCTTTAATTTCCCACAGTTCTGGAGACCAGAAATCCAAGATAAGGGTGTCAGAAGGTCTGGTTTCTCCTGAAGCCTCTGTCATTGGCTCTCTAGGCCCATCCATGTTGCTGCCAGTAGCATCGTTTCATTCCTTTTTATGGTTGAGTAATATTCCACTGTATATTTCTATAACGTATAGGTTTTAGTACGTGTATGCGTTGTGAACTGACAGCCACAATCAAGCAGTTAACGCATCCATCGCCTCACATAGTTACCATGTATGTGTGCGTGCATGTGCGTGCACATTGAGAACTCTTTAGATCTGCTTTCTCAGGAAATTGCAAGTATTCGACACATGTTATTAGCTATGGTCACCATGCTGTACGGGTGGTCTCCAGAACATATCCATCTTATAAACGGACTCCCAGCCCCAGACCAGTCTGCTTTCTGATTTTATGAGTACGACTTTTTTTTTTTAGATGCCACATATAAGTGAGATCACACAGCGTTTGACTTCTGTGTCTGACTTTTTTCATTTAGCAAAGCGTTGTCCAGTTTCATCCATGTTATCATGAATATCAGTATTTTCTCTTTAAATTTTTTAGCTTATTTACTTTATATTAATTTTGGCCTCACTGGGTCTTTGATGCTGAACACAGGCTTTCTCTATTTGCAGTGCCCGGGCTTCTCTGGGTGCAGAGCAAGGCTCCAAGTGAGCAGCCTCAGTAGTTTGCAACACATGTGCTCAGTTGCCTCAAGGCATATGGAATCTTCCCAGACCCAGGATCAAACCTGGGTCGCCTGAATTGGCAGGTGGACTCCCAACCACTGAACCACCACGGAGGTCCACATGTTCTTTTTTGATGTTGACTAGTATTCCATTGTATACATATATATCACATTTTCTTTGTCCGTTCATCTGTAGACAGACACTCAGGTTGTTTCCATATCTTGACTACTATGAATAATACTGCCATGAACATGGGGGTGTAGATAACTCTTCAAGATGGTGATTTCTTCTTATTAGGGTATACTCAGAAGTGAGATTGCTGGATGACATGACTGTTCTATTTTTAATTTTCTGAAGACCCTCCATCCTGTTTCCCATAGTGGCTGCACCAATTTACACTCCCACCAACAGTGCATAAGGGTTTTCTTTCTTCCAGATCTTCACCAACAAGTCATCTTTTGACTTTTGGATAATATCCACCTAAACAGGTGTGAAGTAATATCTCTTTGTGGTTTTGATTTACACTGGTTAGTAATGTTAAACATCTTTTCACGTATCTGTTGGCCATTTGGATATTGTCTTTGAAGAGTTGTCTGTTCAGGTCCTTTGCCCATTTTTAAATTGGGCTATTTGGGGATTTTGTGTGTTTTTTGCTGTTGAGTTCTTTGATGGAAGAACACAGATTTGAGCCATGGAGAATATAGCTGGAGGTCTACTGTACAGAAATAGCTTACTAATTGATGAAGCCAAACAGTGCGAAAGAGAGTCAAGAGATGGAGAGACGTAGGAATTAACTGCAATTTTGTTTTGAGAACCTGGTTCTAGCAATACCTGAAGCTGAAATCTTCCCTCAGATACTTGAGTTGTACAAGGCAATAAGTCGCCTTTCTGCTTAGACTGAATTGAGTTGGATTTTTGCCACTAGTTAATGAGAAAGTCCTGTCAGACCCAATATTGTGGTTGCCTGCTTGCTTGTGCCTCCCAACCCCACCATCCGATACATCTCTGTGAATGGGGGCTTATCACTCTGGTTCACTGTGTTATAACCCTGTGGCAAGAACATGCTAGATGCACAGTAAGGGTTCATTAAATGGCTGGTGGATCTTCATGGTTATGTAGGATTTGACAGGTGGAAAGAGATGTGGATGATGTGGTCCAATAGATGTGGTCCAATCCCTTAATTTGTAGAATGAAGAAACCAAGATCCAAACAATAAGAGTATGATGAAGGCCTTATAGAAAATTAAAGCATAAAGTAGAATCTGGGATTCCAAATGCTCCATGCCCACCAAGTAACAAACATTCACCAAAGTGGTTGATCAGGAAGGGAGTCTTTTTCTTTATTTCTTTTACTTAAAAATTATTTTATATTGAAGTATCTTTGATTTACAATGTTGTTTTGGTTTAAGGTGTACAGCAAAGTGATTCAGTGTATCTATCCTTTTTAAAATTCTTTTCCATTTAGGTTATTATAGATCATAGAGCAGAGTTCCCTGTGCTCTATAGTAGGTCTTTGTTGATTGTTTTAAATATAGCAGTGTGTACATGTCCAACCCAACCTCCCAATCTATCTCTCCCTGCACCGTTTCCCTCTGATAACCATAAATTCATTCTCTATGTCTGTGAGTCTATTTCTGTTTTGTAAATAAGCTCATTTTGTATCATTTTTTTAGATTAGAAAGGAATTTTTAAATACAAGGAACTTCATCCCTGTGGCTTAACCAGATTATCCAAAGATCAATGCTTTCTTCACTCATTTGGCTTTTTTGTTATTTTTAACTTTTCATTAAGTGTTGGAGTATAGCTTTGTGATAGTTTCAGGTGGACAAAGGAACTCAGCCGTACATACACATGTATCCATTCTGCCTCAAATCCCCCTCCCATCCAGGCTGCCACATAACACTGAGCAGAGTTCCCTGTGCTATACAGTAGGTCTTTGTTGGTTATCCATTTTAAATATTGGCATTTCTATGACTGTTTATTTGTGTACCTGAAGTTGATCTTGGTTCACGAAAAATATCTAATGACCCACCAATGTTAATTTTGGTGTAACTCAGTTTAGGGATAGGAAGTCTTAGGTGAAAGATAGTGTGTGCATGTGTGTGTGTGTGTGTGTGTGTGTGTGTGTGAGAGAGAGAGAGAGAGAGAGAGAGAGAGAGAGAGAGAGAGAGAGAGAGAAACTGCAACGACCATTAGCAAACTAATCACAATTAATCCACGAGGGAGTTTGCTGCTTTAATGAAGCCATTAGCCAAAGACCATTCTCAGAAAGAAAATGTTAAGACTGAACTCTGAGCACATTACCTGTAATGAACCTGAAAATGGACTTGGGGAATTTCTGCAGTATTCTTGGCATCGGTAATAGCCAATGCGCAAGCTGCCCAAATGGCAGCTCCAGCTCCAGGAATCCCATGGACACAAGAGAAGACATGGCAGAGGGTCGATGGGCACCAGTGTCGAAGAGAGGCTGGCGCTCCCCTTTGTAACTGATGGCTCTTTCAGCTGTGCACTTGGTTAATGCAAAAGGTCACTTCTGTGTCAATTGTTTCCCTGGAGGAAGAACTGAAAATATCTCTTTCCTTGCATCTCCTGCTTCAAAGTAGAGCAGCAGTTTTGGAGAGGGATTTGGGGAGAAATTGACTCAGAGGTAAAAGGTGCCAATAGCCATCCCAAAGCCACAGACCCCTTTTCATCTTCGTTTGACCATAAGGAACAGGATTGCACAAGTGCCAACAGGGAGCGCCTACAGATTTAAGAGAGAAGGCATTTTCTTCATCACTTTGCAAATCATAAGACACGTGAGAGGTGTAACGCTAATCATTTTGCATGAAGTCAGTATGAACAGGATAAAGCAAAGCCCCCAGACCTCCGAGGGAATGGGCCACAGTGGGGCAACAGGAGAAGACTGGTGTGCTACACAAAGCAATGAGGCCAGTTGCCAAGGTGTAGCAGTGATGATGGGCATTTGGGGTAAAAATTACCTAACTCTTTGATTGCTCTTGAAGTGAATATCTGGGGCTTCCCCGCTGGCTCAGGAGTAAAGAACCTGCCTGTCAATGCAGGAGATGCAAGAGATGAGGGTTCAATTCCCAGGTGGGGAAAATCCCCTGGAGGAGGGCTTAGCAACCCACTCCAGTATTCTTGCCTGGGGAACCCAGGGACAGGGGAACCCAGGGACAGAGGAGCCTGGTGCACTCCTGCATTGGCAGGCAGGTTCTTTATTAGCTGAACCACCATGGAAGCCCAAGATCCTTCATCATAACTGTAAAGTCCCTTTTACCGTATAAGACAACAGACATACAAGTTCTGGAGATTGGAACATGGGCATCTTGGTGATTCCACCTTCCACAGTACTTTCCTGCACAAAGTAGCCAGGCAATTTCTGTTGCTTACAACTGAAACCTCACTGATGTGTACCTTTTACTTGGTCTCTGCAACAAAGAAAAAGGATGCATATTTTTTTTATTGTCATAGTTGAAAACTAGACAATCACAAATAAACTAAAAGTAAATTGTGAAACACCTAGCACCCGGTTATCTTTCTAAGGTTTGAAAGATTTTTTACTACAAATCTATCATGCGATTTTGCACCTGGATCTGATCAAACAAAAATTTAACCTGTTTGTGAGAATAGGCTACAAAGAGGACAGGCTTTATTACAATGAGACAATTCACCCAGACATAACAAGAAATGAACTAGTATACTAAAAATCCCCACGCTGTGCCTTGCAGATTCTGTTTGAACATTCATTTTTATTTTGTTTTTTAAATTTCTTTTTAATTGGAGGATAATGGCTTTACAATGTTGTGTTGGTTTCTGCCATACATCAACATGAATCAGCCATGCATGCATGCTTAGTCACTTCAGTCATGTCCAACTCTTTGCCACCCTGTGGACTGTAGCCCGCCAGGCTCCTCTGTCCACAGGATTCTCCAGGCAAGAATATTAGAGTGGGTTGCCATGCCCTGCTCCAGGGTATCTTTCTGATCCAGGGACTGAACCTGTGTCTCCTTCATTGCAGGTGGATTCTTTACCTACTGAGTCACCTGGGAAGCACCCCTCCCTCCCACCCACCTCCCATCCCGCCCCACGAGGTTGTCACAGAGTACCGGGCTGAGCCCCCTGTGTTATACAGCAACTTCCCATTAGCTATCTACTTTATATATGGTAATAAATATGTTTCAGTCATACTCTCTCAATTCATACCCCACCTGCTGCCCCTGCTGTGTCCATAAAACTGTTGAACATTCATTTTTAAATCGTTTTTAAACCACAAATTTGACTCCTCTAGAAACCTCCAAAATACACAATTTGAACTTGCCGCTCATTTTCACATATAAACACAGCACATAGGGTCCTTGACCTTAAGATGATCTTCTGTCTAGCAAGCAGGACACCTATAACCCTTTTGCCCAGGTTCCTAAGGTAACTGCGGCCATGTCTTGTCTAAATGAGAAGAGGCACACACTGTGGAAGGCTTTCCCTAGTCTCCGAGAGAACCAAATAGCTCCCTTGACCCAGGTATGTCTCGTTCTTCCGGCAGGACACTGAGATCCTGAACACCGCCATCCTCACGGGAAAGACAGTTGCCATGCCCATCAAGGTGGTCACCGTGGAGGAGAACAGTATCGTGACAGATATCTCGGAGTCCGTGGAATGCAAGTCCACAGATGAGGAGGTCATCAAAGTAAGTGATTCCAGGGAGTTTCCTGGCAGTTAAGGGTTAGGACTCAGCACTTTCATTGCCAGGGCTCGGGTTCAATCCCTGGTTGGGGAACTAAGATCCTGCAAGCCAGGTGGCGCAGACAGAAAAAAAACATGCAGCGTAAGTGATTCCATTAGTCATCTGGATTGAGCTGGTGAAAACTTCATGGGGGCATCTTGTTCACCAAGAGAAGTTAGCCTGGTGAAATAAGAGGTCTGGTGAGTTGGTTTGTGTTTACAACCTTTCTGGGCTTCACTAAACTTTCCCATTTCCATCTCTTAATTTGACATCATGCCAGCCTTGTTGCCATCAAGTGTGCTGTGGACCATAAGTCAGACCCAAGTACCTACAGTAACCAAGCGGGTGATTTGAGTGAGTGAAGTGGTAAATCAGACAAGCTCATTTCTGGAAGGGCAGCCATGGTCAACTCCTGCCAACTATAGGGGGCTTCCCTGGTGGCTCAGACCTGGGTTCAATTCCTGGATTAAGATCCCCTGGAGAAGGAAATGACAACCCACTCCAGTACTCTTGCCTGGAAAATCCCATGGATGGAGGAGCCTGGCAGGCTACAGTCCATGGAGTCACAAAGAATTATGGCCACGTATAAATGTGAGTTCAGGATTGGTATGCCTTCAAGAGACGCCTCAAATTTCATAAAAGTCATCTGTTTTTCAGTGTTGGCAACAAATAAAAAAAAACTACAATGGGCAAAAAATAAAATATAAAACACACCGGCCGCATGCGTCCAAACCATGGGGCAGGTGTTGAAACCACTGTTCCATGAAGCAAATTATGAACACTGGGTCAAATTCAGCCTATCACCTGCTTTGTGAATAAGTTTTACTGAAACATGACCACTCAAATCTATTTTTTTAATAATTTTTTGAAGAGAATATACTTTAAATCCTATAATATTTTGCAGTTCACATGATTTCATATAATCCCATAATAATCCTTTTGTCCTCTACCCCTGTCACCCCTGCCCCCACTGGTAACCACTGGCTTGTTCTCTGTCTGCAAGTCTGCCTATTTGTTGTTTTACTTACTAATCTGTTGTTTTTTTTAGATTTCACATATAAGTGATATCATACAGTATTTGTCTTTCTCTGTCTGCTGTATTGCACTTAGCATAAGGTCCTCCAAGTCCATCCACATTGACGCAAATGGCAAAATTTCATTCTTTCAAATCTGTCTCTATATTGTCTGTGGCTGCTTTTGAGTAAGTTTCCATGGAGACTATGTTGTCTGCTGGTCTAAGATAGTTACCATTAAAAAAAAAAATCTTTTTTAATTTTTTAAATAAAAATAAAAGTTACCATTTTGTCCTGCCAAGAGAAAGTTTTCCTCGAGAATCCCTGCCTTAGACACTATCTTTTTTTAAATTGTATTGGAGTACAGTTGATTTACAATGTTGTCTTAGTTTCAGGTATACAGCAAAGTGATTTGGTTACACCTATACATATATCTTCGGAGAAGGCAATGGCCCCCCACTCCAGTACTCTTGCCTGGAAAATCCCATGGGCAGAGGAGCCTGGTGGGCTGCAGTCCATGGGGTTTCGAAGAGTCGGGCACGACTGAGCGGCTTCCCTTTCACTGTTCACTTTCATGCATTGGAGAAGGCCATGGCAACCCACTCCAGGGTTCTTGCCTGGAGAGTCCCAGGGACGGCGGAGCCTGGTGGGCGGCCGTCCGTGGGGTCGCACAGAGTCGGACGCGACTGCAGCGACTCGGCAGCGGCAGCATGCATGTATCTATTTGTTTTCCGGATTCTTTCCCCATATAGGTCATTATAGAGTATTGAGTAGAGTTCCCTGTGCTAGACAGCAGGTCTTTGTTAGTTATCTGTTGTATATATAGCACCCCAGTGGTCATTGCAGCACTGTTTACAATAGCCAGGACATGGAAGCACAGTCCTAAAAGTCCATCAACCAATGAATGGATAAAGAAGATGTGGTACGTATAGAATAGGATATTACTCGGCCGTATGAAAAGAATGAAATAACGCCATTCGATGGACCTAGAGATAGTCACACCAAGTGAAGTAAGTCATACAAAAAAAAACACAAATATCATATGACATCACTTACATATGGAATCTGAAGAAAGATACAAAGGAACTTATCTGCAAATCACAGATGTAGAAATCAAGCTTATGGTTATGAGGAGGTAAGTGGGGGGGATCAATTGAGACTGTCTTGAGGCAAGGACCCTACTTTCTGATCTTTCCTACCAACATTTACCATGATCACGCACCTGCAATGCTTGCTCAAAGAATAAGACAGTGAGGGTTTTTTGAAGCCAGAAATTAAGCATTCGGTCTTTCTGTGTATTTTTTGAAATCAGTAGAAACATATCCAGAAAAAAAAAAAACCATACATATCCAAGAGAAAGCATCCAGATAATGTTTCCCTCTTCACCCGAACCGACCACCCCCCCCCCCCCCGACCCGCCGCCGCCCCCGCCCCCGGCCCTGGCCCCGCCCCCGGGCCCAAATCAAGTCTGACAAGTAGCAATCAGTCTTCTCTCTGGAGTTAAAAACAACATGTCTGCATGGAAGAGAACCTTACAGGCCATGGAAGGGGAGGATTGGAGTGGAAAAGTCCTTCGCTGCAAACCCCACCCCCCAGAATGGACACGTGCAGCCCAGCTTTGTTGAGATTGTTCACTGCACTGGATGCCACGTTCACGGTTGTCTAAATTGTTACACAAACCTTCCAGTAGGTGGCAGTAAAGCATCCCAGCAATATGCTGCTACTGCGGCTAAGTCGCTTCAGTCATGTCCGACTCTGTGCGTCCCCATAGAAGGCAGGCCAACAGGCTCTCCCGTCCCTGGGATTCTCCAGGCAAGAACACTGGAGTGGGTTGCCAGAACACCATTTTTTGACTGTTGGAGGTACTGTCTCAAAGAAGAGATGCTTTTTTCTAATTCACCCAACAGTGGTTTATGACCTGATGGTAACCCTGATCCCGAAGTCCTTTACAGAAGACCTCGAAAGCCTGTGGGAGGAGAAGAGGAAGTGGTTTGAAGTTCTAAACAACACTGACCAATAGAAATATAGCATGAGCCACATAAGTAATTTAGATTGGCTAGTTGTCACATTCAATAAAAAAGTAAAAAGAAACAGGTGGATTTTATTTTTAATGCATGTGTCTAACCCATTATATTTAAAATATTGTCATTTCAACAGGTAGCCCATGTGAAAATTATTAATAGGACGTTCACATTTTGGGGCGCTAAATCTGATCACTGACTCAATGGACATGTGAAAAGTGAAAGTGCAAGTCGCTAAGTCGTCTCCCACTCTGCAACCGCATGGACTTTACAGTCCATGAAATTCTCCAGGCCACAATACTGGAAAGTGTAGCTTTTCCCTTCTCCAGGGGATTTTCCCAACCCAGTGATCAAACCCAGGTCTCCTGCATTGCAGGCAGAGTCTTTACCAGCTGAGCCACAAGGGAAGCCCAACGGTACTGGAGTAGGTAGCCCATCCCTTCTCCAGCGGATCTTCCCGACCCAGCAATTGAACCAGGGTCTCCTGCATTGCAGGCTGACTCTTTACCAACTGAGCTATTAGGGAATCCCCAAGGGACATGAGTTTGAGCAAACTCTGGGACATAGTGAAACACAGGGGAGCCTGGCATGCTGTAGTTCACGGGGTCACAAAGAGTCAGACACAATTTAGCAACTGAACAGCAACAACTTTCAAATCCAGTATATGTTTGACACAGAGCACACCTCCATCTGAGCCCCATTTCAAGTGGCCCAGAGCCACATGTGGCTCATGGCTGCTGTGTTGAACAGCAAAGTCCCAAGTTCAGAGACAGGATTTGCAACCCTACCACTCTTACTATTTTGTGCCAGCTAATTCTTTGTTATGGGGACTGTCCCATGCATTGCAGGATGTTTAGAAGCCCCTTTGACTTCTTCCAATAGATGTCCATAACACTCTGAGTTGTGACAAACCAACATGTCTCCAGACATTATTATATGTCCCCTAGTAGGCAAAATCACCCCCACTGAGAATCACTGCCCTGAGGGATACCTCCTTTGCTTGTGGCTGGACAAGCAATGCTCTTTCCAGTGGCCTAAAAGTAACTGTGGGAGGAGGGGCAGGGGAGAGGTACTTGGTTTTGGATCTAGAGGCCCCCTCCCCCCAGTCATGGTCACATACTAGGTCCTTGCTGATCATTGGTCTTTATTACCAACTCGCAGCTTCCCTGGTGGCTTAGCAGTAAAGAATCCGCCTGCAGTGCAGGAGATGCGGGTTTGACCCCTGGGTAGGGAAGATCCCCTGGAGAAGGGAATGGCAATCCTCTCCAGTATCCTTGCCTAGGAAATCCCATGGACAGAGAACCCTGGTGGGGTCACAAGAGTCGGGCATGACTTGGTGAGTAAACCTCTACCATCACTGATTTGCAATCTCCCTGAGAGACAGTCGTATCTAATTCAAAGGGTTATTGTGAGGATTCAGGAGTTTCATTTTTCAAGTAAAGGGCTTAACTCTGAGTTGGGTAATCCCCTTGAGGACCCTATTAGGTAAGCCAGGGGTTACAGACTGGCTGCCTACAGGTATATTTTTGTGGCAGGAACAGTGTTATTTAAAAATTAGCATGGATTGCAGCTTACTTCCAGTGTGTGATTCAGTGAGATTTTAGGAGATTGACTGAGTTGGGTAACCATTGCCATGACCCAGTTTTGGAATATTTTTGTCACCCCATTTGCTGTTACTCCCCATTCCCACCCCTAGCCCTGGGCAACCAGTAATCCACTTTCTGTCTCTGTAGATTTGCCTTTTGGGGGGCATTTCACATAAATGGAATCATACAGTATGTGGTCTCTTGCTGAAAGTTTGGCGATCATTTTGTACATAATCTCTTTTGACACTCTATGGATAACCATCTAGAGAGCGATCTTATTTTACAAGAACGGGATCATATCATACAAACTATTTTTTACTATGGATTTTTTAATTAGGCAAATCAAATGAACTTATTTACAAAACAGAAATATACTCACCGACATAGAAGACAAACTTACGGTTACCAAAGGGGAAAGAGGGGAGGGATAAATGAGGAGTTCAGGATTAGCAGAGACCCATGACTATATATAAAATAGATAAATAAGGACCTGCTGTATTCAATATCTTGTAGTAACCTATAATGGAAAAGAATCTGATAAAGAAAATATTTCATATACATATATATATATATAAATGTATAACAATCACTTTGCTATACACCTGAAACTCACACAATATTGTAAACCAAAAAGGAAAAAAAAATTTAATTAAATTGGGAGATCTACAGATACACACACACAGACACAGACACACACATGGTATAGCATACCTTTCCAGCCCTCAGGTAATCCATGTTAATTACCTACCTGATCTCATTCTATACCTTTCTTCATGCTCATACAATCATAAACATATACATGTCAAGGCGTGTGTGTGTGTGTGTGTGTGTAAATGCACATGTAGAAGGGGTTTTTCTGTCCTGGCTTGTTTTGCAGCATTTGTGTATGTTTGCTCAGTCATGTCCAATTCTTTCCGACCCCATGGGCTGTATGTAGCCCACCAGGCTCCTCTCTCCATGGGATTTCCAAGCAAGAACACTGGAGTGAGTTGCCATTTCTTCCTCCAGGGGATCTTCCAGACCCAGGGATCAAACCCACGTCTTCTGAGTCTCCTACATTGGCAGGCGGGTTCTTTAACAACTGTGTCACCTGTTTTGCAGAGGTGGGGTCATATCACATGCGCATTTCTGCTTCTTCCTCTCTCTCATCTTGCAGTGCTTCTTGAATATCCCTGTCTGGTGGGCATTTGGGAAATGAAGCTTCACCAGTGAGGGAGGTAAAGGAGCAGCGAGTGACAGGGGGTCTGGTCTGCCGTGTGTTTGGGGTTTAGGTCAATTGGAGTAATAACGTGTGAGTGGCAAGACCTGCAAACATCAGCATCTCTGTTGATTTATGTGCAAGAAATGAAAAGGCAACAGCCCAGAGAAGGGCAACCATGTGCCCAACAGAAGCCCAGGAGCAGCACGAGGAGAGAAAACACATAAGAGGGACAAGCGCTTCCAACACCTAAGTTATCATCATCATAGAGTCCTTGCTATAAACAGCGGCCCCCAAACTTTCTGGCACTAGGGCCTGGTTTCCTGAAAGACAATTTTTCCATGGACCAGGGAGGTGGCAGAAACGGTTTCAGGGTGATTCACGCACATTACATTTATTGTGCACTTTATTTATAATATTATTACATCAGCTCCAGGAGACCCAGGTTTGATCCCTGGGTCAGGAAGATCCCCTGGAGAAGGAAATGGCAAGCCACTCCAGTATTCTTACCTGGAGAATCACATGGACCAAGGAGCCTGGTGGGCAGCACCCCATGGGGTCACAGAGAGTCAAACATGACTGAACGACTAACACACACGTGCACACACACACCCCCCTCAGATCTTTAGGCGTTAGATCCCGGAGGTTCTGGACTCCTGCTATAAATATTTGTCCACACTTGAACATCCTTGGAATAAAGATGAGCCTTGCATGGATGGCACTGCATAGGTTAATTTGCACAGCTTTTCTTACTCGTGACTCATGAAGTAATGGTATCTCAGATTCAACAACATAACATACAGTATTTTCTACAACCACCTAGTGATTCATTCAACAAAGATGCACTGCCCTTTTACTAAGGACCGTTCTGGTACTGGGTACTCAGCAAGAAATAGAGCATGCCCTCCCCACCCCGTTCTCATGGAGCCTGGCATTCTAGTGATGGAGGGAGTGGGCAGTAGCAGATAAGTGTATATTACATGTAGAGATGAGGACCGAAAAGGAAGGGCGTGGCCTTGGGCTAAAGGATGACTCCAGATAGGGTGGCCTCCAAGGAGGGGATAGTCAGGCCAGTTAGCAGACAAAAGAATGACTGTCAGCGCCTGCTTTGTTTCTCTTAAATAAATTTTTAAAAAAATATTTGATTATCCGTTTTTGGCTTCACTTCGTTGCTGTGTGAGGACTCTCTCACGCTGCGGTGAGCGGGGGCTGCTCTCCACCTGTGGTGCTCAGGCTTCTCATCCTGGTGGCTTCTCTTGCTGCAGCTCATGGGCTCTAGGGCCCGTGGGCTCAGGGACTGCGGCACATGGGCTCTAAAGCACAGGCTCAGTAGTTGGGGAACACGACTTGTGGGATCTTCCCAGACCAGGGATCAAACGCATGTCCCCCGCATTGGCAGGCAGATTCATAACCATTGGACCATCCGGGAAGTCCCATTGGTGCCTGCTATTGACGGTGTGTCCTTGATTTTCACAGTGCTCTACGAATCCACTCATCTTAACCAGGCTGACTCTAGGAAACACCACCTTCTGCTTCCTGGGTGACCTCTATACTAGTCTGCAGCCCTGCCTGTCTTTTCTCTGAAGCTCCTAAGGCCACAGGGGGTAGGCACCCCCCATGACAGGATAGGAATGCTGAGATTTAAAGCATCCTTTTAAAAGCACATTTAATGAATTTTCAGTGCAGCCTGTTTAACCTCTAGGGCATGATTCCAGCTAACGGATCCCATATGTGTGTGCTAAGTTGCTTCAGTCGTGTCTGACTCTCTGAGACCCCATGGACTGTAACCTGCCAGGCCCCTCTGTCCATGGGATTCTCCAGGCAAGAATACTGGAGTGAGTTGCCATGCCCGCCTCCAGGGGATCTTCCAGACCCAGGGATCAAACCCACGTCTCTTGCGTCTCCTGCATTGGCAGGCAGGTTCTTTGCCATTAGCACCACCTGGGAACTCCCTAATGGATCCCAGTGCAGAGCTAAAAATAATGCACATGGGCAACCAGCAGCACCTCCTTTCCCCCGCTGACCAAAGGAGTCCACCTTAGTTCCAATACTTGGAAAGCAATCGTGCATAAGCAGTAGTCCTATTTTTCCTGGTACACTGGCTCCCTTCAGCACAAAGCTTTATCCCTGCCGAATTTACTATTGATCCCACGAGTTCTGAGTCCTTGAGAGAGCTAAGTTCCTTAATAACAGCCTGAAGTTTTTAAAGAGTCATAAGATTAATAACCACTGTGAGTGGCAGCCCCTTGCCCAGTAGGAAAATGGGCGTGCCTTTTCCAAAGAAGGGAAGGGAGTTCCTTATTCATGCATCTTGTATCATACAGGCTCCGGAAGAAACAGAAAGGTCTTTATCCTCAAGAGCCATTTGGTTCTAAGAATGAAAGAAAATCAAGAAAAACAAAGGAGTCCCAGGTGTCAGCATAGGCTGAGTGACATTGCCCAGCCATGCCTCCTTCTGGGCCAGGGGTCTCCAGTGTAAAGCAAGGAAGCTCCTTTCATGAAAGTTTCTTCTAGCATCAGAATACCCTCCAGCTGGGGCTTCCCTGGTGGTCCAGTGGTTAAGAATCCACCTGCCAATGCAGGGGACACAGGTTCAACCCCTGATCCGGGAAGATCCTACATGCCCCAGAGCATATTAGCCCAAGTGCCACCGCTACCCTATAGCCTGTGCTCGGCAAGAAGAGAAGCCACCACAATGAGAAGCCTGACCACCACAACTAGAGAGTTGCCCCCACTCACTGCACCTCGAGAAAGCCCTCACACAGCAATGAAGACACAGCGAAACCAAAAGTAAATAAATTTAAAAGAATGTTTAAAGAATTCCCTCCAGCTGGGATGCAAAGTGCAGTTGAAATAGCACATCTGAGAGCTAGCATTCTGCAAGTTCTTCAAGCCTCAGTTTATTCATTTGTAAAATGGGTACATACTTATAGCAACCTCCTGAGATCGCTGCAAGTTTTCACATGTGTGCTAAGTCGCTCAGTGGTGTCTGACTCTTTGAAACCCCATGGACTAACCCACCTCTGTCTGTGGGATTCTCCAGGCAAGAATACGGGAGTAGTTTGCCATTTCCTTCTCCAGGGGATCTTCCCGACCCACGGATCGAACTTGTGTCTCTGATGTCTACCACTAGCACCACCTGGAATCCTGAGTTTTAACATATGGTCACAAAGAGTCGGACACAACTGAAGTGACTGAACACACACAGAGAACACATAGAAATAAAGTTAGCTCTTCTTACTATCCGTACATTCAGTTAGCTCTTCTTACTGCCCAGATAGACTTAGAGCAGTTCTCTCCCTAGGAGGATCGCATCCTTTGCCAGGGAACATTTGGCAATGTTTGGAGACATTTGTGGTTGTCACACTGAGAGAGGGTGTGACTGGCCACACAGGTGACTCGTGGTTACCATGTTGAATAGCACATTGGTAGGGCATTGGACGGCCCAGGTGTTGGACGTTTCTATCATCCCAGATGTTATTCAAGAAGCACAGACCCAGAGCCCCCAGCCGGTAGGAGCTAAGCCAAATGGTCGTCCCTAGGAGAGGTGGCTAGGCAGAAGTGAATGACTGGGGCTGGCCAAGAAAGAACAGGTCAGTCTAATACTCTGTCTTAAGCTTCCAAGAACACTATGTTCTAATAAAAGACTTTTGCAAAAGATAAGACCATTTATTCATGAGTCAGACTTCACTTGAGCCAAGGGAGGCTCCATCTAGATTTACTTAATTGGGAAGAGAGGTTGTCAAGCCCCAGAAATCCTGAATCTGGGCATGTACGGCCCTTGCCTTGAAGAAAAGTTTCTGGCCAGCTCCAGGAAGCACAGCGTAGAGAATTCGTTTGCCTTAGCGGAGATTTAGATTTGGAAAACACTTCTCTCCTGTGTCTGCTTTTGCTCCTGCCAGATACTAAAATTTTTACCCCTCATTGACCTCCCTATTGAAATCCATCTGATTACGAAGATTCTGTCTCAGACAGCATCGTATGTCAACTTCCCAATGGCCCATCATCTCTTTATCAAGGATGATGTGCTTGTTGAATGATGAAAACTCTCCAATTGACTTAATAAGTTAAGGGAGAAATTGTCTTATAAATGGAAAGTCTAGGGCCCTGCAGGCTGCAGACACAGATGGATTCAGAAATCAATTTCTCTGCAGCTCTGAGCTCTGCATTTTACGCTCTTTCTTTCACTATCAAGCCAAACACTCCCTTCTCTCCTCTTTTTTTCTTTTTTTTGGCCACGTCAGGTGTTAGTTGCAGCACGCAGGATCTTTGTTATGTCACGCGAGATCTTTCATTGCCACACATGTACTGTCTAGTTGTAGTTCAGGCTTAGTTGGCATGTGGCATGTGGGATCTTAGTTCCCCAATCAGGGATCAAACCCATGTCCCCTGCATTGCAAGGCAGATTCTTAACTGCTGGACCTCCAAGGAAGTCCTTGCCTTGGACTTTCTAGAAGTGGTTTCAGAGGCCATACATCCACCGCTTCTCAGATCCAAGTCCAGCAGAAATGAGATGCT
This sequence comes from Budorcas taxicolor, assembly GCF_023091745.1. Classification (NCBI taxonomy): domain Eukaryota; kingdom Metazoa; phylum Chordata; class Mammalia; order Artiodactyla; family Bovidae; genus Budorcas; species Budorcas taxicolor. Next base: position 48,568,446 of record NC_068926.1, on the reverse strand, counting down.
ACTTTCCCTCCATCAAAAATCCTGGGACTTCCTGTTATTGGGCTCGACAAGAATCATATGACCATCCCTGCACCAACCCCTGTGGCCAGGGCAGTGTGATGTGTTGGGGTATGCCCCACTGTATAGCTGGTTTCAAGACCCTTGAAGTACATGAGCTGAGCGTGAAGACCTAGGGAGATTCCCCTGAAAAATACCTGAAAACCGATACAGAAAATAAGATGATTGTGTTCTGGGCAGTAAAAATAACTGTGCACTGAACCTGATCTGGAATTCTATTAAATTACTTCTGATTTACTCTCATTTTTCTTTCCCTGACTGTCAGTTTCTGAGCTGTCAGAGGATTAGTAGTCACCATGCGGTGTCAGCTTAATGACAATGGTGCCTTTTTACCTGTTTATCTTGTCATTCTTGCTGAGATGCTTAAGGACAGAGATACACACAGATGGGTCTGGGCTGGTGCAGCAGATCTTACCTCTTGTATCTGAGAACATGTTATTGGTTAACAGATAGAGTGACCCAAACTGAATTAAACCCCAAGAAAGAAACTTTGAGGGCTTCTATATTTGTACAGTAAAGCAATCTGGCTTCAGGAAAGGCTGAATCCAGGAGCTCAAATGAGGTCATCAGTCAGTATTTTACTTCTGCCTCTCTGTCTTTTGGTTCAGTATTCTGTACCTGTACTGACTGAAATCTTGGATGAGCTGGACTGTCCCAATGTGGCTGCAAACCATCTCTTTACATGTAGCAGTCTGGCATGAAAAATTTCACATTTTAGATATTTCAGCCTTGCCTGAAAAATTCCTGAGATTCCCTCTGACTGTGCCAACTTAAGTCATGCATTCACCCCTGAGCCAGTCGTTTGTGGCCTGAGAAATGTGAAGCTCTGGCTTAGGTCGTGGTCACATGACCCTAATTTGGAGGCTGGAGGTGGAACTTCACCCTAACCTCTGGACTGGTGTGGGGGAGGGGAGGGTTCCCAAACGCAGCTAGGGCAGGGGCCACAGAGAAGAGAACTGGGTGCCTGGAGTAGAGGCTCCTCCCTTCCCATCCCTTGTTCTCAGCTACCCACCCTTTCCCTGTCCTCCTGTCCCAGGGCCTTTCTCAACTTGGCCTGGGTTAGGGAAGAGCCCTAATGTCAACCAAGCCATGAACACATTGACATTAGCTAAAGCAGTGATCAGCTCTGATGGAGGCAAAGACACGAAGTGGAAGAGTCTAAACTCTCCCAGTAAGACTCTGCCCTGAGCTCTCCCAGGAGGATAAGGGTCCTGTGCTTGGCTATTGAAGGCATGAGGATAGTTGACAAGGAAATTGACACCATAGCATGTAGAAGGCTGTCATGGAATGATTCTGGATCAGAAAAAGAAAATGAAGAGGAGGAGAAAATGCGTGACTTGTAACAATGTAAAGGACTTGCTAGAAACTCAGACTCACCCTTCCAGCTTCACCAGAGCCCCTGAGCTCCTGAGGGAAGACAGGTGTGGTCACGACCAGCAGACATGGTCCTGGGGCTTTAGCACCATCCCTCCCCAAACTCCCGTTTCAGCCTGCATGGCTGGACCACTCCCATCCCTGCTGCCTGGTTTCCTCTATAATTACGCCCTTTCTTCCTCACTCTGCTCCAGTGTTCAGGTGGTGGCTGCAGCTTTTGAAATAAATCTTCTCTAGCTGCCGTCTATGGGGTCGCATAGAATCGGACACGACTGAAGTGACTTACCAGCAGCAGCAGCAGTGGGGAAGCTCTTCTCAGCCTAGAGGTTCAAAGAGAAGCCATGAGGCACTCAGTCCCCTCAGCAGGACAGCCCTGGACCTTGCATCTTGGGTACCAGGACTTTAGGATCTCAAGTGACATCGTTAGGCAAAGAGCCTGGCTGATGGCACAACCGGTGGCCCAGGGCACAAGGTACTGGAGAGAGATGTGCACACACAGGAAAGACAGTGCTATATAAGTTCAGCATTCTGGAAGCTTCTCCCCACAGTTCAAAGCATGAAAAAAATGAAAGCCCCTTATCTACACACTTCCGGGACTAATACAATCCACTTACCCAGCAAATCTGCCAGGCACCTGTGTGGTGTGTCTGCCTGTATGTGCCAGACACCAGGCTAATTCCCTGTATTTGTGGGGTTTTCAGTTTAATTCTCCTGGCAAATTTGGGATGCCGTTCTCTCCCTGCCCAGCACACCCTAGCCCGCTTCTCTAGCTTTGAATTTACCAACCTTCCTTCCGTTTCTGCAAAAGGTCAAAATATTACTACCTTAGGGTCTTTGCACATTATAAGAGAGCAGTGAAGGACCAGGGCTTATTGTACTGGACACTTGAAATTTGCCAAAGGGATAGATTCTAAATTAAATCTTCTCAATGCACTGTACACACCCATGATGATAACTGTGTCAAGAGATGGGTACATTGTTTAGTGTAGATTATGGTGATCTTTTCACAGTGGATACATATATCAAAGCATCAAGTTGTACATCTTAACTGGATACATTTTGATATGTCAAAGATTTCTCAATAGAGATGTTTAAAAAAATCAAAGGATTTTTTTTTCTTCCAAAAAGTTACGTTGCCTCTGATTTTCCTTTTAGCAGTATAATGAAAATGGTGAGATGATGAAGATGGGTCCCTGAACTTACACAAGTTATTGAGCATAATTATATGAGACAAACTTTTTAAAAGAGAAGAAAAGAAAGACAGTTTAGTAAAATTCTTGTCTACTAGTGTCTGGGAATTGGAGAAGGTCACAGGAAGAAGGAAGACTTGATCACAAACCTCAAGGACTTTCTTGTTAATTCTAAAATAGAAGCACTGAGATAACTTTCCACCAACTAAATTGACAAAGTTGTTTTTTTAAGGGAAAGTTTCTGGAACTCAAGAACTGCTTTCAGATCCAAGTCCAATACGATTGGTTGTGTGACATCGAACAAGTTAACCAACCTCTCTGTGCCTTAGTTTCCTCCTCTGTAAAATGGTTTGTGTGAGGACAAAAGGAGTCGGTCCTTAATGTCCTCTTAGCACAGAATCTGACATACAGCAGGTACTTAAGAAATGCTAGATAAGGAAGATAAGAATATCTGCCTGGAAATTTCTCCCCCAAATCTCACAAGGCTGCCACCTTCTTGATAGTTGGAATCCTCCCTCTCTTGTTCCCTTCTTTTATTTTTCTCATGGTATTTATCGCCCACAGGTGTCTTCTTATTGACTTGTTATCATCTACCCAACACTCCCCATATCAAAACATCCTTAAAGTCTCCTTATCACTCACATCTACATCTCCAGTGCCTGGGACAATGCCTGGTGCATAATAGCAATACAGGAAGTAACTGTAAAAAGAAGGAATCCTCGTGTGCTAGCTGAAGAATGTGAAAGTCGCTCAGTTGTGTCTGACTCTTTGTGACCCTATGCACTATACAGTCCATGGAATTCTCCAGGCCACAATATTGGGCTGGGTAGCCTTTCCTTTCTCCAGGGACTCTTCCCAACCCTGGGATCAAACCCAGGTCTCCCGCACGGCAGGCAGATTCTTTACCAGCTGAGCCTCCAGTATTCTGGCCTGGAGAATTCCATGGACTGTATAGTCCATGGGTCACAAAGAGTCGGACGCAACTGATCCACTTTCACTTTCAGATGAAGAATAGTGAGGGGTCAGCCCTGACTCCAGTGCAAGCCTGGCCACACATTTGGAGCCTCTAACGAGGAAATCCAGCTTCCTCTGGGCTTGACCACCCTGGGGAGGGTCCTGCTGTCCAGTTGGCCTACATGGGCCACGTTCCACCCAGCACCACCAGATCCAGGGTGGACAGGAGTCCTGAGCTGAGAACCACTCAATATCTCCCAAGTTCTGGCAGCATTTTGCACTGTCAGCTGGAGAAAGTGTGATTTATCACAGAACAGATTTCTGTTTGGCCATCCTTAAGCGAGGAGCAAGAAACAAAGAGGAGGGAAGCGGAGACATCATCCCAGAAATACTGCTTAGCCCTGCCTTCCCCCACCTTTTCCTGTTCTTTTCCAGGGACGTCAGAAGAGTAAGTGTCAGGCGCTTTTGTAGTGAAGGAACTGCTGAAATGGCAGGAGACCTCCTGCAAACATAAAACTTTCTCTCTGGCAGCTGCAGGGGGAGGGCAGATAGTGGGGAAGATGCTAGATAAGCCAGAAGTTCTGTGAGAGAATAGGACACAGAGAAAGGAAAGGAGTTCTCCCAGACCAAAGCTAGGGCCAGGCAGAAGTCACTGCCCCTGGATGAGAAGCTCTGATGTGGAGAATTTCCAAAACCATGGGCTCTTCCTGCTGTGGCCTCTCTAATGCCTAAGGAGGAGAGAAGGGGTATGGGATAAAGAGAGAATGGAGTGTGGAGGGGAAGGAATATGAGGCCTCCTGAATGGTACAGGCAGTGTTCTCTTCACCGCAGCACTTAGAGGAATAACTCAGTCAGCTCTGCTGTGTAACAAGTGACCCCAACATTCGGTTGTTGAAAGGAATGATCATTTTCTCTTGGTTGTGCATTTGCAGATCATCTGGTGGTCTCTGGGCTCAGCTGGGCTGGATCCCTCTCTGCACATCAGGCAGTGATGGAGTCCAGATGCTTCATCCCAGGGCTGGGCTGAGAGGTCTCAGCTAGTTTAAGTTCCTCTGGTGGCAAAGTTCACAAGGGCTGGCAGAAACACACGACAGCTCTTCAGTCTGAGCTTGGATAGGTTGGCTGTCGACTTTTTCCTCATTCTCTTGGCCAAAGCTACCCACATGGCCAGGTCTGCCATCAACGCCAAATAAAGCCTGTCTGCTCACAGTAGAAGAAAAGGAATAAGAATCAAAATCAACAACTCAAACAGCCCATAAACCAGAAGGCACCATGGTTAAGAGCAGAGCTCTGGGGTTGACTGTGTTTAAATTCTGACTCACTAACTACCATCTGTGTGTTCTTGGGCAAGTTACATCACTTCCCTGTGTTTTTGTTTCTTCATTTGAAATATGGATGTGATTCTTAAAATGTAGCTCTGTCCTGTGTTCATGGTGAGGATTCAACGAAATGATCCGTGTGACCCCTTAAAATGGTTCCCAGTTTACTGCAGGCACTCAGAGAACAATTTTGCTGCTATAAAACGGTTATCACCCATGAGAGTCCATCTCCTCAGATGTGTATGTTCCCTGTGTGTGCAATGGGTGGGTGAGTGTCAGGGGCAAAGTGGTAGGGGCAACCCTGAGGGTCCCCTAAGGGGAAGAATAGGGGACCGGGTACCTGCATGCCTCTTCTTCAGCAAGGGCACATGCATGGCTGCCTTGGAAACACTCTTCTCTGGAGATGTTGCGGCAGTTTCTGGCCATTTAATTCCCCACTGAGAGAACCTCACATTGGTTGCCAGTAATCTGCATGAAGAAATAGTCTGCCAAACAGTCTCCCAGGGCATAGCTCCCAGTCACCCCGCAGCCTGCCCTGTCAAGGATCGCTCAGCTTAGCTCTTGGTGGGATGGGGTTGACACTTTGCATACTTCCCATGAGGACATTGTGCAATAATTAAAATTAAGAGAATAATAACAAAATAAATAAATAAATCTGGGCACTAACTATGATAGGTGGTAGGATGGATAAAGCATGGGAGAAAAGCAGGCACAGAAGGGGAGGCAGCCTGCTGTGGGATGTGGGCACCTCTGGGGCTGGCTTTCAACACCTCCAAGACCAGCTGCCACCCACTGTCCCTTCCAATAGCACCCCCCAAATAATTTGAAAAAGAAGATATATATATACACACACACATACATATATATGTGTGTATATATATATATATATATATATATATATATATAACTGAATCACTTTGCTGTCCACCTGAAACTAATACAGCATTCCCTGTCCAGTATTCCAGCCTGTCTGAATGGGCTTATTTGGGATGGGCCAAGAGAGGGAGGGAGGGCCAGGGAAGCTGATGGAAAGGATCTGAGCTGGTCCATGGGCCAGTGGCCTGTCTCAGGGCCCCTTTCCTTGGTCCCCTTGCCCAGATGAATGAAGAAGATTCTAATATTCACATGGCAGGAAGGCGATTTCTAAGGCCACAATCTCAGGATATTACCTGTTCAGAAAACATAATAGAAGCAGTCTGATCAGGTTCTGCACTAGCTGTCATAAACCCTCTTTTCCACCTTGGGCAAGCTACAACCTCAGTGCTCCTCAGTTTTCTCATCTCTAAAATGGGATCCTAGGACATCCCTGGTGGTCCAGTGGTTGAGAATCCGCCTCCCAAGAAGGGGATGAGGATTCAATCCCCAGTTGGGGAACTAAGATCCCACATGCTGTGGAACAAATAAGCCCAAATGCTGCAACTACTGAGCCCACACACCACAACTAGAGAGAAGATCACAACGAAAGATCCCACATGCCACAACTAAGACCCAACACAACCTAAAATAAATATTTAAAAAATAAAAATAAAATGAGATCCTGATTGCTGTCCAGAGCTCTAGAAAGGACCAAGGGCGAGAATGATGGGGAAAGCGCGTGGCAAATGTAAAACAAGGCATCAGCACAGTGCAAGGACATTTGACATTTTATGTTACTAGAGCAGGTATACACACTCAGGTGCACAAGAAGTGTAAGTCATTTTTCTGTATCTGAACTTGATTTCAGTTTGCAACCCTCGGTCTCCTAAGACACAAAACCTATACCTGGAGCTATATTTCTGAACATGTGAAGTTGGAGATGTTCATTAGAGAGCCAAGTAGAGATGTTGAATAAGCAGTTTGTTATCTAGAGATGGGATTTGGGGAGTCATTAACACAGCGATGATATTTAAAGCAGCAGAGCTAGACGATCACAATAATGAAAGGAGCAGGTATAGACTGAATGTTTGTGTGGCTCCCAAGTTCTTCTGTTGAGATTTTAAACCCTAATATGATGGTATTAGAAGTGGGGGGGGGGGGGAAGGGAGGAATGGGGAGGTGATTAGGTCATGAGGGTGGAGCTTTCGTGAATAAATTAGTACTTTTTTAAAAAGGTTGTTTTTTATTTTGTGTTTTGTTTGTTTTTTTACTGCGAGGTTTGTGGGATCTTAGTTCCCCAACCAGAGATTTTTTGGGGATCTCCACTGATGCATAAGCTTTCTCTAGTTGTGACTCCCAGGCTCTAAGGCGTGGCTTAGGAGTTGAGGTGCCTGGGCTTAGTTGCTCTGAGGCACGTGGAATCTTCCTGGACCAGAGATCGAACCCATATCTCCTGCATTAGCAGGCAGATTCTTAGCCACTGGACCACCAGGGAAGTCCCTAAAGTAATGCTTTTATAAGATGCTCCAAAGAGCTCCTTCACCGCTTCCATCAAGTGTAGACACAGACAGAAGACAGAATATATGAGTCAGGAATCGGGTCCTCACCAGACACAGAATCTGCCGGTGCCTTCATCTTGGACTTACCAGCCTTCAGAATGTGAGAAGTAAATGTCTGGTGTTTAAGCCCCCCATCCTCTGGATATTTTATAATAGCAGCTCCAGCAGGCTAAGACAGGACATGTATGATGCCATGGAATCATAGAAGGAGCAATTGCATTATTTCAAGGAGTGAATCTCTTCACTGTGGTCCTCAGACCTGAGGCATCAGCATTTCCCAGGCACTTGTTAGAAGCAAAACTGTGGGGATCCCCCTAGACCTGCTCAATCTGAGACTTTAGGGGTAGACTCAACCATCTGTGGATACTTGACAAGCCCTCTCTGATGCATACTCAAATTTGAGAACCTGCTTGGCTGCAGGAATCCAGGCAAAAGTCTCATTGGATGTTGGTGGCTGACCAGCAGATATCTTTTGCTTTCTTCATGGAAAGTCGTCCCCAGCCTCTACCTTAGGAAGCAGGTGACATCCTTAGGAAGTTGCCAAAGTCTGAATGACAGAAGATATCAACCAACCATATGCCACTCATCCAGAACCCTTGTGACCCAACCTGGCCCGTCAAGGTCCTTAAGAGCAGACTGGTTGATTCTGTGGCCACCAATGCTTTCAAAAGCTGTAGTTTAAATGTCACAGTGAGGACTTCCCTGGTGGTCCACTGGTTAAGAATCCACCTTCCAATGCAGGGGACATGGGTTCAATCCCTGGTCTGGGAAGATCCCACATGCCGAGGGATGGCTAAGCCCGAGCACCACAATTGCTGAGCCCATGCTCTAGAACCCATGTTCCACAATGAGAGAAGTCACCATAACGAGAAGCCTTCCCACTGCAACTAGAGAAGAGCCCCTGCTTGCCGCAGCTAGAGAAAGCCCATGTGAAGCAATGAAGACCCAGCACAGCCAAAAAACATAAATAAATTTTTTAAAATAAGTTTATTTTTAAAAGTCACAGTTAGCAGTAGCAGCAGGAGGTAGTGTTCTTCATAGGCAGCCCACCCACAATGAGAAATTTAAGAGATTCCCAGAAATGGATCAGAGGGGCTGCAAAGATTCCCGTAGTGGGGTTGGATTCCTTTCTTGCAGACGAGCCAGCTCTTGTGATGCCGTGGTTCCCACTGCTAGCCACTTAGGAGATGATTAATGCAGCCTGCGACTTCCCCAGACATTTATGGCACCTTCAGGAATAACAGAGACAATGGCTCTATCATGCCCGGTGGCTGCATACCCTTGGCGTTCCTCTTAATTATTTATATATTCTGGAGCGGCCAGGTTCCCTCCCACCAGAGCTCAGAAAGGTAATAAATGAGGAAAGTCAATGGTCTGTAAATTACAACATTGATTAAAGAAGTGATTACTGATATAACTCTTGCTGGGCTATTATGCTAATGCCTGCCCAGATCCAGGACAGTGTTTACATGCTAATGACAAGTCTGGGACAGCAATGAAAATTGGTTTGCACCCTTAATCAGTATGTAAACCCTTTTAAACCACTCTGACCATGAGTGAGAAGATCCATTCGTGTGGTCCCCTCCCAACTGCCCTCTGCCACTATCCCCAGCAGATGGAAGAAATTCACTCAGCCCAGCCCTCACCAGCTGCCCCTCCAAACAGAAGTGCAAGTTGAAGTTGACAATTGGGCCCAGAGTAGTCATCTGTAGTTCCTAGAAGCTGGGAAAAGAAAGTGCAATCACAGGAGTTCATTGCTCAGCATCGGATGTTATTTAACCGGAGCCATAGACCCCCTGAAGGAGATACTGTTCCTTCCAGAGTATACAACCTGGACGGGAGACAGATAAGCACGTTGGTTATTACCACTTAGTATATAAGTGCTACTCAAAGAGTCCATGTGTGACTTTAACTCTGGAATGATACACAAAACTCTGTGTCTATGCATTTCTATGGCAAGAATTAACTTTATGTGTATTCCCAAAGGAGTCGATGACTCCTAAAAGGTTAGGAAACACTGCTCTAAAGCTTTCTGGAAGTTTTCAAAGTAATTCCTTGTGTTTCCTCTGTTCTTGATTCCAAGTTATCTCAATATTTTGCATCTCCTCTTGCCCCAAGATCTATGGCTATGTTGAAGCAAACATCCCCATGAAAAAAGAGCCCTGTTCATGCATCCAACTAGCTGTTCATCTATCCATCCTTCTATCCATTCATCCATGTATGCATGCATCCATCTATCCACTCATCCATCTATCCATGCCTGCATGCTGCCTGCATGCATACATGTATCCATCCATTCATCCATCTATCCACCCATGCATATATGTATTCATCCATCCATTTATCTGTCTATCCATCCATGCATCCATCCACTTAGTAATTTATTCACCCATCCATTCATCCATCCAATCATCCACCCTCCATCCATCCATCCATTCACCCATTCATCCATCTGTCCATCTACTCACTCATTCATCCATCCACCCACCCATTCATGCAACCATCCATTCAGTCCACTTTGCTGAGCTCCTGCTTCAAAGAAGGAAAAGGTATACTTATTGCCTTCAATGGTTTTACATTTCTGCAGCTGAAAATGCAAGTTTACACAAGGGGTCAGTGTGATCCCATAAACTTGGCTATGCAAGATGGGTCATGTTGTGTCTCTATAACCCATCTTGATTTCTGTTTTCAGTTTTCAATTCATTATGGTGGTGAAACATCATCCCAGTCTAATTTCTAGAAGACGTAACTACTATCAAGGCCTTGGGGAGGGGACTTCTAGCCTTAAAGTGCTCTGTTCACAGCTCCTAGGGGCCACCCATTATCAGCTGGAATCCACGTGGGTTACCTCTGATGTGGTCCCATCCTTGCACATGCTGCTCCTTCCAGCCTCCTCCCAGGGAGCACAGGCATCCTCAAGCTGTTTCTGAGTATCCATGGGGCTGTAAATAGATCCATCTTCCTAAGGGTTCAGCAGAGGAACGCAAAATCTAGATGCTTGCAGACTTATTTTTATTTTGTCTATGTTTGTTCTGCTTTGTGTTCTGTCTTATCTCTTTCCTGAGGCCATGATCTGCTAGAAATGGGAAGAGAGAGGGAATTCAGGGGAAAGAAACAGGTTGATCTTCACTAATGTAATGCTGCCATTCACAGAAGGAGCAGTAACAGTACAGATACACAAATAATCCTAGGGGGTCAGGGGAAGTGCTGCAAGCAGAGAAGGAATGGCGTTCCCAGGGAAAAGGAACATCATATACGAAGACCTGAGTGTTCTGGGGAACCATCAGGGCTGCATGTAACTGGAACAGTGGATGTAAGAACTGGGAGTAGAGCTTTGCTGAGGAAGAAGGCTCTTCTTCTTCCACTTCTTCTTGAGGAAGTACAAGCCCTTCAGATCTTGGGGGGCTGGATGGGGTGGGACGTGAGTGTGGCTGATCTTCTGGACAGACATCAGCCTGGAGAACAGACACCCTCTGGTACCCGCATCACATTCCCTGAATCCACCCAGAGTTCAGTCCCAGCTGCAATTCTGACAAGTTCAAGTTCGCTTGGTGACTGCTGCTTCTCCCACACTGCTCATGCGTTCCATCCCCGGGCTTGTGCCTCAGCCTGGAAGAGGGGGAACACATGGGCAGCACTCACCCAGCGAGAGAGGGGAGAGGTAGATTATATGTCTGCCTCTCATCCTGCAGGTTGACAGTTCTGGAGGCTTTCCACAAGATCCCTGAAAAACAGAGCTCAATGGTCACAGCACCAAATGCAAAAATGGGCCTTTCTACTGACCTTTCTCGTTTCTCTGGCTCCCTCAGTCTGTTCCCTGGTCCCCATTCCATAGGGTCACCTCCCAAGTAAACCAACTGCACCAAATCCTTGTCTCAGTCTCCGCATTGAGGAGAACCTACATTAAGCCTGTGTGCTTTGCTAGAGACAAGGACAAATGGCTGCAAGGTGGTCTTCAGATCCCAGAGAACTTCTCCTCCTCCGTCCCCTCTCTCTTGGCAGGTGTCCGACCATTGTGACTATGTCTTTGTCAATGGCAAAGAGATGAAAGGCAAGGTGGATGTGGTGGTGAACTTCACATACCAGCACCTAAGTGCCCCCCTGCACGTCACCGTATGGGTGCCCCGACTGCCCCTGCAGATCGAGGTCTCTGACACGGAGCTGAGCCAGATTAAAGGCTGGAGGGTGCCCATCGTGGCCAGCAAGAGGTGAGTCCGGGATGGGGAGACACATCAGAACCATGACGGCAATGGCTGTGGATACTGATGTCAACAAAGGAGTCAATGCAGGAGGCAGTGCAGGGCCCAGGCGATGCTGTTACCATGGTGATCACATGATGCGAAGTGTGCATGCCTCTGCAGCCTAACAGTCCTCTGGGAAAACCGAGACTCAGGATAACCCAGCCAGGCAGGAAGGCTGCTAAGCTGCCACGTCAGTATCAGATCCAATTGCTTGCACTCTACACGGGCTCCTAGTAATCTCTCTCCTGAAAGTGCCCCTCCAGAAGGAAGCCACAAAAGTAACATAGTTTTCTAGCCTTTCAACCCCCAGAGAATTAAAGTTTGGGCTTATTTTGTCTATGTGAAACAGCGATTCCTTTTCTGTTCTGGGTGAATATCTATAACCTTAAACTCTGTGCATATCAAATTATTGGATAAAATCTAAATGCATTTATACTGGACCATCGGGGTGCTGTCTGCGCTTAAACCAAAAGAAAAACTTCTATTCCATGTGACTCTGGATCATCCTGTGTAGGAATCTGGAGTCTTGTTTCCTCAGCTCTGTGGCCCCCAGGTCAGCTACATAACAGTTGTTGCTGAATTATTGGTTTCCTGTATGACATCTTCCATCAGGGCTATTTTCCTGACTGTCTCCCAGGCACCAGAGTCTTGATTTTTAAGGAACAAGTAGTGTCTATCTCAAGAAAGATAAATAGGACAATGAGATGGTAAGTCAACTTTCATAGAATGAACTTGAAGGAATTTGTCCTCCTCTGATGAGGAAGACAGCTGTGAATCCAGCCAAGACCTCAGACCATTTAGTGGTCTCAAGTGACCAAGATGTGGGTTTGTTCCATGTCCCTAAAGAAGGAAAAACTGACATTTGCTGGTTTCAAATCCAAGCTTGGCTGCTTTCTAGCTTTGTGAGTTTGGGCCAGCCACCCAACATCTCTGACTTGGTTTCCTCATCTGGACATAAGAATAATTGCAGTTTTGCCTCATGGTGTTAAGAATCCACCCATGAAGCTCTTAGCATGGGCACATCTCCAGAGCATCACACCACTTTGACAAATAGACCTTTCTACAGTGGTAGAATGTTCTAGAACCACAGTATCCAATACAGTAGCCACTAGCACAAGGGGTTATGGAGTGACTGAGAAATATAATGCTGGGATTTGCTTAATTTTCTTCTTTTAAATTAAATTGTAAATAGCCACATGTGGTTCTCAGCTACTTCATGGACAGTATAGCTTTAGTATTAATAAATATTAACTCTTACATCTTTTATTTGTCAACAGATGCCTTTGAGAGAGAGAGTGTTTTGTGGGCTACATATACAGGAGGTGGGATATGGGGAAATTCTTGGAGATATGGGGTCATGCTGTTAAGTGGAGAGAGATGTTTATCTTTCCTTCCCAATTAAGTCTTACCTTCCTCCTTTGGCAAGTACAATAAAGCTTCTTTGCATTGTCTGAAAAAGAGCTGGTGCTTCTGTGTGGTCCTGAGTCTCTTGCCTGGGATGCTATCTCTTGGCAATTGATGGGGAGGTATCTACTTTGCAACTCCAGAGCATCATGAATTCTATCCCCTGACCCGAGAGTCTCCTCTCCTTCCCCATAAGGCCCACACGAGACAGCGAGGATGAGGACGAGGAGGAGCGGCGGGGCCGGGGCTGTGCCCTCCAGTACCAGCACGCCATGGTGCGGGTCCTCACCCAGTTTGTGTCCGAGGGGGCTGGCCCCTGGAGCCAGCCGAGCCACCTGCTCAGTCCCAACTGGCAGTTCGACATCACCCACCTGGTTGCCGACTTCATGAAGCTGGAGGAACCGCACGTGGCCACTCTCCAGGACAGCAGGATCCTGGTCGGGCGGGAGGTTGGCATGACAACCATCCAGGTAGGAAGCTGGAGCCAGGAACCTCTGCACACCCATCACTGAGCGTGGTGTGCCTTGGAGGGAGGCAGTTTGCTAGCAGGAGTGGGTCCTCTGATGACATCCTCTGGACACCAGAAGGTGAGTCTGGACCAGCTCTTTGAGTCCCAGGTAAAGTGGAGTGAAGTGATAGTCATTCAGTCATGTCCGACTCTTTGTGACCCCGTGGACTGAAGCCCACCAGGCTCCTCTGTCCGTGGAATTCTCCAGGCAAGAATGCTGGAGTGGGTTGCCATTTCCTTCTCCAGGGGATCTTCCCGACTCAGGGATTGAAGTTGGGTCTTCTGCATTGCAGGCAGATTCTTTACTGCCTGAGCCACCAGGGAAGCCGCTTTGAGTCCCAACCTCCTTCCAAACAAACGAGAAGGTGGTGCTGCACCCCTTAGCACCTTCTGCGACCCCAGGCTGTGCTGCGCCCTTCATTCCACCCACCCCCACCCCAGCCCACCCTGCCTCTGCTACTCCACCGTCGGCGCCCCCTCTCCAGTCCGCACCTCCTACACCCTCTTAGAAAGCACCTGCTCCCCACTCTGCAGTACGCGTGCCAGTGGCCAAGGCAGGATTCCTTTCTTCCTTTCCCCCCTTCTTTCCTAAGTCAGCCTGTAGTTTATACGTAGTCCTTCAACCAACTCTTCAAAATCCTGCTGTCTCTTTTGCCCAAGGAAATGTATAGAAGGGTGGGATTTCAGGGCAGATGGGAGGGCGCAGAAGGCCTTTTATTCAGCCCATCAAGTCCCACACTACTGACTCCACCTTTTGTGGAGGGTTTTTGTTTGTTTGTTTTTTTGTTTAATTTTACTGGAGGATAGTTTGATCTACATTGTTGTGTTAGTTCTAGGTGTTACAGCAAAGTTATTTAGTTACACAAATACATATGTCTTTTCTTTGTTAGACTTTTTTCTCATGTAGGTTATCACAGAATACTGAGTAGAGCTCCCTGTTCTGTACAGGAGGTCCTTCTTGGTTATCTGTCTTATGTATAGTAGTGTATGCAACTCCACCTTTCTGAAGTGTCCTTCTGGATCTTTTCACAACCGCCCCAGGTGGGAAAGATTGATATATTTCTACCATTTCACCTGGACATCCCAAGTCCAACATTTGGTATATGAGATGAAGTAGAAGGGCATCCCAGGTGGCGCTAGTGGTAAAGAATCCACTTGCCAATGCAGGAGATGTGGGTTGGATCCCTGGGTTGGGAAGATGCCCTGAAGAAGGACATGGCAACCCACTCCAGTATTCTTGCCTGGAGAATCCCATGGACAGAGGAATCTGGCAGGCTAGATAGAGTCCCTTGGGTTCCTGAGAGTTGGACAGGACTTAGCAACTAAACAACAAATGAAGCAGAAAGTAACATTTCAGCAGAGGATACATTGTACCCGGGGTTGGAGGGGAGACTAGGCTGTCTATAATTCAGTTCCCCGGTTGATGGCCTAATTCACTTAGAATGGGACTCAGGCTGAACAGAGTCGGTTGGTGCGCCACTCTTCATGAGTCCAGGCAGTAGGACTGCCACGTATGGTTGACTATGCAAAGAGGCTTCATCTAAATGGGGAGGGTCATTTCCTTTCAAAGACACAATGGATTTTAATAGTTAGGTCAAGTTTCCAAAAGATAGAGCTAGAGTGTCACAGGGAAGAGTGACTTTATCTGATTCTCGCATAACACAGGATAATGTATAGGGGGACGTTCTTGCTCCTTCCCACTCTATTCTGTACCCTGTAGGGATGGGCAAAGCATAGCTGGGAAAGGTTCCAACATCCATCCAGAAGCAGATGTGATGGATTGGTCTGTGTCTGCCCGTCCCCCAGGTGCTGTCGCCTCTGTCTGACTCCATTCTGGCTGAGAAGACCGTCACTGTGTTGGATGACAAAGTCGCGGTGTCAGACCTGGCCATCCAGCTCGTGGCTGGGCTGTCTGTCGCCCTCCACCCCAGCATGGAGAACAGCAGGGCTGTCACGGCTGTGGCCACAGCTGAGGAGCTGCTGCGGGCCCCTAAACAGGTAAGGGCCCGGATGCCAGGAGGGAGCAGGGTCCCTCCTGATCTAGCCAAAGGGGATGGGGGCAGGGTAGCCAAACCACGTTCCAGGAGGAAGTGATGCTGGCTGTGTAAAATCCACGTGGCTTTGAAGTCCAAGCAGTGGGGTCTGTGATGAACTGGAAGAGTGGTACCCAGTGCCCAGAGGTGGATGAACCATCTGGGCAGCAAACTCTCAGAAAGCCAGCTGCTTCAGACAACACCCACTGTCATTCACAGTTCTGTGGGTCGGGAATCCAAGTGGGCTGAGCGGAGTGCCATGCTCTGGGGTCCACAGGCTGAGAGCAGAGCATCTTAGCAGGATGCTCTGGGGACGAATCCACTTCCACTCTCACTGGAGTGGTTGGCGAAATCCAGCTCTGTGCAGTTGAATGCCTGAGGTTCCTAGGTTTGTTGCTGCTGGCCGGGAGCCTCTCTCCACTTCCTTCTCTCTGCCCACACCCTGCACCATCTTCAGAACCACTAACAGTGCATAGAGTCCTTTCCATGCTTGCAACCTCTGAGTTTCCCTCTGTCACCACCCAGAAAAGCTCTTCTGCTTCCAAATGTTCATATGACTACAGCAGACCCACCCAGCTCAGCTAGGCAGCTCTCCCTAACTTCACCTGTGCCTATAACATCATAAGAGGGACATCTCATCACGTTCTCAGGTTCAAAGGAATAGGGTGGACCATTCCAGAAATTCAGCTGTTGCTACCTGGCTTTGTTCCAGACTGTCACCAGCAGGGACCTGGAAATAGAAGGGGAAAAGTAGGAACAGTGAAAGACTTCATTTTCTTGGGCTCCAAAATCACTGCAGATGGAGACTGCAGCCATGAAACGGAAAGATACTTGCTCTTTGGAAAAAAAGCTATGACAGACCTAGACAGCGTATTAAAAAGCAGAAGCATTACTTTGCCGACAAAGGTCCATCTAGTCAAAGCTATGGTTTTTCCTGCAGTCATGTTATGGATGTGAGAAGGCTGAGCACTGAAGAATTGATGCTTTCAAACTGTGGTGCTGGAGAATTCTCTTGAGGGTCCCTTGGGCAGCAAGGAGATCCAACCAGTCAGTCCTAAAGAATATCAGTCCTGAATATTCATTGGAAGGACTGTTGCTGAAGGTGAGACTCCAATACTTTGACCACCTGATGCAAAGAGCTGACTCACTGGAAAAGACTCTGATGCTGGGAAGGATTGAGGGCAGGAGGAGAAAGGGGCAACAGAGGATGAGATGGTTGGATGGCATCAGTGACTCAATGGCCGTGAATTTGAACAAACTCCCAGAGATAGTGAAGGACAGAGGATTCTGGTGTGCTGCAGTCCATGGGGTCACAAAGACACGTGACTTAGCAACTGAACAACAACCACCACCTGGCTTTGTTCCAGAGCATCACCAGCAGGGACCTGTAGGGGGTTCTCATCCACATCCGGCTCACAGTGCTGGCACCTCTGCTCACCTCTCCCGGGGACAGGACACTGGCATGGTGTTGGCTGGTTTAGAAAGAGCAGAGGAAGAAAGTGGGGAGACAAAGCAGAAGGCATGAAGCTATTTGCCGAGAACTGGTAATTAATTAGGGGACGATTGGCATTGCCACCTCCCTGGCGTGGGGCAAGGCCACCCATCAGCTTCCAGTATCACCCATCTGTCTTCATCGGCTGATGGTAATTGGAGGGCCCCGGCGCTGCCTACCGGGATTTATGGATGGAGTTCATTCAATTTGCAGACATGACTCTTGAAAGAATAGGAGCTCTAAATCATGCCTGGGCGTGTGTTATTTTAAGTATTTCAGAATTTCTCATCTTTAGGGAAATGTGCTGGCTTCTCCCCAGACAACCCCTATGTTCCAACCTTACTGTCATGAGCTAATGGAAAGACCTGGTCTCAGTCACACAGCAGGGCTGATGGAGATGGATGCTGGCAAGCCTGCAGTGTTCTGAGGGCTTAATTCGGATTGTCTGCTGTTCAGGGGGACTTGTTTGATGTTAAGTTCGTTCGCTGTCTCGAGTTGGTAAAGAAAAATGAACTCTAGATGAAAAGTCAGCCAAGATGAACTGGCACAGTGCGTTAACAGTGTTTTATCTCAGTCCTTGGAGTGTGGAAGGCTGGCCTCTTGTTCTTGATATTTCCAACTTTGAAATTCAAAAGGTTTGCCATGAATATGAGGGCAATCGTATTATACTTCCCCGTGCCCTATTAGTTCTGAAGAAAGCTAGAATAGTCAAGAGAAATGAGGTCTCCCACAGCATGAATGCATTCAGCTGAGGCTTTAGAAGGGAGTCTGTCCAATGGTGTGATTTCTCAGTTGATGAAGCTAAAGGAGAGGAGGGCAGGAAACAAAATTCCTGAGCCCACTCGTGTCTTAGGTTTGGTTCCCCCCGGAAGCTGAGCCTGAGATAAGGATCTGCATGCCAGGACTTCATTTGGGCAGTGAAGGGAACCCTAGAAGGGAGTCTGGAAGTGAGGGAAGGGAGGAAGGTAAGACAGCCAAAAGAGTGTGTACCCTGCACTTGTGGTTGCCAGGGGGAAGGATGGGGGAAGGAATAGTTAGGGAGTTTGGGATGAAGATGTACCCATTGCTATATTTAAAATGGATAACCAACAAGGACTTACTGTATAGCACAGGGAACTCTCCTCAATGTTACGTGGCAGCCTGGATGGGAGGGGAGCTTAGGTGAGAATGCATACATGTATATGTATGGCTGAATCCCTTTGCTGTCCACCTGAAACTATCATAACATCGTTAGTTGACTGTACTCCAATATAAGTCAAAAAGTTTTTTTTTTTAAAAAGTGTATTCCCAACTCAGCCACCACTGTAGGGTACTGGAGCCTGGATCTCCTGGGAAACCATCAGCCAGTATAGAAAAGACTGCAGCGTCATTATACCTGAGGGGCAAGGAAGCTGGGATATTTATCACCTTTCCCATCAGCCCTTAGTGGAGGGCTGCTTCTGGGGGATGTTAATTTTTCAGCCCTTTCGGCTGTGGGCATGACCACGTGGGTTTCAGAGGTTAGAATGCTTCTTGGCAAGACCACCTTGCAGGTTTGACAGCTGAAAGTCGAGCAGGCAGGTTTTGTGGGGTAATGGGCAGATGCCAACAACAAGCACACACCATCTTTAGATTTCAGGTACATTCTCACTCACTCCTAACAGGAGGCTGGTGTTAGTCTGGGCTTTCCATCAGTGATAGAGACCTAACTCAGGCTGGCCAAGACAGATGTAAGAATTTATCAGTTCATGTCCAAGCATTTGAATCTTCAGGTAAAGCTAGATCCAGATGCTCCAGTGGTGTCAACAGAAACTTTCATTTTTAAGGACTTCTCTGGCATCCAGTGATTAAGACTCTACACTTTGACTAAAGGGGATACGGGTTCAATCCCTGGTTGGAGAACTAAGATCCCACATGCCAAGCTGCATAGCCAAAAAAATAAATAAGTAAGCCTCCATTTTTTTTTTTTTTTTTCCCGAACGAGGTCCAATAGCTTTATTTTTTTTTTTTAGTTTTTTATTTTTTTAATTTTAAAATCTTTAATTCTTACATGTGTTCCCTTTTTAAAATGAAATGTTCTTTGTAAAAACAAGTTTGTTTGTTTTTTTTAAAGAGAAACATTTTGGCTACACCCTATGGCATGTGGGATCTTAATTCCCCTACCAGGGAGAGAACCCACACAGAGTACATTGGAAGGCAGAGTTTGGACCACCAAGGATATCCTCAGGAGCCTTCATTTTTATTATTGGCACTTGTCCTCAATTCTGGAAACTGTCCAGCCATTAATCCTTTGACTTTTGAAGTTCTCCCATATTCTTTCCTTCTGTAACTCTTAACAGAAGACTGTTGGTCATTCTCTTGCCCATTTCTTCAACCATCCTTTTCCATGCTTCATCAATTTATATTCCTGAGGTTACATTCTGGGTGAATTTTTGGACTCAGTTTCCCAGTAACTAATTCCCACTAACTAATTCTCTCCTCAACCATGTCTAATCTGCTATTCAGACTGAGTAATAAATTTCAACCAGAAGATTCTTCACATCTAGAAGTTCTGTTTGGTTCTTTCCACAGCTCCCTGTTCTCTTTTCCAGTCTTTCCCATGAGTAGTTTTTACTCTTTGTAACTCCCTTTAACTGTTGTCTTTCATTAACTAGTTTTTGTTATTGGTTTTGTTATTTTGATTGTCCTTGTCTTCTGATCTTTGTATGTGAATTTTTTATGATTCTCTCTCATGGTAGTGCCTTCTTTTGTAGGGATTGTTTTTTCTTTTTTTTTTCTTGGGCACCTCTTGAGCCATGGTTGCTTTGCTCTGTGTGGTTCCTGAGAAATTCCTGTACATTTTTGCATGTGTGTGAGTCTAGCTTCAAGTTAACATCTTTGCTTGCAGCTCCTGCAACATCAGATGGTATAACTTCAGACACCACACCCAGTTATGGGGAAGGGATGGGGTTCTGATTTCCAGGGAGGCATTTTCCCACCCCGTGCTCAGAGCAGAAATGAGCATATTTGCTGTGTCTCTGATCCAGTGGGTAGGATTTCTCATCTCCCTATGTGGAGAGGAAACCTAGCTTTATGTTAAAGGTCTCATGCCCATCTGACACTTGCCCAGGTGGATATCATCATCACAGCCACTGGCTGGTGGGTCTTCTGAATAGTTCTACACCCCCTCAAGCAATCTCAGTAACAGTTACCTATGTGTATCACTGTAGAATGCCTTCTTTTTTAATTTCTGGTTCCTAGGAATTTGCATCTCTTATTTGTATTTTTTCGTAGAAGGCGAGGGCACCCCACTCCAGTACTCTTGCCTGGAAAATCCCATGGAAGGAGGAGCCTGCTAGGCTGCAATCCATGGGGTCGCTAAGAGTCGGACACGACTGAGCGACTTCACTTTCACTTTTCACTTTCATGCATTGGAGAAGGAAATGGCAACCCACTCCAGTGTTCTTGCCTGGAGAATCCCAGGGACAGGGGAGCCTGGTGGGCTGCCATCTCTGGGGTCGCACAGAGTCTGACACGACTGAAGTGACTTAGCAGCAGCAGCATTTGTATTTTTTACCTAGTTTTTGCCTTGATTCATGGACCTAACATTCCAGGTTCCTGTGCAATATTGCTCTTTACAGCATCGGACCTTGCTTCTATCACCAGTCACATCCACAACTGGGTATTGTTTTTGCTTTGGCTCCATCCCTTCATTCTTTCTGGAGTTATTTCTCCACTGATCTCCAGTAGCATATTGGGCACCTACCGACCTGGGGAGTTCCTCTTTCAGTATCCTATCATTTTGCCTTTTCATACTGTTCATGGGGTTTTCAAGGCAAGAATACTGAAGTGGTTTGCCATTCCCTTCTCCAGTGGACCACATTCTGTCTCTTGATGAAAGTGAAAGAGGAGAGTGAAAAAGTTGGCTTAAAGCTCAACATTCAGAAAACTAAGATCATGGCATCTGGTCCCATCACTTCATGGGAAATAGATTGGGAAGCAGTGGAAACAGTGTCAGACTTTATTTTGGGGGCTCCAAAATCACTGCAGATGCTGATTGCAGCCATGAAATTAAAAGACACTTACTCCTTGTAAGGAAAGTCATGACCAACCTAGAGAGCATATTCAAAAGGAGAGACATTACTTTTCCAACAAAGGACCGTCTAGTCAAGGCTATGGTTTTTCCAGTAGTCATGTATGGATGTGAGAGTTGGACTGTGAAGAAAGCTGAGTGCTGAAGAATTGATGCTTTTGAACTGTGGTGTTGGAGAAGACTCTTGAGAGTCCCTTGGACTGCAAGGAGATCCAACCAGTCCATTCTGAAAGAGATTAGTCCTGGGATTTCTTTGGAAGGAATGATGCTAAAGCTGAAACTCCAGTACTTTGGCCACCTCATGCGAAGAGCTGACTCATTGGAAAAGACTGTGATGCTGGGAGGGATTGGGGGCAGGAGGAGAAGGGGATGACAGAGGAGGAGAAGGGGACGACAGAGGATGAGATGGCTGGATGGCATCACTGACTCGATGGACATGAGTTTGAGTGAGCTCCGGGAGTTGGTGATGGACAGGGAGGCCTGGCGTGCTGCGATTCATTGGGTTGCAAAGAGTCTGACACGACTGAGCAACTGAACTGAACTGAACTGAACCTACTTTTTAACTAGTTTATACTCAGCCATCTGCTGAGTATGACATTCTCTGTTGTTGTCACATGCTCTTAAGAGTCTTTCTCTCTCACTATGTCAACTTTCTTTCTCCTGTGCTGGTCTCAGATTCCAGCAGATTGCTTAAAATTGCAACCACTTAAGCGGTTGCAGAAGGGCCACTCCCCATTCCAAGCTTGCATCCCAACTCAGTAGTCCCAGAGGAAATAAAATTCTTCTCTAATTTCAGCAAAAGCCCAGAGATCACATCCCATTGGCTGGTTTGGATCATGTGCTCCTTCCTGAGCCAATCACTGGGATCAGAGTAGTGGAATGTTGTGATTGGCCAGACCTTGGACACATGCCCACTTCTGGAACTGGAGGGTAGGGTCCATCCCACCCACGCTCCTTGGACTCCGAATAGAGGAAAGACATGGGTCTGAAAGGAAAATTAGTGTCCTAGCTCCCATCAGAAAGGAGGAATGGAAACTGGGTGTGCCAAATAGATGTTCATCTCAGAACCTTTAGGTACTTAAGTCCTCTACACGTGAACCTTCAAGTTTTAAACTTTCAAAGATGCAAACGTGTGTTTGCATGTCCAATCACATACCTTAGTTCACGTGTCTGGTGTCTATTGTCACATGTGTGCATCCTCTACAAGGGGTTGTGCTTTTGTGTACTTTACTGTGCACTACTGTATAAAGTACAGTAGTGCAGTATCTTTATTTCAAGCCCAGGATGTCTGGAAGCAAGTGCAAAAGCAGCAGTGATGTAGCCGATACTGTACTATACTTTTCAAGTTCCTGTACTGTAAAGTTAAAAATGTTTTCCTTATTTTTTGTGATTGTTTGCTTTTTATGTATTATTTGTGTGAAAAGTATTATAAACCTATCACAGTACAGTAGTATATAGCCAATTGTGTTTGTTGGGTACCTAGGCTAACTTTGTTGGACTTATGAACAAATTCACTCTTGGGACTGAACTTGTTTGTATGTAGGGGACTTACTGTATTCACATTCCCACTTTCAGTTGGGGGAAACTGAGGCCAGAAGAACTGGTTTAAAGAAAGATGTTCCCAGGGAAGCAATGGATCCATGCATTTAATTCAAAACTCCCACTTCAAACTCTGTGCCTTTTGTCGTAGGGTCCAGTGGCCAGAATTAGAAGAAACACTGGCTCCTTTACCCATAGCAGACCCCTGGGGTTCCATTAGCTCTTCCCAAGCATGAGATCACTGCCCCTTTCCTTCCCTACTCTGCTTCTTGCTTCTCCTTCATAACATCCAGTAGATTGTCCAATAGGAGTTATCCTAGTCATTTCACAGCCAGCACCCACCCATCTCTCTCCTGATCTCCAGTCACCTTCTTTCCTCCCTGTCATTAAACCAAACATTAAAAGTAAAACTTAGCACGTCAAACTTATGCAGAACTAACACCCCAGCCCAGCTCCAGTAAACATCCCAGCCTGCCATGATAAACAGTTGTGTATTGCTTTTTTAAAATTAATTTTTATTGGAGTATAGTTGCTTTACAATGTTGTGTTAGTTTCTGCTGTACAGCAAAGTGAATCAGCTCTATGTATACATATATCCCCTCTCTTTTGGATTTCCTTCCCATTTAGGTCACCACAGAGCACTGAGTAGAGTTCCCTGAGCTATACAGTAGGTTCTCATTAGTTAAACTGCTGTGTATTGTTTATTATCTGTCAATTTTCTAAAGACTACTCAGTGCTGGCACGTGGCCTGACACAGAAGAGGCTTTTAATACATGTCCCTGGAATGATCAGATGAATGAAAATTAGACCACTCAGGGCCTGTTCTTAGAGGACTGGGAAGAATTCCAGACACAACACAATTGTCTCCTGTAGTCCCTGGCCTGGTCAGTGACCTCAGAGTCAAAGGCAGCCAGGAAACTAACTAGCAACCATGGTTAAGACTCAAGACAAACTGCCCGGACTCAACCCCAACTCTGTCAGTTAGCTCTGCAAACTTGGGCAAGCCTTGGGTCCTTACCATGTTTCAATCTACTCACCTGCAGAATGAGAAATATGGATAATAGAATCTACCTTGTATAATGATGGGAAGATTAAACGAGTTGCTAATGAAAATGACTTAGAACAGGGGCTGGTACCCAGGAATCACCATGGACATCTTAGCTACCATCACTCCCATGGTAGGTGGAATAATGGTACACCAAAGATTGCCACATCTAATTCCTAGACCCTGTGAATAAGTCACCTTATGTATCAAAAGGGACTTTGCAGTGGTGGTTAAGGCTCTTGAGATGATAAGGTTACCATGGATTATGCAGAGAATGGAATACACTGAACTCATTGTCATCACAAGGATTCTGATGAGAAGGAAAGCTGGTGCACCAGAGTGAGGGGCAGGAAATGTAAAGGCTCCAAGGACACGCTCAAGTGAAGTCTTCCTTAATAAATGTAATGGAGCCTTAATTCAGTGAGGGCTTTTTATGGGGTCTTTTCCCCCTGGTAAGGATTATGCTGGAGCTGTCATTGCCTATCTGCTTTTGTTCTTGTTTCAATTAAGCTGTCTCTCAGATCTTGATAAAAACTCTGAATGTTTTTTCTCCCAGCTTCATCAAACATCAGGTCTGGATTTTCAGTCCTGCCCCTGAGTCTTTGGGTTCTCCGCTAGGATTGGTAGGGGCAGGAGCGGGATGCAGGATCCTAAGAGAAGAGGCATCTCCCCCATTCTCACCTCCTCCTATCCCCCGAGGATTTTCTAACTGCCTCTCTCCCCACAGGAAGCTGTGGTCAGCACTTGGCTCCAGTTCAGCGATGGCTCCGTGACGCCCCTGGACATCTACGACACCAAGGACTTCACCCTGACGGCCACCTCCCTGGACGAGGCCGTTGTGTCCGTCCCCCAGCCCCGCTCGCCCAGGTGGCCCACTGTGATGGCCGAAGGCGAAGGCCAGGGACCCCTGGTTCGCGTGGACCTGACCATCGCAGAGGCCTGCCAAAAATCCAAACGCAAGAGCGTCCTGGCGGTCGGCGTGGGGAGCGTCAGGGTCAAGTTCGGGCAGAACGACGCCAACTCCAGCCCAGGTGTGGACTACGAGGAGGCTGAGATCAAGAACCACGCCAGCGACCGGCGCCAGAAGGCCCAGGAAGGACCCTTCTACGGCAGCTCCTCCGCGGAACGCGAGGAAGGGGTCCTCCGGAGGGGCAACCCCACGGCCAAGTCACTGCTGGACAACAAGGTGGGCAAGAACAGCCGGCTGGACGGGGGTCGGCTGGCGGGGGAGGGCCAGCTGCAGACCATCCCCATCGACTTCGCCAACTTCCCTGCGCAGGTGGACCTGCCCCAGGCGGGGGGCGGGCGCGGGGCCGGCGACCTGGTGCAGACTCCCCGCGGCCTGAGTGATCTGGAGATCGGCATGTATGCCCTCCTGGGGGTCTTCTGCCTGGCTATCCTCGTCTTCCTCATCAACTGCGCCACCTTCGCCCTCAAGTACAGGCACAAGCAGGTGCCCCTGGAAGGCCAGGCCTCCGTGACCCACTCGCACGACTGGGTGTGGCTGGGCAATGAGGCGGAGCTCCTGGAGAACGTGGGCGACGGCTCTCCGCCGCAGGACGAGCACACGACCATCATAGACCGCGGGCCTGGGGGCTTTGAGGAGAGCAACCGCCTCCTGGTCAACGGAGGTTCCCAAAAGCAGGGGCAGAGCCAGATGCCCAGGCCGGCCGACTCGGCGGTCAAACAGGGCAGGGACCAGAAACACGAGCCCCTGCACTCGCCCACCTCCAAGAGGAAAAAGGTGAAATTCACCACCTTCACCACCATCCCCGCCGACGACGGCTGCCCCACCGTCAACTCCATCCTGGGTGGGACGGAGGAGGACATCAAATGGGTGTGCCAGGACGTGGGCGTGGGTGCCCCCAAAGAACTCAGAGACTATCTGGAGAAGTGCAAGGACAAAGTGTAGGCCCCTCTGGTCGAAGGACCAGCGCGCCTGGACGCCCTCCTTCAGCTCCACGGTAGAACTGGGACTCAACAGAGACTCTTTGGGCCCCGTTTTCGAACTATTCATAGTTGGAAGTTCTGAAGCCGGGAAGGGACAATTTTGTGATCAGAAGTCGATGATGGCAGACCTTTCAAGTCAGCAGAAAAACACTCTGGGAACGGAGCTGATGGAGACATTTTAACTGTGCAAGGCCAAATTAGGAAGGTTATTTTATGAGTCAAAATATAACCCAGACAAGCTACCAAAAAGTATTTGTTAAAAAAAAAAAAATGCAAAAAAAAAAAAAAAAGACAAATAAAAAGAGACAGAAGTAATCATCTGTTTATATTTCTAATAAAGGATCAAAAATATAAAACTAGGGCCTGCTTAGAGACATTTTCCATTTTAATTCAATTTTCTTTTTCCAAGGACAGCCCTTGACTGTCACCCTGGGCTTGGGGAGGAGACATTTCTGAATACGGGTTGTCTCTTGGAATAGACTTGAAGATTTTTACATCTTAATAATCTTTTCTTTTCCCATATTCTCTTTTTTCCCTTTTTTTTCTTTTTGTGTCTTAGACTTCCATTTGATTTGTGTTTAATGTTTATTCCTGAGGATCAAATGGTATATTTTCCTAAATTAAACAAGTTATATTCCTATACAACAGATACATTTTTAGAAACGATGTCAGTTAATCGATTCTTTAAGTATTATGTTTGATGCTTTGCTTTATCCATCCAGCCTTGTTGATATCTGCTGGGTTTCTACAATTAGAGGGAGTTCTCAAAGCCTTTGTGGGGATGGGGGGAAGGTCACCTTCACCCTCCTCAGGGCCAAAAACAGTGGGTGGGACAGTGGCAGGGGCCAGTTGCACAGAGCCCAGCCAGGGACCCCTGACCCCTCAGTGACTCCATCAGTGGTGCCCTAGGGATACTTCTATCAGAGGAAGATGAGGTCAGAGCCACAAGCTGGAATCTATCCACACCAGTAATCAGCGCCAACCTCAAAGGGTAGACCTGACCCAAGACACACTGATATCATGAAATGAGCAAGGATCAAAAAAGTGCTGGAGGGCTTTTCTGTTGTTTTTCTCACTTTGTTGAGCAGGGCATACCAGCATAAAGGGAAAAGACAAAAATCTATGTTAGATTGTCAGTCAACTGTGGTTTTTTTAACAGCCTAATTGTGTAGCAGCACATTGCAAAATGCATTCATCCAAAGTGAAGCATGATCCCATGGACAGTGGAGCCTGGCAGGCTATGGTCCATTGGGTCGCAGAGAGTCGGACATTACCGAAGCGACTTAGCACACACAAAGAGACGCCTATGAGGCAGAGAGAAACTAGGGTCATAAACCCTCAGAGTCTGGTCTGCCGGACTTTCAGCGTCTGCAGACGCTGGCGAGGAAGACTCCAGGCGGTCACGTGATCCTCTCAACGTAGCGGTGCCTGCAGCTACTGGGGTTACTTCCTGTTTTTATTTTTTTAATTACTAAAAGTGATAGCTAAGAAAGGGTCCTGGAAGCCTCATAACCTAGACTGGACCTTTTCAAAAGATATTTCTAGCACATATTATAGACAGCAAAAAGGAGCTATTTATTTATACCTGTGATGCCAATTGTCATTAAAACATTTTCCGTGGCTTGACAAGTCAGTGTCTTGTGGGCTGTCTCTTATTTCACTTAACTCCTATTACTATTTCTCCCCATCAAATGTACAACGTGCTGAAGAAATAAACCTGTCTGCTAGGCTGGAAGGAAAACAATACTCTGTTTGTTGGCTTGTTTTCCTCTTGGTTTCTTGGCTGATCCAAGTAATTCCTCATAAGGAAACTTTCAGTCATCTGTCCGCTATTGTCTACACCAGGGGTTCTCAACTGAACGTGCTCAGGATCACCAGGGGGAAATGTGCATTCCTCAAGAGTTCCAGAGTGATGCTGATACCGTTGGTCAGAGGTGCCCCACTTGCAAACTTCCAATTTACATCAAACATGAAAGAGAGCCTTGACATCAAACGGGAAACTGTGTTGAAACTCTCATCTGGGGAAAAGGTGTACTTTTATTCTAACTGGTTTTGCATGTATTGTTGCTTGAAGTTTCGGTGGGATTGTGGTGGCTGTTGGCTAGTTGAGGGAAGAGAACATTTTGGTTGAAGATGAAGCTTTTTTTTAATAGCTTTTTTTTTTAATTTTTAAAAAATTTTGAATAACTTTTAAAGATTACTTTCTGTCTGCAATTATTACAAAATATTGGCTACATTCCCTGGTGTTGTATAATATATCTTTATAGCTTATTTATACCCAATAGTTTGTACCTCCTAATCCCCTCCCCCTATTTTACCCTTTCCCACTTCCCTCTCCCCACAGGTAACTACTAGATTGTTCTCTCCAAGTCTGCTTCTTTTTTGTTTTATTCACTGGTTTGCTGTGTTTTTTTGATTCCACATGTAAGTGACATCATATGGTGTTTGTCTGTCTAACTTATTTCACTAAGCATAATACCCTCCAAGTCCATCCATGTTATTGCAGATGGCAAAATTTTCACTTTTTCATCGCTGCGTAGTATTCCATATATACTTTATCCATTTATCCACATCTTCTTCATCCATTCATCTGTTGATGGATACTTATGTTGTGTGCATATTTTGGCAATTATGCATAATGCTACTATGAACATTGGGGTTCACTCATCTTTTTAAATTAGTTTTTCTGTGTTTTTCAGATATAAAGCCAGGAGTGCAATAGCTAGATTATAGGGTAGCTCTATTTTCAGTTTTTTGAGAAAACATACTAATAATAGCTTTATTGAGACATAATTCACATAACATGAAATGGACTCATTTAGAGTATACAATTCAATGGTTTTTAGTATATTCACAGAGTGGCATCACATCAATTTTAGAAACTTTTCATCATCCCCAAAAGAAGCTCCATACTCGTTAGATTCACTTCCCATTCGCCCAGAACCAAATTCCCAGCCCCAGGCAACCACCAATCTACTCTCTGTCTTTATGGATTTGCCTGGGCTCGGGGGCTGGTGTCTATATCATTATGGAGGAGTCTGTGAGAAGCCAATGGAATTAATATGTTGTGAGTATTTCTTAATTGAGGCACCAGAAGAGTTCTATGCTCCCTCAGTGTGCCTGTACATATGCAGCAAAAGAAAACAGCCTGCAAGACCTCTGTGGGAACCACATCCGCTCCTAAATCAAGCTCTCTGCCTAGCTAACTCGCATTTTGCTTTTAAGAAATTCCGGCTTCACATAAAGAGAAAGAGGACTGTGGTTGAATCTAACGCTAGTTGCTTCATTTCTGCCCCAAGTTATACTCTGAAAGGGCCAGCTGCTGGCCTTGGGCAGATACCTCTGTGGTCCACTCGGTCCGACTGAGTGACCCAGGTTCTGAGCACCCAAGTCAATGAGGATGGGTGGCACCTTTCTCCCTCAGGGAGCACCTGCTCTGGAGCCCGTAGAGCTGAGTCCATGGTGGGGACCAACGGATCCCATTGCCCCTGGAACTGTCCTGCTTTTAAAACTGGAAGCTCATCAGAATAAATGGAGTACTTGGCTACTCTGGTCTACATTAGTGACTCCAACAATCATTAAAAACCTTCTGGTAATCATTCCAGGTGACCAGGGTCTCGTTGTATCAGACTAAACAACAACCGTGGATCTTTCAGACTGTAGCATTCACTATAGAAAAAAATCACATATAAGTGGACCGTCACGGTTCAAACCCATGTTGTTGGAGGGTCAACTATAATATTTATTAGCATTAATTCTTATTATTGTCAACAATAAGTTATGACAGTAATTTAAAAATATTAACAATAACTACAAGGAGAGTAATAATGAGACTCCATTTAACAAGTCTGGGGCAGACTCAGTGTTAGGCATCCTTAAATGTATGTTGGCATTCACTTACAATGACTCTCTGAGGCGGGTGTGTTACCCCTCCCCCCCCATATTAGAGATGAGGAAACAGACGCAGACCATTCTTCTCAAGGTCAAGACTAGGGACTAGCCGAGCCAGGGCTCAAACCCAAGATCATGTCTCCAAAGACTGGTCTTAATTATTACACTAATACAAGCTTCACATGTCTTTTCTTGTGTTAAAAATGTAATAAAACCGACAAAAAGAGTAATTCAAGGTCATGACACAAAATTCAGAAAATGAAGAAAAGTAGAAGAAATAAAGAAAAAAAGGCCTCTGGTCCCTCCTCCTAGAAATAAAAATTAATAGCTCATCTTTTACATATGCTTCAGTGTTTTTCCCCAAATGATGGACATAATTTTCCATAGTTTTATTCATATTTTGAAAGTATATCATTATCAATATGACTTTTAAACTATCTTTCTGATTTTAAAAGTAGCCCAAGAGTACTGTAAATCATTTGTAAAAATGACCCATTTCACCCCTGTTGGAGCTTTGCTAATGTCCCGCTAAGATTTTTGCCCTCACATTTCTTTTTTCTTCCACGGTTGAGATCAAAGTGCAAATATTGATTTTTAAGTATAATTAACAGGAAAGTTTCCACAGCCCTCGATTGGAGGTGATCAGGCTCCCAAGTGGGTGGAACAGACAGTGGGCTGCAGGAGAGGACCCCTCGGGGGAGAGGGAGATGGGGGACTAAGATCCAGCCCAGTCGTTACTTGTCTGTATGCTCCCACCTGGAGGAAAAGCTTCAGCTCTCCTTTGAACAAGAGCACCATTTGTTTCCAAGTGTACAGCCTCGGCTGCACTTCCCAAAAGGAAGCTGCACTTTACAACTTTCCCCCGAGGGCAAACCTGGAAGATGAGGTGAAAGGAGCTGAGGTTGGCCAGCTTGCATCAGTGAGTAGCCTGCTTTCTGGGCTTGCTCTTACAGAAGTGCTCTTCCGGACTTCCCTAGTGGCTCAGTGGTTAAGAATCTGCCTGCCAATGCAGGGGCTCGGATCCCATCTCTGGTCCGAGAAGATCCTGCATGCCTTGGGAAAGCTAAACCCATGTGCCACAGCCACTGAAGGTCTCGCGCCCTAGAAGCCTGTGCTCAGTGATAAGAAAAGCCACTGCGATGAGAAGCCCACACACCGCAACTGGAGAAGAGCCTGCATGCAGTAACAAAGAGCCAGTGAAACACAAAAATAAATACATAAATTTTTTAAGAAAATAGCTCTTCCGTAGATAATAATGACACAAGTGGCCAGAAGCCCAAAAACCACCTGTTTCAAGGCGTTGGAGAGCAACTGCGCTTGAGACAAGCTTGGACCTGGGACCTGAGACCCTTTGCTGCAGTGTTTGCACCTGGACAAACAGTTTCTCGAGCAACAAAATACAAAGAAACTATAAGGAACTAAAACTAACTGTGTGCATGTGCAGCTGGGGCAAATTATGGACCACAAGACACAAGAGATCAAAAAAATGCAACTGCCACTTCGGCAGAACCCAGAGCAAAAACAGGGTGTTGGGAGCAAAAGCAGGGTACTTCATATGCCCCCTGCACTCAATACCACCTCAAGGGTGGGCAAACCACCTAGGCCACCCCTCCAGCCTGACCTCTGAACACACCCCTACCCTCACCCCATGTAAGGAACCAGCTCACTCCCACCTTGGGAAGCTGGTGAGCAAGGAGCTTGTTGCTTATTCTCACTCCCTCCTGTTTAGCAGGGGCCCCAATAAAGCCTTGTTTGAATTTCTTGTCTGGCCTCTGATCCATTTCTATTTAGTAAGGAGGCCAAGAACCCTGGTCTGTATCACAGGTGATCAAGAGAGGAGGCAAAGATCCCAGAGAAGGGGTTGGGTACTGAGGCTTGGCCCACACTGGTCCCCACACTGTCCCCTGGGGGTGTGATCTATGCATACTGTGTTGCTCAGAGACTGCAGGAGATATGACATCCCAGAGTGTGCAGCAGGCTCACTGGGCTGAACTGACAAAAACTATATGCAGGACTTTGGAGGCAGCAGGGAACTGAGGGTCTGAAATTCCTGAGATAAGAAACTTGCAGGGAACTGAGCCTAGCGCACACTTTCCTCTTCAGGCCTTTTCTGGTTCTTCCACTGGACGTGCGGTGGCTCACTGATAATAACCTGGCAGTGATGCAGGAGATGCAAGAGACGAGGGCTCAGTCCCTGGATGGGAGAGATCCTGGAGGAGAGCATGGCAACCCACTCCAGTACTCTTGCCTGGAGAATCCTATGGACAGAGGAGCCTGGCGGGCTACAGTCCATAGGGTCACAAAGAGTCGGACACAACTGAAGCAACTTAGCATGCACACACCACTGGGCATGAAACTAAGAAAGCAAGATAGGGAGGCATTCAAGGCTAAGGTGTGATATGAGCGAGCTCCTGTAACTCTGGTTAAGGGTTGTCTTGCTAAAGCTGAAACTCCAGTACTTTGGCCACCTCATGCAAAGCGCTGACTCATTGGAAAAGACTCTGATGCTGGGAGGGATTGGGGTCAGGAGGAGAAGGGGACGACAGAGGGTGAGATGGCTGGATGGCATCACTGACTCGACGGACGTGAGTCTGAGTGAACTCTGGGAGTTGGTGATGGACAGGGAGGCCTGGTATACTGCAGTTCATGGGGTCGCAAAGAGTCGGACACGACTGAGCGACTGAACGGAACTGAACTGGGAGGATGTAGATCCCAGGCATGTTCTGGCATCTGCACAGGTAGGCAAAGTGGGATTAGCTAAGAAAGTCTCAGGTGCTGGACCTTGGAAGGGAAAGCAGATGGAAATTGGGCAGATGGGGCATGGTACCCAGAGATCTGGATCTGGGCACTCTTCATTATGAATATTAATCAAATATTCACATCAGTTCAGTTCAGTTCAGTTCAGTTCAGTCACTCAGTCATGTCCGACTCTTTGCGACTCCATGAATCGCAGCACGCCAGGCCTCCCTGTCCTTCACCAACTCCCGGAGTTCACTCAGACTCACGTCCATCGAGTCCGTGATGCCATCCAGCCATCTCATCCTCGGTTGTCCCCTTCTCCTCCTGCCCCCAATCCCTCCCAGCATCAGAGTCTTTTCCAATGAGTCAACTATTCACATAGACCTTTTATTTTTAAAAAAATTATTTATTTACTTTGGCTGTATTGGGTCTTCTTTGTGGCTCATGGACTCTCTAGTTGTGGTGCACAGGCTTGGTTGCTCCAAGATATGTGGGATCTTGGTTCCCTGATCAGGAATCAAACCTGCATCCCCTGCACTGCAAGGCAGGTTCTTAACCACTGGATCACTGGGGAAACTCCTCACACAGACCTTTGCAAAAGTTTCAACTGTGGCAACAACAACAAAAAAAGAGTTCAGTGGGGCAAGGACAGTTCTGATGGGACACTCGAGGCGGCCATGGAGGTCAAGGAAGGCCACTCCGAGGACATGAAACCTGAAGCATGAGATACCCTAGAGGCACTAGTATGTGATCCAGATAAAGCACCAGGCAGAGGGAAGCACAGATTCAAGGACCCTGCACAGAGAGACGAGTGTGCATCAGGGACCAGCCACTGAAAAAATGCATGGCTGGAGAGATTGATTTCCCAGAGGCATGAAAATGGATTCACACAAATAAAAAATTCACTCTCTCTTTCCTCACAACAGTGGAAGACACAGGTCTACTGGGGATGGAAGCCAAAGGCCCAGATAATATGTTGGCTCTTAAAATGAGCATTTTTTCCAAGTGTTTTGTTCAAGCCATTGGCCAAATACTAGTGTTATGGATTGGTCTCTGCATCTCAAAACTTCCAGCTGGAAGAAACAAAACTTGGGTGATTTTCCTAAGTGTGGGTTCAGAAAGGTTTAGTGAGCCCTTCTAAACAACAAGTAAATAAAGAAAAAGAAAACCCAAAGGCTTTGAGAGTCAAGTCCTGTTTCAGGAATTCTCTGACGTGGAGATGCTTGCTTAAAAATTTGGATCTACAAATGAACTTATTCACAAAACAAACAGACTCACAGGCATAGAAAACTAACATATGGTTACCAAAGTAGAAACTGGGGGAGGAATAAATAAGGAGTGTATGTTTAATTGATACACATTCAGTTCAGTTCAGTTCAGTCGCTCAGTCGTGTCCAACTCTTTGCAACCCCATGAATTGCAGCACGCCAGGCCTCTCTGTCCATCACCAACTCCCGGAGTTCACTCAAACTCACGTCCATTGAGTCGCTGATGCTATCCAGCCATCTCATCCTCTGTCGTCCCGTTCTTCTCCTGCCCCCTATCCCTCCCAGCATCAGGGTCTTTTCCAATCAGCCAACTCTTTGCATGAGGTGGCCAAAGTATTACTATACAGAAAATAGGTAACCAGCAAGGTCCCACTGTATAGCCCAAGAAACTATACTCAGTATCTTTTAATAATCTGTAATGGAAAATAATATGTAAAAGCTTGTGTGTGTGTGCGTGTGTGTGTGTGTGTGTGTGCGTGTGTGTGAGGGCTTCCCCGATCACTCAGCAGGTGAAGAATCCACCTGCCACACGGGAGGCACAGGAGATGCAGGTTCAATCCCTGGGTCAGAAAGATGCCCTGGAGGAGGGCATGGAAACTCACTCCACTAATTTTGCCTGGAAAATCCCATAGACAGAGGAGCCTGGTGGGCTGCAGTCCATGGGGTCCTAAAAAGTCAGACACGACTGAAGCAACTGGCATGCACACGTGTATATATATATAAATATATGTATATATGTATATGCCGTATATGTGCACATATGAATCATTTTGCTGTACATCTGAAACTAACACACTATTTTAAATCTATGATAATTCAATGAAAAATAATAAAAAATAATAAATTTGGATCCAGAAGAGTTTGCAAAATAGAACTGAGAAGAAGAGGAAAGTCAGGTTATCCTGTTACCATTCTCTTTTAGGGAGAACATTAGATAATGTTTCAAAGAATGAAGCAAATTATGACATTTCTTTTCCAATTTATATTCTACCAACCAAAATGTTCTGTCCAAAAAAGCCTTTTTGTCCTCCGTCAAAGAGGGCATTTGGGTGGAAAGAAATTACCAGACTGTGAAATTTCATTGATTTTAAAAATTCAGGTTAAGTTCAGGGCCCAGATTTGCATTTTCTCTCTTTTCTGTGGTGCTCTGAGTGTGGGATTGGAAGAGCTGGGCCGGGTGGCATGGCAAGAACACAGTCTCAGGATGCTGTGGCTTTCAGAGTTTCAGCCATGGAAAGAGAGAGTCATTACATAAAATGTGAGTCTAGAGTTAGCCGTGATATAGTCAGGAAAACCAGGGCGCCGACAGGATGAAATTCATTCACCTGTTCATTCAATAAATACCTACTGAGAACTTTCTGTAAGACACTCAATAGATACACATTACTATATAGAAAATAGATAGCCAACAAGGCTCTACTGTATAGCACAGGAAATTATACTCAGTATCTTCTGATAATCTGTAAGGGAAAAGAATCTGTATAAAGAATGTGTGTGTGTGTGTGTGTGTGTGTGTGTGAGGGCTCAGCAATCTACTCCAATATTCTTGCCTGGAGAATCCCGTGGACATCGGAGACTGGTGAGCTACAGTCCATGGGGTCACAAAGAGTCGGACACGACTAAAGTGACTTAACACGCACGCATGATCTATTAGCAAATACTGCTGGTCTTGCATCTTAGTTCCTCCAGAAGCAAAAGCTGGGACAAGGATGTGGAAGAGAGTGATTAATTTGGGGAAAGGTCATTTGAAGGAGGCACATAGCTAACAGATACGTATCTATTAAGACCTCCCTGGTGGTCCAGTGGTTAGAACTCTGTGCTTCCACTGTGGTGGGTGCAGGTCTGACCCTTGATGAGGAAGTAGAATCCCATATACTGCATGGTCAAAAAATAAATAGATAAAAGGCACTCGTCTACTTTGAATAGTAGACAAGGGGGTTGGTATCTTTATCCACATAGAGCATATAGTCTTGTAGGAAAAACAGATAAACAAACATGAGCTTAATCTGAAATGCTGCTGGTAAAGAATCCGCCTTCAATACAGGAGACCCCAGTTTGATTCCTGGGTTGGGAAGGTCTGCTGGAGAAGAGATGGGCTACCCACTCCAGTATTCTTGGGCTTACCTGGTGGCTCAGCTGTTAAAGAATCTGCCTGCAGTGCAGAAGACCTGGGTTCAATCCCTGGGTTGAGAAAATCCCCTGGAGAAGGGAACAGCTACCCACTCCAGTATTCTGGCCTGGAGAATTCCATGGACTGTATAGTCCATGGGGTTGCAAAGAGTTGGACACGACTAAGTGACTTTTACATCAGACTGTGAAAAAACAGTGCTATGAAAGAAATAAAGAGTAGTGAGGAATCACTGGATGCCAGGTGTGAAAGGGCACCACTTCCCACAGGGTAGGCATGAGAATTTAGTATTAAATCCAGCTATTCCTGGGTAACAAGACAAAGAATGGCAGGTGGAAAGTCCTGAAGCAAGAATGAGTGGATTGTTGTATCTGAGAACTAGAGAAATGCCAGTGTGTCTGTGAGGCAGAGAGTCCAGAAGGAGATGGTGGAGAAGGATGCCAGCCCAGAAGGGCAGAGGAAGTGGATCGGGCATCGTGGGAGGCCTCTGGAAGGTTCTAAACAGGAGAGTGAGTTTCGCTGAATGGTGCCAAAAATATCAGTAGCGTCACAGGAGAGGGGAGCTTTGGGGAGAGATTTCCATCAGAACAGAGCTCACCACTCCCTGCACTGGCTCCCTTCTTTTTCTCCTCTCGCTTCCCCAGCTCCACTTGGGTGCCTCCTTTGAATGAACATTTGTCCGACTCTTTGTGACCCCGAGGACTGTAGCCCACCAGTCTCCAATATCTATGAGATTCTCCGGGCAAGAATACTGGAGTGGGTTGCTGAGCCCTCCTCCAGGGGATCTTCCCAACCCAGGGATCGAACTCACATCCTTCATGTCTCCTGCATTGATAGGCAGGTTCTTTACCACTAGCACCACCCTAGGGTGAAGAAAAAGGAAAGAATGCTGGGACTTTTACTTGTGCAATTGGCCAACGGCCCAACCACTTACTAAGATGACGACTGAATACTCTTAAAAAAATACCCCAACAAACGGCTTCTCTAGAAATTCTGCGGAATTTTCAATCCCCTAATCAGCAGAATGCCAGTTCTGTGTGAAATCAGGGTCAGAATATCAGCGATGTGAAGTCATCATCCTTCCTCAACGTGTCAGGGTTTGTGTTGTGTATTTTGTGTGTATTTTTAATAAGTTGTCGTCTTATTTCCCAACATTTCCTGTGTCTTTCTATCTGGTATAAGTGAAGTGCCTTACTCCAGGGGAGTCTATGATCATTTCACACCCAGGAAAGCACACATAAATTACAGCAGACCCTGCGATTATATAAAAATTTGAGGACTAGAATTACTGGGATGCAAAGCATTGTTTAAAAATCGACCAGGCATTTCCCAATACAGGAAGATCAATTACATGAGAAAGAAAAGTTGTAATCACTCAATGTTCAGAAGCAGCAAATAAGATGCCGTTCCTCATTTCTACCCTAAATTATTACTATTCCCTGTCTGTATCATGGACACTCATGGCCTCAAGCTGACATAGAAAGTTCTAGAATCTTCTACTTCTTAATAATTGACTTAAATAATAAATAACTGACTTCAGTAAAAGCACATGGGCTTCCAATTCAAACAACCTCAAGATATGAAAACTTATTTCTGATGGAATGGCTTTTAGGCCACAAACTCAATATGGAAAAAATATATATCATTTTCTTTTTTTCCCCTCTGTAACTGAAGTTAATTTTTCTTATGAAGTCTTTTACCTTTAGGGACAAGAACTTAATTTCAAGTAATTCAGATTTTCCTCCTTGCTCCCCAAGGATGCCTCTAAGATTCAATAAGCTGAAGTATTACCAGGGGAGCGGAGGATGGGGACCATGTCTACTCGGGCCATGTATCCATATAGTCATCTGCTGGGTCATTCCTCATCCCAACGCAACTTTCCTCTAGGTCCAGCTCACGGTCAACTTACTCCCAGGCTGCTCTAGGATACTCTAGGATTATCCTGATGCATCTATTCCTTACCAGGTCTGAAGAAAACTTGATGGGGCTATGGAAGACCGTTCCCCACTTCGACACCACGCCTACATGCAACAAAGTCCTTTGCAACAAATCATGTTGGTGGCTAAGGAAATTCTTTGAGGGAGGTTTTACATATGTCTGCCTTAACAGAGAGCTTCCCAGGTGGCACCAGTGTTAAGGAACCCACCTGCCAATACAGAGACTTAAGAGAGATGGTTTCAATCCCTGGGTCAGGAAGATCCCCTGCCGGAAGACACTGGACCCACTCCAGTATTATTGCCTGGAGAATCCCATGGACAGAGGAGCCTGGCGGGCTGTAGTCCATAGGGTTGCAAAAAGCTGGACACGGCTGAGCGACTGAGCACGCACGCACTCCTTAACAGAAATCGAATGATTGTAGAAAAACTAAGATGTGTGTATCACAGACTTGAGCTGAAATATTGCAATCTGTATTTGCTACATTTAATTTTTTAACTTGGTATTGATCAATCTCTGTCCTCAAAGCTTTGCTCCACTAAAGGACCCATAGAAGAGTCTTTAGAAGAAACATATGCACTATATTTCTAATGTGATTTTTGCTCAACACATAATATTCAGGAACATACTGGCATATAAAGCAAAGTACACAGGGTTACAGGAGGCAGGGTTAAAGATAAAGTGAATTCTGAATGGGCAATGCACTTTGGAATTTATACCCTTAGCTCAACATCTAGGATTTAAGATGCCTCGGAAGACCTCACTTGAATTTGGGCAAATGTCAAGATAAGGAGCGGCCTGGGTGAGCTGTTGGTTTCCAACTAATTTCATTTGTGTGAAGGATTCAGTATATCCTTCTTTTCACAGATGGTGGTTCAGGCAAGATTCAAGAATCAAACAGACCTCGTGCCAATCTGATTCCACCACTTGGATGGGTTAGAATGTCTGACTCAGTCCTAAAATAAAGAATTCTTCAGCACAAACTCTTAAATTCCACCATTATTTAGAGTACTCTATGTATGGGAAAATGTTGAACAATATTTAGTTAGTAACAGCTAGTTGCTTAACTTTACAATTCAATTTTGTTGAGGCATAATTTACACTTAATAAATACAATGCACTCATTATAACTATTCATTGTGATAAATTTTTATGAAAGGTATATATTTGTGTAACCACTATCACATTCTGATTTCTGTCGTTTTCCATGAGGTATTTGAGTTTTATCTATAGGGTGTGTATCCGTAGTTCATTCCTTTCAAATGCTGAGTAGTATTTCATTGCACGACTATACAATTTATCTGCTTACCTGATGAAGAATGTTGCTTCTACTTATTGTCAATAAACCTGCTGTGAATATTAATGTAAAAAAAAAAAACTCCACCATTGTGTTTATAATTTCAGTTGGAAGTGGCCCAAATAAACCTTCCTAGTTGGCACCCCACTCCAGGACTCTTGCCTGGAAAATCCCATGGACGGAGGAGCCTGGTGGGCTGCAGTTCATGGGGTTGCTGACAGTCGGACACAACTGAGCGACTTCACTTTCACTTTCATGCATTGGAGAAGGAAATGGCAACCCACTCCAGTGTTCTTGCCTGGAGAATCCCAGGGATGGGGGAGCCTGGTGGGCTGCCGTCTATGGGGTCGCACAGAGTCGGACATGACTGAAGTGACTTAGCAGCAGCAGCAGCAGTTATTTTTAAGGAAGACATACTGATGTTTCAGGTATAATGATGATGATAATGATTATAATAATAATAACAACAGCAACAATTTCTGGTGGTCTGAATAATGGCTCTCCAAAGAAGTCAACCTCCTAGCAGCTGTGAACTTTCCCCCTCACTTGGCAAAAGGGACTTTGCAGGGCCTCCTTGGTGGCTCAGTAGCGGAGAGTTCACTTGCCAGTGCAGGAGACACGGGCTCAATCCCTGATCTGGGAAGATTCCACATGTCGTGGAGCAACTAAGGCCACAACTATTGAGCCGTGTTCTAGAGCCCAGGAGCCGCAACTGCTGAGCCCAGGTGGTGCAGCTACTGACGCTCGCATGCCCTGGAGGCTGTGCTCTGCAACAAGAGAAGCCACCACGATGAGAAGCCCGGGCACTGCAACTAGAGAGCACCCCCCACTCACCAAGCCTAGAGAAAAGCCTGCGCAGCAACAAAGAGCCACTGCAGCCGCAAACAAAGAAAAATTTAAGTAAATATAAAGAAAAGGACTTTGCAGATGTGATTAAGTTCAGGGTCTGGAGATGGAATGATTACCTGAGATATCCAAGCGGGTTCAATATCATGACAGAGGGGCTTCTAAGGGAAAGAGGGAGACAGGAAGGAGATAGAGAAGAAGAGGTAACAGGGGAAGCAGAGGGCAGAGAAATGCAAACAAAAGATCAGAAGCTAAGGAATTCAAGGCTTCCTCCAAAAGGCAAAAGAAACAAGAAAACAATTCTCCCCTGCAGTCTCCAGAAAGAACGTGGCCCTGCCTACACCTTGATTTGAGGGCTTCTGAGCTCCAGAATTGATTTTTTTTTAAGTTGCATCGTTTTAAGCTGCAGAGTATATCATTCCTTACAGCAGCAAGCAGAATCTCAAACCCTATTTCATAACGTTGTTATGAAGATTTAATACTCATAGTAACAAAGAACACTGATAGAACTGTGGATGTGCTGGGTCTGTCTCAAGCCCTTTAAAAATATTTACTCCTTTTATTTTCTACAACAAACCTATGAAGTAAGTAGTAGAATTATTAGTGCTGCCTTTTTGCATATGAGATAAGTGGATCAATGAGAGGTCTCACTGCTATATAATGAGCCATCTAGCTATTTACTAACAGAAGGTGAAGTCAGCACTGGAACAGGGCAGCCTGGATCCAGTGCCAAGCCCCTAACCACTGCGCTACACTGCCCCTCCCATAGAACAACACGCGAGTCAGCTATTTAGCGCTGCATACCTGATGAGTGTCCAATAAATGTGAGCTGCTCATGAGTTTGCTCTGATCTCTCTGAATCAGGGAAGGATGAGGCACTGCCAATCGGACTTTTCTTGGACCTGAAGCACAAAAGCAGCTTTCAAACGAGGAGTCAAGGGACTCCCCTGGTGGTCCAATGGTTAAGAATCCGCCTTCCAGTGCAGGGGACACGGGTTCAATCCTAGTCGGGGAACTAAGATCCCACAGGCCGCAGAGCAACTAAGCCTGAATGCTGCTACTACCAAGCCCATGCACTCTGCAGCCTTCATGCCCTAACTAAGATCCAACACAGTCAAATAAATAAATGAATGAATAAAAAATGTTGAGAGTGGAGGTCAAATCCCCAGACCTGCAGACCTTACTGTCACTCCCTCTCCTGACCCTGCAGATTTCCTGCTGCAGGTTAGGAGACACTCTGCAAAAAGAAGGTGTGCCATTCTCACCGCATGGAAGGCCACACAGCAAAAGTCTAATTGAGGAACACTGAGCCCATTGTTTGGGAAAGATCTTAAGCTCCATTTCAATTCCGAAATGAAAGGTCAGAACCAAAGAGTCAGCCACAGAGAGGCTAAGCTGATTACCTGTGAAGTCTCCGAGTAGCTGCCTGCTGGGACCCCGTCCCACCATCGCTCCCTTCCCAAATCTAACACCCTGTGTCATCTGCTTGGGTCTGTTTTCTCCTTTTGGTTAATTGAAGAGTCCTGCTTCTTCTTGAGCAACCAGTAAGATAACCGCTCCTCTCGGCCATCAAGCGAGTGCAAACACCTTTTGCCCTTTCCTGTCCCCCAGGGCCGCTACGGACCCTAGGCTGCTCTGGACAGGTGGGCAGGTACTGGGTCACTCCCCAGATGGTGAGGGAGTGAGAAAGCATTTGAGAAGTTGAGGGCTCTGTTTTCTAGACAGACCCCTCTGTAAGTGTCTGCAACAATTCTGTGTGTCCAGAGATTGGGCAGACAACACATAGGCCCATGGCTACCCACGCCTGCTCTGACGCACACCTGATGATCACACAGAGCCACTTGCTTCCTGCTCCAACCTTCCCAGGACAGACTTATTGTTGGGAAAGTACAGACGATGGATGGGGGTAGGGACAACTGTCCTGATGGGATGGAGAGGATGTGGAATTCTAACGATAGATCAAGGAGAAGGTGATGGGGGAGTTTGTACAATTCAAAGGCCTGGATTGGAAGCCTGGATCAGTCATTTCCTAATTCAGGGGTACCCTCAGCACAGGGGACCTGATTCTTTCCTTGTTCCCTCTTGAGTATCCTGTGCTTTGCACATAACAGCTTCTCAATAAATATGTTGGCTGTGGGATTAGATATGAGACATTGCACGGTGCTCTTAGACAAGCTCTGTCTAATAAAAACATAGTGAATAACCAATAAGTACATACTGCATAGCGCGGGGAACTCGCTCAGTGTTACGTGGCAGTCTGGGTAGGAGGGCAGTTTGGGGGAGGAACATATGTATGGCTAAGTTCCTTTACTGTTCCCCTGAAACTATCACAACATTGTTAATGGACTATACTCCCATACAATGGAGAAGGAAATGGCAACCCACTCCAGGATTCTTGCCTGGAAAATTCCATGGATATGGGAGCCTGGCAGGCTACAATTCATGGGGTCACAAAGAGTCAGACATGACCAAGTAACTGAGCACACTCCCATATAAAATAACCACTAATCCCAGGTGGCTCTAGTGGTAAAGAATTCGCCTTGTCAATGCAGGAGCCACAAGAGACGTGGGTTTGATTCCTGGGTTGGGAAGATCCCCTGAAGGAGGGCATGGCAACCCTCTCCTGTATTTTTGCCTGGAGAATCCCTTGGACAGAGGAGCCTGGCGGGCTACAGTCCACAGCATCGCAAAAGGGTTGGACAGTGACTTAGCACATAGCACACACAATATAAAATAAAAAGCTTTTCAAACTTGACTATAAAAAACATAATGTAAGCCATATATGTGAGTTAAATTTTTCTAGAAGCCACATTTTAAAAAGTAAAAAAAAAGATTAATTTTAATATATTTTGCTTAATTCAATTACCTAAACTATTATTCTTTTGACATGTAATCAAGTAAAAAATTGTTAATGGATATTTTGTATTTTTGTAGCAAATCTTCCAAATCCAGTCCATCCTCTCTAGTAAAATACTGAATGTGTGTCCTAGGTTGCTTCTGTCGTTTCTGACTCTTTGCGACCCCATGGACTATAGTGCGTCAGGCTGCTCTGTCCATGGGATTCTCCAGCCAAGAATACTGGAGTGGGTTGCCATGCCCTCCTCCAGGGGTCTTCCTGACCCAGGGATAGAACCTGCATCTCTTACGTCTCCTACATTGGCAGGTGGGTTCTTTACCACTAGTACCCCCTGAGAAGCGAAATCTCAATTTGGACTCACCATGTTCCAAGGGCTCCGTGGTATTTGAAAGAATTCAGAGTACGCCACTCCAATTATTTTGAGCTGAAAACAATTAAAAAAAGAAGTAAACATAAGCAAAACTTGCTGTCCTTCCCCTTCAGTAAGAGCAGGAAGATTCTGA
Source organism: Budorcas taxicolor (assembly GCF_023091745.1). Lineage (NCBI taxonomy): Eukaryota > Metazoa > Chordata > Mammalia > Artiodactyla > Bovidae > Budorcas > Budorcas taxicolor. The sequence continues at coordinate 48,525,411 of NC_068926.1, read as the reverse complement.
ATCACCAGACAAGACTCTAAATAGAATCTTATCAGCCCAGAGACAGTACCAGGGAAATTTACATAACAAACCTTACTGACTAGTCCTTTCCCCCCTTTATTTTCCCCTGTATATTCACCTTCAAACAATGTGCTGTCTCTAGAAGCTCAAGGTCCCTTTCCTTTGTCACATCGCTTCTATACAAAATGGCTGTCTTCTTGTTAAGAGACTTTATAAACCTGGACATTCTGGGTGGCTCAGTGGTAAAGAATCCGCCTGGCAATGAAGGAGACATGGGTTCAATCACTGATCCAGGAAGACCCCACAAGCCACAGAGCAACTCAGCCCCTGTGCCACAGCTATTGAGCTTGTGCTCTAGAGCCTGGAAGCTGCAACATGAGAAGCCCAAGCACCTCAATTAGAGAGCAGAGACAGCCCATGCACAGCAACAAAAACCCAGCAGAGCCAAACATAAAAAATTAAGAATCATTTTAATTTACTTAATTTTTAGGATAATCGCTTTACAGAATGATGTTGTTTCCTCTCAAACATCAGCATGAATGCTTTACAAGCCCAAGTTCTAACCACACGTTCAAGTTACTCATCACTAAGTTCTTGCCAGCATAAACTTCCTCGTGTGTTTTCTTGTTATTCTATCTTCTCGCAGTCTGGTTTGCAAGGCTCCCTTCAGCAAACTGAGGTATCTGCAGTCATGTCCCATTTGTTCCTGACCCCGATTTGTGTGCCCAGGTCTGAATAATTTTAAGCGTGCCCAAATAATGAGGGCTTTCTGTCTGATCCAATATGTGCCTGCATGGCTAAAGAGCTGGCTTTATGACTTCCGAAGAGGTACCTCTGGAACTTGGTGATTTCTCTTCATTTGGAGCATTTTAATGAAAAAGGTAGAAATTTCAAATGTAGTGGCAAGAATAGATCAGAGAAGACAAAAGAGAACAGCATCCAAAAGAGCTCCTTTCTCAGTAGCTGAGCAAATTCTGCAGCTTTAGAGAAGGCATTGTCTCCTCTTTGGTCTTGATTAATTTGTCTCTCTTCCCATTTGAATAGAGTAACTCATCTCGCTTACTTATTATTACTTATCATTGAGGGGAAGTGAGAAGAGGCAATGCCAAGCAATTCAGGCTTGGGGAGCAGAGAAAGAAGAATGATTTTTTTAGTTTATTCAGTCTTTTATTCTATATTAAAAATTCAAATAAATATGTTTTACAAAAGCAGGGTCATACCACACTGTTTTATAATCTGCTGTATTTCAATAACGATGACAGTTTTCTTGGAATCATTTTTAAGTAGCTGCATAGTATTCTATTATGTGGCTATAGTACAATTCATTTAAATCAATATTTTTGATATTTAGGTAGTTTCCAATTTTATGTTATTATATATGGCATTTTAGTGAGCACCTTGAGGCTTTACAAGTAGCATACACTTTAAGTGCCTTAGGTATATATTGACAAATGGCCCTCCAAAAATATATCAGTTCTTGCTCCCAAGTGGGATGGTATTTAATGTGAACTTAGGGATGTCAAAGGATTTCTCTTCCGACCCTCTTTTCCTCACTTCCTTGCTGTTTTATTTATTGACCAGTTACTTAGGGCAAAAGAAGATATATAAAGAATCTATAAACATCTCAGAAATAGTCAAATGATTGCAAACAAAAGCGGTCCATCATCTGCCCTCTTCTACATTGGTAACGATTATTATTGTGATTGCTTTACTGAAGTCACTCCAAACTGGGGAGAGTGTGGAGACAGGAATGTCACCCAACAGGCTGGTAGGTGTTTCAAGGTTGTAAAATATTTGGAGAGCAACTGGCCAATTTTTTAAATGTGGATAAGCTGTCCCCAAAGATGGACTGCCTGCCAAAGAGAAGCAGACACGTAAAGAAAAGCAAGGATTAGTAAAAGTAAGCAGATGGATTGACCAGGTAAGAAACCCAAGATATTTCAGAGAATAGAAGAGAGCTTAAGAAAATCCGAATTACCATTTTCAAAGCAACTACCTGGAAAATAAGACTATGACAAAGAAGCAAACAGGTAACAACAACCAAAACAGTGCTCTTGGAAATTTAAAGGTAACATTGCTGAAACTAAACTAAAAATTAAGCTGAATGGCTGGAAAAAGAGCTGGAGGAATTTTCCCAGAATATAGAGTAAGGCAGCCACTATGAAGAGCCGCTAGAGCTAATGGAAGGAAGGAAAAATATCAAAGAAACAATAAAACTTTCCAGAGCAATAGAGAGACATAAGTCTTAGAATAAGAGAGTTCATCTCATGGAAGCAGAACATATTCTTAAAACACCCACATTATCCTCATGAGATTTAAGAACTCTCAAGATGAAAAGAATGTCCTAAAAGATACAGGAGGGAGAAAATTCACCTAGAAAGGAACTTAGAATCAAGCTTGCATCAATCTTCTCATCAGCAACGCTCAATGCTACAAAACTGTGGAATAATTCTTTCAAAAATCTAAGTAAATAGATAACTAACAAGGACCTAGTGTATAGCACAGGAAACTATACTCAATACCTTGCAATAATCTATAATAGAATAATATGAAAAAGAATAAATATATATGTATGTATAACTGAATCACTTTGCTGTACACCTGAAACTAACACAGGAAATGCTTTGGAAGTCTAGTAGTTAGGACTCAGAGCTCTCACTGTGTGGGCCTAGGTTTGATCGCTGGTTGGGGAACTAAGATCCCCTAAGCGTGCAGGGGGAAAAAATTAATCGATTAATTTAATTAAAAATTTAAAAACCCTAACACAACATTGTAAATCAATTTCAATAAAACTTTTTTAAAAATTCTAAGAAGAAAATCTCTTGGGATTTAGATATTTAAGCCTTGCCAAACTATCATATACGGGTGAGGGTAAAGTAAGCTCATGTTCAAATATGAAAAGACTCCTAAATGCAGCACATTATTGAAGATGTAAGCTGTGGATGAAGATGAGGCTGAAAACCCCAAAGGTAGAGGCCCCAAGAGAAGACAGAACCAACCTAGGCATTCACTAGAAAGAAAACTGCTTATCTCTGCAATAGGGGAGGGAGCAGTCATTCAAATTAAGTAAGAGGTCAATGCCTCACTGGGGAATTTCTTCAGGAAGAAAAAGGGAGGGATTTATTTTAACATTCCAGGAAATGGAATGAGGGGAAAACTGAAAGATCTTGGCAATTATATATATATACGTATATATATATATATATTTGACGTGTCAATCATACCTCAATAGTTTTTTTAAAAAATAGAAATAAAAATGGGTATTCACACAAAAACTTGTATACAAATGCTCACAGTATCACTATTTACAATAGCAAAGAGACAAAAGCAACCCAAATGAACAAAATGGCCATGCAATAAAATATTACTCAGCCATGAAAAGAAATCCAATTCTGACACATGATAGGGATGTGCCTTGAAATCCTGATGCCAATGAAAGAAGACAGGTTCAAAATACCTATTGTTTGATCCCATTTATACGAAGTCAAGAATAGGCAAAACCAGACTTTCCCAGCGGTCCAATGGTTAAAACTTTGCTCTTCCAAGGCAGGGGACATGGGTTTGATCCCTAGTTGGGGAACTATACCAAGTGCTCAGCCAAAAAAGAGGAAGGAAAAAAAATAGGCCAAGCCATGGAGACAGTAAGTTGTTGTTGCTTAGGGCTAAGAAGAATTGGGACAAGAAAATGAAGGGGTTTCTTTTGGGGATGATGCCAGTGTTCCAAAATTGATTGTGGTGATGCTTTTCCAGTTCTGTGGATATACTGAAAATCACTGGATTGCACACTTTTTTAAAAATGGGAAGATCTGGTTGGCCCAGGTCACATCCTACCTGAGTTGCTGTTGTTTAGTCACTAAGTCCTGTTTGACTCTTTGCAACCCTACGGACTGTAGGCCACCAGGCTCCTTTATCCAGGGGATTCTCCAGGTAAGAATACTGGAGTGGGTTGCTATTTCCTTCTCCAGGGGATCTTCCTGACCCAGGAATTGAACTCACATCTCCTGCGTTGGCAGGCAGATTCTTTACCATTGAGTCACCTGCCACGGTTTAGCAAATTCCTCAATGACTTTCATCCTCAGTTTGCTCAGCTGTGAAATGGAAAGATGCCTAACTTGAATGTCACTGGAAAGGTGTTCTCTTTTCATGGCAGCAAAACACTTAGCCCAGGGCCTGGCTCATTTAAATGACTCAGTGAGGAGGGATGTTATTAATAAAACTCCTAATTCCAACAAGGAGGAAACGTGTTTGTTCTTTTTTTTTGCCATGTTGAGACTGGATCAGAAGACACAAAGGTGCATCCTGGGGATATAGGCATGTGATAGACTGGGAATTTTCTTTGATGATTTGTGTTCAGCAAAATCTACCATTTTTGTCTTCGTTTCTGGTCAGAAAGGTTGAAGCAGAGTTATCTCCTGTGAGATTTGTCAGACCACAGGACCCAGCTGGAGCAGGTCGGCAAGTGTAGCACGTGTCTGCTGTACTGGTTTCCGTTTTGCAAGGAGCCTGCAAAAGGGGAGTTGACTGTTTGCTAATTTTTCCATTTTCTCTTATGATCAAACTCAGCTCAAGAGAGAGAGCAGAAATATCAGCCTCAGTTCTGTGTACCCTTGGCCCAAATTGTCAACTCTGGATCTTTAGATCAATCAAAAAGAGCTTTTCCACCAGAAATAGTGGTTTCTGGCTTCTCCCTGGTGATGAGAACTATACCCTCTTTGAGTAACGGCTGCTTTTGCCATCAATAACACAGGTCGATTTCTTTCCCTCTTTCCTTTAGTTCTGAAAATGATGAATCCTGCAACAGATGTGTGATTTTCTATGAACTGACCACTTTCTTTCTTTCTTGTAAAATGTATTTATTATTTTAAAATTTAATTCATCTAATTAATTTTTATTTAGTAGGATCTTAGTTCTCCCACCAGGGATGGAACCCACATTCCCTGCATTTGAAGACATATTCCTTTTTTTTTTTTTTTTTGCGGTGGTGGTGGTGGAAGAGACATTCTTAACCACTGGACCACACAGGAAGTCCTGAGTGGACTGCTTCCTTTTTCAAAATGTTTTACTTTATTATTTTTTTAACACCATAAACCTTTTTCATTGAGGTATACGTGACTAACAATGTTGTGGTAGTTTCAGGTGAACAGCAAAGGGACTCAGCCATACATATACACATGTATCCATTCTCGCCCCAAACCTCTTCCCCATCCATCCAGGTTGGCACATAGCATTGAGCATGGCACATGTACTATACCATTTTCAAGTGGACCGATAGCCCCTTAATATCGGCAAAATGCCACTGCGTCCCAGCCACATTCATCATTGAATAAGTGTGACAGGCAGATACAAAAGTGTTCTGTGTCAAGGAGGATCTGAGACTAGCATTTAAAGGATCCAGCTGTGAGAGGAGGTCACCAAAACCAAGGGACCAGACCATTAGCTTTAGTGGTGAGCACACAGAAAGCCCAGCAGTACCCTCCCAGCTGGGTATGGTGGGCCCACACTGCAGGGGGAACCCTGGTCTGGCTCTCCTCCACCTGGGTATTATTACAGACCTGTGTCCCTCCCAGGAAAGGAGGCAGTTATGTGATGAAATATAATCTCCCTCAGTTTCATACGTTGAAGCCCTAACTCCCAATCTCTCAGAATGTGTCTGTATTTAAAGATAGGCCCTTGAAAGAGATGACTGAGTTAAATTAGGCTATTAGAGTAGCCCTTAATCTGACGTGACTCGTGTTCTTATAAGGAGAGACGATTTGGTCATAAAATGAAACACCAGGGCTTCCCTGGTGGCTCAGTGGTAAAGAGTCTGCCTGCCAAGGCAGGAGATACAGGTTCAACCCCTGATCCAGGAAGATCCCACATGCCTTGGAGCCTGTGCTCTGGAGCCCGGGAGCCAAAACTACTGAGCCCACGCGTCCCAGAGCCCGTGCTCCACAGCAAGAGCAGCTACTGCAATGAGAAGCCCTCACACTGCAACTAGAGAGTGCCCTGCTCGCTGCAACTAGAGAATAGCCCACGCAGCAACAAAGGCCCAGCACAGCCACAAATAAATCAATCAAACAAGAAAGAGACCCCAGGGCGAGCACACACAGAGGAAAGCCCACATGAAGACGGAGCAAGAAGCTGTCCATCTGCCAGCCAAGGAGAGGGGCCTCAGGAGAAACCAAACCTGCCGAGACCGTCCTCAGCCTCCAGCGCTATGAAGAAATCAATTTCATTTTTTAACCGCACCAGGCGGGATGTAAGATCTTAGTTCTCCAATGAGGGATCAAACACGTGCCCCCTGCAGTGGAAGCAGGGTCCTGACCACTGGACTGCCAGGGCATTCCCAAGAAATTAATTTTTGAACTTTATGCCAGTCAGTCTTTGGTATTTTGTTATGGCAGCCAGAGGAAATTAATGCCAATGGAACATGCCTACTAGGAGTTTAGGGCTCCCCTTTGGATCATACTCCAGGTATCTGGACCACAGGATCCTCAATATAACAGTCCCAGCCTTACTTCCAGGCCATCCTCTGAAGGGAGGACAAGGAAGCCTGGGTGCCCAGCCCTGGCCATGGGGGCCGATGTCTGCAGGGTGTCTGAGGAGAGGGTGCTTCTGCAGGACACGTGGTACAGGTGTGCAGGTAAGTTCTCTGCAAGTTTGAGAGACAGATGTGGGAAGGAGGAGGTGGGGAAGGACCATGGGCCAGGCATCGGGGCCGGATTTCCTTGTTCAGACATTTTCCGCAGGTGCTATGAAGAATCTTTAGGCTATTCCATCAAGCCTGACTGTCTCAGTTGTCATAAAGGCACAGTGTCAAGGTCGGGGGCTGGCACACATTTCATTCAATGATTAGCCTGATCAGTGCAGAAATAGAGACATAGAAATCAGATGTGGACCTCAAGGGGGAAAGAGGGGATGGAGTGAACTGGGAGACTGGGACTGACATATATACACTATCAATACTATGTATAAAATAGATAACTAATGAAAACCTGCTGTGTAGCTCAGGGAACTCTACGCAGTGCTCTGTGGTGACCCAAATGGGAAGGAAATCCAAAAAAAGGGGGGATAATACATATGCTGTTGCTGCTAAGTCAATTCAGTCGTGTCCGACTCTGTGCGACCCCATAGATGGCAGCCCACCAGGCTCCCTCATCCCTGGGATTCTCCAGGCAAGAACACTGGAGTGGGTTGCCATTTCCTTCTCCAATGCATGAAAGTGAAGAGTGAAAGTGAAGTCGCTCAGTGGTGTCTGACTCCTAGCGACCCCATGGACTGCAGCCTACCAGGCTCCTCCTTCCATGGGATTTTCCAGGCAAGAGTACTGGAGTGGGGTGCCATTGCCTTCTCCGGATAATATATACATATGGCTGATTCACTTTGCTGTACAGCAGAAACTAATATAACATTGTAAAGCAGCTATACTCCAATGAAAATATATTATAAAATTAAACTACATAAGATTAAAAGTAAATAAAACTGTATGTGATAAAAATACATTAAAAAATAAAACTATAGAGGATAAAAATAAATTTTTAAAATAAATGAAACTATACACAATAAAAATAAATTTTAAAATAAAGCTATATATAATAAAAACTATATACATAAATTTATACATATAAAATTATTTATCGCTTCAGTTGTGTCCAACTTTTTGCATGCTCATGGACCATAGCCCACCAGGTCCCTCTGTCCAAGGGATTCTCCAGGCATGAATACTGGAGTAATTTGCCATTTCCTTCTCCAGGGGATCTTCCTGATCCAGGGGTCGAACCTGCATCTCTTGAGTCTCCTGCATTGACAGGTGAGTTCTTTACCACTAGTGCCACCAGGGAAGTCCTATATACAACCTAAATTTATTTCTATACAATAAATAAAACTATATACAATAAAATAATTGGTCTGATCAATAACATTTAAATATTTACACATAGTATGTGGGCCTCCATAATGGTATCCAACTAACATGGCAGTTGAGCTGGGGACCCTCCCCCTGGCCTTGGGAAGCCACATTCTCATCCTTCTGATACTTAGTGAGGGTAAATGGGGCCCAGAGACATCGGTGGATTCTCCCTCCTTTTCCATCCTCTTAAAAAGAAAGTCAGCCTTAACATAACCAACCTTGGTGAGTTACAAATGATATTAACAAAGTTCCGTCTAGTCAAAGCTATGGTTTTTCCAGTAGTCATGTATGGATGTGACAGTTGGACTGTAAAGAAAGCTGAGCACCAAAGAATTGATGCTTTTAAACTGTGGTTTTGGAGAAGACTCTTGAGAATCTCTTGGTCTGCAAGGAGATCCAACCAGTCCATCTTAAAGGAGATCAGTCCTGAGTGTTCATTGGAAGGACTGATGCTGAAGCTGAAACTCCAATACTTTGCCCACCTGATGTGAAGAACTGACCATTGGAAAAGACCCTGATGCTGGAAAAGATTGAAGGTGGGAGGAGAAGGGGATGACAGAGGATGAGATGGTTGGATTGCATCACTGACGTGATGGACATGAGTTTGAGTAAGCTCTGGGAGTTGGTAATGGACAGGGAAGCCTGGCATGCTGCAGTCCATGCGGTCGCGAAGAGTTGGACATGACTGAGCAACTGAACTGAACCATTTGAAAATACGAATGGGAGATGCCCATTCAGGAACAAGGAATAAAAGCAAGATTTCAGTCAAGAAGGTGGATCTTGTTCGAAAGAGCTAACCACTCATTTGTGATCTCTGTGGTTGGTGTTATCAGCCAAGCAGTGTTGCCATGGAAACCCCTTTCCGGCCCCGTGGCCCTATTCTGGTCCTTGTCACCCATGACATCCAAATGCTCATAAAATTGTAATGTATTCTAATTATTCTGAGTCTGCCCCCTGCATAACTGCTCTCCATGTAACTGCACAGTGTGCCCTGTGCTTCTAGTTCAAAGTGGAACTTTACCTTTCTCAGGAGCAAAATTCAGTTCAGCCACACATTCAGAGACATGGCCCCCAAAGGGAAGGTCAAAATTCTTTTTCCTCTGCTTCTGGGTATTGTCCAGCTGGTTTCTAGAGTAAGGCCATAACTTCTGCGTCATTCACTCAGTTGTGTCTGACTCTTTGGGACCCCATGGACTGTAGACTGCCAGGCTCCTCTGTCTATGGGATTCTCCAGGCAAGAATACTGTAGTGCGTTGCCCTCCACTCATGCAGGGGATCTTCCCGACCCAGGGATTGAAGGGGTCTCCTGCATTACAGGAAGATTCTTTACTGTCTGAGCCACCAGGGAAGACCAACAGCCCCCATGGGCTTCATTAAAGGTTTCCTTCTGTGAGAAGGAAGACAGATTACAAAATGAGATGTCTTCTCCCAGCAGAAATGTTTATTGCACAAATGCCAGGCGTCACAGTGGAATCTGTTCAGTTCCAAGTGCAGGCTTTCAGGATTGTAGACTTTCATTCAGTTTTGTAAGCATCGTAGAAAACAGGGAAGGGAAAACAATGACTTTCCCTTAGAAGCACAAACTTGAGTTCAAATATTAAACCTTTGGTGAACTGGCAAAAATAAAATGAATTCCCAGATTGCACAGAGCCCTTCAGTCCACACCCCTGTGTGTAAAAAATCAGCTTTCAAAGGAGGTATCTGAGCTTAGAAAAACAAAGCTCAAAGTGGCTACCGCCAAAGCAACTTTGGACCAGGGACAACTTTGCCCAAGGTGAAGTCCAGGAATGTCTTCATTTGTATGTGGTCAGTCATTCAGTCATTTCCCACTCTTTTTAGCTCCATGGACTGTAGCCCCCTAGGCTCCTCTGTCCATGGAATTCTCCAGGCAAAAATACTGGAGTGGGGAGCCATTTCCTTCTCCAGGGGATCTTCCTGACCCAGAGATCGAACCCACGTCTCTTATCTATCTCCTGCATTGGCAGGCGGGTTCTTTACCCCTAGAACCATCTGGGATGTCTATGTCTTCATTTGGATGCTGTTTAATAACACGAGTGCCGGATTCATTCATTATAATCCGAAAGAAACATGACAATATTGCTAGCAGAGAGCTGAAAATTTGAGTGGAAGGAAAAACACATAAGAACAACAGAATTTGAAATTTTGAGGGTCAAACAAGATTAAAAAAAAAAAAGAAACAAGGAATGAAGCAAAGAATGGACAGTATGGCATTAATTTTGGGGGCAGAAATTTTTTTGGTTCTAAGTAATGAGATATCCAATGCAAAATGGTTTAAGAGAGAATAGGAAGGGTGTGACCAGATACAGTTAAAAGCCTAGGAACCTTCGGGTATAGCTGCATCCAGGCTCTCCTGTGAAGTCCTCCAAGTGTTGCCACTCTCTCGGGCTCTCAGTCCTTTCTCTGTGTTAATCCCATGCCCAGGCAGGCAGAACGATGGCCACCGGAAGCGTCAGACTAGCTCTATAATTTCTCAGTTGTTGTTCTTGTTTAGTCATTGAATCATTAAGTCTTCGTGACCCCATGGACTGTAGCCTGCCAAATTCCTCTGTCCATGGGGCTTCTCCAGGCAAGAATACTGGAGTGAGTTGCCGTTTTCTCCTCCAGGGGATCTGCCTGACCCAGGGATCAAACCCAAGTCTCCTGCATCTCCTGCACCAGCAGGCAGATTCTTTATCACTGTGCCACCTCAGAAGCCCATGATCGCTCAGGACCTCCAGTGAAAAGAACCATTCTTTTTTGCTAACCATTCCAACAAAATACTCAGAATTGAATCTCTTTAGATCACAGTATTGTGTGTCTATTTATCAAGCCACTGCAGTGTCTAAGCGTATTTGATGCTCTTGTTACCTGGGTCAAATGCCTGCCTCCAGAGCCAAAGAAAACTCAGATTAAAAGTGGGCTCACTCCCCTCCTCCACAAAGTATATGGTTTTGTTAACAGAAGGACAGAGATTAGATGCAGACCAGATGAATTGTCCAGTTTTACCTAACATCTTAGCACTCAGAATATCAGTGCCCTTCAGGGGCCACAACAGTGCTCACCTGTGAAGCCTGCACTGGTCATAAATGAGTCCCACTGTGCTCACTTCCTCTACCCAATCAGCACCTGGAGAATGGACACAATTTCGAACATCTGCATCTTATTCACTGCTGGCGCTGTACTCCACACACAGGCATTAAAATAAAAAAGTGCTTGTGTGTCTAGATAGAGGATTCAGAAGTTACTGAACAGAAGTGAACGTATGTTTTGTCATTTCTTCTTGCCTTAGTTAATATTTTTGTGGTTTTGACAGCCAGTCTTTAAGAAAATGGCAAATCCCTCTTTTCACTTTCCTTTTCTTTGCTCCCTCCATCCCCGCACCACCACTCTGATAGCCAGTGATGCTGGGAAAAGATAACAAGATCTTGGGTATGATACAAATGCATGGGGTTTGAGGCTGACAGCTCTGAGATGCTGTTGGATCTCTCAAGGGGAGTTCTGCACATTCTCACTGGGGCAGCGCTAAAACGGCTGATAAAGTTGCGTTCAGCCGTCATCGGAGCAAGTAACAACCTCTCCAAACAGAAAGTAAATCAATAGCACTTGAAGGCTGGGTTCCTGGTTCAGAGGCAGAAAATGTTAATCATGTTTCCTCTCTGATTCCCTTTTGCATCTCTGCAGATACCCATGTAGAAGAGTCAGCAGAGGAAATGGTGAACTGGGAGATGAGTATATTTAAGGAGGTATTTTCACTTACTGAACCAGCAGGACCCTGAGACACATTTTATACCATGTTTTTACAGGAGTCAAAATAGCATAAAATTGGGCTAACTTCTCCTGGTTTTCCTTTGCTAAGTTCACACACACACACACACACACACACACACACACACACATTCCAGTTCCCACATTGCCAACAAAATAGCAGATAAGCAAAAGAAGAGACAATGGTCCATTAGCCTAAAGTAATATTTTCAGAATAGCTTCCTTGGGAATTTCCCTGGGGGGTCTAGCGGTTAAGACTTCATGCTTCCTATGCAGAAGGTGCAGGTTCAATCCTTAGTCAGGGAACTAAAATCCCACATGCACATGCCACAAGACCAAAAAAAAAAAAAGCTTTTGTTGAGATACTTGTGACTTTCTTGGTCACAAGTATCAGGAGTTGACTCTAGCTACTGAGCTCAAAAAAGTGTCCTCCACAGCTGTTGGGGAGCTCACAGAACCCTGGGCAGTACAAGAGAAGCAGTGCGGAGGCTAAGATTCCAGGAACCACATCCAACGTCACACAGCAGACCCAGCCAGATACGCAGAAACTGACATTGCTATTGCTGGTCCATGGAGCCCTAGAGAAGACCCCCAGCTGGTACAGAACTCCCGCTCCCCTCAGTGATCCCACCTCCGCCCCAGGAGCATGTCCCTGCATCACTGAGAAAGGACCAGAGACACTCCTACCGCCAACAGCTACGCCTTGCTTCAGCCAACAAAAATGACAGTGCTAGGCTGAACTTTATTCATGGTGCTGACGTTGGAACCCAAAGAGCATCGAGTAAATCTCAGTGATTCAGCTCAGGTGCTTGCCCTTGTTGGGAAAGGCAGTGCGGTGGCCCTGGAGCATCTATCTCTGTGCGTCATTGCTGCAAGAATTATCACACCCTGATACTGAGCACTCTCAGTAGCTAATCATGTAGGCAGCCAAGAGGGTCATTAGATACATGAGCTTGGTGAAGAGGGTGCTGCTGCTGCTGCTAAGTCACTTCAGTCGTGTCCGACTCTGCGCAAGCCCACAGATGGCAGCCCACCAGCATGCATTTTGGCAGAAGATGGCTGCTGGTCACAAGGAACAGCTGTCTCCATTCATGATGTTAGTGTTTTTCTACATATAAGAAGATGGAAGAAATTGGACTCACAAAGTCTTCTCCTGAAAATGTCTATCTGAAGCCCTGTTCTGCCAGTTTTTCCCAGAGTACAGAGTACTTCCCTCCTAATCTCCACTCTGAACTTTCAGGGTGTGTCGAAGGTCAGTGGCTGCAGTGGCCAGTGACTTCATCCCTGTGGAACCAGATGGAGAGTGACAATTTGTAGTCACTTGCTGTGAAGGGAAACATTAGGAGTAGACCCCAGTAGTGAGGACTCAACTCCTCAAAACTGAGTCCTGACTCCCCTCTCTGCTCCATCTCTGTACTGTACCCTGCCACCTGCTAAGCTCCTCTACAACCTCTTCACCAGCACCCCCTCCTCTGAACCCCACAAACTTAAGTCCCCTCTACTTTGCCCTGTTCCTTTCCAACCACCCTTCTGGTGCCACCTGAGACTTTGGCTGGAAAACATAGAACTTAAATGGAAGATGATAGGGGTGTTTCCAGCCAGGGTTCTTGGCCTTTCCCAATCAATAGAAATTGATCAGAGGGCGGACAAGAAATTCAGGCAAGGTTTTACTTGGGCTCCTGCTGCAGCAGTGGGGAGCAAGAACAAGTAACTGGCTCCCTTGCTCACTCCCAGTGGAGGGGGGTAGCGAGTTGGTTCCTTGTGTGGCATGAGGGTAAAGGGGTGTTCAGGGGTCAAGTCTGAGGGGAAGCTTAGGTGGTTTGCCCACCCCTCTGGTGGTGTTGTGTGTAGGGGTTATGTACAGTACCCTGCTTTGACTCCCAACACCCTGTTTTTGCCCCCAGCTCCTCAAAAGTGATAGTTGGGTTTTGGGGGGTTTTGTATCTTTTGGGTCCATGCAGTTATTTCTAGTCCTATATAGTTTCTTTGTATTTTGTTGCTCAAGGAGAGGTGTATCCAGGTGCAAGCTTTGCAGCAAAGGGTCCCAGGTCCCAAGCCTGCCTCAGGGGCAAAAAGCAACAAAAATTATTTATTTCGAGGTATGGGTGAGAGTCGTGATCTGAAAGGTTTGAAATACATTTTCCTTTGCTTTGTGGAATTGAGAAAAGTAATAAAATAAAAAAATATATTACTCTACGGTTATTACATTAGTCAGGGTTGTCCAGAGAAACAGAACCAATAGGATCTATAAAGAGAAAGATAAGAGGAGATTTGTTACAGGAACTGACTCAGGCAATTACAGAAGCGGAGAAGTCTCACAACCTGCCATCTGTTAGCTGGAGATTCGGGAAAATGTGTTAGTCACTCAGTCGTGTCTGACTCATTGCGACCCCATGGAGTGTAGCCCGCCAGGCTCCTCTGTCCATGGAATTCTCCAGGCAAGAATACTGGAGTGGGTTAGCCATTCTCTTCTCCAGGAGATCTTCCTGACCCAAGGATCAAACCTGGGTTACCCACATTGTAGGCATATCCTTTTTTTATTATTATTTTTAATTGAAGGATAATTGCTTTACAATATTGGTTTCCGTCATACATCTACAGGAATCAGCCATAGGTGTACATAGGTCCCCTCCCTTTTGAACCTCCCTCCCAGCTCCCACCCCATCCAGGCAGATATTTTGCCATCTGAGACACCAGGGAAGCCGGTGGTGAAATTTAATGTAGATCAAAAGGTCTGAAAATCAAGAGGCGGATGGCGTGGGTTCCCAGTCTGAGGGCTCTGAGCTGAGCAGAAGTTGGATGTCTCAGCCCCTTAGGGAGACAGAATTTACATTTCCTCTGCCGTTTTGTCCTCGGTGTATGCGATGAGGCACACCGACCAGGTGAGGATGATTTTTTTTTTTTTTTTTTTTGCCACAGCAGATCTTAGCTTTGGCCTTCAAGATCTTCAAACTTTGTTGCAGCACATGGAATGTGAGTGTACAGATTCAAATGCCCATGTCAGCCACAGACACCCTCACAGATGCCCCTAGAAGTAATATAGATCAGATACCTGGGCATCCCCTAGCTTAGCCAGTGAGCACATAAAATTACCCATCACATTGGAATTCCCTGGCGGTTCAGTGGTTAAGACTCTGTGCTTTCACTGCAGGGGGCACAGGTTCGATCTCGGTCAGGAAAATAAGATTCCACAGGCCTCGAGGCTTGGCCAAAAATAATTAATAGAATTAAATTAACCATCAGAGTGACAAGACCCACACTTCTAAGTAAGCTCAAGATGGAGATAGATGTCTGTGTTTTGAGGTATGTGTGGCGGTGATGGTTTAGTCGCTAAGTCGTGTCCGATTCTTGTGACCCCGTGGACTGTAGCCAGCCAGGCATGTGTAAAATTGTTGAAAATACTTCATGAAGATTATATTTAAAAGATGAGGTGTGATTACAGATTTTATAATGTTTTGTTATGATTTTTTGCTGAGAATAGGCATTCCTTATCTTCAAGGTGCACTTATCCATAAGACTATTGCTTGACGATTTTCAGGGATTGGGCAGGAAAATGAAAGGGCTCTTTGGGCTTGGATGATGGAAGGTTCTGGAATCTAGCAGGTTTGCACTTCCATTGGGCTACTTGAGTCTCTAGTTACATTAAGAGAACTTAGAGCTTAGGCTGTAATTAACGTGAATTTGAAATATGTGAAAAAAATTTTTTAAATGTGGCAACCATAAGGTGTCGATAAAATTTCAATTATCAGCAAAATTTAAAACAACATGGATCTCATAAATGTTTCAAAAATCACATACATTTATAGCTGTCAGATAAAGTCAGTTGTGTGCTGTAGGCTGTCTAATGATATATTTTGATTCCATTTTTTTTTTACCAGGTAAACAGAATTAACCACCAACATCTGTTAGGAATCTTGAACTAAATGTCAGGGTACCCCAGGCCTTTGGAAATGCATTCTCTTCAAAGAGCAGTTTTCCTAAATTCTCATGTATATAGTCTCGGGCTTCCCAGGTGGCTCAGAGGTAAAGAATCTGCCTGCCATGCAGGAGACACAGGAAATGCGCGTGGGTTCAGTCCTTGGGTCAGGAAGATCCCCTGGAGGAGGGCATGGAAACCCACTCCAGTGTTCTTGCCTGGAGAATTCCATGGATAGAGGAGCCTGTGGGCTACAGTCCATAGGGTGGCAAAGAGTTAGATATTATTTAGCAACTAAACAACAATAATGCTTATCATCTCAAATGCAGAAATACCCTGGCCATTAAATCTTTGAAAAGATTCTCAGTTGCAGCGAAGATGGGGAAAATATACAAAGTGAAAGTGAAAGTGAAGTCGCTCAGTCGTGTCCGACTCTTTGCGATCCCGTGGACTGTAGCCCACCAGGCTCTTCGGTCCATGGGATTCTCCAGGCAAGAATACTGGACTGGGTTGCCATTTCCTTCTCCAGGGGATCTTCCCAACCCAAGGATTAAACTCAGGTCTCCCGCATTGCAGGCAGACGCTTTAACCTCTGAGCCAGCAGGGAAGCCCAATATACAAAGGAAAACAAACTATTTTTGATTTCTCAGATAGTGAAAGATGATGACAAGATCATAAGCCAGGTATAGTACCTACGTTGTTTGCAATCACTTAAATGGATCTGATTCATTTGGAGGGCAACTTAGGAATGGCTCCAAGTGTGACAGGGCACAGGGAGTGACTATTGATAACTTGATTTCTTTCCGGGATGGTGAAAACTTGCCTTGGTTGAAATGATTACACAGTTATGTGAATGTACCAAAAATGTAAGCATGTGTACTTGCTCAGTCGCTTCAGTCGTGTCCAACTCTTTGTGAACCTATGGACTATAACCCGCCAGGCTCCTCTGTCCACAGGACTCTCCAAGTGAAAATACTGGAGTGGGTTGTCATGCCCTCCTCCAGGGGATCTTCCCAACCCAAGAACTGAACCCCCATCTCCTGCGTCTTCTGCATTGCGGGAAGATTCTTTGCTTACTGAGCCACCTGGGAAGCCCAACAAAAACTGTATAGATTGTCAGTTCTACTCTAAAAAGTATTAAAAGGTATTTGAACATGTGTAGCTTTCCTCCACTCTTCTGAATCACAGAATATAATAAGTGGCTACTTTATCAATTTTCCCAAAAGTGCGATATACACTAACACCATTTTAGATGCGTGGGAGAAAAGTTAATTTATTACATACAATGGACGCCTTAGGGCAAGGGTGTAATTCTTGTGGAAACCCTAGTTGAGAAAGCTGTGGATTTCTAAAATGCTGGAAAATTGGAAACAGCCTAAAAGTTTCAGCAAAGGGGCAATGACTGAACCAACACATTCACCTAATGCACTAGCCTGAAGCTATTTAACAGAATAATAGAAGTAGCTACACTGACCTACTAATATTTCCATGATAATCTGCTAAGCTTAAAAGAAAATTGTACCATAATGAGATACCGCTCCACACCCACTAGAATGACATTTATTTTAAAAGGCAGAGTAAAACAAGTGTTGGCAAGAATGTAGAGAAGTTGGAACTCACACACTGCTGGTAGGAAGGTACAATCAGATGGTCACTTTGCAAAACAGTCTGACAGTTCCTCAAAAGTTCAAACATAGAGGTACCCTTGTGCTTGCATGCTCAGTAGCTCAGTTGTGTCTGACTCTTTGCAACCTTATGGACCAGAGCCCCCCAGGCTGCTCTGTCCACGGAGTTCTCCAGGCAAGAATATTGGAGTGGGTAGCCAAGTTCTCCTCTGTAGGCTCTTACCACCTCAGGGATCAAACCCAAGTCTGCTGCTGTCTCCTGCATTACAGGCAGATTCTTTACCACTGAGCAACCAGCGAAGCCCAGAGCTACCCTTGTGAACGCAATTCTACCCCGTGGTATATACTCAGCAGAAACAAAGACACACGTCCTCTCGAAACGTTGTACATTAATGTTCATGGCAGTGTTTTTCATGTTAGCCCCAAAGTGTGAATAATCCTAATGTCTATCCACAGATGAATGAACAAAAGTGGTATAACAATACAATGGAATATTGCTCAGCCAAAAAAAAAGGAATGAAATGCTGATACATGCTATAACCCACGTGAACCTTGCAAATGTGATGCTGAGTGAAAGAACTCAGTCACGCAAAGTTCCCTAGCAGTCCAGTGGCTAATACTTTCAGCTTCCAATGCAGGAGGCAAAGGTTTGATCCCCGGTTGGGAAGTAAGATTTCACATTGGCCAAAAAGGTTTTTGTTTTTTTTTTTTTTAATTAAAAAAAATAAAAGAAACCAGGTGCAAGAGTTCACATATTGTGTGATTCCATTTGTATAAAATGTCCACACAGGCAAATCCATAGGGACAGAGACTAGGTTAGTAGTTACCTGGGACTTGGGAGAGGGCAGTGTGGGGAGTGGCCATTGATGGCTACAGGGTTTCTTTCTCAGGTGGTGAAAATGTGCCTTGATTGTGGTGATAGTTGCACAATTCTGTAAACGTACCAAAAGCCATCAAACTGTACACTTTAAAGTGTACGACATTGTACGACATAAGAAGTGTCTCAATAATGCAAGCAAGAAAGTTGCAAGTGAGGGATTTCCCTGTTGGTGCAGTGGTTAGGACGCCAAGCCTCCACTGCAGAGGGCACAGGTTCAATTCCCCATCAGGAAACTGAGATCCCACATGCCGCACAGCACAGTTAAAAAAAGAAAATTGCAGGTGAAAAAGAAGTTGCTGGGGAAATGAAGGTTCAGAGGCAGGACTGGGCTTGGTTCTGGGCTGAAAAAACGGTGGAGTTGGGTAAGGAATACATGAGAACCCACACATGTCTCTCTACTTTGCATAAAAAAACAGTCAACAAATACATGTATGTATATGGTAGATCAAACCAGCCTGGCAGAGTGTTGATTCCTGGAAGCTGAATGATGAACCTGTGAAGTAAGATTTTTTTATTGAAGTACAGATTTTTTCCTGAAGTACAATTGATTTAGGGTTTCCAAGGTGGCGCTAGTGGTAAAGAACGCACCTGCCAATGCAGAAGACATAAGAGACACAGGTTCAATCCCTGGATTTGGAAGATCCTCTGGGGGAGGGTATGGCAGCCCACTCCAGTATTCTTGCCTGGCGAATTCCATGGACAGAGGAAGCTGGCGGGCTATGGTCCATAGGGTTGCACAGAGTCAGATACGCCTGAAGCAACTTAGCGTGCACACACACACAGTTGATTTACAATGTTTCAGGTTTACAGAAAAGTGATTCAGTTATGCATATATATATTCATTTTCATATTCTTTCCCTTATAGGTTATTACAAGATATTGGCTATAGTTTCCTGTGACAATCTCTAGGTCCATCCACGTTGCTGCATATGCCATGATTTCATTCTTTTTATGGCTAAGTAGTATTCCATTCGGAGAAGGCAATGGCACCCCACTCTAGTACTCTTGCCTGGAAAATCCCATGGACGGAGGAGCCTGGTGGGCCGCAGTCCATGAGGTCGCTAAGAGTCAGACACGACTGAGCGACTTCACTTTCACTTTTCACTTTCATGCATTGGAGAAGGAAATGGTAACCCACTCCAGTATTCTTGCCTGGAGAATCCCAGGGACAGGGGAGCCTGGTGGGCTGCCGTCTATGGGGTCGCACAGAGTCGGACATGACTGAAGCGACGTAGCAGTATTTCATTGGATATTTGTACCACATCATCTTTATCCATTCCTCTGTCGATGGACACTTATGTTACTTCTGTGTCTTGTAAGTAGTGTTATAATGAACACTGAGCTGCATGTGTCTTTTCAAATTATGGCTTTTGTCTTTACTTTTTAAATTTTGTTAGGAAATTCCATACTGTTTAGGAAGATTTTTTCCAAGTAAGACAAATAACAACCTTAAGATTATAATTTCCTCTTAGCTAAAGTAATTGCAATAATCCAAATACAACTAAAACATGCAAAGAACATTATAATCAGTACCAGTGGTTATCTCTGATGTGCTGGGCTGGGTCATAACAAGGTACCCTCATTTTGTAATTTATATGTTTCTTCATTGTTTGAATTTTTACCACTAGTAGGTACTGTCTGAGAACAAAAATAGAGATCGGGTATTTTTTAATCTAATTTTTATTTTATACTGCAGTATAGTTGATTTGGGCTTCCCTGATGGCTCAGATGGTAAAGAATCCACCAGCAATGCGAGAGACCTGGGTTCGATCCCTGGGTTGGGAAGATCCCTGGAGAAGGGAATGGAGACCCACTCCAGTATTCTTTCCTGGAGAATCCCCATGGACAGAGGAGCCTGGTGGGTTATAGTCCGAGGGGTCACAAAGAGTCAGACACAACTGAGCGACTTAGCACAGCACACACACATGGTTGATTTACAATGTTCTCTTAGTTTCAAGGGTACAGCAGAGTGATTCAGTTATACATATACAGATATCTACTCTTTTTTAGATTCTTTTCCTAGATAGATTTTCACAGAATATTGAATAGAATTTCCTGTGTTATAAAGTAGGTCTTTGCTGATTATCTATTTTGTATATAGTGATGTGTATCTGCTAATTTCAAACTCCTAATTTATCTCCCCCCTCCCACCAAAGCTTTCTGATAGGGGATATTTTTAATTGCACAAATAAAACCAAGAGCACCCCAGCTCTTGGTCCTTCTGTTCTCTGTGTCCTCAGCTAGACCACATGTGTTCAAAGCACCTTGCAAAGTTCTTGTGAGGTTGAAATGGACTCACACACGCAGGCACTTGGCCAAGAGCAGCAGAAACCATCTCTTACCTCCCCCCAACCTTCCTTCACAGAGGCAGCGATCCTGAACAGAATTTTGACTTTGGTGAATGGCCCGCCATTCACCCAAATACCACATCATCATCTTTCTTCCTTGTGACGTGTCCTCTTTGCCCTAGCCCCTAAAAGTCCTTCTCATAGGTGTGAGTCAGGTGCATCCATTACATCTGGTAAGTGTATCTGCTAAGTCACAGCACAGGTGACCCGTCAGCGCTGGAACACCAAATGGTTCTCCAGGGGTCTGAAAATTATGACTCTCCCCAGGTGTCTGCCCTTCAACAAACCAGCATCTGTACAGGCAAGCTCTGACCTTCAAAAGTTTGCTGAGTGTCAAGGAGGGTCAGGAAAGTACCTCGGGCTGACACAGAGCCCAGGGCTCTGATGTTGACTCAGACGTGATTACATCTTACAACTAGAATCTTATCTGGGTGATTTGTGGCTGGACCTGTGACTCTTCTCCAGCCTGATGAAACGATGCTGATAAAGGCTTTTCCAATCCCATCGAGGAAAACAGATCACAGCTGGACCCACTGCCGACAGCGAGTTTTGAAAATGAAGGACATTTTTTTTCTTTAAATGAAAGACTTTGTCAAGGTTTATGGTGAGGCAGGCCTAAATAACCTTGTAATTCATTCCCACCAGGGCCCTGGAATTAAAGTAAACGCGTGGATAGCCAGGGTGGAGCGTGGCCTCCATCATTCCCGAGAATGTACTTAGAGATGGAAAGTGATGAGCAGGTGTGGGGAACATTTTGCACCCAAGGCAAAACTAGTCTCATTACCAAGTAAAGAAATATCCCTCATCTTCCACTGTCAATTCCGTCAACATTGCCAGAAGCAAAAGAAGAGATTTTCTTTTTGTTGTTATTGTTGTGCGTTCATGGTCAGTCATGTCCAGTTCTTTGCGACCCCCTGAACTGTAGCACACCAGGCTCCTCTCCATGAGATTTTCCAGGCAAGAATACTGGGGTGGTTTGCCATTTCCTGCTTCAGGGGATCCTCCCATCCCAGGGATAAAACCCAAGTCTCCTGTGTCTCTTGCACTGGCAGATGTATTCTTTTACCACTGAGACACCTGGGAAGCCCGTTATTGTTGTTAGTATCCAACTGCAAAAAGCACTGTTGCTCTGTTACAGACTGGAACCAAAAGGGATGAGGCTTGAGAGGGAAACAGCTGCTCCTTGGATCTGGTGGCCCATACAGGGTGGCCTGATGGGGATCGAGGTCCTCACTCTGCCACTATGTGACAATGACATCCTGAGACGTAGCCTAGATCAGACAAGCATATCACTCAGTAAAGCCCCCAGCCCTTCAAATACTCACTCAACATTTTAAAAACTTTTCTATGGGGACATCCTGGCAATCCAGTGGTTAAGACTCAGTGTATCCACTGCAAGAGGCGTGGGTTCGACGTCTGGTTGGGGAACTACAATACCACATGCCTCAGGGAACCGCTAGAAAGTAAAAAAAATAAAATAAAAAGATAAATTAAAAAAATAAAAACTTTCCTATTAATCCATTCATTTATTGAAAGAGTGTTCTGTGTGTAATGCTGATTTCTAGGCAATGAGGGTGCTATCATAAACAAGACAAGCAAACTCCCTGAATACATGAATTTTACATTTTCTGGGAAAGATAAATTGCTAATAAGGAAGCAACTAAGTAATACTCTTAATATTAAAAAAAAGTTATATTGTTAGCTATATTACCAGTGTGAAAGAACTTCAAAAACATTATGCCAAGTGAAAGAAGCTAGGCACAGGAAGACGTCTATTGAATGATTCGACTTACACGAACTGTCCAGAGGAGGCAAATCCATAGGCAAAGAAAGTAAGCCAGTGCGTGCCAGCGGCTGGGGGAGGGGAAATGGGGGCCCGCTGCTGGGTCCTGGTGTCTTTCTTGAATGATGAGAATGCTCTAAATTTGGTGTGGGCATGAGATACACGTATATGTATGGCTAAGTCTCTGCTGGCGACCCGAAACGATCACAACACTGTTGATCAGCTATGCTCCAATGCGAAGTAAAAAGCTTCATGAAAAATAAATTATTTATTTAAAATAAAAATTAAAAAAAAAATTAATAAAATTGATATGGGCATGGATCTACAAGTTTGTGAATGCAAGAAAAAAATCACTGCGTTGTAAACTTTAATAAGGTAAGATGTAATAGACATGAACTATGTCTCAATAAAGCTGTTCAAAGAAAGTGATGCCCTAGAAATAGGTTCATCTGTGGTGATCTAGATGGGTAGGATGGGTTGGGGGGGGGCAGTGGGAGAAAGGCTCAAGAGGGAGGGGATATATGTATCCATATAGCTGTTCACTTTTTTGTACAGCAGAAACTAACACAACCTTGTAAAGCAATTATACTTCAATTTTTAAAACATCTATATACCTGAAAAATAGATAAAGACAGTGGTGATGGCAGCTGTATGTTTTTGCTGAGTAAATGCTACCCCAAGACAATGTGAGTTAATAACTGCTTATTGTTGATCCTGAGCTTATGGGTCAGTTCAGGGGTTCAGTTGATCTTGGCTGGCTGCCCGTGAGTCTGCAGTCAGCCAAAGAGGAGGCTGAGGGTGGTGATGGCCTCACTCACCTGTCTGGTCGTTGGCATATTCTTGGCTGGGCAAGGGGACATGAGTGGGCCATGTGTCACCTTCCACCAGGCTGGTCTGGGCTTATGGTGCCCACAGGATCCTAAGAAACAGTGTGTGAGGCTTTTAGAGACCTTGAAACTGACAAACATCACTTCCTCTACATCCTTTGGACTAAGGCAAGTCCCCCAAATAGCCCCAAATCAAGACTGGAGACTCTTTATTAACAGCTCTATTTGGCTTTAATTCACACACCATCTAATTCATTCATGTAAAGTGTCTCAGTAGCTTTTAGTACATTCACAACTCTGCATCCATCACCATGATCACTTTTAGGACATCCTTATTAGCCCCAGAAGAAACTCTTCACCCTTTAATCTGACGTCCTATTTCTTGAATCCCCAATCCAGGCCTGTGCAAGCCCTAATCTCCTTTCTGTCTCTATGGATTCGCTTGCTCAGGATATTGGATAGAAATGGAATCTAACAAACAGCACTTGGCCTTTTGCATCTCATTTCTTTCACTTTACACATTTTCAAGGCTCATCCATGTTGCAGCCTTCATTCTCTTAAAAAAATACTTCTATATATATTCACTGCTGCATGTGGGCTTTCTCTAGTTGCAGTAAGCGGGGGCCACTCTGTGGTTGCAGCACACGGGCTGCTTGTTATGGTGGCTTCTCCTGCCGTGGAGCACGGACTCCAGGCATGCTGGCTTTGTTAGTGGTGGCACGTGGGCTCAGTAGCTGTGGTAGACCCCGCTTCCCAAAGGACTTGCCTGGTGGCTCAGTCAGTAAAGAACCTGCCTGCGATGCAGGAGACGTGCGTTTGATCCCTGGGTCAGAAAGATCCCCTGGAGGAGGGCATGGCTACCCGCTCCAGTGTTCTTGCCTGGAGAATCCCATGGACAGAGGAGCCCAGCAAGCTACAGTCTACAGGGTCACACAGAGTCAGACATGACTTATCAACTAAACCACCACTGTTCCCCCAAACTAGAGAAAAGCCTGAGCAACAACAAAGACTCAGCACAGCCAAAGGAAAGAAATGAAATTATTTTTAAAAAAGAAGAGGGAAATTCAGACACAGAGACACGGGAGAAGATGAGGAGAGCAGAGACCAGAGTGATGAGTCTACACTCCACGGATTGTCGGCATCTGATTGCCACAACCCAAGCCTGCCGCCACCTTGACTTTGGACGTTTACCGGCCAGACTGAGAGGGACTGAGTTCCCATTGTTTTAAGCCACTGTGCTACGGTACTCTGTTATGGCGGCCCTAGGAATGGCATGTACCACGAATTCCAGAATTTTGTTTTTTAATTCCTTACAACAAAGGGACAGGAATGAGAGCCTGTCTGGAGTTTAGAGGTGGAAATAAAAGGCTTGCATCACACCCTCCAGCCTCATGCTCAGGCCCTCCACTCTCAGAGCATTGCTCACCCCCCAGCTCAGCTCACCTGTGACGGGACAGCGTGTTTCTCTGTCAGCAAGTGAGTGACCTTCGTTGGGATGACTAGAGCAAAAGCTGCCGCACGCTCGTCTCTCCTGCCAGGACAGAGCCTTTTTATCGTAGGAAAGAAAATATACGGTTTCTCATTTTAAAGGATTATGGGCCGTGGATGCCCGCTTTCTGTACCTTAGAAGCATATAAAAATGTAGGAGCGATGAAAGTGAATAACTTGACGTCTGCATACGATAAAGTAATTTTATTTTTATTATAAAGCAGTTTGACTTGAGGTGACAAAAAGATGTTAATATTTGGGAGGGCTGGAGTTTTTCCTTTGGTCAAGGACAAGGGTTGGTTTGGGGGAGGGCATTCAGTTACAGACAATTGAAGCTTTGGACTGACTCTTCAAATACGAACTTGGATGAGTTGGACATCCTAGGGAATGGAACCCATGTATCATTATTATCATATGATACCCTGAGCTTGTCCTATGCTATCACATGATATCCTAAGACTGTGTCTCCAAGGTTGACACTTAGCTGATCTGCGCCCATGTATGCACACACACACACACCTCACAGACATGCCCCCACGCAGATGCACACACACACTTGCACGTGAATTCACATACACACACATAGATATGAAAAGATACATGTGTACACATATGCATAGGTGCATATGCACACGCACACACACAAATAAACGTGTGCACACATGCGCACATGTACAGACAGAGTTGTTTAGTTGCTAAGTTGTGTCTGCCTCTTTGCAACCTCATGGACTGTAGCCCGCTAGGCTCCTCTGTCCGTGGGATTTTACAGGTGAGAATACTGGAGTGGGACACACACACCTGACAGCCATGGGCTGAACACACATGTACATTCAGATGTACAGATACATGCACCCATAAACACACACGAATGGTCATGCACACTCTCATATACACACACTGACACATGTGCAAGCACACAAACATAGATGTGCCCATATACGTGCACAAGACTCTCCCTCCCGATCACCTGTTCCCAGATCTCACACTCGGTGGGTGGGTTCAGTCTGCTCTGGTGGGTGCTCTTCTTGGGATCTTTACTGGAGACCCCAAGAAAAGGTGGACCTCCCGAGGCCCTGCTGCTTCTCTGTTGACTATGTGGACACCTTCTTTGGGAAGGGTCCTAAGATGGAATTCCTAGATTGTGATAAATCGCATGGATCCTGCCCCCCACCACCACCCTTCTTCCTGTAGCTCCGTCACCTGGGAAACTGTTGCAGGCAAGGACCCTGACCATGCAACTGGGACCCGGAAGATCAAAGGCATCAATAGGACACAGTGCCCAGAGGCCCGCGGAGAAGATGCCTCCCAGCGGAGTAAGCCTGGGAGATGGGGTCCTTCCCGCCTCATGGAGTAATTGCGTGCATGCTCAGTCGTGTCCAATACCTTGCAACCCCATGAACTGTAGCCCGCCAGGCTCCTCCATCCATGGGATTATCCTAGCAAGAACACTACAGTGGGTTGCTGCTTCCTTCTCCAGAGGATCTTCCCCACTCAGGGGTCAAACCCTTCTGTTTCCTGCTTTGGCAGGCGGGTTCTTCTATTACTGAGCCACCTGGGAAACAAACGCTTCGTTATCCACCGTTATCTCTTCTTATCGCGAGGGGGCGCTCAAAACATTGCCTTCTCCTGTGGAGGTGACCTCGTGATGTGATGATGCAGAGATGTTCAGTCCATTCACATCCTTGTGCGGCCACCACCTTCAACAAATCCAGAGCAACTTCAGCCCCTAAAAGGGAAACCCTGTGCCCACCAGTGCTCACTCCCCTTCCCTCCCCTTCCAGCCCCTGGCACCCACTAGTCAGCTCTCTGTCTCTACTCTAGACATTTCACATAAATGGAATCATACAGAATGTGGCCTTTTGTGTCTGGCTTTCACTTACCACCACATTTTTGAGATTCATCCTTGCAAATATTTGTATGAGTACTTCATGCCTTTTTATGACTGAATACTGCTCCAGCGTGGATATATCACAGTGTGTTTATCCACTCATCCATTGATGGGTATTTGCACTATTTTCACTTATTTTCTGTCAAGAATATTTGTGTAAAAATTTTTTATCTGAACACTTGTTTCCATTCTTTTAGGTAGGTGGTTCAGCAGTAAATACTCAGCCTGTAATGTGGGAGACCTGGAGACATAGGTTTGATTTCTGGGTCAGAAAGTGCCCTGGAGGAAGAAATGACAACCCACTGTAATAATCTTGCCCAGAAAATCCCACGGGGGTTGCAAAAGAGTCGGACGTGACTGAGCGACTAAACAACAATAACAACGGGAGGAACGGAATTGCTGGGTCATATGATCATTCTGTTTAACGTCTTTCTCTTTTTTTGGCTGTGTGGAGTCTTAATCCCCAGACCAGGGATCAAGCTTGCATCCCCTGCATTGCACGAAGGATTCTTAAACACTGGAAGCCAGGGAAGTCTCTGTTTAACTTTTTGAGGGTCTGCCAAGCTGTTTATGCCTTTTTTTCCAGTTTATACATTTTAAGTAATTACATAGAACACAAATACAGAAAGCTGAAATGATACATTGCAATCTATTATTAAATTATAATTTACATAAATTACTATAATAATACATTATTCTAAGATGAACACCCTGGTAACTAGCACCTATACCATCTAACGCAGAAGCTCTTTGCCCTGTGTGTGCCCCCACAATTGTAATCCCACCTCTTCCTTAAGGATAGCCACTACCTTGACATTTAGGCATCATTTTTTCAAGTAAGTGAACACTATAGCTTGGTGATCTTTTCAGTCTCAAACATAAGGTTCATTCCATTTAGTCACTGCCTATGGTGGCACAGTAAATAATCTGCCTGCCAATGCAGGAGATGCAAGAGACCGGGATTCAAATCCCTGGGTCAGGAGGATCCCCTGGAGAAGGAAATGGCAGCCCACTCCAGTATTCTTGCCTGGAGAATCCCATGGACAGAGGAGTCTGGCGGGCTTCAGTCCATGAGTCGCCAAGAGTTAGACACGACTGAGCTCACATATATACCAGCACGACACGACTGAGCGACTGAACTGAACTGAGCTGAACTCTGTGTGGATGAGCTATCATTACATACGTGAGATACATTGTAATCAGTATCTGTCCTTGAACATAAGGATTGCTCCCAATGCTTTGCTATGACTTTTAGAGGACTCTCCATCCCTCTAAGGCCATTAGCTCCTCTTCTGTGGAAGAAGAGATGGGATGATAATAACTTCCCCATTTGAAAGGAAGTCAGGAAGAGGATCTGACAAAGTGTAAAGCATCACAAAAACGTAGGTCCGGGTCCTGTGCTGGATCCTGAGAGAACCTAGGTATCCAGGGAATGATTGTGGAGTGGAACGTGTTCATTAGGGAGCGCCTTGCCAAGTCCAAGCAGCAAGGTGTGCGTGCATGCGTGCTAAGTCACTCAGTCATGTCCGATACTTTGCAACCCTGTGGACTCCTCTGGATCCCCGTGGACTGTAGCCCACCAGGCTCCTCTGTCCATGGGATTCTCCAGGCAAGAACCCTGGAGTGGGTAGCCATGCCCTCCTCCAGGGGATCTGCAAGGTGAATTTTCCTAAATAACCACACCACTTCCCACATTCCACCTGCTCTTAGAATGTAACAGAGGCTTCTTTCCCAGGGAGGTAGTCTCAGTTCCTCTTCATGTATCGTGAGGGGACCCGGTGACTGCTCCACTGACAGCATACGGTGGAATTGATGCTACATGACTTTCAAATTAAGGTCTTAGAAAGAATACCGCTCCTATTTGCGTTTCTCTCATAATGAACGATGCTGAGCACCTTTTCATGTGTCTGTTGGCCATCTGTATGTCTTCTTTGGAGAAATATCTGTTTAAGTCTTCTACCCATTGTTTGATTGTTTTTTTTTTTTAAATATTGAGCTTTTATATTTTTGAGGTTAATCTTTTGCCCCTTACTTCATTTGTAAATATTTTCTCCCATTCTGAGCATTGTCTTTTCATCTTGTTTATGATTTCCTTTGCTGTACAAAAGCTTTTAAGGTGCTCTGTGATGACCTAGAGGGGTGGGATGAGGGGTGGTTGGGAGGGAGGCTGAAGAGGGAGGTGATATATGTATACCTATAGTAAGTAAGTGTTGGTCGTTCAGTCGTGCCCGACTCTTTACGATGCCATGGACTGCAGCCCACCAGGCTTCTCTGTCCATGAGATTTTCCAGGCAAGGATACTGGAGTGGGAGTGGGTTGCCATTTCCTTCTCCAGGGAATCTTCCCAACCCAGGGATAGAACCCGGGTCTCCTGCACTGCAGGCAGATTCTTAACTGACTGAGCTACAAGGGAAGCCCGTATGTATACTTATAGCTGATTCGTATTGTTGTGCCACAGAAACTAACACAACACTTTAAAGCAATTATATGCCAAATGAAATTTTTCCTTAATTAAAATTAAAAAAAGAATACAGTTCCTGCCTGGCTGTATCTGGAAAATCCTCACTTCCTGGAATACACTTGCTCCACCTCGCTGTGAGGAAGCCCACGCACTGAAAGAGATCTCCACGGAGAGATCACGTAGAAATACCACATGACACACCCACGTGGAGAGGGTCACGTGGGGCCTTCCCTGATCTCCCTCTGTCTGGAATGGTTTCATATCCTCATTCCCAAGCCAGACCTGTCAGCAAAACAAGATTCTCATGACTGGTTTAGGAAAGCATACAGCTCTGTGGAGGGACAGTCATTAACCCAATAAAGACGGGTGCTCTTTGCAAGAAGGAAGGCAGGTGGATGCTTGTTTTTTCCTATTTATTTATTTATGGCTCCTGTGCAGGAGACCTGGGTCAGGAAGAGAATGGCAACCCACTCCAGTATTCTTGCCTGGAGAATCCCATGGGCAGAGGAGCCTCGTGGGCTACAGTTCATGGAGTTGCAAAGAGGAGGACACGGCTCGGGAACTAACACTTACACTATGGCTGTGCTGGGTCTTCATTGCTTTGTGCAGCTTTTCTCTAGTTGCAACAAGTGGGAACGACGCTCCAGTTGCGGTGCCCGGGCTTCTCATTGCAGTGTCTTCTCTTGTTGTGGAGCACAGACTATAGGCGCTCGAGCTTCAGTAGTTGCAGCCCACAGGCTCAGTAGTTGTGGCACATGGGCTTAGCTGTTCCGTGGAATGTGGGACCTTCCCGGACCAGGGATCGAACCTGTGTCCCCTGCATTGGCAGGTGGGTTCTTATCCACTCCGCCACCAGGGAAGTTCAGCAGGTGAATGGTTTAGGAGATTCCTACAGTATCTGCTGGAAGGGAGGAGAGGGGAGGCCAAGTGCAGGTAGAGCTGAGCTGGTCTTTGAAGGATATAATGAACGGTGGAGAAAAGAAAACATTCTTTTGTACAAAAGAGTTCTGTTGAGACTTTTTAAAGCTAAAAACTCCTAAATCTTCCTTCCAGTCCTTGTGAGCTTCAATCCTTTTACCTGACCAGCATTTTAAGACATTTGTCCATGTTCAGCATTTTACCACTTGGATCAGATGTCTGCAGACTACTCAGCTGTTTAAATACCCAAAAAGTGGCACTTTCTTATCTATTAGCATCCTCAGCAGGGCTGCAGAATGTGTGAACCAGATTGAATTTCCCATCAGCCTTGAGCTTCCCCTTAGCGGCAATCCACTCCCAGGGAGAGAAATCAATGGAGCGGTAATTAAGGATCATGTTGTATCGGGAAATAATTACGGGGGGAGGAGGACCCCAGACAGTAGTTCTCAGATGTTGTGTCTTGCCAGGTGATTCATCAGCAAACAAAGACATGAAGATTCCTTTGTGGGAAGGAAGAAAGTTGTTCTCAATATGGCAATCAAAGGGATTGAAGATGGCAACGGAGGTGTCATCCTTCTAGGAAAGAAAACGCCCTTCTTCACAGAAGGTGTGTTGGAAACCTCACAGGCTTTGCTTGCTGTGAGTGCGGCAGGGTGGGGTGGGACTTAGAAATATCTTTCAGATATTGGTAGAAAACAATCTACTATGTGTTAAGCTCATTTCACTTGGAATCCAGGGAGCAGCTGAGCCACTGTTCTCCAGAACAGAGGTTAAATTTGACCCCAGTCCTTTTTCTTTATAACCATAAAAGCTTTATACATCATTTCAGCAAATTCTTCATCCCCCAACTCCCCAGACATACAGCTCTGGCCCTTCCCTAGAGAAAGCCAGTCACGTGAGCTTCTTGGATTTCATCTATGTCTTAACAAACTACTATTATGGTAGCAAATCTCCATTGTCTTGGTAGCTTGAGTAGTCAGTTGCTCAGTCGTGTCTGACTCTTTTTGGCCCCATGGACTGTAGCCCTCCAGGTTCCTCTGTCCATAGAATTTTCCGGGCAAGAATACTGGAATGGGGTGCCATTTCCTACTCCTGGGGATCTTTCCAACCCAAGGATCAAACCTGTGTCTCTTGAGTCTCCTACACTGGCAGGTGGATTCTTTACCACTAGCGCCATCTGGGAAGCCCCCTTGGTAGCTTACTGCAGCTCAGATTGGTTTCTCACTTACATTCCCATCCAAGGCAGGGCAGGAAGGCTTCTGTGGACACACTCAGGAAGCACGTGACTTCCAAGATCACTGTGGCAAAAGATGAGTGTGATCGCCTGAATAAGAGACCCTTGAAATGTCACTATTCGAATCCCAGAAACCCTTGAATATGTTTCATTCCATGGCAGAAGGGACTTTGCAGATGTGATAGGATTTAGCATCATTGTTGAAGAGATCATGTTAGATAATGTGTTCTGTGCTTAGTTACTCAGTCGTGTCTGACTCTTTGCGGTCCCACAGACTGAGCCTGCCTGACTCCTCTGTCCATGGGAATTCTCCAGGCAAGAATACTGGAGTGGGTTGCCATACCCTCCTCCAGGAGATCTTCCCAACCCAGGGATAGAACCCAGGTCTCCTGCATTGCAGGCAGATTCTTTACCATCTGAATCACCAGGGAAGCCCAGATAATGAGGGTACTATTACCACCAAGTCCTTGTAAGAGGGAGGCAGAGAAAATGGACAACCCAAGAGGAGTGTCAGAGAAGAGTCAGATGGCAGAAGCAGAGATTAGAATGAGATGGCTGGACCATCACCATATTGTAATTATCATCCAAATAAAATTTTAAAAGAATGAAATGATAGGGAGCCAAGAAATGCCAGCAATCTCTGGAGGCAAAGGACAGAATCTCTCCCCGGGAGCCTGTAGAAGGAGCCAGCCCTGGCTGCCACCACATATCAGTTTGTAACTGCACCCATGTTACAATACACACACACACACACACACACACACACACACACACACACACAGACATACACACTCACACATACACACACACACACACACACACACACACACACAGGGGAAGCCAATGTGAAGATACAGGGAGAAGATGGCTGTCTACAAAGCCAAGGAGACAGCCCTGGACAGACTCTCCTTCACAGCCTTCAGAAGACATCAGTCTTGGGACTTCCCTGGTTATCCAGTGGTTAAGAATCCACTTTCCAATGGAGGAAACTCAGGTTCCATCCCTGGTTTGGGAAGATCCCACATGTCCTGGAGTGACTGAGGCCAAATGCCCAACTACTGAGCCTTTGACCCATAACAAAAGCTCTCACATGATGCAGTGAAGATCCTGAGTGCCACAAAGACCCAATGAGCCAAATTAATAATAAATAAATATTTAAACAAAACAGAGATAGGGGGGACAGCCTGCTGAGACCTTGGTTTTAGACTTCTAGCCTTCCAAATTTCAAATCTGTACATTTCCATAGTTATGCCAGTCTATTTTTTGCCACTTCTGTGTTCTCTCGTCAAGGAGACTTGTTCCAAAATTAACCAGTGATCATAGCCTTTAGAAATGTAGTCCTTTAACCAAAGTTCTGGTAGTTGAGAAATCTTTAGGACTGTGGACTCTGAGTTTCCAGATATTTGGGAAGACGTTCCTTGGAATGGGAATGGCTGGGCAGTTTTTCAGTTCAGTTCAGTTCAGTCGCTCAGTCGTGTCTGACTCTTTGCGACCCCATGAATCGGAGCATGCCAGGCCTCCCTGTCCATCACCAACTCCTGGACTTCACTCAAACTCACGTCCATCAGGTTGGTGATGCCATCCAGCCACTTCATCCTCTGTCGTCCCCTTCTCCTCCTGCCCCCAATCCCTCCCAGCATCAGAGTCTTTTCCAATGAGTCAACTCTTCTCATGAGGTGGCCAAAGTACTGGAGTTTCACCTTTAGCATCATTCCTTCCAAAGAACACCCAGGGCTGATCTCCTTCAGAATGGACTGGTTGGATCTCCTTGCAGTCCAAGGGACTCTCAAGAGTCTTCTCCAACACCACAATTCAAAAGCATCAATTCTTCAGCGCTCAGCTTTCTTCACAGTCCAACTCTCACATCCGTACGTGACCACTGGAAAAACCATAGCCTTGACTAAACGGATCTTTGTTGGCAAAGTAATGTCTCTGCTTTTGAATGTGCTATCTAGGTTGGTCATAACTTTTCTTCCAAGGAGTAAGCATCTTTTAATTTCATGTCTGCAGTCACCATCTGCAGTGATTTTGGAGCCCCGAAAGGATCGCCTATCTCCAAAGAGGTGCTGCCAGAGAGAATCAAAATATGAGCTCCACTGACATTCAGCCATATTCATCTTTGTTCTCTTTTCCCACCTGGAATAGCTGGAGACTCTCTCCGTTTCCTGACAGGGAAGGAAACAGAGGGCGCTCCATGTAAAGAAATCCCACCAGGAAGATTCAGACCCAGAGAGGGGCAAGGACTGTGCTAACAACCTGTGCCTTGGTTTCTCCATCTTACCATGAGTCTAATAGGGACTTTCCTGGCAGTCCAGTGGTTAAGACTTCACCTTCCAATGCAGTGAGTACGGGTTCAATCCCTGGTCCAGGAGCTAAGATCCCGCATGCTCCACAGCCAAAAAACAACAAAACATAAAGCAGAAATGATGTTGTAGCAAATCCAACGAAGACTTTAAAAATGGTTCATATAAAAAAAGGAAGCTTTTTTAAAAAATGAGTCTAGTAAAAGGATGCACTGTGTAGGGTTGCTAGGAGTATTCGGTGACTTAAGGCAGGGCCAAGAGATTAGATCCATGTCTGGCGCTTGGCCAGCATTCAACAATGAGAGCTTTGCAAATAAGAATTGTGAGCATTTGGAGACCAGTCCATCAAAATAAGAGAGGAAGGGGGAAAAAAGCTCTGCAATTAATTGCAAAGTCATAACAACATGGGTAAATTTCATGTTTCTTTTGAAATTTTTCAGACTTCCCGATTCATTTTTGTGGATCTTTGCCATTCTGGTCTAGACCTGATTATAGCATAAAGGCATATTACTGTTAGCGAATATTGGTATGTATTTATACTCTGGACATATGAAAATGCTCTGTAATGAAACGCTACCCATCTTTGATTTATAAAAGCTAAGAAAACAAACCCAAAACACAAGGGACTTCCTTGGCGGTCCAGTGATTAAGATTCTGCACTCCCAAAGCACGGGGGCCAAGTCCGATCCTTGGTCGGGGAACTAAGATCCCAAATGCTGTGCCGTGCAGCCAGAACACACACACACACACACACACCAGCAACAAAAGCAGGGCTTCCCTGGTGGCTCGGTCATGAAGAATCCAGCTGCCAATGCAGGAGACTTAGTTTCGACCCCTGACCCAGGAAGATCCCACAGGCCACAGAGCAACTGGGCCAGCGCACCACAACTATTGGAACTGTGTTCTGGAGTCCCAGAGCTGCAACCACTGAAGCCCGAGCACCCTAGAGCCTGTGCTCCCAAACAGGAGAGGCCACCGCAGTGAGAAGCCACACGCCGCAACTCGAGAGTGGCCCCCACTCGCTGCAACTAGAGAAAGTCCACGCCCAGTCGGAAGACCTCACACGGCCAGAATCATAAATAAATAAGTAAAGTAAAAAATGTTGTACAATCTGGCACAAATTAGGCACTTGTGAATATTAACTCCCCAATGCCAGCTGGTCTTTGCTCAGCTATGGGATTTTTGAGGTTGTTGTCATTTCTCTGAGAGAAACCAGTGTCTGCTGCAGCCTTTTTGCCTAATTATTCTCAGTTCATTTAAAGCCACCTGAATAGCAAGGTCTGGCCTCGTGGGCGGTGTCCCCTCACTGACTCCTCCTGTTTATGGAGAATTCAACAAATCTCACTCTCCCAGGCTTCAAACCCACAGAGTTGCCACAAATAAGAACACTTCAGCATATCTCTTGCTTCTGTTTTCACTCTCCATGTACTTGGACAAAATATTTACTCTCTCCTTCCAGGAGTGATTGGAAAAAAGATTCTGAAGTTTGATCCAGCATCTGTTGCTTCCAGAGAGAATCAATATTTAGATAACACCAAAGCCAAATGAAAATAACCCAGTAACAATTCATTCACAGCTCTGGAGAGAAGGCGGAGGGGCTGTGGGAAATTTCCCTTTGTGGGACTTGAAAACTGCCTATCGTGGAAAGAGGCAGGGTTGCTGGCAGGGCCTCCAGGCTCTGAGGCAGCCCAGGCCCTGTGGTTTCTTCATCATGCAAAATAGGACCAGGACTTCCCTGGTGGTCCATGATTAAAAATCCACCTGCCAATGTAGGGGACATGAGTTCGATCCGTGGTCCGGGAGGTTCCCACATGCCGTGGGGCAATTAAGCCTGTGCGCCACAGCTACTGAGCCTGTGCTCTAGGGCCGGTGTGCCACAACAAGAGAAGACACCGCAATGAGAAGCCGTCGCACTTCACCAAGGGAGTAGCCCCTGCGTGCCACAACTAGAGAAAGCCCACAAACATCACCAAGGACCCAGCACTGCCAAAACTATAAAAGATAAAATGATAAACATTTTAAAAAATTAAAATAGTGGGTCGCAAAGAGTCTGACACGACTGGGCGACTGAACTGAACTGAAAGCAAAGATCTGGTTCCAAAGAAGGACAGTGGAAAGATGCTGATGATCGTGGATATTTGTGTCTTTGTTTCGGAGAATTCCTCCCCTCTTCACCAGGAGAAGGTGCCTGTCTTTAGGTGGAGACTCACCTCTGTCCACTTTCCATCCCTTGCTTTTCAGGGACCCCCTCTACCTGCCTCGTCCCTTCACAAGGCACATCGTGGTGTACATTCTTAAGGCAGCCAGTAACAGTTCTCACTCTGGCCTCCAGGCTTGGTTCAAGGGTAAACCTGTGGCCTGAGTGTATCTCACACCAGCAGATCTCAGAACTCTTACAGAAGAAGCTGAAAGAAAGATGTTCAGTCTCCCTGTTGTCCACGGAGCTGAGAGGATGTGAGGCTCTGGGGTGCCATTTTGCCAACTCTTAGAGCATTAAAAAGACTCCCCAAAACACCATGTATAACTTGAACCTTGAATGGAGGCAGGTTTGTGGGACCTGAATGGAAGCAATAGAGAAAAAAGATCCAGAAATGAAATAAGTATGTTTATCACTCAATGGGAATGCAACCTTATATGGAACGTGACTCAAACAAACTATAAAAATAAATATGTACATTAAACACTTAGGAGTCCACGGAAAATCTGAACAGTGGCTGGGTCTTTGATGATATTATGTGCTGGGAGCCAGAGTGAGGAATCCGCCCATGGCAAAGGTCATGAAGAAGGAGGCTTCGGCATATGCAAAGGTGGGATTGAGCCTCAGAAAACCCCCTGTTCCCGAGCATCTACCCCCAAAACCAGAGTCTGTTTTATGCTCTCACCTATACCTCTGACTTTATGGGGGGCTGTTCCCCCACCACCTCTCTCGGAGAAGGAGTTAACTTGCAGCTCCAGTTAATAAAAATTCCTGGGCTTGACAAGAGTGTTTCAACTTACAAACTCCTCTGAAGGTTTTCTAGCCTGCCTGAGCAGGTTCGTCCGGTCACCTGTGATTGTTTACAGCCTCCCAACTGTGAGAGGCATGAGATGCTTTAAAACTTTCTAAATACAGACTCTTTTGAGAAGTTACAAAATTATTAGTATAGTATTAGTGGGTTAATTAGAAATTATATTGGTGACGGGTTTTTCATTTGTTGAGCCAATATTTGCTGCTAAATCTCCATATTTCCTGCCCTTATAATGAATATAACTAACATATAGGAGAAATAAGTATTAACCTTTAAGATTAATCATGGTAAACCTTAGGCTAAGCAAACTCCTCTTCTTGATTATAACCCACTACACCCTCATCCTATAGGAATGCAACTTTATTTGGAGGGTGGCACCTGGTTTAAGAAAAAATCATCCCTGGAAAAAATAAGTTTTCTGGTTGACTGACCGTTATCAGAAAGGGCCATAAAATGTCAGCAGGCCTCATGGCCAGAAGATGATGTAAAATCCCTAAGACCTTTGTATAATTTTATATGAAGCACCTGATTTTGACAAGGGTCAGGTCTGCTGACCCTGCATGACTCTGTATTCATCCCTATGTATAACAAAATGTATATAAGCAAACCTGAAAATAAAGAAAATGGATCAGTTTCTGGAAAGACGGATTTCCCGTGTCATTCTTTCTTTCCCCTTCTGGCTGAATTCCCCCTGGAGCGTGGGTACTCACCAAGCCTGCTAATTTTGCCTGGGCTTCTAAGATCTGACCGGGGAGGCCTCAGTGTCTCCTCTCCTTCAGGAGAACGGAAAGACGCCTGTGGCCTACGTAGGTGGTGCAAATTCCTTGTCTTGGAGTTTTATTGGTATTCCACATAAACCAAGTTATTCAGATTCTTTTTCTCCACTAATTTTCCTACTACACTATTCTTTTCTAGTCTCTCTTTATATCTGTAATTAAATAAGTTTTTTCCTAGGACGCTGATTCCATCTCCCCTTTGAATTACCCTGGGTCCACTGGGGCTGGGCCCTGGCAATTATGGAGCTACTGTTAATTTTTTTAGGTGTGATCATGGTGCTGTGTGCATGCTAAGTTGCTTCAGTTGTGTCCGACTCTTTGCCAACCTGTAGACTAAAGTCCACCAGGCTCCCCTGTCCATGGGATCCTCCAGTCAAGAAGACTGGACTAGGTTGCCATGTGCTCCTCCAGGGGATCTTCCTGACCCAGGGATTGAACCCACTTCTCTTATGTCTCCTGCATTGGCAGGCAGGTTCTTTGCCTCTCTGGTGCTACCTGGGAAGGCTGGTCATGGTATCATGGAGTTTTTAACAGGTCTGATATTTTAGAGATACAAATAAAATTTTTATGAACACCATGACATGAACAATGTCTGGGATTTGCTACAAAATAATACATGTATTAATCTGAAGGAGGCAAACAAGGTTATAAAGGAACAAGAGTAACCAAGAAATGATCATTGTGGGCACTGGGTTTGGACTACATGAGTGTTTTATTTTAAAGATATGTATGTTTGATGCTTTCCGTAATAAAGATTTTGAACAATTAGTAGTTCTTTAAATGTTCTTTTCCCCCAGATGGAGCTATTTCATTATGAAGTATGACATTTCTGTTAAATCAAATAACTGCTCTGCTCCATTAAATTTGCTCATTAAAAAAAAAAAAAAAAGTATTTACTTGGCTGCCCCGGGTCTTAGTTGTAGCATGTGGTATCTTCATTCTTTGTTGCAGCATGTGGGATCTAGTTCCCCAGCCAAGAATCAAACCCAAGCACCCTGCATTGGAAGTACAAAGTCAGCCACCGGACCACAGGGAAGTACTTAAGCTTGCTCATGTTTGATTCCTTCATTTCTTGCATATGTCCAAACAGTGGACCAAAAGGCATTGTATTGGCTTCTCCAGTAGAAGATGAATTTCTCAAGCAGATAAATAATGGTGATTTTACATCATATTTTGAATAAAAATCTGTTTACAATAATGGTTCAAAATTTTTCATCCAATTCATGAAATCAAAGTTTTTGGAAGTTTGTTCAGTTGAAGATCTAGTATGATTGTCAATGCTACTTTAAATTCAGCAAGAAGTTCAACACTGAAGACCAAATAGTTATTTGTCTTTATGAGAATAATATGAATACAAATTTTAGTGTAGTAGAAGATTCTGATTTTAAAAAGCAACCTGGGAGGTGGGAGGGGGGTTCATGTTTGGGAACGCATGTAAGAATTAAAGATTTTAAAATTAAACAAATAAAAAAAAATAAAAATAAAAAGCAACCTAAATGTCCATTGACAGATGAATGGATAAAGAAGATACAGTACAGGAAATTCCTGTTGGTCCAGTGGTTGGAAATTGGCACTTTCATTGGCAGGGCCTGGGTTTGATTCCTTGTTGGGGAACTAAGATCCTGTAAGCCTAGCAGTGTGGGGTTAAAAAAAGGTGTGAAATATATATATATATACACCAGGGCTTCCCTAGTGGTTCAGACAGTAAAGAGTCTGCCCTCAATGCAGGAGACCTGGGTTCAATCCTTCTATCAGGAAGAACCCCTGGAGGAGGAAATGGCAACCTACTCCAGTATTCTTGCCTGGAAAAATTCCATGGATGGAGGAGCCTGGTGGGCTACAGTCCATAGGGTTGCAAAGAGTTGGACACAACTGAGTGACTTAAGCTGTATATATTCCATTACATACCTACATTCTATTACCTACATACACACATATTCCATTACATACATACACATATAGTCCATTACATATGTGTATGTGTAGTGGAATATTACTTGGCCATAAAAAAGAATGAAATGCTATTTGCAACAACATGTATAGACCTAGAGATTATCAAGTGAAGTAATTCAGACAGAGAGAGACAAGTATTATATGATATCACTTATATGTGGAATCTAAAAAATGACACAAATGAACTTATTAATAAAATAAAAACAGACTCACAGGCATGATTACTAAAGGGAAAGAGGGGGAGATAAATTAGGAGTTTGAGACTAATATATGTACACTATTATGTATAAAATAAATAAACAACAAGGTCTTACTGTATAGCACAGGGAACTATACTCAGTATCTTGGTTTTTGCTTGTGATTATGCCTGACAGCTTGTGGGATCTTAGCTCCCTGACCAGGGACTGAACCTGCGCCATTGGTAGTGAAGACACAGAGCCCTGAGCATTGGACACCAGGAAATTCCTTCAGTGTCCTGTAATAATATATAAGAGAAAAGAATCTGAAAAATAATAAAGATATAGAAGACATACAGATAGCTAATAAACACATGAAAAGATGCTCAACATCATTCATTATTAGAGAAATGCAAATCAAAACTACAATGAGGTATCATCTCACATATAATGGCCATCATCAAAAAAATCTTCCAACAACAAATATTGGAGAAGGTGTGGAGAAAAGGGAACCCTCTTGCCCTATTGGTGGGAATATAAATTGATGCAGCCACTATGGTAGACAGTATGGGGATTCTTTAAAAAGCTATGAATAAAACTACTATATGACCCAACAATCCCACTCCTGGGGGTATACCCTGAGAAAGTCATAATTTAAAAAGACACATGTGCCCCAGTGTTCATTGCAGCACTATTTACAATAGCTAGGACAAGGAAGCAACCTAGATATCCATCAACAGGTGAATGAATAAAGAAGCTGTGGCATATACACACAATGGAATATTATTCAGCTCTAAAAAGGAATGCATTTGAGTCAGTGCTAATGAGGTGGATGAACCTAGAGCCTATTATACAGAGTGAAATAAGTCAGAAAGAGAAAAATATCATATATTAACATATATATTATGCTAATATATATATTAGCATATATATGGAATCTAGAAAGACGGTACTAGTGAACTTATCTGCAGGGCAGCAATGAGAACACAGACACAGACTTATGGACCTGAGGGTAGGGAGGGAAGGAGAGGGTGGGACGAAGGGAGAGAGTGCGTGCAAATATACACACCACCATATGTAAAATAGATGGCCAGTGGAAATTTGCTGTATAACTCAGGGAACTCAAATCAGGACTCTGTGACAACCTAGAGGGGTGGGATGGGCTGGGAGGTGGGAGGAAGGGTCAAGAGGGGGGGGACACGTGTGTACCTATGGCTGATACATGTAGGTGTATGGCAGAAACCAACATAATATTGTAAAGCAATTTTCCTCCAATTAAAAAAAATAAAAATTTAAAAAAGAATATAGATAAAGATGTATAACTGAATTCACTTTCCTGTACACTGGAAACAAATAGAACATTGTAAATCAACTAGACTTCAATTTTTTAAAAAGGGGAGAAAAAAGCAATAGTGTCCTAAATTAAAAAAACCTTAGGAAGTAGAACATGACTTGATGACAGCGCATAAACAATCCATAATTGTGTATAATCTGGTTGCGTATTTAACAGTAGTACACAGTGGGTTAAAAAGCAGAGACACCACTTTGCCAGCAAACGTCCGTAGTCAAAGCTATGGTTTCCAGTAGTCACAGATGTGAGTGTTGGACCATAAAGAAGGTTGGGCACTGAAGAATAGATGCTCTCGAATTGTGGTGCTGGAGAAGACTCTTGAGAGTCCCTTGGACAGCAAGGAGATCAAACCAGTCAATCCTAAAGGAAATCAATCCTGAATATTCATTGAAAGGAGTGATGCTAAAAGCTGAAACTCCAATACTTTGGCCAGCTGACGCGAAGAGCCAACTCAATGGAAAGGACTCTGATGCTGGGAAAGATTGAAGGTAAAAGGAAAAGGGGAAGACAGAGGATGAGATGGTTACATAGCATCAGCGACTCAACGGACACGAATTTAATCAAACTCCAGGACATAGTGAAGGACAGGGGAGCCCAATGTGCTGCAGTCCATGAGGTGCAAAGAGTCGGACACGACTTGGCATCTAGACAACAACAGAGGTTGCGGTAGCCTAGCAGCACAAGCGACAGCTGAGGCAGGCAGCCTTTGCAGTGGACCTCAGTGATCCCTGCTCCCACCAGCTCGTCAACGCCCTTGTAATTCTCTCCCTAAGCGTGGGCTGGATGAAGGGGCTTCCGTCTAATTGCTGGAATGCAGCAAAAGTGCCTCTTCCTTTGGTTCGTCAATTTCTGTTTCTCTGCCTCTGCTCCCTCTCTCCCTGATCTCCATCTCTTGGAGAAGCAAGCTGCCAGGTTGGGACACCCTACGGAGAAGCCATGTGGCAAACATCCGAGGTCCTGCCAAGAGCCGCATGACTGAGCTTAGAAGTGGGTCATCTACCCGTCCAGCCTTCATTTCCACCTGACAGGAGGACCCAGCTAAGTTCTGCCTGGCTCAAAACTGTCTCGTAACCACTGTGTTAAAGCGCCTCTTGATGAGGGTGAAAGAGGAGAGTGAAAAAAAAAAAAGCTTAAAACTCAATATTAAAAAAACTGAGATCATAGCATCCAATCCCATCGCTTCATGGCAAATAGAAGGGGAAAAGGTGGAAGCAGTGACAGATTTCCTGTTCTTGGGCTCTAAAATCACTGCTGACGGTGACGGCAGGCATGAAACTAGAAAACGATTGCTTCTCGTCAGGAAAGCTATGACAAACCTAGACAGTATATGAAAAAGCAAAGACATCACTGGAAAGACTGAAGCTGAAGCTCCAATACTTTGGCCATCTGATGAGAACAGTCAGCTCATTGGAAAAGACTGTGATGCTGGGAAAGTTTGAAGGCAGGAGGAAAAAAGGGCAACAAAGGATGAGATGGTTGGATGCATCACCAATTCAACAGACATGACCTTGGGCAAACTCCAGAAGACGGTGGGGGACAAGAAGGATCAGTCTGCTGCAGTCCATGGGATTGCAGAGTCGGACACGACTTGGCTACTGAACAACAACAAACAACTGTGTTTTGTTTTAAATGGTCCAGTTTGGGGGGTAATCTGTGCCACAGCCCTTGATAACTAACACCAAGCTCTAGTTGTAAGCGCTCAACTATATTTCTATATATTCAGAGTAAGCGGGCCTCAGTGACATTTAGCTGAGTAAGAATAATTCACCAGTGCAGAACACATGGTCTGTTTGGTGCCACTGTTTCATCCGATGCTAGGATGTCTGAGTCTTTGGAAAAAGTGAAAGTGAAAGTCGCTCGGTCATGTCCAACTCTTTGTAACCCCATGAACTATACAGACCATGGAATTCTCCAGGCCAGAATATTGGAGTCGGTAGCCTTTCCCTTCTCCAGGGGATCTTCCCAACCCCGGGATCGAACCCAGGTCTCCTGCATTGCAGGCAGATTCTTTCCCAACTGAGCTATCAAAGAAGCCCTAGAAAACTGCTTTGTCAATTCATCTGCCTGTCCTACGAAGGCCTTAAACTGTTTTGTAAAAATTTGAGATTCTGTTTTCAAAACCAGATGCAACTCTGGAATCAGAGTATTCAAACAACTGAAGCATAGCAATTTGCTTTTAGCAATTGCAGTCAGTGGGGTGGGAGGTAGGGGTTGGGAAGAAGGAAAATGCCCTGTGAAGGCACGTGATTAGCAGAGCAAATGAAACAATAAGGGTGCAACCCCACAGGCAAGATTTAATTTTGAAACATCGGAGGATTTCGCTTTGAAGGATCCTGAACTGGAAGGAGAATCTTGTGATAGAGTTCCTCTATTTAATTAGAGAAATTGATATTCTGGGTCACAACGGAGTATGATTGAGAAAGCCTGCAATTTTGCAGACTCTAAATGTGGTGGAATATTAAAAGAAACCTTAAGGAGAGGTCATTCATTTGATAGGTTTTGTGTGGTAAAAATATTTGTCAAAGAAAGGTCTTCCAAA
Source organism: Budorcas taxicolor (assembly GCF_023091745.1). NCBI lineage: Eukaryota > Metazoa > Chordata > Mammalia > Artiodactyla > Bovidae > Budorcas > Budorcas taxicolor. The sequence goes on along the minus strand of NC_068926.1, from coordinate 48,482,281 downwards.
GGGAGGTGAAAAGCACATTGCTTGTGAAAATATTTGGACTGAATATTTTATTATTAATTGCAATGTTCAACATCTTAGTTGGGGGGAAACCACTTTTACGTAGCAGCTTTGTTTCTGAGCTTGGATTGATTATATTAAAGAATCTTTTGTCTTCTTTAGAAAACTAACGGGGCCATAGTATTCAGGACACGTGACCAAGAAATGAATGAAAGGATGTGAGTATGTGCTATGGTAGTCAACATCACGGGTCAGTTTGACTGGGTTTCCCAGATACCTGGTTAAACACTTTCTGGGTGTGTCTCTGAGGGTGTTGCTGGAAGAGATTAACATTTGAATGGATGAATTGAATAAGGCAGATGGTTCTCTTCAAACTGGGAGGGCATCACCCAGTCCACAGAGGGTCTGAATAGAACAAAAATGCAGAGGATGGGAAAATATTCTTTCTCTCTCCCCCCCATCCATTCTTCCCTCCCTCACTCCCTCCCTCTCTGCTCTTCTCTCTCTCCTTCCCCATCTTTTTCCTTTCTTCCTCTCTCCCTCCCTCTCCCTCCCTTTGCCTGACTTTTGACCTGAAACATCCATTTTCTTATGCCCTCAGAATGGGACTTCCACCATCTGTTCTCCTGGTCCCCAGGCCTTTAAACTTGGACTGAATTATACCATCGGCTTTCCTGGGTCTGCAGCTTACAGATGGCAAATCGTGGGACTTCTCACCTTCCATAATCACATGAGCCAATTTCTCATAATCCGCCAGTTAATATATCAATCAGTCATTGGTTCAATCAATTAATATATCAATTCCATCATTGGTTCTGTGTCTCTGGAGAACTCTCATCAATACGGGCACCGAGAATAATTCACCTGCTTCTGTTATCTTTCAGTTAATATAAAACATTCATACAAAATGTAATATATATTTTAAAAATTTATATTTTTTTTGGCTGTGCTGGGTCTTCAGTGCTGCATACCGGCATTCTCTAGTTGTGGTGAGCAGGGGCTGCTTTTTCTTGCTGTGCTTGGGCTTCTCACTGTGGTGGTTTCTCGTGTTGTGGATGGAGCTCAGGCTCCAGGGCGTGGGCTCAATAGTTGTGGCCCGGGGGCCCAGTTGCTCCGCAGCCTGTGGAATCCTCCTGGACCAGAGATCAAACCCGTGTCCCTTGCGCTCACAGGCAGATTCCAATCCACTGTGTCACCAGAGAAAGCCTACACTTTTAAAAATAAATGTAGAGAATTTAACATTTTTTTCCTGTCATGGACACAGGCATCTAACCCGTATGTTTTAGGCAATATTGTTATATTTTCAAAAATAATTTTTGAGTGGATTTTATAGGTGCATCAATATAATAAAGGCAGCATTTTCTAGCTCTGTTCACAATTACAAAACACTCAGTTCAGTTGAGTTTAGTCGCTCAGTCGTGTCCGACTCTTTGCAACCCCATGAATCGCAGCACACCAGGCCTCCCTGTCCATCACCAACTCCCGGAGTTCACTCAGATTCACGCTCATTGAGTCAGTGATGCCATCCAGCCATCTCATCCTGGGTCGTCCCCTTCTCCTCCTGCCCCCAACCCCTCCCAGCATCAGAGTCTTTTCCAATGAGTCAACTCTTTTCATGAGGTGGCCAAAGTACTGGAGTTTCAGCTTTAGCATCATTCCTTCCAAAGAAATCCCGAGGCTGATCTCCTTCAGAATGGAGTGGTTGGATCTCCTGGCAGTCCAAGGGACTCTCAAGAGTCTTCTCCAACACCACAGCTCAAAAGCATCAATTCTTCAGCGCTCAGCTTTCTTCACAGTCCAACTCTCACATCTATACGTGACCGCTGGAAAAATCATAGCCTTGACTAGACGGACCACCCAAATGCCACTAACTGGAGCCTGGATAAAGAAATCCTGGCAGATTAGTCTAAAAGAATACTAAGCATACTGTAGAGCACAGAGAACTGTATTCAATACCTATAATGGAAAGGAATCTGGAAAAGAATATTTACATATATATATAACTAGTCACTTTGATATACATATTTAGTTACATATATGTATAGTTTATCACTTAGTTATACATATTTGTATAACTAATCACAGCAGAAACAAACACAGTGCTGTAAATCAACTGTACTTCAGTCTTTTTTAAAAAAGGAAAAAAAAGAATACTGAGTGGAAATGAATGAATGGCCACATCAGCAGAGCTGACTCTCATATGTGAAATAACTGAAGCACGTCATCAAAGGATGCATATGGTGAGTTGACTTATGCAAAACTTCAGTGCTTATGAAACTAAAAAGCAATGCACATACACATGCAGACAAGAAAGAGTGATAAATACAAAACTGACGGTGGAGGAGGGCCAGGGATGCGGGTTGTGGGCACACGGATGCTTTGAGGGTTTTGGTAAATTCCTGTTCCCATCACTGGATGGTGGGGACATGGGGGCTTATTTTATTCTTCTAAGTTTGTGTGTTATTTTTAAGTATGGAATTTTGTATAATTTGTGTAATTTAAAAGGGAGGAGCCTTCACGTATGCATGCTTAGTAGCTCAGTCATGCCAGGCTCTTTGCAACCCCATGGACTGTAGTCCGCCAGGCTCTGCAGTCCATGGGATTCTCTAGGCAAGAACACTGAAATGGGTTGCAATATCCCCCTCCAGGGGATCTTCCCAACCGAAATCAAACCCACGTCTCCTATGTCTCCTGCACGGTAGGCTAATTCTTCACCCGCTGAGCCATCAGGGAAGCCCCTTATGAAGAAGGAAACATGCATGAAAAGTTTAGGAACCCAAGGAAGGTGAATTATTAGAGAAAAGGGTAACATCATCTGAGACACAAAACCAGTGCTCAGCTCCACCCAGTCTTCATGCCTCCCCTTCTCCCTTAACTGCTCTTCTCCAATCTCTTCCCACCAGATTCAGGAGGCGTGATCTTCACATGCTTTTCCGCTGCTTCTCCAGGCATGGCTTCCCTGACGGGGAAGCTAGTGGGAGCCAGAGGCTAAAGCTGACATGTGTTTCTGCACACTGAATTGTGCACGTGTGCATGCATACAGGAGATTGTTGTGTATGTGTGTGATTTGTGTGCATGTATTTATGCTTGTATCCATGTGCGTGTTCATTCATGCACATGTACACACATGCATGTTTATGTATGTGTGCAAGCATATGAGTTTGTATTTGCATACACATAGTTGTATTGTGTGCACATATGTGTGCATGCATGAGTTGGATGCATGTGTGTAAGTGTATGCATTTGTGTGTGTGCACTCACATATATGTATATGTGTGGTTTTGTTCATGAATGTTTACATGTGGGTTTCCCTGGTGACTCAGATGGTAAACAATCTGCCTGCAATGTAGGAAGACCTGGGCTCGATCCCTGGGTCGGGAAGATCCGCTGGAAAAGAGCATAGAAACCCACTCCAGTATTCTTGCCTGGAGAATTCCATGGACAGAAGAGCCTGGTGGGCTACAGTCCATGGGGTCACAGAGAGTCTGACAAGACTGAGCAACTAGCACACACATGTGTGCACATGCATACATGACTACGTGTATGCATGTGTTTCAGCATATGCACGCGTGCATGTGTGTTTGTGTGTGAGAAGAGGCAGTCGCTAAGCTCTGCTATTGGCAGGTCCTGCTGTCTATGCAGAATCTGAAGACAAAGACAGCCTTTGTTTCACAAGCTTTAACAGCTGACATCACCGCCAGGGCTGCCGCTGGGGCCTGAAGACCAAACACCCCCACCCCTCTGGGGTGAGCCAGGCCCACCCCTTCCTGCAGCAGCTGGACCATCTCCGGGGAGATGGCTGAGCGGGCCCTGGCATGTGGGCGTGCTGCTGGTCTGGTGAGGCTGCCCCAAGGATGTCTGACACCATTCTTATAATCTCCAGAATGAAGCCTCTGGGGGAACCTCACCACAGCCCCTGCTTACCACCACCCCAGCCCTGACTGACCCTAGGCACAAAACAACATTGATCCAGATCCTGAGAAAAGTACTGCCACCTAAGTCCTCCCTGTGGGTCCCAGAGGCAGCCTCAGTGGGTGCTGGCTTGCTTTACCTCTTAAAATAACTGCCTTGTTTAAAGGCCTGAGCCATTGACAGGCAACAGTATGCAGCTGTGTCTGCGGAATATGAAGGTTCTCCTTTTCCCTGTAGGGTGAGGGGGACTTCCCTGGTGGCTCTGACAATAAGAATCTACCAGCAATGTGGGAGATCTGGGTTCAATCCCAGAGTAGGGAAGATCCCCTGGAGAAGGAAATGGCAACCCACTCCAGTATTCTTGCCTGGAGAATTCCATGGACAGAGGAACCTGGTGGGCTACAATGCAGGGGGTTGCAAAGGATCAGACTCAACTGAGTGACAAACACTTTCACTTTTCACTTCACTTTCTTTTTTTAAAGTAAAATATATATATATGTATTTATTTATTTGGTGGCATCAGGCCTCCATTGCAATGCACACGGGCTTCTCTCCAGTTGTCGCACTCTGGCTTAGTTGCCCCACAGCTTGTGGGATCTTATTATAACCTCCTGACCAGGGACTGAACCAGCATCCTCTGCTTTGGAAGAGGGACTCTTAACCACTGGACCACCAAGGAAGTCCCAACATTGTATTTTATTTATTTTAAATTAATTTTGGCTTCACTGGGTTTTAGTTGCAGTGCATAAGCTCACTTTGTTGAGGCATGTAGGATCTTAGTTCCCCGACCAGGAATCAGACCTGCATCCCTGCACTGGAAGGCTGATTCGTAACCACTGGACCACCAGGGACGTCCCTTGGTGATTCCCTTTCATTGGTAGTCCCAGGTTGTGGTCTTCCCTTTGAGGCAATGATACCACTTCCTTTTACAACAAATCCTATGATGACTAGAGCTCCCCTCTCCTGTGTGTTAGGCGCCAGTTAGGGCCTGTGTATGTATTCCTATATTTAATTCTCATTACCAGCTTATGAGGCAGATGCCATTATCATACTGAAAAGGATACAAGCACACAGAGAAAAAGCAATATGTCTCTTTCCTCACCTAGAAAGTGGAAAAGTGGGATGTGACCCACCCCCAACCTGCAGGGAATCTGTTTTAAAAATCTACTTCCCACCAGCTCTCTGCCCACTCTCACTTAGGCAGGAAAAAGAGTTGGCTTAAAAATATATATTAAATAAATAATACCCAGTGTCATGGGTTGGAAGGTGTCCCTCAGAAGAGATACCCAAGTCTTCCCTGCTAGGACCTGTGAACATGACCTTATTTGGAAATAGGGTCTTTGTAGATGGAATCAGGCTGAGGTGATGTGTTTACAGCATGAGGGTGGGGAATCGTCTCCTGGGTTGAGCCTCTGTGTTGTGTTGTTTTAATTAAAAGATCTCGTTTAGTTCTGATGACAACTCGTGAGATGGTTGAGAGGTTCAGTTTTGGGAGATCTTGTTTAGACAGTAAGATAAATCAATATAGGCAAGACTGTGAGTAAAATGGGTAGGAGATTTCCCTGCTGGTCCAGTAGTTAAAATCCATCTTCCAATGCAGAGGATGCGGGTTCAATCCCTGGTCATGGAACTAACATCTTACATGCCTTGGGGCAACTAAATCCACATACCTCAACTACAGAAACCCCCATGCAGCAACCAAAAATAAATAAATGTATTTATTTATAAAGACCTGGTGGAACCAAAAATGAATAAATATTTTAAAAATAAATAAAATGAGTAAAGTCTTTGTATTGACTGCTGAACTTGGGTGAAGGGCTGAAGTCCTAAAAGAGTCCAGACAGATAAAATGAGTAACAATATATAACACTTATTAGTTTGCTAAATTTGTTTCCCCTTCCTGTGGAGACCATCTCCCAGACTTTCCATGGAGAGCCACCCTCCCCCAGTCCTTATTTGTGCGGTTTGGAGGAGCTGAGTCTGACCTTGTCTCCAAGGTGGCATGAGATACAGTCCTGGGCAATCAAAACGCTGTACCACCCTGGCCGTGGTGATGGACATGTGTCTGTAATCCTGCTGGTAGAGCCAAAGAGATCAACTCCAAGATTTTCAGTGGAGTTTTGGGAAACAGAAACTCTATTTTCATGGGACTTAAAGTTGGTAAAATGAAAGCATATAGCTCCTAGGGATCAGGACCTCTTGCAGTCTTGTGGGGAAAGATGATCTGAGAGGGATGCCAACACATATAAAACCACATCCAAAAAATGGGAAGAATTGGAGTCCTGACAACATAATGTGAGCTGCTGGACCCAGCCATACTTGCAATTCATGTCTGGGCTTCTCATAGCCTTAAACCAATGAGTTATGTCTCTTATAACTTCATGACAGTAACCTATTTCTCCAGGACTGAATCTTTGCAGGATAATAGGCAACATGAGTCAGATTCCCTCTTACCAAGGACAAAAATTTAAGACCACACAGAATCCGTCTCGTGGATGGACTTTCCCTCTCCAGGAGGGAGGCGTTATCTGGGCTAATGAGTAAGATAAAGAGAGCAAAGCAGTGGCTTTACTTCTTCGGAATGATACAAATGTCCATAATATGAATTGTCTGCCCCAAAACAGAAATCCATCGAGGGACTATGTTCTAACTTGTGACCCACCATTAAGAAGGTTTTGAAGACAGAGATGTGAATGACTACTTTTTATACTGATGCGCTGTTTGAGACGGAGAAGGCAATGGCACCCCACTCCAGTACTCTTGCCTGGAAAATCTCATGGATGGAGGAACCTGGTAGGCTGCAATCCATTGGGTCGCTAAGAGTCAGACACGACTGAGCGACTTCCCTTTCACTTTTCACTTTCATGCATTGGAGAAGGAAATGGCAACCCACTCCAGTGTTCTTGCCTGGAGAATCCCAGGGACGGGGGAGCATGGGGGGCTGCCGTCTATGCAGTCACACAGAGTCAGACATGACTGAAACGACTTAGCAGCAGCAGCAGCTGTCTGAGAGAGGTGGTTTTGTTTGATTTTGGCCACAATGAACCATAATAGTCATTCTCTGCTATCAAGTGAATTCTGTCACATAAAGGACTGGAAACTTGCCCGATCCAGGCAGATGATGTAAATAAAGTAACCAGCCTGGCCAAAGGTGTGTACGCATGCCTCCTTGGAGAGGCAGGTACCAAGACAAACCAGAAAACATCCCTTCCAAAGGAGGCGGTTCCAGCTTATACCCCAGGGACTAGAATCCCATCTTGACCTATTTCCAAAAGTATGGACATTTTTAAATAAAAAAATCTCATTTTCCAATGCTGGGTGTAGTGGTTTGAATAGTATTCCCCCTAAATTCACATCTACTTAGAATTACAGAATCGGATCTTATTTGGACATGGGGTTTTTAAGGATGGAGATAAGATCACACTAAATGAAGGTGACCCTAAATCCAACGAGTGTCCTTGAGCCCTTCTGACCTCCCTCCAGCCCTCAGGGAGGACCGCCTCCAAGAGGCCAGCAAGCAGCTCTGGGCACACGGCTCTCAGAACCTGCAGGGGTAAACACGGGTCCCTCGAGACCCTCTTAGGAAATGTTTTTGCAACTGGAAGATGGGAAGACCCCTCCATGGAACACTCCAGGGAAGGCTCTGTGTCGTGTCACCAGGCGCTTTCCTTCCTGAGAAGCATCCGAGTGGAGTTGGGAGGGGGTTGTCTACTCCAGCGCCTGCCCCTGCAGTCTCCTTCTGTCTTCACTTGTGAAAGCTCCCTTGGTCCCTGAGATACCTTCCTGGGAGACTCCCAGGCTAGCCAGCATACCCTCCCAGTGCCCTGGACACTTCTCCCCATTTAAAAACCCTCCCAGCCCCACTAGGTGGGCCAGGAAACCTCCAGAAAACGCTGGGATCTTTCTGTCTCCACTGGAGTCGAGGAGTTGAGGAGTGATGCACGGAGACCTGCTCAGCACTCGCCCTTGGCAGCTCAGAAACAGTCAGGGAGCGGATGCTTCACTGGAAAGGGTGGACAGGTGGTCCCCGTGTCCCCAGCAGACAGCTCTGAGATGCACTTCAGCTTGTTGCTGTTCAGTCACTCAGTCATATCCACCTCTTTGCAACCCCATGGACTGCAGCACACAAGGCTTCCCTGTCCATCAGAATCTCCCGGCGCTTGCTCAAACTCATGTCCATTGAGTCAGTGATGAAATCCAACCATCTCATCCTCTGTCCTCCCCTTCTCCTCCCACCTTCAATCTTTCCCAGCATCAGGGGTTCTTTTAATGAGTCGGCTCTTCATATCAGGTAGCCGAAGTATTGGAGCTTCAGCTTCAGCATCAGTCCTTTCAATGAATATTCAGGACTGGTCTCCTTAGGATTGACTGGTTGGATCTCCTTGCAGTCCAAGGGACTCACAAGAGTCTTCTCCAACACCACAGTTCAAAAACATCAGTTCTTCGGTGCTCAGCCTTCTGTATGGTGACAACTCTCATATCCATACATGACTGCTGGAAAAACCACATCTTTGACTAGATGGACCCTTGTTGGCAAAGTAATGTCTGCTTTTTAATATGCTGTCCAAGCTGGTCATAGCTTTGCTTCCAAGCAGCAAGCATCGTTTAATTTAATGGCTGCCGTCAGCATCTGCAGTGATTTTGGAGCCCAAGAAAATAAAGTCCCTCATTGTTTCCATTGTTACCGCATCTATTTGCCATGAAGTGATGGGAGCGGAATCCATGATTTTCATTTTTTGAATGTTGAGTTTTAAGCCAGCTTTTTCACTCTCCTCTTTCACCTTCATCAAGAGGCTCTTTAGTTCCTCTTTGCTTTCTGCCATAAGGGTGTTGTCATCTGTATATCTGAGGTTATTGATATTTCTCCCAGCAATCCTGATTCCTGTTTGTGCTTCATCCAGTCTGGCATGTTGCATGAGGTACTCTGCATATAGGTTAAATAAGCAGTGTGACAATATACAGCCTTGACTTACTCCTTTCCCAATTTTGAACCAGTCCATTTTTCCATGTCCGGTTCTAACTACTTGACCTTCATACAGGTTTCTCAGGAGGCAAGTAAGGTGGTCTGGTATTCCCATCTCTTGAAGAATTTTCCACAGTTTGTTGTGATCCACACAGTCAAAGGCTTTAGTGTAGACAATGAAGCAGAAATAGATGTTTTTCTGGAGTTGTATTGCTTTTCTATGATCCAACAGATGTTGGCAATTTGATCTCAGGTTCCTCTGCCTTTTCTAAAACCAGCTTGAACATCATGAAGTTCACGGTTCACTTATTGCTGAAGCCTGACTTGGAGAATTTTGAGCATTACTTTACTAGCGTGTGAGATGAGTGCAATTGTGCGGTAGTTTGAGCATTCTTTGGCATTGCCCTTCTTTGGGATTAGAATGAAAACTGACCTTTTCCAGTCCTGTGGCCACTGCTGAGTTTTCCAAATTTGCTGGCATATTGAGTGCACCACTTTCACAGCATCATCTTTTAGGGTTTGAAATAGCTCAGCTGGAATTCAATCACCTCCACTAACTTTGTTCGTAGTGATGCTTCCTAAGGTCCACTTAGCTTCTCCCTCCAAGATGTCTGGCTCTAAGTGAGTGATCACACCATCATGGTTATCTGGGTCATTAAGATCTTTGTAAAGATGCATTTCGGAAGGACTCACCAAATCCTGTGCCAGGGACCATAGTGGCAGCATCCAGCTCAGTAACTTCTGTTGCCTGCTCTCTCTCCTCTCCTGTTTCTCTTCCTCTTCCTCCTTTCCTGCTCTGGGATCGCACTGCAGGCTCTCCCCATGGAGGTGCAGGTTCACAGTCATTTTACAAGGAAGAATCCTGTATGAGAGAAAGTAAAATAAAGTTAAAGACAAAGACAACTTAGCTCTAATAAATTCTTCCCCGGTCGCTCAGCTGTAAAGAATCCACCAGCAGTGCAGGAAATGGGGTTCGATCCCGGGGTCGGGAAGATCCCCTGGAGAAGGAAATGGCAACCCCCTCCAGTATTCTTGCCTGGGAAATCCCACAGACAGAGAAGCCTGGCTTGCTACTGTCCATGGGGTTGCAAAGGGTTGGACACAACTGAATGATTAAACACACGAAGCACACAATAAATTCTAAGTAGATCTCAAATACTTACATTGACTCTAAGAGGTTTTGTGGAAAAAATGACTTGAGGGACCAGGATTCATACATTTTGGTGGATTCTAACTATTTTTCTTCTCTTCGCAATTAAAAAAAATTCTTTGTAACACAAATATTATTAACACATGACATTGTATCAGTTTAGGGTGTCTATACTGATTTAATGCACTTATGTACTGCACTGTGATTACCCCCGGGTGCTTTTGTTAAGATCTCATCTCATTACATAATTATCATTTCTGTTTTTGTGGTTGGGATCTATCAAGAACTGGTCTCTTATCAGCTTCGAAGTTTATATCACAGTATTGTCAACTATAATCACTATGCCGTGGATTTGAACTCCGGGACTTATTTATCTACCACTTTGTACCCTTAACCAATGTGATTTTTTGGTATCAAAACTTTTCTATTTTTAGGAAAGAAGTCTGTAGTTCTATTTCCAGCCACTAGATGGCAGGGCAAACAAGAAATGGCAGACAACTTACCAGCTTCTCAGTAGCCTGACCGGAGGAGGCAGGACCACCCTGAGAAGTGTTTAAAGTCCAAGTCTTGCTCTGCATTCTCATCACGGGAGATGATGCCACCCTATCATCTTATACTGTTTTCAGCAGAACCCTTATGCTTTCTGCAGTGTTATTGTTTGCTTACATGTTTATTGTCTCCCGCATTAAGACATGAGTTCCAAGAGAACTGAGACTTCGTTTTGTTCACTGTAGCTTCCGCCCAAGTTTAGAACAGAGCCAGCACACACTAGGTTCATAAGGGCATGTTTGCTGAGTGACTGAATGAAAGGACTGAATGCGAGCAGGCCGATTCTCCTTCTCTGACTTTGCTGCTTCCAATGGCATCGTGGCTCCTTGTGAATGATGACTTGCACTTAACACGGTATCCAGGACATTAGAAAACTGCTGAATTCTGTGGTTTGGTTTATGTCTCTGAAATATCTGAGCCCTGAAGAGCAGTAAGCAAGAAGTCCTCTGGGTCTAACTAGCTTGCTTCGAGTTTAAAATTTAAAATGGCACGCATAAATCCACTCAGAGTCTTCTCCAGCCATCCCTGAAGTGTGTCCAGTCCCTTTCAGCTCCGGGAACGACAAACGGCTCAGACAGGAGGGAAGCTGTAAATTCTGGTGCATTGAGGTCGCTTGAGATAAATCACCCATCTGCAATTAGTCAAAGCAGGCAGAGATTTTGCTGGATTCCCGGGGAACGCCGGGGATGCCCCATCCTGGAAATGAACAAGCCGCAGGCTGAGAGATGGAGTGAATTCACACAATGGGGCCAGAATTAAGGGTGAGGAGAGTGAGAGAGTGAGGTTGAGTCTTGTAAAAAAAAAGGGGGGGCTCGTGGAGGACTTTCCTGGTGGTCCAGTGGTTAAGAATCTGCCTGCCAGTGCAGGGGGATGTGGGTTCGATCCCTGGTCAGCGAACAAAGACCCCACATGCTGCAGGGCAACTCAGCTTGTGAGCCTGGTACCTGTGAACAACTAGAGAGAAGCCCGCACTCCAATTGAAAGATCCTGCAAGCCTCAACTAAGACCCAAAGCAGCCCCAGATAAACAAACCCCAAGAAGAGCTTGTGGTCCCTCCTTCCTTCTTTGAAGCCAGTGACTGTATCCTCTGCCCTCTCCTGTCCTCACTTCTGATGCTGAACTCCAGCCTCCTCACTTGTGAGGACCCTTGTGATTCCAAAGGCTCTCCCAGGTAACCCAGGGTACCATCTCCATCTTAGGATCTCTAATCACATCTTCATCTTTTGCAACATGAGGGAACATAGCCCAAGTTCCAGGGATCTGGATGCAGACATCTTTGAGGGAGGGTGGTATTCAGCCTAACACAAGGCTGATCTGAACTTCTTTTTCTTTTTTGCCTCCGTTAGGCCCTGGCTTCCTCACACAGGCTCTTCTTTGGGGCACATGGGCTTCTCTCTGGTTGTGGTGCACAGGCCCCAGAGCGAGCGAGTCAGGAGTTGCCAGGCATGGGCTTAGTTGCCCAAGTCATATGGGATCTTAGTTCCCAGACCAGGGACTGAACCTTGGTCCTCTGCAGTGGAAGTGCAGAGTTCTAACCATTGGACTGCCAGGGAAGTCCTGAACTTTCAGCCTGTTGGAATATGCTTGACTCCAAAAACACACTACTTTTGTGTTCAGAATGTAGAAAAATTAAAATCCTGGACCAAAAATGAAAAGGAGGGACTTCCCTGGCGATCCAGTGGTTAGGGCACCTGGTTCTCACTGCCAAAGTCTCAGGTTCAATCCCTGATTGAGGAACTAAGATCCCACAAGCCACATGGCAAGGCCTAAAAAAAAAAAAAAAGGAAACCAGGTGACGTGTCCATGGCTGTTCTGCTTATCTGACCAGCACGCTGTGCTAGGTGGCTTGGATGGATGCCTCGATGGAACCAGGTGTATGAGGGAATGTCCCACTTTCTAAGTCAGTTTTCTACAACAAATTCAATTTTTCATATGCACATCTGTACCCATCAAATGCATTTACGCCATAATACAAAGTATAAAAATTCATGTCTGGATCTGTCCAAAAAAAAATTAATTTTGTTGGCTATTAGCACTGCCAGAACAAGAGAGGGCGAGTTGAGCATTTTTACCAGCTATGTGTGGAAGGTAGTTTTGATTGATGACGGGCTTCTCCTGTGGCAACATGTCTCCTCACACAGTGGCTTGAACATTCGAAACTGACTGCGGTCTGCTGCTGGGAGCCAGCGTGGGGAACTCCGCCCGTGGCAAAGGTCATGAGGAAGGAGGCTTCGGCATACGCAAAGGTGGGATCGAGCCTCAGGAAACCCCCTGTTCCCGAGCACCTACCCCCCAAACCAGAGTCTACCTACTTTACTGTTTCATGCTCTCACGAACACCTTTGACTTTATGGGGGGCTGTTCCCCACCGGTTCTCTTGGAGAAGGAGTAAACTTGCAGCTCCCGTCAATAAAAATTCCTGGGTGTGACAAGGGTGTTTCAGGTCAAACCTCTCTGCTGGCAGACTAGCTTGTGTGACAGGATTGTCCACACTCCTGCCACTACGCACATGATTGTTTACTACCCCTCAACCATAAACAGCACAGAGAGTTTGGAGTATTTTGAAAATCTTAATTAGCATAGGGCTTTTCTCATTGTTGAGTCAATGATTGCTGCCAGGCCTCCATATCCTTAGGCACCTGGGAATATATTAATGTATTTGTAATATAGAAAAGGAAATATAGTAGTTTTTGGTGTTAGCAATACTAGACTTTCTGAGTTAATGAATTTTCTCTTTTGTTATAGATCACTGTACTTTGTTATAAATCACTGTGTCCTTGCTATGTAAAAATGTAACTTTATCACTATCTTAAGACTAAATAGATTTAAGGGGAACATTGGTGAAGGGTTTTCATTTGTTGGGCTGATGTTTGCTGCTAAATCTCCATATTCCCTGCCCTTATAATGAATATAACTAGCATATAGGAGAAATAAGTATTAACCTTTGAGATTAATCATGTTCACCTTAGGTTAAATAAATTCCTTTCTTGTAACCCACTACACCCTCACCCTATAGGAATGCAACTTTATCTGGTACCTTCAGAGGGTGGCACCTGGTTTAAGAAAAAACACCCTTGGAAAAAATAAGTTTTCTGGTTAACTGACCATTATCAGAAAGAAAGGGTCGTAAAATGTCAGCAGACCTCATGGCCATAAGATGATGTAAAACCCCTAAGACCTTTCTTTTTCTACATTTATGTGAAGCACCTGATTTTGATAAAGGTCAGGACTACTGACCCCTGTGTGACTTTAAAATTTCCATTTGTCTCTATGTGTAACAAAGGGTATATCAGTTCAGTTCAGTCACTCAGTCGTGTCCAACTCTTTGCAACTCCATGAATTGCAACACACCAGGCCTCCCTGTCCATCACCAACTCCCGGAGTTCACTCAGACTCATGTCCATCGAGTAAGTGATGCCATCCAGCCATCTCGTCCTCTGTCGTCCCCTTCTCCTCCTGCCCCCAATCCCTCCCAGCAACAGAGTCTTTTCCAATGAGTCAACTCTTCACATAAGGTGGCCAAAGTACTGGAGCTTCAGCTTTAGCATCATTCTTTCCAAAGAAATCCCAGGGCTGATCTCCTTCAGAATGGACTGGTTGGATCTCCTTGCAGTCCAAGGGACTCTCAAGAGTCTTCTCCAACACCACAGTTCAAAAGCATCAATTCTTCGGCACTCAGCCTTCTTCACAGTCCAACTCTCACATCCATACATGACCACTGGAAAAACCATAGCCTCGACTAGACGGATCTTAGTTGGCAAAGTAATGTCTCTGCTTTTGAGTATGCTATCTAGGTTGACCATAACTTTTCTTCCAAGGAGTAAGCGTCTTTTAATTTCATGGCTGCAGTCACCATCTGCAGTGATCTTGGAGCCCAAAAAAATAAAGTCTGACACTGTTTCCACTGTTTCTCCATCTATTTCCCATGAAGTGATGGGACCAGATGCCATGATCTTTGTTTTCTGAATGTTGAGCTTTAAGCTAACTTTTTCACTCTCCTCTTTCACTTTCATCAAGAGGCTTTTTAGTTCCTCTCCGCTTTCTGCCATAAGGGTGGTGTCATCTGCATATCTGAGGTTATTGATATTTCTCCTGGCAATCTTGATTCCAGCTTGTGTTTCTTCCAGTCCAGTGTTTCTCATGATGTACTCTGCATAGAAGTTAAATAAGCAGGGTGACAATATACAGCCTTCATGTACTCCTTTTCCTATTTGGAACCATTCTGTTGTTCCATGTCCAGTTCTAACTGTTGCTTCCTGACCTGCATTCAGGTTTCTCAAGAGGCAGGTCAGGTGGTCTGGTATTCCCATCTCTTTCAGAATTTTCCACAGTTTATTGTGATCCACACAGTCAAAGGCTTTGGCATAGTCAATAAAGCAGAAATAGATGTTTTTCTGGAATTCTCTTGCTTTTTCGATGATCCAGTGGATGCTGGCAATTTGATCTCTGGTTCCTCTGCCTTTTCTAAAACCAGCTTGCAAACCTAAAAAATAAAGAAATCGGATCCGTTTCTGGAAAGACTGATTCCCCTCTGTCGTTCTTTCTTTCCCCTTCTGGCTGAATTCCCATCTGGAGTGTGGGTACTCACCACGTCTACTTACTTGCCCTGACTTCTAAGATCCGTGAGAGAGGGACCCCAAGGCGGGGCACCCTCCGATATTCAAACGGGCGCTGGTGGCCCAACGTAGATGGTGCAAATTCCTTGTCTTGGAGTTTTATTGGTATTCCACATAAACCAAGATATTCAGCCTCTTTTTCTCCACTAATTTTCCTACTATGCTATTTCTTTCTAATCTCCCTCTATATCTTTAACTAAGCAATTAATTCCTAGGATGCTGACTCCGTCTCACCTTCGAATTACCCTGGATCCACCAGGGCTGGACCCCGGCAGTCAGCCACAGTGATGGGCAGAAGAAAGGCCCCCGAAGATGTCCACATGAGAACTCTCGGGACCTGTTTACAGGTCCTTATCGGGCAAAGATAACTGCATTTATTAAACAACTTGAGATCAGCCTGAGTTATCTGCATGGTCCAGGTGTCATTGCAAGAATCCTTAAAAGTGGAAGAGGAGGCAGAGGTCAGAGGGATGTGGGTGACTCCGCGTGCAGACACTGGCTTTGTAGAGGGAGGGAGGGGGTCCTAGCCAGTGGATGCAGGCAGCCTCCTGAGGCTCAAAAAGGCCAAAAAAGTCATCTCTGGTAACTCCCTGGAGGCCCAACGGTAAGGACTTGGTTGTGCTTCCACTGCAGGAGGCCCGGGTTCAATCCCTGGTGGGGGAACTAAGATCCCACACACCACGAGGCACTGCAAAAAAGAATAATCTTTCCTGGAGCCCCCAGAAAGGAACACAGACCTTGACTTTGGCCCAGTGAGAACTGTGTCAGATTCCTCACCTGCAGAAGCCTGAGAGAATACCTTTCTATGGCACGTGGTGAAGGCAGTCCTGGGAAGGTGTTAATAGAATTGTTTCTTCTTGGGACTTCCGGGTGGTTCAATGGCTAAGACTCCAAGCTCCCAGTGCAGGGGGCCTGGGTTCCATCCCTGGTCAGGGAACTAGATCCCGCATGCTGCAAGTATTAGTGTTTGCAAGCTGCAACTAAGGATCCCACGTGCTGCAACCAAGATCCAGCTCAGTCAAATAAATAAATAACAAATAATTAAGAAATGTCTTCTCTCCAGGTCTAGAGGCGTGGGTGGGGCCATGCCCTCTGAAAGGTCTGGGGGAGGGTCATTTCTGGCTTCTTCCAGGCCTGGAGTCGCCGTGTCATCCTCAGTGTCCTTGAGTCGTGGAAGCATCGCTCCACTTGCCTCAATCGTCACATGCAGGGTGTCTCAGCCCAAATTGCCCTCTTCTCGTAAGGACACCAGTCATACTGGATTTAGGGCCCACCTTGCTGACCTGATCTTACCTTGATTCTGTCTACAAAGATCCTATTTCCCAATGAGGGCACACTCAGAGGGTCAACCCAGCACAGCAGCTGTACCTCTACAGGGATGGCTAAGAGGCAGGTCTGGTACAGGGAGGGTCTGGCCTTTCATGCTCTCAGCTTTGTCTGGGGGCCCGTCTAGCCACACTGTGCAGAGTTGTGGTGGGTGCATAGATTTTTTATGTGTCCTCTTCTCTTCTCCCTCCCAAGTTTGTGGTCCTGAAGGCTTTGACTAACAGCGTGAGGACACTGAGAATGTGTCCCCGACACACTGGTGGTGGCAGGTTCGGGCTCCTGTGGGGGAGGGGCCTTTGAAAACCTCCACCCCCATTATTCTCTTCTTTTCTTGCTCATTGGATCCAAGCCCAGCCCCAGCCCCACCCCCAGCAGTGAGAATGTCACTTCAGGCTTCCACCACTTTCCCAAGACACTTTCCCAAAGTTCACTTTATACAAATGCTGGGATTTCATAAAGCTTTCCCTTTCCTCCATTCTCAAAAACAGAAGGAACGCAAAGCCCTGCCATGCCCCACTTGGTCCCTGGCTACCACCCATCGTTTCTGGTTCCCTTTAGGGTGAAGTTAGGGTGATTTTCGGAGAAGGCAATGGCACCCCACTCCAGTACTCTTGCCTGGAAAAATCCCATGGATGGAGGAGCTGGGTAGGCTGCAGTCCATGGGGTCGCTAAGAGTCGGACACGACTGAGCGACTTCACTTTCACTTTTCACTGTTATGCATTGGAGAAGGAAATGGCAACCCACTCCAGTGTTCTTGCCTGGAGAATCCCGGGGACGGGGGAGCCTGGTGGGCTGCCGTCTGTGAGGTCGCAGATTCGACACGACTGAAGTGACTTAGCAGCAGCAGCATGATTTTATGGGTGCGTAGCCCTCCCCTCAGCTGTCTGCAGACCCTCCGCTCCAGCACACCAGGCCTCGACCGTGGTCACCAGGGTCCCCACCTCTGACTCATCGCTCAGCAGGAGAGACTTAGTGTCTCTGCTTCTTTCTGGAGACACGCCCACCCCTCATCCCTCTGACCTTGGGACATGGGAGCAGCCAGGTTATGTCCCTTCTGTGTTCTCACAAACTGAGGCTTCAAGCATCGCCTACCCCCTAGAATCTCCTGCCCACATTCTGTGGTCGGTCAGGCAGAAACCACTGTGGTTAAGATATTGGTCTATTTTTAAGAACAACTCATGACTGCAGCTCCGAGCGTCAGGAGTTAGGGGAGGATTCGGAGAACTTTGAGCAAGTGAGAGATCCTGACTGGCCCGTCCACCTCCAGCTCTGCTGCTGGTGTCCCAAGATCAAGGGCTTGATCATGCATTTCTTTAAAGCACCATGCTTGGGTGCCTTCTTCTCCACTCCTTACCCAACCTGTTTTGCCAGGAGCCAGAGCCGCTGGAAAATCAGCCTGGCACCGGGAAGAGAATGTGGTTCCTGTCGGGTCGTCGTCACTATGGAGTCTTGGCTGCGGTGAAGTCGCTGCCGTTTGGGTCTGCTCAGCTGTCAGCCTTAGACCCTCTTCCCTGTGCTGGGGTCTGGAGGAGGCACTAACATAGGTGAGACTGCAACTCCCTGGCCCTCGCCTGGCTTCCTTTCCAAGGTGCGTGCCTCTTTTAGCCCATTTGGGAATTAACAAATACTGATATTCCAGTTATGCAGTCTGGAGGTGTTTTGTTTTTTTCCTTTGCATTTTGTATTGCTCCCTTAATTTGTCTTAGTTCCAAAAGCACTTTTAAAACATGTATTATTTCTCCTAAAAGGCCTTATTTTCAAAAGAGCAAGGTGTTACAATGAACATTTCACAGTATCTGCTCAAATGATTTCTACTTGAAGATGCCCGTAAACTGTGTGGCAATCTCGGATTATCACAGCGCTCTGCTCTTTAATGTGCTTTTTCAAGCAACAGGATTGTTTTGCGCTGAGTGGAACAGTTCACTAATATTGAAGATCATCCATTCTTTATTACCTGGACTTAAGAAGTGATTAGAGTTTCGTAAAAGGCCGCCTGTAATTTTGAAAGGACTTGTTCTTTGACACTTTGCAGTGTTATATGTATCATTTTGTGCTTTCCCTGCTCTCCCAAGAAGAGGCCACCTCCACATCCGGATGTTGAGGTGGGGGGAGATGCTCTAGTCGCCCCTTGGAGGTGGGACTCCCGCCCCTGAAGCCAGACATACAGACAGCAGCCTGGGAGCTCCGTGAGAAACCAGGAGATGTGTGAACTCCTGAGAAAGAACTCAGCCATATGACAAACCTTCTCTTTAAACCCACCCATGAGATTGTGCAGAAATAGAGCGCTCAGTTTCATCCACCTTCAAGGAAGAGGAAGCAGGGACGAGTGTCTTCCAATAGAGGCCAACACACACTGGCTGGAGACCCACATCGAGGTCTCCAGGGCAGGCATGTGTTTGAATGAGAGCCCCGTGACAGCATACTGGTTTTGTGGATTTGTTTATTCAACTGCTGTTCAGCGCCACACAGCGAGCACAACTGTACACTCTAAGTTCAGGTGGAAAGTTAAAAGGCTGTCAGTTCTTTAACCGACTGGCTTTCTAGACAGCTCCCCCCTGATGGGAGAGTGTGTACCTGGCTACCTGTACAGAGTCCCAGTCCATGTAAGGCCCGGAGGCTGGGCAAGGACCTGGACCCCACAAGCCTGGGGCGCACCCACCACACAGGGCCCAGGGACAGGCTGGGTTCTCGTCACACAACCCTTTTCCCTTTTGTGCCCAATTCCTTACAGAAAAAAATGTGATTTTTTGACAACATGGGGTAATGGTTTTCAATATGTAATAGATCCTGAAGGCTGAAACTATACTCCTGGAGGATGATGTATTTATTTCCTAGAGCAGGGCTTTCCAACCCTTATTTAACACAAACACACACCCAGATGAATAAGGTGTTTGCTTTTTTGTTCTCCAAACAAAATAACATACATAATATAAAATTGTATTTTAGTACAGAGCAGGCCAAGTATACTCTCCTAGAAAGTCAAGAGTTGCATCAGGAGCAGGCATTTTATTGAGACTTTTCATCAGTTCCTGCCGGCAGATCCCTCACACGGTCTACGTGACAGCTGAGGAATTCACATGAAGTCCACACAGAAAACGCACATACATGACGATGGTGGACAGAGCACAGAGAGAAGCAGTCAGTGGGTCTCAAAATCAAGGTGTTTTTTATAATAAAGTTATACCAAAAGCACAGCAACAAATGAAGAAGAGTTTATTAGACAAAACGAGAAACCCCCCATCATGTAACACCCCCGCCGCCCAGAGCCTACGACTGTCGACAGTTCAGGTTCACAGTGAACACTGCCAACCGCCCATGATCGCGCCAGTGCTCTTCAGGGAGGGTCCTTCCCCCCTCAAGCGGGTCTTCACTCAGTGGTACCACAGTGAAATCGTACACGAGCATTGACTAGGCGAGGTTTTAAAACACGTGTCAGGCTGCTTCACAGGTTGAGATGAACACACGGTCTTAAACAGTTCTTAGTACAACATCAGGTTCTTAAGGAACCAATAGGAAAGCAATCTCAACGGTTTAAAATGTTAGCACTATTTGCAGCAGCAGATAAAATGCATTCACTGCCGGCCTGTACCGAGGAACTTGGTGTTGGCAAGATTTGCGGCTTAGGAGAGAAACCATGAGCAGGACTTCTCTATAAAACTTCGCGGCACTTGACCACCCTTTCATTTCTTAACAAATCCTCCTGTTCTTCAATCGAAACAGGTGTCTATTCATCAAGAAAGAAGAAGGTAAGCGCAGTTTTACGGGAAGGAGATGAGATACTCGTTTAAAATACTGGGATGCCAACCCGCATAGGTGTCGTCTCTGGAGACTCGGTGTCACTGTCTGCGGGTGTCTGCCAGAGGAGACTAGCTGCAGGGTGAGCCGGGGTCTTCGGTGGCGAGAAGCCTGCGGCAGCCTGTGCATCTGCTCCAGGAAGGCCTGGGCAGCAGATGAACCGC
Source organism: Budorcas taxicolor (assembly GCF_023091745.1). Classification (NCBI taxonomy): domain Eukaryota; kingdom Metazoa; phylum Chordata; class Mammalia; order Artiodactyla; family Bovidae; genus Budorcas; species Budorcas taxicolor. Next base: position 48,461,809 of record NC_068926.1, on the reverse strand, counting down.
AGGAAGGCACTCACCTAGGTCACCGTAAGAGAAGAGACCAATCCCACAGTCACACCAAGTCTCAGGAAAGTCAGCCATCCACTCTCCGAGCCCCCGCAGCCCCTTCCCCCGGATCCGTCCGTCCATCAGACCCGACAGGGGTGCGGGAGCGTCAGGTCCTCCTGCCGGCGGGCGTGCCGTTCGCTCTTGACCGCTGACGGTCGTATCTCACGGAAACAATAAGGAAAAGCAGGAGGGTGGCTCCTTGAATGGCCGCCAGAAGGAAAAAGTAATAGTTCAAATAGCAGCCGTTAATGTTGCCTGGAGAGAAGGAAAGGAAAAAGAAACAGAGTTTAGAAAGAAAGTTTACAAGATTTTCTTTCTTTTAACTTAAGTTCCTACCAAGGTCAGGGTGACTTTTAATGTTGTCATTAAAACAAAAAGGAAGAAAAAGGAATACCCTACCCCTAATTCGAAGTACACAAGTGCTTTGCTCCCAGAGCCACCGTGAAGCTGGCCGACGTCAACACCAGCTCCAGGCCGGGGCCCTGTCACCAGCCTCTCTTGCTCCACAGACAAGGAGCCCAACTGTCCCCGAGTCAGCTCCAGAAGCGGAGGGTCTTGGTATCCTGGGTCCAGAGTCTGTACATTTATCAAGACCACACGGCGGGCCAGGACACAGCCTGGACATCATGTCTCATAGGAGTCCTGGACCCCTGCACTCCTGCGTTGTCACCTGACATTAGACACACTCCAGTGTACCCTTCACAGGCCAGGGCAGGTGGCTGAACACACAAGCCACACGCTACGGGGAGACACAAGTCTGCTTTTTAAATTTCTCCTTAAAAACTTCAGGTTGCCAAAGAGCTGACATACTGAATGCCCGAGCACCACGCAGGCATCCTATGTGCAAGGTTCCATTTAATTCCTGATAAACCCTGAGGAGGCAGAGGTTAAGATCATGGACCTCAGAGCTCAACCAACCAGGCTCAAACCCAGTGTCGTGGTCTCTGGGCCCAGTCTCCTCATTTGTAAGATGTGAAAACATGGTGGCCAGCCCCCCACCCTGCCCCCAGGCAGGAACAGCGCTGCCGTGAGAAGCACCCAGGGCCTGTTACAGCGCCCAGGGCCTGAGGCCGCCTCCTCAGCAGTACCCGTGAGGAGCCTCAGTCTTCACGGAGGTCTGGGGTACCAGGTCTGCACACCAGAGAGAACCGAGGTTTCACAGCACCACCCACCACGGCCCCTTGGCATGGAGACGCAGGGCTGTGGGTGAGGGACCACGTCACCCCAGCTCCCTGCAGACGGCTGTCCCCACAGGCCACAGGTGGCCTACCGCTTACACTGCTTGTCACCAACTGAAAAGGGCCTGACACATGGTCAAGCAGAGGGGCGGGGAGACACGGCCATCAGCAACATGTCCAGAGGAAGCTGGCACCTCGGAAGGAAAGCCGCGGTTCTCTCAGACAGGCTTCACAAGCATTTCCACTTAGCTTACTTAGAACACCAGACTTCCTTCCCTCTGACGGTCTCCTTCAGGCTGGGTTATTCTGGAACTTCCTTTTTCTGTCTGAACATACACTCATTAAAATTAGACGTTCAACACTGCTTTCATTAAACAGAATGAACGAACAGATATAATACATGTGTTTTAAAAGAATTCTCACTCAGGTTGTAGAAGACAACGATTTGCTATGTTTACTGCTTTGGGAAGAAATCCAGTAATACCTAGAATTTCTACTAGACTGTGCTATTTATTCAACAGATACTTAAAAGCCGTGGTTAGGTCCTCACTGCCTGCGGGGCTCCACCCTGGACAGAGACCCCCGCTCCTGGAGCCTGGTGTGCCCGCGCTCACCATGGCACTGGTGGGTGGTGCCAAAGTGCCAACCCTGAAACATTCATCTCCCCAAATGACACAGGCGATTAAAACTAGCAAAGCTGAAAGCAGGCAGGCCGAGCGGACCATACACGGCGTTTTCGCTGTCAGGGCGAGTCTCAGCCTGGGCCAGGAAGGGTGTTCAGAACTGGGTCCACCACCTAAAAGCTATCACAATCAGCCTTTGCTTTCTTGGGCCTCTTCTCAGACAGAAGGTAACTGCATACGAAGGTGGTAAACTCTGGGTGTTCTTTATTTGATAAGATAGACTGCTGGGCCCCAAGGAACAGGCTCACGTGTCACCAAACACATGCACGAAAGCATTCCCAGCTGCTCTATTCATGACAGCCTCCAACGGGCGCCACCCGCAACACCCACGCACAGCACAGTAGATAAATGAACTGTGACTTATTTGTACAACAGATACTCCGCAGAAATAACAAAAGAACCGGTTACTGGGGACGACTCGGAGAACTCAGCACTGAGTGAAAGACGGCAGCCGCGGCAGAGGACTGGGAGGCCACAGGACTCAGTGGGCTGACATCACAGCAATTCATCCTGCCAGGGCCTGGGGGCTTAACGCAGCAAGGACAGGAGGAAGGCTTCTAACCGTCCTGCACTTGGGTCGGGATGAAGAGCACACCGAGCTGCGCCAGAGCCCCTCACAGCACAGATGTGCTTCCCAATCTAAATACAGCAAGGACAAGCAGGCCAGGCAGAGGACGGGGAGAGAGGGACACAGTGAAGAGAAACTCAGACCACAGCCCAGGGACCCGACAGGAAGTGATCCACACGTCAGTCGGGAAGCACTGAGTCAGCTCCCACCGCCACCTGAGCCCTGGCAGAGCAGGGAGGAGCAGGGGGCGTAGAGAAGTTGGCCTGCTGCTCCTCCTCCAGAAGAATCCGGCATGGCTTGGGGGTGGGAGTGGAGTGCCCCGGGTCCATCCTGTCCCTCATCCCCGCCCCAGCGGCCCTGCCCCTAACCGAGAGGGAGCCCTGCCATGCCCTCCTGTGTCACCGTCATTGCACCCAGCTCCCGGGGCTCCAGACAGAAGGGGCGCAAGCTCTCTGCACTCGAGGGGAACAGGGGAGACCACCTGCGCTCCTAGACAGGGCAGGCGATCCAGGACACACGACCCGGCGCCTCCCTCTCGTAGAAATAACATCAACACACAGGACCCAGGTCCAGCACCGGTACCTGTGTGCATCAGTGCTGGAGGTGACCCTCACAGCTGCAAGTATTAAAATTACCTGTCAGAAGGAAAGGATGAATGACAGACAAACCACAAGTTATTAAATTAGTAGTGGGGGGATTAAATCACTGGAAGACAACAAGGATAACCAAAGCCAACCAATCTATGATGCATTTAAAAATGAAACAGAAACTAAGAAACAGCATCTACATCTGAAGAACTACAGAGGTTTGATCTCTGTAACAAATCTCTGAAGGAGGTCTGCTCTGTGACACCAAGAACCCAGGAGAACTCTCAGAACCCCTGTGTAACCGAACCTTACCCTCCAGGAGGGGGGCAGCCCCTCCTCACCACAACCACGCTGGGCCTGCCCACTCCCCATAGCCCTGGTGCTCACAGCTTGACCACATCACCCATGGCGCCCAGGCGCTGCTGGGGGCTCTGGTTTCTGTTACATCAGGGCTTCTCGGGCCTAAACCCTCACCTCAGGACAGGAATTTTAACTGAATCATGGGAGGGCTTTTGGAATTCTGCCATTTCTGGAGAAGTCTCTAGGCTTTCATCAGGTTTCCAAGGGGATTTAGAACCTAAAAGTACCAGGGGACAGCAAATACCACACAACTACACAAGGAAAAGCAACCAAAAGCAATGGTGGTTTTTACTGGTGAAACATATAAAGAAGAAAGACGCCTCCATCTCTGGGTCCGTTTACAGGCGACATAAATCTGCAAACAGCAGAGCTCTCATCTCTCGCCAGTGATTTGGCTCAAGATGCCACCTACTGGCAATGGCTGTAAAACTCCATTATGATTGATCACGAGTCATATTTGTTTTAAAAAGACAACTTATTGTCTATCTTTATTTTAACCGCAAGGAATTAAAAGGTACTGTCAGGGAAAGAAAATACAAAACTAAGATAAATGAAGGGAAATTTGTGATACAGATTTTAGTTGCCTCCTAATGAAATAAAGACAATGCTGGACCTGACAGTAGAGAAAGAAGGCGGTCCGCCCATCACAGATGTGGGAACAACAGGGGCCACTTGGCCGCTGGTGGCGGGTGTGGCCAAGGCTGACCTGGGCAGGAGAGGCTCACCTGCCTCAGGGAGATAGCGCGTGACATGGGTAAACAGGGTGAGGTGGGTGGTCTGATGCAGCTCGGGGAGCAGGGTGGGGGCTCCTGGCCCAGCCCAGAGACACTGACCACATCCGGTCCCAGCTGCCCCACATGACCCAAGGGCTGGGGCTCTGGATACTGGTCACTGATGATGGGGTGGGCAGGGGTGGGGTGGTCCTTACCGAAGTCCGTGTGGCTGCTCATCCACCCGATGGCCTTCAGAGACACCAACGCCAACAGTCCTGAGCCCACGAAGGATCCGACGCCAGAGAAGAAGAAGAACAAGCCCATGATGGCGCTCTGCATGGACTTGGGGGCAGCCGAGTATGCAAATTCCAGGCCTGGGGGGGTGGAGGATGAAGGTTGTTTCTGGAGAGGACACAGTGCTGCCTCCGCACTGCGGCCCTTGGGGACCTGGGACTCTGGGCACAGCCCCTCCCTGCCCTGAGACAGCCCCCAGCTGGCTGCTCGTGTCCCACCACAGCCCCTGGAAACCCCAAGAGGTGGTGGTCACCCCCACCCTCACATCAGAGGGCAGCATTTGACTTGACAGCTCTTGGAATTTCCTGTTCCTCGTGGAAAGAAGTTGAAGAAGCCAAATTTCCTATATTCTTAATTGATGTGAGTTTGCAAATGAACCACTGACACTAAAATGGGGAAATCTACTCAGGAATTCTACCTGAAAGGCAAAGTGCTTGAGAACGGTTTTGGCAGGCGCATCTATAACCCAGTTCTTGCCGTGATAACCAGACACGGAGATGTGCACTGGGCTCTAAAGGAAGGGCCACCCTCTTTGATTTATTCCCTCCCAAGTTCATGAGCCAATTCCACGTGACCACAGGGGGAGGGGCAGAGAGGAGAAAACCAATGCCCACAGCCCGGCTGGCTCTGGTTATCACTCATTTCCTCCTTCCCTCACTCCAGGCAGCGGGAAACAGGCCTGCACAGAATTCACTTGTCCACATGCCACCACAGGATCTCAGCAATAGGGAAGAGAGGCCTGTGAGAACACGCTCTATAAATGAGGTTTCTCCCTGACACATCTAAAGGCAGATACCGCTAGCCGGGCAGCAAGGGACCCGAGGCCTGGCCGCAGCCGCAGGACTGCAGGGCTGGGGAGCCAGTGCCAGGCCAGGCAGCCAAACCCCCCGCCCTCCCCCGACCGGAACGGGGCTCGTCCTTCTCCTTTCCTGCCTCCTGTGGACGTGCTGCAGCAGGTGGTTTTCATGTTGATGTTGTGGGAATCCTACTTTTACATCAAGAAAGGGGAGCCTCAGCCATAACGTCACCCTTTCCTCACCGATTCCCATTCTAAACCACACCTGCCCACCAACACCCACCAAGCACTGTGCGGTTCCGTCTCGACGCAGCCTAACAAGGGAGGAAACAGCACGGCCTTAATCATGCAGTGAGGGGACTGGACACAGATGCCCCCAACAGGAGGAAACCTCACCTGCGATGCTGGCGAATATTTCACTGACGCCAATTAGCACGTACTGCGGGACCTGCCACCAGATGGGCAAGTCCGCGGCGTAGTACACGACGTTTCCGATGGTCTGGTTGATGGTCTTCTCCTTCACGAGGTCCAGCCTCTTGCTTTCCAAAATCCCTACAATTCATAAGTAGCTTATGAGTATTTATTCACTAACATTTGTAATTAAACTGAAAAACCAGATCCTTGGGACAAGATGCCTGTCGATGATTCTGAGAAACGCATGAAAGGTTAACACCAGATGACACATATCCCCCCAAGCACCCAAGCTCAGGAATTACCCTTTCCCCCTTTCAGCTTCCGAAGTAGGTCACTGAAAACCAGAGGTCATGTCATCCATATCTCACACGGGTGTTCTGCAGTGCCTTATAAAACCAGCGTTCAGCGTGCTTAACACAATCCTCACAGCTCTGGATCGCTCACCTAAACGCCTCTTGCTTCCTTCAAAAAGAGGAGCAAGAGAAAGCTACACAGTACTGAAATAAAAAGATTAATCATGCTATTTACTTACCAGAAGGTAATAAATCTGGAGATGCTTTTCCCTTCAAGGTAACATATTTATGCTGATTCACTGACTGATTATCCTGACTACAACGACTACCACTACCACTACTAATGCCAATTTCCCCATTAGATGGGCTCAACCTTATCAACAAACTACAGTAGTCCCCCCTTATCTGTGGGGGATACGTTCCAAGACCCCAGTGGACGCCTGAAACCGATAACAGTTCTACATCCTACGTATATACATATATATATATATACACACTATTTTTTCCCTGCCCACAAAAACCTCTGATAAAATTTAACTTATAAATCCAGCACAGTAAGAGATTAACAACAGTAACTAAGAATAAAACAGAACAATGATAACAACACACTGTAATAAAAGTTACGTAAAGTTGGTGGTCTCCCCAGGTATCTCACTGTACTGTAGGTATTTTCAGACTGGTTGATCCTGGGATCATGGAAAAGATGGGAACCCCAACCAGGGATAAGGAGGATGGCTGCACACTGGGCCTCGCCCCCCACCAGTGGCCTCCTGCCCTCAGCAGCAGCCAGGACTCCCTGGACGATCAGTCGTCTGTCAGGTGGGACAGACGGACACAGGAAAATAAGCAAGATCAGAAATAGCTACTCTGCAAAAAAAAAAAAAAAAGATCGAAATGAAGTTTAAAACAACAACACATAGGACCAAGTTCTTAAAGATGTTTTTAAGGAATTCTAGTTGCAAATGAAATAATGGACTCTCATAGCTAATGTATACGTAATAATTATATGTTTAAAACAGTATGAGGAAGGACAGGAGTCTGGGTAGAGGAATATTGGAATATACATACATAAGGGGCTTCCGTGGTGGCTCAGTGGTAAGGAATCCTCCTGTCGATGCAGGAGATGTGGGTTCGATCCCTGGGTCGGGAGGATCCCTTGGAGAAGGAAATGGCCACCCCCTCCAGTATTCTTGGCTGGGAAATCCCATGAACAAGGAGCCTGGTGGGCTACAGTCTACGGGGTTACAAAAGAGTCAGACATGACTGAGACACTAAACAACAAATATATATATATATATATATCCCTTTTAAGAGCTGAGCATGAAAAAGGACCAGGATTTGACGGACAGAGTGAAAGAATCTGCCCCCCACACCACATCTCAAATATCCAAAGAGAAAACACATCAAAGGCCCAAGAGAAGGTGAGGCCTCCTAGCTCATTTCCACGTGGAAAGCCCGCGTCTCCTCCCTGATAGTGGGTGACAGAGGCAGACCTCAGCCCTCACAACTGTCCTGTGACTGAGAAACAGGAGCAGACCAGGTCTGCAAAGCGTCTGCTTCTCTGGAAACGGGAATATGAGGCTCAGCCCAGCAGTTATCTCAGGAAACTGGTGGTGGCATTAAGGGCCTTGCCCCAAAACAGCAGCTTTGCTCCCTGGCAGGGCAGCGGGCAGCACCACTGGGCCCGCAGTGTTACCCTGGTTGGAGCACCTTCAGATGCCAGGTGCTACAGGCTTCCCCTGGGTCAGCCGAGGTCCAGCCGGCCCTGGGCCACCGCCCTCAGACTGGAAGATCACTGCACTGCACGGGCCACCAACCCTCTAGCTTGGAAGGGTTAGATTTAAGTACAGAGAGAGGGAAGAATTCACTCAGCCTGGTTTAGGAGAATAAATACTGAAGCTGGATAATCTCTTGCCCTTCAGAGGAAAGGCAAGGGAGCATGAAGACACCAAATGTGCGTGTTTATGGCGGGGTGTCACTGGTGGGAACCATATACGGGTTTAGTACCAGGAAGGGACAAGATATCATTGACTTCTGGCAAGCTGGCAAAGAACAGGAATTTTTAAGCCGTGGGACAGAATCTGCGGTGGTCTCATCAGTTAGGAAAACGCAGACTCTTGTGAAGGCTGAGGGTGAAAAGGTAACAGAAATCAAGGGGCAATGGCAAGGGGGACATAAACAAACCAGGACCAAGCCCTGAGACAACAACATGAGAAATCAACAGAGCGCCTCTTTGGTGGGACCGGAGGAAGGATGGGGAGGTGTGGAGCACACGGCTGACACTACAGAGAACAGAGGAAGCAGCAGGGTCCTGAGAGAGGCTGACAGAGAACCAGAGCGGTCCTCGGACAACGGCGGTCCTGCGGGGTCTGGGCAGGCCTGTCCCTGAGAGGCCGCAGAACTAGTGACGGAAGAGACAAGAAGCGTGGGTACAAACCAGTATAAAGACAGAAGCTGGGAGAACCAAGACAGAAGGAAGAGGGGCAAATTCTTCAATTAACAACACAAACTTACATCAGGTCAAACACAAAAGAAAACCCAACACTGTGGGTGAGAAGGAAATGAAGTGTGGCAGCCGCAAAGGTCGGATAAGAGGAGGGGCGGGCAGTCACCTGGAGGGAGACGGGACAACGGCAACACAAGGGCAGGAAGGAGGCATCAGGAAAACACACCGAGGGTTAGCAAAGGCCCGCTGTGCCCCCTCGACCCTGCGCCTGCTGCTCCCTGCTGCCAGCTCATCTACACTCACGAAGAGCCAGAGCGAAACATGCAGCAAGAACACCGACCAGGGGTGTTGACTGGGCTTTCACTGGGCCTCCCCACACGGTGCCACTCCCTCATAAACCTTTATGAGTAAAACACCATCACAGGCTAGAAGTGCAGCGAGAATCTGAGGCACACCAGGCCTGCTGGTCATCAGAGCACGTGGACGGAAAGGATGAGGCTTTGTCTTGGCTTCCCAAGTAGCGCTAGTGGTAAACAGCCCGCTTGCCAATGCAGGAGACACAGGAGACGCAGATTCAATCCCTGGGTCGGGAGATCCCCTGGAGGAGGAAACGGCATCCCACTCCAGTATTCTTGCCTGAAGAATCCCATGGACAGAGGAGCCTGGCTATGGTCCATAGGGTCACGAAGAGTTGGACACGACTGAAATGACTTAGCACGTAGCACATGCTAGAAATGCAGTGAGAATCTGAGGTACACCAGGCCTGCTGGTCCTCGTCAGAGCAAGCAGATGGAAAGATACGGCTTTGTTTGGTGACGTGTTGCTAACTGGAGGAGACCCAGGGTAGACCCACGTCCTGAACTTTAGGGACACTAACATCTGTGCCTCCTCGGGGCTTAGTTCTAACAGACTCATGCTGCCTAAGAGAGAACAGTATCTCTCTAAGGACACTGTCCCCTGGACTGGACAGTGCTTCCCATTCACCAGAGCCTGCACAGACCGTCGCATCCCTGGACACACGTCATCCCCGTCACCCCAGGCAGCACTGGACTCCAGGGCTCCTGCACACAGGATCTGAACTACCACGGCTGACAGCATGCAGCTACCCTACCATCCTGTGCAGCAACCCACCAACACTTTTAGAAAGGAATACTGGCCCAAAAGGAAGCCTTGAAATGCATGATACAGGAATCATAAAGGCACGATCTCGCTCAACTCCTCAACTAAAGCTTTCTCGGTAGCAAATGGACAAACAACAGCATCAATTATTATGAATTGAAAAAAGTTCTCTAAAAGTACTCTTGGATCAAAGAGAAAATAAAAACCACAGTTTCAATATTCTCCCGGGGAAAAAAATAGAAACCATTACAACTAACCAAAGTGCAAGGGACCTTGACAGAAAGGCAGTAACAGGCCAATTAAAAGAATAACACGGTCTTTACTGTTAAGCAGGAACGAATAAATAGAAGTGAAGAATTTTAACTCAAGTGATGAGAAAAAGAAACCAACAAAACACACTGAAGGTAATAAAAGTTAATACCTTAATTATTCACTGAGAAAACATAAAAATAATCAAATGATAAATTCAAGAGATACAGCTAAGGAAAAACTGTAAAATACAGTTTGGGGCAATCTAATAAAAGAGAACACATAAAAAAGTGAAACTGGAAAAGAGGAAGGAAACGCAACAGATTTATTTAAGTGACCGTTTTTATCTCAATTTCTGTAACTCAATAAATTATATTCTAAGGACACTAAAAAATAAAAAGCTTAAGTGATTCAGCAAAAAACAACATCTGTACAAAACTGAGAAAAAGGTGGAAAAATGATCATATTTCCCTTCAGAGAAGTGATGCACCCTTGTAATTTTCTAGGTAAAGACTTGGAACTTCCTAGAAACAGACAGAAATTTCTCATCCTGTTAAACACACCCCGCCTCCAGAAACAGGGCATTTACCAACCCTTTAATGAAGCTGTGCAATCCAGACACCAAACCAGAATGCTGTTGGTTAGACAGAGATGTGTAGTCACTCAGCAAAACAGCAGCAGATTCCAATCAGACCATCAGGGTCAACCCTTTTAACAAAGAGGGTTTATTTATTTCAACAGTTAAACACCAGAGGTTAAAATAAATAAAAACATGAGCTGCCAAAGGTGGAGAGGGGAGGGCATGTCATCCTCCTGAAAACCAACGTAAGATATCTGAGAAAAACTCAACATTCATTTCTGCCAAAAATACTCAGTAAACTTGAAATAAAGTTTAGATAGTTAACATCATCATAAACACCTATTTCAAACTAAGAGGTGAGAGTGAACTGTGAACAGTGAGCAGCTGAAGGCATTCCGTCAAAGTCTGGGATAAACGGAGGGAGTAGGACTTCCTTGGGGGGGATTTGAGAAGCAAAGTAATTTCACTGGGCATGGCAACCCACTCCAGGATTCTTGCCTGGAGAATCCCAAGGACAGAGTAGCCTGGGTACATCCACGGGGTTGCAGAAAGTCAGACATGACTGAAGCGACTTAGCACACACAGACGCATGATGGTAACAGTGAGAACTAGAATCCTAAATAACCAACAACAAAGGACTGCAGGTGAATGTTTGACATGGAAGGATGCTTTAGTTTTTTTTTTTTTTTTTTTAAACAGCGGGTGACAAAGGAAATACACACACACACATCACATCATATATAATTTTTCTCATGCACTTGCAGACTGATAGTAGAAGATAGCCTTGGGTGGAATTATAAGTGCTTAAATCTCTGTGTGTGTTGAGACAGACACAGAGACCGAGGAAGGAGGAGAGCAATGAGGGGAGATGCTCATCTGTATTTGGTGGATTCTTTGTTTTAACCTGCCTACAGTTAACAAGTGTTTCTTTATACCTTTAAGGGTTTCTTAGGTTTAGTTTTTAAATCAGGCTCAAATCACTGTACACAACAGGATTTCATTTCTGCAGAAACACAAAAAGTCTATGTGTATGTACACACAGATACACAAACAAAGTCAGACAGACATGCACATCACAGCAGTGAGCATCTCTGGGGAAGTTACAGCTGATCTTTATTTTCTTCTTTATGTTTCTAAGGTTCCCTTTTCTCCAGTGAGCATCTATTAGTTAAGTTAAGAACACATACAATGTTGACGGGGAAAGCACACTTCTTTTTTCCTCAAGCAGAATGGAAGAAAACCCGTTGGGTGTGCCTGATTCTCACCTGAGAAACTTTAAAGATAAAGAGCTGTTTCCAGCAGGGATGGCACTAAACAGAAGATTCTGATTTATTATGGATGAACGTAGCAAGTTAAAAGGCAAAATCATCTCTTTCCTATTAAAATGTTAGTCTGCTGTTATGATTTCTGGTTTCCATTCAAAGTTCATTAATGCCCCAGTTAAATAATATTCACTAGAGCTGGAAATGAAATGGCATGAAAGACCAGTCACTGCTTACATTAAATTTAATAAGCTGTGCCTAAGTCAAGTTATAAGACATTTAAACTCTGTGAATCAGTGATGGTTAAGTTCCTTCCTAATATCTGGTCACTCAGCAAAGAAAGCCTCTTTAAGACTGTCAGCACTGGAGGCATTTTCCGTGACTAAGCAATCTGGATGCTGACATTCAGAGCGGCCGCGGTCACACAGGTGCAGAGCACCTGCCTCCCCACAGGTGCCTGTGGCCACCTGATGGCAGCCCAGTCCTGCTGAGCAAGAAGTGAGCTGCTGGCACTGCTTGTGCTTTTAAAAGGCAGCACTGGGGCTCCCTGCGATCCACTGGCTGAGACTCTGCACTCCCAACACAGGGGGCCCAGGTTCAACCCCTGGTTGGGGAACTAGATCCCACATGCCACAACTGAAGATCAGAAAGACAGAAAGAGAGAGGAAAAAAAGGAAGAAAGAAATGGCAGTGCTGCCCGCCCAACTGGACCCGCTCAACAGACTCCCGTCTGCCGTCACTTCCTACAGAAACAGGCACAGAAACCACCAGGAGGGATGACCCCAGGGTTCTCAGGGCCCAAGCAGCTATTCAGCCATAAATGAAACTGAAAGAGAAGACGGTGTATTAAAGGAACCAAACCCAGAGTCTGCTAGATGATGCCTGGGAAACCAGCAATCTCTCCTTTCCCAAAGGCAGCTGACAAGGATAGCTATCTGTGGGGTGCGACTGGCTGGCTGGGGTAGAGGGGGGGCTCTCCCACCCAGAAAGAGCAGAGGTGCTGAGGCTGAAGTTGCAACTCCGCCCCCCGCCCTGCCAGCACAACTGCTCTGCTCCAGGGCGCCTCGCCCATCGCCGATTCTGCCTCAGGAAACCTGCCACCAGAGCCCTGCTGTGACCCAGCTCTTGTTTGCTCAGGCTTATTTGCCCACGTGCACAGAACTGGAAGGGAAACGGGTCACATGGTCAGCACACGGCAGGAACTTCATCCAGAGACGACCTCCCTTTAATCACCTATTTCATTAAGAAAGAAATGTAATTGTCCCCTATGATGTCCCAGCATCTAGAATATAGATGTCTTAAGCCTAGAGATTCATTTCTGTAAATCTGTTAAGTACTATATCAGTATGTTCACCTGGGCGACAGCCGATGGAGGCTGCGGTGAAGCCTTGTCAGAGAATATTAAATTCCATCTCAGCAGTGCTTAATATTAAATTCCTCATAACAGAGATGATATATAGATGATTCAGGAATATCAGCTTTTCTTGTCTTGTTATATAACTAAGCTATTTTACGGTTCAATAATTTTCGAATATTAATGAAGGAAGAGTGCCAAAGCAAGGTAAGAAAGTCAGAAAAACTTCAGCCTTATTGGCACAAGATAATTCAGCTTATACTTCAGAATCTAAGAATTATGAACTCAGAACCGAGCCCCCAAGAGATGTTAGAATACCTGAGCATTAGTTCTTAACAGCCTTTTTTTTTTCCCTGGGGGATGGAGGCTGGTTCCAAACCTGTATTTGATTTAAAAAAAATAACAAAACTTTCTCTCCAGAAAAACGCACATGAAATTTTACATAAAAGTGCAAAGGGTTCAGGGCATATGACACTGATTAATGGACCTGACGTTAAGAATCACAGGTCTGAGGATTATTTAACATCTTTAATTTATAAAATTTCCTCTATCTAGCAATTACAAGTGGTCTAAAATCGAAATCAGTAAGAGACAATAAGTCTCCCTTGACTCAACCCAAAAGTCATCTTCCAGAGCATTTCACTGGTTAAAATTCTTCAGGGAAAAAATATTAGGACTCATTGGTGGTCAGGTGGCTAAGACTCCAGGTTCCCAATACAGGAGGCCTGGGTTTGATCCCTAGTCAGGTAACTAGTAGAGAAGGTGATGGTACCCCACTCCAGTACTCTTGCCTGGAAAATCCCACGGACAGAGGAGCCTGGTAGGCTGCGGTCCATGGGGTCACAAAGAGTTGGACACGACTGAGCGACTTCCCTTTCACTTTTCACTTTCATGCATTGGAGAAGGAAATGGCAACCCACTCCAGTGTCCTTGGCTGGAGAATCCCAGGGACAGGGGAGCCTGGTGGGCTGCCGTCTATGGGGTCACACAGAGTCGGACACGACTGAAGTGACTTAGCAGCAGCAGCAGCAGGTAACTAGAAACCCATGCTGGAACTAAGAGTTCACTTACCACAACCAAAAAGCTTCCACAGCCAAATAAATAAAATACATATTTTAAAAAACGTAGAAGAGCAAATCCTTAGAGAAAAAATCTTTAACTTCATATACTACTCCAGTTTAATAAAATAATCCTTATATGTACACGCTTCCTAAAGAACACATGAGTGACTACCATATTCTGAATCACCCACAACGGGAAGCAGGTAGGAGCAGAAACGGAGCTGGCTTCTCACCTGCGGCGAAGGCTGAGCACATCACGAAGAACATCCCCACGGCGATCCTTTTCAAGGATGATGGGAGCAGGCCGTTTCGTTTCAAGATGGGATCGACTAGTTTATCTTTCAGGGGAATTAACAGGAGGATGAGCACAGCATCAAACATGGTCAGCCAGGCTGCCGGAAACTAGAATTTGGAGATGCAGAAGACACGGGCTTATTTTTCTGCGGTGTCAGCAGCTGCTTACTTGACAACTAACGTCTAAATGGGAAAAGCTTATTTCAAAAACAGCTCATTTGTACAAGTATGACCTCCTAGGAAAATAGTCTGTCTCAAGACACTGGATCTGAGGAAAGGCTTTCATTTCTAAAGGGATGTGATTTGGGTTTTCTGTGCTTTCGGGGGGGAAGAAGAAACAGGTCAAATATTCATGTTTAACTGACAGTAGCAACTTAGTTTGGGCTTCCCAGGTGGCTCAGGGGTAAACAATCTGCCTGCCAAGCAGGAAACGCAGGTTCAATCCCTGGATCTAGATGATCCCCTGGAGAAGGAAACTGCAACCCACTCCCGTGTTCTTGCCTGGAAAGAGCCTGGCAAGCTACAGTGCATGGGGTCGCAAGAGTCGGACACGATTTCATGACTAAATAACCACCACAAAGTCAGTTTAATCTAGTAAAGGACATAACCAACGGAAAGACAGTTTCAGAAGTGAGCAAAAATTCCATTGCAATAGGAACATGTTTAGTTCAAGCTACCTATATCATTTACAAAGTATCTGGGACTGGCAGAAGAAATTCTGTCACGTAAACCCCCAATGACAATTTTCACATCATTTCAATTGTTCTCACCGTATGAGGATTGGTTGTAATACTGGAAATTTCTGGAATCTTCAAATGAAGACTCTGTAAAACATACGTCGTCTGCATCTGGGTGTAAAAAGCAGTGTCATTACACGTGCACGGCTGTCACAGGCCTGCAGCGAGCCACCCCGCCCCCAGAGTACTCTGTGATGAGACTCGCAAAGGTCAGGTTGGCAAACGGGCAGGTCAATCTCTTGGCCACCATAGAAGTCGTCTGGAGGTGAACTTTAAAAGAGAAATAATGACTACCCCACTGAGAAATTAAAAGGTGGGGCCTGGAAAAACAGAGGTATGCCCATTCTTAGCTTCATTTTTAAAAAGGTTTTCAAAACATTTAAGTCCACAAAAATGAGTCCATAACTAACATCAAGATTCCAAGATCCTGGAGACTTATGGCAAGGAAAGCAGGGAACCCAGGCACCTGAGTGCCGGGGCAGTGTTCACGGTGGGGGGAAGAGAGGAAATGAAACCTGAATATAAGACTCACTTGAAAATACACTGTCCAGTAAGGTATCAAAGCCAAGAAAACGGGGACAATCTTGACAAGAGCTTTCACATCTTCCACTTTATCTTCCGGGAATGGCCCTCCTCGAGACATCTTACATGAATCAAACAGACTGTGTTTAGAAGATTGCTGAAAGACTCCAATGCCTTCACTTTGGGAAATAAAATGAAGGAATTAGTTTTCTTCCACCCCCAGAAATCAGTTATTTGGTAACAAATTAGGTTTGGGGATAGGAAATGAGCTTGCTGCACTGAATCTGCTCAAAGCCCCTTCCGTTACCTACTAATTGTTGCCCACCCAATGTGGCCACCCAGATTACTCCTCAAAACAGGGAGATGTCCGGAATCAGCAGATGGAAGCGCTTCCTAGCCAGAGTGCGATGCTGGCCGTCATCACGGTGGGATCACCCAGCGCTGTCTGGAAGGTGGCCGACCTCATCCCCAGCTTTGTCACACTGGCCACTGGTCCTGTGGTGTGGAGGAAGCCTGCAGCTTCATCTGAAGCTGGTGACACCTACATCAGCTACATCACCGGGTGAGCATTTGAAAAGACGACTGTCCCGATTGTTTGGGCCTTAAATTAGGCTATTTATCAGATGTCAAGACTCGATGACCAACACAAAACTCTTACAAAACCGAGCTGGTTTACTGTATTGCAGTCACACTGGTGTGACTGGGAGGGAGGGCTCTGTTACAGCAGAGAAGACATCAGCTCTTCTCTTAAGGAAAAGCCGAGACGGGGAGTGGGTGATGCTCCTGGTGATAACCTGATGGTGTCACCTGGGGGAAGATGACAGAGTGCCCACTGGCGAGCCCTGATCACCACCCTATCAGGCACCAGGACACTCATACTAGCATCCCCCTCCCCCCGCCGCAAGGAGGAGGAAGTCAGGGCACAGAGAGGGTAAGAAATGTGCCCAGGGCAACACAGCCAGGGAACGGGGCCGGGATCTGACCCCAGGTGGTCCTGGCTGTAGAACCTGAGGTCCCAATCACTGTACAGCCACCTGTCCCTCTGCTTCCCCCCTCAGGCCTCCCCTCCATGCTCTGGCCTGCCGGTCACAGTCCAGAGCTCTCGGCTGGCTCTGGTACCAGGAGGCCTTCCAGTCCTGGCTCCAGTGCTGGCAGCCCTGCCCACTTGCTCACCCTGGCCTGCCTTACTACACTATTTATAACATGCACAGGTCCCAGGTCTCAGAGGTACCCAACCCAAAATACTCTTAACTGAGAAACAGGCTCTAAGGCCCTTTGTGGTAAAATAGGAAAAAAAAAAAAAAAAGTTTTAATTGCATACCCTTCTCTAAAACCAGAAATAAATTACCATTAAGAATGCTTGCAATTCTGGGACTTGGATATAAATGGGAGCTGTCAGCTTTCTAGTTTATAAACTCCCGACCCATTTGACTGAGTCACCAACTACTGTGAATAATTTTTGTCTTTTAACACTGACATTTTAAATCTGAACTTTCTGAGCACGGAAAAATTGAAAACTATAAAATTTAAACCAAGTTTTGGACAGAAAAAGTAAATGCAACAGACATTTACTGAGCACCTACTATATGCCTCATTCTGTTTCTGAGTGCTGAGGAAACACACATAAATAAAAAAAAAGATACATCTCTTGTCCTTATGGAGCTGAGTCCGGTGCGGAAAAATACTTAGAAAAATACACTTAATGTGAAAACACTGAATTCCAAACATATTATTATTCATACTTTTATTTGAAAAAATTCATAGCTTCTCCTTTTTTTGGCCAAAGGCGTAAAGTACCTATAAACCTAATATAGATTCTATCAGTGATTACTACATCATACCGCCGACGCTTCTCTAAATAACATTCAAATGTCAAACAGCAAATTCACTTCACAGAGTCATGCACACAGGTTGCTGGCTATAATGCTTACGTTTTCATATCATTAAAGTATTTTAAAAACTATTTTAAGTCACTACACATCTAAAACTTTGCCCAGGGCACACACATTGTTAGTGTTATTATTCTGTAACATACAAGGGTCCAACATGGAGCCACAAGTCACCAACGGCAAGGCACACAGACTAGTGCTCCCTGAGACCCCCGCCCGAGGCTGTGTGTGCAGCTGTGCACCCTCTCCCGGGAGGAGGGGTGGGAGGTGGGGCTGTCAGCTCTCAGATCCTCAACTAACAGAGGCGAAGTCTCTCACAAAGGTGTGGCACTGTTTCCACTCACCAATGAACTGAACTGGCAGGCATGGATTTCATGTCTAAAACAGCATTCAAACATCTTCAAAACAGAGACCCCCCCCAAAAAAAAAACAAAACAGAGACCACTTAGAGCAGAAAGAAACTGGAATTGGGCCAGATGAAATTGGCCCCATAAATAAGGGAATGCTGGGTGATGCTGTGCTTCCTTCGCTTCTAGAGCGACATTCTGCAAAAGCATCCTCCTCAATTAGTTACCACTGACTGGCCTCTTATCAGCTTACAAGGCCTCACAATGATCCTATGAGAGGGGACCTCTGCAACTGCACAAGAAGGAAAAGAAGGCTCTGCAAGGTCATTGACCTGCCCAAGATCAGACAGCCCCAACCCACGCATAAGGAGAGTACAGTCAAGAGAGTTTGTCAGACCATCATCTTCTCTACAAGCTGGTCCTCTTTGAATTGTGCCAAGGAAGACATCAAAAACCAACATAAAGGGAAAACAGATTCCCAAGTCCCAGTAGTCTTTACCCCGCCATTTGTGCATCAAAACCCACATGTCCACAAAGCAACAGTGTCCTCTTACACAGGTGTACCAGGTATCACCCAGAAAGACACTCTGAAACTTTAATGATACATTTTGCTAGTGGGTATTTAATCTATAGGCCAAACATCTGGGATCTGAAATCATGCTTTTGCTGAATTAAAATGAGGCCCCAGTAAAGCACTACTGCCGGCTGCAGAGGCAGCAGGGCTTCAATCGTTAAAAATTCTTCAGTGTGGTCCCACCATCAGCTGCTCTGAATTGAGTCTGAACGCGACACTGAATGAGTCTGCGGAGGCCTACCCGGGGACAGCTAAAGCAACCAGAGGCGTTGAGCCTGGAGTGAAGGGGCAGGGCTGTGGGAGCTGTTTTGGTACAGCTTCAGATCCACCACGTGGGAAGAACACGAGACATCTGTGATGGCTCCAAGGACATAAACAGGATACAGGCAAACAAGCCACGAGGAGGCAGACAGACGCGGGTCAGTCTGCAGAACATTCTTGCAACATGGGCCCTCCTGGTGGAGGGGCAGGAGGCTCCCCAGGGCTGAGCAGTCCCTCTCCAACTCAGGGACTGAGCACCCATCTCAATGCTCGTCTTGATCAAAATCCTCCCTGAGAGGCTCAGCTCCAAATGGTCCTGAGGACTTTTCTGGGGTGATGGACACATTCTACGTTCTGACTGTAGTCACCTGACAGAATAAATGTCATAATTCCCAGAATAGTACAGTTAAAAGGCAAGTCTTTTAATACACGTTAATTTACACGTCAAAAGTAACACCAAAAATTTCTGAGGGCTTTTTGTGAGCTAAGTTCTGGACTTTTCTTCATTACTCTGCAACTAGGGTGACCGAACTTCCGCCAGAGCTTGCCCGGGATTCCCTGGGACCCGGGACTTACGGCTTTAAAACCTCAGGTCGTGGGCAGACAGTGCTCCACCTGGGAAGTCCCGTGTTAACGGGACGATGCCTTACCCTACCAGCATCTTAATTCTGCTATCCTGTCCTCAGAGAGCGGCTGACATGACCACTGGAGGATGGCCCACGCTGACCTGCTCAGCTGCTGGCCCTGAACTGGGAGCCAGCGGCTCACTGCTTACGGAGCACAACATGCATCTACACCCACAAACTAAGCAACTGCTCGGTTTCTGAGCCAAAGGACTGTCCAGGCCTTCTAAAATTCAGATTTCAGTGTTCATAAATAAAGTTTTGTTGGAACATTAAAAAAAATAAAATAAAATAAAGAGAAATGTATCAAGTTTAACACTGTCTCTTCGATGCCCTCGGCAAGCCTCTGTCTTTATCCTCTTTACACAGCTAAGCAGGTGTGGGCCTCCGTCTACATCAGCAGTAAGTGGAGGGTCAAAGTGCAGGTTAGAAATGAAAAAGCGCGAGCCGGGGAAGGAGGGGGGCCGCTGGCTCATCTTTAAGATGGAGATGGGACACCTCACACTCCTGGCGCTGCTGTGGGACATTTCAACTCCAGCCCCATGGCCCTCCCAATGGTGAGCACAGGACAGACAGAAGCGAGCACTTTAATTTTAGAGTGGTTAATAAGTCACGTGGAACCGTCTGTCATGAGAATAAAGCCGCTCACCCGCTAGGACTGGGCTCCCTGATGCGCTTCTGGGGGCGGCAGGAATACACCAGTATCCTGAACATGTCGGTGAAGGCACTGCCGTCGGGCGGCTTGGTGATGAAGAAGGTCTGGCCGCACAGGAAGACCGTGAAAGCGACACCGATGCAGACGGCAGGGATGGCGTAGCCGGTGACAAAGCTCACGTTCTGCTGGATGTAGGCAATGCCCCCCAGCGAGACGATCGCTCCCAGATTAATGCTCCAATAAAACCAATTAAAAAATCTTCGCGTGGCTTCTGGACCCCGATCTTTAACCTAAAATAGCAGGGAAGAAAAAGACTTAAACCCGTGTGATCACCTTTAAGGATGAAAAACATATATTATGTTTTTATATACGTTGTTTTATGTATGTGTGTGTGTGTGTGCTCGGTCATGTCATTTTTTGTGACCCCATCAACTGTAGCCTGCCAGGCTCCCTTGTCCATGGCATTCTCCAGACAATACTGGAGTCGGTTGCCATTTCCTCCCCCAGGGGATCTTCCCAACCCAGGGATCGAACCCAGGTCTCTTGCATCTCCTGCACTGGCAGAAGATTCTTTACCATTAGCGTTACATGGGAAACCCACTTTACACGTATATATAAAATAGTATGATAAATTGATACAGCTTTCTATCAATTACTGTTGTCATCATAGTCTTTAAGAAATGCAGCACATGGGAATTCCCTGGCAGACCAGTGGTTAGGACCTGGTGCTTTCACTTCCGGGCCCCAGGTTCAATTCCTCTTTGGGGAACTAAGATCCCACAAGCCACGGCCAAAAAAAAAGGGAAAAACAGCACCACAATCAAATGGTGTTTACAGGTAAGCTCAAGGGTCCCTTGACAAAAAATGTGTTTTATACTTTCAATTATTACAGATTTGTTAAATATACTTAAATCTTAGAGCATTTCTCAAAGTAGCTCCCAGGGACCACGTGCTTTGGGAATGCCAGGAATGCTCCTTAAAAATACCGATTCACAGGACCTATTATTATCCAGGACCAGCCACTCATCATCTCTCGGGTTGGGGCCCAGGAGTCTGCGTTTTAAACAACTTTCCAGAGAACTTCTACTCAAAGCCATATAGCTCCAAGGCTTGACACATCTGGAACCAGAGGAAAATTAGAGAGTGCAACTAAAACCACGTGCTGTTTTCAGACCAGGAAGCCTCTCGGGAAATCAAGAGAAGTTCTGATAAGAACAGGATTCCTTAAAGGTTCAAAGATCACTGACTTCCTGAACATAGACAAACAGAAGTGCCAGGTTACACAAGCACTTTCCTCAAGACCTACCCAGTGGGAGCCTGTCCTGGTGCGGACAAGACAGTCTGCGTGGGCACGGGCACCCTGTAACATCCCTCCCTGAAGATAGCTTTTCACATCTACGTGACACCCCAAGAATGCGCTTGAGTCAGTCATTGCTAGCCAGTTCCATCTCATAAAATGTTTAAACAAACCTCCTGGTTTAAAGGCTGATGCTGGACTGTGTGCAAAGACTGCCGGGTGTTACTGTCTCGGGAACCTCTTGTTGTCTTGTCCTTACATTACAGGTTATGAAAAGGTTGGACAATTTCTGGTCCAGTAACAGATCTGAATTCTGATCCACAGAGTAATCTCTTCTAAGTAAGAAAGGAAGTTCTCACCAGGGGCCTAAACAACCAGTTATAATGCACAAAAACCATCTTTTTAGCAGCCATATTATGTGATATGACATTTTAGCTTCTATTTTTTAAGATCAAAGTACAGGTGTAAATACAAAATCAGAATCATGTGCCCCTCCAAAAAATTTTAATCCAACATGATTAAATATGCTATGGGGTCGCAAAAAAGTCAGATACAACTTAATGACTAAACAGGCAATAACATGGTAACAAGTTAACATGCGTGAAGAAATTATCTGGTAATCACCGTCTAAAACTGAAAATCTGAGTTTTTAAACAAACCTCACGTCATCAGAATGAGCTTAAACTTGACTCCCTTCCACATCAGAAATGAACAGAGATCCAAGAAATGATGGCAAGACTAATGAGTGAATAAATGATTTGTATGGAGGATGTCTTATGTTTCTAAGAAAGAGAGCTCCCTCTGAGGACACAATGCATTTGTTTGTTTATTTAGGCTGTGCCATGTGACTTCTGGACTTCTATTTCCCCATCCAGGGGTTGAACCCATGCCCTTGCAGTAGAGGCGAGTCCTAACCACTGGAGTACCAAGGAGGTCCCCATAATGCATTCCAATGTCACTAAAATGGACTCAAATATTCGTGATCTCCTGGGAAAAAACCAGAGGAAGAAAAAATTGTAAGCAGGCCAATGGCTACAGAGAAAATGTAACTAAAGATAAGAAAACAAGTAATTAGGGTGGGGGACAAACTTAAAAGGGAAGAGGGCCAGTAAACAGAATATCAAAAATTAACACAACTTCTGCATTAACTGAAATATATCAGGGCCCTCCCCACTGTCTATAGAGGCACTGTGCACATCCCAGTGAACTTGGCAATCAACTGATTTGAACATCGAAGTGTAATGCACCCAAATTACTTTAAAAACCTAAGCCTATTACTAAAGCCCTAAATAACCATATAACCAGTAATTTTCTGGAACAAATGGGAAGCTGCCCTTGTAAACTGCAGATCACATGCCTCCGTGCCCTGGACTGACACCCTCAATTCACATCAGTCACATTACATCACCATCTCTACCCTCGCCTCCCGCCCAACCAGATCAAGGGCAAACAAGACCATCATGTGACTGGTCAAAAGACACCACTACACCACTGCTGCAACTCAAAGAGCAGCTGCAAGAACAGGATCCTGTGCAGTGAGTCAAACAGTAGGCTGATTTGGAAAAATTCCTTTAAACACACAGGAGCGCAACTTTTCTTTCCTCTAGGTGAAATGTAGCTTTGCTCTTGTAAAATAAGTTCTTTCAGTCTGCTATTTCAAATACAGGATCCATCCCTTAAGAACGATTGTGACCTCTGAGAAAGGTTAAGCACTGGGGGAAAGGTGGGGCTGACAGAATTCAGATCAGCATCGCCCCTGGACTCTGTGGTGTAAGTCTTAATTCCAAAGCCAGCCAAGGCCTCCTTCTCAGAGCTGCATAGCCTGACCCCATTCATCTCTCCCTCAGACTGCTTCCCAGAAGCCCTGTGTCACAAAGGCGTAAGTGATAGAGAAGCCTAAAAGGTACCTTCTGCGCACCACTCAGCCACAGAAAAGAATGAAATAATGCCATGTGCAGCTACATGGACGGACCTGGAGATAATCACACTAAGTGAAGTCAGTTAGGCAGAGAAAGACAAATGCTACGTGATATCACTTATATGTGGATAAATGAATTTATTTATAAAACAGAAACAGACTCACAGACATAGGAAACAATCTTACGGCTACCACAGGGAAAAGTTGGGGGTGACATAAATTAGGAACTTGGGATTAACAGATACTCACTACTATACATAAGACAGATAAACAACAAGGTCCTACTGTATAGCACAGGGAACTATGTTCGATCCCTTGTAATAGACTATAGTGGAAAAGAGAAAAAGGATATGTATAAATGTATAACCAAATCACTTTGCTGTATACCTGAAACACAACATTGTAAATCAATCATATTTCAATCAAACAAAAAAGCTCCTGGGAGCTCCCTGGTGGTCTAGTGGTGAGGATTCAGCAGCGTGCAGTGGCCCAGGTTCAATCTCTGGTAAGAGAAGTGAGATCCAGCAAGCTGCAGGGCACGGCCAAGATTAAAAAAAAAAAAAAAAAAAAAAAAAAAAATCCTTAAAAATACAAATAGATTTCTTCAAACTCAGACAGGCCAGGAGATGCCAAACTAGCTCCTCTTGAAGAACAGATTACAGGCCTCATGCCCAGAGGGCAGGCTCCTGGCCACACCTCCCCACACCTGCGGGGGAGGGAGGGGAGACTTCTGAAACCCCCTTCAACCAGCCAGCACCTGGCACACAGCAAGCACTGCAGCTGAAGGGTACCAACATTTTCGTTTCCACTGAGATTCAATTCTCACTATAAAATTCACCCTTTTGAAATGTACCACTCAAGTGTTTTTCAGTCTTCACAGATGTCCAACTACCACAGCTTTCCAATTCTACCTTCTCATCACACCAGCAAGAAACCTGGTTCTGGTCACAGTGGCCTCCCCTCCCCCATTTCCTGACTCCCGGCAACCACTCATCTCTTAAGTCTTTATGGATCTGTCTATTCTGGACATTTCATATAAATAGAATCCTATGATATGTGGTGTTTGGTGCCTTGCATCTTTCAACAGCATGATGGTTTCAAGGTTCATCCACAATGAAGCAAGTACTTCATCTCTCTTTACTGTTGAAGCCTATCCTGCATATGTCCATCCATCAGTTGATGGCCATCTCCTTGCTGCTGCTGCTGTTTAGCAGCAAAGTTGTATCCGACTCTTGCAAACTCATGAACCGTAGCCCACCAGGTTCCTCTGTCCACAGGATTTCTCACAAAGAATACTGGAGTGGGGTGCTATTTCCTTCTCTAGGGAATCTTTCCAACCCAGGGTTCAAACCTGGGTCTTCTGCTTGGCAGGCAGATTCTTAAGTTTAAAAAATTTTTAAACATACAGAAAAGTTGGAAGAACAGTAAACCATACACACCCTTAGTTCTTTTTCTGTACATATACAAAATACTCTTTTGGCTGAACTATTAAGTTGCAGCATATTTCACCCCAAAGATTTCATCATGAATCTCCTAAAAATAAAGCTGTCTTCTACAAGACCACAAACCATCATCTAAGAAAATTAACATCAATGCAACTTTATCTACTATGTGGTCTAATCAAGTTATCCCAGTCATCCAGATAAATGACTTTTAAAGAAGGTGGGCTACAATCTCAAAGCATGTGCTGTGTATGGTGGTCAAATCTTTGATAGCCCTGAATCTGTTCTGCATGACAGTGTCAGGTTAGAAGAGACTGGGTCAATTCTCTTGCAGAACAGCACATTTCTTTTTAATGTCCACATTTAATTACACATCAAAAGAGTCCAAATTCTGTCATGCCTTCTAGAGAACTTCTATGGGACCACTCATTCTTTTAAGGAGTATTGCTCACTTATCTATTATCTACTGGAGAGCAGTCATTTTTAAGTCAGACTTTCTGGGTTCAAATCCAGCTTCCCCATTCACTTGCAGTGGACCAGGGCTGGTCAAACCTGCTAAGCCTCTGTTTATTGCAAAACAAGGATAATTATGGGACATAAACTGTTGCGGGGTTTTATATAAGAGTGTAGGAAGAGCACTCAGTACAGGGGGGCATAACCTACACGCTCAGCACGCACTGCAGTCCTGTGGCCTGCTCTTTAGAGATGGAGCGACTGCCCTGGTGGTCCAGTGGTTATCGATCTGCCTGCTAATGCAACTACTGAAGCCTGAGCACCACAACTACTAGCGCGCCCTAGAGCGTGTGCTCCGCGATAAGAGAAGCCACCACAGTGAGAAGCGTGGACAACAAAGAGTATGGCCCCCAATCCCTGCGACCAGAAAACGCATGAGCACTGCAATGAAGACTCACCATAGCCAAAAAAATACTAAATTTAAAAAAAAAAAAAAACAACCAAAAACACAAGATGAAGAACTCCCAGTCCTGGGCCTTGAAAGTTGGCAGAACCATCACAGAATGCCCATCTCAGCTAAAGTATACATTAAGAAATCAAACCTGCACATAAACCATGGTGTGCCACTCACTGCCTACAAAACAAAAGAAATACATCTTTTTGCACTTCCATTTCCTCATTTTAAAAATAGCTCTAGATTCATAAGAGATTCAAATAAGTTCAGGTATGTAAAGCACATTCCACGGTACAGAGGAAGGAGGTTAAGAATTCAGGACATTAGGCAACTATTATCTCCAGCATCATTATAAGTAATCGCCTTACCATAACAGCCTTTCACAGGTGTGATTAATGTTCAGATTCAAAGGATGCACATTCTTGCATCCTGGCTCAGTCACATACTAGCTCTGTAACTTTGGGCAAATGATTTAACCTCTAGAGTCTTCATTTCTTCATCTGCAAAATGGGCACAGTTAACAGCAGAGGCGTCCTATAAACTGGCAAAGTACTCAGCACAGGGCCTGATGCACAGTAGGCTCTCTGGAAATGCTGGCAATCACATGGCTATTTGGCCCAGAAACCTAGGAGTTGCCTTCTCTGCTGCATAAGATGAGCCAGCAATTCTGGCACCCTCTCTGCATGCAAGGCAGGAGGCCTGGGTTCGATCCCTGGGTTGGGAAGATTTCCCGGGGAAGGGAATGGCTAACCGCCCCAGTATTCTTGCCTGGAGAATCCCATGGACAGAGGAAGCCAGGCGGGCTACAGCCCATGGGGGGTTGCAAAAGAGACACACACGACTTAGCCACTAACCAACAACCATCACCTTCATAACATCCTAAATCCACCACTTCATCCCTTGTCCATTGCCCCTGTCCTACTGCAAATCTCTAATTTCTCACCTGGCCAGTGCAACAGACTCCTACCTGATCTGCCTGGTGTCAGCACTTTCCATACAACTGAGGCTCTATCAGTTCAGTTCAGTCGCCCAGTAGTGTCCGACTCTTTGTGACCCCATGAATTGCAGCACACCAGGCCTCCCTGTCCATCACCAACTCCTGGAGTCCACTCAGACTCACGTTCATGAGTCAGTGATGCCATCCAGCCATCTCATCCTCTGTCGTCCCCTTCTCCTCCTGCCCCCAATCCCTCCCAGCATCAAAGTCTTTTCCAATGAGTCAACGCTTCACATGAGGTGGCCAAAGTACTGGAGTTTCAGCTTTAGCATCATTCCTTCCAAGGAAATCCCAGGGGTGATCTCCTTCCGAATGGACTGGTTGGATCTCCTTGCAGTCCAAGGGAGTCTCAAGAGTCTTCTCCAACACCACAGTTCAAAAGCATCAATTCTTCCGCGCTCAGCTTTCTTCACAGTCAAACTCTCAGATCCACATGACCACTGGAAAAACCATAGCCTTGACTAGACGGACCTTTGCTGGCAAGTAATGTCTCTGCTTTTCAACATGCTATCTATACCAGACTGCAAACTTTTTCTGTGAGGGGGCAGGGTGTAAACAGCTTACATTTTAAGTAACATTCAGTCTGTCACAACTACTTGATTCTGCTATCCTATTGTGAAAGCAGTCCCAGCATGGATGATAGGTGACCAGGTAGGTGCAGGTCTGTGATCCAATGAAACTTTATTTATGGAGGCTAAAATCTGAGTTTCCCGTCAGTTTCATTTGTTACACACACACACAAACTTTCTTTTTTTCAAAGACAAAAAAAAAAAAAAAAAGCACCTAAGAATCATTCTTAAGAAAGTTGCGGGCTCTCCAAAAACAGGAAGTAGACCAGATTTGGCTGGCAGGCCACAGCTGCCAGGCCCCTGCCCTACAGAGAACTGAATATTTTTGAAACTAAATCAGATCACATTACCCTCGGCTCAACCCCATAAAAGGCTTCCTACTGTATTCAAAACAGACCTCAAACTCTTTACAAAGCGTCACATCACGAAGCCCTACCTGCCACCTCTGTTTCGATTTCTTTTCTGTTTGAGACATACTTGTCGACAACCTTCTGTAAGTTCAAGGCGTACAATACGTGTACGTGTTGTAGGTGTTGTACACAATACGTGTACTGAAGTGTTCCGTGCTGCAAAACGACAGCTACTGCAGCTGCTGTGACAACCAGAGCAGCCCTCTCTTCTGGGCCCAATTTGCACTTGCGGATGCCCAGTACAGAAACGCCTCTGTCCCCGCCCCCGGGACTCAACTCCAAAGGCCCCTCGGTTGGAAGGAGGTCCCCCGAGTTTGCAGCTCCGCTCGCTAGCGCCCACCGCAGGCAGCCCGGGTGGTAACCTGGGTTACCCGGTCCGCGACCAATCCCGCCCCCTCGCCTCGCACCTGCGGACCCCTCACCTGGTCTGCGCCAAAGGGCGTGATGTTGGCCTTGACCGCGCCCACGCCCAGACCCACTAGCGCGAGCGCGGAAAGCACTGCGGGCGCGCAGTAGCGAGCAGGTGCGTCGGTGCACGGCGGCGCCGAGCAATTGCGGACGTTCGTAGGGCCGGGGGCCCCGCAGAGCGCCGAGCGTGTAGCGGGCGCGGCCAGTAGCGGGAAGGCCAGCATGCCGAGCAAGTAGAGCGCCAGGCTGAGTAGGATGGCGCGCGCCCGGCCAAGCCGCGCATCGGCGAGCCAGCCCCCGAACGGCGACACCAAGTAGGTGAGGCCCATGAAGAGCAGCAGCGCCTGGCTGGCCTCCGCGCCCTCCCAGCCGAACGCCGTGCCGTTGAGGAACAGCACCAGGTTGGCCGTGACGCCGTAGAAGGCGGCGCGCTCCAGCAGCTCCGTCAGCAGCACGGCCGCGCACGCTGCGCGCCGGCCCGCGAACGCCGTCCGCCGCGCGCCCAGCAGCGGCGCCCGCTCGTCGCCAGCGCCCTCCATGCGCCCACTCGCGCGCCGCCCGCCGGGCCGCTCCCCCGGATTCTGTCCTGCTCTGCAGCCGCCTTCGCCGCCGCCCTTCTCGCGAGACTTGTCCCGCCAGCCTCTTCGGCCCGCCCCACGACCGTCCCCATAGGGCGAGCCCGCCGCGAAGGCCGCCTGGACTTCCGGTCGCGCCCCGGAAGTCTCCCCGGGAGGTGGCCCGGCTTTCGTCAGCTGCAGTGCGGGAGGGTGGGGGCGTGACTCCAGAGAGTGTTTTAAAAGTAAAAATCAGAGTCACTCGCTCGGAGGTTCCCAGATTTCTTGCAGTGACCTCAGCCTTTCCTTGCCCTCTAGACCAGTGTACTCAGGCTGGCCCCTGCACCCGCGCCGGCTTCCTGGCCCTGGAATGTTGTCTCTCTTGTCTCTGGGAGCAGATAGTTATTTTGGCTGTTGTCCTGTGCATTGTAGGATGAGTAATGGCATCCCTGGCCTCTAGTCTCCATTAAATGCCCGTTGCACTCTGCTCCCCAGTTGTGACAATCAAAGCTGTCTCCAGATGTTCCCAAACGAGACATGAGTGCAAAGTAGTCGGCACTGAGAGCCGCTGCCTGAGAACAAGCTCAGAGCCGATTTCCTTGTCACATGGCTAGCATTCTGTTTTCCTTCAGCCCTCAACTGGAGTGGTGACTCCTTGTAAACATTTCCTGACCAGTCCATCTAAAGTGGATTCCACGCCCATCCTATTAACCTGTTTTAGTTTCCACATACTCTCCGCCACGTTTTTATGCTTATTCCTTTGTCCGCAGCTTGTACGTGGCCCCCACAATTATGAACTCTACGGCGGCAGGGTTCTTGTGTGTCTTTTTCGTCACCGTGCTTCACCCCCGCCCCCATCCTCCCCACCCCACCGCCGGGCACCTATGTGAGACACTGTCACAGTGCCACGGGTACTGCGTGGGACACTGCACCAGTGGTGCAACTGAAGAGGGCCCTGCAGAAACAGTCCTCAGCATGCTTCAGAAACTGGGAAACAGGGCTACAGTGATTCAGTTCGAGCAAGACCACATCCTCTTCTTCGTCCATCCTTAAATCCAGCTGCTTCTGCTGCTGCTGCTGCTAAGTCGCTTCAGTCGTGTCCGACTCTGTGTGACCCCATAGACGGCAGCCCACCAGGCTCCCCCATCTCTGGGATTCTCCAGGCAAGAATACGAGTGGGTTGCCATTTCCTTCTCCAGTGCATGCAAGTGAAAAGTGAAAGTGAAGCCGCTCAGTCGTGTCTGACTCTCAGCGACCCCATAGACTGCAGCCTACCAGGCTCCTCCCATGGGATTTTAAACTGTGGGCTTGCTGGTAGGTCATCTGGGTAAGTAGTCCTTCCTAAAAGGCTTGAAGCAGCATGTATTAACTTTTTTATTTTTCAAAATGTCTGACATCTTGACTGTAGCAGAGCAACGTGCTGGCACACAGCGGGCAGAAGATAAATATTTAATAAATATTTAATGAGAGATAACTGAATGCCACCATAGGACTTTTCCCACCACATCCATTAGTGCTAATTTTAAGCTGTCAGCTCCAGTGTCCCTTTCCTGATCTTCCCGGATTTGAACAGATCCCCCTTTTATATGTCATTAGAAGACAGGATACAATTTTCTTACACACCACCCATGATAATTTATGCTTATTTGTTTTGTGAAGATGTTTAGTAGCTGTTCTTAAAGCTCAGAGTGCTAAGATTTTGTTTTTTCTGCTACTATATTCCTACAATCTAGGACAGTACCTGCCAGTGATAGATATGTGTGGAATTAAATGAATAAATGAATGACTATTTGTTGAATTGTAAATGGTGTTGGAAGAACTTGTTATGTTCACCTATTCTTTTTCTTTTTTTTCTTTTTTTGAGACTCTTGTGATGTTCTGCAGCATATATTAGTATCCAAATTTTGCCTAGTGGAAAAAGCAACCCCCTCAAGATTCCTGTCCCGAATCCTACATCTAGTAGGCATTAGAATTTAGACTTGAGTAAAAGGCTCCAAAACTAATTCCTAGTCCAGTGCTTCTTCCACACTCCAGCTTGTAGATAAATCAAAACCTATGAGTCTCTTTTTTAAAGACTGACAGCATGATACACTCAGACAAAGCACAGAATAATATTAGCATTAAACATGGAATGAAAATAAAGCTCTTCAAGTGGAATCACATGGTGACTTAGTAATGGAGCTCTGCTCAAAACAGATGTGCCATTTTGAATGACAGCCAACTAACCCAATTAGATTGTCTCATTTAAGAAGGATAAAGCCAGGCAAAATGGGGGACAGTGGGGTGGGGGGAGGGGAGAGGAAGGCAGTTATAGAATTCAGGATGTGCACCTAGGACTGGTGAGCACTTGTACCTGGTCCTCGGGAGGTATGCCATGCACCCCAGTGTCTGTACCCAGAGGCTGCAAAATATATTCAGCGGGCAGGAATGTTTTCCTTTGATTGTGGTGTTTAAAAGAAGTGAGTCAAAACCACATAATGCAAGATTCAGTTTCTTTGAAATGTCCAAAATAGGCAAATCTATAGGGACAGAACTTAAGCTAGTGTGTGATACCCAGGTGCTAGGGGGATGGAAAGATTGAGGGGTGACTGCTAAAGCCTGTGCAGTTCGTTTTGCGGTAGTGAAATATTCTGAAATCATGATGATAGTTGCACAACTCTGTGAATATACTAAAAACCATTGAATTGTACATGTTAAATGAATGAACCAGATGGTATGTGAATTGCATTTCAATACAGCCATTGCCCAAAAAAGTGAGCCAACAGCTAAACACTGGGAGGTTTCACATGTAAAGTTAGATGCCCTGCTGCTCTTGAAAAAGCAGGTGGAAGCCCTGGCAACATTGGGACTTGTGGCTGCCTGTGACACGAGTGACCACTCCCCCAACCCCCTACTTGAACTACGATGCTGGTATTTGTGACTTTACATATTCTTTGCAGGCCACAGTGCCAGAGGGCTGTCTGTGACCTGCCCTTGGTGAAGAAACTGTGGCAGAAGTATCCCTGAGCTAGGTCTCAGGGTAAACCTTGAGAAGTTCTGGCAGCTTCCACTTTTGTGCCTTGGGAGTCCTGGACCAAGCTACCTTGCTGGAGAGACCATGTATTGGGAAAGATTCTGCAACTCCATGGAGAAGGGGTCCCAGCACCCCAGCCTTCCAGCAGGCCTTCCGGCTGAAAGAAGACACAGAAGTAACCACCAGCAAGAGCAACAGGAAAAACTGCCCCACTGAACCTCCACCCAGATCACAGAAAAATGAACAGATTGAATAGTTGTTATTATTTATTTTTTTTATCTTTTTGTCTGTGTAGCACGGGAGGTCTTAGTTCCCCAGCCAGGGATTGAACCAGCAGTTCCCAACAGGGAAGTCTTAACCACTGGACAACCAGAAAGTGAAAGTCGCTCAGTCATGTCCAACTCTATACAGTCCACGGAATTCTCCAAGCCAGAATACTGGAGTGGGTAGCCTTTCCCTTCTACAGGGGATCTTCCCAACCTAGGGATCGAACCCAGGTCTCCCACATTGCCGGCAGATTCTTTACCAGCTGAGCCACAAGGGAAGCCCAAGAATACTGTAGTGGGTAGCCTATCCCTTCTTCCACAGATCTTCCCAATCCAGGAATCAAACCGAGGTTTCCTGCATTGAAGGCAGATTCTTTACCAGCTGAGCTATGAGGGAAATCTGGACCACCAGGGAGGTCCCTAAATAGCTGTTACTTTAAACCACTAAGTTCTGTGGAGCTTTGTTAGGCAGCATGAGAAAATGAAACATGCCTGCATTCTCCCATAGCCACCATCTGGGACTCCAGGTAACCACCCAATCGTTAGATGGAGCACACACTGTCTAGCTCACACATGTCATCCCAACTCTCTGTTGTCTTATTTTTTTCACAGTAGAGAAATTGTTCCCTATGTCTACACTGACTGCTGTCCAACTGAAACTAGTTCAAATTGAATAAAATGAAAAATTCTGTTTCTCAGTCACACCAGCCACATTTCAGGTGCGCAGTGACCCCAGGTGATGGATGGCTGCCATTGTGCACAGCACAGTCGAGATCACTCCACAGCTACAGGAAGTTCTACTGCTCTATATGAATGTGCAACAGGCATGGTTGATTACTTGTTACCAATGTCCACACCCTCTTTCTCCTTCCAAACAATCCTAACCCCACCCTGCTCTCCTTCAACTACCCATGTAGTTCAGGAGAAACTAACTTCATGTTTGTTTCTGGATCTGACTAGTCTGTACCCTGCTAGATCTCTGATGCTTCTTCCTTTTTAAATTTAGTCTTTATTTTCTGTTACTTATTTTTTGTCTTCACTGTATGGCATGTGGGATCTTAGTTCCCCGACCAGGAATCGAACCAGTGGCCCCTGTATTAGGAGCACAGAGTCTTAAACACTGGACCACCAGGGAAGTCCTTCTGATGCTTTTTCACAGCTTTCAGAAACCCAGACTGTAGCCATTCAGGATGTGAATTTCCACCAGGGCCCAGGAGAAGACAAGTGACATAGATGGGCCCAGTCAGGCTAAAGGAAAGGACTCTTACTCAATGACTGCAAGAGAAATATACTCTTCCAGACTGGGCATGAATGAGAATGCCCATAGACCTAGTTGCCAGGGACGGCTGTTTCACAATCACGTGACGAATCAGTGTAGGATGAAGCCAGCTTTGTTGATGGCGCAGTGATGAATCAGGGAGATGTCACATAGCAAAAGAAACAAAAGATAGTAAATCTGACATTGTTTAAGCCACTGTGCTGGACTTTATGTTAGTATGACCCAAAACCACCTGTTGTGATTCGATCAGAACATGGGAAAACTGGGATTTCCCTGGTGATTCAGTGGCTAAGACTCTGTGTTCCCAATGCAGGGTGCCTGGGTTCTATCCCTGCTCAGGGAAGTAGACCCTCACATGCTGCAACTAAAAGTCTGTATGCCACAACTGAAGATCCTGCACACTGCAACAAAGACCCTGCAGCCAAAGAAATAAATACATTCACACTGGTGTAAAGCAGAAACTAATACAACATTGTAAAGCAATTGTGCTCCAATTAAAGTAATAATAAAAATTTTAAAAATGGGAAAATAAAAAACAGAATAAGGGAAAGCAGCCTGATTTCCTACCCCTTCCCCCCAACACGTGGTCCAGTTTGCTCTTAGAATTTTCCACCTGGTCCCTGTAATCAGTGACTTTGCAGACTGCATACTAAGCCCACAATGATTGTATAGCTAAAGGGTTGATATACACTGACTCTCACCTCTTTGTTGGGTACATATATGATCCATGCCCTCTTCCTGAAAATAATTGTGTAAGTCTCTCCCCTGCACCTAAAACAAATAAATATGTAAAGGACCAAACTCATGCGGCAAGCATCCAGGGATAGGTGACATCACTTTATTATTAAGTTCTTTGGGCAGCTTCTCCCCCTCCAGGGCCCTCTGGGAAAGAGGATCTTACTGCAAGGACGCTTGTAGTATAGATTGACTTTGGAAATGCCCTGTTTGCTCAAAACACAAATGCCCTGTTTTCTCCACCACCACCCTGCCCCCTGTGCCTTGCTCAGTGCAGAGCTCAGAGAAGATTCTCTCAAAAGGGAGGTGTTCAGAAACCACCAGAGGCTGAGGACATTTCAGGGGCTGCCCAATCTCTCTGACTCTTTTTCATGACATTTCTGCTTCTTGTTTCACATCTGTGTGGCTCACCCCTTGCAACCAGACAGTGGCATGTACTTACTTAGTTTCAGCTTCCTCAAAGTGCTGGTTTACAAATAGTCATCATGGACTTTCTGCACGTCCGTACATCACTCATTTGTTCAACAGACTGCCGAGCACCTTGCCTGCATGTCACAACAGCTCAGTGTCAGCACCCACGGCCGATCCTTCTGCTTTTCTGGTTTCCCAGTTCCCTACAGAGGAACTCAGGCACAGCTCATCTTTTGTGCATCATTAGCTTTATTAGACTCACAGGTCATGGCATTGGTCTTCCATCACTCCATGGAGAGCTATCAGAAGTTCTCTTTATTACAGGGAATCCCTATTGCAACAGTTCTATCTGGCTGCAGATAGTCTAGGTAGAAGCAGAAAACAGGACTGAAAACAGAGTCAACCAACAGAGTGGAATCAAGTCTTATTTTCTGAAGCCCAACCAAAGCTACCCAAACCTGCCTTGGTGGGAATTAACTCAGCTCTCAGAATGACCTGTATTTTATTTTTGCAGAGGATGTGAGAGTGTGTGACCACGAAGATGGGTTTTGATTTGACTTTTTTTGAAACACTCGCTATGTTGGACCTTTGGAGTAGCAACCCCTGCTTCTTGGGTTTTTTCCCTCCTGGCTTTTAAAAACCTGTGGGACATCTGCAAAAGTCAGACATTCACCAATAGAAAGGGGAGGTAGAAGAGGGAGTGAGAGAGTAAGTGAAAGAAAATGAACTTCTGTTTCCTCCTATTTGAAGAAGTAACAGATGTGAACACATAACAGATGTGGACCACGCCTAACCATTCTCTTTACACTCCCACTTTAAAATGGTTCTTATAAATACCTTAATTTATGTTGCAGTTGTAAAATAATTGCTAGTTATAAGTGTATTTATTTTTTTAATTAGGCCTTACAGGAAAGATAAATGGAGATGAATCCAAAGGACAAAAATTGAAGCACGTGTTAATACGTAAAGTAACTCAGCATGTGAAAATTAAAGGCATTTCCAATCCATGGGGAAAAAAATAGATTATTCAGTCAATTTTGTCAGCAGAGAATAAACATGTGTGGGAAATAGGCTTCACATATTGTACTGACATAAATTCTAGATAGACAAAATAGTATCATGGACAAATGGAAAAGATAAAAGCATTAAGGGAAAATATGGGCAAATATAAAATCTCAGGGTGGGGAAAGCTTTTCTAAGCCTAAGGCTAAAACCATAAAGGAAAAGTTAATTGATTTGACTCCAAAAAGATTTAAAACATACTTGTAGAAAAAAAAAATTGCAGTTGACAGCAAACAAACTGAAAAAAATTTTTGAAATACATATTGTCCTATTACACAGAGTTCTTTGGAATCCTATGAAATGTATTGAATAAGCATCCAGTAAATAAAACTGGCAAAGTGAATGTCCAGGCATTATTGAAGAGAGCTGTCCTTTGGGCTTCACCAGCCTCTGTTCCTGCTCTGGCAACAGTCCCTGGATTTTCTAGGGTCATCCATGCTCCCTGCGGTTCCAGTAGGACTGGCAGAGAGTGATCAGAAGTGGTTGTGTGACCTATGCCCATCCAATCAACAGTAGTTCATCTATTGCTCTACAGTGATTGGATCAAAGATAGACATGTGACCCAAGTCAGTTTAATCAGAGCTAACCCCATGACTTACTCTGGAGTAACCAGGAAGAAACATTCCCCTTTCTCCTGGATTTGGAATTTTAAGGATATAAGCCTGGAGTTGCTGGGGACCATCTCGTAAAACCTAAGGATGAAGCAACGCAGAAGCAGGCTGAAATGAAGAGAGAAAGCCCTTGTTTCAACGTGGCATTTTCTAGGCCTTAGTTCTGACCCTGACTCCCCTGCCTCCCACCCCAGACATTTCGATTTTGAGTCCATAAATTCTCATTTTGATTAAGCAAGCGTGACTTTCTTTATTTGCAGTTGAAAAAGTGCCAGTT
The DNA here is from genome assembly GCF_023091745.1 of Budorcas taxicolor. Lineage (NCBI taxonomy): Eukaryota > Metazoa > Chordata > Mammalia > Artiodactyla > Bovidae > Budorcas > Budorcas taxicolor. The sequence continues at coordinate 48,425,749 of NC_068926.1, read as the reverse complement.
AATACAAGCAATACATACACAGAGAGAAAAGGAAAAATGCCAATGCCCTTCATGGAAGAAAAAAAAAATCACATTTCACCAATACTTTAAAAATGCAAAAAGAGAGAACGTTTCATCACTAGAACAGAAAACTACCCAGAATTGGCAAAGCTTGGGGAGATGAGTGTGCTTGTAAATGACCAATAAAAGTCAAATTGTACAACTTTTCTGGAGGACAATTAGTCATTTGTATCAAAATCACATTCGCTTACACTTGGAATGTGCAATTACATTTCTTGGAACATAAGAATGTGGCAGAGACTTAGCTATAAAATGCTCACTGCAATGCTGCTTGAAATAACAAAAAGATTAGAAACAGCAAAGATTTACAATCAGTTCAGTTGAGTTCAGTTCAGTCTCTCAGTTCTGTCCAACTCTTTTCCACCCCATGGACTGCAGCACACAAGGCTTCCTTGTCCATCATCAACTCCTGGAGTTTACTCAAACTAATGTCCATCGAGTTGGTGATGCCATCCAACCATCTCATCCTCTGTTATCCCCTTCTCCTCCTGCCATCAATCTTTCCCAGCATCGAGGTCTTTTCAAATGAGTCAGCTCTTCCTATCAGGTGGCCAAAGTATTGGACCTTCAGCTTCAGCATCAGTCCTTCCAATGAATATTCAGGACTGATTGCCTTTAGGATGGACTGGTTGGATCTCCTTGCAGTCCAAGGGACTCTCAAGAGTCTTCTCCAACACCACAGTTCAAAAGCATCAATTCTTCGGTACTCAGCTTTCTTTATAGTCCAACTGAGAGGGTAAGAGACGGGAAGGCCAGGGGTCTCCAAATAGAGGAAATAGGCTGAAAGTGTCAGACATTTTTGTCTCTCTTAAGTGGCAGGAGGAAACAAACTAGTGATATTTTTTCCCTTCTCTATACAAATTTAAAAGGTTTTTCCTAAAATATTGTGTTGCCATAATGACACATGGTTTCACCTGAAGTTAACTATTCTCAAACCTTGACTTAACCAATTTTGAAAACTCAGTAGTGGCCACAGGACTGGAAAAGGTCAGTTTTCATTCCAATCCCAAAGAATGGCAATGCCAAAGAATGCTCAAACTACTGTACAATTGCACTCATCTCATATGCTAGTAAAGTAATGCTCAAAATTCTCCAAGCCAGGCTTCAGCAATACGTGAACCGTGAACTTCCTGATGTTCAAGCTGGTTTTAGAAAAGGCAGAGGAACCAGAGATCAAATTGCCAACATCCACTGGATCATGGAAAAAGCAAGACAACTCCAGAAAAACATCTATTTCTGCTTTATTGACTATGCCAGAGCCTTTGACTGTGTGGATCACAATAAACTGTGGAAAATTCTGAAAGAGATGGGCCAGACCACCTGACCTGCCTCTTGAGAAACCTATATGCAGGTCAGGAAGCAACAGTTAGAACTGGACATGGAACAACAAACTGGTTCCAAATAGGAAAAGGAGTACGTCAAGGCTGTATATTGTCACCCTGCTTATTTAACTTCTATGCAGAGTACATCATGAGAAACGCTGGGCTGGAAGAAACACAAGCTGGAATCAAGATTGCCGGGAGAAATATCAATAACCTCAGATATGCAGATGATACCACCCTTATGGAAGAAAGTGAAGAGGAACTAAAAAGCCTCTTGATGAAAGTGAAAGAGGAGAGTGAAAAAGTTGGCTTAAAGCTCAACATTCAGAAAACGAAGATCATGGTATCCGGTCCCATCACTTCATGGGAAATAAATGGAGAAACAGTGGAAACAGTGTCAGACTTTATTTTTGGGGGCTCCAAAATCACTGCAGATGGTGACTGCAGCCATGAAATTAAAAGATGCTTACTCCTTGGAAGAAAAGTTATGACCAACCTAGATAGCATATTTAAAAACAGAGACATTACTTTGCCAAAAAAGATCTGTCCAGTCAAGGCTATGATTTTTCCTGTGGTCATGTATGGATGTGAGAGTTGGACTGTGAAGAAAGCTGAGTGCCGAAGAATTGATGCTTTTGAACTGCGGTGTTGGAGAAGACTCTTGAGAGTCCCTTTGACTGCAAGGAGATCTAACCAGTCCATTGTGAAGGAGATCAGTCCTGGGTGTTCTTTGGAAGGAATGATGCTAAAGCTGAAACTCCGGTACTTTGGCCACCTCATGCGAAGAGTTGACTCATTGGAAAAGACTTTGATGCTGGGAGGGATTGGGGGCAGGAGGAGAAGGGGACGACCGAGGATGAGATGGCTGGATGGCATCACTGACTTGATGGACATGAATCTGAGTAAACTCCAGGAGTTGGTGATGGACAGGGAGGCCTGCCGTGCTGTGATTCATGTGGTCACAAAGAGTTGGACACAACTGAGCGACTGAACTGAACTGAACTGAACTGCCCTTCTACAAGATTCAAGTCAGTCGTTTTATGGCCTGGGATGAATCATCTGGTGCCAAGACTATCCCAAAATGCATCTTATGGATGGTGGACCTCGTGCCATTCTGGGTTTTAAGACATTCCTTTCTTTCATTAACAGACTGCCAGTGACTATATAGGGGCTTCCCTGGTGGCTCAGACAGTAAAGCGTCTGCCTGCAATGCGGGAGACCTGGGTTCGATTTCTGGGTCGGGAAGATCCCCTGGAGAAGGAAATGGCAATCCACTCCAGCACTCTTGCCTGGAAAATCCCACGGACTGTACGTCCATGGGGTCACAAAGAGTCGGACATGACTGAGCGACTTCACTTCACTTCACTTCAGTGACTATATAACATCCAGCTGAAGACTAGCAGTGGGGTACTCTCTCTGCCCCCTTCTGATGCCTGTGTTAGAAGCTTTCTCAATCTCCTTTATACTTTAATAAAACTTTATTACACAAAAGCTCTGAGTGATCAAGCCTCATCTCTGGCCCTGGATTGATTTCTTCTCCTCCAGAGGCCAAGAATCCTGGCATCTTTTCGTTCAGCAACAACCTTTCATCTTGGGGGCTCATCCGGGATCCTTCAGGACAAGGTAAGGATGCTTGGAGCTCCAGTTCTTTGTTCTCCTAGTGAACACATTTTCTGCTGTACATTACTAACTGTACGGTGTGGTTGTGTGAATGAATGAAACGCCATGCGCGAAGCAAGGGAGGAGCCCTGCTCTGCGGTTCCACAGTGATCTCATACAGCTTATGGCAGAAACCTGTTGGAGGTTTATACCGACCTGCCAATGCCAAAAGGCACCCAACGTCTCCTTCGGGGACCAACCAGAAATGGGAAAAGCATGTGGACTGAACTCTCCTTTCTCGGTCAAACTTTTCAGTCTCTTTGACCATTTCATAACTCCTTGGGAATTAGAAGTACTAACCTAATCTATCAGATCATAGACTTTCAAGGGACTTGTGATCTATGCTATTAATTACTGTGTACTCTTACTTAGGTCCCAAACTTTGATTGGTAGTCAGGAAGCGCCTAGCCTCACTAGGAATCAAAAGTTTGGAAGCTAGATGGAGCTCTAGCTCCAAGAGCATCTCTGAGGTTAAAAGGTTACTCAGATTGGAACTGCAATGGGTTTTTTCCTTTGGTAACGCTGGCTCTGCAGATGGTGACTGCAGCCGTGAAATTAAAAGACGCTTACTCCTTGGAAGAAAAGTTATGACCAACCTAGACAGCATATTCAAAAGCAGAGACATTACTTTGCCGACTAAGGTCCGTCTAGTCAAGGCTATGGTTTTTCCTGTGGTCATGTATGGAGGTGAGAGTTGGACTGTGAAGAAGGCTGAGCGCCAAAGAATTGATGCTTTTGAACTGTGGTGTTGGAGAAGACTCTTGAGCGTCCCTTGGACTGCAAGGAGATCCAACCAGTCCATTCTGAAGGAGATCAACCCTGGGATTTCTTTGGAAGGAATGATGCTAAAGCTGAAACTCCAGTACTTTGGCCACCTTTGACTCATTGGAAAAAACTCTGATGCTGGGAGGGATCGGGGGCAGGAGGAGAAGGGGATGACCGAGGATGAGATGGCTGGATGGCATCACGGACTCGATGGATGTGAGTCTGAGTGAACTCTGGGAGATGGTGATCAACAGGGAGGCCTGGTGTGCTGCGATTCATGGGGTCTCAAAGAGTCGGACACGACTGAGCAACTGAACTGAACGCTGGCTCTTAGTGGACCAGAGGAGCCTCCTATACTGGTGTGGTGATGCTTGGAAGGAACATCTCAGGTTTATGTTGGTATTGGTCTTATTGTGGTCAGAAATATACTCAGGGTTGTGCACAGGCACTCAGGTGACGAATGTTTCCCCCAGCAGTCTTAGCTTGGGAGGCATTCCGGAAGGTTACTCTGATTACACCCCGGGTGGCATCAAAGACAAGCAAGGTTTTAATGGTGAAGAGCTGGATGTCAATCAGGGATGCGCATCAGGTCTACCCCCGGTGCACCCCCACCCTGTCTCAGTGGTAGAACTGGGAGGGACGAGTGTGACACCTGTAAAGTCTGTCTACACCCCCATCTAGAGCAGGGAGGGACACCTTCGGTAGAAAGACGGCCCTGGTCGCTTTTTTTCTCTCGTACAGATGGAAGCTAACAACTCCAGCCTCACTCCTTTGAACTGTATCCTGAAAAACGAATAGATCTGATCCCCAGGGCTTAAAGAAGACACACCTGGTCTTCCTATGTGATACTGCATGGGCGCAGTACCCACTGGAGGATGGCGAACGGTGGCTGGTTGGAGGGTCTCTTAAGTATAATACTGTTTTACAATTAGACTAGTTCTGTAGAAAACAAGGAAGATGGGATCAGAGTCATTTTGTCAGATAAATTCTTGAAGGACTCAGGAAGGCGCGTTCTAAGCCTTTCAGTTCAGTCACTCAGTCGTGTTTGACTCTTTGTGACCCCATGAATCGCAGCACACCAGGCCTCCCTGTCCATTACCAATTCCCGGAGTTTACTCAGATTCATGTCCATCAAGTCAGTGATGCCATCCAGCCATCTCATCCTCGGTCATCCCCTTCTCCTCCTGCCCCCAATCCCTCCCACCATCAAAGTCTTTTCCAATGAGTCAACTCTTCTCATGAGGTGGCCAAAGTACTGGAGTTTCAGCTTTAGCATCATTCCTTCCAAGGAAATCCCAGGGTTGATCTCCTTCAGAATGGACTGGTTGGATCTCCTTGCTGTTCAAGGGACTCTCAACAGTCTTCTCCAACACCACAGTTCAAAAGCATCAATTCTTCAGGCGCTCAGCCTTCTTCACAGTCCAACTCTCACATCCATACATGACTACTGGAAAAACCATAGCCTTGACTAGATGGACCTTAGTCGGCTAAGTAATGTCTCTGCTTTTGAATATGCTATCTAGGTTGGTCTTAACTTTTCTTCCAAGGAGTAAGCATCTTTTAATTTCATGGTTGCAGTCACCATCTGCAGTGATTTTGGAGCCCTCAAAAATAAAGTCTGACACTGTTTCCACTGTTTCTCCATCTATTTCCCAAGAAGTGATGGGACCAGATGCCATGATCTTAGTTTTCTGAGTGTTGAGCTTTAAGCCAACTTTTTCACTCTCCTCTTTCACTTTCATCAAGAGGCTTTTTAGTTCCTCTTCACTTTCTGCCATAAGGGTGGTGTCATCTGCATATCTGAGGTTATTGATATTTCTCCCGGCAATCTTGATTCCAGCGTCTTCCAGTCCAGCATTTCTCATGATGTACTCTGCATAGAAGTTAAATAAGCAGGGTGACAATATACAGCCTTGATGTACTCCTTTTCCTATTTGGAACCAGTTTGTTGTTCCAGGTCCAGTTCTAATTGTTGCTTCCTGACCTGCATACAGATTTCTCAGGAGGCAGGTTAGGTGGTCTGGTATTCCCATCTCTCTCAGAATTTTCCACAGTTTGTTGTGATCCACACAGTCAAAGGCTTTGGCATAGTCAATAAAGCAGAAATAGATGTTTTTCTGGAACTCTCTTGCTTTTTTGATGATCAAGCGGATGTTGGCAATTTGATCTCTGGTTCCTCTGCCTTTTCTAAAACCAGCTTGAACATCAGGAAGTTCACGGTTCATGTATTGCTGAAGCCTGGCTTGGAGAATTTTGAGCATTACTTTACTAGCATATGAGATGAGTGCAATTGTGCTGTAGTTTGAGCATTCTTTGGCATTGCCTTTCTAAGCCTTTAAACTATGGCAAATTGGCAAACATAAAACAGGAGGAGAAGGAAGCTCCTAGTAAATTCCTAGATAGACTGAGAGAAGCCCTTCGCAGGTTCACTGAGATTGATCCCAAAAGTGAAGAGGGAAAAGTGATCTTAAAAGATAGATTTCTCACTCAGTCGGCTCCAGATATCTGCTGTAAGCTATTAAAACGGGTGTATGGACCAAATCAGTCTTTAGATAATCTGTTACAACTGGCTCAGACAGTCTATTATGGTAGGGAATATGAGGGGAAAAAAGAAAGGCAGAGAAAGACAAAGGAACAGGCAGAAGCCTTCGCAGTGGCTATGAGAACCGTTCTTAAACAGTCTGAGAATAATGCCCAGAGGGACCCAGGTGAGAAGGGCTGGGCTTGCTATTACTGTGGAAAGGAGGGGCACCTCAAGCGGGATTGCCCTCAGGCATCTAAGCCACCTCTGGCTCCATGTCCGGTCTGCAAAGGACCACACTGGAAGAGAGACTGCCCCCAGAGGTATAGGTCTCCGGGGTCTGACTCTCAGGACAATCAGGACTGAAGGTGCCTGGGGGTCCCCATACAAGCTCCCATCCTAATTACACCTGAGGAACCCCGGGTATTAATAACTGTGGGGGTCAATCTGTCTATTTCCTTTTAGATACTGGGACAACTTACTCTGTGCTTACTGAAGCCCCTGGCCCACTTTCTCCCCGATCTGCTTCTGTAATGGGACTGTCTGGACGAACCAAAAGGTATTATTTCAGTTATTCTTTATGCTGTAACTGAGATTCTATGCTATTTTCACACAAGTTTCTGACTGCCAGAATCTCGTATCCCTTTTGGAGAGGGATATACTGAGCAAGGTCCATGCCTCTGTTTTCATGAATATGGAGACCTCCCTTTCTCTCCCTGAACAAAATGTAAATCCTAGAGTATGGGCTGATGGAAAATCTGTGGGTCGAGCACAAAATGCTATTCCTGTAGTTGTCAAGTTCAAAGCCCCACACTTATTTCCACATAAGAAGCAGTGTCCACTGAAACCTGAGGTTAAGGAAGGGTTAAAACCCATCATCAAAAATGTAAAGGAGCAGAGACTATTAGTTCCCTGTAACAGTCAATGCAACACTCCTATTTTGGGTATAAAGGAACAAGCATCTTTTAAGTTCATGGCTGCAGTCACCATCTGCAGTGATTCTGGAGCCCCCAAAAAAGTCAGCCACTGTTTCCATTGTTTCCCCATCTATTTGCCATGAAGTGATGGGACCAGATGCCATGATCTCAGTTTTCTGAATGTTGAGTTTGAAGCCAACTTTTCACTCTCCTCTTTCACTTTCATCAAGAGGCTTTTTAGTTCCTCTTCACTTTCTTCCATAAGGGTGGTGTCATCTGCATATCTGAGGTTATTGATATTTCTCCCGGCAATCTTGATTCCAGCTTGTGCTTCTTCCAGCCCAGCGTTTCTCATGATGTACTCTGCATATAAGTTAAATAAGCAGGGTGACAGTATACAACCTTAACATACTCCTGTCCTGATTTGGAGCCAGTCTGTTGTTCTATGTCCAGTCCTAACTGTTGCTTCTTGACCTGCATACAGACTTCTCAGGAGGCAGGTCAGGTGGTCTGGTATTCCCATCTCTTTCAGAATTTTCCACAGTTTGTTGTGATCCACACAGTCAAAGGCTTTGGCATAGTCAATAAAGTAGAAGCAGATGTTTTTCTGGAACTCTCTTGCTTTTTTGATGATCCAGCAGATGTTGGGAATTTGATCTCTGATTCCTCTGCCTTTTCTAAATCCAGCTTGAACATCTGGAAGTTCACGGTTCACATACTGTTGAAGCCTGGCTTGGAGAATTTTTATCATCACTTTGCTAGCATGTGAGATGAGTGCAATTGTGCAGTAGTTTGAGCATTCTTTGGCATTGCCTTTCTTTGGGATTGGGATGAAAACTGACCTTTTCCAGTCCAGTGGCCACTGCTGAGTTTTCCAAATTTGCTGGCATATTGAGTGCAACACTTTCATAGCATCATCTTTTAGGATTTGAAATAGCTCAGCTGGAATTACTTCACCTCCACTAGCTTTGTTCATAGTGATGCTTCCTAAGGCCCACTTGACTTCGCATTCCAGGATGTCTGGCTCTAGATGAGTTATCACACCATCGTGGTTATCTGAGTCATGAAGATCTTTTTTGTATAGTTTTCCTGTGTACTCTTGCTACCTCTTCTTAATATCTTCTGCTTCTGTTAGGTCCATACCATTTCTGTCCTTTATTGTGCCCATCTTTGCATGAAAAGTTCCCTTGGTGTGTCTAATTTTCTTGAAGAGATCTCTAGTCTTTCCCATTCTATTGTTTTCCTCTATTTCTTTGCATTGACCACCGAGGAAGGCTTTCTTATTTCTCCTTGCTATTCTTTGGAACTCTGCAATCAAATGGGTATATTTTTCCTTTTCTCCTTTGCCTTTGGCTTCTTTTCTTTTTACAGTTTTTTGTAAGTCTTCCTCAGACAGCCATTTGGCCTTTTTGCATTTCTTTTCCTTGAGGATTGTCTTGATCCCTGCCTCCTGTACAGTGTCAAAAACCTCCGTCTATAGTGCTTCAGCCACTCCATCAGATCTAACCCCTTGAATCTATTTGTCACTTCCACTGTATAACTGTAAGGGATTTGATTTAGGTCATACCTGAATGGTCTCATGGTTTTCCCTACTTTCTTCAATTTAAGTCTGAATTTGGCAATAAGGAGTTCAGGGTCTGAGCCACAGTCAGCTCCCAGTTTTTGCTGACTGTATAGAGCTTCTGCATCTTTGGCTGCAAAGAATATGGTCAGTCTGATTTGGGTATTGACCATCTGGTGATATCCATGTGTAGAGTCTTCTTTTGTGCTGTTGGAAGAGGGTGTTTGCTATGACCAGTGCATTCTCTTGGCAAAACTCTGTTAGCCTTTGACCTGCTTTGTTTTGTACTCCAAGGCTAAATTTGCCTGTTACTCCAGGTATCTTTTGACTTCCTACTTTTGCATTCCAGTCCTGTATAATGAAAAGGACATCTTTTTTGGGTGTTAGTTCTAGAAGGTCTTATAGGTCTTCACAGAACTGTTCGGCTTCAGCTTCTTCAGCATTACTGGTTGGGGCATAGACTTGGATAACTGTGATATTGAATGGTTTGCCTTGGAAACAAACAGATCATTCTGTCGTTTTTGAGACTGTATCCAAGTACTGCATTTTGGACTCTTTTGTTGACTATGACGACTCCATTTCTTCTAAGGAATTCTTGCCTACAGTGAAGTGAAGTGAAAGTGACATCGGTCAGTCGTGCCCGACTCTTTGCGACCCTGTGGACTGTAGTTTACAAGGTTCCTCTGTCCATGGAATTTTCCAGGCAAGAGTACTGGAGTGGGTTGCCATTTCCTTCTCCAGGGGATCTTATAATAATGATTATCTGAGTTAAATTCACCCATTCCAGTCTATTTTAGTTCACTGATTCCTAAAATGTAGATGTTCACTTCAGAAGGCATTGATTAAATGAATTACAGTGCATACATACTCTGTAATATTATGTAGTTATTCACACGATACTATAGAAGTGGGTTCTAAGTATTGCTGATATGTTTTTGTATTACTTTCCTGTGAGTGAAAGTTGCTCAGTCGTGTCCGAATTCTCCAGGCCAGAATAGTGGAGTGGGTAGCCTTTCCTTTCTCCAGGGGATCTTCACAAGCCAGGGATCAAATGCAGGTCTTCAGTATTGCAGGTGGATTCTTTACCAGCTGAACAACAAGGGAAGCTGCATAACAAATGACCACAACCTTAGCTGCTCAAACAACACTGACCTATTATCTGGAGGCTTTGCAATTCAGGAGACTGGGCGGGACTGACTGGGTTCTCAGCCCAAGGTCTCACACAGCTGACATTAAGGTGTGGGACAAGGGTGAGAGGTCACCTAGAGCTCCTGTACTAGTGGTTGATTCTAGTTCTTTGAGGTGGTTGTGGGAGGCAGGGAGTAGGGGTATCCATTTCCTGCTGGCCGGCATCTGAGGGTTGCTCTCAGCCTCTACTACCTTCTAGTACTCCTTGTCATGGGACTTTCTTTATGCACAAAGCCATCATTAAAGAATCTCCCTGACATCAAATCCTCTCTCCTACTTTGCACCTTTCCATCATCAGGAAATGCCCGGTCTCTTTAAAGAGACAGTGGGTTTGACTTAGCTTGCATAATCTCCCTCTGGAGGGCAACTGATTAGTTTTGTTTGATTTTTTTGCCTGTTTGTTTGGTTTTTTTGTGGACCATAAGTCTTTATTAAATTTGTTCCAGTATTGCTTCTGTTTTGTGTTTTGGTTTTTTGGCTGCAAGGCGTACGGGATAGCTCCCCAACCACAGATCAAACCCACACCCCCGGAATCGGAAGGCAAAGTCTTAACCACTGGACCACCAGGGAATTCCTATGGGTGACTATTTTGGGGATTTAATCACTTTTGCAAATTCTCTTCATAGCATCACCTGGATAAGTGTTTAAATTGGAAGAATGTAAAACAAGAAGTGGGAAATCTTGAGGTAGAATGTTGCCTATCATAATTGCAAAAGAGCAGTGACCTCCCCCCCACCAAAAAAAGTGTAGAGTGTTTCTACCTTTTGTAGCAGTCACAAACACAAAACAGAATAAAAATCAGCCACAATAAAATAGTGAGTCCAAAGCAGAGCTAAAAAAAAATCACAGTAAAAAATCCACACTCCCTGTGTTACTTTGGAAAGTTTCTATGCCTGTTTCCTCATCTGGAAAGTGGTGAGAACCATAGTACCTACCATCTAGGACTGGGGAAATGTCCAGGAGTATGCTGAGTATTTAGAACGTTGCCAAGCTCAGGGTCTGCAACCACTGCTAGGATGATTATATTTGCCTGTTAAGTCTGGAAAAACCTGAAACAGTATTAATAGCGCTGTTCTCAGTGGGATGCTGTGAGATTTTAAAAACCTGTTTATCTGTATGGCTGTATAATAAAACTTGGCCATGTAATAAAAATAAGTTGACAACCTGGAAGAATAACTATGGGCCTCTGCAAGCAACAGGTTGTTACTGGAACATCTTCCGTTTAGTAAAGCTCCAGTATGCCCAGAATTGGACCTGTGTCTCTTGCATAATTAGAAATAGGAAGCCATATATGTCAGACCCATTGTCTCCCTCAGCACTGATGAGGATCTTTAGGGTGAGCATCCTCCTGCTGAAAAGTTATGAAAAGAGTCTGCTCAGCCATCAGAACAGCAGTGGGAATCAAAGGCCTGCTTTCTTGCCCAAAACTAAAAGGGAGAAGCACTTAGTCCTGGTTGACTTCCTCCTGTTCATTAAACAACACTAGAAAGAACTAGTTACTCTCAGACTAACAGCTTTTTTTTTTTTTTTTATCACTTTCAAGTGCTGTCAGTGAAAGCCAGGAAAAGGAAACATAAGCAGCACACTTAAACCACAGTTCTAGATATATCTTTTTTTTTCTTTTAATGAAGATTTCTCACTTTCCTTCTCTCTCCATCTCTCTCTCTCATACACTCACACACACACACACACACACACACACACACACACACACACACACCATATTTGTAGTTCTCAGTACTAAGGAGAGGAATGAAGATGCAAAGATGGAAAACTCTGGGGACTTCCCTGGCTGTCCAGTGGTTAAGACTACACTCCTCCACTGCAGGGGGTGTGGGTTTGATTCCTGATTGGAGAACTAAGATCCCACACGTCAGGGTGCAGCCAAGGGTGTGGGGCGGGGGTGGGGGGTGGGGTAGGGGGAGGAAATAAAAAAAGATGGAAAACTCTGATGGAAACAAAGAAGCAGAATACCTCATTTATTAATGTCAAGAAGGGTTGGGGGAGGGGAGATCGGGGAGTGGGGGATGGGGGGGAGATGTAAGTGTTGACTTTTTTTCTAAGTCACAGAGCCATTTTTAAAGCCAACATGCCCCAGTGACCTCCCTTGAAAATGCTATCACTTTTATGCAGGGTAGATAATAAATTTTCATTTTTTTCCCACCCAGAGCTAGGAACTAGCGAAATAGTCTGAACAAACACTATGATCAAAAAAAACCACACACATACATGTTATGCCTAGAGTCCGAGTCCCCAAAACTGAGAGAATAAGACGTCCACAGCAATGCAAAAGCATGGAGGCGTTTTATTTCTAGCTCGAGCTAGGGCTCCCACCACATCCAATGCAGTGGAGTGGAGCAAGGAGCCCCGAGCCCAGATGTACAGCAGTATTTATAGGTTTTAGAACAGAGCATTGGCAAGGGCTGATTGGCTGCAGGAGTTTCCTAATTGGCTAATCTTTATTGGCTGCAGGGGTTTCCTGGTATTTACTAATTGGCTATTGGCTGCAGGGGGATGTCTTTTACGTCCTGATAAACTCAAACCAGGTTATGGGGAGTATGCTGATTAGACAAGTCCTGGCATCCGCGGGGATGACCTCACTGGGCAATGACTCAGCCTTTCCCGTGAGTCCTACCTTAGTCCCCGAAGCCTATCATGGCATTTGTTAGGTCCCAACAATACATAAATTTTGCATTATGTATATTTTAAGACCCTTATGTTAGAAGCATCTGGAGAAAACTCCTACGAGACGCCAAGTTCTACCTCTGCTCCACCTCATAATTATTTATATATTATTCAATAATAACACAGTTGTCTTCGTACCCTTTTATATTACCTACCTGGGAAAATCATAAAAGACTTCATCAAAATGAATGAATTAACTATGATTCTGTTTATAGCTTTTCTCATTTTACAAATGGGTAAACAAAAGCCATGAAAGGATAAAGTAATGGTCCCTCAAAGATATGTCAGAATATCTTACCTCATGCAACAGGTGTATTCCAGGAAAACTGAATAAAAGTGAGTTTCAGCCTAGCAAAGCCTACTGTGGCAGCACTGACTTTAACTAAAAATATCAGAAATGCATTCTCAAGGAAATAAAATCTCACAACAGAGCAAATTCAGTGATTTTACTTAACTTAACAAGCATCTATTGATGTCTGTTTTCTGGTGCCGGACAAGCGAAGGTGAGCACTTCACCCTGATCACAAAACATAATGAGGTCAGTAGAAAAGAGACAGAGAGCATTAGGGGCGGGGAGGTAGAGAACAATCCCAGATGAGTCACTGGAGACTTTCATACATGCAGCCATCTGTGAAAAGGAGCCTCTGAAATGGATTAAATGGCGGGCATGAAAAAGAATATTTTTGGTCACCCAAGGTCACTGTTTTATTCAGGGTGGCAATATACCCAGCTAACAGACTGCATTTCCTAGCTGTCTGGGATGGACGATGTGGTCATGCACACAGTAAGATAAAGTCATAAAGGCTGTGTGAAATTCCAGGAGGAGCCCTTAAAATGAAATACAGCATTATATCCTTCCTTCCTGCTGACCTGGAATGTGCATGTGATGGCTGGAGCTCCAGCAATCATATTACACCTAGAAGCTATCTTAAGAATAAAGGCCAGACATTATGATGCTGGAGTAGAAAGAAAAAAGTCTCTGTCCTTGGTGACTATGGAGCCAAGATATAAACTTCAACTTCTAACAACAGGAATACAGATTGAGCTCACAAAGAAATTGAAATGCACCTACAACCACTGTGGTAAACTGGGAAGCTCAGGTCCCATCTGTTAAACAAGGAGGCCACTTGACTGAGGGCTTAAATGCCCCAGTGCTTCCTTAACCACACCAAAAGAGAAAAAGTGAAAGTGTTAGTGGCTTAGTTGTGTCCCACTCTTTGCAATGCCATGACTGTAGCCCACCAGGTTCTTCTGTCCATGGAATCCTCCAGGTAAGAATACTGGAGTGGGTAGCCAGCCATTCCCTTCTCCAGGAGATCTTCCCCACCCAGGGATGGAACCCGGGTATCCAGCACTGCAGGCAGATTCTTTCCATCTGAGCCAATCAAACCAAAACCTAAGCTGTAAATGCCTCAAGGTTACAGAACTGAAACCTAAGGATAACCAATCACAGATAGCCAACTAAGCTTTCAGCAACAAGATAAGACTCTACACATGGACATCACCAGATGGTCAATACTGAAATCATATTGATTATATTCTTTGCACCCAAAGGTGGAGAAGCTCTATACAGTCAGCAGAAACAAGACTGGGAGACTTAAATTGAAGAAAGTAGGGAAAACCACTAGACCATTCAGGTATGACCTAAATCAAATCCCTTACAATTATACAGTGGAAGTGACAAATAGACTCAAGGGATTAGATCTGATAGAGTGTCTGAAGAACTACAGACAGAGGTTTGTGACATTGTACAGGAGGCAATGATCAAGACTGTCCCCACGAAAAAGAAATGCAAAAAGGAAAAATGGTTGTCTGAGGAGGTCTTACAAATAGCTGAGAAAGAAGACACAAAAGGCAAAGAGGAAAAGGAAAGATATACCCATTTGATTTCAGAGTTCCAAAGAATAACAGAGACAGATAAGAAAGCCTTCCTCAGTGGTCAATGCAAATAGAGGAAAACAACAGAAAAGACTAGAGATCTCTTCAAGAAAATTAGACATACCAAGGGAACTTTTCATGCAAAGATGGGCACAATAAAGGACAGAAATGGTATGGACCTAACAGAGGCAGAAGATATTAAGAAGAGGTGGCAAGAATACACAGAACTAAACAAAAAAGATCTTTATGACCCAGATAATCATGATGGTGTGATCACTCACCTAGAGCCAGACATCCTGGAATGCAAAGTCAAGTGGGCCTTAGGAAGCATTACTACGAACAAAGCTAGTGGAGGTGATGGAATTCCAGTTGAGCTGTTTCAAATCCTAAAAGATGATGCTGTGAAAGTGCTGCACTCAATATGCCAGCAAATTTGGAAAATTCAGCAGTGGCCACAGGACTGGAAAAGGTCAGTTTTCATTCCAATCCCAAAGAAAGGCAATGCCAAAGAATGCTCAAACTACCACATAATTGCACTCATCTCATATGCTAGTAAAGTAATGCTCAAAATTCTCCAAGCCAGGCTTCAACAGTATGTGAACCGTGAACTTCCAGATGTTCAAGCTGGATTTAGAAAAGGCAGAGGAACCAGAGATCAAATTGCCAACATCCATTGGATCATCTGAAAAAAGCGAGAGTTCCAGAAAAACATCTCTTTCTGCTTTATTGACTATGCCAAAGCCTTTGACTGTGTGGATCACAAGAAACTGTGGAAAATTCTGAAAGAGATGGGAATACCAGACCACCTGACCTGCCTCTTGAGAAATCTGTATGCAGGTCAGGAAGCAACAGTTAGAACTGGATGTGAAACAACAGACTGGCTCTAAATCGGGAAAGGAGTACATCAAGGTTTCATATTGCCATCCTGCTTATTTAACTTCTATGCAGAGTACATCATGAGAAACGCTGGACTGGAAGAAGCACAAGCTGGAATCAAGATTGCCAGGAGAAATATCAATAACCTTGGATATGCAGATGACACTACCCTTTGGCAGAAAGCAAAGAAGAACTAAAGATCCTCTTGATGAAAGTGAAAGAGGAGAGTGAAAAAGTTGGCTTCAAACTCAACATTCAGAAAATGAAGATCATGGCATCTGGTCCCATCACTTCATAACAAATAGATGGGGAAACAATGGAAACAGTGAGAGACTTTTTTTGAGGGGGCTCCAAAATCACTGCAGATGGTGACTGCAGCCATGAAATTAAAAGACGCTTGCTCCTTGGAAAAAAAGTTATGACCAACCTAGACAGCATATTAAAAAGCAGAGACATTATTTTGCCAACAAAGGTCCACCTAGTCAAACCTGTGGTTTTTCCAGTAGTTATGTATGGATGTGAGTGTTGGACTATAAAGAAACTGAGTGTCGAAGAATTGATGTTTTTGAACTGTTGTGTTGGAGAAGACTCAACAGTCTCTTGGACAGTAAGGAGATCCAACCAGTCCAACCTAAAGGCAATCAGTCCTGAATATTCTTTGGAAGAACTCATGCTGAAGCTGAAACTCCAGTACTTTGGGCCACCCAATTCAAAGAACTGACTCATTTGAAAAGACCCTGATGCTGGGAAAGATTGAAGGCAGGAGGAGAAGGGGATGACAGAGAATGAGATGGTTATGGCATCACTGACTCAATGGACATGATTATGAGTAAACTCCAGGAGTTAGTGATGGACAAGGAGGCCTGGTGTGCTGTAGTCCATGGGGTTGCAAATAGTCGGACACGACTGAGCAACTACAGTGAACTGAACTGAACTGAAGTTTCTTACTTTGCTTCTGCCTTTTAGTTATAATAGCCTCTCCCCTGCTCCTGTCTGTGGAGAGCTCCTGGCCACTTCTGGTTTGGTACTGCCCAATGGGAATGAATTTTTGCTTAAACTTAAAATTATGCCTTCAATCAGTTCAGTTCAGTCACTCAGTCGTCTGACTCTGCGACCCCATGAATGACAGCACGCCAGGCCTCCCTGTCCATCACCAACTCCCGGAGTTCACTCAAACTCACGTTCATCGAGTCGGTGATGCCATCCAGGCATCTCATCCTCTGTCGTCCCCTTCTCCTCCTGCCCCCAATCCCTCCCAGCATCACAGTCTTTTCCAATGAGTCAACTCTTGACATGAGGTGGCTAAAGTACTGGAGTTTCAGCTTTAGCATTATTCCTTCCAAAGAAATCCCAGGGCTGATCTCCTTCAGAATGGACTGGTTGGATCTCCTTGCAGTCCAAGGGACTCTCAAGAGTCTTCTCCAGCACCACAGTTCAAAATCAATTCTTCGGCGCTCAGCTTTCTTCACGGTCCAACTCTCACATCCTTACATGACCACAGGAAAGACCATGGCCTTGACTAGACAGACCTTTGTTGGCAAAGTAATGTATCTGCTCTTCAATATGTTATCTAGGTTGGTCATAACTTTTCTTCCAAGGAATAAGCGTCTTTTAATTTCATGGCTGCAGTCACCATTTGCAGTGATTTTGGAGCCCCCCAAAATAAAGTCTGACACTGTTTCCACTGTTTCTCCATCTATTTCCCAAGAAGTGATGGGACCAGATGCCATGATCTTCGTTTTCTGAATGTTGAGCTTTAAGCCAACTTTTTCACTCTCCACTTTCACTTTCATCAAGAGGCTCTTTAGTTCCTCTTCACTTTTTTCCATAAGGGTGGTGTCATCTGCATATCTGAGATTATTGATATTTCTCCCGGCAATCTTCATTCCAGCTTGTGCTTCTTCCAGTCCAGCATTTCTCATTATGTACTCTGCATAGAAGTTAAGTAAGCAGGGTGACGATATACAGCCTTGATGTACTCCTTTTCCTATTTGGAACCAGTTTGTTGTTCCATGTCCAGTTCTAACTGTTGCTTCCTGACCTGCATACAGATTTCTCAAGAGGCAGGTCAGGTGGTCTGGTATTCCCATCTCTTTCAGAATTTTCCACAGTTTCTTGTGATCCACACGGTCAAAGGCTTTGGCATAGTCAACAAAGCAGAAATAGATGTTTTTCTGGAACTCTCTTGCTTTTTCGATGATCCAGCGGATGTTGGCAGTTTGATCTCTGGTTCCTCTGCCTTTTCTAAAACCAGCTTGAACATCTGGAAGTTCACAGTGCACATATTGCTGAAGCCTGGCTTGGAGAATTTTGAGCATCACTTTACTAGCGTGTGAGATGAGTGCAATTGTGCAGTAGTTTGAGCATTCTTTGGCATTGCCTTTCTTTGGGATTGGAATGAAAACTGACCTTTTCCAGTCCTGTGGCCACTGCTGAGTTTTCCAAATTTGCTGGCATATTGAGTGCAGCACTTTCACAGCATCATCTGCCCCAAGCAGCAACGCTAAAGAAGCTGAAGTTGAACAGTTCTATGAAGACCTACAAGACGTTTTAGAACTAAGACTCCCAAAAGATGTCTTTTTCATTATAGGGGACTGGGATGCAAAAGTAGGAAGTCAAGAAACACCTAGAGTAACAGGCAAATTTGGCCTTGGAATGCGGAAAGAAGCAGGGCAAAGACTAATAGAGTTTTGCCAAGAAAATGCACTGGTCATGGCAAATACCCTCTTCCAGCAACATAAGAGAAGACTCTACACATGGCCATCACCAGATGGTCAACACCAAAATCAGATTGATTATATTCTTTGCAGCCAAAAATGGAGAAGCTCTATACGGTCAACAAAAACAAGACCAGGAGCTGTCTGTGGCTCAGATCATGAACTCCTTATTGCCAAATTCAGACTTAAATTATGCCTTAGCCTATCTCAATACCTCCAAAGGGGGCAACGGCTTCTTAGCTCAGGCAACTGTGGGAATGGTGGCTGAATATTGCAAGATGTCCCATTTTCAAAAGATATCAGAAGTCCCTTGTGGTGGTACCCACAGGAGTGGACATCAGGTCAACCTGATCCCCTTGGGAGTCCACTTGTGGCCTCCTCTGGTTCCTGTAGGAGGGACTTGGTCATCCCTCCTTGTGACAGCCGCCATGGAAAGGGACTCGCAACCCTTGGTCTCCAGGGGAGCAATGGGCAGCCACCCTGGTTCGTGTGCGTGTGCGTGTGCGTGTGTGTGTGTGTGTGTGTGTGTGTGTGTGTGTGTGTGTGTGTGTGTGGTGGGGAACCTGCGGCTAACCCTGGTCCCTGTGGGAGGGGATTGTGGCCACCCAGCCCTCCTTGTCTAAGCGGGAAGGGACCTGTGATCATCTCAGGTTACAGGCCACAGGGATGCAGACCTATGGTCACTCTGGGACCACCAGAGGAGCCTCTTTTGGTTCCCATGGAGGGGACCCGCGGATGCCCCGGTGCTGGTCCCATGGGAGGGACCTCCGGACCACCCCCACCCCTCACCTTCCCGGGCACGCGCCCCACTCGCTGCCCCGCTCGCCCCAGACCCCCGGCGCCGGAACCGGCGAGCGCGGGCGCGGCCTGGGGAGCGGCGGGCGGACTGACCCAGCCCGGCCGCCCGCCGCCGGGGTCCGCGTCCCCGCCCCCGCCCCGGGCCGGGCCTCAGCGGGCGGTGGATGGCCGGGCGGCGGCGGCGGCATGCGGCTCCTATTCCTGGCGGCGCTGCGGCGGCACACGGGCAACGCAGTCACCGCCCAGCGCGTCCGGTAGGTGCGGCGGCGCCCGGGGCCTCGGCGAGGGCACCGGGAGGGGACGGGGAGGGGGTCGGCCTGGCTTCCCCGACCGAACCGCTCGCCCAAACGGACCAGCCGGCGGGCGCGGGGCCCGGGGAGAGCGGGAATGTGGGCCGCGCGCTGGCTCTGCTCAGGCGCGGGGGCTCGGGCCCTAGCCTGGCGCTCCGATTCTAATGAGCCCCCCGGGGCCGCTCGGCGGGGGATCCCGGTGATACCCGGCATCAGGGTGGCCCCGCGAGGCAGCGCGGCGGAGGCTTCTCGGCGCTCTCCGCGCGCATCTCGCCGGGGCCGCCTTCAGGCATGCCCCCTATAGATTGTGAGTGCCTTAGATTTGGGGAGACAGCAACGAAACCCCAAGTCGGGGCTTCCGGACGCCACATTTCAGTGGGGACGCTAGAGAAAGAATAAAAGCATATGGGTCCATGTATACAGTGATACCTATAGACCCGTATAGGCACAGGCCAGGGGCCGCGTGTGCGCGTGTGCTGTTTCAGGCAGGATGCTCAAGGAGGCCTCCCTGTTGGAGTGACATCTGCGCAGAATCCTGGGTGCCGGGAGCGTTCCTTGAAGCCCGGCGGCCTGGCAGGGTATGGGGGGAGGGCGGGTGGCTAACCAGGATTTCCAGGCAGAAGGCGCAGCAAGAGTACAAACCAGTGTTCCTGCATCCTGTCATCCTGAGTACCTTCCCTTGGGCTTCCCTGGTGGTCTAGTGGTTAAGAATCCACCCTGCAATGCTGAGGATGGAGGTTCGATCCCTGGTGGGGAAGCTAAGATTCCACAAGCGCTGTCACATGGTCAACATACCCACCTCTCCCACCCACACACTAAGAAACAAACTAGTCTTCTCTCTTCCTTACCTACCCCTCTCGCTGCCTGGTTATCTTCTTAACATTTGTGTTTTAATGCAGTTGCAATTTTCTAGATTTACCCCTCTACTTTTTCTCTTCTCCCTGCTGGAAGGTAAAAGTCCTCAGGGCAAGGAGGGAACTGATTAGTGCCTGAAGCTCAGTTCAGTTCAGTTCAGTCATTCAGTCGTGTCTGACTCTTTGCAACCCCATGGACTGCAACACACAAGGCTTCCCTGTCCATCACCAACTCCCAGTTGGTGATGCCATCCAACCATCTCATCCTCTGTCGTCCCCTTCTCCTTCCTTCAATCTTTCCCAGCATCAAGGTCTTTTCCAACAAGCTGGCTCTTCACATCAGGTGGCCAAAGTATTGGAGCTTCAGCATCAGTCCTTCCAAGGAATATTCAGGACTGATATACTTTAGAATGGACTGGTTTGATCTCCTTGCTGAAGTTTCATAGCAGCCTTCTTTTTTTCTTTTTAAGGCAGAGTGACTTGCTTCATATAATTTCTTAATTGACTTCCCCTCTGTGAACCTGCTTCCTCATCATGAGAATGAGTGATGGGGCCTCACTTACCGCTTCCTGTCCCTGCTTTCTCCTTCGAATATGTTAGTTCTCCTGAAGTGCATCAGTGAGAATGGCCCACCAGATACATCAGTGTTCTGAAGTTTATGGTTTTTCCGACTAGAATTTTCACCATACAGGTTTAAGATAGTGACACTGCCATCACTCGTTTGGAAGGCAGCTGTGCTTTCTGCTATTTTTTTTTTTTCCCATGCTGTGCCACATATGGGATCTTACTTCCCCGACTAGGGATAGAACCTGTGCCCCCTGCAGTGAAAGTTTGGAGTCTTAGCCCCTGGACCACTGCAGAAGTCCCAGTCATCACTCATTTGGGCACAAGTAGCCAGGAGGCACACAGTGGTCTTCACCTTCATGGAGCACATTCCATGAAGGGAAGAGAGATTTGGGGATATTAACCAGAAATAAAGGAGGTGATTGAGGCTGTGGGTTCAGAGAAGGGCTCTCTCAGGAGGTGACATTCAAATAAAGACCTCAGTGACAGAAGGAGGCAGTCTCTTGGGGATCTGGAAGGGTGGATGGTCCCAATATAAGGTAATAGCTCAACATAGGTCCTGGGAACAGAATAGGTTCTTGAGGAACAGAAAGAAAGCCATACTCCCTGGACTGTGGTGAGGAAAGGAGGTCAGAGAGAGTGGCCAGCCCAGCAGAGCCTGCCCCCATAGTTTATGCTTTGGAAACCAGAGAAAGCATCCATTATTTAACACTCCACTTCTTAACGCTAGCCACATGTGTGTGCAGGCTAAGTCGCTTCAGTCACGACCAATTCTTTGCAGCCCCATGGAGTGTAGCCCACCAGGCTCCTCTGTCCATGGGATTTTCCAGGCAAGGATACTGAAGTGTGTAGCCATGCCCTCCTCCAGGGGATCTTCCTGACCCAGGGATCAACCCGTGTCTCTTATGTCTCCTGCATTGGCAGGCGGGTTATTTACCACTAGCAGCACCTGGGAAGCCCCTCAAGGGGCACATGTCAAGCCAAATTGCCCAAAGGCCCTCTCCCACAAAAGGGCTTCCAGGGGCACCAGACAGACACTGCCACAGACATTTAGCAAGGGTGCAGGGCCCTTTAGTTACTGTGTTCTTTTTTTTCCCTGATTGTACAGGATGCAAAATATTGTTCTCTGCTTTGGTCTGTCTCATCAGATCCAGGCTTTGGCCTCCCCTTCACTCACTCAGGAAGGTTGCTGGGGATGGGAGTAGCAAAGGGGAAAAGCAGAAGTTGCTGGAAGATATCTTTTGTCTTGTGAAAGCCTGGGTTCCTTGAGGAAATGATGCTGTGTATCCTGAAGGGGAGGGGAAGGTTTCCTTGGCAACAAACTTCCCTGGGAGCCAATTATCAGAAAGCAGTGAGAGCCAGAGGTTCAGACTTTCTCTGAGGGAGACTCCTGTGATCCTCCAATGACCCTGGGCCATGGGGAAGGGAGCCCCCCAAATGAATAAGATTGGGGTTCCGAACCATAAGTCTACCCAGGCAGGCTGAGTTAGACAAGACTGGGCTTACAAAAAGGAGAAATGGGTCCGTTCTTGCACACTCAAGCTTGTAGTTGCAAATGAACACCCAATATATAAACAGCGATGCTGACTTGCTATGGGCACACCCACGCGGGACAGGACAATATACAGGGCACTCTAGGAAGCTATCCTGGGCTAGACTTAGGCTGGTTCAGATCTCACTTGCCAGCTTCCCTGCTTAAGATCTCTAAGATCTAGGTCAAGTTACATAATCACAGCTCAAACCTGCCACATAGGCTTGTTATTAGGGCCAAATGTGAGTGTTTTGAAACAGGGCTTGGTACTTAGTACGCACTCAGTAAACATGGGCTGGTCATGAGAGTATGTACCTAAGTTGACAAAGCAGGGAAGGGTCAGTGTGAAGGGGCTGGTGTCTTGGGTTGAGGGGCAAGCAGGTGGGATGTTGGTAAAAGCATATCCCTTCTGAACCAAATTGTGCAAACCAAGCAGTATAGAATATTCTAGGTCAGTGATTTTTTTTTTTTTGCTGGATCTTGAGCGATGCAGGATCTTAGTTCCCTGACCAGGTATTGAACTGGTGATCCGTGCGGTGGTTAAGCTTGGAGTCTTAACCACTGGACTGCCAGGGAAGTCCCATAGGTCAGTGCTTCTTGATGGGAGCAGAGGCCTGAAGGAGGAGGGAGTGATTTTGCCCCCAGAGAACATGGAACAGTACCTAGAGGCATCTTTGGTTGTCACAGCTCCTGGCATCCTGTGAGTAGAGGCCAGGGATGCAGGCTTCAGTTATTCATTTATTTTTGGCTGTGCTGTGTCTTCATTCCTTCGAGGGCTTCTACTCTTTGGTTACAGTGTACTGGCTTCTCATTGCCGAGTTTTCTGATGTTGTGGAGCCAGGGGTTTTAGGGTATGTGGGCTTCAGTAGTTGCAGCTCATGGGCTCTAGAGCATGGGCTAGTAGTTGTTCAAGGGTTAGATGCCCCACGGCATGTGGAATCTTCCCAGACCAGGGCTCGAACCCATGTCCCCTGCATTGGCAGGCGGATTCTTATACACTGGACCACCAGGGAAGTCCTGTTTGCAGAATTTTGAATACCCTAATCAAGGCCTACTCTCTGGGATTGTCTCCTAAGCCCTGTGAATGTTAGAAACCTGCATCAGAGGTTTGTTCACCAGCATGCAGCGTGTCATAAAGAAGAGAACTGTTTAGGGCACGTGGTTTGCTGCATGGTTATGGGGGCTTTTGTGTGGAGAAGAATCAGGGAGCCCTGCCCACCCAGCAGCCCTGCTGTCTGCATCTCCCTTTGGTCAGTGTCCCCACTGTGTCACCTGGCTCAGCTGGAAGCCAGGTCCAGCAAGGGGATCCATGTTTCCCTCCTCTCACTTCTAATCCCCTGAGGCTGTCAACAATTTCCAGAAGAACCCCAAAATCCTGAGGATCCTCTGAGCCAGGCGAATGGGTTCAGGTCAGTTCCTCACAGTAAAGGTGGAAATTTAAATTGCACAAATGAAAAAAAAAAAAAAAAGTCATACCATTCTCTTTGGGACGAAGTAACGGGAGATCAGTGTCAAAGGACCCCTCCTGTTAGGCTAAAATCAATAGCAGGGCCAAGTAGTAGGTCAGAGGTCCTCCACCTCTAAACTCAAAGGTGTTTACTCTCTGGCCATTTCCAGGGAAGGGTGCTGAGCCCTGGTCTAAATCACACCATCAGAAACTTGATAGATTACTACGTCCCATACCTAGAGTCTTGTCTGCAGTGTTGTAGCCACGCGTTCCGGGGAACAAACTCACTGAGAAGGACAATGCAGATAGTGGAGTGCAGTTTAGTACAGTGGGCCCAAGGCAGTTTACTACTCCTCTTAGCCAAGGACCCCGACCAGTTTTTGTGAAAACTTTATATACCCTAAGTGTACTTGCTCAAACCCACCTCCCCAAATTCCTTGAAACTAGTCTGGACAATGTAAAAGAGAGATATGATCAAAGTTCACCCATGATTCATGTGTCACAAGACTAGGTAAACAGTGGACATTTATCAATAGGCCTGTGGTCACATCCCGATAAACATAATGGAATTGATCACTTTGTTCTGTTACAGAGATAATTAGCATATTCTTTTAGGCAACGGAGAGTCCAAGTATAAGTCCTGAGGCTCTTTTATCCGGGGTGGGGTCTGGTTTTCCATCGGTATGCCATTTCTACAGACATCGGGCACAAAGTTCAGAGTCCATTGGGAGGGTGACGATGCGTGTAGCGTAACGTTGGCAGCCTGGCCTAAGATGGAGTCCAGCTCTGTCTGTTTCCTCCTTCAGTGTGGCTAAAGGTTTAAGGATGTCAACGACAAATTGGCACTTGCCAAGGGCGCTGCCAGCGACTGAACAAGGGCATTTGCCCTCTGCCTCTGTGGAGACTGAACCCTGTGCTGCTTTAGCTGTTGACGTTCAACAACCCCTGAGGGAGTTCAGGGGGGAGTGAGGACTTTGTGCTCCAGGGAATCTGGTGGGACAGGTCTTTAGACAGTTGGATATTTTCAGGAACAGATTTTATGATCCCAATCCTTTTTGTTTGTTTTGTTTAGTTGCCCAGTTGTGTCTGACTCTTTGCAACCCCATGGACTGCAGCACCCCAGGTCTCTCTGTCCCTCACCATCTCCCTAAGTTTGCCCAAGTTCATGCCCATTGCATTGGTAATACCAGCCAGCCATCTCATCCTCTGATGCCCTCTTCTCTTTCTGCCCTCAATCTTTTCAAGCATCAGGGACTTATAATGAGTCAGCTGTTCCCATCAGCTGACCAAAACACTGGAGTTTCAGCTTCAGCATCAGTCCCTCCAATGAGTATTTGGGGTTGATTTTCTTTAGGATTGGTTTGATCTCCTTGCTGTCCAAGGGACTCTCAGGAGTCTTCTCCAGCACCACAGTTTGAAGGCATCAATTCTTTGACACTCTGCCTTTTTTACGGTCCCGCTCTCACAACCATAAGTGACCACTGGGAAGAGTATAGCCTTGACTATACGGACGTTTGTCAGCAAAGTAATGTCTCTGCTTTTCAGCACACTGCCTAGGTTTGTCATAGCTTTCCTGCCAGGAAGCAAATGTCTTCTGACTTCATGGCTGCAGTCACCATCTGCAGTGATTTTAGAGCCCAAGAAGAGGAAATATGTCACTATGTCCACCTTTTCCCCTTCTATTTGTCATGAAGTAATGGGGCCGGATGCCATGATCTTAGTTTTTTTAATATTTAGTTTTAAGCCGGCCCTTTACTCTTGTCCTTCACTCTCATCAGGAGGCTCTTTAGTTCCTCTTCTCTTTCTGCCATTAAAGTGGTATCATCTGCATATCTGAGGTTGTTGATGTTTCTCCCGCTTCTCTTGATTTCAGCTTGTAACTCACCCAGCCCGGCATTTCTCATGATGTACTCAGCACATAGGTTAAACAAACAGGGTGACAGCCCTATCATACTTCTTTCTCAATCAGGTACCAATCAGTAGTCCCATACTGAGTTCTGACTGTTGCTTCTTGACCCTCATGTAGGTTTCTCAGGAGACAGGTAAGATGGTTTGGTATTCCCATCTCTTTAAGAGCTTTCCACAGTTTATTATGATTCACACAGTCAAAGGCTTTGGTGTATTCAATGAAACAGAGGTAGATATCTTTCTGGAATTCCTTTGCTTTCTCTATGATCCAGCAAATGTTGGCAATTTGATCTCTGGTTCCTCTTCAGATCCTCATATGACTAGCAGAAAACCTTCTGTAATATGAATGCTTAATGGTATTGAGCTCTGCCTTCACAAAACCTTATATGTTAATCTTTCCCCACTGCCTCTTTGGAGTAGTCTCTCAGAGCTATCTGAAGTGTTGCCTCTCGGGCTGCAGTCCTCATTTTGCCCCAAATAAAACTTAGCTCGCAACTCTCAAACTGTGCATCTTTTTAGTAGAAAAGAAAATGTAAGAAAAGAGATGGAGAAGAAGGAACTTCCCTGGCGATCCAGTGGTCAGGGCTCAGCACTTTCACTGCTGAGGGCCCTCGTTCAGTTCCTGGTTGGGGAATTAAGATCCCACAAGCTACCTATTTTGCCCCCCCCCCCCAAAAAAAGAAGGAGAAGAAGAACAAGAACAAGAGACGGAAAACAAGAAAAGGTGGTAAAAGATTGAGGCTTGCTGGGTCCACAGTTCTGGGACTTCCCTGGGGGTTCAGTAGTTTAGACTCTACACTTCTAATGCAGAGGGCATAGGTTCAATTTAATTTTTAATTTTTTGATGGGGCCAAAAAATTGAAAACAAAAACCCAGAATCACACGGCAGAGTAGGGAGTTCTAAAAGCTAGTGCTTGGACTAACTTTTGGAGTTAGGGCTCTGACACCAGCGTGAATGCAGTGTCCCTGTGTTGAGAGAGCCAGACTTTGTACAGGAGTGTGTGGCTGTGTGTTCTCTTTCCTCCATCTGAAACACAGTGTGAAGTGATTTTATTTGATGAGAAGTAGTTTAGATAACAGAAGCAAATAGAAGACTTTGTGGAAATGCACTGGAGGGGAAAAAAAAAAAGGAGGAAAGCAAATATCATCACATCTAGTACAGCCCTGACCCTACTGCCCAGGGACCCTCTGCTGGTATAGGTCTGAATTCTGCTGTAACCACCTGCTGGGGGTTTGGCTCTGCAGAAGAGCTCAGAGATATTGTTCTATGTACCCCTTGACATGGAACCAGGACCCTGTCCCAAGGCTGCGGTATTGTTTCTTGACTGCTCTTCCCTTTTCTCCGCAACCCCTCCCTTCCCTGATGAACAACTGTTTGAATCTGCTCTTTGGAACTCAGGGAAGGTCACCGAGGCTGTATGAAGCCTATTTCTTGTAAAGGTTTCCACACCCAGCAGCCCCGCAGGGTCCTGTCCAGTTTCAGAAACTGCAGGTGTACATTAAGTCAGTGGGAAGAGGCTCTTTCATCTTTTCCCCTGATAAAATCATTGTTGCTTATTGTTTTCATTCAGCAAATATTTATTATTGAGCATCTCCAGGGCCACAGCGCTGGGAAGGCTCTGGAACAGAGGAAAACAGGTGAGCCCTGCAGAAGCCAGCAGCTGCTCAGCCAAAGAATTTTTAGCACATCAGCTCAATGCTATGCCCTGTCATTTGAAAGAAGGTTTCAGCATTCTAGCACGAAAGTACAATCACACAGATTCTTTAATTACAATATGATCAATGCTAGGAAGACCTGCCAGGTGGTAAGACAGTGTTCCACCTGCCAATGCAGGAGACACAAGAGACGTGGGTTTGATCCCTGGATTGATCCCCTGGAATAGGAAGTGGCAACCTGATCTATTATTCTTGCCTGGAAAATTCCACAGGCAGAGGAGCCTGGCAGGCTACAGTCCGTGGGGTTACAAAGAGTTGGACGTGACTGAGTGCACACACACACACACACACACACACACACACACACACACAAGAGTGTGTTCAAAGGACAGACCTATTTCTAGAGGGTCTGGGAGGCTCCCCAGAGAAATAGCTTTTCCTTTCTCATGCAGTTTTTTTAATTGAGATATAATTCACATGCCATAAAATTCACCCTTTTAAAGCATCCAATTCAGTGGTTTTTAGTATATTCATAAAGTCACACAACCATCACCACTATCTCATTTCAGAACATTTTTAGCCATTTCAAAAGCACCCCAAACCCATTAGCTGTCATTCCCCCCTCCACCCCCCAGTGCACCTCCCCAAGCTCCAGGCAGCCAATAATCTTTCTGTCCCCATGGATTTGCCTCTTCTGGACATCTCATATAAATGAAATCATACTCTATATGGTCCTCTCTGAAGACTCTGCAGAATGCATCAGTACTTAATTCTTTTATAGCAGAATAATATATTCCATTTATGGACGTATCACATTTTGCTTGTCCATCCATCAGCTGAAGGACATTTGAGTTGTTTGTACTTACTGGCTACTGTGAATAGGGCTGCTGTGAATGTTTGCATATGAGAAAAAACTTTTATTTATTTATTTTTTATTATTTATTTACTTTGGCCACACTGCACAGCACGTGGAATCTTAGTTCCTCAACCAGGGATGGAACCCACGCCTCATGCATTGGAAGTATGGAACCTTAACCATTGGGTCACCAGAAAAATCCCAAGAGAAATAACTTTTTAAGCTAGAGCTTAAAACCTGTGGGTTAACTGGGTGAAGAGGGAGAAAGGTTGGGAACAGCATTTCTGGCCAAGGGACCCTCCTGTGGGGATGCCCTGAGACAGGAAGCAGCTTGTGGAGTTGAGAAGTGAAGGCATCTGAAGAGTTAGCAAGAGAGGGCAGCTGCCAGGTGAAGGTTCTGGATTGAATGCTAGTAAGATTTCGGAATGAGGGGCTGAGGTGGCTGACATAGGAATGAAGGGAGAGTACAGTCTTGAAAACGACTTGGGAGGACCTGGGATGATGTAGCAGAGGAGAGAGATGATGTAAGGGATGTGAAAATTTGAAATTTCCTGCCATATCAGTAGACAAGGACGTTACAGTCATTGGCGATTGCAGCTGCCACTGATGGTGAGCTGGTGAGCCCTGAGGAAACTCAGGAAGGAAAGAATACCTGCCATCTATTAATAGCAGACATCAGACTGCAGCCTGAGGAATCTCAGGATGTGAAAACCCAGGATACTGGCTCCAGATAGCTGAGGTGCATACCAAAGGAATGATTTCAGCAAGCCCAGACTCTTGCATCTTCCCAATACATAGAAAAGTCCTCAATTCCTTAACTTGAGATATCTGGTTTTCTTTTTGTTGTTGTTGCTGTAATTTTTTTTTAAACTTTTTATCTTGTATTGGGGTATAGCTGATTAACAAGCAATGTTGTGATAGTTTCAGGTGAATAGTGAAGGGACTTAGCCATACGTATCCATGTATCCATTCTCCCCTAAACTCCCTTCTCATCCAGGCTGCCACATAACATTGAGCAGGTTCCCTGTGCTATACAATAGGTCCTTGTTGACTATTCATTTACAATATAACAGTGTGTATAAGTCAATCTCAAACTTTGAAACTATGCTTTCCCTTCATCCATCCTCTTGGCAACCTGTAAGTTTTTTCTCCATGTCTGTGAGCAGGACTCTTGCTTTATCACTAAATTATCCTTTCTTATTTTATTTCTATTTTTGGGAGTTTGTTTTTCTTTTTAAAATTTTTCTTTATTGCTTTTTTGTTTTGAGCAATTGATGGTTGCTTCTATTGTTTCTATGTTTCCTCCCTTCCCTAATTAGTAACTGCTTGAGTCTGTTCTTTGGAACTCAGGGAAGGTCTAGGAAACTAAAGCCTTTTTCTACAAACAAGAAATAGGGGACAGGGAGGGGCTTTGTGACCCTCTGAGGTCAGAGAGTACTGTTGCTGTGGAAAGGATGAAGGGCCTTGGGGAAAGATCACCTCTGTGATTAGAGACCCTGATGGTTTATGAGAAGCTAGACAGGATTTTAGATCAAGAATAAGAAAGGCTCTAATCCGATGGTCTATAATAGTAGCAGAGATTTGCAGCCTCATGTCACTGAAAACCCAACCCTAATCGCCTGGACAAGGAAGGGGATTTAGCTGCTTATCCTATAAAAAGTCTGAAGGTAGGGCAGACTGCAGGCATGATATTGCTTTTAAGATGGTGTGGATGGGAGTCAGTTGCTCTCTGCGTCTTGGATCCACTTCTCATTCTTGTCAGGATTTCTTTGCTGTCACCTCCCAACTCTATATCTGTTCAGTTCAAGCCCAGCAAGAAACAGAACTCTCCCTGGTGGCTCAGATGGTAAAGCGTCTGTCTGCAATGCAGGAGACCAGGGTTCTGATCCCTGGGTTGGGAAGATCCCCTGGAGAAGGAACTGGCAGCGCACTCCAGTATTCTTGCCTGGAAAATCCCATAGACGGTGGAGCCTGGTAGGCTACCATCCATGGGATCTGCAAAGAGTTGGACACAACTGAGCGACTTCACTTTCCCTTTCAGCAAGAAACACAAGTCTGAGTCCCTGAAAGTGCAATCCCAAGTCTCAAAGTGCCTGCCCCAGGCTGGTTGTATGCATGGGTGGCGTGCTCTGATTGGATCCTGGAGTTGAGTGCTTCACACTGAAATGAGGGATGCGGATGTTCAAGGAAGAGGGGAAGTGGAAATGGATGTTATCAAAGTGTCGACAAAAAAGATGTGCAACGTGAGAGTTGCGAGCTAAGTTTTATTTAGGGTAAAATGAGGGCTGCAGCCTGGGAGATAGTACCTCTGATAGCTCTGAGAGACTGCTCCAAAGAGGCAAGGGGAAGAAGGAGGGTCAATAGGGGAGTTCAATGCAATTGAGCACTTTACACAAGGTTTTCTGCTAGTCACAAGAAGCTGATGTCACCACGAAGGGATTTAGTGCTTTCCTAGATATGAAGAGATACAAAGTTTGCGATCATGAAATCAGTTCCTGGAAATATCTAACTATCTAAAGACCTGCCCCACCAGATTCCCTGGAACACAGAGTGTCTCATTCCACCCTGGATTCCCTCAGCTGGTATTGAAGATCAGTAGCTGCAGCAGCACAGGGTTCAATCTTGCAGAAGCAGATGGCAAACGCCCTTGTTCTTGTTTGGTGGTGGTGGTGGTGGTTTAGTCGCTAAGTCGTGTCCGACTCTTGTGATCCCATAGACTGTAGCCTGTCAGGCTCCTCTGTCCATGGGATTATCCAGGCAAGAATACTGGAGTGGGTTGCCATTTCCTTCTTCAGAGGATCTTAACTGACCCAGGAATCGAACCTGGGTCTCCTGAATTGCAGGCAGATGATTTACCAACTGAGCTATGTAGAAATTGGCAAATGCTCTTGGCAAGTGCCAATTTGTAGTTGACAGAGGGTGACACATTTCAGAGTGAAAGCTTTACTGATACTTAAAGGAAAGAGGAAAAGCAGACCTTGGAACTTTTGAAGTTTTAGTTCAGTTCAGTTGAGTCACTCAGTTGTGTCTGACTCTTTCTGACCCCATGGACTGCAGCAAGCTAGGCTTCTCTGCCCATCACCACCCCCCAGAGCTTGCTCTAACTCATGTCCATTGAGTCAGTGATGCCATCCAACCATCTCATCTTCTGTCTTCTCTTCTCTTCCTGCCTTCAATCTTTTCCAGCATCAGGGTCTTTTCCAGTGACTCAGTTCTTCACATCAGATAGCCAAAGTATTAGAGTTTCAGCTTCCAGTGAATATTCAGGACTGATTTCCTTTAGGATTGACTGGTTTGATCTCCTTGTAGTCCAAGGGACTCTCAAGAGTCTTCTCCAGCACCACAGTTCAAAAGCATCAATTTTTGAAGGTTTGAGGGAAAAATAAATGTTGTAGGTATCTCTTGACTTCCTGCTTTTGCATTCTAATCCCCTATGATGCAAAGGACATCTTTTTTTTGGTGTTAATTCTAGAAGGTCTTGTAGGTCTTCATGGAACCGATCAACTTCAGCTTTTTCAGCATTCGTGGTTGGGGCATTGACTTGGATTACTGTATTGTTGAATGGTTTGTTTAGAAATGAACAGAGATTGTTCTGTCATTTTTGAGATTGCGCCCAAGTACTGCATTTTGGACTCTTGTTGACTGAGGGCTACTCCATTTCTTCTAAGGGATTCTTGCCCACAATAGTAGACATAATGATCATCTGAATTAAATTTGCCCATTTCTATCCATTTTAGTTCACTACTCCTTAAAACGTCGATGTTCACTCTTGCATCTCCTGCTTGATCATGTCCAGTTTACCTTGATTCATGGACCTGACATTCCAGGTTCCTAGCAGTATTGCTCTTTATAGCATCAGACTTTACTTTCATCACCAGCCACATCCACAACTGAGTGTCATTCCCACTTTGGCCCAACCACTTCACTCTTTTTAGAGCTATTCATGATTGCTCTCCACTCTTCCCCAGTAGCATATTGGACACCTTCCAAACTGGGGGGCTTATCTTCTGGTGTCATATCCTTTTGCCTTTTCATACTGTCCATGGGGTTCTCTGGGTAAGAATACTGGAGCGATTTGCCATTCCCTCATCCAGTGGACCACGTTTTGTCAGAACTCTTCACTGTGACCCATCTACCTTGGGTGGCCCTGCATGGCATAGCTCACAGCTTCATTATTATGCAACCCCTTTCTCCATGCCAAGGCAGTGACCCATGAAGGGGGTCTAGAGCTGAAGAGGATGTAATCCCATGTGTTTAGACATAAAGTGAGCCACGTGTGTCATTTAAAACATTCTAGTAGTCACTTTAAACAAAGTAGAAACAGATCAAATTAATTTTAATAATACAGCCTTATGAACTCAGTATATCCAAATATCATTTCAACATGTCGTCAATACAAAAAGTATGATTGAGCTGTATTTATTTATCTGGTTGCACCGGGTCTTCATTGTGGCATGCAAGATCCTTAGCTGTGGCATGCGAACTCTTAGTTGTAGCATGCGGGATCTAGTTCTGTGGCCAGGGATCGAACCCAGGCCCCCTGCAGTGGGAGTGCAGTCTTAGCCACTGGACCACCAGAAAAGTCCCTGTATGCATATTTTATACTCAGCACATCTTTTTTCAACTTGCCACATTTCCAGTGCTCAGTTGGCTTTATTATTAGACCAAGTAGGACTCACCCTGCAGATGGGACCTGTCTCTTCCATTTGGTGTAGGACTCTTCACTTCTTGTTGTCTCCCCTTCCCCTCAAGTTCATTTACTTTATCAGTCTGAGCTCAGCAGTCTTTTGGGTTCAGGAGACCTGATCTAGATGCTTTACCTGTTTTGTGACTGTATGTTTGCATTCTTTTAAAAAGAGTGACTTCCTAACAGTAATCTCTTGAGTACAAGAATCCACTAGAATCACATTAAAAAGTAGATTCACTTTACAGTTTGCAGAACTCACCAAAGGAGATAATATGCAAGGTAACACCATGTCCCACAAATGTGCTGTTATTATCTCACTGCATTTATGGAGAGGCAAGAGGGGCAGTGGTCTCTCCAGTTTATTTTTCTGAGCTAGGGCTCACGGGTTCATGTGGGCATTGCCTTGACAGGTCTTCTTCATCTTGCTGAGCTTCATCATGGTTTCAAGATGAGCATGGTTTCTCTTAACTTATCTGAACTTCCTTTCTTAAAAAAGTTTTTATTTACTTAATTATTTTTGGCTGCATTGGGTCTTTGTTGCTGCACATGGGCTTTCTCTAGTTGCAGTGAGCAGGGGCTACTCTTCATGGCGGTGCACGGGCTTCTCATTGTGGTGGCCTCTCTTGTTGCAGAGCTAGGGGTCTAGGGTGCAGGCTCAGTATTTGTGGCTTGTGGGCTCAGTAGTTGTGGCACACAGGTTTAGTTGTGCCGAGGCATGTGGGATCTTCCTGGACCAGGGATTGAACTCATGTCCCCTGCATTGGCAGGTAGACTGTCAACCACTGGATCACTTGGGAAGTCCCACATCTCAAAACTTCTTGAAATATTATCAGAGTGTGACATCTTACACGTCAGCACAGGTGACTTCACTCCACCAGTGACGTGACATTCTTTTCCCCCAGGTGAACCATAGTTGAGCCAGGTTGACATCATGAGACATTAATGTCAACACCAGGTTGACACTAGGTGCAATGTTCTATGAGAATCAATGGGCCCAGCCAGCTGCTCGCACTTAAAGGCCCACAAGGTGAGATGGCCTTAAGGAATATTAGATTCCTGTTTCCTATCTTAGGATCATGCAGGGGCTCATGGCTATGGAATGGGATGCAGTTTGTGTTACCTGCCCTGTATCAGTTTTTCTTGTTTTTTTTTTTTTTAATGGAGACATCGTAGTTTATCAAAATCCACATAGGATAAACACACAAATGATTAAGCTCTGTTTGTGCACTCAGTTAAACAGGATGGCTTTCAGCCAGGTGGAAGCAGGTAGAGTCCTACTGAATCTTTGAATCTTGAGTCAGGGATGTGCAAGGAGGTTCAGTCAATTTCTAGAACATGCTCAAAGTCTCTTAATTTGTTGGTGCTTTTGTTATCAAAAAAAGCCTTCGTTGAGCCAAATAAGCCAGAGTCCCTGGGACATAACAGGTGCTTGGGGAATTTATTAGTTGAATCAAGTTATCACTCATGACAAGTGAAAAGTGAAAGTCGCTCAGTCATATCTGACTCTTTGTGACCCCATGGACTATACAGTCTATGGAATTCTGCAGGCCAGAATACTGGAGTGGGTAGCTGTTTCCTTCTCCAGGGGATCTTCCCAACCCAGGGATCGAACCCAGGTCTCCCACACTACAGGTGGAGTCTTTACCAGCTGAGCCACCAGGGAAGCATAAGAATAATGGAGTGGCTAGCCTATCCCTTCTCCAGTGGATCTTCCTGACCTAGGAATTGAACCAGGGTCTCCTGCATTGCAGGCAGATTCTTTACCTGCTGGGCTACTGGGGAAGCCCAGTGATGCTGAAAGGTCAGCCTCTGTGCACGGGTGCCAAATCTGTTGCAGGAAGAGGGATCCCTTCCAGGGCCTGAGAGTGGGCGCTTGTCTAACATGTGACAATGAATTGTTGGAGGAAATACACGTGCTGACAAAGCAAGAGACTTTATTGGGAAGGGGACTTGGATGGAGAGCAGTAGGGTAAGAGAACCCAGGAGAACTGCTCTGCCACATGATTCGCAGTCTGAGTTTTGTGGTAATGAGGTTAGTTTCCAGGTTGTCTCTGGCCAATAATTCTGACTCAGCGTCCTTCCTGGTGGCAGTTGCATGGCTCAGCCAAGATAGATTCCAGTGAGGAGGATTCTGGGAGGTTGGTAGGACCTAGGTACTGGCGTCTCCTCTTTCCTTTTGACTTTTCCTGAATTCTTCTGGTTGATGCTAACTTGTTAGTTCTATATTCCTTTCGAGGACCTCCTGTTTAACACAACTCATGCACGTGGTTACTATGGTGCCTGGCCAGGGCAGATGGTTTCAGTCAGCGGTTCCCCTAACAAATCAAATCTCGGAGACAGAGTTTTGAGTGAAGTAGAAAAGAATAGCTTTATTGCTTTCCCAGGCAAAGGGGAGCCCTTGAAACTGTGTGTCCCAACCCTGAAGAATTTGGTGAGGATTTTTATAGCAGTGGTCCAAGGGTAGTGTTGCCGATAGGATTAGGGTGTGTGCATGGCCTGTACTCAGCTAATCTCAAACTTTGACCAGAAGCAAACAGTCGCTTCTTGGCTGTTCCTCTCTTGCCTCTTAACCCCTTCCTTCTCTGATTAGCAACTGTTTGTATCTGCCTTTTGGAACTCAGTGGAGATCATGGAGATGGAACAGAAAGGCCCCTGTACCCTGGAGCCCCACAAGGTCCTGCTTGGTTTCAGAAGGAACCAGGGCAAAGCAATTTAAAAGTGTTATTTCCTTAAGATCTTATGGAAAAGCCAGAAAGAACTTTTTGGCCAGCCTGATGCAAATCAGCAGGAAACAAGGCTCAAGTCTTGGTCCATAGAGAATTAAGATAAAAAAAAAAGACTATTTTTAAATATTTATGAGATCATAAAGCTAGTGTTGAAATGCCATTTGAAAATGTGTTTAATAGACAAAGAACAAGGCATTGTCTGTACCCCGTCACCCAATCTAATGTGCCCTGCCCTATAGATTCTGCATCAGCCAGAAATCTCTCAGGTATAAACTTCCTAAGTAGAATTCAAACTGTTTCCTTTCCATTTCCCAACACCTTTGTTTTTGGCTTCTCATTTTAGAGTTTTAAAGATGGAATAACAGTCATTTCGCAGTTATGCTCTGAAGTTCATTGTGTCCTTATTTTTGCATGATGTGTAGCCTGCAGGCTTCTTTCCTGGTTCTGCTTAATAGTTGCCATCATCATTTCCAAAGGAGTTGAGGGGGTTAGGGTGGTGGTGGTGGTCGGGGGTGGGGGTGAGGGGCAGTGACCATGGTCAATCAGCATTAACAACAGAAATGATAAGATAAAGATACTCAATACGTTGTAAGAGCAGAAGCCAACTCAAGTCTCCAGGCCTTAGTTTTTCTTTCTTGGCAAGGTGATAGCTGCAGCCTTATGCATTTAATTTACAACACAAACGAGAAAACAGAGAGAGAAAAAATTTATCCTTCGCGTAGTAGTATCAGTGATGATTCTCACCATATTTCCCAGAGTGGAGGCGGGCTTGAAGATTTGAATCTAACTTATCTTCTGAAGACCTGAGTTCTCCTGAAGCTCCCACTGTGTAAGGAAGTTGGTCATTTTATGATCATTTGGATTGAATGTTCTAGATCCTTGTTCTTCTATGTTTACTCTTATTATTTCATACAATATTGCCCCAAGTGCCACCCAGCTAACTCCTCTGATGTTCAGCTGAAGAATAACCATCTTTATTATCTCTGGAATTAGGGGGGAAATAGCTGTGTTAGGTTTGAACTTTGTACTCCAGTACCTTCCGGATGATTTAAGAACTTTTCAAGAGTAATTTTAAGTGTCCTTGATTGCCACCAATGTGCTGATTTTGTGTTTTTCTGTTTGTTCTTTTTCGATTTTGTTTTTGGAGTATAGTTGATTTACAGTGTTGTGTTCATTTCAGGTGTACAGCAAAGTGATTCAGTCATAGCTATATATTCTTTTTTCAGATTCTTTTCCCTTACAGATTATTACAAGATATTGAGTATAGAGTCCCCTATTCATTTCTGTAATAGGAGCTCTAAGTATGATGTGACTCGCTCATATGACTGCAGCCCAGAGGGATGGTGGTAGCGATAGGCTTGGAGCACAATGGAAATAGTGAGGGGACAGCTGCTTTAGGAGCAGAGGCTGTCAAATTTCACTGACAGGAGCTGGTGTTGGGGAATGTTGGGGCTATGTCAGGGGGCTCAGAAGGCATGATGCATTGGACATCCTCCAGATGGAAGGGCAGGACTGGAGCTAAGGATGGCAAGAGTGGGATGCGCTTGGCCTTGCAGGGGAAGTGGGATATGAAGGGTGCTCTGTGCTAGGCTAGGGCGCTTGGACTTGATCCCAGAGACACATCCAGCCATCACTGCTTGCTTTATCCAGTAAGCAAGACAGGTGTATGCCCCATTCTTGCAGAGTTGACAATTGAGCTGGCTAGTCTTATAGCCATTTGAGGGTTTTAATCAAGGGAGAGGCCAAGTTGGATTGGCTGTACATTCACATGCTCACACACACACACCTCAAGCAATTACAATAGGTTCCACTTATGAACATTGCAGATTTTTAAAAATGCAGAATGTGCGTTCACATGTCTAACCATAAAAGTCAGTCCTGTGTCCTTGCCACATGTCATACATTTTCACACGTGTGCATTGTCTACAAGTTGGTTATGCTTCTGTGTACTTTACTGTGCAGTACTGTATAGAGGCTGGGGAAGGAAATGGCAACCCACCCCAGTATTCTTGCCTGGAGAATCCCATGGATGGTGGGCTACAGTCCGCGGGGTCGCAAAGAGTCGGACATGACTGAGCGACTTCACTTCACTTCACTTCTTCACTGTACAGAGGACAGTGGTGCAGTATCTTTATATCAAGCCCAGGATATCTGGAAGCAAGTGCAAAAGCAGCAGTCATATAACTGTTACTGCTGTACTTTTAAAGGTTCTGTACTGTAGGGTTAAAAGCGTTTTCTTTATTTTTTTGCATTTGTTTCCTTTTTATGTATTATTTGTGTGAAAAGTATTATAAACCTATTACAGTACAGTAATATATAGCTGATAGTATTAGCTGGGTACTCAGGCTAACTTTGTTGGACTTACCAATAAACTGGACTTAGGAACGTGCTCTCAGAATGGAACTCATATGTGTGTTAGGGACTTACTATATTAAAAATCATATATGCACCTGGTCAAAGTATCTAGCCATGCAAAAAAGCTCTGGTCCCTGGTTCTCTTTAGATAAAATCATTGTTACCTATTTCTTCTAAATCTTTCTACAGATATTCTATGCACACATGCTATATATACACAGGGTTTTTCACTTTGCTGTCTTTTCATTAACAGTGTGTATTGAGTTCATTCTAAATAACGTCACAGTGATCTGCGTTTTTGTCATAGAATCAGGGCTTGATGGCCTCATATGCACTATAGGATAACTGGTCCCCTCCTGTTGCACACTGAGGATGGCTTAAGTTTTTTTGCTACCTCAGTGCTTACTCTTGGATGCATGTGTTGCACTCATACCCTAGTGTGCTTTTAGAATCAATTCTGAGAAGGAAAGTTATTTGATCACAGAGTTTGTGCATTTTAAATCTACTAGTGGTTGCTACTTTGCCCACAGAAGAGCTTCTTCCTGTTTCCCCAGTATCAGTTCAGTTCAGTTCAGTCTCTCAGTCATGTCCGACTCTTTGGGACCCCCTGAATCGCAGCACGCCAGGCCTCCCTGTCCATCACCAACTCCCAGAGTTCACTCAGACTCACGTCCATCAAGTCAGTGATGCCATCCAGCCATCTCATCCTCGGTCGTCCCCTTCTCCTCCTGCCCCCAATCCCTCCCACCATCAGAATCTTTTCCAATGAGTCAACTCTTCACATGAGGTGGCCAAAGTACTGCAGGTTCAGCTTCAGCATCATTCCTTCCAAAGAAATCCCAGGGCTGATCTCCTTCAGAATAGACTGGTTGGATCTCCTTGCAGTCCAAGGGACTCTCAAGAGTCTTCTCCAACACCACAGTTCAAAAGCATCAATTCTTCAGCGCTCAGCTTTCTTCACAGTCCAACTCTCACATCCCTACATGACCACTGGAAAAACCATAGCCTTGACTAGATGGACCTTAGTCGGCAAAGTAATGTCTCTGCTTTTGAATATGCTGTCTAGGTTGGTCATAACTTTCCTTCCAAGGAGTAAGCATCTTTTAATTTCATGGCTGCAATCACTATCTGCAGTGATTTTGGAGCCCAGAAAAATAAAGTCTGACACTGTTTCCACTTTCCCCATCTATTTTCCATTAAGTGATGGGACCAGATGCCATGATCTTCATTTTCTGAATGTTGAGCTTTAAGCCAACTTTTTCACTCTCCACTTTCACTTTCATCAAGAGGCCTTTTAGTTCCTCTTCACTTTCTGCCATAAGGGTGGTGTCATCTGCATATCTGAAGTTATTGATATTTCTCCCGGCAATCTTGATTCCAGCTTGTGCTTCATCCAGCCCAGCATTTCTCATGATGTACTCTGCATATCAGTTAAATAAGCAGGGTAACAATATACAGCCTTGACGTATTCCTTTTCCTATTTGGAACCAGTCTGTTGTTCCATGTCCAGTTCTAACTGTTGCTTCCTGACCTGCATATAGGTTTCTCAGGAGGCAGGTCAGGTGCTCTGGTATTTCCATCTCTTTCAGAGTTTTCCACAGTTTATTGTGATCCACACAGTCAAAGGCTTTGGCATAGTCAATAAAGCAGAAATAGATGTTTTTCCCCAGTATAGTAGTGTTTGTTTCTTGAAGCCTATGGCAGACTTTCCAAATAGTGTACATTGAAAAGGTGATCACATTAAAAAGTTGATCACCATTTCGTGTATGGAAAAGCCCAATTGTATTATGAGGGATATGGACTGTAATTTTATACTGATCTCTATTTGGGTTTACTGAACTTCCCTGGTGGCACAGATGATAAAGAATCTGCCTGCAATGCAGGGGACCTGGGTTTGATCCCTGGGTTGGGAAGATCCCCTGGAGAATGGAATGGCAACCCACTCTAGTATTCTTGCCTGGAGAATCCATGGACAGAGGAGCCTGGTGGGCTACAGTCCATGGGGTCACAAAGAGTCAGACACGACTGAAGCGACTAACATTTACTCTTTCTTTCCTGCTACCCTTGGTCCCAGCCCTGGTCCCAGTCCCAGTTCTGGTATTTGAGGCTGATGGATGCATGTCTTTTAGGTGGATTGCTTCTAGAGGACAATTCAGAAGATATGTATCACTAACTTTTGGTTTAATGAATCTTTTGATTGATTTAAAGTTTTGACCACAGCAGCAACCTGTTCCATTTTAATTTTTTGTTTTCCTATCTTTTCTCTCTGTTTATTTTTTTGATAAAGGGACCATCTAGAAGCTGCAGGTCATGTGTGCATTCTGAAAGATGCCTTTGACTTTGAAAGTCCATCTGAAATCTCAAGCTTCATCAAGGCAGAGAACTTGGAGGCAGCTGTGGCTCTGCATTTGTACAGAGGAGGCAGACTTTTGCAAGGTAAGCCCTTCTCTTTAGGGTGAAACGCTAGGGGCCACGGAAACCACCAGTGCCTATAACGTCAGCTTGAAACATAGATGAAACAGTTTATCCCATTTATCCGGCTCCGAAATGGAAGGAACACAATCATCTTTTCGGTTTGTTCTTAACAGAGTGATTTTCTAAAATGATGTAACTACGCCAGTTGAGATTGGATGTATACTGAAGCTGTTTTTACTGCATTAAGAGTCTTATCGTGAATGTTTTTGATGTGTTTTTCTTCACTCAAAATCTAATGTTCAAAAGTTAAAAATGGGACTCTTTCACAAAATGTAGAAGTGAGCACATAGAGAGTTTATTCAATTGATTTATTAATGAGGGAACTACTAAGGTGCTAAAGCCAGTTTAAAGAGCATTTGGGGAACTGAGACTTGAGTAGGTAATTTAGTAAAGAATATTAGGATAAGGACTTCCCTGGTGGTCCAGTCGTTAATGCAGGGGACATAGGTTCAATCCCTGGTATGGGAAGATCCCACACACCTCGGGGCAACTAAGCCTGTGTTTCATAACTACTGTGCTCGCATGCTGCAATTACTGAAGCCCGTGCACCCTGGAGCCCATGCCTCACGGCAGGAGAATGACTGCTGTGAGAAGTCTGTGCACCCCAACAAAGAGTAGGCCCCCGCTTGCGGCAGCTAGAGAAAAGGCTGCACTTAGCAAGGAAGACCCAGTGAAGCCAAAAATAAATAAATAATAAAATTCTTAAAAAAGGATATTAGGATGGGGTTGGCTGTAGAACTGGTTAATGTCTAGCAGGGCAATCAACTGTAAGCTCGCTGTCTGTACAGCAGCTTCCCACTAGCTTTGTGTTCTATAAGTGTGTGTATATCATTGCTACTCTCCCAGTTAGTCCAACACCTGCCCCCCACCCTGGCGTTACCCACCCCATGTCCGCATGTCTGGTCTCTATGTCTGCATCTCTATTCCTGCCCTGAAAATAGGTTCATCTGTACCATTTTTCCAGATTCCACATATGTAAATTGATACAGCCACTGTGGAGAATACTATGGAGGCTCCTAAAAACTAAAAATAGAGCTATTATATGACCCAGCGATCCCATTACTGGGCATATACTCCGAGAAAACCATAATTCAAAAGGCCACATTCCCCAGTGTTCACGGAAGCTCTGTTTACGATAGCCCCGACAGGGGAACGACCTAACGGCCGGCGACAGATGAAGAATAAAGACGTGGCACGATGTACAGTGGAGTGTTACTCAGTCGTGAAAAGGGATGAAACTGAGTCATTTGTAGTGATGAGGATGGACCTAGAGTCTGTCATACAAAGTGAAGTAAGTCAGAAAGAGAAAAACAAATATTGCGTATTAACACATACATGTGGAATCTAGAAAAAAAAAATCCTGATATTTTTCTTGAGTGCTTGTTAACTTACAGTGGTCTCCCAAAGTTCCGCTGGTGTCCCTCTCTATCTATAATTCCCTACTGGGAACTCTACAACTACCTATATAACTATCTTAGTCCATTCCTAATTACAACTTCACAGAGTAAGAACTTTCAATTAATAGTAAATATTGAAGTCACACAACAGTCTTAGAAAACTAATCCACAGGGAACCTTTAAACACTGCTTTCTTGCACCTTGAAAGGATGTGCATGCAATCATTCTCTTGGCTTTATCTACAATTTTTGGATAGTTCTTCTTTTCCCTTCCAAGGTTGGCTTGACTTCACCGAGAGCCCAGTGGCTACTGAGTGGAGGCAAGACAGATAATTTTGTTGTTGAGCCACAAGTGGCTTTTTCCAAACATGAATTAAATGACATGGCAGCGGCAGCTTTTCAGGAGATAGTATGTCACTTGAGGCCCCACATTATCTGTAGTAATCATCATACAGGGGTAACACTTCACTCAGCAAAATGTATCAACCTCTGAAATTTTCAGACATTTCATTGCTAAAGGTGAATTCCTGTTTCCCTGCACTAACAGTTCAGTTCAGTTCAGTCGCTCAGTCGCTCCGACTCTTTGCGACCCCATGAACTGCAGCACTCCAGGCCTCCCTGTCCATCACCAGCTCCCAGAGTTCACTCAGACTCATGTCCATCGAGTCGGTGATGCCATCCAGCCATCTCATTCTCTGTCATCCCCTTCTCCTCCTGCCCCCAATCCCTCCCAGCATCTGCCTTATTAATCTTCTAGCTCTGTCTCCTGCTCCTGCACCATAGGAAGTAGGACCCTCTTTTCCCATATAGGTATCACTCAATGGTGCAGCGGTAAAGAATCTGCCTGCCAAAGCGGGAGATGCAGGAGACAAAGGTTCAATCCCTGATCTGGGAAGATCTCCTGGAGAAGGAAATGGCAACCCACTCCAATATTCTTGCCTGGGAAATCCCATGAACAGCGGAGCCTGGCAGGCTACAGTCCGTGGGGTTGCAAAGAGTCAAAACATGACCGAGCGTGCACACATACATGTGGTATATTTATGCACATAACTTAGTGATCTTTCCAAATCAGTGCTTCTGCTGACCATTTGTCACTCCCAATCGTCTGCTGAGAAAAAAAATCTCATGGTTTCCTGAACCTGGCTTCTTAAAGCCACCTGATGTCCTTGCTAGAATCAAGCCTAAAGCCTATTTTAAACAAGAAACAAAGGGAAAGATTTGTCAAAACCATGATTTCTCCTTCCTGTGTAATGTATTCACAGATTCTGGGAATTATGGATGGACATCTTTCACAGCCATTATTTTAACTGCCACAGACCTTTCTCTGGTCCCCAACGGTTCATGTCCATCCCATGTGCTAAAATCTGAACATCCCCCAAAGTCTGAGCCCCTGGCAGAAGGTAA
The DNA here is from genome assembly GCF_023091745.1 of Budorcas taxicolor. Lineage (NCBI taxonomy): Eukaryota > Metazoa > Chordata > Mammalia > Artiodactyla > Bovidae > Budorcas > Budorcas taxicolor. Next base: position 48,382,653 of record NC_068926.1, on the reverse strand, counting down.
ATCATCTCTATATGGTGTGCTTTTCCATGTCTGGCTGTATGTATTTTTGGAAAAGGTCACACCTGTCAATAGTAAGAAAGGCAAGCAATATAAAATGTTATAGAGATAAAAAGTAAGTTTTTTTATCATCCCACATTTGTGATCTTCTGGGTTCCTGTTTTTTTTGGCCTGCCACACCAAGCAGTTTGTGGGATATTAGCTCCCTGACCAGGGATCGGACCCGTGCCCCTGGCAGTGAAAGCATGAGTCCTAATCACTGGACCATCAGGGAAGTACCCTGGGTTCTTTCCATAGAGGCAATGGCAGCTAGGTTTTTAGGCTTATCTTTTCACAGATATTCTTTGTACAGAGAAATGTATGTTGATCATTTTACTACACACATTGTGTTCCTCAAAATGCTCTTGATTTTTTTTTTAACTTAAATTCCTTTTTAAAGTTTTCATTTGAATTTTTTACTTACTGCCTTTCTGTACCTCCTGTGTGTTGTCAGAGTGCTTAGTATCTAAAGGCTGTGAAGTGAGAGGCACTTCACCAGAAAGAAAAAAGATAAAATCTGCTCCTTTTCATGACAAAAGACTTCTAAGGTAAATACTAGGAAAGATCACTACCTTTTTGCTGCAATGTTGAATCTCTGTAGTGATGGTTTGTTTGAGAAACCCCAGTATGAACTCAAATTAGATCTGGTCTGTTTAGTGGTTTGCTTTTGCTCTTTTGAAATTTTTATTGACCTTTGGAAGTCCTTCTGGGAAGCCCTATTTGATGAACACATTGTTTAACTTGATCTGTGCATGCTCCATCGGAGAAGGCGATGGCACCCCACTCCAGTACTCTTGCCTGGAAAGTCCCATGAACAGAGGAGCCTGGTGGGCTGCAGTCCTTGGGGTTGCGAAGAGTTGGACATGACTGAGCGTTCACTTTCACTTTTCACTTTCATGCGTTGGAGAAGGAAATGGCAACCCACTCCAGTGTTCTTGCCTGGAGAATCCCAGGGACTGGGGACCCTGGTGGGCTGCCGTCTCTGGGGTCACACAGAGTCGGACACGACTGAAGCGACTTAGCAGCAGCAGTGCACGCTGCGTGCCTTTGGAGATTACCAGGGTAGGAAATGTGCCATCAGGTTTGGGCTCATCTTTCAGAATAAATATGCTCCCGGCAGGGGGAGGGAGTGGAATCTTTTTGCACTTGACACTCGCAGCATCTCGGACATTTTTGGTTCCCATACAGCTGTGCCCTCCGTGATTTATCATACTGCATGATCCTGGAAGATACAGCCTATGTCTCTTTCCTTTCCTTCCTGGTTCCTCGCCATCATGGTGGCCGATACTATGAACAGCAGGTCTACATTTGAAGCCGTCTTTTTCCGTCATAAACACCAGCAGTTCCAGATGAGCCCATTTCCCAGGGACGATACGCTTGGCTTTATTTATTTATCTTAAGTTTTTAATTGGAGGATAATTGGTTTACAGTGTTGTGTTAGTTTCCGTGGTACAACAATGTGAGTCAGCTGTCTAATATGTGTATAGAGATTCCCTCTCCGCGTTGAGCCTCACTCCCACCTCCCCCATCCCACCCCTCTAGGTCATCACAGAGCAGCAAGCTGAGCTCCCTGCGATCTGCAGCGGGCTCCCACTAGCTGTCTGTTTCACAGCTGGCAGTGTACATATGTCAGCGCTTCTCTCTCAGTTCACCCCACCCTCCCCTTCCTGGCTATGTCCACGTGCTCATTCTCTACGTCTGTGTCTCTGTTCTTGCCTTGCAAATAGCATCATCAGCACCACATTTCTAGCTTCCAAACATTTGAGTTAATATTGCTGTTGTTTAGTCACTAAGTCATGTCTGACTCTTTCGTGACCCTCATGGATTGTAGCCCATCAAACTGCTCTGTCCATGGGATTTCCCAGGCAATAATACTGGAATGGATTACCATTTCTTCCTCCAGGGATCCTTTCCAAAACAGGGATCAAACCTGCATCTCCTGCATTAGCAGGCACATACTTTACTACTGAGGCACCAGGGAAACCTCATGCATTGACACACAATATTTGTTTCTCTTTTTCTGACTGACTTTACTCTGTATGACAGACTCTGAGTTCATTCACATCACTACAATTGACTCAATTTCATTACTTTTTGTGGCTAATATTCCATTATATATTTGTATGTATATATATACATATATACATTACAACTTTTAAAAATTAATCAATTAATTGTAATTGGAGGCTAATTACTTTACATTATTGTGGTGGGTTTTGCCATACACTGACATGAATCAGCCACGGGTGTACATGTGTCCCCCCATCCTGAACCCCCCTCTCACCTCCCTCCCCATCCCATCCCTCTGGGTTGTCCCAGTGCACCAGCTCTGACTGCCCTGTGTCAAACATTGAACTTGGACTGGCCATCTGTTTCACATACAGTAATATACATGTTTCAATGCTATTCTCTGTAATCATCCCACCCTCGCCTTCTCCCACAGAGTCCAAAAGTCTGTTCTTTACATCTGTCTCTTTTGTTTTCTTGCACATAAGGTCATCGTTACCATCTTTCTAAATTCCATATATATATGTGTTAATATACTATATTGGTGTTTTTCTTTCTCACTCTTACTTCACTTTGTATAATAAGCTCCAGTTTCATCCACCTCATTAGAACAGACTCAACTGCGTTCTTTTTAACAGCTGAGTAATATTCCACTGTGTCTCTGTGCCACAACTTTCCATCTGCTGATGGACATCTAGGTTGCTTCCACGTCCTAGCTATCGTAAACAGTGCTGTGATGAACATCGGGGTACATGTGTCTCTTTCAATTCTGGTTTCCTCAGTGATATCACAACTTCTTTATCAACTCATCTATCCGTGGATACGTAGGTTCCTTTCATGTCCTAAGTATTGTAAATAGTGCTGCAGTGAACATTGGGGTACATGTGTCTTTTTGAATTATGATTATACTCGACTTTGATAGATAGAGGCTAACAACAGTTTTCACATGTTAAAATTTAAAGTGTATTGATTTAAAATGGCCTTGCCTCACATGAGTAACCCCATGTCATGATCACAATGGTGATACCTCTTCTATTCAGGGGAGTTAGATGTAATTGAACAAACAGCATGACATAGTCCATATGTTTTGGGAACTTTGGTTTTTTTTATCAATGCTTGGGGATAATTAGTGAGAGGGTGTTTTAAAGGTAAACTGTGCTTTGTTAAGTATCCTAATTTTGCAGGTAATGGAATTCCTTTTGGAATCATCTTTGGTGGAACTGATTTAAATGAAGATGTTAACCAGGGAGATAAAAACAAAGTGATGGGAAAAGTCCTTGAAGAAGCCAGGTAATACTTAAGGGAATTTCACAGGAGTTAAGCGTTTAACCTTTTTGGACAAAATTCATTAATACAAAACGATGGAGTAAACCAGTAGTTTGGGAGTTTTTATGTCTTACTCTAAAAAGACAATTTCTTTCTTTCATTTTTTAATTCAGTCTGCACATGTTTATTTTACCAGGAATAGTCACTGTAAACAAGTTACTGGTCTTGAGCAATTCTTTGACTTCAGTTAATATTGGATGAATGTTCTTAGAATGTTTGTTGTGGTGGAAGAGATAGAATTATTGCTAAGAGTGAGTAAGGGTAAACTCAAGCTTTATTAGCACACAATTTAGGGTCAACTTTGCATCGGGTTTGCCCAAGTAGAATGTTTTCATTTTTCCAGTTTTATTGAGATATAATTGACATGCAGAACTGTATCCGTTTAAGGTGGTGGTGTCTTGCTAAGTCCTGTCTGACTCTTGTGACCCCATGGACCTTAACCTGCCAGGCTCTTCTGTCCATGGGATTTCCCAGGCAAGAATACTAGAGTGGGTTGTCATTTTCTTCTCCCAAGGATCTTCCCAACCCAGGAACTGAACCCAATTTTCCTGTATTGCAGGCCACTTCTTTACTGACTGAGCCATCAGGGGTGAATGGCATAATGATTTGACTTGAAATGATTATCACAGCAAATTTAGTGAACACCCATCATCTCCTATAGCTACAAATTTAATTAACTAGAAAAGAGATTTTTTTTTTCCCTTGTGGTGAGAATTACTTAAATGCTTAAGATTTACTCTCTTAGTTCCCCAACCAGGGATAGAACCATTGCCCCTTGCAGTGGGGAGCATGGTGTCCTAACCACTGGACCACCAGGGAAGTTCCTGAAGCTTTGTGCCCTTTGACTAATACCTTCCTGTTTCTCCCTCCCCTACCTTCTTTCATCTTACTCATGCTTCCATGAGTTTGCCTGCTTTAGATTCCACATATTGGTGGAGTCACCCACCCACCGCCCCCTCCCCACCCACCGCCCCCTCCCCACCCACCATTTGTCCTTCAGTGTCTGGCTTGTTTCTCTGAGCATAAGTATGCCCCAGGTTCATCCATGTTGTTGCAGATGACCGGTTGTCCTCCTTTTTAGAGGCTGAATAGTATTCTAGTGTATGTGCATACCACATTTTCTTTTATTTTTTTAAAAAATTTATTTATTTAATTTTGGCTGCTCTGAGTCTTCAGAGCACACAGCCTCTCTTGCACACAGCCTTCCTCTAGCTGGGGCAAGTGGAAGCTACTTTCTGTTGCAGTGTGTGGACTCAGTGGTTGGAGCGCATGGGCTTCATTGCTTTGTGGCATGTGGGGTCTTGCCCCACCAGGGATCCAACCCCTGTCCCCTGCATTGGCAGGTGGATTCTTAACCACAAGACCACGAGGGAAGTCCCATGCCACATTTTATGTAGCCATTTGTCTGTTGATGTGTATTTAGGTTGTTTCCATGTCCCCAGTATGTGGGCAGCCTTGGTTTTTTTGTGGCTCATCTGTCACCCTTCCATGACTGAGGAACTGTGGTCAGGGAATCCTGGCCTCTTCAAGTCTGTATAATTGTCCCATTTCTGATCCATACCAAGGACAGAACTCCAGGTTCTATTGTACAGCCTAGTTCAATTCAATTCATTTGCTCAGTTGTGTCAGACTCTTTGCAACCCCATGGACTGCAACACATCAGGCTTCCCTGTCCATCACCAATTCCCAGAGTTTACTCAAACTCATGTCCATTGAGTCGGTGATGCCATCCAGCCAGCTCATCCTCTGTTTTCCCCTTCTCCTTCCACCTTCAATCTTTCCCAGCATCAGTGTCTTTTCCAATGTGTCAGTTCTTCGCATCAGGTGGCCAAAGTCTTGGAGTTTCAGCTTGAGCATCAGTCCTTCCAATGAATATTCAGGACTGATTTCCTTTAGGATGGACTGGTTGGATCTCCTTGCTGTCCAAGGGACTCTCAAGGGTCTTTTCCAACACCACAGTTCAAAAGCAACAATTCCGTGGTGCTCAGCTTTCTTTATAGTCCAACTCTCATATCCAGACACGACTACTGGAAAAACCATAGCCTTGAGTAGACAGACCTTTGTTGGCAAAGTAATGTCTCTGCTTTTTAACATGCTGTCTAGGTTGGTCATAACTTTTCTTCCAAGAAGTAAGCGTCTTTTAATTTCATGGCTGCAGTCACCATCTGCAGTGATTTTGGAGCCCCCAAAAATAAAGTCTGACACTGTTTCCACTGTTTCCCCATCTATTTCCCATGAAGTGATGGGACCAGATGCCATGATCTTCGTTTTCTGAATGTTGAGTTTTAAGCCAACTTCTTCACTTTCCTCTTTCACTTTCATCAAGAGGCTTTTGAATTCCTCTTCACTTTCTGCCATAGGATAGTGTCATCTGCATATCTGAGGTTATTGATATTTCTCCTGGCAATCTTGATCCCAGCTTGTGCTTCATCCAGCCCAGCATTTCTCTTGATGTACTTTGCATAGAAGTTAAATAATCAGGGTAACAATATACAGCCTTGACGCACTCCTTTCCTGATTTGGAACCAGTTTGTTGTTCCATGTCCAGTTCTAACTGTTGCTTCTTGACCTGCATACAGATTTCTCAGGAGGCAGGTCAGGCTGTCTGATATTCCCCTCTCTTTAAGAGTTTTCCACAGTTTCTTGTGATCCACACAGTCAAAGGCTTTGGCATAGTCAACAAAGCAGAAATAGATGTTTTTCTGGAACTCTCTTGCTTTTTTCGATGATCCAGTGGATGTTGGCAGTTTGATCTCTGGTTCCTCTGCCTTTTCTAAAACGAGCTTGAACATCTGGAAGTTCACGGTTCATGTACTGTTGAAACCTGGCACTCCCAGTGTTTTTTGGTTAAGATAGGTGTCAGTCTTGCTTCTTAAAACTAGGGTCACAGTTGGATGTAGTTGCATTGCAGGACCTTGCTTCTTCCTGAAGACTTCCTGGAAACAAATGTGGCAATACAACCTTTTTAACATAAGGAGTACCTTCTGTGTATGTGTTTGTGTTTTACAATAAATATAGGCATGAAAACAGTGCCAGCTCACCTTGAAAGACGATGTATCATTGTAGGTTTTCTTCTTGTTGTTGTTCTTACACCCAAAAAATTTAATGTCTTTAGATTCCTTCAGTCTGTAATGCATTGCCTTTTAGAAGGAAAATCATTCTTCTTGGATAAACAGTATGGAATGAATCATCTTATGATATTATCATTAGTATTATTCATTGTGTTATTATTAAAACACACATTGATTTTTGTTTGGGGCTATTGATTGAAGTTAGTGGGCAGGGAAGTTGCATGAATCATAGATTTTTTTTGGTCTGACACGATACAGCACTGTTTTCTACAAACAAAGTATTGAACTTGTCTAGCTTTATGACAGGTGTTTCATTTGAATACTTATATTTTTCCTGTAAGGTATACTTTTCAACTTTAAAATTTTATTTATTGATTGGCCTCACCATGCAACAAGCAAGATCTTAATTGCTAGACCAGGTATCAAACCTGTACCCTCTGCAGTGGAAGCTCAGAGTCCTAACCACAGGACCACCAGGAAATTCCCTCAACTTTTTTTTAATATTTAAAACTTCTTTTTTCCTGTATGGTATAGTATGTGAACTTATTTTAGCACTTACTTTTTTGGCTTCTGAACACTGTAGTAAGTATCTGGTAGTTATAAATACCAAAATTAAATAAGGAGTATTTGAAATTTGTGAAAATTGCTTAGTGAAGGCTCATCCAGTTGCCTATTAGAAAAACTTAACCTTGCCAAGCAAGTGACCAGTAGTTTGTATGGAATAAATTGCCTCAAAAATATTTCCACGATTATGAAATCTATAGCATATTAGTAGGTTAAACCACATGAAATTACTCTTTTGTAGCTCAAAAATGGTTGAATGGCAGTAATTTCATATGGCTTTTGAGCTACTTAGTGTTACTGAAGATGTTTTTGACAAACAGAATTCTTTGTCAATGTAAATATGTTTTGAAATGGCAGTATTCAAGCTGAAGTACAAAAGTGGTAGTTTTTATATTTTTCCTTTGTGTTTCTGTTTATGGTTTCCTCAGATAGTATTTCTTTTATTTTTATTTTTTATAGTTGATTTCCAATGTTGTGCTAATTTCTGCTGTAAAGCAAAGTGATTCAGTTATACACATATATATTCTTTTTAAATATTCTTTTCTGTTATAGATTATCACAGCATACTGAATATAGTTCCCTGTACCATACAGCAGGACCTTAGTGTTTATCCATTTTATATATGATGGTTTGTATCTGCTGACCCCAACCTCCAATCCATCCCTCCCCCTGGCAACCATAAGTCTGTTCTCTATGTCCCTGAGTCTGTTTCGGTTTCATAGATAGGTTCATTTCTGTCAAATTTTAGATTCCACATAAAAGTTATAATACATATTTGTCTTTCTCTGTCTGACTGGCTTCACTTAGTATGATAATCTCCAGGCCTATCCATGTTGTTGCAAATGACATTATTTCATTCTTTTTTGTGGCCAAGTAATATTCCAATGTATATATGTACCACGTTTTCATTATCCAGTCATCTGTTGATGGACATTTAGGTTGTTTCCATGTCTTGCCTATTGTAAATAGTTGAAATGAGGAAATGGCAACCCACTCCAGTATTCTTGCCTGGAGAATCCTATGACTAGGGGAGCCTTGCAGGCTACAGTTCATAGAGTTGCACAGAGTCAGACACAACTGAAGTGACTTAGCACATGTTATTTTAAATGTCTTTTTCTTCTGGGGATCTTTGGGCTAAGAACTCATTTAAAAGGTTATTTGTTAGGTGAGTGTAAAGCCAGGGCTACTGTTTCTATATAAAGGGCCACAATAAAGACTGTGTTATCTGCAGCTCTGAAATAAATGACATGTCCGACAAGTTAATTCCAGTTGACCCTCCTGACTCCTGGAACATTATCCTGTGCACCTTTGATGAAAACCCTCCCAAGAATCTCATCCTTCCCTGTTGTCTTAAATATGCTGTAGCTCCTACTGATGCCTCATCCTGGGTGTCAAATGAGCAGGATGTGATGGTGGGGACCATTACGTAGGTAGGAACAGTCACTATCAGCCTCCAGGCTATGATACACACACAGTCTGCTCTGCATACCTGGGACATTTTTCATTTATTTTCTCCCTCTCTCCATTCGTTTTTCACCCTCACCTGTTTGGATTTTAGGGCAAATTCCTGTTGGAATTTAGGGCAAAACTGTTCCTTCTCTTGCTTAGTCACTCATTCAGCCAGCAGGTATTTTTGCCTCCTGGGTGCCAGACGCTCCAAGGGGCTGGGGCGGCGGATATGCGCAGAGCAGTGTTCCAGCACATGTGGAGCTGACATTCTCACAGGAAGCGAGAGCGTCAGGCTTGCCGAGTGAGTGGATTTCCCTTCCCACAAAAGCCTGAGGACTGCACTTGTGCATGTATTCATCAATGCTGTTATGAGGGGCAATGCACAGTCTTAGTGTCACTGACCTCGTTCTCTGTTCAATGGCTCTTCTTGGTTCTTGGGATCTTTTCTTTTTTGACAGTGTGAGGCTGTCACTGGCCATGGAGGGGTGCCCTAACGTCTTGCAGATGTTCTGGTAGTTGTGTGAGTACTAGTGGAAAATAATAATAGCAGATGTGAAATGAACGAGGGACCAGGAACTGTGGCAGGCAATTTACAGGCAAGATGCTCTTCGTTTGGTTCTTAAGTTTCTCAGCTTCCCTGGCTTGGGAAGATCCCCTGGAGAAGGAAATGGCAACCCACTCCAGTACTCTTGCCTGGAAAATCCCATGGACTGAGGAGCCTGGTAGGCTACAGTCCATGGGGTTGCATAGAGTCGGACGTGACTGAGCGACTTCATTTCACTTCTAAGTTTCTCATTTTTGCAGTTTTCCGCCAATGAAAGTTTCTACATTCCTTGTAACTGCTGTTTAGCTCCTTGTCTCTCCTTTTTATCCCCATTTTTTGGAAAAAAGCCGATGTCCTTAGAATACAGTTGATGTTATCATTTCGCCAATGTTTGGGCGGGGCGGGGGGGGCATAGAGAGCATCTCACTGGATTCTCCAATCCCTACTGGACTCAGATGCAAGGTTTAATGTGGTCTGGTCCTCGTCGCTCATGTTTAACATACACAAAGGGAAGGATTCTGTATTTCTCCCTTAAGTAAGGGGCATATGATTGGCTGTGTCTGGGATTGGTTGCTGGTTGTAAAAGTGGGAGGGGAGAAGGGAAGGCTTGGAGAAGACACAGACAGGGGAATACAAGCTCCCCTTTCTGGGTCATGCCACAGGGGAAGAATCACATAATAATGCCTTTCTTTTGTTGACTCTGCTGTGTGTGCAGCTTGCAGGACTTTGGTTTTGCAACCAGGGATCATATCCGGGTCCTAACCACAGAAGCACCAAGTCCTAACCACTCAACTGCCAGGGAATTCCCTATGAATGGTTCTTTGCTCCAACATTCTTTACTGCGCTGTTTGTCTAATGATGATTTTCTATTTCTACCACTCCTACGTTGGTTAATTGGAATTCTACTACAATAAGAGTTGTCTGTTTGACCCTAGTTACTTGTTCAATTATTTATATAGTTACATCAACATGAACTCATGGCTATTTATTTTATTTTATTGGGTTGGCCAAAAAGTTCATTTGGGTTTCTTCGTGCTATCTTACAGAATAAATTTTTAAAAAATAAATTTATTTATTTTAATTGGAGGCTAATTACTTTAAAATGTTGTAGTGGTTTTGCCATACATTGACATGAATCCGCCATGGGTGTACATACGTTCCCCATTCTGAAACAGCCTCCCACCTCCCTCCTCATCCCATCCCTCAGGGTCATCCCAGTGCACCAGCCCCGAGCACCCTGTCTCATGCATCGAACCTGGACTGGCGATCTGATACATGTTTCAATGCCATTCTTCCAAATCATCCCACCCTTGCCTTCTCCCACAGAGTCTAAAAGACTGTTCTATACATCTGTGGCTCTTGCTGTCTCTCATATAGGGTTATCATTACCATCTTTCTAAATTCCATATATATGCATTAGTATACTGTATTGGTGTTTTCCTTTCTGGCTTACTTCACTCTTACAGAATGAATTTTTGGCCAACTCAATATTTGACTCTGTAGCTCATATTACCTTTTTTGCTGCCCAAATCACCCCAGCCACAGCTATCGGAGATATTTTGAGTTGACTTCTGCATCCTTTCAACAAGCTCTCTCTGTATTTTGAACTCTCTTACTTTCTGGCACCATAACTAGTTCATTCTGTGGGTACCCAGTCCTGCTTCTGGAAACATGCAATTCTTAATGAGTAGGGGCATTCACATTCTTTGTCCACGAACATTCAATAAATCTTGAGCACATCAGCCTAGTCTTCCTTTAGCGAAGCTAGTGAACCACATATCCTGCCCCTGAATATCAAGAAGTTCCTTGCTTCTCTCATCCATCTTGCTTTCTGTCGTTATCTCTGCTTCTCTGTCCTTCCATAAAGGAACAAGAAAAATAGGAAGCGTTGAGCTTCATTTGTTTATTTCCTGCGCCTACACAACTTCTGTTTTTGGGATGTGAGTGGAGATGAGACCTAATAGCCAACGACCGCGGCTAATAAAGATTGATTGCGCTGTAAATTCCGCTTCTCACCTGTCTGTCACCATTTGTTCCAGAGCGCTGTTTTTCAGTTATGTTGGTTAGATTCTGCCCTAATTGTTATCATTCTTTTTGTTCGCTTTCCTAGATTTGCGGTCGCTTTCACGGAGTCAATGAAGGAAACGGCCCAAAGACAGTGGGTAGGTGTTCCTTTCGTGTTTTGATTTGGGCAGGGCTGGCGAAGTTGCAGGATTGGAGAACAGGAAGGCAGTTTTATTAAAAGAGCTAACAAACTTCCTTTTGGCACTGCCCGTCCTTGGTGGCCATCATGGTGTATTATATTTCTCATATATTGACTTTTTCTTTTTTTTTTTAACTTGTGTAGGTACTCTTAAACCTTCACTGATTTTTTTTTCTGATGTTCTTCTTGAATAGCAAAAATAGCCCAATACCCAGATCTTTTCATGCTTTGTCGGTTCTCCTTTTGTGTGCTGCTGCTAAGTCACTTCAGTCGTGTCCGACTCTGTGCGACCCCATAGACGGCAGCCCACCAAGTTCCGCCGTCCCTGGGATTCTCCAGGCAAGAACACTGGAGTGGGTTGCCATTTCCTTCTCCAGTGCATGAAAGTAAAAAGTGAAAGTGAAGTCGCTCAGTCGTGTCCGACTCTTAGCGACCCCATGGACTGCAGCCTACCAGGCTCCTCCGTCCATGGGATGTTCCAGACAAGAGTACTGGAGTGGGGTGCCATTGCCTTATGGTTTACAAATCACACTGTAAATGTGGCAGCATCCTCGTACACACTGAGAAAATCTGATTGCACAAGTAGTCCCTTAGGTGGCACCTGGAGTTTCCTAGGCTGGACTCTTAGAAGAGCAGTAACAAGCAGAGGGCTTTGTCGCTCTGTGAGTTAATGCCCTTATTGACTTTCTAAATTCATTACAACTTAGGGGACGGGTGAGAGGAGCTGGCCGGAGTCTAAATCCTCTGTAGAGCCCTGGTGGAGCCGGTGTATGCAAAACTAGAGAAAAAAGCCAGCCGAAATGCCACTTGCCTTGGGTGCTCCGTAGGCGCGAGGCTATTTTCTCAGGTGGTGGCCCCCTGCAGTGTGCCTGGGCCACCAGGATTGCTGGCCCCTGGGCTTTGCCAGCCAGTCATTGTGCTGGCGCACTTACACCACAGCACTCACACCCTTGTCATCTGGAAGCATTATTCCTGTTGGTGGCATTTTGCTGGCTATGTGCATTCTTTATCTATAGGATTTCAACTCATAAAACCTTATGCTTGGAAATGGCTACAGTGCAACAAGGGAATGGTGGTTCTTTACCAAAGCCCAGAGTACCGTGTGTACTTGAAGATACCCTGCAGCCAGAGTGGGGAGTCTTTTTTTTTTTCACCTCAAACTTCCCAGGTGGAGAATCCGAGGGGGCATTTTTCAGGGCAATGTAATGAGTGAAAAACAGCAAGCTTCCTGGCTGCCAGTTTCATGTCTGTATCAGTCTGACTGTTCATCAGCCTTATGGCGGTGATGTACCAGTGGTTCTCAAAGGGGTTTCCCCGGGACGCTCTCAGGATCTCTAGAGAGTCAAACCAATTTCCTTCATAATGCTCAGACTTTATCAGAGGCATGATGAAAGGCAAAAACCTTTTTCACCATGTGGAGAGCACTGCTGAGGAAAACACTGATGCCTTTATCATCATGAAGGCAGGGGTACCCATGGATTATTCACCACCACCCACTTGTAGTTAAAAAATAAGAGCTAGTTTCGCTTACAGAGAAGGCAATAGCACCCCACTCCAGTACTCTTGGCTGGAAAATCCCATGGACGGAGGAGCCTGGTAGGCTGCAGTCCATGGCGTCGCGAAGAGTCGGACACGACTGAGTGACTTCCCTTTCACTTTTCACTTTCATGCATTGGAGAAGGAAATGGCAACCCACTCCAGTATTCTTGCCTGGAGAATCTCAGGGACGGGGGAGCCTGGTGGGCTACCATCTATGGGGTTGCACAGAGTTGGACACGACTGAAGCCACTTGGCAGTTTCGCTTAAGAATGTCCTTGATGAAGCACAAAAATTGATTTTCTCAAACATTAACCTTTGAATACATTTTAAAAAATGTTTTGTGTGATGACATGGGAAGTATACATCAGCTGTTTCTGCTGGGTCTGAGTGAAGGATGGGGTTATCTTGAGCAAAAACCCTGGTGGGATGTTGAGGTTATAGACTGAACCAGTTACTTCTTCATAGGATTTTTTTTTTTAATCTGAAAGACTGGTAGACAAATTATGTTTCCTCCGACTTGGGCATCTGGCAGTCATTTAGTCATTTCCTTAAAAATGAGATAATTGAGTGAGTTGCTTCCAGAAAAACAACGAGTAGTATTTCCTGCCAATGATACCATTTGAATTTTCAAGCAAAAATTAGAATTTGGTAGAAAATCCCAAGGACAGAAGAGCCTGGCGGGCTATAGACCATGGGATGGCAAAGAGTTGGAGGTGACTGAGAGACAGAGCACACACACAGGCTGCCAAGAGGCAGACCGCTCCCCTGTACAGCCTTTCCTGATGACATCAGCGGTCATGTTAACAAATGTGATTTTTTTTTTTTTTCAAATGCTGTTTAATGAAATGGTTCCGTGTTAGGAAGACCTGTGTCACTCAGTAAACCAATATTTTTCAAAAGACTAATAGGTGGCACTGCAGAACGATACATAGATAACAGAACCATCAAAGTGCAAGGTAGACCTATGGATTTTAATATATCAGAATGTGATGTCATTTCAGGTTCCGTCTTGCAACTCACATTTTAGAAATAACCGTTTGTTGAGTTTCGGTGTCAACAGTTCCATCGCTCAGTCATGTGTGACTCTTTGTGACCCCATGGACTGCAACACACCAGGCTTCCCTGTCCTTCACCAACTCCCAGAGCTTGCTCAAACTCATGTCCATCGAGTCAGTGATGCCATCCCACCATCTCATCCTCTGTTGTCCCCTTCTCTTCCCACCTTCAATCTTTCCCAGCATCAGGGTCTTTTCTAATGAGTCAGTTCTTTGCATCAGGTGGCCAGAGTATTGGAGTTTCAGCTTCAGCATCAGTCCTTCCAATGAATATATTCAGGACTGATTTCCTTTAGGATTGACTGGTTGGATCTCCTTGTAGTCCAAGGGACTCTCAAGAGTCTTCTCCAGTACCACAGTTTAAAAACATCAATTCAGCTTTCTTTATAGTCCAACTCTCACATCCATACATGGCTACTGGAAAAACCACAGCTTTGACTAAACAGACCTTTGTCTGCAAAGTAATGTCTCTGCTTTTTAATATGCTGTCTAGGTTGATCATAGCTTTTCTTCCAACAAGCAAGCGTTTGGTGTCATATCCAAGAATAAAACCCATAATGATCTGAAAAGGCTCAGAAAAGGCTCAGATTAAAATACTCCTCTCCATTTCAACTACCTATCAGCAAGAAGCAGAATTTTCTTTCTATACTTCAGCCTAAACAACATATGGAAACAGCTTGAATAGAGTAGTAAATATGAGACTCCAGCTGTCTTCTGTTAAGCCAGACATAAAAGAGAGGTTTTCCTTGTTGAAGCATTTTTCTCCCCCATGAGTTCCCCACCCCCTTCTCTAATTTCTCAATTAAAATTTATTTTTTAATCAGAGAATAATTGCTTTACAATGTTGTATTGGTTCCTGCCATACAACATTGGTTCCTGCTAGTCATAACTATATGTATATATACATATATCCCTTCCCTCGTGAGCCTCCCTTCCACCCTACCCTCCCACCCCTGTAGGTCATCACAGAGTGCCAGGCTGGGCTCCCTTAACTTCTCAATTTAAACGTCACCTTTGTCCATAAAATCTATGTGTCTCCCAAATTGGTAGAGATCTGTTCACTGCTGTATCAGTTATTTTTTGCTACATAACAAAGCTCATCAAACATAGTGCTTTAAGACAAACATTTATTGTGTTCTTTGTGTTGTCTGGGCATTTCTGGCTGAGGTCAGCTCAGCAAGGCTGGGTGCTCCAGCGTGGCTTAGCTCACATTCTGGAGCCCCTCAACTGGGCTGGCTGGGACACTTGCTGTCTCTCTCTATGTGGTCTATTGCCCTGTATTAAGCTCAGTGGCAGGAGAGTGCAGGCACCAGTGCCTGAGCTGGCTGCACGCTACTGCCTGTGTGATGTTTGCTCCTGTCCTGTTGGCCAGAGCAAGTCAAGAATGGAGACGTTATCTCCTCCTCATTATAGGATGATCTTCAAGATAGCTTTGAAAAAGCCTGGATTCAAGGAGGTGGTAATCTGTGGTCCATTTTAATAATCCGCCACACTTAGCGTTTGTCCCTCACAATTATAACACTTCTTTCCTTTACTTTTCTCTCCGTGTGGCTGTGAGCTCTTTGAGGTCAGGAACCAGATATGATGCACCCCGTAATCCCCAGAGGTAGCATAACACCTCCCATTCAATGCATTTTTGTCCAGTTGACTTTGTCAGGAATGGATCCTTCTTTAAAACTTTTTAATACAGAAATGTCCAAGCACGCACAAAAGTAGCAAGAATAGTCGGGTAAAAATCTATACACGTACTGTCTACTTACCATTCTCCAATCCTTATTTAATCGACTCTCATTCTCTACTTACAACTCCTACGCACACACACACACACTTCTTTTTTCTGGAATATTTTAAAAAATCACAACCACCATGCCATTTTATTGTTTTAACTTTCTAACCCAGCTTTTTTTCTGAACAACTAATTGCCGTAGTTAGCTTCCAGTTTTTGAGTCTATAAACCCCTTTGGCTGGCCCCGATAAAAGTCCCCTACTTAGCATTACAATTTTTTTTTTTTTTTTTACAATACTGTATTGGTTTTGCCATACATTGACATGAATCCACCACGGGTGTACATGCGATCCCAAACATGAACCCCCCTCTCACCCCCCCCACCACAACACCCCTCTGGGTCATCCCCGTGCACCAGCACCAAGCATGCTGTATCCTGCATCGGACATAGACTGGTGATTCGATTCTTACATGATAGTATACATGTTTCAATGCCATTCTCCCAAATCATCCCACCCTCTCCCTCTCCCTCTGAGTCCAAAAGTCCGCTATACACATCTGTGTCTTTTTGGCTGTCTTGCATACAGGGTCATCATTGCCATCTTTCTAAATTCCATATATATGTGTTAGTATACTGTATTGGTGTTTTTCTTTCTGGCTTACTTCACTCTGTATAATCGGCTCCAGTTTCATCCATCTCAACAGAACTGATTCAAATGTATTCTTTTTAACATCTGAGTAATACTCCATTGTGTATATGTACCACAGCTTTCTTATCCATTCATCTGAGTAGCATTACAATTTGATGAATGTTTTATGTTTCATTACGTTTTTTAAAAAACTTTTTATTTTATATTGGAGTATTGATGATGAACAATGCTGTGATGGTTTCAGATGCACAGCAGAGTGACCCATTCCATTTTATCTGTGCATATATGCCATTTACCTGCAAATATTCCTTGGGTAAAAGCTTTTTTTTTTTTTAACATAAGCTCCATGTTATGGATCCATTTGTGGGCAGGAAGATCATACTGTGTAAGGAAGAATAAAAAAGGGCTCAGGGATGTTAACATTTTATGAATAAGTTGGAAGGACTTGAGTCAAGGAGTTTAGATGAGGAAAGGGAGGAGTATGGAGCCTTTGAGTTGCAGACACACTGAATTAGAGACAAAGATGGAACCTGAGGGGTAACTATCTAGCTGTGGTCTGAAAGGGGTGCAACTGGAGATAACAGATGTAGGAGTCAGCAGTGTCAAGGTGATACTTGAAGCGTGGAAATGACCATTCTTAGATGGGATTAACTTTTAGACGTGATGATGAGAAAGCAGTGTTAAACGCATAGTTCAGTTACATTTGGGGCCGACTTTGCAGTCCTGGTGATAATAGCCAGCAGTATCCTATATGAAGAGTCATTTCTTGTTTTTTTGGCTGGGCCAAGGGGCTTGCTGGATCTTAGTTCCCTTTCCACTGCAGTGAGCCCTGAGCCACCGCAGTACAATGAGAACAGAGTCGTAACCACTGGACAACCAGGGAATTCCTGGAAGGATCATCTTACATTTCAAGATTAAGTTGGCCATTTGCCTGTCACCCAGGAGGTCAGTCACACTCTAAGCCTGGGTTAGCAGTCTTTGTTTTCAGAAAGATACTTTCCCGAATATAATAACAAGGCATTTGAAGAAAAATGGGAGAAGTCAGCAAAACTTGTTTGGTTTTGGATGATGATATCAGAGGCAGTATCATAAAAGCTCATAGCAGAAAGGATGAATTTATTTTTATAGTTTAAAGTGCTGGGGTTAGTTATTAAATTCGAATGTGAACCTGTTTTTTTTTTTTAATACAGCTTTATGGAATTTTTTTTTTTGGTGGATGATTTTTCAATAAAGTTAGCTCAATATCTTTATTTGATTAGTTTTTAAAAATAAAAACTATATAGAAATAATATAAAGGTTAACTGTTCAGCCATATCTTCGGAATTCTTTGAGATGGATTTTTGTGGAAAGACTGTTTATAGTTATGTGTTCTGAACAGTGATGCAGTTTTTGAATAATTAAGGTTTGTTCTTCATTATTGAACTGCCAGCTCTTGTTTTTAATTCTTTCTTCTTTATTTTGGTGAGCAGGCTTGACTCAGGTATAAATATAGTTAATCCTTTCTAATTATTATCAGACCAGAATCAAGTTCCAATAATCCCGGATTAGAAAGAAAGACTTACAGCCTTTGCTTCTTACTGCTTTTGTGATTTCATTAAAGTCTGTGTAGATAAATACAGTTTCGAGCATAAAAGCTGGCCTAAAACTGATATTTTCTTAAGCTTCATTTGTATAAAAACACATGCACGCTCTTACAAAATTTTAATTTTATTAAAAAAAATCTAATTTTATTAAAAATTTTTTTTTTGCCTCTGCCATGTGGCATGTGGGATCTTAGTTCCCTGGTCAGGAATTGAACCCGTGCGCCCTGCATTGGAAGTGTCCTCGCACCACTTAACCACTGCATCACCAGGGAAGTCCCCATAGGCACTCTCTTGATACCAGCACTATACTAGAAGTTCAATGCAATCAACAAAGGTGAGCCATAGATCCAATTTAAAATTTTCTGGTAGCCACATTTTAAAAAGTAAGTGGAAACAAGAAAAATCAGTTTTAATGGTCTGTTTGACTTAATCCACCTCCTGCAGTTAGCCAACCTGTGAAAGATCAGCCAGCCTGCAAAGACTGCCCTCACTTTTGACATCAAGTTCAGGGGGTCCCCAGAACCAGCCTCAAGTTTGAGAATTTCCTTGCAAGATTCAGAACTCAGTGAGTGTTATTATACTCACAGTTGTGGTGTACTGCAGGGAAAGGATACAGACTAAAATCAGCCAAAGGAAGAGACACAGGGCTGATCCTCCATGGCCTTCTCCCTGGTGGAGCCAAGACTGTGTGCCCTCTGGTTATCCACCAGTGGTCATTTTAACCTCCAGTTATTTTAAAACAGATTTTATTGGTGTATAGTTGCTTTACGATTTTATGTCAGTTTCTGCTGTACAACAAAGTGAATCAGCTGTATGTATACATATATCCCCTTTTTTTGGATTTCCTTCCCATTTAGGTCACTACAGAGGACAGAGTAGAGTTCCCTGAACTATACAGTAGGTTCTGATTAGTTACCTATTTTATACATAGTAGTATATATACGGGACTTCCCTGGTGGCTCAGATGGTAAAGCATATGTCTACAATGCAGGAGACCCGGGTTCGATCCCTGGGTTAGGAAGATCCCCTAGAGAAGGAAATGGCAATCCACTCCAGTACTATTGCCTGGAAAATCCCACGGACAGAGGAGCCTGGTAGGCTACAGTCCATGGGGTCACAAAGAGTCGGACACGACTGAGCATGGGGTCGCAAAGAGTCGGACACGACTGAGCGACTTCATGGTTCGTGATTGGTAATTGAAACCTTTTCTCTCTGCAGAACCAATGAGTGTGGTTTAATTTGTCTCCATTGAGTTCAAAACCCCATAGGCCTGTGTAAAGTTTAACTGCACTGTTTATGTGCTTTTTTTCTAGTAAGTACTCAGCTAAGAGGACTTTTTCTAAATTCAAATATTTATTTGTTAACTATTTTTACAAAATCGTGAGCTTGAGTCACTATTGCTTGATGCAATTATCAGATTCAGAACAACATGTCACATGGGTACTCTGTGCTGAGTTTAGTGCTGAGCTAAGTTTCCTGGCATTGTTACTTTTCAGTGGTTTGTTTTTTTTTTTAGTTTGGAAACTGAGTCACTGCCTCCAGAGCCCTCGTGTATCTACACTGCCTTGGCACTCCTTAAAGAAAAATAACTTTCTGGAAGCAGTTAGGTGATGCTTAAAGAGTAATTTTCCTTTCATTGTGTACCTATACTCATCAAAGTTCTTTTGGAAGTTAAAATACAGAAAGCAAGACAGATCTCATTGGCTGTCATATGCCCGGTTCATGGCACAGGTGAGCTCAAAAGGCCAATGTCCGTGTTAGTTCTGTTCTAATCTGAATGGGCTGCCTCTTGCCTAATCGTTGAAGTTTGTTGTCCTGAGAATTGCTTATTTCTTCTTCTTCCTGCATGGCCTACTGCTTTATATCTGATCATCTTTGAAAAATCACATTGACAGAAGCTATACAGACCACATCTTTTATTATGGCTTATACTATAGTGGAATCTTAGGAAACATTTGCTTCCTTTGTTTCATCTTTGGAAACCCTAGTTTGTAATGCTGGCCCTCCCTGCAAATAGGCTGCAAAGGAAGCTCCAGGGACTGGTCATATCCTAGGGAGCTAATCATTTCTAATAACTTCTATTATGATTGGCTTCCCTCAGAGATTTCTTGATAGAACTGCAAGTGTTCTTTGCATTTTTCTCCCCATGTGAGATTCTTGAGAATTGAAAAATTTTAAAGTTTCTCCAAAGAATAGAAAAACTCATCATTTTCAGAGTATAGATTCTGAGTTAACCTTTCCCATAACCTGGGGCACAAACTTTTGGAATGATCTGAAGCATTGCTTCTAATTCAAAAGATTACTAAGGCACAGAACAGCAGGGGAAGCTTGTGAATAAAATCAGCAATGCGTGCATGAATAAAATCATCTGTGCGTACGTGCTAAGTCGCTTCAGTCGTGTCTGACTCTTTGTGACCCTGTGGACTGTAATCCACCAGGCTCCTCTGTCCATGGGATTCTCCAGGCAAGAATACTGGAGTGGGTTGCCATGCCCTCCTCCAGGGAATCTTCCCGACCCAGGGATGGAACCCCACGTCTCTAATGTCTCCTGCACTGGCACGCAGATTCTTTACCACTAGCGCCACCTGGGAAGTCCCAGATCACCAATGATTCCACTTTATTTGCTCCATAGATTTAACTGTATTTTTTAAAAATCTTCCTGGGGATTTTCCTGTTGGCATTCCTATTTCTTGAATTGCTGGACTAGATTACCTATTACACATTCATGCCTTGATGTTTGCCCAGGGTTGTTTGTTTCATTTTTATTGCCTGTTCCAGATTGGATCCCTGAAATCGGACCCCAATTTAGTTTTCAGATTTCTCCCCCATCTCATTCGTGGATTTTTTTCCTTTTCTTGAAAAGTCTTGGCTTGGTTTAGTTGTAAGAATTCTGTGAAAAGGTCATGCCCCCTCCTTTTTTATTTTTAACTCTTTTTTATTTTGTAGCCTTGCCTCTTAGCTTACAGGATCTTAGTTCCCCAACCAGGGATTGAATCCAGGGCCCCATCAGTGAAAAAGCTGAATCCTAACCACTGGACCATCAAGGAATTCCCTGGACATTATTTGCTTTTCTTGCTTAAAAACAATTTTTAAGGGGAAAAAGAAAAAGGAGAAAAGAAGAGACCTGTGTCACCTGAAAAGTGCCCAATTTCTGTGTTTTGTGATATATTTCGAGTTTTACACTCATTAGTCATGATTTCTTTGAACTCACTTATAACTACTTTAAGAGGACTTTTAACAAATCCATCATCAGAAATTGAAAATAATTAATGATTTTTGCCACCTGTAGAGGATGAAACTATGCACAGATTTTTAAAAATAATATTTATTGTGCTTTCCACTTAGCATAAACTTTAATTTCAGGTCATATTAATCAAAGAGTGGGAAATCTTTCTGTTGTTTCCATCTGTCTGGTATTCCATTATAAAAAGGCATAGACGAGTATTTAAGTTTGTTACAAAGTCCCATATACTTATAAGTATTTATCCAAAAGGGCCTTGGCTTTTTATATCTAGTAGTGGGTCAAATTAAGTAATGGTTTCACATAGACATTAAAAATGGAGAAAATAAATGGAGAATCTTCCTTCTCCATCCTTCCTACACACACACATATACACAGTCTTCTTTTTCATTTTATGCATTGGTGAGCTCATCTTGCAAAGGAAATGACATATATGTAAGGACTTCAACTCATGTTATTTCAAGGCAAGTGAAACAACAATAAATATTGAGCAAAGAACCCTGATTTGTATTTAGAATATTTTAATATAGAGAATGATTTTCAAAATCAATATAAGCCAATTGGCTTTTGCCAGATAGCTTTTTAGTGATTGAAAATAACTCAGATGCAGATTTCTTTTATATTGTGCCTCTATTTTCTTGATTTGCTTGGGTAAGATCTTCAGATATCATTTATGACATGTTTTAAAAGCTAATGTCAGACTTGAGGGGGTTCAATAGATTCTGGGGAAATAATCCTCATATACATAGGTAAAGATTAGCAGATAGACCCAGATGTTTCTACATAGAGTCAATTTATTCTGTTTACTGAATTGAAATACCCATTTAATTAATTGATCTTTGTGCCCAAAAGAGCTTTCTTGAGAGGAGCTTTTGGGGTTTATTTATTTATTTTTTAAAATCCTGCATATCTTTTAAAAAATAAATATTTATTTATTTATTTGGCTGTGTTGGGTCTTACCTGTGGTGTGCAGGCTGAGTTGCCCCACGGCATGTGGTATCTTAGTTCCGTGATCCCTCAGCAGGAATCGAACCCACGTCCCCTGCGTAGGAAGGTGGTCTCTACCCACTGGAACACCAAGGAAGTCCCCAAAGGGGTTTTATGTGTTTCTAATTGCACAGCACAGTTCTAATGAAAACAGCAAGGCTATAAACTCCATGTTGCCGGACTTTCATGAATCGAATTTATATAGAATTATATTGAAGCTGTTTTTGTCAAAAACATTGTATTACCTTTAAAGTTAAAATGCCATCTGGGTGTATTTTTTTTTACCATGCTTCAATATCTTTTTTATAGGCATTTTCTAACCCAATGTTGTAGCCTTTAGGGCTGGTTAAAGAAGAGATGCTCTTAAGCCTGTACTGCATTCCAATACAATTTTCTTCAGTTTTCTAATGAAATTATAATTAAACAAAAAGGAATGTTTTAGGGCTCTGAGCTAAATTCTGACATCAAATGGTTACTATTATCCATTTTTTTTCCCATTTAGGTTAACATCTTTTTTAACTAGTAGAGGTTTTTGAAACTTGTGTGTGTGTGTGTGTGTGTGTGTGTGTGTGTGTGTTTTGGAGGCTTGCTGTTTTAAGGGATTTTTTGTTTGAAGGATGCCTCTCTGCTCTATGGTGAATTGAGGAGGATATGCAAGACTTTTAGAGGTCTCAGATGCCTCTGATGGTAAAATGTAACATGTCATGCTAAGGTGAAAAGCGAAACGAGCCTGGTCTCCCTGTACCAAGTTCCGATCAGCCGTCGTCCTAGCATGGCTGGAAGGTGCCTCTCCCAGAAACTTCCCGTCCAGCAGGGAAAGGGCACGATAACTTCTACTTCTCCTCATCAGTTATCTCTCCCTTCTTGGGACTGCCTCACCTTAAATTTGTTTCCTAAAACATAAAACTGATTTGAGGATGAAGGTCAAAGTGGACCAGCAGATCACATGCAGTACATGGGCTCCAGGTCACCTTAAGGAACACTCGGAACACTGCCCCCACCACACACACACATTCAGAGCTCAGCGTGGGGGACGACTTCTGGGATGGCCACTCTTTACCTAGTTTAGTCATTTCATGCATGGAGCTAAGATTTAGGCCTCCTGGCCAAAAAGTACACCTTTTAAGACTTTTTCACCCAGGTGACCATATCTTTGGCTATGTACGAGAAACACCCATCGGAACCTACTTGACCCTGCTGCCCTTTACAAGCGGATGTCTCACTTCGCTCTTGCAACCTCCATCTTGGAGGTCTAACCCTGATTTTAAAAATATTTACGTCACTGTTTCAATATGAACTTGAGAAATGGATTCTTTTTCTTTCTAGCAGTTTTGTGAAGTCCCACCAGAAAACATCACCAGCAGTAGTGAGTTTATCTCTGGGGACCCATATCTAGGTTATCATGCAAGTATCGCCTTGTCCCTTGATGTCAAAGAGGCTCTTGGGGAGATGCTTTACAGGGTCCTTGAGACTAGTCCATTCACCTCCTGGAAGAATCTGCCCCCTGATGCCTGTCCTCCCGTTTCTCAACATATTTGGTTCCCTTCCTCCGTCTCCATCTTCTCCTCCATCTTTGTCTTCATCTCCTTCTCACTTCCCCCTCCTCCTTCTCACTTCCCCCTCCTCCTTCTCACTTCCCCCTCCTCCTTCTCACTTCCCCCTCCTCCTTCTCACTTCCCCCTCCTCCTTCTCACTTCCCCCTCCTCCTTCTCACTTCCCCCTCCTCCTTCTCACTTCCCCCTCCTCCTTCTCCTCTGCCCCTTCCTCCTTCCTTCTCTAGAGGTGGGGAATGTACTCTCTCTTATTCAAGGACTTGTATCCTCAAACCACATTTCCCCCCAAAAACTTCGACCTTCAGCCTCAGCTCCTGACGGGCACTTGATGGGCTTTGTCCCTGCCATGTTTTCTTTTTTTTTTTTTTCCCTGCCATGTTTTCTGTCTGAGCTTCATAACTTTTCGACTAACATAGCAACTATATTACAGATATCTGTAATGTTGCATAATGCTTGATTTAAGGGAGATCTTTGTGCTTCTTAGCTTAGAAATGCTGCATTTTTAAATGGGCTAACACCCATTAAAAATAGAGGTAACTCTTTGCTCTTAAAAAGTAACTAGTCTATGAGCAGCTGTGTAGATGATTCTTTCCGAAGTTTCCAAGAACATATTTTTATGACCTTCATTTTATTTCTAAGAAACAATGGGAATGGATTATCAAATTTACTTTTTTTTCTCTTTCTCCCCTTTTCAAAAGCCACATGCTAAGGATAAGATCTATGTCCAGAGTCAAGGTAAGAAATTTAAAATATATATATTTGAAAAAAAAAGTCTTTTATCTTTTAGAGACATGTACTGAAATGGAATAATATGATGTCTGGGATTTACTTGAAAATAGTAAAATGGGTACATTTTTATTATTTTTATCATTAAGATAAAAAAAGGAGAACCTTATAAAAGAATAATTTAAATTGCAGATCGCAGATCACTTAACAGAGTACAAATACTCTATCAGTGATATGTTTACCAAAGGAAAAGGATGAGATTCTCCATTTATGTTGAGTTGAGATGGGGGCCCTGGAACCCTCTGCCTCCACTCCAACTCTTCCTGCCCTCCTCAGGGTCCTTCCCTGGTTGTGATTTATGACATCCTTTCCTGAGACCCTCAGTTCAGTTCAGTTCAGTCGCTCAGTCGTGTCCGACTCTTTGTGACCCCATGAATCACAGCACGCCAGGCCTCCCTGTCCATGACCAATTCCCGGAGTTCACTCAAACTCATGTCCATCGAGTCGGAGATGCCATCCAGCCGTCTCATCCTCTGTCATCCCCTTCTCCTCCTTTCCCCAATCCCTCCCAGCATCAGTCTTTTCCAATGAGTCAATTCTACATGAGGTGGCCAAAGTACTGGAGTTTCAGCTTTAGCATCATTCGTTCCAAAGAACGCCCAGGACTGATCTCTTTTAGAATGGACTGGTTGGATCTCCTTGCAGTCCAAGGGACTCTCAAGAGTCTTCTCCAACACCACAGTTCAAAAGCATCAATTCTTCGGCGCTCAGCCTTCTTCAGAGTCCAACTCTCACATCCATACATGACTATTGGAAAAACCATAGTGTTGACTAGATGGACCTTTGTTGGCAAAGTAATGTCTCTGCTTTTCAATATGCTGTCTAGGTTGGTCATAACTTTCCTTCCAAGGAGTAAGCATCTTTTAATTTCATGGCTGCAATCACCATCTGCAGTGATCTTGGAGCCCCCAAAAATAAAGTCTGACACTGTTTCCACTGTTTCCCCATCTATTTCCCATGAAGTGATGGGATCAGATGATCTTCGTTTTCTGAATGTTGAGCTTTAAGCCAACTTTTTCACTCTCCTCTTTCACTTTCATCAAGAGGCTTTTGAGTTCCTCTTCACTTTCTGCCATAAGGGTGGTGTCATCTGCATATCTGAGGCTATTGATATTTCTCCTGGCAATCTTGATTCCAGCTTGTGCTTCATCCAGCCCAGCATTTCTCATGATGTCCTCTGCATATAAGTTAAGTAAGCAGGGTGACAATATACAGCCTTGACGTACTTCTTTTCCTATTTGGAACCAGTCTGTTGTTCCATGTCCAGTTCTAACTGTTGCTTCCTGACCTGCATATAGGTTTCTCAAGAGGCAGGTCAGGTGGTCTGATATTCCCATCTGTTTCAGAATTTTCCACAGACCTCTCCTAAACACACCTAGTAAAACATTGACCCACACAATAGAAATCAGGGAATCAATAGTTCCAGGAAGAACACAGCTTAATCCAAGCTGAGACTATAACCAATGCTGAGCCCAGGGTCACAAGCTCAGTTCCGCATTATACACATCACATTATTGTTATTGTCATCGTAGTTTGTTCGCTGAGTCCTGGCCGACTCTTTGTGACCCCATGGACTGCAGCATGCCAGGATTCCCTGTCCGTCATCATCTTCCAGAGTTACACATTTCATTGTCACGGTATAAATGCAGTAGTGGTGTCAGGGATGATTTCAGCAGCAGAATCACTCATCAGATACACTTTTTGTCGGAGCTCCCATTTAAAAATGATGCGCTGACTCAGTGTGTATAAAAGGAGTGTGTCTGTGTCAGGGCAGGCCTGGAGTTGAAGCTCCCGTTCCTCCTCCATGGCCCCTGGTTTATAGCCACAGAAGATGGTGGTGCAGCAGGAAACATACGGGCTTTGATATACCACGTGGGTTTGGACGCAGCCTCTAACACCTACACACTGAGTCATTTTGGATCCGATTAACCTCAGTGAACCTCGGTTTCCAGCCGGATAAACTGGAGGAATCAACCTGCTTAACGAAGCTTAAGGGTTTCCAGGAGGGCATGGAATATACCCACCCAGACTCTGTGCCAGGGCCAGTGTGGGGTGGGCACCCCTTAACTAGCTACTCTTTGTTTAGTCAGTGTGAATGGCCAACTTAGAGGTGTCTTGGAGAGGTGGTTCAACAACGTAATCTATACTCCATAAATTTTTAAATCTTTTCTACTCTCAAGATAAATTGTTAAATGTTGCCTCTGGACTTTCAGACATTTTAGTGTTCATTTTTACAGAGCATTTTAAACGAAAATCTGTCTGAAGAAGTAACACAGCTAGCAGGCAGTCATGTATGATTTAGAGGGATGAGATGAGGAATTTTAAGTACAGATATAATTTCTGGGTAATTTAAAAAAATATAATTTTATTCAGTTATTTTTGGCTGTGCTGGTTCTTCTTTGCCGCGAGGTCTTTTCTCTAGTTGTAGCAAGTGGGGGCTACTCTCTAGTTGCATTGCACGGGGTTCCCATTGTGGTAGATGCTCTTGTTGCGGAGCACAGGCTCTAGGGCGAGAGGGCTCCAGTAGTTGCAGCGCCCGAGCTCTAGAGCACAGGCTGAGGCTCAACAGTTGTGGCACATGGGCTTAGTTGCTCCACGGTGCGTGGAATCTTATTGGACCAGGGATCAAACTCATGTCTCCTGCACTGGCAGACGGATTGTTCACCACTGAACCACCAGGGAAGCCCTGATAATTTCTTTTAGAGTTTAGTTGGTAGTGGTTTGGATACTTGTTACCTAAGTGAATTTTTTTTAGGAACTCAAGCTTTCTGTGATCTGGAGACAGTTTGACCCAGGAATGGGTGGTGGGGTTGAAAGAATGTATCTTTTCTCCTTGGGAGCTGTGGGCTCATTTTATTTTATTTTTAATTTTTTTTTAATTTTTTTTTTGCCACACCATGCAGCATGCAGGATCTTAGTTCCCCTACCAGGGATCAAACCTGTGCCCCCTGCAGTGGAAGCATGGTGTTCTAACCACTGGAGAACCAGGGAAATCCCTCATAGGCTCATTTTAAACCTAAGGGGCTTGGAGAGATTAGTGGGAATTCAGTGAAGCCCTCAGAACTTTAATTCTGTGTGAGAGCCGAGTGTGACAGTTTTTAAAATGTCAACACAAAATAACCGTCCATGTTTCAACAACGTGAACTTTCCTCTGTCCTCTTTCTTTTGACCCAGGAATTGCAACAGTGCCGAACACTGCCTTTAACTGGAATACTTTTCTTCAGTGTTCAGGTAAGAGATGAGATCTTCCAATAGGACTTTTACACATGCATCTTGTCAATGCATCAGTTTCTTGCCAGGTTCACGTGGTTTTGAAGAAGGAGCTGTCAGGGTCAAAGAAACTGCATGAAACAGCGGGAAGGGGCAAGGCACAGTTAGAACAAGCTTTGTTTCTCTCCATCAGTGGTCTCATCCCCATGAACCTGGGGATGCAGGTGGAATGCAAGAGGAAGAATAACACCAGCCTTTCTGATGCTGCTCTTGGGACAACCCCTCAGATGTTTAGCATCATGTGACAGCTGTTCTTATTAAGGATGCTGACTTCCTGTGTTCATTTGATGTATCTTTGTTAGCTACACACATAGTAAGTCACCACAATAAAAAATTTTTGAAAAGGATATCATATTGAGAAACAAAATTTTAAACCACTTGAAATCTCAGCACCCAAAAGGAACTGCTATTAGTGTTTTGATTTATCTTTTTAAAAAATTTTATTTAGTTTTCAATTGAAGGATAATTGCTTTACAGAATTCTGTTATTTTCTTCCAAATATTGATATATCTTTCTCAACAGTTTTATATACATATTAATGCTTTTCATAAATTTATGTATAATGCCAATATTGTGCTCTGTGTGCTGTGTACTAAACTGCTTCAATCATGTCTGTCTCTTTGCAACCCTATGAACTGTAGCCCTCCAGGCTCCTTAATCCATGGGATTCTCCAGGCAAGAATACTGGAGTGGGTTGCCATGCCCACCTCAATATCAATGTTATAGCTGTATTAATGTATTATATATTTAATACATTAATATATATTAATGTATTAATATCATTATTATATATTATGATATTATCATCATATATTAGATATATAAAGATGTGATATTTATTATACATGCATAATTATGTGTGATATCTATATTATTTATATCAATAAGATATGAATTATATACAATGTAGATATGGTTTTATATTTTAATGTTTAAATAATACATGTGTACAAATAACCCTATATATAATGATTTTTAAAGACAAAAGTGCAGTCAAGCTATATTTACTGCCCTAACATGCTGTATTCATTGTGTTAATAACAATACGCTCTAACTTACTCTTTCTTAAAAGTTTCTGAACTAAAGTAATATTTACATGGAATGAGATATAGACTTCTCATGTAGAATTAGATGATGTCTGACAAATGTATACATACCCTAATCCAGACAGATCACCATTCCACAACTCAAGAAAGTTCCCTCTTGTGCTTTTCCATATTTAATTCCCATCCTTCTGTAAAGGACTCTATTCCAGTTTCTATCACTGTCAGTTAGTTTTACCTAGTCTTAAACGTCTTCTCAGTGGAAT
Organism: Budorcas taxicolor; assembly: GCF_023091745.1. NCBI lineage: Eukaryota > Metazoa > Chordata > Mammalia > Artiodactyla > Bovidae > Budorcas > Budorcas taxicolor. Next base: position 48,353,754 of record NC_068926.1, on the reverse strand, counting down.
CATACAGTAAATACTGTTCATGTCTGGCATCTCTTTTGCTCAACATAATGTTTTGAGATTCATCCATCTTGTAGGATGATGTATCTGTAGTTCTTCCCTTTTTATTGTTGGGTCGTATTCCACTGTCCATTGTATGGATCTGTCGCAATTTGTTTCTCCATTCTCCTATTGATGGACTCTTGGCCGGGCTTCTCTGATAGCTCAGTTGGTAAAGAATCCGCCTGCAATGCAGGGGACCCTGGTTTGATTCCTAGGTCAGGAAGATCCCCTGGAGAAGGGATAGGCTACCCACTCCAGTATTCTTCGGCTTACCTTGTGGCTCAGCTGGTAAAGAATCCACCTGCAGTGTGGGAAACCTGGGTTTGATCCCTGGGTTGGGAAGATCCCTTGGAGAAGGGAAAGTCTACCCACTCCAGTATTCTGGCCTGGAGAATTAAATTAAATTAAATACTAAATTGAATTCTAGTCCATGGGGTTGCAAAGAGTCGGACATGACTGAGTGACTTTCACTTTCTTTCACTTTGGCTTGTTTTCCATTTTCAGCTGTTATAAATAAAACCACTCCCCACATGTTTGTACAAGAAATCTGGTGACCTTTGTTGGGCTTTCTCTTGGATAAAGCCTGCAAGTTCAATAGCTTGAGTATAGGGTGGATACATGCTTAACTTTATAAAAGAACAGTCAAACACTTTTTGAAAGTGTTTTATACTTTACACTTTCAAAACTATTTTACACTTCCACAGACACTGGTGAGAGATCTAGTTATGGCACATCCTTGCCAACAATTGGTGTTTTCAGACTATTCAATTGTAGTTATCCTAGGTGATCATGAATTGGTATCTGACTACGGTGTTGGCCATTCATGTGTCTTCTTTGGTGAGATGTCTAGCCAAGACTTTTGCCCAATTTTTTTAGCGTGTTGTCTTTTAATTCTCAATCTGCAGATAGTTTCTTAATTTATTTATTGTTGTTGTTTTGGATAAAAGCTCTCTCTATATATATATACATATATTTTTAATGTTGACAGATTTGTCTTTTTTTTTTTCGGTTGCGCTGGGTCTTGGTTGCTGCAAGGGGGCTTTCTCTAGTTACGGCAAGCGGAGGCTACTCTAGTTGCAGTGAGCAGGCTTCTCATTGTGGTGGTTTCTCTTGTTGTGGAGCACAGGCTCTAGGTGTGCAGGCTTAGTAGTTGTGGCACACGGGCTTCGTTGCTCTGCAGCTTGTATAATCTTCCCGGACTAGGGGTTGAACCCACGCCCCCTGCATTGACAGGTGATTTCTTAACCATTGGACCACGAGGGAAGCACATGGGTACAAGCTTTCTGTCAGAAAAAGATTGTGATACATAGATTGTGAATATTTTCTTTCATTCTCTGGTTTACCTTTTTGTGTTCTTAACCATCTCTTTCAAAGAGCAGAGGTTTTAAATTTTGTTGAAGTCTAACTCATCAATTTTTTCTTTAACGGTTAGTCTTTTGGAGTCCTATCTAAGAAATCTGCTTACCCTAAGGTCAAAAAAATATTTTCCTTATTTTCTTCTCCAGAAGTCTTAGCTTTTCCATTAGGATTGTGATCCTTCTGAAATTAATTTTTGGGTTATGGTAGGAGGCAGGGATTGAAATTCATTTTTTCCCTATAAATTCCAGTATCACTGAAAATGCTTTTCAGTGAATTGCTCTAGTCCCTTTGCTGAGAATCAGTTTACTGTATGTGTTCCTTTTATGTACCTGTGTGATGTTGTTAGTCGCTCAGTTGTGTCCAACTCTTTGTGAGCCCATGGACTACAGCCCACCAGGCTCCTCTGTCATTGGAATCCTCCATGCAAAATACTGGAGTGGGTTGCCATTCTCTTCTCCAGTGTATCTGTATATACCCACTCTGATGTCAGCATCATGCTGTCTTGTTGCTGTAGATTTATGGTATGTCCAGAAATCAGGCAGTGTTAGGCTATGACTTCGTTTCAGAATTGTTTTAGCTCTTCTGGGTTTTTTGCATACCCATATAAAAATTTTAAAATCATCTTGTCAGTTTCTATAAAATCGTGTTGCACTGAATCTGCAGATCATTTTAGAAAGATTTGATCTCTTAGCAATTCAGTTCAGTCCCTCAGTCGTGTGTCTGACGCTTTGCGACCCCATGAACCACAGCACGCCAGGCCTCCCTGGCCATCACCAACTCCCGGAGTCCACCCAAACCCATGTCCATTGAGTTGGTGATACCATCCAGCCATCTCATCCTCTGTCGTCCCCTTCTCCTCCTGCCCTCCATCTTTCCGAGCACCAGGGTCTTTTCCAGTGAGTCAGCTCTTCGCATCAGGTGGCCAAAGTATTAGAGTTCCAGCTTCAGCATCAGTCCTTCCAATGAACACCCAGGACTGATCTCCTTTAGGATGGACTGGTTGGATCTCCTTGCAGTCCAAGGGACTCTCAAGAGTCTTCTCCAACACCACAGTTCAAAAGCATCAATTCTTTGTCACTCAGCTTTCTTTATAGTCCAACTCTCACATCCATACATGACCACTGGAAAAACCATAGCCTTAACTAGACGGACCTTTGTTGGCAAAGTAGTATCTCTGCTTTTGAATATGCTGTCTCGGTTGGTCATAACTTTCCTTCCAAGGAGTAAGTGTCTTTTAATTTCATGGCTGCATTCGCCATCTGCGGTGATTTGGGAGCTCAGAAAAACAAAATCAGCCACTGTTTCCACTGTTTCCCCATCTATTTCCCATGAAGTGGTGGGACCAGACGCCATGATCTTCGTTTTCTGAATGTTGAGCTTTAAGCCAACTTTTTCACTCTCCTCTTTCACTTTCATCAAGAGGCTTTTTAGTTCCTCTTCACTTTCTGCCATAAGGGTGGTGTCATTTGCATATCTGAGGTTATTGATATTTCTCCTGGCAATCTTGATTCCAGCTTGTGCTTCACCCAGCCCAGTGTTTCTCATGATGTACTCTGCATAGAAGTTAAAGAAGCAGGGTGACAATATACAGCCTTGACATACTCCTTTTCCTATTTGGAACCAGTCTGTTGTTCCATGTCCAGTTCTAACTGTTGCTTCCTGACCTGCTTACAGGTTTCTCAAGAGGCAGGTCAGGTGGTCTGATATTCCCATCTCTTTCAGAATTTTCCACAGTTTATTGTGATCCACACAGTCAAAGGCTTTGGCATAGTCAATAAAGCAGAAATAGACATTTTTCTGGAACTCTCTTGCTTTTTCCATGATCCAGTGGATGTTGGCAATTTGATCTCTGGTTCCTCTGCCTTTTCTAAAACCAGCTTGAACATCTGGAAGTTCACGGTTCACGTATTGCTGAAGCCTGGCTTGGAGAATTTGTCTTAAAATCTCTGAACATGATATATCTTTCCATTTGCTTGGGTCTTATTTATCTTCATAATGGTTTGTAAAGAAATATAATGGTTTCTTTCATGTCTTTTAAAAATATTTGTAAGGATTTTTTTATTTTTGATGTATTATGAAGATTTTTTCTCTTTCAGTTTTGAATTTTAGTTGTTGCTAGTATATAGAGGTACATTTGGTTTTTGTACATTGACATTATATCTTGAAATCTTATTATTTATTGATTCTAATTACATCATGTTCTTAATTCCATTTTTGTATTTTAAATACTATAAATGTATCCTAACAATCCTTTTTGTTGGACATTTAGATTTTTATTATTTATTTATTTATTAAGTAATTTTATTTATTATTTTTATTTTTGGTTGCCCTGGGTCTTTGTTGCTGCACAAGGGCTTTCTCTAGTTGCAGTGAATGGAGGCTACTCTTCATTGTGGTGCACGAGCCTCCCATTGCGGCAGTTTCTCTTGCTCAACAGTTGTGGAGCACGAGCTTTAGCTGTTCCATAGCATATGGAATCTTCTCAGACCAGAGATAGAACCCATGACCCCTGCGTTGGCAGGCAGATTCTTAACTACTGTACCACCAGGGAAGTCCAGGGCATTTAGATTTTTTAAAACCTTTTTGATATGCAGTGATTGCCTGGGTCCAGCCCGGGTGGATCCAGGGAATTCGAAGGTGGGGACGGCTTGGTGTCTTTGGAAATAACTTGTTTAATTACAGATAGAGAGGGATTAGAAGATTAGCAGAGAAAAAGAGGCTGAATAACTTGGTTCACGTGGAATAGCATCCATGCTCCAGATGGGAATTCAGCCAGAAAAACAGGGAGCAAGAAAGAAACAACATGGGGGAATCAGTCTTTCCGGAAACTGATCTGATTTCTTTATTTTTGGGTTTGCTTATATGCCTTTTGTTACATATAGAGATGAATACAGAGTCACGTGGGGGTCAGCAGTCCTGACCTTTATCAAAATCAGGTGTTTTACATAAAAAGGTCTTAGGGATTTTATGATCCTTTCTTTCTGATAACCAAAAACTTATTTTTTCCAAGGGTGTTTTTTCTTAAACCAGGCACCACCCTCCAAATAAAGTTACATTCCTATAGGTTGAGGGTGTAGTGAATTACAATCAAGAAAGGAATTTATTTAATCCAAGGTTAACATGATTAATCTTAAGGTTAATACTTATTTCTCCTATATGCTTAAAGGTTAATACTTATTTCTCCTATATGATAGTTATATTCATTATAAGGGCAGGGAACATGGAGATTTAGCAGCAAAAATCAGCCCAACAAATGAAAATCCTTTCACCAATGTTCCCCTTAAGATCTATTTAGTCTTAAGATAGTGATAAAGTTACATTTTTACATAGCAAGGACACAGTGATTTATAACAAATTACGGTGATCTATTACAAAAGAGAAAATTCATTAACTCAAAAAGTCTAGTATTGCTAACCTTAAAAACTACTATATTTCCTTTTCTATATTCCAAATACATTGATTAATGTATTCCCAGGTGCCTAAGGATATGGAGGCCTGGCGGCAATCATTGACTCAACAAGAAGAAAAATCCCTATACTAATTAAGACTCTCAAAATACTCCAAAACTCTTTGTGCTGTTTATGGTTAAGAGGTAGTAAACAATCATGTGCATGTATGGATAATCCTGTCACACAAGCTAGTCTGTCAGCAGAGAGGTTTGACCTGAGACATCCTTGTCCCACCCAGGGGAGGGAATTAGCAGCAATTATTGACACAACAAATGAAAAAACCCTTCACCAATATAATTCCTAACCAATCCACTATACTAATAATTTCCAACTCCCCAAAAGAATTTGCCTTTAGTAAGTCTAAAACATCTTGTGCCTCTCAGGTTGGGAGGCTGTAAACAATCACATGTGGCCGGACAAACCTATACAGGCGGGCTAGATAACCTTCAGAGGAGTCCATAAGCTGAAACACTCTTGTCACGCCCAGGAATTTTTATTGCCTTGGAGCTGCATGTTTACTCCTTCCCCAAGAGAAACGGTTATGGGGGAGAGCCCCCCGTAAAGTCAGAGGTGTAGGTGAGAGCATAAAACAGACTCTGGTTTTGGGGTTAGATGCTCGGGAACAGGGGGTTTCCTGAGGCTTGATCACACCTTTGCGTATGCCAAGCCTCCTTCCTCATGACCTTTGCCATGGGCGGAGTTCCTCACGCTGGCCCCCTGGCAAGTGATGAAAGTGCTAGGATTTTAATCTTCATATGTCTGCCCAAATGTTTTCTTAGGAGCAATTCCTAGAGAAAGAATTGCTGGATTAGATTATGCATTTAACCGGAGCTTTCATACATTTTGTGTGATGGTCCCTTGGAGAGATGCCATCAGGATGTGTGTCCATGAGTGAAGCTCTGAGAGTTCCATTTTCCCTACGTATGGTGCCATTGTGTTTTTTGTGCTTGGTATGATCAAAGGATAATCATGGCATTTAAGCAAAATCTTATTGTACAGGATCTTTAAGTGTAGAACGTTAAGTTGTCCACAGATGAAGCCCATAAGCGTAAGCTTCTTGGGATTATAACTGCCTTACAGGCTTATCAGCCCAGTAATTCTGATGAAGGTGCTAGAATAGCTATCTAGCAGTCTATCTAGAATCTCAGCAAGGACTTCCCTGGTGGTCTAATGGTCAAGAATCCACCCTCCAATGCAGGGGACATGGGTTCAATCCCTGGTCAGGGAACTAAGATCCCACATGACGCAGGGCAACCAAGCCCACTAAGCCCATGTGCCACAACTAGAGAAGCCGGTGCATTGCAACCAAGACCCGAGGCAGCCATGAAATTAAAAAAGAAAATATAGAATTATCTCAGGAAATGCAATTTGAAGCCTAGGGATTCATCTCTTTTAACCTGAAATGCTTCTCCTTAAAGGCAACAATGCAAGGGTATCTTTAGAGGGAGCTGAAGTTGCAGGTCCTGCTATAAATGTCAGAGAAGAGCGTGAAAATGCAAAATCAGTGCCCTACTCGCCGCAAACAGGAAGACACCCCAGGCCTGTTTTTGCTCCAGAAACTTCAAACAGAACCTCCATCACGTACTCCAATCCCTTCCCTTGCATTCCATTCCCTTGAAAAGAAGAAATTTTCAAGCATTTGATGAGAAATAATTTTCCAAGTGTTTTACATCAATCTCGGCTACAATGGCAGAGCTGCTGTCAGCATTACAAATGAACCCATGCAGTCCAATTGCTTTATCATGTCAGGAAGTGTAAGCCGTTATTCAGAACCTGGGGGCCTGTTTTAAATCGCCTGCTGTAAGGTTATTCCATCATCTGTATATCACAGGTCACCGTTGCAGGGTAACGAAGATTCATAATTTCCAAAAGAGGGTGATTTGTCATCCAGTTCTGTAGCCTGATGTTTGCTTGTTTCATCAGTCTTACTGTTGAGTGATTAACAGAACAGCCAGGAGATTTTAAATACTCCTTAGACAACATTCCCTCTGGAGACCTGCTCGGCTGCAGTCCATTCTTAATGTGTGCAATTAGAAGGTGTAAATGTATTCAGAATAGATGGGCTTAGGGGAGCTGTGGTTGTGGCTGTGGGAGCTGACTGTTGGATAATGGCTTAAGGATAAGATGGAGAACTCAGCAGCAACTCTGGGTTTTATGATCAGATGTCTGTGCTCATTTGTATGGTCGTTCATCTTTGTCAGTTCTGCAGTTCAGACTCCAGAGATGGACCATCTTTCTCACCCATCTTCTGTCTTAATGCTGTCCTCTGGAGAATTCGAAATCTGTGATGGTGTTTTGTCACTTCCACCCTGAGACAGTGAAAACAGAAGTTACAGTGAGCGACTTCTCTGGTGGTCCAATGATAAGGGCACTACACTTCCACTGCAGGGGCCATGGGTTCGATTCCCGGTCAGGGATCTAAGATCCCGTGTATGCCGCAGTGCTGCCATTAAAAAAAGGTTGTAATGAAGTGATGAAGACTGTTAGTGATCAGTTACTCACCTTCTGGATTCCTATGAATTGTTAACCTTAAAATCAAAGTTTTTTTTTTTTTAACTCTGTATTCTATATGGGAGTGTAGCCGATTAACAATGTTGTGATAGTTTCAGATGGACACCTAAAGGACTCAGCCATACATATACATGTATCCATTCTCCCCCAAACTCCCCTCTCATCCGGGCTGACATATAACACTGAGCAGAGTTTCCTGTGCTATACAATAGGTCCTTGTTAGTTATCCATTTTAAATATAGCAGTGTGTACATGTCCATCCTAAACTTTCCATCTCTTCCTCCCATTCTTCCCTACTGGCCACCACAGGTTTCTTCACTAAGTCCGTGAATCTGTTTCTGTTTTGTAAATAAGTTCATTTGTGCCATTTCTTTTCAGATTCCTCACATATAGGATACCGAATTTCTCCTTCTCTGACTTACTTCACTCAGTATGGATGGGTTGGGAAGGGTCTTAATGAATACTTGGTTTAAATAGGTAGATAGCTAATTAATCCCCAGGGTTTATAGTCACCTTCTTAAACATCTGATGTCAATTTTAGGATACATTCTCCTTTAAGGTACACCTTAGGTTTGCTGAGAATGTTCAGTTATATTTCTAAATCTCCTTTGTTTAAAACATTAAATCAGTTTTATGCCAACCAGATTTCATGTTCAAACAGGTCAACTAGGAACAAATAAAGAATAAAATAGATTAAAGGCACTAAAGAAAATAAAATGTTAGTTGCTTAGTTGTGTCCAGCTCTGCTACCCCCATGGACTGTAGCCTGCCAGGCTCCTCTGTCCATGGGATTCTCCAGGCAAGAGTACTGGTGTGGGTTGCCATTCCCTTCTCCAGTGATCTTTCCAACCCAGGGCTTGAAACCAGGTCTCCTGAATCACAGTCAGATTATTTACTGTCTGAGCCACCAGGAAAGCCCAAAAAGGCACCAAGTGGCATTGTTACAATTTTTTCACGTGATAGTCACCATAGCACTTCTGATCCAGAGGTATGTGTTTAGACATCAAGTTAGTGACCTGGTCTTTGAGTTTTCAGGTATGTCTTAAATGTTGTTATGGTTCTATCATCCATGATTTTTGCTTTTATTTTTGTTTATTTGTTTGGCTGCACCTGGTCTTAGATGCAGCATGTGGGATCTTTGATCTTAGTTGCACCATGCGGCTTAGTTGCTGCATGTGGGATCTAGTTCTTTGATTAGGGATTGAACCCAGGCCTCTCTGCACTGGGTGTGCAGTCTTGACCACTGGACCACTGGGGAAGTTCTAATTTTTGTTTTTAAATACCAGTAACTAATGCATGTAGAGTAATGGTGCCTTGAAGGTCATCAATCCTGAAACTGTAAAACTTAAACTTGACCTGGCCACACCTTCTTGGGTTTTATTCTCACTTTATTTTTATTTTTGTTGTTTATTTGATTTTCTCTCTCCTTTAAAACTCAGTATTCCTATATGGATACTCTAACATGCCAACTCAGATGGTCATATTTTCCTTCCTCAGGCTGCTCTGAGGAAAACTCACTTGTTTTTCAGATGGAAAATTCCTGTTATTAGATCTCTTTTTGCATTCACAGCCCCCCAAAACAGATTTTTCAACTTAACATTCACTAAGTCTGATCACTCAGCAGAAGTTCTTGAGTTTTTTTCTCCCTATAATAACAGGAAAAAAAAAAAAAAAAAACAACAACAAAACAAGAGCTGCTGGAATAGAAAGCAGCAAAGAAAGTGACTTTAAGAAGGATTGGGTTTCTGTTCTGGAACCAACTTAGAAGACTTGGAGTGCGGTGTTTAGTCTGTCGCAACCGATATGGTGTCAGACCGTGAAAATGACACATTTTGTTTACAAGATAAAAATACCATTCTCCAGGAAATGGTAATGTCGGAAAGACACGTACATGGGTGTTTAAAGGATGAGTTCAAACCTTGGTTCATGTGAATCCTGGATCTTAGAGGAAAAGTCAAGAGAAGAAAAATAAGTTTCGTGTTAAAATGAGGAGATGAAATCCACTGAAAAGTTTAGGTGGGTCTGTGCCTGACCTCCAAACCTCTACAGACCAGTCTGTTTTGTTCTTTTTTAAAATCTGAGAATGAACATAGTACATTTCCCCAGGAGAGGCTGAAATGGAATCACTCCAGATTGATGCGCTCCCGAGGTGGGCCTGAGACCTTGGTTGTTTGATCAGGATTTTTGAACTTCATTTCCTGAAAATGATATTGGTATATCTGAAAAATGCACATAAGCTCTCAAACCCAGGTGCTGTCTCTGCATTTAATTTAAAATTTGTTTTTAAAAAATTCCTAAAATAAGACAAAGCATTTGGTTCTTTGTTTGATCCTGTTCTAATGTCCTTTTCTAAATTCCTGTGACATTTAATCTCCAGCCCATGAAGAAGTGGGGGAAGAGAAGCAAGGAGATATGGGATTAACTCTGTCTCCTTCTAGAGTCTAGTAGGTCGGGGAGGTAAAGGGCAAGGAGGATCTCAAACTCAGTTTAGTGAGTTGGGTACCAGCACTTTTAAAAAATGAAGTGAAATGGAATAGAAAATATCAGAGTGCCTGGTATGTAATATGTCTAAATTATTCTTTGAGACCATACTGTGTATGTGTATATCTGTGTGTCTGTGTGTGTAAACAGTTATATCTCATGTGTGCAGGGTGGCAATATAAGTCACAAAACATTCTAAAGATCAATGTTACTGATTATGGATTATTTTCTTACAAGGTTGACTTCCCTAGGGACCCTTGGGTACAGATACGTCAAAGATCACTTTTTTTCAAGGGTCTTCCGAACCTGCTTTTCTTAAGAGGTTTAAGGGTTTTCTAAGAGAACATCTGAATCTCAACATTTCAGTTAAGATTTTCTCCAGAGCTAGTTATGCATTATTATTATTAGCTTTTGTGATTGTGTCAGAGTGCTCTCAATGTATCTTATTACATTTATTCTAATTATGTTACTAAAAAAACCACAGAGGAGGGATTTCCCTGGCAGTCCAGTGGTTAAGACTCTACACTTCCAATGAAGGGAAAGCGAGTTCAATCTCTAGTTGGCTAACTAAGACCCTACATGCTTTAAGGCATGACCAAAAGATTTAAAAAAAGAGAAAAAAGTCACAGAGGAAATGAGCTTGTTTCCATTGAGAATTCGATGAATGAGGGGACTTCCCTGGCAGTCTAGTGGTTAGGACTCAGTGCTTCCACGGCAGGGGACACAAGTTTAGTCCCTGGTTGGGGAGACCCCAGCCATACCCACATACCCATACCATACCCGACCATACCCACATATCCACATACCATGCAGTGTGGTCAACAAAACAAAACAAAACCAGAAGAGTACAACAAAAAGAGAACTGGATGAATGAAATGAAATGTATGAATGAACACATTCTCCTTGCATGGTTTTATGTCCAGTTACATGCATTTGCAAATGATGAAGTTTTAGGTTCACTTGGGTTAATGATATTAATACAGTCTATTGACCCTGTGATATGGCTGTGTAACAAACCACCTCAGATGCGATGACTTAAAACAACCACAATGTATTTTGTTATGATTTTGTGGGTCGGTGGTTTAGACTTGGGGCTTTCCTGGTGGCTAAGATGGTAAAGAATCTGCCTGCAATGCAAGAGACCTGGGTTTGATCCCTGGGTTGGGAAGATCCCCTGGAGAAGGGCATGGCAACCCACTCCAGTATTCTTGCCTGGAAAATCTCATGGATGGAGGAGCCTGGTGGGCTACAATCCAAGAAGTCAAAAAGAGTTGGACACATGACTGAGCGACTTCACTTTCACTTTCTTTTCACTTTCCAGTATTCTTGCCTGGAGAAGTCCATGGACAGAGGAACCTGGCGGGCCACAGTCCGTAGGGTCGCAAAGAGTCAGACATGACTGAAGCGACTTAGCACACACGCACAGTTTGGACTTAGCTCATCTCTGCTTCCTCTGTGTGTATTGGGCTCACTTGTAAGTTAGGCTGAGGCCTGAAAGGTCCTGCATGAGTGTCTGAGTCTCTCTCCTCCAAGTATACTCGTAAGGAGGCAGCCCAGCCTGACTGTGAGGCAGTGGTGTCCCAATGGGTGGGGGCTTCCCAGGTGGCTCGGTGGGTAAAACATCTGCCTGCAACACAGGAAATGCAGGTTCAGTTCTTGGGTCGGGAAGATCCCCTGGAGGAGGGCCTGGCAACCCGCTCTAGGATTCTCGCCTGGAGAATACCATGGACAAGAGGAGCCTAGAGGGCTGCAGTCTCTAAGATCACAAATTTGACACAACTGAAGCGACTTAACATGCATGCTCACGTGTCCCAACGGGTGAGGGCACTGGACACCAGCCTTCAAGACCAAGACTTGGGAATCACTTCCACTTGCTCTGTTATTTTTAAAATATTATTTCATTTGGCTACACTGAGTCTTAGTTGCGAAATGTGGGATCTAGTTCCCTGACCAGGGATCAAATCCCGACCTCCTGTACTGGGAGCTCAGAGTCTTAGCCACTGGACCACTAGGGAAGTCCCCCCTTGCTGTGTAATTAATGCAAGTCACCAGGTGAGTCCAGTATCTAGGGGTGGGAAAATGGGTTCCACCTTTTGTTGAAAGGGACCACAAAGAATGTATTTTACTTGTGTGTGTATGTGCGTGTGTGTGCTCAGTTGTGTTAGACTCTGTGGCCCCATGGACTGTTGCCCTAGGAGCCTGGCGGGCTACAGTTCATGGCATTTTCCAGGCAAGAATACTGGAGTGGGTAGCCATTCCCTTCTCCAGAGAATCTTCCTGACCCAGGGATCAAACCCATGTCTCTTAAGTCTTCTGCACTGGCAGGCTGGTTCTTTACCACTAGCACCTCCGGGGAAGCCCCAGTCTTACATGATAGCTTTCAAATGGCAAACCAAAATGTTTCTCTATCTAGGGGTGTGTATATGTACTAATATATGAACTTAAGAGGACATTCCTATATAAACCATTTTTCTGATTTCATAAAGAAGACATTCTTCTTAACTGGGATTTCACTGAAATATTTTCTATGACTGATGGCTGACATTTCAGTAATAACTGAGTCAGTTCTCTGTTGCCCCCTCCCCCTGCATTGCAGTGGGCAGTACCTTTATGTTTATTAGGCCAGGCTCAGCTCAGGTTAAGCCATCAGAAGAACTGTTAGTTCATGTAGTGAAATGAAAATAAAGGTTTGGTATGGGCACAGCTGGCTGAAAGGGCAAAGCCGAACAGCTTCTGACCTTTCATTGTCATCAGGTCATGGAGCTGCGTTCTCTCCTTTGAATATACCCTGAACTCTTCTGTTGCAGAGATTAACCAAAGTGCTGACAATCTACACGTGTTTCTCCTGATCTGTGGACTCAGACAAGTGAAAGACCCTCTCTATTTGGTGGATGCATTCTCCGGTATGTTTTCTTGGGTGACCCTTCGCCTGCGGGATTCCACTGGGGTTCCCATCTTCGAAAATCTCTCCTTAGGACTTTGAGATTTCTCATTTTTTTTTGCCCACCAGCAGAACTGTTTCTAGACTGTTGCTTTGGAAACAACCAGAAAAATAATCACACCGTGTAGTCATTTCAGTTGTTTTCTGCTTTCCTGTAACCTCGGCTTCCATTTTGCTGTTGTTGTTTAGTCGCCCAATCATGTCTGACTTTTTTGCAATCCCATGCAATCCCACCAGGCTCCTCTGTCCATGGGATTTCCCAGTCAAGAATACTGGAGTGGGTTCCCATTTCTTTTCTCCAAAGGATCTTCTCAGCTTCTGGGAAAATCATAAAAAATAGCCAATAATGATAAGCCTAAAATAATTTTACCTGGAAATAATTTATACATGCTGATTTGTATCATACATTTGGAGTTTTGTTGCCCTGCTTAAGTTAGTCTATAGACTCCAGTGTATACTAAAGTCCATATTGAGTTACGATGGCATATGCATCCTAACTACCTAATAAATTAGATATCTGAATAATATGTGATGGTCTAGAAAAAAATTTTTTCCTTTAAACCATAAAATGTCCAATACTTACATTTCAAATAATTATAAGTTGACTAATATGGAAGCAAAAATGATATGAAAGAATTTATATTGTAGCACAATTAATACTGAACTGACTTATGTTTTCAGCTGTGACTTAAAACCATTTTAAAAGTCTTTTTTTTTTTTCTTTTTTCTCCCGAAGAATGGCATCAAGAAGAGGCCAACGTTTACATGGTTATTGTTGGTCCTGAAGTAAGTTGATTTGCTGTGAGCCTTGATCTCATTTCTATTTTCCTCCATTCTTTTTAGACATTTTGTAAAATTAGTTGCTTTTCTTACCCATATTTGATTTCTTTCTTAAGCAAATAAAGCCTGTTTGCCTTCTAAAAAATGAACACCAGATCAAGGTTAGAGATGATGATGCTTTATAAGTCTTTACAATTAAGTTAATGCTACAAAGGGTAAGTAATGGATTCTCTCAGGACTAGAGGCATATAAAGAAAGTTTGTCTAAGTCGGTGTATAAGATAGATGTTACATGTGGTCCAGATCATCTTTGAAACTCATTGGAAGTGCTCAACAGACTTGGAGCTGTTTACCCTAGCACTGGATTAGGTAATTGACAAGCAGTTAGAAGCCAAGTAGGGTAGAGAATAAGAATCTATAAGAACGAGAAATAAAGTCTTCACTGGAGGATGTCCTTGGCTGACCGTGGCCATCGTCTGGGGAACAGAGGTCAGTGGAAGGGCTTGGGGATGCTGCCTCTCATCTCCTGGGACTCTGGACACCCCCGCTCCCCTTTGGCAGATCTGGAGGAAGCAAGTGATCTGTTACGGAGTCGATTCTTTTTTTTTCAGTTGTTACCAAGGCTGTGCTTTTTTTGTTGTTTTATTTTATCTTTGGCTAAGCTGATCTTTGTTGAGCTCTTCTTTTCTGCATGGACTTTCTCTAGTTACTGTGAACAGGGGCTACTCTCTAGTTGTGGTGCGAGGGCTTCTCACTGCGGTGGCTTCCTTTGTGGCAGAGCACAGGCTTAGTTGCCTCATGAAATGTGGGATCTTAGTTCTCGGACCAGGGATTGAACTCACGTCCCCTGTGTTGGCAGGCGCACTCCCAACCACTGGACCACCAGAGAGGTCCCCGCCTCCGCAGTCAATTCCAAGCGTTCAGGACTCAGAGAGTCTGGGTGGCAACATTGGTCATCTTGTGAAAACAAATGTTGATTGGCTCTGTCCAAGCAGTTTAGAAAACAGAACTCTCATCCCACCAGTTGGGATGTAACCCTGTAGTAAGGATGTCTCATTTTCTCTTCATGGGGTGTCTGTATCAGGGCTGCGTCTTCCGTTCCTATGAACGGCATCTCCCACTGCCTTTCCCTTCTGCCTAGCAGGCTGAGTCTGGGCATGTTAAGTGCATTCGTGACATCCTTTTTGTATCCTGTCATTTCTCATCTTGTCCGTTTACTAGTTCCCTAGGGACCCATGAGGTGTGCCGTGGAAGTGGCAGGCTTTTCTCAGTATTCTAAAGATGTCTGGAATACTACATTTACCTGGAGAAAGGCCCCCTAGCCTAAAACATACACCAAGAGCTAGAATTTGTGGGGCCACACTGGTTGCCACATGGAAGATGAATCACCCCACCATCCATGTTGTTTCTTTGTATAAGAGGCACTCACATATACACACCTGCACGCACATACACACATCACACACAGGCTCAGGGCCAGACTTTAGATGGTTAGCAAGATAATTCCCAGTGCACTAATGAATGTTAAGTCACATAGTGGCAAAGCTATTACTATTATTATTATTATTTTAATACTCTTATGTCCTTCTGTTTGAGCAGCATGATTGAAAAAGTTTTAATTTGATACTGAGATTCTTGCTAACCAAGAGAGAAGGCTGCAAGCTTAGAGCCGTGGCAGCAGCAGTTATCTTGAAAGGATTTAGTAGTGTGGCTTTCCTTTTCACTGCTTTTGTTTTTCTGGTTTGGTTCCATTTATGATGCATGATACTGGTTTTCCAACTCTGAAAATTTCCTTTAAAAATCAGTTGATTAAAAAAATGAATTTATTTCACAAAAGTATTAAATAAACAATAGTAGAGAGGGGACACAGATGTGATGAATTGCAAAAGTATGCAAATAGCCAGTTTGGGAAACAGTTTTTATGAAGACTCAGTGTGCCTGGGAGATGCAGGTTTGAACCCTGGATCAGGAAGATCCTCTGGAGGAGGAAACGGCAGCCCATTCTGGTATTCTTGCCTGAAAAAATCTCCTGGATAGAGGAGCCTGGTGGGCTACAGTCATTGGGGTTGCAAAGAGTTGGACATGATTGAGCACATGTGCACACGCACGCACACACACAGTGTATCTGGAGGCAGAAATACCAGAAGGACAATACTTGGTGGAGAAAAATGTTCACAGACAACTCTGGCCTAATGACGACCTGATTTCTCTGTTTGACTTTTTCTGTCACGCTTCCTTTTAAGGAAGCCTGGAGAGAGGTGGCAAACTTCAAAGTATAGCACTAAACATGTGCCAGAAACGCTTTTCCAGGAACATAAAGACTGAGGCAGCATTGTCAGAGAAGAGGGAGCGGCTAGGGCAGGTGTTGTTTCCTGCATCTGTTAGCACCTTCCTGTTGAACTCACCTGCCTGCGAGACAGGGACGCCATTGGTTTCATAGAGACTTTCTAAGTCATGGTCTCTTAGAAGAGGCACTTCTTTTGTTTTTGCTTTCTTGTGGCCGTGTCAGGTCTTCGTTTGACACGGGGCTTTGTTATGGCGCTGGGACTCTCAGGTTGTAGTACATGGCCAAGTAGTTGTAATGAGAGGGCTTAGTTGCTCCGAGGCATGTGGGATCTCAACCGGTATCAAACCCACGTCCTCTGTATTGGAAGGCAGATTCTTAACCGCTGGACCACCAGGGAAGCCCCAGTTGTTTTTATTTTCTAAACAATTAGGAAGGCTTTTCTATCCCCAGGGGAAAGAACCATATTTTCCCATTTGTTTTTGAAACATTCAAGCTTCCCTCTAACTTTAGTTGGCCTACTTTTGAAAGAACAGTGATTGTAAAAAATGTGTTTCCTTCCTCCTAATTTCACTGCAAAGAAATTACACTCTCGGGCTCTGGGTTGGGAGGCAGTAGGGGAGGGTGGAGACTGCGGCAAACTGTGGCATGACTGACTGGGAGCATGATTCAGCCACAGCAGGATTTGCATCCAGAGATGCAGGTTCCCTTGTCAACCTTCCAAGAGAAGTCACAGCCCAGAGGCCTTTTTATTCCTTTTGAAAAAAATGTATGTATGCGTGTGTGAAATTTTTAAGTGCTCGCAACTAGCTAGACAAACATTCATGCGCGTCCACACTCTTTGTCTCTCTCTTTGCCTTGTCGGTCCTACAAAATGCATCTCTGTATTTTCTTTCTGTTTTTAGAAGTTGTATTTATTTATTTATTTTGATCACATGAGTCTTCTTTGCTTCACATGGGCTTTCTCTAGTTGCAGCAAGCAGAGGCTACTCTCTTGTTGCAGAGCGTGGGCCCTAGGCCTGAGGGCTCAGTAGTTGTGACTTGGGGGCTCAGTTGCCTTGCGGCATGTGGAATCCTTCTGAACCAGGGATGGACTCCGTGTCCCCTGCATTGGCCTGTGGATGCTTAACCACTGGACCACCAAGGAAGTCCCTGTATTTCCTTTTTTTGTAACTTCCAGAGGGAGGCAGTGACTTTGACTCATGACTTTGCCTGATGAGAATCAGGAAACAGATGGTGACTTGAGCTGGCCGAGACAAAGAAGGTTTACGGGGACCCTGGGAAAGTCGTGTCTTGGGAAGCTTTAGTGTGCCACAATTTCTAGTGGAATTTCTCCTTTCCCCTTTTCTCCTCCCCTTTTCCAAGCTCGTCTCTGACATACCTGAGGATGTATTTCTTCCTGAGCCAATGCAGGTCCAGAACAAGTCTCATAGAATGCCCCAGCCCTGAGGCCCCTGGAGCTCCCTTCTGAAGCTGCATCTTCAGCCACTGACTTAGTTTGTGTGGGTGGAGCCAGGAAAGCAAAGTAGCAAGGGAATAAAAGAGAAAGAGGAGCCTGGAAAGGGAGCTCTTGAGTGAAGGGCTGTGAAGGGTTATGAGCTGAGAGTTACTGGTCCTTAAGTTCATTGCCATGAATTAGTAATAATTCTCAAGCACTTCCTCCACAAGGCGCTCCACTATCTGTAATTAAAAACCCTCTAGGAAATGGAGGAAGGCATCTTGGGTTGCAAATTTGCCACTTGGAAAAACCAGTTGTAAGCATCTGGCACTGTGCCAGGGCCATACTCAGTCTGGAGATTTCCTGGGATCTGCTCACTTCTCCTCCACCGACCAGAGAAACTGGATCTTCCAAATGTAACTCTGCCTCCGGGGATGTGGCTGCCTTCTCAGGCTTGCACAGACCTGAATGCAGACGTGAGCATTTGGGACCTGATTCCTGTTTCTTTGTCTTGGTCCATATGGGTGGCTATACCACGTACCGCAGACAAGGTGGCTAAGAAACAACAAATTTATTTCTGACGTTCTGGAGGCTTTGAGTCCGAGGTGAAAGTGCCAGCTGGGTCATTTTCTTCTGAGGGTACTCTTCATCTTTTTTTTTTTCTTTCAGTTTTTGGCTAGACTGGATCTTCATTGCTGCATACAGACTTTCTCTAGTTTCAGCAGGCAGAGGCTACTCTCTAGTTGTGGTGCCCAGGTTTCTCACTGTGGTGGCTTTGCTGGTTGCAGAGCGTTCTCAAGGGAGGGCTCAGTAGTCGTGGTGCATAGGCTTAGCTGTTGAGGCATGTGGAATCTTCCCAGACCAGGGATCGAACCCATGTCCCCTGCATTGGCAGGCGAATTCTTTACCACTGGACCACCTAGGAAGTCCAGAATGCTCTTCCTTGCTTGCTGAGTCCTCGGAGCTCTCTAGGATCTTTTATCAGAACGCCAGTCCCATTCATGAGGGTTCCTGCATCACTTCCCAAAGATCTACGCTCCCAAATATCATCACCTTGGAGATTAAGATTTCAGTGTGTGAATTTTAAGGGGGACACAAACATTCAGCCCCTAGCAATATCCCCGCCTTCTAATGGGTCTTTATCAAATCTAAAGAGAATCAGTAGCCACCATCACAAACACCTTAGTGTTGTCTTAGTAGACAGAATAATTTGAGTTTCTGAAATACTAAGGCAGCACTGAATATGATTAGTCACAAATTCAAACCACTTGTTTACTTCTTGGCTCCCTCTTCCCTACAAAAGTTTTCTTTTCTCTTTTTTGGTTACACTGCCCGATTTGTGAGATCTCAGTTCCTCAACCAGGCATTGAACCTGAACCCCTAGCAATGAAAATGCAGACCACCAGTGAGTTCCTCAGAAGATATGAAACCAATATATTGATATGTAGACACATATTTCATATCCTCCAATAATTCAGATAAACTAGTATCTCTTAAGTGTTATATGTTTCTTTGCTTTTTCTCCATAACCAGTGGTATGCTGGTCAGTGTTGAACAACTGGTTCTGTTGGGATGGGCAAAGTGGTAAACCCTATTTTTTTTTAAAAATCTTTTTGATGTGGACCATTTTTAAAGTCTTTATTAAACCTGTTGCAGTATTACTTCTGTTTTATGTTCTTTGGGGTTTTTTTTAAGCTCCCTGACCAGGATTGAACCTGCACCCTCTGTATTGGAAGGCGAAGTCTTAACCGTTGGACCAACAGGGAAATCCCAAGCCCTATTTTATAAAAGCCCTATTTGCCTATTTCTATAGAAAGGTTTTCCCATGGCCAGTTTCAAATTACCAGACAGCAAGTAAAGCCAACTCCAGCACATTTTACATGGTGACCCACCACACACACCAGAAACAAGCTTAATTAAATAATCCTCTTACTTCATGTATTTCACACACTCTGATATTTCTTTAAAAACCTGTTCCATGCCTCTGCTTTGATATTTCATGTCATTAAAACAGTGCCTATTTTTATTCCAAGATTGATTTCATGATGTGCTCCATGATTCAAAGTTTGGAAAACACTGACTTGGGCCACACTGGATGGTTGTGTGTTTGTGTATGTGTGTGTGTGGCCCCTAGACATACTCCCTCTTGAAAGCCAATGCGTTGGCTGCTTCCTTAACGAGATTCCCTCCCCGGATTGTGGCCTGGCTTCGACATGCTTCTCTTGACCACTCAACTTAAACAAGCTCTTCCCTATTATCCTTACAAGATTTCTAGGCATCTATCAGTTTTCAGTGTCAAGAATTCAATTTAACACCACTTTTGAATACAGAAGTAGGAGGAGACTAAAAGGGTTTTACACTTGACATTGAATCTTTGCTACAATGTTATGGGTTAATACACTGATCTTTTGGAAATGAATTTGAGAAGTGGGTCAGAGGTCAAATCTTGGGACACATTGCAATTCATCTTTTAACCATTATCTCTTAGAGCGGATTAAACACCCAAGTACCACAATTATTTTTGACATCTGATGTGAATACACTCTTCTTCCATTCATTTTTTTTTCTTTGTTAACTGCTAAGCTCAATGACTGAATAAACACTTTAGGTCTAAATTGCACCCTTTAGGAGGACTGTAGCCTTTCTGGGTCATGTGCAGGGCTTCTTAGAACAAAATTGCATTGACTCGGTTAGTGAATATGTCTTGAGAAAGAGCTCAGTCTGTTTTTAGGGTGTGCTCACAGTGCATACAGCAGTGATTCCTGCCCTCTTTGTCCGTATCTCTGCATGCAGCCTGGTCAGATAGGAGATCCCAGTGAAGAAGCTACACAGCTCAGCCTGTGCCCCTGGGCTGCAGCCTCAGACCAACTTCAGTGCAAGGACATGTATTAGGAGATGATAAGAGCTTCTAAGAGAATTGTTGGGGAGGCTGAAGACCAGGTTTGACTACATCCATTTCTTAGTCTCTGGGTCATTCCCTTCAAGGTCCATGGTCTGCCGTGGGTTACCTCTGCCATTTTGTAAGGAGAGGACCAGGCACCTAATTCCACTTCCATCAGACCACACCCAGGGGGCAGAAGTGAGAAGATGCACAGGGGAAGCAGAAGAGATGAAATGGAAGCCAAATATTCAAAGCAGAAAACTGATGATCATGGCATATGCAAATTACCAATTTGTTTGTATGAACGATCAGACAACAACCAAATACTTTTGTAGGTCACTTAATGGATATCAATGTGGCCCTTATGTTTAGTCCCAGAGAATAGAATAGACTTGGCCCCTGCCTGAGTGGAAAGAGGTCTGGTTAGGAAGAGAGACGAGGGCAGGTAACTCTGGACTGGAGGTGTATCTGCCAGGACAGGGGAGCCCATGGGCTGGGCTGCATATAACATTCACGTTTGTTCCTACCATGTTCCATGGTCCAGCTCAGAAGGCAGTTATCACCCTCCTCTTTGGAATATTATTGCTCTCCTTTTTAATCGACACTCATCTCTCTACCAACCGTTTATAAAATACTAGAGTGTATGTTTGGAGAAGGCAATGGCACCCCACTCCAGTACTCTTGCCTGGAGAATCCCATGGATGGAGGAGCCTGGTGTGCTGCCATCTATGGGGTTGCACAGAGTCGGACACAACTGAAGCGACTTAGCAGCAGCAGCAGCAGCAGCAGCAGAGAGAATGTTGTTCTTCCCAGGTGGCACTAGTGGTAAAGAACCCACCTGCCAATGTAGAAGATGTAAGAGATGCAGTTTCGGTCCCTGGGTTGGGAAGATACCCCAGAGGAGGGCATGGTAACCCACTCCAGTATTCCCGTCCGGAGAATCCCATGAACAGAGAAGCCTGGAAGGCTACAGCCGCAAAGAGTCGGACATGACTGAAATGATTTAGCACGCACACAGAGAGAGGGTTCTTAGATTGCTTTTTAAAAAATGGTGGTGCTGTGTATGTTACACATCTGAAAAATAAAGTGATCATTCTTAACAAGAACATTTCAAAAAGTAAGATCCCAGTCCCCTGTTAAATCTACTTAATCCTTCATTACTTCTTACTGCTGGCAAGTTTGTTAACATCTTTAGAACAAGATCGAATCATCCCTGTCAGGCAAAGGGTAGTTCTGCATGGCTGGGTAATAGAGTGATTGCATGCCAGCTGGGTACCCTTCACTGCTCTGGGCCTCAGTTTCTCCATCTGTAAAGTGGGCATGACTCAGAAAACACTACCTGCCTCATAGTTTCCTATGAGGCCAAAATAAGCGAATACTTGGCATAGCACCTGGTTCATTGGCAGCATCATAGGGGCGTTTAATTAAAGAATGAAAGAACTTTCTGTGCTGATGTTTCCTTTGTGTGTTGACAGGCTAAGATTCTGTTTTAGCTGCAGGATGGTTTGAGTTAGACGCTGGTTTTCTATTAAAGCTTCTTTGATCTCTCTATCCAACCATTTTGGCAAAGCATTTGGTTTCTGCTTGCAGGGGCGTATGGAGTGGGTGCATTTTATGGTTCTCTTTGATAAGCAATGTGGTAGGAACATTCAGCTCGTGTGTGACAGCTTAATGACTTCCCACGATAATTTCTTATATCTAAGATGATTTTCCTTCAGCCTGGGAGTTGAGACAATGTATTTTGCTAGAAAGTAAATAAGCTTAGAAGGAGGAAATGAGAATTTTCTTTGCTGCTTGCCATGCTCTCGCTTTTTAAAATTTCATAACATGCACTTTCATTAAATAAAAATATCTAGCCTTCTTCTTTTTTTTTTTTTCTTTATCTTGTGTTTTGTTCCCCTTGGCTTCACTAAGAGATTTGGAAATGAACTGATGTGGAAGGCAAGCCGAGAAAAGTTTAATGCAGTTTGTACTTTCAACTTGAAAGTTGCTGTTACACCTTTGGCTAAATTTTAGTTAAAGGGTTATGTTAGTTGCTGAGTCATGTCCAACTCTTCGTGACCTCATGGACCATAGTCTGCCAGGCTCCTCTGTCCATGGAATTCTCTAGGCAAGAATACTCGAATGGGTAGCCATTCTTTTCTCCAGTTAGGTATTTCAGCTGTCTTATTCAATTTTTTTTCCTTGATGAAATCTTTTACCCTAATCATGAAAGAAGACACGTGTTTAAAAATTAAAAACAAAAGGAATTTATGTTTTTTTCCAATAAGAAAAAAAATGTTTGGCCACACCATGGAGCATGTGGGATCTTAGTTTCCTGACTAAGGATTGAACTGGTTGCCCTTGTATCTGAAGTACAGAATGTTAACCACTGGACCCCCAGGGAAGTTCTGAGGAATTTGTAACTAAAAATTATCATAAGTAAAACATATATGTCAGAATTCATGGTGGTAGTTGTTTAGTTGCTAAGTCATGTCTGATTCTTATGATCCCATGGACTGTAGCCTGCCAGGCTCCTCTGTCCATGAGATTCCTCAGACAAGAATACTGGAGTGGATTGCCATTTCCTTCTCCAAGGAATTGAACCTGGGTCTCCTGCATTGCAGTGGGATTCTTTCCGCTGAGCCACCAGGGAAGCCTCATCAAAATTCATAAGCAAGTGTTAGTTTGTTAATTGCTCAGTCATGCCTGACTCTTTGCGACCCCATGGACTGCAGCCCACCAGGCTCCCCTGTCCATGAGATTTTCCAGGCAAGGATACTGGAGTGTGTTGCCACTTCTTTCTCCAGGGGATCTTCCCAACCCAGGGATTGAACCTGGGTCTCCTGCACTGCAGGCAGATTCTTTATTGACTGAGCTAGTCAAAATTCATATGTAATGCCAAAAGAAGGCTTTCATGAAATTGTTTACCTTTTCACGATGAGATATTAGGGTTATAATGTAATTGAATGGCTTAGGATAATTTAAGTGAAAAAAATCAAAAGTGGGAAACAGAAAGATAGAACCAGTTGGAAATCATTCATTTAGCAAATATTATCCAGCATAGAACTAGCATGACCTTGGGAGGAAAATGAAGAATAAGGAGAAGAGTTGGACAAATACCCAACAAGTACCAAAAAAAGTAGGTCCATGTTTTATAGGAGGTGGTAGAAAAGAGGTTTGAGAGGAGACTTTACTTCCTGTTTGGATGATCAGACAAAGTTTCTCAGAGAGGGAACATTTGCCTGTGCAGTGGGGAATGAATGGATTTTAAGGATTGAGGTTGGCCTTCCTGGTGGAGAAAAAGACATGTAATTAGGAGAGAGGTGAGAAGTGGAGAGTAAATGTTACTGAGTCCGAGTTCATACTGCCTGCTGCACGATAGGCCAATAAATCAAGAAACGAGTTGTTGGGGCAAGAAATAGCAACTTTATTTTGGAAGGCCAGCAGACTGAAAAGATGGTGAACTAGTGTCCCAAAGACCCATCTTCCATACAGATCTGCATCTACAGAGCGCAGCTCTCCATGCTTGGCAAGAGACAAGTGAGGCATCTGGTTGTCTTTTTAGAAGACACCAGTCTGTGGGCGATTCATGCCAAATGTGTCACAGTTATGCCGAAGGACATTGACCCAGCATGTTGCATACACCGAGAATATCCCTAAGACCATACTAGGACAGAAAGCATTCTTAAAAAAAAAAAAAATCTTCTTGTTTAATAGTTCTAAATGTTACATTTTTTCCCCCATGGGGCCAAAAGCTACCTGTGTGATCTTGAGTGGAAAAATAGGCGGCAGAAATCAGGGGTCGCAATTTTTCCATTTCCATTTGTTTGAGAATAGTATTAAAAGCAGAGACATTAACACAGGTCAGAATGTTTCAGGAAGCAAGTTTCAGAAGTTGAATTTTATAACAATAAACCTGTTAAAATATTGCCAGCATTTGGATTTTCTTAAAACAAATGTCTTAAAAATTTTTTTTTATTGATATGGGTGTACCCATGGCTCGTAAAAAGCCTCTTGATGAAAGTGAAAGAGGAGAGTGAAAAAGTTGGCTTAAAGCTCAACATTCAGAAAACAAAGATCATGGCATCCGATCCCATCACTTTATGGGAAATAGATGGGGAAACAGCGGAAACAGTGGCTGATTTTGTTTTTCTGAGCTCCAAAATCACTGCAGATGGTGACTGCAGCCATGAAATTAAAAGACGCTTACTCCTTGAAAGGAAAGTTATGACCAACCTAGACAGCATATTCAAAAGCAGAGACATTACTTTAGCAACAAAGGTCCATCTAGTCAAGGCTATGGTTTTTCCAGTGGTCATGTATGGATGTGAGAGTTGGACTGAGAAGAAAGCTGAGTGCCAAAGAATTGATGCTTTTGAACTGTGGTGTTGGAGAAGACTCTTGAGAGTCCCTTGGACAGCAAGGAGATCTAACCATCCATTCTAAAGGAGATCAGTCCTGGGTGTTCTTTGGAAGGAATGATGCTAAAGCTGAAACTCCAGTACTCTGAACACCTCATGGGGAGAGTTGACTCACTGGAAAAGACTCTGATGCTGGGAGGGATTGAGGGCAGGAGGAGAAGGGGAAGACAGAGGATGAGATGGCTGGATGGCATCACCGACTCGATGGACGTAAGTTTGAGTGAACTCCAGCAGTTGGTGATGGACAGGGAGGCCTGGCGTGCTGCAATTCATGGGATTGCAAAGAGTTGGACACGACTGAGCGACTGAACTGAACTAAACTGATGACTGATTCTTGCTGATATAAGACAGAAAACCACAAAATTCTGTAAAGCAATTATCCTCCAATTAAAAAAATAAAGTGGCAAAAAAAATTTTATTGAAATATAGTTGATTTACAAAGTTGTATTTCAGGTGTACAGAACAGTGATTCAGTTTTATATATATATATATTCTTTTTTAGGTCCTTTTCCATAATAGATTAAGTGATTCAGGTATACACACACACACACACACACACACACACACACACACACACACACATTTCCCTGGTGGCTCAGACGCTGCACTGCCTGTAGTACAGGGTTTAATCCCTGGATCAGGAAGATGCCATGGAGAATGGAATGGCAACCCACTCCACTATTCTTGCCTAGAGAATTTCATGGACAGAGGAGCCTGGTAGGCTACAATCCATGGGGTTGCAAAGAACTGGACACAACTGAGCAACTAACACACTCACACAAACACACATTAAATATATTCTTTTAAATAAATTCTTTTAAAGGTTCTTTTCCATTATAGATTAAGTATTGTTCCGTGTGCTATACAGTAAGACGTATTGTTTATCAGTTTTATATACAGTAGTGTTTGTGTGTTGGGCTTCCCTGATAGCTCAGTTGGTAAAGAATCCGCCTGCAATGCAGGAGACCCCAGTTTAATCCCTGAGTTGGGAAGATCTGCTGGATAAGGGAAAGGCTACCCATTTCAGTATTCTGGCCTAGAGAATTCCAGGGACTATATAGTCCATGGGGTCGCAAAGACTCAGACATGACTGCTCTTAATATATCCCTCTCTCCACGCCTTTCCCCTTTGGTAACCATAAGTTTGTTTTTTGTCAATGAGTCTATTTCTGTTTTGTGAGTAATTTCATTTACATCATTTAAAAAATTCCAAATATAAACAGTATCATATGATATTTAAAACAAGTACGTTTCTTGTTGATGGCAACTAAATGGTCTTTGCAGTATTTTAATCATATGGTAGGTTCCATCTGTTCAGTACACTTTTGAGTTGCTTTACATACATGTGTCTAGTGGTGTGTGTCTTCTGTACTGTTCCAGCAAGTTTGCTGTTAAAGTATATTAAGCTTTTAAAAAATCTAGGAATAATTTCCATTTGTTATACCCCCAGATTTGCTGTGTCCACCATCAAAGTGATGTCATGACCTCAGGGAAATGAGTGAACTTTGCGTTACTGGTTCTTTGGGATACATCTTCGGCATATGAATAGTTTAAAGGATCTGGGCTCTACCACACATACACACACGCACAGCATTTCCTTGCCAGCGGAAACCAAAATGAAGTTTTTGGAAAACACAAAATTATTTCAGTATGACAAAGTCTAGGGATATCATCATATTCATTAAGTCGACTTGGTTTGTAATTCCTGATACCTACTGGTGAGGTGTGAATGAGAATAGAAATTGAATCTGCCTTCACTTCTAAACTCATCTGCAGTAACAGGAAGAGCTGGCAGACACTGTATTTGTAAAATGTGCTTACACCCTCATCTACCTCTATCTCTGAAGACATGTTCAGAATTTTGTCTTACACTTGCCTAAGTTTAAGAATATTTTCTCAGTTATTTTAAAATTGTATTCATTGTTAATAAAACCTGGGGAGAGATGCAGGGGAAAAGCTATCTCCTGATTGTTTCATTTTAATAGTTTGCAGTCGGATGAAACAGATGCGATAAACATGCACTGCAGCTTCATCCTAATAGGCTTGTAGGGACCCTATGACAGGTGGAAAGTTATCTGCTAAGATCCTCTTGGTACTTCAGGAAGTAAATTTACCTGAGAAGAGGTCATTGTGCATAAAGAGTACATTAGTTTGGCTTCTGATGGTCAGGAAAAAGGTGTGTTTTCTGTGGATTCTGTGATGACCTTCAAGTGTGCAGGTGTCTTGCTGAGAAGTATGGCAGTGTCACTGGGAAAGTACACATTTGAGATGAAGTGTATAGATATTTTTGTATTAGTGCTGCAATCTGCAACAGTTACTGTGTTTCAGAAAAAGTTGTAACCACTGAATGTGTTTTAACTATTTGATCCTCCCAACAGTCCCATGGTGCTGTTATCATTCTCTTCTTATGGATGAGGAGCCTGAAGCCCAGAGAGATCCATTAATGTGCACATGGCCATGTGGCTAGAAATTAGTTTGGGAAGGATTTGACCCAGGTGGTCTGTCTCCAGAGCCCTACTCAGTCTGGACATCTACATATGAGTTTTCTTGAAAGCATGTGGAATCAAAAAATGTTGGTATAAGAGACCAGTTTAAGAAACATTGCTATTAATGTTTGCATTAATTTAGCAAACATATTGACTACCAGGGATACAATGGGATGAAACAGGGTGCCTGGGAGCTCCACTAGTAGTCCAGTGGTTGAGAATCTGACTTGCAATGCAAGAGATACTGGTTCAATCCCTGGTCTGGGAACATCTCACATGTCACAGAGCAACTAGGCCCATGAGCCACAACTACTGAAGCTTGTATGCCTGTACTCCTCAACAAGAGAAGCCACTTCAATGAGACGCCCATGCCCCACAACTAGAGAGTAGCCCCCAACCTCCACAACTAGAGAAAGCCCACATACAGCAAAGGAGACCCACCATAGCCAATAAATAAATCTTAAAAAAAAACATGGCACCCGTCTCATAGGACGTATTTCCTCTAGATATGAAAGAGGAATAAAGTGCAGACTCAAGAGTATCACATTGTAACTAATTAAAAGGTTGGACTTGGCTTTTTAAAAATGGAAATATAATTTGTATGCCATACAATGCACCATTTTAAAGTATTTAATACAAAGTTTTGCAGTCATCACCCCTATCTAGTTTGGGGGCATTTTTATCATCTCCCCAAAACCCCAGACCCGTTAGCAGTCACTCCCATTCTACTCACCTCCCAGTGCCTAGCAACTAACCTACTCTCTTTCTTTATAGATTTGTCTGTTCTGGACGTTTCGTATAAAAAGAGTCACAATTTAGGGCCTTTTGCGTCTGACTTCTTTCACTTAGCATCATGTTTTCAAGGTTCCCCCATGCTATAGCATAAATCAGTACTTCATTCCTTTTTGTTGGCTAAATAATATTTCATTGTATGGACAAGACCCCATTTGTTTTCCCATGTATCAGCCCATGGGCGTGCCTTTGCTTTAACGTTGTGTGTCTGGAAAGGCTCCCTGTTAAAAATAAAATGTTAATTCAGTCAGATCTTTTATTTTAGATCTACCAAGGGTTCCAACTCCTTCTACCTCAAAGGTTTTATGACAAAATCCACCACTGTAATCAACTAGGCAAGACTTTCATTGAAGTATTATGTTTTTGTCAGATTTTCCCTTGACTGTAAATGACTTCTGTTTTAGGATCTTGAGTTGGGTGGATAATTCTTGGCATCCCATACCTGGAGCTTCACCAGGCTCTTAGCTTATAGACCAAACAGGAAACAGGAATGCAGTTGGCCCTGTGTGTCATCAGGTTTTGTATTCTCAGATTCAGCCAACCATGGACTGAAAATATTCAGGAAAAGAGATTCCAGAAAGTTCCAAAAAGCAAAACTTCAATTTGCTGTGCATTGGTACCTATTTACTTTGCATTTATATTAGTACTGTAAGTAATCCAGAAATGATTTAAAGTATACAGGAGGATGTGTTTCGGTTAGATGTAAATACTATACCATTTTATATGAAGAACTTGAGCATCCACAGCATTTGATATCTGAGGGGCTCCTGGAGCGGTGGATACTGAAGGACAACTGTATGTGTTTGTGCCTTTATATTTTCTCTCAAGTGCTTCTTTTCCTTATTACTTTGCAGTAGCCGGACTCCGGGGTATTCTTTTGTATTGGATTTACTTTTTCCTTTTCTGAGTTGTTACGTCTGGCTCTGTTGCCATGATCTGCAATTCTCTTGAGACTTAGATTCATTTCTGGCTTTTCCTAAAATTCATCTGTGTCAATTTTCAGGTCGATCCAGTCTTCACAAGGGAAGTGAAGGCCAAAGTAAAGAGGTAAGTATCGGAGTTCCCTGGTGGCCCAGCAGTTAAAACGCCAAGCTTCCAATGCAGAGGATTCGGGCTTGATCCCTGGTCAGGGAATGGTAAAGAACGTGCCTGCCAATGCAGGTTCAATTCCCGGGTCGGGAAGATGCCCTGGAGGAGGGCATGGCAACCCACTCCAGTATCCTTGCCTGGAGAATCCCATAGACAGAGGAGCCTGGTGGGCTACAGTCCATGGGGTCACAAAGAGTCGGACATGACTGAAGCAACAGGGAACTGAGGTCCCACATGCTGAGTGACATGATGAAATACATTTTTTAAAAAAAGAGAGAGAGAAGCATAGGGAGTGAACAGGTGTTTTGCAGGAGAGGAAGCCTAGTGACTGACACATAATCCCAGTTTCCAGCATTCACCGTGTCCCAGGCTCTGTTCCCAGCACTTCATTAATAATTCCTCCTTTAATCTCCTGATGATCCTGTGAGAATCTGGGTGCTATTCCTTTCCCCACTGACAACCCTGGAAGCTGACATGCTGGGAGCATCAGCAATTCCCTAGGGAGCAGTCGCATGGATGCACGTGTGAAGACATACAACCTCGCTAGGTCAGGAAATGCCCAGGAAACCCACCTTGAGGTTATAATTGTCCCTTACCTCGTGGGTCAAAACCGAAACAACAACAACAACAACTAAAAATCTGCTGGTGAGGGTGAAAATTGCAGCCATTCCTCTGGAAAGCAGTTTGCCAGGGTCTTTGCTATCAATTGCGTTTGTCTGCCCGTAACAGAGACCAGGGCTTCCCTGGTGGCTCAGAGGTAAAGAATCCTCCTGCCAGTGCAGGAGATGCAGGTTTGATCCCTGGGCCAGGAAGATCCCCTGGGGGAGGAAATGGCAACCCATTCCAGCATTCTTACCTGGAAAATCCCATGGACAGAGGAGCCTGGTTGGCTACAGTCCACGAGGTCCCAGAACAGTCAGACATGACTTAGCAACTAAACAGCAACCACAGAGACCCAACAATGCTGGCTTACACACCCAGGAGTTTTAACTGCTCACATCAAAAAAATCGGATGTCATTGGTCCAGGACCAAGTAAGACTTCAGAGATGTTGTCTCCTGTCTCTCTTTCCTGTGCTCCCTACCTGTGACCTCCATTTCTAGGATGACTGTAGCTGTAGAACTCACACATCACTTTCCATGTTCTAAGTGGGGAGATGGGGCAGGACAAGAGCCAGAAGGATCCTCTCCCGTGCAGGTCAGCCCCCCTTTATGTGTATATCCTCACCCTCCCAGGATCCCAGCTCCTCCTCCTGGCCACTCCACCACCCTGGAGGACTGGAAAACACTGATTTCACCCCCATATGCAATCAGGTGTCTTTATATTGCTCACAGATACAGAATGCATGTATGTAAAAGTATAACCAGTTACGTGAAATGATAACCTCAAAACCGTGAGACTGGAGAGGGTTGGGGGAATGGGGAAGAATGTCCATACTGTAATATGCAATCAGGTGTCTTTATATTGCTCATAGATACAGAATGCATGTATGTAAAAGTATAACCAGTTATATGAAATGATAACCTCAACACCGTGAGACTGGAGAGGGTTGGGGGAATGGGGAAGAATGTCCGTACTGTCAAGTGAGAAAAATAAAACAAGACAAAACCTCTGTGACAAAGGTGGTGTTACACTCTTGGTTTTACTATTTCTATTTCTCTCTGTTTATGATACACCTATGATTATCTCTTTGAGTATCTTTTCTAGTATTTATCTTTATTTATTTATTTGACTGAACTGGGTCTTAGTTGTGGCATGTGGGCTTTAGTTCCCTGACCAGGGATTGAACCCAGACTCCCTGCATTGGGAGCATGGAATCTTAGCCACTGGACCACCAGGGGTACTCACCCTCTTTGAGTATCTTTTAAAAAGCACTGGGACTGTTTATAATAGCCAGGACATGGAAGCAACCTAGATGTCCATCAGCAGATGAATGGATAAGAAAGCTGTGGTACATATACACAATGGAGTATTACTCAGCCATTAAAAAAATACATTTGAATCAGTTCTAATGAGGTGGATGAAACTGGAGCTGATTATACAGAGTGACGTAAGCCAGAAAGAAAAACACCAATACAGTATACTAACACATATATATGGAATTTAGAAAGATGGTAACGATAACCCTGTATGTGAGACAGCAAAAGAGACACAGATGTATAGAACAGACTTTTGGACTCTGAGGGAGAGAGAGGGTGGGATGCTTTGGGAGAATGGCATTGAAACATGTATAATAATCATGTAAGAAACGAATCGCCAGTCTAGGTTCGATGTAGCATACAGGATGCTTGGGGCTGGTGCACTGGGATGACCCAGAGGGATAGTATAGGGAGGGAGGTGGGAGCGGGGTTCAGGATTGGGAACACGTGTACACCCGTGGCGGATTCATGTTGATGTATGGCAAAACCAATACAGTATTGTAAAGTAAAATAAAAAATTAAAAAAAAAAATTATAAGTCATATTAAAAAAAAAAAGCATTGGGAAAAAGGCTGCATTATTAGGAAAGGTTTGTTTTCTAAATCATTCAGAGAAAAATGTCAAGAGCCACATCTCTGACATCCAGTATCTGAGAATCATGTGTCTTATTGGTCAGAAGGATTCAGGATGGAAGCAGCTGTGTTCACAGGCTTCCTCCCTCCCTTATCAGGGACGGAAATAGAACGGATTCTCACTCCAGTATGGTTTACTGTACTGAACCCTTTATCAATCATGCTTCCCTGGTGATCTAAGCTATTTCTCCAAAATTGTCATCTTTCCTCCCAGCCTCTCCCTGTAAGATTCCCGGCCGTAGATGCTCTCTGCTCCCTGTTGTTTCAGGAGCCCTGGGGTACGACTGATCAGGGAGATGGCTCAGGAAGACCTCCATGCTGTCATGAAGAATTGCTTCGCGCTGGTGAATAGCTCTGTCTCTGAAGGCATGTCAGCTGCAATTCTGGAGGTAATGATCTAACGAGCCCCGAGAGTGGAAATATGAAATTGTCGATCACCCCTTTTCTTAGTTATGGAGGTGATGCATTTGTCAATAAAGCTGTGCGCTTCTTAAAGCTAACAAGCACAGCGGCGTCTCTTTGGGACTTCTAAAGTAGTTTTGAAGTTCTAGCTGGGATTTAAAAATACTATTTTCTTTCTCCTTGCCATTTCTCCTTGCCAGTGACAAAATGAAATAAAACTAGGATAGTGTCGCCTCTCTGACTCACCAAGTAGCTTCAGTGGGAAGGTGACGGAGACTATGAAGGGCTGGGACAGGATGTGGATAAAGGTGTGTTTGGTAGGAAGCCTTCTTTTGTCTTGATTTCTTCTCCCTCTTTTCAGTGTGTGCAATGATCCCAGAATTTAGGGGATAAGAAAGGGATGGGCTTGTGCACAGGGGGTGGGTGTGGTAACAGAGAGGAGTGGTTACAGATGCACAGGAGGGTGGGAATGAGGGTGGACCGAATCTCTCCATCTAGTGCTCAGCTCTGAAAAAATCGCTTCCTGGACTTTCCTGGTTGCCCAGTGGT
This sequence comes from Budorcas taxicolor, assembly GCF_023091745.1. Classification (NCBI taxonomy): domain Eukaryota; kingdom Metazoa; phylum Chordata; class Mammalia; order Artiodactyla; family Bovidae; genus Budorcas; species Budorcas taxicolor. The sequence goes on along the minus strand of NC_068926.1, from coordinate 48,321,323 downwards.
TAAGACTATACCTTCCACTGCAGGGGATGAGGGTTCAACTCCTGGTTGGGGAACTAAGATTGCACACACCACCGTGCTGCGCAGCCAAAAAGAAAAGAAAAGGAAAATTGCATACTACTCTACTTGGGCTAAATATGCACATCCCAGCACAACCTTGCAGTCCATTGCTGGAGTTTTCAGCATTGAAATAAGCCCCTGCTCTTGAAAACCTGGCAGACTCTAGTTTGACTATATCAACTCTTGGGTAGAGGACTTAATCCAACCTTGAAGCCCTTTGCAGTCTCTTCTTACTGAGCGTTTTCCATAATTGGGTGTTTACCCAGGATATCTTTTTTTTTTGGTATCTTAAAAAATATTTGTTTGGCTGTGCAGCATGGCATGTGAGATCTTAGTTCTCTGACCAGGGATTGAAACTGTGTTCCCTGCATTGATAAAATGGAGTCTTAACCACTGGACTGCCAGGAAAGTCCCAACCTGGATATCTTTTAAAACTTTTTCTGCTTTTTTTGGCCGTGCCCTGGAACTTCAGGGATCTTAGTTCCCTGACCAGGGATTAAACCCTGGGCCCACAGTAGTGAAAGTGCGGAGTGCCAACCACTGGGCCATCAGGGAATTCCCTTACCCAGGTATCTTAACGGTTTTGTGCTAGTGACTTGAGGTCATCACCAGTGTGCACTTAATACGGAAGGGTTTTTGCTTTCTTTTATTTTGCTGTTGGTTCATGGCATGCTGGGTTCCTTTAAGAGTGATATTAGTAAAGAGGAGATGCCATCTGTCCTGTCATAACCAGCTTTCAGTGCCGAGTTGTCTTCATATCCCTAAATCACAAGCCATTGAATGTATGGAATTTCCTATAGTTCTTTACACATGCCTTACAGACAATGGATGCCACAGAAGTCCTATGGATTAGCACTTGATAAAACCCCCCATTCAGTTCAGTTCAGTCATTCAGTAGTGTCCAACTCTTTGCGACCCCTTGCAGTACAGCAAGCCAGGCCTCCCTGTCCATCACCAACTCCCGGAGTTTACTTAAACTCATGTCCATGAGTCAGTGATGCCATCCAACCACCTCATCTTCTGTCACTCCCTTCTCCTCCTGCCTTCAATCATTCCCAGCATCAGGGCCTTTTCCCTGATATGAGTGAGTCAGTTCGTCCCATCTGGCGGCCAAAGTATTGGAGTTTCAGCTTCAGCATCAGTCCTTCCAATGAATATTCAGGACTGATTTCCTTTAGGATTGACTGGTTGGATCTCCTTGCAGTCTAAGGGACTCTCAAGAGTCTGTCTCCTCCAACACCACAGTTCAAAAGCATTAATTCTTCAGTACACAGCTTTCTTTATAGTCCAACTCTCACATCCATACATGACCACTGGAAAAATCAGTTTTGACCAGATGGACCTTTGTTGGCAAAGTAATGTCTCTGCTTTTTCATATGCTGTCTAGGTTGGGCATGACTTTTCTTCCAAGCAGCAAACGTCTTTTAATTTCATGGCTGCACTCACCATCTGCAGTAATTTTGGAGCCCCAGAAAATAGTCTCTCACTGTTTACTTATCTGTTTGCCATGAAGTGATGGGACCAGATGCCATGATCTTCGTTTTCTGAATGTTGAGTTTGAAGCCAACTTTTTCACTCTCCTCTTTCACTTTCATCAAGAGGCTCTTTAGTTCTTCACTTTCTGCCATAAGAGTGGTATTATTTGCATATCTGAGGTTATTGATATTTCTCCTGGCAATCTTGATTCCAGCTTGTGCTTCATCCAGTCCAGCATTTCGAATGATGTACTCTGCATATAAGTTAAATAAACAGGGTGACAATATATAACCTTGATGTACTCCTTTCCTGGTTTGGAACCAGTCTGTTGTTCCATGTGCAGTTCTAACTATTGCTTCTTGACCTGCATACAGATTTCTCAGGAGGCAGGTCAGGTGGTCTGGTATTCCCATCTCTTGAAGAGTTTTCCAGTTTCTTGTGATCCACACAGTCAAAGGCTTTGGCATAGTCAATAAAGCAGAAGTAGATGTTTTTCTGGCACTCTTTCCCTTTTTTGGATGATCCAATGGATGTTAGTAATTTGGTCTCTGGTTCCTCTGCCTTTTCTAAATCCAGCTTGAACAGCTGAAAGTTCATGGTTCATGTACTGTTGAAGCCTGGCTTGGAGAATTTTGAACGTCACTTTGCTGGCATGTGAGATGAGTACAATTGTGTGGTAGTTTAAGCATTCTTGCCTTTCTTTGAGATTGGAATGAAAACTCATGTTTTCCAGTCCTGTGGCCGCTGCTGAGCTTTCCAAATTTGCTGGCATATCGAGTGCAGCACTTTCACAGCATCATCTTTTAAGATTTGAAATAGCTCAACTGGAATTCCATCACTTCCATTAGCTTTGTTGGTAGTGATGCTTCCTAAGGCCCACTTGACTTCATATTCCAGGATGTCTGGCTCTAGATGAGTGATCACACCATCGTGATTATCTGGGTCATGAAGATCTTTTTTGTACAGTTCTTCTGTGTTTTCTTGCCACCTCTTCTTAATATCTTCTGCTTCTGTTAGGTCCATACCATTTCTGTCCTTTATTGAGCCCATCTTTGCATGAAATGTTCCCTTGGTATCTCTCGTTTTCTTCAAGAGATCTCTAGTCTTTCCCGTTCTGTTGTTTTCCTCTGTTTCTTTGCACTGATCACTGAGGAAGGCTTTCTTATCTCTCCTTGCTATTCTTTGGAACTCTGCATTCATAGAGGTATATCTTTCCTTTTCTTCTTTGCCTTTTGCTTCTCTTCTTTTCACAGCTATTTGTAAGACCTCCTCAGACAGCCATTTTGCCTTTTTGCATTTCTTTTTCTTGGGGATGGTCTTGATCACTGCCTCCTGTACAATGTCACGAACCTCCGTCATAGTTCTTTAGGCACTCTGTCAGATCTAATGCCTTGAATCTATTCCCTTTGAATCTAATCCCTTGAATCCCTTAAATCTATTTCTACCCCCTGCAGAAAAGGAAATGTTTGGCCATTGGTCCTCCGAGTCTTTGAATCATGTTTCACGTCTGCATTCTCATAACCCTAGTTTTTTACTTCAGGGTCTACTTAATTAGAGTGATGCTATTATTGTGTCGTAAGTGTTTGTAACATCCATTTATTCATTTGAACACTAGTTGAATTTACTGATCAAAGGTACAGTTTGCCAATTTTGATGTTTCAGAGGTCATGGTAAATAATTAAAGCAGGAAAAAAAAATCATGCTCCATAAACTTAAGAAATGACTGATGTTGTATGCCTAATATTCTCTGCAAATGTGGCATCATTTAAAAAAGCAAACATAAAAAAATAAAATACTGTGGGCTGGGGTAGAAGCTATATACTGACGCCTATAATTCTTGTGTTCGGAAGCTTTTAGAGCACAGAGCCTGGATTTGTGACATGTTCTTCTACAGCCCGATGTTGAATGCCTCAATATCTCAATCTGAGTTTAATGATTAGCATTAATCTCCATTGTGGTTTAAAATCAGCTTTCAAGTAGTGTTACTGGAGCAGTACATTGTACTCTTCATATTAGCTTTTAAAATGTACATTCTTAGAGTACCAGTCCTCAAGCCTTGCTGAATCGCTCCTTTGTATGTAAATACACATTTCCTCTCCCCCACCTTCTTAAGAAAGGGTAAAGTGGATTTGGGGAATGATTTTGTAGCCAGCACATACAGCATTTCATTGCAGATGAATTGCTGTCAGATCTCATTTACTTCAAAGGAAAGGCAGCTCTGAGTAATTCCGTCTGCTTTCAGATGCCGACACTGTGTTCCTTTTGAAAACTCCAAAATAACCTTTGGGATGAGGGTTTTGAATGAAACTGATTTTAGAGAAGCCATGGAGGGTGGATTTCATTTGAATCAATTCAAAGACCCAAAGTGGTTAATCACAGAATAAGTGCATCTCACTTTGGAGGGAGGGGATCTTTTGACCTTTCAGAATTAGCATTGTTTTGTCATGCATGGGTTCTTGCTAAATCGCTTCAGTTGTGTTCCACTCTTTTCGACCTTGTGGACTGTAACCCACCAGCCTCCCCTGTCAATGGGATTCTTCAGGCAAGAATTCTGGAGTAGGTTGCCATAACCTCCTCCAGAAATTCTTCCCAATCCGAGGATCAGCCCATTTCTCTTCCATATTCTCCGTTGGCTGGTGGGTTCTTAACCACTAGTGCCACCTGGGAAGCCCTTGTTTTGTTTCAGAGGCATGTAAAAATCCCATTTGTTAAGACATTTCTTTTAAACGTGAACTGTCACCCACCAGGCTCTTCTGTCCATGGGATTTCCCAGGCAAGAATACTGGTGAGGGTTGTATTTCCTCCTGCAGAGGATCTTCTCGACCCAGGAATAGAACCCATATCTCCTGCATTGGCAGGCTGATTCTTTACCACTGAACAACTTGGGAAGCCCAATATAGACACGTATATAAGGCACCTTCAAAAGCTCACGTACTGTGTTGATACAGAGCCTGGGTGGCTGTGTTTCCAAAGACTGTGCTGCAGTGCTGAGGATGGTGCTGAGGATCAGCCCTGCTGAGGATGGTGCACCAGAGACAAAGCTTTTAAATTTATTTTTATTTGTTCATTTTTTTTGGCCACAACACCCGGCATGTAGAATCTTAGTTCCCCAACTGGGGATCAAACCCACACCCCCTGCAGTGGGAGGTGGAGTCTTAACCGCTGGACCACCAGGGGAAGCCCCAACAAAACTTTTAAAAGTTCACATGTGAAGCTTCCACCCACTTGCTGGGCGCTCGAAGAGCTCATGGTGGGCAAGAGAAATCCAGTGACTGCAAACTTGACCAAGTGTTTGGTACCTCTTGAGCTCTGATGTTTCCTCTTCTTAGTCCCCAAATGGGGCCCCAGGTACCAGATTTGAGATGATTTCTGCTCCAAGTGCCCCTCCCCAACACTGCCCCTTTCCCGGATCATGACCTGAAGGGATCCAGAGGGTAAGCTCGCTCATCTCCAAACACCATCTCCCCAAGACATTCCCAGGCACTGTGTTCATCAGGACCAGCGTCACAGCACAGTCATATTCTGAGACTTTGCCTTTTTGAAGAGGTAACTTTACACCTAAAGAAAGTGACTTGAGAATCAACCATCCTTAATGTCACATCTTGGCTGAATGAAAATAGCATTTCCATATGCTTTTTAAACAACATGTTTTTTTTTTTCTTTCTCTTTTATTGAAGTATAGTTGATTTACAATATAATATTAGTTTCAGGTGTACAGCAAAGTGATCCTGTTATATGTATGCATCTATATTCTTTTTTTCCAATTCTTTTCTATTACAGGTTATTATAAGATATTGAATATACAGTTGCTTGTGCTATACAGTAAATCCTTGCTGTTTAAGATGAACTTTGTCTCCCCAAAATGATGGTGATGAGCAATGGATTTGAGACCCCTTGTCAGTCGAGAGCAAAGCTTCCACCAGGGCAAGACCACAGTTTTGTGATTCCTGGCCTGTGATCTTTTCCAGAATGCCAGATGGTGCTCACTGGAGGTCAGAACCCAAGGCCCAAACAGTGGGCTCATAAGGTGGCTGTGAGCCTAATGTTGAGATGCGGAGCTACTTTCTGCCCGTGCTGCTGAGTGTTCTTGTTCCCAAGTGTAATGACAGTTGTTGTTGTTCAGTCGCTAAGTTGTGCCCAACTCTTTGTGACCCCATGTCCTGCAGCATGCCAGGTTTCCCTGTCCTTCACTATCCCCTGGAATTTGCTCAAACTCATGTGTTGAGTCAGTGATGCCATCCAACCATCTCATCCTCTGCTGCCCTCTTTTCCTCCTGCCCTCAATCTTTCCCAGCATCAGGATCTTTTCCAGTGAGTTGGCTCTTCGCATCAGGTAGCCAGAGTATTGGAGCTTCAGCATCAGTCCTTCCAAGGAATATTCTGGGTTGCTTTCCTTTAGGATTGACTGGTTTGATCCCCTTGCAGTCCAAGGGACTTTCAAAAGTCTTCTCCAACACCACAGGTTCAAAAGCATCAATTCTTTGGCGCTCAGCCTTCTTTATGGTCCAACTCACATCCATACATGACTACTGGAAAAACCATAGCTTTGATTCTAATGACAGTGGAGGGTCCCAATCTTTACCCTACAAGATGAGAAGGGAAATTCATGATGTGGAAACTTTTATCATCATGAGGAACCCCATGCTGGCTGATCCCAGGCCTTTGAGACTGGAAAGGTTGTTTAGTGGGTAATCAGGTGATAAATCTTGTTCCCCCTTACGTCTGTATCCATGCCAAAGGGATATGTACAGACCTGGTGGCATTTGTATGGCTGGTGCTGAAAGAAAATTACCCATCAAGGAAAGTGAGAATGATGGTAATTAAAAAATGTACACTCCAAGGACTTCCCTGCTGGTCCACTGGCAAAGTCTTCATGCTCCCAATACAGGGTGCTGAGGTTTGATCCATGTCAGGGAACTAGATTCCACATGCCACAGCTAAGTTCACATGCCACCATGGAGATCCTGCGTGCAGCAACTAAAACCCAGTGCAGCCAAATAGATAGGTAAATATTCTCAAAAAGTGTACTCCAGGCTGCCACTGAAGAAGTGTGAACTGAACATTGGAGAGGGAGAAGGTTTCTTTGTGACATTGCAGTAAGACAGGCCATTGCAGTATATAATTTCCCAACATTTGCAAATACAGTCAGTCATTAAGATTCAGTGTGTAGTTGGAAAATCCAGAGTTTGTGTTGGGAAACCACTTTGGGCAAAGTTTTGGGGTGATTTTTGTGTGATGCCAGAGCTCCAGTGAAACCAAGGAGTCATTCTGTCACAAATTGGCTCATCTCACCACACAGACTCTGACAGTGATCGCCCACCTGTCTCCTTTACTCGTTACATCCTTTCAGGCAATGGATTTGGAAGTCCCGGTGTTGGCGAGGAACATCCCTGGAAACGCCGCAGTGGTGAAGCATGAAGTTACAGGATTGCTGTTTTCAGACCCTCAGGTAAAGGAGAGCGATTTCCCTGTGTTCACCTGTGTGGTCTGAGTCGTTTTCATCCGCCTGTAGTTCAGAGAGTCTGTAATTGGCATCTATGTGATTATCTCTCAGTGTTCCCTTTATACAGTAAGTCCCCTACATACAAACAAGCCCAATTCTGAGAGCACATTCATGAGTCCAGTTTGTTCATAAGTCCAGCAAAATTAGCTTAGGTACCCAACTAACACAATTGGCTATATAGTACTGTACTGTGATAGGGTTATAATACTTTTCATACAAATACTACATAAAAAGCAAACAATTAAGAAAACATTTTTAATCTTACCGTACAGGACCTTGAATAATACAGTAAGACAATTGACATACAGGGGCTGGCAGTGAGTGAACAGGCGAGAAGAGTCACTGACTAGAGGAGAGACAGGAGGTGGGAGAAGGCAGAGCTGGATTGTCAGCAACAGGAGATGGAGGGCAAGCTGCAACTTCACTCACGCCTGACGCTGATGGCTCAGGTTCCGGTTCCTTGCTGGATTTAATTCTATCGACCCTCTTAAAAAAACAATCCAGTGATGTCTGGGTGGTAGCTCCTTTTTTCTCGTCATAGATGACACAGTAGCACTGGATTGCTTTCTGAACGGCTGCTGCAACCTTCATGTACCATTCTACACTAGAATCCTATGCCTCAAAACCTACCAGTGCCTCCTCAAGTAAAGAAAATCCCCGGGCCATTTCCTGCATCATGAATCTCTTCAGTTCTTCAGTTACTCCTTCTTCCTCTTGTCTCTCTTCATCCTTTCTCTGCCGCTGCTTTCAGGCTTGTTTCTGGGCATCCTGGACTTGAAATAAAGATGCTGTATTCATGTACGCTGTACAGTGCTATGCAGTAAAGTTCACAAAAGTACAGCCACTGGTAGAGGATACACGCACGTGACAGTGTGCGCCAGTGGTGGTGGTTTAGTCGCTAAGTCTTGTCTCGCTCTTGCGACCCCTGTAGCCCACCAGGCTCCCCTGTCCTTGTGGTTTTCCAGGCAAGAATACTGGAGCGGGTTGCCACTCCCTACATGACTGGACTTGTGAATGCGAATTAGCATCTTTGAAAGCTAGCAACTTGAAGGTTTACATGTAGGGGACTTACTGTAATGAGTAGATGAGTATATGAAACACAGGGTCACTTTGTCACTTGGGCAGCCTCCTGGACATGTGACTAAAAGAAACCTAGGGACTTTCCAGAAACATGAGACCTGGGTTCTCTTTCTGATGCTGCTGGTGTTGATTACCATGACCTTGAGCAGGTCACTTCCCCTCTTAGATGCTTGAATTGCTAGTTTCTTTTTTTAAAGTTTATTTTATTGAAGTATAGTTGATTTACAATGTGTCAGTTTCTGCTGTATAGCACAGTGATTCAGGGATATATGTATATACATGTATGCATTCTCTTTCATATTCTTTTCCATCTTGGTTTATCACAGGATATTTAATATAGTTCCCTGTGTTCTACAGTAGGATCTTGTTGTTTATCCATGCTATATATAGTAGTTTGCATCTACTAACCCCAAATTCCTAAATAGATTTCTGGTTTCTGAAGCAGGTGTTCTTCAGGTATAATCCTATGCTTCTGGAATATCCTCTGGTGTTCAGAAGATGCCATATATCTGATCCCTTGCAGTTCTTCAGAACAATGTACAGAAGAGGCAGCATGGTTGTGTTCATACATGTATGGGTCTGATACATGTGTGCATCTGAAATCAAAATAAAGGCCAGTGCAGTTGACAGTGGGCGCAGATGATGGGCATAGTGTCATCCGGGGCACATGTGTATGCCAGGACCTTCCAGGACATGTGTGATGGGGTTCCAGTCCCAAGGTCTGAAGTTCCAAGGATGTGTCTCCCTTTAAACCCCTGGGACCCTGTGCAGGGCGTGTAGCCTTAACCTGAGACTCCAAGCTCCATCCTCTCCTCGGTACAAGTGGAACTAATTATAACAGCACCTAGAGGTGTGTCATGGGCTAAAGCGGCTGACATACAGGGCTGAGCCGTGGGTACGGCATGCAGCCCAAGGCTCTAGTTGCCATTATCAGCAAAAGGAGAGCCCTTAATGCCCTGTAGCTCGTGTCATTGTTGTTTAGTCAGTAAGTTGTGTCTGACGCTTTGTGACCCCTTGGACTGTAGTCCTCCAGAATCTTCTGTCCATGGAATTCTCCAGGCCACAATACTGGAGTGGGTTGCCATTTCCTCCTCCAGCAGACTTCCAGATCCAAGGATCAAACCCACATTTCCTGCATTGCAGGTGGGTTCTTTATCACTGAGCCACCAGGGAAGCCCTTTCCTTTGATTGTAGTTGTTGTTTGAGGAGGGCATGGCAACCCACTTTAGTATTCTTGCCTGGAAAATCTCATGGACAGAGGACGAGGGAGGGGGGTTCAGTATGGGGAACATGTGTATACTTGTGGCAGATTCATGTTGATGTATGGCAAAACCAATACAATATTGTAAAGTAATTAACCTCCAATTAAAATAAATAAATTCATATTAAAAAATAAAGAGTCGGACACGACTGAAGCGACTTACCACGCACGCAGTGCACGTTATTTTGTAGTTGCTAAGTCATGTCTGACTCTTTTGCGACCCCATGGACTGTAGCCTGCCAGGCTCCTCTGTCCATGGGATTCTCCAGGCAAGAATACGGGTGCAGGTTGCCATTTCCTTCTCCAGCGGATCTTCCCGACCCAGAGACCGAACCTGTGTCTCCTGCATTGCAGTCAGATTCTTTACCACTGAACCACCGGGGAAGCTGAGCCATTGGGGAAGCCCTTTCCTTTGAACAGTAACCCCTAAAAGCCAAAACAATACCAGGAAATGAAGAGTGTGTAGTGGTTTCCTGCTGATTCTCTAGACAAAACCATATTGCTTTTTACCACGTTCTGCGTCTCTCCACATCAGCACCAGCCACGCCGGAGGTCACAGGATATTGTCTCCCCGTGGGCAAAGAGATTTTTTTTTATCTTCCCAAACACACTGTCTATTTATTTTATAGCTCAATTTCAAACCACTGCAGTTTTATCAGCAAGTGTCTGAATAGCCATCACTTATAAATGGGTGTATCAAGTCCAATGTTAGAACAAGTGCAGTTTGGCTCTCCTGACTTCATTTCATGTTCCTTGTAAGACATTCCTTTTAATATTTGCAAATAACGATCCTGTAGCTGACACATCCAAGTTGTTTCTGCTGGTTACCAGCTTCCTGTGAGTTATCAGACATAGCCCCAAAGCACTGACAAAGTTAAGGCTTGGGCTTGAGTCCAACCCTTTGATGTTGCTTTTACAAAGGATGTTAAAAAAAAAAACAAAAACTGCTCTATGTTTCATACAGAGGGAGGCTGTGTTTTTTTTTCCCCCTTTTTAATGTCACATTTTGAAACATGTGCTAGACACAGATATCACACGTAGCTTTGTTTCATAGTCGTGATCAGACTTGACCTAGCATGGAGTGGGAGGTGTTGCTGTAAAAACAAATGTGCATTTTCCACAAGTCAGTGGCTGTGGTTGCTGTCATCTCGGTTCAGGAGCTCAGATGAAATTAACCACTGATTGGTTGTCAGTGTTTGTGAGATTTATTTCGAATGTGTATTCAAATATGTCCTCAAAGCTCCATCTCATTTATTAAGAAGGGACTTCCATGCAAGGGTGTCAGCCTCACAAAGTTAATATAGATAGATACATACATAGAAACATAGATCGATACATAGTTATGTAGATACATAGATACACACATACATACACACATGTACATTTGCTCTGTCCTGTCCAGCTCTTTGCAACCCCATGAACTGTAGCCTGCCAGGCTCCTCTGTCCATGAGATTTTCCAGGCAAAAATACTAAAGTGGGCTGCTATTTCCTGCTCTAGGAGATCTTCCCGACCCAGGGATCAAACCCTTGTCTCTTGTGTCTCCTGCATTGGCAGGCGAGCGGATTCTTTACCACTGAGCCACCTGGAAAACCCGCATACATACATATAAAATGCAAAAAGTCATATTTTGAATTTTCAACAAAATGATGATTAAAAATATTCAGCTGTGGTAGGAACAAAATAACCTCTGTTTTTATACACCTCAGCCACGGAAAACGTTAATTTACGTGAAGCTCTCCAAACCTACTAAACATTGATTTTTGTTGTTGTTACCACGACAATCTCATTCTTTTTCTTTTTAGGAAGAAAAGAGCTGAGCTATTTTATGGAACCATTTTATAGCTTCAGAATTAAAATCCATTTGACATTTAGTAGAAACTGTGAATCCATATTCTTTCTCAAGGACAGACTTTTGAAGTGTGGTCCAAACTAATTTTGCTGGGAGGTTCTGTTTGATTTTTAGGCAACTGTAAAGAAAATCATAACTTTTGGAATAATGATGATGACAGCTAACATTTATCGTGTGTGTATTTTGTTCCGGCCTCTCTTCTTTTGTGTTCACCATACACTTTTACTAAGAATGTTTAATTTTCAAACTTTGATAGTCAATCAAGTTTCAGGTTTGGAAGAAGTGAGGCGTGTTGGAGACATGGCAGCCTCCTTCGGGCTGTGTTTGGAACTTGAGTTTTCTGCTCGAAATATGAGTGATCCTGGACACATTTCTTCTTCCTGGGCTCAGTCCTTGATCTGTAAGATGGAGATAATGATGCTGGCCTTTGGGGAACAGCAGAAAGCACGTGGGGTTGAGTTCTGTCCTTGGTCTCAGAGGAGAGCTGTGTGGATACAGAGTTAATCATATTCACTGTGCTGACCGCTGGGTGACATCATTGGCTGCCCCCTGGGAGCTATATAGTCTGTAGAGCTCTTAGACTTAAGCATTGGAATTAGGCTCAATACAGCGAGACGTTCTCCTTGTGAGATCTGGCCAGCGTCATGCAAAATATCATTTCTCTTTTTATTCAAAATAAGTTTTTAACTTTTTAATTTGATTTATTTTGATTGACGATTGCTTTACAATATTGATTTGATGTCTGTCATACATCAGCATGGATTAGCTATAGGTGTACATATGTCCCGTCCCTCTTGAACCTCCCTCCCACCTTCCACTATTTCCCACCCCTCTCGGTTGTTACAGAGCCCCGGTTTGAGTTCCCTGAGTCATACAGCAAATTCCACTGGCTAGCTATTTCTCATGTGTCCATGTATATGCTTCTGTGCTATTCTCTCCATTCATCTCACCCTCTCCTTCCTCTCCCCCACCTTGACCACAAGCCTGTTCTCTGTGTCTGCATCTCCATTGCTGCCCTGTGAACAGGTTCATCAGTACCATCTTTCTAGATTCCATATATATGCATCAATATATGATATTTGTAAAGCAAATTTTTAACTTTTTAGTCAAACATTTAGGATTCTTGGATATTAAATAAGTGGCGCTGGTGGTAAAGAACCCGCCTGCCAATGTAGGGGACATGAGATGTGGGTTCAGTCCCTGGGTCGGGAAGTTCCCCTGGAGGAGGGCATGGCAACCCACTCCAGTGTTCTCGCCTGGAAAAATCCCATGGACAGAGGAGCCTGGAGGGCTAGAGCCCACGTGTCAATATGCAGACACGACTGAGTGAACTTAGCACGAACACATGATGTATAAGCCCCCAACCAGTCCCTTCAGATGTAAAAGCACAGATGAATGTTCAGTGTTGATCGGATTTCCACTGAAGCCCAAAGGAAACTCAGGGCAAACTCAGTTCAGTTCAGTTCAGTCGCTCAGTCGTGTCTGACTCTTTGAGACTCCACGGACTGCATCAAGCCAGGCCACTGTGTCCACCACCAGCTCCAGGAGTTTACTCAAACTCATGTCCACTGAGTCGGTGATGCCATCCAACCATCTCATCCTTTGTTGTCCACTTCTCCTCCTGCCTTCAGTCTTTCATCAGGCTCTTTTCAAATGAGTCAGTTCTTCACATCAGGTGGCCAAAGTATTGGAGTTTCAGCTTCAACATCAGTCCTTCCAATGAATATTCAGGACTGATTTCCTTTAGGATGGACTGGTTGGATCTCCTTGCAGTCCAAGGGACTCTGAAGAGTCTTCTCCAGTACCACAGTTCAAAAGCATCAATTCTTCAGCGCTCAGGTTTCTTTATAGTCCAACTCTCACATCCATACACGACCACTGGAAAAACCATAGCTTTGATAAGATGAACCTTTGTTGGCAGAATAATGTCTCTGCTTTTTAATATCCTGTCTAGGTTGGTCGGGACTCTGAAGAGTCTTCTCCAGTACCACAGTTCAAAAGCATCAATTCTTCAGCGCTCAGGTTTCTTTATAGTCCAACTCTCACATCCATACACGACCACTGGAAAAACCATAGCTTTGATAAGATGAACCTTTGTTGGCAGAATAATGTCTCTGCTTTTTAATATCCTGTCTAGGTTGGTCATAGCTTTTCTTCCAAGGAGCAAGCATCTTTTAATTTCATGGCTGCAATCACCATCTGCAGTGATTTTGGAGCCCCCCAAAAATAAAGTCTGACACTGTTTCCACTGTTTCCCCATCTATTTCCCATGAAGTGATGGGACCGGATGCCATGATCTTTGTTTTCTGAATGTTGAGCTTTAAGCCAACTTTTTCACTCTCCTCTTTCACTTTCATCAAGAGGCTTTTTAGTTCCTCTTCACTTTCTGCCATAACGGTGGTGTCATCTGCATATCTGAGGTTATTGATATTTCTCCTGGCAATCTTGATTCCAGCTTGTGCTTCATCCAGCCCAGAGTTTCTCATGATGTACTCTGCATGTAAGTTAAATAAGCAGGGTGACAATATACAGCCTTGATGTACTCTTTTCCCTCTTTGGAATTAGTCTGTTCCATGTCCAGTTCTGTTGCTTCCTGACCTGCATACAGATTTCTCAAGAGGCAGGTCAGGTGGTCTGGTATTCCCATCTCTTTAAAAATTTTCCAGAGTTTGTTGTGGTCCATACAGTCAAAGGCCAGGGCAAACTATGGGTGAACTAAATTGCAAGTCAATACAACATTTATTTACTTGGATTTGTCCTTTTGGGTGACCATATTGTTCATTGTGCAAAACCAAGATAACTTTGAGAGTGAAGGTGGTGTTATTATTATTGCGTTTAATCTTTTGGCCGCACTTTGTGGCATGTGGGATCTTATTTCCCTGACCAGGGATTAAACCCATGTCCTCTGCATTGAAAGTGCAGAGCCTTAATCACTGGACTGCCAGTGAAGTCTCAAAGGGGGTGCTATTGATAATTATGTTGAGATGACAGCTTTGAACCTGAACCAAATGACTGTCTGCTTGAAAATCTGGGATCAGGTGCATGGCTGGTATTTGTCCCGGGACCAGGGTGAGTCCAACCACATGTGGGAGTTACAATTTCCTAAAAGCCACGTTCAGAGAAAATAAAAAGAAACAGATGAAATTCATATCAATAATACAATATGTTTTATTTAGCTCCATCTAGCCAAACTTGCATCCTCTCAACGTGTAATCGATAGAAATATTTTTTTAAAGATTTATTTGTGGTCGGTCTGCTTCTTCGTTGTTGCATCTGGCCTTTCTCTAGTTTCAGTGAACAGGGGCGTCTCTTGTTGCAGAGCACCGGCTCCAGGCATGAGGGCTTCAGCAGTTGTGGTGCACAGGGTTAGTTGCTCTGCACCATGTGGGATCTTCCTGGACCAGGGATCAAACCCATGTCCCTGCACTGACCAGTGGACTCCCAACCACTCGACCACTAGGGAAGCCCGATATGAATACTGTTTAATGAGTTTTTTACATTCTTTTTTTTTTTTTAAGTCTCTGAAATCTTGTGTGTATTTTACACACCAGCTCATCTCCATTTGGAGATTAAATTTGTATTGAACTACTTGGTTTGCATTGAGACTCCATGCCGTTTGCAGTTGGGAAAGTAGAGGCACGTATGCAGGCTGTTCCAAATATACTTGAAAAGCTTTGCAATACCTGACTCGAGCACCAGTTTTAAAATTTAAATTTAAGTCCACTCAAGTGAATAATTAAAAATGCAGTTCCTCGGCCGCACTGGCCACACTTCCAGAGCGCAGAGTGGGTGGTCGGGCCGCGTGCCTGGTGGAACTGCTCTCAGGAGAGGGCGTGAGTGATGGGGCAGGTGGTCCCCGCCTGACCTCCTCTGGGTGCTGGGTGCCCTTGGACGGACTTTGCACATTTCTCTTATTATTTCTCACAAGAGCCCCACACAGGCGTTACCATGATGCGCCCAGAGAGGGTAAGTGGTTTGCCTTAGAAGTTCAGCTGGAGGTGGTGGGGCGGGGACTCGAGCCCGCAGCCGGACGGCAGAGTCTGCTCGGCCGTTCCTGAGAGCCTTTGCGCAGGGCTCCTCCTGTGGCCGCCTCTGCCTCTGCCTGTCTCCTTCTCTGCGTCCGTGTCTCTCTTTGTCTTTCACTCGCTCTGTCTCTCCTTTCTCTGTCTGTCTCTCCCTCTGTCTCTGGCTCTCACTCTCCGACCCGCCCGCTTCCGTCTGTGTGTGTCTCTCTCTTTCTCTGTCTCTGGGTCTGTGTCTCTGGAGCCCCCTTCACGCTGTGTCTGTGTGGGTCTCTCCTCCTCTCTGGGTCCTTGTCTCTCGTTTATCACTGTCTGTTTTTGACTTTGCCTCTGTTCCCGTCTCCCTCTATCTGTGTCTCAGTCTCCCTGCCACACATCTGTATCTCTCTTTTGATCTCTGTCTCCCTCTCCACCTCTCTCTCTCTCCCTCCCTCCCCTTCTCCCGTTTGGGGAGAGAAGGGACACTTTCCCACAGGACCATCCTCTAAAAGGATTCTGCTCATGATTTTGTCCAAGTCCCTGGGGAGAGTGGACGTCTTCCTAAGTTCCAATCCTCCTTGGCTTCTCCACCTGTGGCTGGTCTGTGGGATCAGAAAGACACAGATGGCAAGGGATGCCCCCGGTGGGCACAGCACTGAGCGATGCTGCATGGAGCCAGACTTGGCCAGGTGAAGACGAGCGGAGAGCCACCAGGTGGGGCTCAACGCTCAGGAAAGGCCAGGCCAGGCCAGGCGGCGTATCAGGGATGGAGCGCAGGGCCCTTCCTGGCTCTGGTCTAGGCTCTTGCTTCAGGCCATCAGGCAAAGTCTGACATTCCCCTAAAATAGCAGGAAGATGGGACAGGTGTTTTTGTTTTTTTTTTTTCTCCTCAACTGTAGAGTCTTCATTTGCCTTTCCAGGGCAGGAGAAAGCATCTTGGACTTGACCTTCTGGCCTGACCTCTGCCGATGGCCTGCTTCTGGGCTTCTGGGACCCACCCGCTGTGCAAGTCCACTCTGCTTGTGAACAAGCACATTATAGTTTGGGGGCTTTTTTGTTTTCTGAAAGTGAGAGGTTTACATTACTTCATTAAATATGAATATATTCAATTTCAAGGCTTTGACCATCCCTAGTCACCATGATGTGGAATATGTGTCCCTGTGTAAAAAATACCCATTTAACATGCTTTAAGAGGAATAACTGTTTTGCAGTCTATGCAACATGCAATAGAATTTGATTTAAAAAAAAAAAAAAAAAAACACAAGAAACTGGGGACTTCTCTGGTGGTCCGGTGGCTAAGACCATGCTCTCAATGTAGGGGTTTGATCCCCCGTCAGGGAACGAGATCCCACATGCTGCAACTAAGAGTTTGCATGTCAGAACTAAAGATCCAGTGTGCCGCAACTAAGACCTAGCATAGCCAAATAAATAAGTATTTTTTAAAATTAGGGGGCTTGCAATTAGGAGAGTGGCCTGTGTGACCTGGCCTGACCACACCGAAGGGACCCTCTGTCCCCAGTGAGTGAAGTAAGTCGCTCAGTCTTGTCCAACTCTTTGTGACCCCATGGACTATACAGTCCATGCAATTTTCCAGGCCATAATACTGGAGTGTGTAGCCTTTCCCTTCTCCAGGAGATCTTCCCAACCCAGGGACTGAACCCAAGTCTTCCACTTTGCAGGCACCTGAGCCACCAGGGAAGTCCAAGGATACTGGAGTGGGTAGCCTATCCTTTCTTCAGTGAATCTTCCCCACCCAGGAATCGAACTGGGGTCTCCTACATTGCAGGTGGATTCTTTACCAACTGAGCTGTCAGGGAAGCCCATCTGTCCCCAGAGCTGCCAGCCAATGCCCTGTCCATCACTCTGTGAGTTCCTCTTCCCAGGGGCCTGGTGGACTCTTCTAGTGACTAGATGTCAGGACAGCAAATGCGGTACACAGCTCGCTCTAGCAATCAGCCCTGTAGGTGCCTTTGAAGTTGATCCTGGAGTTCAGAACAAAGAGATGCCGGTGACTTCTTAGCACTTGCAAAATTCAGCCAGGTGGCCTGTTTAGGATCTTTGGGGACTGCAGCCACGAGGGGTGATGCTATAGGAGAAGGAAGGGGGACCCTGGCAGCCGACTCAAGCCCCCTTCCCAGGGGCTTCCGCCTTTGTCTGCGGCAAGTGAGGCAGTGAGTGCACACTAGAAGCCCCGCACCTCTGTTTTGGGCTCTGTATCTGCGTGCTGCTTCTGTCTGTCTCTCCGGGGCTCTGTCCCCAGAATACTGCTCAACCGGGACTCTTCGGAGGCATGACTGGGTCTTGTCTGGATGGTTATAACAGCCTCCACCATTCCACCTATGCACTCTCCTCCTGGCCGCCAAAGGGACCTTTATACAGTGCAGATCTTGGGACTTTCAAGGTGGTCCAGTGGTTAAGAATCTGCCTTCCAATGCAGGGGACACAGGTTCCATCCCTGGTCTGGGAATATTCTACATGCCGCAGAGCAACTAAGCCCGTGGGCCACAACTACTGAAGCCAGCACGCCTAGAGTCTGTCCTCCGCAAGAGAAGCCACCGCAATGAGAAGCCTGCGTACCACAACTAAAGAGTAGCCCCCACTCCCTGCAACTAGAGAAAGCCAGTGTGCAGCAACGAAGACCCACGATAGCCAAAACATACAAATAAATCTTAAAAAAAAAAACACCTCAGATCCTGTCCATCCATTCCAGTAGAAAAACCCTGGGTGACTTCCCGTGGTTGCAGAGAAGATGCAGCTCCTGTCTCAGTTCCCCAGGCCCCCATCAGCCCCCTCACTCCCCTGCTCTGATCTCCCTGCCCCTTCCTCCTGCCCGGTTCCACTCACATCCAGGCCCCCAGGAGCATCCTTCCCCCTCAACTTCACTGTCTCTTTCTTGAGAGGCTTTCGGTGGCCCCCAATCTATCACCCCATTCCCCACCCCATATACTCTATCCTCGCATCCTGTATTTTCCCTCCATAACCCTCTGCACAGTTCAGACGTGTGCACTTGTCCACAGCCTCACTCCCCCACCCCCACCCCAGACTGGATGCCCCCCAGGGTGTCAGTCATGCTTGTTTTTTCATGCAGCCCCCTCGTGATGGTCCTGGCACAGATGGGTGCCCAGTAACTAGTGGGAGACGTACTTAGACCAGGGCATTAAAGGGATCATCTTTCTGGTAAACACCTTCGGTTATTTGAGTATGATGTGACTCTACACTGCGTGCTGTCCAGGTGTGATTGAAGTACTGTCTTTCCCTGTTTTCTATGCAAAGTAGCCGATGACAGCCTTGGCCCCTGAGCTCTGCCTGGACTTCGAGGTGTCCCTGCTTAGGTGGTTCTTTCCACGTCCTTGCTGAAGTCAGCGATCCTTGGGTGACACTGTCAATGTCGTGGTCACGGCATCCCCCCAAAGCATGACCAGGATGACTTAATTGCAGATGAACTTGCACGTTTCTTCTGGGTTTTGCTCTGTCCCTCTGACATTTCACTGCTAGTAACGTATCCACCAGAACCATCTCCCGAGTCCACCTCTTCTCTCCAAAATCACTGCAGATGGTGACTGCAGCCATGAAATTAAAAGACGCTTACTCCTTGGAAGAAAAGTTATGACCAACCTAGATAGCATATTCAAAAGCAGAGACATTACTTTGCCGACTAAGGTCCGTCTAGTCAAGGCTATGGTTTTTCCTGTGGTCGTGTATGGATGTGAAAGTTGGACTGTGAAGAAAGCTGAGCACTAAAGAATTGATGCTTTTGAACTGTGGTGTTGGAGAAGACTCTTGAGAGTCCCTTGGACTGCAGGGAGATCTAACCAGTCCATTCTAAAGGAGATCAGCCCTGGGTGTTCTTTGGAAGGAATGATGCTGAAGCTGAAACTCCAGTACTTCGGTTACCTCATGGGAAGAGTTGACTCATTGGAAAAGACTCTGATTCTGGGAGGGATTGGGGGCAGGAGGAAAAGGGGATGACAGAGTATGAGATGGCTGGATGGCATCACCAGCTCGATGGACGTGAGTTTGAGTGAACTCCGGGAGATGGTGATGGACAGGGAGGCCTGGCGTTCCATGATTCATGGGGTCGCAAAGAGTTGGACACGACTGAGCGACTGAACTGAAGTGTCTACCAGAACCATCTCCCGAGTCCACCTCTCCTCTCCAAAGCCGTTCCTCATTTTCTTCCCTTTCCTTCCTGCCATCCTCCTCTTCCCTGCCTCCAGAGCTGCCAGCATAGCAAGGGCAATTTTCTGCCAGCTCGTATATTTGAGCTGATGCTCTGAGAAGAATCTGGGAAGCAAGAGAGAGAGAGAATGTCCACCATCCTTGCCTTTAGCTTCATCAGTAGGTCCCAAGTCCCGTGGATCCATGTGATAGCTTTGTGGACTTACTCCATCCTGCTGTGAAGCAACCTTGGCTCTGAGGCTGCACGGTCCAAGTTTACTTCCCATTTCTGATACTTCCTGCTGTGTTACCTCGGGCAGGTTCCTGGACCTCTCTGTGCCCCCGTGTTTCTGTGAAAGGAGTCGTAGTCATAGCACAGAGTTCGTGCCCTTTTCCTGCAATTCCAAAATCCCAAAAAACACTTGAAAAAACAATTTTATTTTTAGCAAATTGGGTGCCAAAACTCCCTTGGCAGCAAACTCCTACTGAGCTGATGTGAAGTTATTCGTGGCTTTGTTTGTCCTGCTGGGTGGGACTATTCATAGTTTGAGTCAGAAGTTTCATTGTGTTGTTTTACGGGGCTCTGTCTTAGACCTGCTGGAGGGTGTATGTTAATAAAAGGGTACTTAAGCATCTTATTGGGCTTCACGGATGGCTCAGTAGGTAAAGGAAGTGCCTTCAATACATTAGGCGCAGGAGACAACGGTTCAATCCCTGGGCCAGGAAGATCCCTGGGAGGAGGGCACGGCAACCCACTCCAGTATTCTTGCCTGGAGAATCCCTGTGGGCAGAGAAGCCTGACAGGCTATGATCCATAGGGTCTCAAAGAGTTGGATATGACTGAAGCAATTGGGCACACACACACGTAACCCCAAATCCTGTACACTGATACATGATCAATGTCGGCTGTTGTCATTGTCAAATTCTGCCTGATTCTGGCCACCACGGAAGCCTTTTGGCCACAGACATCAGGAGTCATCGTTGAGAAGTTAGGGAACAGGCTGGCATCTCACTGAGGTCTTCTGCCTGACTCAACCAGGCACAGACGAGAATTGAAAGGCAGTTCACTTTCTCACCAAGTGGCCCAGGGCACTTATGCATTTGAAAAGATAACGTGCACCCCAGCGTTCATAGCAGCACTATTCACAATGGCCAGGACATAAAAGCAACATGTGTCCATCAACAGATGAAGGGATGAAGAAGATATAGGGACATTTATGGAATGGAATACTACTCAGCCATAAAAAAGAATGAAACGATGCCATTTGTAGCAACATGGATGGACCTAGAGATCGTCAGAATAAGTGAAAAGTAAGTCAGACAAAGACAAATATCATGTGATATTGCTTATATATGGAATCTAAAATATGGCACAAATGAACTTATTTATGAAACAGAAATAGACTCACAGACATAGGAAACACATTTATGATTACCATAAATTAGTGGTAAAGAACCTGCCTGCCAATGCAGGACAAATAAGAGATGTGAGTTTGATCCCTGGGTTGGGAAGATCCCCTGGAGGAGGGCATGGCAACCCACTCCTCTATTCTTGCCTGGAGAATCCCATGGACAGAGGAGCTTGGCGGGCTACAGTCTGTGGAGTCGAGAAGAGTCGGACACGACTGAAGCTACTTAGAACGCACACAGGCTGGAGGTTTATGCTGAGCAATTCCAATACTATTTGTACGTTCTTATGAGTGGCCCCCACTTTACTTAATGGCAGGAGTCGAGAGAAGAGCTAATATATGCAGACAGTTGGGAGTATTATGTAGTTATGTGTACATACCCATCGTTGCGAAATGTGGCATTTAACTAGAGCTTAACACTAGACCAATGAATGGTGTTGCAGATAAGAAAAATAGACTTTTCTAGATGGATCTTGAAGTGGGATTCTCACAACTGGCAGTTTCCAATAAGATCAATCTATTCTGTGGCCTAATAACTTGTGTAAAATAAGGTAGGCACAGTGGTCCATCTTAGGCCAGAATCACCTGGGGAGGGGTGGAGAACTATTAGAAAACACACATGTATCATGCACCAAATGTTTGTGCCTCCACACACTCACCCTGAAATCCACATGTTGAAATTCTAACCTCTCCTGTGATGGTGTTAGGAGGCAGGGCCTCCAATAGTCCATTAGGACGTGAAGGTGGGGTCCTCATGAATGGAGTTAGAGCCCTAATAAAAAGGACCGTACATGGACTTCCCTGGTGGTCCAGTGGTTAAGAATCTGCCTGCCAATGCAGGGGACACAGGTTCAGTCCCTGCTCTGGAAAGATTCCACATGCCGAGCGGCACCTGAACCCATGCAATGCAACCACTGAGCCCTTGGTCTCTAGAGCCCACGAGCATCAACTCCTGAAGCCCTTGTGCCTAGAGCCTGTGCTCAGCAACAAGGGAAGCCACCACAAGGAGAAGCTCTCACACTGCAGCAAAGGATAGCCCTGCTCAGTGCAACTAGAGAAAGCCTGTGTGCAGCAACGAAGACCCATCGCAGTGGAAAATTAACCAATTTTTTTAAAAGGACCCCACAAAGATCTCTGATTCCTTCTGCCACATGAGATTATAATGAGAAAATGGCCATCTGTGAATTAAGAAACAGATCCTTTCAGCCTCCAGAATTGTGCGAAGTAAATGCTTGCTGTTTGTGAGCTGCGCCCACCCCCCGCCCCCCGCCCTGCCCAGCCTCTGAAATTCTATTTTTGTTGTTGTTGAGTCCTGTCCCACTCTTTGAGACCCCATGACTGCAGCATGCCAGGCTTCCCTGTCCTTCACTGTCTCCCAGAGTTTGCTCAAACTCATGTTCATTGAGTCAATGATGCCATCCAATCATCTCATCCTCTGTTGCCCTCTTCTCCTCTGATACCCTCAGTCTTTCCCAGCATCAGCTTCTCTTCCAGTGAGTCAACTCTTTGCATCAGGTGGCCAAAGTATTGGAGCTTCAACTTCAGCATCAGTCCCTCCGACGAATATTCAGGGTTCATTTCTTCTAGTATGGACTGGTTTGATCTCTTTGCTGTCCAAGGGACTCTCAAGAGTCTTCTCAAACACCACAGTTCAAAAGCATCAATTCTTTGGCGCTCAGCCTTCTTTATGGTCCAACTCTCACATCCATACATGACTACTGGAAAAATCATAGCTTTGACTAGATGGACCTAAGTGATGTCTCTGCTCAAACAGACAAAGACAATACTCCTGGACCCCATCCCCAACCTATCCAATCAGAATCTCATGGCAAAGTTTGAGAACCAGACGTACAGACGGAACCTTAATTAACTGCAGGATTCCATGCAAGAAAGCCCTGGGGAAAACCACAATCTTAATGACAGCGTATCTGTCAGTCTTCAGAAAGCTCCTTGTCAGTTTCTCCCATCAGTGAGTTGTACTCAGAGCATCTGCAGAAGCAGCTCTGCTGCTGCCGCCAAGTCGCTTCAGTCGTGTCCAACTCTGTGCAGCCCCATAGACTGCAGCCCACCAGGCTCCACCGCCCCTGGGCAAGAACACTGGAGTGGGTTGCCATTTCCTTCTCCAATGCATGAAAATGAAAAGTGAAAGTGAAGTCGCTCAGTCGTGTCTGACTCACAGAAGCAGCTTTGGGGCTGTTTAGTTGAACATACACCCCGAGCCTGAAATGCAGAGTTTTTATGTGATTGACGTTTGCTCTTCCAGTAAGAATAAGTATGTATCACTCACAGAAGGTTTTCGGAATGTAGTGTTCTTTAAAACCAGCCCATGTTCAGTCTGCTAGCTCTCATGTTCTCTCTATGTGGTTATTTGTTTCCTGTTGAGGGGTTTCCCTCTGCCCAAGGCTTTCAGCTGACATGGTTACGTGAAGGCTCCCAACAGAGGTCTAACTATCCATCCTGTGAAATGGACAGCTTCTCATGCCCTGGATCTGGTTGTTGCCTCAGGGCAACAAGGAAGGTTGAAAAGAGTCAGTGATTAAAAAAAAAATTAATTGAAATATAGTTGATATATAATATTAAATTAGTCTCAAGTATACAATGTGGTGATTCATTATTTTTACACAGTATATTCTATTTAAAATTACTATAAAATATTGGCTGTATTTCCCATGCTGTGCAATATATCCTTGTAGCTTGTTTATTTTGTAACAGCTTGTACCTGTTAATCCCATACCCCTGTCTCACCTCTCCCCACTTACCTCTCCTCTCTGGTAACCACGGGTTTGGTCTCTGTATTTGTGAGTCTGTTTTGTTATATCCATTCCTTCATTTTATTTTTTTAGATTCCACTCCTAACTTACATATAGTATTTATTGTCCTCTCTCTGACTTCTCAGTGAGAAGTTTTTCCGCCAGTTTTTCCACCACTCAGAAAGGAAGAAAACTCTGAAAATGGTCAACACCTAATTGAATAATTATGAAAGCAAAACTCTACTTATTTGCATGATTAAAAAAAATTTTTTTTTGAAACCTATAACCTATGCCAGGGTTTGCACACCCCTGGTCCTGGGCTAGATCTAGTCTGCAAACATGTTTTGTTTAGTTTTGCTGTATACTTAAGATTTTAAATTAGCTGTTGATATTTAACCTGGAGTGCCTTTACATAAATATTCAGAATTTCAACTTCTCTTGAAGATAATAGGAAATGTGGAGACAAGCAGAGGCCTCTATTCACCAAGGCAGCTGGGGTTTGACTCTTCCCTGCCAGGGCCTAGGAGGCAGGCATCTGAGTTTCCAACTCTGATTTTAAGAGGTGGGATACTAATATTTGGTTTCTATTTTCTTTTACTTGTTTTAGTGTTACAGTTACAGTTCAGTGGTTCAATCATGTCCAACTCTTTGCGACCCCAAGGACTGCAGCACGCCAGGCTTCCCTGTCCATCACCAACTCCTGGAGCTTGCCCAAACTCATGTCCACTGAGTCGGTGATGCCATCCAACCATCTCATCCTCTGTCGTCCCCTTCTCCTCCTGCTCTCAATCTTTCCCAGTATCAGGGTCTTTTCCAATGAGTCAGCTCTTAGCATCAGGTGGCCAAAGTATTGGAGTTTCAGCTTCAACATCAGTCCTTCCAATGAATATTTAGGACTGATTTCCTTTAGGATGGACTGGTTTGGTCTCCTTGCAGTCCAAGGGACTCTCAAGAGTCTTATCCAACACTACAGTTCAAAAGCATCAGTTCTTCGGCATGCAGCTTTCTTTATAGTTCAACTCTCACATCCATACATGACTACTGGAAAAAACCACAGCTTTGACAAGATAAACCTTTGTTGGCAAAGTAATTTCTCTGCTTTTTAATATACTGTTTAGGTCAGTCATAGCTTTTCTTCCAAGGAGGAAGCGTCTTTTAATTTCATGGCTGCAGTCACCATCTGCAGTGATTTTGGAGCCCAGGAAAATAAAGTCTGACACTTTCCACTGTTTCCCCGTCTATTTCCCATGAAGTGATGGGACCAGATGCCATGATCTTAGTTTTTTAAATGTTGAGTTTTAAGCCAATGTTTTCACTCTTCTCTTTCACTTTCATCAAAAGGCTGATTAGTTCTTCTTCACTATGCACCCTTTAATGCCTCATAACTTATTATCATGAGTAATTTTCAAGAATAGATCATTACATGAGTGATGAACACTCCCCTTCCCAACCAGGATTGGCAGTCAGATGGTGAGTGTTCTGGCGAGTTCTGCAGGTATGTAGACGCCGTGGGGCTTTGGTTGGGATGATGATGAATTGGCATTTGTACTTGTTTCCTAGAATTTTTTTTAAATTTTTTATTTATTTAGTTTTGGCTGCACTGAGTCTTGTTGCTACACTTGGGCTTTCTCTAGCTGTGGCCAACAAGGTCTACTCTCTAGCTGTGGTGCACGGGCTTCTCATTTGTGATGGCTTCTCTTGTTGTGGAGCACAGGCTCTAGCCATGAGGGCTCAGTAGTTGTGGCACACAGGCTTAGTTGCTCCACTGCATGTGGGATCCTCCCGCACCGGGGATCGAACCTGTGTCCCCTGCATTGGCAGGCAGACTTCTAATGCCTGGACCACCAGGAAAGACCCTGGAAGTTTTGCTACAGCTCTTATAGCATGGTTCTTTGGTCCATTGGATGAGTGTCTGGTTGTGATGCAGGTGGTAGCCAGGCATCTCTGTTGAAGTGGCCTTCTGTCTTCAGGAGGCTATCTCAGGCTTCTTTGTGGGGTGACCTCGGGGCCCCATGATGGCAAGGGTGGGAGCTGTAAGGCCTTCTGAAGCTTTGTTTGGAAGTCGGACAACATTACTTCTGACCTAGTCTGTTAGTAAAAGCAAATTCCAGGACCAGCCTAGATTCAGGAGATGGGGAAATAGATCTCCTCCCCACTTTATGGGAGGAGTGGGCAGGTCCTATTGCAATGAGACGTTCATGAAAGGGGTGGAAGGGCTGTGGCCACCATCTTGCACAGAGTGAATGACAGAGTGTGTCAACATACTTTTCTCATTGTCCGCATGAGTGTGTTCAGAATATTGCCTTACTTGAAATGGGGAGCTGTTTCAGCTCAGAAGAAAAAATTTCAGAGCCTCAGAGAGAGACTCTCAACATTTCAGAGTGTGATTTTCTTCTTTCTTTTCTTTCAGTCCGTGTCCAGGGTTCTATGCCAGCGGCAAAGACATTTCTCTCTCCTCACCCAACTCCCTCGTGCTTTATTTCAGTCTGTGCTTTTTTGTTGTTGTTGTTCAGTCTCACATGCAGAGAGGAATAAACAGTGTGCTTTATCACATCCTGTTCCTAGAAACTCTATCAGTCAGGACTCTGTTGTAAAACGGTCATAGATTCTACAGAAATCATAAGCTGGGCGGGGGGTGAGTTTTAGCCAAAGTCTCTGTATCGGTAAATCAAAGATATGACCAGCATCTTAAAATAATGTACCAAAGCTATAAGCCTCTAGAATAACTTTAATAAGGATGTTGTTATCCTATGAGATGAGAATAAATATGTTATATTTTTATTATAAAAAGAATACCAATTTACCATAAAGTATATGCATACTGCTTAAAAATAAAATTCTATTCTACTGTAAATATTGCTATTTATATTGCTAGCTATAAAAATCATCCAACATTTAATTAACAATAATTTTGAGACTATGTGGATGTTCCTTGCAAACAGCAAAGCATTATGTATTAATCTCTGTTGTTTTATTGGAATTTACACAAGTTGGTGAATCATAATAATAATGATAGCTAAGTCTGTGCTAGGCTCTGCCCTGAATTCTTTGTATTAACTCATTAAATCCTCTCAGCATGCTACAAAGCAGGTACTTATTTTTTTAGTTGTTTAGTTGCTAAGTCGTGTCCAACTTTTTACCATCCCATGGATTGTAGCCTTGCCAGGCTCCTCTGTCCATGGAATTCTCCAGGCAAGAATACTGGAGTGAGTAGTCATTCTCGAGGGGATCTTCCGAACCCAGGGATCGAACCTCCATCTCCTGCACTGGCAGGCGGATTCTTTACCACTGAACCCCCTGGGAAGCCCTAGGTACTGTTATTATTCCTATTTTAAAGATGAAGAAACTGAGGCTCAGGTAACAAAATGCATCCAGCATCACTTCTGTGATTGTTTTTCATTAATTTTTATTGGAGTACAGTTGCTTTGCAATGTGTGTTAGTTTCTACTATACAGCAAAGGGAATCAGCTATATGTATACATATATCCCCTCTTTTTTGGATTTCCTTCCCATTTTGGTCACCACAGGGCATTAAGCAGAGTTCCCTATGCTATACAGTAGGTTCGTGTTAGTTACCTGTTTTAACCACAGTATGGTATATATGTCAATCCCAGTCTCCCAGTTCATCCCACCCTCTCCCCCCGCTTGGTATCCACACATTTGTCCTCAACATCTGTGACTCTATTCCTGCTTTGCAGATAAGTTCATCTGTATAATTTTTCTAGATTCCACATATTCATGATATTATATGATATTTGTTTTTCTCTTTCTGACTTACTTCACTCTGTATGATAGCCTCTGGGTCCATCCACATCTCTGCAAATGGCACAGTTTTGTTCCTTTTTAGGGCTGAGTAATATTCCATTGTATATATGTACCATATCTTCTTTATCCATCTCCTCTTGGACATAAATCACAGCAAGATCTTTTTTTGACCTACCTCCTAGAGTAACAACAACAAAAAATTAAACAAATGGGACCAAATTAAACTTAAAGACTTTTGCATAGCAAAGGAAACTATGAGATGAAAATACAACTCTCTGAATGGGAGAAAATATTTGCAAACAAGTTAACTGATGGCTCAGATGATAAAGTGTCTGCCTATAATGCGGGAGACCTGGGTTCAATCCCTGGGTCAGGAAGATCTCCTGGAGAAGGAAATGGCAACCCACTCCAGTGTTCTTGCCTGGAAAATCTCATGGATGGAGGAACCTGGTAGGTTACAGTCCATGGGGTCGCAAAGAGTCGGACATGACTGAGCGACTTCACTTTCACTTTCTTTAACTGACAAGGGATTATTCTCCAAAATATACAAATAGCTCATGCATCTCAGTATCAAAAAAAAAACAACCAACCCAACCAGAAAATGGTAGGGTGTGAATTTAAATGCAGGCCTCCTGGCTTATGAGCACTGCTTTGACTTATGTGCAAGCATAATAAATAATGCATGTTCCCTTCCTCTCTCTGAATACTCTTTTGCAATCAAAACAATTCTAATTCTTCCCAATTATGAAGGGTTTTGATTAAACCCTTAACCCTTAAACTCTTTAAACTCTTATTAAAAAGTGGCCTCTTTGGGATTTCTCTGGCAGTCTTACTTTATTTTGGGCTTCCTTGGTTGCTCAGGTGGTAAAGAATCTGCCTGCAGTGTGGTCCAGTCACGCAAGGCTGAAAGATAAGCGTCTTTTCATTTTGTTGCTGCTGCTGCTGCTACTGCTGCTAAGTCACTTCAGTTGTGTCTGACTCTGTGCGACCCCATAGACGGCAGCCCACCAGGCTCCCCTGTCCCTGGGATTCTCCAGGCAAGAATGCTGGAGTGGGTTGCCATTTCCTTCTCCAATGTATGAAAGTGAAAAGTGAAAGTGAAGTCGCTCAGTCCTGTCTGAGTCGTAGTGACCCCATGGACTGCAGCCCACTGGGCTCCTCCGTCCATGGGATTTTCCAGGCAAGAGTGCTGGAGTAGGGTGCCATTGTCGTCTCTGTATTTTGTCGCTGTACCGCTCTAAGTATGTGGTAACCTTATTGTCATGTAATTTTAAGTGACCCTCAGGCTTCACTTCTCCTATCCCATGCTGGGTCCATATCACCAGAAATGGAATTGATGTATAAAGGAAAAAATATTGCAATATCACGAATCAACCACTTATTAGCTGAATACATTGGGTGTCCCAGGTGGTTAAGTGGTAAAGAATCCACCTGCTAATATAGGAGGTGCAAGAGTCATGGGTTCAATTCCTGGGTCAGGAAGGTCCCCTGGAGTAGAGAATGGCAACCTACTCTAATATTCCTGCTGGGAGAATTCCATGGACAGAGGAACCTGGTGGGCTATAGTCTATGAGATCTCAAAGAGTCAGACATGGCTGAGCAGCTGAGCACACACAGACACAGAATGCCATACCTCAGTTTTTTTCCTTTTCTTTTAAAATATGCTTTGTGACATTTAGTATATACCACAAGATAGAAAATACAGTAAAAAGAAAATTATGTACTTATTCCCCAGTGTGTGCATGCTAAGTCATTTCAAATAAAACATTACTAATGTAAAAAAAAAAAAAAAAAAAGAATCTGCCTGCAACACAGAAGACCTGGGTTCAATCCCGGGGTTGAGAAGATCCCCTGGAGAAGGGAATGGCAACCCACTTCAGTATTCTTGCCTAGAGAATCCCATGGGCAGAGGAGCCTGATGGGCTACAGTCCATGGGGTTGCAAAGAGTCAGACACAACTGAGCAACTAAGTGTGCACTTGGGGACTTCTCTGGCAGTCCACTGGTTAAGACTCTGTGCTTCAAATCCAGGGAGTGCAGGTTTGATCCCTGGTCAAGGAGCTAAGATCCCACCTGCTCACATTGAATCCAAAACAAAAAAAAAGTTTTTAATTATTAAAAGAGGTGGCCACTTTTTATTGCATCAGTGTCTACAAAAAGTATGGATAAACATAGAGCAATGTAGACTTCCTCACTCTGAAGCTGAGCACCAGAAGCAAAGTCTAGAAACTTGAGGCTGGTTAAATCCCCTCTCCCCTGTGGAGTCAGGGGCAGAGCAGGGCTTATCTGTCAAGTGCTCACTGCCCCTTGAGAGATGATCAGTGTGGGATTCAGAGAGGTTAACTAGTTTGCCCAAAGCTGCACAGCTAAGTTATGTGTTTCAAAGAGGATTTGCACCCAGATCTGGGCCAGTAGAAGCCTGACCTTTTCCACTCCATCAGATGATGTCCATGATTTGAAGACATGCTCTGTGCCCAGAAAAGATGAAGGAATATAATGAAAAGCAAACAAAAACAGAAACAAAATTGGGCAGGGGTACTATTTTCTATAATATAGGAGCTCAGATCCTGGAGTAAGACCTGACTTCATCTCCCAGCTGAGTACAAAGGAGGGAAGAAATAAATTATGGATCTAAGAGTCACTGTAAGAACTCGGTTACTGTAAGAAACAGCAAATTTGGGCAATCTAGAAAAGAAAGATGGAGGAAGCATAATTGATGGCTCCAGTATTTTTCCACGATGTTCACCCTTGCGCGTGTGCGTGCATGTGCACACGTGTGTGTGTGGTTTGTGTATGTAATTTCTTATTCAGTCCCAATGTTTGCACTAACTTGCATCCCTCTGAAGGGCTATTTTTTTTTTTTTCCAGAATAAGGGAGGTGGACAAAAGAGGGACCAGGAGCAAAGGCCAACCTGGGCTTTCAGATGTGTTTGCATCCCGCATTTCACCAATTACTTACCTCTCTTTCTCCTCCACCTCCTTCTTTGCAGGAGTTTGTTCAGCTGGCAAAGAGACTGGTGAGCGATCCGGCATTAGAGAAAAAAATTGTGGCCAACGGAAAGGAGTATGTGAGAAAGTATCATTCGTGGCAGGAGGAGAGACAGACCTACAGGCAGCTGGTCAGGACGCTGGAGAGAAGCACTGAGGACTAAGTACTTGCCTGGTGCTGTGAGATGCTCAGCCGTGGGCGGATACCCTTGGACAGAGCTCTGGGCAAGGGGCCTGGCCAGTACAAACCAAGCCCAGTTCATTGGAATCGTAGACCTATCAGTCACAAGACGATTCATCCAAAAACCTCTCTGTGCTTCCAAGTAACATCCCAGATGTGCTTCCGGATCATACCTCCTGGAGATGCAGTCCTCACTGGGGTGGGGGCGTGGTCACTGGTTTTAAGGGGAGTCAGGGAGAGAGCTGGATTAGCTGCTTTAGGACGTTCCTAGGGCCAACAAGGACTTATTTTGTAAGCCCTCACAGGGTAGACACCTCTCTCCTGTCTTCTGATGACCTGTAGCCCATCACTGCCTTCTCAAGGAGCAAAAGCAAACATCAGACACGTCAGCTGAGAGGGGTCCTGGCAGCGATTTTTAACATGGTACAGACCCTGCAGCAAATCTGGGGCTGACAGATGTCTGGCTGCATCCCCAGGCTCTGCAGGTTTGCATCTCTGAACACCGGAAGCAGGGCTGTGTGTAATCAGTCATGTAACTGTAAGATAGCCTGGACCTCTTTAGATAAGCAGCCAGCACCACCCCCACTCCCCCACCCTGTAGGCTCCACCTACCTCTGGTTGAATTGGGGTTGAAAATCAGTTGGCACTAAGGCCGCATCACCCATGTCCTGGAAGACACTGGAACTGACTCTGGGTTCAGTATCAGGGACTCAGCCTTAGAGACCCAGCAGTGAGTGGAGATCAGGTCACCAGCCTCCAGCCCATCTCAGGACCGGCACGTGGTGACCTTATCCAATGTGGGGCGAGTTTAACCAAGTGTTCCCATCACTGTAAGGACATCCTGACCACACCAGTGGGGCATCCCCCAAACCCTGGGCTTATTTTCTTCGGTGGCAGCATTTGCCTCTGTTGGATCCTGAAACCCCCACTTTCCAGTGGACATTCCGTGGTGACTGGGCACGACGTGCTCTTTCTTGGGTAAAGTTGGAAGCCACAGGATCCAAAGGAGGAGATGAAGCCAGCTCTGAGTCCATCCGAGGAAGTGTTTCCTTAGGGTTTGTTCTGATGCCCGCAGACCCTGGAGGGGGCAGAAAGACCCACGCTATCTTTGCTTCAGACTTCACAACATCTTGGGCTTTTTTCTTTCCAATCATCCTGTTTTTATGAACAGTCAAACCTAAAAGAGGAAGGCTCTGACTGAATACCTTAAACTCTAGTGCTGATGACATGGAGATGAAAACAGCGTATTTATAGATTCTGTCCCGTGTCATTTCCAGTTTAATACTACTCTGACAACAGAGTACCTTCCCAAAGGCAGTTATCTGGTAAACCTACTCCTCATGCTCAGGATTCTCTAACAATACCCATCACCATCCTCCTCCTTTTTTTTTTTTTTTTGGTGACATCTGAGGGTCACGAGAGTTGGGGCTCCCCTATGGCCATAGAGAAGAGAGGAAGGGAGAAACAGAGTCCAAACTCCTAGTGGACAGATCCGTCTGAGTTTGGAATCAGTGATGCCAACCTAAGACAAGGCCAAGTGTTGTCCTGGGTACTGACCAGTGATGCTGCTGCTGATAAAATACTGGTCCTGGTCCACTGGGAGTCTCTGCTCTCATCCTGGTTGAATGATATTGTATGTGCTTGGCTCCACTGAACCTCAGCATAGTTCTTCCATATCTTTATAGAAACACACACACATGCTTCATGCCCTTTGGGGAAGGGCATGTTTTTAAATGAATAAAGTGTCACCATCTGCTGTACAGCAAGATTCCCTGTGTGTTCCTTTTGTGAGCCTGATTCAACAAGAACCAGACCCACCCCACCCTCCAGTTCCTGCACTTTAAAAGCAGATATTAGTACACTGATGCAACTCATTAAGAAGGGTTTAAAATACAATTGCTATTTTAATACCAAAGTATAGACGTAAAAAGAATGCTTTTCTGTAAATGTTCTAGATGCTCTCAGTTTCATACTCCGTTAACTTTATGTTTAAACATTTTGCGTATAGTTTCCAATTTGCTGATGTACAGGTTTGGATGACTCAACGAGTCAATTTCCAGATAGAACTAAGACACTATAACCTTCACATGTGGAGGGAAATTGCATTTAACGCAGCATGGTGTTCTCTAGCAAAGAGACACTGCTTGTACCTGACTTGCAATTGGTGTGATGGGCTGGCTGGCGCTCACTGCTTCTGCCAGAAGAGCCCTCTGCACCCCTTCAACCACACTTTTGCAATGAAGTTAATAGCTTTGTTTTGATCTGAAAGTTTCATCAGGTATCTTCAGGTTTCCAAAGGCAGACTGTGCAGGCTCTCCACGCCGATGGGAATGGGTGGTCCACACGGTGCCTTGGGCGCCCCGCAGACTGGAATGCGCCGCTAGCTAGTTTCCGTTCTGATGGCTTCCCTCACTGTGGCTCAGATGCTGAAGAGTCCGCCTACAATGCAGGAGACCCGGGTTCGATCCCTGGGTCGGGAGATCCCCTGAGAAGGCAGTGGCTACTCACTCCTGTATTCTTGCCTGGAGAATCCCGTGGACAGAGGCGCCCAACAGAGCAACTAACACGCTCACACACACTGTCAGTTCGGGATGGGATTTGGAAATCCTCTGTCCTCTCAACCGGCACGTGGCTTCAAGTGGTCATTGCATTTCTGTGTCATCTTCAGTAACAGTACTTGGCAGAGCTGCATAAACTCTTCCCTAGAAGCTTCCTGGTGCTTGACCTTGCACTTCGTTAATTGCAGCCCATTAGGCAACTGAGCGACTTCCCTTTCACTTTTCACTTTCATGCATTGGAGAAGGAAATGGCAACCCACTCCAGTGTTCTTGCCTGGAGAACCCCAGGCATGGGGGAACCTGGTGGGCTGCCATCTATGGGGTCACACAGAGTTGGACACGACTGAAGCAACTTAGCAGCAGCAGCAGCAGCAGGAGATGGAGAGAGCCAGCTCTTGTCTTCTTCCTCCTCCCACCTCTCTCTCCTCCCCCTTTCATGTACATCTCCCCATACCCCACCTCCCACCTCCCTTCCCCTTTCTGACCCAGTCTCCTCTTGGAGAGTTAGGAGTCTGATGTGGGAATGACACACAGAAGTCCTCCCCAGCCAAAGCCTGCCCTCACCAGGGAGGCCAGGTAGTAAAAGCAGAAGTTCCCCAGCCTCAGCTTTTATTTTTAATTTTATTTAATTTTTAAAAATAATTTCATTTATCTATTGTTGGCTGTTGCTGCCTGGGCTCTTTCTCTAGTTGCAGAGTATGGGCTACTCTAGCTGCCGTGCGTGGGCTTCTCGTTGTGATGGCTTCTCTTGTGGAGCACAGTCTCCAGGGCGTGCGGGCTTCAGGAGCTGTGGCTCCCGGGCTCTAGAGCACAGACTCAGTGGTTGCAGTACATGGGTTTAGTTGCCCCGCAGCATGTGGAATCTTTCCGGAGCAGGGATCGAATCTGTGTCCCCTGCATTGGCAGGCAAATTCTTATCCACTGGACCACCAGAGAAGTCCCCCCTCTCACTTTGCAAACTCCTGATGCTTGGGCTGTCTCTCAGACTGATTACACCAGAGTCTTGGAGGTGGAGTCACCCAGGTCTGAAGTTTCCCTGATCCATCCAATGTGCAGCCACAAGGGAGAAGGACTGACTGAAAACATCCACTTGAATATGGACCAGAATTTCAGGAAAAACAAGGACCATTGAAGTAAAGGTTGGTTGTGACTTTGTATTCAAAACTGAATCCCAACATTAAGAACATAGAGTACATTTGTCTAATGTTTACTAAGATTTATTTCTGCAGATAGAATTGAAACTCTCAGCACAGTGCCAAGAAATATTTCTCACAAACAAGTAAGCAAGACCCATCCACTGGGACTTCATCAATATTCCTCAGAGCTTCTTTTCTTCGTTTGATGTTGTCGTTTTCTTTTGCAGTGTCTGCCCTGTCATCATCCTTAAATCACTCATTACCTGGTTCCATCCTGCCACAGCCTCCTTTGCTTGGGTTTTAGGTAATTTGCCAGCATCCGTTTCATCCATTTCAGGAAATTCCTGCATCTTCTGCAAGGCTTGCTATTTCACTTTCTAGCTGACTTACATTATGTTGACATTTAAACATGTTGAATGTGGAACCATCATTAAGAGGGACCAACTCTATCCTGGGTATGGGGAGTAGAAGGGTATCATTTAGAATTAACATTTGGGTATGACTGACAGAAAATCCAAAATAATAGTGACTTCAGCAGAGAGAAATATATTTTTATCTATCAAGTAAAGAGAGTAATTCAGCTCAGATTGTGCTTCCCAGGGTCAGGGACCCTCCTCAGCAGGTGTTCCTTTCTACCCCCATGGTATAAGGTGGCTGCCCAAGCACTGCCATCATACCTGAATTCCAGGCTGCAGGAAGATGGAAAGTGGGAGCAAAGATTTATCTCTTTCCTTTCAGGAAAATTCCTGTTTCTAGTTACGTACTGTGCCCACATCCCATTGTAAGGGAAGCTTAGGATGGCAGGCTTTTCTCCCAGCAGCCATGTGCCCAGTTAAAAACCAAGGGTCTATTATTGAGACTTCCCTGGTGGTCCAATGACTAAGACTCTGTGCTCCCAATGTAGGGGGTTCAGGTTCAATCCCTGGTTTGGGAACTAGATCCCACATGCCGCAATTAAGAGTTCACATGCTGCAACTAAGACCCAGGGCAGCCAAATAAATAAATAAAGTTTTTAAAAACAAAACAAAACAATGATCTACAATCAAAAGGGAAGGGGTGAACAACCAGAGCAGACTATCCTAGAGCTATGGGACAGTTTCAAAAAGTATAACATGCATAATGAGAATGCCAGAAGGAAAAGAGAGAAAGAAACAAGAAATATTTGAAACAATAACTCCGCTGGTTCTCCAAGATCGAGGTCAGACACCAAACCACAGATTCAGCAAACTCAGAAATCATCAAGAAAGGTAAATGCCAGAAAAATATACATGTAAGCTTAACACATTCAAACTACAGAAAATCAAAAATAAAGAAAAGAAATACCTTGAAAGAAGTCACAGCGGGGGAAAAAACCCCACTTACGTAGAGAGGAAAAATTTGTAAGAATTATATCTGACTTCTATGGAACCATGCAAACAAGATGAGAGTGGAGTGAAATATTTAAAGTTTTTTTAAAAAGAAAGAGGGACTTCCCTGGTGGTACAGTGGTTAAGAATCCACCTTCCATCTAGAAAGATGGTACTGATTAACCTATTTGAAGGGCAGCAAATGGGCATCCCAAGTGACGCAAGTGGTAAAGAACCCACCTGCCAGTGCAGGAGACATAAAAGACGCAGGTTTGATCCCTGGCTCGGGAAGATCCCCTGGTTGAGGGCATGGCAACCCACTACAGTATTCTTGCCTAGAGAATCCGTTGGACAGAGGAGCCTGGCAGGCTGCAGTCCATGGGGTCGCACAAAGTCGGA
Organism: Budorcas taxicolor; assembly: GCF_023091745.1. Taxonomy (NCBI): domain Eukaryota; kingdom Metazoa; phylum Chordata; class Mammalia; order Artiodactyla; family Bovidae; genus Budorcas; species Budorcas taxicolor. The sequence goes on along the minus strand of NC_068926.1, from coordinate 48,285,405 downwards.
CACAACTCAATCGACTTAGCACAATGGAGATGCAGATACAGAGAACAGACCTATGGACTGGAGTTTGGGGGGGGGGAAGAAGAGGGTGGGACAGAAGGAGAGACTAACATGGAAACATATACATTACCATATTTTAAATAGATAGCCAGTGGGAATTTGCTGTATGACTCAGGGAGCTCAAACTAGTGCTCTGTGACAACTTAGAGGGGTGGGATAGGGTGGGAACTGGGAGGGAAGTTTACGAGTGAGGGGTCATATGTGTAGCTATGGCTGACTCATGCTGATGTATGGGAGGAACCAGCGCAATATTGTAAAGCAATTATCCTTCAATTAAAAATAAATTTAAAAAATCCATCTTCCAGCGCAGGGGCACAAGTTCAATCCCTGGTGGAGGAACAAAGATCCCACATGCCAGGGGGCTAAAGCTCCTGTGCTCTGACTACTGAGCCTGTGCACCATACTTACAGAGAAACCCACAGGCTGCAATGAAAGATACTGCATTTTGCAGTGAAGAACCTGAGTGCCGTAACTAAGACTCGACACAACCAAATAAATAACTATTAAGCAATAGATAAATAGAGAGAAGGGGAAATGCCTATTTGGAACAGCTTGCAGTACAGTAGCCACTGTGAAAAACTGGTTTTAAATTCTGTAGTGGTTACAGCTGTATGACCTCTTACTAATCACTAAAGACCTTTTAGTGCCAAGAAAAGTGTTTTACATAAGGTTTTGATTCAGTTTTGAAGGCCATCCCAACACAGTTCACCTTTTCTTCCCAAGATCTCATTTGTATACAAACCCTCAGCTGGGGCCATGTATCGATTATTGCCTCAAACCCTGAGTACAAGGGTTTCCAGCTGAATCTCCTACAATGTTTCTTTGTGTGAGGTGAGACACAGTCCTGGAAGACATAATAAAATAAAACGTATTGACTTTATATGTAATCCCAGTCTTTTCACTGGTTGTTCTCCTGGTTCCCCTAAATAAGTAAGCATGGCAATGCTCATGTCGGAAGGTCTTGGGAAATAGAAAGTTTCTGAAATGATCCATGAGTCAGTTTGACTGAGACGAAACAAAAATTTGGACTAAAAAATAAGATCATGCAGTATTTGCCTTTCTCTGACTTATTTTGCTTAGCCTAATGCCCTCCAAGTCTGTCCATGTTGTTGCCAATGGCGACATTTCACTCTTTGGAGAGTAGTAGCCCGTTGCATTTATGTATCACATCTTTATCCATTTGTCTGTAGATGGACGCTCAGGTGGTTTCCATATCTTTGGTCAGTATTTCTTTCTTTTTTAAAATAAAATAAAAATTTATTTTTTGGCCATGTCACTTGGGGCATGTGGGATCTTAGTTACAGGACCAGGAATCAAAACCATATCCTCTGCACTGGAAGCATGGAGTCTTAACCACTGGACTGCCAGGGAAATCCCCTAAGCCAGTATTTCTTATCGCAGTTGAGAAAGGCACTGCTCTCTGGTATGGATACCATAATGAACACTCCTTATCCTTATCAGAGGGGTCACTTCCTAGCGGGCTCAACCATTCACACAGACATGGATGGATTATTACAAGCAGTCAGCGAGCATGCAGCCAACACTCAGGAAGGGATCAGATCAAAAGTCTGTGAGAATATGATCCATAAGGCAGTTATGCCTCCAAAGTTAGAATGAAAACCCCAGCCAAGGCTCTACAGGTCATTTCCAAGAGAATTGTTTTAGACTGTAAAGGAACTTCTGGTAAAAATGATTACAAAAAAAAGTCTGTCAGGGGGAGGGTGTCAATTTAAAAAAATTAAAATGACTTCATCTTTATCTGTGGCCACAATCTATTTTAAAGAGATTATTTTACAATCTACTTCTTTCTTCAAACTCATTAATAGTCCTTAAAAATTCAGGCTGAAAGAAATATCTTCCCTCCAAATTACACAATTCTGCTAAATTACAAAATCTTTCTTCTTAGGAAAAAAAAAATAACTTCATAATGCCATTCTCAGTAGAAGCCTTCGAACTCTTTCTACAATCTTTAGAAAGCCCCAGCTATTAAGAGAGTCGCGGTTCATTTAAAGTGGATTTTCTTCTTTAGCATCTAATATAAAAATATGCTAAGTATTTCCTCCAAATCAGAAAGGTTAATAACCAGGTATTTGCAAGAAGTCAGAGAATGAGGAACCAAGTAATACTAGGAGACTAGCTTTCTGACTTGGTATTTGGTGCAAATTCCCCCATTTTAGAAACAGCTGGAAAAACAACTCACAGAGTCTAAAGATCTGTTAGATTTCTTCTTGCTAAGAAGGGTTCCCTGTCTGTGTTACAGAGTCTAGGCTCATATTGCTCACTGCACAAAAGGTCAGTATATCAAGAGAGGAGATGTTGGCGCAAAGGATAGCGACTTCATTTAAAAACCAGCAGATTGAGAAGACGGTGGACGAGTGTCCCAAAGAACCATCTTCTCGAAGTTAGAATTCAGACTTCTTTGATACTAGAAGGGGAGAAGGTGTGGCTGGCTGGTGCAAACTTCTTGGTGTAGGAATCCTTTGTTCTTGCAGCTGTCCTAGTAGGTCAGGTCACCATGTTCTTATAAGAGTGTAACAAGACAAATATTATTCTCTGTTCTGAAACATTTTATCTCTGTATGGATGGAAGTTTTATACCTTTAAAGGTCAGAGCCTTGAGAAGGGCTCTCCTGTATATTTCAGGCTCTAGGGAACATTCTTTTACAAAAGGTGCGGGGCCAGCATGACTCAGCCCAGGCAAAAGAGCCCAAGAGTTGGAGCTAAAGGAATAGATCCAACATGGAGTCAGGTTTGCCCTTCTCTGTCGCATTGTTCCTTTCCTGTCCTATCTCTCCCAGTGTCTAATTCAGACACTATCCGGTGTCTAAATGAGTTTAGAGGCTCAGTGGGCATATAAAAAATGATAATACACAAGGTGATTGAAAAAACATCTGTGTTTATGACTTAAAATGGTGTCATTACTCCAATTTTGTCAGTAATCACAAACATTAGTTGGACACTGTGTGCTGGGCGGGGTGCTCAATGCTGAGGACCTTGAACTTTACTGGAGCTCTGTGTTCCTGGAAAGCAGCAAAGGTTAAGAAATACACTCCCCACATTTATGTTCAGGGAAATGGTTTACTGCAAAGGACTTCCGTTTCCCACATGGCTTACATGAACTCACAGATTGCCTACTCCCCCAACTTCCCATGCACTTCTCCTTCCTCAGGTCCTGGTCCAGCCTTAGTCAGAGGCAGCAGAGAGCTCATCCATCACAGCCCCCCAACCCCGCCCCCAACAGCCTAGTCTCAGGACACAGACATCTCCCGCACATCCCACTTCCCCATACCGGGCTCTTTCTAAGCCTTGTTTCCTCTTCCTAGATTTAATAAAAAAAATCCACTTTGCAAAACGCAGGAGATGCTTGCAAATCTTATTGTCAGAGACTCCTCTCTATTGTAAGAAATCCTCACAAATCCACTCCAATAAAATCTCTCTTTGCTAACTCAGGATTTGCTTCTTTTTGACAGTGCCTTAGCTGCGGTGTCTCAGTCCTCACACCAACCCCATGACTTAACAGATGAGGAAACCGAGGCTCTGAAACTGGTCCTGAGTCACAGGCATGGAAAGAGATAGAGCCAGAAAGCAGACTCGGGGCTGCTTAGACTGTTTTCTCGCCTCTCTCATTCCCTGCCCCCACCCCTTCTCTCTCTGTCTCACATTCTCTCTCTCATTCTCTCCTTGTCTCTCTCTCCAACCCTACGTGTGATTGTCTCCTTATCCCATGCACTTAATTGTCAGCTAGACTCTAAGGAATTTAGTTTGCACATGAACTAGATAACTGTTCAACCCAAGTCAAAGGGAATTGGAAAGGATCAGAGTATGTGACACCCAAATATGCCTCTTGGTCATATAGATTATTTTGAACTGAAGTCGGTGCCAAGATGAGTGACTGAAAGTGGCACAGTTGTGTCTGACTCTGTAACCCCATCAGCTACAGCCTGCCAGGCTACTTGGTCCATGGGATTTTTCCAGGCAAGAATACTGGAGTGGGTTGCCATTTCCTTCTCCCGGGGATCTTCCCAACCCAGGAATCAAAACCAGGTCTCCTATTTCTCATGCAGTTTCTTTGCCATCTGAGCCATCAGACAAACTTTACTAAATAACATTCATCTTCCATTAGTTTCCCTATCTGTTTATTTTCCCACAACTTATTGCCGCTAGAATCTCAAATCCCTTTTCCATTTGAGGCAGGAGGTAGATGCCCGCCTGCCATTCCAGGGTAAAGCAATTGGAGATTCAATCCTTGTGGACTGAAACTCCAAGACAAGAATACCAGAACAATTAAGAGAAGGCTAGACCCTGCCCAGATCACATGTTTCTCATTCTTGAAGTCAGGAGACCTCCCTGACCAACGTGAGCAGAAAGTCTCCTTGGAGGTCAAAGGGGAGTGATGCTAGCTAATGCCAGGCTACCTATAGGCCTTTGCGGTAGAATCCATCTTGGCTAAGAGATGCGTGCACACACATGGGAGGATCTGGAGAGACACCAAAAAGGACTGTGAATCAGGCAAATCAAACTGATTGGTCAAAGGAAGCTAGGAGAAAAGCCCTGTATAAGTGATTTAAACATGACTCAGGGACTCTCCCTCTGAGTCTAACACATCCTATACTCTTTTCCTCTTAATGAATACTTTACTTGCTTCTCTACTTTCCGTCCTTGAGGAAATTCTCTGCAGAGCTGAAAGGCCAGGGCCTTGTCACTGACCACTGGTCTAGTGGCTAGGATCTGGTGCTCTCACCGTGTGACCCGGCCTCAGTCTCTGGCTGGGAACCTGAGCCCTACGTCAAGCCACTGCAGGCTGAGGCCACCAGAGGTCACTTTGTCTTTTCACGGCTCCAGATATATCTTGCCCTTTGTAGAAATTGTATGTAAGTCTCTGCCTCTGTAGGATTTTCACTTCCGTGAGCCTTCATATGCATGTGAATAAACTTGTTCTTCCTATTCATCCATCTTTTGTCAGATACACAGGATTCTGGCCCACGGATCCAACAGGGTAGAGGGAAGAGCTGTTTTCCCTCATGTAAGTTTTAATATCAATATGTTTATTTTGAATGAATTACATAGTTAGGAGTATTGTTATTTGTTGATCAGTAGAACCGAGATAGAATTTTGATCAATAGGTCTTAAATATGTGTGAAAGCATGCTAAGTTCCTTCAGTCGTGTCTGACTCTTTGCAACCCTATGGGCTGTTGCCCGTCAGGCTCCTCTGTCTTTGGAATTCTCTAGGCAAGAATACTGGAGTGTGTTGCCGTGCCCTCCTCCAGGGGATCTTCCCAACCCAGGGATCGAACCCATATCTTTTATGTCTCCTGCATTGGCAGGCACCACTAATGCCATCTGGGAAGCCCAGGTCTTAAATATAATAAGACTTTATTGTTTTTAGAATGTTTTTAGCAGCCTGAAAACAACTGTTCTTGAGATAACCTCATAAACTATGATATTGCCTTTATTCAAAATTTTTCCTATTTTGTGGTGGCAGAATACTACACCAATATATAAACTAAGCATATATTTTTTGCACGCACCCATACAGGTACACACTTATATTAATTCTTTGTGAAAATTGGACCATTTTGAGCTTATTGCTTATGGGACTGGTGGTAGGCATTGTCAGACCAGATTCAGATACAAGAGTCAAATTCTTGGCGTGAGTTGCTAAGAAGACTTTGGAATTTCCAGAGAGAGAAAACAAAGAGTCTTGAAAACCAAGGCTTTTGAATTGCAAAGCAGATGTTTTTGAGAGAGACAGAAAGGTTCTGTTGGTTCAAAACAGAAGGTCTAGACAGTTATCAGAAGCGAAGCCCTGAAGGACTCAAGGCATAATGTCTGTGCTTTAATGATCAGATTGGAAAGAAAACAGATGAGGACTCGGGTCACCTGGGCCTTGAAAATTTGAGGTGTAGCAAGGCAACAAACAGCTGCCATTCAAAAACACTGACTCACTGTTGCCAGGTGGAGGGGGCACATTGTGCCTTGAGGACCCAAAAGGAAGCACCAGGGTACAACAGGAGGCAGAGGGAGCTGGTGAAGGGGATATGTGCATTAAGCCCACATTTTGGCCAGTCATGAGGAGCAGAAGCCTCCAGTAATGATTGTTTTTTAATTGGACAATAAATATTTATTTTAATTATTTATTTGGCTGCTGCGGGTCTTAGTTGCGGCACACAGTATCTTTAGTTTCGACATGTGGGATGTCTCAACCACTGGACCATCAGGGAAGCCCTGGAACACAGTTGATTTACAATGTTGTGTTAGTTTCAGATGTACAGCAAAGTGATTCAGTGATACATGTATATATTCTTTTTCAGATTCATTTCCCTTACAGGTTTTTACAAAATACTGAGCGCAGTTCCCTGGGCTATACAGTGGGTCCTTGTTGGTTATCTATTTTATATTTAGTAGTGTGTTTATGTTCATCCCAAGCTCCCAATTTATCCCTCCCTACTCTCTATTAATGATTTTAGTGCTTTTCTAGGTATGAGAAGATGTAAAAAAACTGGGCTTATAAAATCTTCTCCTGGAAAGGTCTTATTATCTGAAGGCGTGTTCTGCCAGTATCTTCTAGAGCACAGAGGGCCCCCTTCCTGACTTCTGCTCTGAATTCCTTTCAGGGTGTGTTGAAGATCAGTGGCTTGAGTGGCCAGTCACTTTGTCTTTGTAGAATCAGAGGGTGAGTGACAGCTTTCAGCCATCAGACCTAGGACTTGGAACTCAGGAATACCTCCAATTCAGTGTCTATTCTCCAAGCTAAGTCAGTTCTATGGCCCATTTTGATAGGAAGTTATCACAGTTATACTTGCCTTGTTGTTGTGTTGTGAAGTCGCTCAGTCATGTCTGACTCTTTGCGACCTCATGGACTCTAGCCTACCAGGCTCCTCCCTCCATGGGATTCTCCAGGCAAGAGTACAGGAGTGGGTTGCCATTTCCTTCTCCAGGGGATCTTCCCAACCCAGGGATTGAACCCAGGTCTCCCGCATTCCAGGCAGACGCTTTAACCTCTGAGCCACCAATAGTTGCCTCGTTCCCTAAATTAAAACTGAGCAGGTCTCTGTGGGGCTCCGGAGTACAGATCTGTGTTCTGCATTTCTCGTCTGTATGATATAGGCTTCATTCAGCCTCCTTGACCTTCCCTGAGTTCCAAAGGGTGGATTCAAACAATTGCTAATCAGGGAAGGGAGGGGGATAGAGAATCAGAGGAGAAACAATCAAATGGTGGTCCAGCCTTGAGACAGCATCCTGGTTCCTATTCAAAAAATGTGCATAACAATATCTTTTAGTTCTTTTACAGAACTGGGGCTCCCACCTAGGTGGAGGATAGTAACTTCAGGCTGAGCACAAGATTCCTGGAGCACAGCTCTGTTGCCTCACCACCAACCAATCAAAGTCACAAACTCTGCAGCCCTCACCCCACATGTTGCCTTCTGTTTCTGGGGACCAGTGATGACCATCCTGTTAGGTCTCCTGTTTGGCCCCTGTCTATTTCATCCCTGAGAGGAGCCAACAGTTTCAAACTAAATCGCTCTTATTACAAGGGTGAATGCTGGTTTCAGACAAAAAATACCTTGGCTTAGATCAGGTAGAGAGAGACTTCTGCTCTGCTAGGCAGGCCTACACCCATGCACAGCAGGAAGAAGTTACAGAAAGAAAAGAGACCTCCGCCTCAATTCCCAAGAAGTATTTTGAGTATGAAGTCTCTTAGGGGGAGGTTGTTAGGGGAAGCACACTGACTGAAACCGCCCACCCTGACCAGGCACCATAGTAACCATTTGCATGAGTTGTTTTACAACAGGAGGTCCTGGTAAGGAACAGGGAACTAATAAGCCACCACCAACTGAAAGAGTGTGGGAAAGGTCAAAAGGAGACACCACATGTCTAACCACCTCTCAGAATCCTTCTCTCTGGCATCCATCTTGGCTGAACAAGGCGTGAACCACCATGGACTCTGAGTCAGAATGATTGGCTAAAGACAACCTGGAAGCTAATCCCATCACCATAAAACCAGAGACTGCAAGCCACAGAGCTGCACTCCTCGGTTCCCTTACCTACTGCTCGCCACCCGGGTGCCCTTTCCCAATAAAATCTCTTGCTTTGTCAGCACATGTGTCTCCTCAGACAATTCATTTCCAAGTGTTAGACAAGAGCCCAGTTTCAGGCCCTGGAAGGGGTCCCCCTCCCTGCAACATTTCATATTTAGTAGTGTATATATGTTCATCCCAAGCTCTCAATTTGTCTCTCCCTACTCCCTATTAATGATTTTGGTTCTTTTCTAAGTATGAGAAGATGTAAAAAACTGGGCTTATAAAATCTTCTGAAAAGGTCTAATTTTCTGAAGGCATGTTCTGCCAGTATCTTCCAGAACACAGAGGGCCTCCTTCCTGACTTCCGCTCTGAATTGGTTTCAGGGTGTGTTGAAGATCAGTGGCCAGTGACTTTGTCTTTGCAGAATCAGAGGGTGAATGACAGCTTTCAGCCATCAGAGTAAAGTCAGGTCCCTGATACTGGGCCTGCCTGTGCAGGTAATGAGAAAGAATTCCCCAGGTGTCACCTCATTTTTTTTTTTTTTTGCGTCTTTTAAAAAAATTATTCATTTCTTTTTGGATGTGTTGGGTCTCCACTGTTGTGCGTGGCCTTTCTCTAGTTGAGGCAAGTGGGGCTACTCCCTACTTGCAGTGCTTTGGTTTCTCACTACGATGGCATCTCCTGTTGTGAAGCATGGGCTCTAGGGTGCAAGGGCTCAGGAGCTGTGGTGCACGGGCTTAGTTGCTCTGCAGCTTGTGGGATCTTCCCTAATGAGGGATCGAACCCATGTTCCCTGCATTGGCAGGCAAACTCTTAACACTGGGACACCAGGGAAGTCCCACCCCATCTCTTTAACTCTCTCTGTTGGGCTTTCCTTTCTTACATTTATTTATGATGACCCAGCACATGCAGGTGAATCTGTACTGAGATGGGTGTTTTGCAGTGACCCACTCTCCATCTTCACAACTCTCTAATAATTGTCCTACTCTTGCAACCTCCAATCCATGGGCATGGGTAATATCACAAATAGAATTTTCAAAGTGTTAAAAACATAATTCTATGAATGAGACTATGTCAGGTTTCATTTAACACATTAGTGAGGGAACCAGTGGGAAATCAAAGCCAGTTTAAAGGACATGAGGAATTGATGTCTGTGCATCAATAAAATTCTAAAAATTATAAAATAGGATCATGTCAAATGGTAGGTTTAGTGGATCGCTTCTCTAAATAATTTGCGTTGCACCTTGACAAAAATTATTTTTAATATCTAAATTTGACACTTGTAACATATCTGACTCCTAATCTATTATACACACACACACACACACACACACACACATACGCGAGTCTCTTCCTCAGAACTCTTAACACTGGCTACGATTAGCTGGTCCAGGAATGAACATTCAATCCAAGATAGGCAATCAATCTTTCTCTGAGAATTTTGAGCTGGAAAGAGAGAAAACTGCAACAAATGTTACAGAAAAGAGCAGAATGTGAAATGAGAGAGAGAGAGAAAGAGAGTTTTAAAGAATTCAGTTACCAGAATTTGGTTATTCAGGCTGTATTTTTTGTCTTTTGTTTTAAAGGGACACCTCCTTAAAATAAATTCTCTGTTTTGCTTACATTAGTTTGGGTTGAATGGAAATGGCGTTCTTGTAACCACCTAAGTGCTGTTGCTGAACGAAGCTGCTTGGATGGCTGCAGAGTCATTAGTACAGGGCACCGAAAGGTCAAACTGAGAAGATCTAAGCTGGGTCCAGCCTTTGCGGCTCCTGGCATTCCTTGGCTTTTAACAGCATCACTTCAATCTCTGCCTCTTTCTTCACAGGACACCCTCTGTTTGTCTGGATGTTATGAACTGAAGTGTATCAAATTCACATGTTGAAGCCCCAACTCTGAATGTGACTGTATTCAAAGATAAGGCTTTTGTGTGTGTGCTCAGTTGCTTCAATTGCATCCAACTCTCTGCAACCCCATGGACTGCAGCCCACCAAGCTCCTCTCTCCATGGGATTCTCCAGACAAGAATACTGGAGTGGGTTGCCGTTTCCTCCTCCAGGGCATCTTCCTGACCCAGGGATTGAACCTGAGTCTCTTGTGCCTCCTGCACTGGCAGGTGGATTCTTCACTGCTGAGCCACAGGGGACATCCTTTCATAGATAAGGCATCTAGGGAGAGAGTTAAGAATAAATACAATCATTAGAATGGGTCCCTACTCCAGTAGGACCGGTGTGGAAGATGGAGGGGAGGGGACACCGTAGGGGAGGAAGAGCAGAAGCCAGAGGAAATATCAGAGACATTTTTCTCCCACATGCTCAGAGGAAAGGCCACCCGAGGACACAGCAAGGAAACCGTGTGTAAGCCAGAAGATGGGTCTCCCTAGAGACCAACCCTGGTGGCTCCTTCATCTTGGACTCCCAGGCTCTAGAACCTTGAAAATAAAGGTCCATCGTGTAAGCCACCACATCTTGTATTTTACCATGGCACTTGAACTGATACACTGTCTCCTTTTCTCTCTTCTAAAAGGACACTCATTGTTGGATTTCCCCTCACCTTTATCCATGGTGGTCTCATCTTGAGATCCTCATCTTATTCACATTTGCAGAGATGCTTGGTCCAACAGAATCATGTTCCTAGGTTCTAGGTGAACATACCTCCTGGGAGCCTGATTCAACCTACTTCACCAGCACATATCATTTTTTAGCCAGTTTAGGACCACTTATATATAATCCAAGGCAGGGCCTCAGTGTTCATAGAATGTAATGTGCCCGGCACACTTCTGCATTTATGCAGGGCAGCAGCCTCCTTCATAGGTACATGCAGCCATTGTGAATGTGGGTTATTTAGGCAACAGGCCACAGCGTGGCTAGGAGGGCAGCTCTGGCAAGGGTGGAGAGTGGGGATATTTGACTTCAAATCCCATGAGATCAATCAGAGCGCTTGTTAACTGCCTCATGGAATTAGGAGGTGGGTGCGCAGAAGAAAGGAGAACATCAAAGCTCCGGCTAAAGATGTGAGCACTTTAAAAATCATCAAATTCTTGAGTGCTTGCTTATCCTGGAAGTGTAATGGGTGCAAACTTTTTTTAGGACTATTTGGTTTTATATATGTGTATAAAAATACTGGAGTGGGTTGCCGTGCCCTCCTCTAGGGGATCTTTCTGACCCAGGGATCAAACCCACATCTCATGTGTCTCCTGAATTGGTAGGCAGATTCTTTATCACTGTGCCACCTGGGAAGCTCCATATATAAACTCAGTTCAGTTCAGTTCAGTCACTCAGTTGTGTCCGACTCTTTGAGAACCCATGAATCGCAGCACGCCAGGCCTCCCTGTCCATCACCAACTCCCGGAGTTCTCTCAGACTCACGTCCATTGAGTCCGTGATGCCATCCAGCCATCTCATCCTCTGTTGTCCCCTTCTCCTCCTGCCCCCAGTCCCTCCCAGCATCAGAGTCTTTTCCAATGAATCAACTCTTCTCATGAGGTGGCCAAAGTACTGGAGTTTCAGCTTCAGCATCATTCCTTCCAAAGAAATCCCAGGGCTGATCTCCTTCAGAATGGACTGGTTGGATCTCCTAGCAGTCCAAGGGACTCTCAAGAGTCTTCTCCAAAACCACAGTTCAAAAGCATCAATTCTTCGGCGCTCAGCTTTCTTCACAGTCCAACTCTCACATCCATACATGACCACAGGAAAAATCATAGTCTTGATTAGATGGACCTTTGTTGGCAAAATAATGTCTCTGCTTTTCAATAAGCTATCTAGGTTTGTCATAACTTTTCTTCCAAAGAGTAAGCATCTTTTAATTTCATGGCTGCAGTCACCATCTGCAGTGATTTTGGAGCCCAAAAAATAAAGTCTCTCACTGTTTCCACTGTTTCTCCATCTATTTGCCATGAAGTGATGGGACCAGATGCCATGATCTTCGTTTTCTAAATGTTAAGCTTTAAGCCAACTTTTTCACTCTCCACTTTCACGTTCATCAAGAGACTCTTTAGTTCTTCTTTGCTTTCTGCCATAAGGGTGGTGTCATCCGCATATCTGAGGTTATTGATATTTCTCTCGGCAATCTTGATTCCAGCTTGTGCTTCTTCCAGTCCAGCATTTCTCATGATGTACTCTGCATAGAAGTTAAATAAGCAGAGTGACAATATACAGCCTTGACATACTCCTTTTCGTATTTGGAACTAGTCTGTTGTTTCATATCCAGTTTTAACTGTTGCTTCCTGACCTGCATATAGGTTTCTCAAGAGGCAGGTCAGGTGGTCTGGTATTCCCATCTCTTTCAGAATTTTCCACAGTTTCTTGTGATCCACACAGTCAAAGGCTTTGGCATAGTCAATAAAGCAGAAATAGATGTTTTTTTTTCCAGAACTCTCCTCCTTTTCCCACGTTCCAGCGGATGTTGGCAAGTTGACCTCTGGTTCCTCTGCCTTTCCTAAAACCAGCTTGAACATCTGGAAGTTCACAGTTCACGTATTGCTGAAGGCTGGCTTGGAGAATTTCGAGCATTACTTTACTAGCATGTGAGATGAGTGCAACTGTGCGGTCGTTTGAGCATTCTTTTGCATTGCCTTTCTTTGGGATTGGAATGAAAACTGATCTTTTCCAGTCCTGTGGCCACTGCTGAGCTTTCCAAATTTGCTGGCATATTGAGTGCAGCACTTTCACAGCATCATCTTTCAGGATTTGAAATAGCTCAACTGGAATTCCATCACCTCCACTAGCTTTGTTCATAGTGATGCTTTCTAAGGCCCACTTGACTTCACATTCCAGGATATCTGGCTCTAGGACAGTGATCACACCATTGTAATTATTTTGGTCATGAAGATCTTTTTTGTACAGTTCTTCTGTGTATTCTTGCCATCTCTTCTTAATATCTTCTGCTTCTGTTAAGTCCATACGTTTCTGTCGTTTATTGAGCCTATCTTTGCATGAAATGTTCCCTTGGTATCTCTAATTTTCTTTGAAGAGATCTCTAGTCTTTCCCATTCTGTTGTTTTCCTCTATTTCTTTGCATTGATCGCTGAGGAAGGCTTTTTTTTATCTCTCCTTGCTATTCTGTGGAACTCTGCATTCAGATGCTTATTATCTTTCCTTTTCTCCTTTGCTTTTTGCTTCTCTTCTTCTCACAGCTATTTGTAAGGCCTCCTCAGACAGCCATTTTGTGTTAATTACTGCTGCTGCTGCTGCTAAGTCGCTTCAGTTGTGTCCAACTCTGTGGGATCCCATAGACAGCAGCCCACCAGGCTCCCCTGTCCCTGGGATTCTCCAGGCAAGAATACTGGAGTGGGTTGCCATTTCCTTCCCCAATGCATTAAGGTGAAAAGAGAAAGTGAAGTTGCTCAGTTGTGTCTGACTCTTAGCGACCCCATGGACTGCAGCCTACCAGGCTCTTCCACCCATGGGATTTTCCAGGCAAGAGTGCTGGAGTGGGGTGCCATCAATGACCAACAATTCCAACAATGCAAATATCCAGAAATAGCAAATTGGTTGTTGCTATATAGTTTTAACATGGAATAATGTGCAGCTTTTAGAATTTAAAATATAAATGATATGACTAGACAGGGAAACATAGACTGCCTGGTATGTTAAGTTTGATCTCAGTCTTCTTATAAATCAGAACTTGTAATGGTTCACAGGTGTGTATCTGGGTGATGAAGTTATGGGTAGCATTTATTTTCTTGTGTGTTTTTCTGTGGTCTTTCAGCTTCCCAAAGTGAACATATTTTATTTTCGTAGGTTAAAAATGATTTTTAAAAAATTATTATGAAACAGTAACGGAGCAGTGTAGGATGTTCCTGAAGAGGGAACAAGAGGACTTGGGTGACTAGATACCAGGATTCAATTTTAAAAAGTTATGAAAATTAGTCACTGTTGTATAGACTTGCAGAAAGAGAACTAGCGACCAGGGAACTTGGAAACAGATCTGCATATTTATATACATACACTTGTATATATGTGAACAGACTGCTCAATATATTGCACTGATTTCATTGGTGATCATGGAAGGAAAAAAAAAATAAAAAAGAAACGCTGTTCACATACCACACAAAACATCTGTTTCTGGTCATTCAATAAGGAAAGAAAAACAATATCACTTTCAAAAGACATCTAATGGGAAGATTTTTACTACAATAAAATAGGAGATGATGCGTTTTGAACTGTGGTGTTGGAGAAGACTCTTGAGAGTCCCTTGGACTTCAAGGAGATCCAACCAGTCTATTCTGAAGGAGATCAGCTCTGGGATTTCTTTGGAAGGAATGATGCTAAAGCTGAAACTCCAGTACTTTGGCCACCTCATGCTAAGAGTTGACTCACTGGAAAATACTCTGATGCTGGGAGAGATTGGGGGCAGGAGGAGAAGGGGACGACAGAGGATGAGATGGCTGGATGGCCTCACAGACTCGATGGACGTGAGTCTGAGTGAACTCCGGGAGATGGTGATGGACAGGGAGGCCTGGCGTGCTCTGATTCATGGGGTCTCAAAGAGTCGGACATGACTGAGCGACTGAACTGAACTGAATTGATTTCTTATGTAAGACACAAAAATCACATTTTGTAAAAGAAAAACTAACAAATGCTACCACATTCAAAGAATAACCTACATTCTTCAAACATCATAAAAAAGAGCTAAAAGATGAAAGAGTTAAAACCACAAACCAGGGGGTGATTTAAAGCATAAATATAAATGACAAAAGGTTACTAACATATATATGCATATGTATATGTATAGAAAGAATTCTTAAAAATAAATGCAAACGACAACCCAAAAGAGGCAAAAATCACGCAAACACATCCCCAAAGAGAAAATTGCATAAATACATGAAAATATAACAAATCATAAAAGTGCAAGATAAAACCACAATAAAATTTTATTTATTTGATTAATTAGAAAGAATGCGGAGTAATGAGGACTCTAATAATACATTGGGTAACATACATCAAGAAACTGAACATTCTCTTTTCCTATGGCACAGCCCAAGGAAACAAACACAAGAATGTTCATAAAAGTAAAAAATGAGAAACTATCCAAATGAATTTTAAAAATTATGGTATATTCCTCAGTGAAAAATGAACAAGCTATAGCTACCTGTACCAATATAAATAAACTTTAAAATTAAGAGCAAGCATAGTCTGTATATAAAGTTTAAAAAGAAACAAAACTAAACAGCATATTATTTTGATATATAAGTGACAAAAGAGAAGCAAGGTGATGTTTACTATTCAGTCCAGCCTATTACATGTGAAGGGGCTGTGATTAGATAGGGATGCATGGGGAGCTTCAGACTTGTAATGGTTAATTTTTGGTCTCTGTGTTTTCCATGTTTTTATTTTATGAATAACGTTATTCTTTAAACTGCACATTAATGATATAAACTCTTATATGTATGAAAGTCTCCACAGGGAAAAAAAGAAATAATAAAAGCAATTTAGGATAAGGGATAATTGCATTTTTAATTTTTGAAAATAGCCTTTGACTTTATAATGCTGCTTCTATATTAAATACCAGAGGAATTGATTCATTTGTATGATGTTTTCCAGATAAGAAATAGCAGCTAACTTTCATTACACTTGTGCACGAAACATAAGTTTAAATGTCCTCAAAAATAAATCCTGATACATAATTTTCTTTTCAGAAACCTAGTAATTAACAACAATTTCCACAAAGTGCTTCATTTAAAACACTTGTCAGCATCATGTAAGAATTCATGTTGTTTAAACAGAATAGCTGGCAAAGTGAAAATTGCTCGGCCATGTCTGAGTTTTTGTGATTCCATGGACTGTGTAGTCCATGGAATTCTCCAGGTTAGAATACTGGAGTGGGTAGCCTTTCCCTCCTCCAGGGGTTCTTCCCAACCCAGGAATCGAACCCAGGTCTCCTGCATTACAGACAGATTCTTTACCAGATGAGCCACAAGGGAAGCCGAAAAACACTGGAGTGGGTAGCCTATCCCTTCTCCAGAGGATCTTCCTGACCCAGGAATCAAACCAGGGTCTCCAGCATTGCAGGTGGATTCTTTGTCAACTGAGCTTCCAGGGAAGCCATAGCTGGCAAAACGAACACAAAAGTAGTCTCTAGTTTACATCAGGAATCAATTGATGTGATTTAGCTCCCTTCTATCTAAGGGGCACACTTTTTTTTTTTCTCCTTTATCAAAATCATTAATTACTTAAGAAAATACTTTACCTAATCAGTATTTAATCTAAATATTTGCTTAATTGCTTCTTTATTATTTGTGCCTGTATCACAAGGTTGACGCTGGTAAAGAAAGTGATGTCTTACGAGAATACATAGCTCAACCCCAATGGGCACCTCATGTAGATGAATCCAAAGGTCTAAGGAATGAATAAAATGCCTCTGGATAATGGAGGCAACTTGATGGACAGTAGTCCAGATACAGATGGTTAGCCTTGCCCACCACACTCATCCCCAGTCAGTCCTGGAGTCTAGTCAGAACTCCTGATGCCACAGTTTAAAAGCCTCTTGGGATTTTCACATCATTTTATCCCCTCACTGGGTTTCACATCTTTTTTCAAGTGACTGACTAGATTGATTATGGTCATTCAACTGATTCTTCTTATTGGCTACTTATTTGTAAATAACATAGAAAATAAATGAGAATAAGCCATATGGTGTCCTCAGTGGGACTTACAATCTAGCAGAATAAATAGTCAAGTGTGTAATTAATTATATTAAAGGCAGACCACACCCAGGATCACTTTTTAAGGTGTCAGTTAAAGTAATGCTTGTGTAAATTCTGAGTTGGGAACGTGAAGTTTGAGTAGAACTTATGTGTAAATCTTTGTGTGTATATGTTTGAAAAGTAGAAAGAAACAGAACAAGTGAAGGAGGAGTGAAAATGCACATAGTGTCGTGGGTTAGTAAATAGAAGCTAGGGTTTATAGAAGCAAGATGCAGAAGAAAATGAAGCAGGATATCAAGCCAGCATTGAAATACCAGTTCCAGGGTAAACGAAAAACACCTCATTATACACCCATGTAACAGGTGCCAATGAGTAAAGTCCATTCAGTCTGTTTTACTCAGATCCCACTCTTGCCTGAAGGTGATGCTCTTCAGAAGTTTACAGTCTACACTGTTCAGGATTGATTCAGGTTACCTCTGAGAAATTTGTTGCGATTATCTTTCTATAACTGCCTGTCCTTCACAGACCACGGGAAGCCATGAACAAGGAACTTTCCACATTTCCATGAAGTGTTACATCTATGCTTCTATTGAATTCTGTCATGACTATAACATGTGCCACTGACATCAAGCTTCTAAAAGGCATCACATACAAATATGACTTTTTCACCCTCTCTTATCAACTTGATAATTATTTAAATCTCCATGCCCATAATAGTTGATTCCATATTATTTTATTTCTAAAGCCAAACTAGCCTATTTGGTTATAACTCTCCAAATGTAAACTCAATTATAGTAATCTTATTGTACTTGATGGTACGGGGAGGGAGGAGAGAGGGGGGTTCAGGATGGGGAACACGTGTATACCTGTGGCAGATTCATGCTGATGTATGGCAAAAGCAATACAATATTGTAAAGTAATTAACCTCCAATTAAAATAAATAAATTTACATTAAAAATAAAAAAAATAAAAACAAGGTTGGACATGTAAAAAAAAATAAAAAGTAAATACTCAAAATTAAAAAAAAAAAACAGTAATAATGATTATAAAATAATAAATGAAGAAGGAAAAATAATCACAAAGCCCCTAAATCTCCATCTGTCAATGACTAGTCTCGAGTTCCATTAAATCAAAATACTGATATGAAATGCTACACAGGTTTCTGGAACAAACTAGCTGAGGCCACTACATAAAATGAAAGACATCATTCCCTCTCATTCCTAAATGTCCCACTGGAACTGTCTCTTCGAAAAGAGTCTTAAATATCTTCATCGAGAACAAAAACCATGCTTCGTTTAAGCATTTCATTGGCTTCTGGCTTAAGACTGTATTTCCGTTTTCTTGGAAGTGGGTAATAAAACTGTAGTGAAGCAGAAGTTGGACATAGACACAGGGCACATTTCAGATACACTGCCATAGGCTTGAAAGTAGAATTGCTTATTTCATCCACAGACTAGCACCTGACTTTTATCTGAGAGGGTTTACGGAGAGATTTGGAGTCTCTTTCTAGTAAACTATGGCATGATGGGTAAAGGATCAATATGACCAGTGTTGAAATTAACCTAATTGAAAGTAATGGTTCTGTGACTGTTGCTGTCAGGCGTGTCAAGTCCACATAGAGCCTACCTGGTGAAATCCTGGCATTTGTACCAAGTGTGCTCCGTGGATTCATTGCAGGCATTTGGGATGTTAGCTTCAATTCAAAGACAGCTTTGAGTACCCGCAAAGGAAAATTCTACCAGTTGCTAAGCCTGCTCTGTTTTAGGAGCCACTATATACTTTTTTCATGTGTTAATAATCAAGATAAAGTAGAATGTGACCATTTTGTTAAACTTAAGAGACTTGCTGTTCTGAATTTTTGGTTAAAGGTTTTGGCTGATATAGAAATGTTATTTCAAATATATTTTGAATTATAAGAACAGAAACTTTTTTATTTTCCCCCATTTAATTGGAATGATTTCCAATTTCTGTAAATAAGGTAATTGTAAATTTAAAGAATTAAGCATTTATTCGTGAATAATGTATATCTTCTCATTCTGAGAAATATAAGTGGGTCAAGTCAAAATAAATCCTTTAAAGCTTACTATGCTGCCAGTAGTTTCACAGCCATTCTCTTGTATTTATTTTTCAGTTAAGTCAAATAAAAATGGTTAAGACTGAAAAAATAAGTGGTGGCCAGAGTCACCTAAGATTTAAGGGCCAGTCCAGGAGTACTAAATTAACCAAATGTGGGTGATTTCTGAGCTCTCAGAACTCATCTCTCGTTACCTCATAACCTCAGTTATTTGAATTTGAAAATCTCCAAAGAAGACGCTTTATTTTTCCTGGTGGAAGTCAGGGGTGGTAAACTACACTGGAAAAGAAGAAACAAGCCCTCTTTCTATATGAGCAATTTGTAACGCAAGTCCCCTCACACACACACACACAAACAGCAACAACAACAGCAACAAAAAACAACACAGGATTAATACTTCATTATCACTGGATAGGAAAGTGTCATCTATCTTTGGACCTTCTGGTCCTGCCTCTGGCTGTGTCTTGACTGGTGAGCAGTGAAGCTCAGACAACAAGGCTGCAGTCGGGGAAAGCCTTTTTGGTTAATCTTTCTCCTCCGTAACATTTCCATGAAAAAATAAAGAAACAATTTGTCAAGAGCTTGTCACAAGCCATGGAGGCTTCCATGTGGAAACCAACCATTTAATGCCTCAGTGGCAGCCGCGAATTTTTCATTAAGTTGTCCAGTATAATTTCATCATTCTGGGAAGCATTCCGCTTTCTTCCGTTCCTTTGGGTTGGAGAGAAGCCAGTCATTGGAAAGTTGACAGCTCTATCTAGGTGCACGGTCAGGGTGAAATTCTTGAAGCATTCTCTTAAAATTCACTATTTACCACTTTGTTTTTAATTGATATGTGAGTATATCTTTTCATAATTTGTTCTTTCATGATGGACACTAGGTTATTATCTCCGTGTCTCCAATACAATCCAATCTGATCTCTTCCAGCTTTGTCTTGAATGGGGTTCACCCATTTACCCATTATCTGTTCACTCCACAAGTAATCTTGGATCATTTGTCATGGATCAGACACTGGTGTAGACTTTGGGGAAGGTGGCCGTGAACCAAGGAGGGAAAGACTCCTACCGTCACAGTGGGGTAAATTCTAGAGCAGGGGTCCCCAACTTCCAAAATCTAATGACTGATGATTGATACTGAGGTTATGAGGTATGAGATGATCAACTCTGAGGTGGAGTTGATACAATAATAATAGAAATAAAGTGCACAATAAATATAACACGCTTTAATCATCCAGGCTTCAGCAATACGTGAACAGTGAAGTTCCAGATGTTTAAGCTGGTTTTAGAAAAGGCAGAGGAACCAGAGATCAAATTCCCAACATCTGCTGGATCATCAAAAAAGCAAGAGTTGCAGAAAAACATCTACTTCTGCTTTATTGACTACGCCAAAGCCTTTGACTGTGTGGATCACAAGAAACTGTGGAAGATTCTTTAAGAGATGGGAATACCAGACCACCTGACCTGCCTCTTGAGAAACCTGTATGCAGGTCAAAAAGCAACAGTTAGAACTGGACATGGAACAACAGACTGGTTCCAAATGGGAAAAGAAGTACATCAAGGCTGTCTGTTGTCACCCTGCTTATTTAACTTCTATGCAGAGTACATCATGAGAAACGCTGGGCTGGAGGAAGCACAAGCTGGAATCAAGATTGCTGAGAGAAATATCAATAACCTCAGATATGCAGATGACACCACCCTTATGGCAGAAAGTGAAGAAGAACTAAAGAGCCTCTTGATGAAAGCAAAAGTGGAGAGTGAAAAAGTTGGCTTAAAGCTCAACATTCAGAAAACTAAGATCATGGCATCTGGTCCCATCACTTTATGGCAAATAGGTGGCAAAACGGTGAGAAACTTTATTTTTCTGGGCTCCAGTGTCACTGCAGATGGTGATTACAGCCATGAAATTAAAAGACGCTTACTCCTTGGAAGGAAAGTTATGGCCAACCTAGACAGCATATTAAAAAGCAGAGACATTACTTTGCCAACAAATGTCCATCTAGTCAAGGCTATGGTTTTTCCAGTGGTCATGTATGGATGTGAGAGTTGGACTATAAAGAAAGCTGAGCGCAGAAGAATTGATGCTTTTTGAACTGCAAGGAAATCCAACCAGTCCATCCTAAAGGAGATCAGTCCTGGGTGTTCATTGGAAGGACTGATGTTGAAGCTGAAACTCCAATACTTTGGCCAACTGATGCGAAGAGCTGACTCATTGGAAAAGACCCTGATTCTGGGAAAGATTGAGGGCAGGAGGAGAAGGGGATGACAGAGGATGAGATGGCTGGATGGCATCACCGACTCGATGGACATGGTTTGGGTGGACTCCAGGAGCTGGTGATGGACAGGGAAGCCTGGTGTGCTGGGGTTCATGGGGTCACAAAAATCGGACACGACTGAGTGACTGAACTGAACTGAACTGAATCATCCTGAAATCATCTCCCCCAAGTCCGTGGAAAAATTATCTCCCTTGAAGCTGGTCTCTGGTGGCAAAAAATGGTTGGGGAGCACTGTAGAGGTCCATGCTCCTCCCATTCCTGGGCATGAAGACCTATTTCTAGACCTATCGCGGCTTTAGGGAGATGTAAACCAACGTCACATCTATCTCTTTACATGACACATCTTTGATTTGTGTAATTGCCCTTCTACATAAAGGTTATTTATAGTTTAAGCTTAATTGAATCAAGCATTAGCAGATATCTGATGGGATCTGAACAATTTTCAGAGATTACTTGTACTGCAGAATGGCTCAGGTTATTACTGGGGCCCTGGGGAAATAAAATGAGAAGCGGTAACTTAAACATAAGTGATCCATCAACATTACATGTGCAAATGGGCCCATACACGTGCACACATGCATGTATATCTCTAAGAATTTCCTAGAGAAACATTGCAAATAGCTTCTTCTATAAAAAAGCTATCGTTTCTTCCCCTGTCTTTGGATTCATTATGAAATGGAAATATATTACATGGACACCAGCTCTTTGGGCTTTTACTTTTTAATATATTTTAAAAATACATTTTTTATTTATTTGTCTACATTGGGTCTTAGTGGCAGCATTCAGGATCTTCAGTTGTGGCATGTGGAATCTAGTTCCCTGACCAGGGATCAAATCCAGGCCCCCTGCATTGTGAGCTTAGAGTCTCAGCCACTGGACCATCAAGGAGGTCCCTACTATGTCTTTTAAATGTATGTCTTTAAAACATATGTTTAAAAGTTCCTAGGAATGAAGGCTTTGTGTTTAAATTTTTAACACTTTATTGAGGTAACATTGTTTAAAACACTATTTGTTCACCATGTACTGACTTCTGTATACACTGCAGAGTGCTCACCACCTAAGTTTAGGTTCCCGGAGTTTCCTGGTGGTCCAGTGTTTAGGACTCTGCACGTTCACTGCAGCCGGCCGGAGTTCAATCCCTGGTAGGGGAACTAAGATCCCACGAGAGAAACTAAGGAGTTATCCAACAGACCAACAGTTTTTAGTTTTCATCTGTCACAATACAGTTGAGCCCCTGTACCCATTTCACTGCCCCCAACCCCTTACCCTCTGACAACTACTGCTCTGTTCGCTGTATCTGTGTTTGCTTTTGTTTGGTTTGTTCTTTTTCTTTCCTATTTATGTCTCCATATAAGTGAAATCCTAAGGTATTTGTCTTCCTCCATCTGACTTATTTCACTTAGCGTAATACGCTCAAGGTCCAGGCTGTTCCAAGAGGTAAGATTTCATCTTTTAGTATTCTATTGTGTGTGTGTGTGTGTGTGTGTGTGTGTGTGTGTGTGTATCTCACATCTTCTGTATCTATTCATCTATTAATAGACACTTAAGTTTCTTGCATGGGATTTCCTGGTAGCTCAGCTGGTAAAGAATCCGCCAGCAATGCAGGAGACCTGGGTTTGATCCCTGGGTTGGAAAGATCCCCTGGAGAAGGAAATGGCAACCCACTCCAGTATTCTTGCCTATAAAATCACAGGGACAGGGGAGCCTGGCGGGCTACAGTTCATGGGGTCACAAAGGGTCAGACATGACTGAGCGATTAAGCACAGCACAGGTTGCTTGCATGTCTTCACAGCTGTAAGTATTGTAATAAACATGGGGGCTGTGCTTCCTTGCTCCATCCCCAAGTTCAGTTCAGTTCAGTTCAGTCACTCAGTCGTGTCTGACTCTGCGACCCCATGGACTGCAGCACGCCAGGCCTCCCTGTCCATCACCAACTCTCAGAGTTTACCCAAACTCATGTCCATTGAGCTGCTGATGGCATTGAACCATCTTATCCTCTGTCGACCCCCTTCTCCTCCCGCTCTCAATCTTTCCCAGCATCAGGGTCTTTTCAAATGAGTCAGCTCTTTGCATCAGGTGACCAAAGTACTGGAGTTTCAGCTTCAACATCAGTCCTTCCAATGAACACCCAGAACTGATTTCCTTTAGGATAGACTGGTTGGATCTCCATGCAGTACAAGGGACTCTCAAGAGTCTTCTCCAACACCACAGTTCAAAACCATCAATTCTTCAGTGCTCAGCTTTCTCTATAGTCCAACTCTCACATACATGCATGACTGCTGGAAAAACCATAGCTTTGACTAGATGGACCTTTGTTAGCAAAGTAATGTCTCTGTTTTTTAATATGCTATCTAGGTTGGTCATACTTTTCTTTGAAGGAGTAAGCATCTTTTAATTTCATGGCTGCAGTCACCATCTGCAGTGATTTTGGAGCCCCCCAAAATAAAGTCTCTCACTGTTTCCATTGTTTCCCCATCTATTTGCCATGAAGTGATGGGACCGGATGCCGTGATCTTTGTTTTCTGAATGTTGAGCTTTAAACCAACTTTTTCACTCTCCACTTTCGCTTTCATCTGGAGGCTCTTTAGTTCTTCACTTTCTGCCATAAGGGTGGTGTCATCTGCATATCTGAGGTTATTGATATTTCTCTCGGCAATCTTGGTTACAGCTTGTGCTTCCTCCAGCCCAGCGTTTCTCATGATGTACTCTGCATAGAAGTTAAATAAGCAGGGTGACAATAGACAGACTTGATGTACTCCTTTCCCAATTTGGAACCAGTCTGTTGTTCCATATCCAGTTCTAACTGTTGCTTCCTGACCTGCATATAGGTTTCTCAAGAGGCAGGTCAGGTGGTCTGATATTCCCATCTCGTAAAGAATCTTCCACAGTTTCTTGTGATCCACACAGTCAAAGGCTTTGGCATAGTCAATAAAGCAGAAGTAGATGTTTTTCTGGAACTCTCTTGCTTTTTCGATGATCCAGCGGATGTTGGGAATTTGATCTCTGGTTCCTCTGCCTTTTCTAAAACCAGCTTGAACATCTGGAAGTTCATGGTTCACATATTGTTGAAGCCCGGCTTGGAGGATTTTGAGCATTACTTTACTAGCGTGTGAAATGAGTGCAATTGTGTGGTAGTTTGAGCATTCTTTGGCATTGCCTTTCTTTGGGATTGGAATGAAAACTGACCTTTTCCAGTCCTGTGGCCACTGCTGAGTTTTCCATATTTGCTGGCATATTGAGTGCAGCGCTTTCACAGTATCATCTTTTAGGATATGAAATAGCTCGACTGGACTTCATCACCTCCCCTAGCTTTGTTCATAGTGATGCTTTCTAAGGCCCACTTGACTTCACATTCCAGGATGTCTGGCTCTAGGACAGTGATCACACCATTGTGATTATCTGGGTCTTGGGAGATCTTTTTTGTACAGTTTTTCTGTGTATTCTTGCCACCTCTTCTTAATATCTTCTGCTTCTGCTAGGTCCATACCATTTCTGTCCTTTATTGAGCCCATCTTTGCATGAAATATTCCCTTGGTATCTCTAATTTTCTTGACGAGATCTCTAGTCTTTCCCATTCTATTATTTTACTCTATTTCTTTGCCTTAATCACTGAGGAAGGCTTTCTTATCTCTCCTTGCTATTCTTTGGAACTCTGCATTCAAATGGGTATATCTTTTCTTTTCTCCTTTGCTTTTCACTTCTCTTATTTTCACAGTTATTTGTAAGGCCTCCTCAGACAGCCATTTTGCTTTTTTGCATTTCTTTTTTTGGGGATGAACTTGCTCCCTGTCTCCTGTACAATGTCACAAACCTCCATCCATAGTTCATCAGGCACTCTGTCTATCAGATCTAATCCCTTGAATCTATTTGTCACTTCCACTGTATAATCATAAGGAATTTGATAAATAAAATCATATGTGAATGGTCTAGTGGTTTTCCCTACTTTCTTCAATTTCAATCTGAATTTGGCAATAAGGAGTTCACGATCTGAGCCACAGTCAGCTCCCAGTCTTGTTTTTGCTGACTGTATAGAGCTTCTCCATCTTTGGCTGCAAAGAATATAATCAATCTGATTTTGGTGTTGAGCATCTGGTGATGTCCATGTGTAGTCTTCTCTTGTGTTGCTGGAAGAGGGTGTTTGCTATGATTAGCGTGTTCTCTTGGCAAAACTCTGTTAGCCTTTGCCCTGCTTCATTCCATACTCCAACGCCAAATTTGCCTGTTACTCCAGGTGTTTTTTGACTTCCTACTTTTGAATTCCAGTTCCCTATAATGAAAAGGACATCTTTTATGGATGTTAGTTCTAAAAGGTCTTGTAGGTCTTCACAGAACCCTTTGACTTCAGCTTCTTCAGCATTAATGGTCGGGGATAGACTTGGATTACCGTGATATTGAATGGTTTGCCTTGGAAATGAACAGAGATCATTTTGTCGTTTTTGAGATTGCATCAAAGTACTGCATTTTGGACTCTTTTGCTGACTATGATGGCTACTCAATTTCTCCTAAGGGATTCTTGCCCACAGTAGTAGATAAAATGGTCATCTGAGTTAAATTCACCCATTCCAGTCCATTTTAGTTCGCTGATTCCTAAAATGTTGACGTTCACTCTTGCCATCTCCTGTTTGATCACTTCCAATTTGCCTTGATTCATGGACCTAACATTCCAGGTTCCTATGCAATATTGCTCTTTACAGCATTGGACCTTGCTTCCATCACCAGTCACATCCACACCTGGGTGTTGTTTTTGCTTTGGCTCCATCTCTTCATTCTTTTTTTCCATCCTCAAATCTCTTGGCATGTCTTCAAATCTTGCTCTCTGCCCTCTGCTCTGTCTTCACATCTCTTTCTATGACCCTCTGTTTCCCTCTGATAAGAATTTCTGATGACACTGAGACTACCTGCATGTCCAGGAGCATCTCCCCATATTAGGATCTTTCACTGAATCACATCTTCAAAGTGTCCTTTGCTCTAAAAGGTAACAAATCTACAAGGTCCGTGGATTAAGATATAGGCATCCTTTTGCTGCTGCTGCTGCTAAGTCGCTTCAGTCATGTCCGACTCTGTGCAACTCCATAGACGGCAGCCTACCAGGATCCTCCGTCCATGGGATTCTCCAGGTAAGAGTACTGGAGTGGGTTACCATTGCCTTCTCAGGGGCATCCTTTTAGGGGAGGTCATATTCTATTAACCGCACTGTCTAAATCAAGAGTTAGGAGGGCAGAAACACAGAACTAATTTGGTTAACCCACATTCTTGGCTTCTGCAAATCCATTTATTCTAGGTCCACCCTAAGAATGTGTCATTTTGAAAACTGAATGGCAACGTGATTGGCTAATTTCTACCCAAAGTCATTGTTCAGTCACTAAGTCTGACTCTTTGTAACCCCATGGACTGCAGCACTCCAGGCTTCCCTGTCCTTCACCATCTCCTGGAGTTTGCTCAAACTCATGTCTAATGAATATTTATTAAATCTTACTGATACCTACCAGGGTTCTTGACCTTCTCCAATCAATAGAAACTGATACAAAGCCAGACAAGAAATTCAGGCAAAGTTTCACTGGGGCTCCTGCTATAGCAGAGAGGCATGAGAACAAGTAACAGGTTCCTTTGTTCATTCGCTCCTTGAATGGGTGGCAAGCTTGTTCCTTATATGGGGTGTGTCCAGAAGTCGGATTGGAGAGGTGGCTTAGGTGGTTTGCCCACTTCTCTGGTGGTGTTGAGAGTAGGGGGCACGTTTTTGTTCCCTTCTCTTCAGAAGTGGCAGTTACATTTTTGGTCCTTTTTTATCTTTTGTCCAGAATTTGTCCCAACTATGGGTACATGCAGTTATTTTTAGTCCCTTAGGCTTTCTATTTTGTTGCTCAAGGGGACATTTGTTCAGGTTCAGGCACCGCAGCAAAGGGTCCCTGGCCCCAGCCTGTCCCACTACAAGGCACACTTGTGACATCTTGCACTAAGTAGGTTCTTTGTAAGATTTTTGTGGAATTTATGAGTGATAATAGTGGTAGCTTGCATTCACAGTGTTCTTCCTTTGTTTCAGGCCCTGTTCTATTCCATTAATACATACCTGCACATTCTAGGCAGAAGGTAGTAAAAACTCTCTCTGGAGGGTTACGGTGTTAATATATTACTGACCTTTTATTTTAGTTAAGCCTATTCACTTTTTCCATTATTTTTGCAGAGTGCAATCTATAGAATTAACTCCCAATGGTGTTGGGCTTCTAATTGCAAATTCCTTAGGTGACTATTTCCCTGGGAAGGGGAGCAAAGATTAAAATTGGGCCGGGACAGTGGGAATTTATCAGATGGCAATGAACCATTTTACTTAATAGTTTTTCTGGAAGCCTACTTGTTGTTTTTCCATACTTTGTCTTTTGTTAAATAAAACAATCAGCAATGATTTGAGAGAGGAGCTCAGGAAGAGGAGGTAGGAAGGCTACAAAAATGACCCTAGTGCCTTGTCAGTACACTCATCTAGAGTCTTATTTTCTGGACTTCTATGATGGTCCAGTGGTTAAGAGTCTGCCTGCCAGTGCAGGGGAAACAGGTTTGATCCCTGGTCTGGGAAGATCCCACATGCCACGGGGCAACAAAGCCTGTGAGCCACAACTACTGAGCCTGCGCACCCTAGAGCCTGTGCTCCGAAACAAGAGAAGCCACCTGAATGAGAAGTCCAATTCTTTAGGCAACTAAAGAAAGCCTGCACACAGCAACAGAGACCCAGCACAGCCAAAAGAAACAAAAGTCTATTTTCCTACTTCTGGGTGGGAAACAGACTGGCCTTTTGACCTGCCTTGGAGAGAAGAATGCAACAGAACCAGTGTCCTATGAGTCCTGAGTCTGGACCCAAGAAGTGTTCCGTGCTCTTGATGAAGTTTTTCTTAGAAACCTGCAGAACCACTACATAAATAAGCCCAGGCTAGCTGGCTGGAAAATGAGTCTTGGTGGAGCATAGAGAAGTCATTCCAGCTGAGGCCTCCTTAAACCATCCAGACCACAGCTGACCAGACACCAGACCTCAGAAACATGGGCGATTCCAGCCACAGTCAGCCAGCGTGGCTTAGATCAGTGGGACCACAGATTCCTGAGCAATAATCATAATAATTAACAAATCATTACATGCTTAGTTGCTCAGTCGTGTCTGACTCTTTGCAACCCCATGGACTGTAGCCCACCTGGCTTCTCTGTCCATGGCAATTCTCCAGGCAAGAATACTGGAGTGAGTTGCCATGCTCTTCTCCAGGGGATCTTCCCAACCCAGGGATCGAACCCAGGTAAATCATTATAATACATTATAATTTGTAAGCCATGTCATATTACAGTTAATAATAACAAAACGTGATAATGGAAAATAAGCCATCCATTTTCATTCTAGGTCACTGACATTTGGTGTGTGTGTGTGTGTGTGTGTGTGTGTGTGTGTGTGTGTGTGTGTGTTTTATGCAATAATAAACAGCACAGAGTTAACTTCAGTGGCACTTCAAGCTGGATATAAAAGAATCACAGAGACG
Source organism: Budorcas taxicolor (assembly GCF_023091745.1). Taxonomy (NCBI): domain Eukaryota; kingdom Metazoa; phylum Chordata; class Mammalia; order Artiodactyla; family Bovidae; genus Budorcas; species Budorcas taxicolor. The sequence continues at coordinate 48,256,823 of NC_068926.1, read as the reverse complement.
TCCCTGACACTCCAGCGGTTAGGATGCCACACTTCCACTGAGGGGGCCCAGGTTCAGTCCCTGGTTGGGGAACTGACATCCTGCATGCCGCACAGCCAAAATAATAATAAAAAATATAAAAGAATCACAACTATGCTGGTCATGTTTGGGTTAACCTTTTCAAGCATCATATTATCGTAGCAAGTTCTAACTCAGAAGTTTTAATGTGATCTATACAGTTATTAAAAACCAAACTGAATCAATACATTAGCACTGAGACATTTTGTAAAGAAATCCTAATTTTGGTCTCTTTCCAGAAAACAAAACATCTATTGATGCTGAGTGTGCCTTCCCCAAAGGCAACAACTGATTCTCGACTATTGCTTCTGGGGGATGAAAGCTCGCATCCTCACCACCTGGTTCTGACTCCTCTTGTCAGTTGTAGTGTTTGAAAACCAAACTAGATTGTGTTCAGATGTCAGGATTTCAGCTCCTGACTGATTTCAGGCATGTAAGGTCATGCCTTCTGCAGCTAGACTACTCTGTACTGAGCCCTAGACCTGCTGTTTTCTAGCTGTGATAGCAGGTACACTGCTCAAGCCCTTTCTGCCTTGGTTTCCTCATCTGTAAAATGGGGCTATAAAGGTAACCTACCTTCTGGGTTTGTTGTGAGAATCCAATAACTTATGACATGCAAAGTGATTGTCCAGTCCCTGGCACCTTGACAGCACTATGCAAGTGTTTACTATTCTTACCAATATGATCTTTATTAATTCCTATTCCCTGCTATGCTCTATAGCTAGGTGAGGGTTTCTGAAAGTATTTAATTAATTAATTTATTTGGCTGCACTGGGTCTTAGCTGTGGCCCTTAAGATCTCTGATCTTCGTTGCAGTATGCAGGATCTTTAGCTGCATCATGGGGGATCTAGCTCCTGACTAGGAACTGAACTCAGTCCCCATGCATTGGAAGCACGGAGTCTAAATCACTGGACCACCGGGGAAGTCCCACTATGTGAGTTCTAAAACTTCTGCTCGAATTCCCTCTTGCTGATTTATTTCCTATCCTATTCTTCAGGACAGCAGTCTAGAATATAGATTTGGGATACTGTAAGATTCCTAAGATATAGATTTTCAATTCTGTGTGAAGTTTTTCCATCAACTCCATGGTAGGAAACCTCCTTAAGGCTACATTGCTTTTAAGAACACTGCATGAGTATAGCCACTCTGAAGGGCAGTCTGGCAGAAAATATTAAAAGTGAAGATGTGATGCCTTGTGACTAGGAAATTCCTCTTCTTAAAGGCCACTCCAGCTCCCCTCCCGTGGTGCATGGGTAGGCAGGATAGCCATTGTGCAAGAGGAATAAAGTTTCAAATCAACTTAATTAAAAATTAGCAAACAATAAAATGGGCTTTCTTTGTGTATAGAGTTTCATGAATTTCAGATGTATGGATTCATGAAATTAACACCAGGATCAGGATACAGAAAATTCTTTGTGCCTTCCTTTATTTTTACAAGTCAAATAAGTAGTTTTTATTTCAAAATTGAATTTCTTTTCTAGATCTTTGCCTCCTTTATTTTTAATAAATTTTTTTTATTGGAGTGTAGTTGATTTACAATGTTGTGTTAGTTTCAGGTGTATAGCAAAGTGAGTCAGTTCTGTATATACATATACCCACTCTTTCTTAGATTCTTTTCCCATATGAGTCATTACAGAGTATTGGGTAGAGTTTCCTGTGCTCCACAATAGGTTCTCATTAGTTATCTATCCTATATATAATAGTGTGTATGTGTCAATCCCAATCTTTCAATTTATTCCTCCCCCATTTCCCCCCTGGCACCTCCCTTTATAATTACACCCTCCCTCCCCCACCCCTTATCTCTGATGACCACAATATCTTCTCCATAGGCGCAGCTTTTTTGAGGCTATCACAGAAATGGAATCGTACATACATCATGTAAGCTTCTGAGATTTGGCTATCAATATTTATAATAGTGCAAAACTGAAAACTAACCTAAAAGTATACCAATAGGGGAATGATTTAATAAACAGCACATATATCCTATGAAATACCATGCAGCAGTTAAAAAAATTAGGTAGTGCTATATATGCTAACAAGGATAGAATTCCATGACATATCCTATTGGGTAAAAAAGTTGCCAATGGATATATTTGACATGTTATCCATTTATGCTAATTTCTTCCCTCATATATAGGTTCTACATAAATGCACAGAGAGGGGCTTCCCTGGTGGTCTAGTGGTTCAGACTCCATGCTCTCAAAGCAGGGCCATGGATTTAATCCCTGGTTGGGGAACTAAAATCCTGCATGCCTCACAGCTCGATGTTAAAAAAATTACATAGACAAAGGACTAAAAGGAAGAGCACCAAGTAGATAACAGTGGGATCTTTTCTTTTTTAACCTCCCCAGATGATATTGATGTCCATCCAGTCATTGCACTAGCTCAGTAGTTTGTCTCCTTGACTGTATATTAGCATCATCTGGGGGCTTTTATTTCTTTATTATTATTTTTGGGGGGCATGCTGCAGGGTCTTAGTTCTCTGACCAGAGAGCCAACTTGCACCCCTACGTTGGAAGCATGGAGTCTCAACCAATGAACCAGCTGGGAAGTTGCAATAGTGGGTGTCTTATAAGGCACCCACCTTGTTCTCCACCTTGTTTCCCATCCTTGTCTGTCTCCCTCGCCCCCCACTGCCCTTCTCGCCATCCCCTAGCCCTGGGGCTGTGCTGAATATTTCCAGTTCTGTTACAAGTATTGTGAAAACAGAGCTTCCAACATGGCGTCCAGTGATCCCTGCCATTTCCATTGCTATATAATTCCCCTCCCATGTAGACTAAGCCTGACCTGTGTAACCTCTCAAGGCTCCAGTAGGGGAAGAGGGAGATGCTTCTAAGTCCACCCACGTGGCTGCTGATCATCCTCACTGCTTTGCCACATGGACTTCCCATCAGGTTGCCATCAGAGCCGGCAACCCAGGAGAGAGTCTCTTTTTCTCTTTCTCTTTAGAGAGAGTCTCTTTGAAGACTGTAGCTTTCCATTCTTCTGACACGGCAGCTACAGCCTTTTTATAACCTTTTTATAATTCATCTCTTCTGCCACATTGTATTAGTTAGAATTGGGTTGATAAGTCCAGATCACACGTAATGGGAGGGAATGGCCCAGGGTGTGAACATCAGAAGCCCAGGGTCACAGATTGGGGCAGGGGAAGCTTTAGAGACTGTGGCTACAACATCTGTAGACACCAACATAAATGACACAAAGCAACTTTCTGAATACATTTCACTTTGATCTTTTAGAAACATTCAAACTATACTGGGATTTAGAAAACAGTACTTCTGTTTTGTTTTTAAAAATCTAACCCCTTAGGGACTTCCACGGCAATTCAATGGTTAAGACTGTGCTTCCACCTCAGGGGACACAGATATGATCTCTCGTCAAGGAACTAAGATCCCACATGCTGTGTGGCATGTCCCCCTCCCCAAATCTAACCCCTTAAATATACAACACATTTAAATGGTTCAAAAATAATATCCCTGTTGCTCTTCCTCCTTTTACCCCCAACAGGCCATTATTTTAATTATTTGCATTTTATTACAGAGCATCTTCATGCAAGCAGAAGCAAATACAAAATACATTCATATTTCCCCCATTTTTTCATACAACTAGTTGTAGTGCTATGCATACTATTATGTAACCTAATTTTTTTCCCTCGCTGAAATGTGCCTCTGTCTACATCAGTACACATTTTCCTCTTTCCTTTTCTTTTTCAGATGCACTCTTTTTGATTATATATTCTGTTGCATATAATGCAATTTATCCAACCAGTTCCTTGATGATGGACATATGGGTTGTTCTCAATTTTTTGCTCTCACCACAAAAATGCAGCAGTGAACAGTCTTATGGACATGTATTCCTGCATTTCATATATATGGGTGGGATATATTCACAGCAGAAGAGTAGATGGGTCAAAGGTATGTGTATTTCTACTTTGATGAACACTGCCAAATTAATCCATATGGAGCTTGTATCAGCTTACGTTTCCACCATCTACGTAGGAGCGTCTGCTCTCCTTCAGCTTTACCAGCACAGCGTGTTGTCAGGCTTTGGGATCTGTGCCAAGCTGCTAGGTTAAAAACATAATATTTCAATCTGCTTCTAGTCTATACTTGTGATGCTATGGAGTCAAGTTGAACCTTTTCCCATATGTTTGAGAGTAATTTTTTTTTCCATGTCTGTTCACAAATGGCATTTTCAAGTCTCTGTATTTTCCCATACCAAAATTTTCAATTAGAATACCTTTGCCTCCCTATAGCTGGGGAGTTCCTTAATCCCACCCTCGAGTTCATGACTCATTAGAACTCCCAGAACTCAGCAAAACTATTATACTCATATTGTCGTTGTTCAGTTGCTAAATTGTGTCCGACTCTTTGCAGCCCCATGGACTGCAGCACACCAGGCTCCTCTATCCTTCACTATCTCGAGTTTGCTTGAACTCATGTCCATCCTGTTGGTGATGCTATCTAACTGTCTCATCCTCTGCTGCCCCCTTCTCCTCCTGCCCTCAGTCTTTCCCAACATCAGGGTCTTTTCCAATGAGTCAGCTCTTTGCCTCAGGTGGCCAAAGTATTGGAGCTTCAGCTTTAGCATCATTCCTTCCAGTGAATATTCATGGTTGATTTCCTTTAGGATTGACTGGTTTGATCTCCTTGCTGTCCAAGGGATATACTCATGATTATGTTTTATTATAGCAAAAGGATACAGGATAGAATTAGCAGGTGGGAGACATATATAAGGATGAGTGAAGAAGTACATTGTGGGTAGCAATGGCACCCCACTCCAGTACTCTTGCCTGGAAAATCCCATGGATGGAGGAGCCTCGTGGGCTGTAGTCTATGGGGTCAAAGAGTTGGACATGACTGACCGACTTCCCTTTCACTTTTCATTTTCCTGCATTGGAGAAGGAAATGGCAACCCACTCCAGTGTTCTTGCCTGGAGAATCCCAGGGACAGGGGAGCCTGATGGGCTGCCATCTATGGGGTCGCACAGAGTTGGACACGACAGAAGCGACTTAGCAGCAGCAGCAGCAGCTCAGCTTAGAGTGTAGTATTCCAACATGGGATCTTCCAGGGATTCCTGGAAGACCCAGTTGAATCTGGGAATAGAGTCGGGCATGACTTAGCAACTGAACAATAGAATTTGAGTACAAGGAACACTGGGTCAGGAATTTTGTATCAGGATGGGTTATCTGACATAAACAGTGGCTAACACAGTTTGTTCCTTGTTCATTTAACAGTTTGGAGTATGTGTATAGTAGGCATCTTCCACACAGTGACTCATGAACCCAGATTCTTCCCATCTTGTTGCTCTGCCCTCCTCTAAGGCTTCACCATTTAGCTGGTGGATGGGGGAAAGACAGAGATCATACCCACAGGTTTTCTTTGCTCCATGCTTTAATTGGAAGATATCATTTTCTCCCATATTTCTATTGACCACACCTCAGGCATTTGCTTTCTTCCACCACAAGGAACCCTGAGAAATTTAGTTTAGCTGTGTTCCCAAGTGGAAAGGAAATTAGGGTTTGGTGACCCCTTAGCAGCATCTGCCAGAGTCCCTGAACTAAACAGCTTTATCTCCTTGCTTTCCCCTCACTGTTGGGTAGGATGGCGTTCACCTAGGCTCGCTAGTGTCAGAAGCAGGAGTGTGAGGTCAAGGGGAAGATGATGCAAGAGGAATGAAAGCACTTCAGATGGGGAGGCGGACAGGCAGCCAGGGGGTTCCCTGATGAATTCGCAAACACCAGCTCCAGAGTCTTCCCTGGATCACCTGTAAGTGCCTTCCTTGCCATGCAAACCGTTGGTAAGTATTTTTAGAAGGCCAAAAGTTCCTTTAAGAACCGTAATTATCTCCATTGGAGATGTCAGGAGAGTTTACTGTTAAAGCAGGAGTTGGCTTTCCGCCAGCATGATAAGAAAGTACGCTCTATGCTGTGTTATATCTTCGGGACAGAGTGCTCCTGCAGAGATATTACAAACAGACTGGGGATTCACTTGTTCTTTGGGCGAACCAAAGAGACATCATTTGTCTTCCGTAGAGTAAGGTAGGGTACGTTATTCTGACCCGCATCGCTCCCACCTCAGGAGGGAAGAAAATCAGTCGACACTCTGTGCAAAAGCTTCCCTCGTTACACCCAGCTCTGATGAGAACCCCTGGGGGTCTTGCTGGTCTGAAGGCAGCACCCAGGCTGGATTCCACAGGGGGAAAAAAAAATACACCTGAGGTTATGCAAGAGAGCTGTCTCAGAAACTGGGGACTCTGTACAGAGAAATAGAATGTGAGTGTTTGGATCCACCAGGAGAGAAGTCATCTGTTGAAATAAATGGGCTGAGAGAGAGGAGGTTGATTGTGAGGATCAAGAGAGTATGTCTGGGGGAGTCAACCCCCCGAGATCTGAGGTCAGGCTTTGCCAATGACCAGCTCTGTGGCAGTGGGCAGGTCCTCTGTTACCTCATGCATATACATGGGAGCCTGTAAGGTAAGTCCGTGACTGGCCAGCTGAGGCTGATTATTTTCCAGTAGCAAACAAACCCCAGATCCAGAGACCTACAACCCCTGAGATTCATTTCAGGCTCACATCATATGTCTACCATGATAGAATGTCTCCCATTCACGATGCTTCCAATTTTGTGGCAGAAGAGAAAGAAGAAGAGTGGGAATCAGTCAGTGATGCTCTGTCTGGGAAATAGTGAAAGGCATGTCTGTTCACGTCTTATTGCCTAAAGCAAGTCAGTGGTGATGCCTGACCGCATAGTTCTCCCATAGAAACTGGACCTTAGGGGAGGAGCAGGAGTGACTGTTTTAAACAACAACCCATGGCACAGAGGCTTAGTTGCCCAGCAGCATCTGGAATCTTAGTTCCCAGACCAGGGATTAAACTTGTGTTCCCTGCATTGGCAGGTGGATTCTTAACCACTGGACCACCAGGCAAGTCCCCCTCTAGTAAACCTTTTTCTTTAATTTATTTTTGATTGGAGGATAATTGCTTTACAATATTGTGTTGGTTTCCGCCATACAGCAACGTGAATCATACGTATACATATGTTCCCTCCTTCTTAAACCTCCCCTTCCACCCCTTACCCCATCCCACCCCTCTAGGTGGTCACAGAGTCCTGCACTGTGCTCCTTATGCTACACATATGTTGGTTTTATTTCTAGTTTTTAAGGAACCTCTGCAGTGGCTGTATCGATGTATTCTGCTTTGTGTCTCTGTGAATTTGAATTCCAGGTACCTTGCATAAGTGGAATGATGCAGTGTTTGCCCTTCATATCATGTATTCTACCAAGCACAGTGTTTTCAAGGTCCACTTATGTTATAGCATTATATCAAATGTTCATTCCTTTTAAAGGCCAAGTAGCATTCCATTGTAGATAGACACCACATTTTGCTTAACCACCACTCATCTCTAGATGGACACTTGGATTGTCTCTACCTTTTAAATATTGTGAATAATGCTTCCAGGAATGTGGTATACAAATAACCTTGAGTCTCCACTTTTAAGTCTTCAAAATTATTCTTTGTTTAAAGAAAAAATTTATTTGGCTGTGTTGCCTCTTAGTTGCAACCTGAGGGATCTTCAATCTTTGTTGTGGTATATGGGTTCTTTAGTTGCATCATGCAAATAGTTACAGCATGTGGGATCTTGTTTCCTGATCAGGGATTGAACCTTGGTCCCCGGCATTGGAAGCACAGAGTCTTAGCCACTGGACCATCAGGGAAGTCCTCTTCAAAATTATTCTTGCTGATTCATTACCATGCTGGAAAACTTCATAGCACACACTCTCTCTCAGAAAACCAACACACACATCTTCATATTTCTCTTACTGAACAAGTGTTGATGAATCTGCTCAATTTAATTGTCTCTACTTTCCTTTGGGGTTCTTCTGAATCATGAGTTTTCAGCAAATCTCTGTCATTATTTCCAGAAATTTATATGCTCATCTGTAACTGTAAGCCATTCTCTTCCTGCTATTTCCCCCTATCTTCAGTAAAAACTTTCCAGGCCCGTGTGCCACCTCTCCAAGTCTTGCTAAATAATGACAGTCAATTTTACTGAATCATGTCAAAAATAATGGATTAAAATCACTCCTCCCTGGGAACACATTTGCATCTGCCAAGGATCTAAAGAATCTTAACTTAGGGCAGTGACGAATGCAGGGAGTTTTGGCATCCAGCTACCATGATGGAGGGAAGGGTAACTGGAGTTTGCGGACTTTTCTAGGTTAGGAAGCCCCTCATCACACCAACTGACCATCAGTCAGGCTGTCAGCTTTGCACCAAGAAAGATGTGCAGTCAGCCTCAAAGTCTGCCCCTGCCCCTCGCCCTGGCTTGCTGCTTACGTCTGCTTTGCCAGGGAACCCTGTGGATCCTGAGAGAGAAGCTGTTTCTCACGGCCCCTCTCTCCCACCAACAGCCAGGAAATCCATTCAAAGGTCAGTTCTGTTTTTGAGAGATGTGACATTTTTTCAGTCAGTTAATGACAAACTGGGGAATTGAAGTGTGTTGGTCCGTGATGCTCAGATCATGGGAAGACAAATGGCTCATATTTGAACTTCAGACTTTAGGTGAAAGAGTAGGAATCTTCTTCTGCATGCACACACACACAAACACACATACAGTCTCCCCAACTGGCCTCCATGAATCACAGCTGGTGACACACAAGAGCCAGCTGGTCCTCTCAGGTGAGTGCTTTGCCTTCTTCTAGAGGTTTAAGTTCTCTTTGTACCTTTCATGGAAACCAGCGTATTCCAGAAGCACTGCTTACATTCCTCATCTGTAAGGGGGTGGAGAGGTGAAATGGTAAATACCTCTTACATCTTAGTGAGTCCATCCTGACTCACCGCTCTCCAGCCCATGCTTCACACAGCACTCAGAGGCATGTTGTATTAATACAAGTTGCAAACAGGATGATGGCCCAGCTAAGAGCTTCTCATTGTATTGAGAAGAAAAATCTTACCACCCAGCACAGCCACAGAAAGTAAAAAAGTGTCAATTGCTCAGTCGTGTCCAACTCTTTCTGACCCCAAGGAGTGTGGCCCACCAGGCTGCCCTGCCCATGGGATTCTTCAGGCAAAAATACTGGAATGGGCAGTCATTCCCTTCTCCAGGAGATCTTCCTTACTCAGGGATCGAACTCAGGTCTCCTGCACTGTGTGCAGCTTCTTTACTGGCTGAGCCACCAGGGAAGCCTCTAGGATGGCCCTGCCCCTCCTGTCCTGACACTGCACCTTGACCCCTGCCATCCTCTCTCCTGTGGTAACTCCTCCCCCGATGCTCAGACGGCTGACTCTTATGTCACATCCTGTACAGAGACCTCGTTGTTCACCTTCTCCAAAAAGCTGTCTACTTAGGACTTCACTGTATCACCCAGTTTTATTTTTTGTTTTTAAATTTTATTTACCTATTGTTTTTGTCTGTGCCAAGTCATTGTTGCTGTGCGGGCTCTTTTCTAGTTGTATCGAGTGAGGGCCACTCTTTTTTGCATGGATCACCCAGTTTTATCTTCTGTATGGCACCTGTCAGTGTCTGAAATGACCTTGTCCATTGATGGCTTTCTTTGCTAACCATTTGGCCCACCTCCGCCCACTGTGCCGGACCCCACGCTGGTAAAGCTACGCCCCAGCAGGGGCACTCCAGAGAGGTGTGAAAAATGAATGAATCCTTCAGTTGAGTTCAGTTGCTCAGTCATGTCCAACTCTTTGTGACCCCATGGACTGCAGAATGCCAGGCCTCCTTGTGCATCACCAACACCCGGTGTTTACCCAAACTCATGTCCACTGAGTCCATTGATGGCCATCCAGCCATCTTACCCTCTGTGATTCTCTTCTCCTCATACCTTCAATCTTTCCCAGCATCACAGGCTTTTCAAATGAGTCACTTCTTCGAATCAGGTGGCCAAAGTATTGGAGCATCAGTCCTTCCAATGAATATTCGGGACTGATTTTCTTTAGGATGGACTGGTTGGATCTCCTTGCAGTCCAAGGGACTCTCAAGAGTCTTCTCCAACACCACAGTTCAAAAGCATCAGCTCTTCAGCGCTCAGCTTTCTTTAATAGTCCAGGTCTCACATCCACACATGACTACTGGAAAAAACACAGCTTTGACTAGACAGACCTTTCTTGGCAAAGCAATGTCTCTGCTTTTCAATATGCTGTCTAGATCAGTCACAACTTTCCTTCCAAGCAGCAAACATCGTTTAATTTCATGGCTGCAGTCACCAACTGCAGTGATTCTGGAACCCAAAAAAATAAAGTCTGTCACTGTTTCCATTGTTTCCTCATCTATTTGCCATGAAGTGATGGGACCATTTTCTGTGGAAAATTCTGAAAGTAATGGGAATACCAGACCACCTGACCTGCCTCTTGAGAAATCTGTATGCAGGTCAGGAAGCAACAGTTAGAACTGGACATGGAACAACAGACTGGTTCCAAATAGGAAAAGGAGTACTTCAAGGCTGTCTATTGTCACCCTGCTTATTTAACTTATATGCAGAGTACATCATGAGAAACGCTAGGCTGGAAGAAACACAAGCTGGAATCAAAATTGCCGGGAGAAATATCAATCACCTCAGATATGCAGATGACACCACCCTTATGGCAGAGAGTGAAGAGGAACTAAAAAGCCGCTTGATGAAAGTGAAAGTGGAGAGTGAAAAAGTTGGCTTAAAGCTCAACATTCAGAAAACGAAGATCATGGCATCCGGTCCCATCACTTCATGGGAAATAGATGGAGAAACAGTGGAAACAGTGTCAGACTTTATATTTTGGGGCTCCAAAATCACTGCAGATGGTGACTGCAGCCATGAAATTAAAAGACGCTTACTTCTTGGAAGAAAAGTTATGACCAACCTAGATAGCGTATTCAAAAGCAGAGACATTACTTTGCCGACTAAGGTTTGTCTAGTCAAGGCTATGGTTTTTTCAGTAGTCATGAGAGTTGGACTGTGAAGAAAGCTGAGCGCCGAAGAATTGATGCTTTTGAACTGTGGTGTTGGAGAAGACTCTTGAGAGTCCCTTGGACTGCTAGGAGATCCAACCAGTCCATTCTGAAGGAGATCAGCCCTGGGATTTCTTTGGAAGGAATGATGCTGAAGCTGAAACTCCAGTACTTTGGCCACCTCATGAGAAGAGTTGACTCATTGGAAAAGACTCTGATGCTGGGAGGGATTGGGGGCAGGAGGAGAAGGGGACGACCGAGGATGAGATGGCTGGATGGCATCACTGACTCGATGGATGTGAGTCTGAGTGAACTCCGGGAGTTGGTGATGGACAGGGAGGCCTGGCGTGCTGCAATTCATGGGGTCGCAAAGAGTTGGACACGACTGTGTGACTGAACTGAACTGAACTGAACTGAACTGATGGGGCCAGATGCCATGATCTTCATTTTCTGAATGTTGAGCTTTGAGCCAGCTTTTTCACTCTCCACTTTCACTTTCATCAAGAGGCTCTTTAGTTCTTCTTCACTTTCTGCCATAAGGGTGGTGTCATCTGCATATCTGAGGTTATTGATGTTTCTCCCGGAAATCTTGATTCCAGCTTATGCTTCACCCAGCCCAGAGTTTCTCATGATGTACTCTGCATAGAAGTTAAAGAAGCAGGGTGGCAATATACAGCCTTGACATACTTCTTTCCCAATTTGGAACCAGTCTGTTGTTCCATGTCCAGTTCTAACTGTTGCTTCCTGACCTGCATACAGATTTCTCAAGAGGCAGGTCAGGTGGTCTGGTATTCCCATCTCTTAAAGAATTTTCCACAGTTTATTGTGGTCCACACAGTCAAAGGCTTTGGCATAGTCAATAAAGCAGAAGTAGATGTTTTTCTGAAACTCTCTTGCTTTTTTGATGATTCAACAGATGGCAATTTGATCTCTGGTTCCTCTGTCTTTTCTAAATCCAGCTTGAACATCTGGAAGTTCACGGTTGACATACTGTTGAAGCCTGGCTTGGAGAATTTTGAGCATTACTTTACTAGTATGTGAGATGATTGCAACTGTGCAGTAGTTTGAGCATTCTTTGGCATTGCCTTTCTTTAGGAATCCTTGTAGACCTGTAATCATATTATATATTATCGTACATCAATTTTAAGTAGTTTATCGGTTTAAATCTCAACATTTAATCAAAAAAAGATTAATGATAAATAAGAGCATGAATATGAATACAAAAAAATTAATAAATGAATGAATGGATAAGCAGCAATTTCCGATGTTGCTAGAAAACTAAGCGACACAAGGTATATGAAGCTCTCAGCACCAGGACTGGTTTTGCAGTTGGTGTCACATTAATGTTATTTATCATTATTACCATCGAAAAGTTTCACTGGAAGGTAGCGCTCACAGCCTGGACTACAGGCTGACTTGATGTAATCTGGGGGATTTTTAAAAAAAATATGTTTATATATTTATTTATTTGGCTGCACTTGTCTTAGCTGCACCGTGCAGGACCTTCAATCTTCATTGCACATGCAGGATCTTTAGTTGTGCCAACTTTTATTTGCTACGTGTGGGAACTAGTTCCCAGACCAGGGATTGAACCCAGGTCCCCTGCATTGGACCACCAGGGAAGTCCCACTGGAATGCTTTTTTAAAATTGAGCCACTCACAAAATGTTGGAGGGTTTACATTAAATCCTGATTTCTACATTCTTTTCCACTCTCTATCATCACCCTCCAAAAATCAGAAAATCTGGTGACACCGGACTCACATCTCTCATGGCAACAATGGTTGGCTAGTGCTGGACAGCACAGGCTGCTTTCCCTGGGGGTGTCTGGCCAGGTTGCCGCTGTCTCCACTGTCATTGGGACTGTTCACCTGGCCCCTGGGTGCATCTGAGTTTGCAGGATGAATAGGGATCTGATGATCACAGTAGAAACCTGATGATCACAATAGAAACCTTGATTCCTATGGATCTACTTCTTGGAACCAAGGGCTGGGTTGAGGTGGGGGAACCGTAGTAAGCCTAAGCTCCCTCTCCTGACCCTCCAGGGTCACAGATGTCTCCTCGGGCCCCTCATGGCTGTGTGGTGTGGTCCGCAAAGCTGTGATGTTTGGGTTTCCCTCTGCTGGAAGCAAGTCCCCCAGGGTCTCAGATCTGGCTGACCCAGCCCTGGGTGATCCCCCTGTAGCCCCCAGCTCTCTGCATTCATCTTATCAGGGAGAGTGCTTCCTCGATTCCCATAAACCGCAGTCTCCTTCCAGATCTCAGACGTTGGGGAGTTTCACTGCCGGTAAGGGGGCAGCATCCCACCATCTAGCTCAGCCTGCAGCAGGAGAAGAGCAGAGACACATGTGGGTCTGACTGCTGGACAGAATTAACAATCAGATGCTCTGGGAGAGGCCCTGTTGCTCCCAATTATCATCTCTGGGCAGGACCCACCACACATTCAAATGGTTCAAATCAGCAAATAATAAAGAACCCCATCCCTAATGTCTAGCCCCCTCCCTCCCTCCCCTCAAGGCTCTGCACACAGCTTGGACAAACCAGCCTCTAACAACCAATAATCAAGTGGCCTTTCTGAGTATAGGGGACTTACCAGCCCTGCCATAACTCAGGTAGGGTCTCTTCTGACACAGGAGTGGTCCACGGAGCAAGTAGGATGAAAAAGTGGTCTGGCTGCTGGTGGTTAGGAAGCTTTCCACACTGTCACCCTGGAAATGCATGTTGCTGTAGAACGTTATGCTAGGGTTGCTGGTGCCAGGGGCTGTTTGAAAGTGCCAGAGTTGAACACATTTCTCCCCATTCCATGAAAAGCGGACGGGAAGAATGGCCCCACACATGCTTGTTCTTTTATTAAGAGCTAATGGCTATAGTTTGTTGGCATAACTAGGATATGTTATGTCTTTCCAGGTATCTCAGGATAAAGCATTGATTGGTAAGATGCTTTCTCTGGAGCAGATAAAACTCTTTCCTGGAACTTCCCAGGCGGTCCAGTGATGAAGAATCTGCCTCGCAATGCAGGGAACACAGGTTCCACCTCTGGTCAGGGAATTATGATCCCATATGCCCCAGAGCAACTAAGCCTGTGCATGGCAACTACTGGGCTTGTCTGCTCTGGAGCCCCTGCATTGCAACTAGAGAATCCTTGCATGGCAGTGAAAGATCCCGCAGGATGCAGCAAAGATCTTCTCTTGAAGTTCACACTGGTCACAGTAAATATTTTATTTTCAACAGACTTTTTATAACATCTTAAGAGTCTCACAGTTACAGAATTTCTCCCTAGTTGATGCTTCCTGATGACAAATCAAGAGGCATTTTAATCTCATCCATAACTTGTCTCCAAGATGTATTTTCAGGAAGATTTGCTTCAGGGAGGCATCCCTACAGAGAACTAATTCCATCTGTGGAGTATGACTCCTTGTTACAACCTCATGGATTGATTTATATCATCGCTAGTAGATTAGGGGACTCAACATTTGGGGTTCATTTGTTACTGAGTCCAAGCTCACTCTGCTTGCCCCATGAGAGACCAGTGAATCTGAGAGACCAGGTGTTGAGAAAAGGACTATGACTTTATTTGGAAAGACAGCTGACCAAGGATACAGCAGACTAATGTCTCAAAATAACCCTCTTGTGGCGGTCTGGATGCCAGGTTCCTTTATGTATCAGAGATAGAGGGAGGTGAGGAAGCAAAGTAAAAAGACCATTTAGTCTTGCAAGTACCTCCTAGAATGGCAAGCTTCAGGCAGGGGGATGTACTAATTTCTTCCTTTCTGCCATCTACAGGTGGACAGGATTCTGAAAAAAGGCTTTAGCTTGAGTGGCTCAGACAGTAAGGAACCTACCTGCAATGCAGGAGACCTGGGTTCGATCCCTGGGTCAGGAAGATCCCCTGGAGGAGGGCGTGGCAGCCCACTCCAGTACTCTTGCCTGGAGAATCCCCAAGGACAGAGAAGCCTGGCAGGCTACATTCCATAGGGTCACAAAGAGTTGGACATGTGTGACTAGGCACAGCAAGCACTCAGGCAGAGGGGCAGGATTCTCTGAGACAGGCCATAATGTCTGATTATAATAAATGTGGCCAAAAACACAGGTCTAGCATGAAGAGTCAAAATTGACTCTTTCCTGTTAGAATCCAACATTCTTTTGCTGTAACAGAAAATGATTTTGACTAATTTTTCCCAGGTCAGTATTTTTTTTTTTTTTTTTGCTATTGGAGTATGTGTGTGTGCTCAGTTGCTCAGTCATGTCTGACTCTTGTGACCCCAAGGGCTGTAGCCCATGAGGCTTCTCTGTCCATGGGATTTTCCAGGCAAGAATATCAGAGTGGGTTGCCATTTCCTCCTCCAGGGGGTCTTCCCCACCCAGGGATTGCACCTGCGTCTCCTGCATCTCCTGCATTGGGAGGCAGATTCTATACCACTGAGCCACCTGGGAAGCCCCTTATTGGGTGAATAGTTGATTTACAATGTTATGTTAGTTTCAGGTGTACAGCAAAGTGGTTCAGTTATACATTCAAGTATACCTATCTGATATGATTTTGACTGATTTAAAGAGAAATAGCCTTTATTAGAAGGTAATGGGGTATCTTACAAAAAAGAAAATTGGGGGGAGGGATAAATTAGGAGTTTAGGATTAACAGATACACACTACTATAAATAAAATAATCAATAGGGACCTAGTCTAGAGCACAGAGTACTCTACTCAATAGTCTGTGTCGACTGAAAAATCAGTCACCACCTGAAGTAGAGAGCTATTTTATTTGGTGAGAATGTTTAGTACCCGAAGCCCTGGAGACAGCATCTCAGTAGCTCTGAGAAAACTGCTCAGGAGGCAGGAGGGGGAGTCATGCTCTATACTTGCTTGCAACAAAGGGGGGCAGGCAGTCTGAACATCAAAGATTATTGTTAAAGGTAAGGTAAGGTAAGGTAAAGTCGCTCAGTCGTGTCCGACTCTTTGCGACCCCATGGGCTGTAGCCTACCAGGCTCCTCTGTCCATGGGACTTTCCAGGCAATAGTACTGGAGTGGATGGCCATTTCCTTCTCCAAAGATTATTGTTAAGTAGTAAGAAAACCTAGATACCAAGTAAGGAGTTTAACGCTCTTCTGTGTATGGGAAGATGCAAGTGTCTGGGCTCACTGAAATCATTCCTTTCATTTGCACCTCACCTATCTGGGGCCAAATCCTGTTTTGTTTTTTTTTTTCCCTTACACCCCCCAGGGCTCTTCAGCAATCACTGTAGTGGGGTGACAGCATCTGCTGGCTCTCAGGCATTGTGTTTCCTTTTGGGAGCCTCAGCCACATTTGGAGGCTTACAGTCACTGATGGCTGTTACATCCTTGTTTATTGATATGATATTCCATTTCACATCTGTAATAACCTATATGGGAATACAATCTGAAAAAGAATGGACACATGTATATGTATAACTAAATGGCTTTGTTGTATACTTTAAACTAACACAACATTGTAAATCAACTATACCACAATCAGTTCAGTTCAGTTCAGTTCAGTCGCTCAGTCGTGTCCAACTCTTTGCGACCCCATGGACTGCAGCACACCAGGCTTCCCTGTCCATCGCCAACTACCAGACTCTACTCAAGCTCATTGTCCATTGAGTCGCTGATGCCATCCAACCATCTCATCCTCTGTCGTCCCCTTCTCCTCCTGCCTTCAATCTTTCCCAGCATCAGGGTCTTTTCAAATGAGTTGGTTCTTCACATCAGGTGGCCATCAGGTTCTTCAGCTTCAGGATCTGTTCTTCCAATGAACACCCAGGACTGATTGCCTTTAGGATGGGCTGCTTGGATCTCCTTGCTGTCCAAGGGACTCTCAAGAGTCTTCTTCAATACCACAGTTCAAAAGCATCATTCTTCAGTGCTCAGCTTTCTTTATAGTCCAACTCTCACATCCATACATGACCACTGGAAAAACCATAGCCTTGGCTAGATGGACCTTTGTTGGCAAAGTAATGTCTCTGCTTTTGAATATGCTATCTAGGTTGGTCATAACTTTTCTTCCAAGGAGTAAGCATCTTTTAATTTCATGACTGCAGTCACCATCTGCAGTGATTTTGGAACCCCCTCAAAATAAAGTCTGTCACTGTTTCCATTGTTTCCCCATCTATTTGCCATGTAATGATAGGACCAGATGCCATGATCTTAGATTTCTGAATGTTGAGTTTTAAGCCAACTTTTTCACTGTCCTCTTTCACTTTCATCAAGAGGCTTTTTAGTTTTTTGCTTTCTGCCACAATATTAAATAAAAATTAAATTAATAAAAATTTAAGAAGATAATAATAGATTTCTTTGAAATGGGAAATCAGGCTGAAACCTAGACTTAAAATGGACAGGAAAGGACCAAGGGATCAGAACATCAGTATAATGCAGAAACTGGGGGCACCTGGGTGGACATCCACTGAATAGAGGAGGCCCAGGCAACTTGACTGAGAGCTCACCAGACTGCATCCAACTGGGCTCAGCCAGTAAAGAATCTGCATGCAATGCAGGAGACCCAGTATCCATCCCTGTGTTGGAAGATTCCTTGAAGAAGGGAATGGCTACCCGCTCCAGTATTTTTGCCTGGAGAATTACATGAAAAGAGGAGGCTGGTGGGTCACAGTCCATGAGGTTGCAAGGAACCAGACATGACTGAGCGACTAACACTTTCACTTTCCTCTTCCTCAAAGCAAATTTGAGATGCTGTCACCAGAGAAAGAGTGATACTAAAACTGCAAAGTAACATGTGACCATGATGTCCTGTTTTATCATTGTTTTCACTTTGTAATTTTTTAGATGTAATGCAATGCCTTTCAAAAGGCAATTTTTAAAAATAAACAATATTGATAATGCCAAGTTTTGCTATCTAAAACTTACTGTTGCAAGTTGATACACTTCATGCGGGCATTCCCTATTTAGAAAAATGTGTTTTGCAAGCTTCATAGAAACACATTTGAACACCTTAAATATCACTGCAGCAATGAACAGAATCTCATATTCCTTCAATCTCCTCCTCTTCTGATTTCTGCATTTTTGTTTATCTATTTATTTGGCTGTGTTGAGGTGCAGTTGTGGTATGCAGCATTTTTTGTTGCAAGCACATGGACTCTCTAGCTGTGGCATGTGGGCTTGGTGGTTGCGAGGGCTTCCCTGGTGGGTCAGAGGTTAAAGCATCTGCCTCCAATGCAGGAGACCTGGGCTCGATCCCTGGGTCGGGAAGATCCCCTGGAGAAGGAAATGGTAACCCACTCCAGTATTCTCACCTGGAGAATCCCATGGATGGAGAAGCCTGGTAGGCTACAGTCCACGGGATCACAAAGAGTCAGACACGACTGAGCGACTTCACTTTCTTTCACTTGGTTGTTCCGAGGCAAGTGGGGTCTTAGTTCCCCAATCAGAAATCAAATCCACATCCCCTGCATTGCAAGGCAGATTTTTAACCACGGGACCACCAGGGAAGTCCCTCTATATCTATTTTATTATGAGCAGACATTGCCAAAGAAAAGGCAATAAATTACTATAAACGACAACACTGATTCTTAGGGAGACAGGATAGCAAGAATCAGCTCTTTCACGTGACCAAAGAATCTCTTTATTTAATGTTCTTATTAATGTGAACTGAACCTAAAAATGTGAACATCTAAATATATATAAATATTGCTTAATTCGAGTTTTACCTGCATTGTATAAACTGCCTATAACTTCTTTTCTTAAGGAATAATTGTGTATGTTTCTTTTCCTCAATTTCTCACTAAACATCAAATCGTTTTGGAATAAATAGTACAGTAAGGTATTATATAAATAGGAAAAAGTTAAATACTACATAAGACATTGTAAGATGCCTTCTTTTACATTTATTTTTTATTGAAGTATAGTTGATGTACAATGTTGTGTTAATTTCTGCTGTAGAGCAAAGTGACTCGGTTACACACCTATATTATACATTCTTTTTAAAATAATATCCTCTCCCATTATGGTTTATCCCAGGAGATTGGATATAGTTCCCTGTGCTATACAGTAGGATCTTGCTGTTTATCCATTCTATATATAATAGTTTGCATCTACTAACCTTAAACTCCCAGTCCATCCTTCTCCCTCCCTGCCCGCTTGGCAACTACAAGTCTGTTCTCTATGTCCATGATTCTATTTCAGGGATAAGTTCATTTGTGCCATATTTTAGATTCCACATATAAGTGAAATATGGTATTTGTCTTTCTCTGACTTATTTCACTTAGCATGATGATCTCTGCTGCTGCTGCTGCTAAGTCGCTTCAGTTGTGTCCGACTCTGTGCGACCCCATAGATGGCAGCCCAACAGGCTCCCCCTTCCCTGGGATTCTCCAGGCAAGAACACTGGAGTGGGTTGCCATTTCCTCCTCCAATGCATGAAAGTGAAAAGTGAAAGTGAAGTCGCTCAGTCTAGTTGCATCCGTATTGCTGCAAATGGCATTATTTCATTCATTTTTAGTACTCCAGTATTAATGTGTAAGACGTCTTTATTCATTCATCTGTCGATGGACATTTAGGTTGTTTCCATGTCTTGACTATTGTGAATAGTGCTGCTGTAAACATTGAGAGTGCATGCCTCTTTTTGAATTATGGTCGTGTCTGGATATATGCCCAAGAGTGGGATTGTTGGATTCTATGGTGATTTTATTTTTAGTTTTTTAAGGAGCGTCCATACTGTTCTCCATAGTGGCTGCACCAACTTACATTCCCACCAACAGTGTAGGAGGGTTCCCTTTTTTCTACACCCTCTCCAGCATTGGTAATTTGTAGGCATTTTGATGATGACCATTCTGACCACTGTGAGATGATACCTCACTGGAGTTTTGATTGGCGTTGCTCTAGTAATTGGTAATATTGAGCATCTTTTCACTATGCCTTCCTTTTTAAACTGGTCCTCTCGATAGATGCAATGACTGTACTCAAAATACTTAATAAGTAGTGCGAATCCTGACCGATCAGAGCGGACGTGGGACAGCCCTGCAGGGGCACAGCAGTGAACACCAGCCTCACTGCAGGCACACAAGTATACTCTTATAGAAGTTTTTCCCTCTCCTGAAAGCTGGAGAAGTCAAAATAAACACGCACTGGTTTCTTGTTTGTATTGTCTTCCTTTTCTATATATTAATCTCTGGGTAATTTTGGAGCCAGTGTGCCTAAAGAGATGAGCGTTGGGTTAGGAACTCTGACATTCTGTCATTTCGGCTCATCTTCTTAAATCAGTCTTGTTGTTTTACCAGGGGTCTCAGGGTTCCCACTGTGAAACTGGACCAAGGGACCTTTAAATCCAATTGACCTCAACAAGTTTCTTAAAATCCTGTTCACCTAACATCTCTTAGCAACAGTTGATAGTCATTAATTGTAGAAAAGCAACACTTTTTGAATGAGCTGGCCACTCGGATTCTTGATCAGCAAGATAGCCTAGAACTGAAAGATTTCTGTCTCTCACATGGATAAAAGTTAAAACTGCACACACATTACTGCCTGTTTAGCATCTCTGCTGTCACAGTTAGCTTCACCTGGAGAAACCTTCCCCTCCAAAAAAAAAAAAAAAAAAAGACTAAACAATGCCAAAACAGAGTCTCTCTTCATCTTGAAGAACAACAGCTTAATTGGCTCAGCCATTTAGAAGCCAAATCATTGATATGTTCACTAATGAAATGTTTCATGCTCTTTGGAGCCTTTGAGGGAAAAAAGAAAAACATTCACGCTGATCTATAAATCATGTTAAATAATTTCTCTTCCCTTCCAAGGAAACTTTTTTCACTCTCTGTGTGTTATATTATCTGCGTGAAACAGACACTGGCAAAGGGGAAAATGACAGGACACTCTAAGCAAATTTAATGAAGTGGCTCCAAATATTGTATCAAAATAAATGAAGTGAATAATGCAAGAGCTCATTCCTGGGTCTCTTTTCACAACAATAACCATTGTATGAAACACACACCAGAGGGGATTCAGATGGATGGCTGAGTCTGAAGGCGTCACTGTGATGTATTACATACCAGGACACAATAGGCAGCTTCAATTGCTATATTTAATTTCAGTAATTCTTTGAGCCTGGTAATTGGGAAGAGGTAGGAAGGGAAGGGAGAAGGAGAATGACAGCCCTTTCGAGCTGTCTACAAACCGTGTTTGCTTTGGCTTCCATCAAAAAACCTAGATGGGTTCTTGAGTTTTATTATTATTATTATTTTTAATTCTATTGAAGTCTAGTTGATTATAATGATGTACAACAAAGTGTCTCCATTATACATTTGTTGTTAGTGGTGGTGTTTCATTGCTAGTCGTGTCTGACTCTTTTGCAACACCATGGACTGTAGCCCACCAGGCTCCTCTGTCCATGGGATTTGATTCCCATCAGATTCCTTCTCCAGGGGATCTTCCCAATCCAGGAATCAGACCTGCACCTCCTGCTTGGCAGGCGGATTCTTTACCACTGAGCCACCGGGAAGCCCCCAGTACATATATATATATGTCCTTTTTCATATTCTTTTCAATTCTGACTCATCACAAGATGTTAAATATAGTTCCCTGTGCTGTGCAGCAGGACCTCGTTGTTTATCCATCCTATACATGCTAGGTTGCATCTGCTAACCCCCAAACTCCCAGTCCTTCCTTTTCCTCCCAACTTCTGGCAGCTGTAAGTCTATCCTCTCTGTCCGTGACTCTGTTTCTGTTTTGTAGATAAGTTCATTTGTTTTGTGTTTTAGATCCCACATATAAATGGTATAAATGGTGTTTGTCTTTCTCTGACTTACTTGGCTTAGTATGATAATCTCTAAGTCTATCCATGTTGCTGCATGGGGTCTTTAGTTTTTTTTTAAAAAAACTAAATTAACTTATTTTTATTTATCTGTTTTTTGACTGCACCACCCAGCATGTGGGATCTTATTTCCCCAACCAGGGATCAAATCCGTGCCCCTGCAATGGAAGCGTATATTCTTAACCACTAGGCTGCCAGGGCTTGGACTCTCTGGATCTCCTGGTGGGGCTCCCTCCGTTGTCCGAGGGAGCATTGCTTAGAAATTCGTGGCTCCCGTGTCATCTTTTGGTTGTCCAACACTGGTGATTCCCTCAGGGATGCCCTCACTGTGAAAGAATGAGATTCCATCTCTGACAGTGAGGGGGTCCGCACGTGTCCTGGACTTGGCCAACCTCATTCTTTTCCAAGAATTCTGATTCTTGAGTAACGGGTGTAGGGAGTCGGGGAATATGGGCGGCCACACAATATTGTGACATAGAAAGGTCACATATAGAGGGGATCACTATATGTCCTATAGCTGGGACATAAGTGGCTTTTGTCACCTTTTCTGTGGCTCCCAATAGCTGGTTCTCTTGGTTGCTGCTCATTTCTCAGGTTTTTAATCTCTGCCTCTGATATCCTTCTAATAATGGGTCACTTTCTGTTGCTTGCAACCAAGAAAACCAACTCTCTCCAACAAGCTTCTTAGAAGAACATGCCCCCCCCCCCCCACCTTTTTTTGTCTCAGGGAAAAAAGAGGTGTGAGATATTTTGAAAACATCCTGAGGCAGAAGATAAGAAGATAATATGCCACAAATTCATTAAACTTGTGCTATGTGTCAGAAGTGGTTCTAAGCAGTTTGTATCTATGAGCTCAATTCTATTATATTTTAAAGAAATGTATTATTCTTCCCATTGTAAAGATTAGAAAATGGAAGCAGAGAGATGATAAATAAATCACTTATGTGCATCAAAGTAAAAAGTGGAAGGGCCAGAAATTGAAACCAGGGAGTCTGGGTCTAGCTCTTGTTTTTTAAGGATATTCTGTTGCTTCTCTCAAATGATAAAACTGTCCAACTTTTTCAAGATGGATTCCAGCCCAGAGGCCTCTGGGATCACATATTAGCATCACATATTATGGGTTGGTGCCCTCTCCCTTTTGATGCCCACAGAGCCTTTCTGCACATGTGCGGTGTGTCCCTTGCCCCAGGGATGGGAAATATGTGAGCTTCTGATCCTTTGCTCAGACAAGGTTTAGCCCATCTCTGTTCCTGCCATGACCATTATTGTACAGTGTCCACAGGAGGCAAAGCTTGGCTGTTTACCCTGTTTCAGTTGTTACTTCCATTCTGGAGAGCAAATAGCAAGCTGGTTATAAATGCCTAAACTGGAGCCTGTCTATCTCTTATTTCACTATCATAGCACAGTAGGCTAGAAATATTATAGTTTGGATATAATGGAGGTGGTTTTTGCTGCTTTTAGCAATTATCTGGCAGCTGTGTGCCCTCTGTTTATGTCTTGGCTGAATTTGCTGTACCTGGTCCTTCTCAAACCTTTTAGAATTAAGATTCCTCTATTTAAGGGCATCATTATGCAGTTCCATCACAATCTCGCACATGTGTTACTTGTTGTTTTTATACTGTTAGTGGGCAGCATAGCACAAGGCCTAAAATTTTACTCAAAACAGCATGTGAGATTTAGGAGCTGTGGCTCGCTCAAAGTTGTCTTTGAGGGGACTTTCATGGCAGGCCAGTGGTTAAGACTCCACACTCCCACTGCAGAGGGTATGGGTTCAATCCTCAGGGAACTATGATCCCACAAGCTGCATGCTGCAGACAAATAAAGTATCAAGCAGGTTTTTGTGTGTGTGTGACTTTGAAATCAGGAAAGATGGTTTTGGGGTAGTTTCAGAGGAGCACAGCTGGGGATATAAGAGGCTTGAAAACCTTTCCTTGGGGCTTTCTGCAGTGCTGGACAGACAGAATGCCACTGCCACTATTTCCCTTGGGGAAAGAGAAGGCTTTATTGATTATCACCCCTCCCAGGCCTCGGGAATCCATTAATAAAGATTTATCTTTTGCACTGACTGCAGAAGTTGTAGCTTGTGTAGGATTTATGCATCAAATTACTCCTTCCCCCTTGTACCCCATGCTTCTGCTTCTGTTCTTCATGGGATTACTTAAGCTTTACCTGGGGGCTTCCCAGGTGGTACTAGTGGTAAAGAGTCCACTTGCCATACAGGAAAGCTGGGTTTGATCTCTGGATCAGGAAGATCCCCTGGAGGAGGAAATGGCAACCCAATCCAGCATGATTGCCTGAAAAATCCCATGAACAGAGGAACCTGATGGGCTACAGTCCATAGGGCTGCACAGAGTTGGACATGACTGAAGAGACTTAGCAAGCGTGCAAACTTTACCTAGCTACATTTTCTCCAGGTACAGCTTTTCTGGCTTGGCCAACCTCCCTCTAATCTTGCAGATTTGGAAATATAATCCAATTATTCTCAATTTCTCCCAATTACGGTCCAAGTCCTGCATCTGGATAAGCACATATTTTTATTCTTTTTTATTTTCCATTAAGTTGACAAGCACCATGCACAGGCCTACTCATCTGCTTCTATTATACCTGGTGGTAATGACCAAGCTGAATGAGTTTTGGGCTCAGCCTTGGTATCTGAAGTGCATTATCACCAACCTAACCCTGTTAACAGATTGAGAAGCTGTAATTAATATGATAACTTTTCACAAGGACATTTCATCTACAGACATAAACCACAAGAAACATGCACCATTTTCAGTTAAGGTGAACTCAATCGAATTACTGAGAAGTTATGGCCTCACTGGGAGAGCTGAATGCCTTGAAAACAAAAGTAGAAAATGAATTAAAGTGAGTCTTAAGTAGACATACACAGATGTAAGTTGGGATTGTCACCTTGAGTTGCTCTGTGTGTGTTTGTGTATCTACATGCCGCATGTATCTACAGAACAGGGATTAAGAATATAAGCTTTGGAGGCAGCCTGTCTAGTTTCATATTGTGGGTCTGCTAATTATGAACTCTATGATCTGGGGTGTGCACCAGTGAACTCAGAATTTGAGCCCAAGCATTCTGGCTCCAAGCCCATACCTTAAGCCACCAGCTCCACTGCTTCTCCAGCAGGATAATAAATAATAAGTCAAGAAGACAAACCAAGTGTCCTTCCCACATTGCCCTTGGTCTTCTGATTCTTTTCAAACAAACTTACTAGTTTCTTATTTTTTAAAATTTATTATTGCTTTTAAGTTTTTAATTGAATGGTTCAGGTGTGCTGTGCATATTTGCATAATTATGAAATGATCACTGTGATAAGTCTAGTAACCATCTGTCCTCATACAAAGTTATTACAATATTGTTGACCATATTCCTTATGCTGTATATCCCCATGACTTATTTAATATATGAATGGAGGTTTGTACCTCTTCATCCCCTTCACCTATTTTGTTCCCTACTCTCTCTTCTCTGGCAGTCTTCTGTTTGTCCTCTGGTTCTGTGCATCTGATTTTTGTTTGATTTGTTTTTAAGAGTCTACATATAAGGGAGACTGTGGTATTTGTCTTTCTCTGACTTATTTTGTTCAGCACAGTACCCTCTAGATTCACCCACATTGCCACAAATGGAAGGATTTATTCTTTTTTTATAGCTGAGTAGCATTTCATTGTGGAGAAGGCAATGGCACCCCACTCCAGTACTCTTGCCTGGAAAATCCCATGGATGGAGGAGCCTGGTAGGCTACAGTCCATGGGGTCGCTATGTCGGACATGACTAAGCAACTTCACTTTCACTTTTCACTTTCATGCATTGGAGAAGGAAATGGCAACCCACTCCAGTGTTCTTGCCTGGAGAATCCCAGGGACGGGGGAGCCTGGTGGGCTGCTGTCCATGGGGTCTCACAGAGTTGGACACGACTGAAGTGACTTAGCAGCAGCAGCAGCAGCAGCAGTATTTCATTGTGTGTGTGTGTGCGTGCACGTGTGCATGTTTGTGCTGTGCTGTGCTCAGACACTCAGTTGTGTCCAACTCTTTACAACCCCATGGACTGTAGCCTGCCAGGCTCCTCTATCCATGGAGATTCTCCAGACAAGAATACTGGAGTGGGTTGCCATACCATCCTCCAGGGAATCTTCCCAACCCAAGGACTGAACCCAGGTCTCTCACACTTCAGGTGGATTATATCCCACCTAGACCATCAGAGAAGCCCATATATAATGTGTATATATATATACATATATATATATATATATATAAAATCTAAGTCAAAACGTTTTGTGTTTGTTTTTGTATATTGTGTGAGAAATTAGTCTAATTTTATTCTTTTGCATATAGCTGTCCATTTTTCCCAGCACCATTTGTTAAAGAGGTTGTCCTTTTTCCATTGTATATTCTTTCTCCTTTTGACAGAGGTTATTTGACCATGTAAGTATGGGTTGAGTTACTGGTTTCTTACGTACTGCTCCAGGAATATAGATTTTAATTAAGCGTGACCTAGTCCTCATAGCTACATGTTTGGCTTAACAACAGAACATAGAGTGTTCATGTTATGTAAAGACACCTTTCATTCCTTTTAGTATGCTTTATTTAAACTCCACTGAAAAGAGTTGGCCCTGATGTGAGACAGGGTGTCACTCCTGCTAGAGTAATGTCATGCTTGTGAACAGAGGGTGAGCAGCTCACCCAACACCCGGGTTGGCTTCTCCAAAGCCACTCACAATGACAAACCCCCTGTATGGCTGTGGTGGCCCTGTGGCCAGCATCTTCCTCAGAGACATCTATTTCAATGATGATGTAAAGGAGTTCCTGGGAGCCTGTGGTGTCTTCATATGTCCAGGGAGATCTTATGGACTCTCTATTACCATGAAACCTATAGGTTCTATGTGGCAAGAGGAAGCCACACTGACTCCACCAATTGAGGAATCATCATGGTCTTACCAAGCTGTATCAGTCAGCTATTGCTGTGTAACATACAAGCACAAAAGATCCTATTGCTTAAATTAACAAACATTTTTTTTAGGTTCTGAGTCTGTGCATTGGCTGGACATT
Source organism: Budorcas taxicolor (assembly GCF_023091745.1). Classification (NCBI taxonomy): domain Eukaryota; kingdom Metazoa; phylum Chordata; class Mammalia; order Artiodactyla; family Bovidae; genus Budorcas; species Budorcas taxicolor. The sequence goes on along the minus strand of NC_068926.1, from coordinate 48,230,011 downwards.
TCTTCTGGCCTTGGCTGGGCTTATTGATATTCCTATGTCAGTTGGTGAGTCAACAGTTAGATTGATTTTGCTGATTTTGGCTGGGCTCTCGGGTGTTTGGAGGTTTGACAAGACAACTGCATTTCCTCTCCTGCTATATATGACTCATTCCTCAGCAGGCTACCCCCGGCTCATTGATGTGGAGGCAGAAAGTTCCAAGGAGTGAGCAGGAGCAGGGCTCTTGAGACCTAGGTGTGGAAAGGGCACAAGGTCACTTCCACTATACTTTGTGGGCTAAGGCAAGTAACAAGACTAGCTCAAATTTGAAGGGTGAAGAAATATACTGGAAATATATTCTACCTCTTTTTTATCTTTTTAAAATCCTAATTGTTTACCTTAATTTTCCCACAAGCTCTGTGTTTTTTTTAATTAATTAATTAATTAATTAATTTTTGGCTGTGCTGGGTCTTGATTGCTGCAGTCTTTCTCTAGTTGAGTTAAGCAAAGGTTACTCTCTAGCTGGGTGTGGAGGCTTCTTGTTGCAGTGGCTTCTCTTGTCGTGGAGGGGGGGGCTCTAGGATGTGCATGGGCTTCGGCACTTGTGGCACAAAGGCTCAGTAGCTGCAGTGCCCAATAGTCGTGGCACATGGGCCCAATCGCTCTGCAGCATGTGGGATCCACCTGGACCAGGGGACCCACGTCCCCTGCATTGGCAGGGAGACTATCCACCACTGAGCCACCAAGAAGGCCCTCTACCTCTTAATAGCGGAAGCTTCAAAGTTACATTGAAAGTGGTGTGCACCTGGGGAAAAGAATTGGTGCCCCTTTTTACAATCAGTGCATCACACGACTAGAATATACTGTCCCAGAAGCTTGGAGACACTCACAGGTTGAAAAAAGAACTTGGAAGCCTCTACTGACTGTTAGCAGAAGTTCATGTTCTTGACACACAATGAGGCCAAGCAAACTGAAATGACAGAGTTTGGAACAGAGAAAGGTTTACTGTAGGACCATGCAAGGAGACGGGTGGCTCATGCCGTAAAAAATCCCGAGTTTCCAAAGGGTTTTGACAAAGCGCTTTAAAAATCCAAGTTAGGGGGGTGGGGGTGGGGGTCATGGGATATATAATCAGCTTGTCAACAATTCTATGACTGGTGAAGCAGCAGGGTGGTGTCACAGGGGTTGACATGATCAGTCCTTAGGCTCCAGGAGAGCTGAGGCTATGAGCTCATGAATGTCAACTAGTTAACATCTTCCATTTGGTGAGAGGTTTTCACATCTGCAAAACAATTCAGGAAATGTGCATCAAATACTATTCTCTAGGTACTTTGGAGAGGAGCTAAAGCAGAGGATATGGAGGAGGGCCTGTCCCCCCACCTTCAGGAAGGCCGCAAGCGGTCCTGCTTGGTTACATGACCACTTGGGGCCTGAGAAGGTAGTTATAACCCAGAGAGCCAGAGGTGCCCTTTAGACTCTGCAGCCAGTTCCCTTTGGATTGTTCCCAAGTATTTTGTCACTCCAAAGAGCTGAGCGAGAAATATCCTGGCTCCATCTGTCTTTGTGCAAAAGTTCAGACCCAGCTGTAGGATAACTCCCATGGACAGAGGAGCTTGGCGGGCTATAGTCCATGGGGCTGCAAAAGAGTCAAATATGACTTAGCGACTGAACAAGAAAAGGGGGCCCTTGAAGAGAGAATCCTTCTTTTGGGGGGAGGAGTGCTTGGTAAGGTAGCTAAATAACTCCATGCAGGCAGGGGCTTCCCAGATGGCTCAAGAATCCACTCGCCAATGCAGGAGACACAGGTTCAGTCTCTGGGGTTAGGAAGATCCCCTGGTGGAGGAAATGGCAACTGGTTCCAGTATTCTTGCCTGAAAAATCCCACGGACAAAGGAGCCTGGTGGGTTCCTCTGCCCATGGGGGTCACAAAGAGTCGGACACAGCTGAACGACTGAGCATGCACACACACTGGCTCCATGCAAAACAGTTCTCCTTGAAACCTGTTCCTAGAGGCTGATTCATCATCAGAGGCACCAGTGTCTAGCAGCAGTGGTCATTCTCTGCGTCCAACCTCTGCTATCCATCCCCGCCAGCATTCAGCATCAGTCTTCCAGACAACGTTCCATGAAGGGCCTCTCCCCTCAGCCGGGCACACAGAACCAAGGACTGCATTAAACCAGATCTCAGTTGAATGGCTCAGTATTGCAGGGTATTCTGATTCCAGCCCTGCAGGCCAGTGCTATTGTTGAAAGAGAGGATTCTTTGCCCATCTCTGACCTTGGGAACTCACCCAAGGCTTGCTGGTGAATGCCAAATGCTAAGAGGAATGCTATTGATCAGGACTGGAAGGAGGAAGGAAAGCTGAGTCATAAATGCTTATTAATGGCTGCAAAAGGGACTGACGCTGGGATTTTCGGCATGATGATAAAAGGGCAGAGAGCGAAGTTAAAGAACTGGAATTAAAAATCTCTGCCTTGGGGGAGCCAGGACTCAGATGAGGTTTACATCAGAATCAACTGGGGAAGCATTTAAAAATACAAATTCCCAGGCCAGACCCAGCCTTATCAACTCAAAACTTCTTGGGGGAGAGGGCGTAGATTTTTCAAGTCATATTTTGTAAAAGCTCTCTAAGTGGATTTTAGGAACTGCTGACGTGGTCCAATGCTGTGATCCACTCCTCATCACCCTTGAAGGATGAACCCAGTGATATTTACAACCATAGTAAGTCCTGTTTATGAGGCTGACTGTGGCCAGGCAAAGTGCATTATTTCATCATGTTTCCTATCTATTTGTGTGTTGTTTAGTCACTAAGTTATGTCCAGCTCTTTGCAACCACATGGACTGTAGCCCATCAGGCTCCTCTGTCCATGGAATCTCTGTCAGGAATTCTTTAGGCAAGAATACTGGAGTGGGTTATCGTTTCTTTCTCCAGGGGATCTTTCTGACTCAGGGATCAAACCCACATCTCTTGCACTGGCAGGCAGATTATTTACTACTGAGCCACTAGGGAAGCCCCAATCTTATCTATAGGTACAATATAATCATTATTCCCATTTTCCACATAAAATAATTGAGGATTAGAAGAGATGGAGTAAACAAAGGTACACAGAAGGGGAGTGGCAGAAAGTGAAAGTGTGAGTCTCTCAGTCATATCCCACTCTTTGCGACCCCATAGACTGTAGCCCACCAAAGAGAATATATATATTGGGCTACCCAAAAAGTTCATTAGGGTTTTCTGCAATACATCTTTTTTTTTTCAGTTGTTTATTCATTTTTGGCTGTTTATTCATTTTTGCTTCGTGCGGGCTTTCTCTAGATGCGGCTAGTGGGAATCACTCTTCATTGCAATGTGTGAGCTTCTCATTGCAGTGGCGTCTCTTGTTGCAAATCATGGGCTCTAGGTGTGCTGGCTTCAGTAGCTGTAGTTGCAGTAGCCAGGCTTAGTTGCCCCTTGGCATGTGGGAACCTTCCAGACCAGGGATCAAACCCATGTCCTCTGCGTTGGCAGGTGGACTTTTAACCACGGGACCACCAGGGAAGTCCTTTTCCATAAGATCTTACAAGAAAAAAAAAAAGAGCTTTATGGCTAACCCTATATATAATATTTATATGTATTTATGCTTATATATATTGGAGAAGGCAATGGCAACCTGCTCCAGTACTCTTGCCTGGAGAATCCAAGGGATAGGGGAGCCTGGTGGGCTGCCGTCTATGGGGTCGCACAGAGTCGGACACGACTGAACAACAAAATGCATATATAAAGTGTGTGTATATGTATACACCGAGATGTGTATACAAATGTGTGCATATATGTTTGTATGTGCATAAACATTTCTGTATCTGTATGTGGATATGTATGCATGTATAAATATATCTATCAATGTGCATAAAGGTATATGTGTTTATATTGTGTAAATGTACATATATGTGTATATGTCTATATATCATCTCCACACATAGCTAGCTAAGGAAACTGCAATCTGTGTGCCTTCTTCGTATCACGTCTAGGAAATCCCATGGGGTGGCCTTTCAGGGCCTGGGGCAGAGCTTACCCATTGCCCCCAGAATCCATTTTTCTTATATCCCCTTTAGGAAAAGGATCCCCCGCCTTTGAGCCAGGCATAAGGCAACTCAGGTGGTCCCCGCCTTTGAGCCAGGCATAAGGCAGCTCAGGTGGTGACATTTCCCAGCATCCCTTGCAGCCCTGGGTGGACCTGAGACAAGTTCAGGCCAGCGGGATGTGAGTGGAAGGGAGGTGAGCAAAGTCAGGGTCATGACCTTCTGAAAGGAGATTACTCACTCTCTACTGCTTTTCGTTTCTCCCTTTCCTCCCTGGAGGCTGGAATGAGGACCCTGTGGTGGTCACACAGCACCGGGTGGTTCTTGTCCAGAAGCAGTTTTGCCCACCCCCACCATTGGCACCTGGGAATACCTGGAGACACATTCTCCTATCACACGGCAGAGGGGGTTGCTGCTGACATCTCATGGGTAGAGATGCTGTAAAATATCCTGAGATGCACAGGAACCCCCCTCTCCCAAATAAAGAATTGTTGTCGTTTAGTCGCTGAGTCACAATGGACTCTGCGACCACATGGATGTAGCCTGCCAGGCTCCTCTGTCCATGGGATTCTCCAGGCAAGAATACTGGAGTGGATTGCCATGCCCACCTCCAGGGGATCTTCCTGACCCAGGGATTGAACTTGCATCTCCTGCATTGACAGGAAGATTCTTTACCACTGAACCACCAGTCCAAATAAAGAATCATCCAGCATTAAAACGTCAACTGTGTGGAAGTTGAGAAAGGTTGTAGTAAATGTCTCTACATAAATATTTCCTTTTTCCTACAAGCTTAGCTTGTACCACGATATGGGACTTTATTGAAGTATAGGGCATCAGAGCTCCCCAAATGATTGTGGACCAGATGCCATTCTGGGAGAACAGAGAAGCCCTTTTTATTATGAGGAAGCATAGCAGAAAGACCAGTTTTTAAACATAAGATGTCTGATGGAAGGCAGGAAACTGACATGCTCATGAATACAAGCAAAATATAATTTCCTGGAAGGCCACTGAGAACTGTCAGAATCACTGGGGAGGCTGGAAACAGGCAGGGAGCAGGAAAGCTTTGGAGACCAGGAGGTAGAAACTACAAAAATGGTCCCTAGCAGGAACAAACTGGATGACTGGGTCCAGATTGGGTGGATGCAATTTCATCTGCTTCTTCTGTCCTTCGGTCGCTTGTTGGAGAGTTAATGGCTCTAGTTAGCATCTATCTGGTTCAGCTCAGTTCAGTTCAGTGGCTCAGTCATGTCCGACTCTTTGCAACCCCAGGAACCTCAGCACACCAGGCTTCCCTGTCCATCACCACCTCCCGGAGCTTACCCAAACTCATGTCCATTGAGTCAGTGATGCCATCCAGCCATCTCATCCTCTGTCATCCCCTTCTCCTCCTGCCTTTAATCTTTCCCAGCATCAGTGTCTTTTCAAATGAGTCAGCTCTTCGCATCAGGTGGCCAAAGTATTGGAGTTTCAGCTTCAACATCAGTCCTTCCAATAAACACCCAGGATTGATCTCCTTTAGGATGGACTGGTTGGATCTCCTTGCAGTCCAAGGGACTCTCAAGAGTCTTCTCCAACACCACAGTTCAAAAGCATCAATTCTTCGGTGCTCAGCCTTCTTCACAGTCCAACTCTCACATCCATACATGACCACTGGAAAAACCATAGCCTTGACTAGACGGACCTTTGTTGGCAAAGTAATGTCTCTGCTTTTTAATATGCTGTCTAGGTTGGTCATAACTTTCTTTCCAAGGAGTAAGCGTCTTTTAATTTTATGGCTGCAGTCACCATCTGCAGTGATTTTAGAGCCCCAAATAATAAAGTCTGTCACTGTTTCCACTGTTTCCCCATCTATTTGCCATGAAGTGATGGGACCAGATGCCATAATCTTAGTTTTCTGAATGTTGAGCTTTAGGCCAAATTTTTCACTCTCCTCTCTCACTTTCATCTAGAGGCTCTTTAGTTCTTCTTCACTTTCTGCCATAAAGGGTGGTGTCATCTGTATATCTGAAGTTACTGACATTTCTCCTGGCAATCTTGATTTCAGCTTATGCTTCCTCCAGCCCAGCATTTCTCATGATGTACTCTGCATATAAGTTAAAGAAGCAGGGTGACAATATACGGCCTTGACATACTTCTTTTCCAATTTGGAAACAGTCTGTTGTTCCATGTCCAGTTCTAACTGTTGCTTCCTGACCTTCATACAGATTTCTCAAGAGTCATGTCAGGTGGTCTGGTATTTCCACCTCTGGAAGAATTTTCCACAGTTTATTGTGATCCACACAGTCAAAAGCTTTGGCATATTTAATAAAGCAGAAATAGATGTTTTTCTGGAACTCTCTTGCTTTTTCGATGATCCAGCAGATGCTGGCAATTTGATCTCTGGTTCCTCTGCCTTTTCTACCTGGTTAGCCAAGCTTAGACTTTGAGGCCAACTGCTAGCTGGGTGTCCAGTAGAAATAGGAGGGCAGTCACTCAAGAACTCTCCAGGTGACCTCTGACCTCTGTGGCAGAAGATCCACCACCTCCCTATACTGTCTGACCAAGAATGCACACAATGGGACCTCCCTGGTGGTTCAAGGGTTACGAATCTGCCTTACAATGCAGGGGACATGGGTTTGATTCCTGGTCAGGGACCTAAGATCGTGCATGCTGCTGGGCAGCAAAGCTCTCACGCCACAGCTGGAGAGTCTATGTGTTGCAACGAAAGATTCACACAATGCAATGTAGAGTCTGTATACCACAACTGAGGCCTGATGCAGCCAAATAAGTAAACTAAAAAAATATAATAATAAAATAACACTAAAAAGAGTCTTAAAGAAAGAATGCCCACAATGGACTAAGATAATTGCAAAGGAATTTGGAGTCACAGTGAGAAATGGGGTTGAATGCTATTGTAGCCCTAACCAATGATTCATGTTAGGAAGTCAGGAGAGGAGACTCAACCACTGGCTTGGCCACTTCCTAGCCATGTGACTCCAAGAAAATGCCTTTGATTTTTGGGGGGACTGATCATCAAGACTAGAATCTCAAACGATCCACATCCTCCAACTTGAAGTATCTCAGATCCACTCAAGCAAGTGCAAAAGATGATTAATAGCTGCTGGTAATAGATTACCCTGCTTGCCAAGATCTATATATTGACACCTACAGCTCAGGCTATTTGTCTGTCCAATTACACATCCAAAAAAAAAGGGAACATTTTAATTGCACATATTGATTTTGTCTCAGAGATTTGAGGGGCATGGAGACGGACTGGGAATTTTCTTCAAAGCCTTCATGTACTTGAAAGCATCTCAGAAGTTGGGAAGAAGCAGAGCAAGGTCTCCTGTGCTGTGAATAAGCCATCTAGCCATAGAGAGGCAGTGAGGGAGTCTCATCATCCCATTCTTGTGCTTAGGGACTTCCCTCGCAGCTCAGTTGGTAAAGAATCTGCCTGCAATGCAGGAGACCTGGGTTCAATACGTGGGTCAGGAAGATCCCCTGGAGAAGGAAATGGCAACCCACTCCAGTAGTCTTGCCTGGGGAATCCCATGGACAGAGGAGCCTGGTGGGTTACAGTCCATGGGGTCACAAAGAGTCGGACACATTTATCCTACTCTAAATCTCCTGAGTTTGAACCACAGATGCTCATTATCATCTTGGGCTGTGTCTAATTACACAGCCCCGAGAAAAGTGGACTTTCTAATGCTTCTAATGACGCGGATCTTCCGAATGAGATTGTCTAAGATGAATCTTGGGCCATCCAGTTCTCATTAAAACCCTTTCCTCTTGGCATGGTGATTTGGCTTCTGTTTCCATGGGGGAGGCAATCAAGCCGTAGACTCATTTTTTAACTCATGCTTTCTCTCGCTCTCTCCTCTCTCTGTCTCTCTCCCAACCACAGTTATTTTCAAACACCTTTTTTGAGAACACTGAGTTTTGCATATTCCTTGAGGCTTTTTTAAACAGGGAGGATTGAGATTTTGTTTACTTATCCATGGAGAAAAGTACAATTTGGGAACTTTTCTCATTTGTCGGTACCTGAGTTCTGCCCCAGGGGCCCCTCCAGGCTAGGTGTCGAGCTCTCCTCTGTGGTAAATCGTAGGTGACAGTCATGTCTGGGAGAACAGAGATTCACACCGAGAGCAGCAAAAACTGCCTGGTATAGTGTCAGAGGCAGCCACGGATGCCAGAGCAAGCGATGGCAGGGGACCAGCCAAGGATGAACAGGAAGTTACCCCCTTCAGAACAGAGGGGGCCCAGAATCATCCCAAATAGTGGAAATGGATGGTTCCATTCAGAGCAATGAAGATTTTGAAAAATTTGAAATATCAATGCGATATTAAGCTTAACCTGGTCTCTTGATAGATATTCGTGGGCCTATGTTTTCCTAAAGTGGTGGGGAGGGGGGAAAGATAGGGCTAAAAGAAAAGCAAGGATCCCATCTTCTAGGACTTCCATCAATCTACTGGGAAGTTACAAAACTCCCCTTCCACCAGGGCCCAAGTTTCCTGGGCTGCAGCACTCTCCCACTGTTCTAAGGCTGAAAAAACCCTTATCTGTTTTGGTAGATGGATACCAGATTCAAACAGGTGGTTGGCTGCAGACCATGACCTTCTATAACTTCAGCTCCTGAAATATCTGGGGCTAGAGTGGTCAAAGGGAGAAAGAATTGGTGCCAGGCTCATGGTAAGGCAAAGAGGATGCTACCTTGCAGGGTCCCCAAGGATACTCGTGCCCAGTTTAAGACACTCACCTTCATCAAGGGCTATTGATGTCCTTGTTTTAACAGCTCTTTCTGCATCCACATCAAGAAGAGCTTGCTACTTGGCAAAGATGTCATGGATAACCTTACAAGGTCACCCCAATCATCGTAATGGGGCAGCTGTGGTCTTCTCATGACAGTCTTGCCTGTTACGGCAAACCTTTGCATCATGGAACAGGCAGCACAGGAGAGGGAGTGGAAAGAAAGAAGCCTCCCACACTGTCAGTGGGAGTGGAAATTGGTGCAGCTACTATGGAGAACAGTATGGAGTTTCTTTAAAAAACTAAAAATAGAGTTACTTATGATCCAGCACTCCCACTCCAAGGCATGTAACTGGAGAAAATACTAATTTGAAGAGATATGTCCACCCCTATGTGCCCAGCAGCACAATCTACAATAGCCAAGATATGGGGGAAAACCTAAATGTCCATGGATAAAGAAGATGGGGTACAATGGTACAATGGTACAATGGAATATTACTCAGCCATAAAAAAGAATGAAATGATACCATTTGTAGCTACATGGATGAATCTAGAGATGATCATACTAAATGACATCAGATAGAGAAAGCCAAGTATCATATGATATTGCTTATATGTGGAATCTAAGAAAATGATTACAAATGAACGTAATTATAAAACAGAAATGGCTTCCCTGGTGGCTCAGTGGTAAAGAAACCACCTGCAATGTGGGAGACACGAGTTCAGTTTCTGGGTTGGGAAGATTCCCTGGAGAAGGAAATGGCAACCCACTCCAGTATTTTTGCCTGGGAAATTCCATGGACAGAGGAGCCTGGTGGGCTTACAGTCCATGGGGTCACTAGAGTTGAACACAACTTAGAGACTAAACCACCAACCACCATAAAACAGATACAGACTCACAGACGTAGAAAACAAACTTATGGTTATCAAAGGGCAAAGTGGGGAGAGAGGGACAAATAAGGGGTTTGGGATTAGCGGATACACGCTGTATGCCTGTGTGTGCCCAGTTGCTCAGTCATGTCCAGCTCTTTGCGACCCTATGGAATAAATTAGATAACCAACAAGGACACACTGTATAGCACAAGCTACTCAATATCTTGTAATAACATAATGAAAAGGAATCTAAAAAGGAACATATATGTATAACATTCACATATTCACATACACATTGTGTGTTGTGCTTAGTTGCTCAGTCATGTCTGACTCTTTGTAACATCATGGACTATAGCCCGCTGGGCTCCTCTGTCCATGAGGATTCTCCAGGCAAGAATGCTGGAGTGGGTTGCCATGCCCTCCTCCAGGGGATCTTCCCAACCCAGGAATGGAACCCAGGTCTCCTGCATAGGAAGGGAGATTCTTTACCACCTGAGCCACCTGGGAAACCCATATATACACACACATATATGTAAAAAACCAAATCCTAATTTTAAGAAATACAATTAAAAATTTTTTAAGTGAATCAGTTTTACTGTCCACATGAAACTTTATAAATCAACTATATTTCAATAAAATTTTTTTAAATAAAAAAAAAACTAAAAATAAGCAGAAAGCATAGATTCCAATCAACTAAATGGGGTCAGCTGAGGTCAGTAGGCAGGAAGTGAGAGTTTCTCTGGCTCCCTTATGATAAGGGTGGTCCCTCAGACAGCAGCAGTGGCCACTAAGGAAAGCACAGGAATGGGGTCCACAGAGACTCTTCCAGGCAGGACCACTGCTATATTGTCAAAGATTCAGTGGTGCAGGCAAAGAAGTGGCACTCAGCAGGTGACATTCTCTCCATGTTGCAGGTGATACATTGAGGCTGGCTTGTGTTGGTTCCTGGATACCTTACAGAATCTGATCTTAGCAGCACGAAACGCTTCAAACAGCAGCAAGAGGGAGCTTCCCTGGTGGTTCGGTGAAGACTTTGCACTCCCAGTGTGGGGGCCTGGGTTCCATCCCTGGTCATGGGACTAGATCCCACATGCTGCAAATAAGTTCACATACCATACCTAAAGATCTTGCGTGCTGCAACTAAGACCCGGCACAGACAAATACATTTAAACAGACAAACAAACATCCACACAGGAACACAGGAGATTTCAGGCAACCTCAGCTTTCCTGCCAGCAACTGAGGCCACGTGGAGGTCCAAGCCTGAACGTCTGCCCACATCTGCCGCTCATAGGAGTGGGAGTTGGACCCAAGCTGCCTCCTTCTGTTTCTTGACCTTAAGCTGCTTGGTGGGTCTGAGAAGCTGGGACAGGAGCTTGGAGGGATGGCTGAGCGGAACTTGCCTTCTCAGAACTGTAGTACCCACGTCCCCATGTATCACTGATATGTGTGCGTCAAATATTAGCTTGGGATCAGGGCCACCAGTGGAGCTGGGACAATCAACCAGTACAGAGGCCTTTGGGGAAGGTCGGGCTGCTGAACGACATTGTCACAGACAGAGCAAAGCAGAGATGCTCCGTTCTCAGCCGCCTAATTAGTTCACACCATCTACAAGACACCGGCAAGAAAGTCCCCGGTCGTTTCCCTCAAGTTGGTAATAAGAAGCCCAATTAGGCCTCGAGAGACCTCGTCCCTCTCAAGATGCCATGCTTGTTCTGCTCCTTCAGGCCAAGCCGGCATGAGCATTCAAGTCACGTGGACCCTCAAAGGGGAAAAAGAACCTGGTTTGGCATGAATCCAGTCCCCCTCCCTCTGCACTCCCATCTTTACAGGAAGGTCAGCTCCCCGGAATCCAGCTACTCAATAAGCCAAGAAGCTTCTACCGTACGGCTAATGCATTAATCAGGCGGGAGTAGGTACTGCTGTAAATAAACCAGAACAGCCATCAGCAAAACAGAATAAAGGGCTGTTTCTTGTCCAGAAGGGTCTGGGAGGGTCCGATCCTCTCTAAGGCCATGAACCTCCCACGTGTCCCTGGGTCCTTGGGGACCTGGGCTCCCTCCAACCGGTGGCGCTACATATTAGCGTGCATCTTCCCCAAACACCATAGGATGCACTTATATGTGGAATCTAAAAGATGACAGATGAACCTACCTAGGAAACAGAAATAGAATCGTGGCCGCAGACAACAGACTGGTGGTTGCCAAGGGGTGAGGGTGTAAAGGGAAGGATTGGGAGTTCGGGGTGAGCAGATGCCAACTACTATATATAGGACGGATAAACAATAAGGTCCTACTGTAGAGCACAGGGACCTGTATTCAATATCCTGTGATAAACCACCATGGAAAAGAATATACATACATATATATATCTGGATTACTTTGCTGTATAGCACAAATTAGCATTAGAAGTCAACTATATTTCAATAAAGAAAAAGTCCCCAAACAAGCGTCTTCCCAGTCACTGAGGCAGGATAGGGGAGAGCATGCACAGTCACTCACCCTGGCTCCTGACTGCCCCTGCTGGGAGTGACCTGTCATCACTGTTCACAGTCGTTGCCAGAACTACTAGTCATGCAGACCCAACTGAACTGCAAGGCTGGTTGGGAAATGTATTGAGCAGGTGTCCAAGCAGGCCCCAAGGATGTGGGGGGTCTACACAAAGAAGGTAATCCCCTTCCTTTCCTGGGGGATGTGAAAAGGCAGAGAGATGTCTATTTGTTTTTTCACTAGACTCTGGAAATTCTGATTGAATGGAGCATGACTGGCAAGATTTCAACTCAAGTGAAGACCTCCACACAGTGAGGTTGATCTGGGAAACGGGGGGGATGTTTTAATTCTTACCATGCTTCACTCGCAGAGGGCTAGGCCTGGATGGCAAGCCAGCAAGGTCTGTACAGAAACAGGACAAGGAGTATTGTCTTCTGTGCTCCTCTTGAGAGCAAGAGTTGCATCCAACTATTTTTATTGCCCCCAGAGTGACCAAATCTACAGACTCAGCGGGAGATGCTGGTGTTACATCCAAGTGGAAACACACCTACACTGCATTAAAAAAGCCTCTGGCAGCAGTTTAGTTCCTGGTTCCCACTAGGCGCCTAGCTTAATTTATCAGACTGTGTTTCTGTCATTCATGCTCTGCAAACCATTCATTGTCTCTTGCCCATCCATCCATCCATTCGAACATCCATCCATACATCCAAACATTTGTCTATCCTTTCAAGCATCTCATCATCCATCTATTCATGTGTTTATACACCCAAACATCCACTCACTCAACCAACCATCCATCCATCCATCCATTCATTCACCCATCCAAATATCCACTCATCCATCCAAACATCCATCCATCTCTTTTCATCTATCCATCCAAGCATTCATCCATCCACCCAAACATTCATCAGTCCATCCAAGAATCTAATCATCCATCTGTTAATCCATCCATCCATTCAAACATTTGTCCATCTATTCAAACATACAATTGTCCATCTTCCAACTGTCCCTCCATTCAAACAACCACTCGCTCAACCATCCATCAATCCATTCATCCATTCACTCATCATCCAAACATCTATCCATCCAAACATCCAACCATTCTTCCAAACATCCATCCATCCAAACATCCATCCATTCTTCCAAACATCCATCCATCCAAGTATTCATCCATCTATCCAAACATTCATCTATCCGTTCAAGCATCTAATCATCCACCCGTCCATCCATCTGTCCAAGTAAATGTTTACTGATTGCTGACTCTTGCTAGGCATGGCTCCAGTCATGGGTATATAGCAGAAGACAGGTAGGACTAGATCCTTATTCTTCTGGAACGTATCTTCTATGAGGAAACACATATAGCAAACAAAGAAGCAAATACTTGGAAAGGACAAAGCCAGAGTTGTCTAGGAGATACAAGACTGTAAGATGGGATGATAACTGGGGGGGGGGGGGGTGGGGGGACTTAAATGGAGGGGATGTGAAGCTACTCTCAGGTGGCTAGAGAAAGCCTCACTGAAGAAGCAACCTATGAGCTAAGACCTGAATGGTGATGAGGAGTCCAGCCCGTGACAATCTGGGAGAATAGAGTTCTGGAAAGAAGAGGGAAAGGGGGCATAAGCTCCAAGGTGGGGGTGGGCATGTTTTGCCAGAAAAATAGACAAAAGCAAACCAGTGGGACTAGAGTTAGTGACCAAGTGTGGCTGTGGTGGGAATTGAAGGTGGGGTGATGGGCAGCGCGGTAACAAAGTCCAGATTTCATTCCAGGATTTATGAGCATCTATTGGAGGGTTTTAAGCCGGGGAGTGACCTGTTGTGAATTATGTTTTTAAAAGGTCACTCTGTTAATTTTCATTTAGCAAACATTGATCGTCTGCTTAGTAGATTCATTTAAGAGGCATGAAATGGTCTGGAGGTAGGGGAAGCAGAGAAGAGCAAGACAGAAGCTTTTAAAGTTATAAAACAAACATTGGCCATCGTGCTTTGAGTCCATTAGCATCATTTGTGGGCTTGATTGAACATCAGGGGAAAATGGTCATGAGACGTTCGAAGTCTGAAAGTCCTGGACAGAGGAGGTGACCCAGAGCCTGATGCCCCCAGGACTCTCTATTGGGTACCCAGCCAAGAGTGACAGATGGGTTTCCACGGTGGATCCACACAGTTTGCTTGTTGCTTGTGAAGGGTGTTTCCTGTCTCCTTCAGCCTGGACCTCAATCTTCTGATGTTCTGTACATGCGGTTCCAGAGTCTTCCTCAAGGTCCAGAAAGCAAAGCTCATGGGAATGGATTGAGGGTGGGGAAGCCAGGAAAAGGCAGTGAAAGGAGGAAGGAGGTCCATTGCTTTGCAGGGCAAACATCCATTTTTATTGCAAAAATATCTTGATTTTCCCTTGGAAGTTAGTCCTTTCTCACTTTACTTTTTTTAAACCAAGATTTAATGTACATTTATTCTGTTTATTTAAAGCTAAATTTTATTTATTTATTTTTAAATTTTGGCTGTGCTGGGTCTTTGTTGTAGCATGAGGGTTCTCTAGTTGCAACACTCGGGCTTAGTTGCCCCGAGACATGCAGGATCTTAGTTCCTTGACCAAGGATGGAACCTGCTTCGCCTGCATTGGAGGGAAGATTCTTAACTCCTGGACCACCAGGGAAGTTCCTTGTACATTTATTCTTAATGTGTGAAACATATAGTATAAAGGTTTCATACTGAATAAAAGATATTCTTTAAGCCAAAAAGGGAGGAATTCACATCAAGTTTTAATTACCTTGTTTGCAATACAAACATGCAGATTTTATCACTGAAAGAAATCTCACTTGTGTTTCTTCATCAGAAACTTCAACTGAACCTAGAACTTTTCACACTTCAATCAGAAACAAAATAAAACAAAAATACAGGAAATAAAAAAATGTAAGTTGATTGTTGAGATAGCAAGGCGCTAATCTCTCTTCCTGGCACTAATCAGGCTCCAGGGTTGGAGGAAGATCCCTGTGATGGAGGCCGGGACATTGCATCTTGCAGGTGGCAGATTTGACTTCTGTTCAGCTTGTGACTCCAGCCGGCCAATAGGGATCAATTGAAGGATTTCATCTGAAAGTGTCAGGACACTTATTGTCTTTAACTCAGAATTTCTTTCATGGAAATTGCCAAGGCTAGAGTTTCCAGAGGCCACCATATGCAAGAGCTTTGCCCAAGCCTGAAGTCAAATAAGCAAAGACTGGGCCAAGATTAGGCGAGGGGAAGAGATAAAAGCCTGGGTCCAACCGTTCCTGAAGCCAGCTTCACCTCCACTTGTCCAGTCCTATGCTGCGTGTGCTTAGTCACACACAATTCTTTGAGGCTTCATGGACTGTATGTAGCCTTCGAGGCTTCTCTGCCCAAGGAACTCTCCAGGCAAGATCACTGGAATGGGGTGACATTTCCTTCTCCAGATCTTCCTGACCCAGGAATCAAACCTGCGTCTCCTGCACTGGCAGGCGGATTCACTACCAGTAGCGCCACCCGAGAAGCCCATTGTCCAGTCCTAGGGAGAAATTAATTCTGTCCACTGCCCCTATTCTTCTTCCTGAAGTTTGGTTAAAAAATAATGTTTAAAATCACTTGCTGCATAGATTTTGTCCAAAGCAAACATCAAAAAAGGACTTCTTCCCTCCTAAGGGGACTACTTCCTCCCTGGAGTGGGTAGAATTGTCTTCCTGAAAAGATATGTTGAAATCCTAACCCACAGAACCGGGGACTGCAGCCTTATCTGGAAAGGCCATTTTTGGAAAGAGCTAAAGGATTCCAAAGATTGCTAGTGACCAGCAAAACCCAGAAGCATGAGACAGATTCTTTCACAGCCAAGAACCAATTCGATTAACACCTTGGTTCTGGGCTCCAGAATGGAGAGTAAATACATTCCTGTTGTCTTAAACTCCTAGTTTGTGCTACTTAATGATGGTCACTCCAGGAAAAAAAGTACACCTCTTAGAGGACATGTAGCCTTAGTCCTTTCAATTCTCTTATTTACAGGAGGCTAGATACACAGCTCAGCACTTTCCCCCATGTCTTGTGATAGACACAGCAACTGGAGCCAGATGTAGGCAAAGTGTACCACACAGAACTTAAGAGGAAGGCCTTTGGGGGCCATGTAGGGGTCGAACTTGCATCTGGACCTCTGGCCATAGCATGCTCTTTGGTCTGAATCCCCTGTCCATCACCCCTCAGGTCATCAATGACGGCTGGGTTTGAGGAGCTGACAGAACATCCTTGTTTCACCCACATTTCTGCCAGAATCTCTATGGCTGCAGCCACAGCAAAGAGAGGGAGTGGTCCCCAGTGAGGAGCTGCTGCTGCTGCTAAGTCGCTTTAGTCGTGTCCGACTCTGTGCGACCCCAGAGACGGCAGCCCATCAGGCTCCACCGTCCCTGGGACTCTCCAGGCAAGAACACTGGGGTGGGTTGCCATTTCCTTCTTCAATGCATGAAAGTGAAAAGTGAAAGTGAAGTTGCTCAGTCATGTCCGACTCTTAGCGACCCCATGGACTGCAGCCTACCAGACTCCTCCGTCCATGGGATTTTCCAGGCAAGAGTACTGGAGCGGGGTACCATTGCCTTCTTCGAGTGAGGAGCTAATGACTGCTAATGACCGTGTCTTGGGAAGTGACACATGGGGTAATTAATTCACAGTTCTGAGCTTCCCCAGAGGGAAACAGATAAACTGTTCCCTTGCTCTCCCAGGGTGTCCTTGCACAGCCTCATTTGTAAAGTGGGTGTGAAATTGAGGATGAGGTGAGGCTTTTCAAAATAAGACAGTTTCCTGGAAGCCCAGTGCCCTGGTTGGTCCATGGAGCAGTCAATTGCTCTTAGTCTGCTCATGAGTTTAGCTGCCTTAGGCCTCTGGCCAGAGGCCAGTGTTGTGACTTTATTTGTGCCCCTCACATTAATGGATTGAAGTCCTAACTGCCCAGTAACTAGACGTGACCTTGTTTGGAAATAGGGTCTTTGTGGATGTAGTTAGTTAAGATGAGTCTTCCTGGAGCAGGGCGGGCTCAACTCCAACTTGCCTGGTGTTCATTTATAAAGGGGAAATTTGGGGACCTCCCTGGCAGTTTAGTGGTTAAGACTCTGCACTTCCAGGTTTGAATCCTGGTCAGGGAACTAAAGGGGATTCCCTGGTGGCTCAGATGGTGAAGAGTCTGCTTGCGATGCAGGAGACACGGGTTTGATCTCTGGGTTGGGAAGATCCCCAGGAGGAGGGCCTGCAACCCACTCCAGTATTCTTGCCTAGAGAATTCCATGGACAGAGAAACATGGCGGACTACAGCCCACAATGTGGCAAAATGTAGGACAGGACTGAGTGACCAGCACTTTCACTTTCAGGGAACTAAGATCCCATGTGCCTCGTGGCCAAAACAAAAAACCCTGATGCCCAAAGAACCCGCAAAGCAGCCCCGAATGCAGACCTTCAGTCCTCTTCCCTATAAGAGAGAAATAAAATACAAATAAAAAAATGAGGAAATTTGGACACGCACACACGCCCATCATGTGGAAAACGCCATGTGAGCATGCAGGGAGAGATGGGGTGAAGCCTCTGCAGGACAAGAGCCACCACCAGGAGGCAGAGAGGGGCTGGATCAGAGCCCCGTAGAGCCTCAGAAGGAACCGACCCTGTGGACACCTGATCTCGGACTTCCGGCCTCAAGACTGTGAGCACATTTCTGTTGTTCAGGTCACCGAGTGTGTGGAACTCTGTTCAGGTAATGGATTGCTCAACTCTGGGGCACTAAACGCTGCCGGAAGCTACGGTGTCCACCAGGGGGCGCTGATGATCCTGGTTTTTGTGGGCTTGGTGTCTAAGTCTACTGGGTCGGAACTCACCACTTGGTGGGATGGGGGGCCCACGAGGGGTGGAAATGAGCAAGCAGGTCAGGCTAGGAGAAACTGCGCAGCATCCCTTATTTTATTCGCACCCCAAGAAACTCTGTTGAAAAGTCAATGCGTTAAGGTGTTCATATCATTTCTTTCTCCGACTCTGGGCACACAGATCACATTATGAGCTGTGTGAGCTGTGTTTTTTAAACCAGCGGTCCCCAGCCTTTTTGGCACTAGGGAACGGTTTCGAGGAAGAAATTTTCCCATGGAAGGGGTGGGAATGGTTTTGGAATGTGTCAAGCGCATTAACATTTACTGACTTTTCTATTATTATTATGTCAGCTCCATTTAGATAATCAGGCATTAGACCTCTGTGACTAGGAATCCCTTTAGACAACAATCTCTATCTCCCTACGAGGCACCGAGGGTACTCTCTTTACCATAACAATATACTTCTCCTAATTTTGTCTAGAGAACACACAGCTCCCTCCATTTATTTTTGTTTTCAGCACTTCTGGGTAGAGACAGCTGGGGAGAAATATTTCCTTATTAGAAGAAAAATAGTGAAATAGATGGCAAATGAAATTTGCCCTCTGGGTCAGGGAGGCAATCTGGGTGTGGAGGGGCCTGCAGGGGTGTGGGGGTGTCCTGCCTGGAGGCCACAACAGTAAATTCAGGATGTCCAATTAGGGCCAAGGTGGATTCTAAGACCCATCTCGCCAGAGTCTGAATTTTTGAGAGAAGACAGAAATTCAGATTTTTTTTTTTTAGGTGCAATGGCCAAAGTCTTAAGCATTGACCCAGTCTTTTTCTATACCATAACCTATTTTATTATCCTTCATACAATGTATGATGATCTGAAAATTACATTGTTTGTTGTTAATCTCCTCCACCCCACACTAGAGGTCTTTGAGAGTAGGCATGGGTCTATTTATCACTCATCCTTGGCCTGCAAGGAGATCAAACCAGTCAGTCCTAAAGGAAATCCACCTTGACTATTCATTGGAAGGGCTGATGCTGAAGTTGAAGCTCCAAAACTTTGGCGACCTAATGCGAAGAGCCAACTCATTGGAAAAGACCCTGATGCTGGGAAAGATTGAAGGCAGGAGGAGAAGGGGGGTGACAGAGAATGAGATGGCTGGATGGCATCACCAACTCAATGGACATGAGTTTGAGAAAGCTCTGGGAGATGGTGAAGGACAGGGAAGCCTGGTGTTTGCAGTCCATGGGGTTGCTAATAGCTGGACATGACTGAGCAACTGAACAACAACTAGCATACAGTAGGTGCTCAATAAACACCAGTTGAATAAGAGAATGATACATCACTTGATACTGCTTGCATGAAGACAAAGATTTCATGCAACTTCTTTTTCTGTGGAATCATCTTGGGACTGCAACTGATTATCAGAGGAATCTGAAAATCAACCTTTAATAAATTATTTATTTGGCTACATGAGGTCTTAGTTGCTGCACTTGGGATCTTCACTCTGGCAGGCACACTTCTCTCTAGTTGAGGTGCAAGAGTTCAGTAGCTGTGGCATACAGGCTTAGTGGCCCTGCGACACGTGGGATCTTAGTTTCCCGAGCAGTTACCGACCCCAAGTCCCCTGCACTGGAAAGCGGATTCCTAACCATGGGGCCACCAGGAAATTCCCTGAAAAATCAACCTTAAAAAACAAACAACCCAGCCCACAGTCACCGTGGGCATATATATCCTTCAGGAAATTGACCTCTGAACGTACATGAGTGATCCAAAGGGATGACAGAACCCGTTCGTCCCCTCACTCCAGCCCAAAGGGAAGCTGGGATACACGCTTGCCTGCCATGGTTCTCACTTACCGCCATCAGTCAGCAGGCTTTTAGCAGAGAATTGCGTGTGTGATTGATTTGCAAATCCTTTCAGGTCCTGAAGGAGAGATGCTTAGTACACAACGTACTTTGTCATCATGTGTCAACATCGCCTCAATGCGGAGAGCAGCATTACACGATGTAAGCGTGTAATTGGATTGTTGCTGGGATCTTTCCATCTGCGTTTTCATTTACCCAAAGCCGCAGCTTTGGAGGGTCATTTGCTGAGGATGCCAGCCACTGGGGCAGGGGAGGGGGTGGTGTGAGTGTGTAGAAAGACAAGGGACAGCCATAAGCCGCAGAAGGCAAACTTTATATTTACAGTCGGTAAGTTTATAAATATATATTACATTCTTATAATCTACAATACATTCTGCACGCAGACGGATTGGAGAGGGGGCATTGACAGCGGTATGAAAACAAGGGAAAGGCTGAAAAGAACAGGAGTGGGTTACTGAAAGCAAAGGATTATCATTGAAAAAGGGGTGACCGTTTAGTCACCCAGCCAGACAATGTAAGTCAACTTGGGGACAGGAGCAGGTGGCTGATGGCTCCTGGACTCTCAGTGTTAGGGCAAATGGACAGCACCTTAGTTTTAGGGAGAGTGCTGAGGTTGAGAGGATGAACTGGTGGAATTATACACTTGATCTCAGGAGAATTCAATTATATGCACAGAGAGAGACCGAGACACAGAGAGAGAGGAAGCAGAGAGATAGGTTCAGAGAGACACAGAGACAGAGAGACAGAGAAAGAGAAATTGACCTTAGAACCCAATGCTCGAATAACCCAGCTCTCTGCTCCATAGGCAGGTACCACGGGTCCCTCTATCCCTCCAAGGTGAAGAAATAGCAGCCTCATGTTCCCCCCACATGTGAGTGGGGCCAGATTTCCTGCCCGACCCTCGTCACACACACTGAATCTCCACTCTCCTCACCCTGTACCCCTCTATGGGCATGCCCAGATTTATCTCAGCAGCCTTGGGCAGCAGACCAGATGGGACTGTCGAAAGACCCATCACAGACCATTCCTCCTTTCTTTCCAGAAAAGCCAGGAGAATGAGCATCCTTGGGTGCCGAATTCCTTTTGAGCACTGCTGACCCCCAAAGACTAGCCTTTTCAAAGCAAGACACGTGTGAATTTGGCCCCATGCGGCTACAGTGTAGACTATTACCTGCTGTCTGACACAGAGGCCGCAGTGGAAGAGCCTCAGCAAACAGTGACACGGCTCCCCACTGCCCACGAGTGATCAATGACTTTTGCAAAGGTGGCGATGCAAGGAAGGGTACAAATGTGAACTGAGTAAATATGCTTAAAAAAAAAAAAAGCCTGATTCTTTGAACCTGATTGAAACTCTATGCCCAGGATCCCTAGTTTACCGAGAAAGGGATGCTCCAAATGGCTCAGAGGGTTTAGTTTCCTGGGTGTTTGTTCTTGACATCTAGTTACAAAGGTATTGGTGACCTGTTTGCCCTCTTGTTCCCTTTCAACCCCTTGTCAACGATTGCCTTGGTTTGTCAATAACCCTGGGGTTTACCCTGACCCAGCCTTTGAGAGATAACTGGAGATCATACTTCCCAAGAGCTGACACTAGGCGGCGCTAGACTCCGCTTCTGCTCAGGCTCACAGCCAGGTGAGTTTCCATGACGCACTTCCTCCCACCCATCCCGCCCAACCTGAGTCTCCTTTTTCTCCTGTGGTCCGCAACATTGAATATTGCAGCCATGTGGCTTTGGCTGTAACCAAATTGCTTCGATGAAAG
Source organism: Budorcas taxicolor (assembly GCF_023091745.1). NCBI lineage: Eukaryota > Metazoa > Chordata > Mammalia > Artiodactyla > Bovidae > Budorcas > Budorcas taxicolor. The sequence goes on along the minus strand of NC_068926.1, from coordinate 48,208,435 downwards.
AAAGAGAGATAGCAAGAGAGGGACAGTTCTTTCCTGGAGGCTGTTGGAAGCTCAGTGACTCAGAACTCATTTTTCTTCCAAGTTGAAAAAAAATCTCGCCATGCGTGATAAACCTCTTTTCATCGACTGAGACATCTGACCCTGGAATGTGGACATCGATTCCAACTCGGGGCCTCCCTGGGGGAGCCAGGGTCGTTTTCTGGGGCTCTGTGGATAGTGTCAGCCTGATCGTGTCCTTTTTTTTTTTTTTTTGCCACGCCTGGAGGCATGGGGGACCTTAGTTCCCTGACCAGGGATCAAACCCACACCCCCTACAGTGGAAGCGTTGAGTCCTAACCACTGGACCGCCAGGGAAGTCCCCCCTGTCTTTTCATTCCCCACACTTCGGGTCCCCATTGCCCCGAATCCCCAAGTTAAAGGCCGAAAGGTGAGTGAGAACCAATGTCTGCGAATGCCCAGTTTACACATCTTCACGTAATCCTTCCCTGTAGCCGTGTGACTCTTGGCTTCCCCCAGGGTCCAGATCCTGGCCTACCCAGTTCACGGTATCCTCGCTGCTGGCCGCTAGGGAGTTCACGGCAGGGCATCCATCCTCTGGAGAGAGGGTGGCGAAAGTCGTGAATTTGACTCTTTTCCTTTTTGAGGTAGGGGACGTTGGGGGCTCGCTTTTCTGATCTCTCCCATCCGCGAGGGTGGGTCCTGAAGATCTGAACAGCTGTCCGTTGATGCTCTTTTGGGAGTCTGTGCAGAGCAGATACTTACTCTCTTCGAAATCCATGCCTCTGTCGATGGCGGTGATCTGCTCCTCTTGGGAGGAGGCAAAGTGGAGCTGGTTCTCCAGCAGTTCCGTTCGGTGGCTCAGGCCGACCCAGTCGTGGGAGTGAGTCATCCCTTCCTGTTCTTCGAAGGGGACCTGTTTGTGCCTGTACTTTAATGCAAAGGTCACACAATTGATGAGGAAGACCAAAATGGCCAAGCAGAAGACCCCCAGCAGGGCATACATTCCGATCTCCAGGTCGCTCAGCCCTTTGGAGGACTGGGGGTCGTTCTCCTCTGTCTCCCCGTGGCTTCTGGGCAGGTCTACCTGGGCTGGGAAGCTGGTGAGGTCGATGGAGATGGTCTGCAAGTGGCTGCCATCATCCAGAAGGCTTTCCTGGCCCCTGTTCTTCTGGAAGGTGGATCTCTCCGTTGTGGAGCCCCTGCCTTCCATGAGGCCCATGGAGGAACTGCTGTAGTACTCTCCCTCCTGACTCCCCCATGCCTGCAAGGGCTTTTTGGGTCTTCTGTCACTGATGTTATTATCCAGGGGCCCTCCTGCCCCTGTGTGTCTGCTGTCACTGGTGTTGGGGGTAGCATCGTTTTGGCCAAACTTCACTTTGATGTTGGCTGTCCCCACAGCCAGCACGCTCTTCCGCTTGGATTTCTGGCATGATTCGCAAATAACCATTTCGACTTTCACCAGGGCCCCCTGTCCTTCAGCTTCAGCGGCGATTATAGGCCACTTGAATTTGGGGTCTTGGTGGATGGAGACCACCTTCTCATCCAGGGATGTGGCCATCAGGGAGAAGTCTTTTGCATCATAAATATCCAAGGGGGTGACGGAGCCATCACTGAATTGGACCCAGCAACTGATGGCTGCTTCCTGTTGAAAAGAATAAGTAAGCTCATCAAAGATGGACACAGAGGGCGAAGGGGAGGATGGAACAAACTGAAAGAGTAGCGTTCACATATACACACTACCATGGGTAACACAGACAGCTGGCGGGAAGCTGAAGCGCAGGGAGCTCAGCTCGGGGCTCTGTGATGACCTAGAGGGACAGGATGCAGTGGAGGGTGGTCCCAGAGGGAGGGAATGTGTGTATACTTATAGCCGATTCATGTAGCTGTACAGCAGAAACTAACACAACGTTAGCATTGTAAAGCAATTATACTCCAATTAAAAAATAAGCTTAAAAAAATGGGTCCCAAAGCTCATTGCACACACAGACACTCTGTAGCAAAGAGAATGCTACAAGAACAAAGGGAAACCTGTTACACAGTGTAGAAGCAAGAAATACAAAAGGTATAAAATAGAATGAATTCTTGTAAAGACAAGAGAACCTAAAGAAAAACCACAACAGTAAAATGACCACCACGAAACACGACCAGGAATAAACACCTCCTAATAAGATTTGCTTTCTTTCCCGAGGTGTTGAAAGAAAGGCTTTTTTTTTCCCCCTTTGCTGCAAGATCTACTTCTGCGCAATAATAGATTGCACGTCAAAGAAGATTTACTGGCCAGTGGGTCATTCACAAGTGTTACACATTTAAATGAAACATATTTATGACATGACTTTTAAGTTGCTTTAATACCCAGTCTCTGAACATTACTCACAACACAGATGAAAGCCCCTGATCTACACAAGGGCGCCTCAGAGGTGCTGCTGGCTTTAGGCTTTAGTTGTTTTGGGTCCTGCCACATACGCATCTAAGGATAGGCTTGTATTGGCTTGCGGACACAGTCCTGGCTTGGAGGTGAGGGGTAATGCCATCCAGGCAGAGAGAGGGGTTGGGGTGAAGATTAAGGTTAGGAAGCTCTCTATAGGGAGAATCTTTGTATTCCCATCCAACCTCCAACCCACCCATTGGGGGAAACTGGGAGACCAAAGAGTAGCCAGGGCCAAGGTTTGTGTATATCTGAATTTCTTTTCTTTTTCCTTTGTTGCTTTAGATCTGATTTCCTTGGGACTAGTCTGACCAGGGAGATCATAAGAGATGAGATAATCTCCATGCCTTCCAATTCAGTGAAGATGTCACTGGCCTTGACAGCAAACTGGCAGGCCCATTGCTCCCTCCTTCCTCCTGTCTCCTGGAGAAGCTGCTGCAGCCCAAGCCCAGAGGGGTGCTCAGCCCCAAGAGGCTTAGGCCCCTGCCCACCTGGCCCGGAGAATGGCTGGTCAGAGCCATTCATCTCGGCAGCTCTGAGCCCGCCGGCATCTCCCTCTCCAGTTTGAAATAAGAAAGACAGGACTGAAGCACTCCGTTGTGGGCAGATGAGTGGGAGCTTGTATGAAACTGGAATGAAGCCTCACTTTGGAGCAACTACAATGGATCGGGTACAAGCAAATGTCTGGGCTCAGCATTTATCTAATGAGATAATGGATGTGAGAGAGACTGCTGAACCCGTTTCGCCAAGTTCTTATAGCTGGGCTTCCCTGGTGGCTTAGACCGTGGGGGATATGTCTGCAATGAGGGAGACCTGGGTTTGATCCCTGGGTTGGGAAGATCCCCTGGAGAAGTGAATGGCTACCCACTCCAGTGTTCTTGCCTGAAGAATTCCATGGACAGAGGAGCCTGGCAGGTTATGCAGTCCATGGGGTTGCAAAGAATCAGACATGACTGAGCGACTAACACTTTCACAAAAGCCTTGCTAACCTTGTAATAAATCCAGTGTTATTTCAGCTTGCTTGAGTGGATTTCTCTTTCTTGAAACCAAGGCACCCCAACCACAATAGAGTAAGTGTTCCTGGTGGTATCTGGTCTTTGGAAGTGAGAAGGAAGCTTCTCACATGAGGCTGGTGGCTCTTGCTCCTTCTTCCGCTCAGTCGGTAAATCCTGACCTTGTTAGATATTGGCTTGGACTGGCTGCTAGGTGGAAAACACCACCAGGAGACAGTGCAAAAGCCACTGGGCATAACCCTGGTTTACAGGGTCAATTTTTTTTTCAAGCTGTGCTGGGTCTCAGTTGGGGCATGTAACTTCTTAGTTGCAGCATGTGGGATCTAGTTCCCTGATCAGAGGTCAAACCCTGGCCCCCTGCATTGGAAGCACAAAATCTTAGCCACTGGATCACTAGGGAAGTCCTCTACTAGGGTCTTCCGATTGCACGAAATCACAGCAGGAAAGTCAAATGCACACTGGGTTTCTTGACACTGAAATGTCAGAGCCAAGTTGCAGGCAGAGGCCAACCTCCATCCGAACCAAGCACGGAGCAAACCTCAGGGTCACATGGCTTGCTCTGCATGTGGGAAATGGGTCAGCTCTGTGGCCTTATTCTGTGTCTTATCACTTCCTTAACTCCTCACTGGCCATCATCTGATTAGATCGCGCCAGGAAGACAGAAAGAAGCCTCAGGTTATTTCTCCTTTGCTACCTGGATTTGCATCCTGGCTGGCATTGTGCCGTCAGAAGAGGGAGGTTTGCCTTTGGCAAGAATTCGTATCTGTTACTGAGCTCACCCACTCTCAAGTGCTAGTCCAAAGCCTTGCGCACAGAGACCACAGTGAAAGGGCAAGCAATTAGCTAACACCTGATGGAGGAGCGTTCAGTGATGGATACGGGCTGGGGAAACTGCAAGACTCTGTGCTTCCAGGGGAACGTCTGGCTTAGCCCACCTTCCTGTCCGAACATAGTCACAGCCTCAGTGGGTGCACAAGGGGGCCCACGTCGTAACATACCTGCTGAGCATAGAGCTGCTGGGCAAAGGGCTCTTGATTGACAAGGGAAATGGCCCAAAAACTTCCTACAAGGACTGGAGGCCTTCCAGCATCCCCTCGGGAGGACAGTCTGTCTCATGGGGCACAGAGAGTCAGCAGCCTGAGACCACTGTCCTAGAGTGTTTGGCAAACAAGGCTCCTGAGAGTCACAATCCAGGTTCTCTCTAAGAAATAATGTTTCTCCACCTCTGATGAGGGGGAAGATCAGATAACATTTTCAAGTGCCCTGTTTGTTTGGAAACCGTGGCATCAACACACAAACATGCGCTGCACAATACACACAAAATGTGCACAACACGTGCACAACACACAGGAGACACAACACACACAGTACAGGCATACACATACAGGAAACACACACACACATTCTATTAGCACATGCTGTTTTCCAATAAAGAGAAAGAACACCATATACAATGTAACCAGCAGTTTGTTACTTCTGTTCCGGGCTAAACAATAAATGTGGAAGCAACTCCTCCAATCTCCTTCTGACCCCCCAGACCTGTGGCCCCATCGTAGAGGGGCAGGGACTTCACAGGAGTTTGGACACTTCCTTAGGGTCTGTTCCTGCCCTCGCCTTCACCCCACTGCTCGGGGAGCTCAGCGTGGTGAAGAGCCAGGACCATCGTGATGTGGAGCAACAGCACATGTGATGTCCAGTGGGATGTGGAGCCTACGTCGAGCTCCTCTGGCTCCTGGTGCCTAGAATCCATCACGCATGGCAGTCTTGTTCAGCGTCTCCATTTAGGGGGGTAGGAAGCCTGGGGCTGAGCAGTCACTCCTTCACAAACCCTTTTCGAGACTAACAAGGACCTACTGTATAGCACATGGAGCCCTCAGCACTCTGTAGTGACCTGTATGGGGAAAGAATCTAAACTAAAGAAAAGAGCAGATACAGGTATATGTATAGCCGATTGACTCTTCTGTACACCTGAAACTAACACAACATTGCAAATCAGCTATAGTCCAATAAAATTTAGAAAATACCAACAATTGAGGAACACCCAATGTGCAAACCTCACTTGTTGCTTTTGTGGGACACCACTCCCCCCCCGCAACTGGTGACTCCACCAGACGGGCAACCTCACCTGCTATGTGACCTCAGCTGGTGTGTGACCTTACTTGATGCATGTGTGACCTGCTCAGGGCAGGACCCCACTCAATGAATAAACCCACCAGTGTGTGACCCAACCCCACCATGTGGCTCCAAGACACATAGGATGTCCCCCTGGTGTGTGACCCTCCCAGTCGTGTGGCCTCCCCGAGAGGCGACCCCCTCCCCACAGCGTGCCATTCCTACTCCCACACCTGTTTGGGCCTTTGCAGAAGTTCTTGAGCCACTGCGGTGGCGAAGATGGCTCTGTTGCTCCCTGGGCTGAGTTGCAGGGAGAGGGACAGTCCCGTCACCAGCTGGACCCCAAGGTCCGTGATCGTCACCTTCTCGTCCAGCACGGTGACCGTCTTCTCGGCCAAGATAGCGTCTGACAGAGGTGACAGGATCTGAAAGGCAGAAATGACATAGCTCTCTGTGGTTTCAGAAAGGCCCCCTTTGGTGTAAAGGATGATCCATGCAGGGGAGGGAGAGATATAGACTGCAGGAATTTATATCTTTTTTAAAAATTTTATTTATTTATTTTAATTGGAGGCTAACTACTTTACAATATTGTAGTGGGTTTTGTCATACATAGACACGAATCAGCCATGGGTGTACATGTGCTCCCCATCCTGAACCCCCCTTCCACCTCCCTCCCCATCCCATGCCTCAGGGTCATCCCAGTGCACCAGCCCTGAGCACCCTGCCTCATGCATCGAACCTGGACTGGCGATCTATTTCACATATGGTAATATACATGTTTCAATGCTATTCTCGCAAATCATCCCACCCTCACCCTCTCCCACAGAGTGCAAAAATCTGTTCTTTACATCTGTGTCTCTTTTGCTGTCTCACATATAGGGTCATCGTTACCCTCTTTCTAAATTCCATATATATGCATTAATATACTGTATTGGTGTTTTTCTTTCTGACTTACTTCACTCTGTATAACAGGCTCCAGTTTCATCCACCTCATTAGAACTGATTCAAATGCATTTTTTTAATAGCTGAGTAATAAGGAATTAAGATCTTTTGAGCAAAAGTCAGCTGTGAAGATTGCAAGTGCTTGTCTTTGGGGCAGGTATGTTTTGTTTGATGTAATACTCTAAAATGGGATGAATGGCCATCCTTAAAAAATAGATTTCATATTAATGATAGCTTTCTAGCTTTTCTGGAAAACTGGCAGTATCTCTCGATGCTGGGCTCCCATTTCCCCTGTGGGAGCCTTTGGAAAGGAACAGCAGCCTCTTCATCACACTCCTCACCACTCCCTATTGTGCGCCTCACATTTAGGTTCCAAATCAGTCATCGTCTTTCATCTGACACCCATCCTGCTTTTCTCGCTGATGGCTCCTTCTCAGCTTTATAGAGAGCATTGGAACATGTGACTCCTGGGTCCCAGTTCAAAGCAATCTATTTTCCTCCTCGATAAAATGATCTCTTTTACTTTCACTTTTTTTTTCCAGTGGCAAAAGTACTTTATTAAATTATATCATTTGCAAGTGGTTTCATAAAAATATCTAAGAGGAAAGTTATACAACATTCTCAAAAAAGTATAGGGTTAACAGCAAAATTACATTTTCTTGATCATATAAATAAAAACATTTTGTTTCAATAGGCTGTCTGAATATTTTATAATGTATGCCCCAACTGACAGCTGCAATAAATCTATTTTAATGAAAAGTCCCATGGTTAATTAAGTCATTTGTTAATAACGGGTTCAAAAATGATCTCTTTTAAGTTCGAGCCCATTTCCCAGAGTGATTTAAATTTTCCACAATCCAATATAGTTTCACTTATAAATCTTTGCTGTGCACAAATATTTTAGAAACCTCACTTGTTGCTTAAGAGGATGATTGCCTCTCCTACAAATGGGGCAGCCACTGAGGAATAATATTTGGTCTCAGGAGGAAAATGACTAGACCCTAGTGGCCCTGCTAGAATCATGTCTTGTGAAAGTGTTTGCTTCAAAACTCCCATTCCGCACACTGGTCTACCCCACCCATTCCCAGCAGGAGGTGCTCACAAGACCTGTGGAGACACTATAACTTTGTTCCTTCCTTCCGCACATTTCTGGAATGTGTGGGAGGGTGTGACCTGGTGAATGCAGCTGAGCATCAAGGCAGGATGCAAAGCTTTCAGGTGACAAGGGTCAGTGAGGTAGACTGACAGAGCGAGAAGCTGCTGGCCACGCCCTGAATTTTCATGAGGTTAGTTCATCTCGAGAGATTTTCAATTTTTTTTAATTTAAAAATTTAATTTTATATTGGGGTAGAATTGATTTACAATGTTGTGTTAGTTTCAGGTGTGCAACAAAGTGATTCAGTTACACACACACACATATATTTATTCTTTTTCAGATTCTTTTCCCACATAGGTTCTTACAGAGTATTGAGCAGAGGTCCCTGTGCTGTACAGTAGGTCTTTGCTGATTGTCTATTTTATATATGCCGTGTGCATATTTTAACCTCAGGTTCCTAACTTATTCCTCCATCTACCTTTCCCCTTTAATAACCACAAGTTTGTTTTCTATGTCTGTGAGGCTGTTTCTGTTTTGTAAATAAGTTCATTTGTATCATTTTTTTTGATGTTACAAATGAACTTAATATCATATGATATCTGTCTTTCTCTGACTGGCTTACTCCATTTAGTATGCTAATCTTTAGGCCCATCTATGTTGTTGCAACTGGCCTGATTTTGTTCTTTTTAATGTCTGAGTAATATTCCAGTATATATATGTGTGTAAGTGTGTGTGTGTGTGTGTATATATATATATATATATATATATATATATGTATATGTATATATATATATATATACACATCTTTTTATTCATTCATCTGTTGATGGACACTTAGGTTGCTTCCATATCTTGGCTATTATAAATAGTGCTGCTATGAACACTGGGGTGCACGTATCTTTTCAAATTAGAGTTTTTGTCTTTTCCAGATATACGCCCAGAAGTACAATTGCTAGATGATATATATAGTGGCTCTATTTCTAGAGCTTTTGTCCCAAGATGGTAATGTCCACTGTGTCTTACAGACAAGTAATGTCTTGAAGTTTCAGACATGATTCAACCCAAGAAGTCAGGCCAGTGTAGCTCAAATGAAAGGAATATGTGAGGAATTTAAAAACTCTTGTCACATTATTATACCATTTATTTTATTTACTTGACAGTTCCTTTCAACTTACTCATTCTGAAAATGGGCATTGTCAAATAGAGTTACCACATGACCCAGGGATAGCATTCTTGGGCAAACATCTAGAGGAAACTCTAATTTGAAAAAATAAACATACCTCTGTGTTCCTTGCTGCACTATTTGCAGTAGCCAGGGCATGGAAACAACCTGTCAACTGAGAAATGAGTGGATAAAGGAGACGTGGTACATGTATGCCACGGAATACTACTTAGTCATAAAAAATAATGGAATAATGCCACTTGCAGCAACACGGACAATCTAGACATTATCAAACTAAGTGAAGTAAGCCAGATATAGAAGATGAATAACATGATATTCATATGTGGAATCTAAAATATGACACATACATATATACTTACTACTACACACTACTATATATGAAATTGATAAACAGCAGGGACCAACTGTGCAGTGCAGGGAACTGTATTCAACATCATAGAATAATCTATAAGGGAAAAGAATCTCAAAAAGAATAGAAACATATGTACGTGTAACTGAATCACTTTGTTGCACACCTGAAACTAACACAATATTGTAAATCAACCGTACTTCAATTTAAAGACTGGATATTAGTCTAAGAGACAAATAACAGAGTTCTCACCTGAGCTGTCTTACCTGAATGGTGGTCATCCCCAGTTCCTGGCCAATCAGGACTTGTCCCCCTTGCAGCTTGGCGATCCGGGGCTCCTCCACCTGCATGAAGTCATTTACCAGCTCCGTGATGTCCACCTGCCAATCAGGGCCCAGCAGGTGGGCCAGCTGCCCCCCGGGCTCAGCAGCTTCCGCCACAAACTGAGTCAAGACCCGCACCATGGCATGCTGGTATTGGAGCGTGCAGCCCCTGTTCCTCTTCTCGTCTTCATCCTCCTCCTCACTGTCCTGAGCTGGCCTGTCAAAGGGGCGGTTCAGTTTAACAGATGCTGATTTGTTGGGTCAACACAGGGCTGGGTGTGAAACATGGCAGGGGCTGCAATGGTGAGTGGGCGTAAGTCCTGCTGGTATGGAGTTCATGGCCCGGGGTGGGCTTTGACAGACATGCAGGGGTGATACTCAGAATATTTGACCACTGCTGCAGCCTGAGGACGGGCTTCCCCAGTGGCTTAGCAGTAAAAATTCACCTGCAATGCAGGAGATGCAGGAGACTCGGATTTGATCTCTGGGTCAGTAAGATCCCTTGGGGGAGGGCATGGCAACCTGTTCCAGTATTCTTGCCTGGAGAATCCCATGGACAGAGGAGGCTCATGGGCTACAGTCCACGGGGTCACAAAGAGATGCGACGGCGCACCCACCCACACTTATGGCCTGAGTACAGGCCTCCCTAGTGGCTCGGCTGTAAAGAACCCACTTGCCCATGCACGAGACACAGATTGGATCCCTGGGTGGGGAAGATCCCCTGGAGAAGGAAATGGCAACACACTCCAGTCTTCTTGCCTGGGAAATCCCATGGACAGAGGAGCCTCACATGGCTACAGTCCGTGGGTCACTAAGAGTTGGACGCGACTTAGCAACTAAACAACAACATGGCCCCAGTACTGACCAGTCAGAATGGACTGGTGTGGCCAGCAGAGGTCTAAGTTGTCCCTAAACCCCCCTTCACCTCCTAGCATTCATTTTGTGAAATTCCCTTCTCTTTGAGTGTGGGCTGGACCTAATAAATTTCTCCCAAAGTAAGATAAGAGCAGAAGTTACAGGATGTCACTTTCAAAATCAGATTTTAAGATACTTTCTTGTTTGGCTCTCTTTCCTTGGTTCTTCTCTCTTGCTTGCCCTGATGAAGCCAGCTGCCATGCTGGGGGCCGCTCTGTGAGGACATCCCACAGCTCGAAACTGAGCAGCCTCTGGCCAACAGCCAGTGAGGAACTGTGGCCCTCAGCTCAATAGCCTGGGAGGAGCTAAGACTGGCCAGCAACCACATGAGCTCAGTTGCAGGTCCATCCCCACCGAGCCTCATGATGAGACCACAGCACTGGCTGACAACTGGATGGCACCCTGAGAGAGACCCAAGCCTTGCCTGGGTTCCTGATGCAGAAGAACTGTGAGATGACAGGCTTTTCCTTTAAGCCACTTGGTTTTGGGATAAGCCATTATATCATGTCATGGTAGTCAATAAAATAAGGCTCTGGATGACCAGTGTAGCCCTATAAACCAGTACACAAGGAAAGTGAGCATTTCACTCAAGGTATTTGGTGACAATAAATGTTGAAAAAACAAGGATGGCAGCCAGGAAGCAGATGTTAGTTGTTCCCTCAACATCTGATGCCTTTATGCACTCTCAGCCCTTCCCAGCACCATCATGATCGCCATCAAGCCAGCTGTTGATTCCTTGAAATAGTTCTGTAGCTATATCTGAGCTGAAAAGTTGTGACAGCATCTGGACTGTCCATAATGAGACTTGGTCAGTTCTTTCTTTTTCTTTTTTTTCCAGCCAAATGGCATGTGGGATCTTAGTTCCCCAACCAGGGATTGAACCTGCATCCCCTGCATTGGAAACATGGCATCTTAATCACTGGATCATGAGGGAAGTCCCCAATTCCTTGGTGAGTCTCTCCCTACAACTGCCTGCCCTCAGGAGCATCAGTAACCATGCTGAATTCCATTCTCCCAACTCAACATTAGAAACCCCTGTGGTTAAGAAAAAGATCATGGCTGAAACCATCTTCCAATTGCACATGGAACCCAAACCTCCATTCCTGAAGTCACACCCTCTCCCAGGGGCCACAAGAACTCAAAGGGGTGGACTTTCAAGGGTAAGAATGTGAAAACTATCCATCACAGAAGTACAAATTCTCTCCTCTCTGTGGAGTACCCAGACTCCAGGAATATTTCCTTGTCTAATTCTGCACATGCTTACTTTTGCCTTTCTACAAATCACTTGTATATGATTCTTTGAGCATGGTTCTCTCTGAGATGACCAAGTACTCTGAACAAAATTCTCTTTATCTGATGCCTGCTTATTTGCCTCATGTGGATAGTGCAGACTTGCCATTCCATCAAACACCATCAGAGTGATGTACCAGGCACACAGGCGACAAGCTTTGGACTTCATCTCCCCAAGGGAAAGTAATCTCAGAGTTTCTGGGCTGGGGCAGAAAGAGACTGCCCAGGTCAGGCAGCATCTGTTCAGACAGGTCTCCAGTGAACCTCTATGGCTTGGGTCCTCCCAGATCAATTTTCCCTTCTCCTGATATTGATCCCTTGGTTTAGGCAGGGTTGACCTTCTTTCTTTAGCTCCTCTGGCTCCAGCCAGAGGAACGTGGCTGGAGTCTAGCTGGCCAAACAGTATATTCTATCTGCCCCCCTTCTCTTCCTCCACGTCTACAATGATTAGATCAGGCATGGACACACAACCCAAGTAAGAAAGTAGGAAGTATTGGGGAAGAGAGGATGTACTTTTTGCAGAGTTGCAAAGAAGGTGGACTAGAAGTCTGGGACCTCAGGAGCAAAACTTGATGGGAATGAAGCTGATATAAAGCAAACTGTAGCTGAGAAGGGGATAGACACACACACCCTTAGGCTACCCCTGAACCCCTGGAATGAGACATGCCTGAAGTTAGCTATCCTGTAAATTTCCACCTTTAGCCTAAGTGTACTTGACCTGGGTATCTGCTCTGGAGCCTGATCAACATACCCACCTCTTGTTGGAGACAATGGGGACTCTCCAGCCCTTGATCTGGTTGAGCTCAGTGTCCGAGATCTCGATCTGCAGGGGCAGCCGGGGCACCCATACCGTCATGTCCAAAGGAGTGCTCAGGTGCTGGAAGGTGAAGTTCACCACCACGCCCACCTTGCCCTTCATTTCCTTCCCATTGACAAAGATGTAGTCACATCTGTCAGAAACCTGGAAGAAGAGAGAGAGTGGTGGGGGCCCATGAGTGAGTTTTCATCACACCCCAAAGTGGTAGTGGAGAAGGCTCTTGAGAGTCCCTTGGATGGCAAGGAGATCAAACCAGTCAGTCCTCAGGGAAATCAACCCTGAATATTCATTGGAAGGACTGATGCTGAAGCTGAAGCTCCAATACTTTGGCCACCTGATGTGAAGAGCTGACTAACTGGAAAAGACTCTGATGTTCAGAAAGATTGAGGGCAAGAGAAGCGAGCAGCAGACGATGAGATGGTTGGATGGCATCATTCACTTAATGGACATGAGTTTGAGCAAACTCAGGGAGATAGTAAAGGACAGGGAAGCCTAGCGTGCTGCAGTCAGTGGAGTCACAAAGAATCAGACACGACTTAGTGACTGAACAACAGCAACACAGGAACAGCAAGAGAAAGCAGAGGAGAAACCTGAAGCGCCGTAGCTCTTTCGGGGTCCCGATCATGAGAAGTAAGTGGACACTGCTTTTTTTTTTTTTTGGCCACACCACATGGCTTGTGGGATCTTAATTCCGGATCAGGGATCGAATCACGCCCTTGGCAGTGAAAGTGCAGAGTCCCAACCACTGGGCTGCCATGGAATTCCCTGGATACTGGTTTTTGCTTACTGATACAGCAGAGGCTATATGACAGATACCATGGGCCCCACCCACCTCTCCTTTGAGCTCTTTGACTAGTTGAGGTCACTCATCCCCACCAGCTGCAGGTGTTCTGCTGATAATTAATGCTGCCCCTCCTCTGGGAGACCGCCCTTAGCTGATGGAGCCGTACCTGCAGAGTTACTTGTGTGTTACATCCCATCCTATCCCATCGCATCTCTTTGCCCAGTGATGACTTCCTGGTTTGTCTGAAGGTGGAGCAGAGTGCGTGTTAACACATCCAGGCACATGTTAGCTCATTCCATCCTCAGAACAACCCCGAGATGGGTGTTAGGCCCATATTCCAGATGAGGAAACTGAGAGTAGAGGAGTCTGACCATAGTCCCCTGCTGGGCAGGAGTCAGCCCTGGGGTCTGGTTTTGGAACCCACATTCTCCCCTTGTGCTCGTGTATGGGACGGCTCCTCTCTGCCAACGTTTGAGAGAAGAGCCAAGTTCAAAGCACCTTGTCCCCTCATCTTTGTGTCCCAGCTCTGGAGGGGAGCCCATGCTCGTCCTAAACAAGACTTGGGGCAAAGCTTTGGAGTCGTGCAGTAGGATGAATGATGGCCCTCAAAGGTACCAAATCCTAACTTCCGAAACTGGTACATTAGTTCATCTGGCAAAAATGACTTGGCAGGTTTGATGAAGTTAAGGGTCTTGAGATGAGCAGGTAGTCCGAGATTGTCCAGGTGGTCCCTAAATGTAATCCGAGTGTCCTTACAGGAAAGAAGCAGAGGGAGACTTGAGAACCTCGGGCGGAGGAAGGCTGTGTGTCACCAAAGCAAGATGCTACGTGACCAGCTTTGTGGATGGAGGAAAGGGTCAAGGAGCCCAAAGAAACCATCTGTAGGAACTTGGGGGGGTCAGGGAAGTGTTCTCTCCTTTAGAGTCTCGGGGCTCGGGGGGAGTGCAGCCCTGCTGACACCTTGTGAAGCTGATGAAGGTCTTCTTCTCTCAGAACGGTGGGAGAATACACGTGTGTGGTTTTCAGAAAACTTTTACTTATTTTTGACTTGTGGGATCTCAGTCCCCCAATCAGGGCCTGAACCCACGGCCCTTGCAGTGGAAGTGCAGGATCTTAACCACTGAACCACCAGAGAAGTTCCTCTACATGGCTTTTCTTCCCCAAGATTTTTTGATGTGGACCATTTAAAAAATCTTTACTGAATTTGTTGCAACATTGCTTCCTTTTTTACCCCTCTGGCCACCAGGCATATGGCATCCCAACTCCCTGACCAGGGGTCGAACCTGTATACCCTACATTGAAAGGTGAAGTCTTAACCCCTGGACCACAGGGAAGTCTCACATGTATAGTTTTAAGTCATCCGATTTGTGGTCATTTGTCCCAGAAGCCACAAGAGATGGACACTGAGAGGGAGAAGAGGAGAACCAGAGACCAAGAGGGTGTCTTCCCTGCTCGGGGCTTGGCTGGTTGAGCTTGGAGCAGGATATGAACTGGAGTGAAGCCCTTGGTTTACTGAGCACCTAATACGTGCCCAGCCCAGCAGGTGACCACCTCCCACGTGTGGTCCCAATTACTAGTCAGTCACAAGAACCCAGGAAGTGGGGCCATTACTGTCATTTCACAGGTCCAAGAATTAAGTACCTTTTCCTAAGGACACTTCCCAGGTGGTGCTAGTTGTAAAGAATTTGTCTGCTAATGAAGGAGATGCAAGAGATGCAGGTTCGATCCCTGGGTTGATAAGATCCCCTGGAGTAGGAAATGTCAATCCACTCCAGTATTCTTGCATGGGAAATTCCATGGACAGAGGAGCCTAGTGGGCTCCTCCATGGGGTCACAAAGAGTCAGACATGACAGAGCACACACATACACACACACACAAAGGACGCATGGCTGGAAAGTGGAAAAGACCAGATTCAACCCAAGTCACCTCCCAGCTGCCTCCTGCTTCGGTACAGGCATCACTCTTGCCTGAATGCTCTGTTGTGGTCTGTCTTTTTTTAAGGATGCAAACCTCCTTCCAGCACTTGAAGGGGCATGAAGAAAGCAAATGCAGAAATGACTAGGTTGTTCAAACATCTTAGAGACATCTTAGAAAGGATTGCTGATGATGGCTCCTTGATCTTCCCGGTGAGGCAACAAGGGGACCAGGGAGGCCCACGGGGGGCTCGGCATCCAGGCGATGGTCAGTGACTTGGAGGGAAACGTGGGCCCAGGTCCATTTCTGAGTGGAGCTGGTGGTCCTCCTAAAGGTCTGCCAATAGTGGGAGTACTGAAATCTGATTGGAAAGTGGAATGGAACCAGCTCAGGTAATTTTACTGTAATTTGTCCTGATCACTGACATTTCATCTTCAGGGCTGCTGAGTCTTGAATCTTAGGTATTTTCTTTCTTTAAATATTTTATTCTTTTTGATGCTTTTGTAAGTGGAAATATTTTCTTTGTAAATTTTATTTTGGCTGCACTGGATCTTTGTCATGGTGCTTGGGCTTAGTCGCCTTGAGGCAGGTGGAATCTTCACAGATCCAGGATCAAACCTGTGTGCCTTGCAATGGAAGGTGGATTCTTAACTATGGACCATCTTAGAAGTCTTAGCTTTTCGCTTTTAAGCCTTTCAATTCTGAATGAGGCTGAACTGCCAGAGGTAAGCTGAGAAACAGAGAGAATGAGAGACAGAGGGAGCAAGAAAATACTTAGAAGACTTGCTTTCAGAAAAAGAAGCTGGGACTTCCCTGGTGGTCCTCCTGCCAATGCAGGAGACACAGGTTCGATCCCTGATCCAGGAAGATCTTGTATGCATTGGAGCAACGAAGCCTGTGTACCACAACTGTTGAGCCGGTGCTCTAAAGTCCGGGCACTGCAATCATTGAGCCTACGTGCCACAACTAGAGAAAAGGCCGTGCAGCAACAAAGACCAAGCACAGCCAAAAATAAATGAATGAATAAAAATTTAAACAGGCATTAAAAACAAAAAAAGAAAAAGAAGCTGTTTTATGACTTTAATTTTATGGGCCCTTTGGTCAAATCAGGGGTTCTAAGAAAAGGTGCGTGAAGCTCATTGTGGTGAAAAAGCCCTATATCCTCCTGTGGATGAGAGATGCTTGGTGTGTTAGCCAAAGCTGTGAGCACAAAAATGAAGTCTATGTGTTTTGTTCTTTAAAAAAAAAAACACAAAACTTAGTGTTTCCCCCCGAAGCAATGAGGAAAGTGGGATTTAGACTTTGATACAAAGGACAGGGAAGGTGAGCAGAGGGAGAGCAGGGTTTGACACTTAGGTCACTCTTAGTAGAGATGAGTGGAGGCAACTGATGCTCGGGACTTGGAACAGGAGTGCTAGGTAAGCTGGGCTGAGCACTGAGATGGAGACAGTGTGTGTGTGTGTTTATATCAACTAATAAGGACAGCATCTGCATTTGATAAGAGGTTTGTAAGTTTGATTTAAGAGTAAACTCTAGTTATTAAGTACTTTAAAAAAGAAATCCAGAAGCACTTTTTTTCTCCCCCTGCACAATCAAGTTACAAAGTTCAAAAGTGTTTCTTATGCTTTACCACTCAGTTTTTAGATGACATGTACCCCAATGTGCGAGCTTCCCTGGTGGTTCAGACAGTAAAAAACCTTCCTGCAATGCAGGAGACCCAGGTTCGATCCCTAGGTTGGGAAGATTCCCTGGAGAAGGGAATGGCTACCCACTCCAGTATTCTTGCCTGGGAAATTCCATGGACAGAGGAGCCTGGCAGGCTACGGGGTCTATGGGGTCACAAAGAGTTGGACACGACTGAGCGATTAACACACACCTGGGTGTGCACTGCAGCACTGTTTACAACAGCCAGGACATGGAAGCAACCTAGATGTCCATCAACAGGTGAACGGGTCAAGGAGATGCGGTGCGTATATACAATGGTATATCACTCAGCCATAAAAAAGAATGAATTTGAGGCAGTTACAGTGAGGTGGATGAACCTAGAGCCTGTTATATAGAGTGAAGTAAGTCAGAAAGAGAAAAACAGATATAGTATAGTAATACCTTTATATGGAATTTAGAAAAATGATATCGATGAACCTGTGCAAGGAAGGAATGGAGACAGAGATATAGAAAATGGGCTTGTGGACACAGGACGGGAAGGAGAGAGTGGGATGAACAGAGAAAGTAGCATCGATACATATACACGGTCATGTGTAAAGCAGATAGCTGGTGAGAAGTTGCTGTACAACACAGGGAGCCCAGCCTGGTGCTCTGTGATGACTTAGAAGGGTTGGGGGTGGGGGAGGGAGGCTCCAGAGGGAGGGGATATATGTATACTTACGGCTGATTAGCATCGTTGTACAGCAGAAACCAACACAACATTGGAAAGCTATTTTCCTCCAATTAAAAAATAAAAAAGATAGTAACTAGGAAAAAACCTCAGTTTTTAACTTTGTAAACCACATCTGAGAGACTTGGCACTTCTGCATTATCATGTTTAATTTCTTTTTTTTTTCTGTGTTGGTTGAGGACAGTAGAAGATTTTCTGGCATTCTTGTTCAGTTGGTTACATTTGTCTAAACTGAACGATTGCCAGTTGCTCAGATAGCAAGTGACAAGGCAGAATTCTTTAAAGTGTTCAAGTTCCTTGAACCTGAGGCTAAATCCTGAATACAGTATTGAATTCTTTAATATTCTGATGGCTAGCATTGACAGGTGCACGTGAGGCATGCTTCGGTGTTCGGTTCTTTTGGACTTTATTTTTCATTGCAGGTTTATGTGGTAATGTACAGTAAATTTTTTAAACTTGCATCAAGTTTATGAATAAAGAATCAGTAAAAAAAGCAAACGGCCCTCCTGGTTTTCCATACCCAGCCCCCGTCCTTGCTCTGGGCGTGGAGGCATCACTGAAGTATTTGCCAACCACACCTGGTTCTTTGGTGACACAGTAGGGGAAGGAGGGGGGAAAGGAGTGGGGAGGAAGGAAGCTGGGGAGAGAGAACTTTGGAGCATTCCTCTGGCTCGTGGGGGATGCCTGGTGGGGGTGGGGTCTTCCCACCCATGCTTATCCCCTGGGCAGCCTGCGGCCAACCACTGGCTGTAAGAACACACCTCAGGACGTCTCTAGTAGATTTCAAACTCCAGAGCTGGTGTGGGGCAGCAGGGTCTCCCGAACCCTATGCGTGGAAGGCTGAATAATGGTTCCCAAAGATGTCAGATCCTGATCCTTAGAAACTGTAAATGTCACCTTCTATGGAAAAAGGGTGTAATTAAGTCCAGGATTTGGGGAAGAGAGCATCCTGGATTATGGGCCCTGAATGCAATCCCAGAGTCCTTATCTGGGAGAGGGAGAGGAGGCTGGACACGGACAGAACAGCAGCCCATGTGGAGAGGGGCGGTGGTGTGGCCACAAGCCAAGGAAAGCCGGCTGCGCTGCCATAAGCAGTTGGAGCAACTTCTCCCCTGGGGCTCCCAGAGAGAGCATGGCTTCAGTCTTTCGGCCTCCAAGACCAAGAGCGAAGGCTGTGTTTTTTAGAGTCCTTTTTTTTTTTTTAAAGAGTTTTATTTATTTGTTTGTTTACTTATTTATTGGCTCCACCGTGAAGCATTTGAGATCTTAGTTCCCTTCAGTTCAGTTCAGTTCAGTCGCTCAGTCATGTCCGATTCTTTGCAATCCCATGGACTGCAGCACGCCAGGCTTCCCTGTCCATCACCAACTCCCAGAGCTTGCTCAAACTCATGTCCATCGAGTCAGTGATGCCATCCAACCATCTCATCCTCTGTCATCCCCTTCGCCGCCTGCCTTCAATCTTTCCCAGCATCAGGGTCTTTTCCAATGAGTCAGTTCTTTGCATCAGGTGGCCAAAGTATTGCAGTTTCAGCTTCAGCATCAGTCTTTCCAATAATCAAACCCATGCTTCCCACATTGGAAGGCAGAGTCTTAACCACTGGACCACCAGGCAAGTGCCAAGGCGGGGGGCGGGGGGTGGTTTAAGACTCCAAGCCTGTGGTCATTTGTGATAGTGGCCACAGGAATCTAATATGCCATCCTGGCCCATCTCTTCCCTTGCCCTGTTCTGCCCCATCACCCCTCACTCCCTTATTTCTTGGGGGGGCAGTTCATCAATGGGTCTCATACACACAGTGCCTCAGCTACAGGGAATCTGATCTAAGACTTGGTGACCGTCAGTGGGGAAGACACCAGTCTGGTTTCCCAAGGGCAGACCTGGCCCCTGACCATTTCTTTGGCGTCTGCTCGGGACAGACGAGCTGAACTGTGTTCTCACAGAAGCCGATGGGGCAGAACTGGTCCTTCTAGCTCGACATCCATCTTTCCCTCCATCTCCTTGGCCACTGAATTCTAGCATTAATTCCTCCTCCCCGAGGAGCTGAACCAGAGAAATAGGGTAGGCTAGGTGAGCTGACAAGACCTATTCATTCCCTCTTGTTTAAATACAAATGACTGTACATGTCCAATAATTCATTAACTACCACTTTACAATGCTGCAGGTTTGAAGGAAGGATCCATTAAAACTCTTCATTCCCTCTCATAATACATTTCCAGCCAGCTGCACTGTTCCATGACGGGAAAATGGTTAATATTTCTGACTCTGGGTGTGTACAATCTGGCACTTTCATGAATTTAATGCCATTTGCTTCTTTTCTGTTTAAATGCTGTACAAATTTAAATCTTATTTAAATATCACCAACATTTGTGGTGAAACGTATGTTCTTCTGATGTTTTTCTTTTTTTTTTAAGAGTGAGAGCTAAGGATATTAAAATTCCATCCCCCTTCCCTTTAAATTTGGCAAAAAGACACAGTCTGCAGGAGTATTTGTATCCAGTTCTCAAGTTAGGCATTACCTTCCTGCAATTAATGTTTATCTTGGACAAAAATGGTACCATTAATAACAGCAGTAACAAGAAAAGCAGTGATTGATATTTATTGAATGTTTTCTGTATGCCAGGCACTGGGTTAAGCATCATTCCATTTAATCCTCATGATAAATCTATTAGGTAAATGCTATTATTCCATGTTTCAGAGGAGAAACAGGTGCCGTGTCCCATGGGCTTCCGGGACATGTAGTGAAGTGACAGTCAGTCAGTCATGTCCGACTCTTTGTGACCCCATGGACTGTAGCCCACCAGGCTCCTCTGTCTATGGGATTCTCCAGGCAAGAATACTGGAGTGGGTTGCCATTTCCTTCTCCAAGGGACATGTAACACTGGGCTAATTAATGGGAAGAGAATTTCCCAAGCTTGTGACACTGGTTAATTTATTGAGAGATAACTTTACCTCAGCGGTGTCTATAAATGAATAATAGACACTTTTTGGCCAAGAGAAAAGTTCTACATGAACACACTGGAGGAGGAAGAACCAAGGCAGGGAGTATATGCAGGTCCTGAGGCTGACACTCAGGTGGATGGAGGTGCCTGGTGTTGTTATTGTTTATTCAATAAGTAGAGTCTGACCCTTTGCAACCCCATGGATTGCAGCATGCCAGGCTTTCCTGTCTTGCACTATCTCCTGGAGTTTGCTCAGATTCATGTCCTTTGAGTTGGTGATGCTATCTAACCATCTCATCCTCTGTCATCCCCTTCTCCACCCGCCTTCAATCTTTCCCAGCATCAGGGTCTTTTCCAATGAGTCAGTTCTTCACAGCAGGTGGCCAAAGTATTGGAGCTTCAGCTTGAGTATCAGTCCTTCCAACGAATATTCAGGGTTGATTTCCTTTAGGATGGACTGGTTTGATCATCTTGATAGCTTGTAGGAAAAGGTTTTCAAAACAACATGAGGGGTGAAGGTTACATGGGTGAACATCGCTTGGGTCATTAGGTAACAGGGTGATGTTTCAGGAATTTCATTCGTCAATTTTATGGCTCTAACAGGTCTGGGGTCTATGTGCTGGTGGTTAGCATACAGGCAACTTTTTCCACCTGGTGGGGATTTTAGTAAGGATATGGTTCAAGAAAATGGCTCAAGATAATATCTGTAGCCCTTGAGAAGGAACTAAAGGTCATTGGCTCGCTTTATGGATAAACCATTATTATTCTGTCTTGCTTGACTGCTTTCCTTGGTTTCTACATTTTTCTCACTTCTCTGATTAAATTTGCTCTGTGGAGACTGGGGAAAGACTAGGAGACTAAAGCTTTTCTACAAAGAGGCCAGGGATGTGGTGGAGTCTGTGCCCAGGAAGGTCCTGTAGGGTCCTATTTGGTTCCAAGAGCCCTATTTGGACGGAGCATCTGAGGTCCCTTCCATGTCACCACAATGAACCTCTTCTTGAACAGGGATATTTTCACATTTTTGGAATCATTTACATTAGATCCTATTTTTCTTCCATTAATAAAACCCTAAATTTAAGTTCCCAAGAAGCTCTGTTATTTTTAACTCAAAACAGAACATTTTTACACAAGGCTACTTTCTCACTTTCCCTCTTTCCTGGGTCAGAAGGAATAACACATTCAGTGAACGTTCTCTTTTCTTTGTTCTTGAAATTGCCCCATGTGGTCTGGGTCACCACTGTTTTCTCACAGTTGCCAATAAGCACTCTGATAGAAAAGAATTTTCATACCAACCCCCCCAAGCAGTCTCGGCACTGTCATCAGCTGGGGATGGATACTTCTTTGTTACAAAGGGCTGTTTCGGGCGTGCTAGTATGTTTAGCCAGAGAAGGCAATGGCACCCCACTCCAGTCCTCTTGCCTGGTGAATCCCAGGGACGGGGGAGCCTGGTGGGCTGCAGTCCATGGGGTCGCTAAGAGTCGGACACGACTGAGCGACTTCACTTTCACCTTTCACTGTCATGCATTGGAGAAGGAAATGGCAACCCACTCCAGCGTTCTTGCCTGGAGAATCCCAGGGACGGGGGAGCCTGGTGGGCTGCCGTCTGTGGGTTCGCACAGAGTTGGACACGACTGAAGCAACTTAGCAGCAGCAGCAGCAGCAGCAGCAGCAGCAGCGTGTTTAGCAGCATCCCTGATCTCCAATAACCACATGCCAGTTATGACAATAATATTGTCTCCAGTCATTGTCAAATGCCCCCTGGGCTGAAAAGTCACCCTGAGAGAAGACCTGTCATTTGAGCACTTCTAAATGATTCCTTTGAGCATCACAAGACCCTATGTCACAGACTGTACAACTGTGTACAGAGGGAGGCACTCTTTCAATTAAAAAACATTTACATGTTTCTACACTTTGCTTTTTAAAACCATGTGATATCGAATGTCCTTGTGCACACTCCGTGTGCCCCAGTGCATGCTTGGCTTCAGTGCAAACTGAGAAGCTTGCCCTAGGGAACTCCACTAGGTGCTTCTGCTTTTCCCAGCAGTCCTGGGAGGTTGATGTGATGACACTGATGTTTTTTCCTGGGTAGAGAACTTTGAGACTCAGGGATGCAAGGGAATGTGGTAGATTATATTTCCAAAGGTGGCCACAATTTCTTGCAGCTCACATGCTCTTCCGCATGGGGCCTCACTGTACCCCACAGAAGAGGTGGAACGCAATTCCTCTCCTTGAGTTTGGACTGGTCTTAGTGACTCTCTGGACTTACAGCATGTGACACAAGTGGTAACCTATGACTTCTGATGCCAGGTCATGAGAAGCCCTCCACCTGTGGTTCCTGAAACACTTGCCCTTCAGATGCTCCCCCTCAGAACTCATGTGCCAATATCCTAGGAAGCCTAGGCCAGGTGGAAGGCCACCTGTGGACTCTCCCATCTACAGCTCACACTGGGCTTCCAGCTAACCACCAGTGCCAGTTGCTATCTGCAAGGGAGCTCCACCTTGGATGTTGGCCTGGTTCAACCTTGAGGTGGCTCCATCCAGGAGCCACTGATAGCAGCCATATGAGGTCATGAAAACCACTCAGCTGTGCCCAGTCAACCCACAGAACTGTGGTCTGTTGTGCAGATAACCAGGACGAGAAAGTATGCGTGGAAACTGAGAAACTGGCCTTGAACCAAGACGTGCCTTCCAATTCTTTGTTCTCAGACCCCAGGACATCCATCAGTGTGTCTCCTGTCCCGGCTGTGTCACATGCCTAAGAGAGCCTGCTCTCCTGGCTCTCCTGGATAATGTCTCAGGAGCACAGAATCTTTGTTCTGGCTTTCCATCCCCAACGTGCTCAGCACGTTGCTTCACCACATCCCACTGTGTCAGAAATTTCAGATTTCCCCTTATATGAATGCCGCCCGGCGTCTTGGGTTCTTGTCAGCTCTGCCCCACTGCCCCGTCTGCCTCAGAGCTTGGTTCCTCAGCCTGGCCTCACCGCTTACAACTCTTCATTGAGACTTCTGAAGCCAGAAGATCTAACATTGATATGTTCCAGTGTCACGGACTTTGTA
Source organism: Budorcas taxicolor (assembly GCF_023091745.1). NCBI lineage: Eukaryota > Metazoa > Chordata > Mammalia > Artiodactyla > Bovidae > Budorcas > Budorcas taxicolor. The sequence goes on along the minus strand of NC_068926.1, from coordinate 48,184,880 downwards.
GACCAGGACCTGGGGACTAGAGTCGACGAGAAGGATTCAGGGGACCCAGGTCTCGAGTGAAACAAGGGTGCTTTATTTGCAGAAACGCATGTTTATATATCGTCATACATGGCAGCTTTCGGCAGTAAAAAAAAATGAGCAAAAACAAAGCCAAGCAAATAACAGTCTTCAAAGGGCCAGAAAGCATTCCATATCCTGAATAAGAGGGGTATAACTGAATAGATTACCTTTAAGTAAAAAGTCACTGAAGGGGGTCGCTGAAGGGGGTTGCTCAAGGGGGTCATTGAAGGGGGTCACTGAAGGGGGTCACTGAAAGGAATCCAAGCAGGTGCCCTTCTCATGATCTCAGTCCTGAGAACTGCCTGCAGCTCTGCTCATTCCTGCTTTCCAGGAACTGATAAGGAATAGAAAGTCCTTGGGAAACCACACACAAAAGAAGAAAATAACATATTGGATCTCTTAAAGTTGAACGTCCCCTGACGGTCCAGGCTCTGCATTAACCACCTTACATACATTCACTTACGTCTTATGATAACCTTCTACATAAACAGAGGAGCAGGAAGGGAGGCCTCATTGCTGAAGAGCTGCAAATTAAGAATACAAAATCTCTGTATACTTATAGTTACCAAAGGGAAAAGGGAAGGGAACAGAAAAATTAGGAGCTTGAGGTTAACATATACACACTGGGCCTCCCTGGTGGCTCAGATGGTAAAGAATCCACCTGCAATGCAGGAGACCCGGGTTTGATCCCCTGGTTGGGAAGATCCCCTGGAGAAGGAAATGGTTACCCACTCCAGTATTCTGGCCTGGAGAATCCCATGGACAGAGGAGCCTGGTGTGCTTCAGTCCACAGGATCGCAAAGAGTCGGACATGACTGAGTGACTAACACCATTGAACTTTCAATATACACAGTACTATATATAAAATAGATAACCAACAAGGACTTATTGTATAGCACAGGGAACTTTACTCAATATCTTATAATAACCTACTATGGAAAAGAATCTGAAAAGAATATACACACACATACAAATACACACACATATAAACAAAACTGGATTGCTTTGTTGTATTCCTGAAACTAATATAAGATTGTAAATCAACTATACTTCCATAAAAATTAAAACAAAAAGAATAAAAAGTTTCTTTTTAAAAAAGTTTTATTGAAGTATAGTTTATTTACAATGATTCAGGATTACGGCAAAGTGATTCTGTTTTATATAATATATATGTATGTGTGTGTGTACATATATATATATATATATTCCTTTTCAGATTCTTTTCCATTATAGGTTAATACAAGATATTGAATATAGGTTCCCATGCTTACAGACTTGTTTATCTGTCTTATATGCAATAGTGTGTATCTGTTAATCCCAAATTCCTACGTGCATACATGCCAAGTCACTTCAGTTGTGTCCGACTCTCTGCGACACCATGAACTGTAGCCCGCCAGTCCCCTCTGTCCTTGGAATCCTCCAGGCAAGAATACTAGAGTAGGTTGCCATACCCTGCTGCAGGGGATCTTCCCAACCCAGGGATCAAACCCATGTCTTCTGTGACTCCTGCATTGCAGGTGTATTCTTTACCGCTGAGCCATTAATCCCAAATTCCTAGTTTATTCCTAATTTATCCCTGTCCCTACTTTCACCTTTGGTAACTATAAACTTGTTTTTTGTGTCTGTGGGTCTACTTCTTTTTTTATAAATAAGTTAATTTGTATCATTTAATCTGTGCTGGGTCTTGGAAGAGAGCCTGGGTAAGGGAGTGGCCGTCAAGCTTAAGCTGCAGTAGCTTCATGGAAGATCTGCCTCTGGGTAAGAATGATTAAAGTTACGACCAACCTAGAGAGCATATTCAAAAGCAGAGACATTACTTTGCCAACAAAGGTCCATCTAGTCAAGGCTATGGTTTTTCCTGTGGTCATGTATGGATGTGAAAGTTGGACTGTGAAGAAATCTGAGCACCGAAGAATTGATGCTTTTGAACTGTAGTGTTGGAGAAGACTCTTGAGAGTCCCTCAGACTGCAAGGAGATCCAACCAGTCCATTCTAAAGGAGATCAGTCCTGGGATTTCTTTGGAAGGACTGATGCTAAAGCTGAAACTCCAATACTTTGGCCTCCTCATGTGAAGAGCTGACTCATTGGGAAAGACTCTGATGCTAGGAGGGATGGGGGCAGGAGGAGAAGGGGACAACAGAGGATGAGATGGCTGGATGGTATCACCAACTCGATGGAAGTGAGTTGGTGATGGACAGGGAGGCCTGGTGTGCTGCAATTCGTGGGGTCGCAAAGAGTTGGACACGACTGAGTGACTGAACTGAACTGAACTGAAGAATGAGTATTATCTCCAGTTTACAGATGAGGAAACTGAGGCATGGATTGTTTATTTGCCTTGAAAATATTTCTGTAAGCTAGAAAATGACAGAGTCAGAACTCTGTCCCTAGAAGACTAACAAGCTTCAACACTGAGTCACACCCCCTCTAGGCAGTGGTCTTCTAAACAGTGTGTAAGTGTGACAACCAGCTTTCTGTGAAATAAAGACAAGCCTTATTTATAGCATGTGATTTCCATGGTATAAATGCTCCTGCTGCTATGCTATCAACCTAAAGTCACTGGATGCAGACTTGAGAAGAGATGAGCAAGGATGAGTCGTGCTAGATTAGCAAGCCGACTCCCATGCACCTCCGTCCCCAGCACTCTCAGTTCATGGGGTCCCACCACCCCCTATTGTCTTGCCACCAGCATTGGATTGGCAATCCCTAAAAGAGAGGGCATCACAAGAGGGAGAGAATCAGCGATGCTACCAGACTTCAAACTCAGTTTTCCAGATGAGAAAACTGTCCGAAAGAGGAAGCCTTCAGGGCCATGAAGAATCACATACATTTCCCAGTGTTCCTCAGCCATTAAATTGTAGATATGAGATCTGACCCAAAGGTTTCCCTGGCCCTGGTGTCCTTGCTCATTTCATCATCTCATGCTGTTTTTCCCCCTTAGTCCCATGAGTGCAGTCCTTCCATCCATTTATCAGGAAAGAGCTGTTCCAGAGAGAACAGCATTTGTACTGACAGTGAGAAATTGGAGGAGAAATGCTGATGGCAACCTAGATCCTTTGGCAACTTTCTGGTTATAAATGAGAACCAGTAAATACAAACAATGCTTACAAAAACACAGATCAAGAGCTGGTCTTCTGGGCATGTCATTCGTAAACCTCATGCAACCTCACCATGTGCAAGTGATGAAGCCTGTGGATCAATGTCGCTGCCTTCATTCCCCAGAGAATGGAATGGACATGGGAACAAGCCAGCTTCAGGGCACGGGAGGCCTTGGACGTGAGACTGAGAAGGTGGCAGAAGAAGCTCTTGTCCGACTGATGGAGCTCTTGACTCCATCCTCATCACCAAGGAACACAGAAGAGTAAACCGATGATGTATTTGTGAGTCAAACCAGTGAACTGTCAAGAGCCACGCGTGTAGAAAGACTCTGACCCATCTCCTTCTGGGGTTCATACAGAAACACATTCATCATTAGTCACACACACACACAGATGAAAATATAAAGAGGGGAAATTGGAAACCTGAAATCTCTAAAGGGACGAATGCTTCTTTTGCTACCAGCTGTTGAGTTTTGTCTCCCTCCCTTGCTAAACCTTTCCTTAAATACCTTTATAAAAACCTTATTCATGTATTTGACTTTGATGGATATTAGCTGTGGCAGTCGGGCTCTGGAGCACATGGGCTCAGTAGTTTCAGTGTGGGCTTAGTTGCTCTGCAGCATGTGGGATTGAACTAAGGATTGAACCCATGTCCCCTGCCCTGCAAGGCAGATTCTTAGCCTCTGGAGCCCCAGGGAAGTTCCTAAATACCTTTTAATAGCCCTTGAATGCAAACACTGCAGCTCACTTTTGGAAACCACCGCTCTTTTCTTTTCTTTTGGATCACACAACATCCTCAACATTGAAGGAGCAGCTGTTTTGTCCAAGGGTCCGTTTTCTATTTATGGTCTCTGGATCTCTTATGGAACCAAAGCCAGGTCTTGGGAGGACAGAGTCTGTGTCTCATAGCGCATTTAGTAATCATAAGACAGAACACGCAGCATAGGAGAGACTATCAGGTGCTGAGTTTTGTTTTGTGAAAACGAGATACAGGACATTGTGAGGATCAGTGCAAGAAATGAAATGTTTTGGAAGGTGGTTATTGTCACTGAGCTCAAGCTTGCCCTGCCATGTCCTGTTCCGGGACTCTGTAAAGTCAGCTGTGCTCTCTCATAGGTTTAGCCAATAAGATGATGAGAAGGCAACTTCCAGGCTGGTGGAGGAAGAGCTGGCTCCTTCCTGTTTTCTTCCCAGGAGCCTGTCCTACCTCCTGTTGGACCTGTGGGCATCACTGTAGCAATGCCTCAGGCCGTAGCAGCTGTGCCTCATGTGGGGCATCCAGCCCACAGCTCCTTTGACATTTCCAGAACCAGCCTCATCACACCTCTTCAAAGACAAGAGCATTAGCCAGCCAGCATGCCCTCCTACAAGCTCTGGCTTTACAAATGAACTTATTTGCAAAACAGAAATAGACACACAGACATAGAGAACATGCCTATGGTTACCAAAGGGGAAAGAGAGGCAGGCATAAATTTGGAGTATGGGTTTAACAGATACACACTACTGTACAGACTGTGGCCTGCCAGGCTCCTCTGTCCATGGAATTTGTAAGAATATTGGAATGGGTTGCCATGCCCTCCTCCGGGGGATCTTCCAGACCCAGGGATCAAACTTGCATCTCTTATGTCTCCTACATTGGCAGGCAGATTCTTTACCACTAGCGGGGAAGTGGGAAGGCCACTATATATAAAACAGATAGAAGTGGGAGGCTATTTTACATATAAAATTGATAATTAATAAGGACCTATTGTATAGCACAGGTAAGTCTACTCACTACCTGTAATGACCTATATGGGGAAAGAATCTAAAAGAGAGAGATTATTTACATATGTATAACTTGGGTTTCCCTTGTGGCTCAGCTGGTAAAGAATCCACCTACAATGTGGGAGACCTGGGTTCGATCCCTGGGTTGGGCAGATCCCCTGGAGAAGGGAAAGGCTACCTACTCCACTATTCCGGCCTGGAGAATTCCATGGACTATATAGTCCATGGGCTCACAAACAGTCGGACACAACTGAGTGACTTTCACTTCACTTCATAACTGATGCACATTGCTGCACAGCTGAAACTAAGACAATAGTGTAAAGCAACTATACCCCAATTAGAAAAAAGAAACCACAGCATCTAAAAAGAGTCATAAGGAGTAGGCAAGTCTGCACACAGTCAGGGATGGCTACATCTCTGACCTCCTATCTGGATATTAACTAAAAGCTTTCACGGTTGAGTAAAATTTTCGAAGGTGTTTTTTGGGGACACTGAGTCCACTATCTCCCCCAGATTGCTGGCTTTCTGATTAAAAGCATCTTTCTTTCTACCAAAATTTGTTTCTCTCAAGTGTTGATTTTTGAGCAGCAAGCAGCCAGACCTGAGTCCGGTAACACAGGTAGACCTTGTTTCTAGTTCTCATCTTTCTTTTCATTCTTGACACTCCCCACCTCCTTGACTTAAGCATGGCTGTGAGATTTACTGTGGCCAATAAGGCAGGAATGTGTCTCACTTCTGATCAGAAGCATTTAGGAACCAGTGTGCATTCTCTGAGTCCTTTTCCCTGCTGGGAGTCCCAAGATGCAAGTGCCCCCAGTGGAAGTGGCCTGGGAGGCTGTGCTGTTGCTCCATGAGGGATACCTCCCCTGGGGAGCGGCCAGCTGCTGTCTCTGTGAGCGTGAGGAAAAGTCAACAGTGGAAAGCTGCCGAGGTTCTGGTGCCATTTGTTATCTCAGCATCTTCTAACCTATTCTGACTAATTGCCTGTTCATCCTTTGTATCCACCGTGCCCAGAATTGGACCTGGCATATAATAGGTACACAAGACAGAATTGTTGAATGAGTAAATAAAAGAGAACCACTTTGTGAGAAAGTCTTAACTGCAGCTAAGATAAAGCACACACTTCCTAACACCGCAGTTTTCAACCTTATCAGACATAATACCTCCACTGTGCAATGAATATTTTATAATGCCTTCAAAATTCCAAAGTGGAATTCACAGATAATGTAACCCATCCGCAAGATCTTGTTATTAAGATAAATATAATGCCCTAACTGGATATCAAGTAAAATAAAAATTAATTTATAATAGAATGATACATATTTCAACAAGTACCTTCTTAAGTATAATTCACTAGGAAACGTAGTGAAGGCAGATTCTCCCTCTTCTCCCCCTTTCAACGGAGGCATCATAAATGCTACAGCTATGAGGGTGCTGGTACAGAAGGTGGAAGTGGTGGGTGGGGAAATTCTCCCTGGTGGGCACACTCTTGGTAAAGTTACAAACAAACACAAAATATTCTTTTTTTAAAAAAATTCATTCATTTATTTTTGGCACCGCTGGGTCTTTACTACTGCATGTAGGGCTTCTGCTAGTTGCAGGGAGCAAGGGTTACTCTCTAGTTGTGGTGCTTCTTGTTGCAGTGGCTTCTCTTGCTGCAAAGCATGGGCTGTAGCCAGTATGCGGGCTCCGGTATTTGTGGCGCACGAGCTCAGCTGCCCCTTGGCATGTGGGATCCTCCCAGACCAGGACTGAACCAGTGTCCCCTTATTGGCAGGTGGCTCCTTCACCACTCGACCACTAGGGAAGTCCAAGAATTCTTTTGATTTACCCTGAGTTCGCATTACTGAGAAATTCCCAGTTGTGTGTACTAAGCTACTGTATAGATAATAACAGTTCCTCCCCCATTTTGGAGGGACATCTAAAAGTCAAGAAGGTATGGAATAAATTTCTATAGTGTGGAGCTGTCCTGGACATTACAGGGCATTAGTACCTCTGATGTTTGCCAACTAACTATTGGTAATCCCTAATCCTTATGAACAACAACAAACTACTCTCACAAACGTGCCAAACACCCCTGGATCTCTATCACAGTCCAGGGCCTCAGACTGAATATTTTAGCCTTGGACCATGCCCAGTCACTGCCCCGTGCTCGGTCCATGTCCGGCACTCCAGGACCATGATGGATGTGGCTAGTTCTACTGTCCTGGTCCCAGTGACCAAAAGGAAAATGTAAGTGGGTATAAGGGGAAGAGGACCATCTCTTTTGGGTGCTTTGGCATAGGAGTTAACCACAGTGCATTTTCATTCACCAAGTTCTGGGGGTGTGGGCCAGGTGGAACACTCTGTGTGCCTTATGTTTGGGTGGCAGGAAAAGAAAGAAAAAGAAGCTTCTGGGAACTGCAGAGAAAAAAACACATCTCTCTTCCATGCAAACAGGAACAGGGCAAAGCTTTCCTATTAATAGCCATCCTTTCTCCATCACTCTCATCCTGACCTCCTCCTTTGCGATGTGATTGGCACAAAGCAACCACGAAATAGTCTCTTTACATTCAAGAAGCCAGCTCGGTCCCCTTCTCTGGATATCAGGAAGTGGCTGCTTCTGGCCCCTCTATTGGCAGAGGGTGGCCAGGTGTGACTCAGGTCACTGCTCTGAGTTTTTCTTTGGGAAGGAGAGGAGGAGGTGCTGTTCAAATCAAGGCATCCATGTGAATGACACCCTCCCACCAGAGTTGTGCAGTGCACAACCTATTCAAACATACACTGCAATTCCAGAAGGCAGTTCTTGACTTTATAACACTGGAAAACAATATTAAGTCATCCCATCACTGGTCCTTTTGCCAAATGCATCATGGACTCTTCTCGGTCAATTTCTTTCCCGGTGATGAGTCCTCCCATGCTAAATGTGCTGGGCATCCCCTGCAGTCATTCTGGCAGTTGCAAAGCACAGGGTTTCTGGGGCTTCTGTGTAGGATATGTTTTGGTTAATATTTACAAGCAATTAGAACTGCCCACTCTTGTTCCTGAAACCATACAGACTTTTATTTTAATCAGTCAACCTTTATGAAATAATGCCATTTGCAGCAACATGGATGGACCTAGAGATTGTCACACTGAGTGAAATAAGTCAGAGAAGGAGAAAGAGCATAATGTAGCCACACATGTGAAATCTAAAAAGAGATGATACAAGTCAACTTATTTACAAAACAGAAATAGACTCACTTTAGAGAACAAACTTATGGTTGGCAGCAGGGGTACAAATGGTGGGAGGGGATGGTTAGGGAGTTTGGGATGGACATGTGCACACTGCTGTATTTAAAATGGATAACCAACAAGGACCTACTGTACAGGACAGGGAACTCTGCTCACTGTTATGTGGCAGCCTGGATGGGAGGGGAGTCTGGGGGGAGAATGGATACGTGTATATGTATGGCTGAGTCTCTTTGCTGTCCACCTGAAACTATTATTACATTGTTAACTGGCTATACTCCAATATAAAATAAAAGTTTCCTTTTTAAAAGGAAAAAAATCGTCCTTTGATGTTTAAAAGAGGTGTGGATGCAGAGCATAACAGACGTTGAGGGGCACAGCTCTAGAAGTAAGGGAATAATCAACAGAAAGTTTATACCCTTGAACCAAGGGACTCTCTACCAGTCACCGAACAGGAAGACTTTCTTAGTTTTACGGATGACTTTTCAGACTTTTAGGGGGAGAAATCCCACTAACATCCCAAAGAGGGCAGCAGTACAGAGAGGCAGAGTGGGGGCTCTGCACCCGCTCACAGATCTGGCGTCACAAGCAAGTGGCCTCCCCTCTCTGCTCCTCATCTGAGCTGGTATTCACTTCACAGGGATGGAGAGTCCCGTGGTGCCCTCACGGCACTTACAGCAGGTCCAGAACACAGTGAAGAGCATACATTTATGAATACTTAAAACTATGAAAACGCAGGCTGATTCCCAACAAATCCAGAAGCCTCTGGCATCCCCTATGTCTTTACCCCAGGTAAGGCAGCTTCTCCTGAAGTTGAAAGTCTAGCCGGAACCCGTGTTGCTGCAGAGCGTATTGGTACCTGCCTCGCGTGCTTGGCCCTCATGTACCATCTGTGTTGTGCTTAGTCATTCAGTCGTGTCTGACTCTTTACGATCCCACGGTCTGTAGCCGCCAGGCTCCTCTGTCCGTGGAGATTCTCCAGGCAAGAATACTGGAGCGGGCTGTCATGCCCTCCTCCAGGGGATCTTCCCAACGCAGGGATCACACCTGGATCTCCCGCATTGCAGGCGGATTCTCTACCGTCTAAGCCACCAGGGAAGCCCCACGTACCGTCTCCCACACAAAAATGCCACAAACTCTCCAGGGGTGCTTCCTGCGACCCTGGGTTTGCCTTAGACTGGGTGGCTTCGAGGACACTTTTTGCGAGTTCATTTCGGCTCTGATTTTGGCAGGTGGGCGTGACTCCGCCTGCTTGTCTCACATCCTGATCTGGTTCTTGGCAGCATTACTGGGTTTGGGAAGATGGCTCAGATCTCAAAGCCTTGGACGGCCTGTTTGAGTGACAGCTGTGATGTCTGCAGGAAGAGAGGAGACCACACTGGTCAGATTAATGGTCCCCCTTCCCCCTGAAGCTGAAGCTCCCCTGGTCCCAGTCAGGTCCAGGGAAAGCCTGAGCTGCTTGCTTCATGCAGACTTTTCCATCTCCTCTACCATTTGGGGGTAGACCTCTCTAGCCGTCACTCACAACTGTACTATTTCCCAAACTCCAGCAATGCTCAGTCCACCCACAGAATGACTACTAATCACACATCACCTACAGTTTACGGTTTTGATTAAACTGTTGACCTGCTGTTTTCAACCATTTGTTATGACAAATTTTTAACAAAAAAGAATGAAATCATACAGCAAACACTCATACACCCACCACCAAGCTTCTATCATCAACACAATCTGGATGGGCTTTATCACACATCTATCCACTTGTCAGCCTGTAGTCCATTTCCTTTTATGATTAATTTCAAAAGAAGTTGCAAGCAATCAGTTATCCCTAAATGCTTCAACCTGCCTGTTAATAACTTAAGTTCAAGAATCATTTTTTTTTCACTTAAACTTTGTACTATTGTCAGAAATAGAAAACTATCATCAGAATGCATAAATAGAACTAATTTCTCTTAAATAAGGATAATGGAAATACTGCAGGACTAGAAGAAACAAGAATTTGTTCAGAACTCTTACATGATGGAAAGGTCTGTGCGAGTTTTTCCTTCTGGGTAAATCCCAAGGCAGTCGAGTATCACTAGGTTCTGGGTCCAGATATTCCAGGCATTTTACATTATACCAGCTCCTTCCTTCACGGGCTGTGTGACCTCGGACAAATTACTTAACCTCTCTATGCCTTGGTTTCCTCACCTGTGAAATGGGAGTGGTGAAGGGTTCCAGCTTCATGCACAGTTTGAAGAGTAAATGAGTGAATATACATGCAGTTCTGAGGCTTCTGCATGCAAGACGGCAAACGACGAAACTACTGACCACTGTTTGCCTTAGGGTCTACTCTGATGAGGGTGGCAGAATAGATGCTCAGTAGTGGTGAGGAGTGCCATTCAGATTTCCCTTCAGTGGGAGTCCACCATCAGGAGTGTCATTTGCTGACTCCATCTGCCTACAGGGCCCTCAACATCTGCTAGCCAGTGTTCAAACACCATAATGGAGCAAGGATGACCATTTTGACCCAGTGTCAGTTTTCCAGGTCATCTGCTTAATGGCCTGAGAATTTTGAGATTTGCTGCAGGCAGGCTCCTTCTCCTCTTTCTGTTCCTACCCCTCTCCTTTCATAGGGATCAAACCCTCACTGCATTCTGAAGCTCACTCTGGTAACTTCCACTCCTTCCCCACTTTATCCTTCCCTCTGATTAATCTCTTGCACATCTAGCTCTGCCTGTTTCTAAAGAGGTACACTGATCTTGAGGGTGACCCACATGTTGGGATCTGAAACCTAGAGTCAAGAGAGGAAAGAGGACTCATTGGAAAAGACTCTGATGCTGGGAAGGGTTGGGGGCAGGAGAAGAAGGGGATGACCAAGGATGACATGGCTGGATGGCATCACTGACTCGATGAATGCGAGTGTGAGTGAACTCCGGGACTTGGTGATGGACAGGGAGGCCTGGCATGCTGTGATTCATGGGGTTGCAAAGAGTCAGACACGGCTGAGCAAATGAACTGAACCGAACTGAACTGATCTTGAGGGTGACCCACATGTTGGGATCTGAAACCTAGAGTCAAGAGAGGAAAGAGGAACCTCTTCCACCCTTCCAACCTCATTTAGAAAATTCACTATTAGTGATTCATTGCTTTGGCTATAGGGCTTATGTACCCTATTAACCACAGAGAGAGTCACATTTATGTCTTTAGAATTTTTTTCACATCATTTTCTGTGTAGTTGTAAATATAACATATACAAATGAATATTAAACACACAAATAGGGCTGAATGAATAATTATGATGCAAATTAGTATACTGCCAAGACAAGAAGTAAGTATTTGTATATAAGCATGCTCATAATTTTCTCAGGTGGTGCAGTGGTAAAGAACCCAGCCACAAATGCAGTAGATATAAGAGACGCATTTTAATCCCTGGGTTGGAAAGATCCCCTGGAGAAGTTAATGGCAATCCACTCCAGTATTCTTGCCTGGGAAGTTCCATGGACAGAGAAGCCTGGCGGGCTACAGTCCATGGGGCCACAAAGAGTCAGATATAATGGTGCTTGGACGCACGCATCCTCGATGTTGTAATAACAATGCTCTTCCTTTTAGTCTTATCAGAGGTGTCTATGTAAGAGGAGAAGAGGGAGGCAAATGCTGACAGAGGAATAGGAGGACCAAGGATGTCCTCCGCCTGCTTCCTGACTCTGCTCAGTATCTCCCTGTTGGCACAGGTAATGTGAGGGCCACACTGCTCAAGTGGATCCGTGACCTTCTATGTGAATCACACAGGTGCTAGCTGGACTTACACCTTGTGGGCTATGGACACAACACTGGTAGAGCAAGGGGCAGGCTGGTCCTCTGCCCATTGCAATGTAGGGATCCAGGATACATCCCGAAATGAGAAAAGCCAGTGCCCACCCAGAGGCCATCCTGGCTGACAGATCATCAAAAATCTGAACTGGATTCTAGATCATCACTGTCCTCAGTCTCCAGATCACCCCTGCCACCCCTGGGAATCCTGGAGCCTCTCCATGGCAGAGCAAGGAAGGAGTTTCTCTGTCTTGAAACGAGTCTTGAGAGTGAGATAAACTGGGAGATTAGTACTGATACATATACACTATTGATACTATGTATAAAATTCATAACTAATGAGAACCCCCTGTGTAGCACAGGGAACTCTATTCAATGTTCTGTGGTGACCTGAATGGGAAGGAAATCCAAAAAAGAAAGGATATATGTGTGTGTATATATATAGCTGATTCACTTTGCTGTATAGCAGGAACTGACACAACATTGTAAAGCAACTATATTTCAACAAAAAATTTTTTAAATGACCAACTGGGTGGTTTATAAACAGCAGACATTTATTTCTGACAGCTCTGGAGATGGAAGTCCAAGATCATGGCCCCATCAGATTTGGTGCCCACTACCTGCTGCATAAGTGATGTCTTCTCTGTGTCTTCATGTGGTGGAATAGGCCAGGGCACTCTCTGGGTCTCTTTCATAAGGGCACTAATCCCAAAGTAAGGGCCCCATCCACCTGACCTAATCACCCCCCCCCCCCAAAAGGCCCCACCTCCTGCCACCATCACATTGGGCACCAGGTTTTAACGTATGAATTTTGGGGAGGACACAGACCCTCAGTCTAGAGTACTACCTATGATAAGAGCCTATTTTTTTTAAAAAAAGTATTATTTATTGATTGATTGGTTTTTGGCTGCCCTGGATCTTCATTGCTGGGTGTAGGCCTTCTCTAGTTTCAGAGAGTAGGGGCTTTTCTCTAGTTGTGGTGCATGGGCTTTTCATTGCAGGGGCTTCTCTTGTTGTGAAGCACAGGTTCTAGGTTCATGGGGTTCAGTAGCTGCAGCATGCAGGCTCAGTAGTTGCAATGTGCAGGCTCTACAAATGCAGGCTTTAGCAGTTGCAGCACGTGGGCTCAGTAGTTGTGGTGCCTGCATTTAGTTGCTCCGATGTATGTGAAATCTTCCCGGACCAGGGATTGAACCTGTGTCCCCTGCATTGGCGGGCAGATTCTTATCCACTGCACCACCAGGCAAGTCCCGATAAGGGTTTCTTAGTGTGTCTTTTCCTTTAGACAACCTTTGATTTGTCTTGCTTTAGTGGAGAAGAGTTCATATCGGCAGCTTCCTCACCTCAAATGGTCATGGACCAAGGTCATGGTTCTGATGGCTGAGTTTCCACTAACAGGGTGCTACATAAGATGAGGACTGCCTGAACTTCACTGTTATTTGAAGTCATGTGGACATATACCCAGATAAGGAAAAAATATATAACAAATACAAATCCCTAGGATCTTTTGCCAATCTATGATACTGGATTGAATCCTCCCAAATTCCTGTCTACCCAGCAGCTCAGATTGTGACCTTATTTAGAAACAGGGTCCTTGCAGATGGAATTAGTTAAAATGCAGTCAGACTGGATTAGGGTGGATTCTAAAGCCAAGGAGAGTGTCCCTGTAAGAGACAAAAAAGGAGACACAGGAAGGCAGGCCACATGAGGGTGGAGGCAGAGACTGGAGGGATGTGGCCGTGGGTCAGAGAATGCCCGGGGATGCCGGGAGCCGGAAGAGGCAGGAAGCATCCTTCACTGGACCCTCTGGAAGGAGCACAGCCCTGCCCACACCTTGAGTTTGGAATTCAGACCTCCAGAATTGTGAGAGAGGGAATGAACTGATCCAGTTAGTGGCGGTTTACTACAGTAGCCTCAGAAAATGAGCAGACTTCCTAGGCAAGCTCTCCCAGTTAAGCCAGTGAATCTGCATTTTGACAGATGCTGTGGCTGATTCTCATTTAGTTGACAGTTGAGAGCTACTGATGGGAGGGTGTTCTGTGCCCAGAGAAGGGATAGTGATATTACCCTCTCGCTCCACAAAGAATGGGCTAATACCAGTAACTTCTTTCACAGATGAAATCCACCCATCTGTTCTGAAAGGCTTGGGCTTTGATTACAACTTCTATGGTGAATAAGAACTGATGATGAATACTTCCCTTCCTCTCAGTCCCTCAGCAAAAGCTCAGTTTCCCTGGCTGCTTTGAGCTGGAAGATTCTTTGCCTAATATCCAGTGATGGTGGACAATAATCCTTACCGGGCTAACATGAATGCCATCTAAAACATGCAATGAAAATGCAGCCTGACGATGCGTCTGTCAGCTCAGTGTTACCTACTTAATGAGTTTACTCCCTGCCTCTGTAAGTGATGTTACTGGTGGCACAGGGGCCCTGGACCAGCAGTTCGGGGGTGGAGATGGTGAGGTGGCAGTGCTATGACTAGACACGTCTGCTACCTCTCTGACACCCACCCATTCTTCCCTGGGTCCATTCGTCCACCCCTCCGTCTCTCCTTCCATCCACTCATCCCTCCCTCCCTCCATCCATCTCTCCTTCCATTAATCATCTCTCCATCCCTCCCTTGCTCCATCCCTCCCTCCACCCATTCATCCTTTCCTCCATCCATTTATCTCTCATTCCATCTATTAATCTCTCCAACCTCTTCCCTCTCTCCCTCCCTTAATCCCTCCATCTCTCCCTCTATCCATTCACCATCCCTCCATCCATCCATCTCTCCTTCCATCTAATCATCTCCCATCCCTCTTTCCAACTCCCTCCCTCAGCCTATCCATTCATCCATCCATCTTTCCTTCTTTCCCCTCCTCCCTCCTTCCTTCCTCCCTTTATTATTTAAAAAATCTTGGGACATCCCTGGTGGTCCAGTGGTTAAGGCTCACACTCCCAATGCAGGGGGCCTGGGTCTGATCCTCGGTCAGCAAACTAGATTTCACATACTGTGACTAAGAGCCTGCACACCACAATTAAGACCCAACACAGTCAAAGAAATCAATTAAAAAAAAAATCTTTTTAGGAGCTCATTTTCTGTTGAACTTTATTATCTTCAGATAAGCGTACACTCCACAACTGTCCACTCACTGACATTTCAGTGAACAAACTCATAACCTGAACCCGGCTCAAGAACCAGAGCACTATAGTTCACACTGGAAGCCCCTTGCACCCTTCCAGTCCTGCTCCACCCCCACCACTGAAGTAAAGCGAACCCCTTTACTGATATCATAGCTTGGTCTTCCTTGTTTTGAGTCAGGAATAACGAGTCAGGACGCCAGGAGCCTGAAGGCACACCGACCTGGCAGGAAGGGTGAGCACTGTCCACAGGCTCGTGGAAGCCAGAGCCCAGGACAGTCAACGTCACAAGCACCAAGGAGGCACATGAGCACTACCTGGAAGAGCTCGTGTCACTTCCTGGCAGGACTGACTGCAGGCTTTGGTGCAGGGGGCCCTGCACACGGCAGGTGAGGCCAGCCACATTCCTCCTTTTGGTTGGACACTCTCTTTTTTTTTTCCCTTACTTTTTATTTTCTATTGGAGTATAGCCGATTAACGGGCTTCCCGTATGGCGCCACTGGTAAAGAGCCTGCCTGCCGATGCAGGAGGCTTTAGCGACCCAGGTTTGATCCCTGGGGAAGATCCCCTGGAGGAGGGCATGGCAACCCACTCCAGTATTCTTGCCTGGAGAATCCCCATGGACAGAGAAGCCTGGAGGGCTACAGTCCACAGGGTCCCAAAGAGTCAGACATGACTAAATAGACTTAGCATAGCACAGCACAGGACATAGCCAGTTAACAGTGTGTGACAGTTTCAGATGAACAGCAAAAGGACTCAGCCATACATATCCCTGTATCCATTCTCCCCCAAATTTCCCTCCCATCCAGGCTGCCACATAACATGGGGCAGATGTCCCTGTGCTATACAGTAGGTCCCTGTTGGTTATCCATTTTAAATATGGCAGTATGGACATGCCGGTCCTGAACTCTCTAACAGCAAAAACCAACCCTTGTCATTTATTAGTGAGAAAGGCATTCAGTTCAGTTCAGTTCAGTTCAGTCGCTCAATCGTGTCCGACTCTTTGCAACCTCATGAATTGAAGCACGCCAGGCCTCCCTGTTCATCACCAACTCCCGGAGTTCACTCAGACTCATATCCATCGAGTCAGTGATGCCATCCAGCCATCTCATCCTCTGTCGTCCCCTTCTCCTCCTGCCCCCAATCCCTCCCAGCATCAGAGTCTTTTCCAATGAGTCAACTCTTTGCATGAGGTGGCCAGCATTAGAACACTGCAAATCTAAATTTGCGTGACTGATAGAGAATAATGGTAATAACAGCTAATGTTTAGACAAATGACAGGCTGGGAGAAAATTTTTGCACGCATCTGATAAAGACTGGCATCCAAAATATACAAAGGATTCTTAAAACTTAACAATAAGAAAAAAAAATTTTAAGTCAGTGCAAGATCTGAACAGATACCTCACCCAAGAAGGTATCCAGATGGCAAATAAGAATATGCAAGGATGCTCCATATGTCATCAGGGAATTGAGAATTAAAACAACAATGAGATGCCGCCACATACCCATTAGAATGGCTAAAATCCAAAACATTAACAACACCAAATGCTGGCGAGGATGCGGAGCAAAGGAGACTTTCCTTCACTGCTGGTGGGAATATAAAACGGTACTCAGCCACTTGGAAGGCCATTTGGCAGTGTCTTACAAAAGCTGAGCACATTCTTACAATATGATCCAGCAATTGTGCTCCTTGGTATTTACCCAAGCGAGCTGAACAACATATGTCTACATGAAAACCTGCGCACAAATGTTTGTAGCAGTTTTATTCATCATTGCCAAAATCTGGAAGAAACTAAGATGTCCTGCACAGCAGGTGAATGGATGAATACACTATGGTCCATCCAGACAAAGGAGTAATTAGTGCTCAAAAGAAATGAGCTACCAAGTCATGCAAAGACATGGAGGAAACTTAAATGCATATTGCTAAGTGAAAGAAGCCAAACTGAAAAGGCTGGGTACTGTATGATTCCAACTCTGTGACGCTCTGGGAAAAGCCAAATTGCAGACCATAAAAGGATGAAGCGTGAGGAGGAAGGGAGGAATAAGCAGGCAGAGGACTTTTAGGGCAGTGAAATTATTCTGTATGATACTGTGAAGGCGGATATGTGTCGTCTTGTTATTGTTCAGTTGCTAAGTCATGTTCAACTGTTGGTGAACACATGGAATGTAGCCCACCAGGCTCCTCTGTCCATGAGACCTCACAGGCAAGAATACTAAAGTGGGTTACCATTTCCTTTTCCCAAGGGATCTTCCCAAACCCAGGGATCAAACTAGAGTCTCCTGCATTGGCAGGTGGATTCTTTACCGCTGAGCCATCAGGGAAGCCCACACATGTCACATACATTGGTCAAAATCCACAGAAGCTACAATGTAGACTTCACCAAAAATGAAGTAAACAAAATGAAATAATGTGATATGCAGCTACATGGATGGACCTGGAGACTATCACCCTAGGTGAAGTAAATCAGATAGAGAAAGACAAATATCACATGAGATCACTTACAGGTGGAATCTAAAATATGATACAAAGGAACTATTTACGAAACACAGACAGACTCACAGGCAGAGAAAACAAACTTATGTTTACTAAAGCGGATGGAGGAGAGATTAATTAGGAGTTCAGGATTAGCAGATACACACTACTGTATAGAAAATAAATAAACAACAAGGTCCTACTGTACAGAACAGGAAGCTATTCACATATTCAATATCCTGTAATAAACTATAATGGAAAAGAATCTGAAAAAAATGTGTATAAGTATATATAACTTTGCTGTATGTCAGAAACTAACACAATGCTGTAAATCAACTATACTTCAATAAAAAAAGAGTGGAAACTATGGACTTCAGTTATTAATAAAGTATCAAGATTGGTTCAAAAAGTCCCCTAATGTTTATTATAGTATTTTTTACATTGCAGGCACTGTTTTAAGTGCTTTCCATGTTTTATTGAATCTTCATAACAACTCAGTGAGGTAAGTATTTTTATCATGATTTTTTTTTCATGATTATTTTTTTGAGAGAGGAAACTAAAGCCCTGCATGGCCCATGTCACAGCTGGCAAGAACCTAAGCACTCTTGTTTCCTGGGATCACACCGTTAGGCTCTCTCCTCTAACAGCCTCGGAACACACCCGAGTTCCCAAAGGACAATCTGAGCCCAGACTCCACAGCCATGCAAAGAAACACATCTATCCATGAGTACAGGTTTCCCTTCAATGATTTTTTAAAATTCATAAAACTTTGTCGTGTATTCTAAACATTTCAGATTGGCTTGTCAAGTCTGAATACCTCATTGGAGATTTTCAACTGTTACTTATTTTTCAGTATAAAAATGGAAAGTTGGTACAGGTTCATGGTTTAAAGTCAAATAGAACAGGAAGAAGCATTTGCAGTGAAATAAGCATAAATCCCTCCCCCTCCCAGCTGGAGCTCCCCCTGCTTCCCACCCTGAAAGGAACCATCATCAGCAGTCTCTTGAGCCTCCTTCCAGAAGAGTCTATGCATGGACAAGCATTTAAGTATATATACTTTTCTCATTTTTTAAAAATATGATGGCCAACATTCTACGTTCTGAGCTTTTCCCTTAAAAATACAGCGTGTGGGTAGTTCTAAGTCCTTCTCAGTCCATTTCAGATTTCTAACATTCAGGAATCTAAGAATCAAAACCATACTTTTGAGTTACCATATATCCCACTCCTGGGCATACATCCAGACAAAACTATAATTCAGAAAGATACATGCAGCCTTATGTTCATAGAAGCACTATTCTCAATAGCTTAAGATGTGGAAACGGCCTAAATGTCCATCTACAGATGAATAGATAAAGTTGATATAGCATATAGACACAATGCAATACAACTCAGCCATAAAAAAGAATGAAATAGTACCATTTGCAGTAACATGGATAGATCTAGAAATTATCATCCTAAGTGAAGTAAGTCAGGGAAAGACAAAGGTCATATGACATCACTTATATGTGCAAACTAAAATACAAGGCAACATGAACTGATCTACAAAACAGAAGCAGAGTCATGGACAAAGAGAATGCACTCGTGGGGGTCGAGGAGGAGCTGGGTAGGGAAGGGATGGGCTGGGAGTTTGAGGTTAGCAGATGCAAACTATACATATAGAATGGATAAACAACAAGGTCCTACTGTATAGCACTGAGAACTACATTCAGTATCCTGATAAACCATAATGGAAAAGAACATTTAAAAAAAGAATGTATATATTAATACATGTATAACTGAGCCACTTGGCTGCACAGCAGAAATTAAACACATTGAAGACGAGTTATACTTCCATCAAAGACTTCATCAAAATCATACTTTTGAAGATGATGGTTAAATGGGAAATGAACACCAACTTTCTTTTAAACATAGGGGAGGGATACTGAAAAGTTGTCATGGTGCAGTTGGAATACAAGGCAGCTGCAGAGTGGCTTCCCTAGAAACTCTGGGATGTGTGTTCTCAGTCAGCAATGAATACCCATGGTGAACCCCCTAGCCATCTCACTCCCCTGGGGGTGGGCACTGCACCCCTTTCATCACCTGCCCCTTCTATAGCACTGGTTCCCAGTACCCTAACTGCTTTGGTTTCCAGGGATGCAGAGATGCAGGAATGTCAGGCTGCCCAATGGCCCACTGGAATGGTGTGTGTTCTCTAACACCTTCTATCTTTTTTATTTTTAACTGGAGTATAATCACTTTACTACGCTGTGTTAGTTTCTGCTGTATAACAACGTGAATCAGCTATAAGCATACATACATCCCCTCCTTCTTGAGCCTTCCCCCAACCCATCCCAGCCCTCTAGGTCATCACAGAGCACTGAGCTGAGTTCCCTGTGTTATACAGCAGCTTCTCTGATAACTTCTGCATACAATGACCAACCTCAGGGCCTTTGAGAGGACATGAAATTAAACAGTGCTGCTTGCAATGAATGTCAAAGCAGAGTGGACTTGGGTGCTGCTGTTTGGAGATCAAAAAAGATCTTTGTGAGATGCTCTGGAATGAGACAGGCCATGGAGTATACTCAGTGATGTCCTGGCCACTCCAGGCAAGGGTCCATGTCTCACCAGCATCTCTCCTCTGTGGTGAGAGCTCTGATGCGTCATATACCACAGCTCACACACAAGGGTGCCGCAGAGAAAGGGACTCAGGGAGAGCACAGGACCTACGTCTCTGCTGCTCAGATGCTCATAAAAGATCCACTTGTCTTTTCTTCTGTCTGCAGAGGCAGCCTCGCTGCTCTTACAAATGAGCTGTCCTAAAAGCAGGCTTCCTGAACTAACACTGTCCCCAGAGAAAAAGAATGCAAGCCATGTCATCCTTGCCAATTTTTTTTAACTTTTAATTAATTTTTATTGGAGCATGGTTGATTGACAGTGTTGTGTTAGTTTCGGGTGTACAGCAAAGTGAATCAGTTATACATATATTCCCACTTTCTTAGATTCTTTTCCCACATAGGTCATTATTTCCTGGTGGCTCAGAAGGTAAAGAATCCGTCTGCAATGTGGAAGACCCAGGTTTGATCCCTGGGTCAGGGAGATGCCCCGGAGAAGGAAATGGCAACCCACTCCAGTATTCTTGCCTGGAGAATTCCATGGACAGGGGAGTCTGGCAGGCTATGGTCCATGAAGTCACAAAGTCACGACTGAGCAGCTAGCATACACACACACATACACGCAGGTCATTACAGAATACTGGGTAAATTTCCCTGCTGCACAGTAGGTGCTTGTTAGTTATCTATTTTGTATATAGCAGAGTGTGTATGTCCATCCCAGATTCCCAATTTACCCCTCCCTCCTTTCCCCCTTGATAACTGTAAGCTTGTTTTCTACTAATGTGACTCTATTTACGTTTTGTAAATAGGTTCATTTTTTTTCGATTCCACATTTTTTTTTAAACAACAGCTTTATTGAGACCTTATACTATACAATTCAGTTATTTGAAATGTACAGTTCAGTGGTTTTTAGTCTATTCAGAGTGGCACAATCACTGTTTTAGGCTATTTTTGTCTTCTTGTTGCCAGAGTGTTTTTTTTTTTTTAACTTTACATATTTTTAAATGTATGTACTGAAGTCTAGTTGATGTACAACATTATATGTTACAGGTATACAAGAGAGTGAGTCACCATTTTAAGTTATACTTCATTTAGAGTTATTGTGAAACATTGGCTATATTCCCCATGCTGGACAACATACCCTTGTAGCTTATTTTCTGCCTAATAGATTGTCCCTCTTCATCTCCTCTGCCCATCTCACTCCTCCCCCTTCACTGTTCCCACTAGTAATTACAGTCTGTCCTCTGTATCTGCAAGTCTGTTCTTTGTTGTTATATTCACTAGTCAGTTGTATTTTTCAGATTCCACAGGTAAGAGATTTGATATGGTATTTATCTTTCTCTGTCTGATTTATTTCACTCAGCATAACGCCCTCCAAGTCCATCCATGTGGCTGCAAATATGTTGCCCTTGTTTTTAAGCATCTTCCATAAGTTGTTCCATGACAGGAGACTGACCACAGTAATTGAGGGGATGCTGATGGGGGCCATAGGAGAGGCTGAACTTTAAGCAATTGGTAGAATTCCAGTGTGGGAAGACAAGGCTTAAAAAGGGTATCTCTTGACCAGCTTTTATAGGAAGGCATTATGTTACCAACTCTGGAGGTGCTAGAAATAGGGGTCCCTTGGAGTCTGAAAAAGGTTGTTCGAATCGATGAAGTGACGTACTCCTTGATCTGATGTTGGCTACAGCTATGAACAGGGTACAAGGGATTAAAGGAATTCATTTATCCAACCAGTGTTTTATGAGCACCTTTTGGAGGCCAGGTATTGTCCTCAACACCAGAGATAAAGTGGTGAATGGTAAGTCAAACTGAAAAAGACAAATATCATATGATATCACTTATACACAGAATCTAAAAAGAAAGCAAATGGATTTATTTGCAAAACAGAAACAGACTCACAGAGAAAACAAATTTTATGGTGCATATATATATATACATATACACACACACACACACATATAAAAAACACTGAATTCACTTTGCCATAAACTGGAAACTAACACAACACTGTATGTTAACTATACTTCAAAAAAAGCAGTGGATGGTAGAGATTAAGTGTTTGATTTGAAGAAGCTTATAGTGGACTTCCCTGGTGGTCCAGTTGTTAAGAATCCACCAGCCAATGCAGGGGACACGGGTTCAATCCCTTGTCTGGGAAGATGTCACGTGTTGCAGGGCTGCTAAACCCATGCATCATAATTACTGAGCCCACACTCTAGAGCCTGGGAGCCCCAGTTACTGAAGCTTTCATGCCCTTGAGCCTGTGCTCCACAGTAAGAGAAGCCCCTGCAATGAGAGTAGCCACAGCTTGCTGCTACTTGAGAAAGCCCACACGCAACAGAGAAGACCCAGCACAGTAAAACTTACATAAATACATAAATAATAAAAAGAAGAAACTTATGGTATCATTGGGGGCAAAGACATGCATTCAGATAATGGTGGGATTTGAGAAAATGAAATAGAACCCCGCTCTTGGCCACAGAAGAATGAGAAAGGTAATAGAGACAGGGAAGGAGGCAATATTTTAACTGAGATCTGAATCCTAAGCCATGGGTCAACCATGAGAGGACCTGAGCAGAGGGCGTTTAGGAAGAGGGAAAAGCAAGTGTAAAAGTCAAACAGAAATGAGCATGAAATCTTGAAGAAATAAACCAAATGCAGAATAGGATGACCAAAGCGGAAGGGAGAGAGGCAATGTGGGTGAGAGGAATTTGGCAGGGCCAGATCATACAAAGCCTGAAAGGTTAAAGTGAGGAAGTTAGATTTTAGTAAAACCACTGCAAAAGGCCCTTAGGATGCTTTCTGCACAGAAGCGATACAGCTGACGTACATGTTTAAAAGCCACTTTGACTACTTGGTGAGGTGTGGATTGTGAGGAGGAAGGGCTGAAGGGAACATCCCTGGGTGATATTAACATCAGTGGGTGAATGTCTAAGGAGAAATGGGATATTTGCATGGTATCAGGATATTACCCGGAGATTAACTGCAAAGGGAAAGAAGTAACTTCACAGTGGAGAAACCTGGCTGACACTACCTTAGCCACATAATCAAAGCGAACATCGCCGGGAAGAAAGCATATTGATATCACATCACCTCATTTCTGTGCTGTGTTTGCCAGAAAACAATAACCTCTAATCAGGAGAAAATATCAGACAGACCCATATCGGGAAACACTCTTCAATGTTTCTGACCAGAACTTTCCAAAAATGTCAAGATGATGAAAAATAAGGAAGGATGGACAGATTGTCCAAAGCGCCCACCTGGCCCCAGGAGGATCAGTTTCACCCACATCTTGGACCTCCAAGTCTGACCTGCACACACAGGTAGTTCAAAAAAGAGTTGTGTCGTAACTTACTACCTGAATGAGCACACATCTTACCTGTACAACTTGGTGGACGCCTGCATGTGTACAGACATGCACAGCCTCCCAACTCCAGATCACCCGCAGCCCTCTCAAAGTCTCCCTCCTCCTCCTCTTCATCACTCCCCCAACAGTTCACAATTAGTTTGGCTTTTCTTCCCAGGGATTAGTTTTGCATGTTCTAGAACTCCCCAGAGAAGAAACGATGCCACGTCTCCTCTCTTCTTTCCAGCTTCATTAGCTCACCTTTAAGCTTGTGGGCTGTGTCCATGCTCACTGTTCTCTTTGAGCAGCATGTTGTTATATGAACCCACAGCCGTGTGTTTATCTATCCTCCTAAAGATGGGCGTTTGGCTCATTTCCAGCTTTGGGCAATCACACGCAATGCTGCTGCAAACGTTCTCACACACAAGTTCTTTTTTCTTCTCTTTTTTAATTAAAAAAATTTTTTTTATTGAAGCGTAGTTCTACAATGCTGTGTTAGTTTCAGGTGTACCGCAAAGTGATTCAGATTCTTTCCCTACATGAGTTACTACAAAATATTACACCATACAGTAGGGCCTTGTCATTTATCTATTTATATATAGTAGTGTGTATGATGCTTTTGGACTGGGGTTCTGAAGAAGACCCTTAAATCCCTTGGATAGCAAGGAGATCAAACCAGTCAATCCTAAAGGAAATCAACCCTGAGTATTTATTGGAAGGACTGATGCTGAAGCTCCAATGCTTTGGCTACCTGATGTGAACAGCCAAGTCACTGGAAAAGATCCTGATGCTGGGAAAGACTGATGGCAGGAGTAGAAGCGGGTGACAGAGGACGAGATGATTGGATGGCACCATCGACTCACTGGACATGAGTTTGAGCAAACTCTGAGAGACAGTAAAGGACAGGGAAGCCTGGTGTGCTGCAGTCCATGGGGTTGCAAACAGCTGGACACGACTTAGTGGCTGAACAACAACAGTGTGTATCTGTTAACCCAAGCTCCTATTTATCCCTCCCCACAGTCCTTCCCCTTTGGCAACCATAAGTTTGCTTTCTTTTATTGTTTGAATTATTTTTTTTATTTTTTTTATAGGTCTTCACTGCAGTGCATGGGCTCCTCGTTGCAGCGACTGCTCTTGTTGTTGAGCACAGGCTCAGTAGTTGTGGCACATGGGCTTAGTTGCCCTGTGGCATGTGGAATCTTCCCAGACCAGGGGTCAAACCCGTGTCTCCTGCATTGGCAGGCAGATTCTTAACCACTTTTGGGACATCAGGGAAGTCCTATACGTTTGTTTTCTATGTCTGTGAGTCTGCTTCTGTTCTGTAAAATTCCTTTGTACCACTTTCTTTTCGATTCCACATTTAAGTGACATCATATTATATGTGTCCTTTGCAGTCTGACTTATTCAGCCATAAAAATGAAGGAAATAATGCCATTTGCAGCAAGATGGATGGACCTCGAGATGACCACACTAAGTGAAATGAGTGGTATACAACTTTTGATGACACATTCATGCCCTCACTTTTCTTGGGTGGATTTTCTCGGTTCTGGACAGACCTATGTTTCATTCCGCAAACACTTCCCCTTGGCCAATAAACTCAGTTTCTGCTCTGAGAGGAAGTCTGGTGCCCACTATTAATGTAATTACATTTCCCCATCTTGTTACAATGAAGTGGCTGCCGCTGTAACTAATCCCAGGAGGAAGATGAGAGGAGAATGGACCGCTTGCCTTCAGAATGAAGCACATCCGGACAAGCCTGGGAGAGACGGGGAGATGCCTGATGTTTATTAACGATGTTTCATGCTCTTCTGTTGGTTCCCAAACAGCGATTATGTGACCCTGCTCAGAAATAATGGGACATGTTCCTGGAAGTATGCTCATTTCTAGAGGGATTACGTATGTTGATATTAGAAAAATCTAGACCCGCCATTAAGCAATCTTCTGGGACATGATCTCCCAATAGAAATTCTACCAGAGATGTTGAGAGCCACATCCCATAAACTCATCCCCAAAGTTTAGTAAGAAACTAGCTCAGTGGGTCTGAGTTGTGTCAACTCAGTTCTTTCAGCGCGGGGCTCCTTCATCTCTGCGTGATAAAGAAAGTTGATTTTTTTTTCTCTTTGATTTCCAATCTAGCGCAGACTAACATTTTTGTAAAACACAATGAAAATGTATTTGGAATCTAAAAAGAAATGATATAAATGATCTTACAAAACAGAAACAGACTCACAGACTTTGAGAAGGAATTTATGATTGCTGTGCAGAAGACTGGGGGGAAGGGATGGACCTGTACACACTGCTGTATTTAAAATGAACAACCAACAAGGACTGACTGTATGGCACAGGGAACTCTGCTCACTGTTATGTGGCAGCCTGTATGGGAGGGGAGTTTGGGGGAGAATGGATACATGTACATGTATGGCTGATACTCTCTGCTGTGCACCTGAAACTATCCCAACACTGTTAACCAGCTATACTCCAACATAAAACAAGAAGTTTTAAAGAATGTGTTTGGAGGATGTGATGATGCTGAGTTGCTATAGCCTTACTGAGGCAAGAGATGTGATGATGTCTTCTTGGCCAGAGAGTTCCTATCAAAACATCATTGTCATGGTGTTCCTTGCCCTTCCCAATCTTCTGCTAATTTACACAGTGTTCAGGGCAGGTGACCTCCTGGAGGACATGCCCTGCCTGCCCAGCTGTGCCCGACCCAAGCATACCCCTCTGTGAGGTAACAGGAGCTTGGAGCATTGAGTGCATCGTAATTTTCCTTTTCTTTTGTTCAATGAGAAGCAAGAAGTACATGGGCTTTAAAGTTATCCCAGGCCAGACATACAGACAGAATATTGAAATGCACTGATATTAATATCTATAATCGCTCTGTCTATATTTATAGCTATATACTCATATTCATGGACTTCCCAGGTGGCACTGGTGGTAAAGAACCTGCCTGCCAATGCAGGAGACTAAGAGACTAAGGTCAGTCCCTGGGTGGGGACGATCCCCTGGAGGAGAGCATGGCAACCCACTCCAGTATTCTTGCTTGGAGAATCCCATGGACAGAGGAGCCTGGTGGGCTACAAAGGGTTGCAAAGAGTCGGACACAACTGAAGTGACTTGGCACGCACATTCATATTCATGTAAATATCTGTGGTATCTATTTCAGAGGCATTCCAGAGCCTATTAAAAATCTTTGTATTCAGTCATAAAAAAGAAAGAGATAATGCCACTTACAGCAACATGGGTGGACCCACGGATGGTCACACTAAGTGAAGTAAGTCAGACAGAGAAAGACAAGTATTATATGATATCACTCACACGTGGAACCCTAAAAATGATACAAACGAACTTATATACAAAACAGAAACAGAATCACAGACAGAGAAAACTAACTTAAGGTTATCAAAGTGGAGAGGTTGAGAGGGGGACGGAATAAATTAAAGAGTTTGAGATGAACAGATACAAGCCACTATATATAAAATAGATAAACAACAAATAAGGTCCTGCTATATAGCACAGAGGCACATAATAACCTATAATGGAAAAGAACATGAAAAAGAAGACATATACATACATATATATATATCTGAATCACTTCGCTGTACACCTGAAATTAACACAACAATGTAAATCAACTATGTGCTAAGTCGCTTCAGTCGTGTCTGACTCTTTGTGACCCTATGGACTGTAGCTCGCCAGGCTCCTCTGTCCATGGGGTTCTCCCTCCCCCATTGATAAGGATACTGGAGTGGGGGGCCATGCTCTCTTCCAGGATCTTCCCCACCCTGGAGTCAAACCCATGTCTGTTGGGTCTCCTACATTGGCAGGCAAGTTCTTTATCATTAATGCCACCTGGGAAGCCCCAACTATACTCCAAGAATAATAATAAAAAATCTTTGGGTGGTTCTGAGACCTTGGGGCCTTGGTTTTCTCTCCATTGTCTCTACTTTTGCCTTTTTCAGCAAGATCTTGTTTGCAGTTTCTGGCCCCCAGGCCTCTCCTCCAGCAGAAGCATTTGAATAAGGAAGGGACAGACCTCAGAAGCAGCAAGAAACTCTCTGGTGGGTTTTTTCTATCTTAGTTTAATTAGCATAGATAACATCTCACGTACAGGAACCCACTCAACGCTGTAAGCCTCTCCTCTGTATCTAAGGGATCTGGCTAATTGAAGAACAAAAATATGCCAGCGCTATCGGGCTGGTGGGTGAATGGTATGGGAATAACTACATCACAATATGTACGCATGTGGCAGGAATTTATATTAGGGAGTGAATTAGCATTCCTTGAATTAACTCAGGGTTCTAGTTTAATACATTTTCAAGACTCTGATAAAATGAGCTAGAACAGAGAGTTTTTCCTCTTAACAGCACTACATTTTTAAACTTAAAAGAGAGCTATTCTCTTTCTTATTAGCATCAGGCAGTTACAAGAAAGGACCGAGTTCTACATGAAAAGACATGTCATTAGGGCTAACAGATCTGTCCCTGGGATGTGAGATGCCAGGAGTCCTGAGAAAGACGTCGCATCTGATTCTGGGGTGTGGGATGCCCTGTAGTTGCGGATGACGTTGGAGGGAGGCAGTCTGAAACTAAGCTGGTGGCCTCAGAGAAACATTCAGAGGAAAAACATTTGGCACCAAGGAATGACATCCATCATGGAGCCAAGAGGGAGAGGGACTCACAAAGCGAATGACATCTGCATTGTATCCTATCATACTCCCTAAAGGTACCGGAGCGGATGCGTACCAGAGCGTGTGTGTCCTTGATGAAGATTTTCCATATTTCCAACCACTTGCACGCCAAGAGCACTTGTTCTCCACAATTTAGGATTTTTTTTTTTAAAGAAAGACTAGCTCATGGTGTGAAACAGTGCACAAACGTCTCCTGCCTTCTCATGCCAAATGCCTCACTAATCCCAAATCCAAACAGCCCCAGAGCATCTGAGGCTAATTTCATTATAGCAGCTGAGATTCAATAACTGTCAGATGTGGGGAGACTTGGCCCGTGCCGGTGGCTTCCAGCAGGTATGGAAGGTTTCCCAGGAGCCAAATTTTGGTCCTTATGCATACACAGATAAAAGCAAATAAGCCAAATGCCCAGGAAAGTTGGCCGTTCAAGGGTATGTAAACAGCCCACGCTCCAGGCATCTGCTAAATACTGGGGCTTTTGAAAATGCTTCTATTTTACCCTGGGTGTTTGGCCAGATTGAAAGCAGAAAGCCACAGAAATGGTCCTTGAGCCAAGAAAGAAGCAGTTAATTCAAACACAGCAAAATAGATTTTTGCCTAATTGGTGCATCTAAGTTTAAAGGTTCATATAGTCAAAGCTATGTTTTTTTTTTTCCAGTCATGTATGGATACGAGATCTGGACCATAAAGAAAGCTGAGTGCCAAAGAATTGATGCTTTCAAACTGTGGTGCTAGAGAAGACTCTTGAGAGTCCCTTGGACAGCAAGGAGATCAAACCAGTCCATCCTAAAGAAAATCAACCCTGAATATTCATTGGAAGGACTGATACTGAAGCTGACATTTCAATACTTTGGACTCCTGAAGGGAAGAGCTGAATCACTGGAAAAGACCCTGATGCTGGGAAAGATAGGAGGCAGGAGAAGAAGGGGATGACAGAAGATGAGATGGTTGGATGGCATCACCGACTCAAGGGACATGAGTTTGAGCAAGCTCCGGGAGACGATGACAGACAGGGAAGCCTGGTGTGCTGCAGTCCGTGGGGTTGCAAAGATTCAGACACAACTTAGGGACTGAACAAAAACAACACATTTCTAAATGAAGATGTATGGCTGATCAAGAGGAAGGGTAAGAATAGCTGGCGTTTTGTACTGGACACCTCCTGTGCCCTGTCTCATATGCTCTTGCCTGCATTTTAACCTCGGTGGTTGCTGCTAGGATCAGCATCCTGCAGGACTAGCCCAAAGGCTTCTCTCTGGTTGCCACCTGGTGCCTGGAGGAATCCATCCAAGGGGTGACCAACCATTCCAGGTTGCCCATGATGGAAGAGTTTCCTGGGTTGTGGGACCTTCAGTGCTCAAGCTGGGGCAGTCCTGGGCAAATCAGCTGGTCACCTCCTTTGGCCTTAGGAAGGCACGTGCATTCTTGAAGTGCAAGGGAGCTAACATCCCTGGTGGGCCCTGGACCAGTGGGGGAAGGAAGCTGGTAGGGAATTACTCCCCTTCCTGGAGTCATGAACACATGATTCCCAGATGTCTTCTGCATGCCTCCTCTGAGGGTTCCGAGCAGGATGGAGCCCTGTGGCCCACAGCTTGTTGTGTTGTTTTAGTTATTAAGTTGTGTCTGACTCGTTGCAACCCTATGGACTGTAGCCTGCCAGGCTCCTATGTCCATGGAATTTCCCAGGCAAGAATACTGGAGTGGGCTGTCATTTCCTCCTCCAGAGGATCTTCCTGACCCAGGGATTGAACCCACATCTGCTGCTGATATGAATAAATACATCCTTCACTCTCCCCCGGTCCTCCAAAACTGTTCCTTGGGTTAACTCTCCAAGATGAAGTTCGTAAGCCTGAAGATCAATGGTCTGTTTTGGGGTATGGGGAAGCAGTTACTTTCTGAAGTAGTTTTGAGCACTGTGATGCTTGCCATGATGTGCCCCCCACCTCAGACCCCCAACTCCAGGAAGGAAGGAAGGGTGAGTTTACTCAGCTGTCAGTGGTGCGGCTAGAAGATGGTCCTTCACTGTCAGCCCTCAGGGGATGGCTGCAGCTGAAGAAAACCACCCCCCCGCCCCACCGCCCTGCCAAGGTGGCTCTCCTTCCAGGGATGCCTGTACCTAGTGACTGATCAGTGTGGGGGTGTAGAGGTCCAGCCATCTTGCTCTAACTTAGCCCCAGGTCCTCCTGAGGGCCCCTCACTGAGCCCTCCCAGGGGCTGCAATGCACCCAGCTTCTCCCTCCTCCCCACTGTGCTTCTGTCCCCTCACTTTCACAGGTGTGGATCCCTAAGGAATATCCTGCAGGCTGACCTCCATCTTGGGGTCTTCTCAGGGGAGCCCAACCTGCTAAAGCACTTTCTAGAATGTTCTAGACACTTGAGACTTAACAGCGAAAAGGTCCTGTCTTCATGGAACTTTATTCTAGGGAGGGATGTGGGCAATAATCAGAGACAGAGAGATTTAGGGGCTTTCCTGGTGGTCCAGTGGCTAAGACTTCGCACACCCAATGCAGGGGGCCTGGGTTCGATCCCTGGTCAAGGAACTATCCTGTGTGCCATAACTAAGACCTGGTTGCTGCCAAGTAGAGAAATAATTTTTTTTTTTTTTCAAAGAAAGAAATAGATTCAGAGCACAGTGTCAGAGAGTGAGAGGCTCTACGAAGATCAGTAAAGTCTGGTAGGGTGTGGAGAGTGAGGGCTGTTCTAGGCAAGGTGATTAGAAGGATGTGCTGGGGGAGGGGCTATGCTTTAAAGAATCAGTGAGGCAACACTGGCTACAGAAATTAGCAAGAACCTCACACCTGCCGGTTATCCTGGATGCGCACTTGGATGCTGACTAAGACTAAAATGTTGGGGCTGAGCCCAGAGTGTGTTTTTCCACCCATTAGAATCATGTGGATAACTTTAAGAAGGCAAATTCCTGGGTTTCCCAGTGGTTCAGTCATTAAGACTCTGTGCTTCCACTGCAGGGAATTCAGGTTTTATCCCTACTGGAGAACTAAGATCACACATGCTGTACAGAGCAGCCAGAAAAAAAAAAAAAAAAAAAAAAAGCCAATTCCCAGGGCCTGTACCAAGAGGTTCTGATTCAACTGGACAAGAGCAGGGCCTGGGCATGAGCATCGTAAGGCCCCCGAGTGTTTTATGTGCATTTGGGTCGATACCAGTCACCTAAACACTCATTCAGTTGATCTACCTGGAAGAGTGTGACATACAGATAGCAAAAATTACTAATGAGAAACTGAAACACAAATTGTGTCTTTCCATGCAATTATATTATGTTTATAGTCATATTCATCACATATGTGCGTGCTCAAGTCGCTTCGGTCATGTCCGACTCTTTGTGACCCCATGGACTGTAGCCCATCAGGCTCCTCTGTCCATGGATTCTCCAGGCAAGAATACTGGAGTGGGTTGCCATTCCCTTCTCCAGGGGATCTTCCTGACCCGGGGATCAAACCCACGTCTCCCACATTGCAGGTGGATTCTTTACCGTCTGAGCCACCAGGGAAATCCATGTATCACATACACAACCGCATTAGTGTGTATGAACTCAGAACACAGTGGAGCGGTATTCCAGATTCCAGTGCATTTTCTAGCTTTTGGGGTCCAAAGATGCCTGCTTTGAAAAGAATCTGCCACCCTAATGTTAGAGATTCTCCTAAAAATTGCCAGTGGTGAGCAGGTGTCAGAATCCAGCACACTCAAAATACGTTTAATGAAAAAGTCATGAAAAGAAATCACCAAGCAATGCTGACAACTTTATGCTTAAATAACAACCAGCTATATTTTCCTGAATTTTCATGGAGTCCATTAGACCCCAATAACTTGCTCTAATAATTAATTCCTACTAAGAGCTCTTGGACACTTTCAATGAACTAACTAAAATTAAACACAAATATTTTCTTAATATTTTCAAACTTTTGCAGGAGGACAAACATTGAATTTTTAGCTAGGCTTCACTTGAATGCTTTCTCATTTAGCCACCCCAAATTGTTGAAATCAAGACTG
Organism: Budorcas taxicolor; assembly: GCF_023091745.1. Classification (NCBI taxonomy): domain Eukaryota; kingdom Metazoa; phylum Chordata; class Mammalia; order Artiodactyla; family Bovidae; genus Budorcas; species Budorcas taxicolor. The sequence continues at coordinate 48,152,730 of NC_068926.1, read as the reverse complement.
CAAAGATTCATGGGTATAAAGCAATTATGCTCTGTGTACAAAAGAGTTGAATTCCAAGTTTTATCCTACCTTCACTCCTGTTTTTACTTGCAGTGAGTAATTTAAAAATGATTTTTAAGGGAAAGAAAAGCTAGTATAATTCTATTGCTCTTATAGAAATGCTTTCCTTTAAATATATTTTCTAGAAATCTGTTTGCAAAGTAGTAAGAAAAATACACACACACACATTACTAATATATATATATGTATATGTATATATATATATATATATATATATATATATATATACATATTTAACTATGTGTGTGTTAGTTGCTCAGTCGTTTCCAACTCTTCGCTACTGCATGGACTCTAGCCCACCAGGCTTCTCTGTCCATGGATTCTCCAGGCAAGAATACTGGAGTGGGTTGCCATTTCCTTCTCCAGAGGATCTTCCCGACCCAGGGATCGAATTCTAGTTTACTGCATCGTAGGCAGATTCTTTACTGTTTGAGCTACAGGGAGATCTCTTTATATATTACTATATACATGTACATATGAAATGTAAAACATATCATATACACATAATATACATATAATAAAATATAAATTATATACTGTGTATATAATTGCATAATGTAATAATAATATTATAATATATCTCTATATAATATATTTATATTATCTATATCTTAAGTTCCTAAATTTCTAGCAGTCAGTCTTAAGGGAATAGGAATGTAGTTCTCATACTTACAATTTTAAAATAGTTAAATTATGAGCAATTGTTTCTCTTGTCAATTAAAAGCAACACTTTTCATTTTCATTGATATTTAATAAACAGACAAAAAGAGATTTGTCCCAAGCAAATGTTGAAAGACAGAGTGACCTGGCGTGCTGCAGTCTGTGGGGTCACAAAGAGTCAGCCACGACTTCGCGACTGAAAAACAGGCCTTGACTCCAAGTCTTAGTGACTGAATGTCCCATATTCTATTCACCCCTCCTCAAGCCTGGTGCTCACCCCTTTCTGCCCCTACAGTGTTTGGTGCCGCAGTGTGTCTTTCTGCCTTCCTAATCTTCCTTGAAGATGCCAGTGGCTATGTGATACCTTTTGGACAATGAGAAGCATGATGTTAAGTTCTGGAAATGTTTTGCTTCTCTCATATAGCCTGTGCCCCTTTCTGCTTCATTCTTTTTCCTACTTAGAATGTAGACTTGTGGCTGGAGGTGTGGCAACCATCTTGTGACCATGAGGAAACAGACCTGAGCAACAAAACCATCATGCTAAAGACAGTGCTGCAAAAAAAAGGAGAAAGAGACGGCTGCCTGCTATCATTGCTAAACAGCAGCAACAACTCTGGACTCGAACCTCTGGACTTCTTGTCAGAAGTCCAACCCTAAAAATAGAACTTTGGTTCTTCTGCATGTTGCTATTGTCAGATCCTTGTTATTTTAAGCCACATGTGACCCTAATCTGATCCCCAAATACAAATACAGCTTCCTTCTGTTTCAGGAATGCTGGTTTCTAATTTTTTCCCTAAAATTTTTAATTGAATTTGGGGGTCACCAAAGTCCAATAACTACAGAGGGTTTATATACATAATATAAATAGACGAGTTAAGTGTAAACTAAAAAGCTCTCTCCCAGGCAGAAGAATAGCTGTTAAGATTATCCGACTGTTGCCCTGTTAAAAAAAGGGGTCACTGCTGCCAGCTATTTTATTTTCTAAAAAAAGCTATAAATCCCATTTTAAATGCAACTTTTAATATAACTATCCCAGATTTCAAAATTTTGGCCAATATTAAAAAACTTTAAGGCCAAACACAACGTGTGTATTGGCTGCACGTAACCCAAGGACCTCGAGCCGGCAACCTCTGACTTAGAATATAAAGCTGGCATCGTGACATTTAGTTTAGGATACTGGAGAAGCAAAGAGCCATAAGAAAGCAGGCTGGGACTCTGTGATCTTTGAACCAGTCATAAAAACCAACAGCAAAAACATGTTGACAAATAGAATCTTCTCACATTGCCATTGTTCATCACCATCAACACAGAGACTGGATACCATGAAATATTGTGACGGGAAGCCCCTTCTTCAGCTTCTGCTGTGTCTCTAATCGTAGTACCCACACCAATGACCCCATCTTCATTCTGAAGACAAATGACTGCCCCCCGACTTAAACGTGGATGCTGATTTCTAATGCTGTAAACAGCAGCCCTGACTATTTTAGTAAGAGCACATTAAATCCTCCCCTTGCACAAACCCTTTTTTTTTTTTTTTTGGCATTATCAGCTGAAGCTTGCAGGAAGCAGGAAAGATGAGTCCCAGTTCAGTTAGGAAAAGAGAAAGGGGGAAAAAATATCAATTTTCCAAGGTCCTGCAGGAGGGAGTCTGATGCTGCCTGGACTTGCTTGCATGACTTTAATATATATATAAATTTATTTTAATGGTAATTAATTTTTGCTGGAGTATAGTTGATTTACAACGTTGTTAGTTCCTGCTGCAGAGAAAAGTGAATCACTTATGCATACACATGTATCCACTCTTCTTTAGATTCTATCCCCATCTAGATCATTACAGAATATTGAACAGAGTTCCCTCTGCTACAGAGTAGGTCTTTATTAGTTATCTATTTTATATACTTTAGTGTGCATATGTCAATCGCAATCTCCCAATTTATCCCCTCCCTCTTCCTTAGTAAGAGAGTCCCCTGGACAGCAAAGAGATCAAACCAGTCAATCCTAAAGGAAATCAACCCTGAATACTCATTGGAAATATGATGCATGCTGAAGCTGAAGCTCCAGTACTTTGGCCACCTGATGTGAAAGAGCCCACTCATCAGAAAAGACCCTGAAACTGGGAAGGATTGACGGAAGGAGGAGAAGGGAGCGGCAGAGGATGAGATGGTTAGATAGCATCACCGACTCAATGGACATGAGTTTTAGCAAACTCCTGGAGAGAGTGAAAGGCAGGGAATCTTGGCAGTCTGCTGTTCATGGGGTTGAAAAGAGTTGGACATGATGACAACTTATCAACAACCATAAGTTTGTTTCTACTTCTGTGACTCTATTTCTGTTTTGTAGATGGGTTCATTTGTACCATTATTTTTTTAGATTCCACACGTAAATGATATCATGATATTTGTCTTTCTCTGTCTGACTTACTTCATTTAGTATGATAATTATGACCTCGCCCACTTTTTTGCTCCCAGAGGAAATTCCCTGGACATTTAATTTGGAGCTGTCTTGTGACAGCTGAGTGGCACTCCATTCATTATTTAGCTTTTCTGTTGTTGGACCCTTATCTACTCAAAGAGCTGATCAGTGGCCTGAGGGCTAAGATGGTATCTTCTCACCTTGCTTGGTACCCTCTCCCACACCTAGCATCAAGGTTTCCTCTCAGAATTTCAATTAATGAAGAAGAGAAGTGGGGAGAAAGGAAAACAGGGATGCACCAGGGTGAAGGACAAGCCTTAAAGCTGCAGAACAAGCAGAGCATGGAAAGACACCCTAGGAATTACATACTAGTCACTCTATAGTAGAGGCTGTGCTAATGGCTGCTAATCACTCACGCCCCCCAGTGGCCAGATCCTTGGGGTTAGGGTCCCTTTCCATATTGACTCTGGGCTTCATGTCAAAATGATGATTTTCCAACTTGTTCTGGCCAAAGTAGCTTTGGCGAGCACAACACAGAGGCTTGCTAGGTGCCTGGAGAGAAAGCCCTAGTTGGCCAAGCAGAGAAGCCTGGTGCAGGAGAACCAAGGCCACCAGCTGACAGTCTGGCTGATGCTCAGACCTGTGAGGGGGCATCTGGGACCACCCAGCCCTCATTGGGCTGCTGGACGACTGTAGCTACCTGTGTGTCCACAGCAGAGGTAAGTCCAATTTGCAGTTATACCTATATTTATGCAACTTAAGAGACTGAACAACAACAATATATTAAATATATTTACATATAAACGATTTGTTATTTGAAACCACTCTGGCTTTTCTGCAGCAGTAGATAATTGATGCACACTACATTTGCAATGATCTAAAATCCAACCCACTCCAGTATTCTTGCCTGGAGAATCCCATGGACAGAGGAGCCTGGTGGGCTACAGTCCACGAGAGTGACTTCACTTTCACTTTCACTTTCTTTCAAGGCAGTGTATGTGTGTGTGTCTGTGTTTATATATCTGTATATATAAATACAGGGCTTTGATGGTGGTTCAAAGGGTAAAGAATCTATCCACAATGCAGGAGACCTGGCTTCAATCTCCCCATGTTGGGAAGATCCCCTGGAGAAGGAAATGGCAACCCAGTCCAGTATTCTTGCCTGGAGAATTCCATGGATAGAGGGGCCTGGTAGGTAACAGTCTTAGGGTTGCAGAGTCGGACACGACTGAGCAACTAACATACACACATATAAACAGATATAAGAATTTATATGCATGCATTATTTTATATGCATATAGACTGAAACACAAGTGTTTATATGTAAGCACATATAACCAAAATGAAAGTTGCAAAAATAAGACTTGCTTCTGTTACATGCATGACAGTATTTTCTAGGCCTTTCCTTTCCTTTACTCCATTCTTTCATTCCTTCTCTCTTTTTCTCTAATTCTGATCAAAAACCCACTGAATCAATTTTATAACCCACTAATGGCTCATTACTCACACTTGGAATCCCTGACCTGGAGAAGAGCTTTTTAACTTGGACAAGGAGGGAGGGACTTCCGGGATGACCTTGCAGGATCATTCCTTAAATTTACATGAATATTTTTTAGGGCAAGTGGGCTTCCAGGAGAGAATCCCAGATTTCATCAGATTAAAAGAACCCACCACTGATCTTCAGAGTCACCCTACCTGGTGATGTCATACACAACAGCATTGTCATTAAGGTGATGGTGGTAACTCTGAGTCTCTGTCTCTGACACTGAGCTCTGGGCTCACAGCCAACAGCCCACTGGACATTTCCATCTGATGTCCTTCAGTTCAGGTCAGTCGCTCAGTCGTGTCTGACTCTTTTCAACCCCATGAACTGCAGCATGCCAGGCCTCCCTGTCCATCACCAACTCCCGGAGTTCACTCAGGCTCATGTCCATCGAGTCAGTGATGTCATCCAGCCATCTCATCCTCTGTCATCCCCTTCTCCTCCTGCCCCCAATCCCTCCCAGCATCAGGGTCTTTTCCAATGAGTCAACTCTTTGCATGAAGTGGCCAAAGTACTGGAATTTCAGCTTCAGCATCAGTCCTTCCAATGAACACCCAGGGCTGATCTCCTTTAGGATGGACTGGTTGGATCTCCCCGCAGTCCAAGGGACTCTCAAGAGTCTTCTCCAACACCACAGTTCAAAAGCATAAATTCTTCGGCGTTCAGCCTTCTTCACAGTCCAACTCTCACATCCATACATGACCACTGGAAAAACCATAGCCTTGACTAGACAGACCTTCGTTGGCAAAGTAATGTCTCTGCTTTTCAATATGCTATTTGGGTTGGTCATAACTTTCCTTCCAAGGAGTAAACATCTTTTAATTTCATGGCTGCAATCACCATCTGCAGTGATTTTAGAGCCCCCCAGAATAAAGTCTGACACTGTTTCCACTGTTTCCCCATCTATTTCCCATGAAGTGATGGGACCAGATGCCATGATCTTCGTTTTCTGAATGTTGAGCTTTAAGCCAACTTTTTCACTCTCTTCTTTCACTTTCATCAAGAGGCTTGATGTCCTTAGGGCACCCCAAATGCATTAAGTTTCCAAAATTTTTCAATTTTTTTATTGTGCAATTTTTGAAAAGAATGTAATACATTCAATGCTTTTTCTTCTGTTTACGCTATCATCCAGTATAAAATAGTGTCCACTTCACAACATAAAACCATTTCCAGATAATTGTTGACTATATCAAAAGGTAGGTAAGCTAAAACCAACAAATCTGTACAGTTGGGAGACATGATAATAGCCAGGACCCAGCAGAAGCATTTTGAACCCTTCTGCCTCCACACTGTGGAGTCCATCTACAGCCTTTAGGACTTTTCAGGATGACAGCTGCACATCCTCCACCCCAAACCAGCTCCTCCTGCCATTTTCCAAGCCAGAAGCCTGGAAAGACATTCATTAAAAAAAAAATCATTGAAGTATAGTTGATTTCTCACATCATGAGAAATGCCAGGCTGGATGAGTCACAAGCTGGAATCAAGATAGGCAGGGGAAATATAAAAAACCTCACATATGTGGATGATACCACTCTAATGGCAGAAAGTGAAGAGGAACTAAAGAACCTCTTGATGAGGGTGGAGGAGGAGACTCTAAGAGCTGGCTTAAAACTAAATATTAAAAAAACGAAGATCCATTACTTCCAGCCCCATGACTTCATGGCAAATAGAAGGGGAAAAGGTGGAAGTAGTGACAGATTTTATCTTCTTGGGCTCTAAAATAACTGTGGATGGTGACTGCAGCCATGAAATCAGGAAATAATTGCTTCTTGGCAGGAAAGTTGTGATAAACCTAGACAGTGTGTTGAAAAGCAGAGACATTACTCTGCTGACAAAGGTCCATACAGTCAAGGCTATGGTCTTCCCAGCGGTCACATATAGTTGTGAGACCTGAACCATAAAGAAAGCAGAATGCCAAAGAATTGATGTCTTCGAACTGTGGTGCTGTAGAAGACTCCTGAAAGTCTCTTGGACAGCAAGGAAATCACATCAGTTTATCTTAAGGGAGATCAACCCTGAATATTCATTGGAAGGACTGATGCTGAGGCTGAAGCTCCAGTATTTTGGTCATTTGATACGAACAGCTGACTCATTGGAAAAGTCCCTGATGCTGAAAAGATTGAGGGCTGAAGGAGAAGAGGGCATCAGAGGAGGAGAAGGCTGGCTGGCATCACCAATGGAATGAACATGAACTTGGGCAAACTTCGACAGATGGTGAGGGACAGGGAGGTCTGGGATGCTGCAGTCCATGGGGTTGCAGAGAGGGACATGATTTGGCAACTAAACAGCAACAACAGCTGATTAAAATGTTGTGTTCATTTTAGGTGTTCAGTTATGTATACATTCTTTTTCATATTCTTCTCCATTCGCATTTATCACAGAATATTAAATATAGTTCCCTGCGCTACACAGTAGGATCTTGTTTACTCATCCTATATATATATATGAGTTTACATCTGCTAGTCCTAAATTCTCAATCCTTCCTTACCACTTGACAACCACAATCTGTTTTCTATGTCTGTGAGTCTCTCAGTTTCATAGATAAGTTCATTTGTGTTGCATTTCAGATTCCACTTATAAGTGATTTTCTATGATATTTGTCTTTCTCTTTCTGACTGACTTCACTTATGACTGATGATAGTCTCTAAGTCCATCTGTTTTGCTGCAAATGGCATTATTTGGCCCTTTTCCTGGCTGAGTAATATTCCACTGTATGTATGCACCAGATTTTCTTTCTCCACTCATCTGTTGATGGCCATTTAGGTGGTTTCTATCCCTTGGCTGTTGTGAAGAGTGCTGCTATGAACATAAACTTGCATATATCTTTCTGAGTCACAGTTTTGTCTGGATATATATGCCCTGGAGTAGGATGGCTGGATCATATGGTAACTCTATTTTTAGGTTTTTTAGGAACCTCTGTCGGAGAAGGCAATGGCAACTCACTCCAGTACTCTTGCCTGGAGAATCCCAGGGACGGCAGAGCCTGGTGGGCTGCCGTCTATGGGGTTGCAGAGTCAGACACGACTGATGCGACTTAGCAGCAGCAGCAGCAGCAGCAACAGGAACCTCTGTCTGTTTTCTTCAGTGGCTGTACAAATCAACATTTCCATGAACAGCATAAGAGGGTTGGGCAGGTATTCTTGATGTTTCCTCATCACCCACCAAATCACGTTACTCAAACTGTGCAGATTCTACTCACTGTATCTACTAGACATCTCCAAATCCTTTCCTCCCATTTGGCCTTCCTGCAATTTCACTGGTTCCAATTCTCATTTTCTGTTCCCTGGATGGTCACCATCCCTAATGACTTGCTTGCCTATTATTTTGATTGGTCAGATCCATTTTCTATGATGCCCACCAGGGTGGTCTTTGAGAATTACAAATTTTATGCCACCACTCAAGTGTGTGAAGTGAAGTGAAGCTGCTCAGTTGTGTCTGACTCTTTGCAATCCATGGACTATAGCCTACCAGAGTCCTCTGTCCATGGAATTTTCCAGGCAAGAGTACTGGAGTGGGTTGCCATTTCCTTCTCCAACTCACCTGTGTGGACCTACATTAATCACACTACAGAACAACTAATAACCTTCTTTTGTGTGGGCGAGAGGCACTTCATAGTCTGGCCGCTCCTCACCTGTCCATCTGGTACCACATCCCACCTCTCACTGTAGTTTTCAGCAACATTTCTTGCAAATCGGCAATGCTCTTATCCTACGTAGCCAGCAGGCAAAGTCTGACACATCCTCCAGATCTCAGTTAAATGTTACCTTTCCTGGGGATAATAACACAGGCAGTTCTGCTGAGCACAGAATCCTCTTCCAGGGGCTTCACATGAATTAGTTCATCTGAGCTACACACAGTCCAACCAGGGAGGTGCTGTTGGAATCCTTATTTTACAGATGGGTAAACTGAGGCTCAGGGGAATCACAAAATGGGCTGAAGTTAACAGAGAGAATGAGAGGGTACAGCTGAGACTCAATCCCAGGCAAGTCTGGCATCTGAGTTCACACTGTGTTCATTAAAAATTGCTTTTCAGTTGGAAATAATGTCAAGCTTATAGGAAAGCTGCAAAAGGAATACAAAGAGGGCTTTCCTGGTGGCTCAGTGGTAAAGAATTCACCTGCCAATGCAGGAGACACCAGTTTGACCCCTGGTCCAGGAAGATCTGACATGCCGCAGAGCACCTAAGCCCCTGCGCCACATCTACTGACCCTGTGCTCTGAGCCTACGGCTCTAGCCATACTTTGGCAACAAAAGAAGCCACCACAATGAGAAGCCTGTGCACCCCACTCTCTGCAACTAAACAAAAGCCTGAGGAGCAACGAAGACCCAGCACAGCCAAAAATAAATAACTAAAATTAAACAACAAATGATAATACAAAGAGTTTTCTTGACCTACATTCATCTACTGTCAATATTTCACCCATTTGCCGTAATGTGTTCTAACCATGAATCCACTATCTATCATCAGGTTATTAATCATCTTCTATTCATCTCTCTATCTATAAACTAACATCTATCCACAATTTCTTTTTGAACAATATGAGAGTGAGTTACATACATCATGGCCTATTGCTCTTAGATACTCAAGTATGAATTTGTCAAGAGCAAGGATATTCTTGAGAAATTCATATTTGAGTATTTAAGAGCAAGGGGCCGTGATAACTACAGTATAGTTATCAAATTCAAGAAACAACCTTTCAGTTAAGTTCATCTGATCTTCCATTCATATCCCAAGAATGTTTTCATAATTATTTTTTCTTTCCAATATGAGAGCCTGGAGTCTTAGATTGGGCATTGCATTAGGTGTCATAGTTTTTCTTTAATTTGGAACATTTCATCATATGATATCACTTAAGTGTGTGTGTGTGTGTGTGTGTGTGTGTGTGTGTGTGTGCATGCATGCACACACTCAGTTGTACTTGACTCTTTGAGATCCCATGGACTGTAGCCTGCCAGGCTCCCCTGTCCCTGGGACTTTCCCAGGGAAAGAATACTGGAGCGGTTGCCATTCAGAATTTTAAAAATGATACAAATGAACTTATTTAGAAAACAGACTCAGCAAATGAATTTATGGTTACAGGGAGGGAGGGATAGTGGTCAGGAGGGAGTATGGGATGAACAATGTATACACTGCTATGTTTAAAATAGATAACCAACAAGAATCCATGGTATAGCACAGGGAACTCTGCTCAATATTCTGTAATAACCTAAATGAGAAATGAATTTGAAGAATAGGTTGAAGAACTTGGAACATTTCCTTGACCTTTTGTTCTCTTTCACAATATTGACATTTTTGAGGAATCTGCCAATTTTTAAAAATAGGATGTTCCCCATCTGGGGCCAGTCTAACAGTTTCCTCATGATTAGATAACTCTACGCCTTTCCGTCTGGGATGCTGCCCAGGGGATGCTGTATCCTTCTTGGGAGAATTCCATCCACAGGCATGGGATGTCCATCTGCCCCCTTAATAGTGATGTTAATTTTAATCACCTCTGGTCAAGGCGTGGTTTGATTTATTCACCCCAGAATTCCTACTTTTTCTTCTTCTTGTAACTTATAAGCATTGTGAGACACCTAAGACTGTGAGAGTGTCCCACTCCATCCAACACCCTCCTACCACCCTAGATATAGCGTGACTGACAATTGTTGTCAGAACTAACTTGAGTGTGATCATTTTGAAATCATGACTTTCCATTTCTAGCACTATCTCCACAATTCCTGGCCAGCACCTGCACAGATGCCACGATTTCTTTCATTCTTCCAGATTTAGGCATCCCATATTTGCATCCCCATGCTACTATGACCGTAATTTACTGCTTTGTGATTGCTTTGTTGACCTAGCCTTTTCTCTATTAAACCTCTGAGCTGACTGAAGGCAAACACCCCACCTTTTCCTCTTTGCATCTACAGAGCTTTTAAAGAGCTTGTCCTAAAATAAGCACTCATAATTTGTTTTTTTAAAAAAACTATTTTTATTTATTTAGCTGTGCTGAGTCTTAGTTGTGGCGCATGGGATCTAGTTCACTGTCCATGGATTGAACCTGGAGCCCCTGCATGGGGAGAGTGTAGTCTTAGCCACTGGACCACCAGGGAAGTTCCAGCATTTGCTTTTGAATGAGATAAAATTTATAGCCTAGTAGGGTGGACAGATGAATGCCTCCCCCGCACCCCACAAGATGTCCACATCCTAAGCTCTGGAACCAGAGAATATATTGCTTGCACAGGAATGGGAACGTTACAGATGTGATTCAACTAAGGATCTTGAGATGGACAGATTATCTGTTTGGCTACCCCAGACCCCTTCCTGGGACCCTCCCTCTAGACATGCCCAATTTACAGCAACTAAAGGTCCATCCTAAAGGAAATCAATCCTGAATATTCATAGGAAGGACTGATGGTGAAGCTGAAACTCCAACACTTTGGCCACCTGATGCAAAGAACTGACTCATTGGAAAAGACCCTGATGCTGGGAAAGATTGAAGGCAGGAGGAGAATGGGAAGACAGAGGATGAGATGGTTGGAGGGCATCACTGACTCTAAGGACATGAGTCTGAGCAAGCTCCAGGAGTTGGTGATGGACAAGGAAGGCTGGCGTGCTGCAGTCCATGGGGTCACAAAGAGTCGGACACAACTGATTGACTGAACTGAACTGAACTGAAAGGGAAGGCCAGGCTTCTAGCATTAAATCTGCTGTCGCCTGTGCTTGGTTAACAAAGGCACCTTTGTAACATATCTGTATATCATCAATCCACATCCATATGCCTTTAATTTCATTATTTAGTTACTCTGTGCCTTTTATAATTTCCAGCTTTATCGAGGTACAATATTATAAGATATTAGAAGTATACATGGTGGTGATTTGATATACATACAAAGGATTCTGCATTCTAGTTAATTAACACGTCCATCACCTCACATATTTATCCTTTATTTATTTATTTTTTGTTGTGACCATTTAAGTTTCTACTCTTAGCAAATTGCACTGATACAATACCGTGTTCTCACCTGTAGTCACATTGTACATTCAATCCTCACATCTCATTCATCCTATGTACCTTTGAATCAAATAACTTTTGAAGTCAATTTGCTTTATGAATTATATGAAATATTTAAATTGCTACATAGTTAAAAATTTTTTTTAATATCTTTTTTTTAGCTTTGCCCCTGGCTTGTGAGATCTTATTTCCCTGACCAGGGATCTAACCTGTGCCCCCTGCAGTGGAAGCACAGAGTCTTAATCACTGGAGCCCCCAGGGAATTTCCTTAATCAATTCACTTTAAAGCAAACAAGCAGTGCACTCTGGGCTTCTGTAGATGGGCTGGGACTTTTCCTGTGAGGTGCTCCAGTCTCTCTGTTACTGGGTGACAGGGTGTTGAAATAGAGCATTTTCCCATATTCCTGCCAACTTGAAAATACCATCAGCCGAGGTGGTAATGCAGAGCCTCCAACCCATCTCATGTCAATCTGCCTTTTGATCAGTGTCAGGGGAGGGGAAGCAGGGGCAGTTGGGTTGTTAACTCTGCAGTCCTCTTAACCTTCTGTCCAGTAAGGCAGGAGCACTGAGAATGTGCTCGAAAATCCCCCATGTGGGGCCTGAGATAGGTCTGGGCTCCAGTGGGAAGGCATTGCTGTCGCCAGCACGTTGTCTTGGAATGGCTGCCCTTGTGAGACTCTCCAACCATTGCTGCAAGGGCATTTTCTAACCAGGAGGTGAAAGAGGTCTCCCAGCCAGAGGGGTTCTGGAGCACCCAAGGGGAGAATCAGGATTCTGGGAGGAAGGCGCTCTCTCTCTTGTATAACATAGAAGTTATATCCTGGGTGCCTGGAATTTCCTCCTATGAGTTTCACTCCCCTTCTACCCCCACCAGCACTGCTCTGAATGACAGGTCTTTTCAAACCATTCCCAGCCTTCTTGGTCAGCTGACTTCCAAGTAGGTTCAGCCAAGTGGAGACACTGGTGGGTGTGGAGAGGGGTGGGGATACTGGGGGAGATCCAACAATATGATATAGGATTAACACCTATAGTTACACTGTACCTCAAATCCTCACACCTCACTCTCTCTGTGTTCAGAACAGCATCTCTGGTAGGGCTGGGTGAGTCCATGGTTCTGGAGATATCACCTCATCCATTCATCCTTCCAGACCTACTACTCATGGTGCTTGCTGCCCGCTACTGCTAATGTCTCAATTCTTTCGCGATCTCTGCTTGGCCCTTTCAGCTATTTGACACCAAGCCCACACCTTAAATTCCCTCTGCAGAGGCTTTTGCCTTGGTTTCTGGTGTCCTGATTGCATGTGGGTTAATGTACCAGCTTTGTATCCAGCCTGGTGCCCAGCATGGGGAAAGAAGAAGGATTCAGACACAATGATGTATAGACCAGAGAGATGGCTGTACAACATCCTTGGGAGAGTTGATGATCACCGCAATGGCACCCCACTCCAGTACTCTTGCCTGGAAAATCCCATGGATGGAGGAGCTTGGTAGGTTGCAGTCCGTGGGGTTGCTAGGAGTCGGACACGACTGAGCGACTTCCCTTTCACTTTTCACTTTCATGCACTGGAGAAGGAAATGGCAACCCACTCCAGTGTTCTTGCCTGGAGAATCCCAGGGACGGGGTACCCTGGTGGGCTGCCATCTCTGGGGTCGCACAGAGTTGGACGTGACTGAAGCGACTTAGCAGCAGCAGCAGCAGATCATAGACTTTAAATGTGATGCTGCCCGTAGTGTACAGAGTCTGAATATGATGGAATCAGGGATTTCTGCCTACACACATGGAAACAGATGTTCTGAAGCTTTTCTGTTTCCCCCTCTGAAGCTGGAGCTCAGCGTTCAGGTCCCAGTGAAATGCCACAGCCTCCTAGGTTCTGAAGGCAAGGTTGGAAGGACAGCTGTGTATACTAATTATTTATTTCTACCTTTGACTTTTCTGTGCTTTCCTTAATGATTCTCAGAAGCTGACTTGGTGAGGAATTTTCACACTTGTAAACAGATATAATAAAGATTGCATCTGAAAAACTAACAGATGCTTTTCAAAACTGCCAAATCAGAAGGAAGGAAGGTGACTTTTCAAAGAACCCTGGGCTCGGCTGGTGATGACCACCACTGCCAGCCAAGACCAGGAGTTTCTGGGAACCTGATCATTTTAGTTGAGAATCAGTGATAGAGATAGAGGTATCAGGTGGAGTTTATTGGGATGACTCTGGGGGTGGGGATGGTGGTCCTGTATCTTCTTCTGTGTGCCCAGGATGATGTTGGCTCTTATTTCAGCTGGGAGTCATTTCACAGACTGGAAAGTGACATAGGAAATGTATTCTGCAGGAGTGGAGCCCATTAAAAGTCAGAAGATGATACATCACAGCTGCCCATTCTAGGCAAGACTTATTCAGAACATTTACTAAGTTTCTGGTTATTCTCTCAGTGTCACAATTTTCTTTGAAAATCATAATTCATCTTATATTTAAAATGCATGACATCTGGGCTTCCTTGGTGGTTCAGTGGTTAAGAATCCATCTTGCAATGCAAGGGACACTGTTTTGACCCCTGGTCCTGGAAGATCCCACATGTTGCAGAGCAACAGAGCCTGAGCACCACAACCACTAACCCAGTGCTCTAGAGCTCTTGAGCCACAATGACAGCCCACGTGCTGCAGCTACTGAAGCCTGATAGCCTAGAGCCTGTGCTCCACCATAAGAGAAGCCTCCGTAATGAGACGCCCACACACTGCAATGAAAAGTAGCCCCTGCTTGTTTCAACTAGAGAAAGTCTGTGCACAGCAACAAAAACCCAGCATGAGCAAAAATAAATGCATCTAAAAAAATGCATGACATAGTCACGACAAACAGGGACAGTGTGATAGATTCCTGGGTGGTCCACAGACTGCAGTTTGAGACGTTCTGGGGATGCGGTGAGAGACAGTGAGCGAGAGACAGTTCTCCAGTGGGATTACAGTGTAATAGGATAGTAGAGAGACAGGCTGGAACAGCATCCAGAGGACCACATGTATCATTCCCATCTGAGTACTGCTTTCCTTCCTATTTTTAGAAATCGTGGAAAACATGCTTAAGTTTCCCCAATTTTGCAATGTACATTACAGAGCTAGGATGAGATGATATAGAGTGATTCATTAATTCCACAAATATTGACTCTTTAGCATTGATGATGATTCAAGATGTACAGAGTTGCATAAAGGGTGGATTTTGTTTTGGGGTACTGTGTCTTCAACATTTGGCATCCACAGATCATTTAATCAGTGTTTTGATGCAGAGCACAAATTTATAAATAAGATATAATCTTTTGAGATTTAATAATAATGATACTAATATTACTAAGAATGATCATATTTCTGATGATTACACCTCTGAGTCAATGACAGATAGCTTACACCCCAAGCTTGCTTGTTTTCTTTTGCTCCTTATTTCTTCCCCTTTTTCTTTCCTTCCTTCTTTCCTTCCTCCCTCCTTTCCTTCCATTCTTTCTTTCTCCTGGCTCATCAGAGACAGCAGGTAGAATGAATTAGTTCTAATACTTCTGGATGTCTGAAGTGACCACAGACTCAGAGCATTTGCTGTGGCTTTTAATTGCCAACTCCTTCCTGAGAGTTATGTAATTCCTGCCCCTTTTGCTGCACACCCCTTGAATGGACACATTCCCATTCCATCTTTGATCATGTTTACACTTCTCCAACATTAGAGTTAAGATCAGGTAGCATATTGTCGACCACAAAATAATGAACAGAATATGAAGTCATTTAATATTTCTTTCTCATACACACGAGAAACAGCACACACACTGAGAGATGTTTTGTATGAAACATGCATTTGTAAAAGAAAATATTTGCAAGAACACACTGATACAAGTAATTGCTTTTCTGCAGAGAAAGTTGTCTGATAGAGGAACTTACCAACACTGTACTGCACTCTCTCTCCAAGTATATCTGGTATTCAATTTGCACCTGACTTTGAAGCTTTCTTAGAACTAGTGTGCAAGGTACTCGTTTTACTCTACAAGGAAGACATAGATCTTTGATGGTGATTATGTAATTTTGATTTCTTTACCTTTAACCATGATGCTAATTTGGTACAAAACACATTATGTTGCTTTTGCTATAAAATGATTATTAGAGAAATACTTCTTTTTTGAAATGTCACAAACATTTCCATGGCTTCCTGTTAGTTAAATAAAATCCAATTTTCAGGGAGTCATTATTATTCTTACTGGTTACTCTTTTCTTCTTCATGAAAGCGCATCATATTTTCAGATTCACTGGCCTCAGTACATTCAGATCTATGTTTTGGATTTGCCCACTCTTTATGTTCATATCATCATTCTAGATAAAATATTAATATTACTATTTTAATCACTAAGTTTGATACTTAGTTAACCTGTGTGGAGTCACTGACCTGTTTTTATGATTTGGAGTATAATGACAACACGATAGAAACGATCCACCTTGCAAACTTAACAAATGTCAGTGAAAGCCACAAATTATATAAAAATACATTAGCTGATATTAATTCCAGCCTGATCACTGAACATTCAGTGCAAACAAAACCCCAGACCATCTGGTCTTCGCAATGCCTATACAACTTTAAAGTTGTAACGGTTATTAAGAACATAATGTAGTTTCTTTGATAATCACATTTCATCTTACATTTAAAATTTATGACATCTCTAACTTCATTGCCTTTTCCTCTGCAGCTGTCAATGCACTAGCTAGATGGCTGGATGTAATCTACTAGGAGAAGAGGAGTGAAATTTATAGCACAGCGTGTTGGTGGAAGTGTAGTTCAGTTTGGCTGGAAAAATACATTTTGACAGGTGAATGGGGACAAGGTGGGAGAAGGGAGGGAAGCAGAGGTCAGATCGTGACATACTTTGGTACCAGAGAGTGATAGGTCAGGTTTATATTTTAGTGGCTTGGCGAGGGTAAAACTGGGGACCCAAGAATGATGTAGGAGGTTGTTGTAGGTATGCAGGTGAGAGGTGATGGTGGCCTGGTTGAGGAGAGTTGTGACAAAGAGGAGAGAAGGACTTCCCTCATGGTCCAGTGGTAAAGAATCTGCCTTGCAATGCAGGGGATGCAGGTTCTATCCCTGGTCAGGGAACTAAAATCCCACATGCCACAGAGCAACTAAGCCTGCACATTGCAACTACTGAGCCTGTGCACTCTGGAGTCCGCTTCACAGCTGTAGAGTCTGTGTGTCATAAGCAGAGAGTCCATGCGCCACAAGGAAAGATCCCATGTGCTGCAACTAAGACCCAATGCAGCCAAATAAATAAATAAATAAAAGGAGAGAAGAAGATAGCTTGAGGATATATTAAGGAAGATAAGCCTCAAATCAGTGGTTGACTCCCAGTGATAAAGCACACGTATGTTTTGCAGGTAGGAGGAGAAAACTGAAGAAGAAAGAGGAATCAGGAATGACTCTCCTGAAACAGAAAATGCAGTTGGATGAGGAGGTTGGGAGTGTGTGTGTGGTTTTGATTCTGGACATTTTGCATTCAAGCAGTCCACGTGACAAGTGAGCAGGTATGTGGCCCAGACACTGGAGTTCAAGACAAGCAACTGGGTTGGAATTCATACTTGAGGATCACTAGTTGATGTATGACATTGGAAGTGGGTGGGGACTCTCAGAGTGAGTGATACCATGAGAAATGAAGAGGCAGAGGATGGGACATCAGTCTTTAAGTTGCCAACTGAAGAATGTTGCCTGGCCACTGGCTCTATAGGGTTGAGTCATTTGCCACTGCTGTCACTGACTATCAACACACACTGAAAGGAATTCAGGGTGGAGATCAGAATTAGGGTCCTCTGTGCTCTGGGAAAACTGGCAAAACAGACCTTCTGATAGATATTTTCAGGAGAAATTTTTTGTAAACATGGATTCTTGCATCTTCCCATACATTGAAAAGCACCAAAACCATTAACTAAGACATCTGTTCCTTATGACTAGCAGAAAACTTCTATCGAGATGTATGACTGCTTGTAAGTATCACCTTCAGCAAAATCACATATATATTGACCTCCTGCCTTATCTCTTCAGACCAGTTTCTCAGAGGTATCTGAGAGGCTGTCTCCCTGGCTATAGTCCTCAGTACGATGCTGAATAAACTTGACTCACAGCTTTTACATCACGTAATTTTTTTTTAAGTTGACAAAGTCTTGGCCAGGAGGATAAGAGCCAAATGAAGGAACAGGAGAAAAACTGGAAGAATGTATCATGGAATTTCAGGGAAGATGGTTTTTCAAGGAAGAGAGAGTGGTCAGTTTCACTAAATGTTGTTGGGAGTTCAAGCAGGATGTGGATGGAAAGTGTGTCTTTTTTTTAACAGCAACTATTTGGTTCTGTGACCCAGGCAGGAGCATTTTTAACCCAGTGACATAATAGATGACAGTGGGTCAGGGGTTGAGATTGAGTAGGGTATATGAGAGGACCTCATGGGTGCAGATGATGCCTACAAGATTCTAAGCTGTGAAAAAGCCCCAAACTGGCCTCTAGCTGGAGGATACCCTACCTAGAAGGTCACTTCCCCCCCCCCCACTTTTAACATGGAAGGAACTTAAACATGTTGATGCCTGGGGAAGAGAGAGAGATGAGAAAGACAAATATCACATGACACTGCCTATATGTGAAATCTAAAAAAACAGATACAAATGAACTTATAACTGTAATCAGAAACCTTCCAGCAAACAAAAGCCCAGGTTCAGATGGCTTCACAGCTGAATTCTACCAAAAATTTAGAGAAGAGCTAACACCTATCCTACTCAAACTCTTCCAGAAAATTGTAGAGGAAGGTAAACTTCCAAGCTCATTCTATAAGGCTACCATCACCCTAGTACCAAAACCTGACAAAGATGCCACAAAAAAAGAAAACTACAGGCCAATATCACTGATGAACATAGATGCAAAAATCCTTAACAAAATTCTAGCAGTCAGAATCCAACAACACATTAAAAAGATCAAACACCATGACCAAGTGGGCTTTATCCCAGGGATGCAAGGATTCTTCAATATCCACAAATCAATCAATGTAATTCACCACATTAACAAATTGAAAAATAAAAGCCATATGATTATCTCAATAGATGCAGAGAAAGCCTTTGACAAAATTCAACATCCATTTATGATAAAAACTCCAGAAAGCAGGAATAGAGGGAACATACCTCAACATAATAAAAGCTATATATGACAAACCCACAGTAAACATTATCCTCCATGGTGAAAAATTGAAAGCATTTCCCCTAAAGTCAGGAACAAGACAAGGGTGCCCACTTTCACAGCTACTATTCAACATAGTTCTGGAAGTTTTGGCCACAGCAATCAGAGCAGAAAAAAATAAAAGGAATCCAAACTGGAAAAGAAGAAGTAAAACTCTCACTGTTTGCAGATGACATGATCCTCTACATAGAAAACCCTAAAGACTCCACCAGAAAATTACTAGAGCTAATCAATGAATATAGTAAAGTTGCAGGATATGAAATCAACACACAGAAATCCCTTGCATTCCTATACACTAATACTGAGAAAGTAGAAAAAGAAATTAAGGAAACAATTCCATTCACCATTGCAATGAAAAGAATAAAATACTTAGGAATAATATATCTACCTAAAGAAACTAAAGACCTATATCTAGAAAACTATAAACACTGATGAAAGAAATCAAAGAGGACACTAATAGATGGAGAAATATACCATGTTCATGGATTGGAAGAATCAATATAGTGAAAATGAGTATACTACCCAAAGCAATCTACAGATTCAATGCAATACCTATCAAGCTACCAGTGGTATTTTTCACAGAGCTAGAACAAATAATTTCACAATTTGTATGGAAATACAAAAAACCTCGAATAGCCAAAGCAATCTTGAGAAAGAAGAATGGAACTGGAGGAATCAACCTGCCTGACTTCAGACTATACTACAAAGCCACCGTCATCAAGACAGTATGGTACTGGCACAAAGACAGAAATATAGGTCAATGGAACAAAATAGAAAGCCCAGAGATAAACCCACACACCTATGGACACCTTATCTTCGACAAAGGAGGCAAGAATATACAAGGATTAAAGACAATCTCATTAATAAGTGGTGCTGGGAAAACTGGTCAACCACTTGAGAAAGAATGAAACTAGAACACTTTCTAACACCATACACAAAAATAAACTCAAAATGGATTAAAGATCTAAACGTAAGACCAGAAACTATAAAACTCCTAGAAGAGAACATAGGCAAAACACTCTCCGATATAAATCCTCTATGACCCACCTCCCAGAATACTGGAAATAAAAGCAAAAATAAACAAATGGGATCTAATTAAAATTAAAAGCTTCTGCACAACAAAGGAAACTATAAGCAAGGTGAAAAGACAGCCTTCGGAATGGGAGAAAATAATAGCAAATGAAGCAACTGACAAACAACTAATCTCAAAAATATACAAGCAACTTATGCAGCTCAATTCCAGAAAAATAAATGACCCAACCAAAATATGGGCCAAAGAACTAAATAGACATTTCTCCAAAGAAGACATACAGGTGGCTAACAAACACATGAAAAGATGCTCAACATCACTCATTATCAGAGAAATGCAAATCAAAACCACAATGAGGTACCATTTCACACCAGTCAGAATGTCTGCGATCCAAAAATCTGCAAGCAATAAATGCTGGAGAGGGTGTGGAGAAAACGGAACCCTCTTACACTGTTGGTGGGAACACAAACTAGTACAGCCACTATGAAGAACAGTGTGGAGATTCCTTAAAAAACTGGAAATAGAACTGCCTTATGACCCAGCAATCCCACTGCTGGGCATACACACCGAGGAAACCAGAATTGAAAGAGACATGTGTACCCCAATGTTCATCACAGCACTGTTTATAATAGCCAGGACATGGAAGCAACCTAGATGTCCATCAGCAGACGAATGGATAAGAAAGCTGTGGTACATATACACAATGGAGTATTACTCAGCCATTAAAAAGAATACATTTGAATCAGTTCTAATGAGGTGGATGAAACTGGAGCCTATTATACAGAGTGAAGTGAGCCAGAAAGAAAAACACCAATACAGTATACTGATGCATATATATGGAATTTAGAAAGATGGTAATGATAACTCTCTATGCAAGACAGCAAAAGAGACACAGATGTATAGAAGAGTCTTTTGGACTCTGTGGGAGAGGGAGAGGGTGGGATGATTTGGGAGAATGGCATTGAAACATGTATACTATCATGTAAGAAGCGAATTGCCAGTCTAGGTTCGATGCAGGACACAGGATGTTTGGGGCTGGTGCACTGGGATGATCCAGAGAGATGGTATGGGGAGGGAGGTGGGAGGGGGGCTTCAGGATTGGGAACACGTGTACACCCATGGTGGATTCATGTTGATGTATGGCAAAACCAATACAGTATTGTAAAGTAGAATGAAGTAAAAATAAAAATTTAAATTAAAAAAAAAGAACCACAAACATAGAAGACAAACTGATGGTTACCAAAGGGAAAAAGGGGAAAGGATAAACTAGGAGTTTGAGATGAACAGATACACACTATCATCATAAAGTAGATAAACAATAAGGTCTTACTGTATAGCACAGGGAACTAAATTAAATAATTTGTAAGAACCTGTAAGGGAAAGGGCTTCCCAGGTGGTGCTAGTGGTAAAGAACCCACTTGCCAATGCAGGAGATTTAAGAGAATCCAGTTTCATCTCTGGGTCAGGACGATCCCATGGAGAAGGGCAAAAGAACCTATTCCGGTATTCTTGCCTGGAGAATCCCACGGTCAGAGGAGCTTGGTGGGCTATAGTCCATGGGGTTGGACATTACTGAAGTGACTTAGCGCACATGCATAAGGGAAAAGAATCTGAAGATTTCATACATATATATGTGCTGTACACTTGAAACTAACACAACATTGCAAATCAGCTATACTTCAGTGAAAGATGCAAGGGGGTGGAATGACTATAGATGCAGGTGGGTGTTTTGATCTGACTCTTTCTGGTTTCTCTGTGGACTAAGTACTGAGTTGTTGCCTGAGAGGGGTGAAGTGGCAGAGCCAGAATAGAAAAGTGTACTGCTGCTGCTGCTGCTAAGTCACTTCAGTCGTGTCCGACTCTGTGTGACCCCATAGACGGCAGCCCACCAGGCTCCCCCATCCCTTGGATTCTCCAGGCAAGAAAACTGTGGGTCACGTGTAAAATATCCACAGTTGTACATGAGGTGATCGTCATCAATTAAAGAGTACATCACAGTTGACTGTGTTTCTGAAGGAATCTACACTTTGCTGGAGCATCAGTTCCTAGTGGGTATTTGCTGGGCATCTGTTGTTTCGTTCTGTACCAGCCCCACTGCATCTTCTCTTAGATACAGAACTCCTATTTCCCTTGGGGAATCACCTTTCTCCCACTCTCAGGCCAGGTGGTTCAAATGGCTCACTTCAAAAGAAGCATGCACCCATGTCTTGCCAGTCAATCAATCCCATTCTGTCTGGTCACATGGATTGGCTCAGAGATGGGCAAAGAGCTCAGAATACACAAATCAGACTCAGTTCCAGGGTACTAGTTTGAATTATTGGCAAAAAGAACGTCTCTTTCAATTGTACTGCTGACTGTGTGGATCATGTAACTGAAACTGCTGACATTCATTTTATTTGAGAATGAGGTCAACCTGTGGGCAGCCAGTGAGATGGGTAGAGACTCATATTGATGAGATTGTTTGAAGTCCTAGTTCAAGCCGTACCTGAAAGAAGCACCCCTATATTTTCAGTTACACAGGTTAACAATTCCATTGGGAATAAGTTTTCTGATCTTCCAAAGGAAGGGTCCTGGCTACTACAGAAGGATACAGCCTGATAGATTTGGGCACGGAATGGAAAGTTATCCAAGGTAACTAAAGAGAAGAAAGAAACAGGACTTGATGACTGACTGAATATGAGAGATGGCAAAACGGGAGTTTTCCAGTATGAATGCCTGAAAGAACAGAGATGCTATTTACAGCAATGCAGATCACGAGTTGAGGGAGATAACAGATTCGGCTTTAGATGAGCTGGTCTGAGGTGTGGTCGGATCACTGTAGGCAGACAAGTCCACGTTAACACAACTTGGAGAATTCAGGGGATGCAGTGTTTAATGGAAAAATTTGGTTCCTTTCTCTTAGAAATGAGAAGTGAAGCTGCAGGAATGGATCAGTAACCGGAGGGAGAGAAAGAGAGAAGGAATAAGGCTGAAGACAGGACTTTGTGAGGTGTCCAAGTTGCAGGATGAATGGATAGATGCAGTTAGAGGCAGCTGAGAAATCAGGGGTCCTGGCAAGTGGAAGGATGTGAATGTTGGCAGATATTATGAGAAAAATAAACAATTTACCAACAACACCCAGAAAGATGGAAGATAGATGATGGGGATGGTCTGAGGTGGGGGTATGGCAAAGAAAAGATGTCATTCGATGGTCAAGACAGCAACTGGCTGAAGGAAAAGAATAGGCTGAACTGCTGAGCAGAGGGTGTGTTCTGGGATCAGAGAGGCATGTGTAAAGTTAAGGAGCTGAAAAGTGGCGCAGACTAAACAATAAATTCAATATGTATAGAGGTCCTCTGCTGTTTTTTTTTTTTTTAATTCCTCCAGCTTCATTGAGATTTAACTGACTTGCAACATGGTAGAAGTTTAAAGTGTAGACTGTGATGATCCAAAAGGGGTTTATGTTGCAAAATGATGACCACAATAAAATGAGTTAACATTTCCATCACCTCATACAGTTGTCATTTCTTTTTGTAGTGAGGACTTTCAAGAACTACGCTCTTGGCAACTTACAAGTATATGATACATTATTGCAACTATAGACCCTTTGCCATACATTAGCTCCCAGGACTTAATCTGCTTATAATTAGAAGCTTGTACCCTTGGTCCCACATCTTCCCATCCATCCTTTGCCCCATAATTCCTGGCAAACACCATTCTACTCTCTGTTTCTATGAGCTCTCTCTCTTTCTCTCTCTCTCTCTTTTTTTTTTTTTGTAAAGAAAGAGTTTCTATGTAAGTGATTTCATGCAGAACTTGCCTTTATCTGATTTCAAGATTAATTGATGTTGTCTCAAATAGTGGACCTTTTATGACTGAATAATATTCCCTTGGATATATATACTACATTTCTTTATCTGTGCATCCATACATGGGCACTTAGGTTATTTCCATACCTTGGCTGTTGTGAATAGTGAACATGTGGATGCAGCTGGGTCTTCAAGAGAGTGCTTTCCTTTCCTGAACACACGATGGAATGTACATTTATTACTTATGCTTACTACACTGAAAAAAAAAATCAGAGTGGAAGCATTTAACTGAGTACCTTAGACTTTTGGAAGAGGCTTCCAAATATAAAAATCCAGAACTTTCTGTGGACATTTAGCATGATAACTGATTTATCTCAAGGCTCTATTTCAGAGGGATGAGAAAAATTATAATAGATTCTTTTTTTGTTAACAAAATGAAGCATATAATATCTCACTTCTAAACCAATCCTTTATGCATTTCCAGTAATTTTGCAATCTCTTATGTAACTGCTCATGTGTAAGAAGTTAGATCATAATCCTACTCTTCTCTTTCAGCTTCTAGTAAAGCATTACTTCCTAAGAACTTGCTGGTTTTCTGTCGAACTGCTAGGTTCTTCCTATATTTACCTTATCGTTTGGACAATTTCACTTTTTCCCTGACTTTTTATTTTTCACAGCACCAGCAATGCCAAGATTTTTGTTAGGATTTTGTTTAAAAGCTAAAACGTTGAGCAGATTCTGAGAAGAAACATTCTTCTTCCTTCATGTGCCCACAACTAGTTCCTTTTTTGGGGGGGGAATGAGTTTAATGTGTTACCTTTTAAAAAATTATTTATTTTTAATTGAAAGATAATTGCTCTACAACATTACATTGGTTTCTGCCATACATCAACATGAATCAGTCATACAACTAGTTCTGTCTTGTTACATCCTAAAGCCCCATGTCATAAATTTCTCTTTGCTTCTCTCTACAACCTGGATTGATTCTGACATGGTGGGTACATTAACATGCTGGCTGGCTTCTGTTCCAGTTATTTGGCTTGTTGTTGCTTAGTTGATGAGTTGTGTTTGACTCTTTGTGATCTCATGGACTGTCTCTGCCAGGCTCCTCTGTCTATGGGATTTTCCAGGCAAGAATACTGGAGTGGGATACCATTTCCTTTTCCAGGAGATCTTCCTGATCCAGGGATTGAACCCATGTCTCCTGCCTGGCAGGCAAATTCTTTGCTGCTGAGCCATCTCAGTACCTTGGCCGCTGGGAGTCAGACATGCTACCTTTGCATGGTGAGGTTGTGGTACACCTGGCCATTCTGGACAATGAACTGCTTTAAATACCAGCTCTTCTACATAGGAATCAGCTAATCAACCCCCTGAATCCTCTGTCCTCTTCTTTCTCCTCAGGTCCTGGAATGAAAAACTTATTATCTCCTTTTGAAAATAGTTGTAATAGACAGGAAACATCAAAACACCCTTCATTAAGAAACTGATTAAATAAATCATGATGCATCCATGCCACAGAATGCTACAGAGCAGTTACAGCAGAATGAGGCAACTCTATGCATGTTGGTATTGTGATTTATAAGAAATCACATTAGAAATATACATTTGGTCTTCTCCATGGTTCCTGGCTCATAGCCCTCCAGACCTTTGAGATTTCCTCAGCTACTAAAACAATGGGAGCAACTTTTGCTATGACATTTGGCCTCTTGTCCTCAGTTCCTGAAAAACTGCTTCAGAACCATGAAGATTAAATGAGTGTCTTATTATTCATAACAAGCCCCTGTCAACCTCAACAGGGTTCATGCTAATGAGGCAACTTTTGGAAATCCTTTAAAGATGGGGAAGCTGGTTGCCAGGGGAACCAACCTTGAATAGAAGGTTAGAACTTTCAGTCCCATCCTCTGATTTTCTGGAGAAAATGGGAGAGGGGCTGGAGGCTGAATCAATCACCAACAGCCATTGATTTCATCAATATTGCCTGTGAAATGAGGCTTCCATAAAACCCAAAAAGGATGAGGTTCAGAGACCTTTCAGGCTGAGGTATCAGAACATGATTTTATGCCTTCTGCTGGGGCTCAGACTCCCCTAGGTCAGAAGCTCCTTTGTTTGGGACTCCACCATAAATATCTCTTCCTCTGCCTGTTGATTTGTATCCTTTAATACCCTTTGTAATAAACCAGTAATCCAGGGAATAAACTGATTCCCTGAGTTATGTGAGCCATTCTAGCAGAAGAGTTGAACCCAAGGAGTAGGTGCAGGAAACTCTGACTTACAGACAGTTGATCAAAAGCACAGGTGATGACTATGGACTTGCAATTGGTGTCAGAAGTGGGATGGGGGTGTCTTGTACGATTGAGCCTTTAACCTGTGGGATCTTATGTCCCCAGGTAGAGTGTGTCAGAATTGAGTTGAAATGTTGGACACCCAACTTGTGTTGGAGAATTGCTTGCTGGTGGGGTATTCCCCCCAACTCCCCCAACACATACACACATTTGAATTGATTCCAGGACTTTTAGTATGCTAATCTGATGTGATCACTGAGTTTTAGGGTCGAGTAGAGAAAGTAAGATGCAGGACCCCAGAAATAGTGTGATACACTTCTGTATCAAAAAGGAGGGGGCTAGATATACAGAGGTCTCACAGCTCACTGAGCATTGGAACTGGATGCTAAGTAGAATGGGTGTCTCAGGTGGATGAGCTGGGCACCTGGGTTCAGGTGTGTCTTTACATCATTTCACTCATGAGATGGCATTAAAGTCCTATACATGAGTTGATGTTAACACATGAGTCCTATAAACAGATAGCCTGGGTACCAATCCCAGCCTCTCCACTAACCATGAGTCACCGCACACAAGTTATTTAACTTCACTGAGGCTCAGTTTTTCTATCTCTATAGTAGAGATAATAATACTACTTACTTTATATGGTTGTCACAAAGATTATATGAATTAAGGCATGCTTTTTTAATTGGCTCATATTAAGTGCTATATGAGTGTTAATTATTATATGATCCCTTGCTGGAATGCTTTATCATAGACATGTAAAGCCTCTGTTAAATTATGTGTGAAAATGTGTGAAAATAGATGAAGGCAAAAAAGTAAAACATTTCACACATAGACTTTGACTGGACTCAAAAGGACCTCTTGTCAAGCCCAAGAAATGTGCGATCTTTTCTCTTCACTGCCTGCCACCTCAGCTCCCAGCTTCACCAAAGATGAAAGCAGAGAGAAGCAAGGCTGCCCAGAGAAAAAGACAGCACTTTTGAAAAGGACTGAATAACTGTGTCCAGATGCAGGCAATGCCAAAGGAGATGGAACCCAGAGGTTCTCAAGTCAGGGGGTTCCAGTTGAAAGGTGACTTGAAAATTCAAATAAACTGGTTGGAGCCTCCATCCCACCTTCTACGGGGAGACTTCCTGGCCTGAGAAACAAAAAATATCACACTCTTCCGGTCAGTTCCGTTTTGAGCCCACTTCCTCTTTACCTTTTGGCCATGGTCCTGTGGTTCTTTTGTACATCCTGTCACCCCTGTGGAACAATGCCAAATTCCCTTCCTCCTCCTCCAGAATACCTCCATGAGGTAGCAAACATACCAGACTTTTACTGATCTTTTGGACTAAAAGCGAGGTCTGCTGGGCAGAGGGCAGACCTTTACCCTTTCATCCTGGACATTAGGCCAGCACATGTAGTTCCAAGTCCAGCCACTGGGGGGGTGTTGACTGGTCACCGAGCTCTATTGTTCCTTCCTAGTCCTTTTTCTCCGAGAAGGTAATGGCACCCCACTCCAGTACTCTTGCCTGGAAAATCCCATGGACGGAGGAGCCTGGAAGGCTGCAGTCCATGGGGTCGCTGAGGGTTGGGCACGACTGAGCGAATTCACTTTCACTTTTCTGCATTGGAGAAGGAAATGGCAACCCACTCCAGTGTTCTTGCCTGGAGAATCCCAGGGACGGGGTACCCTGGTGGGCTGCCCTCTATGGGGTCACACAGAGTTGGACACGACTGAAGTGACTTAGCGGCAGCAGTCCTTTTTTTCCCTCCTCCTTCCAAATGCCAGTCTCCAACCTCCACTTGGTGGCTTCTATGCTTGCAGCACTCACTTCATATTCATCCCCTCCTTCTAGACCATACCTTGTCCTTAGGGTTAAAGATGGTGGCAGGGAAAACAGTGCAGGGTGGAGGGGGGTATTGGCTTATTTTCTGCCCTCTGACAGCTATTAAAGTGGTTTATTAAATCTATCAACACTTTCCTGAACACATCTTCTCTGATATAGCTTTGCCTCTTTCTCCATCCCTCTAACAGGCAGAGATGTAATTGGAGGACCATTGAAATGGTCATGGTCCAAATGAGGCCAGCCTGTCCTATGCAATGAGTAGTAGCCACAGGCCCCCTTGAGGATGACCTACTTTGCTGTATCAGAATCTCATCATTCTGAAAATGGAGCACTATGAAGCATCTATTGTCCTGGAGAAAGCAGATAGTAAAAATTCTTGTGGGCTTCTGAAGCTGAGCCCTCCTAACACTCCTTTAGGAAGTGTTAGGAAGTGCTAGGAAGGAGGCAGATTTTTAAAATCAAGTGAGGGTATTGAATGATCCAAAGAGGGATGTTAACCAGTAAGGATAGCCTGACTTGGTGACTCAGGATTAGGACAAAACCTAGTGGTTTGGGGACTTCCTTGGTGGTCCAGTGGTTAAGAATCTGCCTTGCAATGTAGGGGACCCGGGTTTGATCTCTGGTTGGGGAACTAAGATCCTACATGTCACAGGGTAACTGAGCCTGTGTGACTCAACTAGAGAGAAGCCTGACACAGCCAAATAAATAAAGTTTTTAAAAAAGCCTAGTGAATGATTTTGTTGCAGAGTATGTAGTCTCACCCCCTGAAGTGTCATGCTTTCAGGATTAACAATTTTACCTTTAGACCAAATTGTGTCTTTTCCCCACCTTAAGTTCCTATGTTGAAGCCCCCAACTCCCAATATACTTGGAGATGGGTCCTTTAAGGTGATTAATGTCATGAGGGTGGGATTCTAATTCAATAGGACTAGTGTCCTTAAAAGAGAAGGGGGAGACATCAAGTCCTCCCACTCCGCCCCTTTCCTGAATGCACAGAGGGAAAGCCATGTGAAGACAGGGCAAGGAGGTAGCCCTTTGCAATGCAGGAAGAGAGAGGCAGGAAACCAGCACTGATAGCCCCTTCATCTTGGATGTTCAGCCTTCAGAACAATGAGAAAATAAACTCCCGCTGCCTAGTCTCGGATATTTTGTAACAGCAGCTCAAGGAGGGTAAGGCAGGGAACATGTGAAGTGAGTATTGATCTTGGAGTCTGAGAAGCCTTGTCTCAGTCCTGGTTTAACAAGGTCTCCACCCCAACATCAATCACCAGGCGGCTGACTCTGCGGACGCACTACTCGGCAGTGCCGCCAAGTGGCCGCAGGATGCAACGGCAGACGTGAACCCGTCGCGGGGAAACCTCCCCCGTGCTCCCCCTCGCCCATCCTCCTTGTTCTCTGCAAGCCCCTGTAGTTCTTGGACAATGCATGAGTGGGTGGCCATTGAAAGGAAGATTCTAGACATCCTGATAATAAGGCAGGTGTGTGCTTAAGAAATTAGTTTGCAACAATACAAGAGGTAAATTAATTGTGTTTGTGTCCAAATTGGTGAAGCGTTTCATGAGATAACAATGCTAAAGCAGCTGCAGCAGTTATTGTTTTAAATAGCATTTTAATTTCTTCTTCCTACGTCGAAGTAACAGCTTCTGTGATTTCAATGAGCTTCGGGATTGTACTTTCTTTTTACTCTCTACCTCTCCTGATACATTCTCTACCCTTCCCAGCCCTTGTCTTCCCCCAGGAAGTCAACTTCCATGAATCAGATCAACAGATTTCCTTTTTTTAAAAAATATATAATTTTATTTATATATTTATTTTTGGCTTTGCTGGGTCTTTGTTGCTGAGTGGGTTTTTTCTCTAGTTGCAGTGAGTGGGGGCCACCCTCTAGTCCTGGTACATGGGCTTCACTTGTTGCGGCGGCTTCTCTTGTTGTGGAGCATGGGTTCTCGGCCATGAGGGCTTCAGTAGTTGCAGCTCCTGGGCCCTAGAGCACAGATTGAGTAGCTATGGTGCACAGGCTTAGTTTTTCCACGGCATGTGGGATCTCCCCAGATCAGAGATGGAACCCCTGTCTCCTGCATTGGCAGGTGGATTCTTTATCACTGAACCACCAGGGAAGTCCCACCAGATTTCCTTTTTCCACTAGATCCTGGGCTGGGTTTGACCAAAGGAAGACACTGACCAGAAGTCTGACCAGCAGCGGAGAAAGGCTGGATATTTATTCTCCCAGCTCCTCCCTGCTGGCTGCTGATTTGTCCCTGATGCCTTACTTCCTGTATCCATGTGCACAGCCGCTCCTGAGCAGCGTCTCTCCTGCTCTGACTTTGTCTGGGGTTCAGCACCGGCAACCTTTCCCTGGCCCTTTCCCCCAGGAGTTAACAGCTTCTCGTTGTTACTATTTCCTGGGTTCTGCATCATGTTTGCCCATGCCTGTGAAAATGCCCTTCCTTCAATTCTGTTCAGTTACCTCTGCAAGTCTCCTGCTAACCCTGAATGTTGTTGTTCAAGTCGCTCAGTCTTGTCTGACCCACTGCGACCCCATGGACTATAGCACACCAGGCTTCCCTGTCCTGCACCATCTCCCGGAGCTTGCTCAAAGTCATGTCCACTGAGTCAGTGATGCCATCCAACCATCTCGTCCTCTGTCGTCCCTTTCTCCTCCTGCCTTCAGTCTTTCCCAGCATCAGGGCCTTTTCTAATGAGTCAGCTCATCGCATCACGTGGCCAAAGTATTGGAGCTTCAGCTTCAGCATCAGTCCTTCCAATGAATATTCAGGACTGATTGCCTTTAGCAATGATGGATTTGATCTCCTTACAGTCCAAGGGACCCTCATGAGTCTTCTCCAGCACCACAGTTCAAAAGCATCAATTCTTCAGGGCTCAGCCTTCTTTATGATCCAACTCTCACATCCATACATGACTACAGGAAAAACCATAGCTTTGACTATACGGACCTTTATAGGCAAAGTAATGTCTCTGCTTTTCAATAAGCTGTCTAAGTTCTTCCAAGGAGCAAGCATCTTTTAATTTCATGGCTACAGTCACCATCTGAAGTGATTTTGGAGCCTGAGAAAACAATAAACCCTGAATGGTACAGGATAATTGACTCCTTATTCTACTCTAGTTCAACCATCTTTACTCCTTAATCTTCTTCACCCAAAATCTACTCTGCGGGAAAGAGAAACGTTTAGGTGAATTAACTGGATGGAAAGTGACGCCACATGGATGGTCTGTTCTTTGTCCAAGCATGTGGTCTCTGCGACACTGCATGGCCTCCTGTGCGACCGAGGACCCCCAATACTGCAACCTTCTCTAGCAAGGCTCCCCATGGCAGCTGGATTGACATGCAAAGTCAGTCAGTTGTGGGGAAAACCCACGATGCATGCCTAGGGTCTGGAAGCTGATGGGGCATTGTTTCAGCTTCCAGCTTTGTGTCTCCAAGAAACACGTTCCCAGGCAGCTGGTGGTAAGAACTGGATATGATGCTTTCGTTCTGAACCAAGTCAAGCATTGTTGTACCTGATACCCACAGCTCTGCCCTGTTCTGGTGGCTCCTTCCCCCCTAGATCTGACAGTGCACCCGCTGCAGTGGCTGCAATTAAAAGAGCTGAGAGCATCATTTAAATATTGCTTGGATGTTGGCAAGAACATGGAGCAACTTGAACTCAGACTTGGTGGGTGGGGAGTTTGGCTCTTTCTAACTGTAGGGCTTATGACCCAGATGTTTTACTCATATTTACACAAGAGCAATGAAAATCATGTCCACATAAGGATTTCCATATGGGGCTTCCCTGATGACTTGGTGGTAAACAATCCACCTGCCAGTGCAGGAGACACGGGTTCCATCCCTGGTTCGGGAATCCCATGTGCCTCCGAGCAACTAAGCCCGTGCATCACAACTACTGAGTGCTTTCTCTAGAGCCCAGGAACCACAATCACTGAAGCCCGAACTCCCTAGAGACCATATTCCACAAGAGAAGCCACAGCAATGAGAAGCCCAGGCCCCACAGCTAGAGGGTAGCTCCTGCTTGCTGCAAGTAGAGAAATGTCCATGTAGCATTTAAGACCCAGCACAGTCAAAAATAAACAAATAAAATTATTCTTAAAAGGATTTACATATGAATGTCCCTCTGTCCATGGGGATTTTCCAGGCAAGAGTACTGGAGTGCGTTGCCATGCCCTTCTCCAGGGGATCTTCTCAACCCAGAGATCGAACCCAAGTCTCCCACTTTACTGTCTGAGCCACCAGGGAAGCCCCAAAATTATTTTAAAAAGGATTTACATATGAATGTCCATACCAGTACTCATATGAGCTAAAAACTGGAATCATCAACAGGAAAGACACAAACAGTGGGATATTCAGAGAAGAGAATGGAAAACTATCTAGCCTTTAGAAGGAAAGAATTATTGATTCACATGATAACATGAATAAGCCTCAAAAATATTGCACTAAATGAAAGAAGTGTTCCATACACGATTCGATTTATGTGAAATTTTGAGACAGGGAAACTACTCTATTGAGAAGAATCTCAGAATAGTGGTTGTGTCTGAAGAAGGCGAGGGTTGACTGGAAAGAGGGATAAAGGAACTTTGTTTTTTTCCTAATTTTACTTTCATTGGAGTATAGTTGATTTATAATGTTGTATTAGTTTCAAGTGTTCAGCAAAGTGACTCGGTTGTACAAATACAAATATTCGCTCTTTTTTGGATTCTTTCCTCACATAGGTTATTCCAGAATATTGAGTAGAGTTCTCGGTGCTATGCAGTAGACGAAGGAACTTTCTTAAATGGTGGGAATGTTCTGTCTTGACAAGTGTTTTGGGTACAAAGGTATATGCTTTTGTCAAAACCCATCACTTAAGGGGACTTTCCTGGTGTTCCAGTGGTTAAAAATATGCCTACCAATGCAGGGCACATTGGGTTCAATCGCTGGTCCGGGAAGATCCCGCATGCCATAGGACAGCTAAGCCCATGAGCCACAACCACTGAGCCTGCACTCTAGAGCCCAGGAGCCTGCATGCTGCAACTACGGAAGCCTATGGGCCTAAAGCTTTGCAACAAGAGAAGCCGCCACAATTAGAGGTCCAAGCACTGTGGTGAAGAGCAGTCCCCACTTCCTGCAACTAGAGAAAGCCCATGTGCAGCAATAAAGCCCCAGTGCAGCCAAAAAAAGTAAAAATAAAATAAAATGACTGTTTCCTTTAAAAAAATCACTTAGTACTGTTAAGATCAGTGCATTTCATGCCATAAATTTCATGGAAATAAATTGAAACAAATACTGAACTCCAGTTAATGATAGACATACTTAAGTGTTCAGAGGTGAAATGGACTGATATCTGCACTAACCTTGAAACATACAAATAAATAGGTCAGCGGGAGTCGGTATGAATAGATAATTAAAAGTATAATAAAGTAAGTATAGCAAAATATTAATTGCAAAAATTCAGTTCAGTTCAGTTCATTCGCTCAGTCGTGCCCGACTCTTGGCGACCCCATGAATCGCAGCACGCCAGGCCTCCCTATCCATCACCAGCTCCCGGAGTTCACTCAGACTTGCGTCCATTGAGTCAGTGATGCCATCCAGCCATCTCATCCTCTGTCATCCCCTTCTCCTCCTGCCCCCATCCCTCCCAGCATCAGAGTCTTTTCCAATGAGTCAACTCTTCTCATGAGGTGGCCAAAGTACTGGAGTTTCAGCTTCAGAAAATTAGACCTTTCCTAACATGGTTTCTCCAACATTATTCTCTAAATGTACTCCTGTGCTGTATGCTAAGTCGTCTGAGTCATGTTCAACTCTGGGTGACCGAATGGACTATAGCCCTCCAGGCTCTTCTGTCCATGGGATTCTCCAGGCAAGAATACTGGAGTAGGTTGCCATTTCCTTCTCTGGGGGATCTTCACGACCCAAGGATCGAACCCAGGTCTTACAAATTGCAAGCAGATTCTTTACCTTCTGAGTCAAAATTACAAACCGATGAAACGTACTCCTACCACCTCCCAAGCGGAAACAGACTGGCATTACAAATGTAGATTTGGCCATGGGCAGGGCAGTGTCACAGCTTTCTACTCCTGCTCTTTTTTTTTTGGCCTGCAGAAGACATGCACGTTAGAAACAAAGCATTAGAGAAAGTTAAATAATGACACCAAGAACGCCATCCCAGAGAGCCTTAATTCTTCTGGCTAGATGTTCCCTAGGTTGTTTCTCTTGGTGTGTAAGTACAGGGAAAAAAAATCATAAAACTGATGCCTGTATGATCATTGGCAGAGGCAGGCACTGCCATGGGATGCATAATTTATGACTTTTTCCTTTAGAAGAATCATCCTACAGGGTCCTAGTAACTTGACAACAGCTAACATTGCAGAGAGAAGTCAATTCTGATTCCGTGTCAAACCTGTTTCTTTGACTTGCTTTCTGTTGCTTTTGTTATAATCACACATAAAGGCCCACCTCAGAGAATCCTGCCCCTATGCCTGATACTGTTAAGCTAAAGTGCCTTTGTCATAACCCTGTCTACCTGTAGATGGTGGGAAGGAAGAAATCAACACATCCCCCTGCCTGAGGCTTGCCATTCTAGGAGATATTTGCAAGATTAATGGGCTTTTTAGTTTGTTTTCTCCCCTCCCATCCCCCACCTCTGATCCATAAAAGAACGTGGAATCCAGACCCTGACAAGATGGTTATTTTGAGACTTTAGTCTGCCATCTTCCCGGTCAGTCAACTCTCCGACTAAAGCTATATCCCTCGCCCAACACCTCGTCTCTCAGACTCATCAGCCCATCGGGCGGCAAGCAGACCTTGGACTCAGTAACACTGAGACCAATATCTGAAGCCAAATGATGATGTTCTTGACTAAGGACTGAATATTTACTTCCTCCCCAAATTCATATGTTGGAGCCTTATCCCTTAACATGTTGATGTTAGGAGGTGGAGGCTTTAAAAGGTTTAGGTGAGGTCATGAGAGTAGGGCCTCCGTGATGGGACTGGTGGCCTTACAAGTAGAGGAGAGTGACCAGAGCTTGCCGTCTCTCTCCCCCAAGTGGGGACACAGTATGAAGATCATCTGCTAGCCAGGCAGAGGGCTCTCCGCAGGAACTGAACCTCCCAGGCTTTGATCTTGGACTTGCCAGCTTGGAGAGCCTTGAGAAATAAATGTCTGTGGTTTATGTCACCAGTGTATACTATTTTGTCACAGTAGACAGAACCAACTAAGACGTTCATGACATTATTAATAGCAACCATTCATTTTACAGCTTACTTTGGGCTGGGCACTGATTTATCTTATTCACATGTATTCTTTTTAATTCTTACAGCCACCGTTTGAAAGTACAGTTAGTATGAACATCATTTTAGGAGTGATCAAAATGAGGTTCAGCGAGGTTATGTAAGTAGCTATGTCACACAGTGAATCATTAGGGGACTGGGACTTTACAACTAGTCTTTAGGATTTGAAACCCAGTGTCAGAAACTCAAATGCCTGCAGGGCTGAGGCAGGAAAAGAGAAGCAGTGGGCTTTGTGCAAAGGGGAATGCCAGTTCACTCTTACTTGATTCAGTATTGGGGTTGAACTTGGGTTGGTGGGGACTGCAGCAAACCAGACCCCCTTGCTCTGCTGCTGTTTAAAGGGCCAGATTGATTTCAGCTCCAGCTGACGTCTGACGGGCGTGGATGTGGACTGGGTGCTGCAGGCTTTTTGGTATCTCAACTGATGCCAAATCTATATTCTGACCCAAAATACCTAAATACTTAAATATCAGAAGTGAATTCAATACTAAAGTGCTGTAAATTATCCAGCATTACATTAACCTTAAAATACAGTATTAAAATATAGAAGTGTACACGCGTGTACACTAAGTAGCTTCAGTCGTGTCTGATTCTTTGTGACCCTGTGGACTGTAGCCCACCACACTCCTCTGTCCATGGGATTCTCCAGGCAAGAATACTAGAGTGGGTAGCCATTTCCTCCCCCAGGGATCTTCCTGACCCAGGAATCGAACTCCCATCTCTTACATCTCCTGCATTGGCTGGTGGGTTCTTTACCACTAGTGCTACCTGGGAAGCCCAAAATATAAAAGCAAACAATAACAAAACACTAAAACTTGTTTCTGAGCAGAACAGGGAACTTCTGTTGTAAGACTCTGGCTGCAACTGCTACATAAATTGCCAGGCATTTCTGGCCCTATGCAAAGGCCCACTTATGGTGGGTAATGGTGGTCAGTGGCAGAGACACAAGAGACACCGTGCTGTTGCCTGGGATTGCTGGGCAACCACGCTGATGCTGAGATGGGTAGCAAGTAGAATATTTCTTAAGCGACCTCAGGAACTCCATATGTTCCTTGGCTAGCAGACTCACTGGGGCCAGTGGTTCTGGCCATTGCACAGTGGGAGGCACGCAGTAAACTCAACATCTTATGAGATCAAGGGCTTGTGCCCCCCGCCAGGAGGGGTGGCAGAGTCACTACCTACTAGGCAGCTCGCTTCCCTGACAAGTCCTATAAATAACTGACATCTAAAACCAGACTGCTGCTGTCTAGGCTGTTTGCTGCTCTACCAGCTGACAAGGTTGCCTCACACCTGCCAGGTAAAAAGCAACTGCGGCAGCAGGAATCAGGGCCCCTCTGCGGGTTCCCCGCAGCCCTTGGTCTCAGCACATCTCTCCATGGAATGAGGGAAGATCGGGAAACTTGCCCTCTCTAGCTGCTGCTTCTTTTTTTTATCTTTTCATTTTATTTATCTATTTTGGCTGTGCTGGGTCTTCCTTGCTGTGTGTGGGCTCTCTCTAGCTGTGGGGAGAGGGGGCTACTCTCCAGCTGCAGTGCGTGTGCTTTTCACTGTGGTGGCTTCTCTTGTTACGGAGCACGGGCTCCAGAGGGTGTAGGCTTCAGCAGCTGTGGCACACGGGCTTAGTGGCCCAGCAGCACGTGGGACCTTCCCGGACCAGTGATCAAACCCTCGTCCCCCACACTGACAGGCAGATTCTTATCCACTGTGCCCCCAGGGAAGTCCCTGTCTTGCTGCTCCTTGATTCATGACTTTCCCCATGAAAGCCCACCTCTGAAATACACAGTGTGGAATTTCCACATTGACATTGTGGAATTTGCCTTAACCCATTTTGCACGAGAGTAGCCATAACATAGGTCTACAGGGTAATGCGAGCGTTTATGTAACATTTAAATAATCGAATTTTGAATTCAGACAGCAGCCGGTCAAACTGGGAGCCAGCCCACGTACTGCATTTGGAGTTACTAAGATATGCAAGCTTGGGGAAGAATTACCTTGACCCCAAATACTACAGAGGCTGCAGTGAGCACAAAGGGCTCCTGCACTTCTAGCTGCTTAAGGAAAGCATGCGGATGGGTGGAAGAAGAACGCTGTTGAAAATAGTCTTTTTCATAGCGATTACCAAAACAATCAAGCTTTTTACAAGAAGTAAAAATAATAGCCATATTCACAGAGATAAGATGACATATTCAGAGCTAATAGAAGGAAAAGTACCCAGTCATGATGATTCTTGGAAAAACGTATTCTCTTTTGAAAAAAGCTAGGTTATTATCAGCGGGAAAATTGCAGCTTTTTCTATGAGATAGCACCATGGTTTCTCAACAGAAAGAAAAGTCTTCAGCACGGGAAACAGTTTTACTAAAGAGTTTTAGGTTTAGGCTTTTCAATTTATCCCCCCTTTTTCTTCCCCCCAATAACAGCTTTATTAAGGTATTGTTTCCATACCGTGAATATAATCCTCTTAAGTGCACAGTTAAGTAATTTCAACTATATTCACAGAATTCTGTAACCATCAGCACTTCCAGTTTTCATCACCCCAAACAGGAAACCCCCAGACCCATTAGCAGTCAATACTCTTTACCCTTCGTGCCAACTCTGGGGAACCACTAACCTACTTTCTTAAGGATTTGCGTCTTCTAGACCTTTCATACAAATGGAATCCTACAACACGTGGCCTTTTGTGTCTGGCGCCCTTCACTTAACAGAATGCTTTCAAGGTTCAGCTGCGTCGTGACATCCCCAGAGCATCCCAGGGTTCCCCAGCCTTGGCACTATTGACATTTGGGGCTGGATAACTCTTTCTTTTGTGGCGCTGTCCTTTGTACTGTAGGCTGTTGAGTGTCATTCCTGTCTTTCATCCCCCCTAGATCTCAGTAGTGTCTCTTCTCATGGCAACCAAAAACATCCCCAGATACTGCCAAAGGTCCCTCGGTGAGAAGAATTGCTCCTGGTTGAAAACCACTGATCTGATCAAACCTCTTCTCAAAACTTCCCCCGCCCTTGCACTCCTATCACTGTTTAAATAAATGAAATCTGGGAAGTTAACTTAATTCCTGTAATCACACAGTTAGCTAGTGGCCAAGAAAGGGACCAGAACCCTAGCACTTGATAACCTGCTCTATGTCTTTTTAGCATCTACCTTTCAAATTTAACTTGACTAAAATCACGCTGCTTTTTACCCAAACAGCATTTTTCTAAAGCAGTGGTTTTTAAGCTTCATAATGCAACCAAGGGTTTGTTAAAATACAGATTACTGGTCACCACCCTCAGAGTTCTTGATTTGGTTGGTCTGGGGTAGCATCTGAGAATTTGCATCTGTGCAATTTCCAGGTGATGTTGACACTGTGAGTCTGGGGATCCTACTCTGAGAATCAATGGCGGAGAGTAAACTCATCCTACCCTTTATTATGGACAATCACAAACATCACACAGAAATATCAATCACAAATATCTTCTCTGGTCAGGCAGGAAACATAACTATGGGACATGGTGGTGTGAGGATGTTGTGGTTGGAGCTGTAGCAGCCATTATGTGACAGTGAATAAAAAACCAAGAGAATCACTGGACGCCAGGTTGAAGCCCTGATATCAGGGGCTGCTGGCACAGCTGCATCTGGAACTGGCAACCTCTGAACATGCTGTCTTGTAGAATGGATTGCCAGTTCGGTTCAGATGCTCAGTCATCTCCGATTCTTTGAGACCTCATGGACTGCAGCATGCCAGGCCTCCCTGTCCATCACCAACTCCCAGAGTTCACCCAAACTCACATCCATCGAGTCTCTGATGCCATCCAGCCATCTCATCCTTTGTTGTTCCCTTTTCCTCCTGCCCCCAATCCCTCCCAGCATCAGAGTCTTTTCTAGTGAGTCAACTCTTTGCATGAGGTGGCCAAAGTACTGGAGTTTCAGCTTTAGCATCATTCCTTCCAAAGAAATCCCAGGGTTGATCTCCTTTAGAATGGACTGGTTGGATCTCCTTGCAGTCCAAGGGACTCTTAAGTCTTCTCCAACATCACAGTTCAAAAGCATCAATTCTTCGGCGCTCAGCTTTCTTCACAGTCCAACTCTCACATCCATACATGACCACTGGAAAAACCATAGCCTTGACTAGACAGACCTATGTTGGCAAAGTAATGTCTCTGCTTTTGAATATGCTATCTAGGTTGGTCATAACTTTCCTCCCAAGGAGTAAGCATCTTTTAATTCGACGGCTGCAATCACCATCTGCAGATTTTTTTTATTATTTCTGTATTTCCACTATCTAGAAGAAGGTCTGACATTCAAAGGGTATTGAAGATGTACTTACTTACTGAATGAATGAATTTACTGCTTACCCTTGTCAAACTTCAGTCATCCATGTATACCATTTTTACTTTCGTCATGTATCTAAGCACCATTTCTATTATTACCATTTTTTTTCTATTTTTTGGTTGCACCCTAGGGCTTATGGGATCTTAATTCCCTGACCAGGGATCAATCCAGATGCCCCTGCAGTGAAAGCATGGTGTCTTACCACTAGAGCACTGGGAAGTCCCTATTACTATTTTTTTTTTTTTTACCCTAACCTTCTTCCAAGTAAAATATTTGCGATCCCAGTTTTGACATGTTACTTACAGTTTCTAAGAGATTAAATGAAACACATAAATATTGTGTTTCAAAAGCATCCATCTATGATCTCTGTACCACCTAGAATTCTTATACTGGCTATGAGTTGAATCATGTCCACACTTAGGGATACCCTGCTGGACTGCAGCCAGTCCTTAATTGGGTCCAGGGCGGCCCGACTTTTTCATGAATAATCAGGAAGTCTCCAAATCCCTTTCTCACTTAGAGCTGCTCTTGCTAGGTTAGGGGTGAAGCAATGAGGGGAGATTGTTTCTCGAATGCTCTTAGCGTATGCACTATGAATAAATAAAAGATGATGACATCTGAGGTTGGCAGAGAAGATCCTCGAGGCAGTAACTAATCACCAACAGATGTGAGGTACGAATTACAGTGAAGAGAGCAAGCAAATATGCCCAGGATTTATTGCTATAAAGATGAATAAACCTTGCCTCCTCCAAAAGTCTCTAAAATGGACTGTATTTTAAGAAAAACCACTTGTGAGATGAAGGGCATGATACTTTGTGTCCCTGGACATTTCTCCTACATTGTACCTAAAAAATTGTAAAAAACATCTCATTAGGATGTTCTCTAATGAGACATTATTTCTCAGGCCAGCTCAATAGCCTGTTTCTAGCTGCCTCCTTTTGGTTCAAACCCTGCTTATTTCTCATCAAAGATTCCCAGCCTGGGGGACTCTTCATCCCATGAGTATATGATCTTTTCAACATCAGCAGGGCAGTTTCTGACTCTCACACTGCATTAATGCAATCTTCTTTTGTGATTTATATTTATGCCAGTGTTCAATTCTTCCACTTTCTCCTTCCCACAGCCTCAATTTCCTCTCCAATTCTTTCCATCCTGATAATATCATTTTTGTAGCTAAGTCATAGGCTGTCACTTTGCATTTGTGAATGGAGACAGAGATGTGTGTGATATTTTTATGCATGTCCGTAATGACTAATGCATTGAGTGAATTCTAGGGGAGGGGGTTTAACTTCCACCTAATGGATTGTCTCCTCTCCCCCACTCCTTCCCCCACGAAATGCTCAGCTTTTTAACAATCTGCCTGTGTGGAACAGGTGATGAAAATCTGTCATTCTTTTTCAGGGTTTTCAGAGATTGTGAAAAAAGCCAAGCCTATCTTCCAATTGCTTGAATTTCAGAATCATTTTAAGTTGTGGTTCAAAAGAAGAAGGAAATGCGCTTCTATTTTAATAAGAATTGGACCAGAATGAGCTTAGCCTGGCTATATAAATACTCCTTCGAAGTCATAATCAGGCCGTCTGAAAAAACGATGATCTGTTTTTCAAGGGAAAGCATCATGGTGGGCTGAGACAACCCCAGCACATGATATCCAGAGCTAGGTTTCTATGTCACTTCTGACTTGGCCATCAGATACCAAGAATGTCATTTAACATTACGTATTTCTGCTTCCTCATCTGTCTTACATGTTTCTGTAAATGAGGAGAATATAAGAAAGTATTTGGAAACCTATAAAGTGCTATATAAATGAAATCATGCTAATTAAGCAAGGCTGCTTAACAAAATTGATTATTGTTGCAAATGCAATGATGCTTTGTCTACCTAACATCCTGGAATTAGGATCCTTTGCCTTCCAAGTTTGTTCTTTTAAAGAGAAATAATTTTATTTATTTTTGACTGTGGTGGGTCTTTGCTGCTGCCGGGGCTTTCTTCTAATTGCAGAGAGTGGGGGCCACTCTCTAGTTGTGGTTCGAGGGCTCCTCCTTGAGATGGGTTTTGTTGTT
Organism: Budorcas taxicolor; assembly: GCF_023091745.1. Lineage (NCBI taxonomy): Eukaryota > Metazoa > Chordata > Mammalia > Artiodactyla > Bovidae > Budorcas > Budorcas taxicolor. The sequence goes on along the minus strand of NC_068926.1, from coordinate 48,111,258 downwards.
GTGGAGCACGGGGTCTAGGGCGAGAGGGCTTCAGTAGGTGCGTCTCCTGGGCTTAAGAGCACAGGCTCAGTAGTTGTGGTGCATGGGCTGGGTGATCCACCACATTTGGGATCTTCCTGGACCAGGAATTGAACTGATGTCTCCTGCATCGGCACGCGGATAAGGCCCCAAGTTTGTTTTTGTCATGCCCAAGAACCTTCTAGTTTTAGCAGAATGAAATCTTCTAAAGGGGTGAGGATGTAAGGCAAAATATTTTGCAGAACGTACACCTCCCCTCCCCCCTCATTGCAAACTCCTTTGAGAAGCATTGCATTGGACCCAGAGACTGTCTCAGTAATTTCAACACGGTCCGGCACCCTCCCAGCTCTAGAATTGGTCATCATTTTTCAATTGAGCGCTGGATCCAATGAGGGGGCTTGGGTCAGGGACCATGCTGTGTGAAACTAGGCATTTTCAGAAGCTACTGCAGGGAGATGCTCACATCCTGAGAACTGTCTGCAGAGGGAGATCATCAGGGAAGAGTAGATTCTGGCTTCCTTCTCCCCATTGCCCCCAGGAAGCTCCTCTGCATCTAGAAGGTGTGAAATCTCCTTATTATTTGATTAAGACTTTTCTTTTGAGGGACTTCCCTGGTGATCCATGATTAAGACACCAATGCAGGGGGCACAGGTTTGATCCCTGGTCCTAGAACTAAGATCCCACAGGCCTCATGGCATGGCAAAAAAAAAATTTTTTTTCTCTCTCTAAGCTCATGTGTGTACTTGAATTTCCATGACAAATTCACACATGATATGGTTCTACTGGGGTCAGACGCAGCTGCCATTTATAACTCCTGAATATTCATTGGAAGGACTGATGCTAAAGCTGAAGCTCCAATACTCTGGCCACCTGATGTGAAGAACTGACTCATTAGAAAAGACCCTGAGGCTGGGAAAGATTGAGGGCAGGAGGAAAAGGTGGTGGCAGAGATGAGATGGTTAGATAACATCACTGACTCAATGGACATGAGTTTGAGCAAACTCTGGGAGATAGTGAAGGACAGGGAAGCCTGGTATGCTACAGTTCATGGGGTCAGAGAGTCAAACACGACTTAGCAGTTGAACAACAGCCTGAACTTCAGAAGATCTTCCCACCACGTGGCAAAAGCCATAGAAGAAATCAGGTCTCCAAGAGAGGTCTAAATATTAATTTAATTTTTAAAAGAAACATTATTTTTTGGCCACACCAAAAGGCATGCAACGATCTTCACTCCCCAACCAGGGACTGCACTTGTGCCCACTGCAGTGGAATCATGGAGTCTTAACCACTAGACTGCCAGGGAAGTCCCGAGACATCTAAATATTAGAAACATCACTTTTTTGTTCTCTGTGCTAGAACCAGGTGAATCCTGGTCTTCTGGAACTCTCCATCCCCTATTCACTTTGCTTGGATGACTTTCTACAACCCTACAGAGAATACATTTCTTTTCATTCAGTTCAGTTCAGTCGCTCAGTCGTGTCCGACTCCTTGCGACCCCATGAATTGCAGCACGCCAGGCCTCCCTGTTCATCACCATCTCCCGGAGTTCACTCAGACTCATGTCCATCGAGTCCGTGATGCCATCCAGCCATCTCATCCTCTGTCGTCCCCTTCTCCTCCTGCCCCCAATCCCTCCCAGCATCAAAGTCTTTTCCAATGAGTCAACTCTTCGCATGAGGTGGCCAAAGTACTGGAGTTTCAGCATTAGCATCATTCCTTCCAAAGAAATGCCAGGGCTGATCTCCTTCAGAATGGACTGGTTGGATCTCCTTGCAGTCCAAGGGACTCTCAAGAGTCTTCTCCAACACCACAGTTCAAAAGCACCAATTCTTCGGTGCTCAGCCTTCTTCACAGTCCAACTCTCTCATCCATACATGACCACAGGAAAAACCATAGCCTTGACTAGATGGACCTTAGTCGGCAAAGCAATGTCCCTGCTTTTGAATATGCTATCTAGGTTGGTCATAACTTTTCTTCCAAGGAGTAAGCGTCTTTTAATTTCATGGCTGCAGTCACCATCTGCGGTGATTTTGGAGCCCAGAAAAATAAAGTCTGACACTGTTTCCACTGCTTCCCCGTCTATTTCCCATGAAGTGATGGGACCAGATGCCATGATCTTCATTTTCTGAATGTTGAGCTTTAAGCCAACTTTTTCACTCTCCTCTTTCACTTTCATCAAGAGGCTTTTTAGCTCCTCTTTACAGGCATTAAAATCCATCTTGAGGCTTTTGCTGGGGCCTCTGAGAAAATGTGAAGATCTCACTGTCAGTAATTAGCTTTGCTGAAGGGCAGACAGTGATGGCAGCCTGGCCCTGCCCGTCACAGGTGTGAGAACCAAATTGAGCAATTAGTGTCTGAGAAATACAGCTACTTTCCTCGACATGCATCTCGGGCATTGCCCAGTCCCAGCTGTGACCAAGCAAAGTGCTAGGCATGGAGGTGTATTCAGGCTGAGGATAAAAGCTGCCATTTGGGAAACAGTCTGTCAAACACATTGGAAGGGAAATATGCCAATAAAGCCAAGGGTTGCCTTCAATGGCTTTGCCCAAATACCATAGCTTTCTCTCTCTCTCTTAATATGTATTTATTTATTTGGCTGCATTAGGTCTTAGCTGTGGCATAGAGGATCTTTCCTTATGGTTCGTGTGCTCAGCAGTTATAGTGCATGGGCTTAAGTGGCCCACGGCATGTGAGATCTTAGTTCCTGGACCAGGGATCAAACCCATGTCTCTTGCATTGGAAGGTGGATTCTTAAGTGCCAGACCACTAAGGAAGTCCCACTAGAGCCTTCTCTTTAACATGGCACACGGTTTGGAGATTCCTACGTTCTGAAAATTATCTTTTGGCAAAACCACAACGGGTGATATTTAATTCTCATGAAATGGGGAATTAATAGGATGAAAGAAAAAAAATCATTAAATACTTACAAGTGGAATCACAAGGAAGGTTTACTCTCCCTTGTACGTTGTCAATGAATTCATTCATCAAAACAAATATTTTACTGAGGCCCGAATCAGTGCTCAATGAGAAATGTTCCTACATGGGCTCCATCAGTCAATAAGACAAAAATTCCTGTTCTTGTGGGGCATGTATTCTAATGTGGGTAGAGACAATAAACAATCAATATGATAAATAAGTACACTATGTAGTAGGTTGGAAAATGATGAATGATATGAAAAAATCAACCAGAAGATGGAGAGCCCACGTGGTTTTAAATGAGTAGGGATTCTCTGGTGGTCCAGGGGTTAAGAATCCACCTTCCAATATAAGGGACATGGGTTTGATTCCCTGTCAGGGAACTAAGATCCCACGTGCCTTGGGGCAACTAAACCCACACACAACTGCTGAGACTGAGCGCCACAGCTTAGAGAGCCCTCGCACTGCCGCTGTGTCAGCACTGACATACTGAGCTCCTACTGCGTGCTCTTCACTGTTATAGGCATCCAGGAGATGCTGGAGCCAAGGACGTCAGGTCTTTGCTTTCATGGATATCACAGGGAAGCTTTTGGCTAGCATAGCACATAGATGGGAAAACAATGGAAACAGCGAGTGACCTTGGGGCTCCAAAATCACTGCAGATGGTGACTGCAGCCATGAAATTAAAAGACGCTTGCTCCTTGGAAGAAAAGCTACAACCAACCTAGACAGCATTTTAAAAAGCAGAGACATTACTTTACCACAAAGATCCATCTAGTCAAAGCTATGGTTTCTCCAGTAGTCATGTATGGATGTGAGAGTTGGACTATAAAGAAAGCTGAGAACTGAAGAATTGATGCTTTTGAACTGTGGTGTTGGAGAAGACTCTTGAGAGTCCCTTGGACTGCAAGGAGATCCAACCAGTCAATCTTAAAGGAAATCAGTCCTGAATATTCATTGGAAGGACAGATCCTGAAGCTGAAACTCCAGTACCTGATGGGAAGAACTGGCTCACTAGAAGAGACCCTGATGCTGGGCAAGATTGAAGGTGGGAGGAGAAGGGGACGACAGAGGATGAGATGGTGGGATGGCATCACTGACACGATGGACATGAGTTTCAGTAGGTTCTGGGAATTGGTGATGGACAGGGAAGCCTGGCGTGCTGTAATCCATGGGGTTGCAAAGAGTTGGACACCACTGAGTGACTGAACTGAAAGTGAACTGAAGGTTTGTGAAGGAAATGATGGGAAAGATTAAGTAGAGCAATGAGACTGCTTAAGATGGGGGTGGTCAGGAAAGGTCTTTGAGAAAGTGACATTTGAGAGTCAAGTGATGGGAAGGAGGTAGCCAACCCCAGATGTGGGGTAAGAGCACCGCAGACAGGAAGCAGAAAGGGCAGAGAGCAGAAACCCCTTCTGTTGTCTCCTGGCCCATCAAGCACTGCCCTCCAAAACAAAAGGAAAGCAGACCAGGGTAGTCATAATCTGGTAAGGGGAGCATGGTAAGAGAGGGTCAGATGACATCGAGCCTTATAAACCATGGAAAGCAGTTTAGATTTTTTCTTTCCCCCTGAGGGGTATGACAAGATACTGGAGGGCTTCAGCAGAGAGAGGACACGATTTGATGGACTTTATGGGAATCACGGAAGGAAATATGGAGACCCATAAGAAGGATGTTGCAATTATCCAGGTAAAGGATGATGGTGCTGGACTCAGGTCGTAGCAGTGTGGATGGGATTTGTGAGCAGACACAGGAAACGCTGCAGGCAGCACATACTCATTATAAACAAACTAAGTTCATTTCTCTTCAAATTTGTTTCTTCTCTTGCTTAGAGGTCAGGTGCTACTCTCCATCCAGAATTGTGGAAGCTGACTGTAATTCCTCCTCCTCCTTCATTTCTGATACCTGATCTGTCATCCAAGCTGGCAGACTCCATCTAGAATAGAGCCTCTAAAATACGTCCTCTTCTCTGTATCCCTACTTTATCATGTCTCACCCAGACTATTACAATGACCTCCAGATTGATCTCTCTGCCTCTGATTCCTCACTCTGCTTTGACTGATTCTGCAACATGAGGGAGAGTTTTCTGAAGTGGAAATCTGAAGATGCCACTGCGTTTCTGAAATCTACACAATGGCTCCCATCCCTGCAGGATAAAGACCAAACTTTAGCAGGGCACATGTTTTGCTCTCTAGATGATCCCTTCCCACCTCTCCTGCCTGATTTCTCAGTGAGGTCCTAGCTCTAACTCTAGGTTAACCTGCCGGATGTAGGATCCAGGCTGTTTTCCCCTCTGCTTTGTGAAAAGCCATTTCCTTTGCCTAGGATGCGTCTCTTCTAAACCACACACTGGATGAGACCCTGTTTAATCTCAGCTGATCCAGCTTCAGACTCATTCTTTGATCACGCTCTTCCTCTGTGCAGCTGTGACTATTCCCTCCTGTGCAGACCTGTTACGCTCCATTCATTTTTCTATCGTCTCCCATGTAATACTTTAGTGCACTGATTTGAAAAGCTGTTTTTCTTTTAGTGCAGACAGATTCCTCTGTTTCTTACTGCCACCATGTGTTTTATTCATCTCAGTGTCCCTAGTACCTAGCAAAGCTTCTGACACACATCAAACACAGAACATAGGTGGGGGTAGGCATGAGCGAAGGTATGAAGGATTTCTCTGCCGCCATATGAATGAAATGTGGAGCAAAAGCAATTGACCTTCCTGTTGAATGGTGGGTGCATCCTGCAACCACAAAATAAGCAAGACCAAAACCACCCCCACTTGCCTTGGAGGGATGGTGTATCAATCGGGGTTCTCTAGAGAAACAATGTGTGTCTCCGTGTGTTTGTACACGTACATTCATATCTACTTCTATAGATATCAGCAGATATCTATATCAGCTCTCTATACCTTGTGTGAATGCTCAGTCCTGTCTGACTCTTTGCAACCCAATGGACTAGTCTTCCAGGCTCTTCTGTCCATGGAATTCTCTAGGCAGGAACACTGGAGTGGGTTGCCACTTCCTTCTCCTGGGGATCTGCCCAACCAGGGATCAAACCCACGTCTCCTGCTTGGCAGGTGGATTCTGTAGCACTGAGCAGGGAGAAAAGCCCACCAATAAAGCTGTTACCCACCAAAAGAGAGAGAGATATTCTACCCAAGAACCTGGATTTCTAGTTTATCCTGAAGAGTTACTAGCTCTGGCAGCACTGGGCCAGTGTCTGGTCACAGGGATGATTATTTGGGGGAGTGTGGTGAGAGGGTCAATTCCTAGGCAGGTTGATAAAAATCTGGGGGTCCCTGAGGAGAGAGGGGTCTGGGGTTCTCGAGGGCGAGATAGGGGTCTGGAATTCTCCAGGAGGAAAGGACAAAAATTTATTTTTTTCTTTACATTCCTTAGTCTTGTCACATTAAAACTTTTTTTTTTTTCTTTAAGCCTGGAACTGATGATTAACAACAAACAACTCTGTTGTTTAAACTCTGTACTGAGGATTATATAACGACAATGTATCCTGCTTGAGGACAGTTTCTCCTTCCTGAAAACCTTCTGACTAATCCTGATTTCTTAGAACGTATATTATGGGAGCGGGTCTGGTAGGATCTTTCTATTGTTGAGTTCTAATCCTGTTATACTAAAATGTAAATTGTGGGAGTGGGTCTGGTAAAATTTTTACAATCTTGAGACATTCTTTTGATTTATTGTAATAACTAAATAAAAAAGTATGTAATTCCCTTCCTTGCTAACTCTAGCAAGGGGAGCGTTCTCCATCCCCCTGCTGATGTCTATGTTAGAAACTTTCTTTGTCCCTTTTCATTGTAATAAAACTTCTGCCACACAAGAGCCTTGAGTGGTCAAGCCTGGTCTCTGGTCCTGAAACTAAATCTTCTTCAGAGATCATGAATCAGACATCGTTCATCGTAAGCTATCAGTGGTGGCTTCCCCCCTTTAGTGGGGACCTTCTGCCCAGTTTTATAGAAAGCCCTCCATGTTTTCCCTCTTAAAAGAAGTTACATGCTGGTTGCCATTTATTGTTGAGCTAATGTTGATGTTTTTCTTTTCATAGAGGTAAATTTCCCTGCGGACATGGTTTTATTACAAGAGAGACAACAAAAGCTGCCTTGGGAGAACTGTGCACACATGTGCCCTCCACATCCCCGCTCCCCAACCGCTCATGTCACCGTGCTCCCTGCCACCACTGAGTCTGTGGTCCTCGGCAAGGCAGACTCTAATGGAGCCAGGCAACCATGCATCACACCAGCAACAGGGCAAGGAAGATAGAAGGATCTGGATGGGCTCCAAGAAGACTAGGGATGCTCTCCTATCTCATGCCTCTCGCTGTCAGAATTCCTCACGTCCCACAAATAACCAGGACTGAACGCAGAAGCTGGTCTTGTTTCAGGAGTGCCCATCTGCTGTTGCATTTCAGTAGAGGACTGAGCTCTTCCGAGCTCCTCTCCTCTGTGGGCAGTCCTCTGTGTGGGCTGTTCCAAAGCAAAAGAGAAGAGTACCAGCTGATGGGGTTTTGCGGGGCCAAAATGCTTACAGGAATGGGGGATTCAGGGGCTATGTCAGTCCTGGGCATATTCATGGCATCCTCGTAACATACAGAAGAGATGGATGTTAACATACTGGATGTTTGTCTCTTCATGGCTTTATATGTGAAGTTCAAGACCATCCATCCTCAGGCACAATCCACTCTAAGAATATACACATGTGATCATATCTCTGGGACTATTTTTTTTCCTTCTTTTTCCAGTGACTTGTTCTCTTCGGCCCTGTATTATCTGGTGATCAAGAGAAGGTGCTGAGTCTGACTCAGAGGGGGCTTCATGCCCTGCCCCCCCCCTTAGCCTACTTCCTCTTTCCTATAAAAATCTCCTTTGGTTGTTTCCTCAGAAATGTTTCATGCATTAAATTCGGTTGAAAAACAGGACAAGCGTTTGGGCAAAGCCAGGAGGTGGGAGTGGGCACTTCTGCTTCAGGTGACCTGAGCTGACCCAAGGCTGAGCCCCACAGGAGAAGAGAGGGGACTAATTTGCTAAACAAAGCGAACAGAACCTGGATGGAAATTATTTCACAGAACCTCAAGTCTAACACCAATGAACGTGAGCCGGGTTGAATCTGGGCTGAACTTGTTAATTTTCTAAAACTACAGAATCATCTTGGAAGTGAACTTGAAGCTGATCAGGTTAAAATTCCCACTTCTACCTCCAGAGAGAGAAGATGCAGGAGCTTGTTGACATTGCCGCAAGGAAAGGACCAGAGGATACACAGAGCATGGAGGAGGGTAGAGGACCACCTACAGAGGAAGAAGCGTTTCTAAGGTTTCAAGAAAAGATGGTTTCTATTATCTGTCTGCACTAGGACAAAGGGCATAGCAGGACAGAAAAAAGAATCGCATTTTCAATCAAAAAGGCATTTAAAACACACAAAGGAGGACTTCCCTGTTGGTCCAGTGGTTAAGAATCTGCCTGCCAATGCAGGGGACATGGGTTTGATCCCTGATCCAGGAAGATCTCACATGCCATGGGACAAGTAGCCCCCTGCGCCAAACAGCTGGGCCCACGTGCTGCAACTACTGAATCCCGTGTACCTAGAGCCTGTCCTCTGCAGCAAGAGAAGCCACTGCCACCTATGCCCTGCAACTCGAGAGTAGCCCCTGCTTGCTACAGCTAGGGAAAGCCTGCTCAGCCGCGAAGACCCAGCAAAGCCAAACCTAAATAAATAAGTAAGTAAAAACAAAGGAACTGATGAAGACAAGGCACCACATTGCAAATTCTCGATGAATTTCTCCACCTAGAAACTCAAGCTTTTCCCCCTAGCCATTTCCAAATATATCAACAACTGGGAATTGAGTATGCACAACATTCTAAGTTTGTTTCTCAAAATCGGTTGGTTTAAGATTTCCCAAAGGAATGCTTATAGTTTCTTTCTATCATTCTATTTATCTAAAAGAAAGTGAAAGTTGCTCAGTTGTTTTTGCCACCCCATGGACTATACAGTCCATGGAATTCTCCAGGCCAGAATAATAGAGTGGGTAGCCTTTCCCTTCTCCAGGGGATCTTCCCGAACCAGGGGTCAAACCCAGGTCTCCTGCATTGCAGGTGGATTTTTTACCAGCTGAGCCATCAGAGAAACCCAAGAGTACTGGAGTGGGTTGCCATACCCTCCTCCAGGGGATCTTCCTGGCCCAGGAATCCAACCAGGGTATCTTGCACTGCAGGTGGATTCTTTACCAACTGAGCTATCAGGGAAGCCCATCTCTCTCTCTCTCTCTCTCTCTCTCTCTCTCTCTCTCTCTCTCTCTCTCTCTCTCTCTATCTCCATCTAATCACATCCACATTGCTGAATTTAAGCAACTTCACTCTGAAGTAGACTGCATAGGGGGTTTCCCAGGTGGCTCTAGTGGTAAAGAACCTGCCTGCCAATGCAGGAAACATGAGACACAGATTCGATTACTGGGTCAGAAAGATCCCCTGGAGGAGGGCATGGCAACCCCCTCCAGTATTCTTGCTTGGAGAATCCCAGGGACAGAGGAGCCTGGCAGGCTACAGTTCATGGTTGCAAAGAGTTAGACATGACTGAAGTGACTTATTACGCAGCCATTCATAGACTGAAACAATCCAGAGGCCCTGGAAATGTGTTCTGTTTTAATAAAGAGATTTTCCTCTGACAACACCATGAAAAACCTCTCAATGCAGTTGCCACTAGAAATGCTCAGACCTGTGGAGGGTTGCACTAAAAAGTCAAGATTAAGCGTTGAGCCTGACTCCCATCAACAGCAGGGTTCAGAGAGGCTTGAAGTCTGCAAAAGGCCAGACCCTTCTGTAGGGTCTTGAGGAGCTGCTGGGATCCCCTTGGAGGGGCAGGGAGTAAGTCCAAGGGGGTTCTGCTTGTTCCTCTATTCAGAGTGCAGAAATATCTGCATACCTGAAGTCCAGGTGAGCCAAAGGCCCCTGTCTGGTGTGCCTCTGGTTTAAGTTCTGCTTGTCGAGCCTGATTTGGGTGGTTGTGTTTTGTAGCCACATTCAGGAACCCTCTGAGTGCACCTGCCTGTGGCTCAGCTTCATCTGCTCTACTGGGGCCAGACTCCAACCTTCATTGCTCCCAGGCCTCTGCATATGGTCGTGCTCCACTGGAAGGGGTCCAGGAATCTCCTGTGCAGCAAAGGGGTCTGCTTCCTCCCTGCCCCATCCTTTGTGTGATCACCCACCCCATCCCTCGGCCGGCTGCACTGTTACTGCCTCCCCGCCTCCTGAAAAAGGCCTCTCCCTTCTGTCTCCTCCTTCATCACAAATTGTCTTCATCTATGATGAGCATCCTGGTGAAGCCTGGAGTCAGACAGCCTGAGTCCAAGCTTGGGCACATGCCCCTGGTTCCTCATCTATAACACAGGACCTTCCTAACGGGGACAATAGGAAGGCGAAGTGAGTGATGGGTCTAAGTGCTCAGGACAGTGCTGGGACCAGCAAGACCATGAGAGGTTAGTGTGTACTCATCATTACTTGCTAAACTGCAACAGCAATTGCAAATTCATGGCAAAAGGACAACTTCATTTCTTTACAATTGATTTTGCATGATATTAGTATCCTTTTTTTTTTCTTTTTCTTTTTTCTGGCTGCACCGTGCAGCATGTGGGAATCTATATTCTTAGACCAGGGATCAAACCTACCCTCCTTGCATTGGAAGTGTGGAATCTTAACCACTGGATGGCCATGGAAGTCTTAGTATAATATTAGTATCTTATGAAGGATCAGAATTTATTAAAACAATGTTTATTCACAGCAGCACTATTTACATTGGCCAAGACATGGAAGCAGCCTAAATGTCCATCAACAGATGAATGGATAGAGAAGATGTGGTGCATATACACAATGGAATATTGGTGGTTTAGTCACCAAGTAATGTCTGACTCTGTGCGACCCCATGGACTATAGCCCACCAGGCTCCTCTGTCCATAGGATTTTCTGGAGAAGAATACTGGAGCGGGTTGCCATTTCCTTCTCCATAATGGAGTACTGAAGTGAAGTGAAGCCTGGAGAAGGAAATGGCAACCCACTCCAGTACTCTTGCCTAGAAAATCCCATGGACGGAGGAGCCTGGTGCAGGCTACTGTCCATGGGGTCCATAGGATTTTCTGAAGAAGAATACTGGAGTGGGTTGCCATTTCCTTTTCCATAATGGAGTATTAGTTAGCCATAAAAAGGAATAAAATAATGCCATTTGAAGCCACATGGGGGGACCTAACGATTATTATACTAAGTGAAGTAAGCCAGACAAAGACAAATATATGATATCACTTATATGTGAAGTCTAAGATATTATACAAATGAACTTATTTGCAAAACAGAATTAGACTCACAGACATTGAAAACAAACATGGCCACCAAAGTGAGGGTGGGGGATAAATTAGGAGTACAGGATTAACATATACACACTACTGTATAGAAAATAGATAATCAACAAGGCCTTTTTGTATAGCACAGGGAACTATATTCACTATCTTGTAATAAACTAAAATGGAAAAGAATCTGAAAAAAAATACAAACACACACATATATATGTATATACATGAAAAAAAGAATCACTTAACTGTACCCCTGAAACACTTTAAATCAACTATACTTAAATTTAAATTTTTAAAAAGTGAATAATACATTTTAGATATCATATTTTTATGAGTTATAAAAATCGGTGGTAAATCATACCTTTCTAACATGACACGTGTCAATTTTATATAATTAGCTGCCTACAGGCTCTCCTACTTCTTTAGACCTGAGTCGCCTCCACCCAGAGAACTTCTTTGTCAGTACACACCTAGCCTCGCTTGCACTTAGGTAAGACCACGTGATGGTGTTCCAGCCAATGACAGGAGAGCAGAGGCACACCGTGCTTAGGCCTAGCCATCATTGTGCGTGATTTGCCACGCTCTCCGCAGCTCCACCAGATGGCGCCAGAGGAGCCTCAGGGGATGGAGAAGCCACAAGATGGAAGGCGCTACGATCTCTGAATCACCACGTGGAGGATGACAACGAATGCCAAGACTGTAGAAAGGAAAGTAAACTCTGATTGTGTCAGGCTTCTTAAATATGGAGCTTTATTTGCTACAGCAGCAAGCCTTACCGTAACAGATACAGTTGGAGAAGGGGAGATGGGAGAATACTATTAATAAGTAAGTATTGCGAGCTGGCGCACTAAGCGCGGCCGAGAGGAGCTACCCCATGTCCGAGGTCAGGGTCAGCGGCCTAGAGTGCCGGGCTACAACGGCGCAGGAATGGCCGAGAGGAGCTACCCTGCGTCCGAGGTCAGGGGCGCCCCGGAGAAGCCACCTCGCGCCTGAGGCCATGGGCAGTGACCCTGAGGAGCCACCCATGCCCGAGGCCAGGGCCGGCGGCCGGGAGGAGCAACGAGAGGAGCAGTGGCTGCGCAGGCACAGGAGGGCCTAGAGGAGCTATCCCGCGTTGAAGGTCAGGAAGGGTGGCGGTAAGGAGATACCCCTCGTCCAAGGTAAGGAGCAGTGGCTGTGCTTTGCTGGAGCAGCCGTGAAGAGATAACCCACACCCAAGGTAAGAGAAACCCAAGTAAGATGGTAGGTGTTGCAAGGGGGCATCAGAGGGCAGACACCCTGAAACCATACTCACAGAAAACTAGTCAATCTAATCACACTAAGACCACAGCCTTTTCTAACCCAATGAAACCAAGCCATGCCTGTGGGGCAACCCAAGATGGCCGGGTCATGGTGGAGAGGTCTGACAGAATGTGGTCCACTGGAGAAGGGAATGGCAAGCCACTTCAGTATTCTTGCCTTGAGAACCCCATGAACAGTATGAAAAGGCAAAATGATAGGATACCAAAAGAGGAACTCCCCAGGTCATTAGGTGCCCAATATGCTACTGGAGATCAGTGGAGAAATAACTCCAGAAAGAATGAAGGGATGGAGCCAAAGCAAAAACAATACCCAGCTGTGGATGTGACTGGTGATAGAAGCAAGATCCAATGCTGTAAAGAGCAATATTGCATAGGAAGCTGGAATGTCAGGTCCATGAATCAAGGCAAATTGGAAGTGGTCAAACAAGAGATGGAAAGGGTGAACATCAACATTCTAGGAATCAGCGAACTAAAATGGACTGGAATGGGTGAATTTAACTCAGATGACCATTATATCTACTACTGCGGGCAGGAATCCCTCAGAAGAAATGGAGTAGCCATCATGGTCAACAAAAGAGTCCAAAATGCAGTACTTGGATGCAATCTCAAAAACGACAGAATGATCTCTGTTCGTCTCCAAGGCAAACCATTCAATATCACAGTTATCCAAGTCTATGCCCCAACCAGTAACGCTGAAGAAAGTGAAGGTGAATGGTTTTCTGAAGACCTACAAGACCTTTTAGAACTGACACCCCAAAAAGATGTCCTTTTCATTACAGGGGACTGGAATGCAAAAGTAGGAAGTCAAGAAACACCTGGAGTAACAGGAAAATTTGGCCTTGGAATGTGGAATGAAGCAGGGCAAAGACTAATAGAGTTTTGCCAAGAAAATGCACTGGTCATAGCAAACACCCTCTTCCAACAACACAAGAGAAGACTCTACACATGGACATCACCAGATGGTCAACACTGAAATCAGATTGATTATATCCTTTGCAGCCAAAGATGGAGAAGCTCTATACAGTCAACAAAAACAAGACCAGGAGCTGACTGTGGCTCAGATCATGAACTTCTTATCGCCAAATTCAGACTCAAATGGAAGAAAGTAGGGAAAACTGCTAGACCATTCAGGTATGACCTAAATCAAATCCCTTATGATTATACAGTGGAAGTGAGAAATAGATTTAAGGGACTAGATCTGATAGATAGAGTGCCTGATGAACTATGGAATGAGGTTCGTGACACTGTACAGGAGATAGGAATCAAGACTATCCCCATGGAAAAGAAATGCAAAAAAGCAAAATGGCTGTCTGGGGAGGCCTTACAAATAGCTGTGAAAAGAAGAGAGGTGAAAAGCAAAGGAGAAAAGGAAAGATATAAGCATCTGAATGCAGAGTTCCAAAGACTAGCAAGAAGAGATAAGAAAGCCTTCTTCAGTGATCAATGCAAAGAAATAGAGGAAAACAACAGAATGGGAAAGACTAGAGATCTCTTCAAGAAAATTAGAGATACCAAGGGAACATTTCATGCAAAGATGGGCTCGATAAAGGACAGAAATGGTATGGACCTAACAGAAGCAGAAGATATTAAGAAGAGGTGGCAAGAATACACGGAAGAACTGTACAAAAAAGATCTTCACGACCCAGATAATCATGATGATGTGATCACTAATCTAGAGCCAGACATCTAGGAATGTGAAGTCAAGTGAGCCTTAGAAAGTATCACTACAAACAAAGCTAGTGGAGGTGATGAAATTCCAGTGGAGCTGTTTCAAATCCTGAAAGATGATGCTGTGAAAGTGCTGCACTCAATATGCCAGCAAATTTGGAAAACTCAGCAGTGGCCACAGGACTGGAAAAGGTCAGTTTTCATTTCAACCCCAAAGAAAGGCAATGCAAAGGAATGCTCAAACTACTGTACAATTGCACTCATCTCACACGCTAGTAAAGTAATGCTCAAAATTCTCCAAGCCAGGCTTCAGCAATACATGAACCGTGAACTCCCTGATGTTCAAGCTGGTTTTAGAGAAGGCAGAGGAATCAGAGATCAAATTGCCAACATCCACTGGATCATGGAAGAAGCAAGAGAGTTCCAGAAAAACATCTATTTCTGCTTTATTGACTATGCCAAAGCCTTTGACTGTGTGGATCACAATAAACTTTGGAAAATTCTGAAAGAGATGGGAATACCAGACCACCTGACCTGCCTCTTGAGAAATCTGTATGCAGGTCAGGAAGCAACAGTTAGAACTGGACATCGAACAACAGACTGGTTCCAAATAGGAAAAGGAGTACGTCAGGGTTGTATATTGTCACCCTGCTTATTTAACTTCTATGCAGAGTACATCATGAGAAACACTGGGCTGGAAGAAACACAAGCTGGAATCAAGATTGCTGGGAGAAATATCAGTCACCTCAGATATGCAGATGACACCACCCTTGTGGCAGAAAGTGAAGAGGAACTAAAAAGCCTTTTGATGAAACTGAAAGAGGAGAGCGAAAAAGTTGGCTTAAAGCTCAACATTCAGAAAACGAAGATCATGGCATCCGGTCCCATCACTTCATGGGAAATAGATGGGGAAACAGCAGAAACAGTGTCAGACTTTATTTTTTGGGCTCCAAAATCACTGCAGATGGTGAGTGCAGCCATGAAATTAAAAGACGCTTACTCCTTGGAAGAAAAGTTATGACCAACCTAGATAGTATATTCAAAAGCAGAGACATTACTTTGCCGACTAAGGTCCGTCTAGTCAAGGCTATGGTTTTTCCTGTGGTCATGTATGGATGTGAGAGTTGGACTGTGAAGAAGGCTGAGCACCGAAGAACTGATGCTTTTGAACTGTGGTGTTGGAGAAGACTCTTGGGAATCCCTTGGACTGCAAGGAGATCCAACCAGTCCATTCTGAAGGAGATCAACCCTGGGATTTCTTAAGAAGGAATGATGCTAAAGCTGAAGCTCCAGTACTTTGGCCACCTCATGCGAAGAGTTGACTCATTCGAAAAGACTCTGATGCTGGGAGGGATTAAGGGCAGGAGGAGAAGGGGACGACCGAGGATGAGATGGCTGGATGGCTTCACGGACTCGATGGATGTGAGTCTGAGTGAACTCCGGGAGATGGTGATGGACAGGGAGGCCTGGCGTGCTGCGATTCATGGGGTCACAAAGAGTCGGGACACGACTGAGCGACTGAACTGAACTGAAGTGTGTAGAGTCAAGGTTCAAGCCTCAAGCTGCAAGAAGATTCAACCAGTCCATCCTAAAGGAAATCAGTCTTGAATATTCATTGGAAGGACTGATGCTGAAGCTGAAACTCCAATACTTTGGCTACCTGACACGAAGAACTGACTCACTGGAAAAGACCCTGATGCTGGGAAAGATTGAAGATGGGAAGAGAAGGGGACGGACAGATGATGAGATGGTTGGATGGCATCACCAACTCTGGACATGAATTTGAGCAAGCTCCAGGAGTCGGTGATGGACAGGGAAGCCTGGCGTGCTGCAGTTCATGGGGTCACAAAGACTCGGACACCATGGAGTGACTAAACTGAGCTTCAAGGTCTTAGAAAATGGGGCTGGAGGGATTTAGGCAAGGGTATCGGGGATGTGGTGGTGGTGATGGAAGGGTGAGCAGGGAGAGACTGGAGTGAAAGTCTCAGACTGTATTACTTAAAAGGTATTTTAAATTTAGCTTAGGTTATAAACCTCTATCGTAATCATGAAACCGGAACTTTTAATTTTAAAAATATATATATTTATTTGGCTGCCTTTTGTCTCAGTTGTGGCTCATGAGGTCTTCAATCTTTGAGGCAGCAAACAGGATCTTTAGTTGTGGCATGTGGAATCTAGTTCCCTGACCAGGAATTGAACCTGGGCTCCCTGCGTTTGGGACTGTGCTCTTAGCCACTGGACCATCAGGGAAGTCCCCAGAACCTTTACTTTTAAAAAATACTAATAAAGTCAGCTATACAAAGTGGAGGTTTCTTTTTTGTACCACTGAATCCTCACAATTAGAATGATAACCTATAGTTCTGGCATTCTAGGAAGTGATGATGAATCATTGTATAACACCGGGGCCTTACTCATGTCTTTTCCTATAGAATCATACTTTTAATGAGTACACAAACAGAGCCATCTCCCATCTCCATGAAGAGGGTAACCCACGCTTATTGAAGAAGTAACAGTTTCTCCACTTTAATGCAATCGTATGTCAAAGCAGCATTGTCTGATCCCTTGTGTACCACCTTCACTGTTTGTTATTCTTCCCACGTACCACCTGTATTATCATTTACTAATATGTTTCTTTACATCTTCTTTATACTAACAACTTTTTAAATTTAGTCTGGTCCCAAGGAAGAATATCCGTAAAATCACAGTTGGATGTCCCAGACATATGTTAGCCTAGTAAACATTAAAATAAATAGAAACTGCTAATATAGAAAGTGTTCTTCTCACCCTCTAGAAAAATGTTATATATTCTACCTTAGAAAACACTGCATGAAAGGATCCAGGATGTGAATTTTCCTTAAACTGAACAGCTCAGTGTGTGAACCCCAGAGGCCTTCCAGAATCACTATCGTGTCTCTTCCAAGTTTAACCTCAGGGGTGACTTTTCCTTTGGAAATGGCATTCAATTATAGATTGCTATTCAGTGAGAGACTGCTTTCCGGCTCTGAGCCACAGAAAACACATCAGTGCTCACGGTTCAGTTTCTCTGAGCTCAGAATTCTTGCCCTAAATATCAGATGCACCCCACCCAGTGAAGCAAGCACAGCCCCTTGGCTCCTATTTGGGGTCATTGCACACCCTGGTTTGCCCAGGACCAGTCAGCTTTACATCTTTCATCATGAATACCATCTCCCTCCATTCTCAAAAGTGGCCCAATGTAAGAAATATACTAAATTACATTCTACCTATTAGCTGTCCTGATTATACTATTCCTTCAGCATCTGAAATATCAAACATGGTGTGGCTATACTGTTTGAACTTCACATCTCCTCCTGTCCCCACGAACCTGCTTTTCAGTATTTTGGTGAATGGAAACACTGTCCTCCAATACGCTCAAGTCAGCCAGGGCTGGTCAATGAGGGGATTGGGACTGCAGAACAAAGGGTTGTTTTATTGTGGGAGGATAGTGTTTCTGAGAGGAAAATCTCTCTGGTCCTCAGGCCCCCAGGAGAGAGGAGAGGAAAGTCCTTGAGAGGTTACTGTCCATCAGATCATCAGAAGGAAGCCCCCCAAATACCTACAGCATTTGGAAGCATCCAAACTATCCCCCTTGACAATGTCAGAGGCTGGTGACCCATACTCTGAAAGTGTGGGAGCCCCTGAACCAATAAAGTGTCTGATACTGCTTGGAGATACTGAAAGTGAGCCTGAAAGGGTGGTATGAGGTGAAAATTCTCAGGTCTCCAAACTGCTGAGAAGTAAGGGAGAGGGTTCCTGCTCAGGCTTTGGAATTAAAGCCAAGGGATTAGGTGATTGTGGGGGTGAGCTTGCAAGAGGCAAGAGGGACATGCAAAGGATTATGGCACATGGCCACCACCCACTCCTGCAAAGTGTAGCTGGATATAAAGGGCTGGGCTGGGCTGACCCAGTCCCCGCTACTGATGGATAAAACGTGTGATGTTCAATCTGGAGGAAGGTGGGCGTGGCCATCGCAAGCCACAGGAGACCATGTTTGGTTTTTCTCTTCCCTGTTGTGTCACCTTTAAGCCAGAGATGTTCATTAGGAGAAAAGGGTGTATGTGACACTTTGTTGTCTAAGTATCAAGAGAAGCACCTCCAGTTGGCTGAGATGTTGGCAAGGTTGGGCAGGACAGCGTGCCCCCAAGGATGTCAACATCCTCCTTCCTAGAAACTGTGCACAGATTGGGTTGCATGATGGAGGTTGTAGATGGAACCTCTACAAGTCTGTGATCAGCCGACTGTGAGACACAAAGACCATCCTGGGTGATTCAGGAGGGCCCAGCGTAGCCAGGGGGCCCTTGGAAGTGGAGAACAGAGGCAGAAAAAGGGAATCAGAGCGGGCACAGATATGCAACTCTGCTGACTTCACCGATGGAGGGAGGAAGGGGCCACAGACAAGGAGATGAGGGTGGTCTTTAGCTACTTTCTTAAAGGCAGATTTTCAATTTTAAGTGGGAACATCTTTGAAGTATTAGCCAATATGCTTCCTGCTTTGAGCAATTAGACACACCTTCCCTAAGGATACTGAAAAGTAAAACAAGCAGAAAGAACCCTTTAAAAAATCTAGCATTTGCCTAAAGCAGACTTTACAAGCCTAGTAGGATTCTGTCCCTAAGAAAAGGACTGAGTTTCATCTGTCCTTAGACTGTTCTTCTTGCCTTCTCTCTGTAACATCACCGAAACCAGGAGGTGCTTCACAATCAACAGTGTCAGCCTTGGGTCACTGTTCACCTCCAGTATTTTTCTTTCTTAGCGGTATTTGAAATCAGTGTGAAAATCAATGATGGATTAAGTCGGATGAAATATGAAAACTGATTTATTCTTTGATTTTATAAGCATCATGAAGCCTTATTTAAGTTTATTGTACTTTATTACTTTGTTATTACAGCTATCGTAATCCTTCCTGTTTTTATGCATTTTGTTTTCACAGAGACAAAAAACCAGAATCACCCCTGGTTTCAATATTAGACCTGTTTTTTGCTGGCTTTCCCCTCCTTGCTTTAATGAGATGTACTCAACATGTAACATTGTGTAAGTTTAAGGCATACAACCATGATGATTTGACACATGATCCCACATGCCACAACTAAGACCCTGACTTAGCCAAAACTTAAAATTAATTGATTAAAAAAGATGAAACTTTCTATAGGATATAAATAGATTATATATATATATAGATTATATATATAGAATATATATATAAATATGCAATATGCAACTGTAAATAAACAATATGCAAACAGGATATTTACATATATATCCTATTTTTCACCTCCATGGAGAAAACTATATATGTGAAACTTCATATATATGAAAGTATGTATACAGGATATATATCTGCCTATGCATAGGTGTGTGCTAAGTTGCTTCAGCCGTGTGACTTTTGTGACCCTATGAATTTTAGCCCATCAGGCTCCTGTTCATGGAATTCTCCAGGCAAGAATACTGGAGTGGGTTGCCATGGCCTCCTTCAGGGGATCTTCCCGACTCAGGGATCGAACCCACGTCTCTTATGTGTCCTGCATTGGCACGTGGGCTCTTTACTGCTAGTGCCCCCTGGGAAGCCCATATCTGCTTATATATGAAACTATATATTATAGGTTGTATCAGCTATAAAAATTATAAGAAAATATCTCCTACTTTACTCCTCTGTAAAGTATATGAAATTATATTTGTGAAGAAATATGTATAAGATATAGGGGATATAGTATATATACGTGAAAATGGGATTTTCTTTTTTCCGCTTGTAATCATGAGGGCAGGACTTTGTTTTGCTCACTCCTGAATCTACAGCTCCTGAAAACCATGCCTTCTGTGCATCAAAAACTCGGTAATTATTTGCTGAATGATTTATGTTTATAATTAAGCTCTTCATTAGACTAGTTATAAGCCTTTCAGTGCAGTTTTAATTTTGAATACCATATGGTAGCCTCCACAATATTTTCTGAACTTTGGGCCTCTAGAGTCTTAATCTGATTCTGGAGAAAAAAAAAAAGATATTTCCATGGAGAGTGGTGGCCTGAAACCACGCTCACCTCTGGTTTTCATCAATATCTGAGCATTACCTGGGCTGGCCTCTGCTATTTCTTATGGCCTGAGTTGTGCCCAGACTGGAGAGGCCTGGGACCTGCGATGGATCTCTGAATACCCCAGCCAGTTCAGTGTTGCTCAGAGGTTTGAGGGTCCAAAGAAGGTCTGCATGTGGGATCTGAAACCACACTGATTCTACTCCTTGACTGTGCCCACTGCCTCCAAACTGAGAAATCTGACTCACTAGTTTTACTTGCAAGGGCCCCAAGCTGGGTTTTTGTCTCAGTCACAAACACTCATTATGCTCCTGGCATTTTCTCTCCTCTTCTTGGATCAAAGATCATTCCCTCGGGGAAAAGCCAGCAGAAGCTTCTGTAACTCACCCTAAAATTAAAGTCAAGGCTCTGTGTCAAGTTCTTATAAAGCAGAAACCCTCAGTGTCAGGCCTGGAAAGACAAATAATGGAAAAAAACAAAAAACAAACTCTACAACTTTTGGCTAAGTATAATATCAAATGTCAGATTTTGTATGTACACTTTTGCCATCATTTCCCCCTCTATTAATTTTAACTCTATAGAAGCAGAAGGTAAAGATGTATTGATGGGTTGGTACTAATTATCTCCTGCTATCTTCATTGATGAGAATTTCTGATGTGAGTTGGGGTTTGAATCACAGCAGTGTGTTCACTCACATCCATTTTAGATGTGATGTGCGAGCTGCCAGCTGCATGCCTCATTTTACTACCAATGGAGGTTTGACTCCTCAATCAGCGTGCAAAACACCATCGTTCTTATGTTGGGTTTCAAAAGAAAAGTGCAATGGCTCTGTGCCAACAACATGCACCCTGTGCAGGACAGCGTTTAAATGTCTGAGCATTGACTCAGAGGATTTAAAAGGGCTTAGGACCTCTAACTCATGCCTTAATGCACCTGTTGTCAATATGTTTTCCTTCTTCATATAACAATGTACTTGTAGTCACAAAATTGTAAGTCAAAGTAATAATTTCTATCACAGAAGTGGAGGGAGGTTGAGCCAGGATGGCAGAGAGGGAAGACCCAGGGTCAGTGTCTCCCCACACCTAGGACACTCACCAGATGCTGGTGGGGGGCCTCTGACAACCAGGTGGGCAGGAGGAGCCCCTGAGTGACCCGCACTATTTACAATAGCCAGGGCATGGAAGCAGCCTAGATGTCCACCGACAGATGAGTGAGCGAAGAAGATGCAGTGCATGTATACCCTGGAATATTACTTGGTCATAAAAAGGAGTGAAATTGAGTCCATTGGAGTGATGTGGATGAATCTAGAGCCTGCCATACAGAGTTAAATTAGTCAAAAAGAGGAAAATAAATATCGTATATACATTATTGCATACCTATGGAATCTAGAAAAATGGCACTAATGAACCTATTTGCAGGGCAGCAATAGAGACACAGACAGAGACAATGGACTTGTGGTCATGGTGAGGGGGAAGAAAAAGTGGTGAAGTGAGAGAGCAGCACTCACATATACACACTACCATGGGTAAGACAGAGAGCAGGTGGGGAGCTGCTGCAGAGCACAGGGAGCTCAGCTCAGTGCTGTGTGATGACCCAGAGGGGAGGGGCGGGGGGATGGCAGGGAGGCTCAAGAGCGGGGATATGGGTATACACATGGCTGATTCACTGTGTTGTCTGGCACAAGCTGACACAATGTTGTAAAGCAATTATAGTCTAACTAAAAATAGAAAAATGGAGGGGAATTAGTTACTTTCACCCTTATAGGCATTTTAGAATCCTGGAAGGTACTATGCCTGCAATTTGGGCTTCTGCCTGACCAGGCAGTGCTCATCAAGAGACGTTTAGCTCATAATGAACATCTGGCTCCAGGTGTAGACAGATGATGTCTCTTGGCATCCAGCAAACAATACATCCAAAATCCAAATTTCATCAAGTATGTGTGTTCACAAAAAGACAGTGTAACAGAAAATGCTATGGCAAGGGAATGGAGAGGATCTGATACTTTGTGCCTCACTGGATGTTTATCAATGCTCAATACAAATATGGATTTATTCTACCATGGATTCATTCCACAGACATTTATTTATTAAGAAAACTGTTACACACCAGACTCTCAGTTAAGTCCAGGAAGACAGAAATCAGTCAGAAAAGTCCCCGACCTAGAATGTCTCCAAACCTAACATGTAAATAACTGAGGATAACCACATTCCTCACAGAGTCACATCTTACCTAAGGGTTAAAGTCTAAAGCAGGGTGCATCCACCTAAAGTGAAAATTACCCTTGAAAATCTTTTAAATTGGGATTTTTTTTGGACCATAGATGTATTGCTTGACTTCTAACATCTGACTTCTGTCATTTTGATCTTTAGCATCTTGGAAGTAACAGTGTACAATTCTCTTGCACAGTCTAATTGCCTACCCAGTATCTAAGAAAGAACGCTCAGCCCCTGGCTTCTTGTTACCATTTAAGCTGCCAAAGAATCCTAATTAGCTGTCACAGTTCCTTCTTCATGTAGAAAACAGAAAATATGGGAGTAGCAATGGAGCTGGATCCCTTTCCTTCTGACCTTGCCTTTATAGCCAAGGTAGTATCTCTCTATAGCCACTCTCATCATATCTTTACTGTTTTATGAGTCGAACTAACAGAGCCACTTAAATACAATTCTGAAAGTTGTCCATCAACTCATTATCCATCATCAGTTGGAACTCCTGCATGTTTTCTCTTGGTCCTGGAGAAAATTCCCACCCGCCATCCTTTAAATAACCTTGCTTTTTCACATAAAAGTTTGGAGAAATTCTGCTGCACAAATGAATATATACGTGGCTCCTCACTTCAAAGAGGAGAATGCTGAGCTGGGTTACTTGCTGATTTTTTCCTACTGTAGGGAAGTTTCTCTTGGATATCTGAATCTTCCATGTCACAATCAAGATAGATGGAGCTCTTCTCCTTTATCCATTTTGTGACTCTGTAGATTAGACCCTTCCTTTCAAAAGTTATTGACAAAGCAGCAGGCATTGTTCTAGGCATTGGAAAATCATCAATGATCAAACCAAGAAGGTTTTGGCCTCATAAAGGTGGACAGCAAATAGATGAACAAGGTGATGGTGATTAAGTTCCAGGAAGAAAAATAAACCAGGGAAGGTGGGGTGGAGAGTTGGGGAGTGATGGAGCTGGCTTTTTACCCTGTGAACTGGGGTCTTTGGAGCTAAGACCTGAAGGAAGTGAAGGGGTGAGCTGTGTGTGGATCTGGTAGAAGAGACAGATGTTTGAAGGTCTTAGGCGGGAGCATGCCTGCAAGGTCTCTGCAATCTTCAGAAGGCAGTCTGGCTGAAGGGAGAGGCAAGAAATGAGGTCAGGTGGTGAAGATCCTGAGGACAGGGAGATTGGATGGTCTTAGTGGCAACTGTAAGGCATTTTAGCTTTTATTTTGAGAAAATGGAGAAGCCACAGGACAATTTTGAATGGAGGAGTGATGTGATGTGTCTCACGTTTCTAAAGGAATACTTTCACTGATGAGTTGAGAGTAGTTTTGGGGGTAGTTTTGGAGAGTAGTTTCAGAACAAAATCAAGAGCAGTAACATGCTTGAGGAAGTTGTGGAAAGTTCATTTTAACTTCTAATCTTGACCCCACTTACTAAGTTCTAAATGAAACTTGAGAAGATTTTGTGCAGATACTCCTGAAGTTAAGACTGTAGCTCAGAGGCGAATTCCTACTTATAAAGCAAATATACAAGTGATCGAAGTGGCTCTGATAGATTGCTTTCCCAGCACAGTGCAGAAGCAAACTTGTCATAAGAATGTTATATCCATCTTACAACTGAAGAAACTGAGGAAAGGGAAGTTTACATATCCAGACTCGATCTCATTTATAAAGAGCTAGGATTTAAATCCAGACAATCTGACATGAGAGCCCAAACTCTTAAGCACCATGTGCCCACCATGTGCCCACCATGCAATAATCACACAGGATGTGGCACTGGCTGCACCTTTAGACAGGATATAAGCTGCTCAGTTTGCTGCAGTCTCTGCTACTTCCTATCTCCTTTACACGTTTAAGTTATTGTGTGGATCCTGTTTTCTGGGGTGATGATCCTTGGTCTAAATGTTTTCTGAGATCCTTTGTGTAAATTCTAGGTCAAAGATGATGAAGAGGTTTCACCTCTTAAATCCATGATTGATGGTGTTGAGAAGAGTTCCCAGGAATGTCTGAACATATAGAAAGATGTGCTATATTTGACTGGTGATGCTGAGTATTTTGTATGAGGTAGGTTTGCTGATGCTGCTCTTGGCTAACCCGGGATGGAAGGCAAGGTTGGTTTGCCCTCTCTGACCCCATCTATCCCATTTCCCCAAAAGGCAGAATCTTTGCTTGTCCTGATTTTGACTACCAAATAGCAAAGGTGATCTAAGCAAGTTCATTCTGACAAAATTTTCAGGAAGGGATAAATATACAGTCTCTCCCAGAAGTATGTTCAGTTTGACCAAGGAGTGTAGGGAGAATGAACGGTTAGTGCAATAGTATGATGTCTTGTTGGAGGGATTGCAGGCATCCATGTGTGGAGGAGTTATTTTTGGCTGGGAGTGTGGGCTTTCCATGTGCCCTGGTAAATGATCACTCACAGAAGGAAAGCCTGATCGGAGTCCTTGAACAGAGGTGGGCAAATATTTTCTGTAAAGAAATGGATGGTAAGCATTTTGGGCTTTGTGGACTGTGTGATTGCTCTCACAGCTACTTAAGTCTGCCACAGCAGTGCTAAAGCAGCACTGATAAATGGATGGTATGCTCCCAACCTGTTACTATGGCAGCCATAGTTTGCCAACCCATATCCTGAATGATGAGTGACAGAAGCAAAAGCAAAACAGGCCTTGGAAATGGGTATCATGGATCTTGGTTTCTGATGTGTTAAAATTCTTTGCATTCATTTTCCAAGAGAACTTTGCAGGCAGAAATCTTGCCCTAGCCCACTCCCAACAAAATCCATTTAGAAATACAAAAATCCAACCAGATTTAATCCAATCTCATAAAATCCTGAGCATGTACAATTTTAAACATGTGGTTTCTTTAGAGAATATCTCAGGGTGGCACGAAGTACCTTCAGTTTCCTAGATACCTTTCATCTCTCAGCAAAGGGAAGCCAATATTCAATAATTAATGCTTTAGTATCTTATTTCATTTGGAAATGACCTACCCATTTAAAAAACTCCCCCCTCAAATCCCCCCAAAAACAAACCAAAAAACTGTGTGTTCACAGCAGCCAACTGACAAAAGGCTGAAGCAACCCAAGTTCCCACTGATGGATGAATGGATAAATGGTCTGTCCATACAATGGAAGATGACTCAACCTTGAAAAGGAAGGAAATTCTGACCCATGCAAAAACATGCATGAACCTTGAGGATGTTACAGTCAGTGAAATAAGCCAGATACAAAGGACAAATACTGTATGATTCCACTAATACGCGGCACCTAGAGTGGTCAAATTCACAAAGACAGAAAGTAGAATAGAGGCTACCAGGGGCAGAGGGAATTAGTGCTTAATTGGGACTTAGTGTTTAAATGGGTACCAGATTTCAGCTCTGCAAGAAGAAAAGAGTTCTGGAGATGGATGGTGGTGACGGTTGCTCAAAAATGTGAATATACTTGACAATACTGCCCTGTATACTTTGGAATCGTTAAGATGGTAATCTTCTACGTATTTTGTCACAGTTTAAACAAAAAACCTCTGGGTGCCTCAATATTCTTATCCGAAACATAAGATTAAAAAAACACTATTTTGGGGGTCATTGTGAGGATCAAAGAAATTCTACCTGCTGTGTAATGGACACCCAGGACACATGACAACACTGCTATTTCTATTACTATTATAATACTTCTCATGCTTAACCTGGATCAGGAGTCAGGACCTACTGACGACTCTGAAATGATGCTTTCTATATTAGAAACTGGCAAGTGGGTAGAAAGGAAGTGGGTCTAAACACTGGGTCCAGGTTTGAGGATGAGAAATACTGCTTTCTCTAAACTGAAACATTTACTCTCAATCAAGCAATAAAAATGTTCTGACACTAGTAAGTCAGCTTCAGGGAAGGAACACCGTTATTTGGTGTCCAAATAGGATGCTGCCACATGAAGAGAGACAGCAGTAGATGTGCAGGCAGAGTTGATGCTGTGCAGCCCTATCGGCCCTCTTTCTGCCTCTGCTGTTTCATTTGCATCCAAGAGTGTCTCTACTGATGGCGGGGGGACAAATACGAGTCCCAACTCTGCATCCAGCAGGTGGCTTCACCCCACTCTCTAGCTACAGATTCTATTCCTAT
This sequence comes from Budorcas taxicolor, assembly GCF_023091745.1. Taxonomy (NCBI): domain Eukaryota; kingdom Metazoa; phylum Chordata; class Mammalia; order Artiodactyla; family Bovidae; genus Budorcas; species Budorcas taxicolor. The sequence goes on along the minus strand of NC_068926.1, from coordinate 48,084,654 downwards.
ATGTGAGGTTTATTTATTTTTTAATATACATTTATTTATTTTAATTGGAGGCTAATTACTTTACAATATTGTACTGGTTTTGCCATACATTGACATGAATCCGCCACAGGTGTACATGTGTTCCCCATCCTGATCCCCCCTCCCTCCTCCCTCCGCATCCCATCCCTCTGGGTCATCCCAGTGCACCAGCCCCGAGCATCCTGTATCATGCGTCGAACCTGGACTGGTGATTCGTTTCACATATGATAATATACATGTTTCAATGCAATTCTCCCAAACCATCCCACCCTCGTGCGGCTCTCCCAGAGTCCAAAAGACTGTTTCATACATCTGTGTCTCTTTTGCTGTCTTGCATACAGGGTTATCATTACCATCTTTCTAAATAACCACTGATACAATCTAAATGTTCATTGACAGATAAATGGATAAAGGTGTGGGATATTTATACAATGGAATATTACTCAGCCATAAAATGAATGAAATAATGCCATTTGCAGCAACATACATGGACCTAGGGATCATCCTACTAAGTGAAGCAAGCCATGCAGAGAAAGACAAGTATTATATGATATCACTTATAGGTGGAAGCTTCAGAAAACAGAGACAAATGAATTTATACACAAAATAGACACACAGACATAGAAAATGAACTTATGGTTATCTAAGGGAGAAGGAAGGGGGGGAGGGATGAATTCAGAATTTGGGATTAACAGATGCGTGTGCTCAGTCACTCAGCCATGTCCAACTCTTCAGGACCACATGGACTTTAGCCTGCCAGGCTCCTCTGTCCATGGGATTTTACAGGCAGGAATACTGGAGTGGGTTGCCATTTCCTTCTCCAGGGGATCTTCCTGATCCAGGGACCGAACCCATGTCTCCTATGTCTTCTGCACTGTCAGGTGGATTTTTAACCTCTGAGACACCTGGGAAGCCCAATTAACAGATACACGCTACTATATATAAACTAGATAACCAACAAGGATCTACTGTATAGCACAGGGAACTATACTCAATATTTTGTAAAACTCTGCAAGGGAAAAGAATCTCTCACACACACACACACACATACATATGTATACATATAACTGAATCAGTTTGCTGTACACCTGAAACTAACACAACATAGTAAATCAATTATACTTCAATAAAGATAAAATTAAAAAACAACAAATGCTAAAAAAGGATATTGAGGAAACAACAGCAACAAATAACTACCCATTGCATGCAAGATGGATTGAAGAAGGGGAATATTTGAGAGGTTATTCTAATCTAACAGCCTTGCTCAATGAAGGAACTCAAGGGATATGTGTTCACCAAATGAAAAGTGTGTCGCCTCTATCAGTGCCTGAAAAGCATCATGCTCCTTCTTGGAGGATGCCATGTCCTACAGCTGAACCGCTTCCTAGGAGCTCTTCCCCTGCAAGTAACACAGGAGAGTCTGAAGAGGAGGCAGCAGGGCTGATTGAACAGGCATAATCCACATGATTTCCCGATTCCTTGGCTGGTATTTAAGAAACCACTTAGGGGACTTTCCTGGTGGTCCAGTGGTTAAGAATCCACCTTGCAATGCAGGGGACGTGAGTTTGAACCCTGGTTGGAGAGAAAAAAATCACATGTGCCATGGAGCAACTAAACCCACACACAACTAGAGAGAATCTTTATACCAATGAAATATCCTGCATAATGCAACAAAGATCCCACGGGCTGCAACTAAGACCCGAAAGAGCCAAGTAAGTAAATAAATAAAACAACAAAAAAGGAGCCACTTCTCTCTGGGAGAGGACAAAAATGATGAGCCCCAGTAAAAGATCAGCAGACTGAGAAAAAAAAAAAGGGACTCAAGAGGATGCCCTCTCCTCATGGCTCTCTCTGTGGCTGATCAGGTGATGGGAAGTTCAGCAGGGGTCCCCAAAGCAGGCTGCATGGCGGGCAGGGCCCCCACTACCCTCCTCTCCTCCTCTGGAGCAAGGCCACCGCCAAGACAAGCCATAGCCTGCAGCCCACAGCACAGCACCCCACTGGGGAGGCAATCTCTGCTACTCCTTTGCTCTCATGGGGTTGTTAAGTGTCTCATTCCAGTCCTGAAATCACCCTCCTTCCCCCGGCAGCGGCGGTCTGCTCCTGTGGCAGGAACACTTCTGCCTGGATCAGCCTTGGGAGAACACGTCAGGCTTGATTAAGCCCAGTTTCCCACCCTTGTGAGTTTCTGCTGGAAAGCAGGGTAGGTCCTGATGCTGTCACAGTATTAGAAGATGCTGAAGCAGGCTCACTGAATCCAGCTGCAATATGCAGGGGCTGACCTCCCTTCACTGGTAACAGGGGACTTTTCTGCCATTTGGGGAAGATACTTGTCTGTTTAGGAGCAGTTAATGAGCGCTTTAAAAACAACTCAGCAAAAAAAGGAAACCTCCTACACTATTGGTTGGAATGTAAATTGGTGCAGCCACTATGGAGAACAGTATGGCGGTTCCTTAAAAAACTAAACATAGAGCTACCATATGATCCAGCAATCCCACTCTTGGGCATATATCCAGAGAAAAATCTAATCTGAAAAATACATGCACCCAAATGTTCACAGCAACATTACTTACAATAGCCAAGACGTGGAAGCAACTCAGTGTCCACCAACAGATGAATGGATAAAGGTGTGGAATATATACACTGAAGTGAAGTGTTAGTTGCTCAGTCCTGTCTGACCCTGTGACCCCATGGACTGTAGCCCACCATGTTCCTCTATCCATGGAATTCTCCAGGCAAGAATACTGGAGTGGGTTTCCATTTCCCTCTCCAGGGGATCTTTCCAACCCAGGGATTGAACCTGGGTCTTCTGCATTGCAGACAGATTGTTTACCTTCTGAGCCACCGGGGAAGTCCATATATACACCGGAATATATTTAAAAAAGAATAAAATAATGCCATCCATAGCAACATGGATGGACCAAGAGATTATCACACTAAGTAAAGAAAGAGAAAGGCAAATATCACATGACATCACTTATATGTGAAATCTAACTTTTGAACTTCTTTGCAAAACAGAAACAGACTCACAGATAGAGCAAATAAATTTATGATTACCAAAGGGAACATGTTGGGTAGGGGAGGGACGAGTTAGGAGTTTGGGATTAGAGATACACACTACTATATATAAAAACAGATAAACAATGAGATCCTACTGTATAGCACAGAGAACTATATTTAATATCTTGTAATAACCTATAATGGAATAAATGAAAAAGAATCTCTCTCTATATATCTATAAAATATGTATCGCTCTATATTCTATTACCATATATCTGAATACCTTTGCTGTGCAACAGAAATGAACTCAACATTGTAAATCAACTGCTGTTCAGTCATTAACTCATGTTCAACAAGTCGTGTCCGACTCTCTGAGACCCCATGGACTACAGCACACAGGCTTCCCTATTCTTCACTATCTCCTGGAGTTTGCTCAAACTCATGTCCATTGAGTTGGCGATGTTATCCAACAATCTCATCCTCTGTTGTCCCCTTCTCCTCCTGCCTTCAGTCTTTCCCAGAATTAGGGCCTCTTCCAATGAGTCAGCTCTTTGTGCATGAGGGGGTGTCAAACTACTGGAGCTTCAGCTTCAGCCTCAGTTCTTCCAATGAATATTCAGGGTTGAATTCCTTTAGGATTGACTAGTTGGATCTCCTTGCTGTCCAAGGGACTCTCAAGGGTCTTCTCTAGCACCACAATTCAAAAGCATCAATTCTTCAGTGTTCAGCCTTATTTATGGTCCAACTTTCATGTCCGTGTTTCAAGTAAAAAAAAAAACAAACCAAAACTCAGCAAGCATTTCAGGAGTGACTCTTGAGCCCAAATCAGTCTTCTTTGCTATGTGTAAAAGTGTAGTTTGGCTTTGCAGTACAGCCACTTCCCACAGGGCAACTATGGGGCTCTGTTCCCTGACCTCCATAGCTCTGCCAGTCCTAAGTGGCTGCAGGCAGTATATGCTGTTTCTGTTTCTCGGAGGCCCCCACCGTATTCTGTGGTGAGAGCACAGAGTTCCTGGGGCTGGAGAGGGCCTGCCCCCCTCCCCCAAACCCCTCCTTTTTTAGTTCGTGTCCTTTGGAGTGATGTAGGCAAAGAGTCAGACACGATTGAGCGACTGAGCTGAACTGAACTGAGGCTTTGGACAATCGGTGTCTTAGGCTGTCTGAGCTTCAAGGATAAGGAGGTGACCTAAACAGGTCCCATGAGGGCATATCCCAGGTCTTACACTGGACTGGCCCAGCAGATGTAGATTCTTTCCTGTTGGATTTGAACCGGTTCTGAGGCATCCATGTTGCTCCCACAAGGGCAGCCTCTGTCAGAATGACACTCACCCACAAGAAAGTGTGGCTATATGTGAGGGGGTGGGAAAGAGAGAGAGAATGTTCGTGTGGTTCTGAACAAATCCCTCAGAAATTAGTCCTGACTGAACTCTCCAATGACGTCAGCCACACTTTTTTCCTATTTAAATTGAAGTCAGTGTGGGTGGAATTTCCTGTTATTTCCAACTCCTAAGAATCACAATAGATATTCTCATCAATATCTGAAATGCATCCGTGAGGGACCTGCTGCCTTCTTAAAAACCCAGCAGCCTTGGGAGACACAAGGTAACATGCCTTCATGTAATTTATGATTCAGACCAAATGAGTTTTCCAGTGGATCTCCTGAGAGATGGTTTGGTATGGAGGGAGGAGAATGCAAGAGGTTATTGGGTCTCTGGCTAGAGAAAGAAGAGAAAGCAAATGAAAATAAAAAGATGTTGGGGGTGGAGATAGATGGGCTTTAAAGACAGACCTACTGCTTAGAGATTTCCCAGGAGCCTCTGAGCAGGTGTTGAGATGCTTCTCCAAGGATTTCTTGGCTTTCTTTCTCAAGGGCTTCCGAATGGCACCAAAACATTATCTACAAAACATTATCTCTCTCAACACCTGTGATTCATAGAGCAGCACGGTGACAGCTGTGCAGGCTGTGGGGTTTGATTTTCAAGTTATTCACCAGGTGGTGAGGCCTGTGGATGGACGTGAAACTGAACACAGGAAGGTTTTCCACTTTCCTTGAGTCCCTGCATTTCTGACAATGATTTCATGGACTCCTGAAACGACCTAAGTCATTCTGTATACTTTAGGGCACAAATATAAACACAGACTTCTTTGGTGACTGGTATTATAAGATAAACAGAATTGCTTTACACAGAAAAGGATTCCATTGGTTTCTGTTTAGGCAGTAGTGCGGTGGGATTCGAGGTCTTGAGCAGTATCATAAGTTCTTGATTTTTCTGTACAGTGGTTCTGACTTCCTCTATTGTTTCTAATTCCCTAGCAGGTTCCTTTCTCAAGATGGAATCTGGACATCCTTGGTGGTACAGTGGATTAGAATCTGCCTGCCAGTGCAGGGGACATGGGTTTGATCCCAGGTCCAGGAAGATTCCACGTGCTGTGGAGCAACAAAGCCTGTGCACCACAGCTTCTAAGCCCACAAGCTGCAACTGCTGAACCCATGTGCTGCAACTGTTGAAGCCTGTGTGCCTAGAGCCCGTGCTCCACAGTAAGAAAAGCCGCTGCAATGAGAAGGCTATGCTCTGCAGTGAAGAGTAGCTTCCACTTGCAGCAACTAGAGAAAGCCTGCACACAGCAACAGAGACCCAGGGCAACCAAAAACTAAAAAAAAAAAAAGATGGAACTTAATAACTCTGGCATATCCTCTCAAGGATAAGCAGTAAGAACGAAAGGAGAGAAAATGTTCTCTTACAGGAGTTTCAGCCAAAGCCAAACCCACTGATTGGGATTGAATACCGTGTCTCCCCCTGAGCCAATGAAAGTCTCTGGAGGGATGCAGTGCTGTGATTGGCCACTGTGGGTCACATGGCCACTGGAAGCTGGGTTGGACACCATACCATTTAAATTGCATAGATTTAAAATAAATGAGGCATGGTTATGAAATACACAGCATGGGAATACAGTCAATAACTATGTAATATCTTTATGTGATGACATAGTGACTACACTTAGTGTGGTGATCATTTTGAAATATATAGAAATCTCAAATTACTCAGCTGCATAACACAAACTAACATGGTGTTGCAGGTCAACTATACTTCAAAAACAAACAAACAGACATAAAAGAGATCAGATTTGTGGTTATCAGAGGTGTGGGGTGAGGTGAGAGGGAATTGGATGAAGGCAACCAAAGATAGACTCCTAGCTATAAGATAAATAGGTGCTAGAGATGTAATGTACAGCATGATAAATAGAAGTAACACTGCTGTATGTTACATATGAAAGTTGTTATGAGAGAAAATCCTAAGAGTGAGCATCACAAGAAAAAAAATTTTTTTTTCTATTTCTTTATTTATGTATCCCCCTGGAGTGAGAAGCAACTTGCTCCAATATTGCCTGAAGAATCCCATGGACAGGGGAACCTGGCGGGCTCAGAGCAGCTGAGCACACGATTATGTATCCATGTGAAGTGATGGACATTCACTGAACTTATCATGGTCATCATTTCATAACGTATGTAGGTTAAATCATTACGCTGGACACCTTAAACCTATACAGTGCTGTATATCAATGATATCCCAATCAAAGTGGAAGAAAAAATTTAAATAAATTTTAAAAAGTAAAAAATTCAAGACTCTCATACAGTGAAGTTAAGTCACAAAGAGGAAAGCAAATACCGTAGATCACGTCTAAGTGGAATCTAGAAAAATGGTACAGATGAACTTACTTGCAAAGCAGAGATAGAAACACAGATGTAGAAAACACAGATGTAGAGAACACACGTATGGATACCAAAAGGGTGGGTAGGATAAACTGGGAGACTGAGATTGGCATATACACACTACTGTGTATAAAATAGATAACTAATGAGAACCTACTATATCGCACAGGGAACTCTACTCAGTGCTCTGTGGTGACCTAAATGGGATGGAAATCTGAAAAAGAGCAGATGTAGGTAGGTATACATATAACAGATTCACTTTGCTGTACAGCAGAAACTAACACAGCATTGTAAAGCAACTATACTCCAATAAAAATTAAAAAAAATAAAAAAAAGAATTAGGGGGGGGGGGAAAAGCAAAAAAAAACTTGCATGAATTCAGTGGAGAGATTTTTAGAGAATATCCGCTTATTGTTATCAGAAAAAAAGCAAATGGAAGCTGCAGGACAAAGCTCCCTGTCCTCTGTAGGCATCAGTAGGACTTTCTAAAAGCGGTGCAAACAGGAAGAAACTCACAGTGAATGATTTACTTAATTCATAATAAATAACCAACAAAGACTGTCTGGAATATAAAATGCCACCCCCAACACTGCAAACTGAAAGCTGGTGCAAGTTTTAGCAACAGACCTCCCCAGGGGTATTTATGGTTTCCGTGATCTTCCTCTTCTGTAGGTTCATCTTCAGTTTCCTTAGTGTTTTCCTGGAGCCATGATGGAGAGGATCCTTAGTAAATAATAAGCTAGATCGAATGGCATATGGTTTTTACAAAATTTTACAACACTTACTCAGAGGGCTTCCCTGGTGGCTCAGTGGTAAAGAATCCGCCTGCCAATGCAGGAGACACAGGTTTGATCCCTGGCTCGGGAAGATCCCACGTGCTGCAGAACAACAAAGCCCCTGCCCCACACATCCTGAGCCTGTGCTCTAGAGCCTGGGAATGGCAAATACTGAGCATACGTGTGCAGCCACTGAAGCCTGCAGGCCCTAGTGCCCACACTCCGCAACAAGAGACGTCATCACAATGAGAGGCCTATGCACCACAACTCAAGAGTAGCTCCTGCTTGCTGCAACTGGAGAAAGCCAGGGCACACCAACAGAGACCTAGCATGGCCAAGAATAAAATAAATAACATCATATATATGTATGTGTGTATATATATATATATATATATATATATATATATATAACTTGCTCAGGAAAGACTTTAGCAAGAAGATAAAGGGATGAGCATGCCTGGCAACCATTGAGGGGAAGAGAGTTAGGAGCAGAAGGGTGTCTGACCTGTTAGAGGAAAAGCAAAGTCCACAGGGTGCTGGGAACAGAGGTGGCGAGAGGGAGCATGACCAGAGTGAGGTTCGAGTTGAGGCAGGCATAGCCGGCTGGGCTGTACTTCCCCTGTCCTGGTAAACCCTTTAGCTTTACCTTTGAGGTGGGAGGAGGCCAGTGGATGGTTCTGAGCTAAGGAATGACATCACTAGGCTTCCATATGAATCAGCCCAGCTGCCGCAGGCAGCCACTGGGACGCCAACAAGAAGGTCACTGCTTTGATCCAGGAGAGTTATGGTGGCTTGGGCTGGGGTGGTGGCTGTGAGGACTGCTTGGCTCCTGGGTGTGTTTAGAAAGCACTGCCAATGGGGTTTGCTAAAGGACTGGATGTGGGGAGAGAGAGAGAACAAGGAATATGGGATGTGCTAAGACACTGGCTTAAAGAACGTGCCAAGATTCTGGTCTGAGCCACTGGGGAGATGAATGTACCATGTACTGAGGTGAAGGGAATTCTGGGTGGGATGTGTTGTATACTGTCACACGGCTTGGTCATCTTCTCACAGCACTGCCTTCTCTCAGAGACACTAAGGACAGGGCCGTGCCTCTAACCTGTGCCCCAACACCTGAAACTGGACCCAGCGCTCAGCGACGACTCAATCTGCGTTTGTCCACTGCTTTCTTGTGAGTGGAAACGCTCCCTGGGGTTCACGTGGGGTCAGAGAGGCCCTTCAGTCCCTGAGCAGAACAGGCAGGAAGGCTGGTGGGCTCTGACAAGTCCTGGGACCACAAGGATGGGAGGCCCCCGCCCTCCCCACTGCATCCCTTCCGGGATGGGGGCGTTTGCTGGGAGGCTGGCTCAGAGGAGGTGCCAGGAAGCTCTGTCTGCACAGTGGGTGGTAACAGCGTGACAAACCCCTCTCCCTTGCAGACTGGCATCACAGTACAAGCTGCTTGGCAGAGCAAACTAGGCGCCCCCTCCCTCCGTAGGCATCGCATCCCCCAAAAGGCCTTTGTTTTAGATCACTTTTGCATTCAATTTAAAAGGTGAAAGAAGCAGCCAGAGAGGAGGGGGTCTTCAGCATTTAAACCAGGGATGGGGAGAGCTGATCACCCCGTCCCTAACTCATGGAGAATCCTACTGGTTAGCTAGGGGAGTGGAGCCACTTGTGAATCCTCACCGATCCTCCAAAAACGCTTTGTGCTATGAAATCATCCTAGAGCGTGGCCGCATACACATCAGCCTAGTATCTGATGCTGCCTTCTCTCCCCTTCCTAGCCGGTGCGGTCAGCTGGGGTCAGTAAGCTCTATTTGGATGGTGGTCCCTCATCCCTCGGCCATCCTCCCTAGGCGTGTGGAAGAGGTCACAGCATTTGGAAACACAGACGGTCAGGACCATCACCAACCAGGACTAACATTCCCCACCAACCCCCGACCACCTCCTGAAGCACCATGTCCTTCTCATCCTGATCTAATCTCGGGCAGGGAATGGAAGCAGCAGGATAATCAGAGTGGGATGGGGGATGGGGGATCTCGGGGGACCCTGTGGTCCCAGCCGGTTGAGGAGCAGTGATGCTGACCCGACAGTGGATTTCTGCAGGGAGCCGGGGTGTCAACTTGCCTTAATGACGTCTTCATCAGACGATCGACACTCCACAGACTTGAGGTCTGTCACCGCGCCATCCTCCTCCACAGAGACCACCTTCACGGGCACGGCCACCGTCTTCCCAGTGAGGATGGCTGTGTTCAGGATTTCCGCCTCCTGGAAGAGCAAACGTATTCCACCATTACATCCTGACACTCATGCAGACCGCCTTCCCTCAGGCTCTCTGTGAAGAACCTGCCCCGACTCAGGCTCAGGAAGCCTGGCATTCTGCACCAGCTGAGGGGTCCTGGTGGCCCAGGTAATGTTCCTCCATCACCCAGACTTTCGAGGAGATGAACATGATGGAGAGGGGGTATGGGATGCGGGGGAGGGGGGGGAGCAAATTCATCATGAATATTGTATTTGCCAAACTTCACCATGCACCAAGAACTGTCCTAGCACGTGTAAGTAAGGACATATGAAGTCTCACAGAATCATTTCACGTGCACTCAGATTTGCTCTACTCTGGGTGGCACAGAGAGGTTCTGTTACTTGACACAGCTAAGAAATGGCAAAGGGGGGATTAGAACCCAGGGTGTTCAACCCCTGAGTCCATGTGTTCATGTTCCAATTGGTCTAAACTCACACAAAAGGATTCTGATGCAAGCAGTCAACTGCTGGCCAGGGAACAGGATGCCTAATGCGCGGGACATAAGGAGACTGAGAGGCTGTCACTCTGTACGCTGTGGCTCTTGCTTCCTTTCACTTCCTGTCACTCCTCCAAGGTTATCCCAGCCTCTGTATGTGTCTGGAATGCTACGATGACCCCAGTGACACCCGCAGAGCCCCATCGATGTGACACGCGCACGCGCAACACTCACACCCACACACACTCACCCCAACATGCATTCTCCCTGCTAAACACTTCCTCTCCACAGCTCAGCTCCACATGTGTCCTTTGGGACCTCCCTGTTTGCCTCTGTTATTTGCTTTCAGAGCCAAGAACATGACAGTCCCTGAGAGCCCAGGAAAGAAAGGCATGGGCTGTGCTTTGGGGCATCTGACACCACTGCAGTTTTGCTATTCCTCATAGCAAAACTTACAGTTGTCCAGTCCTTTCATCCTTCGACACGGTAAGCTCTGTGGGGCTGCCTGTGCTTCCTGCTCCGCAGAACCTCACCCAGAGCCTGTGGAAAGCATGCAGAAGAACCCAGCAAGGAAGGAACTGGAATCCACACTAGCATCTTCATCTCCTTGTTCTGTACGTTAGCCTTCTGTGCGTAAGTCCCTTCCTTTTAATTTTTTATTTTTTACTGACATATAGATGCTTTGCAATGTTGTGTTATTTGTGGTACATGGCAAGGTGATTCATATATGTATATATATATATTACTTTTCAGATTCTTTTCCATTATTGGTTATTCCAAGGTACTGAATATAGTTCCCTGTGCTATACAATGGGTCCTTGTCGTTTATCTCTTTTATATATAGTAGAGTGGAAAAGGAAATGGCAACCCACTCCAGTAGTCTTGCCTGGAGAATCCCATTGACAGAAGAGGCTGGAGGGCTACAGGCCACGGGGTCGCAGAGTCGGACACGACTGAGCGACTCACACATGCACACACACATATAGTAGTGTGTACCTGTCAATCCTAAACTCCTAGTTTATCCTTCCCCTGCCTTCCTTTTTGGTAACCACAGTTTTCTATGCCTGTGAGGCTATTTCTCTTTTTGTAGGTAAGTTCATTTGAATAATTTTTTTTAGATTCCACATGTAAGTGATATCATGTGACATTTGTCTGTCTGAGTTCTCTCTTCTTGGCGATGGGTACCTTTTCTCTGTGTTGGGAAGATCCCCTGGAGAAGGAAAGAGCAATCCACTCCAGTATTCTTGCCTGGGAAATCCCATGGACAGAGGAGCCTGGTGGGTTACAGTCCATGGGGTTACAAAGGATTGGATATGACTCAGCAACTGAGCATGCACGCGCCTTTTCCTGGACATCGAGCAGGCATCCTCACTCTGCACTTCTGTCTCCAGCAAGCCCATGCCTTCTAGGGTTACTGTCATACTCTTGAGGTTTGTGCGCAGTCCCATGGGATCCTGTGAGCCTGTTTCTCAGGTGGAGAACACTGAGCCCCAAGCAATAAGAATCTCATTCCTCTCATTTGCCTCCTCTAACCACATGAAGATCAAAATTCCCATATAAGCCTCAGTCTTTGTGCAACAAGACATTCGAGTTCTAGCCCTCAACATTCTTGGTTCAATCCCCATTCATCACATGTCAGTTGTGTTCCTAAGAGATCTTATGTGAGTGTGCACGCTGAATTTCTTCTATTCATCTGAACTTGACCAGCTGAGCCTTTTACGTCTTTTAGAGACAGGCTTGCAGATTCTTGTTAATTTGGTTTTCATGTGAAATCAAAAACGCCCATTTAGCTGTATGCCAGAAGAAGGCGTAGAAGTTTATCAGCTTAAAATTATATAACCGTTTCCCTTATGTTAACTTTCTATTTCTTATGTAAGATTTTACTTTTCCTTTATAGGACTCAGTTTGTTTTATAATTAGTTCATTTGGCTTAGCCTTTGGATATGATAATATATATTTATATACACATACATGGATATATATGTGTGTGTATATATATACATATATATATATATAGTTTCTTTAATTCTAAAAGACAAGACTACAGTTTGTAATGTTCCTGAGTTTCAAAGACTATGCCTCAAACTGTCTGAATATGCATAGGCCTTCAAATGCCCCATTGCTTATGCACCTTTTTTCCCTTCCCTGTGGGTTTCCAGCGGATTTTTATTTTATTTTGGGTACAAACATAGTAAAAGAATGAAGGAACCCAATCAGCATGGTGTTGCTACTTCCCGCTGCCTCTGGGGAGGAAAAAGGCCAGGCATATTTTTCCACTCTAAAGGGTAGAGATCAAAAGGAACTGTTCACACTTCAAGAAGAAGTGGAAAAACGCAATTTAACTCTTGGGCCCAAACCGGCTCATCTCTAAGGGAAAAAGCAGACTAGAGAAACAGCATTAGAACATCAGCTTCAGGGAAAACAATTTTGCACACCAGTGGTAGAAACGTAAAGAGCATCTCTGCCCCAACAATAAAACTCAAAAGGCCTGTAACGCATTTGCAGTCAGGTCAGCATTGTGAGAAACGACCCTGGGATAACCACTGAGCAGCTGTGAGCCCACAGGTCTGGGATGTTTTCTTATCCTCTAAACAGAATGCATCTGGAGAAGGAAATGGCAACCCACTCCAGTGTTCTTGCCTGGAGAATCCCAGGGATGGGGGAGCCTGGTGGGCTGCCATCTGTGGGGTCGCACAGAGTCGGACACGACTGAAGTGACTTAGCAGTAGCAAACAGAATGCATCGGTCCGTCTGCAAGATCTCAGTGGGGATTAGGGACCAAGCTTTCAAGCCTGGCATTTTCCTGCCTCCTCTGTGTGATTCTTTGATATCAAGAAACCTCTCTTTACTCTGCTTAATATTCAGCAACAATCTAAATGGGAAAAGGAATTGAAGAAGAATAGACACACGCATATGTGTCACTGAATCACTTTGCTGCACACCTGAAACCAACACAGCATCGTTAACCAGCTGTGTGTGTGTGCCCAGCTGCTCAGTCACGGCCGATTCTTTGTGACCCCATGGACTGTAGCCCACCAAACTCCTCTGTCCATGGAGTTTTCCAGGCAAGAATACTGTAGTGGGTTTCCATTTCCTATTCCAGGTTATCTTCCTGACCCAGGGATCAAACCTGTGTCTCCTGCATCAGTAGGCAGATTCTTTACGGCTGAGCTACCTGGGAAGCCAACTTCAATATAAAATAGAAATTAAAAAAGAAACCTAGATCTAATCCATGCAATAATTCATGGACTTCATGGTTATACAAAGCAATATATTTCCTAGTGCTTCAAAAAACAAAAAACGTTCTTGCTGTGTTTTTTGGAATTAGTTACGTTTGGTTCTTTTGCTTGTATTAGTAAGGTTTTTAGGGATAAAAGTGAAAGAGGAGAGTGAAAAAGTTGGCTTAAAGCTCAACATTGAGAAAACGAAGATCATGGCATCTGGTCCCATCACTTCATGGGAAATAGATGGGGAAACAGTGGAAACAGTGTCAGACTTTATTTTTTGGGGCTCCAAAATCACTGCAGATGGTGACTGCAGCCATGAAATTAAAAGACGCTTACTCCTTGGAAGAAAAGTTATGACCAACCTAGATACCATATTGAAAAGCAGAGATATTATTTTGCCAACAAAGGCCCATCTAATGAAGGCTATGGTTTTTCCTGTGGTCATGTATGGATGTGAGAGTTGGACTGTGAAGAAGGCTGAGCACCAAAGAATTGATGCTTTTGAACTGTGGTGTTGGAGAAGACTCTTGAGAGTCCCTTGGACTGCAAGGAGATCCACCCAGTCCATTCTGAAGGAGATCAGCCCTGGGATTTCTTAGGAAGGAATGATGCTAAAGCTGAAACTCCAGTACTTTGGCCACCTCATGCGAAGAGCTGACTCATTGGAAAAGACTCTGATGCTGGGAGGGATTGGGGGCAGGAGGAGAAGGGGACGACAGAGGATGAGATGGCTGGATGGCATCACTGACTCGATGGACGTGAGTCTGAGTGAACTCTGGGAATTGGTGATGGACAGGGAGGCCTGGCGTGCTGCGATTCATGGGGTCACAAAGAGTCGGACATGACTGAGTGACTGAATTGAACTGAACTGAACTGAAGGACTTCCCTGGTGGTCCAGTGGTTGAGGACCTGCTTTCCAGTGCAGGGGACAAGGGTTCGATCTCTGGTCCAGGAAGATCCCATATGCCATGGTGGCAATGAAGCCTGTGTGCCACAACTTCTGAGACCCTGCTCAAGAGCCCATGCTCCGCAGCAAGAGAAGCCTGAGTCCCACAGCAAAGACCCAGCATAGACAAGAAAGAAAGAAGGCAACATAAATACAGTTCTGAGTAGTGCAAAAGATTAAGAAAAGATGAAAAAAGAAGAGAGCCTTCTCTTGTGCATTGCTGACTTTCTCCAGGAGGTGACTGTTGTGTGGACAGCTCACAAAAGTCTCTGGACAAGAAGATGGTGGTGAATGTGCCTGCAGAGGCCTGGCGTGGGTTGAGATGTGATCCCATAAAACCCTTGAAGGCTCAGTTGCTTTATTGCTGTGAGTTCCCCTTATCACAGCCCCTGAGCCTCGGAAAGAAAGGCAGGCATGTCTTGAGAAAGCCCTGTCTCCGTTCTTACTGGTAGCTCCATGCTTGTCTTCTGCCATTTGGACACTATGTTCTTGCCAGTGAGTCCTTTCTGGGAATTGGACCACATGGCTGCAGAACTTGAGGGCCAGCAGAGGCTAGGAGAGGGCAAGAGGGGGGAAGAGATGCTGACTGTGGCACCAGGAAAAGGGACGACCTCGTGAGTAAGGGTACAGATCCTTTCTTGAAATGTAACTCATTATCCTCTATTGTCAGGCAACAATGACTGTCCTCGTTTCACTTGAGAAACGATGACCCACATCTTAGTTTGGAAAGGCCCCAGAAACAGATGCTGGAATGAGGATTCAAGAGCCATTTGTTGCAGAGACTCAGGAAACTTCAAGAAGGGAGTAGGGAAGTGATACAAGGAAAAGTAGGCAGCCAACAAGGATGCATGTCCTGCCGGAGACCAGAGTTGGGGGCTGGAGCCTAATTGTGCGGGGCTTGACCCCTATGATGAAACATATTGGGTATGTTACATAGTTTAACGTGTTGAAATGTTTTATCATATATTTTCCTGTGGGGGAAGCTATCTAAAAGACACAGCTGAGGGGCTCCCCTGGTGGTCCAGGGGTTAAGATTCCATGCTCCCCATGGAAAGGGGCCCAGGTTCAATTGCTGGTCAGGGAACTAGATCCCATATACCCCAAACTAAGAACCCTAGTGGCGCAGCCAAATAAATTTAAAAAACAAAAAAGCACCAAAATAAACAGCTAAAAATACTTACAGGGAAGGGAGAGGGAGCTGGAGTTTTATCCATCAGCTCCTGCAAGCTGACCATTCCCTGGCTCGTCCAGCCTGCTGTGTGTGCAGACAGACAATCTCAGCAAAAGATCCTGGCAGATGGTGACGCTAAGAATTGGTCTGGAGCACTCTGGCAGGATATAAGGGAAATGCACATAGCCCTGACAGTCTGCTGTGACTTAAGTGTGAAATACTTTGTCATATGGAGATCTGATGGGTTGGAATCAACGTTAGAGTGTTTGTTTTGTTTTTTTTTAATTTCCTCGTTTCTAGGGTTCTGATTTTGTGTATGAACACAGTCATTTCTTCATGTGCACTCTTGAAAATTATTTTTAAAACAGAGGAGAGGAAGATAATGGATACAGGAAAACAGTACTTTTGAAGGGGTCCCTCTAAAACATGTCAAAAACAGAAATAGACTCACAGGCATAGAAAACAAACTTATGGTTACCAAAGGGGAAAGGAGGAGAGGAATAAATTAGGAGTTTGGGATTAACAGATACACACCACTATATGTAAAATAGATAGTCAACGAGGTCCTACTGTGTAGCACAGGGAACTATATTCAATATTTTGTAATAACCTATAATGAAAAAAGATTCTAAAAGAATATATATGCATGATTTAATCACTTTGCTGTATGCCTGAAACTAACAACATGGTAAACTAATTCTATTTCAATAAAAATTTAAAAAGAAAAACACATCAAGAGATGGATCTGTGTGTTATAGGCGGTTTGTAACTCATCCAGTGCATATCCTGCCTTCCTGCTTACCTAACAAAATGCCAATTTCCTTTAAGGCTGTAAAATGCCCAGCTAAAATTATTACATCTTTTTGGCTGCCCTTAATCTGTGATATGGTTTTGGTCCATAAGATATAAATGGCAGTCTCTGGGTGACGTTGCCAGGGAAGTCTGTTTTAAAAAAGCAGATTCTGAAGGTTTGTTTTGCATTTTCCTTTTCTTCCAGCCCACCATGCACAGTTGGGGCTGTCTCTTGCACCCCCAAAGGTGGAGCTTGCTGTTAAGACCCACATGGTTCAGCGTAGTACAAAGGTTAAGAGCAAGGAGTCTCTTGTAGGACCACAGGGTTCAAATCTCACTTTTGACACAACCCACTGGGTGACCTCAGGCAACCTACATAACTTTTTTTTAAAATCTCTTATTAAGTATGCTATCTTTTCTTTCTTTCTTTCTTTTTTTTTTTTTTTTTAACATTTTGGCTATGCTTCACAGCATATGGGATCTTAGTTCCCTGAACCCACACCTCCTAAATTGGAAGCTAACAGTCTTAACCAATGGACCGCCAGGAAAGTCTAACTAACTTAACTCATGGTGCCTAAACTTTCTCAACTATAAAATGAGGATAACAGTGCCCACCTCTTGCTTTTGACCTGGGTTTCAGTGGGTTAAGAATTGCCCAGTGCCTAAGAAGTTCAATTTGGAAACTTTCAAAGATGCTAACGTGCATTCCATCAATGTCAGGTGAGAGTAAAACTGCAGTTTGCCCTCCATCTCCTGTTGCTGACAATCTTCAGCTCTGCTATCTCCCACCTTCTCTCCCTCCTCCAGCCAGTAGCTCTTCTTGCCTGTTCACTCGATGCAAGCGCTTGTATGCCAGCTGTTGTACTATACTTTTCAAGGTCCAGTCCTATAAGATTAAAATTTTTTTTTGGTATTTTTAATGTATTATTTGTGTGAAAAGTATTATAAACCCATTATGGTATAGTACTATATAGCTGATGCTCTTAGTTGGGCACCTAGCTGATTTTGTAGGACTTAGGAACAAATTGGACTTTGTGCTCTGAGAGCAACGTGCTCTCAGAACAGAAGTCATTCATACGTAGAGAACTGACTACACCCAAAGGTGCATGATGACTGTGATGGGGTGAACAGTGTTCCCCAGAGTTCCTTTCTACCCAGAACTTCAGGACCTGATTTTATTTGAACAGACAGTTTTTGCTGATATAATTAGTTAAAATGAGGCCATGTTGCGTTTGAGTGGGCCCTAATCCAACAACCAGTGTCCTCATAGGAAGAGAAAACATGGTCAAGAGGCACAGGGAGAATGGTCCTGTGAAGACAAAATCAGAGACGAGAGGGATGCAGCTACCAGCTAAGGAGCATCAAAGATGCTGGCAGCATATGGGATCTTAGCTCCCCAAACCCACATCTGCTAAATTGGAAGCTCAGAGTCTTAACCACTCGACCGCCAGGGAAGTCTAACTAACTTTAACTCTTGGTGCCTAAATTTTCTCAAGGATACAATGTGAGAAAGTGGAGGAAGCAGGAAACGTCCTCTTCAAGAACAATCAGAGGGAGCGTGGCCCTTGTTGACACCTGAATTTTGGGATTACTGAACTGTGAGAGAATAATTTTATTTTAATTGAAGTATAGTTGACGTACAACATTGTGTTAATTTCTACTGTATGGCACAGTGATTCAATTATACATATACATACATCCTTTTTCATATTCTTTTCCATGATGGTTTATCACAGGATACTGAATATAGCTCCCTGTGCTATAAAGTAGCACCTTGCTGTTTATCCATTCTCTATATAGTAGTTTGCATCTGCTAATTCAAAACTCTCAATTCTTCTTTTGCCTCTGCCCTTGGCAACCACCAGTCTGTTCTTTACATCTGTGAGTCTGTTTCTGTTTCATAGATAATTCCATTTGTGTCATCGTCTAGATTCCACATGTAAGTGATATGCTATTCGTCTTTCTTTCTGACTTACTTCACTCAGTATGATCATCTCTAGTTGCCTCCTGTTGCTGCAAATGGCAAGATTTCATCCTTTTATATGGCTGAATAATAGTCCATTGTATATATGTACCACATCTTTATCCATTCATCTGTCGATAGACATTTAGGTTGCTTCCATGTAAATTTCTGTTGTTTGAAGCCACCACGTTGGAGGTACTTTGTTACAGCAGCCCCAGGAAACGAGGGCCATGGCTGAGTCTCAAAGAGAAGCAGCCTGATGGCAGATGCCTCACAGCATGAAACTTGGACTGCTTCCTCTGAACACATCTGGAGAGGAGACTGAGGTCCTGCCTCTATCATCCTTTGTGTGTGTGGGTCCCTGTCACTCAGATAATCACAGTCTTATCTGACACACCTTGGAAGGAAGAACTATTCCTCAGTTTTCACAGGTCTTGGGCTGAAAGAAGTAAGTTAAATTGCCTGTTGTTCCTAATGAGAAGAAAATGATTTGGTAACTTCAACATTACTGTGGCTTTGGGAAATCATTTTCATATGTGGTTTTGAAATGACCCCACAAATGTTAAACTCAATGAATGAGGTTGGAATAGAATAAATGTGGTGTTAGCTGGGTTCATTCCTTCCTCTCTAAATAGAAGCATCATAGACAGAGCTTCAGGTGCCCCACTGGAGCAGGGCAGAGGAGGGCAAACATCCTATAAAATAAACAGGATGAAGCACAAGTGGAAGCCCAGCTCTCAGCTGTGATGTGGGAAGCCTGGCTTAGGGTCAGCATTTGCAAAATCAGAGGCTTATCTGATCAGGGTGCACATGATCCCATCCCCTCACCTCCAAGCAGGGCATTTCACATCTTTTTCACTCAGAGAGAAATTTGAAAGATGGGCGTTATGAGGAGGTGGCAATAAGAGTGAACTGGCACACTCAGCTTGATTTTACTTAGATTTGCACAAAGATAGCATTTCCTCTGGGGGCTCATGAGGACAGAAGAAGAGCGTGCAAGCTCTCCAACAAATGGGGTTTGAGTGAAATATCAAACTCAATTTCCTTATATTGACAAAAAATTCGTTCGGATTTCTCTGTAACATCTTTTGGAAAAAGCCAAATGAACATTTTAGCCAATGCAGTAATATTTTTAAAGAAATTTAATGAGTTTCTTGGATGAACAGCCTTGATTTTCACCTGCCCCAAGTCCTTCTGCATAACAGGACTTCAGTTTTCTTTTGGAAATACAATCCCTTCCTTTTTTAAAAAAATAAATAAATTTATTTATTTTAATTGGAGGTTAATTACTTTATAATATTGTATTGGCTTTGCCATACATCAACATGTATCCGCCACAGGTATACATGTGTTCCCCATCCTGAACCCCTGAACATGATTTATTCTGGAGCTTCATACTGTGGGTTAGCACTGACATAGGGACTGACAAGTACATCTGTGTAACACACTAGAAAGCCTACAAACAGATTTCTATTATAAACAGCAATGTATAGTATCAATATAAATAAATTTCTACTTACTAGAAATTGGTACATGACATGGGTCGATTTAGAAATATCCAGGGGATGGCTAGACTGGCTGAAACCATCCCTTTTTTTAGGACTGAAAATCAGCATAACCCTCTGCCCCCGGTGATCCCTGAAGCTCTGAGAAGCCCTCAAACCCTGGGATTTGAATTTCATTCAAGGAGACCGAGGCAAGAGTCAAGAATGTTTGGATTCTATTTGTTGCATTGGGGGCACCTGGAAAAGTCTGTCATTCATCCTGTCATCTGTATTTCCACTAAGTCCTGGTTCCTGCCTTCTAAACTGTGTTATACATGCTCCAATAGAGCCTGTATACATTGGTAATTACCTTTTCAGAGGGTAGTGAAAGTGAAAGCAAAAGTGTTAGTTGCCCAGTTCTTTGCAACGCCATGGACTATAGCGCACCAGGCTCCTCTGTTCATGGAATTCTCCAGGCAAGAATACTGGAGTGGACTGCCATGTCCTTCTCCAGGGGATCTTCCTGACCCAGGGATCAAATCTCTTGCATTGCAGGCAGATTCTTTACCATCTGAACCACCAGAGGGTACAGCGTGTGTTAAATGTCCTCACCACATATATGAGTAAAAATAATGACAATGATGATAATAAAGGGGGAGGGAGGAAACACTGAGAGGTGTCGGCTCTGTCCATGATCTTAGTGGTGTCGATGGCGTCACAGGTATACGTGTGCATTCTAAGCTTCTTCAGTCCTGTCTGACCCTTTGCAACCCTATGGACTGTAGCCTGCCAGGCTCCTCTGTCCATGGAGTTTTCCAGGCAAGCATACTGGAGTGGGTTGCCACACCCTCCTCCAAGGGATCTTCCTGATCCAGGGATTGAACCCACATCTCTTTTGTCTCCTGCATTGGAAGGCTGGTTCGTTACCACTAGTGCCACCTGGGAAGCCCTCACAGGTATATGTGCTGTGCTTTGCTTAGTCGCTCAGTCATGTCCAACTCTTTGTGACCCTATGGACTGTAGCCCGCCAGGTTCCTCTGTCTTTGGGGATTCTCCAGGCAAGAATACTGGAGTGGGTTGCCATGCCCTCCTCCAGAGGATCTTCCCAGGGATCATACCCAGGTCTCCCACATTGCAGGCAGATTCTTTACTGTCTAAGTTACCAGGGAAGACCAAGAATACTGGAGTGGGTAGTCTATCCCTTCTCCAGGGGAACTTCCTGACCCAGGAATCAAACTGGGGTCTCCTGCATTGCAGGTGGATTCTTTACCAACTGAGCTACCAGGGAAACCCAAAAGTAGTGGAGTAGAATGCCTATACCTTCTGCAGGGTATCTTCCTGGCCCAGGAATCCAACCAGGGTCTCCTGCATTGCAGGACCATCAAAGGCATATCAGTTCAGTTCAGTTCAGTCGCTCAATCGTGTCTGACTCTTTGTGACCACATGGACTGCAGCATGCCAGACCTCCCTGTCTGTCACTAACTCCTGGAGTTTACTCAAACTCATGTCTATTGAGTCGGTGATGGTTGAATCCAATCATCTCATCCTCTGTCGTCCCCTTCTCCTCCTGCCTTCAATCTTTCCCAGCATCAGGATCTTCCAGTGAGTCAGTTCTTCATGTCAGGTGGCCAAAGTATCGGAGTTTCAGCTTCAACAACAGTCCTTCCAATGAACATTCATGACTGATTTCCTTTAGGATGGACTAATTGGATCTATTTGCAGTCCAAGGGACTCTCAAGAGTCTTCTCCAACACCACAATTCAAAAGCATCAATTCTTCAGCGCTCAGCTTTCTTTATAGTCCAACTCTCACATCCATACGTGACCACTGGAAAAACCATAGCCTTGACTAGATGGACCTTTGTTGGCAAAGTAATGTCTCTGCCTTTTTTGTTGTTGTTGTTTGTTTTGTTTTTAAATTTTTATTTTTACTTTATTTTGCTTTACAATACTGTATTGGTTTTGCCATACATTGACATGAATCAGCCACAGGTGTACATGAGCTCCCAATCCTGAACCCCCCTCCCACCTCCCACCCCATATCATCTCTCTGGATCATCCCCACGCACCAGCCCCAAGCATCCTGTATCCTGTATCGAACATAGACTGGCAATTCGTTTCTTATATGATAGTATACATGTTTCAATGCCATTCTCCCAAATCATCCCACCCTCTCCCTCTCCCACAGAGTCTAAAAGTCCATTCTATACATCTGTGTCTCTTTCGCTGTCTCGCATACAGGGTTATCGTTACCATCTTTCTAAATTCCATATATATGTATTAGTATGCTGTATTGGTGTTTTTCTTTCTGGCTTACTTCACTCTGTATAATCGGCTCCAGTTTCATCCGCCTCATTAGAACTGATTCAAATGTATTCTTTTTAATGTCTCTGCCTTTTAACGTGCTGTCTAGGTATATACTTATCCCCAAACTCATTGAGTTATATTCATTAAATATGTACAGCTTTTTACATGTCAGTCATACCTCAAGTGTGGTTAAAGAAGAAAAATTAACCAGCATCATTTTCTTTTGGTTACAAAGAATCCTAATCAATAAAGTTGACCAGGCAGGTAGTTAGATGAAAGCACCTTGGTTTACAAAGTTTCCTTCTACTTCTCATTGAGATGCAGACTTGGTGTTTCTTTAACCATTATCAAGCTCATTTTGCCAATGTGCAAATTGGATATTGCATTAGTCTGAATTTTCCCCAAAGCAGAGCCTGAGCCAAGGCTCTGGATGAAGTTGATTTATTGGCAGGGGGCAGGAGTGAGGGGTGAGGCATGGGAGGTAGGAAAGAAGGGAAAGCTGACTGTAGGGTGTGTGGGGCAGCCTGCAGCTGTGGGTGGGGGGAGCAAGATTCTGCAGAGGCCTGGCCTCCCATAATTGGCTACTGGAATAGAAGATCACATCACCCAGGGCTATAAACTGCACACGTGGGCAGAGGCTCCTGGGATGTAAGAAATGCCCTGGACCAACCTGTGGGAAGTTGTCTGAACGACTCAAGGTGGGACCAGTCAGGGAAGTGCCCAAAGCAGGGCTGAGGGCATGTGCCAGGCCAGCAGAGGCAGCAGATTCAAAATGGACCCAGCTGTTAGAAAGTTACTCCCAGGTTGGGTGAGAAATTTCCCAGGATCAACTCTGGGGCAAGCATTTCACTTAATATTTTAAAAAAGAAACACACCTGGACATTCTTGTTTGCATGGAGATATGTGTCCAGAAATTACACTAATAAAGCTGAGCACCGAAGAATTGATGCTTTTGAACTGTGGTGTTGGAGAAGACTCTTGAGAGCCCCTTGGACTGCAAGGAGATCCAACCAGTCCATCCTTACGGAGATCAGTCCTGGGTCTTCATTGGATGGACTGATGTTGAAGCTGAAACTCCAATACTTTGGCTACCTGATGCGAAGAACTGACTCATTGGAAAAGACTTTGATGCTGGGAGGGATTGGGGGCAGAAGGAGAAGGGGACGACAGAGGATGAGATGGCTGGATGGCATCACCAGCTCCATGGACATGAGTTTGAGTGAACTCCAGGAGTTAGTGATGGACAGGGAGGCCTGGCGTGCTGTAGTCCATGGGGTCACAAAGAGTCGGACACGACTGAGTGACTGAACTGTACTGAACCGAAACAGCAGGTTTCAGAAGTAAAACTTCTTCACTTGTCTGTTTATCAGCCTTGGAGAGACTAAAATACTCAGAAAGACTGTATCAAATGCTCCACTGAAGCAAAGACACAAACAAAATGGCATCCTTATGGGTCATCAGGAGATGAAGAATTCACACAGCCTGAATTAAGGATCCACACTGGAAGCCTTGGCCCCATCTGAGGAGATGACATGGCTCCTTTTGGAGCACAGTTTAGATCTACCTACAATTTGCCACCTTCTTACTCTCCTCCTGATACTTCTGCAACTTCTTATATTGCTAATAGATTTTAAAAATAGTTACTTGATGGCTTACAATATTTACCCATTCCTCAAAGTATCTTGGAAATGATGTTCAGTTTTGAGAAACACTATGTGAGTCAGGGATCTTAGTTGCACACAACAGAATCCGATATAGCTCAATTCAGCTGAAAGGGGTTTGTTGAGTGTGGACAGAGCCCTGCACTGTTGACAGGATTGAAGGAACAGACACCAGCCCCACCTGCGAAGCTCAACGTCTGGAAACACAGAGTTGGCCCACTTGCTGCTTCTGCCTTGATTAGGAAGATGACAAATCAGGAAGATTGTTCTAGAATCTCACTGCCTCTTCCAAAATCTCAGGCACACATCCTTTCTCGTTGCAGCACTGGAAACAAAGCATCACAGGTACATCCAACTGCTGCTGCTGCTGCTGCTGCTAAGTCGCTTCAGTCGTGTCCGACTCTGTGCGACACCATAGACGGCAGCCCACCAGGCTCCCCCGTCCCTGGGATTCTCCAGGCAAGGACACTGGAGTGAGTTGCCATTTCCTTCTCCAATGCATGAAAGTGAAAAGTGAAAGTGAAGTCGCTCAGTCCAACTCTTCACGATCCCATGGACCGCAGCCTACCAGGCTCCTCC
The DNA here is from genome assembly GCF_023091745.1 of Budorcas taxicolor. Lineage (NCBI taxonomy): Eukaryota > Metazoa > Chordata > Mammalia > Artiodactyla > Bovidae > Budorcas > Budorcas taxicolor. Next base: position 48,060,299 of record NC_068926.1, on the reverse strand, counting down.
GTCCATGGGATTTTCCAGGCAAGAGTACTGGAGTGGGCTGCCATCACCTTCCCCGTACATCCAACTGGCAGAGACTAAATCATGATCCTAAATCCCCATGGACACTTTGAGCACACGCGCTCTCTCTCTCCATCTTTCAAGGGAGGCTGCATGAAGCAGGTTTTAGGAATTTACCTAGAGAAGATGAGATTTACACTGTGGGGTACAAAGAAGGTACCTTTGGGGCAACTACAAATGATAGTTTTCCACACTACATGCACTGGTATTTTCCTGATGTTAAAATACAAAGAGTATTCTATTAAGTCTGTTAACACTCTTAAATAAATATTCTATAAAGGCATGATTCACCCTCTGCTCTTGGTGACACCTCGAACGACACAAACAAACAGTATCTTATGATTCTTTGTCCAGAGCAGACTGAATTCTAGGAGCTCCAATGTCAAAGGGATATAAGGAGTGAGGATTTAGGTTGCACACTAAAATAAGCACACTGTTGAGTTAAAGATGGATGTCCAAATCAGGTATAGAAATGATTTTCCCCTTCTGCCAAAACATACCATATTCAAAAGTGACCATTAAAATTTGGACTGGGGCAGGGGTTCCCAACCTCTGGGATCTAACGCCTGATGATCTGAGGTGAACCTGATGGAATAATAATAGAAATGAAGTGCACAGTAAATGTAATGAACTTGAATCATCCTGAAACCACCCTCTCCAACCCCAGTCCATGGAAAATTTGTCTTCCATGAAACCAGTCCCTGGTGCCAAACAGATTGGGGGTCACTGGGTGGAGGGACCCTAAAACATCGGTATGGCATGGATACCAATTGATCAGAAGGGATGCCTGGCCAGTTAGACTGGATGTTGGTAAGTATGCCATGCAAGTGAATTCCAGTTTATGCCAGAAAAACAAGGCTCAGCCAATACGTCATCTGCTCTTTTATATTTTCCGTACTTTCTACCCTTGCAGATAGAGCCAGGCGAACACTTACAGCCACTAAAATGCGAGAGTCAATGTTATTTGCTACTTCTGGGTTGAGGCACTAAAGCTTTCATAAACGATTATCTGTTCTTTCTCATCACCTGCCCTGATGACTGAAAAGGCTACACTTCCCAGTTGGTTCAGCTCCAAGATGGCAGAGCATGTTAAATCTAAGTCAGCATATGGAGAAGAGCTTCCTAGTGCCCCGTGTAAGACATGAAGCAGGAGTAATAAAAATGCATTCCTTGTCTTAAGGCAACGAGATGGTGGAGCAACTCGTTACCGCAATATAACACAATCCACTCTGACTAATACACAACACTTCTCAACTTCATTTCAAAAAATATATATTCATTGAGTTCTGGACTGTGCCCCAGGCCAAAGTATTTTAACAGACAGCTCAGGTATGAAAACTCAACACTGCTGGGGGGCTGGCTTTTCATCTCCTGGTTGACTGTCCTGATTTTTGTTGAAATGAGCTGGGGCAGACACAGAACAGGAAACTAACATCACCAATGCCATGCTTCTCCTCAATGTGATTCTTTCACTGTAGTTAATTTCTTAAATCTTTTCAATTCACTTCCCAACAAAGATCAACAACCTAATAAATAGAATAGTGACTCATCATCTTGTTGATCTCTTGCTTGTTTGGACAAGGTCTGTTATTCCAGCTCCCCCACCTGCACCCTTAATGAATACCAAACAGGCCAATTCATATCACATTAAACAGAAGAGCCATTAGATGGCCATGGAAATACTCTATCTCATTAGTGATAATGCTGCATCATGATAAATAACCTCTGTGCTTCTTTTAACAAGTGGGAGCATCAGTCAATTTGGCACCTGCTTTGCAAGCAAATTTATAAACCACTCTGTTTTTGAAGGTACATCAGCCCTCAGGCTTAATGGTATAGCGTGGTATGGAGAATTATTTTAGCAGCCATACAGGCTGCTAAGAAAATAAAAATTTTCTCCCTCCCATGGGGAAGCAGAGAAATGTCATACCACAGAACCCACAGGAGACTGGCGGTCTTGTTCGTTAGGCTGTCTTTTGGATGACATTAAGATGCAAACCCAGTGCATGGTGTGTTTACTTTTTTATGTGAATTAAAAAATCTTATCAAGGTTACATAACCTCATTGTTAAAAATTTGCATTTGTGAAAAGGTTTATCATAAAATACCATAAGAAGTCATCTCATCCATCCCACTTTCAACTCTTCCACTATGTTAGGAAGGTTTTTCCCCTGTATATCTAAATAACACGCTCTATTGCAATTTCTTGACATAGTAAGCTCAAATATTATCCACTGATTTTCTGGGATGACATGGATGAACTCTCTCTCCCTCTGCAATTTCCCCTGTCCCAGTCCACCCAGTTAAGTTCCTGGTTTGATTCTTCTATTACCTGTCTTTTTTCTTTTTAAAAACAGAACCTTGCTGTATGGCAACATTAACTTCTTTTTTAAAAAATATTTATTTATTTGACTATGCCAGGTCTTAGCTGCAGCATGTGGGGTCTTTGATTTGGCAAGTGGGATCTAACTCCCTGACCAGGGATTGAACTCAGGCCTCTGGCATTGAGAATGCAAAGTCTTAGCCATTGGACCACCAGGGAAGTCCCTCGATAAGTTTTTATTTTTATTTATTTTTATTTTCATTTTAAGCGAAACATACCTCTCATCAAGAGACAAAGTGTTGATTCCCAAGTGGTTTACAAGTCTGCCTGAAAGTAAAAATAAAAACTAAAAAAAAAAAAAGTCTGCCTGTTCAGTTTTTGACTCTGCCTATGCAGAAGTGGAGTCTAGGGAGCTTCCCCTGAAGTACAGCATGGACTTAGTGACTCACATTCTGAAGTTGAGAATGCAAAGGAAGTGATATGTTTTTTTCTGAGAGTCAGTCATCTAGAGCAATATAACTTCTAGTTTTCTCCCTGGGGATCCTTGTTCTTGGAACTCAACCGCCATGCTGTGAAAGAGCCCAGGCCACATGGAGAGGCCACTGGCATGGAAGCGGCTGAGTCAGCAGCAAAAATCCAGCAGTGACCCACCAGCTACATCAGTGAGGAATCCTTCGAGGGCACTCCCCAAGCTGAGTAGGAGCCAGGTAGTGAGTCCTGCCAACTCCCAGAACCAGGACAGAAACAATATGAATGACAATCACCATGTTATGTGAGAACATAATGCTGTTCTTTCTAATGTAGAGAGAGGTAACTGAGACCCCACACACTTTATAAGATGAGAATATTGCACGGCTTAAAGCCCCTTCAGCTTGTGATACCACATTGACCTCTCAAGTTTTCTCATTTCTAACTGTTCCTTTTATCCTCTTCAGGTTGATAATATCTTCGTTGTTTCCTGAAATATAATAAAGCCTCCTTTGCTTGGCACAAAGGTTGAATCTACAAGTTGAAAACTGGTAATGGATCTATTACACTCATACAAATATTGTTCATTGGGGAGCAGAAATTCTCCGTCTAGACTGTTGATGTTTGGGGCTAGAAAAGTCTCTGTGCTCAGGCTATTCTGTGCACTTTATATATTTAGCCACATCCCTGGGCTCAGCACAGAGTGTCATTCTCCTGTCGTGACAACCAAAATTGTCTCCAGACTTCTGATGTCACGTCAGTTGAGAACTGTGGTACGGCAAAATACTGCACTACGTTTCATTGCTTTCCATGCTATTGATAATACTGGGTTGGCCAAAAAGTTAGTTTGGGTTTTTACATAAGATGGGATGGAAAACTCGAATGAACTTTTGGGCCAAGCCAGTATTCACAGATGCGGGTGTCTCTGAGCACCTATTTCTTCTCTTGCCTTTCACAATCCCAGGGACAGGGGAGCCTGGTGGGCTGCTGTCTATGGGGTCGCACAGAGTCGGACACGACTGAAGCGACTTAGCATCAGCATCAATGGAAAAAAATATGAAAAAGAATATGTGTGTGCTTAGTTGCTCATTTGTGTCCAACTCTGTGCAACCCCATGGACTGTAACTCACCAGGCTCCTCAGACCATGGAATTTTCCAGGCAAGAATATCGGAGTGGGGTGCCATTTCCTGCTCCAGGGGATCTTCCTGACCCAGGGATTGAACCTGCATCTCTGGCATCTCCTGCATTGGCAGGTGGGTTCTTTACCATTGTGACACCTGGGAAGCCTATGTCTGTCTGTCTATCTATATCTGAATTGCTCTGCTGTATAGCAGAAGTCAACACAACACTGTAAATCAACTACACTTCAATACAATTTTAAAAAATAAAACAAAATCATGAATTTATGGCCATGTTTATTCTTCTTGCAAATCCACATCAGGTTTATCTCTGGAGAAAACATCTCGGCAGGACTGCAGGACCATGTGCTCAGACCTGGAGCAATTTTACTCGTGTCCATTTTTCCTACTGAGATTTTCAGAGCCTCCAAGTGAGAGCTCACATATCTCAAGGGACAGGGAAATTCTCATACAGTTTGCTCTTACCTTGAGTGGCATTGTCTCTTGATCCAGACAAATGTCCCCGGACTTGGTAACTCAGGTGTGTGTGTGTGTGTGTGTGCACTTAGTAATGTCCAACTCCTCTTGACCCCATGGACTGTAGCCCTCCAGGCTCCTCTGTCCACGAGATTTTACCAGCAAGAATACTAAAGTGGGTTGCCATTTCCAACTCCAGAGGATCTTCTCAACCCAAGGATCAAACCTGTGTCTCTGGCATCTCCTGAGTTGGCAAGTGGGTTCTTTACCACTGCACTACCTGGGAAGCCCTGGTGTCTCGGGACGTGATATCAAAGCTCTGGTTTCAACCAGCCTGGGAGGTGATGATGGTAACATGAGGACCCTGGTTTTCAAATCTGATCAAAGGTGGGCAGTTTTAGCTCCAGCTAAGGGCTGCCATGTAAAAATGTAGACCTGGGGTTTGCATGTTTTCTGATTTTCCAAGAGACACCAAGAATCAATATTTTTATGTGTTGTTGTTCAAGCTCTAAGTTATGTCCGTATCTCTGCAATGCTATAGACTGCAGCATGCCAGGCTCCCTTGTCTTCCACCATCTCCTGGAGTTTGCTTAAATTCATGTCCATTGAGTCGGTGATGCTATCTAACCATTTTATTCTCTGCCACCCCCTTCTCCTTTTGCCTTCCATCTTTCGCAGCATCAGGGTCTTACCCAGTGTGTTGGCACTTCACATCAGGTGGCCAAAGTACTGGAGCTTCAGCTTCAGTTCTTCCAGTGAATATTCAGGGTTGAGTTCCTTTAGGACTGACTGGTTTTTATGTGAGATCTGATTTTTTTTACCTTTGGTGAAACCCACCGGGAAGCCCAAACAAAACACATTTACCAGTTATGTTGACCTATGGGCTCCAATTTGTGACTTCTGTCCTAGCAGATAATAATCATCCCTAACAGAGAAGTCCCTCTGGGATAAAAAGGGGAAAGTTCGAACTCGACTTGTCCACACTCCCCAGCGGGGTAAGCATTTTCCCAGGACCCCAATTCATCTCTCTGGGTCACCCCATGACCCCTACTGGCTGGGAATAAGGTCCCCTTTATTCTGGGCTATGAGAAGAAATCCCCTGGTATCACAAAAGCACCGCTTATTTTTGCATCACTACTTTCAAATCTCATTTAGCATCAAGTTTCAGAATTAAGAAACTAAGTGACAGCTGTTTAATTAACTCCTTAAGCTGATTAGACAGCATTACTGAAATCCCCTCAAGGAGGAATGCATAACTGTATGGAGAACCCAGGACCATGCTGCTGCTGCTGTTTAAATTGTGAAATATGCTAAAATTGGCCAAGCGTTCTTGACATCCCCAAGGCTGTGGTCAAACAGAGATTTTTATTTATTACATTAAGTGCTACAGAACACTCCAAATGATAACAATAACATGAACTTATTTATATCTGTTAAGCAAACGTTTCCTGCATGTGAAAAAGAAAAGGAAAAGGAATGAATTGGGGTTTTCAAAGAGCACTTTAAGATGCACAGAAATCCCAAGTGTTTAGTTGTGTTGTTTAGAAGGATTTGGATTAACCCTTGTTCCTCACATAATGGGTTGTATATCCTCCTCCTGATTTATAAGATAAAAGCATATTAAAAAATTTAAGACTTTAAGCCAATTTTGTCCTTAAGATTTCTGTTTCTAAAGTGAAATTTCTAAGGAAGAGAAGAAATCGTCGTTTTTGCCTGATTTTACATGTGAGTCTGAGGTTGGTTGGACATCCTAGCCTTGGAGAAAGAGTACAAAAGGATGGATTCACACCCCTCCCATTTTCTAATCCCTATTTGGGGAACATTGAGCAGATGACAATAAAACATGGAGTGAAGAGAACGTCGAAGATCTTGCAGACAGAGAGGCTAGCAGAGTAAATTCTCAATTGCCTAAACTTTTCAGAAATAGAAGATAAGTTTAACTTCAATTTTTAAATTTTTTCTAAATTGAAGTATAGTTGATTGACAACGTTGTGTTAGTTTCTGCTGTACAGCGATTCAGTCATACATGTACGCATGCAGACTCAGTCGCTTCACTGACTCTTTGTGATCCTCTGGACTGAAGCCCGCCAGGCTCCTCTGTCCATGGGATTCTCCAGGCAGGAATACTGACATGGGTTGCCATGCCCTCCTCCAGGGGATCTTCCCGACCCAGGGATTGAACCCACATCCCCTGTGGCTCCTACACTACACGCGCATGTTTTACCGCTGAGCCACCAGGGAAGCTTTCTACATGTTTTCTTTTAAAAATTCTTTTCCATTATGGTTTATCACAGGATTTTGTATATACTTCCATGTGCTCTACAATAGGACCTTGTTGTCTTGTTTATCCATTCCATGTATAGTGGCTTTTATCTGTTGTAAGTTTAACTTTTTTTAAGATTTAAATTTATTAATTTATTTTTTTAATTTAAATTTATTTATTTTAATTGGAGGCTAATTACTTTACAATATTATATTGGCTTTGCCATACATCAACATGAATCCTCCACGGGTGTACACATGTTCCCCATCCTGAACCCCCCTACCCCCTCCCTCCCCGTACCATCCCTCTGGGTCATCCCAGTGCACCAGCCCCAAGCATCCTGTATCCTGCATCGAACCTGGACTGGTGATTCATTTCTTCTATGATATTATACATGTTTCAGTGCCATTCTCCCAAATCATCCCACCCTTTTCCTCTCCCACAGAGTCCAAAACACTGTTCTATACATCTGTGTCTCTTCTGTTCTCTCGCATATGGGTTGGGTTATCATTACCATCTTTCTAAATTCCATATATATGCGTTAGTATACTGTATTGGTGTCTTTCTTTCTGGCTTACTTCATTCTGTATAATAGGCTCCAGTTTCATCCACCTCATTAGAACTGATTCAAATGTATTCTTTTTAATGGCTGAGTAATACTCCATTGTGTATATGTACCACAGCTTTCTTATCCGTTCGTCTGCTGATGGACATCTAGGTGGCTTCCATGTCCTGGCTATTATAAACAGTGCTGCGATGAACATTGGGGTTTGAATTGAGTTTTAGAAGGATGTTTCTACAAGGTTGAGGACACATGGTATGATGCAGATATGGTGGGCTGGTTTTGTACGCTGAAGATTTCAGTTCCTTGCTCAAGGCAAAGAGGTCTGTGTTGTTATTTATTTTCTAAATGGGCTTCCCTGGTGGCTCAGTGGTAAAGAATCCACCTGCCAATGCAGGAGATGTGGATTTGACCCCTGGGTCGGGCAGATCCCCTGGAGGAAGGCATGGCAATGTACTCCAGTATTCTTGCCTGGGCAATCCCATGGACAGAGCAGCCTGGTGAGCTACAGTCCACAGGGTTGCAAAGAGTCAGACAGGACTAGCGACTAAAGAACAGCAATTTTTCAGACAGCTTCATGGAGATGTAATTCACACATTATACAGTTCACCCATTTAAAGTGTACTATTCTTTAGTTTTTAATATATTCACAGGAATGTGCAACCATTACCATTTCAGTCAATTTCAGAACATTTCTGTCACCTCAAAAAGAAACCCTGTATCCTGTAGCTTTTCCCCCCACCTCCTCCTATCACTACCCTTACTCTGACCTTAAGCAATTACTAACCTGCCTCCTGTCCCTATGGATTTTCCTGTTCTGAATATTTCATAGGAATTGAATTATGCAATGTGTGATCTTTTGTTTCTGCTTTTTTTACTTGACTTTTATCCTTTTTAATTTTTAAGAATTGATGTACAATATTACATAAGTTACAGGTGTACAATATGGTAATTCATAATTTTTAAAGGTTATACTTCATTTTAGTTATTATAAAATATTGGCTATATTCCTTGTACTGACTCACTGAAGAACTGACTCATTGGAAAAGATCCTGATGCTGGGAAAGACTGAAGGCAGGAGGAGAAGGGGACGACAGAGAATGAGATGGTTGGATGGCATCACCGACTTGATGGACGTGAGTTTGAGCAAGCTTCAGGAGTTGGGGATGGACAGGGAAGCCTGGTGTACTGTAGTCCAAAGGGTCGCAAAGAATCAGACATGACTGAGCGACTGAACTGAACTGAATATTCCTCGTAGTATACAATATATCCTGGTAGCTTATTTTATACCTAGTAGTTTTTATTTCTTAATCCCCCACCCCTGTCCTACCCCTTCCTCCTTCCCTCACCCCACTGGTAACCACTAGTTTGTTGTTTATATCTGTGAACCTGCTTCTTTTTTTGTTACATTCACTAGCTTGCTGTACTTTTCAGATTCTATATATAAGTGACACCATATGGTATTTGTCTTTATCTGCCTGACTTATTTCATTAAGCATAATATTCCCTAGATCCATCCCCATTGCTGCAAATGGTAGAATTTCATTGTTTTTTTAATGGCTGAGCAGTATTTCATTGTGTATATGTATCATGTCTTCTTTCTCTATTCATTTTTCAGTGGATACTAAGGTTGCTTCCATATCTTGGCTATTGTGAATAACGGGGCTATGGACATTAGGGTGTGCATATCTTTTTGAATTAGTGCTTTTCTTTCTGCTTTTGTTTGGATAAGTACCTAGGAGTGAGTGGAGCTGCTGAATCATACAGAAACTCTATTTTTAGTTTTCTGAGGACCCTTCATACTCTTTCTCACAGTGGTTGCACCATTTTACATCCCTGGTGGCTCAGAGGTTAAAGTGTCTGCCTGGAATGCAGGAGACCAGGGTTCCATCCCTGGGTCGGGAAGATCCCCTGGAGAAGGAAATGGCAACCCACTCCAGTACTCTTTCCTGGAGAATCCCATGGAGGGAGGAGCCTGGTAGGCTACAGTCCATGGGGTTGCAAAGAGTCGGACCCTACTGAGCAACTTCACTGACAATGTATGAGGGTTCCCTTTTCTCCACATTCTGCCAACATTTGTTATTTGTGTTCCTTTTGATGACAGTCCTTTTGACTGGCTTCTTTTACAAAGCATAATGCCATCAAATTTCATCTGTGGTGCAGCGTGTATCAGCAATTTATTCCTTTCATGGCTGAATAATATTCCTCAAGGCATGGAGTTTTACTGTCTCCCATTTTGTAAAGGTCAATTCTAATGCTGTTCAAATTAGAGTTTGTAAATTTGGGCTCTGTGGACTGATTCCAGCCCACAGATATACTTTGCTTGGATTGTACAGATTTAATTCTTTTTAATAGATAACAGCATCTAAAAATTGGGAGATATGCAAAAATCTGGATTTCTGATTTGTCTTGAAAAATGAGAAGTGGAGGCAATTCTGGGACATCTTTCAGTGGGCAAGAAGTAGTAACTCTCCATTTCACCAAGGTCCACTTCTCCTTTGTACAACATAGCTGGCTTTTTGGAGGCTTTTGAAGCTGGGGTCACTTGTTTAGATGTTTGGAGACTGGCAACGTGTATAATTCAGCAATGCCAGGATACAAATATTGCCCAAGCCCAACAACTAAAGCTAAAATGTATAGGAAAGTATGAAAGGCACAAGAGTTAAGCACTCAACTTCCTTTATAACACTTTTTTTGCAAAACAAATTATAAATCCAGTGATTCATTGCCCTCTCTGGTAAGAAAGGTCTGACATATGACAAAAATACTACTGAGCGCACTCAACACTTATCAAAGATTGACAACTCTGGATGTTAGTGAGGGTTCTTCTAAGAAACTTAAACTTCATTTACTTCCTTTATAGCCTCCAAACAGCAATTCCATGAAACTTGGCATGAATATTTAATTTATGTCTGTTGATAGAATCCTCTTGATATCATAAAGTATTTGCTTTTTGAAACTAGGGGAGTTTTGCCTGTAGCCCCGAATGAAACCAGCTGTTGGACCATTTTCCCTATCGCTATAGAAAAATGCATGTCAAATTGTCAAAGGCAACAGAATTTTCTGTAGGCTGGAAGAAGCCTACTGGTTTTCTGAAACTAAGGAATTAATTCAGTTAGTGCGGAATGGACATACAAAATTAAGAAACATGAAAGGATTTAATTTCACTGAGTGGGTGTACCTAAAAGTGGGTCTAGAATCTCAACCCTCCAGAGGGACTGTAAGTGGTTCTGAGTGCATTTCTGACCTGCAAGCTACAGGGATCTCAACAAGACTTATTGGTGGGGCTTGGAGCCCAGCCTTGATGATCTATGCTAATGAGGATTCTGCTGTACGCCTAATTTGAGATGGTGTAAAGTCCAAAAGTCATTTGCAGTTTGGCCCCAGAATACATTATGTGCTTTTTCTTTTTCTTTTTCTTTTTTTCCAGCAGACAACTTCTTAATTATGTTTTTCTTGGGCTAATATAAAAATGAATTTGCATGTCTTGAGCCCAAACTAATTAGGAAGAGAGGGGATGCAATTAACATTATTTTGGGAGGCAGGGGACACTCCATTTGGGATTTTAAATTGGCTACAGTCACCCATGCATTGACTTCAGTCCCATAATGTCTTGGCCATGAACATGCTTTTCAGGCATTGGTGGTGGTGGTCGGTGCTACCTTTGAGAGGAACAAAATCAGTATTTTCTCATTTTGTCTTTGTATCTTTCAGTCTTTTCTCAGTATGTAAGCCTTGGATTCTATGATTCCTGGGTGTGGCTGTCCTCAGATCAGAAAGACAGATGAGGATCACAGGAGCTAGATGCAAATAAAGATGCTTACAGACCCTATTTCAAAAGGAAGCTCTATGATCAAGCTCATGGACACTGATCTTACTCTCAATCTGTCTGAAAATGCAGAGAAATGTGTGGTCCTTTGTGGGCCACATTGCCATGGAAGACAGCATGGAAGGTGACTCATCCAGTCCCAGGATATTGAAACCGAACAGAACCTTGTGGGTCTCCTGATCACAAAAGCCCTTCTCTGTTCCCATCCTTAAGTTCCAAAGGGCAGGTTCAAACAGTTGCCAACCAGGAAAGGAAGGGCATATAAAGATATGGGAAGAGCAGTCAAGAAACAGCAGTGCAGCCTTGTGGCAGGGTCCTGGTTACACCTTAGAGGATACACAGAATGATATCGTTGAGCTCTTCTGCAGAAATAAAACCTTCTCCGAGTGGGGTTAAGATGTTAATTTCTTGATGAAGCATTATTCAAGCCAGAAAAGGTCACAGTTTGAACATCACCACCTGATACCCAATGATCTCTAGATTAATCAGCAATCTTGCCCCTGGACTATAAAACTCCCGACAACCACCTCTCTACCCCAGGTGCAAACACAGTTTTGAGGGCATTAACCCACTGTGACTGCCTTTGTTTGGCAAAGCAATAAAGCTATTCTTTTGTATTACACTGAAACTCTATCTCTGAGATTCAGTTTGGTACTAGTGTACAAAGGCTGAATTTTTGGCTACAATATTCACATTCTGTTCATTTCCAGATTATGTATCCAGCTCTGACCTCTCCCATGAGCTCTAGACTCAGTTGTTCCCTGGCTATTTGACCTCTCTCCCAGGGTGTCTCAAACTCTCTGTGTTGTAGAAGACAGATCCCTTCCTGAACCCAAGAGTGAGCTGTTGTCTAACACTTGGAAATGAATTGTCCGAGGAGACATATGTGCTGACAAAGCAAGAGACTTCATTGGGAAGGGTAGCCCAGACAGAGAGCAGGAGGGTAAGGGAACCCAGGAGGACTGCTCTGCCACATGGCTCACAGTCTCAGGCTTTATGGTAATTCGGTTAGTTTTTGGGTTTTCTCTGGCCAATCACTCTGACTCAGGGTCCTTCCTGCTGGCACGAGCATCGCTCAGCCAGGAGGATTCTGGGAGGTTAGTAGGACATTGAACTGGCATCTCCTTTCTTCTTTTAATATTTCCTGAATTCTCTCGGTTGATATTAACTTTTTAGCTCTGCATTTCTTACCAGGACCTCCTGTTGTAAGATAACTCATGCAAATAGTTACTACGGTACCTGGCCAGGGTAGGCAGTTTTGGTTGGTGTTTCTCCTAACATCTGGGTCCAAGATAGAACTCGTGATAGCCTCCCTTAAACCTGCTCCTCTTTCAGTATTCTTAACAGCAAACTGTGCCACTGGGCACATGGATGCTCCAGCCAGAAACCTCAGGAGTCATCCTTCACTTTCTTCTTTAGCTCATTGCCATACCTCATCAATCCATGAGGTCCTGTGAGCACTGTCCCAACACATTCTGTCAGCCCAGCCACTTCCTTCCACCTCCACTGCCATCAACTTAAATTAAGCACCATGATGTGAATCCAAGGTTATGAGAAAGTCTTTGAAACCACTCATCTTGTTTATTTCACTCCATTTACGACAGTATTTGTCCCTCTCAGAAATTATTTTTTCCCCTATGAATTTATTGCCTGCTTGACCAGATCAGCATAAAAGCTCCAGAAGGGCAAGGCTTTTGTGTGACTCCACACGCAATCCAGAGCTGACCCCAGGAGGCAAGTGGGACTCACATGTCAAACTTCGAAGTGTCACATGCTTAACGCGGGACTCATCAGTATGCCTGGAGTCAGCATCTGAAGTCCTTCCCTCAATCCATCTTCAGCAGATACTCTGTATTACAATCAGGTTTTCTGCTCCCCCTCTCTTTTGTTTTTTAAATGATGAGTATTTTAAAATTTATTTACTTATTTATTTTTGGCTGCCTTGGATCATCATGGCTGCATGCCAGCTTTTTCAAGTTGTGGTGCATGGACTTGTCCTTGCAGTGGCTTCTCTTGTTGTGGAGCACAGGCTGAGGATACACAGGCTTCAGCAGTTGTGGCACATGGACTCTAGAGTGTGCACAGTATGGTGCACAGGCTTAGTTGCTGTATGACATATGGAATCTTCCTGGACCAGGGATCAAATGCATGTCCCCTGCATTGGCAGGGAGATTTTACCACTGGACCACCAGGGAAGTCCAGCCAGATTCTCTTGGATATTTTGTTCCACAGTGAAAGGTAAATACATCCTTAGTGGACCCTTGTAGAAACATCTCTAGCTCTCCACATTTCCTGGCTGGAGTTGGGAAATCTTGTCACATCCATACACCTCAAAGTGAAAAATGAGTCACACATTTAAAGCGACCAGACTTCATCCAATTCAGAGCAAGAACTTAAGGCACGGTTACCTCATTTGCTGGAATCACCACGTTATCACCAGTGTGTGTCATCATTATCATTATTTTTTATTTAATTGAGCTGGACTTTGGCAGAAGTCTTCCAGTTGATGGGCAGCCAAGGAAGCATCTGTCGTTGATGAGTTCAGCTGGTCAGAGCCCGGCGTTAATGAGTCCAAAGCCATGGGTCCATCCCCACCTGGCTATAGGTTTGCTCAAAATCAGCCAGCTGAGATGATAACAGTAACTCTGGCCAACAGCTTAACGCATAGAAGAGGAAGCATGGACACATGAGAGCCAAACCGTCTTGTCTTTCTTAAGGCTCTGGGGCACCTGAAGTTGGGTCTAGAGCACTGCTTCTCAACCAAGGCCATGGAAGATTATCCTGCAGGGAGGTGTGAAAAATACCAAAGCCAGGAACCCATCTCAAACCAATTATATCACCATCTCTAGGAAGAGAGGAGCTTCCCAGGTGAGTGGTAAAGAAACTGCCTGTCAATGGAGGAGATGCGAGTTCAGTTCCTGGGTCGGGAGGATTCCCGGAAGAAGGGCATGGTAACCCAGTATTTTCCAATATTCTTTCCTGGAGAATCCCATGGACAGAGGAGCCTGGTGGGCTGTAGACCATGGGGTCACAAAGAGTCAAATATGATTGAGCACAAGCACGAGGGACAGAGACTCAGACACCAGTCATCTTCTCATATCTTCATGGGTGATTCTAACCTAATGGTCCTCAAACTTTGTTGCACATTAGAATCACCTGGGGAGCCTAAATATACTGATGCTGGATCCTGTACTTAGGGATTCTGATTTAATTGTTATGGGTTTCAGTCTCAATTCTGAGAGGTTTCAACTCTCCCCAGAGTTCTCATGAGACCTGCTGAGAATCACCTCTGTCCATAAAGGGTGGTCACTTCACCAGCCCACTCAGTCCAATGTATAAAACACGTGCACACAGCAACATGGCCCACGACAAATGACTTGACAGAGAGGGCAATCGGCAAAGCAGTGTGAGGCAGAAGGTTTACTGCTCAATGTGCAAGGAATATTAAAAGAGAGTGATGGTGCCATAAAGGAAACACAGGGGCAAGGAAAGTTGGCTGAGCAGAGAGCTAAATTCAGGAAGAATCATGTGGGCTCGGGCTTGCCAGTCCCACCCAATCTGGTCCAGAGATTCCAAGATGCATCCTTGGGAGGCAAGATGTCAGGGGCGAGGCATTGCTTCCTTCCCTCAGTCCTTTATTCACGTTTTCATTCAAATATCATTGCCTCAGAGGGGCTTCTCAAACTGATCTACTGTTAGTTGCCCTCTGCCTCTGGCTCACAACCACCGCTCCTCCATGAGGATGCCTCCTTTTTCGTTTTACCTTGAAAATGATCTTACTTTTACATATATTTAGTTTTAAAGTGTAATTCATTAAATTAAATATTATTAAAGGTCCATCTAGTCAAGGCTATGGTTTTTCCAGTAGTCATGAATGGATGTGAGAGTTGGACTATAAAGAAAGCTGAGCGCCAAAGAATTGATGTTTTTGAACTGTGGTGTTGGAGAAGACTCTTGAGAGTCCCTTGGACTGCAAGGAGATCCAACCAGTCCATCCTAAAGGAGATTAGTCGTGAATGTTCATTGGAAGGACTGATGTTGAAGCTGAAACTCCAATACTTTGGCCATCTGATGTGAAAAGCTGACTCATTTGAAAAGACCCTGATGCTGGGAAAGATTGAAGGCGGGAGGAGAAGGGAATGACAGAGGATGAGATGGTTGGATGCTATCACCGACTCAATCGACGTGAGTTTGGGTAGGCTCCAGGAGTTGGTGATGGACAGGGAGGCCTAGCGTGCTGTGGTTCATGGGGTCACAAAGAGTCAGACACGACTGAGCGACTGAACTGAACTGAACTGAAGTGACTGAAACACAAAAGTAATTAAAATAATCAAATAATTAATTTAGATGAATTATTTGAACTTTGAAAGTTGTCTGCCTTCTATGCTAGACTTTAAAATGTGTGAGTACAAAGATGGTGTGTGTTTGCTCAGTGCTCTGATCCCATACCCAGTGCTGGCTTTCAATCATCCTCGTATGAATGGATGGATGAGTGTTCCCACAGTTTTTAGAAAAAAAGATTCTTTTCCTCCCTAGGCTTATGCTTCTTTTTCATACTCAGATCTCCCAAACAGTAATTTATCTTTTAAAATTTTAAAATGAAGTCCTGTTTTAGTGGTTTTGGGCTCTTTATGTCTGGTGTCATTACAGGATATATTTTTTGGTGAGAGCAGGATTTATTCTATGAAATATGCTTCCTAGTAGACTTCCCTGGTGGCTCAGATGGTAAAGCATCTGTCTACAATGTGGGAGACCCGGGTTCGATCCCTGGGTTGGGAAGATCCCTTGGAGAAGGAAACGGCAATCCACTCCAAGACTATTGCCTGGAAAATCCCACGGACAGAGGAGCCTGGTAGGCTACAGTCCATGGGGTCACAAAGAGTCGGACACGACTGAGTGACTTCACTATATCACTATATACTGGAGAAACTGAAGCAAACAAGGTGATAGATATCAATGTACCTTGGGAGGACAGACTGAAATCACGAAGTGATAGTACTGATTTTATTTCATTGTGATTGAGTCTCTAGGTTTCCAAGGGTCAATGGATTAAAATAAAAAGAGCAAAGTACATATTTTAAAAATCACAACCTGGCTAATTGTTACAATAAGTAGTCTAAGCAAAACAGAAAGAAAGAAGATGACACTGGATATAAATGTGTCCCATGACTTTCAAGCCAAATCTTTAATGAGGGTTGTGAAGGGTTCTTCGTTTTCCAGACCCCTAAGTCAGATATGTGCATAAATACAGGTTTTGAAATGTAAACTCTGTTCAGCCTGTGGCAAAATGCGACTTTAGGAGTTTGAGGGTTGAGACAAATTTCTAAAAGTGATTGTAGAAGAAAATTAAACCCACTCCATATCATCTCTATTGCCATGCAGGAAGGTTGCTCAGAAATTAAAGAACAGAAATTAAAATAAGGGAAAATTATAGAGATCATGCTGCTGGTTATTTGCAAATCTAGGGAGGTTTGGAAATGGGGAACTGGAGAAGCCATTATGAAGAGACAGAATCTGTCTTGCAATAACATTCTTAGAAAAGTCCTGCAAGTAAAGGCTTGCAAGCCTTTCTCACTGTAGGGTCTGCAGCAACAGTTAACTAGCTCATCTTTTCCGACTGCTTCCAAGAGAATTTACGTTAATGCTCACTATGTGCTCAAGAAAATAAATCTGAGCTTGACTTTGGCTTTTAAGCCCATGCCTTGAAAAATCTACATTTCTCCAAAATCTGATTTATAATGACCTGTAATCTTGTTCTCACCTGCCCTGAACACAAAACCAGTATTTCTTTTCTGCTCCTTTACCAGAAGGAAGTACATTTTGTGAAATATCCTACTTTATCTAAATCTCTTTAAAATACCATAGGCACACAGAATCACAAATCCATAAAGAGACCCAATAGTAATGGCTTCTTGTTTTAATTGGATAGGTTTTTAATAACTGATAGCAATAGAAGTACTATTATTATGGATGAATATAATGATTTTTATTCACAAAGGCAATCTATGTGAGTGAAATCCATTATCTTAGAAGTATTTTGATAAGGATAAATCTATGGAGAAAGGGCTATGTATCTTGCCTGCAATTGTTAAACTCCATTAAACATGCTTAATAATTAGTTGGCCAAAGAATCTCATTAGATGTACATTAAATGTGTATTTAAGTCATATTTGAGACACTTCATTAAGAGTGACATGGTAAACTTTACTGCAAGACTTTAATAAAAATTCTAGTCAAATTAAAACTTGAATTTATGGTCAGTCTTACTATAGCTTTGAGAACAGAATACTGCCTTGAATACTGTTTGTTTTTTTTCTCCACAAGGACCAGTCCTGGCCATGATACATATTTCATAACTTCTATATTTAGATATAATTTACATATGATAAGGGCTTCCCTGGTGGCTCAGATGGTCAAGAATCTGCCTGTAATGCAGGAGACCCAGGTTCAGTCTCTGGGTTGCGAAGATCCCCTGGAGAAGGAAATGGCAACCCACTCCAGTAGTCTTGCCTGGAGAATTCCATGGACAGAGGAGCCTGACGACCTATAGTCCTTGGGGTCGCAAAGAGTCAGACACAACTGAGCGACCAATACTTTCACTACATACAATTAAGTCAATGACTTTAAAGAATTTGATGTTTTAGTAAAAGTATACAATTTTGCAACAATCCCCATCATCAATTTCAGAACATTTCCCCAACCCTAAAAAGTTCCTTTAGCTCCCTTAGTAGTCAATCTTGACTCCCAACCCACAACTCTGATTTTTTTCACTAGCTTTGCATTTTCTGGAAATTTCTTATATGTGTCTTCATACAATATATTGCCCTTTGTGACTAGTTTTATCTTAGTGTAATATCTTCATGTAATCTGTGTAATGTAACTTTTGTTGCTGTGTATGTCTGAAGGTCATTTTCTTTTTCACTGCAGAGTAATATTTCATTATGAGGCTATGTCACAACTGGTTCATACATTTGTCAGTTAATAAATATTCTGGCTGCCTCCTTTGGCTATGATAACTTTTTTGTTGGGGGGAGGAGGCCTGCACCATGCAGCATGTGGGCTCATAGCTCCTGACCAGGGATGGAACCCATACCCTCTTCAGTGGAAGTTTGGAGTCTTGACTACTGGATTGCCATTTGGCTATGATGAATAATACCTGTTTGAATATTCACATACAAGTCTCTGTGTGGACATATGCTTTCATTTTTTTTTTTTTGTTCGGTTGGGTGGAAATGCTGGATCTTATGGAAGTTTATGTAACTTTAAAATTCTGCTAACTCTTTTCCAACAAGACTGTACCATTTACATTCTCACCAGAAAAGATATGGGTTCTAGTTTCTTCATGGCCTTTCCAACACTTGATATTGTCGATCTTTCAAATTTTACCCATTTTAGCAAGTGTGTAGTTGCATCTCATTGTGGGTTTACTGTGCATTTACCTAAAAAAATGATGTTGAATATGTTTTTACATACTTATTGGTCACTTATATATCTACTCTCATGAAGTGTTTATTCAAAAAGTTTGGCTATTTCTATAGGATTGTTTGTCCTGTATTCTGATTTATAGGATTGACAATGGATACAAGTTCTCAAAAAGATGTCATTTTCTGAGTCCCTTTGGTGTCTTTGTGTGGCTACAGTATTAGTAAAAATCCTGGCCTTGTAAAATAAAATGGAAAATTATTTTTAATCTTTGTAAGGATCACAGATTGGTATTAGTTTTTTTTTAAATTAAACACCTTTCTTGGGGTATATATGTCATGTTCCTGCATGCTAAGTTACTTCAGTTGTATATGACTCTTTGCAACCCCATGCAACCGCATGTAGCTCACTAGGCTCCTCTATCCACAGGACTCTTCAGACAAGAATACTGGAGAGGGTTGCCATGCCATCCACTAGGGCATCTTCCCAACCCAGGGATCGGATTTGCTTCTCTTGTGTCTCCTGTGTTGGCAGGTGGGTTCTTTACTGCTAGCACCACCTGGGGAGCCCATATATGTCATGAAACCAACCACATATATTTAAAGTCCACTGTTAAGTGTTGTATGTATACATCAGTGATATACACATCACTGTATACACCGTCTCTACAAGCAATCAATACAGTGAACATATCCATCAGCCTCAAAATTTCCTCGTAACTGTTGGTCATTTTTAACTTGCACCTCTTTGCTAACATCTCTGTTCCCCACCCCATCTCCTGGCAAGTATATCTGTCCCTATAGATTAGTGTGAATTTTCTAGAGTTTTATATAAGTGGAATCATTTGGTATTATTGTACCATGCAACTGAGTTTGAGAACACCCCCCCCCCCCCAAAGATATGTTCCAATCCTAATCCTCAGTTATCTATGAAGCTTATTTGGAAATGAGGTAATTTTTATGGAATTAAGGTGAGCTCCAACTGAATGAGAAAAAGTGAGAAGTGTTAGTCTCACAATTGTGTCCAACTCTTTGCAATCCCATGGGCTGTAGCCCGCCAGGATCCTCTGTCCATGGCATTCTCCAGGCAAGAATTCTGGAGTGGGTTGCCATGCCCTTCTCCAGGGAATCTTCCCAATCCAGGGATCGAACCTGGGTCTCCCCAATTGCAGGCAGATTCTTTACTGTCTGAGCTACAAGGGAAGCCCTGACTGAATAAGGGTGGACCCTAATCCAATGACTTGTGTCCTTGTGATGAAAGGGAAATTTGAGCACTGACACAGAAAAGGGGGAATGCCACATGACAGCTTGGGCAGAGACTGGACTAATGCATCTACAAGCTGCTGCTGCTGCTGCTGCTGCTAAGTCACTTCAGTCGTGTCCGACTCTGTGTGACCCCATAGACGGCAGCCCACCAGGCTCCGCCGTCCCTGGGATTCTCCAGGCAAGAACACTGGAGTGGGTTGCCATTTCCTTCTCCAATGCATGAGAGTGAAAAGTGAAAGTGAAGTCGCTCAGTAAGTGTCTGACTCTTCATGACCCCATGGACTGCAGCCTACCAGGCTCCTCCATCCATGGGAGTTTCCAGGCAAGAGTACCAGAGTGGGGTGCCATTGCCTTCTCTGATCTACAAGCTAAGGAATGCCAAAGATTGCAACCACCAGGGTTAGAGTCAGGGTTAGAGAGGAAAGGAAAGATTCTTCCCTAGAACCTTCAGGGAGAAAGCATGGCTCCACTGAATTCAGACTTCTATCTCTAGAACCTTCTTTTGCTTTAAGCCACCCAAATATGCAGGAATTTGCTAAGGCAGCCTTGTGTGTGTGCATGTGCATGTTCAGTCATGTGCAACTCTTTGCAACTCCAGGGACTGTAGCCCTCCAGATTCCTCTGTCCATGGGACTTTCCAGGCAAAAATACTGGAGTAGGCTGCCATTTCCTACTCCAGGAGGTCTTCCTGACCTCAGGATCAAACCCACATCTCCTGCATTGGCAGGCAGATTCTTTACCACTGAGCCACCTGGGAAGCCCAAGGCAGCTTCAGGACACTAACATTCTTCATTTTGAACAACTGTGATTTCATTTCCCTGGGTCTGGACCCAGATTTCCTGAACCTATTTCCTCTCAATAGCTTAACAAAATTGGTCTTGTTTTAGCCAGAAGGGAGAAATGACCATTAGGTCAGTGATCAATGATGCCTGCCTCCCTGTCCAAAAAGATGGACATCCTGTCTTTTGCATTAGTGATAAGCATTGACTCAGCATGAAAACTCTAGAACATTTGGAAGCTACGTGGAAGCATAAAGAAGAAAACAGACATAAGCAGGAATCCATCCAGACAGAACCTCTGTTAATTGTCATTGCATATCCTCCAGGACTTCCCATATGTAAGAATATTTGTTGGTTTCATGTATAAAATGACCCCTTAGCCTAGTTGTGTCATGTGGATGCCTCTCATTTCCTATTCTATTGCTAACGTACATTTCTTCAATCCTGGTCCAGTAAATTGGTTTGAATTTCCCCCAGGGTAGCAATGATTCTGACATTCAAGTAGAGGTTATATCACAGAGAGACTGAGCTAGCTGGGACCTCGTCAATTCTCAGACAATTTGTATTGAATGAACAAGAACTTTAGAATTGTTCCAAATGACTTCCCTGGTAGTTCAGTGGTTAAGACTATGCATTTTCAATGCCGCGGGCATGGATTTGATCCATGGTTGGGAAATTCATATCCCATATGCCAAGCAATCAAAAAAAAATTAGAAATAAAGAATTGTCCCCAATGAGAATGTATGCACTTAGACAATGTAATGTGTCTAAACTATAATATCAAGAAGCAGAAGAATGAAAGGCGTTATCAGAATCAGCATGCAGAATAACCTCTTGATCCACGATTTTTTTAAAAAGGCTTTGTGATCTGTGAGTATTGAATCCACCTGTGTCTTCATTATATTTTTATGGATATTTTCTCCCCTAGACTGAACTCTTCAAGGTCAAGACAGTGAGCCTTGTTTATAATATTTACATGGATGCCCAATCTCTAAGGTACCTACATCAAATTCAATATATGCATACCTATGAACTGCCCCCATAAACTTAGTACACTTGAATTTTTCTCATCTTTGAGAAGGACATTACCTTCTCTCCAGGTGTTCAGGCTATCAGCCTAGGAAGCTCAAAGTCATCCCTTCACCTCCCTGTCCATCCATCACTGTGTCCTGTCTCCATTCAACCTTCTGAATCTCCCTCTATCCCATCCCCTTCTCTCCATACCCATCCTATCCATCCCAACCCACAAACACCATCATCCAACCTGCATGTTTTCCTACCTGGATTTGGGCAATAGAGTGGACTCAGTCATTGGCCCACCCACCTCTAAACATACTCTAGCCTCAAAACTCCTTTTCATCTCCTGGTTCCTCGTTCCCCTGCCCTTCTGCACCTCCAGCCCCAAACCAACTTCAGTACATTCAATTGCTCCTGGAACAGAAAATCTTCCTTGATCTGACCCACAAGGCTCTGTTTATGACACTCTCCCTGCTCTCTGTTCTCCAGTCTTAGTCCTGCTTCCAGCAACCCTGTAAGATGCTCCCTCCTGCCTCAGGTTCTCTGCATGTGGTATTTCCTCACCCTGGAACATGGCACCCTCCCCTGGGACCCTGGTTCCTTCACATCCACCCTTCAGATCTCTAAGCATCACTTCCTTGGAGAAAGCTCCTCCGACTTCTCTTAACAGGTCAACCTCAGTACTGTACCTCTTCTAGCACATTCTATCTCCTTCATAGCACTCGTCAGAGATAAATTTTTATATTTCTTTGTGTAATTATTTGATTAGGATCTATCTAGATCATCGAATTCTGTGGTCCCCGGGGGCAGAGACCGAGCACGTTCTGTTTTCCATTCTATCTTTGGCGTGTAACAATGTGCTTGGAAAAGGGCAGATAACCAAAAATATTTCCTGATTAGATGATGCATGTCCTCAGTTGTGTCTGAGGACACAACCCTGTGGACTATAGCCCGCTAGGCTCCTCAGTCCATGGGATTGCCCAAGCAAGAATACTGGAGTCGGTTGCCATTCCTTCTCCAGGGGATCTTCCTGACTCAGGGACTGAAACTGCATTCTCTTGTATCTCCTGCATTGGCAGGCAGATTCTTTAGCATTGTGCCACCTGGGAAGCCCCCATACCGATGATGCATAGAAGGTGCCAATAAAAGAAAGGAAGAATGCATGAAGAGAAAACCAAACTTACTCAAGGAAAGAAAAAAGGCATTATCCCCTTCGACCTCACTATTCTGAGTGTGTGTGAGAGAGAGAGACAGACAGAATAAGGGAGAGACGCCTTGAAGATTGATCCATTGATCCTGAGCTGTGCTCTGTGACAATCATTCCTAGTGTTCAAATGGGTCTCAATTGGGACACTAGGGTCTTTCAATCAGAATGTCACTGAAAAATGGCTGCCAGCTCGATTCTTTTCTTTTTATTGCAGTATAGTTGATTACAGTTTGTGGTAGTTTCAGGTGTACAGCAAAGTGAGTCAATTATATATATATATATATATATATATATGTATGTATGTATGTATGTATATACACACACATATACACTTATTCACTCTTTTTTAGAGTCTTTCCCCATATAGGCCATTACAGAGTATTGAGTAGAGTTCCCTGTGCTATTCAGTAGGTCGTTATTACTTATTTTATATATAGTAGTGTGTGTATGTGGGAGGAGGGAATGGCAACCCACTCCATTACTCTTGCCTGGAGAATCCCATGGACAGAGGAGCCTGGTAGGGTCACAAAGAGCTGAACACAACTCAAGTGATTTAGCAGGCAGGCAGGCATGCAATGTGTATATATCAAGCCCACTCTTCCAGTTTATCATTCAGCTGGTAAAGAATTTGCCTGTAATGAGGGAGACCTGGGCTTGATCCCTGGGTTGGAAAGATCCCCCGAAGAAGGGAATGGCTTCCAACTCCAGTATTCTGGCCTGGGGAATTTCGTGGACTGTATAGTTCATGGGGTCATAAATAGTCGGACACGACTGAGCGACTTTCACTTTTCACTTTCCCCTTTAGTAACCAGAAGTTTGTTCTCTACATCTGTGATTCTATTTCTATTTTGTAAATAAGTTCATTTATACCATTTTTTTTTTTAAAGATTCCACATTTAAGCGATATAAGCCCATCTCTGGAGAGTGGGGTTTTATAGCCTCTCCCATTGACTTATTCTAGAGTTTAATCTTCCTCCACTTCAGGAAGGTTTCCTAATGTCTAATAAATTTGCTTTTCATCCCAGGAGAGGAATAAGGTTTCAGAAGCCTGTTATTTTTGATGAAATATACATGAATGCAGAAAGGGTATAGAATACATATATGGGGGTACATAGATGGATAGATAGATATGTCTACTTACACTTTTGCTTCAAAATCTATTCACTAGATAGTTATATACCAACACTAATTTTTTTAACTAGGATTTGCTTTATATATAATTTCCAACCATCTATTTTCAATCTTTCTTTGTGTGTACATGTTGAATGTGTGTGTTCAGTAAAAACATATAACTGGAGTATTATATTTAAGTAGTCTTATAATCATGATCTTTAGTTGCAGAGTTTAATTCATTTTTATTGGTTATCATTATCTATATATTTGAATTCATTTATTTCATGCTTTGGGCTTCCCAGGTGGTGCTAGTGGTAAAGAATCCACCTGCCAATGCAGGAGATACAAGAGATGCGGCTTTGATCCTTGGGTTGGGGAGATTCCCCGGAATAGGAAATGGTAACCCGTTTCAGTATTCTTGCCTGGAAAATCGCATGCGCAGAGGAGGCTGACGGGCCACAGTGCATGGGGCCACAAAAGTTGGCCACAGCTGAGCATAGCACTTTTGTGCTTTATATATTTTTTGTTTTCCATTTGTCTAGGCTTTTAAAATGTATTTGAGTTCTTATTTTTCCTCTTCTTGCTCTTTGTTTGGCTCTTTTTTTTGCTGTTATTTTCTCCCTTCTATCAATTTTTTCCCCTCTGTTTTCTATTCCCTTATCTCCCCTCATTCCAATTTTCAGTAATAACTCCAGAGATTTTATTTTTAATGGTCCACTGATTTGTTCTTTAATCATTTAATTGTTACTGAACGGTGATGAAATGCCAGACCCTGGAAATGTGAAAATAAATAAAGCATCCTTGAGGACACAATCATTTAGTGAGAGGGGCAATAGTTTTAAATCAGGGTCTACAAGGACGCCATGGAGGCTGGCTTTCCCAAAGCTTGTGTATGGAAACACTATTCTTAACTTTTTATTTATTTATTTTTAGGCCCCACCATCAGGCGTGCAAAATCTTAGTTCCCAGACGAGGAATGGAACCAATGCCCCCTGCAGTGGAAGTGCATATTTTAATCACTGGAGAACTAGGGAAAGTCCTTGGAAAACCCTGTTAATGGGATGCAAAATCTAGACTTCCTTTCATGATTCTCTTAAAAGCCAGTGGTTGGATTTAGCCCTTCAGCATAGTCTGGAGAAGCTAAGCAAGCACATGGATGCACCTATTCACACATTTACACCCATACTTTTGCCACCTCTGGTCAGAATGTATAAACCATAGTACAAATCACTAGATGCTTTTTCAAATATGATATAAGCATATGGAGCCTTATAGTTGTAGTTAAAAGCACTTTTACTTGCTCACAGCTTTTCCCCAAGGTTGATAATTTTTTTCATTTTCTATCTTTCTTCTTTAACTTTATTTTTGGCTGTGTGGGGTCTTTTCTGCTGCCCATCGGCTTTTCTCTAGCTGTGGTGACTGGGGGCCACTCAGTTGCAGCGTGTAGACTTCCATTGGCGGTGGCTTCTTTTATTGTGGAGCACAGGTTCTAGCCACGCAGGCTCAGTAGTTGCGATGTGCAGGCTTAGTTGCCCTACGGCATATGGGATCTTAGTTCCCCAACCAGGCATTGAACCTGGCTCCCCTGCCTTGGAAGGCAGATTCTGTTTCACAGTGGTTTCTGAGTCCATTTTACAGATGAGGACTTGCGAGTTTAGTAGTCAAGAGAGATGAATCCAAGATTTATGAACAACGTGGCCCTCTTTCTATTCTACTGCAGTTGTTGGATAAGCATAATTTGCATAAAGACATATTTAGATGATATTTGCCTTGTGTGTAGGCTGTAAAACTGTATATGGGTTTGAAGCCCCTAGGGTGGGGGCGCTGCAAATCCAGCTCAGTGGAGTCCTACTCTTTGCATACACATGCAGCTGCTGAAGCAATATGATTTTGCACCCTAGATTAGAATAGCTGGAAAGAGTATGACCTTTGGCTGATTTCTTTGTCAACACAGGGCTTTATCTCCAGGTATTTTGTGAGTCTCATTCTTGTCATCAGGTGAGATTTGGTTTTCATTCTTGTAAAGGTGAGTTTAATGCAAAGTAAATTAGATTCTGTAATGGGATTTTCTTTAGCATGAATGAGAAATAGAAAAATGTCAATATCAAATAGCAAATTATTCTTGATTAATTTTTTAATGGGTTTAGCTAACAACTGATTGAATACATCTTAGATAATTACTTCTATGACTCCTGCATCTTGGAATTTTAATTAACTGTTGAAATGCTCTCATTTTGATGGATTTCGTTTTTTTTTCCCCCCTTGGGTAAATGAAGCAGGTACCTGGCATAGTTTTACATCTGGAATCTTCACACCCCTCAGGGAAGGAGTACTAGGGACTCCTATATTCACAGTCACTGTTCCCCCAACGACAAGGACAGTGGTGAATAGTGAGGGGGGTGGTCACAGAAAGTGACCACTACTGACCACAAAATCAAGGACAAATATTTCACTGTCTGCATGCATTTTTGAATCTACCATGGAGAAATTAGAAAAGCGCAAGAAATGAATTAGCAACTAGGAAAAATGAAGAGGGTGAGCTTAGAAATATTGGCTTATTGTGCCAGAAAATAAAAATCTTAGGAGCAACTTAACATTATAACTCTCTTAAAGCCCTGAATAGTATTCCATTGTCTGGATGTGCCTCGGTTTGACTTATTCACCTGCTGAAGACTATCTCAATTGCTTTCAATCAGGGGTCAATTATGAATAAAACTACTATAAACATTTGTATGCAGCTCACTTCTTATTATATTAGAACATATTTCTGGATAAAGAGAGTTTTTCCTCTCGGTCAGTTTCTGATGTCAGCTGATATATTAATAACTTACACTCCCCATATTTTGGGGGGGTCGCAGTTTGTTTATAAAGGACAATGACAGTGAGTGAAGCGGGAGACTGGGTATTGCTACGGCTACAAAGCCAGGAGAAGGCAAAGTGGCAGAGAGAGCAGAAAGTTGACACAATATAAAACAGAATGTGAGAACTGGCGTCCCAGAAGGCAGACCTGGCCTACAGATGGGTTCTGTTTAGCCTGCCTGGTTTTTTTTTTTTTTTTTTTTTTTTTTAAACAAGAGAGTTACTTGCCAACTTATAAAAATCAGGAAGTTTCACAGAAAAATAGAAAATTGGGACTTTTATTGAAAAAAACTGGAGAATATGTCAGCTTGAGGTACTCTTCCGGCAGGACATTAGCTGACCGATTTGAGAGGCAGCTGTCTCCTCTTAGCTAGAATATGTATTGGTGGACTTATCATCTTTCCTGTGTGACCCTTTTCATAGCATCCCCTGACTTCTATGGTCATTTAAGGTTTTCATTTCACAAAGCAGGTTACCATGTTCATGGACAACTTCAAGCAACTCTAAGTCCTTTTAGAGGGAAGATCACTAGAAGAGAAAGAATGGTGTAACCACAGCAAGACAGCACCAAGCAGAATCACCGAGGCTGCTTTTTCTTTTCAACATACAAACCTGAGCTGGTAGAAACAGAGACATGGAAACCTATGGAAAGAGATCGGGTCACAGCTCAGCAAGGTCACAGCTGAGGAACTCCCTGATCACCCCATGGCTGAGTCTCTGTGCTTCCAGTGCGAGGGGTGCAAGGTTTCATCCCTGGTGGGGGAACTAAGTTCCCACATGCTGCATGGCCAAGAAAGGGGAAAAGTGAAGAAATGGGATAAAAACATGCTCTACATCCAAAGACAAAGAAGCTGTCTTCATCAGGACTTACTTCTTTTTTGTCTTTGAATGTAGCATATCTTAAAAAAAAGGTCACAGATGAGACAGTACATAATAAGATCAAAAGTTCTCATGCCCAAGACATGCCGAATATATTATTATTGATAGGTCAGTTCTGTTTATTTACTGGAATTGAAGGGTCTTTTATGGTCTAGAATAAATTATATATTTATGCAACCATTTTTTTCGTTAAGTTGGTATCGAAGGTGTGAAAACTGTAACCGCTATAATATGGATTTCCTTTGTTTATATCCCTTGTTCCTTAATCAAAAAGATGCTTCAAAAACTTTCTAAGTAGCTCATTTTACTTTCTTGTAAAATGTTTATTAGCAAATCGCTAAAGCTAAAAATCTGGAGGTCAAGGTAGATTTTCTTCGGGAACTGGACACATTGTTATCAAGTTATATTTCTCTAATTCTTCAGATTTGGGCTTAGTCATAGAGGTTTTTCTGCATTTCAGGCCAGACATAAATGAACAGACCTCACATGTGCAGAAGGCAAGGATTGAGATCAACATGTAAAATAATGACATTTACAAGAGATATACAGACCAGATTGCCAGTTTCTCCCTCTCCGGTTTTCAGAATCACAACCTGTATTAACCTATCAGTCTCTTAAAGTATTACTGAAATAGGTCATGCTCTGGATTTGGCAACTAAATGACATTTTCTGGTATTTAGATGACCACAAAAATCAAATCCTGAGCTGCTTTCTCTCCTGTAATATTTTTCTGTGCTTCTCATTCTTTTTCACAGACAGGGAACAAAATTTCAATGTAAATTTTCCTGATAAGATTCATACGAATGTGGAACAAAGATAGACACGATACTATTGAATATAACTACACACAGTTCTATCTAGAATAATGGTAGATAATATTGTCTAGAATAATGAGGCAAAATATTATCTAGAATCACTGAAATAGTCATCAGCTCTCAGGAAAGTTTCCTCATTGTGGACGAGATGTTTCAAGACAAGGTATGGGGTTGGCTAATGTGGAACCCGAAATGGTTTTGCCTGGTTAGAAAGGTGTCCCTGAAATTGGAGGCTTTCAGCCTCAAGGAGCAGTTTTTCATGATAAAACCTGAAGAACAGGAAACTTGTGCTTTGAAGCAACAAAGTTCCAAGATAGCAATGACATCTTAATAGATAAATAAGATTGCATTGATTATTTACATACCTATAACATAAAATTCACTTCAACTCTTTAGTTATTCTCTGTCTCAATATCATGGGCAACTTCTGCAAGTCTCTTTGCAAAGAAGGGCAAAATGTCTTCATATCAAATTCAAATACTTAATAATTTGAATCACTTTTGACTTATGATTTTGAGACAAAGGATGATCTCGGAGGAATCTACCTGTGTTGAAATGTTTGCTGAAAGAAATAGCATTTCTTCACTTAATACTGAAACTGTGTCACAGGTGGTTGATTTCCCCATCAACTTTGTGCCAGAACTCAATATAATCCTTTGATCTCACGCTAATTAACTCAGCTATCATGAAAGGCTGCTGCAGATACTCTTAATATTATAAAATAATGAAGATGTTCTGCCTTGCAAAATCCATTCTACAAGTGAAATGAAGACAACTCTAATGGATTCATTTAAAAATCGAATTCAGAATCCTCATTGTGGTATAGCATAGAAATCACTGAAAGTGCTAAACAAGAACCAAATAAATGGCTATTTACTGCCATACAAAGGACTTAGAAACTAATGAGAAGAGAGGGTTTTTTTCTTTTATTAAAATGTCTGTTTTAAATTTCTTTTCGGACAAGATCAGTATTACAGAAGCTATCTCTCTAAAATCCCACGACGCTATAAGACAGCTCATTAAGCATAATAAAATCACCTTACAATCATGGAGGTACTTTGTCATGTTTTAGAATACTGAATTAACTTGAAAAATCATGTTTACAATCAGTGCTTCCTGGGGAAGCCCTAAAATGCTTTACAAATCTCTGATTATCTAAAGTACCCTGTCACATCCAGACGTCATACAGTTGCTTAAAGAAGGTCTTCTTAGCATTGAGAACTACTCGCAATTAATATGTTCATTTATAAGTTTACTCACTGTCCTGCCCCCCGAAGGAAGCACCAACAAAAAGGAGCTGGAGAGTACACTAGTTTGTGAAGGGTGAATGCATGAGGTCACTGTGGGACAGAGGTGTTGCTGTGATCCTGGCTGCCAAGCCTCCTTCTGGCTGCCTCCACTGGCCTTCTCCCATGCCCCCTTCCAGATGGAATCTCCCTTCTTTCTGTCCTTGCTCGGTGACCTGGGTGGTGACTTGTATGGAGTCCTTTTGCCTTACTGGCTTCTGGTTTGGTTCCTGGGTGGGTTCGGCCCATGGGAAGCACCAGAGAAGAACTGATGGAGGGAAGTTAGCACCTGGTCCTCTTCCTTGCAAGGTGTCCCTGTTGGCACCATCTTTTTTACTCAGTAGTTCTAAGTCAGCTTTGACCACACAACCCTCTCTGTCTTCCAGTCCTGGTAGTTATTTTCTCTTCTCATCCAGTCAAGTCTCAGGGGTCGGTGAACATCTTTGCTAAATTCTTTGTTAAACTTGCCTCAGATCCTCCTAATGTGAGTGAGCCATCTGTTTTCTACTGGGTCTGTGAACCCACTGTCCAATTTCTAAATGTGGTTCTAAGTTTCCCCTCTGTGATTCTTTGAGCCATTCAGTATCTTTTAACTTAAACTCCTTTTCTGTCTCTATCAGCCAGGGGGAATATCTGTTACTGCAACTGAGAGCCCCAACGGACATAGAGATTGGTCACTCAGCATGGGCAAGACCCTGGCCCACATTACCTGCACCTCTTATGGGGACTGCAAAATAGAAGGAACTCGGTATGTATTTGCTGAATGACTGAATGAGTGTGGCCAGTGAAAGAAGACTGATGGTTCAACATATGTCACAATGATATGCAACGCATTCTGGGACCTTCGAAGTTGTTCCTGTGGAAAGTCGTCAATTTATTTCATTGCTCAAAGTATTCTTGGAATATGATGTGACTGACAAAGAATTTAATTCCCAAAGTATACAAACAGCTCATTCAGCTGATACAAACAGCTCATTCAGCTCAATAATGAAAAACCAAACAAGCCAATCAAACAATGGGAAGAAGATCTAAACAGAAATTTCTACAAAGAAAACAGATAGATGGCCAGTTAGCACATGAAATGCAAACCAAAACTACATTGAGATATTAGCTTATGCTAGTCAGAGTGGCCATCATTAAAAATCCTACAAATAACAAATGCTGGAGAGGGTGGTGAGAAAAGGGAACCCTCAGACACTGTTGGTGAGAAGGTAAATTGGTGCAGCCACTATGGAAAACAGTATGCAGGGTCCTCAGAAAACTAAAAATAGAATTGCCATGTGGTACAGCAATCCCACTCTCAGGCATAGATCTTTTCTTGGGAAAAGATTAAAACTCTAATTTGAAAAGACACATGCACCTCAATGTTCATAACAGTGCTAGTCACAATACCCAAGACATGGAAGCAACCTAAATGTCCACTGACAGATGAATGGATAAATAGGATATGACGCATGTATACAATGGAATATTACTCAGCCAAGAAAAATGAAATAATGCCATGTATAGCAACATGGATGGATCTAGAGATTATCATACTAAGTGAAACAAGTCAGAAAGAGAAAGACAAAGATCATTGTCTTGATATTATTTATATGTGGAGTCTAGAAAAATAGTACGAATGAACTTACTTACAAAATACAAACAAACTCACAGAAATAGAAAATAAACTTGTAACAAAGGGGAAAGAGGTAGTTCAGTTCAGTCACTCAGTCGTGTCTGACTCTTTGCCACCCCATGAATCGTAGCACGCCAGGCCTCCCTGTCCATCACCAACTCCCGGAGTTCACCCAAACCCATGTCCATTGAGTCAGTGATGCCATCCAGCCATCTCATCCTCTGTCGTCCCCTTCCAGTAATGCTGAAGAAGCTGAAGTTGAATGGTTCCATGAAGACCTACAAGACCTTTTAGAACTAACACCCAAAAAAGATGTCCTTTTCATTATAGGGGATTGGAATGCAAAAGTAGACAGTCAAGAAACACCTGGAGTAACAGGCAAATTTGGCCTTGGAATGTGGAATGAAGCAGGGCAAAGGCTAATAGAGTTTTGCCAAGAGAATGCACTGGTCATAGCAAACACCCTCTTCCAACAACACAAGAGAAGACTCTACACATGGACATCACCAGATGGTCAACACCGAAATCAGATTGATTATATTCTTTTCAGCCAAAGATGGAGAAGCTCTATACAGCCAGCAAAAACAAGACCAGGAGCTGACTGTGGCTCAGATCATGAACTCCTTATTGCCAAATTCAGACTTAAAATGAAGAAAGTAGGGAAAACCACTACACCATTCAGGTATGAACTAAATCAAATCCCTTATGATTATACAGTGGAAGTGAGAAATAGATTTAAGGGACTAGATCTGATAGATAGAGTGTCTGATGAACTATGGAATGAGGTTCATGACATTGTACAGGAGACAGGGATCAAGACCATTCCCATGGAAAAGAAATGCGAAATAGCAAAATGGGTCTGGGGAGGCCTTACAAATAGTTGTGAAAAGAAGAGAAGCAAAAAGCAAAGGAGAAAGGAAAGAGATAGAGGGAGGGATAAATTAGGAGTTTGGGATTAATAGATACAAACTACTATGTATAAAATAGATAAACAACAAAGTCTTACTACATACCACAGGGAATTGTATTCAGTATCTTTCAGTAAACTATAATGGGAAAAATATATATGTGAGCATATATTCATATATATATATATGTGTGTGTCTTTGTGTGTGTGTGTGTGTGTGTGAATCAGTTTGCTGTGCAACAGAAATTAACACAACATTGTAAATCAACGATACTTAAACTTAAAAATTCTTGGAAACTCTTCCTTTTGGAATTACCTTTAGAAGAAAACAGTTCATCATTTGTGTAAGTTGCATGGAGGCAAATGCTTACTTCAGTTTGTTCAACAGCACAAATCTTTCTCTATTCCAGTCTTCCTGGATCTCTGATAAGGGTCCAGAGCAGACAGAGTACTTCTGCACAGATTAAATAAAAAGAGGACGTTCAGTTCAGTTCAGTTGCTCAGTCATGTCCGACTCTTTGCAACCCCATGAATTGCAGCACGCCAGGCCTCCCTGTCCATCACCAACTCCCGGAGTTCACTCAGATTCATGTCCATCGAGTCAGTGATGCCATCCAGCCATCTCATCCTCGGTCATCCCCTTCTCCTCCTGCCCCCAATCCCTCCCAGCATCAGGGTCTTTTCCCATGAGTCAACTCTTCGCATGAGGTGGCCAAAGTATTGGAGTTTCAGCTTCAGCATCAGTCCTTCCAATGAACACCCAGGACTGATCTCCTTTAGAATGGACTGGTTGGATCTCCTAGCAGTCCAAGGGACTCTCCAGAGTCTTCTCCAACACCCACAGCTCAAAAGCATGAATTCTTTGGCGCTCAGGCCTCTTCACAGTCCAACTCTCACATCCATACATGACCACTGGAAAAACCATAGCCTTGACTAGACGGACCTTTGTTGGAAAAGTAATATCTCTGCTTTTCAATATGCTGTCTAGGTTGGTCATAACTTTCCTTCCAGGGAGTAAGCGTCTTTTAATTTCATGGCTGCAGTCACCATCTGCAGTGATTTTGGAGCCCCCCAAAATAAAGTCTCTCACTGTTTCCACTGTTTTCTCATCTATTTCCCATGAAGTGATGGGACCAGATGCCATGATCTTCATTTTCTGAATGTTAGGCTTTAAGCCAACTTTTTCACTCTCCTTTTTCACTTTCATCAGGAGGCTTTTTAGTTCCTCTTCACTTTCTGCCATAAGGGTAGTGTCATCTGCATATCTGAGGTTATTGATATTTCTTCTGGCAATCTTGATTCCAGCTTGTGTTTCTTCCAGCCCAGCGTTTCTCATGATGTACTCTGCATAGAAGTTAAATAAGCAGGATGACAATATATAGCCTTGATGTACACCTTTTTTCCTATTTGGAACCAGTCTGTTGTTCCATGCCCAGTTCTAACTGTTGCTTCCTGACCTGCATATAGGTTTCTCAAGAGGCAGGTCAGGTGGTCTGGTATTCCCATCTCTTTCAGAATTTTCCACAATTTATTGTGATCCACACAGTCAAAGGCTTTGGCATAGTCAATAAATCAGAAATCGATGTTTTTCTGGAACTCTCTTGCTTTTTCAATGATCCAGAGGATGTTGGCAATTTGATCTCTGGTTCCTCTGCCTTTCCTAAAACCAGCTTGAACATCTGGAAATTCACGGTTCACGTATTGCTGAAGCCTGGCTTGGAGAATTTTGAGCATTACTTTACTAGCATGTGAGATGAGTGCAATTGTGCGGTAGTTTGAGCATTCTTTGGCATTGCTTTTCTTTGGGATTGGAATGAAAACTGACCTTTTCCAGTCCTGTGGCCATTGCTGTGTTTTCCAAATTTTCTGGCATATTGAGTGCAGCACTTTCACAGCATCATCTTTCAGGATTTGAAATAACTCCACTGGAATTCCATCACCTCCATTAGCTTTGTTTGTAGTGATGCCTTCTAAGGCCCACTTGACTTCACATTCCAGGATGTCTGGAGGGCCCCAAATGCTCTTAGACCAATGGTCCCTCTTAGACCAAATGTCTACTTATGTAGAAAATTAGTGATTCATTCATTCTCTCTTTGGGGTTGTTGAAAACAATTTAATGAGAGAGCTGCCCAAGGGTTCCAAGAGCATTCCCCGATACATATGGGCTGCTGGTGGTGGCTGGCTCTGGGGAGAATGACCAGATTCACCAAAGATAAGAATTCAAGCCTAAGTGGAGTCAGGCTCTGGTCCATTGGGGAAAGGTCATGCACCCCATGTTCACGAGTGGGAAGAGAGTGTAGGAAGCTAACTCATAGATTTCCACACACAGATTTCCTCATGCAGAGGAGTTATATTTTACATAAGAGGTAGTTTATGTCAGCAAGTGCATATGATAAAGCTGTGTGTAATCAAAAGAAGGTTAGAAAATCAGCTTAGTTGCTCATAAATTTCTACTTCCAAGGTTTAATGTGTGCAACCCTGCACAAAAAATTCTCAGGCATGCTGAAGTTTGGAAGCACTGAACAAGACAAAAGGAAGGAGTGGAAAGGTAGCTCCAATGTGATCACTGAAATTCCTCTGCCCTGAAGTTAACTATCAAATCCCTTGCATGGATGAAGGATATACAAATATTTCTTAAGTGTTCTGTTTGTCAGCAGGAAGTCCCTCATTTTACCTTATTATAAGCCTCTAACTTTTACCTATTTACATTTATCTTGAGGACGCAGTGAGATAGAGGAACTGAATATGGTGTGAAAGTGTTGAGGTCAGTGTTTTTAGCAGTTTCTAATCACCTACCTTTATTCTCCTCTTTTTTCCAGGACACAAGGCTGGACTACATTTCCCAGCTTCCCTTGCAGCTGTGTGGTCATGTGACTTAGATCACCAATGAATGAGTTGACAGAATAATTAATGCTCTTTGGAACATCTCCTTTAAGAGAGCAAGGGTGCCTGTTCCATGTTCCTTATTGGCCGTTGGGCCTGAACCCTGGATGTGATGACTCCAGGGACATGGCAGAGACACAACAGAGAAGGAACCAGGCCCCTAAATCACTACTTGGATGAGAGCTCCTTGGTAACTGGAAGTGTCCACCTGTCCACCCTCTACGTTTATGCAAGTGAGAAATACTTCTATCATGGTTGTGTCATTGCATTTGGGGGCTTATTTGTTACAGCAACTTAGTTTCCCTCACTAATACAAAGTAGTCAAATCATCCACCTGTTTAATAAATATCTATGTATCTCCATATGATTTGTAGCACAGAGCCTCCCTGACTCCTATATTTCAAATTTACAAAATCTTAGAAAATGAGAGGATTGTTTAGAAAATAAAAGGAGAGGCATAGGCCTAAGATCTCGGGTAAATAAAGAAAGAGAAGAACCAGAATATGGATAGAGTGCTTTGTCCAGAAGTAGAGGACTGGGTGTGGGATCTGCTTGTGCCCCTGAGATGGAGGGCTGTTTTCCTGGGTGTGTATCGTTGGCTGTATCTTTGGATAAGGAGGCAGGGGCCAAGAGGATGGGGCACCAAGAGAAAAGGTGATTTCTGACTTCAGGCTTCTTGCTGACACTGCTGCGGAAGCAGCAGGAATCCATAGACGCAACTGATGGCGAAGCCAGGCAGAGGACCGTGGGTTGCCCCCTAGAAGGATTCCAGGTTCCCAAGCAAGGCCTGGAATCCTCAGAGAACCCCCAGTTCATGCTGGCAAGATGACGGAGGCAATGGCCTCCCAGCAGCGCCCTCACAGGGCAGTTGATCTGAGGATCTTATGGGCCCACACCACCCAAAGTCCCAGTACTCTCTGAGTTCATTCAC
The DNA here is from genome assembly GCF_023091745.1 of Budorcas taxicolor. NCBI lineage: Eukaryota > Metazoa > Chordata > Mammalia > Artiodactyla > Bovidae > Budorcas > Budorcas taxicolor. Next base: position 48,024,221 of record NC_068926.1, on the reverse strand, counting down.
CACATGTTTCAATGACCTCAGAAACAAACCAAAAGACACCAGGGTTAATTTTCCTGCCAAACCATAAATAATGGGGTCTGGGAAAAGTAATTAAGTTGAGTTACAGAAAAACAAAGAAATAAATATTTCTTGATGACTTGAGCCTGTCCGCTGAGATTTATATTCACTGGAGTCGGGCTTCGGCTGTTGAGCAAAAGGAAGACCTCAGACCTACCAGCCAGGAGCAAGTTTCCTGTTGCGCATCTCAACTGAACTCAGCCTGTTGCAAAGGGCAGGTGTCAAAAAGCAGGGATGCATTGAAAGGAAGGGCAGATTTAGCTGACTCCTTTCTGGAGTCTTCTGAGGACTATCTGCTTTGTTTTCACTTCTCTTTGTGGGAGGGTGGGGGGACCGACTTTCCTGCAAACTCAAAGACTCCTAGCTGAGCATCTGTGCTTCTAGGTGAGATGGGATCTGGTGATTCTTCCCACAGTAATAATTAGGAAGAGAAATAAAGGCGCAGTTGTGAAAAATTAATTTCCTAGTGAAGCCATTTGAATCAAAAAGGCTCTTTGAAAAGAGGTGGGAGTCAGTGGGCAATATAAAAGCTGCAAACAAAACCCATAGACTCTCTTAGAGTCATAGACTCTCTTAGAAGTGATCAGAATTAGGGACGTTGGCATTCTTGTCAGAAGTGGAGGAACCGATGTCGCAATGAGGCCAATTATTATTGTACCGTGGGAGGTCTGGTGCCTAAAAGACCTGCAGGCACAAATCCTTCATCCAGGACATCCTCATCCTGTGGGAAGTTGTAGGAAACTCCCCAAATGAGAAAGTTGCATAACGAAGCTATACTCAAAACTGAGGAGGGTTTTTTTTTTTTAATGTTTTCATTATTTTGGTAAAAGTCATATAATATTAAAAATACTATTTCAATCGTATTTAACTGTACATTTCAGTGGCACTAAGTACATTCAAATTGTTGTGCAACTGCTACCATCATCTATCTCTTGAATTTTTCACCCTCCTAAACTGAAACTCTGTCCCTATTAAAGACTAACTCCCCATCTCTGTCACCCCATCTCACCCTCAGCCTGTTATAACCTTCCTGTTATCTACCAATGTACTTTCTGATTCTATGAATTTGATTATTCTAGGTACCTTTTTAAAAAATTTTACAATGTTATGTTGGTTTCTGCCATACAACAATGCGAATCAGCCATAATTATATATATATTCCCTTTCTCCAGAGCCTCTCTCCCCTCCCCCTTCCTATGCCTCCAGATCATCACAGGGTGCCAGACTGGGTTCCCTGTGCTACATGGGAGGATTTTTTAAATGGTGCTGATGCTTCATAGCATCCCTTAGAAGAACAGAATTTAAGGAGGAGCATGGATTTAGATGGTCTGGTTCAATCCCACTCTGCCACTTCCTGTATCTGGGACTTAGCAAATTAATCTTCTCTGATTAATCTATCAGATCCCTCAGTTATCAAATGGAAATAAATAAGAGTATCTAAATTGTAGAGCTGCAGGGAGGATTCAATGAGATCACATCTGTAAGGAGCTTATTTGCAGTGCTTGGAGCATTCAAAGGCTCAGTGAATATTATGGAGCTTTGTTTTTCCTCAGAGGGCACGCCTGTCAAGGACAACGCTCTCTGACCACTTCTGGGATGGGTCCTACTCAGGGACACTTCCGTGAATCTCTTTACTCATTCTCCCCCACCACCTGCCTCCCCTTCCTGTTTATACATATCTTTATGTTGTTGTGTGTGTTTAGTCACTATACAATATTTGAACATACTTTTCCTAAAAAAATAATTTTTTAAATCTGAAATTCAGTAAATTTTACTTGCTAACTCTTGCCACCTTATAAAGCTGATACTTGGAGATGGAGAGGAATCAAGTCCCTACACGGGGACAGTTTAAGCTTCTGGATCAAGTCTTGCCTGAACACATCCATTACAAAAACAAAAAATCCCCTTTCAGGTTAAGCTTGAGTTGGGTTTTCTGTGGCTTGCAACCAGAGTCCTGACTATTTTCCACAGATGGTGTAAAGGGAAAGGTGAGACTTGTAGGCTAGAATGACTGGATTGCAACCTGGTTAAGCTCAGTGGTGAAGAACCCATCTGCCAATGCAGGAGACATGGGTATGATCTCTGGGTCAGGAAGATCCCCTGGAAGAGGAAATGGCAACCTACTCCAGTATTCTTGTCTGGGAAATTCCATGGACAGAAGAGCTTGGTGGGCTACAGTCCATGGGGTCTTAAAGAGTCTGACATGACTGAGTCAACACACGCGCATGTGTATAGGTAATATGCAAACACTACACTAATATTACATAGGCAGTACTACAGATGGATATATGACCCAGACAGAGATATCAAAGTGCAACAATTTTGATTTTCTAAGAGATGATTTTCTGGAGTTTCTAAGAGAGGCCACTGGAATTGAATCTAGGAGGACTCAACTTGAACTACTGTAGGCATCCTGACACTACATAGCTATGTATAGAGCTATCTGAGAATGGAGCTGGCTCAAGGGATAGAGAGAAAGCAGATCCTAGTGGCCTTGTTTGAGCTCCTGGATCAAACCATATCTGAAGTCAGTGTCCCCAACTGTTCTATTACATGCTATTTACATGAGCTGTACAGTTATGTGAGCCTTTTCTAAGCTATTTTGGGTTAGGTTATCAATCTCTTGCAGTGAACAAAGTCCTAACTGATACAACAATTAAGACAGGGTGCACAGCCTTTTCACACCCCACTGTTTAAATAGAACACTTTTTTTTCATAAAACTAGACACATGTGTTTGAATTCTATTCCAGTCCCTTCTGGATGGCTCATCCTGGCCAAGTCATTTAAACTCTCTGAGCTTCAGAAGTCTCACTTACAAAGCTGGGCTAGATCCCACTTAATTTACAGGGTTGTTTTGAAGATTAAATGAAGTCACCTATGTAAATCAGATAGTACATACATGAGCCACTGTCAGAACACTCTATCAAGGGTAATTATTATTATCAATGTCATTATTAATAGTAATTGGAATATCCTACATACATGTGGGTAGGGTGACTATTCTGGATCTTTTCTGCAAAAATGGCACATTCCATGCCTACAAGCTGCTTATTCCCAAATTAAGGAATAGATCATTCCTAATATATATTGGCTTATAGACAGCCATTGGGAGAAATCATTTCTGAATGGGAAGTTATGTGATGGTCCTAAATGAATTCCGACTGACATCTGCAAGGGGAAGGATAATGACCCCAGCCATGTGTTCACTTTTTGCCTTGGTGCCAGAAGCCAATCAATTTACTAGTCAGTCACGCAAGACAGGCTGTCTGCTTTGCATGGACTCATTTGTTCAATTTTTCATTTTCTCATGTAATATTTCTGGGCACCCATTATCCATCAAGCACTGCTCTGGGCTTGACTGGCATCGGACATGCATCTCCTCTTTTCACAGAACTTACAGTGAGAGTAAAGGACAGGAAATAAGCAAACAAATAAATCAACTGGATAAATTCAGAAAATGATCAGTGATTCCCAGTGGCTCTGCTGATAAAGAATCTGCCTGTCAATGCAGGAGATACAAGAGACTCGGGTTTGATTCCTGAGTTGGGAAGATCCCCTGGAGAAGGAAATGGCAACTTACTCTAGTATTCTTGTCTGGAAAATTCCATGGACAGAGGAGCCTGGTGAGCTATAGTCGATGGGGTCGCAAAGAGTCAGACACAATGGAGTGTACATGCTTGCACACCCGCATAACGTAAATAAATAGGATAATGGGACAATGTGTGTCTTGGGCTCAGTTTCCAGGAGCAGAGGTAGAGATGAGGTATGTGACTTATCAAGGGTGTGGTTTTCTGGAAATTCCAAAAAGTAATGAGGGAAACAGGTGAGCAAGAATGTGTTTCATGTAGAGAATGGACTTACGGACCCAGAGAGGGAAGGAGAGGGTAGGACGAATTGAGAGAGAAGCATGGACATACATACACTACCAAGTGTGAAATAGACAGCTAGTGGGAAGCCGCTGTATAGCGCAGGGAGCTCAGCTCGGGGCTCGGTGGCGACCTAGATGGGTGGGAGGGAGGTCCAAAAGGGAGATGATGTATGCATACTTATAGCTGATTCATGTTGTACAGCAGAAACTTGCACAATACTGTAAAGCAATTATCCTCCAATTATTTTAATAAAGAATGTGTCTCAGGTGGAGTCTAGGATTGGTAGAGCCTCATGGGCTCCTGGGGCATCAGTCATACAGCATGAGTGTCCACAACTTAGATCCAGACGTCAGCCATCCATTGGCTCTGAGCCACTCTTGGGAGGACCACTGCCTCCCAGGTTAGGTGAGACCAGATTGCGAGAGGTAGGGATCAAGAGTCTCATCTGAGCACGCTGAGTCTGAAATGCATCTGACATCCTCGAGGAACTATCGAGTAGGTCAGTCAGTCAGTTCAGTCACTCAGTCATGTCCGACTCTGCGACCCCATGAATCGCAGCACTCCAGGCCTCCCTGTCCATCACCAACTCCCGGAGTTCACTCAGACTCACGTCCATCAAGTCAGTGATACCATCCAGCCATCTCATCCTCTGTCGTCCCCTTCTCCTCCGGCCCCCAATCCCTCCCAGCATCAGAGTCTTTTCCAATGAGTCAACTCTTTGCATGAGGTGGCCAAAGTACTGGAGTTTCAGCTTTAGCATCATTCCTTCCGAAGAAATCCCAGGGCTGATCTCCTTCAGAATGGACTGGTTGGATCTCCTTGCAGTCCAAGGGACTCTCAAGAGTCTTCTCCAACACCACAGTTCAAAAGCATCAATTCTTTGGTACTCAGGCCTCTTCACAGTCCGATTCTCACATCCATACATGACCACAGGAAAAACCATAGCCTTGACTAGACGGACCTTAGTCGGCAAAGTAATGTCTCTGCTTTTGAATATACTATCTAGGTTGCTCATAACTTTTCTTCCAAGGAGCAAGCGTCTTTTAATTTCACTGCTGCAGTCACCATCTGCAGAGTAGTTGGAGGCAAAGGTATGAATGACCGTGGAGAAGTCAGGCTTAGATTTGGAGTTTCAAGGTTAACAATGAAAGGAGAGAGCTGTGGATGGATGCCTGAGACACTCTAAATTGGGGAGCTGAGCAAAGCTATCCAAGGAGACTGAGAAGAAGTGGTCCTGAAGGTGGAAGGAGAAAAAGCAGGAAAGCCTGAGGATAAAGATGCTGAGACAACAGCAAGTGTCTGGAGGCTGACGGAGGCACCCACCACCTTAATTTCACTGAGAGGCAGGGTGAGATGAGAATAGAGGGGCCACCACTTGACCAGGCACACTGGAGTTCCTTGGCGGCTGTGAGAAGAGTGGTTTCAGTCAATTGGCTGGGGTCATAGCTGACTCAGACCACATAAAAGAACGTAAGAAATGAACAAGGGATTGGACTTCTCTGGTGATCCAGTGGTTAAGACTTTGCCTTCCAATGCAGGGCATGCATGGTTGATCCCTGGTTGGGGAAGTAAGAGTCCCCACATGCTTTGGGGCCAAAAAACCCCCAAAGTTTAAACAGAAGCAATATTGTAACAAAGTTAATAAAGAGTTTAAAAATGGCCCACCTCCAAAATCCTTGAAAAAACAACAAAAAAGAAGTGAGCAAAGGATTTAGATATTCATTTAAAAATGTTTCCAGGAAGGCGGCTGTAGCTTGAGGAAGAAGGGAGGTCTAAGGGAGGGTGTTTTTAAATTGAAGTCTAGTTGTGGTACTATATTATATAAGTTTCAGGTGTACTACATATTGTACTATTTATTGAGTACGCCAAAGCCTTTGACTGTGTGGATCACAAGAAACTGTGGAAAATTCTTTAAGAGATGGGAATACCAGACCACCTGATCTGCCTTCTGAGAAATCTGTATGCAGGTCAAGAAGCAATGGTTAGAACTGGACATGGAACAGCAGACTAGTTCTAAATAGGGGAAGGAGTTCATCAAGGCTGAATATTGTCACCCTGCTTATTTAATTTCTGTGCAGAGTATACCATGTGAAATGCTGGGCTGGAAGAAGCACAAGCTGGAATCAAGATTGCCGGGAGAAATATCAATCACCTCAGATATGCAGATGACACTACCCTTATGGCAGAAAGTGAAGAAGAACCAAAGAGCCTCTTGATGAAAGTGAAAGAGGAGAGTGAAAAAGTTGGCTTAAAGGCTCAACATTCAGAAAACGAAGATCATGGCATCTGGTCCCATCACTTCATGGCAAATAGATGGGGAAACAATGGAAACAGTGAGAGACTTTATTTTGGGGGGCTCCAAAATCACTGCAGATGGTGACTGCAGCCATGAAATTAAAAGACACTTGCTCCTTGGAAGAAAAGCTATAATCAACCTAGACAGCATATTAAAAAGCAGAGACATTACTTGGCCTACAAATGTCCATCTAGTCAAAGCTATGGTTTTTCCAATAGTCATGTATGGGTGTGAGAGTTGGACTGTAAAGAAAGCTGAGTGCCAAAGAATTGATGCTTTCGAACTGTGGTGTTGGAGAAGACACTTGAGAGTCCCTTGGACTGCTAGGATATCAAACCAGTCCAACCTAAAGGAAATCAATGCTGAATCATTGGAAGGACTGATGCTGAAACTGAAACTCCAATGCTTTACCCACCTGCTGTGAAGAACAGGTTCATTTAAAAAGACCCTGATGCTGGGAAAGATTGAAGGCAGAAGAAGGGGACTACAGAGGATGAGATGGTTGGATGGCAGCACTGACTCGATAGACGAGTTTGAGCAAGATCCAGGAGTTGGTGAAGGACAGGGAAGCCTGGCATACTGCAGTCCATGGGGTCGCAAAGAGTTGGACACGACTGAGAGACTGAACTGATACAGTGATTTACAGTTTTTAAAGGGTATACTTCATTTATAGTTATAAAATACTGGCCATATTCCCCGTGTTGTACAATATATCCTTGTAGCTTACTTTATAAAAAACTGTTTATACCTCTTCCTCCCCTACTTCTGTCTGGCCCCTCTCCCAGCCTATCCCCTCTGGTAACTAGTGGTTTGTTCTCTGTGAGTCCTCTTCTTTCTGTTACATTCACCACTGTGCTGTATTTGTTTAGATTCCACATATAAGTGATCTCATCCAGTATTCGTCCTCCTCTGTCTGACATACTTCACTTAGTATAATGCCCTCTAAGTCTGTCCATGTTGCTACAAATGGTAAAATTTCATTCTTTTTTATGACTGAGGAGTATTCAACTGTATATGCATCACATCTTCTTTATCATTCATCTGTGGATGGACACTTAGGTCACTTCCATATCTCGGTTATTATAAATAATGCTGCCGTGAACAATGGGGTGCATGAATCTTTTTGAATTAGCGTTTTCCTTTTTTCAGATACATATCCAGGTTTGGAATTGCTAGGTCCTATAGTAGCTCTATTTTTAGTTTCTAGAGGACCCTTCATTCTGTTTCCCACAGTGGCTGCACCATTTTATACTCTGTATAAAATGTACAGTGTATGGCAATGGCTCAAAGGGAGGGGTTTGTAATAGTCTGTGTCAGTGAAGCTCAGCTTCAACAACAGAAGTGTGTGTTCTCACAATTCTGGAGGCTAGAAGTCTGTGGTCAGGGTGTCAGCAGGGCTGGTTTCTCCTGAGGCCTCTCTCTTTGGTGTGTAGACGGCCGTCTTCTCCCTGCGTCTTCAGTTGCTCACCCCTCTGTGTGCGCCTGTGTCCTCATCTCTTCTCATAGGGATACAGTCATCAGGGTGGGTCATCAACTTAATCACCTCTTTAAAGACTCTATCTCTAGTTACATCACCTTCTGTAGTGCTGGAGTTAGGATTTCAATATATATGATGAAATATAAGTTTGAGAAGATACTCTTCATTTCATTACAAGATACTAGAGCATATTCTCTTGATGATATAAATGGGAGAAATGGATGATGCAACAGAGGGGAAAATATCTCAGGTGGCCATGTCCTTAGGTGGGTCAGAGGGGATATGTCCAGGGGCACCGGTACAACGGCTGCTCTTTTCCCAGAATCCACTTCCTCCAAAGCCTATGCTTGTATATCACTGCCTGTCATGGCTGCTCATGTACTATTTATTAAAAGGATTCACCAATAATGCAGAGTTTCAGCTAATTTCTTATGGTACTATCCGTGATCAAGGCAAACGACCTTAATTGAATAAGCAATTAGCTTTGAAAATATTAGTGTGCACAAAGGCATAACAAATGAGTTTTCTAATTATTCTTTCCTGCCAGAAGCATCAGCTGTTTTGGTCTTTGACAGGAAGCTTCTAACTCTTGTTAGTAAGATATTAGCTTCTAGGTAGCTACTGAGTTCTTGGCATGATAAAGCTTTAAGGCAGATGTCCCAAACTCATGTGTCTGCTGGGTTGGGAAGGTAGTGATGGGGTGAATGACCACAGAGAGTAAGAGCTATGAGACTCGAGAAAGTACACACTGCAACTAAAGAAGTAATTGGGGCAGAACGTGGGCTCAGGGCTACCTGTTGAGTCTTTCACAAAAAAGGCAGCAGGACCCAGGTAAACCGTGAATGTATTCTCATTGATATGACCCTAGAGGCTCCAGTGTGCCACTCTGATTTGGGGTACCACCAGAGGTTTATGATCCAGGTGGGGAAGGTTGGGGTGGTTAGCAAAGTCCATGCACAAGGTGTTCTGAGCACAAGTTAGGACAGGACCAAAGAGTAACCATAACTCCTACTCATGTTCTAGGTATCTCATCCTCCAGATTAGTAATATCCTTCCCCACCATGCTCAGTGACCTGCAGGCTGACCAGTATGGGCTATCCATGGCTCCTTGACCTTGGGTTTCCAGTTGGTTAGTCCAGTGGGGAGCTCCAGCAGCAGACCAGATACAAGGGACAAAGTAAACCTGAAGATTCATTCCCCATTCCCCTGAGCACCTACTCTCTGCAGGGTCACTGTGGGCTGAATCTGTCCTTTGTCTGAGGCCACTGCTCCTGCCCAGTGACCCTCTCCACATAGTGTCTTTCTGGGTTTGAGTAACTGCATCCATCTACTCATTTCTTGAGATCTATGTAAGGAAATGGATCCTTGTTGTTGTCACAAATCCTGATACATAACGGTGCTTTGTTGTTTCTCTACATCCCTTTATTATACTCTTCTCAAATGCCCCGATTTCGTTATTCTTTCTTTTTTTTTTTTTCTGATGGTGTCTTAAAAAACACTTGCAATATGGTTGACAGCATTCTAACTGGTTGGAACTCACTTCGTCAAACACTGTGTCATTCCTATTTTGCAGATGTTGAGATGGAGGTGAAGATTTGTCCAAGGTCAGACAAATGGCAAGTGATGGAGCTGGAGTTTGAACCCAGGCAGTCTGTCTCTAGATTCTGTGCTCTTGACTGATATACAGAAGGGAGTCATTTACATTAAGATAGCAGGAGGTCACAATGATCAAGAAAATCTTAAAGATCAACTATTTTGACAGTGTCTAGAAGGATGGACATATAGGCAGAGAGGGAGTGAGGGAGAAGGAAGGAAGGACACACCAGACATATGACTGCTGGGAGCAGCAAAGGGGATTCTGTAGATGCGTCAAGGTGCTGACGAAGCAACTCTTTTCACCCAAGAGTAAAATACTAATCCTTGAAGAGAGGAAAAAGAAGCAGAAGGACAGGACATGTAGGGTTCTTCAGAACAAAAAAGAAGGGTCTGAATCTAAGACAGGGAGTGTATATAGTCACCATTGTATCAGATTCAAGTGACAGGGAGTCAGTTGCCCATACATTAAGAAAAAGGAACTTGTGGGCTCATGTGACTGAAAGTCCAAGAGAAGGCTCAGCTTTGGGGTGTGGGAGTCAGGATCTGTTTGAAAAAATATGCTTTTGCTCTGCATGTGATATGTAGAGCTCTACACATGACTGACAATCTACAATGTTGCCTAAAACACTGGTATGCCCTTCCTCACCTTACGTGCTCCCCATCTCCCTTGGAGAAGGCGATGGCACCCCACTCCAGTACTCTTGCCTGGAAAATCCCATGGACAGAAAAGCCTGGTAGGCTACAGTCCATGGGGTCACGAAGAGTCGGACACGACTGAGCGACCTCACTTTCACTTTTCATTTTCATGCATTGGAGAAGGAAATGGCAAGTATTCTTGCCTGGAGAATCCCAGGGACGGCGGAGCCTGGTGGGCTGTCGTCTATGGGGTCGCACAGAGTTGGACACGACTGAAGCGACTTAGCAGCAGCAGCAGCGGCATCTCCCTGGAGTCACAGCCAGTGGTGTTCCTATGACCTGCACAGCTAAACATGATGGGTCATGCTCCTCCTGCATCTTCACTGCTTCCACAACTCCATCTCTACTCTCCTCCCCTTGGTACCTCAACTCCAGCCACCAGGGCCTCCTCTGTGGGTCTGCATCACTCTTCTGCAACAGGGTTTTGCACTCGATACCCTCTCTGCTTGCAGAGCTCTTCCCAAGAAACCCAGGTGCCCAATTCCCATCTTCTATCAAATGTCACATTCTTAGTGAGGTCTCCTCAGATCACTCTAACCAAAAATTTTAACCCCTGCCCTAGCTCCTTGAAAGAAAGGCTATGACAAACCTAGATGGCATATTAAAAAGCAAAGATATCACTTTGCCAACAAAGCTCCATACAGTCAAAGCTATGGCTTTTCCAGTAGTCATGTGTGGATGTGAGAGTTGGACCATAAAGAAGGCTGAACACTGAAGAATTGATGCTTTCAAACTGTGGTGCTGAAGACTCTTGAGAGTCCCTTGGACAGCAAGGAGATTAAACCAGTCAATCTTAAAGGAAATCAACTTTGAATATTCATTGGAAGGACTGATGCTGAAGCTGAAGCTCTAGTACTTTGGCCACATGATATGAAGAACCAGCTCATTGAAAAATACCCTGATGCTGGGAAAGATTGAAGGCAGGAGGAGAAGGGGGTGACAGAGGATGAGATGGTTGAATGGCATAACCGGCTCAAACGACATGAGTTTGAGCAAACTCAGGGAGATAGTGAAGGACAGGGAAGCCTGGCATGCTGAAGTCCATGGGGTGACTCAACAAAAACAACAACCCCTCCCAGACACTGCTGTCCCACTTACATGCTTTATATTATTATTCTCTTTAACATCCATCACTAATAGAGCATACATCTTACTTATTTATCATAGTTATTATGTCTTTCCAATGATGATGTAAAACAAAGACGTTTTGTTTGTTTTGTCCATTGCCTAACTTGGCATGCTCAGTTGTGTCTGACTCTTTGCAACCCTACAGACTGTGGCCCACCAGGCTCCTCTGTCCATTGAATTTCCCAGGCAGGAATACTGGAGTGGGTCCATTTCCTTCTCCAGGGGATCTTCCCAACCCAGGGTCAAGCCTGCATCTCCCGCATGACAGGCACGTTCTTTACCACTGAGCTTCTAGGGAATCCCCTCATCAATTCTTTCAGTTCAGTTCAGTTCAGTTGCTCACTCGTGTCCCAACTCTTTGCAACCCCATGAATCGCAGCACGCCAGGCCTCCCTGTCCATCACCAACTCCCGGAGTTCACTCAGACTCGGGTCTATTGAGTCATTGATGCCATCCAGCCATCTCATCCTTGGTCTTCCCCTTCTCATAATGAACTTTAAATAGCTACCCCTCCCTCATTTAAAAACGTCCAGCAGTTTCTGATCACACTGTATAATCAAATGCAACTTCTCACAAGTCCTGAGATAGGGAACCTCCGAACCCTCTGGGATGTCCTGTTTCATTCTCTGGATCATCACACTCCAGTCACAAGGGCCTTCCTTCTCTCTTCAAACAGGCCTGATTCCTGTTTGGGTTTTTCCATTAGCTATGTCCCCTTCTAATTACACTTTTTTCCTTATCTTTGCATAACTGGCTCTTTCGTCTTACTCAGATCTCAGACTACGTCAAAGGGAAATTTCCCAATCCTCCAGTCAAAGGGCATCTTTGGTCTTTCCTTAGTTTATGTCCTCTCCCAAACAGTACTTATTCTAACATTCTCTACCCACTCCTTTTTCCCTCCCTCCCCTCCTTCCTTCCTGATGCCTGTTCCACTGGATTGTCAGTTACACGAAAGCAGGGATTTTTACATGAAAGCAGGGACTTTGCCAATCTTGGATTCTGTTCCATTTTCCCAACCCTAAAAAGGTACTTCATATGTCAGACACATCAATAAGCATTTGTTGAAAGAATGGATGAGTGTATGAATTAGGTGTTCATGGACAACTTGGCAGACAGAACGGGGAGGTGGGTTATCAGCATAGGATGATGGCCAAAGGAGAGGAGATGAGTCTGGCAACTCTGTACTTGACAGAATCCTTAGGGATCCGTGTTCTCGGCTCTACTTCAGCTCCTTCCCCCTCCGTCCCACTGGCAGTCTGGTCCTTTGTGTCTCATTATTGGGTCAGAGTTAGAGCAGACTTCCTCTGAGCAGTGACTTGGTCTAGTTTTCATGCTGTATGCAGAACCCAGCATCTTTTTAGTGAAAGTGCCAGAGCAACAGGGCTTCAGCCAGTGCCACTTAGTGATGGATGGGATGTGACCAAGCTCCTCCAAAAGGGAAGGTGGAGGCATGAACTCAGGGGGTACCATCTGGTGAATGAATGACACTGACAGCTGGGTCAGATTGGGACAATCCAGCGAGCCAGTCAGGGAAAGCTGAGGAAGAGAGGAAAGGCTCTCATAGGAATCTGATACGCTCTGGCTTTTCAGAATTGCCATTTGTTAAGTCTTGATTTCTGTTTTCGGTGCTGGTGTCCTGTATGCAGACAAGGTCATGCTGGTTCTACGTCTGCTCTGTTTTCTCATTTTTCTTCTAGCAATGATTTATCATCTGCATCTCTGCCAGAAGGGTAAGTGTTGTCAAGAGCAGGTCCTGTAACCAAAGCTGAATAGCAGCATCAGGACTAGAAACCCGGCCCTCGCCTATCTGGCCTCGTTACCATAGAAACCGCCTAGAACATAGGGTACCACCTGAGTTTAAATACTCAGACTTGAAGAGACACGAATGACTTCCGGAAAATGAAAGTATATAGACAAGCTATTCAAGAACTGTCTGCATCATTAAGCAAGGTGGCACCAGCCGACGCATGCCATCTTACATTTCCTGTGAAAACAAAGCTTTGCGACATATCCTACTTAAACACCATTAGAATCCAGTCTGAACAAATCTCCATCAAGTGACAGAATATGAAATGCAATTGCATATTTAGAGGGTTTCCCTCTGATCTTTGGAAATGCCTCACATCCTTCACAGTCAAAATCCCATGTGGTTGGTGTGAATGTGAGAGTGTGTGTCGAAGGAATAGGTGTGTACAGCCAACAGATCAAGTTGCAAAAATACGTGCTTTCTGTTTTGCTAGGCAAGTGAGAGTCTAAAGTGTTCAGCTAACAAAAGGCTGCGATGTTTTCAAATTAGCCCTCATCCTCCAAGTTGGTCACATGTCAAAATATTAGCATCCCTTTGGAATTCATCACAGATAATTATGGGTATGACAAGGTTTAATGTGCATTTTAAAACTGGTTGTTGTTGAGTATCTTACTGGAGCATCTGTGGGCCTGGCTTTCTCATAGGCAGGGATATTTTTTACCTACATGGTGGTTCCCCATGACAGCTGCCTCTAAGGCTTCATTGTTGAGAGCAAATAAAGGACTAATGATCTTATTTTATAATGTCACAGAGGTGCACAAAGGTCTTTTTTGTTGTTGTTGTTGCTTTGTTTTTGGAGTGTATTTTCCTTAAAGCAGTAGCTTTTGACTTGTGTTTGTAAAGCTGATTTAAAAAGAAAAAAAAAGACCAAGCCATGCTTTGCTGATACTGAGTGATGCTGTCAGGGAAAATAAGACAAAAAAATACAGACAGCCTACTCTCCGAAGGTTGGGAGCTCCTTTAAGTGGGTATTCAAGAGGACTGTGATTCTTAGCTTTGTAACATCACAGCTAAAAGCAGGGTTAGAGAGCTTTCTTGCAATAATCTGACTCAAAACATTATACCTCTTCTGTGCAAAGAGAGATCTCAGGAAGATTTTCCTTCTCCAAAGTTGGGACAGTTGAATGCCAGGTACGAAAATATCTCAGGGGTGATAGGACCAGAAAGCAAAGGACACCTCTAGTCATGTAGCGGTTGGCTCTTGCAAGGAAAGTCCTTAGGGCACCAGAGGTAACACTGTCTGGGAGTCTGCCAGCAATGCAGAGTTCTAGGTTCACTCAAGACCAACGCCATCAGTCTTCAGTGTGACCAGATGGGCAGAGAATCGGTCTGGGCATCAGATCTGGGAAGCACTACTCTAGTGAGTCAGGGGATTGAGTCATCAGTAACCCTTGGTTGTAATGCCAGAGGATCAACTGCCAGCTTCATTAGATGAATTCATTGGCAAGCTGATCCATGACTAAATCTGTAATAGAAATCCCACAAATCTTAACACTGGGGTCCCACGAGCCTCTTCACAAATTGGATATTTCTTTTCTATTGAGACACAGTCTTGTCCTTAAGCATGTTTGCATCTGACTTCTAATACAGGACTGACCATGTCTTTATCTTGCCAGGTACGGAGACGTGAGAAGTACACCTAATTTAGACACATCCTGTATTTGCCACATTTAAGAAGATACATTCTCTGCTGTGCGTCCCATCACTGTGGAATAAAGGATGGACTTCAAATGTCCAGTTTTCTCCATAAAATTGGGAGCTGGGTACGAATATTAAAAGGAATGTGGCCTTGCCTGTCCATCCCATGGGAATAATTTTACTCAAAACAGTAGACTCATCAAGCTTATAGAAAATAGGATAGAAAACTACCATGAGATATTGCCTCACACCAGTCAGAATGGCCATCATCAAAAATGCTGCAAACAATAAATGCTGAAGAGGATGTAGAGAACAGGAACCCTCTCACACTGTTGGCAGAAATGTAAATTAATTGGTGGAGCCACGATGGAGAACAGTACAGAGATTCCTTAGAAAACCAAAATTAGAGCTACCGTATGATCCAGCAATACGGGCGTATATCCTGGGAAAATCTTGGTTTGAAAGGATACTTGCATCCCAGGGTTCATTGCAGCAATATCTGCAATGAACCAATGTACCCAGCTCCCAATTTTTATGATAGCCAAGACACGGAATCCACCTAAATACCCATCAACTGATCAATGGATAAAGATGTAGTACATACATACAATGGAATATTACTCGGCCATTAAAAAGAATGAAGTAACTCCATTTGCAACAACATGGATGGACCTGTAGATCTTCACACGAAGTGACGTAAGTCAGACAAAAATAAATATTACTTGATATATGATTGGTTCAGAACCTAAAACAAATGAAACAAATGAACTTATTTACAAAACAGAAATAGACTCACAGACTTAGAAAACAAACTTATGGTTACCAATGGGAAGACGAGGTAGGCGGGATAAATTGGGAGTTTGGGAGTCACATATATACTAAACTATGCGTAAAATAAACAAAAAGGACCTACTGTTCAGCACAGGGAACTTTGCTCAATATTCTGTAATGATCTAAAAGGGAAAATAATTTGAAAAAGAATAGATAACGTAGTGTATGTATAACTGAATCACTTTGTTGTATACCTGAAACCAATACAACATCATTAATCAACTCTAGGCCAATATAAAATAAATGTTGGGAAAAAAAAGGACAGAGTCTGCTTCTGCAACAGATGTTCCTGCAGCAGAATTCTTGGGTCTAGAGTTTCTCAGATGATGGCACTAGGCCCAGTTTCAGCATGCACGGATAGCAGGAAAAAAACACAAAGAGATGTTGTAGGGTCCCCTCTTCAACCACCACCCCCAGTAGTTCTGGGGACATTACAGAATTTGATGCTGGTGTGACCATCCTTCAAACACTGCCAACTCCTTCCCCACCTTATTTTTTTTCTTTTAACAAAAAGCAAGATGCCTTTTCCTGGCAAGGAGATGTACTGGGATTGTTTGCTTTATAATAGCATTATTTTTACAGTTACCTTACTGCAAGCAATCAGAGCAATAAAAGCAATACAAAGTATCTTTAAAAACATTTATTAAATGAAGAGTTGAGTCTGTGTGAAGAAGAGCACAAAGCTGTTAGCAGAAGTAGGAATACAGAACCACCCGAAATCATGCAGGTTGAACTTGCATAGCTGAAATTGGGGCAAGGCGGCTGTGATTTAAGCAATAACGGGTTTATTCATTATTTAGTATCGGTTTATTTCAGTGCCACTTGCCAGATTTGAAAAGAAGCTAAAAACGCAAACCACATGCTCAGAAAACTCAAACCCCACATAGAGTGGAGTTTCCAAAATAATCGCTCAAGAGGGACACAGAGCAGCTGAAACACTGCACCCCAGGGGATGGGAAGACACAGTGGTGAAGGGCAGAGGGATATGTGTTCCATCATTGTTCATTCTACAGCTGCTATCAGACCCCTCCCAAGCCCCAGCGAAATGGAGCAGGAGTCTAGGGTTCTTTCCCCGCCATGTCCTCCACCTGCCTTCTGTCTTCAAAAAACGTTACGCAAAGAATAAATTTAATCAGAGAAGTGAGAACATGCCGAAACAAAGGAAAATAATCCAACAGGACTAAATAATAATTTATTACATAAGCAAAGTCAAGGACCTCTAGTTACTTCTCAAGGGCTAAAGATAATATTCTGAGCCATCTCCTGTGAGCTGTCTTATAGATACTGAAACCCCCACCAGGTGGGAGAAGTTAACTACACGATGGCCAGACTGTAGCCATGACATAAGCTGCCACAATTCCAAGAAATGGCCTCAAGAAAATGAAAGCAAACTGAAGATGAATCGTACTTCAGCAAGATGATGCTAGTCAGATCACAGATGACCAATTTCGAGAGGACTGTCAGAGCTGACTGTGCTGCTTCTGCACGTGGCCCCCTCCCTCTGTCTATAAAAGCTCTTGTTCACTGACTGTTTGGGGGTGGGGGTGGCTTTTGGATAGGTGTCTGCCCTCCCCGCAGGTTACCAGCATAAAAAATAAAACAAACATTTCTTTCTACCAAAATTCCCCCTTTAATTGCTTTTGAGGGGCGAGCAGGTGGACCCCACTTTTGGCTATATCAGGTCCCTTGTAAGTCACTAAAACCATTCTTGAGATCAGGGACCTTTCTTGACCCAGAGGAGTAGCATCTACAAGGGTATGAGCCTAACCACTGAATGGCTTTTTTAGACTCTGTCCATTTAGGAATATAATCCCTAATCACTCTTTCAGGCAAACTTTCTCTTTGAATTGTTGCTCAAAGATAAAATGTTTGCTACCCAAGGCACCATTTCATTGAATAGCACCTTTTATCGGGAACTAAGTCATTGGCAACTCTGAAAACTATACTGTTAATCTGTGGGGAGCATGCAAAATTTTTTTTTTAGAGATAGTGTTCAAGGACACTGATGATAAATCTATGAAAAGAGCTCTTACAAGCCAGGGATTTATGGAATTTGCCAGTTATTTGTGTCTTTGCTTTTGTCAATAACACTACGATCTGCTGTTGGTGTGGAATTATCCACTGACCCAAATCCTAGCAAGCTATCAAAATCTGTTTCTCAGCTAAAGTCGTGCAGGGGGGAGATACATTTATCAGTGCCAGGCAGGCGGCTACTCCACAGAGGGGGCTATTTGTGACTCCTTTCAGTGCCGGTCAAAACCAAGAATTAGGGATAAATCACAACCCACTTACACAAATAGTTTTCCACCATTACTAAGCACTCATTGTTTCAAAAGTACCATCACAGAAAGGCTGTCTCCTGGTTTCCTGTGAAATTTTAAAGGATAATGATCCCCAATTTGTTTATCTAATGCACAGCCCTGAGAATTACTGACACGGCCAACATGATTTATTGTTTTCACATTATGCAAAGTGCTCTGGGGAGATCATGGCTCATTATGCAAAATCAAAACCATTGCTGTTCACTTCAACGAGTCTCAATGTGTCACTGCCTGGTGCCCTCCTTGACTGACGACCATGTTTGTCAGCGACCCGGTGCCTAAGAGTTCAAGGCAAGACCGAAATGCCAAGTATAGAGTCTTCTGTGGGGAGATGCCAAGTTGGACCAAAATCTGGTCCAAATAATGAAAGGTGGCACATGGGTGCTCAATAATGAAAAGGTGAACCTCAGGGTCTTAGAACACAAATTGGAGAGAAAACAGTGGCTGTATTTAATACAAAAACTTGAGGAAAAAAGGCTGGCTTTCTCCCTTTATTTTTCTGGCTAGAGAGAAGAGGACTGTGTGCTTCTGAGTCTCTCATTTTTTTTTAAATTATTTATTTTTAGTTGCACTGGGTCTTCATTGTGGTGTGAGGGCTTCTCATTATGATGGTTTCTCTTATTTCAGAGCATAGGCTCTAGGCACGTGGGCTGCGGAAGTTGTGGCCCATGGGCTAGTTGCTCCACGGCATGTGGGATCTTTCTTCCTCGACCAAGATTGAACCCATGTCCCCTGCATCGGCAAACGGATTCCTAACTACTGTACTACCAGGGAAGTCCCCAGAAGTCTCTTTAAAAAAAGAAATTTATTCCTCTCAACTACCAGACCCAAGTCTTAGTGGTATCTATGTCAGATTAGAGCTTCATTGTTACTTTGAAATAGTTATTATAAAATAGTTCTATTAGTTTAGAGATCTACTCAGATTATCACAAGAGATTTCAGCGTTTAATTTGTCAAGAGAAAGAGACATAGTTTCAACTGATGCAAATTTTTGAATGCTTGTAAAAAGATTAAATGTATTTTATTACCTATTTCTCAATGCTGACTATCAAGAATTTGAAAGGCTCATTAAAAAGGGATTTGATGTGACCATTTCAAGAATGAAATCAGATAGTTAAAAGTTATGCACAGGCATGCCAACTAAAGTTTCTCACTAACAAATTTAAAAGGTTGTTATTTGGAAGTTATAACAAATTTAGCATCTAACTTTTAAAATTGCTCATATTGTGGTTTTTTAAAATCATAATCAGATCATTGTAAGAAACACACCACTTTTTCAGGGGCCCCGATATATTCTCTGAAGACCCTCTCAATCCCCCAGAGCTGCTCAAATTTATGTGGATGATAAAGTTTGGGATGTGCTGATCCCAAGAATGATTCCATAGGGTTAAGAACACTTCTCTCCTTGTATCATCTTTGAAAACTCCCATCTCTATGTAGAGAGAATGTCCAGACCTTAGCTGAATATCAGCTTTCTGATCAACCCTATGCCATTTGCAATGAAAGAATCCAAGCCAGAGTGAGAGATAAGAGAACTCAGGAATAAGTGGGCCCAACAGGTAAGAACTCAGATACAAGGTGGGGTCAACAACTGGTCCTCCTCAAGACAGATCTGGACTTAGACCAACTTGAATCTTCTTTTAGTTACAGTTGATTTACAATGCTGTGTTAGTTTCAGGTGTACAGCAAAGTGATTCAATTATATATCCATCCTTTCTCATGTATGCATATATCCATACATATATCCATTCTTTTTCAGAGTCTTTTCTCCTATGGGTTATCACAGAATATTGAGTGGAATTACATGTGCTATACAGTAGGTCCTTATTGGTTATATACAATAAGTTATATTGGTTATATAACCTTATTGGTTATATACAGTAGTGTCTCTATTTCATCCCAAGCTTCTGATTTATCAGTTCAGTTCAGTTCAGTCACTCAGCCGTGTCTGACTCTTTGCGACCCCATGAATCGTAGCATGCCAGGCCTCCCCGTCCATCACCAACTCCCAGAGTTCACTCAAACTCATGTCCATCAAGTCGGTGATGCTATCCAGCCATCTCATCCTCTGTTGTCCCCTTCTCCTCCTGCCCCCAATCCCTCCCAGCATCAGGGTCTTTTCCAATGAGTCAACTCTTCACATGAGGTGGCCAAAGTATTGGAGTCTCAGCTTTAGCATCAGTCCTTCCAATGAACTAACCCCTCCCAAATTTCCCCTTTGGTAACTATAAGTTCATTTTTGATATCTGTACGTTTTGTCAATAAGTTCATTTGTATCACTTTTTAAAAACTTAAACCCCACATATGAGTGATACAATATGATATCTGTCTTTGTCTGATGTGAACGTAAATTAGTAAAACCATATGGAAAAACAGTATGGAGGTTCCTTGAAAAGCTAAAAATAGAACTCTCTTATGACCCAGCAATCCCACCACTTGGCATATATCCAGAGAAAACCACAACTAGATAGGACATATGCATCCCAATGTTCATTGCAGGACTATTTACAGTAGCGTAGACATGGAAGCAACTGAAACGTCCACGGACAGAAGAATGGATAAAGAGGGTGCAGTACACATTAATAGATACAATGGGATATTACTCGGCCATAAAAATGAACGAAACAATGCCATTTGCAGCAACGTGTATGAGCCTAGAGATTATCATACTAAGTGGTGTAAGCCAGCTTGAGTCTTAACTGTGCTCTCCTTTACATCCCACCCCCTCTCCTCCCAAGCCCTCAACTGTAATGCAAGCCAGCAGCACATTTCCTTGAGATCCCTGTTGCCTCTGTGAGCTCAAGACAGCAGCAAACTTCGTATCACACAGATGGATGTCAAGTGAGTAATGAACTCAGATCTTGGGGAGGCGGATTCAGGGACTGTCATTCCTGGGAATGACCCAGTGACAGCAGCTGGACACACACAGCCCCTGGGTCATGTTGCTGCATTACTGCTGGGAGAAGGTCAATGAAAAATTTGGAGAGGAAGTTTTCAAAGAAGGGAAGGGATTAGTTCGGAAGGGAGCAGTAATGATTTCATTCCAAACCAGGCACTCCAAGGCTCCACTTTAACCCCAGTCTTTCATCTGGGTCCCAGCCACGCTTGGCTTCTAGAGGAGACAGCAACTCTGCCGACTTTCCAGGGTCAAGTGGCCATTTGATTGCGTTTGGATTCCTCTTCAGGAAACTAGATAACCACTGCTGTTTGAAAAAGGCACCTGTGGCACAAAGGCTTCTATGGATTTTGGCTCTGGGAAGAATAAAGAGAATTTGGTTTTAGAAAGAATCATGCTTTCCTTCCTTCAAAGAAATCTATTATGTGGTCATAATGGCCAGCCCTGAATGGTAGATAAATAAACAGAAGACTCAATGAATGTTTTGTACATGAACAACTTGCTCAGTCTGGGACAATATTTATTTAGACATCATTTTGCTATTGTTGCTGTTTAGATCAGCGGTCTCCCACAAATGGGGCCAAAATGGAGTGGATTGGGTGGGTCCTGAGGTCATCTGGAAAATGCAGTTCTGAATTGGAGAAGCTTCAGCAGGCTGTGACCAAGCAGGGTTCTCACCTGCCTGTCAGTTTCTAGTTTTACAAGAGAACTCAGAAATCCAGAATTGACATAAGGTTTGCTGATGTTAAACCTAGCAATAAAATTTATATATCTTTCTTTTAGAAAAAAATATCTGTGAGTAATCAAGATTCCCTTCAGTAGGTGAATGAATCAATAAGCTGGGGTCATTGTAGATTTTTTGATGATGGCTGTTCTGACTGGTGTGAGGTGATATCTAATGGTAATTTTGATCTGCATTTCTCTAGTAATTAGCAATGTTCAGCATCCTTTCATGTGCTTTTTGGCCATGTGTATGTCTTCTTTGGAGAAATGTCTATTTAGATCTACCACCCATTTTTTGGATTGGGTTGTGGTTAATAATGAAATATTGCTTGCATGTGCTAAGTCACCTCAGTCATGTCTGATTCTTTGAGATCCTGTGGACTGTAGCCAGCCAGGCTCCTCTGTCCAGGGGATTCTCTAGGCAAGAATAATGGAGTGGGTTGCCATGTCCTCCTCCAGGGGATCTTCCCAACCCAGGGATTGAATCCATGTCTCCTGCATTGCAAGGAGATTCTTTACCATTGAACCACCAGGGAAGCCCATGAAATATTATTCAGGAATTTTCCAAAAACAGGGCTATCAAGCCATGACAAGACATGGAGTAACCTTAAATGTACATTACTAGGTGAAAGACTCAACTTGAAAAGGCTACATACAGCACGATTCCAATTATAAGATATGAAAAAGGCAAAATGGTGGAGGAAATAGAAAGATCAGTGGTTTCCCAGGGTGGGATGGCGGGGAGGATGAACCGGGAGCACAGAGGATGTTTAGGCCATACTAAAATACTCCAAATGAGACCGTAATAATGGATATATTTCATTACACATTTATTCAAGCCCATAAAATGTACAACATACGAGTGAACCCCAATGTAAATTACAGACTTCAGGTAATAACGGATGTCAGTGTAGACTCATCAGTTCTAACGAGTGTCCACTTTGGCAGGGAATGTTGACAATGGAGGTGTGCTTGTGTGGGACCTGGGGGTGAGTGGGAAATTTCCCCTCAAGTTTGCTCTGAACCTAAAATTGCTCAAAAAAGTAAAGTCAAAAAAAGGTCCTGTGTAGCCCAAGCACCCACATATCTGATTGAGAGGACACCAATTTGCAACTTTTGATTAAAAGGGAGCAGTTACTACCATCTCTTTGGGGGCTTCTAAGGTGGTGCTGGGGCTTCCCTCATAGCTCAGTTGGTAAGAATCTACCTGCAATGCAGGAGACCCAGGCTTGATTCCTGGCTCAGGAAGATCCCCTGGAGAAGGAAATGGCAACCCACTCCAGTATTCTTGCCTGGAGAATCGCATGGGCAGAGGAGCCTGGCGGGCTAGTCTAAGGGGTCAAGAGTCGGAAACGACTGAGTGACTAAGCACGCTCGCAAGGTGGTGGTAGTGGTAAAGAAACCACCAGAGCAGGCAGCCATAGAAAACACAGATTTGATCCTTAGGTTGGGAAGACACTCTGGAAGAGGGCATGGCAACCCACTCCAGTATTCTTGCGTGGAGAATCCTATGGACGGAGGAGCCTGGTGGGCTGCAGTCCATAGGTTCGCACAGTTGGACAAGACTGAAGCGACTTACCACGCATGCATGCAAGTCCTACCACCTAATTAGTATGTAATTAAGACACTTAAGGAAGTAGGATTTTCTCTTGCTAATAATGGTCACCACCTAAAACTCGGTAAACCAAGAGCATATTAAGGAAGTATAACTCTAGTGGACCTTGGTAAAATAATAAATGTTGTGGCAAAGTGGCAGATGTTTTTACCACTTCCTCTGCTTCCTAAAGAAATTTTTAGGAATGAGAACTTTGTACTCATTTAGGAGAGAATTACCAGACAGCTCTGGCAATTTGTGAAACATCATCTTAAAACTGCAAACCTGGAATAAAAATCCTAACCACGCTTTGCACTGTTTGAAAAAAAGGTGTGAAAATTCCCTAATGGCTGCAGTCTTTAATATTTGATTTTTTTAACCTTGAATTTTTGTTGGTAGTAAAGCCCAGACCCAGAAAACCTTTTACCAAGAGGTTTAATAATGTATTAGAGCCAATCCTTTAAGGGTGCTAAGTCACTGGGAATCCCACCATCTCTTAAAAAGTGGAACTCCTGGTCTCATGAGTGAAAACTGAGAAACAGTGAAAAAACAAATGTTTGGTCCACGCTTCCTCATGGCTCTGTCACATGACTAGGAAAATCAATAACAGTACAAGCATCCAATGATGATCTCATTTTTTTTTTTTTTTTTTTACGGAGCGTCAATTCACTGCTAAATGATGGCACTTCATAAAGGACACAGTTAGATAATTCCATTGTATCTGAAGTCGAGTACGTTAATGTAGCCTGAATTAATTTCCCTGGTGTTAAAGTGCAAACTGGGCTAATAAAAGTGACACATTGACTTTTCCAGAGAATAATGTGCAGCTTATGAGGAATGGCAGCGTAAATGAAAATTAGCCTCAAGACAATGTTAATTATCCTCTACCCATTAGCAGAAGGGGAATTGAATGACTCATTTTACAGCAAAGAAAACCCTGCTGGCTTCGTAAAGGGAAACTGTAGTATTTCATGTTCTAATTAAGGCTAACAATGTGGCTGTATAGAGAGAAGAAAGAGTGAAATACACACAGTACATTCGAGGTACAAACTATGAGTGCCATCTTGTTGAGTTCTTTCAACACTCTCATCTTCCCTCTGATTTCTAAGAAACTGCTTCATAAAAAGCATTCAAGACAGGTCCCGCGGACTTCCCTGGTGGTTCAGTGGTTAAGAATCCACCTGCCAATGTTGGGGACACAGGTTCTATCTCTGGTCCGGGAAGATCCTACATGCTATGTGGCAACTAAGCCCGTGCACCACAACTGCTGAGCCTGAACTCTAGAGTCTGGGAGTGGCCAGTACAGAAGGCCTCACACCTAGAGCTTGCGCTCCACAAGAGAAGCCACCAGAATGGCAAGACCACGCACAGCTAGAGAGCAGACCCCGCAGAGCAATGATGGCCTGACACAGCCGAAAAGAAATAAATAACTTTAAAACATTTTTAAAAAGAGAGGTACTGTGATGGCAGTCATTTCCATGACACACAGTGACCCTGGGAACACACAAAGCTAGTATATTATTGCAGATACAATTGAAATCAATATAGTTGCATTTACAGTGTACACATAATACAGTATTTGTTTTTTTCCAGAAAAAGAATGTAAGATGATTGATTTTTATAAAAAACAGACAGACATCTCCTTAGTTTGTTTTTTTTTAGAAGCAAGAGGTTCACTTTTAATTGTGAATTGTTGTCCAACATTTTAGAAAATAGAATACAAAGAGACAAAATTTCAGAAAGTACGCCATAGCTCTAATGGGTCAAATAAGAAGCAAATAGCTAAAAATTTGGAGATCTTACTGTAAGTGTTATCATTTTAAACTTTTTTTTGTAAAACTCAATTACTGCATGCATGCCAGTGAAGTTTAAAAAGAGAGAGAAAAGTTTAAGCAGTAAATGCTGTGAACATTTAAATAAATAGAACATGTATGTACATATACAGCTTTCTAGTAGGTATATATCATTTCTGCCTAGTAATTTTCTCCCTCCCCTCTGTGTCTTCCACTTCAGCACATTACAATATGACAAAACAACAACAATGGGCAAAGAAAAAAAAAAAAAAAACACTAAAAATAGCACTACCGTATGACCGAGCCGTCCCACTGAGTTTTCCTTGGGTCTTTTACCAGAAAGTGAAAGTCACTTAGTGGTGTTAGACTCTCTGAGACCTCATGGACTATACAGTCTATGGAACTCAGGATAGGCCAGAATACTGGGGTGGGTAGCTGCTTCTCCAGGGGATCTTCCCAACCCAGGTCTCCCGCATTGCAGGCAGATTCTTCACCAGCTGAGCCACCATGTCTTCGATCAACTTCCTGCTTTGCTGTAGAACTTCAGGAACTGGCTTAGATGGGTTCATGCCAAAGCTGCTGATGGATACATACAGACTTCCCACTGGCTTGAGCCTGAATTTTGTGGATGGAGAGGCATTTGTTTTACAAAATTTGAAATCGTGTGGCTAAACGAGATTTTGTTAACTCACTGAGTATGGAAAGAAATTTCTTTTATTTCCCTGTTTTTATTTTGTTCTGGAGTATTGCCAGTTAACAAAGTTGTGATAGTTTCAGGTGGACAGCAAAGGGACTGAGCCTTATAAATACATGTAGCCATTTTCCTCCAAACTCCCCCTCCCATCCAGGCTGCCCCATAACATTGAACAGAGTTTCCTGTGCTAAGAGGTAGGTCCTGGCGGGTTACCCATGTAAAATATAGCAGTGTGTACACCTCCATCCCAAACTCCCTAATTATCCCATCCTCTGCTTCTGACAATGGAGAGAATCGTCCTGATGCCTCAGTGGTAGAGCATAGTGCTCAGATGCATCCAGTTATCTACTATCTTCTTTGTCTAAATAAACAGGACCCTTATTGGCGCCCCCATCCCAACTCTGAATCTGCTGCTGGGGTTGATGCTAATAGCTTATGGTTCAAGAATCCTGAGAACTACCTCTGGACAATGGGAGCTGCTGCCCCTGGTATTATCTGCAAGATTCTGCTTTTCCTGAAAACCACCCCAAACCATGGCCCATGCCAGACTGATGGGGAAGACAAAAGACCGTCTTCCTTGCCCCCTGGGGCCTCCATTTAGTGACTCATTCGCTAGGAAAGCAGTCCCCAATCTTTTTGGCACCAGGAACTGGTTTCATGGAAGACAGTTTTTCCGTGGACTGGAAGTGGGGAGGTTTGAGGATGATTCTAGCACATATGTTTATTGTGTACTTTATTTCTAATCTAATGCTGCCAATATTCTGACGGGTACCCGTATGCCACCTGGAGGTTGGGGACCCCTAACCTAGAGCTTCCCATGGGGTCAGGCTGAGGATCGGCTTCCACAAAGCCGATATCAGATAACAGCCTGGCTACCTGGTCCCCTCCCACTTTCCTTATAGTTCTCTCCTGAGACCACCTCCTCAATTAATCACTTAGATGAGAAACTTCATCCCACTTCTAGAAAACCCAAACTAAAACAGAGTCATAGCTGTGATATCCATAACTCAGAAATAAAGGAGCAGAAAACTGAGGGTTCCTGCAACCTGACTCCACGCTGGGCTGAATTGCAGAAGGAATAATAATACCTTCAGGTAAAGTGATGGCTCAGATGGTAAAGAATCCGCCTGCAATGCAGGAAACTCAAGTTCAATCCTTGGCTCAAGAAGATCCCTTGGAGAACCAAATGGCTACCCACTCCAGTATTCTTGCCTGGAGAATCCCATGAACAGAGGAGCCTGGTGGGCTACAGTCCACGGAGTCGCCAAGAGTTGGACAAGACTGAAAGACTAGTATATTACTATGTTCAGGTAAAGCTGGAAAGAGGAGAGCAGAGGCAACAGAGCCATCCGCCGAGTTTTGCCCCACAGCACATACTGGGAACTGACATGGTCACCTTCTGAAGACAGCAGCTGAAGTATTAAGCAAAATCTGCACGAACAGGCTTACAGACTTAGGAAACAAACTTATGGTTACCAAAGGGAAAGGTGGGGGGGCGGGGGGAGGAATAAATTTAGAGTTTGGGATTGACAGACACACACTTCTAATATTTAAAAGAGATAACCGACAAGGACCTACTGTATGACACAGGGTACTCTGCTCAATATTCTGTAAGTAATCTAAATGGGAAAATAATTTGAATAAGAAAGGGGACTTCCCTGGTGGTCCAGGGGTTGAGAAGCAGAGGATGTGATCTGGATCCCTGGTCGGTTGGGGAACTAAGAACCCACATGCTGTGGGGAAATCAAGCCCAGGTGCTACAACTACTCAGCCAGAACACCAAAACTAGAGAGTCCGTGCGCCATAACTAGAGAGTCCGTGAGCTGCAACAAAAGATCCCACGTGCTGCAACCAAGACCTGATGCAGCCAAATAAATGAATAATTTTTTTAAAAAAAGAAAGAAAAGGAATAGATACATGTATAACTGAATCACTTTGCTGTATATCTGAAAGTAACACAACATTGTTAAACTATAATATAAAATAAAAATTAAAAAAATGATCTGAGTGCAATTAAGGTTTGAGACCGCTTGGGAGCATGCTACATCTCCCGGTGGTAAGGGAGTAGAAGGGACATGGGCATGGGCATCTCTATAGACAGCAGTGGTCCAGACGAAGACCAGTAACATCTGGGCTGATCCACAAGCCCAGGAGGAAAGAAGGACTGACGCAGAGGTTTGAGGACCTCCCCTTGAACCCAAGGCATGACATGGCAAATAAGAAACTCCCTAGAATTTCTGTCGGATCCTGGAGAAAGAGAGAGTTGAAACTTGGGGTCACCTGAGATATAGGAGGAATGCACAAGTGAAAATCAAGTGGAGAATTATAGAATAATAGATACATTTACATTTCTTGCATGGGTAAGGTACTGAGATGATGGTAACACCTGAAAAAAAAAAAAGTGAAAAGTGAAAGTGTTGGTTGCTCAGTCATGTCTGACTCTTTCCAACCCTTATGGACTATAGCCCACCAGGCTCCTCTGTCCATAGAATTCTCCAGGCAAGAATACTGGGAGCCATTCCCTTCTCGAGGGGATCTTCCTGACCCAGGGATTGAACCTGCATTGCAGGCAGATTTTTTATCATCTGAGCCACCAGGGAAGTCCCATGATGGTGGCCTCTAACAGGCTTCAAAACCATTTCAGATCCTGATCATCTGTTGGATGCTACAGTCCCAAAGCACAAGCTGTGAAAGCAAAAGCGCCTAAACTCAGAAGCACGGGGCTGGGCATGCTTTCGTCACTGGTGCCGCCTGATAAAGGCACCTGGGTCAGTCTTGTGGGTACAATATTAGCATTTCTGGGCACCTGTATCTGAATGGGTAAGTTTCCTGGGCACAAGAAGACAAAAAAACCTTTGATTCTCAGGTCTGCTCCGAAGCTCTATTAACACTGAGTCACAGACGGGACTTGTCAGGACAGAGCTGACAGTCACAGATCGGTCATTCCGTCATCCGTTCATTCAGGCATTCATGAATCAAGTAAGTGTTTATCAAGTGCCTACTATAAATCAGACATTCTTTGGTTTTGGGCATTTAGGAGCTATGGCAACAGAAAAAGACTCATTCTCACAGATAGTACATTCTAGAGGTGAAGAAAGACGATTCATAAATAAATACCAATATCATTTTAGATAGTGGTAAGTGCTCCAAAAATGATAATCTATTTCCTATGTGCCAGAGCCTCTCATGAGTGTTTTATGGGGTTCACTCAGTTAATCATAATAAAAAATCCTCACAAGATGCATGAAATTGTTGTTCTAGCCACTCCGGGATTCTTGACTGGATGATCCCATGGACAGAGGAGCCTGGCACTGTACAGTCCAGGAGGACACCAAGAGTCAGACATGACTTGAGCACGCACGCAGGCACATCCGCAGTTTGATAGAAGTATAAATGGAGGGACAGAGGAATAAGAGATACGCTTAAGGTCAAGGCTAGGAATGTAGTTTGCAGACTAGATGGTTCCATTTCAGTGTCCATATGACTATGGTTGGCTGTTGCCAGCCTGGCATTATGCTACAGCCACAATATAATGTGAGTCTATAGACACCCCCTCACAGCGTTGTGACTGCAACTGAAAGATCCACTTAAATGGTTACTTTTACATTATTTGACTCCACCTCAATAAATTATATTTAAAGGCAATTATATTACCTTCACGTCTAAAATAATGTCTTTACACAGTGACATGGTCTTCTGTACGGTAGAAACCGATAACAATCTCAGACTGGGACCATGATTCAGGAACAGATCAACAGTAAACCAGATGAAACGCACCATTCTGATTTCAAGAACTGGGAAACCATCCCCAGGTTACGACTGTTGATCTATGCTATAACCAGAGAAAGCTATGTCATCGTAAAACTGAAATGCCTGAAAATTTACTTTCACTTTTATTTTCTCAAGTAAGTGCTGGCTATTTTGATGTGTTGTAGCCAATTATATTTAAAATGAGTTGCCTAGAATATAGGTGTGAAAGGCACCTTTTTTTCCTCCTTCCATCATTATAATTCAGTCTACCTCACTCTTCCCTTCCTACACCAGCAGTATTCTCCCTCTGCGTCTCCAGTTTGCCCCTCAAAATCTTCTCTAATCTAGATTTTTCTTTAGCCATAGTGTGTTGTAGAAACAATGTAACTTTACTAGCCACATCTCACAGTTTCATGTTTCTATTTATTCAGATCAGATGCTTAAAAAAAAACCATGTTATGAAAGCCTCTTATTTTCTTATTGCTAACAAGAGAGTTTTATTTTAAATGAACAGTTTATAGAAGGCTGTGGCCACCAACCCCTGAGTCCAATTATGGAGAGAAGGTTTCTGGAGTTTGGGGTTCATTAGGAAGAAAGTCAAACTAAAAATAAAATAACTAGAACCTGAGTTTCAGACATGCCAGCTTGCCACAATCCACTTCAGACTGTTTTACAGCGAAAACAGCTGATGACAAACCCGAAGGGAGTGCAGAACCCAAAATACATGTGGGCCATGGTGTTTCACTTTTGGTGGTGAATAAAATTCAGAAAACATCACCATGGCCAGATCTGAAGCAGTCCTGATCTCCTTATAGATCAGCTGAGATATTTTTTAGTGACAAGGAATATGGATAATCTACTGGGACTGTGACCAAGGAGACATGCTTGAAGGATTACATTGCAGGGTTATTTTTAAGAGTGAAAAGTTGGAAGCCTAGGACATGGGTAAATAAAGAGGGCTCAGCATACTCTGAGCTACTGTAATGGCAACAGCACCACGTGCTCATCACATTGCATCCTTTCCTGGGTATTGAAAACACAAGATTTCTCGGTCTCCCTGATCTTAGGTTGGGAGTGTGTGACCGAGAGCCAGCAACTGGGAATGAGAGCAGGGGATGAAGCACTGTGCCTGTTCCAAGATAGCGCATGTCCCTAGAACCCAGATCTTGGAGCCAAAATAACGTCTTCAGTAAAAGGAACTGGGGATCCTTGAAGAAATGGCAGATGCCAGTCTGCAACACGACAAGTACATGATGAGCCTGGGACCTCTTCTGAAAGTGAAAATGTTAGTAGCTCAATCGTGTCCGACTCTGCGACCCCATGCACGGTAACCTGCCAGGCTTCTCTGTCCATGGAATTCTTCTGGGTTGCCATTCCCTTCTGCAGGGGATCTTTCCAACATAGGAATCAAACCCGGGTTTCCAGCATTGCTGGCAGATTCTTTACCATCTGAGCCACAAGAGAAGCCCGGGACTCTCAAGGTGGCAGGCAATTTAAAAAGTGCTCAACAACAACAACAACAACAAAAAAGGATAATGGCATGCTGAAAGGGCACAAGGACTAACTGAAGGAGTTTTATATGGACAAATCTGGGATAATTTGAGCAAGAAACTAAATCATGAGAAGGATGGATTGTATTCCACAGAATAAAACAAATATCCATGGGTCCATAGCTGATATAAACACATAGTGGAATACATAAATGAACTGCAATTAATAAACATAGAAAGAAGGATAGAAACAGAAAATCAGCAGAGGTGAACACTGTTCATAGCGATGACTGTTTTGGAGTTCAATTAAGGGATACCACAATTTGTAGGCAAAGTATGACAATTAATAGGATATTTACATAGTCTCCAAGTATCTCTACAGTTATTTAATACACTGGGGAAAACAGAAAGGCCACAGTGTAGAGGTCTGGAAGATGCTACCTTAACCAAACACTCCAAGCTAGCCTCCCCTGTAACAGGATATAATGACGCCATCCACCAGCCAATACAACTCACCAAGAAGGGCACAGCATAATTTCCATGGTATTCATGCCAAAAAAGGACATCCTGAATTTAATCACAAGGAAACATTAGCCAAATCCAAACTGAAGCACATCCTACAAGATAACTGACCAGTACTCATTGAAGGCAAAAGGAGAAGGGGGTGGCAGAGGATGACATGGTTAGGCAGCATCAAAAACTCAATGGATGTGAATTTGAGCAAACTTTGGGAGATAGTGGAGGACAGAGGTGTCTGGCATGCTGTAGTTCATGGGGTCACAAAGAGTCAGACACAACTTAGTGACTGAAAAACAACCAATCATTAAAAATGGCAAGGTCATGAAAAACTAAGTATAAGGAATTATCTCAGAGTAAGAGTGAGTGACTCATGCCAGAAAAGGGCATTAATGGGACAATGGCAGAATCCAAATAGGTCTGTATTGATTCACATTCCCATATCAACATTTATTTCCTGGTTTTGATCAATTACACTGTGGTTATGTAACATGTTGACATTTAGGGAATTTCAGTAAAGAGCCTATGGGAATTCTTTCTATTATTTTTGCAACATATTTTTAAGCCTAAATTTATTTCAAAATGAAAATGGAACAAGTAAGGCCCATGTGTTTCCTCCACCCCTCTCTTTCCTTTCCATGTTATTCTTGGAAACGATGCATTGAGGTGGGAGCATCACAAAATGGAAAAAGCCTGGATCCCCGAGTTAGCTGATAAAAAAGCTCCTTGACAACCTGATGGTAACTCTACATGAGTGAGAAATACATTTTTGTTGTGCTAAGACCCTGAGATTTCCAAGAACATTGGTTACTGTACTATAACCTACATTATTTTGGTTAACATAACTATGTGACAGGTAATGGGAATAACTGGTTCTATGTGCAGAGACATGGGCAGATCATTAGAAATGTTGCTGCGGCTGCTGATAAGTCACTTCAGTTGTGTCCGACTCTGTGAGACCCCAGAGACAGCAGCCCACCAGACTCCCCCATCCCTGGGATTCTCCAGGCAAGTATACTGGAGTGGGTTGCCATTTCCTTCTCCAATGCATGAAAGTGAAAAGTGAAATGAAGTCGCTCAGTCATGTCCGACTCTTAGCAACCCCATGGACTGCAGCCTACCAGGCTCCTCCATCCATGGGATTTTCCAGGCAAGAGTACTGGAGTGGGTTGCCACTGCCTTTTCCGAGAAATGTTACTGGTGAAGACAAAAGGAAGTTGCAAGGCAGTAACTTCAGAATGACAGCTTTGATGTGGAAATAAAATCTCCAGTGTTCACTATAGATTTCACATGTGCATGAATGTGTATGTGTATGAGATGTGGACTAATGTGTATGGTGTGTGTATATTCTACATGTGTATGAATGGGCGTATAAAAGCCTAGAATGAGCTTGAAAAGAACACATGGTTAAAACAGTGGTCATTCCTGACTGGAGGGAGGGGTAGAAGACAGTAAGATGGGAAACTTCTATGCAATACTTTAAAGATAATAATATATTCAGTGATCATTCTTACAATTAAAGTTCACAATAAAAGCAGGCCATTCAGTTGTTGACCTCAACTGAGTGATGTGTCAACCCATGGCAGAGATGTATTTTCATAGCAGGCATCATTAGTCTGGTAGGGCCAGACTCTCTATTTATTGTGTAATGAAGCTTTGTTTCCCTAGAGGATTAAGCCTCAGAGTCAGAGCAAGACAGAAATGGCATAAAGTTCATTACTTTAAAAAATTTCCTTAATTGTCCATAAAGTATGGTGTAGGTGGTTTCACGTGTCCAATCAACACAGTGATCTTCACAGACTTGAATGCTGAAGAATCACTGGGCTGGGACTTCCCTGGTGGTCCAGTAGGTAAGAATCTGCCTGCCAATGCAGAGGACATGGGTTTGATCCCTGGTCCGAGAAGATTCTACATGCCTTGGGGTAACTAAGCCCATATCCACAACTATCAAGCCTGCGTGCTCCACAACAAGAGAAGCCACCACAATGAGAAGCCTGTTGCACCACAGCTACAGAGTAACTCGAGCACAGCAACAAAGGCCCAGTACAGCCAAAAAGAAATAAACCAATAAGTAAAAGTTTTGAAAAATCATCGAGCTAAAGAGAGAAACCAGACCAAACTCCAGGTGCAGACATCTAGGATAACACCCTCCAGTGTTAAGTACACAATTCCTATGAGCCAATGGCTGGAGAAACATCCGTACATGATTTCTTCTACTCTAATACTTTGTGTCTCAAGTTCAAAGCATGCTAAAAGATATGTCCAATGTTGCAGAATTAAGTAAAATAACGAAGTTTCATCTTCCTGGGGTTCATTTCCAAAGATAGTTCTTAAATTAATTACAGCCCAATTTCATTTTACAAGGCTTTCTTTCGTTAAAAAAAATTTTTTTTATTGGCGCAGAGTTAATTTACGATGTTGTGTTAGTTTCAGGTGTATAGCAAAGTGACTCAGTTATACATATATGATACATGTATATACATGTTATACATGTATGATATGTTATACATATACATATATCCACTCTTTTTTTAGATTCTTTTCTCATATGGGTCATTACAGAGTTTTGAACAGAGTTCCCTGTGTTATACAGTAGGTCCTTATATTAGTTATCTATTTTTCATATAGTAGTGTGTATATATCAATCCAAACCTCCCAATTTATCCCTTAGTAACAAGGAGGCTTTCTCAACAGAGACTACATCTTGTCTGTAATCTTTCCATTTGGCTCTTCCTCACAATGATCTGGAATAATTACAATTCTCTTGTTTTCTTCTAGACTTTTTGTCTTAATCTGAACTACTGAATCCAGTCTGCCATCTCTCCCTGCCTCCCCGACCTGGAGCGACCTAGTTTTAAGAAACATATTTGTTACTTTTATACCAGCAGTAGGCAATAGAAGATGCTTAGTAAAACTTGGGGGCATAGGCTATGAAGTTGGAACTCAAGATGTTTGCAGGGTTGGTTTTGACTTGACTATTAAGATAGTCTGGGCTTCCCAGGTGGCTCAGTTGTAAAGGAATCTGCCTGCTGATTCAGGAGAAGAAAGGGATGCAGATTTGATTC
Source organism: Budorcas taxicolor (assembly GCF_023091745.1). Classification (NCBI taxonomy): domain Eukaryota; kingdom Metazoa; phylum Chordata; class Mammalia; order Artiodactyla; family Bovidae; genus Budorcas; species Budorcas taxicolor. Next base: position 47,989,983 of record NC_068926.1, on the reverse strand, counting down.
CTGGATCAGGAAGATCCTCTGGAGGAGGAAATAGCAACCTACTCCAGTATTCTTGCCTGGGGAATCTCATGGGCAGAAGAGTCTGGTGGGCTACAGTCTACAGGGTCACAAAAAGTCAGACACAATTGAGCATGTAAGCATGATTAAGATTGCCCATGGGCTGCAGAGTCCCTTTCCAGTGGCTCTAGGACTCTCTCTGGGGTCTTGTATCACTGGGAAGGGCTATGAGGTTCAGTTCAGTTCAGTTCAGTTGCTCAGCTGTGTCCGACTCTTTGCGACCCCATGAATCGCAGCATGCCAGGCCTCCCTGTCCATCACCAACTCCTGGAGTTCACTCAGATTCACGTCCATCGAGTCCGTGATGCCATCTAGCCATCTCATCCTCTGTCGTCCCCTTCTCCTCCTGCCCCCAATCCCTCCCAGCATCAGAGTCTTTTCCAATGAGTCAACTCTTCACATGAGGTGGCCAAAGTATTGGAGTTTCAGCTTTAGCATCATTCCTTCCAAAGAAATCCCAGGGCTGATCTCCTTCAGAATGGACTGGTTGGATCTCCTTGCAGTCCAAGGGACTCTCAAGAGTCTTCTCCAACACCACAGTTCAAAAGCACCAATTCTTCGGTGCTCAGCCTTCTTCACAGTCCAACTCTCTCATCCATACATGACCACAGGAAAAACCATAGCCTTGACTAGATGGATCTTAGTCGGCAAAGTAATGTCTCTGCTTTTGAATATGCTATCTAGGTTGATTATAGCTTTCCTTCCAAGGAGTAAGCGTCTTTTAATTTCATGGCTGCAGTCACTATCTGCAGTGATTTTGGAGACCAAAAAAATAAAGTCTGACACTGTTTCCACTGTTTGCCCATCTATTTCCCATGAAGTGATGGGACCAGATGCCATGATCTTCATTTTCTGAATGTTGAGCTTTAAGCCAACTTTTTCACTCTCCTCTTTCACTTTCTTCAAGAGGCTTTTTAGTTCCTCTTCACTTTCTGCCATAAGGGTGGTGTCATCTGCATATCTGAGGTGATTGATATTTCTCCCAGCAACCTTGATTCCAGCTTGTGCTTCTTCCAGTCCAGCATTTCTCATGATGTACTCTGCATATAAGTTAAATAAGCAGGGTGACAATATACAGCCTTGATGTACTCCTTTTCCTATTTGGAACCAGTCTGTTATTCCATTTCCAGTTCTAACTGTTGCTTCCTGACCTGCATACAGATTTCTCAAGAGGCAGGTCAGGTGGTCTGGTATTCCCATCTCTCTCAGAATTTCCCACAGTTTATTGTGATCCACACAGTCAGAGGCTTTGGCATGGTAGAGCAAAGATTCGTGGCCTGAGAAGTGGCTGGGAGGCTGGGGAAGGTCAAAGTAAGCATCCCATCTGAGGAAGAAGGTGGAAGAATTTGCTGCAGGGAATCAGAAAGACAGACTGAATGGGTTTGGAGAAGCCCAGGAGAGAAAACCAGAATGTTAGGAGAAATGGGGGAAGAACTCTTTAGTATGATTCCACAGCACAGCCTGTGGTGGGGAGGAAGAAATGCAGCTGAGATGATTAGAGCGTGCCTGTCACACAGGATGGGGTTTATAATTAGGATTGACTTGTATACACTACCATGCATAAAATAGCTATTGAGGATGTCTATCACAGGGAGCTCAGCTCAGTGCCCACTGGGAACCCAGTGGGGTGGGATGGTGGGGGTGGTGGGAGAGAGGTCCAAGAGGGAGGAGATAAATGAATACGTACAGCTGATTCACTTCATTGTACAGCAGAAACTAATACAAATTGTAAAGCAGTTACATGTCAAAAAAGGGATGCAGGAGCCACAACATTGTGAATCAACCATGTGCATGCCCGGTCGCTCAGTCATGTCCGACTCTGCGATCCCATGGACTGTAGCCTGCCAGGCTCCTCTGTCCATGAGCTTTCCCAGGAAAGATTACTAGAGTGCATTGGCCACTTCCTCCTCCAGGGGATCTTCCCGACCCAGGGATCAAACCCGTGGCTCCTGCATCTCTTGCATTAGTAGGTGGATTCTTTACCACTCCATCACCTTGGGAGCCCCCAAATCAACTATACTTCAATAAAATTTTATAAAGAGACATGGGAGAACATTAATAAAGGGCAGACTTATTTCTACTGGTGCTATTCACATTCTTTGTATGACTCAGCAAACCAACTCATTCTCATCAGTGAGAGGAGAAATGATGCTTCCTCTCCCACTTCCCAAATGTAGCCCTAATGCGGTCAGCAGAGCAAACAACGGAAGAAATCCATCATCATCTTCCCCCTAGGCTGCCTGAGCAAAGCAGATAATGATGCCTGGGCAGACAAAGCTCCTCATAAAAAGAGGGAGCTACCCACATATGCTTCTTATTGCCAGTCAAATCACACCCATGAGAGTGAATGAGGGTGATCCATCCTTTAAAGAGATTCTTTAACTAGAGAAAGGCAGGGTTAATTACCAAAGGAAAAAGACCAGCAAGCACACTTCAACCTTATTCTTGAGCATCTCAGTTCCAGACTCAGATTTATAAACTTTTCTTCTGGTTCCTTATATCCTGTACCACTTGTCCTTGGTATAGACGAACACAGAAAAATGCAAGTAGAAACACTCAGAGAGTTCAGTTGGTATTAATGAGGATTATAAAGATATTATTTTTTAAAATGTATAATTATGAATAAGAGAGAGACATATTAATGTATACATTACATATTAATGTATACATATACATATTAATGTATACTTATGAATAATAGGAAGTCCATGTGGCGCTAGTGGTAAAGAACCCACTCGCCAATGCAAAAGATATAAGCGATATGGGTTTGATCTCTGGGTCAGGAAGATCCACTGGAGGAGGCCATGGTGACCCACTCCAGTATTCTTGCCCAGGGAGCCCACGGACAGAGGAGGCTGGCAGGCTACAGAGTCTGACATAACTGAAGCAACTTAGCACTTACACAGGCATGCACAGACATACACATGATTAACTATGGCATTGTGTGGAAGAGGTGTGCAAATAAAACATAGAGAAGAAAGCAAAATAAAGAGAGAAAATTTTTTCCTGGCTTCTGATTTCCAAAAGTCTACACTGGAATAGAAAAAAAATACAGCCAATGTTAAGGTTTGAAGGAATACTCAGTGAGTAATGGCAAGTGTCCTTTAATTTCCTGAATTTGCTTCCTCTAGCCAAGAAGAGGGGAAGACAGTCAGTGATGAAGCGGGGTGGGTTTCACACAGAGTCTTAGACTTCAAGCTAAGGAGAGATGAGTGTGAGAGCAGTGAAGTGGCTCCATTTCTTGCTTCCTGAGGCAGTTCCCAGGGATGTGAAGAGTCTCCAAAGATAAGATTTTCTTGAGATTTCACTAGGCTGACAGAGTGCCCTGGACATGTGCCAGGCCCTGGGTTGTAGAGAAGCAGCAGAAATATTCTTGTGTGCCCAGGAGTGGCTTGGAAGTAGCCAAGGGAGCTTCTGGACCTGAAAAGACGCTTCACTCTATGGATGAGGGCAAAAAGCTTTTCCTAGTGGATTGTTTGCATGGAGACTTTCATGGACCGATGTGTAAAAGCCAGATGGGAGAGTTGGCATCTCAGAAGCTGCTTGCAAGAACATGTTCTATGCATTCAGATGTCCCCATCTCCCAACACTTTGGAATATATATTCTGGGACTGGAATATATATATTCTGGGACTTCCTGGTATGTAAACAACCCAAGAAGAAAAGGGGAGGTGGATGAGACTTGATTTCTGATAACTAGCCTAGCAGAAACTTGGAAACTTGAAAAAAAATCGACTTGTAAAGCAATAAAAAAATATTGATCTTGCATCTTGACATTTATGGCTCAGGACACTATTTCCATGGATGGATCATGAACATTTATGTAATCAGAATACAGTGAGTGATACAGACCCAAACCCAATGCTTCTACCATGATTTAGAACACACTGTAAGATTTTCAACACCTCGAATACAAATTATATATATGGAGAAATCAACAGCTGGCAGATCTTTATGTCTATTTCCTAATCTGTAAAACAAAAGTCATTAGAGGAAATATTTTATGAAGTGAAACAATGCAATCAAGCTTATCATAAGATCCATTAATTGCCTGCCATGTGTTAGGGACTTGGGGCTCAAACAATGAAGCCATCATGGGGAGGCATAGGGCCAGAGGTTTTCTCACTAACCCTGTCCAGACAGCCAACCTTCATTCTTACCATGGGGGCTTGGTGGACAGTTGACGTGAGCAAGGACTACAGGAGGGACTCTGGGAGAGCTGAGCATTTCTCACACAGAACACATAGAGTTTCGATGTGTTTTCCTGCTCTCAGCACCACCTCACACTGATTTCTGAGATGCCTGGAATATCCAAGTTCTAAAACAATTTTATTCACTCTCTCCCTTCACCCTGCATCTCTGTCTTATCAATATGTCCCCCACCCTTCTGCAGGTGGTTGGCTATCTCTGGTTTGCTAACTCAGTTACCACCGGACAGTCATCTTTCCACTTTTCAACATTTTGTTGCAATCTCTCATATGACTGTTTACCTTTTTCTGCAGTTTGATGGGTTTTTTGAAAAAACAAAACAAGCGTCACTGTTGTGATGGTTAATTTTATGGATCAGCTTGACTGGGCCTTGGGGCCCCCGGATAGTTGGTTAAACATTATCCTGAGTGTTTCTGTGAGAATATTTTTGGATGAGATTGACAATGGAAGCAGACTGCTCTCCATAACATGGTGGGCCTCACCCAATCAGTTGAAGGCCTGAATGGAACGAAAAGAATGGCTTCCACTGAGCAAGAGAGAATTCTCTCGCACACTGCTTTCAGACTTCATTTGCAACAACAGCTCTTCCTGGCTCAGCAGAAGACAGCCTCTAGACTCAAACTGGAACACTGGCAGCTTGTATCCAAAGTCTGCTAGCCTACCCTGCAGATTTCAGACTTGCCAGACTCCAGAATTATTCTTTGTAATAAGCCTCTTTGTATATATGTGTATATATACATATATAATTCTGTATATATATATATACATATATATACACACACACATACATATATGTATAAAAGTAAAAAGTATACACAGGCACATCTCATTTCATTCTGCTTTGCTTTACTGTGTTTTCAGATACTGTGTTATTTTTTGTTTTGTGTGTGTGTGTGTGTGTGTTTAACAAATTCAAGGTTTGTGGCAACCTTGTATTGAGCGAGTCTGTCAATGCCCCCTTTTTCCAATAGCATTTGGTCATTTTGTGTCACTGGGTCCCCTTTTGGTTAACCTCTCAATATTTCAAACTTTTGCAGTATTATTATATTTGTTACGTTTATTTGTGGTCAGTGATCTTTGATGTTATAACTATGACTTGCTGAAGACCCAGATGGCCGTTAACATTCTTAGAATTGTATCTAATTTTGGCCGTGCTGGGTCTTCACTGCCGCGCTGGCTTTTCTCTAACGCAGGGAGCGTGGGCTACTTTCTAGTCTCAGTGCCCGATATTCTCACTGCTGTGGTTTTTCTTGTTGCAGAGCGCTGGGCTCTAGGGTTTGTGGGCTTCGGTGGCTGCGGGTCCCAGGCTTTCGAGCACAGGCGCAAAAGGTGTGGCGCATGAGCTCAGCTGCTCTGCGGCATTTGGGATTTTCCCAGACTGGGGACTGAACCCATGTCTCCTGCATTGGCATGTGGATTCTTTACCAGTGAGCCAACCAGGGAAGCCCCAGAATTTTTATTAATAAAGTATTTTTAAATGTATGTTCAGTATTATTTTAGACATAATGCGGTTGCATACAGTAGACTACTCTATGGGATAAATGTAACTTATGTAAGCACTGGGAAACTAAAGAATTCATGTGACTCACTTTATTGTGATATCTGCTTTATTGCAGTAGTCTGGAACCAAGCCCACAATATCTCTGAGGTGTGCCTGTATATATACTATTGGTTCTGTTTTGCTGGATCACCTTGATTAATAGTAAATGTAAGTAAACAACCTGCTGTAAAAGTCTAGATTAGGTAACAAGAAAGCCTTTGGATGCATTGTATGTGTTGGGAGAATCTGAATGCATTATCCCACTTAAACCTCCCAGTGGTGTTGTAGAGAGATGCTTAGATTGGATAACCGGTTTGCCAAAGGGAAAATGGCAGTACAGGTATTTTTTTATATTAAAAATGTTCTCAGCTGTATTGAAGTATATTGAATATAACTAAAATTGTAGTTATATTTAAAGTGCAGAATATGATGACTTAAGGTATATATAATTGTGAACTGATTACCACAGTCAAGCTAACACATCTATCATCTCACACAGTTACCTTTGCTAAAAAAGGATACGTTAGATCTATTCTTAGTATATTTCAAGTGCACAACACATAATTATTAACTATAGTCACCCACTGTCCCCAGAACTTGTTCACTTAATAACTAGAAGTTTGGACCCTTGGGCTAACATCTTCCCATCCCCTACCCACAGACACTGGTAACCACCACTCTACTCTCCGTTTCTATGAGTTCAACTTTTCTTTATTTCAGATTCCACATATAAGTGATAGCAAAGAGTGTTCGTGTTTCTCTGTCCAGCTTATTTCACAGTCTCATACCCTTGGAAGGAATGCAAGTTGGTACAGCTTTTATGAAAAACAGAATGGAGATTCCCCCTACTCCCCAACTTAAAATAGACCTACCACTTCTCTCCAGTGATCCCACTTCTGGGTATACATCCAAAGGCAAATATCTGGAAGAGATATCTGCACCCCTGTGTTTACTGTGGCTTTATTCACAATAGCCAAGGTAGGAAGCAACCTAAATGTCCACTGATGGATGAATGGATAAAGAAAATGCACTATATGTCTTCAGCCATAAAAAAGTAGGAAATTCTGCCATTTGCCACAGCAGAACAGATATTTTAAGCTAAGTACACCACACCAGAGTTACCTCTCTGATCATCTCTAAATCACCTTTACGTCCTATTCTAGGAGCAACAAGATGTCATTTGGGCAGAATCAAAGAATCTCCTGTGTTATGTACTTTGACGTCATGCTTTTCACAGCCATGCAGCCTCATTAGTGGACAAGTATTAGAAGCTTCCAAACCATCCTACTGTTTCTATGGCTGAGGTGACTCTGGATAAAACCTATAATTCTGTCTTACTGAAGTTCCGTACACCTTCCCCAACAAGTTCCATACTTTCCTGGGTGTGTAAGGTACTTTAAGGTGTCTGAGAAAGAAAAGGCATCCACTTCTTCCAAATGAATCATAGTCACTCAACCTGTATTCTACAGAAAACCTGAACAGAGGTTATGTGCTGTGAAACAAGAGAGTATGCTAGCCCCTGGGCAGGAGTGCGGAAAAAGGGGAAAGAAATAGGAATGAAGAAAACTGGCATGAACATGCATGATGGAGCTGGTCAGTGTTTGATGTCAAGCATGAGAAATTGCTCAAAGTTGCCAGACACTCTTCTGGGACCAGACACATGATGCTTCTCAGATCCATCCATTTGGGGAGGGATTTATCCACTGGGTTCCATCTTTTGTTGGTCAAAGATGTGTCCTGAAGGATGCTAACTCCTCTTTGCTTCTGTACCATGTGTATACTTGACCACAAAATCTTTTACATTTCAGAATGAACAAGTTAGTTCTAGGGCAGGACAGCACAGGTCTAAAGTCAGAGGCTGGTTTTTTTTGTGTGTGTGACTCTCCGGAGTCACTAGGGAGTTTGTTACTACTGTATCTAGAAAGAATGGCCCAATGCCCCTGCATCAGGTAGAGCTGAGAAGATCTGAAATGGCACAAAGATATACAACTGATACAAATTCTTTAGTCCAGCTCTCGTTCCCTGTTCTCTAAAGGCCATGCTGGGTGATTCTGGCCTAGCTAAATCTCCTGGTGGGTACAGAAAAAGCATCCTGATGATACTGCTTAAGCTCCTGGATCAAGCCATACCTAAAATCTATATGCAGACTGCTTCTTATGAAAGTCAACCAATATCTCTCTTTGGTTTCGCCCAGTTGACTGGATTTCTGCCACACGCAACAAGAGTTTTGACAGCTTAACACTGGACTGATGTTTCTCCAAAGCACATTTTGGTCCAAAACTATATAAAGAAAAACTTAGAGAAAGCCAGGGCAGCTCAGAAAATGTATTATACATGACAAGTCCTCTCAATTTCCCCCACCCCACCTCTCGTCAAACTGGAATTACTGAACAACTGACATTTTTTTAAACTCTTGGAACACGCAGACACTATAAATAAGAGATCATGTTCACATCTTCATCGACACTAGATTTAATTCACCGCTGAGACAAAATGGAAGCATTCGCTACGTCTTTCTCAGATGTCCTTCAGGATGGTCTCACAGTGGTGCTAAAGAAGAGGAAGCCATCACCTCTATGAACCTTCTGGTGCTGCAAAGTTAAGCAGGTTTCTCCAATGAACCATCCCCAGTCTGACAGCTCTCTAATCGTGCTCCATCATTTTCATAGGCAAGCTTCAGACCTCAAGCACTTTGCTTGTGCTTTCAAAATCTGAAATTAGTCAAACACACAAAGATAACTTGAGCTCTTTAAAGGCTGACAAAAAAAAAAAAAAAAGAGTGCAAAAATGAAGAAAAAAAAATAAAACCTCACACCTTTTCTTTTTTTCAAGTCTGTGCACATTTGGAGTTTGGGCACAAAGAAGATTCATAGAATAATGACTGCTTTCATGGGCCTTTCAAGACATACGGGGGAGCCAGCTAATCTCAGAGGTGATGGTGAATCCTTGAGCAGCTACTTAATACTTAATGAAGATGCAGGCGTGGGTGGTATGAGTCCAGTACTCCCAAGGCCAATCAATGCTCAGAGAAACTGTTAACCCACGGAGCAAGGCACTTTGCCACACAGTTATCCTGTAAAAGGAGAGAATTCTGAAAGTCATAAAAACGGGAATGTGGGACTTCCGTGATAGTCCAGTGGTTAAGAATCTGCCTTGCAATGCAAGGGACCCCAGTTTGGTCCCTGGTCCAAGAAGATGCCACATGCCGAACAGAGCAGCTAAGCCTGTGCACCACGACTACTGAAGCCCATATGCCCTAGAGCCCGTGCTCAGCAACAAGACAAGCCACTGCTTTAAGAAACCCACGCAGAACTAGAGAGTAGTCCCCTTCGCCACAACTAGACGAAGCTCACGTGTAGCAAAAATGACCCACCACAGCCAAAATAAATAAATAAGTAAATTTTAAGAAAGGGAAAAAAAAGGGAATGTCATTGATTCATTCAGATAAAAAAGACATTCAGTCGTGTTGGTAGCCAGGGCTGTGAATGGAAGAAGAGCGCTACATGTAACCCCAGGGCACCTGCCCAACTTAAGACCTCGCTCAGTTGAGTCTGACTCTTTGCGGCCTCATGGACTGCAGCCCGCCAGGCTCCCCTCTCCATGGAACTTTTCAGGCAAGAATACTAGAGAGGGTTGCCATTTCCTCCTCCAGGGGATCCTCCCGACCCGGGAATTGAACGTGCATCTCCTGCATTGGCAGGTGGATTCTTTACCACTAGTACCACCTGGGAAGCACCACTTAAGAGCTTACACACGTACAAGCACCTGTTAAGGTCCTTGTATTACTTTCCTGTTGCTGCTGTAACACATGGCCACAAGCCTCATGGCTCAGAACAATGCAAATAGATTCTCTTTCACTTTCACAGGTCAGAAGTATAAAAGCAAGGTGTCCACAGGGCGTGTTCCTTCTGGAAGCTCCGGGGGAGAATTTGTCTGCTTGCCATCTCAAACATTAGAGGCAGCCACCATGCCATCGTTCGTGGCCCCGTTCCAACACCACTCCAACCTGTCGCTTCCCTCCAGCCTCCTTTTGAAAAATCCCCACATCAGAGTACTCCTGTAGCCGAATTCTGCTGCTCTCTTCTATCAGGACATTTGTGATCACATCCATACTGATGATCAGGGCAAACCCCCTCATGTCACTTTCTTAACAACACCTGTAGAGCCCTTTTGTCACAGAAGTGTACGTTCCCAGGTTCCAGATCCAAGGACATGGATATCTTGGGGCAATTATTAAGCCCACACAGTCTTTTTTTCTAAAGTATTTGTTTATTTATTCAGCTGTGCCGGATTTTAGTTGCAGCACACGGATCTGGTTCCCTGACCAGGGATTGAACCTAAGCCCCCTGCATTGGAAGCAGAGAGCCTTAGCCACTGGACCACCAGGAAAGTCCCTCCTATACAATCTTGAAAGCAGATGATGGAAATCAATGCACAAACTCCCATTTCAGAAAGGACTGTCCCATTGGAACAAGCCCTGGGGTTTGCTGTGTCATTTATTCAAGCTTCTTGCTAATGCTCGATGTTCTCCAGAGTTTGGTTTCTTAGGTCCCTGTATTAAAAATATTAATATCTGGATCCTCTTTCATTTGTATACTGCATGTCCCTGTATAGAGCTTGGCGGGTGGAGGGGGGGTGGTGGCTCATGGCATTGTTCCAGCTCTCTTCTATCTCAACATTTATTCAGTAATGTCGAACAAAGACCTTTTATGAGATGTTAAAAGAAAAGACGCATACAGGAGGCTGAAGTGTCTGTGATAATTTACTTCCTCATCAAACTTGTTTCCAAAGCACAGACATTCCTGGGACTTTCCTGATGGTTCAGTGGCTAAGACTGTGTGCGCCCGATGCAGGGGGCCTGGGTTCAATCCCTCGTCAGGGAACTGGATCCCACATGCTGCAACTAAGAGTTTGCCTGTTGCAGCGAAGACAGAAGATCCTGTGTGCTGCAGCTAAGACCCGGTCCAGCCAAGTAAATAAATATTCTTTTAAAAGCACAGATGTTCTTCTTATTCTCCAGACTGAGAACCAGAGTGCCCCTGCTGTCTGAGGCATGGTTCTGGGGGCTTTTGTGCATTGTTTTGCTGTCATTTTAAAAAAATTCTTATTTTATATTGGCATATTGGGCTTCCCTGGTGGCTCAGACAAAAACAGAATCTGCCTGTAAAAGCAGGAAACCCAGGTTCGATCCCTGGCCTGGGAAGATCTTCTGGAGAAGGAAATGGCAACCCACTCCAGTATTCTTGCCCAGAGAATCCCATGGACAGAGGAGACTGGTGAGCTACAGTCCATGGGGTTGCAAAGAGTCAGGCACGACTAAGCGACTAATAAACACACACACAAACACACACACAAACATACATGCACATCGTTGATGAACAATTTTGTGCTTGTTTCAGGCGTACAGCAAAATGATTCAGTCATACATATTCAACCACCTATTCTTTTTCAAATTCTTGTCCCACTTAGGTTATTACATAATATTGAGCAGAGTTCCCTGTGCTATGCAGTAGGTCCTTGTTGGTTATATATTTTAAATATAGTAGTGTGTATATGGCTATCCCAAATGCCCACTCTATCACTCCCTCCCACCCTTCCCCCCTGGTAACCATAAATTCACAGGTGCATTGTTTGAGACCCTCACAGCACCAAAAGACCTGGAGAGCTACCAACTCTTTTTTCCCCCTTTTTATCTTGCATTCACAGCATTTATCTAAAGGACATAAACTGAAGCTATTGTCAACCTTAGCAGATTCTCAGGCTCCAAAGACTTCAAATAAGAAGAGTCAGAACAAGACTTATCCATATTCATAAGGCGTGTCTGCCGCACTTCCTACGGCTGGGACTGGTGTTTCTGAAGGGCTCTGACTCAGTTAGCCAGTGATGTACAACACGAAGCATTTATTCTCAGCATCCCTGATCATTGGGTCAGCTGACGATGCTCTGCTTCAGGCTGTGCGTCAGCTGGGCTCATAAAGTCCACAGAACTTGACTCCAGGCTCCAGATGGCGTTCAGTTCTTCTCCACGCATCTCTCAGTCACCTGGGACCGCCAGACTACACAACATATTTTTCTCATAATGATGCCAGAAGCACAAGAGGACAAGTCTGGTCATGTAAGCACGTTTCCAGCACCTGCTCTGCTCACATCTGCCACCATCGCCTTGGCCAAAGCAAGATGCATGGCAAAGCTCAAAGCCAATGGGAGAGGAAGTGAACTCCACCTTCTAGGAAGCAGGGAGACAATTACAAAATTCAGGATGGAACTCTGGGGTCCCAGTGTAACCTACCACAGCCTGTTCATTTCTGGTTTGTTTTCCTGACAGTGATTCTCTCACTTCTACATCTTCTTTGATGGAGGAAAAGCCAAAAAAAACAAAAACAAAAACAAAAACAACCACAATGTATTCAACCCCACTAGCAATTTCTTGCTCTCAGCTCCATCCCCACCCCTTAAATTCATCCCCAAGGACTAGGCGTCAATGTTTCCACTTCAATGCCACCTGATTCGTTGTTTGTGCTGTCTCGCTGCATCCCATCTCCATCATCACAAGATGTTCAGAGCTCCAAGCAGCGCCCTTGACTCTGTACAGCCCCCCTGTTTTCACACACTGGCCAGGGTGGTGCTTTGAAGCAGGGGTCCCCAACTTCCAGGATCTAATGCCTGATGATCTGAGGTGGAGCTGATGTAGTAATATTATAAATAAGGTGCGCAATAAGTGTAATGTTGTTGAATCATCCTGAAACCATCCTCCCACCCTCGGTCCATGGAAAAACTGTCGTCCACAAGAACAATTCCGGGTGCCATAGAGGTTACGTGTAATCTCCCTATTTTACAACTGTGTAGTTACAATAAAATTCAAATTCAAGATCATGCTCCAAAAGACCTTGTCTTCCCCAAGGCCTTGCCAACCTCTCTCATGTCATCTTGTCACCATCCCCCAACCTGACTTTGTGTCCCAAGCATACCTGGGTCTTGCCTTTTTTTCCAGCTCATGACTAAGTTATTTATTTAAGCCCCATCTCCTGCTCTAAGCAAAGGGAAGATCAGTATAAAGGTCATCAAGTATGTGTCTACGTGCATGTGTGCTAAGTTGCTTCAGTCGAGTGTGACTCTTTGTGACCCTATGGACCGCAGCCCACCAGGTAATGATCATCAAATATAATGGTCATCACTGGATATAAGAAGCTGAGCTGTCGACCAGATAATCAAACATTTCCAATAAATATCTCATACAACAACAAAAAAGAAGGTAGGCTCAAAGTCCCATACACTCTTCTGGATCATGGGTGCAGAGCAGTGGTCCAGGTTAGTGCTGTGGTCCCCATTGGGTGGTGGTCCAGGTTCTCTTTGTTCATCTTCATAGCTTGGATCTGATGTGCCCATGAAGCTTGGTGACAGACTCAGGTCTCTCCTCCTCTCCACAGTGAGACTTCAGGAAGAGTTCAGCTTGCCCACTCTCACCCCTTAGGAGTGCAATGGAGTAGGTGAGGGCCTTCCACATGCAAGGTGAGCCTGCCTTAACATGGGCATCATTCGAAATAGGCTGACTCAACTGCAGCCCAGAACGATCTAGCAGCTCAGAAACCAGCTGCCACTGCCATCTTCCACCTCCATCACCGCCCACCTGGGTCTTCTAATTTGTTGTTAGAACTTGCTGTTCTCTTTATTTGGGGTCATTGTGACCCTGGGTCTTCACACTGCTAACCCCTCTTGATATCCACATCTCTTAAAGGCTAACTATGGTGGCTCAGTGGTAAAGAATCCGCCTGCCAAGGCAGGAGATCGAAGTGGCAATCCCTGGGTCATGAAGATCCCCTGGGGAAGGAAATGGCAACTCACTCCAGTATTCTTGCCTGAGAAATCCCATGGATAGAAGACCCTGGTGGGCTACAGTCCATGGGGTCACCAACCGTTGGACACAACGGAGCGACTAAAGAACAACAACAATGGTACCTGCAAAATCACACACCACCCCCCACAACCACCACGTTCTTATGTTGGTATCACTTGGTGGTGTCCGTTTCTTCCTTAGAAAGGAACTTAACAGAGCAGGGACCTTATCAGCCCAATTTACACTGTGCCCCCAATAGCAAGCACAGAGCCAGCTTTTAATAACAGCTCCCTAAATATTGTGTTGAATTAGAAAAACGATCAAACAGAGACATCCGAACAAGACACTCACACACGGAAAGTTGGAGAAAGCAATGCTTCATAGAGATCACCGGACACTAAAGGAACATTGCTCCAAGTCTGAGCTGCCCATTAATGTCAGCTCATGCTTACGTGCACAGCTGATATTTGGGAAATGGAAATTTGATTGAGTTTGACAGAGTTCAAGGGCCACTGTGCTTTATGAGGCTTGGTCAAGGGTCTTACATAACCCCCAAAGAGTAGAACATCAAGATCTGTGTTAGTTACAAAGTCAAGGTAAAGTAGCAATGCATTCCGATAGAAAGCAGGTACAAATACTGTCCAATTCCCCCAGAGTAGTCAAATTCATAGAGTCAGAAAGTATGATGACAGATGTCAGGGGCCAGGGGTGGGGTGGGCGGTGGGGAGGGGGAGTTAGTGTTTAATGGGGACAGAGTTTCCGTTTAGGAAGGTGAAACTTTAGGGAAATGGATGGTGGTGAGAGTTGCAAGGCAATGTGAATATAGTCAGTGCCACTGAACTGTATAGTTAAGAATGGTTAAAGGAGGATGTTTCATATTACATGACTTTTACCACAATAAAAAACATTAAAAAAAACAAAGTCAAGGTCATGTATGTCTGAGGACAGACAGTTACATGATGTACTGCCAAGCTGATGAAAGAGGGCCTGAGAGGGGTCTGAGCTTTGGAGCTGACCATCTGTGTTAGAATTCGGTTAGTTTCTTCCCTCTCTTAACCTCAGTCTCAGCATCATTAAAATGAGGATAATAATAGCCCCTACCTCCTAGGCTATCATGAAGATAAAATGGGTTAGTTCATGCAAAGCCCTTGTGAACACTGCTTGGTACATAGTAAGCAATCCATCTGGGTTGGCTATTATTAGTATAAATAAATATTAATTTGGATCAAATTGTAGATACAAAGTGGGGAGAGAGAGGGGAAAAATCATAATTAGAGCTGTTAAATAACACTTGTTATAATTTGCCTGTGGTGCCTTCTCAAAATAAGGTCTTCTGTAAATGCCACTTCAAATCTCAGAACTCAGCAACTCACCCACCAGCCAGCTGTCAGAAAATGGGTTTAACTCGTAAAAGTGGTTCTGTTCAGCCATTTCTTTTTCTCTGACAATGTGATCTCAGGGTTACCCAGCAGAAAAGTTATACTGCTTATTTTAACCACAGTACAAACAAGGCCTGGGATTTATGTAACACCTCAGATACCAAAAGCTAAAAAGCCCATCTAAGTGAGCCAGTCGTGTCTCTTTTCACAACATCCATGCAAAATCGAGAGAGTTTGATAATATAGTTCCCTAAGCAGATAAAGAGATCAAGAAGAAATCAAAGAACTCCTTCCGGGTGACCCAGGAGAGAAGTTACATAGCTGAAAAGAGGTCTGAAAACCAAGGTTAGCATGCCAAACCTTCCGTAAATTACCCGACTTTACATTTTTGATCTGTTTACTTATATTTCATCTCTTTCCAAAAAAGGAATGGGGACTTCCCTGGTGGTTCAGTGGATGAGAATCTGCCTTCCAATGCAGGGGACACAGGTTCCATCTTTGGTCAGGAAGATTCCACATGCCGCAGGGCATTTAAGCCTGTGTACCACAATTACCAAGCCTGCACTGTAGAGCCTCTGCTCTGCAACAAGAGAAGCCACCACCACGAGAAGCCTGCGCACCACAACTAGAGAGTGGCCCTGCTCACTGCAACTAGAGAAAGACTGCAAGCAGCAATGAAGGGCCCGGATGCAACAGCAAACACCCGATGCAGCCAAATAAATAAGTAAATATATGAAAAAATAAGAAAGGAATTGGAAATATATTTAATATGTCAAGTAAGGTACCCCAAATTGCATCCTATAGAACAATTACAGATGGTGGTGATGGTGACTTGGGACAAATCCACTGGCAAATAGGATTCCACAGTGAAGAACATCTTAACCCCCTTCATACAGAAAAGGGTCATTATTTACAGTTCTGAGTGGCCCAACTGCAGAGAAGCCTGCTAACTTTGGTTAACCCAGCATTTTACAACCCTGGCAAAGCATTTTTTAAAATACAAAATCAATACTCTGCAGAGTGCCAGTGTTTCATGGATCATCTGTTTGGAAAATGCTGACTTGAAGAAATCATGGTACAGAGAAAAATAAGGATGATAACAAGAAATCCAGGGTTAGGCAAGTGCGTGAGTCCAAACCACCACTGCCTTGGCATCCAGTGGCAATAAGCAGGCTGCAAATGTGTCCATTAGCACCCTACAGGCCAAGGAAAAGGTAAGAATATCAGCGATTCTAAGCATCAGGTTAGGAACAAAAGGTAAATCTTGAAACAGCTCATTTTGGGGTGTTTGGTGAGCCTTTAACCCTTCTTCTTCAAATATTTTAAGATTTGAAATAAAGAAGCAACACAGGACAGTGAGCAAAGACTACCCTGGCTTTCTTTTTCCTAAACAAATTTAGCAATTCCAAGTGCAACACGTGACATTCATAGAGGTACCATTTAAATTTGTTTTAAAATTAGTGCTCCTAGTTTGAAAATGATAGTGTATGTAAATGCAGAAAATTTTCAGAGTTCCTAGGAGAATGAGAGAGAAACTTGGGAACACTATGGAAAGGATAATAATTTATACAAACGACAGGAACTATAAGGCATCTATAATGTACCTAACAGAGACTGGGCATTCAATAAATGACCCCCTGACATTATTATTATTGCTGTTTGAAAAAAAAAAAAAACTAGTGGAAATGTTGTAACTTAAGCTTAAGGAAATGTTGTGCTTAGTTGGTAATTCAAGCCTAGAGATCCTTTTTGGCAACGAACGCATGATTTATATGAAAGTTGTAGCCTTAACTTATCTTCCTATTGAAATGGAGCAATGAAATGGTCCTTGCCCACCATGGCCTTACCTGCCTTCTGTCTGTGGAAAAACTTTAGCCAAAGAATAACTTTAATCATAGAAGTGAGAAAATGTAGAAATGAAGTAAAACAGTCCAACAAGACTAAAAGCAGTAGTTTAGTCATTAAGCATAGTCAAGGACCTCTAGTTCCTTCTCAAGGGCTAGAGATAATCTAAGCCATATCCTGTCCACTGTCTTATAGATGCTGACACCCCCACCGGGTAGAAGAAATTAACTACACGATGACCGGACTGTAGGCATGACATAAGCAGCCACAATTTTGAGAACTGGCCTCAAGAAATGGGAAACAAACTGGTGCTGGAACTGAAGATTAACTGCAGTTAAAACAATCAGTATGACACTGGTTAGGCCACTTCATCTTGACCAATTTCAAGGTGACTGTCAGAGCTGACTGTGCTGTTTCTGCACGGAGCCCCCTCCCTCCATCTATAAAAGCTCTTGCCCGCTGATTGTCAGGGGGAGGAGCTGGCCTCCGGACAGGAGTCTGCCCTCTTCCCTGGTCGCCAGCATCCAAAATAAAGCAAACTTTCCTTTCTGTCTTTTTAACAGCTTTTGAGTGGCGAGCAGCTGGACCATATTTCTGGTTACATATTTTCCCAGCATTCCCAAATTTACATATCAATAAGTAAATTTTTGATTTCTCCTTGAAGCCATGTCATCTGCTTCTTCACCTCTCCAGTTTGCAGCAACACCCCTCCTTATTTCTATTTATTTGAAATCAGACGCGGACCTCTCAGGATCCTTTTTTTTTCTCTAAATGCCCACATGATCATCCACCAGCAAGGCTCAACAGCTATTCCTCTTATGATAACCTCAGGTATCTTGACTCTGCCGCCTTCTCTCTGCCCCACCCTCTCCCATCATTTTTCTGCAGGACGCTGTAAAGTAGTCCACAGGTGGTCTTGCTGTCTCCATCTCTGCTCTGCTCCAAAACAATCCCTGCTCAGAAAGTATTTAAAATCCATTATATATATATATATATATATATATTTAAAAATTCTCTGACACTTCCCAAATTCTAACCATTGCACTTGAGATAAAATCCAGATAGTCATTTCAATATCATTTTGAGATACTTCTCTCTGATTTCTTGCCTTCTGGCCTCGCAGGTCACCTTGAGTCCTTTTTCACCTTAGACTCCACCTGCAGAAGTTTCTTTCTGTCTGCAGTCACATTCCTTGCATTATGGAGGAGTAACATACCTTTATCCTGTAAGCCTCAGTTTATTAATTTTTACTGGAGTATATTTGCCTCCCACTGGGCTTCCCTGATGGCCCAGCAGTAAAGAATCTGCCTGCAATGCAGGAGCTGAGGGTGTCAAGGGTTCAATCTTGGAGTCGGGAAGATTCCCTGGAGGAAGGCATGGCAACCCACTCCAGTATTTCCACCTGGAGAATCCCACAGACAGAGGAGCCCTGTGGGCTACAGTCCATAGGGTTTCAAAGACTGAAGTGACTGAAGTCCATAGGGTTGGACATGACTGAAGCGACTTAGCAGACATGAAGTATAATTGCTTTACAATGTTGTGTGTATTTCTGCTGTACAGCAAAGTGAGTCAGGTATACGTACACATATATCCATTTCGTTTCCTTTTAAGTCACCACAGAGCACTGACACGTTCCTGAGCTACACAGGAGGTTCTCATTAGCTATCTATTTTATACATCATATGAATAGTGTATATATATCAGTCCCAATCTTCCAATTCATCCCACTCCCACTTCCCCTTGTGGTACCCCATATGTTTCCATAAGTCTCAGTTTAAACATCACCTCCTTAAGGCGGATTTTCCCTAATATTCCAGACTAAGTGCCCTCCCTTCCACAATCCTGAATTCTCTATCATGATATTCTGTTTGATATTTGTACTATGTTGTCTGATACTCACAATGTTGACTTACCTGTTCTCTATCTGTTGCCTATGTCTTTACTGCTAAATTCATGGGATTGGGATCTATGTCTGTTTACTTACCAAACCTTACACTTTACCTAGTATATTCAAGGCATGTAAACACACACACACACAATTTGTAGAAAATATGCATGATTGAATGAATGAGGAAAACACCACAAAAGATTCTTTATGAAAAAGGAGTATAATTTGAATTCGTGGCACATTATATTGATGATTTGCAAAACATCCATGAAAGGCCGATTCATTAATGAATTCCATTTTTCTCTGCCACAAAACTTTGGCCAGCATATCAAAACACAAGCAGGCCTTGCTCACTATCATTTTCCTTGAAAATAATCAATGACCCCTTGCCTTGTTTAGAAATCATAAATTGATTTCAGCAGCAACATAAAATAATTCTCCAGAAAGAGGAGAATACTGCTTAGTTAACTTTGGTGAAAATAATAAAGCATGATAAACAGCCTATGCCAGTTAGATGGATTTATTAACTAGGGTTTACGGAAAGAAAGAAGAGCACTTGTAATTCAGCCATTCTTTCTGGACCAATCCCAGCTACACATGGGCAGATAATATTTGATGGAATGAAAATGTCCTAGGTAAGTGGTCTCTATCTGCCAGGACGGGACCAACAGTGGACTCTCGGTGGATACTGATTAATTTGCCATTTTAGATGTTAATCTAAATGGCATTCTTAAAGGTACTATCAATATAATGGAAGTAGGTAGTTGCTAGGAAGGGAGTATCTGTAGCTTTTGGCCAAAATTTGCAAGGAAAATTACATAAGGGTAAATAGCTAATGTTAACTTACTCTTTAGAATACACATGGTCTTCACAACCTCAGTTTATCCATCCACTGGAGGAAGATCAGCCCTCCCTCTCTCTATGCAATTTGTGTAACCTCTTGAACAAACACATTCAGAAGCCAGTTGTATAGTCTAGCCATCAACAGCAAAATCTATCACCAATATCGTCTCTAAAGATTAAGAAAGATGATACAGATGATCCTATTTGCAAAGCAGAAATAGAGAAACAGACATAGCAAACATATGGATATCGAGGGGGAAGTTCATCTGACCAGAGTGGGATGAACTGGGAGACTGGGACTGACACAAACACCCTACTGATACTATGCATAAAACAGGTAAGTAATGAGAACCTCTTGTATAGCATAGGGACCTCTACTTAATGCATTGTGGTGACTTGAAGGGTGAGGAGGCCCAAAACGGAGGGGATACATGTGTGTACATAGCTAGTTCATTTGGCTGTAAAAACTTTTGCAATAGAAACTAATACAACACTGTAAGGCAACTATACGCCAATAAATTTTAAAAAGTAAACACACACACAAAAATCAAACTTTTCCTGGGTTCCTCATCATACATTCCCTCTGGTTCTTTCTGAAAGTTGAGTTGATTTTTTTAATGTTCTTTTTGTGGTTGCTGGTGACATTTTGTTGTTGTTAAATGCAGAGGAACTAAACTGTCCAATTACCTATTTAATTACTGGTTCAGTAATTACTTTATCACTACTTAGGTACCAAATTATCTCAATAGCTTGTGTTCCAAGATTTGTCTTGGAACAAATCTTCTGGGATTTGTCTTGGAACAAATCTTCTGGGATTTGTCTCTTTAATACATTGGGTTGGCCAAAAAGTTCATTTGAGGGTTTTTTTTTTTTTTTCTGTAACATCTTATGCAAAAAGCTGAATATTTTTGGACAACTCAATACTTGTGGCGTTCTCTCTTTCCACATGTTAATGTGGGTAGAGTCGTTATGGATGAAAGTAGGACTGGGATTGCGGTATTCTGTGACTGAAGATGCTTCATAGGTGACGGTCCAACCTGCTGTCCAGTTTCAGAAGCACTCCCAGCCTGACCACCTAGGGGAGACCTGGACTTCAGGCAGGACCCATGAAGTCTGACCCTCCTCTTCGTCCATATTTGTTAATTAGTCCACATACATTAGGAGGACAAGGAATCCTATAGCCTGAACAATTAAGATGTGCTCAAGGGCTTCCCTGGAGGGCTCAAGGATAAAGAATCCGCCTGCCAATGCAGGAGACATTGGTTCGATCCCTGGTCTGGGAAGATCCCACATGCCTCGTAGCAGCCGAGCCATGTGCCACAACTACTGAGCTGCATGCTGCAGCTCCCAAAGCCCACACATCCTAGAGCTCGTGATCTGCAATGAGACGCCACTGCAGTGAGAAGCCCGTGCCCTGCAACTGGAGTAGCCCCCGCTTGCCACAACTAGAGGAAGAGGGGGAAAACGGAAATTCTGCATTCAAAAGGCAAATGACTCTTAGAGGAAGAAAAGCCACAAACACCTGGAGGTCTAAGTTTGACCAGGTGGGAGTCTTGTGGTGAGAAGTGGGTCTTTTTAAAATCTTTTATTTTTTTTCCAAAGTGAGCATTTAACAAATTATGTATTTATTTATGGCTGTTCTGAGCCTTCTTTGCTGCAGAGACTTTTCTCTAGTTTTGGTGAGCAGGGGCTGCTCTCTAGTTGCGGCTCACAGGCTTCTCACTGCGGGGGCTTCTCTTGCAGAGCACAGGCTGTAGGGAGCAAGGGCTTCAGGAGTTGCGGCCCTCTGGCTCTGGAGCACAGGCTCAATAGTTGTCGCCCGTGGGCTTAGCTGCTCTGGGACATGTGGGATTTTCCCGAACCGGGGATCAAACCCGTGTCTCCTGTATTGGCAGGTGGATTCTTTACCACTGAGCCACCAGGGAGGTCCAGATCTTTTTTAAAAATTAAATTTCTATTGGCGTATAGTTGTTTCACAACATTGCGTTAGTTTCTGCTGTACAGGAAGGTGAATCAGCTGTAGGTATACATATATCCACTCTTTCCCTAATCTCCTTCCCATTTAGGTCATCACAGAGCACTGAGTAGAGCTCCCTGTGCTGTAAAGCAGGTCCTCGTGAGTTAGTTTATACATTGTTGTATACAGGTCAGTCCCAGTCTCCTTGCAGGAGGACTCCCTGGGCATCAATCAGGGTTCCAATAGAAACCAGGGCAGGTCGAGAAGCGTTCATTTAGGAAGGTGGCGACATGGAGGGACCATAGAAACCCATCAGTGATCTGGAGCCAGCACCAGGCGGCAGCTGCAGCCCTTGGCTGGAGGGGAGGAGGGATGCTGTTGGGAGGACCAGAGATGTTTGGTAGATGGATCCCCTCCTCCAGGGCCTCCCCCAGCGTCCTGGGAAACTTGCAGAGAGGCAGTCAGGAGGGAAAATATTGATACTACTCTGCCTCCCTTCACTCCTGCCATCTGGAGTCCTGCTGGGGCCTCCAGAGACTTCTCTCTGGCCAAGCCTGACGACAGACCAGAGGGTCTTGAAGTCCTTTAATGTAGAAAAGGGATGACAAAGCCAAATGGGTCTGCAGAAGCAAAAAGATTCCAGGCACACACATCCAGGAAAAGGAAAGCTTTCAGAAAATGGTATCAGCTACCAAAATGCCTCATTCCCATTTGTGCTTCCATTCTGTTGTCAGAGAATCATCAGAGCAGAAGTGAGAGTGGTTAAGAAGGAACTGGACTCCCAACTGGATAAACAATTTGCAAGCCATCACTGAATCTTTTTTTTTTTCTGGACCCCACAGTGAGCCTTGCAGGATCTTAGTTCCCTGACCAGGAATCCAACCCACGCCCCACTGTAGTGGAAGCATGGAATCTTAACCATTGGACAGTGAGGAAAGTCCCTCACTGAGCCTTTTTAAACGAGATCAAGCCTTCATAATTGAATGTATCACTCTGGGGGACAGACAGACTTTGTAGTGTTTTTACCGAACCTCTGAAGAACCATAAAGAGGCAGAAAAACCCCTGAATAATTCCCAGTGAACAAAAATGGACAGGACAGAGGGTCGATTACGAAAACTGCAGATCAGTAAGCCTGAAGTCAACAGAGACATGGGTGTAGAACAGGTGGTCATGGATAAAGACACGGTGGTATGTATAGACAGTGGAATATTACTCAGTCACAAAAAGGAACGAATCTGAGTCAGTGGTAGTGAGGTAGATGGACCTAGAGCCTGTCATACAGAGTAAAGTAAGTTAGAGAAAAACAAATATCCTATATTTAATGCATATAAATGGAATCTAGAAAATGGTACTGATAAACCTATTTGCAGGGAGGGAATGGAGACACAGACATAGAGAACGAACTTGTGGACATAGTGGGGGAAGAAGAGTGTGGGACGAATTAAGAAAGTAGCGCTGACATATATACACTACCATGTGTAAAACAGATGGCTAATGATACAGAAGCTGCTGTATCAAACAGGGAGCGTGGCCATCGGTGATGACCTGGAGGGGTGGGATACAGGCTCAAGAGGGAGGGGATACATGCATATATATGTAGTTATGACTAATTTGCATTGTTGTACAGCAGAAACCAACACAACACTTAAAGCAATTTTTGCTCAATTAAAAAAAAAAAACCTGACAATCACTAGAAGTTGCTATGGCTTCATAAGGACATGCCATGTCTGAATAACCTCAGGTATTAATTAGTTGGATGTTATATGTATCAACATTTAATCATCCAACAAATATTTTGAGCCCCTACTGTGTGCCAGTTAATATTCAAGGTGTGTGGATACCACATCAATCAACATGGACAAGCACCCTGAGCTTAAGAAGTTTAAAACTTCTGTGTGTGTGTGTGTGTGTGTGTGTGTGTGTGTTTGCGTGCGCACGCTAAATTGCTTCAGTCATGTCTGACTCTTTGCAATCCTATGGACTGTACCCCACCAGGCTCCTCTGTCCGTGGGATTCCTGGGCAAGAATACTGGAGTGGGTTGCTATGCCCTTCACCAGGCCATCTTCCCAACCCAGGGATCTAACCCACATGTCTTGCATCTTCTGCATTAGCAGATGAGTTCACCAGTAACACCACCTGGGAAGCCCTTAAAACCTAGAAGGGGAGAAACAAACTCATAAATTGATATAAAAATAGGGAGGATAATTTCAGACAACTAAAGATAAAACAAAGCAGATAAACCATGGGATGGAATGCCTTGATGGTGGTGGAGGCAACACTGATTTCTTCACTGATTGAACAAAGCTTATAAAGAGAGGACAGGTTGAGTGATAAGTCACCTGTGAGATATGCTTGTGATAGAGACTTCCAGGCAGAAGAACAGCTAGTGCAAACTCACTGAGGTCAGAGTAAGTTTCAGGAAGACCAGAGAATGGGATTGTGAAGCTTACCAGCAACCGAGTTGGTTTTAGAGACAGGAAGGGATCAGACAATGTAGGAGTCTTTGAGTCTTAGTAAGAACTTCATGACCCAGATAATCATGATGGTGTGATCACTCACCTAGAGCCAGACATCCTGGGATATGAAGTCAAGTGGGCCTTAGAAAGCATCACTATGAACAAAGCTAATGGAGATGATGGAATTCCAGTTGAGCTATTTAAAATCCTGAAAGATGATGCTGTGAAAGTGCTGCACTCAATATGCCAGAAAATTTGGAAGACTCAGCAGTGGCCACAGGACTGGAGAAGGTCAGTTTTCATTCCAATCCCAAAGAAAGGCAATGCCAAAGAATGCTCAAACTACTGCAAAATTGCACTCATCTCACATGCTAGTAAAGTATACCATGTTGATGTATGGCAAAACCAATACAATATTATAAAGCAATTAGCATCCAATTAAAATAAATAAATTTAAATTTTAAAAAAAGTAATGCTCAAAATTCTCCAAGCCAGGCTTCAGCAATACATGAACTGTGAACTTCCAGATGTTCAAGCTGGTTTTAAAAAAGGCAGAGGAACCAGAGATCAAATTGCCAACATCTGCTGGATCATCGAGAAGGAAGAGAGTTCCAGAAAAACATCTATTTCTGTGTTATTGACTATGCCAAAGCCTTTGACTGTGTGGATCACAATAAACTGTGAAAAATTCTGAGAGAGATGGGAATACCAGACCACCTGACCTGCCTCTTGAGAAACCTGTATGCAGGTCAGGAAGCAACAGTTAGAACTGGACATGGAACAACAGACTGGTTCCAAATAGGAAAAGGAGTACGTCAAGGCTGTATATTGTCACCCTGCTTATTTAACTTCTATGCAGAGTGCATCATGAGAAATGCTGGACTGGAAGAAACACAAGCTGGAATCAAGATTGCCGGGAGAAATATCAATAACCTCAGATATGCAGATGACACCCCCCCTTATGGCAGAAAGTGAAGAGGATCTAAAAAGCCTCTTGATGAAAGTGAAAGAGGAGAGTGAAAAAATTGGCTTAAAGCTCAACATTCAGCAAATGAAGATATGGCATCTGGTCCCATCACTTCATGGGAAATAGATGGGGAAACAGTGGAAACAGTGTCAGACTTCATTTTTTCGGGCTCCAAAATCACTGCAGATGGTGACTGCAGCCATGAAATTAAAAGACGCTTACTCCTTGGAAGAAAAGTTATGACCAACCTAGATAGTATATTCAAAAGCAGAGACATTACTTTGCCATCAAGGGTCCGTCTAGTCAAGGCTATGGTTTTTCCAGTGGTCATGTATGGATGTGAGAGTTGGACTGTGAAGAAAGCTGAGTGCTGAAGAATTGATGCTTTTGAAGTGTGGTGTTGGAAAACACTCTTGAGAGTCCCTTGGACTGCAAGGAGATCAAACCAGTCCATTCTAAAGGAGATCAATCTTCGGTGTTCATTGGAAGTTCTGACGCTAAAGCTGAAACTCCAATACTTTGGCCACCTCATACGAAGAGTTGACTCATTGGAAAAGACCCTGATACTGGGAGGGATTGGGGCCAGGAGGAGAAGGGGATGACAGAGGATGAGATGGCTGGATGGCATCACTGATTCGATGGACATGGGTTTGGGTGGGCTCTGGGAGTTGGTGATGAACAGGGTCGCAAAGAGTCAGACACAACTGAGCAACTGAACTGAACTGAACTGAAGAACTCTGAATTTTATTCCAAGTGTGGATGGAAGTGCATGCAATGATCTCAAGCAGAAAAGATAGGTAGATGTCTTGTATTTTATAAAGATCTTCCAGCTGATATGAGGAAAATGAATCAAGTGGGAGTAGGGGTGGAAAGAAGTGGAAGAAAGGAGATCATGTAATTAGGGTAAGACATTGAAATGTCTTGAACTTAGGGAATAGCAGAAGAGATCAAACTCAAGGATATACTTTGGAGACAAAACAATATACTGAGACTTGTCTCATTTGATCTCCTGTTGGGGAGCTAAGATCCTACATGCTTTGTGATCAAAAACCAAAACATTCACAGAGACAATATTGTAACAAATTCAATAAAGTTTTAAAATATGGTCCATGTTAAAAAAAAATCTTAAGAGAAAAAAATCCTAAAAACTAACGTGGTTATTGGTTGGCTTGTCAGATAAGAAAAATCAGCACCACAAAGAACTCTTAGGTTTATTGTGTTGAGAACAAGGTAGACTGAAGTACAATTTATTGAGATGCTGAACCCAGGAGAAGAAAAGGCTTAGGGAAATTTTTATTAATTTTTAGAATATGCTAGGCATGTTGTATCTGGGATATTGGTCAGACTGTGATAGAATATCTCACTGTGTCATTTTGGATAATAAGAAGTCATAAGAATCTGAATGCGGGGGCATCTGTCATTTATTTATCCATCAATTTATTCATCTGAAACATTTTTGAACACTTACAATGCATTCCAGATTGTTTTTGATACTAAAAATAAACATGTAAAAAAGACACACAAAAATTCCTGCCCCTTAGACTTATAGTTTGAGGAACTACACAACAAATTGATGATCAAGTGAAATAGATGGCGTATCAGCTGATGTCTTGTACCAGAGTGTTAGCCTGATATGAAATCAGGTTCTGGATTTATTGTGAAGGTAGGACTATCAGGATCAACCAATGTGAGGTCTGAGGGCAAAAGAATCCACAGTTTGGGTCTGAGCAACTGGCATAAGGGAACTGACTGAAATGGGGATATTTACAGAAGGAATACGTTTGCAGAGTGAAGATCAAGGGTTTGGTTTAGGACATGCTAGCGGGAAACACCTACCAAAAAGTCAGGAGTGGTTGTGGAAACTAGAATTCAGGGAAGAATTATAGGCTTTCGACACATATTGTGGAATTACCAGTGACTAGATGATGTTTACATCACAAGAAAGGATGCAGTCATCAAAGGAGTCAAAGCAGCCAGAAAGGAACGCTGAAGACTTCCTCAGAGCAGAGCAGGTGGGCAGATGAGAAGGAATGATGAAGGGGGGGTGGTCAGGAAAGTAGCCCACAAGTCAGGAGGAAAAGCTGGCATGTGCGCTATCGCAGAAGCTGTGGAATTCCACAGAGGGTGCCTTCCTCATCCCTTTTCTATTCAGAATTCCAATTAATGAACTGAATGAGGATACTGACAGAAGGCTAATTACAGTCACACATGACATCAAGCTGAAATGTATCTTCAAAATGCTCCAACACAGATTCAGAACCCTAAAATATTTCAAGGAGCTGGAATGATGATGAACTGTATCCAGTGAGGTTAGATTTGCAAAAGAAATGCCACTTCTACCTTCCTGGATCCAAACCCTCACTGATTCAGAACAATCATAGATAAGATGTGCTAAGGACCCATGTGTGAAAAGGACAGAGATCTGGGTAACTGGGAGCTGGCAATGCCATGAAGCTTCCCAAGAAAGGTCATGGCAAGTTGGCCACGATTCATGAGGATATGGTGACCCCAAATGAGATATTAGAGCCAAGCTCCACTCTCTTGCCAGCTCACGCCCTGAATGCTATTTTCAGTTCCAGGACTACAAATTAGTTCAGAATCAAAACTAAGACTCAAGCATAATTGAATGCTGAAAAGAAGTGGAGCAGTCATCTCCAAGGACACTAATAACCCAAGGGTATTTAGAGAAGAATGCCTGACATAGTTGGAGAGTAATAACAGTTGAAAGAACTGAGAGATATTTAAACCAGAGAAAGACTGAAGACTGTGCTGTGGATTCGCCAGCTCCTTCTTAGGCAGAGAAAACTACAATTTCCAATTCTCTTGCAGAAGAAAACGATGTCAGAAGAGACTGGAAAGGTAGGTAAGATGTAGGTCAGAGACAGTAGGCTTCGTGTGCCATATTAAGCATTCTGGTGTCTCTTCCCAGAGCAATAAAAAGTCATTCAAATGTTTCAAGCAGGAAGTAGTGACATCATCGAAGTTGAGTTTCTAAAAGATTACTATCTGCAGTATGGAGAGTGAACTGGAGAGGGATTAAAAGTGATGAAATATGAGACTTCTCTGGTGGTCCAGTGGTTAAAAAAATCACCTTCCAATGAAGGGGATGCGGGTTAGATCCCTGGTCAGGGAACTCAGATCCCACATGCCTTGGGATACCACAATTGGAGAAGTCTGCACCAAGAGCCCATGAACTGCAACAAACATGCAGCACAGCCAAAGAAAAGAAAAAAGAAATAAAATATAACAAAAAAAGTGATGATTTACTGTATAGCATAGGGAACTATAGTCAATATCTTGTAATTACCTATTATGGAAAATAATTTCGAAAATAATATATGTATATTTTTATAACTGAATCACCTTTGCTATGCACCAGAAACCCTGTAAGTCAATGATACTTCAGTAAAATATTTATATGAAAAGAAGAGTGATGAAACATAGGTAATGACTAGAAATGGAGATAATTTGATACAACAATGGTGGTACATATGGGAAGAAATGGATGGTTTTGAGAATTAGGAGGTAAACTAAAAAGTTCTTGATATTGGGTTGAACATGAGGATATGGGACAGAGGGGAATCGAAGATGACTTGAGTGGGCAGCAAAATGGCAAAGAAGCCATCTACTAGGTGTTGAGCATTACAAACCTCTCTCTGTGTGTCTCCATTTGTGTATCACTTATAGCTAAATTATCTCTATCATCTATATTCATATTCATATTTTACACATGTCTTTAGCATGGATTATCCTGAGACGTAGCGCATTATTCTCTGTACCCAGAGAGGATCAATAAAAGCCTATACAAGTCCCTGGTGAGGAGTGCTGTAAGGGAAATTCTATCTTAATATGAAAAAC
Organism: Budorcas taxicolor; assembly: GCF_023091745.1. Classification (NCBI taxonomy): domain Eukaryota; kingdom Metazoa; phylum Chordata; class Mammalia; order Artiodactyla; family Bovidae; genus Budorcas; species Budorcas taxicolor. The sequence continues at coordinate 47,961,148 of NC_068926.1, read as the reverse complement.
TCACAGGTTGCTGTGAAACATACCACTGCGGATCTAACAAAATGTCAAGAATTTTATTCAGTGGATGGGCTCAGTGTGGCATTATTTCATAGATAAGGAAAGGGAGACACAAAGACAGAGACTTGCCAAAGTTACTGTGAGAAGAGGTGACAGTGATGTGAGTTTTCTTTCGTGGGAGTCCCATTTATTTTTTCCTGTCATTCAGAAAGCTCCCAACATCATCCGTCTACCATTTAGCCATACCCTAGCTTTGCTTTCTCATCTTCTGTTTTGAAGAGAAACATATCTGGGTCCATTGCATGAAGTACACCTTTACCACCCATCCAGGTATGGGATCGATGTTTTACATCTGCTTGTCTTAAGGCACGTAGGTGCATCTTATGTCCCATGTCCCCGTTCAGAGGACAAGGGATGTTTCTGCATATTCTTAGTGGCATAATTCCACATTTAAACCCTGCTGGTTAACAAGCACCAGACTCTTTCTAACTGTGTGACTTTTGGTAACTTATTTTCTTTCCATGATCCTCAGTTTTCCCATTTGAAAAATGGCCGCGGTGCTTCTCATGGTATTGTGGCGCATAAATAGGATCTAGAAAAATGGTACCGATGAACCTAGTTCCAAGGCAGGAACAGAGATGCAGATGCAGAGAGTGGACATGGGGTTGGGGAGAGGAGAGGGTGGAACAAATTGGGAGATTAGGACTGATGTATATTCACTGCCATGTGTAAAATAGAAAGCTAGCAGGAAGCTGCCCTGTAACACGGGGAACTCAGCTCACTAGAGAGGCGGGGTGGGGGTGAGAGGGAGGTCCAAGAGGGAAGGGACAAATGTATGGCTGATCTACTCTGTTGTACAGCAGAAACTAACACAACATTGTAAAAACAATTCTATTCCAGTTTAAAAAAACGTTTTGTAAGGAGTCTACATGGTGACTCAGGTAATAGAACACAATATAGACACTCAATAAATCAGAGTCTGCTTCTTCTTGCATGATTGAGCCTGTTCCTTAGTAATTGAATTGCATGCTTATTATGATTCCACAACTTCATTAGCACAAAGGGAATTTAAAATCAAGGACAGATTTTTCTAGAAAGACATGGGAACTAGGTTCCATCACTCTACCTGGATTTATAGACTGGAAGGCTAAATTTGCCTCCTGTCTTGTATCTCAGAAATGAGTTCAACCTTTTTCCTTTTCTAAAAAAGATGAATCTGGTATACACCATAAGAGGTAGATAATACCTAACGCTCTGATAGTCGTTAAAAGAATTAACTGGCTAGTCACACACACACATTTTCAAAATGGAGAAAGACAAGATTTATGGATAGAACTCGCAGGTCTCTGGTAACATGCCTAGCAGAATCCTTTTCTTAATTATTCCATTGCTTTTCCATATGTTAACTTATTATACTTGCATATAACTACAAATTCATAAGGACTGATGGCCTCCGTTTCCATTTCACATTGTCAGGCAAGCAGATCTGCCTGGAACGCACAGAGCAGTTTAAATACTTCCTGTCCCCCAGTTTGCTGCTGACAGGTCTAGGAAAAATAAGTTCTGTTAAAAAAAAGTCACTTTCAACAATAAGTACCACATCCCTCAGATAATAATTTTGAAGAATTTTGCTGCAGGGCAATCACTGTGATGTTTTATGGTGTAGCTCCCTTTTTAGACAAGGCATGCAAAAGTCCCTTCTTCCCATTACTGTTAATATTTCTCATGTTTTTACAATTAAAAAAGCTTAAAGGCTAACTTCTTCTATCTTTTCTGATCTAGTCATGATTGTTTCTGATACATATGATCATTCTATTAGTAGAAAAATGAATACACACCCACTTGCTATGGCCCTGGAGATGAACACCAAGTTTTGCGAACATGTTCCAAACAGAGAAATAAACAGACAAACACAATCTAGCATCAGATGAATTAAGAAACCAAAGACTCACCACCAGTAAGCCATAGAGAATTAAACTGATTCTGAAGAGGAGTGCTGATTTATTAGGAAAGTATGCTTAGAGGCAGTTCGGACTGGAGCTTAAGATGGTCAACTTACTCTGCTACGTTTTGCTAAAATCCCTTTTGATGGGAAGTTCACAGATCATAGATAACTATGTTGCAAAGCTTTAAACCTTGGCTGAAGCGCAATCTTCAACTATTTCACTTTTTTTAATCGAAATATAGTTGATTCACAAAGTTGTGTTAGTTTCTGGTGTATAGCAAAGGGATTCATATATATGTACATATTCTTTTCCAGAATTCTTTTCTCTATGATCTATAGTAAATCCTTTTCACTTATCTATTTTATATATAATAGTTCATATGTATCTGACAACCCCGAACTCTTAAATTATGTCCTTCCCCACTTTCCCCTTTGGTAACCATAAGTTTGTTTTCTATGTCTGTGAGTCTAGTTCTGTTTTGTGAAAGTGAAATTCACTCAGTTGTGTCTGACTATTTGCAACCCCAAGGACTATACAGTCCATGGAATTCTTCAGGCCAGAATACTGGAGTGGGTAGCCTTTCCCTTCTCCAGGGGATCTTCCCAACCCAGGGATTGAACTGGGGTCTCCAGTATTGCAGGCAGATTCTTTATCAGCTGAACCAGCTGGGAACCCAAGAATAATGGAGTGTGTATCCTATCCCTTCTCCAGCGGATCTTCCCCACCCAGAAATCAAACTGGGGTCTTCTGCATTGCAGATGGATTCTTTGTCAGCTGACCTACCAGTTCTGTTTTGTAAATACATTCATTTTTATTCTTCATATCACACATACAAACAATATCATATATCTTTCTCTTCCTGACTTACTTCACTTAATATGATTATCTCTAGGCCCACCTGTGTTGCTGCAAATGGCATTATTTCATTCATTTACTATGGCTGAGTAATTCAGGCCTCAACTTTTAATATTACTAACCAAGCATTTTAAATCAGCTATTGTGATGAACTATAGCAAGACCCGTATGGTTGCTTCATTAAGGACCACAGTACCGTTGGTGGTATCCCAAAGGTGGGGACTAATTTGTTTCATACTGTACACAGGTGTGTTTCACTAATGAAGGATGGTGTGTGGGTTCTTTCTTCACAAGTCTATTATTTTGATTTTTCAGGCACCTTCTCTATTGCAAAGTTTTCACTGTTGCTGGTTCAAAGACGTGTTTTGTGCATGATATGGAAAGGTAATTTATCTCCTTTCACCCAGAACTCTATGTGATAATATTTGTCCTGTGTTTTTCTGCTGGAGATTTTCCAGGACACCTCCATGTCATATGTTCCCGTTCTTTCTTCCCTCCTTCTTATCAGAAACCTGGTTTTAGTTGAATACCCATCCTACTTACAGCTAGTGGATTCAGAGAATGCTGACATCATCTTCCAACATAGCCAAGCATCGCGGTAATATCCCCTGGGCTGGAATGAGTTTAGAAAGTCAGCCTCAAACTTTTCATAGTATCTGGTATTGTTTCAGGGGCAAGTGATCAAAGATTAAATCTGGCATGAGCTGATCCAGAGGAAGGACTTCCACTGGATAGCTGCAGGAGAGCTGCGCTTCTTTCACAGGCTGAATGTGAGCAAAGAATCCCTTTGCCCAAGGGTTTGATGATAACCATGAAGGCTACATGGAAGACAAGCAACAGCAGAGCAGGACTGAGAGAAGTACAGTGAAACAGGGTGGGCACCCTGGACTGGCCACCACCCCAGAGACTGCTGCCCCAGACTCCCTAGGAGGTGGCATGAGACATTTCTAGTGCTGTTTGCATGTGTGAACTAGGTCCCCTGATTCTTGCATTCTGAAATCATCTCAACTGATGACACACTGATACCTCATAAATGCAGTAAAACGATCCTTAGGTGGCTCACCATCTGTTGCCCGTAAGCTGGAGACCTGGGAGAGCTGGTGGTATAAGTCCAGGCAGGGTCCATAGGTCTGAGAAGCAGGGGAGCTGGTGGTATTAATCCCAGTCCAAAAGCAGGACGAGATGAGATGTCCCAACTCCAGCAGTGAGGCAAGGGACAGGGGCTAAATTTCCTCCTTTTCTTAGTGTATAATGTAATATTGATATAAAGAAAAGGAGAATAATAATATATTATATATATACACATATGGAGATAGATATATGTCTATGTATCTATTTCTCTATCATCTGTCTACTATCTATTTATCTATTTACCTATCATCCCCCTATTATCTATCATGTATCTATCTGTCTGAGCGTCCTGGGTAGTTCAGTGTAAAGAATCCACCTGCCAATGCAGAAGATGCAAGAGACACGGGCTCGATCCCTAGGCTTGAAAGATCCCCTAGAGAAGGAAATGGCAACCGACTCCAGTATTCTTGCCTGGAAAATTCTATGCACAGAGGAGCCTGATGGGCTACAGTCTACAGGGTCATAAAGAATTGAACATGACTGAGCAACTGAGCACATTCATCTATTACCTATCATCCATCTATTACCTATCTACCTACCTACCTATCTATTTATCAGGTTTTCTCTGGAAAACCTTGACAACTACAGGAGGAGAGAAAGGATTAGGGGAGAGAGAACAGGAGGAGAGAAAAAGAGAAAAGATAGCCTCTTTCACCAAAGTAACAGTCGAGAAGGCATGTCTTCTGCATTTGTATTCATAATCTCTTTGAAGCAAAAGAGAAATTGCATTTAGGGATAAATCAATCCCTTTTGCTTAGGCTAAATTTAAGGAATAATTTAACCACACAACTGAAAAGACTGGTTTATACCAACTGAAAAGACAGATTTTTTTCCCTCTAATTTCCCCATATTGCAAAGCTCTAACTCTGCATTTACCACCCGTCACACAAAGATTAATAGAGCAAAGAGCTTGCGGAAATGTTACTTAAAAAGGAGTTCTCTTTAATTCTATACCAACTCAAATTTTCAGCATCTATTGAAATTTCCAGTTTTCTTAGCATCTGTCAAGAAAATAATGCTTTTTGTTGATGACTTCTGAGTGAAAGAACACTGGGAAAATAGTTAAGCCCCACATGAGAAAACCACTACTTTTTGAAAATATATATTTTAATGTGCTCTTTGGAAAAAATTTTCACAAATTTTAATAATATTCTTTTCTCATAACTGACATGTAATTACCAGCATGTTTATATTTAGACTCTTCATGTTTTGTATGAGAGTTCTCTGCCTTCCCTTATGCTTTACAGCCAACACTGTGAATGCAGAATGACTTCTTGTTTAAGATAAACATTATCTAAAAGAAAGAAACTAAGGTATCCTAGACTGTCTTTGGAGAAGGCAATGGCACCCCACTCCAGTACTCTTGCCTGGAAAATCCCATGGACTGAGGAGCCTGGTGGGCTGCAGTCCATGGGGTCACAAAGAGTCAGACACGACTGAGCGACTTCACTTTCACTTTTCACTTTCAAGCATTGGAGAAGGAAATGGCAACCCACTCCAGTGTTCTTGCCTGGAGAATCTCAGGGATGGCGGAGCCTGGTAGGCTGCCGTCTATGGGGTCACACAGAGTCGGACACGACTGAAGTGACTTAGCAGCAGCAGCAGCAGAGACTCTCTTATTTGAGGCTGTTCTTCACATGCTGTTCTATTACAGGACATTTGTATCTTCAAGTCTTGAGTTCTTATTAAAAAGACACGAGATGCATACTGCTGCTGCTGCTGCTAAGTCGCTTCAGTCATGTCCGACTCTGTGCGACCCCATAGACGGCAGCCCATCAGGCTCCCCTGTCCCTGGGATTCTCCAGGCAAGAACACTGGGTGGGGGGGTGCCATTGCCTTCTCCAAGGTGCATACTAAGTTAACCTTAAAATGCATTCCAATATACAGTACATGCTGGAGAAGGCAATGGCAACTGACCCCGGTACCCTTACCTGGAAAATCCCATGGACGGAGGAGCCTGGTGGGCTGCATGCAGTCCTTGGGATTGCGAAGAGTCGGACACAACTGAGTGACTTCCCTTACACTTTTCACTTTCATGCATTGGAGAAGGAAATGGCAACCCACTCCAGTGTTCTTGTCTGGAGAATCTCAGGGATTGTGGAGCCTGGTGGGCTGCCATCTATGGGGTTGCACAAAGTCGGGCATGACTGAAGCGACTTAGCAGCAGCAGCAGCAGCAGCAGCATACGGTACATGCAGATGAATACTGTTTGATTCCCCTTACATAAGGTATTGAGAATGTCAAATCCATAGAGTCAGAAAATACATTGGTAAATGCCAGGGGCCAGGGGGTGGGGTGGATGGGGAGTTAGTGTTTAGTGGGGACAGAGTTTCAGTTTAGGAAGGTGAAAAGTCGGGAGATGGATGATGGTGAGAGTGGTACAGCAATGTGAATATCCTTAGTGCCACTGAACTGTACAGTTAAATATGGTTAAATTAGTATGTTTTATGAGCTTCCCTGCTGGTTCAGATGGTAAAGTGTCTGCCTACAATGTGGGAGACCCAGGTTCGATCCCTGGGTTGGGAAGATCCTCTGGAGAAGGAAATGGCAACCCACTCCAGTACTCTTGCTTGGAAAATCCCATGGACAGAGGAGCCTGATAGGCTACAATCTATGGAGTCGCAGAGTCGGACATGACTGAGTGACTTCACCTCTAAAGTATGTTTTATATTATGTGACTTTTACCACAATAAAAAAAAAATTTTTTTAAGACAACAAATGCCATTTGCCATTCATGTCAAATGTCATTCTCATCTTGACAATATTTTTGGATAGTGGCATCACCAGGTTTCGTAGAAGCTATGCAGTCAGACGTCTGAATACTCAGTCTTGTCTGATGGATTTTCATGCTTCTTTGAAGAGTAAGTTTTCAAAATCTATGTGAGTTCGCTTAGCCTGAGCAACATAAAAAGGCACAGTGGAATCTCTGTGTGCCCCTTACAGCATCTGTGTCTTTCTTTTTGCTTTAATAGTCAGAGACACTTCTTCGAGGAACCATTTCTCATCCTTGGGAAATGGACTTGGGAAAATCAGGGTTTGAGACCTGCATAGTTCTCAACATTGTGCTATCAAGAGGGGATCAGCCTGAGGGTGAAGCTGGTTCCTGGAGAACCAGTACAAGAGAATTTCAGGGAAGCAGACTCAGATCCTGAGTGATATCACATAACTTTTTGGAGTAAAATTAGTCAGAAGTCAGCCTTTGGTCTTTGAGATTATATGTTTACAGAAGACTTGGCTCATTGCTAGGGACATCTGGTCTACCCATTTCCTCAGTACTGGAGCCTCAGTTTTATTTAGGTACAGACTTGCCATATATCGCACACCCCTAGAATTGTACTATAATGCAGCCCTCTTTCAGAGCCCCTGGACTCAGCCCAAAGACTTCATTTCCCAAATACGACCATATGATTATGTTCTGACTGAGGAGTTATTAGCAGAAGTGTAGAGGGAGGCCCCCAGGGAGGCTCCTTACAGGAAGCAGATTCTGATATTAGGTGAATTTTTGGTTCCTTTCCTTCTTCCTGTTTAAATCTGTAACTCAGACTTGATGGCTGGAGCTCATTAGCTGTTTTGGATCATGAGGTGATTTGAGAATGGATTCCCATGGTAGAGAGACACAGATACAGGTGGCTCCTGGAGCCCTGATAACCAGGAAGTCACTATGTGTGTCTCAAAATGCCTACCTCTGGACTTCTTTCCAATGCAAAAGAGAGAAACTTCCATTATTGTTATAGTCGATGTGTTTTGGGGTCTCTTGAACACAGCCAAATGAATCTAATTTTACACAGTGAGTCAATCAATTCTGATTTCTGCATAAACCAATTTGGACTGAATTTGAGTATGTCCTAACAGATTCATCATTGTCATCCTGTGCCCACATAACAGTTTACTTAAGTCTCCGTGTACAGAGCATAACTATTATTACTTACTATTTTTTCTTATTTTTTAAAATTAAGTATAGTTGATTTACAATGTTGTATTATTTTCAGGTATACAGCAAGTGATTCAATTATACATATATATTTACTTATTGTTTAAAATGTTAAAGTCATTTCATTTAAAATTGGGTCATTTCATCTTTATAGGACATTCAAAGCTTATTTTCCCATAATTTCTTGGAAAACTTATAGAAGAATAATATTGAGAAAATAATAAATACTTCAATATTTTATACTAATATCCACAAACATACTTTCTTTCTTTGTTATTATTCTTAATAGTAGCAAGAGTATATATCGTACAGTCACTAAGTGCCAGATCCTGTGCCAAATATTTTACTTTGACTCATTAAATTTTACATCACCCTATAGGGTACCTTCATTGATGAAACCATCATTATCCCTACTTTCTAGGTAAGAAAAGTAAGGTGCAGAGAGGTAATTAAATTTGCAAAGGGTCCACACAGTTATAAACTCTCATGCCTGGGATAACTGATTCAGCTCCATCTGATTTATTTTACATCACAAGCATGTTTATAGAGACTCTATTGTGGGCAAGACACTGGTCTAAGTGCTACAGACCCAGCATGAGCCCCACAGGCCATGCCTCTATTTCCTTGGTGTTTGTAGGCTGAACAAAACCAATCTATGATACATTGCTGCTGCTGCTGCTAAGTCACTTCAGTCGTGTCTGATGCTGTGCGACCCCATAGACGGCAGCCCACCAGGCTCTCCAGTCCCCAGGATTCTCCAGGCAAGAACACTGGAGTGGGTTGCCATTTCCTTCTCCAATGCATGAAAGTGAAAAGTGAAAGAGAAGTCGCTCAGTCGTGTCCAACCCTCAGCGACCCCATGGACTGCAGCCTTCCAGGCTCCTCTGTCCATGGGATTTTCCAGGCAAGAGTACTAGGTGTCAAGAAATACCACGGAGAGAAAGAAAATAAAGAGAAGGAGGTCAGAGTGAGAGAGCATGCTCTTTAGATAGGGTGGTGGTGGTTGCTGTTGTTCAGTTGCTAAGTCTTGCTTGACTCTTTGTGACCCATGGATTGTAGCACACCAGGCTCCTCTGTCCTTCAGCATCTTCCAGAGCTGGCTAAAATTCACATCCATTGAGTTAGTGATGCTGTCTAATCACCTCATCCTCTGCCTCCCCTTCTCCTTTTGCCTTCAATCCTTCCCAGCATCCGGGTCTTTTCCAATGAGTTGGCTCTTTGCATCAGGTGGCCAAAGTATTGGGCCTTCAGCTTCAGCATCAGTCCTTCCAATGAATATTCATGGTTGATTCCCTTTGGGACTGACTGGTTTGATATCCTTGCTGTCCAAAGGACTCTTAAGATACAGTGGTGGAGGAAGTTTCCTGATGAAGTTGGATTTTATGGACCACATGGTATATAATGCCAAATTCTGACCCTAACATATAAGCAGGTAGCTAGTATCTCAAAAATACATGAATCCTGATATCTTCTAAAAGTCTGAGTTGGGTTTAGGTCATCTCTTTTGTGAGAAAAATATCAAGTTCCACAGATAGACAACAGTGGCTTGGCTGTTGGCCTAAATGTCTGAAAAGCCCATGGATCATTTATGCAATCCTGTTTTCTGAGAGGTGTCTTCACTTTCTGGTAATTGCTGCCAAGATTCTGGAGGCCCTGGAGTAAGCCTGCTGCTGCTGCTAAGTTGCTTCAGTCGTGTCCGACTCTTTGCGACCCCATGGACTGCAGCCCACCAGGCTCCTCAGTCCCTGGGATTCTCCAGGCAATAGTACTGGAGTGGGTTGCCATTGCCTTCTCCGTGGACTGAGCCAGCCCTTAGCAAATAATTCAAGAGACAAGGAAATGTTGACACTGAGATTTAGTGGCAAGCATGCCCTTAGATCAGTTACCAGCTCTCTTTTTCCTGTACCACCTTTAACTCTTGGATAATGAGGTTAATTGGAAGGTTAATGGAAGCAGTACAGCCAACAAATTTTGATATCATCCAGTGGAAATCACCAATGAGGAAGACGATGAAGTTAACCAAAGAATGTGAGGAACACTGAGGCAGATTTAAGAATAAACATCATGAGTCAGTGTGTGTGTGTGTGTGTGAGTGTGTGTGTCGGCGGGGGGAGGGGGGGGAGGTCTCCCAGGACTCTGCAAAGATGGAAGGCATTCATTTGATTCTAAGTGTCAGGAAGGTTTGTTTTGCTCAAGAGGGGAATTAACAAGTACAAGGCCAAGTAGTCAAAAATGAGATGATGAGAGTGTGATCACGGCTCAGACTACCTGCTCTGGTTACCCTAAATCTTTTGGAAACTCTTTATGGAGTGGCATATGGTGGGAAATGTATCCATATTTACTGCAGAAAATACACTTTTCTCATGCTAATGTTACTATTTAAATTTGTTTTATTTTTAGGGAAGCTTTGGTTTAGTCACTAAGTCCTGTCTGACTCTTGGGACCCCATCAACTATAGCCCTCCAGGGGGTTTTCCAGGCAGGAATGTTGGAGTTGCCATTTTCTTCTCCGGGGGATCTTCCCAACCCAGGGGTCAAACCCTGGTCTACTGCATTGCAGGTGGCAAAAGGGTCAAGCCTTACAGCATAACTGGACTCCAAGGGAGGCGGTGTTCTCTACTTGCAGAAGAAGAAACTGAGACAAAGATAAGAAGAGGGTATGTCTACATTAGATCAACAATGGGCAAATTATGGCCAGCAAGCTATAGTTTTTGTACAGCCTGCAGCTAAGAATAGTTTTTATATTTGGGAGAAAAAGACAGTTTTTACATTTGGAAAAAAATCAAGAGAAGAATACTTTTTTTTTGGTGACACATGTACATTACATAAAATTCAAATTTCAGTCCCCAGAAATAGTTCCACTGGAACTCAGCCATGCCCATGTGCTTACGTGTTATGGTTGCTTCTGAGCTACAAGAATACTGCTGAATTGTTGCAAAAAGATTGTATGGCCTGCAAACCTGAAAATATTTACTATCTGTGCCCTCAAAGAAAACATTTGTCAACGCCGTTGTTTTGGGCCTTTTTGAGCTATTGCTCCTTTTACATAATAAATGTAGTAGTGCTGACTTTATTATCCAAAATAAGAAACATAATGAATATAATCTTCCAACCCACATGCTTAAAAAATACAATATAATGTTGTAACTGAATTATAAAATCTGAAATGAAAGCAAATTGCTTATAATAAAATAATATGTACTTCAATGCATGCATCTGGGGGCAGGAACTATACAAAAAGACATAATGGTGCATTCAGGTTAATCTCACCTAATTGTTGCAGGAGTGTGAATAAGACAACTATTAGTGCAGATGGACACTGAGGCCTGTATTTGCAACACAAACTCCACAGCTGGCATTGATGCAGTTTCTTAAGCACACTTTTGATTGACAGGAGCTGGTGCTATTGATAGAACAACACAGTCATTGAGAAATGGTGGCTCATCAGGGAAGGAAGTAAGGGAAAGCAACCTTTCTTTTCACCCAATGATCTTCTTCCATTTACTGGACCCAACCAGTGGACAAGACAGCCCACTGGGGGTGATCCATACAAGAAACACTCCAAGAGCATAGCTCAGGGTGCAGAAGAGTGGGGTGTGGGTCCACAGACCATGCGGAGAATGTACAGACAACCGTCTCAAAAACTAGCATGATGGCCCTCTCAGTTTCCCAAACCAAAAGTTTAGCACTGTACTGTCTACTCTGATAGACACTAGCTCATATGAGTGTTTAAATTAAAATTAATTCAATTACATGAAATATTCAGTTCCTCCATGGTACAAGCCACCTTTCCAGAGTGCAATAATCCCATGTGGCAATGGCTACCATATTAGATGGCTTATATTTTACAACATCTCAGGGCTTCCCAAGTGGCACAGTGGTAAAGAATCTGCCTGCCAATGCAAGAGATGCAAGAGAAGTAGGTTTGATCCCTGGGCTGGGAAGATCCCCTGGAGGAGGAAATACCAACCCCCTCCAGTAATCTTGCCTGGAAAATCTCATGAACAGAGGAAACTGGTGGGCTACAGTCCATGAGTCACAAAGAGCTGGACACGACCGAGTGATTGAGCAACAAGAGAATCCTTTTGGCCTATAAGAAAGCTGTGACTGATTTAGGCTATTTCATATCCCCATCCAAACACATCTTTTTTTTTGGGTGTTAGTTCTAAAAGGTCTTGGAGGTCTTCAGAAAGCCGTTCACCTTCAGTTTCTTCAGCGTTACTGGTTGGGGCATAGACTTGGATAACTGTGATACTGAATGGTTTGCCTTGGAGATGAACAGAGATCATTCTGTCGTTTTTGAGATTGCATCCAAGTACTGCATTTTGGACTCTTTTGTTGACCATGATGGCTACTCCATTTCTTCTGAGGGATTCCTGCCCGCAGTAGTAGAAATAATGGTCATCTGAGTTAAATCCACCCATGCCAGTCCATTTTAGTTCGCTGATTCCTAGGATGTCGACGTTCACCCTTGCCATCTTTTGTTTGACCACTTCCAATTTGCCTTGATTCATGGACCTGACGTTCCAGGTTCCTATGCAATATTGCTCTTTACAGTATCGGAGTAACAGGCAAATTTGGCCTTGGAATGCGGAATGAAGCAGGGCAAAGACTAATAGCGTTTTGCCAAGAAAATGCACTGGTTGTAGCAAACACCCGCTTCCAACAACACAAGAGAAGACTCTACACATGGACATCACCAGATGGTCAACACCAAAATCAGATTGATTATATTCTTTGCAGTCAAAGATGGAGAAGCTCTATACAGTCAACAAAAACAAGACCAGGAGCTGACTGTGGCTCAGATCATGAACTCCTCATTACCAAATTCAGACTCAAATGGAAGAAAGTAGGGAAAACCGCTAGACCATTCAGGTATGACCTAAATCAAATCCCTTATGATTATACAGTGGAAGTGAGAAATAGATTTAAAGGCCTAGATCTGATAGATAGAGTGCCTGATGAACTATGGATGGAGGTTCATGACATTGTACAGGAGACAGGGATCAAGACCATCCCCATGGAAAAGAAATGCAAAAAAGCAAAATGGCTGTCTGGGGAGGCCTTACAAATGGCTGAGAAAAGAAGAGAAGTGAAAAGCAAAGGAGAAAAGGAAAGATATAAGCATCTGAATGCAGACTTCCAAAGAATAGCAAGAAGAGATAAGAAAGCCTTCTTCAGTGATCAATGCAAAGAAATAGAGGAAAACAACAGAATGGGAAAGACTAGAGATCTCTTCAAGAAAATTAGAGATACCAAGGGAACATTTCATGCAAAGATGGGCTTGATAAAGGACAGAAATGGTATGGACCTAACAGAAGCAGAAGATATTAAGAAGAGGTGGCAAGAATACATGGAAGAACTGTACAAAAGAGATCTTCACGACCCAGATAATCATGATGATGTGATCACTAATCTAGAGCCAGACATCTTGGAATGTGAAGTCAAGTGGGCCTTAGAAAGCATCACTACGAACAGAGCTAGTGGAGGTGATGGAATTCCAATGCAGCTGTTTCAAATCCTGAAAGATGATGCTGTGAAAGTGCTGCACTCAATATGCCAGCAAATTTGGAAAACTCAGCAGTGGCCACAGGACTTGAAACAGTCAGTTTTCATTCCAATCCCAAAGAAAGGCAATGCCAAAGAATGCTCAAACTACTGCACAATTGCACTCATCTCACATGCTAGTACAGTAATGCTCAAAATTCTCCAAGCCAGGCTTCAGCAATACATGAACCATGAGCTCCCTGATGTTCAAGCTGGTTTTAGAAAAGGCAGAGGAACCAGAGATCAAATTGCTAACATCCGCTGGATCATGGAAAAAGCAAGAGAGTTCTAGAAAAACATCTATTTCTGCTTTATTGACTATGCCAAAGCCTTTGACTGCGTGGATCCCAATAAAGTGTGGAAAATCCTGCAAGAGATGGGAATACCAGACCACCTGACCTGCCTCTTGAGGAATCTGTATGCAGGTCAGGAAGCGACAGTTAGAACTGGACATGGAACAACAGACTGGTTCCAAATAGGAAAAGGAGTACGTCAAGGCTGTATATTGTCACCCTGCTTATTTAACTTATATGCAGAGTGCATCATGAGAAACGCTGGACTGGAAGAAACACAAGCTGGAATCAAGATTGCCGGGAGAAATATCAATAACCTCAGATATGCAGATGACACCACCCTTATGGCAGAAAGTGAAGAGGAGCTAAGAAGCCTCTTGATGAAAGTGAAAGAGGAGAGCAAAAAAGTTGGCTTAAAGCTCAACATTCAGAAAACGAAGATCATGGCATCCGGTCCCATCGCTTCAAGGGAAATAGATGGGGAAACAGTAGAAACAGTGTCAGACTTTATTTTTTGGGCTCCAAAATCACTGCAGATGGTGAGTGCAGCCATGAAACTAAAAGACGCTTACTCCTTGGAAGAAAAGTTATGACCAACCTAGATAGCATATTGAAAAGCAGAGACATTATTTTGCCAACAAAGGTCGGTCTAGTCAAGGCAACGGTTTTTCCTGTGGTCATGTATGGATGTAAGAGTTGGACTGTGAAGAAGGCTGAGCGCCGAAGAATTGGTGCTTTTGAACTGTGGTGTTGGAGAAGACTCTTGAGAGTCCCTTGGACTGCAAGGAGATCCAACCAGTCCATTCTCAAGGAGATCAACCCTGGGATTTCTTTGGAAGGAATGATGCTAAAGCTGAAACTCCAGTACTTTGGCCACCTCATGCAAAGAGTTGACTCATTGGAAAAGACCCTGATGCTGGGAGGGATTGGGGGCAGGAGGAGAAGGGGATGACCGAGGATGAGATGGCTGGATGGCATCATGGACTCGATGGATGTGAGTCTGAGTGAACTCCGGGAGATGGTGATGGACAGGGAGGCCTGGCGTGCTGCGATTCATGGGGTCACAAAGAGTCGGACACGACTGAGTGACTGAACTGAACTAAACTGAACTGATCCAAACACACTCCTTATCTATGAGCAGTTTCTGATGGCTATACTGAGAAAGGACAGCCCAAGAACATCCACTTGTCTTCAATATCACCATCATCCTAGCCCAAGTCCTCATCGTTTTCCACCTGGACCATTAAAGGAGGCTCCAGTGTGATATTTCCATTTTCATTGTTACCCCCTCTTCCAAATTTGTTCTCCCCTTGGTGTTCAGAGTGATATTTTAAAAACAGATCATGAATCAGATGAGATTTAAACACAGAGAAATCAGAAATCCTACTGCACACATCATGCTGATAAGGCACCTACTCCAGTGTCTGCCTGCCCTGACCTCATCTCCCCATCTCACTGTTCTCCAGCTTCACTGGATGCTCTCTATTCTAAGGCTCATCAAGCTGGCCTTGCTTTGGGCTTTGGCATCTATTTCTCCTTCTGTCTGGAAAGCCAGCTCTTCTCAGATCTCTCCATTTGGGTCCTTTTTGGCAGCTCAAATATCACCCCTGCAGAGATGACCCTATCTCAAAGAGCTTGCCCAGCCAGTCCTTTTCCTTCCCAACCTTCTGTTCTATTTTCTCCTAAACATAGATCAGTTCTGAATTCAGCTTGATCAATTATTTTTTACTTATTTTTTAAATTGAACTATGCTTGGTTTGGGCTTCTCAGGTGGTACAAGTGGTAAAGAACCCTCCTGCCAGTGCAAGAGACATAAGAGACACGAGTGTGACCCCTGCATTGGGAAGATCCCCTGGAGGAGGGCATGGCAACCCATTCCAGTATTCTTGCCTGGAGAATCTCATGGACAGAGGAGCCTGGCGTGCTACAGTCCAAAGGATCTCAAAGAGTCGGATATGACTGAAGCAACTTAGCATGCATGCTTGGTTTACAAAGTTGTCTTAGTTTCAGGTATACAGCAAAGTAATTCAGTAATTCCGATACTGATATATAAATATAAAGAAAATGCATAAATATGTATATATTTATATATATTCTTTTTCATTATATGCAATTACAAGATATTGAATATTGTTTCCTGTGCTATACAGAAGGTCCTTGTTGTTTATCTGTTTGATATATAGCCCTGTGCGTATGTTAATCCCAAACTCCAAGTTTATCCCCCCTTCCCCTTTGGTAGTCATAAGTGTGTATTCTATGTCTGTGAGTCTATTTCAGTTTTATAAATATGTTCATCTGGATCATTTTTTTTAGATTCCACACATTAAGTGATATCATATGATATTTGTCCTTTTCTGCCTGACTCACTTCACTTAATATGATGTCTAGGTCAATCCATGTTGTTGCAAGAGCATTATTTCATTCTTTTTATGGCTGAGTAGTAGTAGTCCATTTATTAATACAATACGTACCACACTTCCTTTATCCATTCATCTCTTTATGGACATTTAGGTTGCTCCCATGTTTTGGCTATTGTGAATAGTGCTGCTATGAACATTGGGGTGCATGTGTCTTTTCAAATGACAGTTTTGTCTGGATGGATGCCCAGAACTGCTGGATCATATGGTACATTTTTTACCAGCCACCTCCCATGAGTGTGATGCATGCTCTGTTATCCCCTTCTCACAAAGGCCAGTGCCTGGCACATAGAGGGAAACTCAGGAAATGCTTCTTTAATGGACTGCATTTCTGGGGTACCTGCAAAATGAGTCACATCGTGAGCATTTGTTCACTGAGAACAACCACTTGTACAGTCTCTGGGGCTGTAATAACCACACGACTAAACAACAATAGCAGTAAGTCTCTCGATTTGTTTTGCACCATGTACCTTTAAAAGCACCGAGGTGCAGCCGCCACTGTCTCATTATAAATCACCTCTGGAGAGGACAGCTCATTAACGAGCATCAAAGGTAGCACAGTGGGCTGAAAAGAAAAGGCAGTGGCTTTGTGCGTAATAAATAATTCATTTTCAGATGACTTTTCCTATTTCAGTTAAGACTTCTCAATTTCATATTTTTACGAGTGCACATTCTTGCATTTGCATTTTCCAAAGATCTTTCCACATACTGAACTGATCAACAGCCTTAACTGTTTTCAGGTTGCAAGCACAGACTCTGCAGCCCATCTATCTAGAATCTAATTCCAGCTCAGTATCTCAACTGAATCGCTTGGCGCCATTCTTCAAACACTGCATACTTTTATCCATCTGTGAAATGGGCATAACAGTAGTCCAGACATCCCTGGTGATCCCAGTGATTAAGAATCTGCCTGCCATTGCAGGCGTGGACATGGGCTGAATCCCTGGTCCGGGAAGATCCCAAACCTGTGGGTCTTAGACTAAGCCCATGCACCCCAATTAATGAACCTGCGTGCTTAGAGCCTATGATTTGCAAAAAGAGAAGCCAGTGCAACGAGAAGCCCGCACATCACAACTAGAGGGCAGCAATGAAGACCCGGGGAGCCAAAAATAAACAATAAAATAAAAGTAAATAAAAATTTAAAAAGAGCAGTACCAACATCAGTGGGTCTCTTAGAATTGAATGAGTTAATCCCTGCAAGGAGGAACCTAGAGGCATACCTGGTACACAATAAACAGTAAGGACCTAGTATCATTATGACTGACGGTGTTTGGGGGCGTCATAGTGACTCAACAGACACACAAGGATAAGAGTGTGTCTTGGAGCAGAGATTTTTCTCAAGGCCTGTTGCAGCATCTTAATTTGCACTTGGTTGAGAAAGTATAAAAAGGAAAGCAGTGCTATGCCATCCAATGTGATTGAATTTTCAAAAAGTCTGAGGAAAACAACAGAGGGTATCTGGCATATTAATTAGCAGGCTGACACAGGAAAAGGATATCATGAAAAGTCAAATAAAAAAAGAGCCAAGAAATCTGCTTTGATGACAAAAATAAAAAGAAACTTCATTACTGGAGCCAGGAGAGAGAGCTTTTCTTCCATAATTTGGGAGCCTCATCTCAAGTTCAGATCTCAGAAGGTGACTGTCAGGGCACATGACCTGTGCTAAGTCTACAGTTGACAGGGGATGTACAAGCTGGTGTGACCCTACAAGACCCGCAGGGCTCTAGTGAGTAGTAAAACTGTTCTCCAGGCTTCTACTATGGGTGGTACCATGCCTTCAGCCAGGAACACAAATGTGAACAGGACACGGTGTAATAACAACCACAGTGTTCACAGGAGATCATCCAGGCAAGGTGGTGTGCAAGAAGATTAACTCCTGAAGATCCTAAAACCAGGGGAAGGTATGGGAGATGAAAGGGTAGTTCATTTGCTTTAAGGAGACAAATGTATTCAATTCAGGAAAGCTTACTTAAAATACATTTATTTCATCAGGAGCTTTACAATAGCAAATTATATGGTAATGTGCATGGGGGTAAGTTTTGTCTGTAAGGTTTACAGAAATGGAATTTCTGCTGAGTCCTGGATTTAGGACGACATGCCTTGATTGGTAAGATTTAAGAAGATGCAAATAAGATCAGGAGAGAAGAGATTATTTGATTACTTTCTTGAAATCCCCAAAATTGTAGAAGAAAGAACTCAGGCCTTAGTCAAATAAGAGAAGGATCTGGCTATGTCTAAACTGCATGGTTCCCTGGGACCTCCCTGGTGGTCCAGCGGCTCCCAATGCAGGGGGCCCAGATTCGGTCCCTGGTCAAGGAACTCGATCCCACATGCTCCAAATAAGAGTGTGTGTGTAGCAACTAAAGATCCTGCGTGCTGCAACTGAAACCCAGCACAACCAATATATAAATAATACAGTTTTTTAAATGGCTGCTACCTGCTCTTGTCTGGCTTATAAGGCCCTTAACTAAAGCAAACTCAAAAGAAGAAGGCATTTGGTTTGGATGTAAATGGTAAGTCAGGAGTGGCACCCTGGAGTCTCGCTCCTTCTACTTTGGAAGAGGGACCTGGAGATCAGAAGGATTTAGGTGGAGTTCAAACAATAAGATCCCATAAGGGAGGACTCTGAAGGTACCTAAAAGGACATCCTGAGTTTACGTCTTTCCAAGCATCTTGGGTACAGCTCTTGCTCCCAGTGGTGTGATCTCAACCAGCAAAAAGAACTGAAGAGTGTTTGAATTCCCCAACTTGATTGTCACCCTCACTGTGAGCAAGGAAAGTGTGCAGTAGTCACAGCAGAAGGTCCAATAAGAATCATGTCGGGCTGTGAAGAGCCAGGAGGACTCCCTGGAGGAGGTGGCAGGAGAAATGGGCTTATACAGAGAATTCTGAGTGATATCTGTTCTCCCATGAGTGTCATGTTTGAAGAAAGGTTTGCGACATATCAAATTGCACTTCATAAAGAGCACATGGCACATCTGACTCTGTTTTTGCTTAAACACTCTGTTGGCCTTCCCCAAGCATCTTCAGGGCTGGGTCTGGCAGACACATCTGTACTCTTCTGTCATCTTATGTAAATGCCATGGAACGTCACCATCACCAAGTCACTTTGGATTATTTTCAAGGATAACTGCCTGTCCAGATGGTATCTCGTGATTAATTTTTATCTAAAGTTCTAACTCAATTCTAATAACTAAAATTCAGGGACTTCCCTGGTGGTCCAGTGGCTAATACTTCACGCTCCCAATGCAGGGGGCACGGGTTCAATCCCTGGCCTGGGAACTAGATCCCACATGCCGCAATTAAGAGTTTGCAAGCCGCAACTAAAGATTTCACATGCCTCAATGGAGATCAAAGATCTCATGTGCCACAACTAAGACACGGTGTAGTCAAATAAATAAATAAATATTAAAAAAATAAAATTCAGTGGTCAAGGCTGAGACACAGCAAAATCAGAAACATCAGAAGCTCAGCATTAAGAGGAGGGTGTGCCCTTAAAATCCAGAGGAGATCTGAGTCACCCACATCCATCCTACATTCAGAACAGCCATCACAGTTATGGTACCCAAATAGCTACCGCCCAGCATGAATGAAAACATTGTTTTATATTAAAGTAAAGAACACATGTTAATAGCTTTGAAAGGATATTCAACTAACTGATACGGCATTCAAATTGATGAATATCAGTCTCATCATCTTTGAATCCCCACAGAAGCTCAAAACAGTTGTTTTAGCCAAAACACAGGAGGCAGATAGGAGAGAATGATAAAGAACCTTGAGAAACTGGGTTCCCACTCCCCACCCCTGGAAGAATATTTTCTGATAAGAAATGCAAGAAATGGAAGAAATGCAAACATGCTCCCTAGAACCCGATGATGACATGCAGTTACAGACAAGCACTAATTGGATTAACGGCAATGCTCATTTAATGACCTTTTCTTCAGAATTTTCTCCCAAAGGACAAAAAAAAAAAAAAAAAAATAGATTTACTCATGAGATAGTAAGGGATCATTTACTGAACAGAAAAAAGAATACTGTAATAACAGAGAGATACACGAATGGATTTAGGAAAAAGAAATACACAGGTTTTAAGGCCATAGACATCAGGAAAAAATATGCAAAATATTGAGAAAGAAATAAGCGTCTTTTGGAAACTGAACTTTGAATGGAAGGGCTTAACTGGGCATCATCTCAAAGCTTTCCTGGAGATGAAGTTACACATCTCAGAAAGAACAGAGGGGCCATGTGCTCACCCCATGTGTACAGGGAGTCACAGCTGCATTTACTTTTAGCATTGTTTTCTGAAGATTATAGTCCTACCTATTCAAATATGCTGTGGGGGGACATTTTAATATTTGGAGGTTTTACAAGAACACAAAAAACAGACACGATTTTTCCTCTTGGTTACAAGAGAAAAAGATTTCTACTATGGAAAAGATCAGTAGATTTGACTGCACAAAAATTAAACATATACCCACAAACTTCTGCATGCTATAATATATACAGTAAGTGACACCAGAAGACAAATGGTAAACTGGGAGGAATATTTACAGCGCTACTATCAAAAGGCATGAAAACAGAAAGTAGAAGGAGCTTCTAACAGCTGGGAGGGGGGTGGGTGCGGGGCTAGTGTTCAGTGAGTTGCCAGATGAAAATATTCTGAAGATCTGTTGCACAACAGTGAAAATATTTAACACTAATAAACTGGACAGTTAAAAGAGACTGGGGTTTCCAGGTGGTGCTAGTGGCACAGAAGCTGTCTGCTAATGGTGGGGACATAAGAGATGCAGTCTGTGGGTCCCCTGGAGGAGGGCAGTTTGGTGGCTTTTATAAAAAAAATATTATAGTACTGCAAATTTTTTGGTTCCCATCCTTTGATTCAAATGTATTTCTAAAAGTTTATCAGAGATGTGGGCAAAGAATTGAGGGTGAAAATATAGACCACAGGAAATTTTATAATAGAAAATCTTTTTAAAAAAACATTTTAGGTTTTTGTGGTACTATCATATAATCACTGCAGATGGTGATTGCAACCATGAAATTAAAAGACGCTCCTTGGAAGTAAAGTGATGACAAACCTAGATAGTGTATTAAAAAAGCAGAGATTTCACTTGGCCAACAAAGGTCTATATTGTCAAAGCTATGGTTTTTCCAGTAGTCATGTATGGATGTGAGAGCTGGACATGAAGGCTGGGTGCCGAAGAATTGATGCTTTCATACTGTGGTGCTGGAGAAGATTCTTGAGAGTCCCTTGGACAGCAGGGAGATCAAACCAGTCAATCATAAAGGAAATCAACCCTGAATCTTCATTGGGAGGACTGATGCTGAAGCTCCAACACTTTGGCTACCAGATGCCAAGACCTGACTCACTAGAAACGACCCTGATGCTGGGAAAGACTGAAGGCAGAAGCAGAAGGTGACAGCAGGGTATGAGATGGTTAGACAGCATCACTGACTCAATGGACATGAACTGGAGCAAACTCTTGGAGGTAGTGGAGGACAGAGGAGCCTGGAATGCCACAGTCCATGGGACTGCAAAGAGTCTGACATGACTTAGACACTGAACAACAACAATCATATATAGGGAACTTTGGGGTTGGGTCTAAAATCAGACTCATCTTTCCCCCCAGATCCTTCCTTCACACCTATAACCAATGTGTTGAAAAGTCCCATCATTCACCTGCTAAGATGCACCCTAAAATGGCCTACCTCTGCGTCTCTCCACGGAGATCACCACAGTCCACTGGAGTGGTCCAGAATAACCTCAGTGTCTCCCCATTATACAGCTATATATATACACTCCCCATATTCATTTTCACCAAATATATCTATAGCGGGACACAGGGGCTCCCGTGATAAGACTCACTCTCCCAGCCTCCCTTGCTCTGGACATGATCACTCGGCTGAGTTCATGGGCTGATGGGATGGGAGCGGAGGTGGTGGATTCAGAGAAGGGTCGTGTCCTTGGTGGAGAGGGGCACACCTCCCCTTGCACCCTGTCCTAGTCCTGTTGGCTGCCACATGGACACGTCTGTTATTAATCTGGGGCCATGTGGATAAGGTCAGTGTCTTTGGAGTCACTTGGCAAGAGGATAGCAGGATGCTATGTTCTACCCCTTGGGGCCACCTGGTAACGCTGCTCACATTCAGATGGGAGAGGTGGGGACAAGCAAACGCCACGTTTCTTAAGTCACGGTTATTTTACGGCAGCCAAAGGAGTCCGCTCTGATGTCCCCTTACTCTCCCAAATCCATTCTTTACACACAGCCAAAGTGTTTTCTAAAAACATTCATTAGCACAGCGGCTGCTGTGCTGAAAGCCTTTCAGTGACTCCCTATCACGTTGAAATATCCACCTCTGTACTCTAGCTTACAAGCCTCCATGTGACCTTGAGCTCAACTCAAAGGGTTCTCTCCTCATGGACTCATTACGGTCCAGGTGAGCTGGCCTTCCTTCTGTCTCTAACATCTCAAAAAAAAGGTAAGTGATATCATACGGTACGTGTCTTTCCCTTTCTGGCTTACTTGACTTAGCGTGATAATCTCTGTGTGCATCTATGTTGCTGCAAATGGCATCACTTCACTCTTTTTTATGGCCGAGTAGCATTCCACTGTAGGTATGGATCACTTCTTCTCTATGCGCTCACCTGTGGACGGACATTCAGGCTGTTTCCATGCCTTGGCTGTTGTGAATAGTGTTGCTGTGAACATAGTGGGGGGCGGGGGGCGTGTATCTTTTTGAATTATAGTTTTTTCTGGTTTTATTTCCAGGAGTGAGACTGTTGGGTCTGGCACAAATGAACCTATCTATAAAACAGAAACAGACTCACAGACATACAGCACAGACTTGTGGTTGCTAAGGGGGATGTAGGGGAGGAGAAGGGGTGGACTGGGACTTTGGGATTGGTAGATGCAAAGTACTGCATTTAGAATGGATAAACAATAAGGTTCTCCTGTACAGCACAGGGAACTATATTCAACATCCTGTCACAAGCTATAATGGAAAAGAATATAAAAAGAACGCCTGTATGTATGTAACTGAGTCACTTTGCTGTGCAGCAGAGATTGGCACAACACTGTCAATCAAACAAACCTCAATAAAAAAGAATATGTGGCACAAATGAGTAGATGACAGAATGATATCCGATTTAAATACCTCTCAACAAACACATCATGAACAAAAATAAAGTAAAAATGAAAATATACAGCAAAAGGTCCATTTAATGACAACTCCCCTAAAAACAAGTAAAGTTTTTTCCAGTCAAGTCAAAGGTGAAATGATGCAACTTTCTCTGGAAAAGGGACTCAAAACACTCCAAATAGGAAAGACTGGGGAGTCAGGACCGTGAAGACTTTTAAGTTCCAGAGGAAGATGCTCACAAGATACTAGCGTAAAACTCCTCAGACCACATATGTTTGAAAGCAATTTTAATGCAACTCATTGACTTCCATTCAAGAATTAGAGAGCATCCCCCAATATTCAGAGCAGCACTATTCACAATAGCCAAGACATGGAAACAACCTAAGTGTCCAACCACAGATGAGTAGATAAAGAAGATTGATGTATATAAACAAAAGAATATGCCTCAGCCACAAAAAAGAACCGAATTTTGCCATTTGCAGCAACACGGAAGAACTTGGAAGGCATTACACTAAATGAAATAAGTCAGACAGAGAAAGACGTATATTGTATGATGTCACTTATATGTGGAATCTAAAACAATACGACAGACTAGTGAATATAACAAAAAAGAAGCAGACTCACAGATCTAGAGAACAAACTAGGGTACCAGTTGGGAGAGGTGGTGAACAGGTGATATAGGGGTAAGAGAGAGGGAGGTACGAAGTATTGGCTGTAAGGTAGGCTCAAAGACTTACTGTTACAACATGGGGAATATAGCTGATACTTTGTAATAACTGTAAATGGAGTGTAAGTGTTTAAAATTGTTTAAAAAAGAAAATAATCATGAGCATCTACACACTGCCTAGCACTCTTCTTATCTTGGGAAACATGGGGACTGGGAACATTCACTTTCCTGCAAGACTTTACAACATAATTGCTAGGGAATTATTTATCTTTTGCATTTAGTAACTAAGTGATTGTATTAAGAGCAAACATTTATTGTATGTTTGACTTCACTGGGCACTCTTCCAGGGCCTCTTGAATTATCACCGTCTCTTACATCAACCTTATGAGTATTATCTCTTTCACCCTTCGTAGATGAGGAAACTGAGCCAGAGTGAAATTAAGCAAGGATGCATAGCTAATAATGGCAACTCACTCCAGTGTTCTTGCCTGGAGCATCCCAGGGACAGAGAAGCCTGATGGGCTACAGTCCATGGGGTTGCAGACAGTCGGACACAACTGAGCAACTAAAGAACAACAAGAGCTGGTAAGAGGAGACTAAGATATACGTATATTTTATTTTGCTTCCCAGGAGGCTCATAAAGATGCACACAGAATGGAAAACAGGTGCCAGGATGAGGTACCCCTCTGAGCCTCAGTTTCGTCATCTGGAAATGGAGAAGGATTGTTTCAAATCCTGCTCATTGCCTTGCAATATTTAATCTCTTGTTGTTTCCTTGTAACAGAACCTGAGCAAATGTGCCATGCTAAAAAGTAGACTTCCAACTAAGTATGCCCATATAACCAAGTTCTTGTTCATTGGATACACACAGAAATATTGGCTTCTTATGACCACTTCTTGAAAGGGAAAAGGAATGGATCCTATTCTATATCTCTTCCTTTTTCTGGCTGGCAGAATACGGATATGCTGGCTGGCATCCCAGCAGCCATTTTGGACCACAAGGTAACCATAAGGATAGAACGTATGCCTTTGACTGCTGAAGCAGAAATAAAGATGAAGACTGAGTCTCAGATAGCATGGGGCAAAGTACCAGCCCTGCACTACAAACCTTAAGAGTTCTTTTACATGAAGGAAAAACACACTTGTATTAAAGTGACTACTGGCCAGGGTAAAGTGGAGTGAGTAGGGAGGGCAGGTTAGGGCTTGTTTTCAGCCAAACGCAATTCCTAACTGATAAAAACTGAGATTCTTCTAGCTCTGCCATTACACACACTTCTACAATTACATGTATCGTAGCCAGAAAGGGTGATGCAAGGTGAGAACAGTTTGAGAGACCAGGAGAGGACAGAAAGTGGATTCATGTGAGCAGGGATTCACGTAGGTTATGAAGAACAGTGGGGTCTGAAACAGGCTGACAGTCTCGGCAGAAGAAATGCTGAACTCGGGAAACCAAGCAGACTGTCTGATGCTGAGCCAAGCAACAGGAGCCGTGCAGTGTATGGCTAACAGCTCATCAGACTAAAGGTGTTGAAAAGGGGAACAAATTCAAATAATTACTTATTCAAGACAAACGGTCTTGCCGTTGCCGGTAACAGAACCACTAACAGCCTAAACGAAGGAGCGCTGCTGTCACATATGAAATAATGTACCAGGGGAGATTTGGAGCCTTTAAAATATAATAAAAGAAATAGTTAATAAGAGCCCTTATCAACTGAAGGACCCCAACACCTTTACATCGCCTAGTGAACAGTATAATAACCAACTTAGTGTCACTAGGCAACTGTCCATGTTACCTTGTATTGAAAGATTGATTCTTGACATCCTTTCATGGCCCCATAGTAACACTTGTCAGTAATTCCTAATAGATGGTGAGAGGGAGACATGAGGCTGTCAGTCCTTCACTTCCATCAGTAAAAGTACTTTTGTAACATGAGGAAGCTCAAAGTACTCTCAGCAGACTCTCAATCCCAAGCATTTGCACTGTGATAACTCACATTAGGAAAATGTATTATTCTTTTGTAGAGAGACCCTGGCAAAAGGGGAGGCTAGACAAGGCATCAGTGTGTTTGTTGAGGTCAACCTGGGTGTTTCTTCCCACATGCAATGTGGCCCATTGCATAGCAACCAGGGGGCAGGTCCTACCTAAGGATGAAAACCCATCTGTGTTCCACAAATCCGAGGAAACACATGGACTGACTTAGGACCTAAATCTTTTACAAGTTACAAATAGATGGCCTGTGAACGGATTATAGCTAACCCTTTCCTAGACAAGCTTGATTTAAAATAAAATTAGCTCTAACAAGGAGTTGACGGTTCACACTAAAACTATACGGGTGTTTTCTGTTGAAAAGTCAGCATGTCTTAAGAATTCAGAGTTTTCCTTGGCTTTCCTGCATGGCTTTCCTTGAATTTCCTGCATGGCTTTCCTGTTGGCTAGGCCTTTTCACTGGGTAGGTGTTTGTCAAGTCACTTGTAACCTTTTACTCAGATGCTGGATCTGTTTGGTCTCTGCAGGTATACATGTTTAAGATCCTTGACTAGTCTCCAGTGTATCATACAAACATCTTGATAAAATCATCAGTACTTTTCTTATAGTGGAAGACCCAAATCTAATGCCTGGATTTTGATTATTTTCTAAATAATATTTTAAAGATATATATGAGTATGTGTTTAGAATCAGCAATTTGCAGTAACTTTGTCAGCTTTCCCTGACCCTGGCTCTGGGCTCACTGACATTTTCCCAGTGTGTTTAGGTCATGTGTGTGATGCTTTGCCTTTCCCTGAGGTCTGTATTAATAGCCCAGGGCAGGGACTTTCTTACCATGGCCAATGGGATGACTCCGATCAAGTCTTTCTGACTCACGTAGATCTTGGAGACACCCAAGTCAGATGTGATGTCTCCTGGATATTCAACCTGCCACGTGACAAGCTGCGTGGCCGGCGGGTCACTGGGTTCTTCGATTTCTACGTCGATCTGCATGACTTCATAGGAGGCACCACTTGCACTGGACAGAAGGAGAGAGAAGGACAGAACAACACTGAGGGCTGGGTGGGCGTGCCTGGCAGGCAATAGACAATTTCCACGCGCACTTATACTATCGTTCCAAGAGTCTGTCGGAAAAGCAATCTTCAATGACCATGGACGGATGAATGGACAAAGAAGATTCGATATATGCACATATATAATCTACATGATATATACACATATTTACATATAATAGAAAATTACTCAGTCATAAAAAATGAAATAAATGCTATTTGCAGCAATGCGGATGGACCTAAAGATTATTATACTAAGTGAAATATGTCAAAGACAAATATCATATGATATCATTTATATGTGAAATCTAAAAAAAAGATATAAATGAACTTGTTTACAAAACAGAAATAGACTCACTGACATAAAAAACAAACTTATAGTCACCAAAGGGAAAGGGGTAGGGGAGGGAGGAGAGATAAATTAGGAGATTTGAGATTAACAGGTACACACTACTATATATATGATAGATAACTAACATGGATTTACTGTATAGCACAGGGAACTATATTCAGTATCATGTAATAATCTATAACGGAAAATAATCTGAAAAGAATAGATACATATATAACTTAATCACTTTGTTGAACACCTGAAACTAATACAACATTGTAAATCAACTATATACCAATGAAAAAACAAAGGAAAAAAAAGATATTCAATATCCAAAAGAACAGCCTTTAAGAAGATTCACAGCCTTGGCCTGGCCTTAAACACCACTGCTCAAGCTTCCCAACCCTTGTTTCTTGTGAGCCGCTCAGAGTCCCCAGAACAGGGGTTTGTGGATGACTACATGAAGTGCTGATTGAATTTCCTAAATCTTTCTTCCCTGAGCTCCATCTCGGAGGACGGGATTCTTTCTCCCACTCCCAGAAATCTCTTTGCTGCCTATATTGGATTTTCCAAAGCCACAGTCCCTTCAAGTTGGATGCACAGAATTTTAAAGGTGTTTGAGGGTGATGTGGCTTTTTATTTCTGGTGGGAATGAGAAAGAAGTGCAGAGAATCAGAGATGAGCCACGAACAGAAGACTGGGGCTGTGGGACCCACATGGATGAGCAAGGAGAAGTAGCCAGATGTTACCTGGAAACAGGAGTGATTATGACAATGATTAGTTTTCGGACGTCTTGGGTTTTCTGTAAACACGTATCTGAAGATGAATTCAAGTCAGAATATCAGGATGATTTTTTTCAGCTATGTTGGTTAGTTTAATTCCCTGGCTACCTCTTCTTCGTTTTTATAGTCAGCTTTTATAAAACGTCTGGTTTTCTAAGTGACAGGAGAAAAAGATGCAGGTGTGGTGCCAACCACTCCCCGAGGGAAGATGTGAAGAAATACAGGTGAGGGTTCACCAAGGAGGCAGCAAGGAGAGGTGCTTTTTAACCCTATGTGACCAAAGCCACTTCCCCCTATCAGATCTGTCTCTAGAGACTGGAATTTCACGTAATTGCAAAAATGATCACTGACCTTGACATTTAAGAGGACAAAAATTGGCCTTTAAGATATGAAAAAGCTATTGAAATATTTATCATACCATCAGACCTATGCAAATGTATCAATAAGAAGCTCGGAGATAAATGGTGGGGAATTTGGAACACGGGGAGGAGGAGGGCAAGAAAGAGAAGGAAGATCAGAAGATCTTCCCAAAGAGAGAGCACCAGTCAGAGAGGTAAACTCCCTGCATGAGCAGCGGCCTCTCGCATGGAACAGGAGTAGCTACAGTGAACCGTGGGCAATGGTGAGAACAAAATGGCACTGGCTTTTATTTTATGTAATTAGTTAATTTATTCTTCATTTAAATTTTCTAGTTTTCATTGGAGTATCATTGATGAACAATGTTGTGTTAGTTTCAGGTGTACAGCAAAGTGAATCAGTTATAAATCCATAATTTGAAAAGATACAAGCACTCCAGTGTTCAGAGCAGCACTTTGCACAAGAGACAAAACACGGAAACAACATAAATGCCCGTTCATCACTGACAGATGAATGGATACGTGTGCATATATACAGTGGACTATTACTCAGCTGTAAAAAAAGAACAAAACAATGCCATGGCAGCAATATGGATAGACCTAGAGAAGGCGATGGCACCCCACTCCAGTGCTCTTGCCTAGGAAATCCCACGGACGGAGGAGCCTGCTAGGCTGCAGTCCATGGTGTCGCGAAGAGTCAGACATGACTGAGCGACTTCCCTTTCACTTTTCACTTTCATGCATTGGAGAAGGAAATGGCATCCCACTCCAGTGCTCTTGCCTGGGAAATCCCATGGACGGAGGAGCCTGCTAGGCTGCAGTCCATGGGGTCGTGAAGAGTCAGACACGACTGAGCGACTTCCCTTTCACTTTTCACTTTCATGCATTGGAGAAGGAAATGGCAACCCACTCCAGTGTTCTTGCCTGGAGAATCCCAGGGATGGGGGAACCTGGTGGGCTGTTGTCTATGGGGTCGCACAGTCAGACAGGACTGAAGCGACTTAGCAGCAGCAGCAGCAGCAGAGATGATCATACTAAGTGAAGTAAGTCAGAGAAAGACAAACATGTATTAGTTATATGAGGAATCTAAAAAAAATGTTACCAATGAACTTATTTACAAAAGAGACTAGCACCTGATTTTTAAATCCTACAAGAATCACTCTCTCTTGGCTTCTGAAAGAAAGAGGTTGAACTCTTTAAGAAACAAGTGGCAGTGATAAGAATTAGAAACAAATTGTGTCAGCCACTGTGGATTGATACCCTGTGTAGATTTCTTTTCCTAAGACACATGCCATTGCCTTTTTGGAACTCTGAACGACAGTTTCCACAAGCACAGGAAACTTGGGAAAGTGATACTAGAATGAATCTTGGTTTTTATATTTGGAATTTGCAAGCATTCCAGTATTCCTCTCCCATTCATGAAATGGGATAATCCTTCTTTTGGCTGTTCTGAGCTTTGCCTTCTATGTTTAGTCATAAGGAAAGGGAAATTCACAGAGCAGAACTGGTAAAAGTTGAATTCAGAAACTCAACTCCACAATGCAGGCCCGTGGAAATTCCTTCAGATTAGTAATTTCTTGTATGCAGTATCGTGACCCTGCTCCATACTTCTTACACTGTTCTCTTTTTTCCCCCCCTTCCAGGTGCCCTAACCTCAACAAAACTGAACAATTTCAGATTCCACTGGAATATGGGACTTTTCTTACCGCCACATCCCCACATTTTACTCACAGAGTTCACTTTATCAGAAATACCTTTATAAATCTCTCCATGTGGTCAAATTCTTCCCATTCTGCAAGACCCATCTAAAATAACATCAGCAATATATATGTATTTTTTTTACTTATTGGGATATCGTTGTTTTACAATGTTGTGTTATTTTCTGCTGTTCAATGAACTGAATCAGCTGTAAGTATACATACACTCCCTCCTTCTTGGATTTCCCTCCCACCACCCCCTCATCTTACCATCTAAGGCACCACAGAGCACCAAGCTGAGCTCCCTATACTACATGGTAGCATATAATGCCATCTATTTTATACATGGTGGTGCATATATGTCAGTCTCAGTCTCCCAATCCATCCCACCCCCTTCCCCCAGCCCCACGTTCATCCACCCATTCTCTAGGTCTGCATCTCTATTCCTGCTCTGAAAATAAGTTCATCTGTGCCATTTTTCTAGACTCCACATATATGCACTGAAGATTTTTCTCTTTTGGACTTACTTCATTCTATATGACAGACGCTAGGTCTATCTAGAATGAAATGACCCAATTTCATTCTTTTTCATGGCTGAGTAATATTCCACTGCATTATGTACCACATCTTTATCCATTCTCCAAAGAAGACATGTGGATGGCCAAGCAGCACAGGCAAAGATGTTCAATATCACTAATTATTAGAGAAATGCAGATCAAAACTACAATGAGGTACCATTCCACACTGGTCAGAATAACAATAATGTTGAAAGTGCTCTATTTGCGTCTTCTAATTTTACTCCTTCAGTAATCTTGCACCGTTCTCCTATCAAGTCTGACTTTCTCTTTGCCCTTAGATCCCTTGCCTGGCCAAAGGATAAAGCAAACAGTTTCTTTTGAACTAACTTTCCTCTCTTTGATTTGCTGATGAAAACAACCTAGGTTGGAAACTCTTAACCTGGCAGCCGGAGCAAACTCTAGGAAGGTCATGTATTCTGAAATGGTGTGTTTTTCTTGAATGATTCCTTCGCATGCAGGAGCTTCTCAGTATTTCTGAGGCACTGGGGTGTGTACCAGGTCCTTGAAAGTTTTCTCTGTAAATTCTGCATATGGTGATCTAGCTTTGGAAGAACTCATCTGTGTGTCTTAGCAAATCACTGGAAATTTGAATTTTAATAACTTTTTGGAAATATTTAGCACTTGAGAATTTCCAGAACTTTTCCATACTTGGCAATATTTATCAGTTCTTCATGTTTAACTGGAAAGCTAAGGACTGTACCTTTGCAGTGAGAGTGTTTGGGTTTTAGCCTGAAATACTTTGAAAAGAGTAGTCATCCTTAGCCTGTTTCCAGAGTGCCTAGCGCAGAGGACAACACCTGGTATCTACTGTGTTATAGGAGACAGACAAAGTATTGTGAAGTAGAAGCTTATGAAATATGTCTGCATATATCATATGCATTGTTTCTCCACTTTACCCAGGGATTAGAAATACCTGGGGAGAACTTCACAAATAAACTAATGACCAGGCAACACTCCGAGTTCTGATTGTTTCTGAGTGGGGTAAGGCACAGATTTTTTCTTTTCTCTTCTCCTTTTTTACTTTGTCATTTCCCTTTCTTTCTCTTTCTTTCCTTCCTTCTTTCTTCTCCTCCTTCACTCCTTTCCCTCCCCTTCCTCCTTCTTCTCTCTTTCCCCTCCCCTTCCTTCCTTCCATCCTTGCTTCCATCTTTCTCTCTTTTCTTTTATCCAGGCCATGCTATTATGCCACCAGATCATGAGCAACTATGTTAGAAGTTTTAAAATTTAATTATATGGATACCCACAATCTTGGAAGTACTTTGTATATAATGGTATTTGAAATGGAATGTCCTAACTGAGCACATTTGGGAAATATGGTCAGTAAAATCTATGAAGACACAGATGAACCAAGAAGAAGAAACATTCAGGGTTTCCGATGTCCATCAGTGAGAGAATGAGGAAGGAAGAGAACAGAGCTCCAGGCAAGGGTGCCTGGGGGTCTGGAGCAGCGTAAAGCGTTCAGATGCCACTTTCAGTGGCCCTAGACCCAGCCCAACCCATTGTGCCTCCTTCTCCTTCCCTCAATGTTAGCCGCTCAGTTGTGTCTGACATTCTGTGAAACCATACACTGTAACTTGCCAGGTTCCTCTGTCCATGCAATTCTCCAGGCAAGAAAATTGGAATGGATAGCCACTCCCTTCTGCAGGGGATCTTCCTGATTCAGGGATCAAACCCAGGGCTCCTGCATTGTAGACAGATTCTTTACCACCACCAGGGAAGCTCCCTCCCTGCAGAGACCAAGTTTAGCAACAGGGATGGGCAATGCTTTATGTGTGAACTCCATCTGGAAGGCAGTATCACTGTCGAGTTTGAGCAGAGTTTGCATGGAAGACAGTGCAGTCACCTGTGGAGAGGCTCAGTTCTGGATCACGGACCTCAGAGCACTGTGGGCATGGAGCTGCCTGCAGGTTTAGATTCTTCCACTGGTGTGGCTCCTACCAGCCCAGGAAGCCAAGAGCCACCTTCCTGCCCTGTCTTGCTTGCAGCTGTCCTTTGCACACAAGACAGAAATGGAAGCAGCAGTGTGGTAATGCACCCTCTCAGGGACTTCTCAGATCCCTACTGACTGGTTCCACCTCGGTTGGCTTGGAGGCATCTCTTAATAGTTCTCTTCCATAGAGAAGTTGAATAATATATCCTTGATTTGAGGAACTCTTCTTATTTGCCCATAGCTTCCCCCTACATGGGCCACTTGGTGCATTGGGTTCAAAATCTCAGCCTTTAATTTCTTAATTTTTAAAAAGTTTTATTTATTTATTTTTGGCTGTGTTTGGTCTTCACTGTCACACTCGGGCTTTCTTTAGTTGCGGCGAGTGGGGGCTACTCTTTGTTGCAATGCACAGACTTCTCATTGCAGAGGCTTCTCTGGTTGCAGAGGCTTCTCTGGTTGCAGAGCTTGGGTTCTAGTGCATGGGCCCAGTAGTTCTGGTGCATGGTTTAGTTTCCCCTCGGCATGTGGGATCTTCATAGACCAGGGATCAAATCCTTGGCAGATGGATTCTTCACCATTGGATCACCAGGCAAGTCCCCAAATCTAAGCCTAGCTAAGCAATAAGGACCCACTGTGTAGCACAGGGACTGATATCCACTATCTTGTAATAACCTCTAATGGAATCTAATTTGAAAAACATTGAATCGCTATGCCGTACACCTGATACCAACATATTGTAAATCAACCATACTTTAATAAAAATCTAAGTGTTTTTCACCTTTAAATAAAGACACATGGTTGTTGACATAGTCTGTTGTTGTTCAGTTGCTAAGTTGTGTCTGACTCTTTGCAACCCCATGGACTGTAGTCTGCCAGGCACCTTTGTCCCTGGGATTTCCCAGGCAAGAATACAAGAGTAGGTTGTCATTTCCTTCTCCAGGTTATCTTCCTTACCCAGGGATCGAACCCACGTCTCCTGCATGGGAAGGTGATTTCTTTACCTCTGAGCCACCAGAGAAGCTCCGCCATAGCCGGAGGCTTCCCCAGATTTAAGGAAAAGAAAACACCCTTTCAGGAAACAAGGCTCTGGGTCAGCTCAGACAGTCAAT
Source organism: Budorcas taxicolor (assembly GCF_023091745.1). NCBI lineage: Eukaryota > Metazoa > Chordata > Mammalia > Artiodactyla > Bovidae > Budorcas > Budorcas taxicolor. The sequence continues at coordinate 47,927,403 of NC_068926.1, read as the reverse complement.
GACTACATCCTCCAGGATCAAATGGAACCACCCCAGCGCATCCTAAGGTCAAGGAAGGGCATCATATTCAAGCAAAAAGAAAATCTTCTTTTGGATGGACATGCTTCTTTACCCAAAGTGATGGAATAATTACCACTCACTGAGTATTTTGAATGTGAGCTGTTTTAAGGGCATTTTATGTCTTACCTCTTGCTATCCTCACAGTATTCCAATAAATAGCTGTTATTTACTCCCAGTTGGTGGATGAGGAATTTGGGGTCACGGAGGGTAAACCATCTTTCCAAGGTCACCAAGCTACTGAGAAAAAGATCCAAGAGATCTAGGAACAGGATGCCCAGTTTGCATCCCTGGGTTATAAACCCCTATCTCTTTTTCCACTGTCAGGACAGGTATGCTTATTAGCAACAAAGATCAGTAAAACAACTTTTCAAACCCCGAGAGAAACACAAGTCAAGGCATTACACAGGGCTTCCTCAAGACCCCAAATTGGATGCTTCGAGTGAATTCTGTATAACCAAAGCTGGAACATTTTTTTGTAACAAGATGCTTTGAGATGAGCTTGCCTTTAGGGTCTTCAGTCAACTATTTTAAGTTCCACAATGTGTCCATAAATCAGAACAGAGATGTGGAAATGAGAGCATTAGATACGGAGGCCTACCATCATCATTTGGAGAGATGAGAAACCAGGTCGACACGGACCTCCCAGCATTAGAACAGTTAGGAGCTACATATTTGAGATGCAAGTCAATGCATGTTGGAGTTACCTGTATTTTTTTTTTCCAGTTTAGAAAATCAACATATTATGGTAAAAAAAGAAAAAAAAAGTGTGCCAACGATCAGAGTGTATTCTGTAACCAACCACGTGGACAACTGGTTTTCACCACAAGCGTGAGTGTCCTGGGTGATATGGTGAGGTGGATGGGGGGAAGCAGAGAGTGAAATTTCATTTGCAACTTAGGTTTCTTTTTCCCAGATGGCACTCTATAAGATAAATGGGTAAAACTGCTAGAAACAGAGGAAAGCTGGAGAGAGGGTGCATTTAGTAGCTGAATGACTGCCCTTAGGAAACCGTTCGAGATGAGTTCTAAAAGCTTCAGGACACTTTCTAGAAGTCATGTGAATGAGAGCCACTTATGACCAGAGAGCAAATGGTGATGGACAGTGTCAGGGTTCCAACCAAGTCTCCTCATATCTCTGCATCATTTCCACATGCCTTACTCCTGGCTTCTAATGCTTTTTTTTTTTTTTTAATTTTACTCTTTTTTTTATAGTATTTACACAATTTTTAAAGGTTACTTTCTAGTTATAGTTATTACAAAATTATCAACCATATTCCTTGTGTCATACAGTGAATCCCTGAGCCTATCTTACACCCGATAGTTTATACTACCCACCCTCTCCCTCTGTTTTGCCCCGCCCCCTTCCCTCTCCCCACTGGTAACCACTAGTTTGTTCTCTATATCTCTGACTGCTTCTTTTAAAAATTATATTCACTAGTTTGCTGTAAATCTTTTTAGATTTCAGATATAGGTGATATTGTATATTATTAGGAGAAGGAAATGGTGACCCCCTCCAGTATTCTTGCCTGGGGAATCCCATGGACAGAGGAGCTTGGCAGGCTCCACGGGGCTGCAAATGAGTCAGACACGACTTAGCAACTAAACAACAACAACATACAGTATTTGTCTTTCTTTGACTTATTTCACTTAGCATGATACCCTCTAGGTCTATCCATGTTGCTGCAAATGGAAAAATATCATTCACTGTTATGACTGAGTACTATTCCATTAGGTTTCCAGGTGGCACACTGGTGAAGAATCCGCCTGCCAGTGCAGGAGATGGAACAGACATGGGTTCCATCCCTGGGTCAGGAGGATCCCCTGGAGGAGGGCATGGCAACCCACTCCAGTACTCTTGCCTGGAGAATACCATGGACAGAGGAGCCTGGCGGGCTACAGTCCATGGGGTCTCAAAGAGTCGGACACCACTGAGCATGCACACTTACACTGTACCATTCCATCGCATGTATGTACCACATCTTCCTTTTTCATTCATCAGTTGGAGGCCACTTAGGTTGTTTCCATGTCTTGGCTATTGTAAATAATGTTCCCATGAACACTGGAGTGCATGTATCTTTTCAAAATTACTGTTTTTGTTTCTTTCAGATATATACCCAGGAGTAGAATTGCTGGGTCATATGGTAGTTCTATTATCATTTTTTGAGAGCCTTCTATACTCTTTTCCACTATTGCTGCACCAGTTTACATCCCCACTCACAGCGTAGGAGAGTTCCCTTTTCTCTGCATCTAAGTGCTTTCATTTGTAATGATATCTCCCTGTGACTTTCCCTGGATGGCTTTTCTTGAGTTTCTGGAGCCATCTTGCCCACAAGTACAAAGGGCTGCACGTGCTCTAGAGATCACTACCCTTGGTGGTTGGCCTTGGGCGGAGCCTGACGGTGCAGAAGGTGAGCTCTCACCTCCAGCCGAATCAGTTGGAGGCACTGAGCATGCTCCATGGGCTCCCTTTGGGGTTAGGCTAAAACCACCCTGCACGTGACTTCAAAAACAGCCTGAGTGCCTGGGCTCTTTTCTTCTTCTACTCTCCCTGACCTCTTATTGATTTATGGGGGACATTTCCTTTATAAATCACACACAGTCTTGTCTCAGGATCTGCTTGTTAGGAAACTGAAGGAATTTTTCAAGTAAAGAAGACACCACAGGCAAATGACAAATGATATGTAGATGATTCTATCAATGAAAGAGACATGAGGAATGAGTGAAGGGGTGGAGGAGCCATTAGTCTAGGCACTAACCCTTTCCAGCTCCACCTGCAAGTATCCTTCTGACCAAGCCAGTATTTGTCGGCAGTGGCATTTTGGAACTTTGCGTCAAATCCAGACACGGGCAACCAGATGTCTCCTAAATGCAAGTGCCATGGACTTCTTTCTCCTTCCCTTCACATCTCATGTTCAAGATTACAATAAGGCTATTATTTTTAAAAAATTGTTTTTCTCAGACATTATCACAGGATGGAAGTTTTCTATTACTAACATCTTTTTTCTAACTTTTTCATTAACATTTCAGAATAAAAACTTCTCATTAGGAGGAAAAATAGACACGATCCCTTTAATGTATGTACTTTATAAATAGGGTTTCCCTGGTGGCTCAGTGGTAAACAATCCACCTGCCAATGTAGGAGATGTAGATTTGATTCCTGGGTCGGGAAGATCCTCTGAAAAAGGAAATGGCTACCCACTCCAGTATTCTTGCCTGGAGAATTCCATGGACAGAGGAGCCTGGCAGGCTACAGTCCATGGGGTCACAAAGAGTCAGACAGACTGAGCGATTGAGCTTGCACGCACTTTATAATGAAGTTTTTGTCCCCATAAATCTGTCTTCTCACGTTCTCTGTTTCTACCTTATAATACTCTGAGGTTGGGTAACGGGAGTACTTCTGGAGTAGCAAAATGGGAAGCTTGCAGCTTGAACCAAATTATGCTGCATTTCCTCCTTTTACCTACGCTTTCTTGCTTTCCCTGCCAATACTTACTTTATTCATTCATTCACTCAAGTGATATGTCAGGAATTCTTATCTATTGGACACTGCTGGGTGACAGAGATGCAGATACAAAAGTTAGCTTAGAAAGATGGAGATCCAGCAGTTGCCCAGGCCAAGCTGATTCTAACTAAACATCTTCTTTGACCTCCACATGCACTGACATCATTTTAGTAGCTTGACTTCGACTGGAGTGGAAATATTTTCTTTTCTAAAATTTTTTATTGGGGTATAGTTGATTTATAATTTTGTGTTACTTTCTGCTGTACAACAAAGTGCATCAGTTATGCATGTATATATGCCACCCCCTCTTTTAGATTCTTTCCCTGTATAGGCCATTACAGAGTGTTGAGTAGAGCTCCCGGTGCTGTACAGTAGGCGCTTATTAGTTATCTATTTTATATACAGTACTGTGTATATGTCCATACCAATCTCCCAATTTAACCCTCCTCCGCTTACCCTCTGGTAACCATAGGTTTGTTTTCCACATCTGTAACTCTATTTCTGTTTTGTAAATAAGTTCATTTGTACCCTTTATTTAGATTCCACATGTACATGGTGTCGTATGATTATTCATCTTTATCTGTTTATTTCATTCTGCGTGACAGTCTCTAGGTCCATTCATCTCGCTGCAAATGGCATTATTTTGTTCCTTTTTATGGCTGAGTAATATTCCATTGTATATATGTACCACACCTTCCCTATCCATTCCTCTGTCAACGGACATTTAGGTTACTTCCATGCACTGGCTATTATGCATAGTGCTGCAATGAACATAGGGGTGCATGCATCTTTTCAAATTATAGTTTTCTCCAGATCTACTGCAGAATACTCCAGTATTCTGGCCTGGAAAATTCCATGGACAGAGGAGCTTGGCAGGCTAGAGTCCATGGGGCCACAAAGAGTTGGGCACAACTGAGCACACATATACTGGATATATGCCTAGGAGTGGGACTGAGAGATCATACGGTAACTCTCTTCTGCTTTTCAAGGAACCTCCATACTGTTCTCCATAGTAGCTGCACCAATTTACATTCCCACCAACAGTGTAGGAGGGTTCTGAGGTTGGGGGGAATAGTTGCACCATGGAAATTAGCAAATGTCATAATCCAGGGTTCCCTCTTAGCCCCCAAAGAGCAGATGGATGAAGATTCTTGCTCTTTCAGAGCACACATTCCAGTGAGGAAGATGGATATGAAACAAATGATCCAGTCAACAAATGTAAATTAGCCACTGTAAGAAGAGGTGAGAAACAGAAGCAGCTGGTGAGATGAGAGCTATGTTAGAGGACCCTGCTGTACTCAGGGACATAAGGATGTGTTTCCTGGTGTAACAAGCCTTGGCCTGCGATCTCCAGGCCAAGTTCCAGGCCGGTTTCCAGGCAGAAAGAACTGCACATACAAATGCCCTGAGCTTGGAGGGAGCAGGGTGGGTTGAAGAAAAGAAAATAAACCAGTATGACTGGAACACGCAGAGGGCTTGGAACTGAGGCTGAGAGATACAGCTGAAGGGTGGGTAGAGGGAGAGAGTCCCTGTAGCCACATTCAGAGTTATTATTTATTTATTTTTTTCAGAGTCAGCAAACTATGGTTGGTGGTCAAATCCAGCCAAAGCTTGTCTGTGCATAGATCCTGGGCTAAAAGCAGCTTTGCCATTTTTAAATATTGTTTAAAAAGAAACAAGATTATACAGGCTAGAAAGCATATGGCCCACAAAGCCAAAAATATTTACTATCTTACCCCTTATGGGAAAAGTTTGCAAATCTCTTTATCATAAGAGAAATGGGAAATTATTAAACCTTTAAAAAACAATAAGCTAACATTGATTTCAATATGTAAATGCTTGGAAATAATCATCACTGGAAGATATTAGGAGGTGGGGAAATATTTATTCCCAAGGATGAAAAATAAATTTGGATTTAAGAAATAAAGATTTTTAAATTAAAAAAATAAAAAACTAAAAAAAAAAAAAAAGAGTTTATCTGAGGCTGTTCTGAATGAGAAAAACAGGAAACAAAAAAACACAAGTGTATGGACAAGCCCTGGAATAAAAACTGTATACCTGGGATAAGAATTCACAGACTAGACTTATTGTTATAAGATAGCTTAAAAAGTACAGAATCACACAGAGAATTATATTCAATACCCTATGATGAAACATAATGGAAAAGAATACGGAAAAAAAGAATGCATATGTATGTATACCTGAGTCACTTTGCTGTATTGCAGAAATTAACACAATCCTGTGAGTCAACAATACTTCAATATTAGAAAAAGTACAGAATGATCTTAATTGAACTAGGAACAATAAGTCAAGCTAAATATAGATCTCTGAATTAGGGAAAAGTGAAAAAAAGTCACACTCTTTCAGATGAGTTATGAGTCCTACAAAAATGTCTGCAGAACATTAGAATTTCAAACTGCATAAGGGACATTCTTCATTGTGTGGAACCACCTGTCATTCTGGGCCCCACCTACAGGTGCCGAAAGCAAACCCCAGTCATCATAATGACTATTACTGTGCTAAACCACACTCAACACCCTCTAAAGAGAAGTACAGGCCTGCTGTGTGTCTACGATACTTCTGTATTTTTTCTGTCTTTAGAAAGTCCTTCTGTAAACCAGGTGGGGTTCAGAAATGGTTATTTCCTTTCTTTTCTTCCAGCTGCACATCCTATTTTTAGCACTGAAAGCCTTCATGCAAAAGTATGAGTGTAGGGTCAATGGGGAAGAAGTTGGAGAATGGATGAAACAAGAGAAGGCCTTTGGATGGGGAAGGCAGTGATTACTTGCTCATAATCACCATGTGGCGGGGGGGGCAGGTTCCCCTGAAACTCATGACCACACCTATCCTCTATCTGAGCACCCAAGGAAGGTTCCTGACCAGAGTATGCTGGGTGGGTTTGCAGTGTGAATGCAGATGGAGGGTGCTCCAGATCAGTCCATGATGGGTGGGGGTCAGGAAAGCCTGACATAAGGAAGTCAATCCATGAAGTGAGGACTCCCATGGAAAAGTGGCCATCACCTTCTTGATCAAGCCATTTCTGACCCCTCACCTGGATGCCTCCCACTGTAGAGTTTGGCTTTTGTCTTCATTGTTCTGATGACAAAGGTGACTTGTAGAGTCTGCATGTCAGCAAATAGCTCCTTCTTGGATAGGCCCATTGCTGGGGTCTGATGGAAGGGACTATAGGGGTCAAGCATTCAAACCATGAATGGGTTTGTCTTTGTCTAGAAACACAAGTTTCCATGGTGGCTCAGATGGTACAGAATCCACCTGCAATGCAGGAGATCTGGGTTCAATCCCTGGGTTGGGAAGATCTCCTGGAGGAGGGCATTGAAATTCACCCTAGTATTCTTGTCTGGAGAGTCCCATGGACAGAGCAGCCCGGCGGGCTACAGTTCATGGGGTCACAAAGAGTCGGACACAACTGAGCAACTAAGCACATACTGAGAAACACAAATGAACATTTGCAGTCAGGGCATCCAGGGGCACACCAGGACATTACACCTGCCAAAGCAGCCCTAGAGTCCCAAGTCTAAATAGGATTCCATCACAAGGGGCGGGGGGTGGTTTGAAAACACCACGATGGCTACGGTGCTGAGAATGGATCCCAGGTGAATCAGAGAATACCAGGTAGACATTTAAAGAAATAAGGCTGTGGGAGAGACACACTGAAGCTTGGGTGGGCAGTGGGAATTTGCAGGACTGAGGCTCATGGTGTATATATATGAATTTCTGTTGAGTTTTTTTAGTTTTTTTTTTCCATTTTATTAAACTTTTTTAAACTAAAATTTTTTTTATTTTGTACTGGAGTATAGCCGATTAACGACGTTGTGATAGTCTCAGGTGGACAGCAAAGGGACTCAAGCCATAACACATACATGTACCCATTCTCCCCCAAGCTCCCTCCCACCCAAGTTGCCACGTAACATTGAGCAGAGTCCCCTGTGTTATGTTGCCCCCTGGTGGCTCAGACATAAAGAATCCACCTGCAATGCAGGGTTCTATCCTTGGGTCGGAAAGATTTCCCTGGAGAAGGAAATGGCAACCCACTCCAGTATTCTTGCCTGGTGAATCCCATGGATAGAAGAGCCTGGGAGGTTAGAGTCCATGAGGATGCAAGAGTTGGACGCAATTTAGCAACTAAACCACCACCACGACCACCACCCTGCACTGTACAGCAAGTTCCTGTTGGTTATTTATTTTAAATATAGCACTGTGTACCTGTTCATCCCAAATCTGTGTTGATTTTTTAAACTCCTGTTGATAGAGTCACCATCTTCCTGCCCAATGACTGTGAAGACACTAGTTACCACCTACTATTGCCGGTTTGCCCGAAAAAAGATACGCCACAAACACATTCATTGCTCCTTATAACCACAAATACATGAAGGCATACAGACCAGGTTTCCCTACAGCAAGGAAGGGAAAATGAGGAAACAGAAGGCAGGGAAGATAGCAGAAGAAATACAAGGGCTCTGTGATGCCGTTGATGGAACTGTAGACCTCATTCGGTGATCTCTCCACAGTCAGCATCTGCATCCTAAATGTCCATCATAAATGTCACTGTTGTGTGAACTCTTATATAGAGAATGGATAAACAACAAGGTCCTACTATATAACACAGGGGACTCTATTCAATATCCTGTGATAAATCATTATGGAAAGGAATATGACAAAGAATGTATATATGTGTGTAACTGAATCACTTTGGTATACAGTAGAAATTAAATCAAATAAGGAAGTAAAAAATTAAATGTCATCACTCATTGCTATTTGTATATAGAACACAATCACAAACACCATGCAAATCTACTGCAAAGGGATATTTTTAATTTTTAAAAAAACTGTTATATTTAATAAAATCCACCAATGGAGTTTTGAAGACAATTGCTTGCATTACTTGATTCACACATGAAATGATTGACAAACAAGGGCTTGGCAGAGTTAAACATGTTAAGGGAAAATATACAAGGATGATGACAATTTAGGAATGTCGAAAACATATGATGTAACAAAGGCACAAAATAAGTCTTTGAGAAAAGTTAATGAAAACCTAGATCACTTTTTAGAAATTGATCAAAAGTGAAAGAAGTTCCCCCTCCCCCAAAGATTACTTCTCCATTCAATGAACACTGGTTTCAGTCTTTATCTGAGAATAAGACCATAATTCGAACTTTTGCATATTTAAGGTGAAATCACCTGATCTTCTCTGTCTTAAGCTTCATTTATAAATTGTAAGATCCTAATCAAACACATTTTAAACTACTTTTACTATGACATTTCAACCTCTATTTGACATAGATGGACTTTCCTGGAAGTATAGTTGATTTACAAGGTTGTGTTAGCTTCAGGTATACAGCAAAGTGAATCAGTTATACATATACATATATCTTTTCCAGGTTCTTTTCTTATGTAGATTATTACAGAATATTGAGCAGTGTTCCCTGTGCTATACAATAGATACATATTAGTTATCTATTTTATATATAGTATTGTGTATATGAACTAGATGGACTTAAAATTATTTTTTAAAGAGTACGTATTGTCCTCAGCAAAAGAGGTTCCAATACTCATAGTCAAAGAGACTCGAGACTGAAGTGGGAGGAATAGAGGGTCAGAATCCATGAAGAGGCCCTTCCTTGTTGTCCAGCAGCTAAGACTTCATGCTCCCAATGCAGGGGGCCCAGGGTTCAATCCTTGGTCAGGGAATCAGATCCCACATGTGGCAGTGAAAACCTGGCATAGCCAAACTAAATTAAAAAATAAATACTAAAAAAAAAAAAGAAATGGAGCCATTAAAAGTATCTGCTCAGAATTAGGAAAGAAAGGCAAAATTCTCTCTGAAATTGAAATGTTCTTGGAGTGATCCTAGAAGCGCCTCCTCCACCCCTCCTCCCATCAGTATTTTCCATACGTGAGTTGGAAGTGCTGCTGCAGATAAATACAGAAAGGAAAATACAGTAAGCTCTTTCCTCTCCATAGCCTGACATTTTCTTAAACATATTCACTTGCAGAGGGAGAGATAATTTATTTTATGTATATATTTTTGTTGGGAGTATTATTTTTTACTTAAAAAATCTGATTTCTAGAGCACAGACACATTAGCATCCTCACCAGGACTGCAGACGGGTAGAGATCACAACTCGTCTGCATAAACAGGTAATGAGAATGCCATCAACTCCGTCTGCTCAGCGTCTCCGATGAAACCCTAGATGCGCTTTGGGCAGAACACACAGAACCAGAATATGGCAGAATTGGCAGGGAAGGGAAGCAACCCAGTTATGTGCAATTAACTCTAAATGTCTCAGTCTCTCCTCTTCGGGGGCTGGGAAGAGGGTCCATCTGAAACACCAGCTCTGTGCGCAGGTTCCTTCACCCTTCTAAGTCAGACTGACAATGGTCCACGGCACAGCTTTTCTCCCTCGTCTTTGCCCTCAATCATTTTTTAAAATATCTTTATATGTGGACCATTTTAAAAGTCTTTATTGAATGTATTACAATATGACTTCTGTTTTATGTTTCTTTGGAATTTTGGCCATGAGGCACATGGGATCTTGGTTCCTGGACCATGGATTAAACCTGAACCCCTCTGCATCGAATGGCAACATCTTAACCACTGAACCACCAGGAAAATCCTTGCTTTCAATAATTTTCAATGAAGAATATTTCCTCTGCAATCTACTGAATAGTACAGGAAACTAGACTCACTATCTTGTAATAATTTATAATTGAAAAGAATCTGAAAAAGAAGACATATATAATTTATATATATAACTGAATCACTGAACTACTGTGCTATACATCTGAAAGTAACCAATATTGTAAATCAACTACAGTTCAATATAACAAATTTTCAAATTAGTATTTCAAAAATTAAAAAAAAAATTTTTCCTCCACTTTAATGCATTTATTTGTTAAGAGAGCACACTAAGACTCTCTGCAGGCTATGTCACCAGATGGGTCAAAGGAAGACATTTTGGGATGAAATTCTTTGTGTCTTGACAGGGCTTTTAGTAACTCGTCTTAGGGGCAGCACTACAGCTCACAGGTGACGGCGAAAGAACTGTCTTCATCAGAAAAGCAAGGTTGGACTCCCTAAACAAGCCCCTCTGACAGGTACATTGCCTGCAAAATCTTAGCATAAAAATCTAACAACATCAGCTTGATCCTGGAAGTCACGATAAGCAGAGACAAATTTTCTTTAACTAGCCATGATCTCTTTAAGCATGCAGCTGAATTTGTGGAGTAGAGTCTCCATTCATGTGAAAATGCAAACAGGACTATTAATTGATAGAGACTGGCTCTCCCAGTGGTTTTCTCAACCCCCATCTGACATGACAAATGAAAGCTGAGAGGCTCAGATGTTTTATTCTTTCACAATAAAAAATAATTCAAATTCGTAACTAGTGAATTTCTCCTCTGCAAGCGAGGCTTCTGTTTCTTTAGGCTTAGCCAGTCGATTCCCACATGACCAAGCCACACCACATCCCATGATCAATTTGTAACTGTGCTCCAGCCCCTCACATGCTCTAGGTCTGAGGTTGAAGAATTAATTTGCTGATCGAGGTTAATAGAATGTCAATGAATTTCTCAGTATAAATGTCAATACATTCAGTTAAGCTTCATTATTTAAATATAATTAAAGACAAACTTTAAGTCAGTGTTGCCTTTCTGGTTTGGGGCATGATGGAGGATTTGCTAAAATCTCGCAAAGCTGCCGTGAAGGAGAATTTCATCAGGAAGTTTGTTTTTCTCACAGAAGCACTTAGATGTGTTTGTTATCAGTTTCATTTGAGGAAAGACAAACCACTTACATTATTTTATCAAAGGCTTCAAACATCCACCTATTAACCTTCACAGTTGAGGCCACTCCCAGAGGGATTTTACAGCAAGAAAGTTTATTTCGTCATCGTGAACATTCTCTAGACAAGATAGTAGGCAGGCAAATACAGTAGCTGACAGAATGGACTTTGGAGTGAATTACACTCTGAATAGAATCCTGAGTGCTACTAGTTATGAGATCTAATGTTTAATCTCCTTAAGCCTCAGGTTTCTCAACTCTTAAATAGTCAATAATCACAACTCCCTCTGCACACATGATCCCATTAACCACCATCACCAGTGCTAGGACTGCCGCATACATCCGTGCAGGTTGCGCACTGCCCAACTCAAAGATACACCACATTGACTAGTCAGTGAATGATGTCCCTAGAATAGTTCAGTGCACATCTGCACACTGCACTCCGAGGGCTGATCACCACACCAAGGGATAGATATGAGGTTGATTAATTACTCATTTACATATCCATTTCTCATAGCAAAGAGTAAATGTTTTGAGGACAGGAAGTATTCTTTCCTCTTCTCGTTTCCTTCCATCTTTCATTCCGTTCTTCTTTCTTTTCTTCCTTATCTCTATCCTCTGTCAGTCCCTCCTTTTTTTGATTCCTTTCATTTTCACTGTTGCTGTTACTCAAACCTTATAGATCCCCATAGGTTCTAGGTACATGAGTATTCAATAATGGAATGATTCAATAACTGTGCAACCAATGTTGGATCTACAGTAAGTTCCCTACATACAAATGAGTTATGTTCTAAGAGAGCATTCGTTAAGTTCAATTTGTTCCTAAGTCCAACAAGGTTAGCCTAGCAAGGATGGTAAAGAATCTGTCTGCCATGCAGGAGACCCAGATTCAATCCCTGGGTCGGGAAGATCCCCTGGAGAAGGGAATGGCAACCCACTCTAGTATTCCTGCCTACAGAATCCCACGGACAGAGGAGCCTGGCAGACTACAGTCCACAGGGTTGCAAAGAGTTGGACATGGCTGAGTGACTAACACACACAGATACCCAACAGAAGCAACCAGCTATATAATACTGTCGGAGAAGGCAATGGCACCCCACTCCAGTACTCTTGCCTGGAAAATCCCATGGATGGAGGAGCCTGGAAGGCTGCAATCCATAGGGTCGCTGAGGGTCAGACACGACTGAGCGACTTCACTTTCACTTTTCACTTTCATGCATTGGAGAAGGAAATGGCAACCCAGTCCAGTGTTCTTGCCTGGAGAATCCCAGGGACGGGGGAGCCTGGTGGGCTGCCGTCTATGGGGTCTCATATAGTCGGACACAACTGAAGTGACTTGAATGTGAACGTGAAGTCGCTCAGTCGTGTCTGACTCTTTGCGACCCATGGACTGTAGCCCACCAGGCTCCTCTATTCATGGGATTTTCCAGGCAATAGTACTGGAGTGGATTGCCATTTCCTTCTCCAAGGAATCTTCCTGACCCAGGGATCGAACCTGAGTCTCCCACATCGTAAACAGATGCTTTACCGTCTGCGATCTCAGCCAAAAGGCTGAGAAACACCAGGGAAGCCCTTGAAGTGACTTGTAGTACAATAGGTTTATAATCCTTTTCACACTAATAATACATTAAAAAAACACGAAAAATAAAGGAAATATTTTTCATCTCACAGTACCTTGAAATGTACAGGAGTACAGTACAACAGCTGGCATACAGGGGCTGGAACTGAGTGAATAGGCAAGAAGAACTACTGACTGGAGGAGGGAGAGGAGGTGGGAGATGGTAGAGCTGAAGGACCATCATGTGTACATTTCTGGAAATCTATTTGGTAGCTGCTGGGAAACAAGATTTTTCCTGATAGAGAGCTGGGATGTCAGAGGGCATACACTTTTCACCCTCCCCTCTTTCTCTTTCTTGCCCGGAATGCACATGTGATGCCTGGAGGTGCAGCTGCCATCTTGTGATGGTGAGACGGCACAGCAGGAAAGTACAAGGAGGAGACCTCAGTGGGTCATGTAGCCATCATATCAGGCACACAGTGCCTACCGATATCTTTTTGTTATTTGAAATACACAACCCCAATGTTTTAACAGTAACTATCTCTTCAATCAAAGACCCAGTTTTAAAAAATGTAACTTGATAAAAATTATCTGTTCTTCAGGTTTTTTTAAATTTTAATTCAGGCATCAGTCTTGCTCTATTGCTGCTGCTAAGTCACTTCAGTTGTGTCCAACTCCGTGCGACCCCATAGACGGCAGCCCACCAGGCTCCTCCATCCATGGGATTTTCCAGGCAAGAGTACTGGAGTGGGGTGCCATTGCCTTCTCCCTGCTGCCGCTGCTAGGTCACTTCAGTCATGTCTGACTCTTTGCGACCCTATAGACGGCGGCCCACCAGGCTCCCCTGTCCCTGGGATTCTCCAGGCAAGAACACTGGAGTGGGTTGCCATTTCCTTCTCCAATGTGTGAAAGTGAAGTTGTTCAGTCGTGTCCGACTCCTAGCGACCCCATGGACTGCAGCCTTCCAGGCTCCTCCATCCATGGGATTTTCCAGGCAAAAGTACTGGAGTGGGGTGCCATTGCCTTCTCCCTGCTGCTGCTGCTAAGTCGCTTCAGTCATGTCCGACTCTGTGCGACCCCAGAGATGGCGACTCACCAGGCTCCCCTGTCCCTGGGATTCTCCAGGCAAGAATACTGGAGTGGGTTGCCATTTCCTTCTCCAATGCATGAAAGTGAAAAGTGAAAGTGAAGTTGTTCAGTCATGTCTGACTCTTAGCGACCCCATGGACTGCAGCCCACCAGGCTCCTCCGTCCATGGGATTTCTATATCTGAGCATTGTCAGGTGAGTTAGATAGGAAATTCAGCGAATGGCACACTATACTAATCTTTGCTAGAATTCTGGAGAATACAATCACAAGATTAGCCCATCATGTTTAAATGCTCACAGGTAGTTGGATCGGATCCACAGGAGCCAGGGCCCCTCTGTCATTTATTCTTTAAATGTCCCGCCTCACTGTTGAGAGACAACTTGGGGCAGATCTAAATAGTTGGGTCTCTATCTGCCAGAAGGCTAATTTGCAAAGATCGCTGCAAGATGAAAGTGATATGGAACATGACAACTGAATTTTCCAGCAGCAAAGAGAATAGCCAAAGGCATGAACAGCCATCTTAAGCTACAAACAGGGAAAGGGAGGGGAGAACTTCTCTTAGGAAAAGATTAAAGCCAGGTGAGATCAAGTAATTTTAGCATGCTTGTAAGCTCTCTTTGTATTTGACACATATAAGGGTATCGTATTGGGAAAAAGAACTCCAGTTTCAAACACTACAAAGACCAAACAGGTCACACAGTGAGGGGGCACAGTGAGCTAAAGGAAAACAGTAGTGGTAGAGACTGTTGACAACTGGAGGAGGTTCTGGAAAAAAATGCAGTATTGGCAGATCTTCTAATCCTTTTAAAAGAAAAATCCATTAAAAAAAAATTGAAAGCTCCTTATGATTAAACATGGATAACTGATTAAACATGTATAATTTTTTTTTTAATTTCTTAAAACCGACATGCAGGCCAAATACATCTTCAGACCAGGTTTGGCACAAATGGCTTGCAATGTCTTCGAGGAAACTTAGAGACTGGATGTTTCACTCTATATTGCCATGAAGCTGGGAAAGTGATAAAGGTTTCCGGAGACTCCTCCTGACCTTTGACATCTTGGGCTCTGAGAAGGGCTGGTCTGTATGGCGCTTGTGTGAATTAGTGCACTGTCCCCTCTCTCTGAAGTGACAGCCCACGTCAGCCACGGCACTGGCAATAGAATGAAGTTGGGGTTCAGAGCCCCTTCCTGTAGAACAACTTAAATAATCAGCCTTGTCCATGAAGGGCCTCCATTAGGTCTTTAAAAAAAACAAAAAAACTGGAGTGTAATTACAATGTTGCGTTAGTTTCTGTGCAACACTGTGAATCAGCTGTACGTATACACATATCCCCTATCTCTTGAGCCTCCCTCCCACCCCAGGACTTAATCTTAGCAGACAAAGTATATGCTCTTCCTTCCAGATTTTGTCAGTTCCCTTTTCTACATAAAAGTTTTATAAAATAAAGTAACACTAACCATTTGATCTTTAAAAAAAGATGATTTTGATCGTGCCAATGATGATGCCAAAGGTGGTGGTGATGGTAACGATAATGACGGTGGTGATAGTGATGCTGGTGGTGGTGATAACTGATAATCGTGACTATGATGATGGTGGCGGTGATGGTGGTGGTGATAACTGATAATCGTGACTATGATGATGGTGGCGGTGGTGGTGGTGGTAACTGATAATTGTGACTATGATGATGGTGGCGGTGATGGTGGTGGTGATAACTGATAATCGTGACTATGATGATGGTGGCGGTGATGGTGGTGGTGGTAACTGATAATCGTGACTATGATGATGGTGGCGGTGATGGTGGTGGTGCTGATAACTGATAATCGTGACTATGATGATGGTGGCGGTGATGGTGGTGGTGCTGATAACTGATAATCGTGACTATGATGATGGTGGCAGCGATGGTGGTGGTGATAACTGATAATCGTGACTATGATGATGGTGGCGGTGATGGTGGTGATGCTGATAACTGATAATCGTGACTATGATGATGATGGCGGTGATGGTGGTGGTGATAACTGATAATCGTGACTATGATGATGGTGGCGGTGATGGTGGTGGTGGTAACTGATAATCGTGACTATGATGATGGTGGCGGTGATGGTGGTGGTGCTGATAACTGATAATCGTGACTATGATGATGGTGGCGGTGATGGTGGTGGTGATAACTGATAATCGTGACTATGATGATGGTGGCGGTGATGGTGGTGGTGCTGATAACTGATAATCGTGACTATGATGATGGTGGCGGTGATGGTGGTGGTGCTGATAACTGATAATCGTGACTATGATGATGGTGGCAGTGATCATGGTGGGGCACTGATTAGAAACAGGAAAATACCGGAGTCTGTATGTTTCTATACTTATCTGCTAAATGTGGCTCAACGTTGTGGGGCTATCAAAAGACACTGAACAACTTATCTGCCCCCACATTATCTTGCCAAGTCATGATCATGAGCAATAGGGCACTTCCTGTTGGGCCAACATACATTCTGCACCCCAGACTCTGACTCTACCACGTTTGTTTCAGTGGTAGTTAATATATGGGCCAGTGTGAACGTGTGATACAATGTATCCCTCAGTGGCAGAAAAGAAAGAAGCAGCTGTTGCTGTCAGCCCCTGGCCAGGCTTCGGGAGCAGGGAAGGTTTGCTGCTGGCTGGGGCCATGGATGGATGGATGGATGTCACAGGCAGAAATGAAGATCGTGGGGCATGTAGAAAAGAATGCATCACTGCTTTTCACTTTCTTCTCTATCATATCCCCAGTATTTCTTTCAGCTAAGAACCAGTGTGGTCAAGCTGAATAACAACCCCCAAAGATATCTACATCCTAATCCACAGAACCTGCAAATGCTTCCTTATACAGCTAAGAAAGACTTTGCAGCTGTGATTAAGTTAAGGCTCTTGAGATGAAGAGCTTATCCTGGATTATCTAGCCAGGTCCTAAATGTCATTACAAGTGTTCTCATAAGAGAGAGAATTCCCCACGGATAGAGAAGGCCATGCAACAATGATAGAAACTGGAGGGGTGAACTTTGAAGATGGAAGGAGAGGTTATAAGCCAAGGAACACAGGGGACTCTACAAGCTCAAAAAGACGAGGAAACAGTTTCTCCATCAGACTCGCCAGAAGAGACTAGCCCTGCAGACACCAGTGAGACTGACTGCAACCCCTGACTTCTAGATCTGGGAGAGACTAAATGTCTATTGCTTTAAGTTTCACTTTAGTGGTAACTGGTTTCAGAGGCCACAGGGAACAAATACAAACAGGGACCCTCTCATTGTTAGAAAAACCAACCTATTAAGGCACCATTCCATTGCAAATATTTAGAAAGTCAAATGCCAAGTGCATTTGAATGTCTGGGGCCGTTCAAAATTCATCTGTTAAGCCCTAACCCTTAATGTGATGGTTTTAGGAGATGGGAACTTTGGAGGTGATTAGATCATGAGGGGAGCCCCCCATGAATGGGATTAATGTCCTTTTAAAAGAGACCCCAGAGAGCTCCCTGGCCCCTACCACTGGTGAGGACACAGCCAGGAGAAGCCATCTACAAACCAGGAAGAGAGTCCTCACCAGACACTGAAAATATTGGCACCTTGATCTTAGTCATTCCCATCTCCCAAAGTGTGAGAAACAGGTCTTTATTGTTTAACCCCATCTATGGTATTTAGTTGGAGCAGCCTGAGAAGACTAGCACACCAAGTTTTCTTTAGGTTGATACACGTATCTGAACATGGAAAATGACTTCATGTCATCACTTACGTGAACAAATCCTTCCAGCCTTCCACCAGCTTCCCTGGTGGCTCAGATGGTAAAGAATCCACCTGCAATGCAGGAGACCAGGTTTGATCCCAGGGTCAGGATGATCCTCTTGAGAAGGACATGACAACCCACTCCAGTATTCTCGTCTGGAGAATTCCATGGACAGAGGAGCCTGATGGGCTACAGTCCATGGGTTCCCAAAGAGTTGGACAAAATGGAGTGACTAACTCTTTCCTTTTCCTTCCAGCCTAAATTATTACTCGTCCATTACCCCATCTGTCAAGCCCCCTTCCAATCATAACTGTATTTAAGTGATAAACATTTGGGCCTCATAAAAATAGAGAAATTTTACAATGAGCATCATAAATTTGTTATAAAAAATTAGGTAGAAACTTCTTGGCATGTAATAAACACTTCCTTTTTCTTATTGGTGTCATCCAGGTCACATTTCTATTAACTCTAGAAAGCAAAGATCTGGTTCATCCATTTTTTTTTTTCCCTTTAAATAGGCTTTAGTTTTTAGAATAGTTTTAGATTTACAGAAAAATGGAAACCACATTTCAGAGAATTTCCATATATTCAACACTGAGATTCCCCAACAATTAACACCTTAGATTACTAAGGTATATTTGCTACAATATACCATACTGGGAAAGATCAAAGACAAAAGAAGAGGGCAGCAGAGGATGAGATGGTTGGATGGCATCACAGACTCAATAGACATGAGTTTGAGCAAACTCCAGGAGATAGTGAGGGACAGGGAGGCCTGGCGGGCTGCAGTCCATGGGGTCACAAAGAGTCAGACCTGACTTAGCGACTGAACAGCAACAAATATTTGTTACAATTAACAAACCAATATTGATACATTATTATTAACTGAAGTCCATAATTTCTCCATATTTGCTTAGTTTTAATCTAATGTTCTTTTTCTGTTCAGGATCCCATCCAGATTTCTACAAAATATTGAGCTTTTGCATCTCCTTAGCTCTTCTTGGCTGTAAAAGTTTTTCAGATTTTCCTTGCATCTGATGAGCTTACCAGTTTTGGGGCATACTGGTAAAACATTCTGTAGTATATCTCCACTATTGAAATATGTTTGATGTTTCTTCTCATGATAAGACTAGAGTTTTTGGTTATGGGGAGGAAGACAGATTGTTTTATATATTTGTAATATAGTTAAATTGTCTGTCACACTCTGCATTCCTTCCTGACTTCCTATATGATTTAAGGCTCACTGTGCTGTAAGGCTCTATAGGTTCTGACAAATGCGTGTCATGGATCCACGCTGACAGTATCATACAGGATACTTAAGGACTACAAGGTACAAAATGAAGCCAAGCCACCTGAGGATTATGGTAGGGTAACATTTTTTTTTTTTTTACAAGTTAACTGCTTATTTTCTTGATTTTTCTCTTTTCTTCCTTTCACTCTATCAGGCAGAGAGACTAGTGGGTGCTCAGTGCTTCTGAGAAACAAGAAAGAATGGAATTTCCTTCCTGGCTGCTAAATTTCAACAGTGTAGAGTCTTAGGGAAATATTTAAAAAATAAATGAGTAAAAGAAAGAAATGAAAATCATAAAGAATAAAACAGAATGTGCAAGAATGCGTTTCCCCCAGTCCCCAAAGAATTGTCCAAAGACAACTAATCCTATCAGATGAGGGCTCTACTCTTATGACCTTACTTAACTTTAATTACCTCCTAAAGGGCTGTCTTCAAATACAGTCACAGTGGGGCTGAGGACCTCATCATGAATTCTGGAGAGGGAGGGACATCATTCTGTCTAGAGTAGATGCTTTGAGCTGAGAGTAGAAGGGGATTCAGAGATGGTAGGAACAAGAGGTCTCTAGGTGAGAAGTGGGAACCAGTGCTGGGGAGAAGAGAGTCGTGGAACAGATTCACAGCTTTGTTTTGAGAAAGTCAAATCATCACTGGGACCCAAGAGCTGTGCTGGGCATTTTCAGGTTGCCTGGGGTTATTTCCCTTGGGTGACTGCATCGTAAAGCCTGATGAGTGACAGCAAGAAGGACACTCATTTTGCCCCAAGCCTGCTTAACATAGTTTGGCTTACTAGGTGTAAGCAACCCACTGATTCAATATTTCAGGAAGCATTAGAGAAGGAGGATAGAAGCTGGTAGGGTAGCAGTGAAGTGGAGTATAATACTTCAAAAACTCTCCTTGGGCGGGGCTTCAGGTCACCCCTGGGGAACCGCTAAAATGTACCCCAGCTCCAGGAAACATCATAACAACTCTTACCTGGCACTCTCTCTACCTGGGCAGACCAACAGTACTCCAGCCACTTAGAATAGCTATGCTGGAACTTCCCCAGTGGTACGGTGGTTAAGAATCAATCCCTGGTCAGGGGACTAAGATCCCACATGTTTGGGGGCAACTAAGTCCCTACACTCTGGAGCCCATGCACCACAACTAGAGAGAAGCCTGCATGCTTCAACTAGGGAATCCTGTGTGCTGCAATGAAGATCCTCAGTGCCTCAATCAAGACCCAACACTGCCAAGTAAATAAATAAACTGTTGCTGCTGAGTCACTTCAGTCGTGTCTGACTGTGTGACCCCGTAGATGTCAGCCCACTAGGCTCCCCCGTCCCTGGGATTCTCCAGGCAAGAACACTGGAGTGGGTTGCCATTTCCCTCTCCAATGCATGAAAGTGAAAAGTGAAAGTGAAGTTGTTCAGTTCTCTCTGACTCTTAGCGACCCCATGGACTGCAGCCTACCAGGCTCCTCCATCCATGGGAGTTTACAGGCAAGAGTACTGGAGTGGGGTGCCATTGCCTTCTCCGAATAAATAAACAAATAAATATAACAAAAAGAACAGCTTTGTCTTTGCAAGGCCAACCAGAGGAATTCTCAAATTGACATAAATGTCAACCACAGCGCAATGCACAGGGAATGTGGGTGCCCTTCAGCTTCCTTTATCTCTCTTCATTTCTGCCACAACAGATCCAACGGTCGTTTGCCACTTCATGTAAAGGAGATGATAAATCAACATCAAATGTACTATGCTCAGCCTTATAATAATTCAATAAATTATTCAGTACAGCAGTCAGTAAACACAGAGTACTTTACAAATAGCCCAATCATGAGAGATTGTGATTCAGGCCAAACATCTGCAGTTGCGTCTACACTGCAGACTCGAGATGGGTGTTGTTTCAGAACAGAGGTTTATGACGTGGGCTGCATGTTGGGGATCACCTGCATTGCCAGGTAATACTGATGCCTCCCATAGTTTGATTTAATCTTTCTGGAGTGGGCACTGGGCATGTCTCTGGGTTTTAAAAAATTGCCTTGCATCACTCAAATATAAAGTCATGATTAAGAACCACCATTTTTGAGTACAAGGAAACTAAACTGTTTGGACCACTTAATCCAATCAGATTTGGGAAGAAAGGGTGGCAAAGGGACCACTTAAATCAATGTCCTCTCTTGGAGAGCATATTAGAATCACCTGGATCAGTTGAAGCCTCACCTGAATTGGAGGTCAGTGTCCTCTTCTCCCTAATAAGTGTATTTCCCCACAGCCTCACCAGTAAAACTTCTGCAGTCAACTCGTTTCCTTAAAGTCCATTTCCAAGGAAACCTATCTAAGAGAAAAGCTCTGAAGAATACATAACAAAGGGAGGGGATAGAGGCCCCACTTTTAATATGGTAGGCATAGATGTTATCACGATCACAGAAAACTAATCAAAATGATCAGATGGATCACAGTCTTGTGTAACTCAAGTAAACTAGGAGCCATACCATGTAGGGCCACCCAACATGGACAGGTCATGGTGGATAGTTCTGAAAAAACGTGGTCAACTGGAGAAGGGAATGGTAAGCCAAGCTGAAGCTGAAGGTCCAATACTTTGGCCACCTGATGTGAAGAGCCAACTCTTTGGAAAAGACCCTGATGCTGGGAAAGATTGAAGGCAGGAGAAGTGGATGACAGAGGATGAGATGGTTGGATGGCATCACCGACTCAGCGGACACGAGTTTGAGCAGGCTCCGGGAGATGGTGAAGGACAGGGAAGCCTGGCGTGCTGCAGTCCACGGGGTTTCCAAGAGTTGGATACAACTTAGAGACTGAACATCAAAAGATGTAATGAGCTGAATGATGTCCCCTCAATTTTTGTATATTCAAGTCCTATCCTTCCCACCTCCCAGTACTTCAAAATGTGACTCTTTGGGGGAGATATGGTCTTTAAAGAAGACATTAAGCTTAAACAAGGTCTTTAGGGTGTTCTAATCACTGCACGTGGTGATTGCAGCCATGAAATTAAAAGATCGTTACTCCTTGGAAGGAAAGTTATGACAAACATAGACAGCATATTAAAAAGCAGAGACATTACTTTGCTAACAAAGGTCCGTCTAGTCAAGGCTATGGTTTATCCAGTAGTCATGTATGGATGTGAGAGTTGTACTATAAAGAAAGCTGAGTGCAAAAGAATTTATGCTTTTGAATTGTGGTGTTGGAGAAGACTCTTGAGAGTCCCTTGGACTGCAAGGAGATCCAACTAGTTCATCCTAAAGGAGATCAGTCCTCGGGGTTCATTGGATGGACTGATGTTAAAGCTGAAACTCCAATACTTTGGCCACCTGATGGGAAGAACTGACTCATTGGAAAAGACCCTGACGCTGGGAGGGATTGGGGGCAGGAGGAGAAGGGGACAACACAGGATGAGATGGCTGGATGGCATCACTGACTCAATGGACATGGGTCTGGGTAGACTCCAGGAGTTGGTGATGGACAGGGAGGCCTGGCATGCTGAGGTTCATGGGGTCACAAAGAGTCGGACATGACTGAGTGTCTGAACTGAACTGAACTGAATCCAAAAGAACTTGTATCCTTATAAAAAGAGAAGACTGGGAAATAGACACACTCATTTAGAGGAATGACAATTGAAGACAGAAAGAGAATATGGCCAGGTACAAATCAAGGAACAAGGCCCCAGAGGAAATCAATCATTGAGTTCATATTTCTAGCCTTTAGAATGATGAGAAAATAAATTCATGTGGTTTAAGCCACCCAGTCTGTGGTCCTTTGTTATGGTAGTTCCAGGAAACTAACACACAAGCCTTCTCTGGACATCAGGCATTTCAAACAAATCATAATTCAAGAGATATATGAACTATGGGACATCTGAGAGAATAGCATTCTGGAAAAGAGAAGAGCAAATGCATTACGTTCTCAACCTACATTAAGAAATGTTAAATGAAACAGTAGAATTAAAAATGAAATATTCTTCCAATATTTGAGATGTTGCCAAGGGCATGGTCCACCATATTCCATAGTGTCCCTTCTCTGAGGATCAACATAAAACCTCCATCCAGATCCTGTTACCAGGAGAAGTTGTGCAACCCTGAGTTATTGGTTTGGATTCATTTTGTGGTCACTTTGAATCTTTTACTTGATTGCATTCTTTGATCTGTTGACCATTAGGATTTTTAGAAAGAATCTCTGATTTACCACCTGCAACTGTGAAGAAGCACGTGGTGTTTATTTCTGTTATGAATCTTTACTTTTTTCTGTTTCCATCTGTGTTTCCTTTCACTCCCTAATTCTTTATATTTTATCTTTTCTATGATTAACTATGGTCATCAAACCACTTTAAGTCATCTTAAAGTGGAGTGAAGTAGGTATAAATACATGAACAGTGAAGTGTTCACATCATAAGAATGTCTGAACTACAGTCACCATCTTCAAAGTCAACATTATTTTGCAAACTTATCAGTTTCTGCTCCTGCTGCACAATATCCTGAAATATCTGCACCTGTCTCTCTTCATGACATTTAATGATCACTACAATCTCTTTTCTTTTTCAAGGTCACATCAAAATAATCATTTTCTCAAAGTGAAACTTTAAAATATAGTGGAGAACAATCAGGTGCCCCAAACCTCAAAGGGTATTTTAATTAAAATTGGTGACAGTATTTCAAGGGCAAGACCATGCACGTCATATATTCAGTTCTGCAGAGGCAGGCAAGTCCAGCCTTTGAGGCCATATTCTAGGTCTAACATGGATATTCCAAAGTTGATCAAAGCAACACTACTTTCAGTTATCCAGCACTTTAAGGGCAGTTCTGCCACCCAGCACTCTTCAAGCTAATTGAAAGCTGTGGTCAGGCTGTGTCCTGATACATACACACTTTCAAAGTTCTCCATAGTGAAGAGTCTATTTCTCAGGAGCTAATCAAAAGTTTTGGGGGGAACCTGAGACAAATAATGTCAAAGGCAGCTGAAAGCTAAAGAGCTTCGTCTGAAACAGAAAATGAAATAATAGGGTCTCTCCATGCTCTGCTAGCTACCTCTGAGGGCTCTCTGCCCTGAAGCAGAACAGGCCAGCTCTAATGGAAGAATGCTGCCCCCGTTCTCCATTCAGCTATGTGCAGGATCCCATTTCCCTTGCTATAGAGGCTCGCTGAACTGTGGCAGAGTGGAGCTATTTTCAAAGGTAGCCATCAGCACCATTATTGCTGGCTGAATATTTTCAGTGAGGACTCGCATGCCTTTGGAAAAGTTCAGTCGACACAAATGGCAGAGGTGGATGGAGTAAATTTTGAAATAAATGTCTTAAGCAGCTTCAGAGACAGAAACAAAGCAATGAGTGTTAGTTTCAATCATGACATGCCTTTGGATGTTGCAGGGAGCCAATTGCCTGGGAACACTGGTCTGCTCAATCAGATAGGTCTCCTCAGAATATGCCTTTAATTCAATCAATGGATTACATTTAATAAACCTGATTATGGGTAATAAACGATGAAAATGTGTTATTCTGGAGATGGTTTTCATTACAACATGTGATTTAATGTTGTGGAAACATTCTTTCAGTCCTGTTTAGCCCATATCTGAGTTTGTTCACAGCCCTGCACACAATTACACGCAGACACACACACAAACACATGTGGATAAGTGTAGGCGGTTAAATTACAGGCTTAATAGTTTGCATTCAATAAGAATAAAAAGAAGGTAAGCCATTCTGTACAGTTTTCAAATTTGCACCCCCTGCATCAAAAGGTGGAGTCTCCATCACTGGAAGCAACTTTGATATAAATCACCTGGCCATTTAATCACCCCTGTAAGGTGATGAGAGGTGGAAGATACAATGGAAACTCATGGTTAATTCCAGGAGCTTAATGTGTTGGAAAGAATCCAAAGAGGACCCAAGAGATGCAGGTTCAATCCTTGGGTCAAGAAGAACCCCTGAAAGAGGAAAAGGCAACCCACTTCAGTATTCTTGCCTGGAAAATTCCATGGACAGAGGAACCTGGATGGTTACAGACCAGGGGGTTGCAAAGAGTTGGACACAACTGAGTGACTGAGCACACACACACACACACACACACACACACACACACAGACACACACATACACATTGTGTTTGAAATCATCCTTTGAACACTTGTATTTTCTTTTTATAACACAGTTATCTCTAAGCGCAACTATGCCTTTTGGTATTTGACTCCTTGTTATTTTCCTCTTAGAAACTCATAGACAAACCAATAAACAGTGATAAAGTTACCCAGAAAACCTAGCAAATGAGGGCGATTTGGCTCTGAATGACTCACAAAAGGATTTTCCGTCTCTGAGAACATTGGAAATCACTTCTATCCTTCCAAACAATCACCTGACTTGGAACTGCAGCTTTTCATTACAATTAGGTTGGTGACATTCTTTCTGTTTTTTTTCATTGTTCTTATTTTTTCTTTTAAAAATAATTTATTTAACAAATGCTTCTAGAGTGCTTGCTGCCATCTCTGAGGTAGATTTTTCTTATGACTCCCATTTTGCATGTAAGGAAATGTAAACCCAGCACGGATACAAGAGTTTCCTCAGGTTCTGTGGCTCTGAAGTGAAAACCCAGTATCTGATTCCAGGCAGTCTGGCTCTGGTGTTGGTTTGATTCCCTTATAATTGTTTAAACTTTGTCATGAAGAATATTATACCTTCACGAAAGTCCACATGGCATAGCGTCAGAGCCTGACAAATTTTCATAACAAGTAACAG
This sequence comes from Budorcas taxicolor, assembly GCF_023091745.1. NCBI lineage: Eukaryota > Metazoa > Chordata > Mammalia > Artiodactyla > Bovidae > Budorcas > Budorcas taxicolor. Next base: position 47,901,630 of record NC_068926.1, on the reverse strand, counting down.
AAAATTAACAACATTCCAGAAGTTCCTCTCCAGAAACTGCCCTTTTGCCCAACAGTAATCACGTACCTGGTCTTTCAAGGGATGCGTGTGTGCCTACTATATCACTTCAGTCGTGTCCAACTCTTTGCAACACTATGGACTGTAGCCAGCCAGGCTGCTCTGTCCATGGGATACTCCAGGCAAGAATGTTGGAATGGGTTGCCATGCTCTCCTGCTTCAAAGCATAGATTCGTTTCCCCTGTTTTGGTACTTCATGTAAATGAAATGACAGAGTGTGGACTCTCCTGTTTCACTCCTTTAATTTAACATGAACTCATCCCTATTGTTGAGTACAATCTTGGATCATTAATTCTCATAGCGGTTTTGTGTTGCATTGTGTGACTACAATGGAATTGATTCATCCTACTCTTGAAGGGTATTTCAGCAGTCTGCCAGTTTGGGCCAAGTTCTATGTACATTCTAGTCCATATCTTCTGTTAACATACATGCACCCATTTTTTCTGGAGTATAATTCACTCAGGAGTGTAATTGATGGGTCAGAATCCATCATCTTAAACACAGCACCATGTTCTTGGAAAAACTTGTTGGTGGTTGAAGTACTATAAAAGCCTATGAGATTTTAATAACAATTGAAATTTCTGTTCTGCTACTGAAAAAGAACTCCTATGCTAAAATATTCAAGAGTCAGTTTAAATATCAAACCCTTCTAGCTGATAATCAAATGTCAATTCAGAAGCCGGTTTATAAGACTTTCTTTGAAATTTACCACTTTTCAAGCCACTATCATTTAAGTCAAGATTAGAACATCAGATCACAGTTTTTTGAGCACTTAAATTCTTTCCAGCCCATTAAACTGAAAAGGGGTATTCAATTACCAAGTATTACTGTAATCATCCCTGAAAAATCATTTCTAGGCAATACTTACAGTATAGAGACTTGCTCCAGCAAAAATAATAATTGTCACTTGTCCATCATATTGACTGGTAGTGCTGGACTCAAGATCCCTTTAGCAGGGCAGTTACAGGTAAGGTGATCTGTGAAGTGGAAAAGTGCAGGCTACCCACTGTTGCACTGTACTGCGTGATAGTAGAAAACATAAAGTCCTAAACCTCAAGCATTAAAGAAAATATTGATTCAATTGAACCAGGAAGAAGAGGAGACCCTAATTATTAACCCTAGGAAGCGCTATTAACTAGAAATCATTACTTTTCCATGATTGTATGTATCACGTTCATTGTAGGTAAAAATGCTAGGCTAGGTCAATTTTCACACCATGGCCTCTTGAGTTTGTCAACCTTGTATGTGACTTAGAAAACTGGCCACTTTTCACGATGTGGAGTGTTTTGAAAGAGTGAAATATGAAAGTTCAGGTGAAGACGTGTTTAGATCGTACCTTCTCCCAAAAGCCAGGTGTCCAGGGACAGAAGAAACTCTAGTTTTCAGACTTCCCTGGTGATCCAGTGGTTAAGAATCTCCCTGCCAACGCAGGGCACATGGGTTTGGGCCCTGTCCAGTGAAGATTCCATATGCCGTGTGTCGTGGTTCGGGTGCCGGTTGGAAAAGAATTTCCAGACATGAGACAGAATGAGAGGGAATAAAGTTTATCAGCGTGGGAGACACTGTTAAAACAGTGGGCCAGCTCAAGGGAGAACTGACTTTGGACACGGGTCCTTAGTCCACTTTTATATCCAGGGTACAAGGAGTGGGATAGGGATCTTGTGGGTCGTTTGCTGATTGCATGAGGCACATATACCGGGTTGGGGAAGAGTAGGGCAAATACCTTCTCCTATGAGATAGGAAGGGAGACAGGTTACAGTGATCAGGAGGACATGAAATCTGTTAATAGTTACAGCATAGGGGAGGGAAAGAAGATAAGGGTCTGGTTTTTTCCTGCATTCCAAGACCCTCCTTGGTTTTACCTGCTCTTTCATCCTTGGGTCACTACATCATGGAACAACTAAGCCTAGGCGCTTTTACTGCTGAAGCCCATGCTCCAGAGCCCGTGCTCAAGAGGCCACCACAACGAGCAGCCTGAGCACCACAACTAGAGAGTAGCCTGCATGCTGCGACGAAGATCCAGCGCAACAGCAGCAAAACCAACAAAAGGATAGAATTTCATAGAATCAAACTCCAGACCGAACGGCAAACAGAGATGACACACCAATACAGAGAGTCAACAACGTGCTCCCAACACTCCTACAGCACATCCTCATCACAAGAAATGAGGAGGTGCAGACAAAGAGTTGCACTGAAAGAATCTGGGGGATAGCTTGATTAGCAAAACCTCATGTATGAAAATGCAAATTCAGGTGCCAAGTCAACTACTGAAAATTTAAAAGAACGTATTGAAACTTTAAGAGTGACTTAAAACCAAAAGGAGCAAAACAAACAATGGAAAACAGACAAGACAGCTGGCAACAAATTGCATCACAATGGGAAGGGCTCCACAAAGCTGTCTGGGTGTAAATCTCCAAGAAATTAATATTCAGTAGAACTCATGGGCATTTAGACCGTGCTTTTGTCTTTTCTGCAGGTCAAAATGTCTCAAAAGTCAAGGTGATAGGCGGGTTCCTAGAAAGCAGATAACATGGCAACACTTTGCTTTCCTGGCTCTGTTTATGGATAGAAGGTACACATCAGGTCATCATTCCACTTTGTCCTCAAGGACGAACCTTGGCTACTCCGTGTGTGGTCCACAGATCAGCATCTCTTAGAACTGGTTGAAAAGAACATTCTCAAGCTTGCTCCAGACCTCCTGGATCAGAGTCAGCATTTGAACACAATCTCTAGGTGATTTTGTACATATAAAACAGTCTTAAAACACTGGGAAAAAAGTTCCTATACTTCCTCCCATGTTAGAATGCAAGTGTTTATGCTTCCATTTTAAGGTGTCATATTCTATCTTAAATTCTTGGAAAATACAAAAAAGAAGCTAATTATTGCTCTTTCCCAAGACAGCATGTGTTGATGGACTCTTTTAGTCAGAAACCATTCCACTCATCTCAAATTGTCTGTAATATACATACATCATCTGAAACTGCAGCTTTGTCCCTCTCTGCATCCCAATGAGCATTTTAAATGGTTAAAGTGCTTCTTAAACTTACTGGATTATAGATTTAGTGGGACATTTGGGGAAAAACAGTTTTGTATCTTTGTTATTCCCAGAGACCTGAAAATAAACAGATTATTCATTCATCTCCCACCCACCAGACTGTCTGGTTGGTTTTTAAGAGAACAAGACTGCAATCTCCCTCTTCTTTAAATATGCAGCAAGAATTAGTCGAAAACACAAATCAAATTTCCCAGGCACTGACGGGAGAGTTAGGAGACAAGATTAACTGCTAAAAATGTCTCTCTTTCTTATTTTCAGGTTTAATAATTTAGAGCTTGAATTGTTTGCTTAGAAGGCAAACAATATCTTCTGTTGCATATTTTATGACTGTGTATTACTGACAGCAGTGGACCAGCAGCCAAACCACTGGTGCATACTTAACGGACTCCCCGGAGAGAGACTCTCTATTAGGAAAAGGAGAGGGAGAGGCTGGGATCAACCCTGACATGCTGGCTCAGAGGCTCAGAGAGGATCAGTGATGCATCCGGGTGAGTTTTAGAAGCTCTTAATTAATTTCCACCTGAGACAGGCCACTGTGCGGTGTACACAGTTCCCACGCTGTTCCTGCGGGTCTCTGTGTCTGATGGTCTCTCTACACAATGGCCAGTTAGGACAACACTTCCTGATAGCTTACTGTGGCTCAGTCCTGGGTAATGAACTGATTTATGAGATGCACACAGGCCTAATCCCCTGTGACCTCAGGGTTTCCGATGCTTGCAATGGAACATGCTCCTGACCAATCAGGGAAACAGGAACCAAAGTGTAGAGTGATTGTTTCTCAGGACTGGTGCCACAATACTAATATCAATACCAACATTAATACTGACCCTGACCCCAAACCCAACACTGATACTAATACTGACCCTGGCGCCAAATCCAACACTAATATTAATACTAACTCAGACCCCAAACCCAACACTAATACCGTCACTAACCTTGACCCTAAACCCAAAACTAACACTAATGCAAATACTAACCCTAATACTAATAGCAACACTAACCCCCAACCCTAATCCTAACCCTAATATAATATTAACACTGATTCTGTTACCAAAAGAGTGTGCGGGGGTCCAGCTGCTCACCGCTCAAAAGCCAATAAACAGAACAGACTGGTGGAAAGGAAAGTTTGCTTTATTTCAGATGCCAGCGATGGGGCAGGGAGAGGGCAGATGTCTGTCCAAAGGCCCACTCGCACCCTGTCAACCAGTGGGCAAGAGCTTTTATAGACAGTAAGAAGGGGCTACATGCAAAAACAGCAAAGTCAGCTCTGAGAGTCATCTTGAAATTGGTCACTGGTGCTCGGATCAGCATCATTTTGGTTATTTTTAGGTACAGTACCCACTCGACTATCCTTGCCTGGAGAATCCCATGGACAGAGAAGCCTGGTGGGCTACAGTCCGTAGGGTCACAAAAGAGTCAGACCCAACTGAAGCGACTTAGCACGCACACAATCTTCAGTTCCAGGGTCCATTTGTTCCCATTTCTTTAAGGCCAGTTCTTAGAATTGTGGCAGCTTCTGTTGTGGGTACAATCTGGTCATCATGCAGTTAACTTCTTAAACTTCTTCCACCTGGGGTTTCAGTATCTATAAGACAGCTCACAGGATATGGCTCAGAATGTGTATAGTCCTTAAAAAGAACTAAAGGTCCTTGACTATGCTTAATTACTACATTATTATTACTTGGTCTCCTTTGACTTGCTTTCCTTTGCTTTTGTACGTTCCCATTTCTCTGATTAAACTTATTCTTTGACTAAAGTTTTCCACAGACAAAAGGTAGGCAGAGGACATGGCCACGAGAAGGAGTGGCAAACACCCACAGGGTCCTGCTCTGTTTAAATTCCAACAGGAACACAAATTCTAATACTAACCCTAATACTGATACTAACCCTAACACTAATATCAACTAACACTACACTATATACCAACACTATCCCTTATCCTAGTCTCAATGCTAATACTAATGCTAGTGTTCAATACTATATTTATACCAACACATTCATTCATGTCAGGCTTCCCTGGTAGCTCAGCTGGTAAAGAATCCACCGGCAATGCAGGAGACCCTGGTTCAATTCCTGGATTGGGAAGATCCTCTGGAGAAGGGATAGGCTACCAGACTCCAGTATTCTTGGGCTTCCCTAGTGACTCAGATGGTAAAGAATCTGCCAGCACTGTGGGAGACTTGGGGTTCCATCTCTGAAGATGGAAGAGCCCCTGGAGGAGTGCATGGCAACCACTCTAGTACTCTTGCCTGGAGAATCCCATGGACAGAGGAGCCTGGCAGGCTACAGTCCGTGGGGTTGCAAAGAGCTGGACATGACTGAACGACAGCACAGTGCATTCATTACTACCATGCTAATACTGGAGCTAATGATATTCTATAAATAAACTTATAAGAGCTAACAAAGTTTGAGCATTTACTTTCTGCTCTATGCTATACAAAGTATTTGATCATTTAATTCCTAAAAACCTCGTAGAAGTAGAGATATTACCATTTCCAGGAAATGCTGAAGAAACTGAAGCAGAGTGTGGCTAGGTTACTTGTCCAAGGTCAAACGTATGAAGAGAAAGGATGTGAAGACACACAGCCTGATGACATAATTGAGGATTGTAATTCCTCTTTTACTACAGGAAATTTCAAGTGTAAACCCCACCAACAAGTTTCCAAGAAATGTTATATTCAGTCTGAATGGGAGGGGAGTTTGGGGGAGAATGGATGCCTGTTTTCCTATGGCTGAGTCCATTTGCTGTTCACCTGAAACCGTCACAACATGGTTGATGGACTACACCTCAATATAAAATAAGATGTTTGAAAATAAAATAAAAACTAAGAAATGCCATATAGGGACCATTGCCATCAGCAACTATCAAGACCTCCTCCTAGAGTACACTTCCCACATCTGAATCTCACCACCAGCTGCGATGCTGGAGGACCAGCTGAGGAGGAAAACGACTGTATGACAGGGATTATCATGCTGTGGGATCACGGATGCTCCTGTCCTTTCTAACACCAACAAACTCCTCTAGAATACAGTCTCCACCAGAGGCTGACAAACTAGAGGCAAGAGCAAATCAGGCTTCTCTCTGTTTTTGTACATAAAGTTCTACTGGAACACAGCACATCCACCTGTTTACCAAGTATGTGTGGATCTTTAGGGTCACAACGACTGAGATGAGCAACTGTGCATTTCTTTTTCTTCGTGATGGTTCTGGTCACTGCCTCCTGTACAATGTTAAGAACCTCTGTCCATAGTCCTTCCGATATCCTGTCTGCAGGGTCTAATCCCTTGAATCTATTCATCACTTCCACTGTATAATTATAAAGAATTTGATTTAGGTCATACCTGAATGGCCTAATAGATTTTGCAATAAGGAGCTCATGATCCGAGTCACAGTCAGCTTTCAGTCTTGTTTTTGCTGATGGTACAGAGTTTCTACATCTTCAGCTGCACAGAACATAATCTGATTTCAGTACTGACCATCTGGTGAGGTCCATGTGTAGAGTCATCTCTTGGGCTGTTGGAAAAGGGTGTTTGCTATGACTAGTACGTTCTCTTGACAAAATTCTGTTAGCCTTTGCCCTGTTTCATTTTGTATTCCAAGGCCAAACTTGCCTGTTACTTTGGGTATCTCTTGACTTCCATCTTTTGCATTTCAATCCCCTATGATGCAAGGGACATCTTTTTTGGGGGGGTGTTAGTTCTAGGAAGTCTTGTAGGTCTTCACAAAACTGTTCAGCTTCTTTGGTATCAGGGACTGGGGCATAGACTTGAATTACTGTGATGATGAATGGTTTGCTTTGGAAACAGAGATTATTCTGTCGTCTTTGATGTTGCATCGAAGTACTGCATTTCAGACTCTTTTTTGACTGTGAGGGCTATTCCAGTTCTTCTAAGGGATTCCTGCCCACAGTAATAAATACAATGGTCTTCTGAATTAAATTCGCCCATTTCTATTCATTTTAGTTCACTGATTCTTAAGACGCCAATGTTCAATCTTGCCATCTCCTGCTTGACCACATCCAATTTTCCTTGACTCGTGGACCTAACATTCCAGGTTCCCATGCAACACTGTTCTTTGTAGCATCAGACTTTGCTTTTACCACCATACACATCCACAGCTGGGTGTCATTTCTGCTTCAGCCCAGCTGCTTACTTCTCTCTGGAGTTATTAGTAATTGCCCTCTGCTCTTCCCCAGTAGCATACTGGACACCATCTGACCTGGGGAGCTCATCTTCCATTGCCACATCTTTTTGCCTTTCCATACTGTCCACGGGGTTCTCCAGGCAATAATACTGGGGTGGGTTGCCATTCCCTCCTCCCATGGACCACAGTTTTTCAGAACTCTTCACTATGACCCATCTGTCTTCGATGGCCCTGCACGGCATGGCTCATAGCTTCACTGAGTTGTACAAGCCACTTCACCACGACAAGGCTGTGATCCATGAAGATGAAATCAGCTATATGTATACATAGATCACTTTAAAACATTTCTTTTCCTTTTCATTTAGGTCATTGGAGAGCATTGAGTTGAGTTCCCTGTGCTATACAGTAGGTTCTTATTAGTTCTCTATTTATACATGGAAACAACATAAATGTCCATCAACAGATGAATGGATAAAGATGATATGGTACATACATACAATGGAGTATTACCCAGCCCTTAAAAGTAATGAATTTGGGTCATTTGCAGAGATGTGGATGGACCTAGAGACTGTCATACAGTGAAGTACATCAGAAAGAGAAAAACAAGTATTCTGTATGAACACATACATGTGGAATCTAGAAAAGACAGTATCAATGACCTTATTTGATGCTGATATTACGTGTGGAAAGAGTCAGAGATTCCTGATGTCCTCTCTTCTCTCCATGGTTGAGCCATGAGTCAGGGCAAACCTCCAGAGGAGAACTCAGGTGTACTGACTGGCAGGGCAGGTACAGACGCTGGGAGGAAATCCAAATGACTGTCCATTATCACCTCCTATTTGCGGATTTCAAAGGACTATCCTTGGTCCTCATGCTTCTTCCCGGTGACTCTGTGATCACCAGTCCCTAACCCCTATGCCACTTGATCTCATCTGGGTCAACCTTTTCTATCTAGAGTATAGTATAAGAGCAGAGGGGGGACTTCCCCGGTGACTCAGTAAAGAATCTACCTGACAATGCAGGCGATGCGAGTTCGATTCCTGGGTCGGGAAGATCCCCTGGAGAAATAAAGAGTAACCCACTTCAGTATTCTTGCCTGGAAAATCCCATGGACAGAGGAGCCTGGCGGGCTGCAGTCCATGGGGTCACAAAAGAGTCAGACATGACTTAGTGTCTAAACAACAACATCAGAGCAGAGTATACCTGTTGAAGATAGGGATCAAGGAGCCAGGCCGTGTTCTTAACCTCAGCTCCACACTAGTGTTGGGGTGTTGAGAAATTCTTATCTTAGCTTGTTTACTTGTAAAATGTGGGTCTTAATATCACAGTATGGTGGGATTTCTGTGAAACAATTATTTAACATGTCCTAAAACTCATACACACATATGTACCATATATATATGTGTGTATATATATTCTAGCACATTGTAAGTTCTGTATACTGTTGATTATTATATCTGTGGATAATAAGACCAGTATTCTTTCCACAGTTACTTTTTTCTCTTTATCCTACGAAAAGTGAATCTCAAGGTTCTGCATTAGCATGCTTCTTGTAATTTCACTATTTTCCTTCAATGAACGTATTTCTACTTGAACACTGACACAATAATGACATAATAATATTATTATTAGCAGATGATATGGTGTGCTTGCCATGTGTATATATGCTCAGTCACTCAGTCCTTACCGATTGTTTTGATTTTTCAAGATGCTGGAAGCCTAGATTTTCACATCAAAGCCCTTGATCTTCCAAACAAGGTGTGTAGTGAATTTTCCTGAACCACATCCTGGTAACCATCTAAATCTACATTGACAGATGAATGGATACAGGTGTGGTGCGCGTATACGATGGAATGCTACTCCTCTATAAAAAGAGAATGGAGTAATGCCATTCGCAACAACATGGATGGATCTAGAGACTATCACACTGAGTGAAGTGAGCCAGAAAGAGCAAGACGAACACCATAGGCTATCACTCCTATGTGGAATCTAAAACATGATATAAATGAACTCATTTACAAAACAGAAGCAGACTCACAGACACAGAAAACAAACTTACGGCTACCAAATGGGAAAGAGGGTGGCGGAGGGGTAACTTGGGAGTATAGGATTAACAAATACAAACCACTATTAACATATATAAAATAGAGAAACAACAAGGGCCAATGGTATAGCACAGAGAACTATACTCAGTATCCTGTAAAAAACTGTAATGGAAATGGATATGTATATATACAGATATTCATGTATATCTATTATCTATATCTATATATACATTGTTAGTTACTCAGCTGTGTCCAACTCTTTATGTATGTATATAAACATATGTGGTATATACATATATATATATATATATATATAAAATCACTTGGCTGCACACCAGAAACTAACACAACATTTTAAATCAACTATACTTCAAAAGAAAAAAATCTCATTGGACCGCAGAAGCGCTATCTGTGGGACACACTCAGCCACTGGATGTGAGTTTCTGATTTCTGATCTAGACTGTCAGAGTTCCTGGAAGGAAGGGCTATGTCATATGGACCATCTTTGCCCAGGGTGTGTGACTGCAGAGGTACAAAAGTGTACCTAATAAATGAGTGAATGAATCAGTGAAGGTGAGTGCATACACCAACCAGCTCTGTGTTGAAAATGTCCATCAGCCCTGCTGTGTCAATTTGTTTCACTGGTCAGCATTTAGATGTAGTGATTTCCGGGGATTTTTCCTGTCTTTTTCCAGGAGAGTGGTGATTGTGTCTGAGGAGTGGCTGAGAGTATGTTACAGAGTTTGCTGAGGGTATACTTAACCTTCTTCCATTGGGATGGCACAGGGCCAGACTGCAGCCTTCGTGTTCTCTTTTTGAGGGGAGCAAAGTTCACATACTTGCCGTAGGCTGCTTCTCAGAAACTTGGCTAAATTGAAAACTACTTTCTTTTACCTAACCCTGAAAAACTTTTCAAAAGCCCCTCTGGAAGAGTCTTGAGTGGCTGTACTTTCATGAAGATAAATAAGACTCCAGCTGGCTCAAACACCTCAGCCAGCAATTCATGGCAAACTGAGTACAGTACCATCCATCACTCAAAAATGCCCATCACAACCCACAGTGACCCATGTACACAGGAGCAAAGCAGTGCTCTCTAAGTGCCAACCACGGTCATGCTCTTCCCTGGGAAACATAAACTGTCATTACTGTTCAGTTTCTAAGTTATGTCTGACTCTTTTGCAACCCCGTAGATTGTAGCCTGCCAGGGTCCTCTATCCATGGGATTTCCCAGGTAAGAATACTGGAATAGGTTGCCATTTCCTTCTCCAGGGTATCTTCCCAACCCAGGGATCAAACCCGCGGCTCCTGCAAGGCAGGCAGATTCTTTGCCACCAAGCCACCAGGGAAACCCTGGAAACATAAATATCATCCCAGAATTCAATCACTTCTCTGTCAGGCTTCTCCAAAGAGATATCCACCTCACAACCAAATAGAAATACTTTTCTTGACAGGACCATCATTTAAAATTAATATTGAAATAAGCAGCAAGGCTTTTCATCATCACCTCGTTAACAAGGCAGAATTACAAATTGAATTAAACGGCTTCCATCTCAAAGCAGTTTTGTGGCACAGCACATTTTTCAGTAACAAGCTGAGAATGCTAAACCATTGATCAAACTCTGCCATCTCAGAATGTTGGGCGGGGAAAGAAATAACACTGGCCTCTGAGCTGGGAGTTGTAGCTATTACTGTCAATTACGGGTTCTGCTGAGAAACATGAAGAGATTTTATCCCTGCTGGCTGCTGCTTCCTTCAATACATTTTTGCAAGAACTGGGGATACAAACCTAGAACATGAAAAGAGGTTATTACGACTGCCTGCTAGGCTGAAATACTACTCAGAAACTCAAGGACTGGACCCGGTTGGTCGATAAAATTATTGAGATCAGTTGGCTCAGAAATGACAGTAAGTGTTTTTCTCCCTGATCCACTAACTAAAGAAACAGATAAATCTCTGAGATTCTGCATTATTTCTTGGAAATTTCCGTGGAAGGTTCTAGGGGTGATAAAGAACTCCCAAAGCTGGGTCACCCCAGAGTTGGGAGAAGTCAGAAGTTTCCCAGGGGAGGGAGTTTAGAAGCAGGGAACAGCATTTGATGATGTTTTGAGCCTGGTGCCTCTGTTGTGCTACACTGTGCACATAAGACGCCCTAAAGGAACTTCCCTGCTTCCAACGGTTAAGACTATGCCTGCCAGTGCAGGGGACCTCAGTTTGATCCATGCTCAAGGAACTAAGGTCCCACATGCCTCTGGGCAACTAGAGAAGCCCAGGCACTGCAGTGAAGAGCCTGTGCAGCCAAAAAGATTTTTCTTTTAAATAACAAAGAATTTTAAAATGATGCCCTAAACACACTCAGTGACCTGGCACATCACACCAGCTAGAAACACAACAACATTGAAAAGACCACGTTATTATATGATTCCATTTATATGAAATGTCCAGAAAAGGCAAATCTCTAGACAGAAATTAAATGTGTAGTTGCCTGGGGCTGGTGGAGAAGAGGGAGATTGGCTTTAAAGGCTCCCCATGATGTTTTTGGGGTGATGGAAGTGTTTTAAAATTGAACTGTGCTGATGGTCACATAATTCAGTACATAAGCCAAAATGCACACTGAATTGTACACAAAAACAGGGAACTTGACAAAATGTAAGTTACACATCTGTAGAGTGTTTAAAAAACATGACATTGAGGACTCTGTCATCTAATCACTTTCCTCTATGTAAGCACCCCATCGAGGGTATGAGTACACCAAATCATCTAAGAATTTCTACCACCAAGTAGAACAGGAGATTCAAAATAGAAATTAACTTTTATTATGAAATATTTGAGGTATTTTTAAAATCCATTTGCATAGTGTGCATGCTCAGTCATGTCTGACTAGTTGCAACCCTATGGACTGTAGCCCTTCAGGCTCCTCTGTCCACCAGATTCTCCATGCAAGAATACTGAAGTGGTTGCCATGCCCTCATCATATATGAATATGGGTACGGATTAATCTCAGAAAACAAATTCAGTGAAAGGAAAAACTGCAGAACATTATGTCCAGTATCTTTATTTATGTAAAATGAAAATTAATTCACATTCACATAAAATAGAGACGCACACCAAACAAAGGACAGAGGTGAGTCATGGGACGGTGGGGAAAAGGATGAGATTGGAGGAGGTAGTTGTGGAAGAAACTGCTAATTGTCTCCTCCAATTCATTTCCCTTCCTCCTGCTAATAATAGGACCTGATTCATAAGCTGAGTTTATGATCTGCTATATTCATAACATCAGTTCAGTTCAGTCGCTCAGTCATGTCCAACTCTTTGCGACCCCATGGACTGCAGCACACCAGGCCTCCCTGTCCATCACCAGCTCCTGGAGTTTGCTCAAACTCATGTCCATCGAGTCAGTGATGTCATCCAACCATCTCATCCTCTGTCATCCCCTTCTCCTCCTGCCTTCAATCTTTCCCAGCATCAGGGTCTTTTCCAATGAGTCAGTTCTTTGCATCAGGTGGCCAAAGTACTGGAGCTTCAGCTTCAGCATCAGTCCTTCCAGTGAATATTCAGGACTGATTTCCTTTAGGATTGACTGGTTTGATCTCCTCACAGTCCAAGGGACTCTCAAGAGTCTCCTCCAACACCACGGTTCGAAAGCCTCAATTCTTCAGTGCTCATTGGTTGTGAATTGGCCAAACCTGAGCAAACTTTCTGGCCAACCCAATACCACTTAGCTGTAGAAATGTGACTAAGTTGTATTCACTGGAAGATGAGAAAAAAATCAATCACCTGTGTAGCCCCAAGATCACATCTATAAGTGGAATTTCCTTAATGGCCACCTGTTCTTTTCTTTCCTTCTAACTGAAAGAAGGACTTGATGGTGCTGGGCCATTTGTTTCCATGTGGACAAGGGCACTGTCCTAGAAAACAAGACACGAGAAAGAGTCTAGGTCTAGAACAACCATGGAGTGTGGATCTGCCTTCCTAGCCTGGGTAGCTAGGCAGCTTGGATTTCTGTAGAAGAAAAGAATAAAATTTTTATCTTTTTCACATTACCAATGATTCTTTCTTAAAGCACCTCAACTCAACACCCTACATAAGGTCCTATTTAAAGATGATATTATATCTGAACATTTTTATTTCTTAACAAATCCAAGAGCAAATACGATAAAACCATACTGCTGTTCATTTTGATGGGAATAAGCTATGTCTACAGAGTTATTTCTACAAATGTGTTAGTTTTTACGCTTTCCTGAAACTTTTATCTTTGTCCAAGAAAATATAAAGACAGTCACACTGCTTGTACACTCAAAACTGTAATTTAAGATCTGTTTCCAGGGACCTTCCTGGTGGTCCAGTGGCTAAGAATCCAAGCTTCCACTGCAGGAGCCTGAATTCAATCCCTGGTTGGGGAACTAAGATCCCACATGCTCTGTGGTGCAGCCAAAGAAAAAAATCTGTTTTCACAAGGTATCTATGGTATCTACCCCATAAACACACTTATTTGACTATTTTGTTTGTGGGTTGTTGTTGTTCAGTCGCTAAGTCGTGTCCAACTTTTTGTGACCCCATGGACTGCAGCACACCAGCTTACCTGTCCTTCACTATCTCCCAGAGTTTGCTCAAACTCATGTCCATTGAGTCAGTGATGCCATCCAACCATCTTATCCTCTGTCATCCCTTTCTCCTCCTGCTGTCAATCTTTCCCAGTGTCACGGTCTTTTCCAGTGAGTGGGCTCTTTGCATCAAGTGTCCAGAGTATTGGAGCTTCAGCTTATGGGTAAGTTTATTTAATAACTCATATCTTCTCCCAAGCCCTGATCAGAAGAATAAACCGATTCTTCATCTTATAGGAATATTGCCAATATACTCTTAGTTTTTTTTTTTTAGTATTCTGGGGTGTAAGGGCCTGTAGTCCACTTTGAGCATCTCACCTCACACAGTGCATCTCAGTATAGAAAACACCAATGAATGTTTATTGACCTCTCCAAGTGGCCTTTAATAAATCCGTCTTTGCCCTGTGAGCTTTCTAAGGAGTCTTGCTTGTCTGGGAGATGGAGTTTTCCATGCCCATCACTCACCAAGTGTGTGGTTGTGTCATTTAGGGTCACAAACTAGATTAATTGTGTTCTTGATGAACAGTGTTCTTTACAACAGCACCAATCCTTAACTGTGTTATGCATTTAAACTTTCCAGGAAACACCGTAACATTTAATGAAAAATAGCCCTAGAAGGCAATCAGAGTAGTATCTATCAAACACTTGGTTGAACACTTTCTCATTTCTTAATTCTATTCTGCCTATCCTGGGACTGAGGATCAACAGAGAAAAGAACCTGGGAGCTGAGAATTCAGGAAAGCTGCAGTGTCAGTATCTTCATTCATCTTTCTCGATGTCTGGGAATGTATCTGATGCAATCAGTGATCATTCTGCAGTGGTTGAATGATTTTCGCCTCAACAAAGAATTCTACTCTTCTGTCAACCAACATTCTTTTCCCTAAAATGGCCTTGAATGGAAAGCATAGCTTAATAGTGGCATCTAGTCTGGACAATCCACGTCTGCTTTTGCTTCACTGAGCTCCACTTTGATTCATCTCAGGTTGTGGAACCAGAAGTCTTGCAAGAAGGCAAAAGTCAACCCACAGACGTGGACGTGACAGACCCCTGCAATCAGGGCCTTTTATTTAGGGCCAAAGCTTTGGTTCCTGCATGGGAACATCTTAGGGAAATAGTATATGTAATACCTGAAAGTCACAGAGGATGAGAGGAGAAGGGACTGGGGAAACTTGTACCTCAGGAGTTATGAGGGAAAACCCAGAATGCAGACTAGGTGAAAAGACCAAGTTCAGGGTTAGTGAGAATAAACATATAAGGCCAAATCTCCAAAATTATTAACCAGTTGAGACAGGCTGGGACTGGGACGCTTTGCTGCAGTGCTTGTACCTGGACAAACAACTCCTCAAATACCAAAATACAAAGAAACTGTAAGGGACTAGAAATAACTGTGCATGTGCAGTTAGGGAAAATTATGGACAAGATACAAAATGATCAAAAACCCAACTGCTGCTTCTGAAGAGGTGGGAGCTAAAACAAGGGTTCAGGAGCTAAAGCAGGGTACTGCACAAGCCCCCTGCACACAACACCAGCAAAGGTAGGCAAAATACCTAAGCCACCTCTCCAGCTGAACCTCAGGACACATCCCTCCCCTCACCCCATATAAGGAACCAGCTCACCCCCCGACTTGGGGAGCGAGAGCACAAAGGAGCCTGTTATTTGCTCTCTCCCCACTGCTGCAGGAGGGGCCCCAATAAAGCCCTGCCTGAATTTCTTTTCTGGTCTCTGATAAATTTCTATTGATTATGGAAGGCCAAGAACCCTGGTTGGTATCACAGATGCGGGCACATTAGTTAACAGAGAATCCTTTTAGTTTGAATCTGTAACCTATGCTGAGAGGAACCATAGTCCTGCCAATGGGTTAACATGGCCCACACCTCTTTATATGCAGGGCCACCTGGGCTACTTCAGCAGTGAAATTGATTCATTTTGCATCTCCAAGTTCCAATCAATGAACTGCAGGGTCCAATCCACTCAACACTGATGTTTTCAAATCAGTATGATGGGAAGGGAGTTGTATAATTTGTACTTTCTGGAAGAAAAATTCTTGGGGAAATATATAATCTGGATGCCAAGTTACATATGTAATATTTTTCGTATTAACTCTCAGTTGTTCCATTTGAGTGGGAAAACTACCAAGATCTTTGTGGGAAAAACGTGAGTCACAGCAGGTTGGTCATTTAGAAATTATTCAACAAAGGAAAAAATACAGCATAATTTCTTCCAGTCTGACTTCCCAAACATGAGCAAAGTTCTGAGCATGCGTGCAGTCCTCTTAGGCTATTTCTCCATCGATAGATCTAGGGTGATGCTTCTCTTCCATTACACCCCTCAAGTTTTCACTGAAATCCACTGTTGGTTTAATTTTTCTGCACTGAGTTCAGCTGTGAGGGAGCTGTGTGATTTGGGGCTGCAGAATGAACACATAACACTCTGATCTGCCACAGTCTCCTTATGGGAAATCAGTGGAAGGGCTCAGGATTATGCAGAGCCCTCTGAGGGAGTGTCCACATAAAAGTGATAGTTATAGGACCACCCAAGGTGCCAGTATCAAAAACTGTGCTTTACACACACTAACCCATATAACCCTCATCCTGACCCTTTGAAGAAAGAAGGCTGTTCTCTACTTCACAGAGGAGCAAGTAGAGGCACAGAGAGGTCAAGTAACCGCTCCTAGGTCACACAGCAAATGAGCTGGGATTGGAGCCCTGGCTCTGGGTTGAAGCCCCAGCTTCTGGCTTGAGTCTGGGTGCCCTTCCCTCTACTCTTCCACCTCCTCTGCTCTCTTCAATCTCAGTGACCAGAACAATCTGGCTCTCTATAGACACCCGCACGTGTTTAAGGATGTGAACGAACCCTGTGAGGTCAGCCTGTGGACTCAGTCCCTCTTCTCTTGATGGGTCCGCTAGCTCTGTGATGGTGGATGCCCCAGTCTCAGTACCACCAGGGGAAGCGAGTGGAGGGAGATGAGTTCACTGAGGAGTCCAACCACGGAGGCTCCAATTCCATCCACTTCTACAACCCAGCATCTCCAAGGGCAGAAAGCATCTACCCTAGACTCCACGTGAGGCGGGAGAGGGTGGATGAGTTTCTTGACTAGCCAGGTTTCCCATATGTGCATTTATCATCTACTTTTGGAATTTGTTGTTGCTGTTGTTTGTCTGGAGGATGACCAAAGAGAGGAAGATGGGAAACTCTTCGGGGAGTCTTGACAACCAGCTTTGAACAGATTTCCTAGAAGTCTGTCTGCCCCTAAGGCTTCATAAAAGAAATCAAACTCACGGTGGTAGCTAGAATCCAACATTCATATGAGCCTGTATAGCTCCAGTTCAATGAGATTTTCACTGGGGACCGAAAGGAAGATGGGCTATAAGAGTCCCTCCGAGTCCCTCTGAGAAGATGTCTGGGAGGCAGAGCTCATTGCCTGTCACCGGGTCTATGAGCTTTCTTACTGGGGTTCTCAACCAGAAATGTTAAATCTCAGCTAATCAGCATGCCTCAGCCCTTCAGTTCAAGGACAAGATGTGATTCATCCATTTCATTCTATAATTGATAGGGTAGAGACAGTGTTTATTTTCCACTGGCCATGAGGCTGAGAGGATGGCCAAGGAGTCTGGTGGGACAGCTGGTGAAGAGCAGAGAGACTGAGGATCTCGTCCTGGGGGTATATTTCTCTCAGCATCCGGAGGCAATCTTATTTCCGAATGTCCACATACTTACATTGGTGAATTCTCCTTTGTTTACTAGTTTGAATTGTGTTTTTCAGCCATGGGTTATCAAAGAAGACCCATCCCATGGAATCATTTACCAGGATTGTGGTCGGCTCCTTGAAAGTCCCAACTGAGTGCTAAATACAAATTATTAAAGGACTTTGTCATAAATAAACAATAGTCTTCACTTAGCAGCTCCCTCCAAGTCACCTCAATTACCCAAAGGATAAAGTTCCCATGGCTTGAGTAATTTTACTGCTTGTTATCAAAGACTTGTCAGGCAAGGTGACTGCTACAGTGAGTCTCCGTGTGATTAGAAGATTCATCTGAAATGCTGAAAAGCAGCAAGTGGCTTTAGAAAATGCTCCCAGGCATGTCTCTCTTAGGAGAATGTAGACACATCCTTTAGAATACACACATATCTCCTTAAAAAGAGTGTCGTAAGGAGGAAATTCACAAAACAGATGTTAGGAAGTGATGGCAGAGCATTCACATGAAGTGAATGATCTCAAATAGAAAAGTGCACTAATGGATTTTAAATAGATTTTCACCTGCAAAAATTCAGCTCATATGTAACTGCTGAAGAACACATCTGCTGTGGAAAGTGCAATGCACTTGTAATGAGGAAAAAAAAAATCAGACAAAAGCAAAGACCTCTCCTGAACAATTTGTCACTGTTCATTTATGTGTTCAATTGCTATCTCTGGAGCATCTACTACTTGTCAGGCAAGGTTGTAGCAACTGTGGATATAGAGGAACGTGAGAGGGAAAAGGTCCCTGCTTTTGGCATTCTGCTGAGTGAGTGACATTGTGTTAGTCTTTATTTTTAATTAAAATTTCTAAAATTTAAACTTTAATTTAAAAAGAATTGAAATATAATTGATTTACAATGTTGGTCTAGTTTCAGGTGTATAGCAATGTGATTCCGATATATATACATGTATTGTTTGGTCGCCAGGTCATGTCTGACTCTTTATAATCCCGTGGACTGTAGCCCGCCAGGCTCCTCTGTCCATGGGATGTCCTAGGCAAGAATACTGGAGTGGGTTGCCATTTCCTACTCCAGGGGATCTTCCCAACCCAGGGATCCAACTGGCATCTCTTATGTCTCCTGCATTTGCAGACAGGTTCTTTACCACTAGCACCACCAAAAGATACAAACAGACCAAAAAAAAAAAAAAACCACCTAACTGAAGAGCCTGGAGCAAAAACGGGGTGTTGGGAGCAAAAGCAGAATACTACCCATGCCCTCTGCACACAAAACCACCAGACGGGTGGGCAAACTACCTAAGCCACGCCTCCTGCCTGACCCTTGCACACACCCCTACCCTCACTCCATTTAAGGGACCAGCTCACGCCCTCTCTGCAGTGAGCAAGGAAATCTGTTGTTTATTCTTCCTCCCCGCTGCCGCAGCAGAGACCCCAATAAAACCTTGGCTAAAAAAATTTTTTTAATTGAAATATGACTGATGTACCATATTGTTTTCATTTCAAGTGTATAGCTGAGTGATTCATTGATATCTATATCTATATCTATATATTCTTTTTATAGATTCTCTGAAACTCATAGATTCATGATGATATGTAAAGTAGATGGAGAATAAAGAGAACACTAGTTAGAAAGTTTGGTCAGCAAAGGCTCTTTGCAGAGGTCACATTCAAGAAAGGAGCTGGGGGAAGTGCGAGAGCCAGCCACGGGAGAGCAAAGAGAAGTGTGTTCCAGGTGGAGGGCAGAGCACAAGCAAAGGCCCTGAGGTTGGTGCGTGCTGGGCATGTGTGAGGGATGGTAAGGAAAGAGAAAGTGGGCCAGAAACTGTAAGAGCTTTCTCTCCGACAAAGATTTTGGATTTTATTCTGAGTGACACAGGAAGTCACTTTAGTTCTTTAGCACAGAGGCTCTCTGATTTGAATGTTAAAAACAGCACTCATCTTTTGAAACGTGAAAATGGATGGAACATAAAAATGAAGGTTTAACATTCTAATTGTGGGACCATGGTATGGATATGAATGAAATGGGGACAAGACATCTCAATGTATATATTTCCATGTCATTTTGTTATTGGAGTCTCATTGCTTTACAATGTTGTGTTAGTTTCTACTTTATAACTCATTGAATCAGCCACATGTATACAAACAGCCCCTTTCTCTTGGGCCTCCTTCCCACCCTCCCCACGTCTCACCCATCTAGGTCCTCACAGAGCACTGAGCTGAGCCCCCTGTGCTATAGAGCAGGTTCTCACTAGCTGTCTGTTTTACACATGGTAGTGTACATATGTCATGACCCAGAAATCCCACTCCTGGGCATATATCGGGACAAAACTCTAATTTGAAAAGATACATATACCCCAATGTTAATTGCAGTACTATTTACAATAGCCAAGACATGGAAGAAACCTAAACGCCCATCGACAGAGCAATGGATAAAGAAGATGTGCTACATATATCCATCATTTTGATTTTTGAAACACTTAAATGTTAGTTATTCTCCCAAATCATCCCACCCTATGAAACGAATCGCCAGTCCAGGTTTGATGCATGATACTGGATGCTTGGGGCTGGTGCACTGAGATGACCCAGAGGGATGGTAGAGGGGTTCAGGATGGGGACAACGTGTATACCCGTGGTGGATTCATGTTGATGTACCACAAAACCAATACAATATTGTAAAGTAATTAACCTCCAATTGAAATAAATAAATTTATGTTTAAAAAATTAGTTATTGAGTAGGACCATACAGATGAGATTTACAAGAATCTCACTGGATGTCAGGTGAAGAGCAGGCTGTGGGGACAAGGGGAGAAGCAAGGAGTGATGTTGGGGGAGGTGAGCTGACAAGTGGCCAGATTCACGGTTTCTTTTGGAGAGTAGACCCAGTGGCATTTGCTGATGGATTCAGAGTGGGCCTTGGGTGAAATAAGAAAGTTAAGGATGCCTCCTTCAAAGACTGCCATATTTCTTTATGAAGACGAATCCCTCTTCCCCACCTCCTATCCTCCCACAATTCATCACCTGTAGGGATACAGAGTAAGTGGATGACATCCTTTGACTCTTACAAAAGAGGAAAAATGAGAGTTCGTGAAAGTGGGACTTCCCTGGCAATCCAGTGGTTAAGACTGTGCTTTCACACCAGGGGGCATGGGTTCAATCCTTTGTCAGGGAACTAAGATCCCATGTAGCCAAAAAAGAAAGAAAAGAAAAAGAAAATTTCTTGAATTGAATAAAAATGAAAATACAACATATTGACTTAAAACTCATTTTAAAAAAGAATTTATGAAAGATACCAGATATTTTTCTTTAGAATTTCTTTTTTCTTCTAGAAGGGAAATTTAATCAAGTTCTCATTTTTTTTAGATAATGGTTTATTAGATTAAATTGGCTAAAAATTTTTCTAATTAAATTATTAAAATGCCCAAATTTCCATAGAATCCAATTAGTTTGATTCACTCAGTTCAGTTCAGTCACTCAGTCATGTCTGACTCTTTGCGACCCCATGGAGCGCAGCACGCCAGGCTTCCCTGTCCATCACTAACCCCCAGAGCTTGATCAAATTCATGTCCATCAAGTCAGTGATGCCATCCAACTATCTCATCCTTTGTCGTCCCCTTCTCCTCCTGCCTTCAATCTTTCCCAATCAAGGTCTTTTCCAATGAGTCAGTTCTTTGTATCAGGTGGCCAAAGTATTGGAGCTTCAGCTTCTGCTTCATCATCAGTCTTTCTAATGAATATTCAGAACTGATTGCCTTTAGGATGGACTAGTTGAATCTCCTTGCAGTCCAAGGGACTCTCAAGAGTCTTCTCCAATACCACAGTTCAAAAGCATCAATTCTTCAGTGTTCAGCTTTCTTTATGGCCCAAATCTCACATCCACACATGACTACTGGAAAAATCATAACTTTGACTAGATGGACCTTTGTAGGCAAAATAACATCTCTGCTTTTTAATATGCTGTCTAGGTTGGCCATAGCTTTTCTTCCATGAAGCAAGCATCTTTTTATTTCATGGCTATAATCACCATCTGCAGTGATTTTGGAGCCCAAGAAAATAAAGTCTGACACTGTTTCTAAAGTCTGACACTGTTAATAAAGTATGACACTGTCTCCCCATCTATTTGCCATGAAGTGATAGGACCAGATGACATGATCTTCTTATTTTTAAAATTTTACTTTATTTTACTTTGCAATACTGTATTGGTTTTGCCATACGTCAACATGAATCTGCCACGGGTGTACACGTGTTCCCAATCCTGATCTTCTTTTTTTGAATGTTGAGTTTTAAGCCAGCTTTTTCACTCTCCTCATTCACTTTCATCAGGAGGCTCTTCAGTCCGTCTTTGCTCCCTGCCATGAGGGTGGTGTTATCTGCATATCTAAGGTTATTGATGTTTCTCCCACCAATCTTGATTCCAGCTTGTGCTTCATCCAGCCCAGCGTTTCTCCTGATGTACTCTGCATTTAAGTTAAATAAGCAGGGTGACAATATATAGCCTTGATGGACTCCTTTCCCAATTTGGAACCAGTCCATTGTTCCATGTCTGGTTCTAACTGTTGCTTCTTGACCTGCATACAGATTTCTCAGGAGGCAGATAAGCCTCCTGAGGAATACCAGGTGTGGGATTCCCATCTCTTTAAGAATTTAACAGTTTATTGTGATCCACACAGTCCAGGAAGGCTTTAGCATAGTCAATAAAGCAGAAGTAGATGTTTTTCTGGACTCTCTCGCTTTTTCTATCATCCAACAGATGTTAGCAATTTGATCTCTGGTTCCTCTACCTTTTTTAAATTTGGCTTGAACATCTGGAAGTTCTTGGTTCATGTACTGTTGAAGCCTAGGTTGGAGAATTTTGAGCATTACTTTGCTAGTGTGTGAGATGAATGCAATTGTGTGGTAGTTGGAACATTCTTTGGCACTGACTTTCTTTGGGATTGGAATGAAAACTGACCTTTTCCAGTCCTGTGGCCACTGCTGAGTTTTCCAAATTTGCTGGCATATTGAGTGCAGCACTTCCACAGCATCATCTCTTAGGACTTGAAATAGCTCAACTGGAATTCCATTATCTCCACTAGAATCACTCAGAAACCTCATTAAAAAGAGAAGTATCCTTCTTCATAAATACATTCATTAATATATTATAAATACATTTTTCATGATGGTTATACAAAAATAAAATTTCAAACTTGTCAAGAATCTAGTCAAGTATTTGTGTTTTAGAGTAATTCAACTTTAGTCTTACAAACTATACTTTTGGAAAACAGTGCTTGTTTATATACTTTAACTGAAAGTGAATTAGGAGCAAAGAAAAATTTTAAAGCAGACTTCAATTATATTTTTACAAAATATGTACACATATACATATTTATACACAAATATTTATACATACAGGCTTCCCAGCTGGCTCAGTGGTAAAGAATCCACCTGTCAAGACAGGAGATTTGGGTTCAATCCCTGGGTTGCGAAGATTCCCTAGAGTAGGAAATGACAACCCACTGCAGTATTCTTGCTTGGGAAATCCCATGGACAGAGGAGCCTGGAAGGCTATAGTCCATAGGGTCCCAAAGAGATGCACAAGACTTCAGAGACTAAGCAGCAGCATTTATACAGACACATACACACGTGTAATTACACAAGCATGCACCTATATGCATACATATGTTTTGTATGTATTAATGCATACATGGGTATTTATGATAAGTAAACACACACGGCCATACACCATATACACAATGCACATTAGGTATGCACCTGAAGTTTCAGCGGTGAGACAAATGAGACCAGGTTGCTTCCTATGCCTCACAGGTGGTAGGTCGTATATTTAGACTCTTGTGTGTAAGCATACTACTCACCTCAAACTGTGCAATATACCAACTATGGTCCCAGGAGTAGCGTTCTCAGATACAGACACAGAATACAGAGTTCTGTTCAAGCCTATTAATTTTTCTCCTTGCCTCTATTCCTCCAACACACACTGCATGTTAACAATAGATTAATTTTCTTTTAACAATGTCCTTATTAGATAAAGCAAAGGTCCCCTTGATATAAGAAAAATGCTACCAGAAAAGGCAACTTGAAATGACTTTTCGTAAAACCAGGGTCCAATTTTTCAAAATCAACAATGAAAGAAAAAATTAAGGCTTGATCAAGACCTAATTTAGGAAGCTAAAATTATGAAAATGTTTGCTATATATCACTTTAACAACATTTTGGTTTTCATTGCAATTACAGAGTGATTCTCAGGAAAAACAGAATGCAAGCCAAGTCATTCTCTAACACAATTTTTACAGAGGTTAAAAATGTTAATTTGCCAAGTATAAACCTTTAAAATACAACATGACACTTGTAACTGTCTCTGCCATTTCATCATCAGTTAGAATTGTGGAATTCTTACAAATGGAAAGTGACCCTGGTACTCTTTGTCTGTGAGTGAGAAGCTCAGAGAAAAAGTCGTAAGACTGAACTTTAAATTCATGTATTTAGGTATAAATGATCTTATCTGCAAAGCATAAATAGAGACCCAGACACAGAGAACAAATATATGGATACAAAGGGAGAAAGTGAGTGTGTGTGGCATGAATTAGGAGACTGGAATTGACATATACACTATTGATACTATGTTTAAAATATTAATAGATAACTAATGAGAACCTACTGCATAGCACAAGGAACTTTACTTAATGCACTGTGGTAACCTGAATGGGAACAAAGTCCAAAAGGGTGGCATACATGTGTACAGAGAGCTGATTCACTTTGCTATACAGTAGAAACTAACACAACATTGTAAAGCAACTGTAAGTAAGTAAGTAAGTAAGTAAAGTCACTCAGTCGTGTCCGACTCTTTGTGACCCCATGGACTGCAGCCCACCAGGCTCCTCAGTCCATGGGATTCTCCAGGCAAGAATACTGGAGTGGGTTGCCATTTCCTTCTCCAGGGGATCTTCCCAACCCAGGGATCGAACCCGGGTCTCCCACATTGGAGGCAGACACTTTAACCTCTGAGCCACCAGGGAAGCTCCAATAAAAACTAAGAAAAAAAAGTCCCCAGGGAAACCAAAGGTAAAAATAATGCCCCACTTAACCATATAATGTGCCTGGACCTTACTTAGGGCAAGACTGATTAACCCAAAAGGCAATGAGTGTATGTATATCAATTCTGACTTTTTAATAATAATCAATAATACCTAATACTTATTGAGATTTTGTAATAAGATTTGTTCTGAATGCTTTGTACTTTTCTGAGTTTTTAGTGAATAAAAATTAAATTTTCTTTACAAAAAATTCGTGTATTTATTTTATCAGAAATAAATACAGAAACATCTAGACAACCATGGTGGGATGATTTGAAATGTCACCATGAATAGATGCTAAATTACTAAAATAAACTAGTTCATTTCCAGATTTGAAAGATCTGTGCCACTGACCTATTGTTCTTAGAGAAACCTTTCCTGGCAATCCATCCGATTTTAGCATTGTATTCATCCTGAAGCACCACCCTTTACACTGTTTTATTTTTACCATCACCCTGTCTATAAGATAACATTTTCTCCTCCATTTCCACACACTAGAACATAAAGGATCTTGCCTTTCTTGCTTAATTTCAGCACTTGGACAGTGCCTGGCATCATGTATACTCACTGAGTATGAATTTTTCCATTCTATTTTTTTCATGATGTAGTTATTAGCATGTAGATTTATAATTTATCTGCAGGATGTATCTTCCTTTTTTGAAATATTTTGGTTATTTCATTACTTCTCTTTTTTGAAATATTTTGGTTCTTTTAAGCATTCTTTTTTCTAGATGAATTTGAGAATTATTTGGTTATTTTTCTGACCACCCTGTTAGGATTTAAATGAGCATAATACTGCATTTATAAATTAATTTGCTGTGAATATGCCACTTCTTGGTATCAACTTTTTTTTTTTTTATCATCCAGGAACATGAATAAGACTTCAGTGACAGAAGTCTTATTTCTTATCCCTTAGTTGAGTTTGGGGATTTTTTCCATATTGTTCCCAAACAACTGTTCTTCAGTTTTTTCTTGGGTGCCTTATATTTTTACACACGGTCATTTAATACCATTGAGAGATGGTCAGAGGGAAAAGTAATAAAGCATGCTCTGGTCAGTGGCTCTAAAGTTTTTGGGTCACTAATTTCTTTGAGAATATGAAGTTCATGATATTTATGAGCTCTCTGTACATATAAATGTGTGTATACATTTGTGTCTGAGTTTCATGGGTTCCATGAACATAGATTGACCATAAGCAGGTAAACCTTCTGTAATGACTTTAAAATGAATTTTTATTTATTTTGCTATACTTGGTCTTCATTGCTGCACGTGGGCTTTTTCTAGTTGCGGCGAGCAAGGGCTACTCATCACTGCAGCGCACGGTCTTCTCGTTGCAGAGCACAGGCTCTCGGCTCCTGGGCTTCAGAAGCTGTGGCTCTCAGGCTTAGTTACTTTGCAACATGTGGGACCTTCCCAGACGAGGGACTGAACCCGTGTCCCCTGCATCGGCAGGCGGATTCTTAGCCACTGGCCCACCAGGGAAGTCTTGTAATGACTTTTTAAGTACAGAGACTGATGGACATTCAGAGAGAAATCCTTTTTTATTTAAAGGAAGCATTATGTCTGTATGTCTCTACTCCAACTTACTTGTATTTTTCTAGGGAAAAAAAGAATGTGTAAGAAATAGAGGTGAATTAAGATAGAAAGTCTGTCTGTCTGATACACACACATACATAGACACGTTGTGTGAACACAGGTTCAGAAGAGGACAAGCAAAGCAATATGAATATTTTACTGGATTCTCTTGGAGAAAACATAAACATTTTTTGTGTCTTTATCATTTCTGTTCCAGTGACAAAAACACCACGGGAGAAAATTTTTCACCCTGTGGATGCGGAGAACCTAGTGGGTGAACCACATATAGGAAATGTGAATGACAGTGTTCAGCAATTCAGGAGATTATTTTGCCAGCAATGTTCGGATTCCCTATATTGTTCCAACTTCTGTAAGATAAACAGAAGCATCTCTTTACATATAGAGTGTGAAAGCACTGGGTACCTATCAATAGTAAATACACATATTTGAACACTACGTTATTTCATATTTATATGACACAGAACTCCGACGGTAGAGCTTAATAATGCATATAAAATAGTAAACATCATTCACTCACTTTGATACAAGCACAGAAACACAACCAAAATGCCTGAATGGCCCAGAGATTCAAGCATGTTTATAAACGGATAGAAAAAACAAAAACTAGAGGAATGTGAAATCTGCCAACCTCAGTAATACTCTGGGAAGCTGACATGATTTTAGAATAAATCTTTGGTTTTCAAAAATATGTAATTTATTTATTTTTGGTTGTGCTAGGTCTTTGTTGCTGCCCATGAGCTTTCTCTAGTTGCAGTGAGCAGAAGCTACTCTCTAGTTGTGGTGTGCGGGCTCCTCATTGCGGTGGCTTCTTTTGTTGCAAAGCACGGGCTCTCAAGCTTGGTAGTTGCGCCATGTTGCTTGGCTGTTCAGAGGCATGTAGGATCTTCCCAGACCAGGGATCATATCCACATCCCCTGCATTGGCAGATAGATTCTTCACCACTGGACCACAAGGGAAGTCCCAAATCTTTGAATTTTTTAAATACATTTTTATTAAAAAAATTTTTATAATGAACATACATATAAGAAAAATCATAATCATCACAAGCTATTTCCACTTGGAGAAAAAATATGAAAGTTTCTAGCACTAAAAATGTGGCCAGTGTGACTGAAATCACTTAAAATATTAATTTAAATAGCCACAGGTGTTCAGTGGTGTCCATAATGGACAGTGTGAGTTCACTTCCATGGAACAATAGTGAGAAGCAAGAAAACAAAGACTATACGGATTTAAAATATCTGGTTTATTTATATTTATTATATATTCTCCTAAGAGAATCCCATGGACAGAGGAGCTTGGTGGGCTACAGTCTGTAGCATCACAGATGCTACATGACTAAGCAACTGAGCACACACACACAAGACTGGTCCTAAGGATGACTGTGGGATGAACAGTGCTGATGCCTGAGGCACCCTCAAGCAAGCAGGCAGGCTCCTATATTCTTTCATTTACCTCCAAGT
Source organism: Budorcas taxicolor (assembly GCF_023091745.1). Taxonomy (NCBI): domain Eukaryota; kingdom Metazoa; phylum Chordata; class Mammalia; order Artiodactyla; family Bovidae; genus Budorcas; species Budorcas taxicolor. Next base: position 47,873,907 of record NC_068926.1, on the reverse strand, counting down.
CCTACTTGATGGGTTCTTCCAGTTTCTTTCTGCAAGTTTTCCCAATCCATCTCCCAATTCCTCTTTGCAGGTGGAGCTCACAAAACAGGTGTTACTATGGCAAACTACTGTTGATATCATTAGCAGGAGCAGGGACTAATGAATGAAGGCACTGCAGTGGTACCCGAGTGGTTCAAAGGCAGGCAGAGATCACCTTTCAGGGGTGAATTCCACACATCTTTCCCAGTGACAAACAACCTTGCAAGATGCATATCCATCTTTTCGTGTATTAATATTTGACAGTGTCCATTGAAGAGGGATCTCTTGACCTGGAATTGCTGGTCAAACAGCACATGCCTGTCTAATCATTGGGATATCATCAAATTCCCTCCCTTAGGAGTTGTGGCATTTTTAATTCATCTGCTCACTTCCTCACGTCTATGCCAAAAGAGGATGTTATGAAACATTCGTGTTTTTTGTGTGTTTTTTTTTTAATTTGGGGGTGGGGGTTGAGATGTGGTATCTCAAAACACTTTTAATATACATCTCTCTTTATATGAGCAAGAGTGAGCACATTTAATATATTGAATGATCATGTGCTTTTACTTTCTGCAAACTGTTTATACCTCTGAACATTTCCCTTTAGGGCCAGTGACCTTTTTTCTCTCTGGTTTTAAAAATTCCTCATAGGTATATGGTTGTCTGTTCTACAATTTGTAGTCTTTTCTGAAGTTTGTTATGTTTTCCTTCTTGTGAATTTTCCCCATTCATAGTTTTGTTTATGCCATCCTATTTGTCTATCTTTTTCTCTCTGAATTTTGGGTCCTAGAAGGGTTTTTCTTTTTTCTCAGATTATGGAGGAATGCATCCATATTATCTACTAGTATTGGCATTTATTGCTTCAATGTGTTTTGTTTTTACATTTAAATCTCTGATTCACATGTTATTTACCCTGGTATGATATGTGCAGAGCAGCTCCAATCATGTCATTTTCACAAGGTGTATTCAGCTATTCCTATACCTCTTATTAAAAACTTCATCTTTTCTCCACTGATTTGTAATGCTTTCTCATAATAAATTTCAGTATGATAAATTTTTTTCTACTATGACTTATGACCTATGATTTATCTCACTACCCATGTAACAATACTACAAAGACTAACACTCTGATCCTGTTTTAATTATACAAGATTTCTGATATGGTTTTTATTTTTTTAATGTTTACTTATGTATTTGGTTGTGGCAGGTCTTAGTTGCAGCATGCAAACTCTTAGTTCCCTGACTAGGGACTGAACTCAGGTCCCCTGAGCTGGAAGCATGGAGTCAGCCACTGGACCACCAGGGAAGTCCCATCTCATATGTTTTAAGATTAGGTGGGCTTCCCTGGTGGCTCAGATGGAAAAGAATCCACCTTCAATGAAGCAGGAGACCTGGGTTTGACCTCCGAGTTGGGAAGATCCCCTGGAGGAGGGCATGGCAACCCACTCCACTATTCTAGCCTGGAGAATCTCCATGAACAGAGGAGCCTGCTGGGCTACAGTCCATGGGATCATAAAGAGTGGGACATGACTGAGTGACTAAGCATGGCACAGGTATACTGCACCTTGTTTTTCTTGTTCAATATCTTCATGAAGCTTCTTGTTCATTTAATTTTCTCAACGAACTTTTACAGCAACCTGTATAGCTCCAGAAAAACAAATATGATAGTAATTTTATTGAAAATGCACTGAGTTTATTACTTTCAGGAAAACTACCTCCATGATGTAAAGACTTCCTATTCAAGGACATGGTATATCTTTCCATGTTGAAACAGGGTTTTCATCTTTCTTTTGAACTTTAAAGAAGGTTTTATAATTTCCTACATTTTGGTTTTGAATTTTTTTCTAAGTTTGTGCTTCAGCACTTTATGTATTTTTTGCTATTACAAGAGCAGTCTTGTTAACGTGTTTTGTTGTCTGCATATAGAATGCCTATGAGTTTTGTGCTGATTTTTATAAATCCATTATTTCGTTAGTTTGTCTTACTATTTTTCTCAGTTTCCCCATTGATGCCTTGGAATTTTCTGGATATATAATTATATCATCTGCAAAGAGAGATGCTTTCATGTCTCCGTTTCCGATTCTTATGCCTCTAATTGCTTTCATTTGTCTAGTTAAGGAAGTAGTATCACCAACACAATGTTAAAAGTTTGGGAAGAGAATGGACATCTTTATTTTGCTCCTGATTTTAGAGAATGCCTCTGCTTTGGTTAACTGGCTGTAACACTAGCTTTCTGCTACACTTGATATTTTTGAGTCCTAAGCTCTCTGAGGTTCTGTGGGGACACACAGCCCTTCAGCTGTTCATCCCTACACCTGGGGCCATGCTGCCCCCAGCCCCCTCGATCCACACAGATCCCCACATTCCCTCTTCCCAGTCCCCCATATCTCATCTTTCTCTGTTCTGTGTTCATAGCTTTTTCTTTTCTTTTCTATATTTTATATGGTACCTTGGCAGGGAAGGATATAATATGTGTACATAAAAGTGAAAGTTGTGCAGTTGTGTCCAACTCTTTGCAACCCCATGGACTGTATAGTCCATGGAATTCTCTAGGACAGAATACTGGAGTGGGTAGTTGTTCCGTTCTCCAGGGGATCTTCCCAACCCAGGGACTGAACTCAGGTCTCACGCATTGCAGGCAGATTCTTCACCAGCTGAACCACAAGGGAAGCCCAAGAATACTGGAGTGGGTAGCCTATCCCTGCTCCAGCAGATCTTCCCAACCCAGGAATCAAACTGAGGTCTCCTTCATTGCAGGTGGATTCTTCACCAGCTGAGCTACTGTGGAAGCCCATGTATGTTTAAGCCTCACCTTAAACTAGATTTACCAAATGAGAAGGTGACTGAAACGTAGCACTCCCGTCAACCTCCTTTTTTGTTGTTGCTGTTCATTTGCTTTGGAAATTAGTTTCTTATCAACAGTCTGCATTGGAACAATTAGCGAAAATGTCAGAAAATGTCATTTGAAAAACAGTCTATATATATAATATCAATATTTATTTTTCAATATATTTATATTTAAAATATAAGTCTGTTTAATAAACATATATTATATATCATATATAATCAGTTTAGTTCAGTTCAGTCACTCAGTCGTGTCCGACTCTTTGCGACCCCATGAATCGCAGCATGCCAGGCCTCCCTGTCCATCACCAACTCACGGAGTTTACTCAGGCTCACGTCCATCAAGTCAGTGATGCCATCCAGCCATCTCATCCTCGGTCGTCCCCTTCTCCTCCTGCCCCCAATCCCTCCCAGCATCAGAGTCTTTTCCAATGAGTCAACTCTTCGCATGAGGTGGGCAAAGTACTGGAGTTTCAGCTTCAGCATCATTCCCTTTGAAGGAATCCCAGGGCTGACCTCCTTCAGAATGGATTGGTTGGATCTCCTTGCCATCCAAAGGACTCAAGAGTCTCTCCAACACCACAGTTCAAAAGCATCAATTCTTCAGCTCTCAGCTTTCTTCACAGACCAACTCTCACATCCATACATGACCACTGGAAAAACCACAGCCTTGACTAGACAGAGCTTTTGTTGGCAAAGTAATGTCTCTGCTTTTGAATATACTATCTAGGTTGGTCATAACTTTTCTTCCAAGGAGTAAGTGTCTTTTCTCTCCACTGTCCTGTCCCCAAAGTATGGCTTTCTCCCTGTTGGTTTTCAGACAGCTCTTCCCCCTCCTTCCTTCTCTGAAGGAAGAATGTGGCAGGAGTGACATGTAGAGCAGGAAGGCTAAGTGTTTTCAGAATCCTCAGCAGACTTTTGCTTCCTAAATGCCTGGCAGAACTGTGCCCTGGCCACCCTGAAGGCAAGGGAAGTCATTGTTTGTGTTTATCAAAGCTAGGATCACTGCCAACTCAAGCAAAATCAAGGCTCTTATAATAAGAGAAAAAGAGAAATGGATTTTGGATAGACGACTAGCAATGTCATCCACACAGGGTTCCTGAGTAAACAAGTCAGTTTATTCAAACTGCTCCTGCTTCAGAGAGAGAGCTCAGTCATATTTTATTTTCTAAAAAAAATAGACTTCAGACTCTTCAAAAGCAATGAGTATTTTTGTAAGTTCTAGCTCACCGTCTAAAACCTCTATTGTAGCATTTACCATAGAATTTGTCTGCCGTATATATATATTATATGTATGTCATATGTTATATATATGATATACAATATATATTATATAATAATACATATTTTTATATTATATAATAGTATATACACTGCCGGGGGCCAGCGTGAAGAACTCCGCCCATGGCAAAGGTCATGAGGAAGGAGGCTTGGCATACGCAAAGGCGTGATCAAGCCTCAGGAAACCCCCTGTTCCCAAGCATCTAACCCCAAAACCAGAGTCTGTTTTATGCTCTCACCTACACCTCTGACTTTACGGGGGCTCTCCCCCATAACCGTTTCTCTCGGAGAAGGAGTAAATGTGCAGCTCCAAGGCAATAAAAACTCTTGGGCGTGACAAGAGTGTTTCAGCTTACGGACTCCTCTGAAGGTTATCTAGCCCACCTGTATAGGTTCGTCCGGCCACATGTGATTGTTTACAGCCTCCCAATCTGAGAGGCACGAGATGTTTTAGACTTACTAAAGGCAAATTCTTTCGGGGAGTTGGAAATTGTTAGTATAGTGGATTGGTTAGGAATTATATTGGTGAACGGTTTTTCATTTGTTGTGTCAATAATTGCTGCTAATTCCCTCCCCTGGGTGGGACAAGGATGTCCCAGGTCAAACCTCTCTGCTGACAGACTAGCTTGTGTGACAGGATTATCCATACTCCTGCCACATGATTGTTTACTACCTCTTAACCATAAACAGCACAGAGAGTTTTGGAGTATTTTGAGAGTCTTAATTAGCATAGGGCTTTTTCTTCTTGTTGAGTCAATGATTGCCGCCAGGCCTCCATATCCTTAGGCACCTGGGAATATATTAATCAATGTATTTGGAATATAGAAAAGGAAATATAGTAGTTTTGGATGTTAGCAATACTAGACTTTTTGAGCTAATGGATTTTCTCTTTTGTAATAGATCACTGTGCTTTGTTATAAATCACTGTGTCCTTGTTATGTAAAACTGTAACTTTATCACTATTTTAAGACTAAACAGATCTTAAGGGGAGCATTGGTGAAAGGAATTTCATTTGTTGGGCTGATGTTTGCTGCTAAATCTCCATGTTCCCTACCCTTATAATGAATACAACTAGCATATAGGAACAAGTAAGTATTAACTTTTAAGCATATAGGAGAAATAAGCATTAACCTTTAAGATTAATCAGTTAACCTTGGGTTAAATAAATTCCTTTCTTGATTGTAACTCACTACACCCTCACCCTATAGGAATGTAACTTTATTTGGAGGGTGGTGCCTGGTTTAAGAAAAAACACCCTTAGAAAAAAAAAGTTTTTGGTTATCAGAAAGAAAGGATCATAAAATCCCTAAGACCTTTTTATGTGAAGCACCTGATTTTGATAAAGGTCAGGACTGCTGACCCCCGCGTGACTCTGTATTCATCCCTATGTGTAACAAAAGGTATATAAGCAAACCTAAAAATAAAGAAAATGGATCAGTTTCCGGAAAGACTGATTCCCCCGTGTCGCTTCTTCCTTGCTCCCATTTCTCTGGCTGAATTCCCATCTGGATTCAGCCTCCTTTTCTCCACTACACTATCTCCTACTACACTATCCGTTTCTAATCTCTGTCTATATCTGTAATTAAATATGTATTTTTCCAAAGACGCCGACGCCGTCCCCACCTTCGAATTCCCTGGATCCACCAGGGCTGGACCCCGGCAATACACTATATATATTATATATATATATACACTATATATATTACATATATTTTATATATATGGAGAAGGCAATGGCACCCCACTCCAGTACTCTTGCCTGGAAAATCCCATGTATGGAGGAGCCTGGTAGGCTGCAGTCCATGGGGTCGCATAGTATATAACAGCATATATATAGTATATATTATATCTATAGAATATATTATATAGTATATACTATATATAGTATATATTATATAATAATACATGTTATATATTAAATATCATATATACTACATATGACATATATTATATATATATATACAGCAGACAAATTCTATGGTAAATGCTACAATAGAGGTTTCAGACGGTGAGCTAAAACTTACAAAAATACTCATTGCTTTTGAAGAGTCTGAAGTCTATTTTTTTTAGAAAATAAAATATGACTGAGCTCTCTCTCTGAAGCAGGAGCAGTTTGAATAAACTGACTTGTTTACTCAGGAACCCTGTGTGGATGACATTGCTAGTCGTCTATCCAAAATCCATTTCTCTTTTTCTCTTATTATAAGAGCCTTGATTTTGCTTGAGTTGGCAGTGATCCTAGCTTTGATAAACACAAACAATGACTTCCCTTGCCTTCAGGGTGGCCAGGGCACAGTTCTGCCAGGCATTTAGGAAGCAAAAGTCTGCTGGGGATTCTGAAAACACTTAGCTTTCCTGCTCTACATGTCACTCCTGCCACATTCTTCCTTCAGAGAAGGAAGGAGGGGGAAGAGCTGTCTGAAAACCAACAGGGAGAAAGCCATACTTTGGGGACAGGACAGTGGAAAGATGATGCCAACCTGGGACATCAAATGCATCAGTCCTGGACAATCTTCCTCTGAGCTAGTTTTCTTTTTGAGAAAACCATAATCCTCTATTGGGTTAAAGAGGTTAAACTACAGTAGTCCAGTTTCAGCCACACAGATTCAAACATCTAGTGAAGGCAGATTTCTGTACATTTAATATCATTAGTTTGAGATAGAAAAATCCTCTAGAAAGTAAGCTATGCTATTTCCTACAGTTTGGGCATAAAACCCATGTGGGAGGATGGGGTGATTTTTGTACCCTAAGAAATACAGGCGATATTAGAAAACATTAGATAAATCCCCTTCCAGCAAGCACCATTCTAGAACCTTTAGTCTTTGGAAGATGGTAATACATCCTCAAGGTTTCAAGTTCCACAAATATTTATTGCACACCAAGTACTTCTCTGAGTGCAACATGAATAGGAAACTCTTATTTTGACCTTGGAGAGATTACACTTTATCTATTCTAGGAGACAAACAATCAACAATACAGTAAATATATAATAGAGGTTTTGGACAGTGATCTATTGAAATACAAACAAAGGAGTAATTATTCTTTCCATGAAGTCATATGAATTAAGTATTAAAAACATCTTAGCTGGCCATGAATCAACAATGTCTTACACCCAATAAGCCCTTACAAAATATTTTCTAAGTAGAATTAAAGCACTTCACTATGCCACCAGTGAAAACACAATCCACACATACCTTTGAGTGTCCTAGCCCTGTGATGCTGTATTATAAAGAATCAAAATCAAGTCACTGAACTTCCCTGGTGGGAAGAATCCCTGGGTAAAGAATCTGCCTGCAATGCAGGAGACCCCGGATCAATCCCTGGGTTAGAAAGATCCCTGGAGGAGGGCATGGCAATCCACGTCAGTATTCTTGGCTTGGAGAATCCCACGGACAGAGGAGCCTGGTGGGCTACGGTCCACAGGGTTGCACAGACTTGGATACGACAGATGCAACTTAGCACAACATGGTGTTAAATACTGGCCCTCAAATAGTCATGTCTACAGACTTTATGATGATGTCAAAGTGATATGCATTTAATAGAAACTGTACTTTGAGTTTTGAATTGTGACCTTATCCCAGCCTGGTGATACGTAATACAATCCTCTCTCGAGATTCTGGATAGTGGCAGCTACATCTCACATCAGCCACACCATGACCAGGGTAAACAACTGATCCACTTACAACCATCCTTGCCCAGACAACCATTCTGTTTTTCACTTTCACTACAGTATTTAATAAATTACATGAGACATTCAACACTTTATGATAAAATAGGTTATGTGACAGGTGATTTTGCCCAACTGCAGGCTAACATATGTGCTCTGAGCAGGGCAAGGCTAAGTTATGATGTTCAGGAGTTTAGATGTATTAAATGCATTTTTGACTTACAATATTTTCAACTTAAGATGGGTTATATTAAGACATATTGAGACATAATCTTATTGTAAATCAGGGAAGATCTGTACTTGGAACCTGAGAATGTGACCTTAAGCAGGGTCTTTGCAGATGTAATTAGTTAAGATGATGTCATAATGTATTAGGGCCCTAAACTCAACAGCTGGTGTCCCTAAATCCAATGGCTGGTCGCAGAAGCAGATAAAAAAGCCATGTAAAGGTTCAGTGGTGAAGAAACTGTCTGCCAATGAAAATGACACAGGTTCGATCACTGGTCTGGGAAGATCTCACATGCCGCAGAGCAACAAAGCCCACATGCCAAGAGCTCTGGAGCCACAGCAAGAGAAGCCACCACAATGAGCAGCCCACACACTGCAACACAGAGTCGCCCCTGCTCACTACAACTAGAGAAAAACCTACAGCAGCAAAGACCCATCACAGCCATAAATAAATATACATAAATAATATAATTTTTAAATAGCCATGTAAAGACACAGGGCAGATACACCCTCAGGGAGAAGGTCATGTGATGATGGAGGAGGAAATTAGAGGGATGCACTACAATGGAGGAACACCAGGGATTCCTGACAATACCAGAAGCTTGAAGGAAACAAGGAAGAGTCCTACCCTGGAGGTTTCAGAGGGAGCAGAGAACACCTTGACTCCAGATTTCTAGTCCATGGAACTGTGAGAGGATGAATTTCCATTATCTGAAGCCACCTAGTTTGTGGTACCTTATTTCTGCAAATTAGGTGCAGGAAATGAATCCACCATCTTTCTTGTATTTTCCTTGGGTAGTCACCATTTTCTCAGCTTCACCCCCAGGTTCAGGAGGTGCTAATGTCACATCCCCATGTTTCCATGATGTAGGATGTAGACCTGGCCAATCAGTCTTGGCTGTGATGGGGTCGCATGGAGGAGGGATGTGACCCAGTTTTGGCCAAAGAGAGAGCAATAAATTCCAGAAATTCCATGGAAACTCCTGAAATATTTCTATTTCCCTTGGATACTCTGGGATAAAGATGTAAGTTCAGGTGCAGCAGCAAGTATTTTGCCACCATGAGGGAGACAGGTACTGACAGAAGACATGTGTGGAGCTTAAAGACAAAGGCTTCCACAGAAGTAACATGGCAAAGAAGATAGAAACCCTGATCCTGGTAATGTCATTCAGGGAAATCAATGAAGCTTTGCCTCAAACCAGAACCACCACTCTACTTTGCAGTGATGCGAGCTAATGTTATAACCAAGAAAATCCTAAATAAGTAAATAAATAGTATATATATATATATATATATATATGTGTGTGTGTATATATATATACACACACACACAGTATACATATACACAATATACATATATACACACACATACTATATATATATATTAAAAAGCTATACTACACTATGTTTTCTTCACTGCATCCACAGCTAAACCCTATCACATATGAATATAAAATGCCAAGTCCACACTCTTTCACTTCACAGCTAGCAAGCAACCATTAGAGATTTTATTTAGTTATATATTTTTTTAAACGTAAATGTATATTGTATGATAATATTTATATGCAAAATCTAAAGAGAAATTATACACATGGACTTATCTACAAAACAGAAATAGACTCAGACTTAGAGAACAAATTTATGGTTACCAGGGGGCAAGGGTGGTTGGTAGGGGAGGGATAATTAGGGAGTTGGGATGGACATGTACAAACTGCTATATTTAAAATGAATAACCAACCAGGACCTACTGTACAGCACAGGGAATTCAATATTCTGTAACAACCTAAAGGGGAAAATAATTTGAAAAACCATCTATACATGTATATGCATAGCTGAATCACTTTGCTGTACACCTGAAATTATTACAATGTTACTTATCAATTACACTCCAATATAAAATAAGATGACCTGAATGGGAAGGAAGTCCAAAAAAGAGGGAATATATGTATACATATGGCTGATTCACTTTGTGGTACAGTAGAAATTAACACAACATTGTAAAGCAACTATACTCCAATAAAAATTAATTTTAAAAAACTGTCAATCATCTCCGCACACATCCTGTCGCTGACAGTTCCAAATCATGCCTAAGAAAGCAGAGCGTAGTTTCCTGTGCACAGCATCATGGCAGAACTGTCCAATAAATGAAGAAAACAGCAGGGGGAAAATGCGAGCCAACAGGACAGCCAGAAAAACCGAAAGCAAATCTATTTCTCTTGCTAGATTGTTTATGTACTTTCCCACTAAGCTCAGGTCCTGCAGGAAGTCACAAAGGCAGATAATCATCTCTGCTGCCAAGAAGCTGTCAGTACAACCAACAAAACGGTGAAGGATAAAGACCCCCATCACCCCAGTAGACACCCTCGTTTCTGCATCCCTCCAAAATCTATCTCCAACTAAACCAACACAGAGTAGGTGTAGCCTCCAATATTTTTTGAGTACTGGCATAGAATACCCAGTATAAACCTACTAATTGGTGAAAGATTCTAGGAACATTTTTATATTTCCATATTTAAGCATTACATATGGTGTCTGATGTGGAGTTTTGGTATCTAGTCTTCATGTAGTTAAAAAAAATTCTCATCCATTCCTACAATTTGAGCTTATTGTGTATTTTAAAAATCAAGAAATGGCATTAAACTTTGAGACATTTTCTTCAGATGTTTATAAGACATCAAGATGATCACATGTTTCTTTATTTATTCTACTGATCAATGATTTTAACCAGTGTTTCTCATGTAGGGGAGATTTTGCCACCCAAGGAATATCTGGCAATTTCTGGAGATATTTTTGGTTGTCATATATGATGGAGGAGGTTACTATGATATCTAGGTGGTAAAGACCAGTGAAAAAGCGATAGTGTCAGTCATTCAGTCATTTCTGACTCTTTGCGACCCCATGGACTATATATAGCCCAGCTCCTCTGTCCATGGGATTCTCCAGGCAAGAACACTGGAGTGGGTTGCCATGCCCTTCTCCAGGGGATCTTCCCAACCCAGGGATCAAACCCGTCTCCTGAATTGCAGGCAGATTCTTTACCATCTGAGCCACCTGGAAAGCCCAGCGGAGGCCAGAGATGCTGCTAAACACCCCTCAGTGTCCAGGATAACACCCCCTGGACCCCTGAACAAAGAATCCTCTGCTCCAAAATGAAATAATGCAGAGACACTGGAGAAACTCCTATAGCTGATCCCCTGATGTCCTAATGTTGAATACCTATTGAACTATATTCCAACAGAAGCTTTACTTGGTCATATTTTTAATACACTGTTGGATTTGATTTACTAATATTTTAGGTAAGATTTTGGCCCCTATGCTCCCAAGTGAGCTGATTCTTATTTTTGTTTTTCAACTATTGTCAAATTTTGTCATCAGGGTAAAGCTAGATTCATAAAATAGTTGGGAATCTTTTCTCTCATCAAACTGATGATGTTCAATTAACATACAGTACAATTTCTTCGTACTGTGCACAGTTTTCTGAGTTTTGACAAGAGTGTAGTTTTGTGACCATCACAACAGTAACGATACAGAAGAGTTCCATCGGCGTCACCCCCTCCCCAAAATGATATCCTTGTCCTGCTTCTTCATGTTCAAATCCTCCCTTAACTCACTGTCCTTTTCCTGTTTTTTTTTCTCTTTCTTCCCTCTCTTCCTCTCTCCCTCCCTCCCTTCCTTCTTCATATTTTTAATTTTCAAATTAATTCATGCTTGTTCAATTAATCAAATCATACAGCAATTTTAATAATGCGTTTCTACTTTTCTCTCATTCTCACCCCTTACTGGCATTAAAGCTAGTGTTTAAGAGAATATTTACATATTTGGGGATCATGAACTGTCATATAAAATAGACAACAATTCACATCCATATAACTGTTTAACTTTTGTTGGTGAGAGGCACCATTAACAAAAGCAAAAGAGAGATACACGGTAGCTGTATCATTGAACGGAAATGTCACCATCTTGTCATAGGACAGGGGCACCTAAGGATAATAAGGTGCCCTTGTTATAAGACAAACAACAAAAAACAAAAACCTTAGCATATGTGTACCACAATTTCTTTATCCATTCATCTGTCGATGGACATCTAGGTTGCTTCCATGTTCTAGCTATTGTAATTAGTGCTGCAATGAACAATGGGATACATGTGTCTTTTTCTATTTTGGTTTCCTCAGGGTATATGCCTAGGAGTGGGATTGCTGGGTCACATGGTGGCTTTATTCCTAGTTTTTTGGGAATTTGCTGTATGGCTCAGAAAATTCAAATAGGAGCTCTGTATCCACCTAGACGGATGAGATGGGGAGGAAGATGGGAGACAGGTTCAAAAGGGAGGGGATATATGTATTCCTATGGCTGATTCATGTTGAGGTTTGACAGAAAACAACAAATTTTGTGAAGCAATTATCCTTCAATAAAAAATAAATTAATTAAAAAATAAAACAAAACCTTAGCATAGGGCATCAACAGGCACATCCCTAAAGAGAAGGAGGCCAGAGGCCAGGAAACATCTGGAAAACACTCTTCCTTAGGAGCAGTCAAGGCAAGGCAAAATAGAACCACAAAGATTACACAGTTCCTTATCAGATTAGAAAAAATGAGCTAACATCTAAGTCCAGGGAGCTTGTTGCTAAATAAGAACTTTCACAAAATGTTGTCAGACAAATGAATTGCTTCGATGTTCTGAAAATTAATTTGGCCTTGCTTATTATCCTAAAGAATTAAAAATTCTTTGACCCATAAATCTCAATTGGGATTTTATCTTCAGTAATAAAATCACCAGTATGTACGAATGTGTGCAGAAATAGTCACACTGACAAAATATTGGGAAGAGACTTACCTGTCAGTAGGTGAATGGCTGAATCAATTATAGTAAAACTATCCTTTTGATTATCATGCAGATTTTTTTTTAAAAAAGAAAGAAGTAATTTGGTATATACTGATGCTGTGATTCATGGGGTCGCAAAGAGTCAGACACGACTGAGCAACTGAACTGAACTGAACTGAACTAATGTGTAAGAAGAAGAATACACAGAATATATCTTTAAGCCAAAATATGTTCATCTTTTATGAAAAATTATGCACATATACAGACATTCATTTAGATAGTATAGCTGGCATTGCAGGCTTCCCTGGTGGCTCAGTGGTAAAGAATCCACCTGCCAATGCAGGAGACGTGGGTTTGATCCCTGGGTCAGGAAGATCCCCTGGAGAAGGAAATGGCAACCCGTTCCAGTATTCTTGCCTGGAAAATCCCATGGACAGAAGAGTCTGGTCAGCTATAGTCCATGGGGTCACAAAGAGAGACATGACTAAAGTGACTTAGCACAGCTGACATTTTAACTGAAATCATATCATTTGATAGTTTCCTTTCTTTGTTCTTCCTCTCCTGCACGGAAACATGAAAAAGCGTTCTGCAGATTATAGTCAAACTAAGGATATGTGACAGAGGATGAGATGGCTGGATTATATCATCAACTCAATGGACATGAGTATGAGCAAACTCCAGGAGATAGTGAAGGACAGGGAAGCCTGGCCTGCTGCAGTCCATGGGGTCGCAAAGGGTCGAACACAACTGAGCAACTGAACAACCACAACAAGAGGACGGCAATAAGCCACAGTGCACTTACTTACATGACTGAGTGCATTGCAAGTCTTTGCTCTGGTAACAATCACTGTACCTGTCCTGTCTTGTCACAGAAAGCACACTCTCTTTCATGACATTTTGGTGACATTCTCATTAGGGGGCCTGATTCTTCCAGAGTTGGGCTAGCAAACAGATTGCATCTCAAGAGCAAACTTGGGTGATTGGTAGTGGCAGTCTGAAGCTAGGTCAGGGCTTAATGGAAAAACATCATGATTAATTACCAAAGCCTTCCTTTCACCAGCGGAGGTGGGGACTGTTGAAGGAGAGTCTGAATGTTGACAATCTAGTTATAGATGATGTTTAAGACAGATGTTCTGGGGATTTTCAGTGGTTCAGGGGTCAAGACTCTGGGCTTTTACTGCAGGGGGCGCGGGTTTAATCCCTGGTCAGGGAACTAAGATCCCCACATGCTGTGGTATGGTCAGAAGAAAAAAAGATACAAAAGGAAAAAAAAAAAAAGACAGGTGTTCTGTGAAACACCTGTGAAACAGAAATCACTGTGTCCATTAGTAGAAAAAACTAATACCAGATACCTTCAGAATGTCTCTGCACATAAATATTAACTTATAATCTGTTGACTTGAAACAAAGATGTCACAAATTTTGATAAGGAAAGCCTACCACGTCCTAATTTTTAAAACACCTTTTTACAATCATAGCCATTTAGGGCACGAAATCCAATTCATTAAAGCTAAACAGATCATAAGTGTGAAATTCCTTCAATTTATAATAACCTCATGGGTAAGTCTCCTGGGCAGCTTTGGCTGATAAAATACTTGACATTTTTAGAAAATTACATAAAAATTTTACAACCTTTTAAAAAAACTTTACAAAGATGTATTATTTTCTATGAGTATTTTATCTATTTGATACTAATGACACTTGGATGATGATAATCAAGAAATTTAGAAGCATTTCTGTACACGGATGACTTACTTCCCAAAAAGTTACCTGTAAGTCCTTTCATTTGAATTCAACATTAGTCTATGACAAAACTTTCTTAATAGGATTTCCACTCTTTTTACCATGAAGTTTCCCAACAATGTTGTAGTTTTCTCTCAACATCACACCAACAATATAGGTGTTCAACATTGGGGCTGACTCTCTAATATAACATTCACAGTTTCTTCCACCCCATCACCCTTCCCTTTACTCACCCTAATTTTGACTTAGCCAAGGCATTTCTACCTCTTATTTGATAATACTCTGGCCTTCATAATTCTTCCTATTTTCCATTGACTCTTAAAATACACAAAGAATTCTTCACCATGAAACAGCTTTGGGGTTTTAAAACATATGTACTGAAGTACATTTTAAATAGCATTTAATGCAACCATTGCTGGTGTATATTTCAATCACTGTAATTACATGTACCAAATTGTGCAATCATCTAGACCATTTTGAGGGTATTTCCACCATCCTAGCAAGATCCCTCATGCTTATTTACAGTTAATCTCCTTTTCTATCCTAAGCCCCTAGCAACCACTAATCTACCTTCTGTCTCTGTAACAATTTGTCTTCTCTGGACATTTCACATAAAGGGAATCATGCAATATGTGGTCTTGTGTCTGCTTCTTTCACGTAGAATAATGGTTTTGAGGTTCAGCCCATGTTGCCATCTTTATCAACAGACCATTTCTTTTTATTGCTTAGTGTTTCTTTGCATGAATATCACACATTGGGCTTACCCATTCATAAGCTGACGGACATTTGTGCTGCTTCCAATTTTTTATCATTGTTAATAATGATGCTGAAATCACTCATGTGCAAGTCTTTGTATGGACATAAAATTTCATTTCTTTTGCATACATATCTAGTATTGAAATTGCCAGGTCACGTGGTAAAGCTATATTCAGCATTGTAAGACAAAGTTTTCCAAAGTTGCTACACTTTCTTCCATTTCTACCAGCAAGGTAGGAGGGTTCCTGTTTGCCATATGTTTATATTGTAGGTTTGTTTTTTAATCCCTACGTTTGTTTCATTATAATGGAAGTTTTTATATTGCAGTTAATTTTATCCTAATTGACATTACAAGATTAACATACATATGTCCCAACCTTCATAGCAGCTCTATTTACAATAGCCAAGCAACCCAAGTGCCCCAAAACAGACAACTGGATTAAGAAGACATGATATATACATGATAGAATATTACTCAGTCATAAAAAGAATGAAGTAATACCATTTGCACAACATGGATGGACCTAGAGAATATTATGCTTAGTGAAATAAGTCATACAAAGACAAATACCATATATCATTTGTATGTGGACTCTAAAAAAAATACAAAAAATATATATACACAAAACAGAAACAGACTTACCGATATAGAAGACAAACTTCTGGATACCAAAGGGGAGAAGAAAGTGGGGAGGGACAAATTAGGGGTCTGGAATTAACAGATAAAAACTACCATGTATAAAACAGATAAGCAACAAAAGGATACTGTAGAGCACAAGGAATTATATCAAATATCTTATGAAAACATACAACGTTATCTAATCTGCAAAAAAAAACAAAACCTAAATCACCATGCTGTACACATGAAACTCACATAACATTTTAAATCAACTACACTGCAATAAAAACATTAATCTCTTTGAAAAACACTCTGGAAACACAACATGCAGATGACTAAGTGAACATGGTGGTCAAGGAAAAGTGACCACGAGACTTCCCTGGTGGTCCAGTGGCTAGGACTCCACGCTATCAATGCAGGGGGCCCAGGTTCGATCCCTGGTCAGGGAGCTAGATCCTACATGCCGCAGGTAAGAGTTTGCAAGCTGCAACGAAGACAGCAGATTCTGAGTGCCGCGATGTGTGTAGTTCGATAAAGGACAGAAATGGTATGGACCTAACAGAAGCAGAAGAGATGGCAAGAATACACCGAAGAACTGTACAAAAAGGATCTTCACGACCCAGATAATCACGATGGTGTGATCACTCATCTAGAGCCAGACATCCTGGAATGTGAAGTAAGTGGGCCTTAGAAAGCATCACTACGAACAAAGCTAGTGGAGGTGATGGAATTCCAGTAGAGCGATTTCAAATCCTGAAAGATGATGCTGTGAAAGTGCTGCACTCAATATGCCAGGAAATTTGGAAAACTCAGCAATGGCTACAGGACTGGAAAAGGTCAGTTTTCATTCCAATCCCAAAGAAAGGCAATGCCAAAGGATGCTCAAACTACCACACAATTGCACTAATCTCATACGCTAGTAAAGTAATGCTCAAAATTCTCCAAGCTAGGCTTCAGCAATACATGAACTGTGAACTTCCTGATGTTCAAGCTGGTTTTAGAAAAGGCGGAGGAACAAGAGATCCAATTGCCAACATCTGCTGGATCATGGAAAAAGCAAGAGAGTTCCAGAAAAACATATATTTCTGCTTTATTGACTATGTCAAAGCCTTTGACTGTGTGGATCACAATAAACTGTGGAAAATTCTGAAAGAGATGGGCATACCAGACCACCTAACCTGCCTCTTGAGAAATCTGTATGCAGGCCAGGAAGCAATAGTTAGAACTGGACATGGAACAACAGACTGGTTCCAAATAGGAAAAGGAGTATGTCAAGGCTGTATATTGTCACCCTGCTATTTAACTTCTATGCAGAGTACATCATGAGAAATGCTGGACTGGAAGAAGCACAAGCTGGAATCAAGATTGACGGGAGAAATATCAATCACCTCAGATATGCAGATGACACCACCCTAATGGCAGAAAGTGAAGAGGAACTCAAAAGCCTCTTGATGAAAGTGAAAGAGGAGAGTGAAAAAGTTGGCTTAAAGCTCAACATTCAGAAAATGAAGATAATGGCATCTGGTCCCATCACTCCACAGGAAATAGATGGAGAAACAGAGGAAACAGTGTCAGACTTCATTTTTTGGGGGCTCCAAAATCACTGCAGATGGTGATTGCAGCCATGAAATTAAAAGACGCTTACTCCTTGGAAGAAAAGTTATGACCAACCTAGATAGCATATTCAAAAGCAGCGACATTACTTTGCCGACTAAGGTCTGTCTAGTCAAGGCAATGGTTTTTCCTGTGGTCATGTATGGATGTGAGAGTTGGACTGTGAAGAAGGCTGAGTGCTGAAGAATTGATGCTTTTGAACTGTGGTGTTGGAGAAGACTCTTGAGAGTCCCTTGGACTGCAAAGAGATCCAACCAGTCCATTCTGAAGGAGATCAACCTGGGGATTTCTTTGGAAGGACTGATGCTAAAGCTGAAACTCCAGTACTTTGGCCACCTCATGTGAAGAGTTGACTAATTGGAAAAGACTCTGATGCTGGGAGCGATTGGGGGGCAGGAGAAGAAGGGGACGACTGAGGATGAGATGGCTGGATGGCATCACCGACTCAATGGACGCGAGTCTGAGTGAACTCCGGGAGATGGTGATGGACAGGGAGGCCTGGCGTGCTGCGATTCATGGGGTCGCAAAGAGTCGGACACGACTGAGCGACTGAACTGAACTGAGTCAAATAAACAAATATTTAAGAAAAGTAAAATTGACCACACACCCATATCCTGACATAGCTTAATCATACCCTTCTTTTTGAAGTAGAACTTGGTTCCTGTTTATATAGTCAAATAGAAGTGAGTTTCTGATACAGATGTGAGGTGGGCAGGGTATGGTATTCATAGTTGCCATTCACCGAACATGTTTCAAGAACAGGAACGAACTGTGATCATTTCCAGCTTTATTGTGTGTGGTTTAGAACCATCCAGTGAAGCACCTTTGATTGTCTCCATCTACACGCTCAGAGACTAGTATTTGGAAAAGTTTAGCACATTCCCCAGGCCTGCACAGGCAATGCAGGACTGAGATGACATGTGAAGCCTTGCCATAACATGTGACGATCTCATGTTCCAGCATGAGATCTTTGGGAGGAGAGTATGACAATTGGTGTACATTTGAAGAAGAATGGGACGTGGCTGTGTTTGGTGCACACATTGTCAGGGGCCCAGAAAACTGGCCGCTGAGAGACACCCATCTATCTAGGTCCACTGAAGGCCACTGTTAGTATTGGCTAGAAACTGTGCTCAGGAGCTTGAAAGTGAAACCAGAGATGTGATTCCTTTTTCTCAAACAGTCACGAGTCCAGAAGTAGGCGCTTCAGGTTTGCATAACATCGTGTGTCTTCATGACCTAGTGCATAGCCTTCCTCTTATAACTGCCTCATGGTCACAAGATGGCTGCAACACATCCTTCCTTCAGTCAGCAGTTCAGGAAGGGAGATTATGAAGGAGAACACAACAAGGAGAAAGAAAGCTCCTCGAGCTGAAAAGGAAAACCTTTCCAGAAATGGTTTGGAATCCCTTTCATAAGACCCCACCTAAGACCAGAGGAGGCTCAGAAATGTAGTCTGATAGCTGAGACAGTTGTTCCTCTGCAGAGTCAGGATTCTGTAATACAAAAGAAGGCAGAAGGGGGATGAGGAAGGCAGTGAGTAGCAGCTGCCACATTAATGTTTAAATGTCTTTCATCTTAAGAGAAGCTCAACACACTCCCTCTCCAATCCTGTCTCAAATTGTTAAACTATTGGAAGAACCACTTGCTGAGCATGAAATTTCTAAATAATAATAATGATAATAGCAGCAGCTAACACATAGTGCTTACTGTGAACCAAGAGCTCTTCTAAGCTGTTTATATATGTTAATTAAATTTAATTTTTATTGGAGTATAGTTGGGTTTTTTTTTTTGCCACACTCTGCAAGCATGTGGGATCTCAGTTTCCCCACCAGGGATTGAACCTGCAACCCCTGCAGTGGAAGCTCAGAGTCCCAACCACTGGACCACTAGGGAAGTCTCAATACATTACCTAAATTTAAATCCAACAATCATGTGAGGGAAGCAATATGTGAGTATCATCACCATTATTCAAATGGGGACACTGAGGCACAGAGAGGTTGGGTAATTTGCCTCAAGCCACACAGTCTAGAAGTAGCAGAAGTGGGAGGAGCCAGGGGTGCAGTGTGGCTGCAATGCACATGTTTCATTCATCTGACGCTCTCTCACAAGCAAAATGTGTGGTCTCGTTAGAGACCTATAACCTCTTAAGAGATACATGACCTTGGCAAAGTCACTTTCCTCTTGCTGCAGTTTTACTGCTCACGTGCCACAAGGGTGATGTCAGAAACCTCAAAGGATGTTTGTAAGGAATAAATAAGACCTCATATGTGAAGCACACATACCAAGCGATCTTTGCATCTTCAATGTTTTTGCTGAAATGTTTATCATCTCTGTGATTTGAATCTCATTTAGGGTAGGAACAATGATGTGTGGATGGTAGGAGATAGGGAGGTGCATGACCTAGGGGGTAAACTTGCCTGGTTTGGCAGAGAGATGACACTCCATTATTTCTTCTCTTGGTCAGAATATAAAGCCTAGGGCTTCCCTGGTTGGCTCAGTGGTAAAGACTCTGCCTGCCAATGCAGGAGACATGGGTTCAATCCCTGATCTGGGAAGATTCCACGTGCCAAGGAGCAGCTAAGCCCAAGCACCACAACCACTGAGCTCAAGAGCCACAACTACTAAAACCCGCATGCCTAGAGGCCACGCTCCGCAACAAGGAGAAGCTGGAGCCCTGCAGCTAGACAGCAGTAGTTCTTGCTTGCCACAACTAGAGAAAGAGCCTGTGCAGCAACGAAGACACAGCACAGCCAGCAGATAACTAAACAGGATTATACAGCCTACCATTAAGGAAGCCTCCTCTGCTTTTCATTTGATCCTGGTCATTTTGACTCCCTATGCACCCCAGCTTTTTTTTTTTTTTTTTAAAGAATACTGATAAAATTAAAAAGCACTTTAAAAAAATAGCATTTCTGGGAGAAAGTGAACCTTGTGAATTTCCTACAGGAGGAAAATAAAATAGTGGATCTGAGGATGCCGCAATGCAAGAGGTATTAAGACTTCGAGTTTACTTCATGGGGGATTTTCACTTTAATTGCTGTATTAACAGAATTTTCCAGGTATTAAGGCCCACTGAGCTGATCTCAATCATCTTTTCACATCCTGTCTCTGCTCTTATTGCTGTGTTTTCAATCCTCTCTATGATTAATGGAAATTTGTAGATGGGTCATTGAAGCTTCTATAAAAATTTATATACAATAGTAAATGTTTTCAATTAACTGAAAAACAAAAACACAAAATCCACGAAGGGAAGAGTGACTAGAGGGATGAAAAACAAACACAGAAACACAAAGAGCAGAAAACCAAGAATACAGCAGGTCAGATGTGACAGAACTGGGGACAAGAGATTGGTTTCTTTTAAGTGAATTTAAAAATCAATTTTAAATTGGATAGTTCAGCGTCGAGGTGTACTTTACAACTATGTCACAACACAACAACATCTCGTTATAGAACATCAAAACACTTTTCCTTTAAAACAAAAACAAAAGGAAAAAAAAAAAACCCTTCAGGGCCAAAGTGTGAAATTTGAATGATGAAGACCAAAGAGGTGAAGTCTTTGAATTTGCATTTTTCTATTTTGCAACTTTGTGATTAATGTGATCCATGTTCAAGAATTCTTAACATGTGTTATTACTGGGATGAGGGATTCCATTGCTTATATAAGATAGAGAGGGTTCAAATAGAAACTTTGATTTTTATTTATTTTTTGGCCGTAGGACAAAATCTAGTTTTCCTTGGTAGAGAAATGGATTAGCCATGGCCAGTTCTCAATTTTCCATATTCATGAAGGCTGACATCAAACAGCCAAAGACAACCCAAAACAAAACAGAAAACAATATTTGGCTTCAGGAGGCATTATATTTTTTAATGGAAATGCATGTCTTAGACATTTTCTCAAGGGAAAAGCTATTACCTTTCATCACCTGGTCCTCAGTCCTTAGGAAGGTACTTGAGAACAATGAATTCCTCTCACTGCTTAGGGGGAGGGAATGGAGAAAATGCCATCAGCCTTGGCTAGAGGTTCTCCTTGGGAAATAAGCCTCCTTGAGAGCAGCTGAAGAAATGTGAATTTTGCCACTTAATTGCATTCAACAGCTCATCATCACTCATCGGAAATCTCTTAGGTTGGTCTGGCCAAGTGTTTGGGAATTGCGCCCTAAACTCTACTGGATGCCGAATTGGATGAGCCAGGTCTGTCAGTAGGGGTTCAGCTGCCATTCACAGAAAGCCCCCTCATCGTGATCCGCAGAAAGGGGGGTTACTAGATGGAATGACTTTACAAAATCATTGTCAAATTAATGTGATTAATTAATCAAGAGCTGGAGAAACCAGCTCCAGAGTGGGATTAGAAACCCACAGAGAAGGACCACCAAGGAGCGGCTGCAGCCTCTGCTGATTAGGAATTCAGAAATTCAGGAAACACTGTCCCGCCAGTGTCTCCTGGAACACACTTTAGCTCTTGTTGGGGAAGTTTGGCCAGAACTGCTGGATCCAGAGCAATGACACTGGTCCTTGCTAGATCCACACCAGGTAAAGGCTGTTTCGAGACTGCTGCTCATCACCTTATAAGGTAGTTCTGAGGTTTGACTGTGTTTGAGAGCATCTGATGGACAGATCCTTAATCTGCAGGATCTTGGCTTCCAGGGAGTCTGGAAAGTACAGTTTTTAGATTTTCCATCTTTAAAGTCTCAAAGGATGTTGACTGGGTCAGCTAACCATTCCTGCCTCATCTAGGTTTAAACCCAGCTTGCATTTTGCCTGTGGAACAGCCCTTAGACGCCACTCTACCTTATTTTTCTGATCTGTAAATAGCGATAAACTATCTCATGGGGTTGATTGTGAGAATTAAATCACTATAAAGCCCATGACAAAGTGCAAGCTCACAGTAAATGCTGATTAGCCCTGACTCCCCTGACTTGTTCCCATGGGTACTAACTTCCAGCTGGCAACAAGAGATGGAGACATACAGGAAGGAAAATGTTCTTGCTCCTTAAACTTGGGAAGGTAAGGACGGATATTGCTTAGGAGAGTGGAGGAGACAGGCATATGTCTCAGCCAAATTAGACTGAATACCCAGGGCATACTCTGGCTAGGCCTTAGGGTGCATACCTGGTGGTGGGAACCTGGCTTGAGATGAAGGATCAGTGATGGTTAGCTTAGACCCACTGGGTACAATCCCAGGACTCAGTCATGTCCAGCTCTTTGTGACCTCATGGATTATCACCCACCAGGCTCCTCTGTCTGTGGAATTTTTCAGGCAAGAATACCAGAGCGGGTTGCCAATGCCCTCCTCTAGGGGATCTTCCCGACCCAGGATATCAAACTGGCGTCTCTTGCATCTCCTGCATTGACAGGTGGATTCTTTACTACTGTGTTTCCGGGGAAGCCCCCAGGTTCATGTTCTTCTGGCTTTATTCTAGGGACCTTCCAAGAATGGAAACTGGTCCTGCACTTCCTTATCACAGCAAGTAGGATGGATGCCTCCCGCCTCTATCTGATCAGGTACTCACAACTTCCCCCTGTGCGGGCCATTGTCCTTGTCCCATGTTAGCAAGAAAGGACACTGAGTTTCAGAGTGATTCAGTGACTTACTTGATGACCCCAGCAGCTGAGTCTAGGGCTCGCATGTTTCCGCTTCAATGTGCTGCTCATCTGGATTTCCCAAAGGATTATTCTTCTGGGCCTCAGATGTTCCAGAAAGTCAATTTTCTTTCAGTTTACCTCTCATGGGAGATGAAGGGCAAAGACCCATCTGTCACGTCTGGGCTGAGAGCCTAAGAACCCGGCTGCCTGGAGTGTCTCTCGTCTTCTCCAAAGTGATACACATGGGATTCCTTTTGGGTATTGGATCCGATCAGCGGGTCTTACTTTACAGACCAGATCTGGGTTCCAACCACGTGTTCCCACCTCTATCACTCTTGCTCTGCTGGAAGCCACCATCACCTCTTCCCAAAGAATTATCAGGTTGGTCAAAAAGTTGGTTCAGGTTTTCCCTGAGGTCTTACAGAAAAAGCCAAATGAACTTTTTGGCCAGCCTGATACAGTAGCCTAAGTGGGCATCCTGCTCCACCGAGAGCCCTGTAATTTTATTGTTCACGTAGCAGCCAGGGAGAACTCAGAACAGGCCTCTCATCTCTGCTGGTTTCCCATCTCACTGTGGACAAAACCTGAGTGCTCATCACCTGCCCAAGTCCTCACATGGTCTAGTCCTAGGATCCTTGGTTGACTCGCGTCTCATTCCCTGCTACTCCTTTGCTCCATCCCATTGGCATCTGCACTTGCCTGAAGCACAGCAACTGCACGCCTGCCCCAGAGCCTTTGCACCTGCTATTCTCTGTCTTTTCTCCTCCCATGCACCTACAGAACAGTCAGGTCTCTCTCTGATGTGACTTCTCCCACCATCCAACACAAAATTCCACTGAAACTTACTTCATCATCTTGCTTTATTCACATCCAAGCATTTATCCATACTCACAGGTTAAGTAGCTAGGTATGTTTGGATTTTAATTCCTCCTACTAGCTTTTGAATTGTGCTGGAGAATACTCTTTAGAGTCCTTGGACAGCAAGGAGATCAAACCAGTCCATCCTAAAGAAAATTAACCCTGAATATTCATTGGAAGGACTAATGCTGAAGGTGAAGCTCCAATACTTTGGCCACCTGATTCGAAGAGCTCGTTGGAAAAGACCCTGATGCTGTGGAAAATTGAGGGCAGGAGGAGCAGGGGGCAACAGAGGAAAAGATGGAGGGCATCACTGACTTGACATGGGTTTGAGCAAACTCTGGGAGATGATAGTGAAGAACAGGGAAGCCTGGTATGCTGCAGTCCATGGGGTTGCAAAGAGTCCGATGTGACTTAGCAATTGAAGAGCGAGGATGTAAGCTTCTTTTCATGACAGGCATAGGTCAGAATTCCTTTCTACTTTTTAAAAATGTATTTTATGGAAGGAGAGTTGATTTACAATGTTGTGTTCATTTCTAGTGTACAGCAAAGTGACTCAGTTAAATATATATACATTCTTTTTCATGTTCTTTTCCATAATGGCTTATCATAGGATATTGAATATAGTTGCCCGTGCTACACAGTAGGACCTTGTTGTTTATCCATTCTCTATATACTATTGCATCTGCTAATCATAAACCCGCAATCATTTTATATCTATCTATCTATCTATCTGTATATATACATATATGTCACATACATCTTGTTTCTCCATTCATCTCTCGATGGACATGTAGGTTGTTTCCATGTATTGGCTATAGTAAACAGTGCTGCTATAAACATAAGGGTGCATGTATTCAGAGTCAGTTTGCTCTGAATATATGTCCAGCAGTAGGATTGCTGGATCCTATCGCAACTCTTTAGTTTTTTTGAGAAACCTGTATACTGTTCATAGTGGCTGCATCAGTTTACATTCCCACCAACAGTATAAGAGGGTTTCCTTTCCTCTACACCCTCCCTAGCATTTGTTAAATTTGTAGATTTTTTAAAAATGATGGCCATTTTGACTGGTATGAGGTGGTACCTCACTGTAGTTTTGATTTTAAACACATGCATGTTTCTGACAAGCAGAAAATTCTGAGCTCACCTGAGTAAAAGCTTAGTACTTGCCAAGGGAGGTTGCTGCTCGGGGAGCCAACACACCTCACAGCCATCCCCACCTGGCCCGCTTTCACACCTTTACGCTACTCTCCTGGCTACTTCAGCAAATGAAGGTGGTGGTCAAATCAGTCCTAAAGGTTGGTTTCTTATCTCCTTGCTTTTCCCATACCACCTCTCTACCTCCAATGTTCTCCACTTCATTTTCCCTGATCAACTCTCGATTCTTCTTAGGGTTTACCTCCGTAGGGACCTCCGGGGACCCCTTGGTTTGTACACTCTTACTCAATGCTCAAAGAAGGCTCCTGTGCAGACCTGTATTCCTGCGCTTGCCCCATCACTCAAGCCTCCTGTTAGGACCTAAGGTCCATTGACTGGCATTGCTCTACAAATACTACATGTAATTTACTCTTTCCAACAATCCCACAAGGAAGTGTGGTTCATATCATTACCAAAAGCATCTGTACAAAGACTGACTCCCTCCAGCTAACAATCAGTGGGCAAAAGATTTTACAGACAGAGGGAGGGGGCTATATGCAGAAACAGCACCGTCAGCTCTGACAGTCATCTTCACATTGGTCATCAGTGGTCTGACCCGTGTCACTCTGGTTTGTTTTAGGTACAGTTAATCTTCAGTTCCACGGTCAGATTCTTTCCATTTCTTTGAGGCCAATTCTCAGAACTGTGGCAGCTTATGTCATGGCGACAAGCTGGTCATCATGTAATTAACTTCTCTCCCTGGTGGAGGTTTCAGTATCTATAAGACAGCTTCACAGGATGGCTCAGAATATTATCTACAGCCCCTGAGGAGCAACTAAAGGTATTTGACTGTGCTTAATGCGTACAGTATTATTATTCTTTGGTCTTCTTTGACTGTTTTCCTGTTTCTGCATTTTCTCACTTCTGTGATTAAACTTCTTCTTTGGCTTAAGTTTTTCCACAGACAAAAGACAGGCAGAGGACATGGAGGTCAGGGACCATAGGGTTCTGCTCCATTTCAGTATCATCTTCATTTACAGAAAAGGAAACAGGACGGAACAAGCCTGGCCGAGAACATTCACCCAGCACATGGCCAAGTCAAGAGTTAGTATCAGGTTGCCTGGCTTCCGACTCCAGGATTCTGTTTACTATAGGAGACTACCTCTCCTGTACACTGGAGTTTATTTAATGAACTGTCTCCTTCGTTAGTGAGAGAAATTCTAGAAGGGAGATGATCCGTCTCTTCCATCCTCTCCTGGTTGCTGTATCCCCACGTCTGACCTGAGAAGCATGTTTTCATTCTACAGCAACTCATGTCTACCATATGTGAGACCGTAGAATGTCATTCAGGTGTGTGCAACCCTGGAACAAATATCAGGGATGGTATTCCAGTTGGGTTTTTCCCCGAAATGTTGCCTATTGACACTTTTCTTGTTTCTTGGTTACTGGGTACAAATTTAGGATCATAAAATGAATTGTGTAAGAAATGTCAGTATATCTGTTTGTGTGTGTGCTAAGTCGCTTTAGTCATGTCCGACTCTTTGCAACCCTTTGGACTGTAGCCCTCTAGACTCCTCTGTCCATGGGATTCTCCAGGCAAGAATACTGGAGTGGCTTGCCATGCCCTCCTCCAGGGGATCTTCCGGACCCAGGGATTGAATCATCTCTTTTGTCTCTTGCATTGGCAGATGGGTTCTTTACCACTGCCCCACCTTGGAAGCCCACGTCTCTTTACTGCAACTCAAATCACTTTTTAATTCCAGAACCCATCAGTCTCTCTGGTGGACATTTAAACTCTACTAAGCTCAGGAATTTCCCCCCAATTTTTTTGTTAAAGTGTTTTAAAAGAATGAAAACATGGTCATACTTGTGTTTAGAAAAGATAAAAAAAAAATCAACTTAAAAAAAAAGACCTTTTGATGATGTCAAGTGTTGGTGAGGATATGGAATAACTGTAGCGCTCCTACGCTGCTGGGGAGATGCATGGAACTTGGCATAATCACCCTGAGAAAGCGTTTGCCAGCGTTCATGCTAAACATACCTACTCTATACAACAGATGTATGGATACCAATGGGGAAGCAGGGTGGGATGAATTGGGAGAATGGGATTGTCATATATACACTGCTATTATAAAACAGATAACTAATGAGAACCTACTGTGTAGCACAGGGAACTCTACTCATTGCCCCGTGGAAACTTAAATGGGAGGGAAATCCAAAACAGAGGGGATATATGTATACGTATAGCTGACTCACGTCGCTGTACAGTAGAAACCAACACAATATTGTACAGCAATTATACGCCAATAAAAATAAATTTAAAATGAAAAAAAGAAAACACATCTCCTTACAATATCATAGTTAAATCTCCCTGATTCAATTTTGAGCAAAAGAAGACAGACACGAAAGAGTGTATACTGTATGACTTCATTTCTGTGAAGCTCAGTAACAGGGAAGACAAGTTTATGATGAGAGAGGTCCGAATAACTCTGCTCCTCCAGTGGAGGCGGGTCCTGGCATGCAAGAGCGAGAGCATCTGTTGGGATGATGGAGAAGTTCTGTATTTAGATCTGGGAGGTGGGGACCTGACTTCACATGTGACATTTCATCACGATTGACACTTAAGACTTTTGCACATTTACTGTATATGTTAGAATTTGCTAATTTTAAAAATTATATTCTTCTATCACCAATAAAGTGCTGAACAGGAATAAACTGTAATAAAAGGGTAGCTCAGACATAATATAACAGAGCAGTACGTGTTTTCAGAATCAGTTTACTTGTCAGTTCCATGTATAGTATGCCATATGGAAGCGGCTTTGAACGTTTTTTTTTTTAATTGCAATTCTCAATGGAATTGCTTACGCAATAGCTTCTGGCCACTGTTTTCTCATTCCAAATCCCCAGGTTTTATGCCTGGTACAGGATTAAAAATAGACCAATAGCTACAGGATTCATAACTCCCCTTCAGGATTTTCCTCCTATAAACATTGCTGCAGGAAATTAGGGGGAAAGCACACTACAGCAGGAACTGGGACTTTGGGAACTACTCTTAACAAAGACATTAACACATTAATATTAAATACTCCAAGCTGGAAATATACAAAGTTAATCAGGTTTACTTTGGGGATCAGATTCCTTTCTTTAGGGGCTCTGAAACGCAGTACAAGAGGTTCTGTTTGGGTCAAATATCCCCACCTGGTAACAGACAAATCCTGGCAAGAATAAGATCAGTCCAAACACTTGATGGTCAATACTCTGCTTGCATATACGGCAAGATCATATTTAAAAAATTTTTTTTAAATTGAAGTATAGTTGATTTACAACATTGTGTTAGTTTCTGCTATACAACAAACTGACACTGTGATACACACATATATATACACACATTCTTTTTCATTGTGGTTTATCACAGGATATTGAATAGAGTTCTATATGCTCTACAGAAGGACCTTGCTGCTTATCCATCCTCTATAAGACAGTTTGCATCTGCTAACCCCAATGTCCCAATTCACCCCTCTTGCACCCCCTGCCCTCCTTCTTGGCAACCACAATTCTGTTCTCTATGAGACTATTTTTTAAACACTAGCTTAGGTCTGCCCTACTCCCTGCTTTTGTCTCTTAACCCACTTTTCCTTCACCATTCACCCATAATCTAGTCGGTTCTGTTCTTAATGTTCAGCATAAGGGCAGACACAGACTGTTTCCCAGGCAGTGAAATTTTCAAAAGTGTGGCAGATTATTCAATTGTTTCCAAATACATGCTGGCCCTCCCTTTGGTAGGCTTCTGTTTTTCTGCCTATTGATATCAAGCTTAGCCATGTGACTTGCGTTAACCCACGAAGAGTTAACAGAAGTGACATATGGCACTTTTGAGACAGATGCTTAAAGAATTATGATGTGTTTCCAAGATATTTCTTTATCCCAAAACAAAGCTGTCCTTGACAGCAATGGAACATAGATAGAATGGAAAAAAGGTGCCCCATAGCTACTTGTCACCAAGCATGGACTGGCAGAGAGAGCACAAGCAAGCTTTGGTTGGCATGAGCCCCTGAGACTTCAGGGTCATCCATTACCTAAGCTAACTTGCATAAAACATAGCTCTCCTAGGAAATAAGAAGGACACAGGTGCACAAAAGTAGAAGTGGATTTTGAAGTATCCATGATAATGTTTAAGAGTGAAGCATCAAGTTCTCAAAACAAAACATTGTTTATTTTTTTTCAAATGAATTTACAAGATAGATATTTGAAAGGAAAGCAAGGAATGAGTAGAAACTGTGGGCATCTGAAAAAAATGGTCAGGTCTGTCTCCCTAAGTCTCAGAGAGAGAAGGCTGTAGACAGTGAAGAGATTTAGGGAATGACGAGGCGTGGAGACCATGACTCTCTCTCTTAAACAGAAGCAAGGACTCAGAGAGGAAATGATTGTGTGGTGTGATGAGGCAAAGGATTCAAACAACAAAGAGGTATTTTTCCAGATTCAGTGATATAAGGACATGATGATAAACATCTCACATGTCCCAGAGAAGCAGCAGAGTCTTTGAGGCATCTCTCTGTGTTGGAATCATTCTCTATGACTTATAGCATGAAAGATTCATGATGTAGAAAAAGCCTAGACAGCCCACACCTGAAGCCCAGGTAGACCTCAGACATCTCAGATGTTAACTGGCTAAGTGATGACCAGATACAATTTCCCTTCACTGTCCTCTTGAACCCTTGGCAACTACAGATCATTCAAGACAGATACAGTTGTACAAAGCAACCTGTAGCCTGGATCAGCAGGGTGAGTATGTAAAAGAACCTGGCATGATTGAGAGTGAAGCGCCTTCATCCAAAAGAATGGAAGTTTGAAGTAGATACTAAGACCAACTATATAAAAATATTAAGTCTTGATCATAGGAGTTTTTAGATTGGGATTTGTATTCATCCCTAGTCTATTTGCCAATTATTTTGAGATTTTCTTTTATCTAGCTTTGATTAGTGATCTTATGGGTTTAGAATCCAGTCAGGAAAACAGTCTTTGTCTGGAGTTAACAGAGTGAATTTAATCCAGGGGATTAGTTTAGAAGATGTTGGATGTTCATGAAGATGTACAAAATTATGTGCACTTAACTGTATACACAATACATTTTAGCAAAAACTTCAAAAGGTATTGGAAGAACCAAAAACCATAAAACGAAGTAGTGAGGCAACTCAGGAAAGCAACTAACATCTCCAGGGCTGGAGGCGACCAGCAGGGGGTGGTCTTACTAGAGTCAGAAACGGAAGCTGCCTGTTAGGAGCTGGAGTCAGGGTGGAGGATGTTTGGTATGAGACGGAGCCATAGGAGAGGGAAGGCCACTGAGTGAGATGTTGCTCACAGCAGAGACAGAGAGACGGAAAGAGAGAAAGAGACAGAAATCCTGGGTTCTCCATTCTTCCTGCTCTCAAATCTCCTAACCTTTCTTCCATTGACTAAACCTTATGAGCACCCAGTGGGCAAGGGAGCTTGAAATATGGCATTTGGAACAATCAACCCTTTGTGATTGGAAGTAGAACAAGGAAACTGTGAAGAAGGGGTCTGTGAACAACTTGCCAGAAATACCTGGTTCTACATGTGTATCCCTAGTGGCTCAGAAGGTAAAGCATCTGCATGCAATGTAGGAGACCTGGGTTTGATCCCTGGGTTGGGAAGACCCCCCAGAGGAGGGCATGGCAACCCACTCCAGCATTCCTGCCTGGAGAATCCCCATGGACAGAGGAGCCTGACTGGCTACAGTCCATGGGGTCTCAAAGACTTGAGCATGACAGTGACTAAGCACATTCTTAGCTCTCTCTTAGGGAGAGCTCCAGGCCTCCTTGGTAAAGTAGAAATGATCCTGGACTTAGATGTCTCAAGACTCTTCCCTTTCCCCCTGCTGTGTAATTCTGGGCAAGTCACTGAACAGTCCCCATGTACTGAGGGATAAAAGTCAGGACTCAACAAGCTGCAAGGCAGTAGAGGAGTCTTCAAACTATCCACCCAATGCCCCTTCCATTTTGCCCTGGTGCCTCTTGAGTGGTACAGACAGATTTGGAACAGGGTGCTGGAATTGACTGTAGTCTCAAAGCACAGCAAAACCCTGAACACACATCTGTGTTTGATGGTGCCAGAATGCACACCCAAGGCAGTACAATTGCATCTGGATTAGATGTGGGAATTTCCTTCTATGAACACAGTCAAAACAAGGAAAAGGGAAAAGCCACCTGCATTTCATTCATGACCCAAAGTCCTTCCAATTCCTTACCTTTATTGAGTAAATAAAGTATATAATGGGTTTCCCCAATGGCTCAGTGGTAAAGAATTTGCCCACAACGCAAGAGACATAGGAGACATGGGTTTGATCCCTGAGTCAGGAAGATCCTCTGGAGGAGGAAATGGCAACCCACTCAAGTATTCTTGACTGGAAAATCCCATGGACAGAGGAGCCTGGTGGGCTACAGTCAACATGGTTGCAAAGAGTTGGACACAACTGAAGCGACACAGCATGGATGTCGTGGGGTGCTTTATCTGCCCTGCTTCCAGATGAAAGCAGGGATTCCCCAGCTGATTAGTGCATTGGGAATGGATAACTTCTAGGAACTACCCTCAGATGAACAGACCCACCAACCCACTGCCTCCCACCCCATGCCAGGTCATGCTTCCTTCCAGACAGAAGCTGCTATTGAAAGACTGGTCCAGGCTGATACAGAGATCTGGTACCCTGGCTTCACCCCAATCTCAGCACTCCCCTAGGGATGGACTGAGACCTTGCTGAAATTGCACTGAATATGCTCAGTCCTGCTTCCTCCATAAGCTTTTCCCAAGGACACACCCCTAAACACTTCCTGCACACACAAATCTCTGAGATGGGGCCTGCTTCCTAGGAAACCGTGGCTAAGATAAAGGTGACCTTCAATAATGGGACTGTCAAGGTATCTACCTCCTCCACTGTCTCCCACACCTCAAGTGAAAGTGAAGTGAAGTCGCTCAGTTGTGTCTGACTCTTTGAGACCCCATGGACTAGTAGCCTACCAGGCTCCTCCCTCCATGGGATCTCCAGGTAAGAGTACTGGAGTGGGTTGCCATTTCCTTCTCCAGGGAATCTTCCCGACCCAGGGATCGAACCCGGGTCTCCCGCATTCCAGGCAGACGCTTTACCCTCTGAGCCACTGGGGAAGCCGAAGGTCTCTATAAATCCATGAGCCCTGCAGAACTCTAGGACTTGCAATGTTACATCCCATTCTGATATCATCAAAAGCTGCTTTACATGATCTCTGATTTTATGATAAAGATAAAAGTGAGGCTTGGTGAGCAATGACTCATCCCACAGATGGGACGCCCAGGTGTCCTTGAACACCATCTCCTGTGGTCTCCCTCCCTTCTGCCTCCTTCTCACCCTGATTCTGCCGCTCCCTTTTTCCCCTCTCTCTTCACCTTCTCTGTTTCCTCTTTCTTCCCCCTCTCCTCTTCCCAACTACAGTTAACATACTTAAATTCCATTCTCTTGCTCAAAATTTCTCTCTCCTCTAGAGAGCTTCTGTCCTCCACTACTGGTCTATGTGGTCCAGGAGCTGTGTATGCTTTCCTCCTCAGATCCAGAAAGCAGCATCTAAATCAGGCTTGATTAATAAACATATTTCATATTCTTTGTCCATAGAGAGTGCTTTCAGTATGACCATTTGATCCATGTGACTACAATGATCTAAATCCAGAATATATATATATTTTTCTGAACTGACAAGGGAAAGAAATTTTCTTTCTTTCAGAATCCAAAGTGCTAGGATCTAAGCTTCCAGTTTCTGGAGGCCATCTCCTCACTGCCCAAAGTATCTGCCTAAGACTGAAACCAACCCAGAGAAAAGAGGAGATAAAGACAGAAATTGATTAAATGATGGTGCCATCATAGGAACCCCTGGATCCAGCCATACCTGAAGCTTCCTCCACTGTGATTTTATCAGTGTATGAGTCAGTCAATTACTATATAGGCTTAAGTCATTGGGGGTTGAGTGTCTATCTCTTGCAGCTTAAAATCCTGGCCTTCATCCAAATAAATCAATCCCAGCAGAACTCACTGAATAGCCCACGTGGAACATTTTTATTATGCATTGCAGGTCATGTTTCCCAAGAAGTTGACTCTGAGATAGATTCACATGCAGAAATTGTACTGAGGAGTGTTACTGGGGTAAACATCTCTAGGGGAGGGAAGGAAGCAGAATGGGACAGAGGGAAAAAATCAAACTGTGATGCAGTCTGCTGCTGCTGCTGCTAAGTCGCTTCAGTCGTGTCCAACTCTGTGCAACCCCAGAGACAGCAGCCTACCAGGCTCCCCTGTCCCTGGGATTCTCCAGGCAAGAACACTGGAGTGGGTTGTCATTTCCTTCTCCAATGCATGAAAGTGAAAAGTGAAAGTGAAGTCGCTCAGTTGTGTCCAACTCTTATCGACCCCATGCAGCCTACTAGGGTCCTCTGCCCAAGGGATTTGCCAGGCAAGGGTACTGGAGTGGGGTGCCATTGCCTTCTCCAGTCACAGGGAGCCTATCCCCAGGGAGGTATGGAGCTGGGATGGTCCTTACAGCGTTGCTCCAAAATGAAACCAGGCCCTGAACCTTTATACAGCTGTGTCCTCCAGTCAGTGGACATATGCTGTGCCAGTAAAGGAGCCAGATACCCTGAATGCCGCTCAGAGC
The DNA here is from genome assembly GCF_023091745.1 of Budorcas taxicolor. Taxonomy (NCBI): domain Eukaryota; kingdom Metazoa; phylum Chordata; class Mammalia; order Artiodactyla; family Bovidae; genus Budorcas; species Budorcas taxicolor. The sequence goes on along the minus strand of NC_068926.1, from coordinate 47,840,051 downwards.
AAATTCAGAAGACGGTATAAGCTGATAGGTATTGGCTGACCCATTCTAGCAGGTGGTGGGGGAAGAACCTCAGGGCTGGAGCAGAAAATGTGGGTGGTGCACCAAGACCCCCACCACTGGTGCAGCGAGTCCTTCAGGGAAGAGAGAATGGAGACCTTGGAGAGAATATGGTGTGACTTGATCAGTGCTTCCATCCCTATGACCCAGGGATGCAGGATTGCTGCTTACACTAGACACAGCTCGACTTTCAGGGCTGTGCACCTTAGCTGCCCTGCTGGTTCTCATGCAGAAATGACTTGTCTATTCATTCAAAGCTATGTGCTGAGAATACAATGTCCCAGATGTGGGAGGTCCAGCAGCGCATGAGGGAGACAAGATTCCTGCCCTCACAGTAGAATAAGACATTGAATCAGCACATGAATATACCTATGGATGTATTTATGAATTGATGCTTAATGTCTCCTGTAGACATGAACATTTCTCAGATCTCTGCCCTTAAAGAGCCCAGTCCTCCTTTGCCTTCTGAGCCACAGTGAGCAGTAAACACATCCACTCTTCCACATTTGGCCGAGTGAGGTGTGTGAAACTGATTAAAAGACGGCAATTGAAAGCTGGTGCCAATGATATCTTTCAGGCTTTGGTTTTTCTCTTTCTGTCACTTTAAGAAGAAAAGATGCTGTAGGGAGTAAGTTCTTCATTGTGCTTGTATGTGGTCGTGCTTAGTCATTTGGTCATGTCTGACTCCTTATGACCTCATGGACTGTAGCCTGCAAGGCTCCTCTGTCCATGAGAATTCTCCAGGCAAGAATACTGGAATGGGTTGCCATGCCTTCCTCCAAGGGATCTTCCCAACCCAGGGAGCGAACCCAGGTCTCCCGCATTGCAGGCAGATTCTTCACCATCTGAGCCACCAGGGAAGCCCAAGAATACTGGAGTGTGTAGCCTATCCCTTCTCCAGGGGGAACTTCCTGACCCAGGAATCAAACCAGGGTCTCCTGCATGACAGGTGAATTCTTTACCAGCTGAGCTACCCGGGTCTTCATTAGAAACAGCAATTGCACCTGCCAAGATTTAATCAATTTTCCTGGCCCTGAGACCAGGCTGGCATTAGCTGTCTTTCCCAGGAATGAAATGCCTCTGATTCTGACCACACAGCAAAGCCTCCAAGTGAACCAAACATACCATTATTTAACGATTATTTGAAATCTAAAATAGGCCAATCTGCAATGATAAAAGCCTGGAATCCCAGGTGCTGAGTTTGTCCTTCTCAGACATAAACTGACAATTTCTCTGTTTCTCTCTCATCTTTCCTGACACAAGGAAAGTGACTTTTTGGCACAGAAGCCAGAGAACACATGCACAATTCACTTTTCCAACTACTATTCAAAATGCAGCACTTTCTCCAATTTTATCTTTTCTTGAAAGAGTTATTTTTAGCTCAGTAAATAGTCTGGCTCAGGGCTTTTCTGCTTCAGTCATTCTGGAATCCGATCTTTGCTCCATATGCATGCAAGTGACACTCTTAGGCAAACTTAATATTTTTATTAAATTGACTTGCTTTCTTGACTTAAATACATTCATTTGGAAAGGAAGTTTTATTGCACGGCTGTTAAGTTAAAATGGTGCTATTTGCTATAAATAGAAGGCAGTCATAAACATAACCAAGGAGAAAATAAACACCATGATTAATTCTAACTGTATACTATTGCCTGCCAAAGGCTCTGCCTCTGACTTGTACTTCACTGTGAAAAATGAGAGAAGCAAATACAGGGATTTAAAGACAGCCGAGTATGAATGGATAAAGAAGATGTGGTATATATACAAAGGAATATTACTCAGCCATAAAAAGAATGAAATAATATCATTGCAGCAACAGGGATAGACTCAGACGTTATCATACCGAGTGAAGTAAGCCAGATAAAGAAAGGCAAATATCATGTGATATCGCTTGTATGTGGAATCTAAAAAATGATGGAAATAAACACATTTACCAAATTGTGTGTGTGGGGGGGGGAACCTCACAGACATGGAAAACAAATGTATTGGTTTCCAAAGGAGATGGGGGGAATAAATTAGGAGTTTAGGACTAAGGACTTCCCTGGTGGCTCAGACCGTAAAGCATCTGCCTACAATGCAGGAGACCCGGGTTCCATCCCTGCATCGGGAAGATCCTCTGGAGAAGGAAATGGCAACCCACTCCATAACACACTACTACATTACTAAATATGAGATAGATAAACAACTAGGACCAAATATATAGCACAGGGAACTATATTCAATATGCTATCAGTTCAGTTCAGTCACTCAGTCGTGTCCGACTCTTTGCGGCCCCATGAATCGCAGCACGCCAGGCCTCCCTGTCCATCACCAACTCCCGGAGTTCACTCAGACTCACGTCCTTCGAGTCAGTGATGCCATCCAGCCATCTCATCCTCGGTCGTCTCCTTTTCTGCTTGCCCCCAATCCCTCCCAGCATCACAGTCTTTTCCAATGAGTCAACTCGTCGCATGAGGTGGCCAAAGTACTGGAGTTTCAGCTTTAGCATCATTCCTTCCAAAGAACACCAGGACTGATCTCCTTTAGAATGGACTGGTTGGATCTCCTTGCAGTCCAAGGGACTCTCAAGAGTCTTCTCCAACACCACAGTTCAAAAGCATCAATTCGTTGGCGCTCAGCTTTCTTCACAGTCCAACTCTCACATCCATACATGACCACTGGAAAAACCATAGCCTTGACTGGATGAACCTTTGTTGGCAAAGTAATGTCTCTGCTTTTGAATATGCTATCTAGGTTGGTCATAACTTTCCTTCCAAGGAGTAAGCGTCTTTTAATTTCATGGCTGTAGTCACCATCTGCAGTGATTTTGGAGCCCCCGAAAATAAAGTCTGACACTGTTTCCCCATCTATTTCCCATGAAGTGATGGGACCAGATGCCATGATCTTCGTTTTCTGAATGTTGAGCTTTAAGCCAACTTTTTCACTCTCCACTTTCACTTTCATCAAGAGGCTTTTTAGTTCCTTTTCACTTTCTGCCATAAGGGTGGTGTCATCTGCATATCTGAGGTTATTGATATTTCTCCTGGCAATCTTGATTCCAGCTTGTGCTTCTTCCACTACAGTGTTTCTCATTATGTACTCTGCATAGAAGTTAAATAAGCAGGGTGACAGTATACAGCCTTGACGTACTCCTTTTCCTATTTGGAACCAGTCTGTTGTTCCATGTCCAGTTCTAACTATTGCTTCCTGACCTGCGTATTGGTTTCTCAAGAGGCAGGTCAGGTGGTCTGGTATTCCCATCTCTTTCAGAACTGTCCACTATTTGTTATGATCCACACAGTCAAAGGCTTTGCTATAATAACGTATAAAGGAAAAAAAATATACATATATGCACATTATATATATATACACATATATATGTATATATATACATAAATCAGAGCTGTACACCTGAAGCTAGTAAAACATTGTAAATCAACTATCTTCAGTAAGAAAAATAAACAAAAAAAAAGATATCCTGGTATGAAATAGAGCCTTTCTACCTGGGGGGACCTGTATGGTTGGAAAAGAAAGGAAAAGAGACTCACATTCTTACCCTGTGAATTATTGTTATCTAGTGCTATGTCCATGTTTCTGCACTGTAGCACCTTCAGCTTTCCTAGATATACAATAATGTAAATATATGGTCATTCATCTGGTGAGGTGAAGCAACATCAGAATCAGGAGCCCTCAGTTCCTGGTCTCTGCCACTAACCAGCTGTGTGAAGCTACCTAATCACTTCACCCGTCTGGGTACCACTCATCTGAGTTGTAATAATCTTTAAGCCTGACCACCAGTGAACTGTGAGCTCCTGTAAGTTGAAAATTACACCCTGTGCATTGCGATCTTCAGGGCAGGCAGAAGAAGAGAGGGGCACTTTCAGCATGATGCTCAGTGGGTGCTCAGTGAATTTATGTATGCTGAATGTCTGGGCACCAGGCACTTTACAGATTGATGACTTTATTCTTGACAATTACACAACCGAGTATCCATTCTCTGTTTCACAGATGAGGAAACTGAGACTTACTTTGGTTAAACAACTTTTTCAAAGGATGTACCAATATGTACTGAAGTATATAGTTTTTAAAACTTTTTTTTTCATTCTGAAACACTTGAAGTTCACAGGAAAAATAGAGGGAATGACATAATGAAAGCTTGCATATCCTGCACCTGGATGTAAACAGCTGCCTGTGCTCTGTCATAATTGCTCTGTCTCATATTAAAATGCAAAAGTACTTGAAAGTAATGTACAATAAATCCCCTACATACAAACCTTCAAGTTGAGAACTTTCAGTGATGCAAACATACATGCCAGCCCCTGTATGACAGCTGTTGTACTATATTACTGTAGTATTCAAGGTACTGTACTGTAAGATTAAACATGCTTTCTTTATTTTTATATTTGTTTGTTTTTTATGTATTATTTGTGTGAAAAGTATTATAAACTTATTACAGTACTATAGAGCTGATTGTGTTATTTCAGTACCTGAGCTAACTGTGAAATTAAAAGATGCTTGCTCCTTGGAAGAAAAGCTATGACAAACCTAGACAGCATATTAAAAAGCAGAGACATCAATTTGCTGACTCTATCTAGTCAAAGATATGGTTTTTCCAGTAGTCATCTATAGATTGAGAGTAGGACCACAAAGAAGGCTGAGCACCAAAGAATTGATGCTTTTGAACTATGGTGCTGGACAAGACTCTTGAGAGTTCCTTTGACAATAAGAAGGTCAAACCAGTCAATCCTAAAGGAAATCAACTCTGAATATTCATTAAAAGGACTGATGCTGAAGCTGAAGCTCCAATAGTTTGGCCACCTGAGGTGAAGTGCCAACTCACTGGAAAAGACCCTGTTGCTGAGAAAGATTGAGGGCATGAGGAGAAGGGGGTGACAGAGGATGAGATGGTTGCATGGTATCACCAATTCAATGGACATGAGTTTGAGCGAACTGTGTGAAATAGTGAAGGATAGGGAAACCTGGTGTGCTGAAGTCCATGGGGTCACAAAGAGTTGGACATGATTGAGGGACTGAACAATAACAGACTAACTTTGTTTGACTTATGAACAAACTGGACTTACGAGTGTGCTCTCAGGACAGAACTCATTTATATGGAGAGGACTTAAACTATAGTAGTTTCTTATTCATTCCTACACTATACTGACTGCTATAGATTGAATATTTGTCACTTCTTCCTCCACGAAAAAATTCATATGCTGAAACCTGATGCCCAGTGTGATGGTGTCAGGAGATGGGGCCTTTGGGAGGTGATCAGGTCGTGAGGATGGAGCCCCCATGAATGGGGTTAGTGCCCCTATTAAAGAGGCCCAAGAGCTCCCTCTCTCCTCATACCATGTGAGGACGCAGCAAGAAGTTGGCCCTCTGTAACCTTGAGAAGCACTGCCAGCAGAATTCACCCTCACTGGCCCCTGATCTCAGACTTCCAAGGTCTAGAATGGTGAAAACTAAATTTCTGTCCTTTGCAAGCCATCCAGTCTGTGGTATTTTGCTATATCAGCCCAAACAGACTAAGTTCCTATTTGATGTTATGCCAGTAATATATCACCACTCAAATATTTTCAAAAGACCAAATGTATCAATATTCTGTGCTCCAAATCTGCTAAAAGAACAATAAGGGACCCCAGTATTCCATTTAGCCATTAGTCACCAGTCAAATAGTGATGAAGATTTTGAAGCTCTCTCTCACCCCCATATGACTTGCCTGTTTTTTATCTTCTGATAAGTGAGATTTTATTGTTCACAGTGGGTATAGAGTTTGGTTGGGGGGTTAGAAAGGGTGTAGGAAACAGCAGAGCTATTGGCATTGGGAGGCCCAAGGTTCAAATCCCAGGTCAGTCACTTCATCAGTCTTGGGCATTTGTCTATTAAATGGTAAGAATTTGAAAAATCAGCTTCATTAAAAAATGCTTTGAGAATAAGTTACTTGATGACAATGTTTAACCCTGCCCAGCATTCAATCAAGGAGCTCACTGGTCCAATGGCAAATAAACGCGCAATGCAAATAAACTTGCAGGGAATGGTAAGATTGCAGAGTAAATTTCCACCACACCCACTGGGGCTCCAGAGGCTTAGGAGAAGTCTCTGAGGTGTAACACATCTTTACACCTCCAGATTTTGTTGAAAGAGCAACCATTATATGACCTCGCCCTCCCAGTCAGCACCCTAAGTGTGGAACAGTCCTTAGGTGGAGGCCAGATGGGAAGTTTCATTCGGTCCATATTGCTCTTCCAGGTTGGAAGAAACATTTCTGCTGTTCCAGGCACACAGTGAACTTTATAATATTAACCAAGAATGTGCTCATGTGGCATCTGACATCAACCCCATCAGTGTATCTGCCCACCTTGGGGAGGAAGTGGTCTTGGTCTGCAGAATGAGTGGGGTACCTGCAGCCCATCAGTTGGTGGGAGCCACTAAGAGGGACCCACTTCTTCCTGCCAACTGGTGCTTTGTGTGTTAAGCCTTCCTTGGCATCTCAAAGTCTGGAAAGGCTGCAATGGCTCAGGTCTGTGGGTGTCTACTTCTTGTGCTTGGCATCATTGGGATCTTTGTCCTTCACTTGGTGGCAGGACTCCTTTGGGGTTGATAAGTGAATCTTCCAGGCTCCCCTGGTCATGCTAGATGCTAACACAAGTCCTGTAGAATCTCAGCATATGTGTGGTTACTTATACAAATGCACCTTCAAATGACATTGACAACCAGGCTGGTTGTCCATCCAACTGATCAGCACCTTGGACAGTGATTCAGTGGGCGGCATGAATATGTCTTCTAGAATCTCACAGTATGACAAATCTCAGCACACCACATATGAGTCCAGGGTGTGAAAATGTATATTTTCTTGCAGCGTGATCCTTGGTGTCAGCCAACCAGCGACTTCTTTGGGTACCTCAGAAAAACAAAACAAACATCCCAAGCCGGAAACTGTAATCTTCTCAGTGCTGGGGGATAAACAGATATGTTTGATTAGTTGAAAGTGAGTATACTTGTCTTGTGATAAGGATTTTAAAAAGTGATTCTGATTCTAAGTGATTTTCAATGATGCTTTGATTTCAGTCTCATCCTTATGTAAGTTAAGATTCCAGGTTTGATTTTTAAGTAGCAGTGAAACGTACTCCTATTAGAAAAGAAAAAAGCAAACAGTGCTATGCTTTGCAAAATTATTAACTATAATGTCCTGAGAGTAGCATCAGCCATGAAACTTGCAAATTACTCTGCTTCTTTGCAAATAGCAGGTATTAGGGCTCATTAAAGAAATCACTTGGCATCCAGACAGGCATTTCTGCCCTGGGAAGTTTCCATAACTTCTTATCAAGGTTTCCTGGGCTTTCTGGCAAGTGTGTCTGACTTTTGCTTCCCGATGCAGTGAAATTCAAATCATGGTCCACAGATACTCTGTCTTCTGTGAATGTTCACTTCATGGGTTTCCCACGAAGTGACTGAAGCTCCTCAGTGTTGTCAAGGAAAACAAAATACACAGATGCTGGCAAGAAGGTCATCATAAATTTACCTCCCCCCAAATATGCTGGAATTTACCCAGCTGGCAACACAGAGCTCTGATAAACAGGCATTGATCATGGAAGAAACATTGTTAAAACTCAGATCTGTATTGCTGCATAGCTGCCCACCCCCACCCCTTTATGTATCTTGTTTCCCTGTGTAAACATTTTGCTGCATATCTGGTGCCTGCAGACTGCACATTAGTTATAGCTTCTACGGAATTCACACAGAAGTTTGAGTGGCAATTACAGGGCAATAAATCATGTAAACTAACTAAATGTTCAGAAAGAAGGGACCCAGCATATTGATAACTGAGCAGAAACATTTTGCAAAGTACATAAACCCAAAGAAAGAACTTTAAGAACAAAGCAGAGATAAAGGAAATTCATTAAAGATGTCAAAAATCAGAAACCTGACTATAGAGGTTTGTCAGTTTAATGTGACCTGCCCAAATCAAGGTTCTTCTCCTGTAACAAGTAATCCAGATAAAGGATAGCCAGGGGCTTTCCTGGTGGTTCAGTGGTAAAGAATCCACCTGCCAATGCAGGAGACACACGTTCAATCCCAGGTCTGGGAAGATCCCACATGCTGTCGGGCAGTTAAGCCCACAACTGTTGAGCCTGTGCTCTAAAGCCCAGGATCCCCAACTACTGCAGTCCACATACCTAAAGCCTGTGTTCCACAGCAAGAGAAGCCACCGCGAGGAGAAGCTCACACACAGCAACTCGAGAGTAGCCCCTGTTTGCCGCAACTAGAGAAAAGCCTGTGCAAAATTGAAGACCCATCATAGCCATAAACAAACAAATAAATAAAATTATATATATATATATATATATATATATATATATGGATAGCCAGGTCTGGACAGCAGCTTAATGATAAGAGGAACCCAGGCAGGAGGGCAAGTATATCCTCCTAGGAGCGATGCCTGGAAAATTCCACCTGTACTTATTACAAGAATTGTGTCACATGACTTCTTAGTGGCAAAGATGTCTAGGAAGGTGGTTTCACCTAGAACACTGTTCTGTCCCACAGTGAGTGCAGAGGAAGGGCAGAACTGACATTAAGCAGACAAACAGCCATCTGCCACAGTGACATAAAAGGTTGGAACAAATAGTTCATCTTGAATCTGGGTTCCTTGAGGTCAGTATAAAGAGAGGAAATGCTGTCTCCCAGCCCTGGTGAGCGTTCTTCTTTTTCCTCATTTCCTCAAAGACACCACTCAGGAATCATGATGGGTGATACCTCCACCTACTCCATTCCACATGGCCCACTTTTCAGAGCAGCGAGGAGAATTGTGGGATTTTGCTTGAAAAGAGGGCAGTGTGGAATAGTGCCTGCTTGGGGAAAAAAAATAGTGTGTGGACCCTGGAAAGAAATTCTGTTTATTGCAACGATATCTATAAATGGACATGAGCTGATGGAGAATCAAAAGTCTTCACACTTGCTTTCTTGTCCATCAATAAAACTTGGAAGTCATCTCCAAAAGGAAGGATGCTGTTTTCATCAATCACATGCAAGATGAGATGCTGACTGCATTCTTTCTTCCTGCTCTCTCTGTACGTTGACTTAACTCTTGTCACGGTTATTATCTTCATCACAACCCAAGTCTCTGCTTATGTTTCCCAGCCAGAGTCTGCAGAAATGAAAGGGCATTCACATCGGTGGTGACACTATCCTAACAGAAACATCCTGGGAACTCATGAGTTGATCATTTTTATTTTTAAACCTTTGCTAAACCATGGTTTCTGAGTACTTTTTTAGAATGAAGGATGGATGGAAGGGAGGAAGGAAAGAAGGGGGGTGGGAAGGGCAGAAACCTGTTATTTATCCCTTGTTTTCTCAGATTCACTCATACCCCCATCCCCCACTCTCTGCAACGGTTTAACCAGGATGCCGTGTATAGATTCTTTTACCATATTTTAGGATTACCTTTGCATTCTAGCTCTCAGCACAAATCCAGGCATACTGTAGATGATCTGAAAATCTTTGCAGACTAAAAAGTGAGTGTCCATATCTGTTTGTTTCTGCCTCCTGGCTTCTGTGCGTGGCAGTCCTTGGCCTGGAATTTCCTACCACAATATTCAATCCTTTCTAAACCCAAGTTGTATTCAAAGAAGGGGTTAAAGCTGCTTCCTCCAACTGAACAAGACTCTTTCCAATAATCATCTCGGTTGGTTGCAAATATTAGAAACCTTAAACTAACTAAAGCTTACAATAACCATTTTAAAAAGGATGTATTCGCATGCAATGGAACAGTCTAGCACTGGCTGGACCCAGGGGTTCAAACCAGGTGCAGGCAAGGCATAGGTACTTCCTCTACCTGTTTCTGTTTGTTTTCTAGCTTTACTGAGGTATAATTGTCATATGTTTCAAGTATACAACGTGGTGATCCTTCCAGCTCTTGACTGTGTTATCTGTCTCCTCTGTGACTCCATTCCCTAGACAGGCCCTGGGAGGGACAGGCCCTGGGAGGGACAGGCCCTGGGAGCTACAGGCTTCCACGCTCAGTGCCATTAAACCCAGGGGATTAGAACCATCTCACCTTTAAGGTCTACCCAACAGCCCTAGAATGAAATCACATCATGTCCTGTTGACTTGGTGTGGGTCCTGTACTCACACTGGAGCTAATCACTGTTACTACTGTCTCTGTGTGTGTGTCTCGTTGTGTGTATGCGTGTGTGTCTATGTGTGTCTGTGCATGTGCGTCTGCCTTTGTGCGTGTGTGTCTGTGTGTCAATCTGTGTGTTGGTGTATATTTGTGTGTCTGTGCATATGTGTGTGTATCCGTCATGTCTCTATATGTGTATCTCTGTATGTTTTTATTCATGTGTGTGTCTCTGTGTATATCTCAGTGCCTGTGTCTGCATACATCTCTCTGTGTTTGTATCTGAGAGTGTGCCTTTGTGTGTCTCTGTGTGTACATGGGTGTGTACCCGTGTGTGTCTGTGGCTGTCTGTGTATATGTGTGTGTACCCACGTGTGTCTGTGGGTGCATCTGAGTATGTGTTCATTTGTGCATGTGTCTAAGTGTCTGCGCATGTGTGCGATGCCCTGTTTGGTTTTCCTTTGTTCTCACATCCCCGCCGCCACTCCCACCCCCAAGCCAGTGTCCTGTCAATTACTCCTTAACCACATAACAGGAGAAGTAGTCGGAGTTCTGTTTCTAAAACGGCTACTAAGTAGTAACCATAATGCGTCCTCTCTATCACCACTCATGATATACCTTGGTGAATAAATCTCTGTAGAGTTCGATTAGCCCTCAGGCAAGAACATAACTCCTCCAGGTCACATTCTGCGTCTTTGAGCTTGTTTTGTGCCAGCGCTAAACGGAGTGCACAACTATTATGCATCTCACTGAATGACAGTTTTGAGCATTATTATTAGTATTGAAGAAGAACATTCAATTCTTCTTAAACTAATACATTGGAGACATTAAATTACTCTTAATATTGAAAATACACTATGGGGGCTTCCCTGGTAGCTCAGTAGTAAAGAATCTGCTTGCCAATGCAGGAGACATGGGTTTGATCCCTGATCTAGGAGATCCCACATGCCGTGGGGCAACTAAGGCTGTGCACCACAACTCTGTGCTCTAGAGCCCAGGAGCCACAACTACTGAGCCCACCCACTGTAACCACTGAAGCCCACTGCCTAGAGCCTGTGCTCTGCAACAAGAGACCCATACGCTGCAACTAGTGAGTAACTAACCCCTGCTGCTGCAACTAGAGAAAAGTCTGCATAGCAACAAAGACCCAGCACAGCCAAAAAATAAATAAATAAATAATTTTTTTTTTTTTTTTTTTTAAAGAAAACACACGGTGGAATTTTAGAAAAGATGAGACTTCGGATGTAGGGCTTCCAGTGTAAGGTCCTCCCCTGAGCGGTGATGGAGCAGCGGGTGTGGTGCAAAGTGACTGACTCGAGGAGCAAAGTCAACAGGGGCAGTAAGATCTGGGAGGCACCAAGACACATTCCTGTGAAAGACTTTCCCTGTGAGGACATCATACAGGCACTGCCACTGACTTTAAGAGGTCTCCCATTTTGCTTCTAGCTGGCAGATGAAAGAGTTCTGTGATGGTTAACTTAAGGCTCTCTAGGCACAATGATACTTCACTAGCAAGTGAAACATGTCTTTACCAATGTGCTAAACCAAATAATCCTTCAGTTGGCATAGGAGCATCACATTTGCCCTCCAAAATAGGAGCTTTCTCCCTGGAAATCACCTCTTCGGTCCTTGCATTAGCCAAGGATTGTACCATCTAAGAAGGAGTTGATTCTCCTGCAAGAAGGTGTACTTCCTGTCTCTCTCTGCCCCTGCTCTCCAGCTCAGACACTGCATTCTGAGCCACTGTCTGTGACCACCATTAAAATTCAAGATAGCAAGCAATCTGTCTGCCTGTTTGTTTTTCTCCAAGAACTCCACGGCTGCAAACACTGGACGTGACCTCCCATCTCTCATGCATGACAACCAAAGTTAAGTGCAAGAAATTCTGCTAATTAACAGCTGACCTTTAGAGAGTTTGAAAAGAGTCCAAAAGGCAAAGGGGACTCATGATCCAGCATGCTTGCTTGGAACCACAGGCAACACGTCTAAAGTAGACAGGTGTAGGTAATGGGAACCCGAAAGCTCACAGGGTTCATCAATTAACAGCCAAGTGTCTGGGCTCTGGCTGCTGATTCCAGGAGCACTTATCCAATAAACATGCATTTGGTTTTCATCATGGTCTAGAACTATAAAAGTTTAGGGCTTCCTGGGGGGCCTCAGTGGAAAAGAATCCACCTGACAATGCAAGAGGTGTGTGTTTGATCCCTGGATAGGGAAGATCTCTTGAAGAAGGAAATGGCAACCCACTCCAGTATTCTTCCCTGGGAAATCCCATGGACAGAGGAGCTTGGTGTGCTAAGGTCACAAAGAGATAGGACTTCGTGACTAAACAACAACAAGAAGAAGGGTAGTCAGAGATAATCATACAAAGCCATGGGATATGACGCACACACTGTAGAGACACGAGTGACGCTATAGACCAGTAAGAATGAGCAACGCTAGGGGCTGGGGTTGACATCCTGGCTCTAACCCAACTTCAGCACTTAAATGCTGTGCATCTTTGGACAGAGTACTTGACCTTTCTAAGTCTCTGCTTCCCCAACTTGAATTAAGGATAATCATACACTTGTCTCACCAGGCTTTTCTTTTTCAGTATTACCGGAGGTAATACGAACGATTGTCTTACTCTTTTAAAGATCACAGATTTGAGGTGGAAGCTGACATCAGCAATGTGATTACAACACATTGTGATGACAAGCATAATGAGGAGAAAGGGCAGAAGAGGAGGACAAATAACTAAGAAGGAGGGAGCTGGGGAAGGCTTGTAAGGAGAGCATCATTTCCCTGGGTGTTGAATTGTTACTAAGAATTCTCCACGTGGGGGGTGGGGAAAGAAGAGGAAACTACAAGCAGAAATCATAGCAGGTGCAAAACCATCGAGTGTTCCAGTAGGGGTCTGATACATGGCTGCAGCTTAAAGGGCAGAAAGCAGTGCCTAAGGAGAAGCTTCTGGTGAGAATGGTTTGGATCGTCTTGTGATGATGACCTTACCTTGGGGCGAAATGGAGGTTGTCCTTGTCCTCTGGGGAGCCAGAGGTTTTCAGTTCAGGGGACAATGGCTGTGTTTTTTCCCAGAAGGACAATTCTACTCTTTGCGTGTAGGAGGGACTTCTCACAACGAGAGACAGGATAAGCAGGGAAATGATTTAATGGCTCAGCGCAATCACCCAGGAAAGACAGGATGGCGGGAGGTGAAGAGTTCAAAAGATGCTTAGTAGACAGAAAAGACAGAACCACATTATTGATTGGACGTGAAGACGAAAGGATATTGCAGAAGTTAAGAGGAAAAACAAGGATATATAAGGATATATATATACAGGCTTTCCAGGTGGTGCTAGTGGTAAAGAACCCACTTGCCAATGCAGGAGACATAAGGCATGTGGGTTCAATCTCTGGGTCAGAAAGATCCCCTGGAGGAGGGCATGAAAAGCCACTCTAGTATTCTTGCTTGGAGAATCGCAGGGACAGAGGAGCCTTGTGGGCTATAGTCCATAGCGTGGCAAAGAGTCGAACATGACTGAAGCGACTTAGTGTATATACCACAGGGAACTCTGTTCCAATATTATGCTGCTGCTAAATCACTTCAGTTGTGTTCGACTCTGTGTGACCCCAGAGATGGCAGCCCATCATCTGTCCCTGGGATTCTCCAGGCAAGAACACTGGAGTGGGTTGCCATTTCCTTCTCCAATGCATGAAAGTGAAAGGTGAAATTCGTGAAGTCGCTCAGTCGTGTCCGACTCTTAGCAACCCCATGGACTGCAGCCTCCTAGGCTCCTCTGTCCATAGGATTTTCCAGGCAAGAGTACTGGAGTGGGGTGCCACTGCCTTCTCCTCCAATATTATGGAACAACCTAAATGGGAGGAGAACTTGAAAAACAATAGGCACATGTATATGAATAACTGAATCTCTTTGCTGTACGCCAGAAACTAACACAACATTGTGAATCAACTTCAACATAAAATACAAATAAAAAAAAAAGTTAAGAGAAAAACCTCCAGACTCAAATAGCACCAACCTCAGATCTTGAGTTTGCCACCTAATCACTCTGTGTGGATATATTATTACGCTTGTGTACACCATTTCCTCATTTCTCAACTGGAGATGATTTTAGTGGCTCTTTTATTTTTTAGGACCATCAAGAGGATTAAATGAAAGAACATTAAAAGTTGTTAGCATAGAGCCAGATTCATGGAAAGCGTCCAGGAAATGTTAGTGGCTATTATCACTGATTTTATTACCATTGTCATTATAATCATTGTGGTGACACTGTGGGGGTGGAGTAGAGGCAAGGCAAGAGGGGCGGGGGCTGGGACGGGGAGGAAGAGGAAATACACTGAGTTCTCCCCACTTCTGGTGAGCCTGTCTCAGGGTCCCCTGGCTTAGAAGCTGACCCCAACATCTTCCCTTCTTTCCAGTCACCGACTCCCTAGTATCTTCAGATTCCTCCTGGAACAAATGGAGCTGGCCTTCCAGATGGCCCCCTCTCTGCAGATATAAAACAAACAGTCCCTGTGTACAACACCAAGAGCTTGTGTTTGTCCCTGAAAAATGAAGTGGTGGGGCCACCACCCATTTTCTTTTAGGCTGAAGGTGACGGAGGCCTCTTCATCTGCTCCCTTTATCAATAAATGATTAATAGAGCTGGGTTTTCTCTATTTATATCCCTCCCCCACCTACCCATCTGCCACCCCAGTTCCACCCCTCTTCCTTCTGCTCTGTTCTAGAATCCCTAAGGGCTACAGCTCTAAGATCCTTCATTTTCTGGCTTCTGGTTGGTTTTGGACAAAAGACAGAGGAACAGAGGGGAAGAGATGTTTATCCCCCAACTCTCCCCTGATCAGTTGCCCCACTTCTGATAGCATCGAACCTCTCTGGGCTAACAGCTCTTATCCTGGGGTCCTTCTCCAGGAGTCCAGCTCCGCCTTCACTCTGGATGTTGCCCTCAGACCCAGGGAGGTAAGAACTTCCTGCTGCTTTAGTCACTTATTGGGTCTTTCTCCCTGCCCACACCTCTATGAATAATCTCTCTGTAACTCTTTCCACTCTCACTGTATCTCTTCTGCTTCCTGCTGTGACTTCAGTTGTAACAACAACAAATGGGGCAAAAACTCAGCCAGGCTGACTCATCTTTTGGTATAAGTCCTCTCCACTGCAGAGGATATTAAAGGGGGAAAAAAAAAAGCATAACAATAACATAATAGCATTGCTATTTCACAAGCTACTATTTGCCTTACATCTGAGTAGAAAGAGGTTTGTGTTTTATTTATTTTTTTCTCAAGATGGGATTTGAGTCCACTGATAATGATACCACAAGACACAAGCTAAATTCATTACAATTTTCTTCCTTTTCTACTGAAAGACCTTCTGATGTGGTTAATCAGATGCCTCAGAGAAAGATAATTACACAGACAGCTTTGGGCATCACACAGAGAAAGAAATAGATTTGAAAGACCTGCTGATGAAACTCAGTCCCGAAGGGGACTTGAACTCACAGTCTTCCAACCAGGAGTTAAGATGTTCCAGGAAAGAGGTAACAAGCTAAACAGCAAAGTTCAGAAGGAACACCGTGGACTTCCTAGGTGGTCCAGTGGTTAAGAGTCCACCTGTCAATGCAGGGGACACAGATTCCATCCCTGGTCCAGGAACGATTCCACATTGTTGTTTTTCAGTAGCTAAGTCTTGTCTAACTCTTTGCGATCCCATGGACTGAAGCACACCAGGCTTCCCTGTCCTTTACTATCTCCCCGAGTTTGCTCAGACTCATGTCCTTTGAGTCAGTGATGCCATCCAACCATCTCATCCTCTGTTCTCCCCCTGCTCCTCCTGTCCTCAATCTTTCCCAGCAACAGAGTCTTTTCCAATGAATCAGTTCTTTGCATCAACTGGCCAAAGTACTGGAACTGCAGCTTCAGCATCAATCCTTCCAATGAATATTCAGGGTGGATTACCTTTACGACCTACTGGTTTGGTCTCCTTGCTGCTAAATTATTACCCCAAAGAGGCTCACGGTAGTTCTGAAATTCATCAGATACAACCTTCAGTAAGACTAGAACTAAACACACACACACATAAGTCAGCTTTCTACTCTGACAGTTTCACCCAGGGAAGTTGAGAGAAGTGACATCCAGCTCAGGGTCGGTAGGTAAGACCCACTGAATCATGAACCTGGGAGCTAGAAGGCAGCTCAGAAACCATAGTCTCCACTCTCTCCTGTTTGACAGAAAAGGGAAAGGCATTTTTCTCAATTATCAAGAAAAAGCCCAGGGCTAGTGTTTCCTGTCTGAGGTTTGGAACATCACAAGTTTCCTGAATGAGCCCACTGGGGCTCTTTGCTCAGCAGGTTGTAATGACACCAGAAACATCTCCCCGTGTGTTCTCTGAATATCTCCAATGACGTTCCTGTCACCTTGGCACCTGGTGACACTCTGCTAGATGGATATCCTGGGGAAGCGCAGAGAATCACCCGGAAATGAGGACGAGCTGCAGGCTGGCAGACCTGCTGATGTCCATAAAAGGATTCTTTCTGCAGTCAAAATCAAGAAAGCATCCATTATCTTCAGTGACTAGGATCAGAACACTCTTTCCTCATTTGCAATGCTTTGTTTTTGCACAGAGTGAAAGACTGGACATGCTAATTCAGTCACAGATCCATCAAATGTCTACTGAGCCCCTGAAACTCGGCAGGAGCTGTTCTTGGTGCTGAAGTTACGTGGTGGACAAGGCAGACAAGATTCCATGATGACGGGCAACATAAACTGTAGGGAACATGATTTCCATTTGTAATGGTAATATGGGTATTTTATAAAATGTGAATTGTATGGCTAGACATATTTTAGAACACTGGCTAAAAGCAAGATTTCACTCAGGTTGGTGTTCTGAATTCTTATAAAATATGAATATTTGGAACTTGCAAAAGAGAAACTGAAAGTCTCAGGAATTCTCAGAAGATTTTTTAAATCATAGGTTATTCCTAAAATACT
The DNA here is from genome assembly GCF_023091745.1 of Budorcas taxicolor. Classification (NCBI taxonomy): domain Eukaryota; kingdom Metazoa; phylum Chordata; class Mammalia; order Artiodactyla; family Bovidae; genus Budorcas; species Budorcas taxicolor. Next base: position 47,822,911 of record NC_068926.1, on the reverse strand, counting down.
ACCAACACTTCACACCCTCTACTTGTTATTATGGGTAAATAAAGTATGTCTAATAAGTCTTACATTTAGTTGAATTTATAGATAATGATACTCCACGGTGAACACTGCAACTTTAGAAAACACTAGTGAACACTTTGGGGTAGTCTATGAATAATCTTACATTTATATTTCATATTAAGGTGGATGTCAATCAGAGAAATGGCCAATTTAAGGACTTAATTTGCTTTGAATATGTGTTATTTCTTGATATGTTATTCCAAGGGTTGATATAAAGTGTGCTGTGTGTACAAACATATTGTTATTTCTTTTATTAGCAATACTGACTTACTGTTAACAGAAGTCAGGGCCACCAGCAAATATCAAAGGGGACACAGTTACGAGAAAGACCCATTAGATCACAGGGGATTTACCCCTACATACTGCAACCTCAGTGTTCCCAAATGTTCACCTTACCCTTCAATGCCATTGACTTTGGTGAATTTTCCTGAAGTGGGACATCTCTGTGTGGTTTGTTAAGCTTGAATACTTGTGTAAGAATTGTCATACTTTTTCTCAATTTCCTCACTCATTTTTCTCAGGATTCAAGATTTGAAACATCTCAAGATGTTTCTCAAGACAGGGTGGGAAGAAATTCCTGCCTGGGAACACTAACTCATGCTGTCTGTGTTCAAGGAGCAGCTGTGTTATTCACTGACACAGATCAACTCTTCAAGTTTGGATGTTTCACTAACCTTCTATGGGACTCCATCTCCTCATCTGAAAAGGGCATAATAATTAGCACCTATGCCATAGAACTGAAGTGAGATTAGATTCTTGAATGGGTAGAAAGCAGTGAAAACAGCATTTGGCATGTAATTAGCACTGAATAAATGTTAGCTGTTGTTAAAAAGGTTACAGTTGGGATTGCTGACGACTGTCTGCAGAAAATGAGGGATGAATCAGTGAAGACTTATGTGTTTGCATATGTGTGTGATGAGTCGCTGTAGAATTCAGTGAGCTGATTAGGAGAGCCATACAGAAATGCCTAAGGTGATTATAAAGACCTTACTTCTCACTGGGTGCTGAGGACACCCCCATTTTCAGATACCCATGCCTATAAAGCAAACCCAGACTGCTAGAGGAGCACCCCCAAAAATGAAAGTGAAATTGAAGCAAGTGTGTGAAGCATGTTACTGGATACCTAACATACATTAAATGATAAAAGGTAACTCAGGCTGGCCGGATGTGAATGGAGGTGGTCCTTGAATGAAGGTGGTCCTTGAAGAGGTTACAGGCTTTCTGGTTACCAAGCTCACCAGTGTGAGTTTGATGGCAGAGCTGGAAGTTTTACAGTGACTCTGCTGATCAAGGTTGAAGGTGATGGGAAGTCCAGTCAATGTAACTATGAACAGTAAAGGCTTAGAAGGAATCAGTCAGATGGAGGAAATAGAGACAAGAAAGCACAGAGGCTGGCAATTCAGGAAGGTTATTTATTTTGCTGGAAGGTTCCATTCAGGAATATGAAGCCTGAGCCAAGAGAAAGACCAAGAACCAGAATGGGGACTCCAGGAACAAAGTCATGTGTGACTGCTGACCTGAGCTTTTCAGTGGATTCAGGGAAAGAGACTCAAATGGAAGCTCTTAAAGGGCAGAAGTAGACGTGTGGATTGAGAAACAAGACCAAAAGGTTCTGTTAGCCCAGCGGTCTGAAGGTAAAAGGGGTGTTTGGTTTGTAGACAGACATGGATGGACTCAGATGAAAAAAGTAAAAGCAAAACAAACAGCAAAAACAAACCCAGGGACTTCTCTCGCGGTCCAGTGGTTAGGACTTTGCCTTTCAATGCAGGGGTTATGGGTTCAATCCCTGGTCAGGGAGCTAAGATCCTACATGCCTTGTGGCCAAAAAACATAAAACAGAAATAATATTTTAAATAATTCAATACTTTAAAAATGGTACACATAAAAACAATTTCAAGGGTAAAAAATGAAAAACTCAAAGAAAATCCCGGTAGGTGAGATAAAATTTCTCTCTTTGTGTTTCATGAAAGGATCAGTCTAAAAATTCCACCTTCCTTCTGACTCATTCATCCTTTTGAGGATCTTTACATGAAACTGGCAAGGCTAGAGGGGCTGAGCAAATGTGTAAGCTCTTTTGCAGGGACCAAGAATGAAGAGAAGACAGCCAATTGATGGATGATTGATAGATTCATATAGGTAGACGTGTCCATACAGACATGTTTCTCTCAAAGATGGAACGCTCAGTTCAAGAAGATTGAGTAAGGAGATTGAGTAAGGAGGCATCAGAGGCTAGACATTCCAGGAAACTTTATCTCATTCAATTCTCCAAAATTCTAGAAGGGAGGCATTGCTAGCTTGGGTTACAGATAGAATGTTTGAGGGACTTCCCTGGTGGTCCAGTGGTTAAGAATCTGCTTTTCAATGCAGGAGAAGAGGGGTTTGATCCCTGGTTGGGGAATCAAGATCCCACATGCCTGCAACTACTGAGCCTGTGTGCTCTAAAGCCTGTGCTCCACAATTAGAGAAGCCCCCATGTGTCACAACTCGAAAAAAGCCCACACACCACAACGAAGAGCCTGCACGCTGCAGTGAAGACCCAGGGCAGCCAAATAATAATACTTTGAGAAAGGATAAAGAAGCTGTGGTGCATATATACAATGGACTATTACTCAGCCATTAAAAGGAACACATTAGAGTCAGTGCTAGTGAGTGAAGAACCTAGAACCCATTATACAGAGTGAAGTGAGCCAGAAGAAGAAAAACAAACATTGTATATTAACACACATATATGGAATCTAGAAAGACGGTACTGATGAACCTATTTGCAGGGCAGCAGTGGAGACCCAGACATAGAGAACAGACTTATGGATGTGGTGGTGGTGGGGAGGGGAGTAGGAAGGAGAGAGTGGGACAAATGAGGAGAGTAGCATGGAAACATATTCACTAATGTATGTAAATTAGATAACCAATGAGAATTTGTTGCTTGACTCGGAATTCAAACTGAGTCTCTGTACCAACCTAGAGGGGTGGGATGGGAAGGGAGGTGAAAGGGAGGTTCAAGAGGGAGGGGACATACTTCTGTCTGATCTATGTTGATGTGTGGCAGAAACCAACACAATATTGTAATTGTCCTTCAATTAAAAAGTAAGAACAAGAAACAAAAAAGTAATTTGAGCAGGAATAAAGAGTTAAGTGACTCACTCTGAGTTTCAGAGCTGGGATCTGAACAAGATCTGAATGACATTAACACCCAGGGCCTTTCTTCTGAAGGTGTAGGAGAGAAGAGAAATTCACAAACTGAGGAGAAATGAATCTTTGCCGTGAGATCACTGTAGAAGCACTTTTTTCCAAAGTTTAAAGAGAGGGATGAATGGGAGACACTGAATGGAAGGAGGTAGAGATAGAAAAAAAAAAAAATAGAGAAAGGGGGGGACATGGAGAAAGCCTGAAAGAAAGGGCGGGGACTTGACTTTCTTCTTAAAATGGACAAGGGGTTTCAGGAACTGAAATGGTATCGCAGACCAGAATAAGAAAAAGTGTTACACTTTTGAGTTACAAATCTGAGTTGTAATTTTCACATTTGTATGACAGAACTAAAATGGTGCTTAGGACAGGGTTTTATGGCTGACTTTGCAAAGGAAATTATTATGAAATTTATGCGGTTAATAAACACTATTCACATTACCAGTCTCTCAGCCCTCTGACTATTGTGGGGGTCGAAGCATAACACACCCAATTAATTTTACAACAGCATTAAATATCCCTCTTTGTTAGACAGAAATTGCCTGCACAAACAAGGCTACAGCAATTAAATTTTGGCTACCCTTGGGATATGGTAATAAAGAATTCTTTTGTCCAATTAACAACTTCAAATTGATTATAAACGGGACTTTGCGAATGGGAGGTCAAGGCAATAGAGAATTAACCCGTTGAATTTTAAGCCTTCAATGGAATGAGATGTGTAGTCCATACCATGCTCATCTTATGGCTTTCACCAATTTTATCAGAAGCAGGTCCTGGCAAATAGAGAAGCTCCATTGACTTTGATTCAGGGAACCCATCCAGGAATCTCAGAGCACACGTTCATGCATACTCAGTTGCTTCAGTCATGTCCAACTCTTTGTTACCCTATGGACTGTAGCCTGCCAGACTCCTCTATCCATGGGATTCTCCAGCAAGAATACTGGAGTGGGTTGCCATGCCCTCCTCCAGGGCAGAGCCCACAGCAAACCACAAAATCTCAAGCTGATAGACATGTGAAATTCTTCTTTTAAGAAGTCTGATCTAAAGGGCACACAAAAGGATATTGGATCCAGCCAACATCACTTATTCCTCAGATACAGTTGATCAGATTGTTTTGAATAATAGCTCAGAATAGAGACAGTCCTTCCTGGTTTTCCCTCCTACCAGCCTTTGAGTACGCATATTCACTTAACTGGAGGATAAACTGGAGCCTTGTTTGTACAGGCAATTTCTGTCTATCTGGATGAACTTGGTCTCTTAGCCTCATTTTTCTCATTTTAAAAATGGGGACAGTTTCCTGGTGGTTCAATGGCTGAGGGGCTTCCCTGGTGGCTCAGTGGTAAAGAATCTACCTGCAATTCAGGAGACATAGGAGATGTGGGTTCAATCCCTGGGTTGGGAAGATCCCCTGGAGAAGGAAATGGCAACCCACTACAGTATTCTTGCTGGGAAAATCCCATGGATAGAGGAGCCTCATGGGCTACAGTCCATGGGGTTGCAAAGAGTCAGACACGACTGATTGCCTAAGCACCCACTCACTCACTCAGTGTCGAAGACACCAAGGTCCCAATGCAGAGGGCATGGTTCGATCCCTGGTTAGGGAACTATATCCCACATGTTACCACTAAAGATCCCTCATGTCACAACTAAGACTAGGTAGAGTTAAATAAATAAATAACAATAAAATATGAAAATAAAAATGAGAATATTCATAATTTCTGTATCTCTGGATTACTATCAACAATGATTGACACAATGCAAGTAAATTGCTTAACACAATTCCTTGCACCGAGAAAAGCCTTCACAAATAACAAATCATTGCTGTTAAGAATATTTTTGTTATCATTTGCTACATGCCCAATCCAATTAAATGACAAAGGCTGTCATGTCTGGTCTCTCATTCACAGTTGGTTTGACAGGAAAGACTAGTAGAACGCTGGTTGGTTGAGCAGACTTTTAATTTTCACATAACAATTTATTTATCTGAGCCTCAATGAATCATTCCTTCTCACAGTAGCTGTTATGAATTTTCTATGACCTGTAACAGTACTTGACAGTGATGTTCACTCATTAACTCACTCACAAACATTCCTTCAGGAAAGCACTGTTCCTTAGGTACTTCAGAAATCAGCTGGGGAAATTCCCTGGCGGTCCAGTGGTGAAGATTCAACGCTTCCACAAATACCATATATTCATGCATTTATATGGAGTTTAGAAAGATGGTACTGATGACCCTATGTGCAGGGTAGCAAAGGAGATGCAGGGGGCTTCCCTGCTGGCTCAGACAGTAAAGAATCTGCCTGCAATGCAGGAGACCTGGGTTCAATCCCTGGATTGGGAAGATCCCCTGGATAAGGGAATGGCAACCCACTCCAATATTTTTGCCTGGAGAATCCCATGGACAGAGGAGCCTGGTGGGCTACAGTCCATGGGGTTGCAGAGTTGGACAGGACTGAGAAACTGACACTAAAGGAGACGCAGACATAAAGGACAGACTTTTGGACGTAATGGGGGAAGAAGCAGGAAGGACGAATGGAGAGAGTAGCATGAAAACATAAAATAGATAGCCAGTGGGAATATGCTGTATAATGCAGGGAACCCAAAGCCGGTGCTCTGTGAAAACTAAGAGGGGTGGGATGGGGAGGGAGGTCCCAAAGGCAGGGGACGTAAGCACACCTGTGACTGATTCATACTGATGTATGGCAGAAACCATCACAATACTGTCAAGTAATTATCCTCCAATTAAAAATAAAATAAAAAATTTTTAAAAAGACTCTATACTTTTGATGCAAGGAGAATGGTTTAGATTCCTGGTCAGAGAGCTAAGATCTCACATACTGTGCGGTGCAGCCAAAAAAAAAAAAAAAGTGGGTACCAGTCAAGCTGGAATCAAGATTGCTGGGAGAAATATCAATAACCTCAGATATGCAGATGACACCACCCTTATGGCAGAAAGTGAAGAGGAACTCAAAAGCCTCTTGATGAAAGTGAAAGAGGAGAGTGAAAAAGTTGGCTTAAAGCTCAACATTCAGAAAACAAAGATCATGGCATCTGGTCCATCACTTCATGGGAAATAGATGGGGAAACAGTAGAAACAGTGTTAGACTTTAATTTTGGGGGCTCCAAAATCACTGCAGATAGTGACTGCAGCCATGAAATTAAAAGACGCTTACTCCTTGGAAGAAAAGTTATGACCAACCTAGATAGTATATTCAAAAGCAGAGACATTACTTTGCCGACTAATGTCCTTCTAGTCAAGGCTATGGTTTTTCCTGTGGTCATGTATGGATGTGAGAGTTGGACTGTGAAGAAGGCTGAGCGCTGAAGAATTGATGCTTTTGAACTGTGGTGTTGGAGAAGACTCTTGGGAGTCCCTTGGACTGCAAGGAGATCCAACCAGTCCGTTCTGAAGATCAGCCCTGGGATTTCTTTGGAAGGAATGATGCTAAAGCTGAAGTTTCAGTACTTTGGCCACCTCATGCGAAGAGCTGACTCATTGGAAAAGACTCTGATGCTGGGAGGGATTGAGGGCAGGAGGAGAAGGGGACGACCGAGGATGAGATGGCTGGATGGCATCACCGACTCGATGGACGTGAGTCTGAGTGAACTCCGGGAGATGGTGATGGACAGGGAGGCCTGGCGTGCTGCGATTCATGGGGTCGCAAAGAGTCAGACACGACTGAGCGACTGACCTGAACTGAAATAGAAAGGTCAGTAACACAACTCTGGCTTCGGTCAAAAAGAAAATAATTCATTGGGTTATAGTCCTGGGAGACTCAGATGCTGGGTCTTAATCCAGACCCAGCTGAATCCACAGTTTAAATTCTGTCACCAGAATGTGCTTGAGCCTTGCTTTTCTGCATCTCAATTTTATTCCCAAGCAGGCTCTCAGACACGCTGGAGAGCAGTTCCAGGCTTATGTGATACCATCTCTGTTCTCTCCCTAGAAAGAGACGGATTTGCCTAGTAACTCCAGCCAAAGTCTAGGGATGGAATCTCATTGGTTATACTTGAATCATATGACCACCCCCAGCCAATCACTGTGGCCCAGAGGTGTGCGCTGTTCTGATTGATGAGGCTTCAGTTACCCGCCCACATCTCTCAAAGGGAGCAGATTCTCTTTACATACTCAGGATGCAAATAATGGGAAGAGGCAAGGATGCTGGGCAGCCAGAGGAGCAAACCTCCACCTTACGAACCTTATAAAGAAAATGAGATATCTCCTAGGAATTCGGAAATGATGGCAGGGCAGGCATGGAGGGGTCAAGGCATGTGTACATGGCCTTCAAACCAGGAAGAATTTAGACAAGTAGATGGCCTCCTATCTGAAGGCATCAAAGGGTGATGGGTCCAGCTCTGTGCTTGAACAACTTTGTTGTTCAGTAGCTCAGTTGTGTCTGACTCTTTCTGACCCCTTGGATTGCAGCACACCATGCTTTCCTGTCCTTCACCATCTCCCAGAGTTTGCTCAAACTCATATCCATTGAATTGGTGATGCCATCCAACCATCTCATCCTCTGTCAGCCCCTTCTCCTCCTGCCTTCAGTCTTTCCCAACATCAGAGTCTTTTCCAGTGAGTCACTTCTTTGCATCAGGTGGCCAAAATATTGGAGCTTCAGCTTCAGCATCAGTCTTTCCAATGAATGTTCAGGGTTGACTTCCTTTAGGATTGACTGGTTTAATATCCTTGCAGTCCAAGGGACTCTCAAGAGTCTTCTTCAGCACCACAGTTCAAAAGCATCAATTCTTCAGTGTTCAGCCTTCTTTATGGCCCAACTCTCACATCCATACCCGACTACTGGAAACACCGTAGCTTTAACTAGATGGACCTCTGTAGGCAAAGTAATGGCTCTGCTCTTTTATATGCTGTTTAAGTTTGCATAGCTTTTCTTCCAAGGAGCAAGCGTCTTTTAATTTCATAGTTGCAGTCACCGTCCACAGTGATTTTGGAGCCCAAGAAAATAAAATCTGTCACTCTTTCCATTGTTTCCCCATCTATTTGCCCTGAAGTGATGGGTCGGATGCCATGATCTTAGTTTTCTGAATGTTGAGTTTTAAGCCAGCTTTTTCACTCTCTTCTTTCACCTTCATCAAAAGGCTCTAGTTTCTCTTCATTTTCTGCCATAAGGATAGTGTCATCTGCATATCTGAAGTTATTGATATTTCTCCTGGCAATCTTGACTCCAGCTTGTGCTTCATCCAGCCCAGGATTTCACATGCATATAAGTTAAATAAGCAGGTGACAATATATAGCCTTGCCATACTCCTTTCCCAGTTTTGAACAATTATAATGGGCTAGGCATTTGGAAATACAGTTTAGAACCAGTACCCCAAAGACCTTGCATGCTGGGCTGCAGGAGCTGAATTTTATTGAGAAGCCAGTGGAAGACCACTGTAGCTTTTCACTTGCAAGGAGGATGGAACCAATTGCTGCTTTAGAAAGCTGAAACAGGCAGCTGCATGCGCTATGCCTGGGGAGCATGAAGAGAGAGGTTCAGTCATCCAGGTAACAGATAAGGAGGGCCAGGCATTCTAAGAAAACACATGGGACAGTGGGATTCAGGAGCGACTGGGAAAGCAAGGGCTGCTTCTGAAGTAGTTTTTTCCACACAGAAAGCTCCTCACTTCAGCCACTCGGCATCTGGGGATGGCATTTAGGAGAGAAAGCAAAGGTGTTTTCAAGGCTAGCATATTAGGCATTACACACAAGTACTTTCCCCCCCCCCCCCCCCCCCGGCTTCTGCCTCCCAGGAATTGCTATTTCTTTCTCTTGCAGAGAGAAGAGGGAGATGAGCCAAGAAGGCGATTTCCATCGCTCTTTGTGGTGCTCTGACCCTGAGTAAGGCAACTCGTGGCTGATTCCTCTGGACCGTGATGACTGGAGACAGAAGGTGGGAAGCCTGCATTCCTGGTTCCCTTCCTGGACACATGCACATCAGCATCCATTATCGCAAAGGCGATGTGGAAGGTGCTGGTTCACATGTGGCCCACCCATCATTCCTACATCCACAGCAGGACAGTGAAGCAAAGAGAACTTGTCACCAGCCCCAGCCTCAAAGAGGCTCTAAGCATCCACCCAGACTCTTCAGAAACCTTCCATCGATAGCTTTTGGTTTTCATTTTTTACCTTTTTGGCTTTCCAAAATGCAGTTCATGAGACCTTCATCAAGAATGCATCTTGGGCTTCCCTGGTGGCTCAGTGGTAAAGAATCTCCTGCCAATGCAGGGGACATGGGTTTGAGCCCTGATCTGGGAAAATCCCTCCTGCCAAGAGTGCCACAACTACCGAAGCCCAGGTGCCGGGAGCCCATGCTAAGCAACAAGAGAAAGCACTGTAATTAGAAACCTGCGCCCTGGAACTAGAGAGTAGCCCCCGCGCGCCGCAAATGGAGAAGGCCCATGCACAGCAACCAAGACCCAGGACAGCCATAAATAAATCAATCCATAAAAAATGCCACCTAAATCCAGAAATATTTCCCCAATTGTATCTCCGTGATTACACTTCTTTGAAACCCGCCTCAGCAGCCTCTCCTGTTCTGTCTTCACACTTCATGAAACAGTATTTTCCATGCAATACTTTGCAAACTGCTTTTTACCCTGACAGCCGTATATTTCTAATTACTCCAAGCCGAGGGTGTGTGCTGCATTTTATTTTGCTTTATCTTTATGACTGGATAAATCAATTTTAATGTCACGCCTTTAAAAATCTGGCTTCTTCCAGCTGGAAACAGATGTTTTGTTTTCTTGATGATACCTTAACGGGTCATTCTTTGAAAGAGGCCCCAGTGGTAAGACAGGGTCCGTAAACTCTCCTATCTTACATGGTGCTCCAAACCTGCACATCACCTAACACATTAAAACAGCAAAAAACAAAACATCTCCTCCCTGACTTAATGAAGAAAAATAGCCCACAGACAAGGGACCATAAGATCAAAAAGAAAGAGCTTGATTACATGCTCTAAAGATACAAGAGACTGTATCTTTTACATAAAAATTTTATTTTGTACTGGAATATAGCCAATTAACCATGTTGTGATAGTTTCAGCTGCACAGCAGAGTGACTCAGTCATATATATACATGTATACATCCTCCCTCTGGTGGCTCAGACCATAAAGAATCTGCAGGAGACCCGGGTTCAGTTCCTGGGTCAGGAAGATCTCCTGGAGAAGGGAATGAAAACCCACTCCAGTATTCTTCCCGGGAGAGACCCATGGGCAGAGGGGCCTGGTGGGCTGCAATCAATGAGGCTGCAAAGAGTTGGACAAGACAGAGGCACTAACACATTCTCCCCCAAATTCTCCTCCCATCCGGGCTGCCACATAACATTGAGCAGAGTTCCCTGTGCTATACAGTAGGTCCTTGTTGGTTATCCATTTAGAATATAGCAGTGTGTTCATGTCTATCTGAAACTCCCTAACTATCCTTTCCCCCACGCCTTTACCCCTGGTAACCATGAATTCCTTTTCTAAGTCTACGAGTCTGTTTTCAGTTTTGTAAATAAGTTTATTTCTATAAATACCTCTTAGATTCTGCATATAGAGGAGAGCATACCATATTTCCCTTTCTCTGGTGACTTACTTCACTCAGTATGACAATCTCTAGATCCATCCATGTTACTTCAAATGGAGATTGTACCTTTTTAAAAGATTTCAAAGTAACACATGATAATTGTAGAAAATTAGGAAAATGAAAATAAGCAAAAAGATGATCAGTATTCTTGCCTGGGAAAAATCTCATTACCAGAGGAGCCTGATGGGCTACAGTCCATAGAGTTGCAAAGAGTCAGACATGACTGAGTACGTGCACACACACAAAAAGATGATTAAGCATCAGCTACAAATATTCCACTCATATGTAAGTTTTTTTAATATAAAATAATTTTGGTGTTTTCTTGTTTCACTTTACATTGTGTACCTGTGGAATCTATCTACCTACCTATCTATCTATCATCTGTCCCTTTGTCAATGTCAGACTATATTGTAAATAGTTTCCTTTACTTTTCATCTGACAATACATTATAGATCGCTTTAACAGGATAACTTTCAGGTGGTCCTTTTCTTTTCTCCCATTCTCTTCCATAGAATGGCCTGATAGCTCTTTAATACAGTGCATTCATTTACTTTGAATTATTAGATATGTTTTTTATAAGTGTTTTGTGAACCACCTTGTTCTAAGTGCAATTGGTTGATGAGGGATTTTAACTGAGAAAATTTCAAGGCAGAAAGAGAAAGCATAAGCAAAATGACCAGAACTAGAGAAGTCGAAACAAGTTAATAGCTTTTGAAATTTTTTTCCTGATTTTTAAATAAAAACAAAACCCAACCACTCTAATTCCCAACTTGTCTCCGAGCTCTTGTGATTTATATTTCAATTCAACTTCAACTATTCATAAAATTGCTATTGTATGTGTACTCCTGTGGGTGACACATGGACCTGTATTTTCACAGAATGAATGCTTTTTAGATATTTACTGCATATTTCACCCATAAGAGACCGTCAATTATGCAGTCCTTGAGAGAGAGCAAGACCGCTACTTTTTTGTCTTCCATTAGTACAACAGAAATTTATTCACTGCCTTGAATCAAGAGTAAAAATGTCTGTCTTGAAAGGATAAAGAAGATGTGGTACAGAATGTACAATGGAATATCACTCAACCCTAAATAAAGAATGAAATAATGCCATTTGTAGCAACATGGATGGACCTGGAGATCATTATACCAAGTGAAGTCAGGCAAGAAAGACAAATATCATGCGGTATCACTTATATGTCAACCTATAAAAAGATACACAAATAAACTTATATACAAAAACAGAGACAGGCTAACAGACATAGAAAACCAATCATTGGTTACCAAAGGGGAAACAAGGGAGGGAAGGGATAAATCAGAAAGTTGGGGCTAACAGATACACACTGTTGCTGCTGCTACTGCTGCTAAGTCGCTTCAGTCGTGTCCAACTCTGTGCGACCCCATAGACAGCAGCCCGCCAGGTTCCCCATCCCTGGGATTCTCCAGGCAAGAACACTGGAGTGGGTTGCCATTTCCTTCTCCAATGCATGAAAGTGAAAAGTGAAAGTGAAGTCACTCAGTTGTGTCCAACTCTTAGCGACCCCATGGACTGTAGCCCATCAGGCTCCTCCATCCATGGGATTTTCCAGGCAAGAGTACTGGCGTAGGGTGCCATTGCCTTCTCCAGATACACACTACTATATATAAAATATATAACAACAAGAACCTACTGTACAGCCCAGGGAACTATACTGCATATTTTATAATAATCTACAAGGAGAAAGACTCTGAAATTGATTATATATATATGTATGTGTGTGTGTGTGTATATATATCTGAGTCACACTGCTATAAACCTGAAACTAACACAACATTATAAATTAACTACACTTTAATTTAAAAATGTCTGTCTTTTCTAGCTTCTATGCATGTAAGACATTTTTGTTTTTGAGTCTACAGATGTTTAAAACAATTAAGGGGTTGAAACGTGATAGGAGTACTCCAAGTGTGTCCCCCCACCTGGGAGCTTGTTAGAAACACAAACTCTCCAGACTGATTAAATCTAAAATTCCGAGAGTGGGCCTAGCAATCTGTGTTTTAATAAGCCCTCCAGGGTGATTCTGGTAAGTGTTAAAATTTAAGAACCACTCCTGTAGGGTAACTGAGAAATTAAAAATTAAAACAGTCTAATGATAGAACAGAATGTTCATTCCATCCATCATCACTAACAAAATCACTGACCACGTATTCAGTTCAAGATACAGGACACTGAGCACCCCACCGGGCACAGAGACTAATATTCATCATCATTGCTGTTGTAGTATAGTTGGTTTTTTATTAATGGAGAGAATGTAGGATCTATGAGCTTATTAATAATTGCATTTCTTTTTTAAATATTTATTTATTTAGTTTTGGCTGAGGCAGGCTTACTTGATCCACAGCATGTGGGATCTTAGTTCCCTGACCGGGGATTGAAATCACCTCCCTTGCACTAGAAGGCAGATTCTTGACCACTGGACCACCAGGGAAGTCTCTGTAATATAGCTCTTGTTTTCTTACAAAGTCAGACAGAATTACCTCTCAGTGTTTCCAAAATTTACTTCAGGGACTTCAGATTACAAAGGTCCAAACATTGTGGACTTTCCACTGGGGTAACCTGTGCAAAGGGAAATAAGAATTTCCCCCTACAAAGCTGAAAGGACAGACTTCAGCCTATGTCTTCACATCACTTTGAGTTGTTGCCTCTGTCAAAACCCCAGAAGCACCTCTAAAGTGAAATCACAGAAAATGTTTGACACAGTGATGTTTGGAAACTTAAAACTGACCACCTCCCCCAACCCCAGCCCCTGTTGGATGCAAAATTAACCTTTATGAACTGCCACTCCCAAAGAGGTGAACGTTTGGGGCTTCCCTAGTGACTCAAACGGTAAAGAATCTGTCTGCAATGCAGGAGATCTGGGTTTGATCCCTGGATCAGGAAGATCCCCTGGAGAAGGGAATGGCAACCCACTCCAGTATTCTGGCTTGGAGAATTCCATGGACAGAGGAGCCTGGTGAACTACAGCCCATAGAGTCGCAAGGAGTCAGACACGACTGAGCAACTAATGCTTCTCACTGGGGTCATAGTCCCCTTCAAGCCTTTGTAAAAACATGCTGAGCGGAAAAGGTATCGACTATGTAATTCTGAAGAGGGATGGAATGTGGCTGCCTGGCCTGAAAAGAGTATGTGAATCAACCTGGAATCTATAGATGGGAAGAAACTGGGCTGATCAATCTTTATTCCCAGGCAATCAAGCAAGGTAGCATCTTTAGTTCTCTCCACCGACGACTCATAAAATAGGGGTATTGATCAAGGGGTCTAAATTTGTCATTTTGACTATAAAAGCAATTTGTTTTTGTGGAATGGTCATAAAAGATGAATGCATTTGGGTTCCGAACTTCAAAAACTATTCCTCTGGATAACTTTGCAAGGTTTTGCCGCAGATTTCTTTGGGAAGTTACCAAGCCGTTTTCAAGTATTTTTATGGGTATGTGCGTGTAAAGTACTTTAGGTGATTTAAGTACCTACCAACACATCTGGAAGCGTATTTCATACAGAAGATCATACTTTTCAATCCTCTGAAAGACATAAGCTAGCATTTATCAAGGGTTCCCTACTTTGTGTCAGGCATATTATGAGGATTTTGCTTATGATATTAGATTTAATGTATCCTCCTGATAACTCTATGTGTGGGATATTTGGGTTTCTGTCTTTATTTTTTGGGTGAGGAAAAACATTTGCTACAACAGTGATGTAATGTGCCTAAGGACACATAGCTAGGAAGCCAATAATGGACTCAGAGCTGTTCCTTTCGAAATCCTGTATTCTTTAACAAGGTTAAAAGTATTGTGGAAAATGTACATGCGGGTTCCAGGCCACATAGACCACAGGCAAAGATGTATACAATTTTAGAAACAGTTTCTTTCCTCTAAAACGGACATTTATGAAACAAGTTGCTCCTTCACTGAGCTAAAACCTGGCCTATACCTTGTCTTCATTAGCACCTTTTGTCCCTAGAAAAGTAGAGGAAGATTGTAATTTGTAGTGAGAGTTTGGAGGTAATCAGCAGTATATGTAAACGTACATCCGTAAATGATCCTGGTGGCTCAGATGGTAAAGAATCTGCCTGCAGTGCAAGACACCTGAGTTCAAAGCCTGAGTCAGGAAGATCCTCTGGAGAAGGACATGGTAACCCACTCCAGTATTCTTGCCTGGAGAATCCTATGGACAGAGGAACCTGGTGGGCTATAGTCCATGGAGTCCCAAAGAGTCAAGACACAACTGAGCAACCAACACTTTCAGCCATACATGTAAAGGTACATCAGTAAATGAACAGAGAACTAGTCTGCGGTGTAAGAAGGAAAAAGTAGAATGAAATAGAGATGATAAGTCATGAGGACCCAGAGAGTCAGAGATGAGAAAGCAGGTAATCGAGAATTTTCAGGACCTGTGAAAGCTGAGCATGTGTCTTCCACTAATTTGTAACAATCTGGATCTTCACCATAAATCCTCCATGACATAAACAAGCATTTGTAAATTTCCCCTTGTGATCAAATAGACACTTAACCAGGATATAAGCTACTGTCTATGAGCAACAAGGAAGCAGATATTAAATCTTTCTTTTTCACCATTGTTTACACATGCCTAGTATAACACCTGGCACATCATAGGTACTCCAACAAAAACAGACCAATGAGTGAATTAACTCCTTAAATATATGTTGTTAGAAACTACATTCCTGTGCAAACAACACACAAGCCAACTCTATCCCCAAGCTGTGCCTTTTTGGGTGAAACTCTGGAGACTTAACCAACAAGGCTTTTCAAAATGCAAGGACTAGCAAAGTGAATCACTTAATCCCCCCCCCCCCTTTTTTTTTCTTTTTTCCCTTTCAAAGATCTCTCTTCTGGGGAGTTTCCTGGTGGACTAGTGGTTAGGACTCCAGGATTTCACTGCCATGGTCTGGGTATAATCCTTGACTAGAGAACTGAGATCCCACAAGCTCTGTGGTGTGGCCAAATCTATATCTATATCTATCTATCTATACACAGATATAGGTATATATATGATAGATATAGATATATATCTATATATGTAGATGGGCTTCCCCGGTGGCTCAGATGATAAAGAATCTGCCTGTAATATAGAAGACTGGGGTCCTATCTCTGGGTTGGGAAGATCCTCTGGAGAAGGGAATGGCAACCTCTCTAGTATTACTGCCTAGAGAATTCCATGGACAGAGAAGCCTGATGGGCTACAATACACAGGGTCACAAAGAGTTGGACACGACTGAGTAACTAACACACACACACACACACACACACACACACACACACACACACGTATCTGGTAGCTCAGTTGTAAAGAATCCACCTGCCAATTCAGGAGATGCAACAGACGCAGGTTCAATCCCCAGGTCAAGAAGGAGTCAGACACGATTGAGTGACTGAGCATGCATACTTCCCTTCTAACAGTTCTGATGCTGTGTTAATTCAGGTCAATGGATGACAGGGTTGTTTCTCAATGCTAATCCTTCAAAGACATCTGCAGTATAGTAGAGGATTCTGGGATACAGTAGTTCTCAAAATTGTAGAAATACTATAGGGACATGTATGCATATAACAACATGTATGCATAGATACTTTCTCTTCTAACATGTTACCTATTACTTTGCTGAGTGCTCACTCTGGTCCAGGCCTAGTGGTGCTTTAGGTAATTTATTATGTTTGATTCTCACATCAACCCATCACACCAGTGAGGCAGGTGTGATTATTCTCTTGTTTAGTTCACTTCAATTGCTCAAAGGTGTGATTATTCTCTTGTTCAGTTCAGTTCAATCGCTCAAAGAGTCATGTCTGACTCTATGACCCCATGAACCGCAGCATGCCAGGCCTTCCTGTCCATCACCAACTCCGGGAGGCTACCCAAACCCATGTCCATCGAGTTGGTGATGCCATCCAACCATCTCATCCTCTGTCGTCCCCTTCTCCTCCTGCCCTCAATCTTTCCTAGCATCATAGTCTTGTCAAATGAGTCAGCTCTTTGCATCAGATGGCCCAAAATATTGGAGTTTCAGCTTCAACATCAGTCCTTCCAATGAACACCCAGGACTGATCTCCTTTAGGATGGACTGGTTGGATCTCTTGGTAGTCCAAGGGACTCTCAAGAGTCTTCTCCAACACCACAGTTCAAAAACATCAATTCTTCAGTGGGCTGTACAAACTAAAGCTCAAAGGTAAAATATTTTGCATATTAAGTTCATGGATAATAAGTAGAATCACTGGTGCCAAGTGATGTCCCTGGCACCAAAATGTGTAGGGCTGACATCTGGCTCACTTTCCTGTTGTGCAGACTAAACTGGTGTCTCTACTGACCCACTGTTCAAAGTAGAAAGGATTTGGTGACAGACACACCAAACATTGGGTCACACCAGCAGGTGAAAATTCCATCAACGTGCACAGCTCACGTTGACCATATTTAACCTACTGGCCACAACAGGGTGAAGACTAAATCATAGGATATCTCTACTGGCTCAGTCTGCTGGGCCATCTTGCCCAGCTCAGGTATCAGACTATCAGACTGAGATATTTTCTGGAATGTGTGACATTGGCCTCATGAGGTTAGCACCACAGTCTAGCTTTTAAATATCTGAGAGAGGACAGAAAAAGAGAGAAAGGACTTTCTTGGTGGTCCAGTGGTTAAGAATCTGCCTTCCAATGCAGAGACAAAGCTTCAATCCCTGGCTTGGGAACTAAGATCCCACACACTATGAGGCAACTAGGTCCATGCATCACAACTATGCAGTTTGTGCTCTAGAGCCCAGGTTCCACAACCAGAAAAGCCACTTTAATGAGAAGCCCAAACACCACAACTGGAGAGTAGCCCCTATTCGCCACAACTAGAGAAAGCCTGTGAACAGCAACAAAGACCCAGAGCAGCCAAAAATAAAATAAAGCAAATAGTTTTATCTTTTTTTGAAGGGTTATACAGTTCTATTCAAGAAATTTTTCTTTTCTCTTTTAAAAAACTTTTTATTTTTACTTTATTTTGCTTTACAATACTGTATTGGTTTTGCCATACATTGGTTTTGCCATTGACATGAATTAGCCACGGGTGTACATGAGTTCCCAATCCTGAACCCCCCTCCCACCTCCCACCCCATATCATCTCTCTGGATCATCCCTGTGCACCAGCCCCCGTATACAGCATCCTGTATCCTGTATCGAACATAGACTGGCAATTCATTTCTTACATGATAGTATACATGTTTCAATGCCATTCTCCCAAATCATCCCACCCTCTCCCTCTCCCACAGAGTCTAAAAGTCCGTTCTATACATCTGTGTCTCTTTTGCTGTCTCGCATAGAGGGTTATCGTTACCATCTTTCTAAATTCCATATATATGTATTAGTATACTGTATTGGTGTTTTTCTTTCTGGCTTACTTCACTCTGTATAATAGGCTCCAGTTTCATCCACCTCATTAGAACTGATTCAAATGTATTCTTTTTAATGGCTGAGTAATAATACTCCATTGTGCATATGTACCACAGCTTTCTTATCCATTCTTCTGCTGATGGACATCTAGGTTGTTTCCATGTCCTGGCTGTTATAAACAGTGCTGTGATGAACATTGGGGTACATGTGTCTCTTTCAATTCTGGTTTCCTCAGTGTGTATGCCCAGCAGTGGGATTGCTGGGTCATAAGGCAGTTCTATTTGCAAATTTTAAAGGAATCTTCACACTGTTCTCCATAGTGGCTGTACTACTCTGCATTCCCACCAACAGTGTAAGAGGATTCCCTTTTCTCCACACCCTCTCCAGCATTTATTGCTTGCAGACTTTTGGATTGCTGCCATTCTGACTGGTGTGAAATGGTACCTCACTGTGGTTTTGATTTGCATTTCTCTGATAATGAGTGATGTTGAGCATCTTTTCATGTGTTTGTTAGCCACCTGTATGTCTTCTTTGGAGAAATGTCTATTTAGTTCTTTGGCCCATTTTTTGATTGGGTCATTTATTTTTCTGGACTTGAGCTGCATAAGTTGCTTGTGTATTTTTGAGATTAGTTGTTTGTCACTTGCATCATTTGCTATTATTTTCTCCCATTCAGAAGGCTGTCTTTTCACCTTGCTTATATTTTCCTTTGTTGTGCAGAAGCTTTAAATTTTAATTAGATCCCATTTGTTTATTTTTGCTTTTATTTCCAGTATTCTGGGAGGTGGATCAAAGAGGATCCTGCTGTGATTTATGTCGGAGAATGTTTTGCCTATGTTCTCCTCTAGGAGTTTTATAGTTTCTGGTCTTATGTTTATATATTTAATCCATTTTGAGTTTGTTTTTGTGTATGGTGTTAGAAAGTGTTCTAGTTTCATTCTTTTACAAGTGGTTGACCAGTTTTCCCAGCACCACCTGTTAAAGAGATTGTCTTTACTCCATTGTATATTCTTGCCTCCTTTGTCGACAATAAGGTGTCCAAAGGTGTGTGGATTTATCTCTGGGCTTTCTATTTTGTTCCATTGATCTATATTTCTGTCTTTGTGCCAGTACCATACTGTCTTAATGACAGTGATTTTGTAGTAGAGCCTGAAGTCAGGCAGGTTGATTCCTCCAGTTCCATTCTTCTTTCTCAAGATTGCTTTGGCTATTCGAGGTTTTTTGCATTTCCATACAAATTGTGAAATTTTTTGTTCTAGCTCTGTGAAAAATACCACTGGTAGCTTGATAGGGATTGCATTGAATCTGTAGATTGCTTTGGGTAGTATACTCATTTTCACTATATTGATTCTTCCAATCCATGAACATGGTATATTTCTCCATCTATTAGTGTCCTCTTTGATTTCTTTCATCAGTGTTTTATAATTTTCTATATATAGGTCTTTAGTTTCTTTAGGTAGGTATATTCCTAAGAATTTTATTCTTTTCATTGCAATGGTGAATGGAATTGTTTCCTTAATTTCTTTTTCTACTTTCTCATTATTAGTGTATAGGAATGCAAGGGATTTCTGTGTGTTGATTTTATATCCTGCAATTTTACTATATTCATTGATTAGCTCTAGTAATTATCTGGTGGAGTCTTTAGGGTTTTCTGTGTAGAGGATCATGTCATCTGCAAACAGTTAGAGTTTTACTTCTTCTTTTCCAATTTGGATTCCTTTTATTTCTTTTTCTGCTCTGATTGCTGTGGCCAAAACTTCCAGAACTATGTTGAATAGTAGCTGTGAAAGTGCGCACCCTCGTCTTGTTCCTGACTTTAGGGGAAATGCTTTCAATTTTTCACCATTGAGGATAACTGTGGGTTTGTCATATATAGCTTTTATTATGTTGAGGTATGTTCCTTCTATTCCTGCTTTCTGGAGAATTTTTATCATAAATGGAGGTTGAATTTTGTCATAGGACTTCTCTGCATCTATTGAGATAATCATATGGCTTTTATTTTTCAATTTGTTAATGTGGTGAATTACATTGATTGATATATGGATATTGAAGAATCCTTGCATCCCTGGGATAAAGCCCACTTGGTCATGGTGTATGATCTTTTTAAAGTGTTGTTGGATTCTGACTGCTAGAATTTTGTTAAGGATTTTTGCATCTATGTTCATCAGTGATATTGGCCTGTAGTTTTCTTTTTTTGTAATATCTTTGTCAGGTTTTGGTATTAGGGTGATGGTGCCCTCATAGAATGAGTTTGGAAGTTTACCTTCCTCTGCAATTTTCTGGAAGAGTTTGAATAGGATAGGTGTTAGCTCTTCTCTAAATTTTTGGTAGAATTCAGCTGTGAAACCGTCTGGACCTGGACTTTTGTTTGCTGGAAGATTTCTGATTACAGTTTCAATTTCTGTGTGTGCGATGGGTCTGTTAAGATTTTCTATTTCTTCCTGGTTCAGTTTTGGAAAGTTGTACTTTTCTAAGAATTTGTCCATTTCTTCCACATTGTCCATTTTATTGGCATATAATTGCTGATAGTAGTCTCTAATGATCCTTTGTATTTCTGTGTTGTCTGTTGTGATCTCTCCATTTTCATTTCTAATTTTATTGATTTGATTTTTATCTCTTTGTTTCTTGATGAGTCTGGCTAATGGTTTGTCAATTTTATTTATCCTTTCAAAGAACCAGCTTTTGGCTTTGTTGATTTTTGCTATGGTCTCTTTTGTTTCTTTTTCATTTATTTCTGCCCTAATTTTAAGATTTCTTTCCTTGTACTAACTCTGGGGTTCTCCATTTCCTTCTTTTCTAGTTGCTTTAGGTGTAGAGTTAAGTTATTTATTTGACTTTTTTCTTGTTTCTTGAGGTATGCCTGTATTGCTATGAACTTTCCTCTTAGCACTGCATTTATAGTGTCCCACAGGTTTTGGGTTGTTGTATTTTCATTTTCATTCATTTCTATGCATATTTTGATTTCTTTTTTGATTTCTTCTGTGATTTGTTGGTTTTTCAGAAGCTTGTTGTTCAGCCTCCATATGCTGGCATTTTTAATAGTTTTTCTCCTGTAATTGAGATCTAATCTTATTGCATTATGGTCAGAAAAGATGCTTGGAATAATTTCAATTTTTTTGAATTTATCAAGGTTAGATTTATGGCCCAGGATGTGATCTATCCTGGAGAAGGTTCCGTGAGCACTTGAGAAAAAGGTGAAATTCATTGTTTTGGGGTGAAATGTCCTATAGATATCAATTAGGTCTAACTGGTCTATTGTATCATTTAAAGTTTGCATTTCTTTGTTAATTTTCTGTTTAGTTGATCTGTCCATAGATGTGAGTGGGGTATTAAAGTCTCCCACTATTATTGTGTTATTGTTAATTTCCCCTTTCATACCTGTTAGCATTTGTCTTACATATTGCAGTGCTCCTATGTTGGGTGCATATATATTTATAATTGTTATATCTTCTTCTTGGATTGATCCTTTAATCATTATGTAGCGGCCTTCTTTGTCTCTTTTCACAGCCTTTGTTTTAAAGTCTATTTTATCGGATATGAGTATTGCTACTCCTGCTTTCTTTTGGTCTCTATTTGCATGGAATATCTTTTCCCAGCCTTTCACTTTCAGTCTGTATGTGTCCCTTGTTTCGAGGTGGGTCTCTTGTAGGCAGGATATATAGGGGTCTTGTTTTTGTATCCATTCAGCCAGTCTTTGCCTTTTGGTTGGGGTATTCAACCCACTTATGTTTAAGGTAATTATTGATAAGTATGATCCCATTGCCATTTACTTTATTGTTTTGGGTTCAGGTTTATATGCCCTTTTTGTGTTTCCTGTCTAGAGAATATCCTTTAGCATTTGTTGGAGAGCTGGTTTGGTGGTGCTGAATTCTCTCAGCTTTTGCTTGTCTGTAAAGCTTTTGATTTCTCCTTAATATTTGAATGAGATCCTTGCTGGGTACAGTAATCTGGGCTGTAGGTTATTTTCTTTCATCACTTTAAGTATGTCTTGCTATTCCCTCCTGGCCTGAAGCGTTTCTATTGAAAGATTGGCAGTTATCCTTATTGGAGTCCCCTTGTGTCTTATTTGTTGTTTTTCCCTTGCTGCTTTTAATATTTGTTCTTTGTGTTTGATCTTTGTTAATTTGATTACTATGTGTCTTGGGGTGTTTCACCTTGGGTTTATCCTGTTTGGAACTCTCTGGGTTTCTTGGACTTGGGTGATTATTTCCTTCCCCATTTTAGGGAAGTTTTCAACTATTATCTCCTAAAGTATTTTCTCATGGTCTTTCTTTTTGTCTTCTTCTTCTGGTACTCCTATAATTTGAATGTTGGAGCGTTTCATATTGTCCTGGAGGTCTCTGAGATTGTTCTCATTTCTTCTAATTCATTTTTCTTTTTTCCTCTCTGATTCATTTATTTCTACCATTCTATCTTCTATTTCACTTATCCTATCTTCTGCCTCTGATATTCTACTATTTGTTGCCTCCAGAGTGTTTCTGATCTCATTTATTGCATTATTCATTATATATTGACTCTTTTTTATTTCTTCTAGGTCCTTGTTAAACCTTTCTTGCATCTCTCAATCCTTGTCTCCAGGCTATTTATCTGTGATTCCATTTTGATTTCAAGATTTTGGATCATTTTCACTATCATTATTTGGAATTCTTTCTCAGGTAGATTCCCTATCTCTTCGTCTTTTGTTTGGTTTGGTGGGCATTTCTCCTGTTCCTTTATCTGCTGGGTATTCCTCTGTCTCTTCATCTTGGTTATATTGCTGCATTTGGGGTGGCCTTTCTGTATTCTGGGAATTTGTGGAGTTCTCTTTATTATGGAGTTTCCTATCAGTGGCTTGTCAAGGTTTCTTGGTTAGGGAAGCTTGTGTTGGAGTTCTGTTGGGTAGAGCTGGATTTCTTCTCTCTGGAGTGCAATGAAGTGTCCAGTAATGAGTTATGAGACATCTATGGTTTTGGAGTAACTTGAGCTGCCTGTATATTGAAGCGCAGGGGTGTGTTCCTGTGTTGCTGGAGAATCTGCATGGTGTGTCTTGCTCTGGAACTTGTTGGCCCTTGGGTGGTGCTTGGTTTCAGTGTAGGTATGGAGGCATTTGATGAGCTCCTATCGATTAATGTTCCCTGGATTCAGGAGTTCTCTGATATTCTCAGGATTTGGACTTAAGCCTCCTGCTTCTGGTTTTCAGGTTTTTTGTTTGTTTGTTTGTTTGTTTTTTTAGAGTAGCCTCAAGACTTCTCCATCTATACAGCACTGATGATAAAACATCTAGGTTAAAGATGAAAAGTTTCTCCACGTTGAGGGACACCCAGAGAGGTTCACTGTTTTTGAAGACAATGATCTGCTTTTCTGGGTGCCTGATGTCTTCTGCCAGCACTCAGAAGTTGTTTTGTAGAATTTACTCAGCATTGAAATGTTCTTTTGATGAATTTGTGGGGGAGAAAGTGGTCTCCCCATCCTATTCCTCCACCATCTTAGGACCTTCCAGCAAATAGTTTTTAAAAGAAAGGAGACATTAACTGAGATGTAAAGAATAAGCTGGACACTGCTTGATAAGTAGCAAGGGGCCAGCAAAGATGAAGGCCCTGGTGTAGAAATTGCTTGGTGTTCCAGGAACCTCAAAAAAGGTCACTGTGACTGGATGTTCCTGGGTGATGAGAAAGTGGGATGCTGGATTTAAGTAGGCATCTCCCATCACCCATCCTTGTGTTAACTCACTTTGTGTATATGACCCTTCATGAGGCAGGGCCTACTGGAATAAGCTTGCCTTCGCAAACAGCTTCCTCAATTCAGGGCATATAGGAAAGAACACACACAAAACACAGAGAGGGAAAATAAAGGGGTCATAATGACTGAGGATGAGATGGCTGGATGGCATCATGGACTCGATGGACGTGAGTCTGAGTGAACTCCGGGAGATAGTGATGGACAGGGAGGCCTGGCGTGCTGCGATTCACGGGGTCGCAAAGAGTCGGACACGATTGAGCAACTGAACTGAACAGAACTGAACTGATCTTCTCAAAAAAAGTGGATTTTGCTTGGACTCTGTCCAGGACAGTGTTTTCAATGCCCCTTCTTTATAACAAATGCTGTTTTTTGTCCTCTTTCCTCTCTAAAATGAAATTCATACATAACAAGATTATCTACATGCATAATTCAAAAGAAATATAATGACTTATCCATAAGGTAATGAACCCATGAAAGGAAAGTGATTTTGAATGAAACAATACGCATTTCAATGTGAAGATGCGCCAACATGACTACTCTGAAAGGCACAATGAAATCATCAAAGGCTTTAGCCTTTGGAAGAGATATCATAAATGTGATACCATACAAAGTGATAGACTTCTCTAGAAAGCTTAATAACTTTTGAAACTGCTCTGAACTCAACAGAATGCAATCTTATCTTCATTTGTCCAGTGATTGCATTCCCCAAATTTGGTGTATATTGAAATGATGCAAAATATTGTATTTATATATCAATGGTATCAAGCAGCAAGACCCACTATTTATATATAAGCTTCCCTATCTATCATCAGACTTCCCTGATGGCTCATCAGTAAAGAATTTGCCTGCAATGCAGGAGCTGCAGGAGACGTGGGTTCGATTCCTGGGTCGGGAAGATCCCATAGAGGAGAGCATGGCAACCCACTCCAGTATTCTTACCTGGAGAATTTCATGGCCAGAGGAACCTGGCGGGCTTCAGTCCATCAGACTGCAAAGAGTCAGACATGGCTGAAGTGACTTGAGCACGCATCTATCATTACCACTGTCCTGTACAGTATTTGAAAACTGACTCGATTCTCTGTTGGATGAACAGCCCCATCCCATCACTACAGGAGATTAAACATCCCTGGTCTTTGTCCACTAAACATGAATGGCATCTCCCAGGAAGTATGTTGACCAAAAATCATGCCTCCCACACGTTATGTGGTGTGTGCGTGTGTATCCGTGTTTGCATGCAGTGGTGGTGAGGGGACTGTTAGGAAAATCTGTGGGGCTGTGGCTTTTGGTTGGGGACTCACCATGCTGAGAAGCGATATTCCTTGTGACCAGAATGATGAAGATATCAGCATGACTTCCTAAATTGTACATGACCAGGTGACCCACAGCCGTATTTACATATATTTGTGTATTAATAAAGGAGAATGAAAACAGCATGATAAATGAAATGCTATATTCCTGAAAGGAAAAATTCATGATCTTAAAGATGTCTGTCCTCCAACCAATTAATCTATAAATTAATCACCATTCCAATCCACATACCAGTGGTATTTATTAGGGGATTTTCCAGACAATTTTTAAATCCACACGAAGGAGGAGGGATCTGTAAGAATAACCACCACAATTTTGTAAATGGTGAACCATTAGGGAGGACCTGTGGTGCCCACTATCAAAGACAGAAGTATGACATTCACATGATTAAAAGAGGGTGATATTTGCTCAATGGAGTGGGGACCGGGAATGAAACAAAATAGTGAGTCTAGAAATAGATGGATTGGATTCACATGCAGTGATCAGTACACACCAAAATCGGACATTTCAGATCAGCAGGAAAATGAGATTAGTTATTCCATAAGTGGTCTTAGAATATTTTGGATATCCAGGGCAGAACTAGTGGGGGGGCGGTTCTTTAAGGTGTCTGTGAGGTTAACAAGAAAAATGAGAAAATTTACATGAAAGTGTTATGGTAGAATAGGGACTTCCTGGTGGTGCAGTGAATCGCTAAGACTCAGCGCTCCCAATGTGGGGGGCCTGGGTTCCATGCTGGTCAGGGAGCTAGATCCCACTTATCACAACTGAAGATCCCACGTGTGGCAACTAAGACTCGGCACAGACAATTTAATTATAAAATGAATTTGTTAAAAAAATTACTAATACTGTTGGAATATAACATTAGATTCAATGTGAAGAATGACTGTCATCTCCAAATGAGCCAGTGTTGAAGTTCAGGATGAAAGGTTGCATGATAATTAAAGGTTTTAGTGCCCTGAGCATTCATTTTTCAAAAGATATTTTAGCTTCCTCTAAAAATGAAATAAAACATAATAAACTAATTAATTAATAAAATATGATATGTATGTTACAGAAATAAAATTATTATAAATAATTTATAGTTATATTATTATAGGAATATAAAAATAAATTCTAATTATCTGATTAAATTAGTGGATCCACTGCACAAACACTAAATTAACTCCTGAAGTGTTGTCTCTCTGACTGTGAGTGATCCACACTTTGCTTCGGTAACAGTGTTGTTCCGATGTGGAGAATCTGGCCCAGGTTACTTGGACCTTGATCTTCCCATCACTCTCCGGGGCCAATGGATGCCACTTGTTGTTCAGTTTTATGCTAAAGCTCACATTCTCTAAATTAATTAAGAGCACATCTCTGAGCTTGCCATGCTGAAATACCATCAGGCATAGTTTCTCAACCTGGACATCTTGGGCCAAATAATTCTGTTTTGGGAAGCCCTTCTGTGCACTGTAGGGTATTTAGCAGCTTACTGGGGTGGCATCTAACCACTGGATACCAGTAGCAAATCTGTCTCCTACAAAAAAAATGCCCCTAAAATCTGCCAATCTATCCAAGCTGAGAACCACTGGAGTAAAATGCAATATTTGATTTCTTTTGGTGTTACCAAAAATGGGATCCAGCTGCTTGCCATTCAACAGTCAATAAAAGAGGCCAAGTTGGTGCAAAGGAAAGTTGGCTTTATTCTGAATGCCAGCAACTGAGGGTCAGTGGGGAGGGCAGACATCTGTCCAAAGGTTGACTCCCCCCACTGACAATCAGGGGTCAAGAGCTTTTACGTTACAGATGGAGGGAGGGGGGTCTATGCAGAAATAGTAGTCAGCTCTGACAGCCATCTTGAAATTGGTCATCAGTGGTCTGACCAGCATCATCTTGATTGTTTTAAGTACAGTTAATCTTCAGTTCCAGGGTCAGTCTGTTTCCATTTTCTTGAGGCCAATTCTTAGCACTGTGACAGCTATGCCATGCCTACAGTCTGGTCCTCATGTAGTTAACTTCTTCCACCTGGGGGGATTTCAGTATCTATAAGACAGCTCCCAAGATATGGCTCAGAATATTATCTTTAGCCCTTAAGAAGGAACTGAAGGTCCCTGACTATGGTTACTGACTAAACTACTACTATTTGGTTCCTTTGTTTTTGCATTTTCTCACTTCTCTGTTAACTTATTCTTTGGCTAAAGGTTTTACACAGACAAAAGGCAGACTGAGGACATGCGGGGCAGGGGCTGTAGGGTCCCGCTCCATTCACTGATGCCATATGAAAAGACTCTTCAGCTGTCTTAAGATTCCCCTTGTGCTTTACAAGCTTGACATGCTGAGATATTCTATGCTAACTCTCATAACTGCCTCTGGCTCAAATAGAGATGCCAAGGGAGAGATAAAAAATATATATATAATTTTTTAAAGTCTTGCCTTTTCTTCACTAGATCGTCATCTTCTGTTCCAAAAGTATCTCCTCCTCTTAAACCTGGCCTCTGCCTCAAGGTTTAAGTTTGGAGAGCATCAGGTTAATATATATATATATATATATATATATATACACACACACATACACACTGGACCAGACTGACAAGGCTGGGGTTTGTAGTGGCCTTTTATCTGTGGGGCGGTTCAGAACATGCAGGCAAAATATTCATCTGAAACTAGACAGAGGTACCCACAGTATCTTTCCATCCCACTTCCCAAAGCTTCTTGGCTGTGCTGAGAGAATTTCCCTCTTGGCCTCAAAACACATTTGGCTGTAAGGGATGCAGGATGCTGACTTCAAATTTTAGAATCTGAGCTTCATAAAGAAGTTTCCTTTGAACAAGACTGAAGGTACAATAAAATGTGACTACCTGCCCCTTCTTCATTTTTCAGTTTTTTAGAATTTGGTATTCTTCCCTGATAGCTTAGCAGGTAAAGAATCTGCCTGCAGTGCAGGAGACACAGGAGCCATAGGTTCAATCCCTGGGTTGGGAAGATCCCCTGAAGAAGGAAAATGGCAACCCAATCCAGTATTCTTGCCTGGGAAATCCCCTGGACAGAGGAGCTTGGTGAGCTATAGTCCAAAGTGTAGCAAAGAGTTGGATACAACTGAGCAACTCTGCACACACGATTCTGCCCTCCAACATCACAATGACTTAAAATGTTAGAAATACATACAAACAGAAACCAACACATGTGAATGAGGACATATTTGCTGGCCACTGCTGGAACAGAATTCATCATTTAATCCTCTCTGTCCTCTGCCCCCTGAGGGGTTTCCAGCGACTGCGTCTTCAATTTACATCCAGTTGGTTGGGACCATCTCAAGAACTCAGTGTTGAGAACAACCTTTTCAGACAAGGATGTTCTGTCAGTAGCCTTTGAATCCTCAGCACCCAAAAAAGTACATGAAATGAATTTGATTTTATTTCGTTAAAAAGTCTGCTGAAAACCAGCCCTTATTATTAAGGGAAGCAGGAAGAGATTCCACCATATGGATAAGCCAAGGCAAAGAAAAACAAAACAAAACCTCTATTTTGCTGCAAACTTAAGGACTCTATGTCTAAATTGGGAATAAAGAGAATGATCTCCTTTACTGGTTAAGTGTCTAGCCTGGAGATCAGAATCCAGGGTTTCTGGGAGGTTGGAATCCCAAAGATCACTACTGGCCTTCCTGTTGTTGTTTAGTTGCTTCAGTTGTGTCCGACTGTTTGCAACCCCATAGACTGTAGCCCGCCAGGCTCCTCTGTCCGTGGGAGTTCCCAGGCAAGAATAACTGGAGTGGGTTGTCATTTCCTTCTCCAGGGGATTTTCCTGACCCAGGGATCGAGCCAGGGTCTTCTGCATTGGTAGGAGGAGTCTTTACCACTGACCCACCAAGGAAGCACCTCTTAAATATTTACTGAACTTCCAAGATGTCTCAGGTACTGGGGGTACAGGAATAAAACAATAAAAAGTAAAATAATATCAAATAAATGATCTAGGGTGTAGCTGAAGTCTAGAGATCTAATAGAACAGTTCCTATTGAACTAGAACTTAAGGAAGAGGTTAATACACAAAAAGATTTCCCCAAACTATACAACACCCACCTATATAAAAACGTAAACCAGTTTGCAGAAGAGGTGAGGGATTCGGCTGAACAGCAAATACATGAAAAGATTTTCAATCTTAGTTTTGGTAAAGGAAATGGAAACTAAGCAGATACCAGTTTTCACCTATAATATTGTTAAATTTAAAAATTAACATTTACTAGGTGCATCGATTTTGGAAATGAGCTCTCATAGGTTCCTTGTGATAATGTTAATAGCCACACCTTTTTGTAAGGTGATTTGCAGGGTTTACTAAGATTAAAACTGTATATACCCTTGACCAAGTAAAATTGCTCTTGGGACTTTGCTGGCAGTCTGGTGGTTAGGAATCCATGTTTCCATTGCAGGGAGTATGTCTTTGATCCCTGGTTGGGAACTAAGATCACACATGCTGTGAAACAGGCTAAAAAAAGTAAGACTGCTCTTAGGTGGCTCCAGGGAGCCATTTCCCCCAATAGTCATACCATTCTGTACCCATCCCCTGCACACACACATACAGACATTGGACTTGACCATGACACTTGCTTTGGCCAATGGAACGTGAGGATGTATGAGGCAATGACAAGGCTTGCATCATTCCCTCTTGGAGACCTAAAAACTGCCAGGTTGTTATACTCCAGCCATACTGAGAGATCTCTGAGAGCAAACAAAGTGGTCCAGCTGATCAGCCAGAAGGAGGTCCCAGACCTACAGCCTTAGAACAACTGGGTCAGTTATACCCTAGCCATTCAGGCAATCCTAGCTGAGACCTCAGATGTCATGCCCCAGAGTTGAACCATCTCCACCATGGTTGTATCATTACTGAAGCGAGTGGAGTGGTGAAAAACAGATGCAGCCAGAATGTCTACCAATAGGGTAGGGATGAAGGGACCATGCTACATCCATTCTATAGACTCAAGTGTGAGGACAATGGTAGAAAAAATCTTACACCTGCCCATCTGAATACATGCCATCCTTAGAGGCTTCCCCGGTGGCTCAGAGGTTAAAGCGTCTGCCTCCAATGTGGGAGACCCGGGTTCAATCCCTGGGTTGGGAAGATCCCCTGGAGAAGGAAATGGCAACCCACTCCAGTATTCTTGCCTGGAGAATCCCATGGATGGAGGAGCCTGGTAGGCTACAGTCAGTGGGGTCACAAAGAGTCGGACACGACTGAGCGACTTCACTTTATGATAAATGGAAAACGGCAGCATTGTAGACAATCCTGGTGTTGTAAAAGTACATTCAAATCGTAAATAAATGCAAAGTAAATCTGTGTATGAGCAGGAAAAATGTGGAAGACTGCATTGGGCTGTTGATACGAGCTATTTCAGGAGGGTGGGAGGGGGGACATAGTGAGGTGGAGATTATTGCCTTTTTAAATCTGTTTTTAAAGTAATGCAGTCATTACATGCACAAGTCTGGTAATTAAAGAAAATCTAATGAAAAAATGGGAGCTCAAACAGCACTTTAAAAAGATCAGCCTCTGAAAAAAATCAACATCAAAAAAAACCACAACAAATTGGGAGAGTAAAACTAAGGGTGCCTGCAAGAAGGTTCTTTCACAAATTTTAAATGAGCATTATTATTTTTTTTTTTTTTGCCAGCCTTAAATTCAGATTAATTCTGTGAAAAGTTTCAGTAGCCTTTTTCCACCTGGCTTTTCAAGATTCATTTAATATGATTATTTGGCATTTTTCCTAGCAAGTTCCACTGGAAAGGGCAAACATCTGGTTTTATCTCTATGAACATATTTACTGTGTATGTGTCTGTGTGTTGCAGGCAGTGCACTAAATGATCCATTTAAATCCTTTTGCTCTGGAATTCAAATGACCTGGAAGCTTAAGAAAATATTTTGTCTTCTAAATATCATATACATGGAACAAATGATCCCAAAATGTTGCTGTCTGATACTTGTCATTGTGTTTCTTTTTTTGTAGGAAACTTCCACATGTACAATAGAATCTAGACAAATTCATACCAATATGCTTGACTTTTTCCTTCCTTTGTCTAATACCATGGTTCTCCACTTTTCCTTCCTATTGAAAAGTTCTAGAAGGCTTTGAAAATATACAAGTGCCTGGATCTCACCCAGAGATTTTGATTTAATGTGGATGAAGCCTTGGCATAAGCATTTGGGAAAGAAACCTCAGGTGATTTCAATCTGCACTCAACATTGAGAACCACTGATGTTACAAAGAGCATGAGTAATAATTATTCTCAATGAACACTTAACATATTTTTATCTTTTCTTTTGAATCCATGACAAATTGAATACTATTTCACAAGGTTTTAACATGAATTGTACTTTATGGGAGTTGCGTTGTTTGAAAATTGGTAAAAGAAATGATAATTTAATTAAAAAATTCTGCTAACCAGGAATATCATTTAATGTGAACACAAGTCCTGTGTGAGTTACAAGAGGTTTTCAGAGGCTGGCATGTGTGTTTCCATACCAAAATATCAAAGCCTCACTTCATAAATAGTGTTCAAGACTTGGTGCTATAATTAGGTTGGCATTTCATAGCTGTGTTGTAATGTTTAATCAAGTTGTAGCATTTCATTCACAAAATTCCTTCCATGAGGTAACCTCTGATTAAAAAAAAAAAAAAATCTGTGTTTCACAATGATTTTTCTCTAATTTAGTTTGAACTTAACAAAACATATGTGGACAAGCTCACTTCAAAATCGTGAACTTAGCAAAGCACTGACATATATACAGCAGCTTTTGTAAAATAGATAGCTAGCAGGGACCTGCTGTACAGCACAGGGAACTCAGCTCGGTACTCTGTGATGACCTAGGGAAGTGGGTTGGGGAGATGCGAGAGACGGTCAAGAGGGAGTGGGTACATGCATACATACAGCTGATTCACACTGTTGTACAGCAGAAGCCAATACAACTCTGTAAAGCAATTATACTCCAATTAAAAAGATACACAAAGACTCATGAACTTGCCCTGAATTGATCTTCACTCACTTCTTTACTCTTATAGGCATCTTTGAGCAGTTGATTTTCTGCCTCAAATGCTTCTAAACTCTTCCCCTGGACTGTACATTTCTCTGGGGGGACAGAAAGTTTGTGTTCACAGTGCTAGGCACATAATAGGGTGATTAAATGCCTGCTCCCCTGGTTAATCATTCTTGCTCGGCAATTTTGTTTGCTATAAAATATCATCCCATGCACTAGAAAGGTCGCCAAGATTCTGGCATATTTGAGGAAAAGTCATCAGCTCCCTGGGGTTTTGACAAGTAGTATATTTACTCTATGAATGGTGAGACAGACTTCATCTTGTTGCTTTTCTCAAAAGGTCTAATGTGTTCTCTTGTGACTCTTGGGTCTTCATTAGCCCAGTATCAGCCCACCATAACAAAGAACCCCAGACTGGGTGACTTATAAAAACCAGACACTGATTTTGCACAGTTCTGGAAGCTGGAACTCCAAGATATCAGTGCCAGTAAGGTCAGGATCTGGTGAGAGACCTCTGCTATATCGCAGCCTTCTTACTGTGTCCTCACATGGCTGAAAGAGAGATTCCTGGCCCTCTCTTGTGTATGCATGCATGCTAAGTTGCTTCTGCTGTGTCCAACTCTTTGCCAACCTACAGACTATAGCCCGCCAGGCTCCTCTGTCCATGGGATTCTCCAGGCAAGAATACTGGAGTGGGTTGCCATGCTCTCCTCCAGGGGGTCTTCCCAACCCAGGGACTGAACCTGTGTCTCTTATATCTCCTGTATTGGCAGGCAGGTTCTTTACCACTTGCACCACCTGGGAAGCTCTTAGAGAGAAAGTCAAGTTGCTCAGTCATGCCCAATTCTTTGTGACCCCATGGACAGTAGCCTGCACCAAGCTCCTCCCATCCATGGGATTTTCAAGGCAAGAGTACTGGAGTGGGTTGCCATTTCCTTCTCCAGGAAGCTCTTATAAGGGCATTAATCCAGTTGTGTGAGCTCCACCCTCATGATCTATTCTCCCTCCAAAGGCCCCACCTCCTAATACCATCACACTAGGGATTACGACAATGACTTCTGGGGGTCATTTGGCCTCTGTGAAGTCAGCTTTCATGGATACAGAAAGGACGGAGGCACTAGCAGTCAGGCACTATCAGTGTTCGTCATCTGGGGACCCGGAAAGCTGTTGTCCCAGTGGACCAAACCCACTTCTGCATCTGCACATCCTCTTCCTTGGATGCATCCTCAGTGAACCCACGTGGGTCCACTGCCCATGTGTTATAGCCAGACCCAAGGGGTGGCGAGGGGCAGTTCTTTGCAGAGGGCACTGAAGATGCTCTCCAAATGCCTATGTATGCCCCTCGTGGTTGGCCAGGTGGGGAGGCTTGGAAGTGGGCCCAGGCTGATTGTGCTATGGGACACAGATTCCAAGGCAGAATCTGAGGACTTGCATCCAAAAATTCTGGATCCTAACGTGGCAGCCCAGGTAGTTACAAAGGTAGATTAGTCATGGTGGGAGGACAGAGCATCTTTCATTTATCAGTTTGTTTACTTGATTTATAACTCTTGAGTATGGAGATTTATGTTGTGTGCAGCAGATGCTGAGGGTGCCCTCCACTCCTCGTGTTCCCAGGCTTCCCCACTCAGGTGCACTCAACCTGATTTCCAGTTGTCAAGACTGCATCTCTCTGCCTCGGGGCTTCAGGTTCCTGCTGGAGTCTGCTCTGCTGCCAGAACAGCAGGCGGAACATGAGAGGGATGGGTCTCCCAGGAGCAACTTCCAACAAAAGACCGATGGGCACTGGGACAGAAGTACTCCAGGTTCTCCACCCAGGGGTGTTTGCCCTCAGCTACCCCATCAGGGGAAGTCTGCCATCATCCACATGACTGACACGCTTGATGACACCTTTTATTGGCTCTATGCCCTTCCTTGTCTTACTTCCCCTCCCCTTTTTGTCCAGAAAATATACCTGCATTTCAATGCTTGTTTCAGCTGCTGCTTTTGGGAGAATCCAAACCAAGATGGTGCACAAGCTGCATTTACATGCTTGTCCCAAGTCTACAAATGTAAGGGGGTGGGCCTGGTGTGACCACTTTGTCTCCCTCATCTTGACTCCTCACTTCAGCTAAATGAACGAGGTTGTGATGATCCCCATTTGAAAAGGCTTTGAGCATGAAAGTCACTTGTCCAAAGCCCCAAACTAAGACATAAGGTAATAATTAAAAGTGCATATAATCTCATCTGTCCCTTACTTGCTGTGTGTCCTTGTTCAAGTGGCATCTGATGCACAAGATGGAGATGATGGGGAAGTCGTATCCATCTGAACTATTTACTAGGCTGTTGCCAAGGTCCAGGAAATGATGGCAGTGAGAGATCAGATACACTATGAAGCGCTTTACTTCTCAGGATTATTAGATCCACACTGCCCTAACCTCAGGACAATGGAATTGGGTTCCCACCTCTTCTCTACCTCTTTATCAAATTCTTATTTCTTCTTCCCTTTCCTCTCTTCCCTTCTGAGACCTGAATGATAAGAATTAAGATTTCTTATTTTATGACAATAATAATTATCTAGACTCCAGTAAAAAATATAGGACAAAATTTTCTCCTTGAATGTCCCTCTTTTTCAGTATAATTTCAGTTGAACAAAAACTAAGGTCTTTACTGTGGACACACTGCTCTGCTAGAACCATGGAAACATCAGACATTAGTGTCCCTAGTCAAAGAATCCAGGGGCTTCCCAGGTGGCTCCGTGGCAAAGAATCCATCTG
The DNA here is from genome assembly GCF_023091745.1 of Budorcas taxicolor. Lineage (NCBI taxonomy): Eukaryota > Metazoa > Chordata > Mammalia > Artiodactyla > Bovidae > Budorcas > Budorcas taxicolor. The sequence goes on along the minus strand of NC_068926.1, from coordinate 47,787,908 downwards.
ACAATGCAGGAGACTCGAGTTCAATCTCTGGGTCAGGAAAATGCCCTGGAGAAGGAAATGGAAACCTCCTCCAGTATTCTTGCCTGGGAAATCCCATGGACAGAAGAGCCCGGCAAGCTATAGTCCAAAGGGTAGCAAAGAGTCAGACATGACTGAGAGACTAAATAACACAAAGCCAAAGACTCCACTAGCTCTTGGGAACACATGTCATCTTTAATCAGTGTTTATTGGTTCTCAAACAGTATTTGAGCATCGAAAAACAAAAAACACTATTATGTAAGATTCTGTCTTGTGTGCTTGCTAAGTTGCCTCAGCAGTGCCCAACTCTTTGTGACCCTGTGGACTGTAGTCCACCCGGCTTCTCTGTCCATGGGATTCTCCAGGCAAGAATACTGGAGTAGGTTACCATGCCCTCCTCCAGCGGATCATCCCAATCCAGGGATCAAACACATGTCTCTTAAATCTCCTGCATTGGCAGGTGGGTTCTTTACCACTAGCACTACCTGGGCCACCTAAGATATTATCTTATTTATTTAAAATAAAATGATCAGGGATACTTGTGAATGTATATGTGTCACGTGTATATGTTAAGTGACACACATTCCTTGGCCCTACAGTTTGGATAACTGCAGCTGTAAATGTTATTTGGCCTTTACCTTTTAAAGAACACCATTTTTATGTGCTATATTCCTGTGAGATCATTTGAGGGAAATTGGAATCATTAGGGTAGAATATAATTATCTCTTTAAAAACTTTTATTATTTTCTAAAATATGCAAATAGTATTCCTAAACAGTAGACGAGTTCATAATTACAGATATGCAAGTGGATTCTTAAAAATCATCATTATAAAATCCCACCATCCAAAGAGAATCAAAATTTTGATACAGATTATTTTAAAGTCTTTTGTATATAATACCACAGTTGTCCACATGACTAGCTGACCCATTCTTTCAGGACAGAGACGAAGCCCTCCTTCCCACTGCCTATCTGCTGAGAGAGAGAAAGCATATCTAGGCAACCAGAGGCCCATGGGGACAGAGGCTAAATCTATATGCCTCTTGAAATTATAGTAAGCAGATTCTTTCTTAAAATGCTTTGGACTTAAACGTATACCAAGGAAAGCTTTCCAACTATTTCATCATATCTAATGACCACACGATATTCTGTTTAATATAGCTACTATAATCCATTTGGTAAATTAGGAATGACTGGGTATTTGAGCTTCTCTAGTATCAATCTACTATATACAATACTCATAAATAAATTAGTTTATGCACTTGACATAATTTGCCAATCTGGTTGCTTCAGGTCTCTGGATACCCACTTGGCTTTGTAAGACCCATCAAAACATCAGTTCCTTCAACCTTCAGCTAGAATTTGCAGACTGATGACCCACAGATGTATTCTGTTTGTTCTAGATGATATTGTCACTATTTGAAAACTCCACCTGAATATATGAATGTCTTCTTTCTCAGAAAGAACTCTGGCCACTGTAGATCCATAACCCCATATGGCAATAAGCAGCAGGGTCTGAGTTTCAGGGCCTCATTAGTCTGTACCCCAGTTTCCACAGTATCCTCCTCCCCATACCCCGACTCACAATTTGTTTGCTCATTCATATCTCCTGCCTGCCCTCACTCCTCAGGCATTTCAATGTGACCATGGCATTTCAATGTTGGTCACCATGGATTTCTTAGTCATTGAATGGCACCTACCTGTGTTACCCTATAAGCACTGGAATCTGGGCTAAAATGTAACATCCCAACTCTAAATTTAAGAGATGTGTGACTTTAGACAACTGAGTTTCTCGAAGACTAAATTTGGCCTCTGATGATATAACCTCATTAACTCATGATCTTTACAAATATCAAATTAGATAACTCATGTTGAAAGCACCTTGAACACAGCACAATCCCCAACAAATGTGCACCATGATTATCAGCACATGGGAGAAAGCTTCCTGTGTCATTAATATGTCCACTCTGAGTGCAAGATAAAAATGAGGGTAAGGATAGGGCAAGAAGGCCAATTAGACTATTAACCCACAGTAAAGAACTGGACATGGAACAACAGACTGGTTCCAAATAGGAAAATGAGTATGTCAAGGCTGTATATTGTCACCCTGCTTATTTAACTTATATGCAGAGTACATCATGCGAAACGCTGGACTGGAAGAAACACAAGCTGGAATCATGATTGCCGGGAGAAATATCAATAACCTCAGACATGCAGATGACACCACCCTTATGGCAGAAAGTGAAAAGGAACTTAAAAGCCTCTTGATGAAAGTGAAAGAGGAGAGTGAAAAAGTTGACTTCAAGCTCAACATTCAGAAAACAAAGATCGTGGCATCCGGTCCCATCACTTCATGGGAAATAGATGCGGAAACAGTGGAAACAGTGTCAGACTTTATTTTTCTGGGCTCCAAAATCACTGCAGATGGTGATTGCAGCCATGAAATTAAAAGACACTTGCTCCTTGGAAGAAAAGTTATGACCAACCTAAATAGCATATTCAAAAGCAGAGACATTACTTTGTCGACTAAGGTCCATCTAGTCAAGGCTATGGTTTTTCCTGTGGTCATGTATGGATGTGAGAGTTGGACTGTGAAGAAAGCTGAGCACTGAAGAATTGATGCTTTTGAACTGTGGTGTTGGAGAAGACTCTTGAGAGTCCCTTGGACTGCAAGGAGATCCAACCAGTCCATTCTGAAGGAGATCAGCCCTGGCATTTCTTTGGAAGGAATGATGCTAAAGCTGAAGCTCCAGTACTTTGGCCACCTCATGCGAAGAGTTGACTCATTGGAAAAGACTCTGATGCTGGGAGGGATTGGGGGCAGGAGGAGAAGGGGACGACAGAGGATGAGATGGCTGGATGGCATCACAGACTCGATGGACGTGAGTCTGAATGAACTCTGGGAGTTGGTGATGGACAGGGAGGCCTGGCGTGCTGCGATTCATGGGGTCACAAAGAGTCGGACACGACTGAGTGACTGAACTGAACTGAACTGAAAGAATAACAAAACACCAAATTTACATTATTGGTGTCACCAACACTCATAGCCTGTTCACCAAAGCCATTTCTTCTTATCTGTGGCACAGAGATAGACTACATTTCCCAAGCTATCTTGCTGCATAGATGGTCATGTGACTGAGGTCAACAGAATGCGAACATAACTGATGTATGCCACTCAGGTCCATCCCAACAGCCTCTCCCATGATCCTCACTGCTTTCTGCCTCCCTTCACTTCACCCTGATAACTTTGGTAACCTTGGAACCTATGTACCAAAGGCAATGGGATGAAATTAGATTTGTCAATCTTTGCTTAATGAGAGCTATCTATTAGCAATATCTGTCTGTACTTTACATGCAATAGAAATGAATGTCACGTGTATAAGCCATTATCAATTTGGGTGTGTTTGTTAACAATTTTTTTTTTTAACGGAGAATTTTCCAGTGGTCCAGTGGTTAGCACTCCACACTCTCATTGCTGAGGGCCCAGGTTCAATTCCTGGGCAGGGAACTAAGATCCCACAAGCCAAACAGTTCCTCAAAAAAAAAAAAAAAAAAAAAAAGTTCCTAATAAAGAGTGTTAATGGAAATAACCAATAAGCCTACTTGTAGTAGGAAGTGAAAAGGATTTTATTCACTCCAAACTGAGGACTATAGCCTGGGAGACACAGATTCAAGAAGCACTTGAATTCTATTTTGTTGAACTACAACATGAAGGAGGCTTAGAGAAAGCAAAAACTGCAAAATAGATAAGCTGTTTGTCAAGAATTAGGATTGGAGCTGGAAAGAAGTAAGGTGCTTGTTAACCAAGGGTTGGTTGGGGTCTGAAATGGTTGCTTAGTTACAAGAGGAGGCCTTGAGATGTAGCTGGCAGCTGCTCACAGATACTGTTTTGAGAATGGCTGCTGGTGTCCTTGAGTCTAATAGAGTTCAGGAAATTTAAGTTCTCAGTATTATAGGAACATGCCTACAACTATGTCCACAATGGCCACCCAGCTCCATTTTTGATGCATGAATGCATTCTTTTATTTAATGGTTAAAGTCTAAGCACAATGCATGTTTAATAGCCTACAAACAGGCTATTTTGTTTACCCTAAAGTCCACATGGGACTTTTCTGGTGGTTCAGTAGTAAAGAATCTGCCTGCAATGCAGGAGATGTGGGTTTGATCCCTGGGTCAGGAAGCTCCCCTAGAGAAGGAAATGGTAACCCACTCCAATATACTTGACTGGGAAATCCCATGGACCAGCAGGTTACAGTCCATGGGGTCGCAAAAGAATGGATGTGACTTAGCAACTAAACAACAACAACAGCAAAAGCTGAGGTGAAATCATGTAGAAGCCAGAATGACTTCCCCAGGGGTCAATGTGTGAAAATTCTTTCCATCAATTGTTTGCAATGTCTGAAATATTATAGGTAGAAAAACTTCCTGAATCTAGTTATGAATTTCTTACCTCTTTCTGTCTTCTATTTTTTGAGTTAAAATCAGTATGAAAAAAAATAGCAAACGTCAGTTTCAAGCCAATTAAGGATACTTTTGGTTACAAATGCAGTACTTGGAAACTGATTATGAAATACTTCCTGGGAGACACATCTTCTTGCTCACAGAGTTAGCTGAAAAGCAATTAATTTTTATTTTAAGAAAACATGAGAGAGCTTTTCAGTACAAAGCAGAGAAATCAAGAAAGAAATGTGTCTATAAAGTGATAGAACATAAGTGCACTTAGATGGATAGCAGAGAACATCTAATTATATATCATATCATTAAGTACACTGTCACAGAGTCACAATTCATGCACAAAATATAACTATATGCAGCCCCCATTTTTCTACATTGCACACTCCACTCATTACCTAAGCACGACTTCTCATTTTCTTTCTGTCACTTTACTCATCAGAAGGTCTTTTTCCTCAGCTGCCAAAGGAAGTGCAGTATCCATGCAAGGCAAAGTTGGCTTTGTCTTTCATGTGATGATAGAACATTTTTGGTTTTCGCGGTCAATGACACCTTACATTTTGTGGGAGGGTTATCTATTACCCATTCTTTAGTTTCCTGAGAGGTTGCCCTACCCTCAAGTACGTAAGGCTGCCATGAACCAAGCCTGGACAGCAGGGCCTGTCTTTTTAAGGCTTAATACTTAACTAAAGGCTTAATACTCCTTAAGGCTCAGAGGGCACATGGCCCAAGGCAGATCAGAGAGCTAGACCTGAAACTTTTGCTGTGACTCTTGTGAATTAGTAATCCTCATTCTTCCTGAGATTATACTCTAAATGGTGGGCCCAAGCCTCTACATGGAGTCTCCTGAGAATTAGATGATATGAAGAATGCTGAGTCCAGTGGTGGAAAAACCATACCCTCATGACACCATTTGTGTTCTCACATCCAGCTGAAGCTATGTATGTGTGCACCTGTAGGTCCTTGAGCCAATAAATGCACTCTCTCTCTGCCATTTTGTTTTTGTTTAATTTTGAGTTTGGATTCTGTCACTTGCAATTGAAGAGTCCAGATTAATCCAACAGTGAATGGGAAAATATGTTCTGATAGCTACCATGATTAACTATCTATTCTATGACAGGCATCAGATTTAGTAAGGCACAGACCCACTCGAATCTCCTAAACAATATAGAGGGTGATGTCAGTTAGCATTGATTAGGTACTTGCTTCATACTGAGCAGAACTCTGTGTAATTTTCATTGTTGGAATAGTAATTGATATATATGGTTCAAAAATCCAAACAGTACAAATTGGTGTAAATTAAAATCAAATCTCTTCACTCCCCCAGACCTCATCCCCAGGTCTCTGGCTCAGATACAGTACTACAGTCAGCTACTCTCTAATCTCTTGGAATATTCAACATAAATAAATGTGCATAAGAATAAAATGGATGTGAGGGTGTGTCCATTTTTAACACAAATAGCACCATTTAATAATAACAGACTGGCTATCATAGACTAGGTACACTTTTAAACACATGACACTTATTTAATTAAGTTTTATTTTAAATGTAATTTATTATTAAATTTAATCATTATTTAAATTTAATACATTAAATCTTATTTAATTATCATGAGACTCAGGATGTGAGTCATCCTATGAGGAAAAGGAAACACGGATAAATCAGGGAAACCAAGCAGGCCTTCTGAGTATGAACTCTGTGGATGTGTTAAGGGATCGGCAGATAACATCCCAGTTTTCCACCTGAGTCTGCAAGAAATTGAGAAGTGAAACTCAAGTCATGCCATCTTGGAATCAGGGTTAGGTTGCAGGAAGCAGCTTGGGAATCACCATGTTGGCAGTGGCGGGGTGGAGTTCTAAAACCTTTCCCTTTCACATGGGGAAAAGGGAACCCATATGTACTGCCAGTGGTATTGTAAACTGTACAACCACTACGGAAAACAGTACAGAAAAAAGCTAATAATAGAGTTTCCATATGATCCAGCAATCCCACTCCTGGGCATATACCCAGAAAAAACTAAGTTAAGAAGATACAAGCATTCCAGAGTTCAAAGAAGCCTTATTTACAATAGCCAAGACATGAAGACAACCTCAGTGTCCATCAACAGATGACTGGATTAAGAAGATGTGGTACACAATAAGAAAGAATGAATTCTTCCATTTGTGGCAACATGGATAGACCTAGAGATTATCATACTAAGTAAAGTAAGTCAGAAAGAGAAGGACAAATATCATGATACCACTTATTATGTTGAATCTAAAAAATAATACAGATGGATGTATATACAAAATAGAAACAGATAGATATAGAAAACAAACTTGTGGTTTCCCAAGGGGAGAGGGAAGAAGGAGCTGGACAAATTAGGGGTTTGGGGTTAACAGATACAAAGTACTCTGTATAAAATAAACAACAAAGATTTACTGTATAGCACAAGGAACTATACCCAGTATCTCATAATGACCTATGAAAGTGAAAGTGTTAGTCACTCAGTTGTGTCCAACTCTTTGTGACCCCATGGGCTGGGCCTGCCAGGCTCCTCTGTTCATGGAATTCTTCAAGCAAGAATATTGGAGTGGGCTGCACTTTCCTTCTAAAGGGGATTTTCCTGACCCAGTAATAGAACCTGGATCTTTTGCTTTGCAGGCAGATTCTTTACTGTCTGAGCCATATAATCTGCAAAAATACTGAATCACTATGCTCAACACCTGAAACTGACAAAATACATGAAGTCGATTGAAATGTAAACCAACTACATTTCAATAAAATCTTTTCCTCTCTTTCCCACTCCCACTATCCAGCCTAGAAATTGGGGCAGACTCCCACTTGGAAAGTTAAAATCAACTGAGGCAAGCTCATCCAATATTCCTGTCTCACCCTATTGGGGATGGAGAGGAAAATTAAGAGAAAATCTTCATGGATCAGGCATTTAATAGAAACTTGGATTTAGGTGGGAAATTAGGTGGATGTCACCTACCTAGTAAGTGAGAGGACAGAAGTGCTTCTCTAGTGCCTGTATATGGACTTGTGCTCGGACACTCAGTTGCGTCTGACTCTTTGTAAAGGCTCCTCTGCCCATGGGCTTTTCCAGGCAAGAATATTGGAGTGGGTTGCCATTTCCTCCTCTAGGGGATCTTCCCAACAAAGGGATCAAATGCCCTGTCTCTCATGTCTCCTGCAATGGCAGGCAGGTTCTTTACCACAAACGCCACCTGGGAAGCCGACACGGACACATGAGGGGTTGAGTTATTCAAGTTTTCTTTAGCATCCTTAGTCAGTTTATGAGGAACTGAGGGTCAGAGGAGCTAAGGAATATGCCTAAGTCATACAGCTAAGTGTCAGGGCTGGAAAATCTCTGGCTCCAAAGTGTGTATAAATTCACTACCATGAGCTGCCTCCCAGAGACAAGCTGCATTGAAAGACAGGAGCCGCCTACCTGCAGGCACACCTTTTCTTTTTGACATGACTCGTGAATCTAATTTTCTTAACATTGCAAGCATATGCCTGCCGGGTGGACAGAATATGTAAATGACTTGTTTACATTTGCATATTAAGAAATGTACAAAGAAGTATAAATCGGCTTATATGTAATGGATTTTTCAGCTTCAGTCACTGGCATTGCCTCGAATTCTGTCCCTGTGCCTCTGCTGGTCTTTGATAATATTTTATTGTAGAATGATGATCTCCTCCCTTTAAAAAAAAAAAAAAGGACAAAGCATGACATATCCTCCTTCAGTCTCTTGAATATCCTCATCACTGAATCAAACCAGATGTCCGTATCTTGGCCTTGTGTCTGTCTGTCTTCCACATCTCTCAGCTCAAAGCATCCTGGCCTCTTACTGATCCCCAAACTCTTCCATAGTCAGCCCTATGTTCAAGAGTGGGTGTTCAGTGTCTAGAACAGTGTTTGTCATGTGGTACATGCTTAGGCATTGCCAGCTGAATAAATGGGCAAGCATTTCTAAGCAAGGCAATGAGCACACACTGAGTCCCATGGTTTGAAGCCAGCGTTTTAGGCCAGCAGGGTGGAATGAGAGTGGGCAGAAGTGGACTTGGGCATTTTTAAAAATTATTCTTTTTATTTGACTCCATCTCGTGGCATGCAAGATCTTAGTTCCCCAACCGGGGATTGAACTCATGCCTCCCGCAGTGGAACTGCGGAGTCTTAACCTCTGGACTGTCAGGGAAGTCCTTGGTTGTATTCTGAAAAACCTAATTTTCTCAACAAAGGGGTTAGGAACATAGCAGTAAGATAATATATATGTGTTTTGATGATCAAAACAGATTCACACACACAAAAGAAGATGAAAGCTATCATCAAGCTTTACCAATAATTTCAAAGCACACAAATGACTGATAGATACAGGCAGAACAGAAACAGCTTTGGAACAGGAGGGCCAGGCATCCAGATCTTTCTCCCCACTTTGTTTTTATTTATTTTTACTTTCATTTTCTAATTCTTATTTTCTTGGCCAGGCCGGGTCTTCATTGCAGCATTCAGGCTTTCCCCAGTTGTGTCCCATGGGCTTCTCTTGTTTCAGAACATGGGCTCTAGAGCACACGGGTTCAGTTATTTGCAGCATGTGGGCTCTCTAGTTGTAGTTCACAGGTTTAGCTGACCCTGGCATGTGGGATCATTAGTTCCCCAACCTAGGACTGAAACTGCTCCCCCTGCATTGGAAGGCAGATCCTTAACTGCTGGATCACCAGAAAAATCCCTTTCTCCCCACTTTTCACAAAGCAGCCCCACATGAACATCTGAAATCTCCAAGTGGTGCATGTACACAGTGAATGTCACTTCAAAGAAAGTTGGCAGTCACCAAGCATCTCCGTTTTATTAATATAAGCAGATGGTCACCAGCTTATGTGATTGTCCTATGAGCCATGACTCATAACTCCATTGATTCCAGCTTTGTTTGTGTGGAAACTTTGTTTTGACAGCCACCCCTGAAGATGCATGCATTCTGGGGGGATTCAGATGGAGACAAGTAGGATACTGGCCCCAGATAGATGAGGTGCATATCAAAGGAAACATTTCAGTGAGCCCAGATTATTGCATCTTCCCATACAGAGAAAAACACTAAAATCATAAACCTGAGATGTCTGGTTTTGTGACTAGCTGTCATCTTTTGAAGTTTCACTACATGTTTTGTTTGTTTGCTTGCTTTCCTCCCCCAACCACCCCCCAGCAAAACCTTCTATATATCCTGGCTCCCTCTTTGAGCAGCCCCTCAGATTGATCTGAGAGCCTGCGATTCTGTGCTGTTGCCCTCAGTAGGGTAATGGACTGAAACATAGTTCTCAATTTTTAGGTTGTGTTTTTTTTTTCTTTTGTTCCAGTCAATACTTACCTTTAGCAATATTAGACTTAAAGCATTGTCAAGATATGGGTATTCCTGACTGCAAACACTAAGGAGTCTGTTATTAAGTTACTGAACTGGTTGACTTGGACACACCCCCCAGGGTCCTAACCCCAGTTGAGATCCCCTGTGTTGGCCAGAGATTCTTTTTCCACTAGGATTTGCCCAATCAATAATGAAACCAATGTAGAAACTGGAACAGTAGTAGCTCTATTCAACGGTCAAAACATGAAGAAAGGAGAATTTAATTCACAAATCAAATTCACAACCTGATTTGAGAGGGAAATCACATATATAGGACGGTCGAGGTAAAAGGGAGGGACATCTAAAGAATGGAAGGAATATTCATTACTTATCCAAAAACAGTGGTTTGGACCCAAAACTGATACAACTCTCTTTTTCAGTTCTTGCCTGGGCTTTTCTGGTGGTTGCTATGGTAAAGTCAACTGTCATGACATCCATGGGTGTGTCACTTAGCTAACACATTACAATGAGCAGGTGAGGTTCAAGGTTTACTGGAAGTCAAGTCTTCCGCCATCTTGGACCTTGGACATTCTAACCAGTTTTGCTTTTCTCTTCGTAGTTTTCTACTGAAACTGGTTTCCATTTGAGGGAGGGGCAGGGGTATGGTCCTACGGTGATGGCCTTGGTAACAATTTTTGTGAAGAGAAGGTGAGACGTGATCACCTTCCTTCTTTCTGGTGGGGTCCCCACCGCTCCCTCCTTAACCTAGGGAGAGAATTGTGAACCTGCTGGTTAAGCGTTTCCTTTCAAACCAAAATATGATAGAGAGCTTTGAAGGGTTTTATAAAGAGAGTGACTCGTGACACAATTAAACTGTCTTTCTATTATGAAGTTGCTTCTGATCACCTTCTAAAGAGAGGGGCAATGTTTTAACATCCTCAGGGTGGGGACTCACAGCTTAGTTCTTTTTGAATCTCATTTCACTCTGGGGTAAAAATGCCAGTCTCTCAACAAATTGTTTTTGAAGTGATTACAAAATAATGAGGAGTTTCATTTTGACTTTTACAAATGTATTCCAAAAGAAGATATGATAAATAGAAAACACAGTAGGAAGGGGGTCTAGAAATTAACAATGAACACAAAGAGAGCAATATTTGCACCTTTTTTTTTTTTGGCAAGAGATTTATTTGGAAGCTCTGTGAGTTGAGAGATTAAATTGTTTCATTCATCATCATACCCCTCACATTTAGTACAGTACATCCATACAATTAATATTTTCTTGAATGACTCTATTGAATGAATACCTACAAAATATTGGAAGTTATTGAGAAGGATAATGGTTATATTTAGAAGCACACATGGTGGGGGGGTGGCAGCAATATAATTTAAGATACATATGCACTCGGAGAAAATTACTAAGCCCTTTAGGAGAGAATCAGAAAATTCAGGAGAGTAATTCTGAACTGGTTTTGGCAACAATGGGAAAAAAAAAAATCACTAATGATGACAAGGCTAGCTTGTGGAAGAAAGAACACTGCTTGGCTGACTCAGTCTGGACCCCCTGATGTTGAAAGAGTAAGGCCTTAAGCAGATCACAAAGGAGGAAATTACACTCATCAACGTGGGAAAAGATGTTGGCATGAATAATGATCAGGGTAAGGATACATTTTGGAAATGTTCCAAAGATGGTAAAAGGCAACTCACCAGCCAGAAATATTCATGTGGGAAGAAAAGAAAATATGGATCTCTGTACTACTAATAATATTATATTTCCCAATTGCAACTTATAGTGGGGGGAGAGGGAGTCATGAACCCCCAGTATAAGGAGAGGACGAAGAAAATCCTAAAGGTTTCCATGGCTTTCTTGAAAGTAAACACTACACATTGACTGAACCTGAAATGTAGAAGTCTACTGAAAGTCATGGTGCCCTGATTATTTTCTGTTTATCTCTTCTTATGCCCAAGATTCATTCTCCACCTCCTGTGAACCCAGGGGCTGACTCAGAGGGACTACATCACCCAGGGGCTCAGATCAAGGTCCCCACTAGCCTTCAGCTTCCAACTGGGTTCGCCAATGGGATTTCCTGGCATGAGAATAGAAGGCGGAGGATAGGTATCAGTCTTCTTTCCCACTTCTCTGCTATATTCCAGATTGCATACAGCTGCTGTATTTCTTCAAAACTCTAGCTTGTGACAAGTGGTCCCTTATCTCTGAGTCTACCTCTTACTGGGTCCTCCTCCCCTCGTCAAGTAAGAGTCATGGCTTGTGACCACCCTTGGGAGTCTTTGAGGAAACCAACACTGCAATTTCCCTTACTCCTGCTCACACCTCTTCACTGAAGTTTCTTCCATTCCAACCATCTGGAGTTTCCTGCTGGAACCCTGGCTCATATGAAATAATTCAGTTTGTTTAATAAGGTATTTGAATTCTAAAATAATTTGAATTCCAAAATAATCTGGGAGTGTCAACTGGCTAGAGCTACAAGTCAGAAACCAACTATCCATTGGTTTTCAGAAAGTTTTTTAAAAGTCCTATTATTTGAGACTTTTCTTTCTTACTTAGCCACACAATTTGCCAGGGTTGGTTGTTGGGGTTCCTCTTTGAGCAGCAGAAATTAAATAGATAAAAAGAAGTCACACCAACACCATTCCCCCCGTGGCTCACCTTCCCACATGAACTCAGACAGGAAACAGGATATAGGATGCTCAATAATAAAATGTTCCAGTGGCTTCTTGGTAAGAAGAAGGCACTGTCAGAATGAATAAATGCAGAGGTATGCTGTAAGCTTCAAGATGAGACATGACATACCAAGATCTCAATGATTAGAAACAGTGCTAATTGCAATTTCCCAAATCCTTCTCAGAAATATACTAGTTGGCTTGGGTCAGAATGCAGAGTTTTGAGTACATAACAATACAAATACACATTTAGGCAAATAAAAGTAAGTCTACTCAATCTTCAGCAGTGTCTCTATTCAGCATCTTCTATTTGCCTTTATCAAAGAAGCTTCTTTAGCAGCAAGAAAAAGAGTTTGACTCAATATTGTTTAAGAAGAAGGAAATCTCGGGACTTCCTTGGTGGTCCAGAGGTTAAGACTCTGGGCTTCCACTGCAGGGGGCTCGGGTTCCCAGCCTTGGTCTGGAAACCAAGATCCCGAGGGCCTCGCGGTGAAGCCCCCGCCCCGAAAAAAAACCCCATAAATCTCACATGAGAATATAGGACCACTCGATGGAATCAAAGACTGGGGATATATGGAGATTCAGACAAGAACTGAAGTTAGGAGTCCATATGCTTAAGAGCTCTCTCTCTCTCCCCTCACCTAGGCTGCTCCCCAAAGTATCATGTCCACTCTTTCTCTATTTCTCTAGCATCGTCTTCTGTTTCTCTGCCTTCAAAGAATATGTCTGCCAAATTCAGGAAAATGCCAGCTTGCCTGTATCCATTCACTCATTTAAAAGACTTATAGATTCCTTATCACATATACTGTATTATTCTAGGAGCTGGAGAAACCATAAGTAGAAAAATAGGAAGGTGACAAAGTTAATGCTCTCATAAAGATTGCTTTTCAGTGGGAGAAACAGGGCATACTTAAGTATATGTATATAGTGTGTGTGATACTGAAGTGTGTGTGTGTGTGCACGTGCCATGTGATTTATTTTATATTTTAGCTAATTTAGTATCATATCATATAAATACACAACATGGGATTCCCTGGTGGCTCAGATGGTAAGGAATCTGCCTGTAATGTGGAAGACCTGGGTTCAATCCCTGGGTCAGGAAGATCCCCTGGAGAAGGAAATGGCAACCTATTCTTGCATTCTCGCCTGGAGGAACCTGGCAGGCAATAGTCCATAGGGTCACAAAGAGTCACACAAGACTGACTAACACTTTCACAAGTATACAACATGATAAAATTACATCCTAGAATATGTAAGGTTGACCTTGGGAAGATGAGTTTATATCGTAAATTAAAAACCCTGGAAAGAGGTCCTGGGTGACACTTAACCAGAACAGAAATATACTGCATTGGAGAAGTGAATAGAATAGGACCAGAAATTAGTGTGTTACGTGAAAAGGTATGAATACAAGGTTAAGTATGCTTCAAGTATTCTCTATGTTTCTAGAGGAGAAGACCAGTGTTCATCCAGTTGACTTTGGTCTGTGAGATCAATAGTCAGGACAGAGGTATCATGAAGAAGATGTAGAATTTTGACCTTTCTGAACCCACAAGAGCACGTAAACTGAGTATACCAGTGGAATCGGTCCCAGTCTAACAATCATTCTTAATGTTCCGATAAGAGGCCTCTTCTCCACGCTGGTGACATCATGAAGAAAATGAAGCAAAATGGATAGGAGTGAGGGATTATGTGCTACCAGAAATGCTACTAGAAATGGTCCAGGGACCATTTTTGGGGGGGACCTTCACTGTAGGGGAATCACTGGGTAAGTTTGAAAAGAAATCTGAGTATGACCTCACCAACAGCGAGATCATACATAGGAGGTCATGGCAGTATTCCTTGATGTTTCCCCCACCATGAGATCCATGTGACTAGCAGGGCTTAGACGAGCTCCCCCACCTGGAGGAGAGACCACCCCCGTCTCCCTACGGCTGCTGTGAGTTGCCTGCATCACCAGCAGTTGAGTCTGCATTTCCACCTTGGCTGCTGTTAGAAGATGTCACACGAGGTGTACCCAGAGGACACGAGGTGAGGTCTTCCCAGGCGGTTGAGTTCAGTTCAATCGCTCAGTCCTGTCCAATTCTTTGCGACCCCATGGACTGCAGCACACCAGGCTTCCCTGTCCATCATCAGCTCCTGGAGCTTGCTCAAATTCAAGTCCATTGAGTTGGTTATGCCATCTAACCATCTCATCTTCTGTCGTCCTCTTCTCCAACCCTGAATCTTTCCCAGCATCAAGGTCTTTTCAAATGAGTTGGTTCTTTGCATCAGGTGGCCAAAGTATTGGAGTTTCAGCTTCAGCATCAGTCCTTCCAATGAATATTCCCAGGCAGAGCGAGGCATTTAAGTGCTCGGTCCAACCCTTGATGAACAAAGTATGCTATTGCATGTACAAACACCACCTGAGTGCCCCACTTCCCTTCTCTCCCTGCTCCTGATGGACAAAGAGAAATTCTATCATGGATCACAGGAACATGTCTAATGAAAGCAGCTCTTTTGCCCTTCCCAACCCACTCTGACCTTAAAAGAACCTAATTATACAAATTAGCTCAGTAGGCAATTTAACCGAACTCCTGACTGCGCTCTCCTGAATGCACACCATGCCGTGCCTAACCTGTTGATTCTTTTCCGGGATTCAAAGAAGTCAGAATCAAGAATGAAGTAGTTAAAGCATGACTAGTTCTCTACACCCAGTGGGCCACTTGGCAATCCTGCAGGCAGATCACATGGGTATGATAACATCTGAAAAGAGTCAGCCAGTTTGCAGGCAATGGGAGAAGAATGCAGAACCCACTCTCCTGGGAATTCCCTGGCTGTCCTGTGGTTAGTACTTTGCTTTCATTGGTATGGGTGGGACAGGCTGAGACATGTCTGGGACCCTTTGCTGCTGTGCATGCACTTCAATACACCTGGCCTTGAGCAAAAATTACAAAGAAATTATATGAGACTAAAAATATTCACATGCATGCGCAGTTGGGACAAATTCTGGACTAAAGATACAAAAAGACCAAAATACTCAACAGCAACTTCTGAACAGCCAGAGCAAAAACAGGATGTTAGTAGTAGTAATAGGGCTTGGAGCATGCCCCTGTACACAGTGCCATCAGAGGGGTGGGCAAATCATCTGCGCCACCCCTCTGGCCAGAACCTTGGACACAGCCCTACCCTCACCCATGTAAGGCAGCAGCTTGCCCGGCTTGCCCGTCCTTCCCCACCCTCCACTCCCCTCACCCTGGCCAGAGAGCAAGCAAGAGAACCTGTTACTTGTTTTCACTGCTCCTGTTGCAGCTGGAGCCTCAGTAAAGCCTTGCCTGTATTTCTTGTCTGGGCTTTGTGCGTGCACCTATGGTCACTTCAGTCATGTCAGACTCTCTGCAACCCCATGGACTGTGCCCACCAGGCTCCTCTGTCCATGGGATTCTCCAGGCAACAATACTGGAGAGGGTTGACATGCACTCCTCCAGGGGATCTTCCTGACCCAGGGATCGAACCCACGTCTCTTATGTCTCCCACATTGGCAGGCGGGTGCTTGACCACAGCACCAGCCGGCGGCTATCAGGCCTCTAATCAATTTCTATTGGTTGGAGAAGACCAAGAACCCCTGTCAGTAACAAGAGTATAGGTTCAAACCCAGGTTGGGTGCAGCCAAAAAGAAAAAAAGAACCCAGCTTCCTTAATGATTCACTGAGATTCTGCACAGTCTTCGGAGATGGCCTCTGGACATGAGGTCACCTTCTCCCCTGATTACCAGCTTTTCTGACTAAAGCAACTTTCCTTTCTCCTGACACTTGCCTCTAGAATTACCAGCTTTTGAGTGGTGAGCAGCTGAACCTGAGTTCGGTAACACTGCTTGCCCCTGAGTTGGATTCATCTCTGGCAGGAAAATGGACACTCTGCTTCTGAATGGCCACCATGACCCAAGTACCTAATTGTGTTTATGCTATTATGCATCTCATTTCCAACACCAATGACCCTGGTCCTTTATGGGCATCTGATAACACATCACATGGGAATGATAATAAGCATTTTATGGTGATTCCAATGGTCCACAAGAAAACGGGGCTGGTAAAATGAGTTTAACTTCAAAACATTGTAATTTCAATTATGATAGCATTTGTTTCTTTTCTGTTTTCTCCCTACAGACTTCCCGGTAAATGGGGGTACAGTTTGAGCACCTTTTGTCTACCCCAAAGCACAATGCCCTACATAGAGAACAGAAGCTTGAAATTACAGTATCAAAGTAGAATTAAATTTCAGGCTATAGATAGAGGAGCAAAATGAAATAAAGCTTTCAGGATTAAGGGGAAATTCATACTTAAAATGACAACCAAAGTGAAAATCATTTCACAGAGATTGAAAGACTCAAGATCTATCTCCTTAGATTAGAAAAATGAGGCAGGGGAGGAGAGACGGAGGTTTACTTAGACAATCCTAAAATACAATCTCACGTCTCATGATTTCTGAGGCTGCTAAGAAAAGTAGCTTGGGGAACCACCCTGCAATTTCTCTTCTGAAAAAAAAAAAAAATCTGATTATATCCGAGAGACGTGCTTATTTCTCATTTAAAAACTTTCTAAAATCTCCAGACTTTCAGAATATCTTCAAAGCAATACATGCAAAGAACTATCAAAAGTTTGCAGCAGATCCTAAATTCAACTAAGTCTAACTCCCAGATGGGAACTGGTGATAACTGCCTTGAATATCCTGAGACCTGGATTCTAATGATCCAGGCTCAGAACAATTTCTCCATCTGTGAAATATGTCTTGGACCAATCACTCCTTACTCACAATTTCTGTGGTTTTCTTAAGTGATGTTGGCGACCACGGGAGAGATTAAATACCAAGTATTAGATAATGGCTTTGCAATTTGGCCAAAGATGCAAAATCACAGAAAAACAGATGTTAATATATTCCCTACTTGAAGCCACAGATCAAATGAAGAGACACTCAGAGGGCACCCTCCCAAAGATTTAAAATTTTTTACATAAGAAGTACTCATATTTAGAAACCTAGTAATCTCAAGCTCTATATCTTTAGTCATTTTAAATAAATGCTTTTGCACACTGGCTGGAACCAGAAGTTCTTTTTTGTGCTATTGTTGCAATTCCATGACATGTATTCTAAAATAAAATTTGACGTTTTTATACTAATTTGTGGTATATAAGCAGAAGGGGAACCTGGTGTATAAGACAGGTCTGCAAAGAGCAGAAACCCAGCTTCAACTGGTTTTAGCCAAAAGACATTATTGGCGAGTGTATGTGACAAGCCCAAGGAAAGTACTAACTTCAAGTAAATCTTGATTTAGGTGTAAAACATGGCTACCTAGAGGACACATCTAATTTGATGTCTTTCTCTGTGCATACTATTCTCAGGAAGAGTCATGCCACATTATGGCAAATTAATTACCAGCAGCTCTGAGTCTGCATCCTACCATTCCAGGTAGAAGGAGCAGAAGAAAACCGAAAAGCTTATTTCCTGTAAAAGTTGTGGAAATGGAGACTTCACTGGTGGTCCAGGGGCTGGGACTTTTCCCTCCTAGTGCGGAGGGTGGGGGTGGAGGTTCATTCCCTGGTCAGGGAACAAGATTGCACATGCTGCAGCTGAAGATTCCACATGCCATAGCTAAAAGATCCTGCATGCTGCAACTGGGACCCAGCACAGTTAAATTAATAAATATTATTTTTAAAGTCATGGAAAATGATATTCAAACATATCTCATTCATCTACCTAGACCAGGGGAATTATGTAGATTTGGACCATGTGCGTCTCTCCTCTAGAGTCAGAGGGTGGGGTTGGTTCTACTCCAAGCAAGAGAACTGAGAAGTGGGGAGGACTAATCCCAATTTTATCTAGTTGTGCATTAGTCTGTCTTTGGCCCCTAGAATATAAGCTCCATGAGGGCAGGAAACTTGTCAGTCTTCTTTACTACTGTATCCCTAGTACCTATAATACGAATATCACATTTAATAGGTGCACAACGAGTATTAAATGAATGAATGAAAAGAAGAATAGATGACAGTCAGCCAAAAGCAACAGGAGTCCAGTACCCTAGGATATTTGGTTTGTAAATCCATAAAAAGTATGGACTATTTGGTTGTAGCCAACAAATCGGTGAATCAACAGAAACAGACTCACAGATATCAAAGCAAACTTCTAGTTACCAAAGGGGAAACCTGAGGTGCGTGTGGTGGGGGAAGAGGGGATAAATCGAGAGCTTGGGGTGAACAAACACACACTACATAATACAGATAACCAACAAGGACCTACTCTTTGGCACAGGGGACTTTACTCAATATTCTGTGATAACCTATATGAGAAAAGAATCTGAAAAAGAATGAATACATGTACATGTATAACTGAAACACTTTGCTGTACATCTGAAACTAACACAAGCCAATACATTATAAATCAACTATAATCCAATAAAATTAAAAAAAAAAAAAACACCCAAATCTGTAAATCACCAAGAGTGATTTTCCAGTTGCTTTAATATTTATGTGTGACATGCAGAGTCTACAGAGGAAGTTTAAAGACTCCCCAAGTCTGGAAAGAGAGACAAAAGTCCCAAACAGCAGCACATACACACTGTCATTGTCGTTCAGTCACTCAGTTGTGTCTGACTCTTTGTGACCCCATAGACTGCAGCACATCAGGCTTCCCTAAAATAGGTATAAAACAAAAAGGACCTAATGCATAACACAGGGATCTATATTCAACGTCTTGTAATAACCTATGATGGAAAAGAATCTGAAAAAATTATATACATGCACATATGAATTACATATATACACACATAAATATAAGAAGAAAAGCTGTGACAAACTTAGACAGCATAGTAAAAAGCAGAGACATTACTTTGTCGACAAAGGTCCATATAGTCAAAGCTATGGTTTTTCCAGCAGTCAGTATGGATGTGAAAGTTGGACCATAAAGAAAGCTGAATGCTGAGGAACTGATGCTTTTGAACTGCGGTGTAGGAGAAGACTCTTGAGAGTCCCTTGGACATCAAGGAGATAAAACCAGTCAATCCTAAAGGAAACCAATATTCACTGGAAAGACTGAATATTCATTGGAAAGACTGATACTGAAACTCCAATACTTTGGCCACATGATCCGAAGAACTGACTCACTGGAAAAGACCCTGATGCTGGGAAAGATTAAAGACAGGAGAAGGGGATGACAGGATCAGATGGTTGGATGGCATCACCAACTCACTGGACATGAGTTTGAGCAAGCTCCAGGAGTTAGTGATGGACAGGGAAGCCTGGCGTGCTACAGTCCATGGGGTCGCAAAGAGTTGGACACGACTGAGTGACTGAACTGAATGTATATATGTAAAACTGAATCACTTTGTTGTACTCCTGAAGCTAACACAACATCGTAAATGGACTATACTTCAATCTAAAAACACAATAAAAATAAATAAAATTTACAGTGGTTAAAAAAGAAATCTAAAACAGCAAATGAACAATGGTCAGTGTGTTATGGGAGCAGAGAAGAGAAACAGTTCCATTTATCTTTGTTCAGGAGGCTAGGGTTGAAGACACCCAGAAATGAGGACATTTAAACTGAATAACAAAGGATGTATATATTTGGATAGGAACCCATATTCGATCCTTGGGTCAGGAAGATGTCTTGGAGGAGGGAATGGCAACCCACTCCAGTATTCTTGCCTGGAGAATCCCATGGACAGAGGAGCCTGGTGGGCTACAGTCCAAGGGGTTGCAAAGAGTCGGACATGACTGAGCGACTAATACTTTCACATCACATATCTGGATAAGCAGAGAGGGGAGGGAAGGATGATGCAGGCAAAGGAAACAGAATATGCAAATATAAAGAGAATGTCTTAAAAACCTATCTTATATATTGTATACACACATTTTTAATCTAGAAATTGACATTGTTTTATAAATGGAATTTCTCAGCATCATAACCTACCCCCTGAGTGATAACCACCATCAGCTGTACAGTCAACTTTTTTTTAAACCTACATAAGAATACCACAGGAGAAGGCAATGGCAACTCACTCCAATACTCTCGCTTGGAAAATCCTATGGCCGGCGGAGCCTGGTAGGCTGCAGTCCATGGGGTCGCTAAGAGTTAGACACGACTGAGCGACTTCACGTTAATGGCAACCCACTCCAGTGTTCTTGCCTGGAGAATCCCAGGGACAGGGGAGCCTGGTGGCCTGCCGTCTATGGGGTCGCAAAGAGTCAGACACGACTGAAGTGGCTTAGCAGCAGCAGCAACAGCAACAATACCACAGAGGGGGGCTGAGATGTAGGTAAAGAAAGATGGGAAACAAGCCAAAAGATGGACCCAAGTCTCTGGAATGTTTCTTCTCAGTTGCAGCTGAGAGTTCCTTTTTTACCTTCTCTTTTGAAACATAATGGTCCAGGTTCCCGTCCTCCCCTTCTCCCTCTCTTCTTCCTCCCTCTCCTCCTTCTTATTCTTGTTTCCCTTCCCTTCCTCCTAATCTGAGCCCTCATCAGATGGTTCTCTTATCTCTCTGGAACCCCAAAGCTTCCACATCCCCCACTGCAACTTCATCTAAAAGCCTGTTAATCCCACTTCTCACACTTCATCACTGAGGACCTGTTCTTCTCTAGCTCTTCAATTCTATTTGGTCCACCGCCAATTAGCATCATGGTCTTCCCACTGTCCCTCTTCTGTGTACTCTTGGGTACACAATTCAGCCCACCAGCTTTGTGAATGACTGCTTATCCTCTCCTTTGAGAGGATGGGGTCAGCTCTGATCAGTTTGAGGATGGCAAGTGGTGCTGGTGCATCTGTGAACCAAACATGCTGAAAGGACAGAGAGATTCTAGCATCTGGAGGGTTCTCAAGAGCATGATACAGAGTCTTGTTTCTGTTATACAATATTCTTTTCAGTTTTTAAAATGGTGTATAATACATGAAAAGTAATGCTTTGGAACGCTTTTTTTTCAAGAGTTGAGTAGAGGGAATATTTGATTAAAAAAAAAATGAAACAGGGAAAGGAGGTGACTTCCCTGGTGGTCCAGTGGCTAAGACTCCAAGCTCTCAATGCAAGGGGCCCAGGTTCAATCCCTGGTCTGGGAAGTAGACTGCACATGCTGCAACTAAGACTCAGCGCAGCCAAATAAATAAATAAAAATGAGCGAAGGGGCCTGGGTCTCAGGGCTGTGTACTGATGCAAAGTGGTCTGTGATTTCTCCTACAGAGGGTAACCCCTCCACTTGCACTGACTGCAGTCACAGCCCAACAGACCGAGATCATACCAATTTGCAGGAGATGCAAAAGTCTACATTTTGAAGTAAAATCTTCCAAATTCTAAAAGAACAGTGTGAGGGAAATAAAAAACGTGCACGGAGCCCTGATCTGACGGGTGGTTCACCCTATTGCAACCCTTGATTATACAGATTGTTAATTGAAGCTACCACTTTGCACAATCAAAACAATTGAAACGATTCAGAACCTCCCTGCCTGCTGTACAGAAATGTCTAAAGCTCAGATTCTCCAAGGCCATTTGAGAGGACTTCACTGCTACTCATCACCAGAAGACCGTTTAAATCCTTGAAAGGTCAGAGGAGGCCATAGTGAAATGTTAACTTACTTTTCAATGAAACTTATTGAAGTACAATTTGCATATAATAAAAAGCCACCACTTGAGGCATATAGTTAGATGAATTCTGACAAATGTACACAGTCATGTAACACAATCAAGTTATAGAACGGATCCATCAATGCAATAAGTCCCTTATGAATCCGTGGAATCAATTCCCAGCTTTCCCACTGCCCTAGGTAAGACCTAACATGCTTTCTGTCACTATCATTTAGCTTTTCCATTTATCAAGTTTCATATAAATAAAACAGTACACTGTGCACTTATTTGTTTCTGGCTTCTTTTACTCAGCAAAATGTTTTTGAGATTCATCCATGTTGTGTGCATCAGTACCCCATTTCGTTTAATTTTTGAGTCTTATTCCATTTATAGATATATAGAAATGTATTCACCAATTAGCCTGATGACAGACATTGGGTTATTGTGAATAAAGCTGCTATAAATAAATATAAGTATAAGCTATCCATCTTTTAAAACTCCATTCTAGTGGATATGTGGGGTACCTCATTGCAGTTTAAATTTAGGTTTCTTTGATAGCTAGTAGTGAATATTTTTTTCATGTGTTCATTTGTCATATGTATATATTTTTTGGGAAAACTGTTCAAATGTTTTGTCCATTTTTCACATTGGTCATCTGTCTTCTCTTCTGGATACTGGTACTTTGTCAGCAGTATGATTTGCAAGCATTTTCTCCCAGTCTGTGAACTTGGTTTCAATATTGAAAACAATATCTGTACTTCATATATTATTTCCACATACATCACCTCATCTCATCCTTAGGGTGGGCGGGGGGAACTTGCCAATAGAGAGAAGAAGGTTGTATCTTAAATTTTCACAGGAAAAAATAAGAGAAGAATATAACTTATTCTGGGTCACACAGCTGTTAACTTGATAAATATTGCACCATTAGTTAGATTTGCAGTATTTTTAACCACCTCAGAATTCATTTGCTGAAATGTAAGCAATACAAATGGAAATTTTTGTTCTTTTTCCTAAGCCCTGATCTATCTTCAGGGCTTAGAATTGTGCCTGCACATAGCAGCCGTTAAAATAATTGTTGACTAAATTCCTCTCTCTTTTCATAATAAGACCATGTTCTGATTGGATAATTGTCTCGTATCCCACCTCTTTCTGTGTTTCACTGACTAACTATTCCCTCTCTCCATCGTGGAACCTAGGTCCTAGCTCCACTCATTGGTCCAGAGAGAGGCACATGACCAAGGCTGGTCCAATCAAAGTAAGTCTCAGGATTTCTGGAGGAATTAACTGGAGAGACACTATATCATGTCTTTCCTACTGTAAAATGAGATGATTTGATGTTGGAGCAGTTGTAATCAACCTGCCATGAAGAGAGTTAACCTTTCTGAGAATGTAGCCAGCCCAGAAAAGAGTCAGGGATTAGACAGAAATTCAGGACTGATGCCATCTTCTAAACTACAAATCCAGATTGGTGTAGCAAAACAAGAGAAAATGTTTATCATTCTCATGTTCTCTGAGGTCACAGATTTTGGAGCAGCTCAATTGTGTTGTTTTAGCTCAGAGTCTCTCTGAAGACTACAGTTAAGATGTAGCTAGGGCTGCAGTTATCTGAAGGCTTGACTGGGGTGGAAGACGGACTTCCAAGGAGCATGATGCATAAGACTGGCAAATTGGGTTGGCTGTGGCTAGGGTGCTATGTTCATCCCCACATGACTTCTCCATTGGCTACTTGAGTGTCTACATGTCACGGCAGCTGGTTAGCTTGTACCAGAGTGAATGCTTCAACAAAGATCAAAGTAGAAGTGGTGATGTCTTATGATCTAGCTTCAACAGTCACACATCATTAATCTGCCATGCTCTATTGATTAGAGTCTGACCCACACTTAGAGGGAGGGTTATTAGACTGTGCTTTTGAAGGGAAGAATGTTAAAGAATTTCTAGAAGCTTAAAATTTCTATTTTATTGAAGTATAGTAGATTTACAATGTTGTGTTACTTTCTGCTGTACATAAAAGTGATTCAGTTATGCATACATATGTATCCTTTTTCATATTCTTTTCCATTATGGTTTATCACAGGATATTGAAAATAGTTCCCTGTGCTGTACAGTAGGACCTTGTTGTTTATCCATCCTATATATAATAGTTTACATCTGATAACCCCAAAATCTCAGTCCTTCCTTCCCTTGCCACCCCACCCCAGGAACCAGAAGTCTGTTTCTAGACATATTTTAAAACCATTACACCAGCCATACTTAAAACTCCACATTAAGACCTGTTTCATGAGCCTTCATCTCCACCAAATCTCCTAGTTTATTTTTTCTTTGTACCTTGAGTAAACTAGCTGGACTTGGGTTTTCTGACACTTTCAATAGAAAGAGAGACTCCTAGCTGATATAGAAATCAGAAAGACATTTTCTCCCTCTAAATGTAGTGTTCCTTCTGATACACCACAGTAGTCAAATTATGGTCTGATTTTTGACACTGATGGGCTAGGTTTTTATGTTTTGTAGAGAACACTGGGACTTCTTTTTTTTTAAAAAAATCGATAGTTCAGTGCTCACATCACTCATCTTGCTCACCTCAATGAAATGACCTGATTTATCTGTGCCTGTGAGCTTCATGAACATGCAAGGCTCTATTTTATTATCTTTGCATCTCCAGTGCCTAGCAAAGTGTCTGTTGTAAATTAGACGCTTAATATATATTTGCTGAATAGGGCAAAACTGATTGCATTTCACTGCGTGAAATGAGTGCCAGTATTTAAAATGGTTAGAATTCTGCTTTTATGATACATTCTTTTCATAGCCATGATTTGTTGGAAACTGGAGCCCTCCATCAGGAATGAGACCCTCCAATTGCAGTGCTGTTCTTACGGGAAAATATGGTCCAGTGTGAGACAATATGCTATATGATTAGCGATGTTCCAGAATGCCCAGTGATGGAAAACAAGGACTGCCTATAATAGAATTGCTCTTTACTCATTTGGAGAGACTCATTTAATCAAAGCCTTCCAGCACCAACTGCTGCTCTGTACCATGAGAGGCAGTTTCCAAAGAACATTAACCCTTGCATCTCCCCAGAACCCCAATTCAGCATGTTTGGAAATCAGCGAAAAGAAAGTCAAAGTGTTGCTTGTTCAGTCATGTTGGACTCTTTGTGACCACATGGACTGTAGCATCTGTCCATGAAATTCTCCAGGCAAGAATACTGGAGTGGGTACCCATTCCCTTTTCCAGGGGATCTCTTCAACCCAGGGATCAAACCCAGGTCTCCTGCATTGCAGGCAGATTCTTTACCATCTGAGCCAGTAGGGAAGCCCCAGTTTATATATATCCCATAATAATGATAGACACAATACTACCCACTTAATTTCACTTATCTCTTAATCTACTTGCTTATCAATTTTCCCAGTTTGAAACCAGGTGTCCATATACATAACTCTCCCTGAAAGTCAAAACTCTGTTTCATGACTATCAGTAACTTGGCTTTCAGCCTTTCACTGTCTTAAAATTCATTCCAGGAAGGACTTTTTGGACACACACCTCCCTTCACATACTAGTTACAAATAAAATAAATACACACTGCTCTATTTAAAATGGATAATCCACAAGGACCTTCTGTATAGCCCAGGGAACTCTGATCTATTTTATGTGGCAGCCTGGATGGGAGGGAAGTTTGGAATAGAATGGATACATGTGTATAGATGGCTGAGTCCTTTTGCTGTCCACCTGAAACTATGACACGTTGTTAATCAGCTACATTCCAGTGCAAGATAAAGAATTTAATAAAAAATAATAAAATGACTGTGAATGAATGAAGAGTCCAAGATATGTTATTGAAGCTTCACACTTGAAAACTTAATTGGCCTTTCAAAGTCTTCATGTGCCTTCTGTTACTAAATGTGATCGTGACATAGACAATGAGATGAGAATCTTATAAAGTGCTTTCCAGACATCAATTCCTCCATCCTTAGGATCCATAAATGCATGTGTTACTATCATGTCCATTTCTCATGTGGATAGTGAGATTAGGAAGCCATATATCTTGGCCAATGCCACACAGCTGCCAAGGCCAGGACAGGGACTCTGTTCATTTAACCACTAAGCGTTCATAACTTTAGGGGACCTAACTTGAGTCAAATGATCTTTTAAGTGCAGCACTGTGGCTAAAAGCTCCAGCCTAGGGACTGTCTCCCTGGGGTTTGAGACCTCATTATACCATTACTGCAGGAGTGAAAGAAGGAAGTGTTCTAGATTCCTGCTGCTGCTATAACAAACTACCACAAACAGTGGCCTAAACCATACACATCTACTCTCACAGTTCTGGAGGTCAGAAGTCTGAAATCAAGGGTCAGCTGGACTAGTCCTGAGGTTTGGAGACATCACTGGAGAATCCACTACCTGCCTTTTTCAACTTTTAGGGGCTGCTTGCATTCCTTGTCTCCCTGTCTCTTTTTGAATTCATCAAACATCTAATTCCATTGACACCTCTCTACTTCTGTAGTCAAGCTTCCCTCTACCTCCCTCATATAAGAATAGTTGTCAACACATTAAGTCTACCAGGATGTTGCTGTTGTTAATACAAGAGTTGTTGTTGTGTTCGACTCTTTGTGACCCCATGGACTGCAGCATGCCAGGCTCCTCTGTCCTCTACTATCTCCCAAAGGACAGAATTTGCTCAAATTCACATCCATTGAGTCAATGATGTGATCCAACCATCTCATCTTCTGCTGCCCCTTTCTCCTCTTGCCCTCAATCTTTCCCAGCATCAGGGTCTTTTCCAGTGAGTCAGCTTTTCTCATCAGGTGGCCAAAGTACTGAACCTTCAGCTTCAGCATCAGTCCTTCCATTGAATACTCAGGGTTGATATCTTTTATGACTGACTGATTTGATTTCCTTGCAGTCCAAAGGACTTTTCAGAATGTTCTCCAGAACCATAATTTGAAAACATCAATTCTTTGGTGCTCAGCCTTCTCTGTGATCCAACTGTCACATCTGTACATGACTACGGTAAAAACCATGGCTTTGACTATGCGGACTTTGTCGACAGAGTGATATCTCTGCTTTTAAATACACTGTGTAGGTTTGTCATAGCTTTCCTTCCAAAGAGCAGACATCTTTTAATTTCATGGCTATGGTCAGTGTCCGCAGTGATTTTGGATACTAGGATAACTGGATAACTACCAGGATAACTCGCTGTAATCTGCCCATCTCAAGACGCCTAATGTAAACACATCTGCAAAGTCTTTTTAACCTGTAAGGTAGCAAACTCACAGACTCCAGAATTTAGGAGATAGACACATTCTGCAGAGAGGGAAGGAGGAAGGCATTATTCAGCCTACTCCAGGGAGTCATTTAGATTACCAAAATTTAGCTGGGTCTCCACTTCATGATGCATAAAATGAGGGTGATATTTTTACCTGTAGTGTTAGGAAGATGAATCAAATGAAGTAACTGTGCAGTAGTATAGGTGAAACACTGGAAGACACTGGATCATTCCTCATCTCTTAATAAGTGGAGGACATTAGCAGTCAAATGACTGTTTGGAGGGGTCCAAAAAGAGACAGTAGATTGTAATGAAAAGGGCTCATCTGAGATCCTGGGAGTATCTAAAAATGGAAGAGATGAGGGAGAGGGATAAAGACAGACAGCAAAGCCATTAGAGTTTGAGGGACCACAACTGCCCACTCAGGGTGGGGTGAAGCTGGGGATCATCTTCAAGGGTGTTAAGCCATCTCACTGCCCTATGTTAAAACAGCACTTGACAACAAATACTAAATGAAAGTTCCCTTCCCCATGCAAAATTCAATTCACCTCTGCTCATAAATCCTGCCTAAGGCTCCTACTACAATTTCTTAGGCTGTAACCCCATCACAAGGTCACTCTGAAATTAGTTTGGAGGAGATTTTCTCTGTGGCAAGCATGGGTGAATAAGGAATAGGGGGAAATTATGCTTTTTTAAAAAAAATATATATTCTGTTTTAAACAGAAAATTGAACTTTTGATGCTATCCATTGAATCACAATTTGTTGATTTCTTTTATTTTATATTATTTTGATATATGTCCTAAGAATATTATATAATAGATCAATTCCAATATATCTTACTAAAAGATAAGCGAGGTATACTGAATTGCATGAGCATTGCAAATATTTTCATTAATCCAATCCAAAGTGAATTTAGCTTTGTGTTCTTAAATGTAGACAGACACAAAAATGCACAATCTATGTAATTACCAAGATAATCAAAAGGCAATCATTTTCAAAGACAGTTCTTTTCCCAAGGAGAAGAAACAATTTCACAAATACCTTGACAGCTCCCTTCAAGCCAACCCTGATATCCTGAAGAAAATGTGTGTATTTCTCTATAGCAAGTTTGGAATAACAAAACTCTAAAATTTCTGGAGAGGGCTTTCCTTGGCAGTTCAGTGGTTAAGGTTACCTGTCCATACAGGGGACACAGGTTTCATCTCTGGTCTGGGAAGATGCCACGTGCCCCAGAGCAACTAATCTCACAAGAGCCCAAGCTCCGCAGCAAGAAAAGCTACCATAAGGAGAAGCCCACGTATCCCAACTAGAGAGTAGACCCTGCTCCCCACAACCAGAGAAGGCCACACACAGCAGCCAAGACCCAGTGCAGCCAAAGGAAAAAAAAAAAAAAACTTCTGGGTATTTATGTAATTATTAAAACTAATCTATGTTCATTGTAAAGACTGGCAAATGTCAACAAACTAAAGACAGACTTTAAGACTTGCGAGAACAGATGCTCTGTTTTGTTACCATTGAACTCATGTACAATCCAGTACCACACACATACTAGGTTCTCAAAAGATAGTGTATAGACTGGATTGAGGACAAAATAAATACAACCTATAATCTCACTGTTATTAAAATTTTGTGTTACAAATTTCACTTGTATAGCCTTTTGACAATGCTGTATGTGTGTGTGTGCGTGTGTGCGTGTGTGCTCAGTCCGGTCACTCTTGTGACACCATGGACTACAGCCTGCCAGGCTCCTATGTCCGTGGGATTTCCCAGGTAAGAATACTGGAGAGGGGTGCCATTTCCTCCTCCAGGGGATCTTCCTGATCCAGGGATCAAACTCATGTCTCCGGTGGTTCATGCATTGGCATACAGATTCTCTACCACTGAGCCACCTGGACAGCTCCTTATATTTGTACACATACCAGTCAAGTAAAAGCATTTTCTTGTACCAATCAATCTTTAAAATAGCATTCTATTGATCCTGTCATATTTTGCTATGTGAATATCCTCAAGTTTTTTTTTTAATCACCCCCATCCTTAATATTTAATGAGCTGCAAAATTTTTATTAATGCTATTAATTAAAGTGTGAAGATCATGCTTGTGCACAATATTTGTGATTAATTATTTAGAACAAGTTTCCAGAATATAGGACCAAAGGGTGAGTAACCATTTTAACAAATTCTGGCACATGCAGATATATTATATTTCTGTATAAGAACTTTTGTGAAGACTTTTTTGTTGTGTACAAATACATCCAAGTGAAGCTGTACTAAAATATACTTTTCTATATTTAATGCAGCATAGAGAGGTTTGGGTTTGTTCAGGTTACAAATATTTCATCCTTGAATTTATGTGTTACCCCATTTTTAAGAAACCTAAACTCCTTTTTTTTAAATAGAAACTATTCATTTATTTATTTTGGTATTAATTTACCTGCATCAGGTCTTAGGTGTGGCCCTCGTTATCTTTGTTGTGTCATGCACAATATTTCGTTGTAACACACGAACTTTCTAGTTGCGGTTCTCAGATACAGTAGTTGCCACATGCAGGTTTAGTTTCTCTGAGGCATGTGGGATCTTTGTTTCCCAACCAGGAATCAAACCCAAGTCCCCTGCACTGCAAGGCAGATTCTCAGCCACTGGATCACCAGGGATTTCCCTAAACTCCTTTTAAGGAAGGGTCATTCATTAATAGAGTACTCAAGGAGATGAAATTCAGGGGTGCTGGAATAGAAAAATGTACCTTCAAATTAATTAATTAATTCAGTCTTGAACTGAAATTTAGCATATCCTTCAAAAATGAATGTAGGCAACAAGCAAAATAGTAATGATGGTAACTTCAAGCACCCGAAGTCATGGTGATCTTCATATCACACTGTATTTGTAAAAGAGATTTCAAAACATATTCTGCCCTTCACACTTACTTAAAAGCATAGTACTTATCAGACATGCTGCGAGTCTTTCTTTTCAGAGCTATTTAAAAATACTTATTTATTTATTTGGCCGCTCCTGATCTTGGCTGTGGCATGTGAAATCTTCAGTTGTGGCATGTAGGATCTAGTTCCCTGACCAGGGATTGAACCCAGGCCCCCTGCGTCAGGAGTGCAGAATCTTAGCCGTTGGACCAGCAGGGAAGTTCCTTTCCAGGGTTTTATTAAGGAAACACATACAATAAAAAATATTTTGAAAGATGTAAAATAAAAGTCTACGCACACAACCATGAAGGTGTGCATGTTGACAAACATCTTCATTCCTCCAACTTCTCATGGTATTTAATACTGACATTCATTCTCTCCACGTAGCCCCTTCAGGAGCCTGTGCTGTCTCATTTCTTCCCTAGGACTTCACACAGGCTTTCTCTGAGAGGATTTGTTATAACAAGCACCTGCACACCACGCAAAGTGCTTCTCTCATCCACGTTCCATTTGGCTCCAGGAGTGTGTAATCTAAACCACATTTAGCAAGTATCTCAGACTTCAAGAGTTTCACAAGCAAAACGCTGAGTGGCTATAGACAAACACAACACCCATGACAAAAACTGATGTCGACTGAATTGAAAGAAAACCTTGGTATGTTTAGGCAGTTCCCATGTGATTTTTGCACATTGAAATTGGTCCTAATACAATTACATCCTCTATAGGTATTCTGTCTACAACTGAAAAAAAAAAAAAACAGACATTTTTTTCTTCCAAAATATTTCAGACTTCAGATTATACAGGAAAGGGATCACTGACTTTGCAGTGTGAGTTAAAGTCATCCTTCGCATCTCATTTCTATGATATAGAGACTGGGATCTACCTTTATGACAAAGATGAATGATCTAGAGTTCCCTGCATTTATTGATTGGCATCTTTTGTTTAAAGAAACAAACCTCTTCAGAATAGTGAGATGAAAGCTTTTCATATCGCCTGTAATTAGAATGGCTGGTCAGTGGGTCATTTCTTCTCCTGATGATTGGGTGTGTGCTCAGCTCTTCAGTCATGTCTGACGCTTTGCAACCCCATGAACTGAAGCCCCCAAGTCCCGTGGCTCCTCTGTCCATGGGATTTCCCAGGCAAGAAAAATCAAGCGGATTGCTATTTCCTTCTCCAGGGGTTGTTCCTGTGGACTTCCCTGCTGCTCAGTGGTAAAGAATCCACCTGACAATACAGGAACACAAGAGATGCAGGTTCGATCCCTAGGTAGGGAAGATGTCCTGGAGAAGGAAAGGGCAAAACCCACTCCAGTATTCTTGCCTGGGAAATCCCATGGACAAAGAAGCCTGGTGGGCTACAGTCAATGGAGTCACAGAGAGGACACAATTGAGCACACACACAAAAACTCACATACACACACACACACAAATATATATGAAAAAGTGAAGTGAAAGTATTAGTTGCTCAGTTGTGTCTGCCTCTTTGCGACCCCATGGACTGTAGCCCACCAGGCTCCTCTGTCCATGGGATTTCCCAGGCAAGAATGCTGAAGTGGGTAGCCATTCACTTCTCCAGGGGATCTTCCTGAACCAGGGATTGAACCTGGGTCTCCTGCAATGCAGGAGGATTCTTTACTGAGCTACCAAGGAAGCCTGTATATACACATACATATAGTCATTCCTCAATATCTATAGGGATTAGTTCCCACCACCATCCCTGAGGCTACCAAACTCTGAGATGCTCATATCCCTTTACATACACAGTGTGGCATTTGCATATAATCTACACATCCTCTTATATACTTTAAATCATTTCTAGTTACTCACCATACTTAATACAGAGCAAATGTTTCGTGAAGAGTTGTAGATACAATATAGATGCTATGTACACAGTTGCTGGTGCGAGCAAATTAAAATTTTGCTTTTTTGGAACTTTCTTGAATTTAAAAAGGATACTTTTGATCTACAGTTGGTTGAATTTGTGGATGTGGAACCTGCAGTTATGGAGAATTTATTGTAAATGGACTCATAGAATAGGTCATCTCATGTGACTGGCTCCTTCCAATCAGCATAATACTCCAGAGTTTTATCCAGGTTTTTTGTTTGATTTTTTAATCTTTTTTTTTTTTTTTTTTTGCCACACTTCATGGCTTGTGGGATCTTAGTTGCCTGACCTGGGATTGAACCCTGAGCCCTTTGTGGTAAGAGCACAGAGTCCTAAACATTGGACCATCAGGGGATTCCCTAACCATATTTTTTCATGCATCAATGGCCACTTCCTTTTCATTGCTGTGTAGTATTCCATTGCTTGGAGAAGGAAATGGCACCCCACTCCAGTGTTCTTGCCTGGAGAATCCCAGGGACGAGGGAGCCTGGCGGGCTGCTGTCTATGGGGTCGCACAGAGTCGGACACGACTGAAGTGACTTAGCATTCCATTGCTAAAGTGTAGCACAGCTTTTAATCCACTCACCAGTTTATACATATCTGGATTGTTTCTGACTTGAGCTATTACGGAAAAAGCAAAATTATGGATTCAGAAATGAGACAAGTGGTTGCTTGAAATTGGGGAAGAAGTGGGGTTTCATGGAAAATTGGTAAAAAGGGACTTTTTCCACAGATGGAAGTCTTCTTAAACAAGATGACTGAGTAAAAAATTTTTTTTCTAAAATTCATTTAACTGCACACTTAAAATGGGTGAATTTTATGTTACATAATTTATAACAAAAACTGTTGTTTTTTTTAAGAGCTCTAGGTAGGAATATAAAGTCCCATGCCTCATCAACTAATTTTTCCAACTATGTCTCAGCTAAAGCACCATTACAAAGACGACAAGGCCCACCAGACTAACTGCTGACCAAATCAATCACCAGGGTTAGAAGACTAATAAGTTACCAAAGAAACTTTTTAAACTGGCACCCAGCATGGAAGATGAGAGCTGTCAGAAAAAGACGAGTTTAGAAATGATAGCAAATCCAAAACATGTGCTCTTAAAAATAAAATAAGACATCCTAGCTAAAAATACAATAATCAGAGTGAAATTTTTAGAACATAAGAAACAAGATGATACTTTTCACAGTTGGACTGTAAATAAAGCTTCTTTGGATGGATCCCATAATTTTTCTTTTGTTTCTTTTTTAATGTTCCATGAAATACTATTATCTTTCTAAACTGCTCCCCAGGCCCTCAAGAAAACAGATAATCCAAATACAGCATTTGCTTCTTCCAGCTAAGCACACAGGGAAAACCTGGGAATTCTGAGAGGCTTGGTAGGGTGCTGACAGCAAAGGCTTGTCACAGAGGATGAATGCACAGATCAGGGACTGTGGAGGCTCATACAGGTAAATGATCAAAAAAAAAAAAAAAAAAAAAGACTTTCCCAAAGAACTTGGCCCCTAGAAAACATCTAAGTTATGCAGAAATCTGTGCACCATTTTTGCAATGGATACTTAGCAAAACAAATTTGATTACAAAAGCTCATGACCCTTTCAAAATAAAAATAATTTTATTTTTTGCATGATGCATATTAATTATGCATACATGTGTAATTATAAACTTAGACATGTATAGATAAGTTGTCAGTATGGATATATATGAAAATACAGACACAGAGATAAAGATATACAGATATATACATATCAGTGTAGATACAGACTTGGTTTTTTTTTTCCCTATAAGACTTCTACTGATAATGTTCTCCATGTTTGGAAGGAAGGACACTAAGGACTACGAATTTGTGTATGTAGACACACACATACACATGTGTACACACACATATCCAATGAAGTTTCAAGTTCAAAAATTTACTATTTAATACTGCATTTAATTTACTATTTAAATTTAATATTGAAGACAAATATTAGCCCATGGTTTTCTTGATGGGATGTTACATGTCACACCAGATACTTCTGCTACTGCAGACATTTTTCATCATTTCGGTGAAGGAAGAGGCAATATATAGCAGCTTGGTAGGACTTTGTGAAATCACTAACCCAGAGCAACCCAACATTAGCCATGATCTACAACCCTGGAGTGTGCTTATGAAATATTCTGATGAACACCAGCCAGTGGCATCATATAATTATTGCTGCTATTAGGTTATTATTTATGGTGCATTTGTGTAGCTCTAGCAGAGAAAAGAGTTGGCATTTTTTTATTACAGCGCCCTGGATATCCTACCCAAAACAAAGGCAGATTCTCCAGTAAAGATGTACAGCAGTAACTCACATTGTTCTCTGCCGAAAGTGGGTATTTAATAATTTAATTCTAAGCTTGGTACTCTACTTGGAAACGGGAGATGTTAAATATCAAATATTGGATGTAATAAAAGTAAAGCCACACAAGGGTACATTAAGGCAAATCTCACACTCCCCGCTGCGACCACGTAATAAGATGGTGTATGTGTCAGGAAGTGGTAAATGAGTCAGCCCCAGGTATAAATTCATAGGGAACTGGGCTCATCATTTTTCTTCACTGTAATGCCATGGGCGTGAAGGATTGCTGCCTCCTCTCTCAGTCCATGTGTTTCTAGAGGAAGTGATACGAATAAGCTTACCTTTCCAGGGACACAACTCGGATGCTATTTTAGGAAAATCTTAAAGCTCTTCCCTCCATGATGCCTGCCTGACACCCTCACACACTTTCCTCTGGGTTATCTTTCAATGGTTGGTCTTTTAAGAAGCAGCCATGGCTCATCCCATTTATATCTGTATTAATCCAGATTAATACAGATAGAATGACTTGAGTGGAATCATACTACATGTTATTTATTTTATTTTTAGTTGGAAGAAAATTACTTTACAATATTGTGATGGCTTCTACGATACATCAGCATGAATCAGCCATCAGTTCAGTCTCTCAGTTCTGTTCGACTCTTTGTGACTCCATGGGCTGCAGCATGCCAGGCTTCCTTGTCCATCACCGCCTCCCAGGGCTTGCTCAGACTCATGTTCATCGAGTCTGTGATGCCATCCAACCATCTCATCCTCTGCCGTCAATCTTTCCCAGTGTCAGGTTCTTTTCCAATGAGTCAGTTCTTCATATCAGGTGGCCAAAGTATTGGAGCTTCAGCTTCACAGTCCTTCCAATGAATAGTCAAGACTGATTTCCTTTAGGAATGACTTATTTGATCTCTTTGCTGTCCAAGGGACTCTCAAGAGTCTTCTCCAACAGCACAGTTGAAAAGCATCAATTCTAGCCATAGATATACATATGTCCCTGCCCTCGTAAAGCCCCTTCCCACATCCTCCCCATCCCACACCTCTAGGTTGTCACAGAGCCCCGGGTTGTGGTTTCCTGCTTCATACAGCAGATTCCCACTGGCTGTCTATGTTGTATATGGTAATGTATATGTTTCAATACTACTCTCCCAAGTCATCCCACCCTCTCCCTCTCCACTGTGACTGTAAGTCTGTGTTTTTCATCTGTGTGATCTCTGCTGCCCTGCAAATAGGATCATCAGTACCATATTTCTAAACTCCATATAAATATGTCAATATACGATATCTTTCTCTTTCTGACTTAACTTCACTCTGTAATAGGTTCTAGGTTCATACACCTCATTAGAATGGATTCAAATGCATTCTTATAGTCAAGTAATGTTTCCTTGTGTATATGTATCGCAACTTCTTTATCTACTCATCTGTTGAGGCATCTCAGCAACCTCTCCAGCTAGACCCCTGGATACACCCCTATTCTCACCTCTTATAAGGAAACAGCTCTCATGCCCTCCAGGAGTGAACATGGGAGCCTGTTACTTGTTCTCGCTCCCTCCTGCTACAGCAGGGGCCTCACTGAAGCCTTGCTTGAATTTTTTGTTTGGCCTCTTATCCATTTTTATTGATTAAGGAAGCCAAGAACCCTGGCCTATCAAAATGAACGTTAATAAACATTCATTAATAATTATACGTAGGTAATTCTTCATAATTGTTGTCTTATTGCTGCATAGATTTCAATTAGATAAATGTACAATTTTAAAATCAACTTATCTTTTGATGGATATTCAGGCTGCTTTTAACAGTTAGCTATTTTTCAAAAATGCAATAATGAACACTCCCGTACCCATCTCTCCATATCCATGACTAAGTGTTTATCTGGAGAAGTATCTAGACTTGTCCTTTCAGGGTCACATGGATGCATATTTTAAACATGCATCAGTAGCCAGTAGGTCCCTGTTGATGATCTATTTTACGTATGGTAGAGTGTTTCTTTTTATCTCAACCTCCTAATTTATCACTCCCCCCACCTTTCCCCTTTAGTAACCATAAATTTGTTGTCTGTGACTAAAAACCTACTGTATAGCACAGGAAACTATATTCAATATCTTGTAATAACTTAGAATAGAATATGAAAAAAGAATATATATATGTATAACTTTGCTGTACATGTGAAAGTTGCTATTGTTGTTTAATCGCTGAGTACTGTCTGACTCTTTGCAACACCACGGACTGCAGCACACCAGGCTTCCCTGTCCTTCACTATCTTCCTGAGTTTGCTCAAACTCATGTCTATTGAGTTAGTGATCCTATCTAACCATCTCATCCTCTGTTGCCCGTTTCTCCTCCTGCCCTCAGTCTTTCCCAGCATCAAGCTCTTCTCCAATGAGTCAGCTCTTCATATCAGGTGGCCAGAGTACTGGAGCTTCCGCTTCAGGATCAGCTTTTCCAGTGAATATTTAGGGTTGATTTCCTTTAGGATTGACTGGCTTGATTTCATTGCTATCCAAGGGACTCTAAAGAGTCTTCTCTAGCACCATAGTGAAAGTAACACATTATAAATCAACTATATTTCAGTAAAAAAAAAAAAATAATTAAAGTCAATAGCTGGATACTGACAAGTATTTCTCCAAGGAGGACGAACTATTTTATAATTCCTCCAATGGGGTATGAGGATTCTGTGTTCTTCCTCATTCTCAGAAAAATATTTCATTATTTGTATCTTAGTTTTGCCAATATAATTAGGACAAAGATCCATATAGTCAAAGCTCTGATTTTTCCAGTAGTTATGTATAGATATGAGAGTTAGACCATAAAGAAGGCTGAGCACTGAAGACATGATGCTTTCAAACTGTGGCGCTGGAGAAGACTCTTGAGAGTTCCTTGGACAGCAAGGAGATCAAGCCAGTCAATCCTAAAGGAAATCAACCTGGAATATTCTTCGGAAGGACTGGTGCTGAAGCTGAAGCTCCAATACTTTGGCCAGGTGAAGCGAAGAGCCGGCTCATAAGTAAAGACCCTGATGCTGGGAAAGACTGAGGACAAGAGGAGAAGAGGCCAACAGAGGATGAGATGGTTGGAATGGCTTCACTGACTCAATGGGCACGAGTTTGAGCAAACTCCGGTAGATAGTGAAGGACAGGAAAGACTTGCTGCTGCAGTTCATGGGGTCACAAAGAGTCAGACATGACTGAGCAACTAAACAACCACCACAAATAACTAAATCACTATGGTCCACACCTGAAACTAACACTACACTGTAAATAAACTATAGTCCAACATAAAATACAAAAAATAATAAAGACAGGGGGAAAACTTTCTTCATACTCAAGTATGAAGCTCCATATGCAATTTAAGCTCCATGTACAACTAACATAATTCATCTGGTATATTGAGGAATTTTCAGTTAGGCTATGGAAATAAAGCAAAATCTTTCATGATCAAGGAGAACTTGGGTATGTGTTCTTTTTAAAATACATACATACATATATTTATTTATTTATTTATTTATTTTGCTGCCCTGGGTCTTCATTGCTGCACACAGGCTTTCTCGAGTTGTGGTGAATAGGGGCTATTCTCTAGCTGCAGTAAGAGGGCTTCTCATTGCGGTGGCTTCTCTTGTTGCAGGGCACGGGTTTTAGGGTATGCAGGTATCCATAGTTGTGGTGTATGGGCTTAGTTGCCCCATGGCCTGTGGGATCTTCTTAGACTAAGGATTGAATCCATGTCCCCTGCTTTGCAAAGTTGATTCTTAACCACTTGGCCACCAGGGAAATCCAGGTATGTATTCTTGATTATTTCAAAGTGTGTCTGTTCATGTTTAGGATTACATGAGATTCTTACAACTGTCCAGTGAAGGCTGACATTGATAGGGTTGCTGTTACAAAACAAGATGTTTAACCTTTTGTTGCCTCTTTGGTGAACTGCAAGAAGGCTGGGATAAAAATGAGCAATGAATATTAGATTTCATGTAACTTACCTCTGTATCATTTCTACTCTTTGTGAAAGAATTATCATTCAGGTGGTAATATGTATTACTATTATAATCCATAACAGCCAACAATAAGGATACTGAAAGCATTTAAGGCATCAAAAAAAAAATCACACTTTCCACAAGAAAGACATAAAATTTTGATAACTTTATACCATTGTCTCAGGTCTTGTTGTTAAACTCAAGTTCTGGATGTCAGAAGACCTGAATTGCCTTGCCGGAGAGAAATTGCTAGAAAATAACTCTAATCAAATCATTACATTAATAAAAAAAAGATCTTTTTATTTCTATCACTTGATCTGTCATCCTGACATTGTCAAGTAGCAGTAAATTGCAATCATTAAAACTTTGCTTTCTAAAGCAAAACTGAATATTTTTAACCTATCTACAGCATCTCTATTACAAGATTTTTGCCTGGAGTGAAAAAGAAGGGCCAGCTCCTTCCAGCTTCAAATTTGGACAAGTCAGCAGAGGAATAAGGTATTGCTAAACTGTCAATATTCCACTGCACAATGACAAGAGAGATGTACAGACTCTATTAAACAATTTTCTTAGCCACAGTGCATTACAACTTTATTTTTTATTGTTAGTTTTCCATATCTGTTATTTTCCTAATTTAAAAAATTTTATGTTCACCACGGGAATTTTCAGAAATACATACTGAGTCAATGAAGGGGACATTATGAATCACAATTAATGTTGCCATGTGGCAACATCCTGATTGAATATCTGCTAAATTTTCCCTCTCCTATATTTATTGATAAAATTGGTCTTATCTCATTAGCTTTTTTGTAATCAACTGACTTTATAGCAGATTTACCAAGATATAATTCATATACTATAAAAGTCACTGCTTTAACATTTACCATCCAGAGGTTTTTAGTTGAACAACCAGCATGTGTGCATGTATACTAAAGCTGCTTCAGTCCTGTCCAACTCTTTCAGACCCCATGGACTATAGCCTATCAGGCTCCTCTGTTCATGGGGATTCTCCAGGCAACAATACTGAAGTAAGTTGCCATGCCCTCCTCCAGGAGAATCCTTCTGATTCAGGGATCGAACCTGCATCTCTTACGGTTTTCACATTGGTGGGCAGGTTTTTTACCACTAGCACCAGCTGTGAAGCCCTGAACAAACCTCAGCACTTTCTAATTTTAGAGTATTTTTTATTACCTCCAAAAGAAGCCCCATATTCATGACCAAAATCTCTCCATTCTCCCCTTCCCAGGCAACCACTAATCCACCTTCTTCCTTTAAAAACAATTTTATTGGAGTATTTTTGGTTTACAATGTTGTATCAGTTTCTGCTGTATAGGAAAGTGAGAGGTATACATATATTTCGTCCCCCCACCTTTTTAAAATTTCCTTCCCATTTCAGTTACCACAGAGCAGAGTAGACTTCCTTGCATCCCTTTGCACGGATAGATCATGTGTTTATCTGCTCATCTATTAGCTGTGATAAAAATGCTGCTGTGAACATGTTTGTGCATAGTTTTTGTGTGGACATTTGTTTTCAGTTCTCTTGGGTGTAGAACCGGTAGTGCCAGACCTTATGGTAACAGGTTATCTTCAGCTCTACCTGTGGTCATTCTTTCTATATAGTCTTGTTTGATTGGTTTTTAGGGATTTCTTTCTTATTTTCAGTTCTTTTATTCTGTCTTCTGAAATTCTTTCTCCCAAAGTTTTCTATCAAGTTCACTGACTTTATTTTTTTTATTTTAAGAATTTTTTAAAATGTACACCATTTTTAAAGTTTTTATTGAATCTTTTACAATACTGCTTCTTTTTATGTTTCAGTTTTTTTGGCATGAGACGTGGACTCTTAGCTCCATGACTAGGGATCGAACCTGTACGCCTTGCATTAGAAGGCAGAGTCTCAACCACTGGACCACCAGGGAAGTCCCTGATTGCATTTTCTCCAGTAGCAAGTCCAAAAGTCACTGAGTTTCTCATTCCATCTTTCTTACCTCACAGACTTTTTCTCCTTGCTGGCTTCATCTGTCTTTGATGATATCATGCTTATTTAGAATCTGAGACCACTGGTCAGTGTTTAAAATTACCCCTATTTCATGCACAAAGTTCTGTTTCTGTCTCTGATTTTTAAGAATGTTTCCCAAATTTCTTGAGGTGATATTTTTAAATGCCTATGGGTTTTCTGCAGCTTTCCAAGTGGTGCAGTGGTAATGAATCCACCTGCCAATGCAAAAGACACAAGAGACTTGAGATCAAGTCGGGAACATCCCCTGGAGTAGAAAATGATAACCCACTCCAGTACTCCTGCTTGTAAAATTCCATGGACTGAGGAGCCTGGCAGGCTACAGTCCATGGGATCACAAAGAGTCAGACACGACTGAGGAATTGAGCACACACACTCATGGGTTTTCCGCCTGCTTGAGTACCTGCTCCAAAAGTGTGCTCCTCGTCCAGTAACTGCCTTTTATTGTTACCAGTCCAAAGAGGAAATCTTACTGGCTTTGACATGTTCATGCCCACCTGTACCAGCACCTGCTGTCAATATTAGGAGATAGTCTTGATTTGTGTGTGTGTGCGCCTGCATCTCCTCTACTCACATTCCTGGTCCTTTTCTTTTTTTTAATTAATTTATTTTTTATTGAAGGATAATTGCTTTACAGAATTTTGCTGTTTTCTTTGAAACCTCAACATGAATCAGCCATAAGTATACATATATACCCTAATGCATAATTGAGATTGGCAATCTTGGTGTCTTCCTTCAATCCAGTCTTGTACTTTTCACGAATATGTCTGTACATTTCTAACATATGCATGGTAACTTTTTCCTATATGTATGTACTTATTTATTTAATTGGAGTATAGCTGATTTATAATGGTATGTTAGTTTCTGGTGTACAGCAAAGTGATTCATATACATATATAGACATATATATGTGTACATGTATATATCCTTTTTCATATTATTTTCCATTATAGTTTATTACATGGTATTTAACCTTGCTCCCTGTGCTATACAGTAAGACCTTGTTATTTATCTATTTAAAATACAATAGCTGAAAATTTCCATGGGAATCTGGCAGAATGAAAGGAATGGTTAGGTATCATGTCCTTTCCATCGTCCTATTGGAAATCCCACAAGATTTACTCTTTTATAAACTGCTGAGATCAAGGTTTCTGGTCCCTTAACCCATCCAGTCCACTTTTCTCTTTGGAGCAGAAAACTGATTCTGACTTAAGTATACTAATGCCTGTAACACATGATGTTTCTCACTTCTCTTTGAAGTCTGGTTAGGCCGTGTTATTAAGTCCTGACCAGTGAGAAGCAGGAGAGTACTGGAGGCTGGCATAAGTTTCTAGAAAAGTTATTCAAATGGAACTGATCCAGTGGAGAAGGCTCTTTTCTGTCAGTTTTTTTGGTTTTTTTTTTAGCCTCCAATGCAGGTATGATGACTGGCACTCCAGCAGCCATCTTAATCTATGAGGATAAGAATCATGCATAAACATGATGTTAAAGAAAAATAGGTGCCTGGGACCCTGATGGTACTGAGGAGTTGCCAGGCCATCTATGGCATTCCTGTATCACGGTTTCTCCTATGAGACAGAGAAGTAAATTTTTACTTAAGTCATTTTATTTTTAGTAAGTCATTCATTAAATTATTATTATTCTTTTTTGCCTCAGTTACATGCTTTAATTAAAGAACTGAATATAATATATTCTCAACAGTTCAATTTCTCAGTTCTGAGACTTTGTTTCCATGAACTAAGTAGTGACTTAACATATGGTTGCCAACCTATTATTTTGCCAAGAATATTTTTTTAATTTAATTTAATTTTTTTAATTTTAATTTTTACTTTATTTTACTTTACAATACTGTATTGGTTTTGCCATACATTGACATGAATCCACCACATTCATTAAATTATCAAACTTAATCCTAATAAGTGTTATGAGATGGATTTATCATGCCAGCATATGTTTTTTGAACATACATTCATGATCATATATCTGTGTATCCTTTAAATATTACTTTGTATTTATGGTACTTCATGCTATTACTTAAGCTATATTTATTTTAAAATGAAACATATTGTAACAGGGAAGAACAAATCTGACTCCATATTGGATCTCTTTATTTTTACTTTAACTTCTGTGCACTATTGCTTTTGCTACAAGTTTAAGAATTTGCCTATAGCCTGAAATATACAGCATAGCCCATTCTCAAGGCTCTGATCTTTAAAGCTTTAATACTTTATAGAGATTAAAAGGTTGCAGAATGGACTGTAAGGTTGCGACCTGACTTACATGGATAGTTCCAAGAACAAAGGATTCCTGCACCAAGGAGTATGCAACAGTCAACACCCCCCCTCCCCTTTTAGTATAAAAGAAGCCTGAATTTTAACACAGGTAAGATGATTCTTTGTAACACTAGTCCACCATCTTCTCAGTCTGCTGGCTTTCTGAATAAAGTCACTATCTTTTTCCCCAACAACTCATTCATCAATTTACTGTCCTGTCATGTGGCAAGCAGAATGAGCATGAAGTTGTAACAAAATTACCTATAATAAATGGAAAAGCAGTATCTTATGAAGTAAATGGATAATCATGAGAAAGGATTAAGCCTAACTATGTACTCTTGCTTGTCTATAATCTATTAACAAAGGACAGAGACTTTTAAGACATATTAGCCCCTAAAAGAGATGAATTTCTCTTCAATTAGAAGTCTTGCTGGATAACTGGAAAACACACACATTTCTGTCATTTAAGTTTATTTGATCCTTCTTCTTTATACACCTAAAATCATTTAAATAGAAACTATGGCAAACTTTGGAAAACACTCATCTATGCAAAGAAGAGCAAAGAAATAAAAAAATACATGACTTTTGTTACACATTTATCTAAGTTTACAAAGTGCTAGAGTGAGCAAGATTTAGAAAATGCCAAATGGAATTCGATGGATGGAGCGTAATTAGTTATTCTCCTTCTGTTCCATAATATTTGCTGGCAATGCTTAGTCAAAACAGATCTGATAGCTGTGGGTAGTATTCATATGTTAATACTGTGATGATAAAGCTTTGAACAACCACAGTTCTTTAAAAAAAATGAAGGATGTATTTCAACTTAGATAAGAGATCTTCACTTACTCCTGTTGAGTTTATCACTAGACAAGCATCTCCTTAATCCATAAAATTACACCTGTCACAGGAACTTAACTTCATTAATGCATCTTCACAGTCCATGGTA
The DNA here is from genome assembly GCF_023091745.1 of Budorcas taxicolor. Taxonomy (NCBI): domain Eukaryota; kingdom Metazoa; phylum Chordata; class Mammalia; order Artiodactyla; family Bovidae; genus Budorcas; species Budorcas taxicolor. The sequence continues at coordinate 47,744,259 of NC_068926.1, read as the reverse complement.
AATTATTAGCAATTCACAACCCATGACTCTCAAGTTCATTAAGACTGACTCTTGTGCATCTTTATGATCTGACTCTGACTCTAAGAATAACTGATGCATTTTCCTGATGGTCCAGTGGTTAAGAATCCACCTTGAAATGTAGGGGACATGGGTTCGATTCCTGGTCAGGGAACTAAGATCCTACATGCCATGGGGCAGAAAAGCCCATGAGCTGCAACTAGAGAATCCCTGCCCCACAACGAAAGATCCCACATGACACAACAGAGATCCCTCATGCTGCAACTAAGACTCAGCGTAGCCAAAATAAGTAAATAAATAAAGTTTAATTTTTTTCTTTTTTTCAAAAGAAAAAAAAAAGAATAACTGAAAAACATTCAAAGAGAGTAGGGAGAATGTATAAAGCAAAACTGCTCCTGAACCAAAACCTATTAACATGAAAGCATCCAATCCATCATATGCTCTCCAATTATCCTTCAAGGAAAAGGAAACGGATCTTCTGGTGTGCTCACTACCCCCAAGAGTGGACCATGATTCTTCTGCATTTGACTTCATAAAGACAGAAGCAAAATAAAAAGAATTTAAAGGGAGAATAAAAGTTGAACATAGAAATGAATACATCTTATTCAGAAAAGTCTGTTTTAACTATATACATAATATTAAATGGTAATACATGCACATATTAAAAAAAATCATAGTCCAAATGGCTCACAGTAAAAAGTAATTTACATTCAGCTTTCTTCCCCAACTTCCCAGCTCATTCCAAAAGAACTAACAGTTGCCAGTCCCTCTGCTGAAAAAGTGTCCTTTTCTGGGTTTCCCCCAATAGGTCATCAATGCATATACTGTTGTGCACGTTACTTGATATGAACAGGTATGTCAGAGACTATTCAGTATGTGTACTTATAGATTTGCATCGTAATACACAAAGTAATGGAGATATAGTCTAATTCTAGGATGTCACTAAAGGAATATTCATGGAGACTCTCACATGTAACACATGTTGCTGTAGGGTCTGGAAACAGCTACCAACCAGACCGGTGTGGTTTTGCATCTAAAAGAGCATGCATTCTACACCTTCCTCATTAAGCAAAGCCTTCCTGGCTGTAGTGTAACAAGTAGAGTGAAAAACACTGAATAAACCTCTGCATCATAACATACTTTTCTGTTTCCTACTATGGGTCCAGATGATGAAAGAAAGCATATGTACTCATGCAGACATACACAAATACACATAAGTATGTCATGTATAGATGTAGATACTGAAACACCTATATCCCTTATATGTCCTATATACATATACTATATATGTGACATATTATAAAGACACGTAATATACTGCATGTGCACATACATATATTAGTCGATATATGTACACAAATATAACATATTAAAGATATAGAGTTATGTGTGTTTCTGTATGTCTATCAGAGAAGGCAATGGCACCCCACTCCAGTACTCTTGCCTGGAAAATCCCATGGGCGGAGGAGCCTGGTAGGCTGCAGCCCATGGGGTTGCTAAGAGTCGAACACGACTGAGAGACTTCACTTTCACTTTTCACTTTCATGCATTGGAGAAGGAAATGGCAAAACACTCCAGTGTTCTTGCCTGGGAAATCCCAGGGACGGGGGAGCCTGGTGGGCTGCCGTCTATGGGGTCGCACAGAGTCGGACACGACTGAAGCGACTTGGCAGCAGCAGCAGCTGAATGTCTATATTAGTCCATATGCTTTCTTTCATCATCTAGACCCATAGTAGGAAATAGAAAACTGATATCAGAATCTACAAATGGATAAGGAATAGTCTCCATAATTAGTGGCATGTGATATCAGAACTGTGAAGGAGTAGCTTGGCAGTCCATTCAGTGAATTTGTTTCTTAAAGAAGATACTGATACAGATGAAAGGGGGAAAAATGGCAAGCACCATACATTTGTAAGTTTCGATATGTCCTAGAGCTGTTGATTTTCTGTTTCATCTGAGGAAGTGTTAAAGCCCCTTGGGAATGCCTTAGTTGATGCATAAAAAGGCAGCTTACACCTTACATCTTAATGGGAATGAGCTTCTCTTGGAAAGTTGCCTTAATTTCTCCATGCCCAAGACAGACTGAATGAATGTTTAGCCGGAAAGTCAATAATACGTTTCAAATGACTCAATCTCTGCATTTCATACATAACACTACAATCACCGCTACTCCCACTAATCCATACAGTAAATGGCAAGAAGAAACAAGAAGGAAAAAAAGCACCTTGGTTGGGTTTCTCCCAAGTCTCCCCCAGACTCCTGCAACTTTCTGGTAAAGAAAAAAATTTATGTCTGTCTATATATCTATCTGTATATGTATCATTTATCTATCTACCCATCCATCCATCGCATTATCTATTATTTATCTAACTATCATCTATTTATTGTTTATCTATCATTATTCATCTACCTACCTATCTATCCTCCTAATTTTTGCTAACATTACAACACAAAGGAAACCCTTAAGGGAGCTGGCACCTTACTTCCCAAACCACGTCACTGGCACAGACACTTTTGGATGTGACCTTATTTATAAGTTCTTAAAGGTACTCCAGGTGGCAGACCATTACTACGTAAGGACTTAGGGCAGAACTCAGATAGAGATCTCTTCTTCTCTGCTCTCATGTCCTCTACAAGCAAATCTTCAAGAAAAAAAATTCTCGAAACACTGGTCACAAGAGGAAAGTCTTGACAGAGCTTGACAGCTGATAACCCAAATCTCAGAGCACCCACGTGAAACAGAACTGTGGAGGGAAATCCATATCATGGCACCCCCAAATTCACATCAAATGCTCTTTGGAAATAAATCCCCAAAGGCAAAGTACACATCAGCTGAGATTCATGACCTCTATATTAGAATAAACAATGGAAAATAAACTTTCTCTAAACATGGAGCTAGGAAGTTTAAAAAACTGACTCCAGAAATAATGCTGTATAGGTATGGTTGGGCCATTTATTATTATTTCAATTGCCGGTAATACAATGAACAAAAAAAAATCAACCAACCCCAAAGTGGCAAAACTAGGTGACCAGACCAGAAATATTTTGGAATCATAATGCTGCTGCTGCTGCTAAGTTGCTTCAGTCATGTCAGACTCTGTGTGACCCCATAGACGGCAGCCCACCAGGCTCCCCCGACCCTGGGATTCTCCAGGCAAGAACACTGGAGTGGGTTGCCATTTCCTTCTCCAATGCATGAAAGGAAAAATGAAAGGGAAGTCACTCAGTTGTGTTCAACTCTTAGCGACCGCATGGGCTGCAGCCTACCAGGCTCCTGAGTCCATGGGATTTTCCAGGCGAGAGTACTGGAGTGGGCTGCCACTGCCTTCTCCGGAATCACAAATGAGGTTTCAGGAAACAGAAATAAATCAAGAACCACTGAGTTTCCAAGTCTCTCTGCCCAGCTGTGAATCGACTGTTTCTCCTTTGGTGAGTATCAGAGACAGAGTCACAATTCCCTATAATTCCACAGCAGATTGTTCACATGCCCATCAGAAAATGCCCACACAAAATGCAATCCTTGCATTATATTTAAATGACATGGCAAATGTGGAAGGCACCTTTTCAGGCCAGGAAATCTACCAGCTTTACTTGTTTGTTTGTTTGCTTTCTCGAGAAACTCTTGTTTGGAACACTTGCAAAATGGGCCATTTTATCAGAGCTGCCCAGACTTTCCATTTTCCCTAATCGTACAGATTAGAAAGAGGTTGTGTTGCCGTGTAACATCATTTGGAGATAAACTCCATCTGCATGGAGTAGTCCCTGCAGGTGACCCAGAGCTGCACTGGGACTGTGAGCAGATCCACCGTGAATAATAGCTCACCTTTTTCCAAATGAAGGATTTCATCCATCTTACCTAGCAGCACTAATAATACAGACGCACAGCAAATGCAAACCACAGTGAAAGTGGCTGTTAACGATTTGGGGAAAAAGGAGGCCGCGTCACTGATAATCTGAATATATGGCAGGCCGTGGGGACTCACCTTTTTTCTGAGCCAGCCGATTTCTTCTGACAAACAATGACAGCAGGTGTGTACTTCCCAGCGTAATCTGTGCTCTCCTTGACTTCCCACACGGAAGGGCTGCTGGCTCTCACCCCAATGATGTTCATGCCTTTCATCACCTTTACCCTGTTGGAGACAGCAAGTGCACAGCTGAGACGCCGGTGGGGCATCCCTGGGTTACCTCTGCTTCTGGGGACACCCAGCACTTAATGGCACATGGTCGCCTGGCAGGTGTAACCCCATGTTTAATAGAATTTAATCACACATTGGCAATTCCATTCCAATCCATCCATCCTCAGTTTTTCTCCTGGTCATTCTTTCCTTTAACAGAAGAGCTAGAAACAGAACAGTGACACAGGCAAGGACTGGTCACATAAAGAAATAATATTCTGATAGTGGATGGCTTTAATTTAAAAAAATTACTTGAATACCTGTAGACTGTCAAAATTAAATAGAAAAAAGAAATTCATTCAAACTGCAAAAGTGAATTAATAATATCAATGCACAGTTTTGGAATGCCTTTTTCATGCCAGGTACTGATGGACCCTTCCTCTGTATTATCTAATTTCCCAAACATCGTTCCAAGTTCAAGGGTGGAGGACAGGCCCTGCCACTCAGACTGTTTTGAGAAGCATGCTAGTTCATAGGAAAACAGATGCTGACAGGGTACAGAGGCATGCCTTAATTCCTTTATTTTTTAAATATCTCTTTTATGTGGACTATTTTTTAAGTCTTTATTGAATTTGCTGCAATATTGCTTCTGTTTTATGTTTTGTTTTTTTGGCTGCCAAAAAAAACCCATGGGATCTTCGCTTCCCAACCAGGGATTGAATCCGTAACCCCTGCATTGGAAGGCAAAGCCTTAAGCACTAGACCGCCAGGGAAGTCCCTGCCTGACTTCTACTCTTGTGTTCCTCCCAAAACATCCTCATCATCAGCGTTGTCATCACCAGGACCATCATTCCATCATCATCACTATCACTTATCGATTCCTTTCCACAAACTGGGCGCTCTTCTGAGTTCATGACAGTTTTATTCCATTTCACTCCCACGTATGCCCTGTGAGGTCAGGACCATTTTAATTTTCACTGAGAAGCTGAGCAACCAGGGGATCTGGCTGCAGGTGATGCAGGATTTGAAACAGTTCCTGAATCACAGTGTGGGTCCAACGAGTCTCAGGGCTTTCCTTGGCATCACAAAAAACTTCCTTGTGCTGAAGCCACTTATTTGAGCCAGTTGATTTCTTTCTTAGCCAACACTGGCCAGTAACTGTCCTGAGATCTAACATCTTCTCAGACTTAATGACAAATTTGTGAAAGTAGGTGAGGCCTCCATACCAGACTGCTTATTATTTCTCTCCTTCCCTGGTGTCTCAGGCAGTAAAGAATCTGCCTGCAATGAAGAAAACCTGGGTTTGATCCCTAGATCAGGAAGATCCCCTTTGAGAAGGGAACGGTACCCACTCCAGTACTCTTGCCTGGAGAAGGAAATGGCAACCCACTTCAGTATTCTTGCCTGGAGAATTCCATGGACAGAGGAGCCTGGTGGGCTACAGTCCGTGGGGTCGCAAAGAGTCAGACAGGACTGAGAGACTAACACTTTCACTTTCCATTCACACATTCCTTCTTTCATTCATTCACGGAAAGGGACAGATGACCCGCTTCCAAATTTTTCCCCCAGATATCAGAGAAGCAGGATGAGAGAGGCAGAGGATGCATGGTGGAACTGGCTTCCTCATACACCCTTATTTTTCTCTAAGAGATTTCAAGTGAATAAATATATAGGAAATGGAAAGGATATAGTCAAAGGACAATGCAATAAATCGCAAACAGTTGGATGCACAAACTGCTGGGAAGAGTCATGCTTCCTGTTGTGTCTTCTTTTCTTAGTCCCTTGAGGAAAACATAAATGGATCTGAAGCAAGAAGGCCAGGGGACAAATGGGGCAGACTGATGGGTGACCAGGTGGAAGATGCTGCCAAGAGGGGAGCCCCAGAGGTATGCTCCCCAGATTTATAGCTGTGGTACCTGTAATGACACAGAGGCAAAGAGGTGGGTTCTGACTCTCCATCTCTAAAATCCTCACTCTTGTCACCAGATGAGACAAGCCAGGTCACCCCTAATATTAGGAGCAAAGCGAGAAGAAAAGATGCCACTTTTAGGGATGGGGCTTGGTGAGAAAAGACTTGCCTGCAAGCACTAAGACTGCAATTTCCCACAGAAACAACTTGAACACAGATTGTGCAAAGAAAGTAAACACAGCAGGTCTGAGACTGCCCCCCTAGAAAGGCATGCTGGCAAGGTTGCCCTCTGGTATCTGGATTTTTGAAAGGGGTTTCCTCAACTCTTTAATAAGAGGGGCTCACTAAGTCTAAATTTTTTGTACAAGCAATATAGTTGATCTTTCTTTCTGGTGGTCTGAAGTTACTGTGCCTGCCAGGCATGTGGTGTCTAGGAGACCTGCCCCCAGTAAAAAATTCTTGGCTCCCAGCGTTGGATGAGCTTTCCAGAGAGACAACTATTTATCCGTGTTGTCATAACTCGTTGCTGGAGGGATGAAGGGCATCCTGTACAACTCCCTGAAAGGGCACTTTCCCAAGCTTGTGCCTAGTACCCCGAGACTCTACCCCGTGTCTCTTTTCCTTTTGCTGAACTCGCTTTGTGTCCTTTTGCTGTAATAAATCTTAATCGAATTATGACTGTACGCTGAGTCCTTAGAGTTTTCCCAACAAGTCATCAAACTCAGGGGTGGTCCTGGGGACCCCAAAACACATACTACTTTGCCTCATCTAACAAAGACAAGAGGAATCACTTCTTACATTTGAACCCCAGGGCTGAAGTCAGCATTTTTGGGTGAGCGCCATGCATAGCATTGCTTCTAGAGCAATGTTTTGTGTCATAAATAATCCAAGTAGAAACCAACATTTTGAATGCAGTCATTTATAAATTGGGGATTGTATGCACAGACCAGGAAGCCATCTGACCTGGTGACACGAGCTAGGATTCCTGCCTTGCAGGAACTTATTTAAATTGTAAGCAACCAAGATGGGCAATGAAAAGAAGTTCAATTCACTACGGACAGCTGCTATTCTATGAAGATGAATTCTAAGGGCTGTTCCAATTACTGCGCACTGGAATTTTATTGAGTCAAATTTACTTTAAATAAATAGGTCATCATCAACTTGGATTTGGCAATCTTTTTGTGATACAGGAGTTATTAGTACCTAAGCTTTTTCTGATTATAGAATAGGCTCTTATTTTTCTTAGATTTTATTCATAAGTAGGTTATTTGGAATTCAGATACTGTGTCTCCAATGAATCATTTTTAAGTTCTTAGGAAAGAACATGGTTGCTTATTTAACCCACCAAGTACCCAGTATCTGTTGCCAATAATTCCAGTGCAGCTACCCGAAGCTATAATTTGTAGCATTATTTCTAAAGGGGGATTATGAAATTGAGCACTGGGCACTAAGAAATGGTGCTTTGTGGACACAGAATGTTTTCATAAGAGAAGACACATTTCTATAGCATATTTCAGATGTTCTGAACTGGGCAAGAGGTCCCTGCTCAAGAAACGTCAGTGAATAGAGTACAAACATCAAGAACGAATGTGTGAAAGAAGCGAGACTGGTTGTTTCTCAGAGACACATCTGCGGTGCACACTGAATATGGTTTGCGTTGGGTGTATCATTTCGCAACATTCATCTCAGCACTGTAAGTAGCAGCGTTTTGGAACTATTAAGATGATCCTCAGAACACATGAAATTTGGCTCCGCTGGGTCTGAACCAAATGCTACTTCCTTCTTTTGTTGATGACAACTGGGTTACTTACATTCATTAGTGGAAGTTTTATAATCTACTTGTGGTTCAATAAATACAGGTTACACTGACAGCTTCACTACATAGAGATAAACACAGCACTTGATTTCCAAAGACATTTACTATATATTTACGTTTAATAGTATGTCTACTGTTGTGGCTGGGGAAAAAGCCATAATTTCCCCCCACAGAATGCACAGGGACTGTGGACTGGAATAAATAAACTCTGCTTGGCTTAAGGGTATATTTTATTTCAAAAACATAACAGAGTTATTATATTTATATAGGTATACACACACAAATATATCCATAGATAGATATAAATACACATAAAAACATAAATACACATACACGAATATACACACAAATATAAACGCATAGATATACACATCTTATATACACACATGGACACGTACACACACAGATCTGTATACACATTTAATATATACAGATGCATGTACACACACACATACATACACAAGCAACATATATACACACGTGTGCACACAAATATACATGTATATACACATAGATATATACATGAAAATATATGCACACACATTTACACACAGGTATATACACACATATTGACATACACAGACATGCATACATGCACATAAACACTCATATATACACACAGTGACATACACAAGCACAAATATAAACACACATATATACACACATGCATGCATGCACACACAGATACACACACAGACATACAGAAACATGATACACATATATACACACACACATATGTATATACACATATATCTCCTGCATTGCAGGCAGATTCTTTACCATCTAAGTCACCAAGGAAGTCCATCTATATATACACACACAGATATATATGGACACACATAAACAAATATTATGTATGCATATATGCATATATTTATATATACATATAGACACATACCCATATACACACATGCCTGCACATGTGTGCTTGTGTGTGTTTCAAATATAGTACCCAGTAACAGCTGAAACAGCCAGCAGCCTGGGATCAGAGCTGTGGTGTGCACCTGCTATTTCTGCTCTTCCACATCCCATCCCTCATATCCTGGGTAACAGAAGGATGCTACATGCTTCCAAGTGCTGTGGATTTGGTTAGTGGAATCCTTTCCAATTAACTGATGGCGAACCTGTCACTTCTCATTGGTTCATAGCCCAAAAAACCCCTTTGGTTCAAAATAAAGCTGTTTTGAATTCCTCCCTGTCTCCTTACTTATCTTCCCTCATTAATTATGGAACAGAATTAAATATACTGTGTTTTCTCATACTTAGTAAATTTATTGTAAAATTAATAGTCCACAATCATTCATTATTCTAATTTCTAATTGATGAGGATCGATTTATGACCATATTATGCCCCACCAAGACCACATGTTTTATAGCCTATAACATTTCATTTAAGAACCATTTTCAGACAAATACCATATGATATCATGTAGATGTGGAATCTAAAATATGACACAAATGAACTTATTTATGAAACAAAAACAGACTCTCAGTCATAGAAAACAAAGTTATGGTTACCAAAGGTGAAAGGTGGGAGAGAAGGGATAAATTAGAAGTTTGGTATTAGCAGATACAAACTACTATATGTAAAATATCTCGAAAAGGTCCTACTATACAGCACAGGGAACTCTACTCAATATCCTGTAATAAACCATAATGGAAAAGATTAAAACAGAATAACTTTCAGCCCCATCCCAATATCTTGGCCCTGCCCCAGCCAAAAATTATTTTAATGTGATCATTTATGATGTAATTAACAGTCCTTTGTTAATCTTGTTCCATTTTCCCTTCCTGTGACACTGGGCCCCTCTTCCCATCACTGGAATGTACTTTGCTAAATTTCTCTGCCATGACTTTGGGACTAACCAAATATATGCAGTTCAATGCCAACAATGCTACACACAAGCGAACCCTAGTTAAAGCCGTAGTGTGAATTAGCAGGTTCTAAATCATTTCTTTTGAAACCAGGAACTCATACCAGTAAATTATTTTTTAGCATTTCACTTTAATATAGATATATTTATTTATCAAATTTATACTTGAACTGCTGACATAATAACATGCATGCCACAAAATACACAGAAAAATATCAATAAAAATGATGAGATTACAAAACAACATGGTGAGAGGTCTTATTTTTGCATCATTGCAATTTTTTAATCACTTTGCATATCTCTTGGGGTGCACACACCCCACTTGCAGCGAATTGCTCAAATCTTCTGGAACCTTTAATTCCCAAGCGTGACATGAATAAACATAATGAGCAGAAGTCCTGTTATATGGAAGCAGGTAAATAAATGCACATCAATAAGGAGATAAAACTCTACTGCTGATTCCGTGTGTTCCTACAAGTATGAAGAATCTGTTTCCACACTGCCATTTTGGTAAGGTTAAATTCAGAATGAAGGCCAGTCACTTCAAGGCAAGTCGTTTTTGATCTATTGCTCTCTTGAGGCATTGAAAGTCCTAGGCTGACACAAAGTGTGTGTACTATCATCCCAGCTGTCAAAGGACCACAGTCTGAGGGGGATTAAAGAGCAGAAGATCAAACACGGAGTGGATCTGGGTCACACAGGTAGGGGCATTCCCCAAAACCCACAGTGGGAGGAGCCAACAGTGGAGGAAGAGGGGGACTTGGCCCCCAGGACCCCCTGCCAGCCAGACGGGAGGGAGGTGGACACTTTTTAGTCATTGGCTGATCAACTGAATTTTCAAAGGCCCTGGAAGTGGAGATGATGTCATTCCTTATAAAGTGAAAGCTAAAGGAGGGTTGGATAACTCAGACTGTGAGCTCAGGCCTGGTGTGGCCAAGTCTTTAAAACATTGAAGGGAGGGCAGAAATTCTCAGTTGCATGTGAAATTCCAAAAATGTAAAAACACCATCCTCGCTAAGCAAAGTCATTCAAGGATTGGAAGCTGCCCAGCATTCGTGACCTCTGTTGGCTGGAACGCAGTAAGATCAATCCATCATGAATGAGACAATGAGGGACTGAATCGATGAGGTGTGTGACGTCATGCTACCTCAGAAGTATCACTGAGGTCTCCAAGCGCAGAAAAGCATACCAACATCTTGCCCCTCCCCACAGGCACACTGGACACGATCAATAGCTTTGTCATTTTTGTCCTGATTAAGGGGTTGGGATAGGCTTACTGCAGAAAAACACTGAGTAATACACACAGGTATAAGGAAGAAAGTAAAATCTGTCTGAACTTCCATCTCACTGAACTTAGATCATCAAAATTTCAGTCATCATCCTGCTTCGTTCACACCTGTGGATAAAGAATGGCACCCGCCATTTCAGTAAACAAAGGACGACCTAGACATCAAGCCCTCAGCTACTGCAGCCACCCTGCCTGTTCACCCTGAGGGGACTCAGCATGGAGAAAAACAGGATACGGGCCCTGGACAGCTTAGTGAACACCAAAGGAATGCTTTCAATGAGCTCAGACTCTTGGATCTTCCCATACAAAGAAAAGCATCAAAATTATTCACTTGAAATGTCTGTTTTTGTGACTACCAGTAATCTTTCAAAGTTCAACTACTTTTTTTTTTTTTTTTTTTTCAGGAAAAACTCGTATATATCTAGTTCCTCCCTGACCTCTTTGGAGCAGACCCTCAGAGCAATCTGAGAGGATGTCTTCAAGTCCACCGAATAAAACGTTAATTCTTGACTTTGAGGCTGTATTTTTTTTTTTTAAACAGTTGACACACCCGGGTTATAATTCTATAATTTTCAATAAATAAGATCATGCCCAGGATGGCCATACGGCCATATAACTTGTGCCCTGACCAACTCCAGGAAGTACCATGCCTAGAAATTATGACGTGAATCGGGCCTCACAGAGTTGAGCAGTGTACAGTCTGTGCAACTGTTCGCAACACACCCGATCACGCCAAAGATGCCGCTTTATTCACAGATCACCCTGGCCGCTCTTCTCAACCGACTCCGAGGACAAATTAATAGCTGAAAGCAGGAAGCAGGCTGGCCACCAACCAGCTCAGGAGAGCCCAGTGAGGAGAAGAGCCAGAGCAACAGAGCTCGGCATCTTGACCCAAAGGGTGAGCGACACGTGATGCCAGTCTCTGGCCAGGCTGGCTGCTGGTGCAGAGGCTGAGGACTGGCTGTTTCTCCTGGAACTTCCATGAGTCACCACTTTTCATCCCAGTAAACTCAACCTGTGGGCTACCTTTGCCAGCACAGAGCTCACTAACTCTTTAAAAGCCATCGTAGAGCTAAATGCATTCTATGCATAGTCCTTAGTCTCTCCAAGTACCTGGTTTTCCTCTGACTCTCAGTTCATTCACAAAAGGTTCCAGAGACCCATCTTTCTTATGGGCACATGTCCAAAACAGCTGTGGTGAGTAGAAACGGGACAGGAAGGACGGCACACCACATGGAAAGCACACCAACAGGACGAGTGTGGGTGCTAACTGTTAGAAGCTTTGGAGGGAGACTTCCCTGGTGGTCCAGTGGCTATGACTTTGTGTTTCCAATGCAGGGGGCCTGGGTTCAATCCCTGGACTGAGAACTTGACCCTGCATGCCAAAACTAAGAGTTTGCATGCTGCAACTAAAGATTCCACACTCAAATAATAAAATAAAAAATAATATTAAATATTTATCAAAAAAGCTTTAGAGGAAGTGATGATCCCCCCCTAGTACCTCCCTTCCACCAAAATGTTCAGATATAAATGCCTAAAGCAGGTCATGAATGTAATGAGTAACACTAGGTGAGTAAACCAAACCTGTCTCTTTGTCTGCTTCTTCAGTCACTGATTCATTCAACAAATACTGAGTCCCACCTGTTCTCCAGGCATCATTTACAGTCCAGGAAGTTTGTTAGGCACAAAACAAGCATACTTCCTATTGACAGGGAACTAACATTCTTGAGGGGAGAGACAGAACACACACACACAAACCCACACACATTTCTTACGCTGATAAATTCTACAAAGAAAAAAGAAAGCAAGACACAGAGATGGAGATCCCAGGATGAGGATGACTATCTTACACAAAGATGGAGATCCCAGGATGTGAGTGACTATCTTAAAAAGACTTTGTTACACACATAACACAAAATGGTAAAGCCAGGAACCAAAACATGTGGGAAAGTAGAAGGGAAATGTATATATCTGGGGGGAAAATCTGCCAGCCCAAAATGTCTCTGGCACACAGATTATTTTCAGATGAAGACAATCACAGACCCAAAAACTCAGGAAGAAATGTTGACCTTTCCCTAATCACCTGAAGAATTTCAATAGTGGTCCTGTTGCAGGAACAGAGCTATCACCAGAGATAGAGGACCTGAGAACAGAGACTAGTTGTGGTGGGGGGAATTCTTAGAGATCAGAGATGTCTCTGTGTCCCATGGTCTCTGCCTGACCCAGCAAACATTTGTTCACCAAACGCTTGCTTTTCCATCTCCATGTCAGCTGCTTTCCTCGCCACCAAAGTACCAAACCTCCAACATCTTCTTCAGCCATTAGCTGAAGCTGGTGTTTAAGGTGAAGATCTTGGTCTTTTTTCGAGTAGTCAATTTTCCTGGTTTCTCCAATGTATACATGTGATTACACTTTTGTTTGACTTTCTCCTGTTCATCTGTTTCATCTCAATTTAATTCCTGAACCAGCCAGAAGGACCTAGAAGGGGTGAGGAAACTTTCCTCCTCCCTCCAAAATACACATATGAATGTCTTCTAGAAGTGATCTGATCTTTGCCTGGCAAGTGAGCATGAAGTACACTTCTTGTTCCTACTGAAAAATGTCAGACCACCATCCAACCATCAAGGATGCAATTTAAGTATTTCATAGCTTATTATGTGAGACTAGTATCTAACAGACAGGACTTCCCTGTAGCGCAAACTGTAAAGAACCTCCCTGTGATACCAGGGTTTGATCCCTGAGTGGGGAAGTTCATCTGGAGAAGGAAATGGCAATCCATTCCAGTATGCTTGCCTGGAGAATCCCATGGACAGAGAAGCCTGGTGGGCCACAGTCCATGGGGTTGCAAAGAGTCTGAGACAGCTGAGCAATTAACAAACAGTATATGACATAAATATGTTATATATATGTTGAAAGAACTTGATAGAACTCTGTATGTGTTCAGTTCAGTTCAGTTCAGTCACTCAGTCATGTCTGACTCTTTGCGACCCCATGAATTGCAGCATGCCAGGCCTCCCTGTCCATCACCAACTCCCGGAGTACACTCAGACCCACATCCATCGAGTCGGTGATGCCATCCAGCCATCTCATCCTCTGTCGTCCCCTTCTCCTCCTGCCCCCAATCCCTCCCAGCATCAAAGTCTTTTCCAATGAGTCAACTCTTCCCATGAGGTGGCCAAAGTACTGGAGTTTCAGCTTTAGCATCATTCCTTCCAAAGAAATCCCAGGGCTGATCTCATTCAGAATGGACTGGTTGGATCTCCTTGCAGTCCAAGGGACTCTCAAGAGTCTTCTCCAACACCACAGTTCAATTCTTTGGCGCTCAGCTTTCTTCACAGTCCAACTCTCACATCCATACATGACCACAGGAAAAACCATAGCCTTGACTAGACGGACCTTAGTCGGCAAAGTAATGTCTCTGCTTTTGAATATGCTATCTAGGTTGATCACAGCTTTCCTTCCAAGGAGCAAGTGCGTTTTAATGTCATGGCTGCAATCACCATCTGCAGTGATTTTGGAGCCCAAAAAATAAAGTCTGACACTGTTTCCACTGTTTCCCCATCTATTTCCCATGAAGTGATGGGACCAGATGCCATGATCTTCGTTTTCTGAATGTTGAGCTTTAAGCCAACTTTTTCACTCTCCTCTTTTACTTTCATCAAGAGGCTTTTGAGTTCCTTTTCACTTTCTGCCATAAGGGTGGTGTCATCTGCATGTCTGAGGTTATTGATATTTCTCCCGGCAATCTTGATTCCAGCTTTGTTTCTTCCAGTCAACTGGGGCTTCCTTGGTGGTCCAGTAGTTAAGGATCTGCCTGCTAATGCAGGAGATGTAAGAGACACAAGTTTGAGCTCTGGATCAGGAAGATCCCCTGGAGGAGGAAATGGCAAACCACTATTCGATTCTTAATTGGAAAATTCCATAGACAGAGGGGCCTAGAGGGCTACAGTCCATAGGGTCACAAAGAGTCAGACACTGAACACACACGCGCATGCACAGCATTTATGGATTCCTTTGAAAAACCAAAGCCTTAGTATAGACAAGGTCCCTCAACACAGCTTCCCAGTAAATGATGGCTGAGTGCAGAAGATGCCACATGAGAACATCATGTTTCTGGAAAAGCAGGAGAAATTATTTGCCTCATTGTTACCAAAGCAATAAGTGACTACATTCTCTGAACTGACCATATGTCCATGACCAGAATTAGGCCACCTCATTCTTTACATGCTATTGAGTTTCTCATCACAGAGTCACAAATACATCAGCAAATACATCAGTCAAATACATCAGCATTTATGCAAGAAAAAAAGTCCTATTCTTTGTTGAACATAATGAACTCTATAAGAGAACAGTGTGCACCACTATACTTAAAATGGATAAAAAATAAAATAACCAACAGGGACCTACTGTATATCACTGGGAACCCTGCTCATTGTTAGGTGGCAGTCTGGATGGGAGGGGAGTTTGGGGGAGAATGGTTACATTCATCGCTATGCTATGCACCTGAAACTATCACAGAGTAGTTAATGAACTATACTCTAATATAAAATTGAAAGTTTTCTTAAGCAGATACAGCGTGCCAAGTCCATAATGTCCACTAAAAATAGTCTATTATTATTATTACTATTACTATTATTATTTCCCTTGTTACATAAAAGTTTACTAGGTGAGTAAATCAAACTGGTCTCTTTGCTTCTTAGGTCATTGATTCATTCAACAAACACTTCCTGAGTCTCATCTCTTTTCCAGGCACTATTTTGAAAACTGGACAGCCATTTTGAATCAAGTTTCACTCTCTTTCCGTCTCATCCATACAACAGTCACTACCCAATGGCCTGGTTTTCCTAAAAAACCAAAACAAAATGAAATAAATCTGCATCCACACTGTCCTGTGGGAGGTTGACGATGCGGAGTCAAAGTTCACGTTGGCCTCAGGAGTTCCAAATTCCCAAGGGCAGAATCAGAGCAGAGCAAGCACCATGAGTATCTGGAGAACAGCAAGCCTGGTGGTCTTCCTCGGTGACTCGTGTTTGAACATTAGGCTCCCGACTCTGTTCCCGGGGCACCGAGATGCACTGGGTGCTGGGAGGGGTCTGGCTCCCGGGGTTTGGAATAAGACCTAATTTTCTTATCTGTAATGAGCCCCAACCCTCTAATTTCACTACAGCACATAATAGAACTGAATGGCTGTTTCCTTCAGCTTTCAAGGTTACCAGGGTTTTAGAGGGATTGTTTAAATATATTTCTTTAATTAAGGAAAACATTGTAAATCAAAACCAGAGTTATGGTTAACAAACTCATATTTTCAGGGGCCCTTTTTAGAGGGATTCATTGTTAATTAACTTTTTTTTTCATTCAAAAGAATCATACAAGCATGTTGATAAATATTTCAACATAACAAAGGCAGAAACACAAAAAGTTTCACTGCAGACTTCTCTCCCCAGATTTCTCCCCAGTTTAGTGACCATTTTCTAGGAGATAAACACATTTAGAAAAGCAGATCTTTGGAGATTTCCCTGTGGTCCAGTGCTCAAGATTTCACTTTCCAATGCAGGGCATGCAAGTTCAGTCCCTGGTTGGGGAGCTAGGATCCCACATGCCTTGTGGCCAAAAAAACAAAAAGATGCAACAGAAGCAATACTGCAACAAACTCAATAAAGACTTTATTTAAAAAAATTAAGAAGTATAGATCTTTTATAACCAATGGCAACACACTGTACACACTTTTATGCACCTTATCTATCAATTCAGTTCAGTCACTCAGTTGTGTCCGACTCTTTGCGATACTGTATCTTTTCACACATCTATATCAGTGTTTATATTCCCACTTCCTTCGATGTACTACTTCAATGTGTAGATTTATTTGAATAAAATTTAACTGCCTGTTGGCCATCTAATGGTCTTATAGGAGGTGTCCAATCTTTGCTACTATAACCAGCACTTCAGAGAACTTCCATACACTTGCAGCTTTGTAGACACAAGCTTTGTAGACACAAGCAGGTCCACAGTAACAGTTCTTAAAAAAGAAATTGCCAAGTCAAAAAAGATGTCCATGTTCAATTTTGATAGAACGTGCTAAATTACCACTCAAAGAGATTCTACCAATTTGCACATTCGCTGAGAATGTCTTAATGTGCCTTTTGATCACTACAGATCTAATACAAACAGTACTTCATTAAGTTTGAGTCACTGAATATTTTTCATATACCTATAACTTTTTTTTGTTTTGCTAAATATCTGTTCAAATCCTTTGTCTACTACTCTATTGTTTTCTTGGTCTCAGAAGACTCTTGAGAGTCCCTTTCACAGCAAAGAGATCAAATCAGTCAATCCTAAAGGAAATCAACTCTGAATATTCATAAGAACTGATGCTAAAGCTGAAGCTCCAATACCTGGGCCACCTGATGCAAAGAGCCAACTCACTAGAAAAGACTCTGATGCTGGGAAAGATTGAGGGCAGGCAGGGAAGGGGGCAACAGAAGATGAGATGGTTGGATGGCATCACTGACTCAATGGACATGAGTTTGAGCAAACTCTTGGAGATAGTGAAGGACAGGGAAGCCTGGTGTGCTGCAGTCCATGGAGTCGCAGAGTTAGACATGACTTAGTGACTGAATAACCACAATAAGAACATGTATTAGTAAGGAAGTTAGTCCCTTGATCCATCAGGAACTCATTTTAGTGCGAGAAGTTAATGAAAGAGGGATCTTCCTTTATCTTTTCTCTGTATGGGTTTTACTAGCACGTGGTTTATTAAATGATTCCCTCAGTACTTGATTTAAAATGCCATCTTCAATATGCACTAAATTCGCCTTTTTATGTTTATTTTTGGCCTCTCCACTTTCATCGATCTGTCTGATCTCTCTTCACATGAGCCAGTACCCAAGCGTTTCACACACAATAGCTTATGACGTTTTAATATCTGATAGAGCTATTTCATTCTTATTCTCCCCATTTCTTCAGGAGTATTTTGATGTCTATTTCAACAAGAATTATTTCTGTCAGCACATCTTCAAAGATGGCCTTTCAGTTTCCAAGAAAAAAGGAAAATTGCCTTTGTAATATCCATCTCTGAAACTGAAGCATATACACGTCAATCAATTAAGACAGGTGATGGCCACAGCAGAAGTTATCTCTTGCAAAGATAACAGGTATGTGTGTTAGCATGAGGGTGACAGCTGGATTCGAACACGACACTGGCCGCTTCACACACCAGGTTTTCGAGGACAGTGATAACCTTCCAGGGATTTGTGGTGTGCCTTGAAAGTATTCCAATTCTTTGGGAACAACCTTGGGTCCATGTGTCCAGTGGATCACAGTGGTGTGGTCCAATCAGACTGATGGACTCAGGAATTTTCCCAGAGCAGGAAGAAAAGACTATCCCTCCACCTCAACAGATCCTCACTAGCACGTGCATTGTCATATAGGACCCTTTGGGACCCTTTTTTGGGACCCTTTAGACCGTAGCCCTCTGGGCTCCTCTGTCCATGGTTCTTTTTTCAGGGAAGAATACTGGAGTGGGCTGCCATTTTCCTCCTCCAGGGGATCTTCCCCATCCAAGGATCAAACCCAGGCTTCCCGCATTGGCAGGAGGATTCTTTACCCACTGAGCAATCAGGGACGCCTGACCTAACCAGAGCCTTTTTTTTCTTTTCATTTTTATCTTTACTTTTTTTAAAAAGCAGGAAGAACACTCACTGCAGATGGTGACTGCAGCCATGAAATTAAAAGACGCCTACTCCTTGGAAGAAAAGTTATGACCAACCTAGATAGCATATTCAAAAGCAGAGACATTACTTTGCCAACAAAGGTCCATCTAGTCAAGGCTATGGTTTTTCCTGTGGTCATGTATGGATGTGAGAGTTGGACTGTGAAGAAAGCTGAGTGCCAAAGAATTGATGCTTTTGAACTGTGGTGTTGGAGAAGACTCTTGAGAGTCCCTTGGACTGCAAGGAGATCCAACCAATGCATTCTGAAGGAGATCAGCCCTGGGATTTCTTTGGAAGGACTGATGCTAAGGCTGAAACTCCAGTACTTTGGCCACCTCATGAGAAGAGTTGACTCATTGGAAAACAGTCTGATGCTGGGAGGGATTGGGGGCAGGAAGAGAAGGGGACGACCGAGGATGAGATGGCTGGATGGCATCACCGACTCGATGGATGTGAGTCTGAGTGAACTCTGGGAGTTGGTGATAGACAGGGAGGCCTGGTGTGCTGCAGTTCATGGGGTCGCAGAGTCGGACACAACTGAGCGACTGAACTGAACTGAAGAACACTTAACCTGATATCTACTCCATTAACATATTTTCAAGTGCACAAAACTGTATTGGATTTATTATATTTAAAAAGACTCTATTTCCAAATAAAGTCGCATCCACAGGTACTGTGAGGTAGGAATTTAGGGGGACACAATTCAACTCACAGCAAGGTCAGTTCGGTTGGTTCTCTGCAAACTCTAGTGGGCAGCTCTTATTAATGCAATTTCACCCAAACATGATGGACTATTAACATTTGTTCTATTTATTTGTTATAGAAAGATATTCTCCAACTAGAAAGCATCCAGTGAGTAAGTTAGTGCATGGGTCTTTGCTTAAAATTTTAATGTTGAACTAGCACTTTTTAACAAATTAATAAACTTTATTTTTTAGAGCAGTTTTATATCAACAGCAAAACTGAGCAGAAAGTAGAGATTGTTCAGGTACTCCTTGCAAGCTCACCCCCCCCCCACACACACACACACACACAAAACCTCTCCATCACTGACATCCCAGAGTACAGCGGATAGACTACAAAAACACCTCATCATCACATCTCATATTGTGTTTCTAGAGAGAAAAATCAATACACCACACAAAAGAATCTTGTCCAACATAGAGAGTAGATGTACAGTTGCCAAGAAGGAGGGAGAAGGGAGTGAGGGATGGGTCTGAGTTTAGGGTCAACAGATGCAAACTATTATATATAAAATGGATAAACAACAAGATCCTACTGCGAGCACAGGAAGCTCTATTCAATATCCTGTGGTAAAACATAATGAAAAAGAATACAAAAAATAATATACATATATGTATAAGTGAATCACTTTGCTGTACAGCAGAAACTAATACAACATTGTAAATCAAATATACTTTCATTAAAAAAAAAAGAATCTTTTTTCCAAGTCTTCTGTAAATGTCTTATCATACTTCCATAATTTAAAAAGTAACAAAGAAAAAAAATTCCTATCGGAAAATGGTATAATTTTTCAAGGGTGCTTATGGAGACAAGATATAACCTCCTTTTATAGATGAAGACTGAGACACAGGGAAATTAAGCAAGTTGCTTAAAGCCACAGCTAATAATGGTTCCAGGAGCCCTATTCTTACCCACTATGTCCTATTGCTCCTTCTTTTCTCCCTGTCGGATACCCCCTGGCTAAGTTGACAGTCCATGCCCTCAGCTACCTCCCCTGCCCCTCCAAGGACACATGGGGACTTTGTCCATGGATATGCTATCCCACACTATTACAGTCGGGCTGACCTAAATTTAGACCTGGGCTTACCAAACACTGACGATTGAGTCATTGTGTAATCAACCATTGAGGCAACTTCCTTCCAGAGCCTAAATGCTACCTGCTAGCAGGCAATCCACTCCAGTACTATTGCCTGGAAAACCCCATGGGCAGAGGAGTTTGGTAGGCTACAGTCCATGGAGTCGCAAAGAGTTGGACACGACTGAGCGACTTCACTTCACTAGCAGAGGTCCTTCCGCCCTTGGAGTTCCTAATGACTTTTCTGGCAAAGTCCTGTCACCCAGGTCAGATTTTCTGCCCCACTGGTAGCAACAGAGACATGCAGCTCACCCTGTTTCCACAATTTCTGGCCCTTTTCTTCTTTCCACAGTCCCTTAGGACCACGTTTACATCCGCAGATGTGGGATTTGGTCTTTCTACATCCTCTTCTCCCCATTCTGGCCCCTGCAGTATAGCAGAATCTATTCTGTGCTGGGCCCCCAGCATAGTGGGTTGCAAAGTGGGGAATAAAGAAAGTTTTCAAGAGATTTTTCTCTCACTCCGTAAACCTGGCTTCCCAGTGAATCATTTAAGGACAAGAGAATCCCACTTAGGAAATTAGAATCTGAAAAATGACCCTTTCTATTTCTCTCTTTAACTTCCAGCTGTACCACTCTCCCTCATGACACCACGAGGTGGCTTCAATTCCTCAAACTACCCCCTGAATTCCACACCTGTCACTTCCCCTCACATTTTAGTGGCTGAAGCAAGTCACATGACTATACCTACCTTCAAAGCGGGGTTGGGTGAAGTTGATTCTACCTTCTGCCACCCTTAGACAAGGGATTGCCTTAAACAAAGAAGAAAGCTATTTCCCCCCCTGCCACGAAAGTATTTCCAAAAGTTTTTCAACTTTCTGATTGCACAATGACAAAACCAAGATTTAAAAGAGATTAGAGGGACTTCCCTGATGGTCCAGTGGTTAAGAATCAGCCTGTCGATGAAGAGGACATGGGTTCAGTCCCGGGTCTGGGAAGATTCCACATGCCTCAGAGCAACTAAGCCTGCGCATCACAACTACTGAGTCCGTGTGCCTAGGGCCCATGCTCCACAACAAGAGAAGCCCGAGCAATGAGAAGCCATGCACACCACAACTAGAGTAGCCCCTAATCAGTGGGACTAGAGGAAGCCCAAGCAGAGCAAAAAAGACCCAATGCAGCCAAAAACAGACAAACGAAGCTTAAAAAATTTTCAGGGTTTAAAAATATATTTTTAAGAAGAGATTAGAAAGACTGGCTGTTTCCTTAGAACACCTGATGAATTGTTAGACACACAAAGCAAGGGGAAACTTAGGACAGGTACTGTCACTTGCAGAGACGGGCAGTTGTATGACTTTCCTTGGTTTTTTCTTCCAGGTGTGTGGTATGATTTATTTCTCTACCTCTCCTTGAAGTGAGATCTGGGTTTGTGGCTCTGGCCAATAAAATGCGGGCTGGAGAGACACGCATCACACTTGGTGAGGCTGGAAGAGTTAGAGCATGCTCAGTGTGATGTCTTCCCCTTCCTCCCAGAGACACTGAATGTTCCAGGTGGTGACTTTCCCATCATCCCAGATCCCAACTGAGGACACACCAAAGCAGGGGCCCCAGCACATATGTAGTGTGACAGAGAAACAAAACCAGCTGGCTTCAAAACACTGCAGTCTAGAGGCTGTTTGGTACAGCAGCATAACCCGGACTATACTCTCTTTTAGAGAAATTCTACTCTGACTCCTTTTCCTAGGAACATGTAAACGGAAAGCTTGAGTAAGAATCTGTGACTGTTTCTTCAGTTCTGATTAGATGAGAAATAAACTGATCAGGCAGTCATTGGAAAGATCTGTTCTTTGGGTGAAACAGAGAGAATTTTCCAGGTTCAATGGCACTCACAGGATGAAAAAAGGATAATTCCAGTCTTAAAAAAAATTTATTTTATTGATGTATAGTTGATTTACAATGTTTTGTTAATTTCTGATATACTGTAAAGTGGCTCAGTTATACTTCGATATACATTCTCTTTTCTTTGAATAGTATTTTCCATTATGGTTTATCACAGGATACCAAATAGAGTTCCCCATACTCTAGAGCAGCACTTTGTTGTTTATCCATTCTCTATACACTAGTTTGCAACTGCTAACCCCCAAATCCCAACTGATCCCTCTCCTATCTCTTCTCCCTTGGCACCCAGAAGTCTGTTCTCTGTATCTGTGAGTCTGCTTCTGTTTCAGAGATAACTTCATTTGTGTCATATTTTAGATTCCAGATATAAGGGATACATTCCATTTTCAAAACTAATTATTATTTCATTCTGATGTGTTTTTTCATATTTTTATATTTAAAAAATCCTGACAGGGACTTGTCCAGTGGTCCAGCGGTTAAGACTCTGCCTTCCACTCCAGGGGTTGCGGGTTTGACCCCTTAGTCTGGGAACTAAGTTCTCACATGCCGTAGGGTGTGGTCAAAAAATTAAAAAAGAAAATCCTGATAGAGAAACTTGATGTTGAAGCCTTGGGAGCCAAGGGTAAGGATTTAATTCTTCTGCTTTCACTACTGAAAAGTGGGATTTATTCAACAAAGGGAAGGCTTGGTATTCGTCCTCCCTGATTGCACCTCGGAGATTGTTCTTTCCTGTTGTGATTCATGAGGCTCTTGAGTGACAGCAAAGAGGGATCCTCAGCTCACATGGGAACCAGCATCTCTGTTGACACTGCGTGGCGGCCCCTTCCAGCCCAGATGCTGCAGGGCTGGTATTTGTCAGCAGCCAGCTGTTTCACTTTCTACAACACTTAGGTAACAATTTCACAGCCATTACCAGCCTGCAATCAGGACACTGGCTGAAAGCTAAGTGCTAAGCCGGTTGTAAACTACAAAGCCAACCAGGGGAGGTGAACACAGAGGCGCTGATAAACAGGAAGAGACAGCCTGTACATTTTAATGGCTTGATTTAAATCTCCATTCAGCTTTGCTTTCATCACCTCAGTCCACTGGTTTTTAGCAGATAGGGAAGGTTGTCTTGTCCAAAAATGACGCTGAGAGCATTTATCTCTTCCTACAGTGTGAGCTTGTCTCTCCTGTGAAGGAGGGAGGCTTGCATGTAGGGTGAAAGAGAGGGTACAAGACTTGTGAATTAGGTCAGAGAAGATCCATCAGCTTCCATGGTTTTCCCACAATGCTGAGCCTCTCCTGAGCAGTCTGAAGCTGCCATGCTGTGATGTAGCCCCATGCTAAGGATGCCATGTGCCAGGGCTTTGGAGGACACACCCAGCTGAGGTCCAGGAATGAGCCAGCATCCATCATCAGGCATGTTTGCAGTGAGACTTAACAGGATTCCCAGCATCATGGTGGGAACTGTCATCTGGTCTGGGAATTGTAATGATGGTCTTGTCATCTCTTTCAAGCTTTCCTGGTTGAAGCCCCAACTTTCATGGTGTAAGCAGCACCTTGGCCTGAGAACTTAGTTGTATTTTATACTCAAAGCCTTTACATAAGATAAAATATACTAGTTTAGTCACTAAGCAAGGCCAAGGATCTTTATTTTCTCCTCAAGGGTCATAGGTAATATTCTGAGCCATCTCCTGGGAGGTGTTTTACAGATACTGAAGGCCCCACCAGGTGGAAGAAGATGACTTCATGATGACCTGTTTGAAGCCACGGTGTCAGCTGCTCTGCCTCACACAGTTCTAAGAACTAGTCTCAAAAAACTGGGAATAGACCAGGAACTAAAAATAAACTGTACTTACAACAACCAAAGGGGTTTTAACCACCTCCTGGTGGCTCAGTGGTAAAGAGTCTGCCTGCCAATGCAGGAGACATGGGTTTGATCTCCATGATGTGGTTTGATCTCCATGGGTTTGATCATGGGTTTGATCTCCATGATGCGGGAAGATCCCATATGCTGAGGAGCAACTAAGCCCACGCGCCACAACTACTGAGCCTGTGCTCTCGAGCCCAGGAGCCATGACTACCGAAGCCTGCACACTTTAGAGCCTGTGCTCCAAATCAAGAGAAGCCACTGCAATGAGAAGCCCGAGCACCGCAACTCGAGAGTAGCCTCTGCTTGCCACAACTAGAGAAAAGCCCGCACAGAGACGAAGACACAGCACAGCCAACAATAAAATAAATAAATAAAACAACCAAGGTGACATTGATCAGATCACTGCGTTACTGGTGTTGAGATGACTATGCTGCTCTCTTCCCTCCCTCTGCCTATACAACCCTTAAACTCCCCTTTAAAAGCTCCTGTTCCCTGAGCAGCAATTGGGGGCTAGTTCTCAAACGGGAGTCCACCTTCTCCTGTTGCCAGCCTCCACAATAAAGCAACCTTTCCCTCCCTACCAACACTGGTCTCTGGAGAGTCGGCTTTCGAGCAGCGGGTGGCTGGACCTGGGTTCCATAATAAGGGCGCAGAGGTATTTACTCTAGATACACTGCTTCTCAATGTCTGACACACAGAATCCATGAATGAAGAAAATGGTTGTTGTTTGGAGCACGAGATGTGTTATGTAGCAAGAAAAACTTGCGCTTGTTGCTCAGTTGTGTCTGTCTCTTTTGCAACCCCATGGGCTGTAGCCCTCCAGGCACCTCTGTCCATGGGATTTTCCAGGCAAGAATACTGGAGTGGGTTGCCATTTCCTACTCCAGAGGATCTTTCTAACCCAGGAATAGAACCCATGTCTATTGTGTCTCTTGCATTGACAGGCGGATTCTTTACCACTCAGCCACCTGGGAAGCCCACGTAGCAAGAGAAAATGCAACAACAATGTTCCGATGCAAAACTGGAAAACCATTGCCTGCCTGTCCTTAGTCTACATTGGAGGCTGGGCTCTACCTGGGAAGGCGGGTTTCTCCCTCAGAAGTCATAAATGGCGGCCCATGGACTGAATTGAGCCTACACATCTCTTGTCTGATATTGTTCTATTCCATTGTGATAATTTGAACCAGTTATTTTCAAATTAAAGCATTTCCTTTAAGAATCCACTTCACTGACTCGTCAACATAGTGTATAACAGTACTTGATCTGCTGCCTTAAACACCAATCAACTGAGGCTACCACCTGAAACGGTACACAAGTTGTCCAGTTTTTCCTAGTGTCCACCATCCCCTAGTACATCTTCAATTTTCGTAGGCCCAACCTGAACTAATTCACTCAATTTTGTTGTCATTTAGTAGCTAAGTCGTGTCTGACTCCTTTTCCACTCCATGGACTGCAGCCTGCCAGGCTCCTCTGTCCATGGGATTTCCCAGGCAAGAATATTTGAGTGCATTGCCATTTAATTCTCTAGAGCCACCAGAGAAGCCCAATTCACTCAATTTTATTACTTGCCTGCCCCTTGAAGGCAACCAAGTTTGGGACCCCTGCTTTTGTCCTTGCAATTAACAGAGTCCAATGTTGCCTTTGCATCAGTGACCACAGAGTCTAACAGTTTAATTACAGTCCTGTGACATTAAACAACAAAGAGAACTCAATGTTCTCTGATGTTTTGGTTAAGGTGATGAATACATAACTGGAAAGAAGTAACACACACGGCCAGAAACAACAGTAAGTCCTCCTCTGATTGAGAAGCCCACTTACAGGGATTAGCGAGGTTTCTCTCCTGCTCCAAATTCCTTCCCATCAGACTGGAAAAGACTATGTCTGTTGGGGCCTGAGAGTAAGTGAACAAACTGTGTTCAGAAAGAAACATCACAAAGAAATGAGGAAGGTAAACCTGTGTGTTACATGGAAAACTTCCAACAAAGCCATTTAACTGTACGAAGATTGACATTTAAAAGATTAAATTTGCAATGGGAAAGTAACATTGAAATGGTATTATCTCCCATATTAAAGCCTATCTACCTATTTAACCATATGTCTGTCTTTCTACAGACAGAGATGTCTGTCCTACAGACAGAGGATGAGATGGTTGGATGGCATCACTGACTCAATGGACATGAGTTTGGGTAAACTCCGGGAGTTGGTGATGGACAGGGAGGCCTGGTGTGCTGCAGTCCATGGGGTCGCAAAGAGTCGGACATGACTGACCAACTGAACTGAACTGAACTGTCTTTCTATTTTCTTTCTATGCACCTGTCTACCTGTGAATCATCTAAATACATATCTATCAATTGTCTATCTGCCTACCTACTTATCTTTTATCTACTTACCTATCAATCATGTATCAATTATGTATCTATCATCTATCTATTGATTATCTATTTATCTATCACCTCTTGTCATTAACTGTTTCCCTTCTAGTTTCATGCATGCTCCTTTAATTGTGTTCCCTGTTCTCAGTCAAAAGTCTTGATCCCTGCCCCATCTATTACCACCTTCTCTTCACTATCATCCCCTACACCAGTTCAGTTCAGTTGCTCAGTCATGTCCGACCCCTTGTGACCCAATGAATCACAGCACGCCAGCCCTCCCTGTCCATCACCAACTCCTGAAGTTCACTCAAACTCACGTCCATCGAGTTGCTGATGTCATCCAGCCATCTCATCCTCGGTCGTCCCCTTCTCCTCCTGCCCCCAATCCCTCCCAGCATCAGAGTCTTTTCCAATGAGTCAACTCTTCGCATGAGGTAGCCAAAGTACTGGAACTTCAGCTTTAGCATCAGTCCTTCCAATGAACACTGATCAGGGTTAAGGTTAGGGTTAGGGGTTAGGGTTAGGGTTGGGGTTGGGGTTGGGGACTGATCTCCTTTAGGATAGACTGGTTGGATCTCCTTGCAGTCCAAGGGACTCTCAAGAGTCTTCTCCAACACCACAGTTCAAAAGCATCAGTTTTTCGGCACTCAGCTTTCTTCACAGTCCAACTCTCACATCCATACATGACCACTGGAAACACCATAGCCCTGACTAGATGGACCTTTGATGGCAAAGTAATATCTCTGCTTTTGAATGTGCTGTCTAGGTTGGTCATAACTTTCCTTCCAAGGAGTAAGCATCTTTCAATTTCATGGCTGCAATCACCATCTGCAGTGATTTTGGAGCCCCCCAAACTAAAGTCTGACACTGTTTCCACTGTTTCCCCATCTATTTCCCATGAAGTGATGGGACCAGATGCCATGATCTTCGTTTTCTGAATGTTGAGCTTTAAGCCAACTTTTTCACTTTCCTCTTGCACTTTCATCAAGAGGCTTTTTAGTTCCTCTTCACTTTCTGCCAGAAGGGTGGTGTCATCTGCATATCTGAGGTTATTGATATTTCTCCCCGCAATCTTGATTCCAGCTTATGCTTCTTCCAGCCCAGCATTTCTCCTGATGTACTCTGCATATAAGTTAAATAAGCCGGGTGACAGTATACAGCCTTGACGTACTCCTTTCCCGATTTGGAACCAGTCTGCTGTTCCATGTCCAGTTCTAACTGTTGCTTCCTGACCTGCATATAGGTTTCTCAAGAGGCAGGTCAGGTGGTCTGGTATTCCCATCTCTTTCAGAATTTTCCACAGTTTATTGTGATCCACACAGTCAAAGGCTTTGGCATAGTCAATAAAGCAGAAATAGATGTTTTTCTGGAACTCTCTTGCTTTTTCCATGATCCAGCGGATGTTGGCAATTCGATCCCTTACATAGAGACCTATAAATTGTGACCATGCACTGAATTTGATATTCCCCAGCAAGTAACTCTCCTTTTATGAGGAAGAGAAATCTGGAAACCTGCATCCAGGGGGAATCCAACCAGCTTCCCTGTAGGAGGCAGACTGTAAGGCTTATGATGCATAAGATAGTAGCACCAGAGTTCAACTCCCTAAAATTTTTTCAATGATATGGTCTCAAGCTAGATCAGACCCTCAAGTCACCAAGCCTGTGATTGTGAGATATTGATGATCTGATCTCTGGGGCTTTCTCTCTATTCCTGATGAAGTTCCAGTCACTCGAATAACCTTTCCTCTAGCCCTACTGTGACTTACAGCATCCAGTTTTCCAAACAGTGTATCCTCCCCAGCTATTTTGCTGTTTCTCTCTGTCCTTCCAAGACACCAAATATCCTGGAGTTCTTAGGCTGCCAGTGAAAACATGCCAACGGGAAGTGCATCACGTCACTAAACCCATCACAATGTCTTCTTGTCCAACTTGGAAAGTGAAGCTGATTATACAGAACTTAAACTCATCGTTTACTGGAGTTTGACAGCCCCATGGCATTGATAGAGAGCTGGCAGGGTATCAGCCAGATTGGATGCATAAGAAAATATTTAACCTATAGTAGAGCACATTTGAATTTGAGGATGCCTTAATGAAAAGGTGGATCTATTCTAGGCAGTACCTTTCAAAGAACAAGCTGCCAGGTGGCATGACCTGGGTCTGCAGCCACAGAATTAAGCCTGGGTTGACCCCTTAACAATTGATAACTTGAGAAGAGTTCATTGTTTACTGTGCAGAATATGTGTGAAATATATACACACAAAAGCTAGAGAAACAAAAGACATTTATTTTAAAGTCACTGATCTAAAAAGGATATTAGATCATCATCAGAAGATTTTTTGGGCCTTTGAAAATGTATTTTGCCTTTCATATTTTATCTCTACTGGAAAATAATTAGAAGAAAGTGGTTCTCATAATCTGACAGTGCCTAGGACTCTTAAGGTTCTTAATGTGATTCTGCTAATCTATGTCATATCTCCCCTAGAATCTGAATACAGTGAAAACAAAAGAAGAATAAAGAAAATAAACTTATGATATAGATTTAAGTGAGCAGACTTTTCTGACATTACAGTTTAACTTGATATGTTCCTCCCTGTAGATACTATAGATGAATGTGTAGATACTATAGATGAATATATAGACACATATCAGAAGGCTGGGCAAATATATCAAAATTGAGTAACGACATCTTGGGCAATTGGGTTACAAGTGATTTACATATTGTGCTTTGTACTTCCTCCATAAAGACACTGGTTTTCTCTCATGAATATTCATGAATTATGAATGAAGGCAAAGTTTAGAGGATGTCGCAGGGAGTTTTACATTTCCTTTCTGCCTTCATTGCTTGCATATATAACTGGCCTTAATATAGCCTTGAGGAATGTGGAGGGCAATGGGAAAAACATTCACTTGTTTTCTGAGCTGTTCATCCTTGAATTTAAACACCTGCAGCAGTCCACACCCCCACCAAACCCATCACTTGCCCATGTATCAAAGTGAGAAGAGGAAGTGGTATCTCTATCTAGACCACCACTTCTGCCAACACCAAACCACTTGGCACCCGGACCCGCACTGGGTTGAAAGAAGTCTCTGAAACTCCACCCCATCAGTCCAAGTTGAGCCAAATCCCAACATATGCTTCATTACAATGTGGATACCTCTCACTAGACTTCCTCTGGCAATGGAATGGAGCTTTATCTTCCACAGGTGCTAAAGTGAGAAGGACAGCGTTGTTGTCTCTGTAGAGGTTAAAAATTGCTGAACATACCTCAAGTGCTTACCCTTCTTTTACAGCAGTGAATGTAAATAATTTCACAATTTTACTTAGCCCTTTTTTGCTTGTTTTTAAAGGATTTTTTTAAATGTTTATTGAAGTATAGTTGATTTACAGTGTTGTTAGTTTCTTCTGTACAGCAAAGTGAATCAATTAAACATGTACATACATGTATGGCTCTTTTTTCCATCTGATAGCCCATAAGCTATTCACCTCACTTGCACAGACCCTGAAAATGCAGTATTCAAAAAGTTAGCTCTTGGTCATGAGAATCAATTTAAATTTAAAATTGTAGACACTGGGACTTCCCCAGAGGTACATTGGTTAGCACTCTGAGCTTTCTCTGCCGGCAGAGCCCAGGTTCAATCTCTGATCGGGGAAACTAAGATTTCTGCAAGCTGCATGGAGTGGCCAAAAAAAAAAAAAAGAAAAAGTAAAGATAAAAATAAAAGTTCCTTAGGGGCATAAGCATAATTTGAGAATATAACACATGCAGATAGGTTCTACTCTGTAAGCTAGGACAGGTAGGGAACATACTCATGTCATAGAAAATATCGTGGGATAGTAAGGCTCCAGAATGATTTTTACAAAACAAGGTCTCTGCAGGCACATTTGAAAGCTGGCATTTAAAACTTTCCTTCTCAGTGGCAAAGGTTGAAATTTTCAGTATATTGTAGCCATTGGCATTTTAAAATTAAACTGCTATATCAAAGTATTCACTGGAATCTAAATATCGTAGTGATTTGATACCTACCATTATTTGTTTTTAAAAAGTACACAGATCACCCACCTCTTTTTTACCAGGCTTCAATTTTATATTTCTTTTTTCTCTTTTAGTTTGCATATCCATTTTATTTCTTTCACAGAAGTTTGCTCTAATGTGTTCTGTTTTTGTGCTTGAAAGTTTTTTATTGATTACTCTGTCACCCTTCTTTGCAACAAATATATGTATATAAATTCAAATTTATTTTTCCCTGTGTCCATGTCTCTAAATGTTGTTCTTAAAATGCTAGACTGAGATGCATTACAATTATGTTTAGTACACATTTAAGAATATATATATGTATATATGTATTTGAAAGAATAATTATTCAACACAAGACAGTGAAGGATTATCGGGAATGAACTGATTAATAACAGGAAGGGGGTTCTATAGTCAGGAGAGTCCTTCTAATGCTGATGCAGCAAACAACCCTGATGCTCACTGGCTTAGAGTAACAGATTTATTTTTTGCTCAGATCTGACATTGTATGTGCTAATGGTAAAGAACGTGCCTGCCAGTGCAGCAGACAGAAGAGATAGGTGTTTGATCCCTGGCTCAGGGAGATCCCCATGGAGTGGGCCTGGCAACCCACTCCCATATTCTTGCCTGGAAAATTCCATGGGCAGAGGGACCTGGTGGGCTATAGTCCATAGCGTCACAAAGAGTTGAACACAACTGAAGTGACTTAGCATGCGTGCATACAGACAGGGAAAAATTCAGACTGATGGTGCTTCAGAATTTCTCAGCCAAAGGAAGACAGAACATGAAACATCACCCCATGTTTCATACTTTCTTCTACATGGAAGCGACATACATCAGATTGGCCAAAGCAAGTCACATGACTGCAGCATACTCCATGGGAGCAGAGAAATACAAGGTTCCTGTGGGTCCCATCAGGGTAGAAGAACTGAAGCAAGTTCAAGTGGAGAGTATGTAATACAAGGAAGCAGAAACTATTGGCAACCTGGAAATAAAGGCTGGAAAGCCCCTTCCAACTCTCTCTACCATCTGCTGCAGGAAAATGGATGATTCCCAGTACTAGCTCCCCAGCTTCTGGGAATATCTGGAATCTTCAGAAGCCACACAGGAGAACAATGCCTATTCTCTTCTACTTTCCAAAGCCTCATGCCTCTGCTTGGCAGACTCTAACCCAGCAATACATGGGGAAAGGGCATCTGGAAAGCATAGGTGCAGGTTTCTGCTCTCTGATGAAGAGAAGAATACAGGAGGGATAGCAATTACAGTGAACTGATAAAAATGTTCTAGTTCAGGAAGCTTCTTCCTGAGTTAGTACATGTCAGTGGATGTGTTTCACATCATAGGATGTGTTTCATGAACTGCAAGAATGAGATGGCCAGCTTCCATTCCAATCCTGCAACTCGACATCATAGGTGTGGTCCAGGGCACTTTGTGACAGAGATGTCACTCATGGTTCTCAACTCTTTAGAAGAGAAACACCACATCGTGATTCATCCCCCAAGGGGATGTTTAAAGATCTGACAGTGTGATCAGGGCCCCTTCTGCTTTGTTGAAAGCAAAGGATTAGAAATTCTGTGGCTTACAAAGGGATTTGTTATCTAGTCATTAGAGTAATCTGCTTTCTCAAAGGCACTAATATCACTAAACTGTCTACAGCTCCTAAGCTTTCAGCCAGTGCAATCCATCCAAGTGAGATCCTAGATGGATGCATAGAACAAATAAGAAGCCGATGGGTACTTTCATAGTAGGTCAACTTCAGGAAAGACAATGTATGGAAGTAGAGAACTCAAAAAACAGATTCCATTTTTAAGAGAATGTCTTAAATGTTCTCTTTAAGAGAATGACTTATTTCTACATACTCTTTGAATGGCTTGGCATAACATCAGGCATACATGTGCCCCAGGCTAAAGACCTTTATAATTTAAAACTGTCTTCAAAATTCCAAAAGAGGAACAGAGCTCTGGTAGATAAATAATCACAGACAACCCACCAACACCTAACTGAACACACCAGCTATTTTTTCCAGCAACTACAAAGACTCTGAGTTTTCTGCACATGTAATATTTTATATATGTTGTGAGGTTAGATGAGGTAATACCTGAGAGAATAGACAGGAAATCTATTTTAATTTTCATTCCTTTTCACCTAACATGCAGAAGTTATGATTTAACCTAGAATATTTCTTCCTCCCTAAGTCAGAAGTGTTTATTAATAGTCTTTCTACTTTGGGGTCAATGTTGGAAGACACCTAGAAAAATGTCAACTAGACAGATTCTTTGATATGAAGCCCACCTAAAAAGACTTCAATTTCTCTATAATATTTTTTGATGTAGAAAGAACAAGTATAACCTTGCTTCCTGTCATGTGAATCTAATCTAAAAGATATAAGGAAAGTTTCCATATTGAAAATCTACTGGTAAAATAAGAAAAGACATGAGCATGGCTTCAAGTAAAATGAGAAGTGTGAAGTGAAGTGGGGTGTAGGTGGGACATGAACACCTGAGAGGCCAGAGAAAGGTAGAAACATCAAAAGAAGGTGCATTTTGGTTCAATATGAAGAGCGTCTGAGCACTCGAAGGTAACTGAAGCTTAAAGAGGAAAACTCCTAAATGCAGCCATATGTAAATTTCTAAGAAAGAGCCCAGTTCTCCATTGATGAGATCCCAAGGGTTTTATCTGTAAATTAAAAACATTTACTATGCATCATCCAGGTACCTGGCCTTGTTCATTGCTAGGGGTACAGTGGAGCACAAAATAGTTCCAGCTCCTGCTCTCATGGAGCTTATCAAGTTAATGGGAATGAACAGTCAGATTAGGGCATGTGATGTTGCAATAGCAACTCATGCCTACAAAACAAATGACACGAGGTTATTTCTCATCTGTGCACCTGCTCACCCAGGGTCAGTGACATGTCAGTGGATCACAGGACACATCATCCCCCTCAGGGAGAGCCAAGAGAGGCTGTACCATCTGGAATGTTGCCAGACCCCCACTAGAGAAGAAAAGATGGAAACTTCACACGTCAGTTTGCCCTTGCATCCATGGTGGAGTGACACGTCACTGTCACTCATTTGTCTTTAGTCTACTTCCCTGGTGGCTCAGGCAGTAAAAGCATCTGCCTACAATGTGGGAGACCCGGGTTTGATCTCTGGGTTGGGAAGATCCCCTGGAGAAGGAAATGGAAATCCACTCCAGTGTTCTTGCCTGAAAAATCCCATGGACGGAGGAGCCTGGCAGGCTACAGTCCATGGGGTCGCAAAGAGTCGGATATGACTGAGCGACTTCAGTTCTTTGCCTTCACGGTTATGGGGAAACATAACCCAGTTCTCTTCCTAGAGTAGATATTAGTCTCTGACTATTGTTGTCTTAGTTGATAAGTCATGTCTGACTCTTTGTGATACCATGGACTGCAGCGCACCAGGCTCCTCTGTCTATGGGATTGCCCAGGAAAGAATACAGGAGTGGGTTGCCATGGCCTTCTCCAGGGGATTTCCCTGACCCAAGGATGGAACCTGTGTCTCCTCATTGGCAGGCAGATTCTTTACCACTGAGCCACCTGGGAAGTCCTATTAGTGGTTGGTAGCAATGGCCAATAAAGGAAGACAGATGTTAATGATTACATGACAACGGATCATGGTGAGTGGACTTAAGAAGTCTCAGGTGTCATGAGAAAGTAAATAGGGGATCTAATTGATGTTGAAGGATTCAGATAATGCTTCTCTGAGGGATTGAAAAGGGGCAAGTTAAGAACCTAAAAATTCTCTCCCACTTTGAGAGTCAATTCTGATTCTAACTCGGCAATGAAAAGTGAAAGTCACTCAGTCGTGTCTGACTCTTTGTGACCCCATGGACTATACAGTCCATGGAATTCTCCAGGGCAGAATACTGGAGTGGGTAGTCTTTCCCTTCTCCAGGGGATCATCCCAACCCAGTGATCGAACCCAGGTCTCCCACCTTGCAGGTGGATTCTTTACTGGCTGAGCCACAAGGGAAGCCCAAGAATATTGGAGTGGGTAGCCTTTCCCTTCTCCAGTGGATCTTCCCGACCCAGGAATTAAACTGGAGTCTTCTGCATTGCAGGTGGATTCTTTACCGCCTGAGCTAATCAGGGAAGCCCCAACTAGGCAATACCTATGCCTAATTCAAAATAAACATTCCGAATCATTCAGCTGACCAATGTCTGAGCACCTACTATGTGAAATTCATTCCCGATGACCATGTGTGAAAGCCTGTGTGTCTCCTCTCTACCTGTGCTGCTATTCACCAGGGACAGTGAGCACGGCTAGTTTCTCCAGAACTAATCTCATTTATGGAACACCAGGCATGCAATCAGTGCTGTTCTTCATAGAAGTAGGCTCAGAGTTGCTTCATGTCACACTAATAGTCTCACTGATTGAAAATCCGCAGCAGACAAGAACTAGGAGTCCCCGAGATACTGCTGGAGTTAGAATAATTTATGGAGAGCAGTCTAGCACAACATAAGCTATTTAGAGCTGCATAATATACCCGCAAACTCTTATTAAGGGCTGTGGTTTTCAACCCTAGGAGACAGAAACCAGTTATCATTATGCATCACCATGAAAGCAGATTAAAATTAAATCAATTTGTTTATCTCTGGGTTCTCTGCACAATTAACAGTTCAGAAAGAAAAGCATTCTGTCCAGATACCAGGACAACCCTCATTCAAATCGAGATATTAAAAATATAAATCTCAGGAGGTTTCAGAGCTAAATTCAGTTATGAAAAGGGCAGAAAACTAGTTTGTGAATGATTTGTACTATGAGATAGAGCTGGAATGCTTGGACACCATCCACTTGGATTAATGGTAAGTAAAAGTTTTCTATGTATAATGATTACAATAATATATAATAATTCATAATATAAGTGGATTTCTCTCTAGAAATAGAAAAACCTCTTATTTTGATGGCTTTATACAAATACATATACACACATATTTCTTGAAAAATGTTTTACAGTGAAATATTGAAATTTTGGTAGAATAATCTATGTACTTATTAATAAATTCATAAAGTTTATGGAGGACTTTGGCTTCAACAGGTGGCTCAGATAGTAAAGAATCTGCCTGCAATGCAGGAGACCTGGGTTCAATCCCTGGTTGGGAAGATCCCCTGGAGAAAGGAATGGGTACCCACTCCAGTATTCTTGCATGGATAATTCCATGGACAGAGAAGCCTGGCGGGCTACAGTCCATGGGATCACAAAGAGTCAGACATGACTGAGTGACTAACACTTTGGCTTCAACTACCAAGGATTTCCTCCCTCTGAGTGTGGATAATCTCTTATAGCTTGATTTCAATTGGACAGTCCAAGTCCAGGTAATTCTTGGATTCCCAAATCATGTGTTTCAAAGATGACATTGAATTTAGCAATTTTTCCATGGTAGAATGTAATAGGTTGAGAGCATAATATACTCTCAGTCAGAAAGCTAATGCTACTTCAGACCAATTAACCCAGTTCAAAGAGCCCTTCCTACTAGCCAGAAACCCTACTTTTCATCAAATGAGTTAAGAAATCTTTCATAGACAGGTAACCAGACATCAAAGAACAGATTAGACCAGAGAGGCTGTGAGCAGGCCTTGAGTCCCCCAGACCTCTCGGAATCTCATGGAATAGTAGATATATCCCCATCCTCGTAGAAGGAAGACCCAGATTCCAGCTCAAGAACAGGCACTCACCAGCCCTGTTTTCTTGGACAGTGAATGTGACAGTCTTCCTAGCCCTGAACTTCCTCTTTTGAGATAACCCTACTGGGTTATCTCAAATTAGTCTCAAGAATCAGCAAAGCCTATGTGTGTATAAGATCTCAACCCCTGCATCTTCTGCCATTCCCCAAGTTGCCCCATGCTCCCATCTGGGTGTTTAAGCGCCCATGCTCTTCCCTGGTATAGAACCGGGCTCCCTAATTCCCAGGCCACAGACTAGTTACCCGTCTGTGGCTTGTTTTAAACCAGGGCACACAGCAGGAGGTGGGCTCCAGGCAAGCCAGAGAAGCTTCGCCTGTATTTACAGCTGCTCCCCATTGCTTGCATCACCACCTGAGCCCTGACTTCCATTCAGTCAGTGGCAGCATTAGGATTGGGAACACTACCGTGAACTAAAAATGCAAGGTATCTAGGTTGTAAGCTCTTTTTGAGAATCATCCCCAAACCATTCCCCATCACACAACATCTGTGGAAAAACTGTCTTCCACGAAACCGGTCTCTGGTGCCAAAAAGGTTGGAGACCTTGTCTACAATGTACTTCAACCATTTTCCTCATCTGGATAAATCTCATGCTTCCTTTGTGACCTCCTTTATAGCAAGTCCTCTAGTGAAGTCATCCCTGATTTATTCTTCTTTGACCAAGTGGTATAAACTTCCCTGTTCTCCACAAGTACTTGTATTAGGCATCTACTGCCTTGCATGTAGTTGACATGCAATCAATGTGTAATTTATCATACTAAGTAGCAAACTTCTTTATCTGTGTACTTCTCATCAAGATTGCCCTAGACTCTAACAGAACCTTAGGCATAGGGGGTGCTCAGGTAACAGGGTGACTTATCATATGGATTAATTATTTCAGGGGGTGCTTTCATTTACCGAAGACATAAAACTAAGATGCTAAAATTACACAATAGAGAATAACCACAAGCTATAATGTCCCAAAATAACATTTAAACAGACAGTATTTCTCTGTCTTCTCCAATCCTCTGTTCATCTTCATAAAAATTCAAAGACCTTGTTCAAGGGCCATGGTGACATAAATGTCCAGCTTCCTTAAGGTGGTAACATAAAGGTCCACTTTTTCAGAATGCACACTGCTTTGGTTTGCTCTTATATATTTGCTCTTATATATTTTCGATCCTGAGTGCTTTGGTTCTGGGTAAAGGTGTATCTGTGCATAGTTGAAGATATTTATGGATATTTCCCCCATCCTTCTTTTACCCCTCCCTGCTTAACTCTTCTTAAGGGTAGAAGGATAACAACCCAATTCTGCTACAGCAACCCAGAACTGGTCAGCAGAACAGAACAGTTAAATTATGAGGAATGTTACAAAAGAGATGCTCATTTTTCTGGTAGGTTCTCATTCTGTAAAATCCGAAGGACCTAGAGCCTCCTGGACTGAACATCACAGATCAACTAAAATTGTCCTTTCAGAATGAATTCCTGGAGACCCTGGGGGAAGAACAGTCTGACTGGGAAAAGATAAAAGACTGTCCAGGAGGAAAGAGAGAAGGTTAACAGAAAGTTAACCTTATCTGAATGCCCATCTGAAATGATGTCTTGTATCCGGGGAGTAGTATTCAAAGTTGTTTTTTTTTTTTTTTTAAACAATTGGTATATTATTAAACCAGTCAGGACAGCCATGAAATCTCTTAGTTGCCCTGACTTGGGATGGTGTGGAGCATAAAAGGAAATGACTAAAGAAAGAATCAAACCCTTGGCTGGTCTGACATGAGGTAAGTGGTGTCTATTTCTGAAGACAGACGATAGGTACTTTTACACGCTGGTAGTATTTCAGGTAGACTGACAGAGTTAACAGGTCAAAAGCAACACGGTACAATAGCCTCAGGCATTTCCCAGGATTTTCACTTACTTCTCCCAGAGAATCTGGTCTATGCAACAATTTAGTGATGATCTACTCAACCTGCCTTGCTTTTTAGACAAGAAGACAGAAACAAGAAGTTGAACAACAACCCAAAGTCAAAACTGCGGATCAGTGGCAGTGCTGGCCTTAGAATTCTGTTCTCCTTGACTTACTGAATTTATTGAAATAGAAGCAGGCATTCTTCTGCTGGGTCATGTGACACAGCTGCAGTGTGGTTATAGGATCCGACAAAGTTAACAGACGAAAAGGAACATGAACCAACAGCCTGGTGCCTTCTGGCAGGACAGGGCTTGAATCATCTGGGCCAAGGTCGTCTTCTTGATCTTCAAGAACTTTGTGGACAAAGGGTCCCGTGACCGCCTTGGACAGCTGTCTGAAGCATCTGCTATTCTACTTAACATTTATTTATGTGGCTATGACGGCTCTTAGCTGCAGCGCTCAGGATGATGAATCTTTAGTTGCGACATGCAAACTCAGTTGCTGCACGTGGGGTCTTGGCTTCCTGACCAACAATTGAACCCGTGTCCCCTGCATTGGGAGCACGGAGTCAGCCCCTGGGCCACTAAGGAAGTCCTGCATCTGCTATTTTTGTCTCTCTGCTTTCTTTTACTCTGACTCAGACGGTAAAGAATCTGCCTGCAGTGCAGGAGACTCGGGTTCAAACCCTGGGTCAGGAAGATCCCCTGGAGATGGGAATGGCAACCCACGCCAGTATTCTTGCCTGGAGAACTCCATAGACAGAGGAGCCTGGTAGGCTACAGTCCATGAGATCACAAAGAATCGGACACCACTAAGCAACTAACATTTTTGTTGAAACAGTACATTTTTGTCTCTCCAGACAGTATTTCCCTATGAATTAGCGGAAATGACCCATCTCTCAGTTGTAACCAGGGTTCTTGATGGCTTCCCTCTGTGATTCTCAAAGTATAGCCTGGGAACCCCCGGAGAATCCTTCAAATGTTTTCAGGCACTCTGAAAAGCCAGAACTATATCCATAATGAAACCAAGATGCGACCCACTTTTTTTCTAAGTTGTCATTTGTAATAATGGT
Source organism: Budorcas taxicolor (assembly GCF_023091745.1). Classification (NCBI taxonomy): domain Eukaryota; kingdom Metazoa; phylum Chordata; class Mammalia; order Artiodactyla; family Bovidae; genus Budorcas; species Budorcas taxicolor. Next base: position 47,704,915 of record NC_068926.1, on the reverse strand, counting down.
GCAAAAGCAATGGTGGATAAAACTGCTGTCACCTCAGCATAAACCAAGGCAATGAAATCGACCTGTACTCTTAATAATGCTATTATTCACAGCAACACACTCAAAGCAAAACGCCAATTTTACCAGAGGATGTCCTTGATGGAACAGTAAAAATGACTGTTTTTATTAAATGTGTCTTTGAATACACGTCTTTTAAAAATATTCTGTGTGGCAAATATATACAAACTTAAATCTCTCTTTTTTAAAAATTTTGGCCCTACCAGGCACAAGTGGGATCTTAGTTCCCTGACCAGGGATCAGACCTGTGCCCCCTGCATTGGAAACATGGAGTCTTAATCACTGGATCACCAGGGATGTTTTATAGATACATATAAACTCTTATTACATACTGAGTTCTTATGGTCCTCTTGAGGAAACATGCATACTATTCTCTGAGCTGTGAGTTAAGCTGGCTACTTTTTTTTTTTTTTATGGAATATCATTTTTTAAAAAAAGCTAACAAGCTATGGGTATTCAGTTTGGTTATTTCACAAACGAATATGACAAATTGAGCTTGCGACTTCAAGAAAAACATCTAACAGTACTTGTTACCAGTGAGCCAATGACAGTTTTCTAGCAAAAAGTGGATTTTGGAAAACTGGTATCTGCCACTGTGATTTTGAAAGTGTCACAGTGGGTATAGGCTTTTTCTGATGTTTAAAAGAAGATGTGAATTTTTAACACTGCAATAAATCGGTCAGCATTTGAAAGTTGTACATAACCAGTGAATCAGTATTTTCTAAATAACCAAGGCATGATTTTATAATTCATGAATGGTTTTTGAACCATTCTAAAGTTTTAGTATCCACATTGCAACTAAGAAACTATATGACAAGTTTTGGTGTAGTATTAAAAACACACACACATATACACACACAACGATCTGAAAGATTATTAAAAATTCCTCTTTTCCAACTACATCCACACGTGAGGCCAAACTCTATCTATATGTCAATAAAAACAATATTATCACCACAGCTTGAATTCAGAAGCATATACAAGAACCCAGCTCTTATTTGTTAAGTCAGATGTTTAAAAAAATCGACAAAAATGGAAGAGTGCTGCCTTTCTCATGGATTTTATTTGAGCATGGAAAATAGAGTTGCATTTCATAAAAATGCAGTTATACTCATGTGCATTGGCTTTACAACTCTTTTTTAATAAATTCATAAATATACATTTTTTGCATTTCTCATTTTCAATTTCTAGTGGGGTAAGTATTGATAGTTACAACCTAAATAAACAAACATTTTTTAGTCCTCAATAATTTTAAAGAGTGTAGCCAGACACCATAAAGTCTAAGAACTTTAAGCCAGTTAATGCATCCAAATGTCTGATCATTGTAGGTGGTTTTAGGGATGAACATGTGACCCGAATAGAACAAAAGTTAAGAAGATGTTCTAAGACCTTTGGAAGAGCAAAAAACTAACTTTATCACCCACAAGGGCTTCCAGGAGGTGGGTGTCTGCTATGGGCCCTTCAAGGGAAGAGCAGACAGGAGCTTGGGTGCTCCACACAGCCAAGTTCAAAAGCAAAGTGCTTGGGGATATTGTTTGAAATGCTAAATCGAACTTCCCTAAAGCCACCTGGTTGGCTTCTCTGGTGGCTCAGACAGTAAACAGTCTGCCTGCAATGCCGGAGACCTGGGTTCGATCCCTGGGTCAGGAAGATCCCCTGGAGAAGGAAATGGCTACCCATTCCAATATTCTTGCCTGGAGAACTCCATGGACAGAGGAGGCTGGTGGGCTACAGTCCATAGGGGTTGCAAAGTGTCGGATCTGACCGAATGACTAACATATCCAGTCAACAAAGCCACCTTGCACTTGGAAGTTTTTGTTTCACAAGTCATATATTCCCTCTGCTGTTAAGTCAGTTTGAGTGCTTTCTGTCACTTGCCGCCAGAAACCTAATTTATACAATTGGCTCAAATAATAACCTATTACCTGATAGTCAATAATTCACCACACTGACACATCAAACTCCCTTATGCTAGAAGCTAAGGAGAGTCTTATTTCTTGTGAAACCAACATCACCCCAGAGTACTCATGAATCATTATTTTATGACATAATTTTCCCTACTATTGTGTCTTAGACATTAACTTTGATTGCCTCAACGTTATATTTAAATGTATCTGTTGTATTTTAAAATCTCAAATCAAATTGTTCTCTTCCCTATGAAGTCTCACTGCACATCTGTGGAAAGGCAGGTCATTTATTAAGAAAATTTGTTTCCAAAAAAATCTTTCAAACATATTAAGCAATGCATTAAGCAATAAAAACTTCTTATGTTTGTTTCATTATTTTATTGTATTTTATATCTGTCATATTAATACATTATTATTACTAATATTATATTAGTATAGCATGATATTGTTATTTTATTTTTAATCCATCATATGTTTGAAAGGAATCTGATTAATTTTTTTATTGTTCAGTTGATTCAACAGAAAAGAAAACAAAGCAGGTAAAGGTATATCTGTGGACTTCTTTTTTAAAATATTATTGAAGTAGAGCTGATTTACAATGTTCTGTTAATTTCTAATGGATAGCAAAATTATTCAGTTATATATATATATATTCTATTTCATATTCTTTTCCATGATGTTTATCACAGGACACTGAATACAGTTTCATGTGCTATACAGTAGGACAGTGTTGTGTATCCATCCTACATATGTGCTGTGTTCAGTCACTTCAGTCGTGTCCAACTCTGTGACCCTATAGACTGTAGCCTGTCAGGCTCCTCTGTCCATGAGATTCTCCAGGCAAGAATACTGGGGTGGGTTGCCATGCCCTCCTCTAGAGGATCTTTCTGACCCAGGGATTGAACCCTCGTCTCCTGCATTGTAGGCGGATTCTTTACCTGCTGAGCCATTGGGGAAGCCCCCATCCTATACAGACTAGTTTGCATCTGCTCAACCCAAACTCCCAATCCTGCCCTTCCCCACCCACCCCCTTGCCAAACCTGTGGGCTTCTACAGTAACTATTCTACAGGTCAGGAAGTTCAATATAGTATAAACAGGGTACACTGTCCGCTGCTAAAGCAGCAGTTCCCAAATCCTGGCACACATCAGAATCACACTGAAGGCATCAAATTACGGAACACAGTCTCTGCCTCAGCAAGGCTGGAGAGTTTGCAAGTCTCCACTGCCAAGTGACCCTAGAGTGACGTAGGGTCATCTCACATGACATGGGTAGTTGTGAGATATTAAAGGTCTACCAGTTAGATTTAGGAACACTAGAGCAGTAAGAAGAGTCGAGGTAGGAGAGCATCTTCATTCACAAACAAATCAGTAAGATTTCACGCGGATGGTCCTCTGATTACAACATAACAGAGATTATCTGACTTTGATCAATGTACCTATCATGACAGCAGCATTAAAAGCGCAAAAATGGAGGAGTTCCCTGGTGACCCAGTGGTGCGGATTCTGAGCTTTCACAACCATGGCTCAGGTTCAGTTCCCAGATGAAGAACTGAGCTCATGCAAGCCACACAGTATGGCCAAAAGTAAATAAATAAATAAAAATCAGATGTAAATAAATAAAAGTGCAAAGAATGACCTACTGTATAACATAGGCAACTATACTCAGTATCTTGTAATAATTTATAATGGAAAAGAATCCGAGAAAGAAAATACAAATATTGTATATAATACATATATAGCATATATGAGACTATATATTACTTAGTGTATATGATATAGATATATTATATATATAACTGAATCACATTGTTGTACACATGAAACTAACACAACATTTTAAATTAATTATATCAATTAAAAAAATCAACTATATCAATTTGAAAAAAAAAACCCAGATTAAACGAATAAAAAAAGTGATCAAAAATATGTGACTACCACATTGTAACAAGGGTACTGAAATTTTCACCAGTTGTATGATTGCAAACTTTTCTCTATCAAAACACTCTTTAGTCTTCCTTTTAAAATTTTCATCCGAATTTTTCAGAACTTTATTAAACTTTATATTGAACAAAGAAAAAAGTCCAATAAAATCAGAGGTTAAAGGTAAACTTGGACATCTGGGGGCATTTTCAGTACTTAGGCACAAGAAAGAGATAATGGTTTTCAGATTGGCATTACAGTACGATGCTTGCCACTGGCCGTAGCACTTAAACAAATGTCACCATCTTCTGGATTTGATCAGTGATTTCAGTGGCCACTAATACTCTCCTGCATGCTTGATACTATAGGAAGGGCAGGATGGCAGAGAGATAAATATGTATAAAAGAGCTTCTCCTTGTATGACACTGTAGAATGAAAAGACTGCAGTATGTAAAATTTTAAATACAGACTTATTTGACTTTCCAAAACTACATTTGTAAAAGGTGTAAGCACAGAATGAAAGTATCGCTCAAGGTTATACAACCTGCCAATTTCCGGAACATGCATCAAAGCTGAACCTGCAGGCTTTGCAAAGGAAGTCAAATGAAGCAACAGCTTCATCTCAGCAAGTGGCACTGGGAGATGACTGCCTGCTGGAAACGGAGACCTGGGACCAACACTCAAGGTCAATTACCACGCAGTTGCTGCTATCATATAGGGAAGAGGAAGCTTTTTATTCTCATGGTTGCATTTTTGTGGGAACTAGATGAAACCGTACACTGAGCGTTTTTAATTAAAGTGGACATAGCTAATGACAGCTTGTCATCCCCGTAAGGCAGTTGTGTGTGTTTTTCACTAGATGGCAAATAAAGCCAGATGTTTCTTCAACTCTAAAGGAAACAGCTCTTAGATAAAAAGAATGAAATGATGGCTTTTGCAGCAACATGGATGGAACTGGAGATTATTGTACTAATGAAGAAAGTCAGACAGACAAACATCATATGACATTACTCATATGCGGAATCTTAAAAAATAAAACAAACTTCTTTACAAAACAGAAACAGACTCACAGACTTAGAGAACAAACTCTTGATTACCAGGGCTGGGAGCAGGGGAGAGTGGGACTTTGGGATTGACATGTACACACTACTGTATTTAAGACAGATAACGACAAGGACCTACCGTATAGCACAGGGAACACTGCTCCACACTCTGCAATAACTTAAATGGGAAAAGACTTTGAAAAAAGAACAGATACATCTATGTGTATAACTGAATCACTGTGCTATACACCTGAAACTAACATAGCAATGTTAATCAACAGAACTAAAACATAAAAGACAAAGTTTAAAACTTAAAAATATAAAAATTATTAAAATGAAAATAGAAAAATTTAAAGGAAGGAACCCTTGGAAGAGGAGCAGGATGATGGAATAAATCTTTAATATTTTTCAGTTGGCTAAATAAAGCCACCCTGAAATGACTTATTAGAGACAACAGTGGATCAAAGACAAAAGAAACATTGGGAGAACAGTTAGGAAAGCTTTGGCTTGAAGTAACAAAAGACCACCTACAAGGTGCTTAAATAAATAAGGAACTTATCATCTCACAAACCATTAAATCTAGAGGCGCAGCAGCAGCAGGGTTGGTTAATTTTGCAGCCCAGTAAAGATTCCGTTCTGACACCATCTGAGTCCAAGGTGTTCCTCTCCTCACAGTTCCAAGATGACTATGGAACTTCCAAGCATCTCAGCGGAAAGATATCTATCTTAATTTAGTTTTATCTAGAATTATACTCTGAAATGCAGGAGACTCCGGTTCGATTCCTGGGGCAGGGAGATCCCCTGGAGAAGGGATAGGCTACCCACTCCAGCATTCTTGGGCTTCGCTTGGGGCTCAGCTGGTAAAGAATCCACCTGCCATGTGGGAGACCTGGGTTCTATCCCAGGATTGGGAAGCTTCCCTGGAGAAGGGAAAGGCTACCTACTTCACTACTCTGCCCTGGAGAATTCCATGGACTGCATAGTCCACAGGGTCACAAAGAGTTGGACACGACTTAGCAGCTAGACACGCTGCAGTCACCAAGGGAGTAAGAACAGAGGAGCTAATGGAGGAAATCAATCATGGTTGCTATAATTAGACCAAGTTAGAGAGAATTCCATTCCATTTAAATGTAACCAGAAGAGAGGACCTCTTCTGTGTCCTCAGATGGACACTGCTGAATAAAAATTTAATTTTTTTTTAAGTTGCCAAGCTTTATTTAGGTTGCAGTGGTGATGCCTTCTTGATGAGCAAGAAGCAATTTTTTTTTGGCCATGCTGTGTGGCATGTGGGATCCTACCTCCTTGATCAGGGATTGAACCCATGTCCGTTGCACTGAAAGCATGAAGTCTTAACCACTCAACCACCAGGGAAGTCCTCAGAAATTTCTTACTGTAGGGTGGCTAAAAGTCCCTATGAGTGCTAGAAGTTATTGCATATTACTCTTCATTCTTCATTCAAATATTAATTCAAAATTTAAATGTGTGTGGGGAATGGAGGGATTAACAGACTCCAACTACTATACAGAGGATGGATAAATAAGGACCTACTGTATAGCACAGGGAACTATTTTCAACATCTTGTGACAAATCATAATGGCAAAGAATATATGCTGAATATATATAAAAGAATCACTGTGCTGCACACCAGAAATTAACACGTTGTAAACCAACTATATTTCCATAAAATACAATTTTAAAAATAAACACATAATAAAGTCTTGCTATATATGCACTATTTGAAATAGCATTGAACTGACTTGATATCACATGTTAAATGATGTGGAGTTGGCAGGTATAAGGTTGTTCAGGTGTTTTCCCTGAACAAATAGGTGGGGTGTTGCAGACTAGACTAGAGTGAGAAGGTGTGAGGAATAGGGGGAGACAGGTGGGGACTGAGGGCAGCGGGGTCTCTATGAACTGGAGGTATACCCACTGCAAGACTTCCATTTCAAAACAATCACTCCTTGAATACTGCTACTTGGATTCTGGGGAAAACTAGTTTAGTGCTCTTAAAGTCTTTTCTCTCTCTCTTTTTTAATTGAAGCAGAGCTGATTTACAATGCGTGTTAATTTCTGCTGTACAGAAAAATGAATCAGTTATACATATATATATATGTCTTTTTTATTCTTTTATAGTTTATCATAGGTTACTGAATATAGTCCCTTGCAATATACAGTAAGACCTGTTGTTTATCCATTCTATATATAATAGCTTACAACTGCCAACTCTAACTTTTCTCTTTTAAATTAATCTGATGGCCACAAAAGAGCAAAGCAGCTTTGTGTGGAGGCCTTGGGATGACTGAATACCCAGGGTGGCAGCCTTGAGGACCCTATACCTATGTGGAGTGGTCAGTTCTTATCAGAGGACATTGCTTCAGCCAGTGGGCCAGATTTTCTTTTGGGATACTGATTTTGAAATGTATCAAAAATAAGATGGATCAATAAATGCAAAGAAACATACATTGATAGCTGTATGATAAAGGAGACATTATTAAAAGGTCATTTGTAGGGACTACCCTGGTGGTCCAGTGGATAAGGCTCCATGCTCCCAATGCAGAGGGTCTGGGTTCAATCCCTGATCAGGGAACTAGATCCCACATGCCGCAACTAAGAGTTCACCTGTGGCAACTAAAAAAACTTCATGCCTCAAAATAAGACCCGATGTAGCCAAATAAATACGTATATTTAAAATATTATTTGAAGAATTTCGATGAAGGATATAGGTGTTAAATCTAACATTTGATTAATATAACTGCATATTTAAAATTTTTTATCAATATAATAAAATGTTGGGGGGAACATATATGCCTGAACTCTATCCAGTTTGAATCACAATCTCTAGGGATATTAAAACTCCAAAGTGTTCAAAAAAAAATTAACAAAAGGCCAAGACACACTGTTTTTCTTGGGAGGGAATAATGCTACATGAACAGAAGTGGCAGCTGTGTGCAGAACAAATCCCATTACAAAAGATACTGACACCCATTCACTTGTCTGACAGTGGAGGTGGTGGTTAGCCGCTAGTCGTATCCTACTCTTGTGACCCAGTGGAGGATAGCCCGCCAGGCTCCTCTGTCCATGGGATTCCCCAGGCAAGAATAGTGCAGTGGGTTGCCATTTCCTTCTCCAGGGAATTTTCCCAACTCAGGGATCAAACTTGGGTCTCCTGTAGCGCAGGCAGATTCTTTACCAACTGAGCCACCAGGGAACCGGACAGTACAGGGGTGGGACTTCATGGATGCCCTTCTGAGCAGAAAGGAAGCTGAAGCTCAGAGAAGGAAAGTGATGTGTCCAAGCGCCCTCAGCAAGTCAGCAACTGAGTTCAAATGAAAATCTAGGAATCGAGTTCATAGCCCTTTCCAATATTTGGGAACCTGAGGACTGCAGTGTCCCTCAGAGTTTTCTGATGTCAGATAGCAGATGATAAGATATGAAATGAAGTAAGTAAGAAAGACTTCCAACTAAGGAAGCAGCAACATCAAAATGAAAGAAGCTAAGAAGAAGCTTGATGTCAGAGAAGATGAGACGTAGATGCCAAATATTCCCCCAGGTTCAGCTGCCTTTGTGTAGAGATGGAATCAGAGAAACTGTAAAGCCAAAATTCTACAGGGGGGCAGCTCACTTCCTCATCACATCTGCAAGGAGCTACATTTGAAGTCTAAGCAGATCCCTCAGCCACCCAGAGTATGTAATGAAGTTTCTCAGAAGAACAGGTCATTGAAATGGAAGCTCTCAGTTTCCCAGAAAACTTTCCTCACATGAGCCTGGTTACTGGTCCCTGCATTATTATGGCTTCCCAATTGCTGCTTGTTGAAATTATTCAATGCTTTCTGCTTCCATGAAGTAGTTAGAAATCTCTCCCTAAATTAGTGAGCTGCTGCTGCTGCTGCTGCTGCTAAGTCACTTCAGTCGTGTCCGACTCTATGCAACCCCATAGACGGGAGCCCACCAGGCTCCCCCGTCCCTGGGATGCTCCAGGCAAGAACACTGGAGTGGATTGCCATTTCCTTCTCCAATGCATGGAAGTGAAAAGTGAAAGTGAACTCTCTCAGTCATGTCCGACTCTTCGCGACCCCATGGACTATAGCCTGCCAGGCTCCTCCATCCATGGGATTTTCCAGGCAAGAGTACTGGAGTGCGTTGCCATTTCCCTCTCCCAAATTAGTGAGCAAATAACTCTTTATGGACAAAACTGAAATGATTACCGAAGCTGGGCTTGGTGTCAAATAGGAAATAAGAAGTGATGGCACCGATTAGAATGGCTATCATCAAAAAGCCTACAAGTAGTAAATGACAGAGAGGGTCGCACTGTTTGTGGGAATGAACACTCCCACAATGTTGGTGCTGCCATTGGAAGAACAGTATGGAGGCTCCTTAAAAAACTAAAAATAAAGTTACCATATGATCCTTCAATCCTATTCCTGGACATAAATATGCAGAAAACCACAATTTGAAAAGATACATGCACCCCAATATTCATTGCAGCACTGTTATCTACAATAATCAGCACATAGAAGTACAATGGAATATTACTCAGACAGGAAGGAGAACAAAATAATGTCATCTGCAGCAACACAGAAGGAACCTAAAGATTATCAAACCAAATGAAGTCAGACAAAGACAAATGTCATATGATATCTTTTATATGTAGAATCTGAAAAAAATGATACAAATGAACTTAGACACAAAACAGAAACAGATCCACAGACGTAGAAAACAAACTTATGGTTACCAAAGGGGAAACAGGGAGGGGAGAGATAAATTAGGAGTTTGGCATTAACATATACACACTACTGTCTGTCTACTGTTTACACGAGTGTTTGGTTGCTTCACTCGTGTCCAACTCTGCGATGGTGCCTGCCAGGCTCCTCTGTCCATGGGATTCTCCAGGCCAGAATACTGGAGTGGGTTGCCATCCCCTCTTCCAGTGGATCTTCCTGACCCAGGGACTGAACTCACATCTCCTGCATTGCAGGCAGACTCTTTATCCACTGAGTCAGCAGGGAAGCCCATCTATCCACAAAATAGACAACCAACAGGACTGTATCACAGGGAAATATATTCAATATTTTGTAACAAACTATAATGGAAAAGAATTTTAAAAAGAATCACTTTGCTATATAGACCTGAAGCTAACACAACATTGTAAATCAACTATACTTCAATGAAAGTGTTTTTTAAAAAACACTTTTAATCCCTGAAAATAGCTGTTATGCAAACAAGCAATAAAAGTAATTTGTAGTACAAAAATGTAAAAGAAAATAAAGCCCTTAAAAGAGGAAATGGGAAGTGATAGGAATGTGTGCCCAGTTGGATTGCTAAATCTAGTATTGGCTAGAAAGGTCCAACCAATTTTTGCTCAGTATAAATATGGACAGAGTGTTGTTAGATCTAAGTTTTTGATGAAATTAAAAAACCCAGTCTTATCTGAAATCTGTACATATGTCAGAGATTAATTCAGTTATACATACTTATAAATAAACAAAGTTTTCAGGCCAGTTTTCCCATTTGTGAGTCAGTTTCAACCTACGGACCTCTGTGTACAAACCTGACCATTTTTTCTCAAGAGAGAATTAGCTGTCTTCACAATAACACTGCCTAAAAAACCAACACAAAATGTAGCAGCTCAAACAACAATAATTTTTCCTGAATGTCACCTGAGGGTATTTCACTATGATTTTTATCAATTTTTTCTGAATTTCTAATTGAAATAGACCTATACAATGAGCTCCCTGAAAATAGCAATTTTGTCTTATCACCACCATAGTCTCATTACCTAGAATAGCACTTAGGTGTGGAATATCTGTTGAAAAACAAAATAAATACATGCCTCTCTGATTTTAAATACAGTTTTCCTGGGGGGTGGGAAATCCATTTTAGATCATCAATGCAAATCCCATTCCACTTTTCACCCCTTTTAAAGACAGAAACATCAGATTTATTGACAATATTACCAGAAGAGGAAATTGGAATGATTTCAACTAAATTTAACTTCCTTCACATGTTCTGAACATTTACAGAGAGTTTTTCCTGTTAGAGGCATCTTAGCTTGAATTGCTCCACAAAGAAAGTCAAAGCTAAAGTCTGATCACACATACGGCAGTATGATCTCAGGGTGTAGAGTCAGGGATAAAGGCATGAGGAAGAGGAGAGAGTAAACAGAGATGTGTTATCGAATAGGCAATCAAAGAGGCAGTGGTTTCCTGACCAGGGACCTCTCTGAAAGCCATCATGGAGGCAATGCAGAGCCAACGCTGGAGAAAGAAAGAAAAGGTGATGTGCCTGCTTCAGTCCCCTAGTTATTCAAGAGTCGCCCCAAGACGCATACGCTTTTCCCAAGTTTCTGGGAAGCACACACGTGAACGTCAAGTGGTTCCTTCAAGGTGAGAGAAACCCTGGGGTAGAATCACAGACAACATGCGTGAACTGGGAGCCTGTCAGACAGTGCCTGGACCAATCGAATTGAGGCCCATGTAGAACTAGTCTCAGCTTCCGTGCCTGGAATAAGAGCTGAATTTGAGAGACGTTCCTGGTGGCCCCATGGTTAAGAATCTGCCTTCCAACGCAGGGGATGCAGGTTCGATCCCTGGTGGGGAGACAAAGATCCCACATGCCATGAGGCAATTGAGCCCACAGGCCACCACCAGAAAAGCCTGTGTGCCATAACGAAAACCCAGCACAGCCAAAATGAAAAACGTTGCACTTGACAGAACTTGAAGGAGTGCCCCAGAGGTGCCTCATATAGAAATGTCTTGTGTTAAAAAAGAACACCCCTCACATAAAATGTTGTGGGGAGGTATCAGTTCAGTTCAGTTCAGTTCAGTCGCTCAGTCGTGTCCGACTCTTTGCGACCCCATGAATCGCAGCACGCCAGGCCTCCCTGTCCATCACCATCTCCCGGAGTTCACTCAGACTCACGTCCATCGAGTCCGTGATGCCATCCAGCCATCTCATCCTCAGTCGTCCCCTTCTCCTCCTGCCCCCAATCCCTCCCAGCATCAGAGTCTTTTCCAATGAGTCAACTCTTCGCATGAGGTGGCCAAAGTACTGGAGTTTCAGCATTAGCATCATTCCTTCCAAAGAAATGCCAGGGCTGATCTCCTTCAGAATGGACTGGTTGGATCTCCTTGCAGTCCAAGGGACTCTCAAGAGTCTTCTTCAACACCACAGTTCAAAAGCATCAATTCTTCGGTGCTCAGCCTTCTTCACAGTCCAACTCTCACGGGTGGCTAGACACATTTTTTGTTTACTAACAGAAGTCTACGTTCTTCTAAGCATTGCCCTAAAAATTTCCAGATACGAACACTAAGATTCTAGAAGCAGTTTGTCTTGACCTTTTTTTTGTTCATGTAAATTAGATTGGCAGAGTCTGTTATTGATTTTTAGAAATTTCAAATGACGGGCAGGATCTTGGTGTGAAAATGTCTACCTCTAAAACTGGTACCAGAAAAAAAAATAAATAAAATAAAAATAAAACATACCAGGTAGACCATGGCTGATTGACAGTGATAGCAACTGATGGTTCCAGAGTTTTGGATTTGGGTCACTCTCCAGTGCACTCTGACAAAGTTTGTGGTTAAAAATAAACTCTGCTTTAACATTATTTGCCCAGAATACCATCCCTGATGGGGTTTTTTTTTTTTTTTTTAACATGGATAAAGGCATATATGCTGATAGGGGAGAGTATCAGCGAGACAGAGCTGGAACAAACCAAGTGTTCATATTGGATGAGTTAATGCCAAAGGGCTCACAGGTCCTCTCTGATTTTATTTCCCATCTCACTGAAAAAATGTTGGGTTTTGACCTCGTGGCAGAACAAGTGTGGTTCACACTTCCCAATTTCCATGGCCAATCTCATGTACTATTGACATTCCCCCCCACCCCGCCTTTAGTCAGTATTTTTTAATTGTTCTTAATTGACGTAGTGTTGATTTACAATGACTCAGGTGTACAGCAAAGTGATTCAGTTATAAATACATACACACACATTTTATATATATACACACACACGTGTATTCTTTTTCAGATTCTTTTCCATTACAGATTATTACAATCTACTGAATGTAATTCCCTCTGCTATAAGTAGGCCTTGTTGTACACCTAGTTTATATACAGCAGTGTGCATCTGCTAATCCCATACTCCTAATTTATCTGTTCTCCCACTTTCCCTTTTGGTAATCATAAATTGGTTATCTATGTCTGTGAGTCTGTTTCTGTTTTGCAAAGAAGTTCACTTGCATCATTTTTTAAGGTTCCACATAAAAATGATATAGCATATATTTGTCTTTGTCTGACTTACTTCACTCAGTGTGGTAATCTCTAGGTCCAACCACGTTGCTGCAAGTGGCAGAATTTTATTACATTTAAGGCTGAGTAATATTCCTTTGCATATATAAGCACTACATCTTCTTTATCCATTCATCATCTATTAATGGGCACTTAGGTTGCTTCTGTGTCTCAGTTATTGTTAACAGTGATGCTATGAACACTGGGGTACATGTATCTTTTCGAATTAATATTTTTATTTTTTTCCAGATATATACCCAGGAGTGGAATTGCTGGATTATATGACAACTCTATTTTTAGTTTTTTAAGGAATCTCTATACTATGTTCCACAGTGGCTGCACTGATTTACATTCCTGCCAACAATCCAAAAGTCTACCCTTTTCTCCAGAGCCTCACCCACAAATTTGATAGTTGCAGACCTTTGTATGATAGCCCTTCTGACAGGTGTCTCATCCTTGTTTTAAAAACTAAATTTGAAATATGTTATTTTTACTGCTGTTAGTAGTCCTCATTCTAAGCATGGTAGACACAGGTGAAGTACTTACTTCTGCAGAAGTTACATTCTGGAGGGAAAAGAGCCCTAAACAAGGAAGTAGAGTAACTGGTGATAAAAATAAAATGCGATCATATAGTAGAAAATGACCAGTCTGGGCATGCGCCTGTTTTAGAGAGTAGTGAGACAGCTGCCTCTGAAAGGGAATCAAGGCCAGACTAGAAGACTAGAAAGAATCAATCAAGTGCAAAATTGGGGAAAAACTATGTCAGCTTTATGACACTTATAACTACATTCTAGGTGTTTTCATTTAATAATGTCTCCTGATTCAAGAGCCCAAAGGAGAAAAAAAAAAAGGCAGCTGTCTTTGTTTTATCTTTTTCTCATTATTAGTTCAACAGACCACTCTTACACATTTTCTATTTTATAAATAAACATTTCATTTTTGAAACTCAATAGCTTTTGTTCAATGTGAAAAACAATTTTCTCATTATAGCTTCAGTTAGACATGGTTTAAAGGTTAGAAGTGTTAAATCACACTCTGTTGTAACTGGAAGGGAGACAAATAATTTGCTGATAACAATTTATCCCTGTTTTTTTCAAGTTTTGACTGAAGGAGCACATAGCAAGAAATTCAGATTGTTATAAAGCTACAAAGGAGAAAAATAAAACCCCTTTCTCTTTTGCCAGTCTTCAGATGCAGCTTCTATTTCTAGCTCATTATTAACATAAATGATAGCTTTCTCTCATTCCCTCTGCTATTATTTTTTCATTTAATAGTATACCTGGGAGATTGACTCAGACTGGTCGATTTATACACTGATGCTTTCCCCTTTCCGCACACACTACTCTATTTTAAAGTAGACCATCATTTATGGAAACAGATGTTTTCTGGTAAGCATTCACCTACTCCCAGCCTTTGAAAGTGTAAATGATGCTACATAAGTGTCCTTTATAGAATCTTCAGAGGCCAAGGCTATAGGTTATGTCCCTAAAAATGGAATTTCTGGGTAAACAAGGATGCTTCTTTGACAAATACTTAGGGAGGTCAAATAATTGCCTTTCAATCTGATTGTACCAGCTTCAACTCCCAAGAAAAATGTGGAGAGAGTATTCTTTTCACTTCCCTGCCAATACTTTTCTTTAAGAATCTTCATCCTGGGCATCCCTGATGGTTCAGTAGTAAAGAATCCACCTGCCAACGCAGGAGTCACGAGATCAAAGCCTGGCCTGGGAAGATCCCACATGCCACACAGCGACTAAGCCTGTGAACCACAGCTACTGAGCCTGTGCTCTAGAGGCTGGGGGTTGCGACTCTTGAGCCCGCAGGCCGCAAATACTGAAGCGCGAGCACCCTAGAGCCCATGTTCTGCAACAAGATAAGTCAATGCAGTGAGAAGCCCAAGCACTGCAATGAAGAGGTGATCCTGCCTGCAGCAACTAGAGAAAGCCCTCACAGCAAAGAAGACCAGTACAGCCAAAAATGAATAAATAAAAATTTCCAAAAAGAATTTTGATCCTTACAAATCTGTTGGATGAAAATTTATACTCCTTTTCTGAGTAAGGCAGGGTGCCTATTTAATGCTTGAAGCCACTTGTAGAGCTTCATGGTAAATTTTCTGTACCAGACATCTGATTTTTTTTTATATTGAACTGTTAGCAGTTTTCGTATTGATTTCTTAGAGTTCTTAATATAATGAAGAAATTAGCTCTTTCATGCCATATTTACACATGATAGTTACTCTGTATGTTCAGTTAAAGGATGTTACTGCTTGACTCAAGTCCAGTTGGTTCCCCTTCCAATTTATAACCTTTATATCAGGGGTTGTCAGTTATAAGTGGATGGGTCAAATCCACTGACCATTTGGTGTTTTTTAACTTTTTATCTTGTATAGTATAGCCGATTGACAACGCTGTGATAGTTTCAGGTGGACAGAAAAGTAACTCTGCCATACATATACATGTATCTATTTTCCCCCCAAACTCTTCTCCCATCCAGGCTGCCTCATAACATTAAGCAGAGTTCCCTGTGCTATACAGTAGGTCCTTATTGGTTATCCACTTTAAATACAGCAGTGTGTACATGCCAATATCAATCTCAGTTTTTTTATTTTATCAAAGTGTAGTTGCTTTACCATGGTGTGTTAATTTCAGGTGTACAGCACAATGATTCTGTTATACACACACACACAGATATGCTCTTTTTCAGATTCTTCTTCCATTATAGATTATTACAAAATATTTGGTATAGTTCCCTGTGCTACACACCATGTCCTTGTCAATCACCCATTTTTTAACAGCTTATAAACTCAAAAAAAAATTTACACTTTAATTGTTAAAAACAATCAAAAGAAAAGCAACATTTCATGACATATGAGACTTACATATCATTCAAATTTTAATGTCTACAAATAAAATTTTATGGGAAAGATGGCCATGTTGAATTCATGATTCCTACTTTGACCCCAGTTGCTTTCCCACTAGAATTCAGGGGCTGAACAGCTGCCAGGAGGACCATATGGCTCGCAAAGCCTCAAATTTTAGTATCTGGCCCTTTACAGGAGATGTTAATGTAGACCGGAATTTATAGCTGATATTGGTACTTTTTCTAGTTGAGCAGGAATTCTATAACAGACTCAATTTCAAAATGTTGCTAGACAGACATTAACCAATTGGTCAAGTTCAGCACAAGTGATAAAATTCATCACCACCCGGGTCTAGGTTCAACTATTTCTATCCTTTCTTAACTTTGTTTCACTCAGAAATTTTCATACAAGGAAAGTTCAAAAATAATCTCTTTAGAGACAAACCCAAATGCTCATAGAAAACATTATAGTCATCTTGCTAGAAGTCTCTTATTGACTTATGTGCAAAGTCTTTAAACTCACTTTCCCACTTTAAAAAAAAATGCGTTTATTTATTGGCTGGGTCTTCACTGCTGCTTGGACTTTGTTCCCTAGTTGCAGTGAGCGGGGGCTACTCCTCACTGCAGCGTGCAGGCTTCCCGTTGCAGTGGCTTCTCTTGTTGTGGAGCACGGGCTCTAGAGCGTGGGCTCGGCAGGTGCAGGTCTGGGGCTCTAGAGCAGAGGCTCAATAGTTGTGGCACACAACGCTAGTTGCTCCATGTCATGTGGGATCTTCTGGGACCAGAGATCAAACCCATGTCCCCTGCACTGGCAGGCAGACTCTTAACCACTAGACCACCAGGGAATCCCCCACCTTCCCACTTTTAGATACCTTTCTTCCTCAGTTAGAATTTTCCATTCCAAGAACTGCCAACTTACCAAGATGAGTATCTTCCTGGACAAGAGAAGTATTTATGAGGAAGTAATCTGTCTTACTCACCACAATTTTCAGACATTTTTTTAAAATTCAGGTTTGTTTTTTTTTTTAAACTTTGCTTCCTTTATGTGCATGAAAGTAAGGGTCATTTTCAATGGAATGTTTTCCAAAATAATATTTTTACTTTGATATGAGAAAACTAACCATCCACACTAACAAAAGATCACATCTACCATCCTTGAATTTCTGCCATTGACCTATACACAATGGATTCAATGTTTTAAACCAATGTTTGAGAAGAAGGTAATAAAATGCCCCAGACGTGCTATATAATATTTTCTGAGGTTTTCTTCCTGTGGAAACACAGGAAGATCATAAACTTTGGTAAGAATTTAGTAAACTTCTGCTGCTGCTGCTAAGTTCTTTCAGTCGTGTCTGACTCTGTGCGACCCCATACACGGCAGCCCACCAGGCTCCGCCATCCCTGGGATTCTCCAGGCAAGAATACTGGAGTGGGTAGCCATTTCCTTCTCCAATGCATGAAAGTGAAAAGTGAAAGTGAAGTCGCTCAGTAAGTGTCCGACTCTTCGTGACCCCATGGACTGCAGCCTACCAGGTTCCTCTGTCCATGGGATTTTCCAGGCAAGAGTACTAGTGGATTCCAATTAGTACTTTCAGATGAGAATTTTCACCTGGTTCCTCTGATACTGTCACCTAGACATTATTTCATATCCATTTACTTTCTGTGAAGAGGAAAAGCAAAACACATCATTTATGCACTTTCTCAAACCTATCACCTTACAAACTCACAGGAAAGGTTTTTTCTGGAGAAACAGTTTTATGTAGCTTTAAAAAATTCTATTAGTGTTTTCCCTTACTCTCTGAGAAAGACATTTTCTGCTCCTTATGTATTTAGAAGTACTATCTTGACAACAGAATAATGGAAGGCTGTCACTGATGTTTATCCCCTCTCTTTAAGAGAATCATGAACAATTTAATATTTTTAAGTTTGAAATTATTGTTACTGTTTTAAGAAAGCTTCTGGAATAATGTTTCCTAAAGGAAAGTAAAGAAAGTATGCTCTTACGAGCTCCTATCAAATAAAATTTCTGAAAAACAACTTCTACAAAGAGTTGGCAGAGACACTCCTTATTAGAAAGAACAAAAATACTTTTATTTCATGTCATGTAGGTCTACATTTTTTCCCATCTGTGTGAACCATTATACTGAACTGTGAAAACTGGCATCTTGTTGGATTTTGTTTTGGGTAATTCAGGAACTAGCTTGAGCTTTGTGTTTGTGCTCATATTTATTTTGTCTTAGCAACACTCCAAAATTTTTGACTTAGGGAAATTTGTCTGTGCTTTTTAAATTCCAAGGATAGTATTGGCATTGTTCCTGCGTGGGTTGCCATTGCCTTCTCCAATGCATGAAAGTGAAAAGTGAAAGTGAAGTCGCTTAGTCGTGTCCGACTCTTAGCGACCCCATGGTCTGCAGGCCACCAGGGTCCCCCATCCATGGGATTTCCCAGGCAAGCGTACTGGAGTGGGGTGCCACTGCCTTATCTGAAATGAATATATGGTAGGTGAAATTATCATTTATAAATAATATTGTACTCTTTCCAAAGAAGAAGCATATTTTGCACCTTACTGATCTTTGAATATGGCTACATGAATTCCTTTAGGAGCTCCCCAAGAGGCTCAGTGTTGAAGAATCTGCCTGAAATGAAGGAGATGCAGGAGACGCAGGTTTGATCCCTGGGTTGGGAAAATTCTCTGGAAGATGAAAAGGAAACCCACTCCAGTATTTTTGCCAGGAAAATCCCATGGACAGAGAAGCCTGGTGGGCTGCAAAGAGTCAGACATGACTGAGCATGCACACATGCACATGAATGCGTTTAGCCTCATGAGGATGGTGGTCACTTCCTCATCGCTTGCCTTGGGCTCTGCCATGTGACTTGCTTTGGCCAATGGGATGTGAGCAGGTGTAACGTATGCAAGCCTGAAGTAGGGTGTTATGACTGGACTTCGTCTATTTCACTTTGACCATCACAGAGAAGTACCTTCCTTGGCTACCCTCCATGGTCCAAGTAGCCTAAGAGAAACAGCCTAAGCTGGGCACCACAAGGCTTGGCTACAAGCTGTAAGTTGGGTTCCCTGCATTGATTCAAATGACTTTCTGTATTTATCAAAGATGGGAATGTTCCAGGAGATTGTGGAAAAGATCAAGGCTTTCTCCAATCACTAAACATTTATAATGAGATAGTTAATAATAAGAAAAAAGAATAACTGAATTTCTGTGTAAGCTACCCAAAGAGAACTGAAAGGGAATGTCATTCCATGAGTGGAAGGAGCGTGGGAACAGAGCCTGAGGACTGGAAACTGAATGTCGGCTCTGGGCTGGCAGTATGAGAGATCTTCAAAATTACTCTCTCTGTCCCAGTTTCCACCCCTGAAAAATGACAAAAATAATAGTGCTTACTTCACACGTGGATCTGAGGATGAAATACATTGATGCAAACAAAACAATGAGAATGGTGTTGACACATAACACATACTTAATCAACAGTAGCTTTGTTGTTATCATTATTAATTAGACAGAAGCTTAATTAGTCATTGAAGAGGACTTCATCTGTATTAAAGAAGTATGTGTGATCATTGGAGTGGCAGAGAAATTTAAAAATGATTTCAGTAAGATGCATGAAAAGGCTTAGTTGCTATGAATATCAGTGGAATATTTGAACAACTGTAGTTTCCTTTCAAAACTGTCAAGGGCAAACTAGATACATTGCCATGCCCCAGTCTTGCATATAGTGGGGATGAAGTTTTGAGAGAATGAAAGCATATCCTCATACTCTCAGATCTATCAGTTTGTCCTGGATTGCAACTTAGGAATCTGAAAACAAGATGAGCAATTTTTTAAAACATTTAAAAATGGACCAAACCCATGGCAGGCAGCAAGCTCTGCCATGTGTTGGACAGCCACTGAACCAAGGGTCCCTGGGCATGATTTACCATGAAGGAGAGACCCTTGCAGGATTGATTGACAAGTCATAATCTGTCCCCAATGACTCTTCAAATGCACAAGGGCCTGGTGAACTGTGTGATTTGTTCACACGGATTTCCACGTTTGATTTCTTTCTACTCCATTAAATAATGTTATCACAGGATAACTGTCCCACAAATTCTTTCAAAGGGACTTTGGGTTAAAATTGCAGGTATTTTTGTTTTGTCTTCAAAATATCAGCAACTGAAGGAAAGAATGAATAATATATAGATATTGATGTTTCTCCTCAAAATGAAAATATGAATGTACCACATTTCCAATCAAAATGCCAATGAGATTGTGTGTATGTTTGTGTTGAGAATATCTTCATCATTTTATTAAATAAATGTATTTGCATAAGAAAAGCTAAGAATATTTAGGGGGAAAAAGACACTAGAGAAAAAGATTTTTTCCGCTCTATGTTAAAATGTACTGGAAAAATGTAATAACAGTCATTAAAAGAGAACTCTGCTAAAATAAGAACAGATAAATAGTTCTTTGGAACAAAATGGAGCATCTAAGATCAGAACCATGCATGTGCTGGTCTAGGGTTGAGATGCTGCTATATGCTCACCAAGGCTTCTTTTCTCCGTATACATACAGGGTGAATAAATCTCTTAACATTCTCCGAAATTAGATTGGAAACATGCAACTGAGTTTTGCCTATGAAGGGTGGTGGAAGTCACATAAGACACATCTAGATTTAGCACTTAAACTCATGTCTGATTCTGCAGCCCATTTCTGACCTATAGCATCCACCCTGAGGGCCATCTCTTCATCTCTTCCAGATGGCATAACTTTAAGATAGAGGAGGATCCCATGACCAACCTCAGAGTGAGCTGGGTGTGGCAAACACATGTTTATAATGCTATGCTAATGATTTCCTAAAGCTTACAGTGCTACAATACCATAGCCTGGCCTATCTCGACTAATACAGGTATATAATATGTATTAAAGGTCACAACAGCATTTACAAGGAATAAGAAAAGAATACATGATTCAATAGATAGTGTTCAAATAATTAGTTAGTCACTTTGAAAATGAAAAAAAAAAAGAGATAGATACCAAGAACCAAATGCAAAAATTAATTTTGTTGGTTTCTCACAACAAAAGGGCAACATTAAGGGCTTCCCTGGCGGTCCAGTGGTCAAGAATCTGCCTGCCAGTGGAGGGGGCATGGGTTCAATCTCTAGTCCAGGAAGATCTCACATGCCAGGGAGCAACTAAGCCCATCCACCCCAACTACTGAAACCTGCACTCCTAGGGTCTGTGCTCTGCAACAAGAGAAGCAACCATGATGAGAAGTCCGAACACCACAATTAGAGAAAGACCCACCACAGCCATAAGTAAATAAATAAAATTTTTTAAAGTGTATTAATTCCTCCCAAGGTAGTCAGAGATGGATCTAAAGACCATGAAATAAGTTGGAAAATACTCATTAAATACCAAATTAAAAACACAGATTTTAAATAATATTTATGTAGTAATATCAAACAGGCTTCCCAGATGGCTCAGTGGTAAAGAATCCACCTGCCAAAATAGGAAACACAGGAGACTGGGGTTCAATCCCTGGGTCAGGAAGATCCCCTGCAGGAGGAAATGGCAACCCATTCCAGTATTTTCCCCTGGGAAATTCAAGGCACAGAGGAGCCTGGCGAGCTATAGTTCATGGGGTCACAAAAAGGCAGACAGGCAGACCATGCACAGCAACACAGTAATACCAACTAGAGTAAGAGTTATCACTGAAAAGAGAATCAATGCAGAGATCTCAGAAATTACATTTGCAAACCTGCAAATAGGGAAGGATTTGTATTTGGACAGATGCCCAGTTTTGTTCAGAATCACATTTCCATTAAGACTGCACACCCGCTTTGTTGTACACTGCCAGGCTGGACAGCTCTCACTGTTTCCTCTACTCAACAGGTGGTTTGCACAAAGAAGAACTATTTTAATCAATGCAAAGGGTTATGACAAAAAGCAACTAGAAGGAAAAAGTCATACCTTCAAGGTGACAGAAATGCTGGTCAGTATTAGTTTCTCTGCTGCTGCTGTAATACATTACCACAACCTCAGTGGCTTAAGAAAAAATAACACGAACCAGCCATCTCACAGCGCTGAAAGTCAGAAGTCCAAAATTAGTCTCCATGCGTTAAAATCAAAGTGGCAACAGGCTGCATTTTGGGGGGAAGGATCATCAGGGCGTCCGAGGTGGCGCTAGTGGTAAAGAACCTCCCTGCCAATGCAGGAGACAAAAGTGATGAGGGTTCGATCCCTGAGTGCGGAAGATCCCCTGGAGGAGGGCATGGCCACCCACTCCAGTATTCTTGCCTGGAGAATCCCATGGACAGAGGAGCCTGGTGGGCTACAGTCCATGGGGTCGCAAAATAGACATGACTTAGTGACTAAACAACAATGACAAGATTCTGGGGTAAACGTAATGGCTTTAAGACAAATAAAAGGAATGGAAGAAAATACATCTGAGGTAACATACACAGAGTTGCAAGAGTGGTTGAATGAATAATGAACTGTGTCTTCTCAACCCTATTTTCATTTTTTAATGATCAGCTACACTCTTATAAAGACAAATATATCTTACTTTAAATATATTAATAATGATGGCTCTAGAATTACACCTAAAAGGGAAAATAGCTACAAAAATCACAGCAAAGGAAACTATAAGCAAGGTGAAAAGACAACCCTCAGAATGGGAGAAAATAATAGCAAATGAAAAACTGACAAAGGATTAATTTCCAAAATATACAAGCAGCTGATACAACTCCATACCAGAAAAACAAACAACCCAATCAAAAAGTGGGGAAAATGACCTAAACAGACATTTCTTCAAAGAAGACATACAGATGGCTAACAAACACACAAAAAGATGCTTAATATTGCTCATTATTAGAGAAATGCAAATCAAAACTACAATGAGATATCACCTTACACGGGTCAGAATAGCCATCATCAAAAAGTCTACAAACCATAAATGCTGGAGAGGGTGTGGAGAAAAAGAAACACTCTTGCACTGTTGGTGGGAATGTAAATGGATACAGCCACTATGGAAGACAGTACGGAGATTCCTTAAAATACTAGGAATAAAACCAGCATATGACCCAGCAATCCCACTCCTAGGCATATACCCTGAGGAAACCAAAATTGAAAAGACACATGTATCCCAATGTTCACTGCACCACTATTTACAATAGTTAGAACATGGAAGCAACCTGGATATCCATGGACAGATGGATGGATAAAAAAGTTGTGGTACATATACACAATGGAATATAACTCAGCCATAAAAAGGAATACATTTGAGTCAGTTCTAATGAGGTAGATGAACCTAGAACCTGTTATGCAGAGTGAAGTAAGCCAGAAAGAGAATGATAAATTTTGTATTATAATACATATATACAGAATCTAGAAAAATGGTACTGAAGAATTTATTTACAGGCAACAGTGGAGAAACAGACACAGAAAATAGACTTATGGACATGGGAAGTGGAGAGGAGAGGGTGAGATGTATGGAAAGAGTAACATGGAAACTTACATTACCACATG
The DNA here is from genome assembly GCF_023091745.1 of Budorcas taxicolor. NCBI lineage: Eukaryota > Metazoa > Chordata > Mammalia > Artiodactyla > Bovidae > Budorcas > Budorcas taxicolor. Next base: position 47,681,319 of record NC_068926.1, on the reverse strand, counting down.
TAAAACAGGCAACGGGAATTTGCTGTATGGCTCAGGAAATTCAAACAAGGTCTCTGTATCAACCTAGAGGGGTGGGATGGGGAGGGAGATGGGAGGCAGGTTCAAAAGGGAGGGGACATATGTATACCTATGGCTGATTCATGTTGAGGTTTGACCGAAAACAAGAAAATTCTGTAAAGCAATTATCCTTCAATAAAAATAAATTAATTTTAAAACATCACTTATCATTAGTGTTCATGTAAATATTACCAGAATGACCTTCTAAGTGTGGCTCTATAATGTAATATCAATTATTAAAATAGGAAACTGCCCTGCACCAGTTCAAATGATTCAAAGTACTCAATCTTTCAAATTTTTTAGACAAAGGAGAGATCCTTGCCAGAAATTCTTTATTTTTTGATGAATTTATTTATTTTTATTGAAGTATAGTTGATTTACATTGTGTCAGTTTCTGGTATACAGCAAGATGACTCAGTTATTTATATAATATATATAATTATTATTATTCTATGTAATAATATACATTATTGTATGTATTCTATAGATAATATTTCTAATAATTAATATATATTATATACAACTGAATATATATATATATATATATATATATATATCTCCTCTTTAAGATTCTTTTCCATTACAGATTACAAGATATTGAACATGGCTCTCTGTGCTATACAAGAGGACCTTGATCTTTATCTATTTTATACATAGTAGTGTGATTCTGGAAGAAACACAAGCTGAAATCAAGATTGCCGGGAGAAATATCAATAGCCTCAGATACGCAGATGACACCACCCTTATGGCAGAAAGTGAAGAGGAGCTAAAAAGTCTCTTGACAAAAGTGAAAGAGGAGAGTGAAAAAGTTGGCTTAAAGCTCAACATTCAGAAAACGAAGATCATGGCATCTGGTCCCATCACTTCATGGCAAATAGATGGGGAAACAGTGGAAACAGTGTCAGACTTTATTTTTTTGAGCTCCAAAATCACTGCAGATGGTGACTGCAGCCATGAAATTAAAAGACGCTTACTCCTTGGAAGAAAAGTTATGACCAACCTAGATAGCATATTCAAAAGCAGAGACATTACTTTGCCGACTAAGGTCCATCTAGTCAAGGCTGTGGTTTTTCCAGTAGTCATGTATGGATGTGAGAGTTGGACTGTGAAGAAGGCTGAGAGCTGAAGAATTGATGCTTTTGAACTGTGGTGTTGGAGAAGACTCTTGAGGGTCCCTTGGACTGCAAGGAGATCCAACCAGTCCATTCCGAAGGAGATCAGCCCTGGCATTTCTTTGGAAGGAATGATGCTAAAGCTGAAGCTCCAGTACTTTGGCCACCTCATGTGAAGAGTTGACTCATTGGAAAAGACTCTGATGCTGGGAGGGATTGGGGGCAGGAGGAGAAGGGGACGACCGAGGATGGGATGGCTGGATGGCATCATGGACTCGATGGACGTGAGTCTGAGTGAACTCCGGGAGATGGTGATGGACAGGGAGGCCTGGCGTGCTGCGATTCATGGGGTCGCAGAGTCGGACACGACTGAGCAACTGAACTGAACTGAACTGAACTGAGTGTGATTCTCTTAATGCCAAACTCCTAATTTATCCCTTCCTTCCCTTCTCTCTTTGGTAACCATAAATTTGTTTACTGTATCTGTTCGTCTGTTTACGTTTCCTATTCATTTGTATCATTTTTTTAGATCCCACGTTTAAGTGATATCTTATGATATTTGTCTTTCTCTGACTTCACTTTATATGATCATCTCTAGATCCATATATGTCACTGCAAATGGCACTCTTTTTCATTCTTTTTATGGCTGAGTAATATTCCATTGTATATATGTACCATGTCATTCTTTATCTATTCATCACTCCATGAATACTTCGGGGGCTTCCACATCTTGATTATTGTAAATAATTCTTCTATGACCATTGGGGCACAAGTATTTTTTTAAATGAGAGTTTTCTTCATAACTTTTCTCCTTGGGAAGTGTGGGGGTGGAACTGATGTCTAGCTACAGATTTGAAAACTAATGTTTCAGATATACAAATAAAATATCTTTGTCCACCCTGTCCTTTTTGCTATTTCCTACTCCAAGTCTAGATCCCTACACAGATATCCACAATCAACCAGCACAGCAGGGAAAGAAGAGTCAAACAGGTAATACATATTCTTGAGGAGAGCTACCTGGTTGCCATGTGGTTCTTCTGGGCTAAGGAACAGACTGATCTTCACGGCTGGTTTAGTAAATTTACTGGCACAGTCCCGCAGTGAGCAGAGAACAACCGCATCTCAGCATAAAAGCATTTATCCCATTCTCACCAATAGGATTAAGTCCATTAGGCGCTGAATCTTCCGCGGCAAGACTGGTGTGATCAGATGGAGTTCATTGCCTGGATTGCTCCCTGAACACTTGGAGTACATTTCTCTTTTCTGAATTTCACTGTTTTTCTTCCTCTCCTCCTGGGTCAATGACATTAAATGATTCCTTCCTGTCTTTGTTACTTCAAGATTGTACAGTTACCATGAAAGATACATATTTAGTTGGTTTTATCTTCCTTCATGAATCAGTTTCTTCAGTATCCTGGTTCATGTGTTGTTCTTTTTGCTTTTTATTTTTCTTCTACAAACCCCCTCTGTTTGCATGTGTCTTGATACTGGGGGAAAAAGATCCCCTGGAGAAGAAAATGCAACCCACTCCAGTGTTCTTGCATGGGAAATTCCATGGACAGGGAAGCCTGGGAGGCTACAGTCCATGGGGTCACAAAAGAGTCAGACATGCCCAAGGATGTACGCACATTCTGAGAAAAGGGTATCTCAAATGAAATGCATTTTTCCAGTTTCCATCTGATTTGTGAGACTGAGATGTTTGTCACAGCTCCCGAGTCGCCAAGAAATGCCAAATCAGGACGGTCCCTTACCTGAAACAGTCACCACTGAAACAGATCTCTTTTAGCACACGGTTACCCCTAAGTCAATTCGAAAGCATGTGAGGCCCCTGTACCCACCAATCACCCATTTTTCATATCACAAGTTCACTTTCAGGTACAAATTCTTTCAAATACCATTTCATTTTTTGCCCCTCTTTCTCACAATTCTTGCAAGAGTCTGGCCCACATGCCCAAAGAAGAGGAGAAATTTTTACTCCCATGCTTCTTGGCTGGCTGTGTGAGGAAAGATGAGAATTGTATCATTTATGGTAAAGTTTCAGCAGCTGAAGTGGAGATCAAAAGTAATGGTAGTGTCAGTAAAATAAAATAGCAGTTGATTTTTTTTTTATTTTTAATATTTTTTGTTGAAGTAAAGTGGCACTAGTATTAGAGAACCCACCTGCCACTGCAGACTCAGGTTTGATCCCTGGGTTGGGAAGATCCCCTGGAGGAGGGCATGGCAACCCATTCCAGTATTCTTGCCTGGAAAATCCCCATGGAGAGAGGATCCTGGTGGGCTACAGTCTACAGGGTCACAAAGAGTTGGACACTACTGAAGGGACATAGCACACACACATAGTTGATTCACAATGTTGTGCCAATTCTAAGTGTACAGCAAAGAAATTCAGTTACATATTTACACACATACACAAATACATGAGTCAGTGAAAGTTTCTCAGTGCGTCCAACTCTTTGTGACCACATGGAGTATACAGTCTTGGAATTTTCTCGGCCAGAATACTGGAGCAGATAGCCTTTGCCTTCTCCAGGGGATCTTCCCAACCCAGGGACTGAACCCAGTTCTCCTGCATTGCAGGCAGATTCTTTACCAGCTTAGCCACAAGGGACACACACACACACACACACACACACACACATTCTTTCTCAGATTCTTTTCCCATATTGGTTATTATAAAGCACTGAGTAGAGATCCCTGTGTCATACAATAGTATCTTGTTGTTTATCTATTTTATATATAGCAGTGTGTATGTGTTAATACCAAACTTCTAATTTATCTCCCCCTACACATTTCCCCTTTGATAACCATAGTTTGTTTTCTATGTCTGTGAGTCTGCTTCTCTTTTTTTGTAAAGAAGTTTATTTGTATCATTTTTATAGATTCCATATTCAAGTGACACCATATAATAGTGTCATTGTCTGATTACTTCACTTAGTATCATAAACTCTAGTTGCATCCATGTTGCTGCAAATGACATTATTTCATCCTTTTCATGGCTGAGTACTATTCCATTGTATATATGTAACGCATCTTCTTTATCCTCTCATCTGTTGATAGATATTTAGGTTACTTCCATCTCTTGACTAATAGCAGCTTATTTATTCCACCATGTAAGTAAGTCCATTCTTTGGCATTGCCTTTCTTTGGGATTGGAATAAAAATTAACCTTTTCCAGGTCTGTGGCCACTGCTGAATTTTCCAAATTTGCTGGCATATTGAGTGCAGCACTTTCTCAGCATCATCTTTCAGGATTTGAAATAGCTCAATTGGAATTCCATCACCTCCACTAGCTTTGTTCATAGTGATGCTTCCTCAGGCCCACTTGACTTCACATTCCAGAATGTCTGGCTCTAACTACTGCAAAATTGCACTCATCTCACACGTTAGTAAAGTGATGCTTAAAATTCTCCAAGCCAGGCTTCAGCGATATGTGAACTGTGAACTTCCAGATGTTCAAGCTGGTTTTAGAAAAGGCAGAGGAACCAGAGATCAAATTGCCAACATCCACTGGATCATGGAAAAAGCAAGAGAGTTCCAGAAAAACATCTATTTCTGCTTTATTGACTATGCCAAAGCCTTTGACTGTGTGGATCACAATAAACTGTGGAAAATTCTGAAAGAGATCCTTCTGAAATTCTGACCTGCCTCTTGAGAAACCTATATGCAGGTCAAGGAGTAACAGTTAGAACTGGACATGGAACAACAGACTGGTTCCAAATAGGCAACAGAAGTACATCAAGGCTGTATATTGTCACCCTGCTTATTTAACTTCTATGCAGAGTACATCATGAGAAACGCTGGGCTGGAGGAAGCACAAGCTCGAATCAAGATTGCCAGGAGAAATATCAATAACCTCAGATATGCAGATGACAACACCCTTATGGCAGAAACTGAAGAAGAACTAAAGAGCCTCTTGATGAAAGTGAAAGAGGAGAGTGAAAAAGTTGGCTTCAAGCTCAACATTCAGAAAACAAAGATCATGGCATCCAGTCCCATCACTTCATGGCAAATAGATGGGGAAACAGTGGAAACAGTGGCTGGCTTTGTTTTTCTGGGCTCCAAAATCCCTGCAGATGGTGATTACAGCCATGAAATTAAAAGACACTTACTCCTTGGAAGGAAAGTTATTGACCAACCTAGACAGCATGTTAAAAGCAGAGACATTATTTTGTCAACAAAGGTCCATGTATTCAAGGCTATGGTTTTTCCAGTGGCCATGTATGGATGTGAGAGTTGGACTATGAAGAAAGCTGAGCACAGAAGAATTGATGCTTTTGAACTGTGGTGTTGGAGAAGACTCTTGAGAGTCCCTTGGACTGCAAGGAGATCCAACCAGTTCATCCTAAAGGAGATCAGTCCTGGGTGTTCATTGGAAGGACTGATGTTGAAGCTGAAACTCCAATTCTTTGGCCACCTGATGCAAAGAGCTGACTCATTTGAAAAGACCCTGATGCTGGGAAAGATTGAGGGCAGGAGAAGTGGACGACAGAGGATGAGATGGTTGGATGGCATCACCGACTCAATGGATATGGGTTTGGGTGTACTCTGGGAGTTAGTGATGGACAGGGAGGCCTGGTGTGCTGCAGTTCATGGGGTCGCAAAGAACTGGACACGACTGAGTGACTAAACTGAACTGAAGCGAGTCCAACACTCATATGGTGGTTCAGAGATGATGGGTTTGAGCTCCTAATAGCTTCACTCTCCTTACTCTCCTGTCCAAGACACCTTCCTTCCACATCCTTCTTCCAATCACCAAGAAGGAGGGAGGGAGTCTCGAAAGCCTGCCTCCTTTCTATGGCACAAGCTGAAAATCACACATGTGGTCTTCATCATATAGCATATAGCATCACGCAGTGAAAGGGATGTTTAAATGTCCTGTCTTTATGATCAGGTGACCAAAAAAAGTTGAGATTGTGTTATGATGAGAAGGAACAAGGGGGGAAAAAAGAACATTAAGGACAACTAATAATCTCAAACATCCATAAGAAGGATGAAGGTAGAATACCTTAAGATCAATGGGAAGGGAGGAAGGAGTAAATAAACTCTGAATAGCAGGAAAAACCCTGGAATGAAGTTGAGGAAAAGAGATATTGTAAAGGTCCTGGCAAAGGAGATTCTCCTCCTTGGTTTTCTAGAACTTCTTGATTCACCTGTAAATGACAACATCATTTGTCTACTAGAGGTATATTCTATCTGAGGATGGTCATGGGGGGAAAGACCTACACTATGTACCTTCCAGGTATTAAAATGTGGTCATGTTTCAGGATCAACAAGAACATCATTATGTTCCAGTATTAACTAGAATATCAGGCTCTGGAAGAGGCTTAAAGAGAAATGAGCACCTCAGGTGCCTTGCAGTGTTGTAACACATTCTGTTATTTTGAAAATAGCATTCAGGTGGCACAGAGATAAAGAACCCACCGGCCACTGCAGGAGACGCAGCTTTGATCCCTGAGTTGAGAAGATCCCTTGGAGAAGGAAAAGGCAACCCATTCCAGTATTCTTGCCTGGAAAATCTCATGGACAGAGGAGGCTGGTGGGCTATAGGTTCATGGGGTCCTGAAGAGTCAGACACAGCTGGGTGACTGAGCACACACATATTGAATCAACATTTGGAATGAGAGTGTTTTTTGGTTTTAGTTTTGTGTTTTCAGACAATGATGGGGCAATAAAGATATTTATCAAGTGTGTATTATACAGTCACTGAGAGTAGAGTGCTAGATGATATTTTTAAAGTCCTGCCCTCAAAGAACCTTTTTTTCTCAACAGGGTGGTGATTGTTAGCCAAATAATTATATGAAGAATTCATTCTTACAGGAATAGGAAACCATGAAATACAGAAGGTTTGAGTTCGAGAGTGAATGATCTGATGCATATTTTGAATGAATTATTTTGATTGCTTAAGAGTTTACTGAAAAGATGAATCAAAAAATCATGTCAGTTTCCATAAGAAATTTGAGATGGATCCCGCATAACAGTGATCTCAGTGAAATTCAGCACCCAGGACCTCCCTGGCGTTCTGGTGGTTATCACTTCATGTTTTCAATGTAGGGCACTGTTTTGCCTAAAGTTTTCATTTTCATCTCAGTTCAAAGGATTTGTTGATGAAACAAGCCACTCATTATATAAAAATAAATAATAAAAAAGAGATGGGAATACCAGACCACCTGACCTGCCTCTTGAGAAACCTGTATGCAGGTTGGGAAGCAACAGTTAGAATTGGACATGGAACAATAGACTGGTTCCAAATAGGAAACAGGAGTACGTCAAGGCTGTATATTGTCACCCTGCTTATTTAACTTATATGCAGAGTATAGTTCCGAAATGCAGATCTTGGGTGCAATCTTAAAAATGGCAGAATGATCCCTGTTTGTTTCGAAGGCAAACCATTCAATATCACAGTAATCCAAGTCTATGCCCCAACCACTAATGCTGAAGAAGTTGAAGTTGAACAGTTCTAAGAAGATCTAAAAGACCTTCTAGAATAAACACCAAAAAAAAGATGTCATTTTCATTATAGGAGACTGGAATGGAAAAGTAGGAAGTCAGGAGATATCTGGAGTAACAAGCAAATTTGGCCTTGGAATACAAAATGAAACAGGGCAGAAGCTAACAGAGTTTTGCCAAAAGAACGGACTGGTCATAGCAAACACCCTCTTCCAACAACACAAGAGAAGACTCTACACATGGACATCACCAGATGGTCAATACTGAAATCAGACTGATTATATTCTTGGCAGCCAAAGATGGAGAAGCTCTATACAATCAACAAAAACAAGATCAGGAGCTGACTGTGCCTCAGATCATGAACTCCTTATTGCCAAATTCAGACTCAAATTGAAGAAAGTAGGGAAAACCACTAGACCATTCAGGCATGACCTAAATCAAATCCCTTACGATTATACATTGGAAGTGACAAATAGATTCAAGGGATTAGATCTGACAGAGTGCCTGAAGAACTATGGATGGAGCGCCATGACATTGTACAGGGGGCAGTGATCAAGACCATCCCCAAGAAATGGAAATGCAAAAAGGCAAAATGGTTGTCTGAGGAAGCCTTACAAATAGCTGAGAAAACAAAAGAAGCTAAAGGCAAAGGAGAAAAGAAAAGATATACCCATTTGAATGCAGAGTTTCAAAGAATAGTGAGGAGAGATAAAAAAGCCTTCCTCAGTGATCAATGCAAAGAAACAGAGGAAAACAATACAATGGAAAAGATTAGAGATCTTTCAAGAAAATTAAGAGATATCAAGGGAAGATTTCATGCAAAGATGGGCACAATAAAGAACAGAATAGTATGGACCTAACAAAAGCAGAAGATGTTAAGAAGTGGTGGCAAGTATACAGAGAAAATGATCATGACTGAGATATCCATGATGGTGTGATCACCCACCTAGAGCCAGACATCCTGGAATGTGAAGTCAAGTCGACCACTACAAACAAAGCTAGTGGAGGTGATGAAATTCCAGTTGAGCTAATTCAAATACTGAAAGATGATGCTGTGAAACTGCTGCACTCAACATGCCAGCAAATTTGGAAAACTCAGCAGTGACCACACGACTGGAAAAGGTCAGTTTTCATTCCAATCCCAAAGAAAGGTAATGCCAAAGAATGCTCAAACTACTGCACAATTGCACGTACCTCACATGCTAGCAAAGTAATGCTGAAAATTCTCCAAGCCAGGCTTCAACAGTACGTGAACCGTGAACTTTCAGATGTTCAAGATGGATTTAGAAAAGGCAGAGGAACCAGAGATCAAATTGCCAACATCTCTTAGATCATCGAAAAAGCAAAAGAGTTTCAGAAAAACATCTACTTTTGCTTTATTGAGTAGGTCAAAGCCTTTGACTGAGTGGATCAAAATGAACTGTGGAAAATTCTTCAAGAGATGAGAATACCAGACCACCTTACCTGCCTTCTGAGAAATCTGTATGCAGTTAGAACTGAACATGGAACAACAGACTGGTTCCAAATCGGGAAAGGAGTAGGTCAAGGCTGAATATTGTCACACTGCTTATTTAACTTATATGCTGCTAAGTCACTTCAGTTGTGTCCGACTCTGTCTGACCCCACAGACAGCAGGCCACCAGGCTCCCCCGTCCCTGGGATTCTCCAGGCAAGAACACTGGAGTGGGTTGCCATTTCCTTCTCCAATGCATGAAAGTGAAAAGTGAAAGGGAAGTCGCTCAGTCATGTCTGACTCTCAGCGACCCCATAGACTGCAGCCCACCAGGCTCCTTCGTCCATGGGATTTGCCAGGCAAGAGTACTGGAGTGGGGTGCCATTGCCTTCTCCAACTTATATGCAGAGTACACCATAAGAAATGCCAGACTGGATGAAGCACAAGCTGGAACCAAGATTGTCGGGAGAAATATGAATAACCTCAGATACCCAGATGACACCACCCTTACGGTAGAAAGCAAAGAAGAAATAAAGAGCCTCTTGATGAAAGTGAAAGAGTAGAGTGAAAAAGTTGGCTTAAAACTCAACATTCAGAAAACTAAGATCATGGCATCCAGTCCCATTACTTCATGGCAAATATATGGGGAAACAATGCAAATAGTGAGAGAATTTTGGGGGGGGGGGGGTGCTCCAAAATCACTGCAGATGGTGACTACAGCCATGAAATTAAAAGATGCTTGCTCCCTGGAAGAAAAGCTTATGACCAATCTAGACAGCATATTAAAAAGCAGAGACATTACTCTGCCAAAAAAGGTCCGTCTAGTCAAAGCTATGGTTTTTCCAGTAATCATGTATGGATGTGAGTATTGGACTATAAAGAAAGCTGAGCACTGAAGAATTGATGCTTTTGAACTGTGATGTTGGAGAAGACTCTGAGAGTCCCTCTGAGAGTGCAAGGAGATCCACCCAGTCAATCCTAAAGGACATCAGTCCTGAATATTCATTGGAAGGACTGATGCTGAAGCTGAAACTCCAATTCTTTGGCCACCCGATGCGAAGAACTGACTCATTGGAAAAGACCCTGATGCTGGGAAAGACTGAAGGCAGGAGAGGATGTGACAGAGGGTGAGATAGTTGGATGGCATCACCGACTCAATGGACATGAGTTTGAGCAAGCTCTGGGAACTGGTGATGGACAGGGAGGCCTGGCATGATGCAGTCCATCGTGTCACAGAGTTGGACATGACTGAGCGACTGAGCTGAACTGAATACAAATACTTATTAGAGAATGATCTAGTTTATTTCAATACACTTTCATTAAAAGAAAAGAGAAACAGAACAAAGAATACATCACCAAATCAGATTCTGACCAACATCCAGACTTAGGCATGGTAAGTCCCTCGTCACAGCACATCGGGAGTCCCTACTGGGAAAGGGTCCCAGGCAGTGCACCCCCTCCACGGATGAGACTTCAAAGATTGCAGTTCATTCCCACTTATAATCCCAGGAGGGTCACAAACTGAGATCTTCATCAATCTGTGACAAATTGCAGCTCTGGTTTCCTGTTAATGCTGTTTGTTTTGTTGTGTAAAACTTAGAATGTAGTTAAGCCTGGGGCTTGGTTGGCCTGGCCCCCTCCAGGGTCTCAACAATCTCAAATTCCTCCCCCACCTTATCTGTGGTGCTACAAGCCTTGCACTCACAGCAGGCCTTCACTCCCAGTGTCCAGGCTGGTTAGAAGCAAGGTCAGAGGTCTGCTCTGCTTTGGCTCCACAGCCTAAACCGAACTATTCATTTAATTTCCCTAACAGGGGCACAGGTTCAATCCCTGGTCTACGAACTAAGATCCCATATGTCGTGTGGTATGGCAAAAGATTAAAAAAAAAAAAAAGATCAAGTTAAATATTGATCTAATGTCTGTAAAGAACTAAAAATGGTTTGCTTTGTTCTAAATCACATTATTTGTTCTATTTCCCATTATAAAAAGTAGAGGATTTCATTGAATCTATGACCTGGGTTCGACCCCTGGGTTGGGAAGATCCCCTGGAGGAGGGAACGGCTACCCACTCCAGTATTCTGACCTGAAGAATCCCACAGACACTGCTGACTTGCAAGACATGCCATGGTTCATGTATGATTCAGTTCAGTTCAGTTCAGTTGCTCAGTCGTGTCCAGCTCATTGTGACCCCATGGACTGCGGCACTACAGGCCTCCCTGTCCATCACCAACTCCCAGAGTATACGCAAACTCATGTCCATTGAGTCGGTGATGCCATCCAACTATCTCATCCTCTGTCATCCCCTTCTCCTCCTGCCTTCAATCTTTTCCAGCATCAGGGTCTTTTCCAATGAGTCATTTCTTCGCGTCAGGTAGCCAAAGTATTGGAGTTTCAGCTTCAGCATCAGTCCTTCCAGTGAGTATTCAGGACCAGTTTCCTTTAGGATGGACTGGTTGGATCTCCTTGTTGTCCAAGGGACTCTTAAGAGTCTTCTCCAACATGTATGATTAAGAAAACAAAAACACCGCTGAATCTAATTGTAAGCCATCACGAGTATAACATCCATCTGATTTCAGGGAGTGAGAAGAAAAAGTGACTTGGAACTGGTTAAAAAAAATGGTGAAATATCTTACTTTCCTGTTTTAGATGGTTCTCTGTCCCCCAGTTCTACTGATCAGCTTTCTAGATGTAACAAGAGGTTATAAGAAAAACTATAAGGCATCCACAAATTACAGGCTGTTTAAAGATAACTCTTACCTATCCTAAGCACTATGAAATTAGCTTTGCTTTGAAGTCTCACATTTCATAGGATAATCCAATAGTCCTATAGAATTTGGCAATATTGTTCCTTTAAGCCAACTTCTTTTTAAAAAGTTTTTAAAATTAAAAAAAATTGAAATATAGCTGAATTACAATATTGTGTTAATTTATGCTGTGCAGAAAAATGATTCATTTATACATTATTAAAGGACAGTGACCACGGCCATGAAATTAAAAGATGCTTGCTCCTTGGAAGAAAGGCTATGACAAAACTGACAGTGTATTAATAAGCAGGGACATCACTTTGCCGACAAAGGTCTGTATAGTCAAAGCTATAGTTTTGCCAATGGTCATGTACAGATGTGACAGCTGGACCATAAAGGCTGAGCAACCAAGAATTGATTCTTTCAACCTGTGGTGCTGGAGAAGACTCTCGAAAGTCCCTTGGACAGCAAGGAGATAAAACCAGTCAATTCTAAGAGAAATCAACCCTGAATATTCATTGGAAGAACCGGTGCTTAAGTTGAAGCTCCAATACTTTGGCCACCTGATGCAAAGAGCTCACTCAGTGGAAAAGACCTTGATGCTGGGAAAGATTGAAAGCAAGAGAGAAGGGGATGACAGAGGATAAGATGGTTGGATGGCATCACTGACTCGGTGGACATGAATCCTGAGCAAACTCCAGGAGATAGTGAAGGACAGGGAAGCCTGGCGTGCTGAGTTCATGGGGTTGCAAACATCAGGACATGACTTAGAAACTGAAGAACAACAAGGGCGCTAGGCAGGTAAAACCATGTGTCTGAAAGGAGAGACCCAGGGAAAAGGACACAGCTCAGACACTGGATTATATTGGGAGATGTTAGAAAGAGGATTATTTTAATAGTACACACCTTTGTACTATATAATTTTTTGATCTGTCTATATATATATGCTATATGTATATGTGTATATATATGTTCTATATGTATATGCATGTATATATGTATATATATATATATATATGCTGTTCTGTGCTTAGTTGCTTAGTTGTGTCCAACGCTTTGTGACCCTATGGACTGTAGCCCCCAGGCTCCTCTGTCTATGGAGATTCTCCAGCCCAGAATTCTGCAGTGGGTAGCCTTTTCCTTCTCCAGCACATCTTCCCAACCCAGGGATCAAACCCAGGTCTCCTACATTCCAGGCGGATTTTTTTCCCAGCTGAGCCACCAGGGAAACTCATATATATGTCTTGCCAGCTCAATACTGATGATGAGAAGGTGGAGGAAGGGGACAAGGAAAAGGGGATGAAACCAGAATACTTTCCCCAACTGCTGTGACATCAGTTGTGAAGAAGTAAAGGGTATATATTAGTCAAGGAAATTAAACACTTGGAAGGTCTCTTGTTCTGACTTACAGTGCAAAGTGGAAAGGCCCCAGGCAGCACAATGATGGTAAAGGAACCATTCCTTAATGGCACATTGGTAAAACTATACCAACTCAAGACAAGAGAAGAAGAAAATGCCACATGACCCAGATATTTTATAGCCATAAAAATTCCATTACCAGTATGGGAGAAAAGCAAGTAAAATTGGCCACATACGTTGGCTGGATTCAAGGGTGTTTTAAGGTATCAATGAAATAAATCAGGTCTCAGACACTTGAATTCCAGGAACAGATTTCAAATGTACTAGAAAGTGAATGGTAGCAGGAAGCAGAGAAGGTTTAAAAGCTGAGTTAAGAGAAAATATACTGAGGTCAAACACTAACAAATTTATGGTTTTGGCTTTGGGAGGAAGACCAGCAATTCTCACCAAAAAATGAAGACCAATTTCTGAGTGGAAGAGGTTTTTCCTTTACTTGCTCAGTATTCACTATTTTGTGTTGTGCCGTGCTTAGTTGCTCAGTCATGTCTGACTGTTTGCGACCCCATGGACAGTAACCCACCCAGCTTCTCTGTCCACGGAGATTTTCCAGGCAAGAATATTGGAGTGGGCCTCCATGCCCTCCTCCAGGTAATCTTCCCAACCCAGATATTGAATGCAGGTCTCCTGCATTGCAGGCAGATTCTTTACCAACTGAGCCCCCAGGGAAGCCCATTCACTATTTTAGGCAAATATAGATTAGCATGGTGCCAATTGAAAGACTACAATTTGTACCTTCAATTCTCGGGGAGGTATAATAAAAGCAAGTGAAGCTGTGATGAAATGTCACAGGGAACTCCTTCGCTTGATCTAGATTTTTCTAAAATAATAAATTCCCTGAAGGTCCCAGAGTTTTATCAATGGAGAAGCCCTGACTTAAACTTGCAAACCATCATGTGCTCGTTTCCTGGGCTTTGCATGATAACCGGCTGTAACTGGCTTCCCAAGTTCCCCAAGGGCTTTCTTCTGTTTTTAGCAGAAGATGACGTATTTAAGGTGATGGCTTTGGTCATCTCAGGGAGTGACTTAGTATTCCTTCAAATCAACCCTGTATGAAGGAGGTATACATGTTATTAAACTTCTGGTTTTGTCCTGGTTTAAAAAGAAAAAAGCTTGCAGGATTTTTAAAGCTTGCATGATTTCAACTACTGTTCACCAGTGCTTTTCCTTTCCCCCACCTTTTATCACCCTGATCTTAAGCCACCTCCTATGATGTATCATTTGATGTCAGACTAAGAGAAATCCTTAGAGATTCCATTTTGACAGATTTCCAAGGCATGGTATAAAAACAAGGGGCTTGCTGCTGGGCTTTCATGGTTCGCATTTAAGCGATGAGTACATGTCACTTTGACCTGTGGATACACCAAAGAAAGAGGAATGGCTTAATGCCAGAAACACAAAGCACTTCCTAGGGCTTCCCCCTCCATATTGAGAAGTGGTTTTAAAAGCTTTTCTAAGCTGACTCAGCTTAGTAACTCCATAAGCCACATGACCTTGTTTGAGACCATAATTTGCTTCTATGTGATTTTTATATTTAAGGTTCCTCAAGAGATTTTATTGACGTTTATCAGATAGATTGCCAGCTAAATGAACGTTAATGGTCATGTCCAGAGGAAATTAATACATTTGTTTACCCAACTGTCAAGAGGAATGACAATCAAGAGAGGTTCTCAGTGACACACAGCAAGTTGCCTTCAGTTTTCACTGGAAGACATGTAAAAAGGGATATATCACATATTCTATCTTTAGCCAAACTATGGAGAATATTTGAGCTTCCTTGGTGGTTCAGACAATAAAAAGTCTGCCTGCAATGCAGGAGACCCGGATTCGATCCCTGGTCTGGGAAGATCCCACATGCCCTGCAGCAACCAAGCCCACACACCATAAGAGCTGAAACCTGCCCACCTGCAGCCTGTACCCTGCAATAAGAAAACCACTGCAGTGAGAAGCCCACACACCACAAGGAAGAGTCGCCCTTGTTTCGCCACAACTAGAGAAAGCCCACTTCAGCCATGAAGACCCAGAGCAGCCAAAAATAAATAAATAAAAAATTTTCTAAAGTGGCTACAATAACTTCCCACTGAGATTAGCGACGTGAGGCCAAAAACAGTTGCAGCGATCATATTCAGCCTCGCACTAATGTCTCCACAGCTCTCCTAAATCCTCTATAAGTTATTCCTCAGCAGTGCACATTCTACCTCTTCCTACCAGTGTTTCACGTTTGCTATTCTCGTAACTTTCTTGGAGCAGATTCCTTGGCATTCTAGTATATCCGGTCCTCCATCTCAAATACACTATGTGTATTTAGTATGAACATGACTGACACTTGCTGAAAAGCTTTCCATATCTGGGGCTGCTGCTCCGATTGTGGACAGATCATTTCCTATGGCTCTAAGAATGAAAGCAATGTAAATTTACCTTATTCAACAGACTCAGGGTCTATCATCAGAGATGGGGAGAATTGAAAGCAAAGTAACAAGCCATATGAGTTAATAGTTTCCTTCTACAGACTGAAGAAAAGAAGGCTGGAGAGAATTAACTTGCTTCTAGACACAGATTGTGTTCAAGGCGGACCCTGGATAGGAAATCTGATCTCCTAGTTAATTTCAGAGAGATCAGATGCTATGCACACATAAATGTGAATAGAAGCGGACATTTAAACCTGCCATTGTCGCAGTGACACTATATAAAGTGCCCGCCTTGTACTTATGCTGGATCTTATATTCCAGGGAGGTGGGAGGAAGTAATATGGAAACAAGATATCTTTAGGAAGAGAGGAAGTGATATGGAACCAAAATAACTTTAGGAAGCAAAATGCAGTCTGGTAATAGGGAAACCCCTGCTTGAAGATAGAGATCACTTCTGTGGGGCATCTCCAATGAACTAGAGAGAAGCTGTCAGCTAGGATGGTAATGTGAGTTATTGGACCCAATTCTTCACCCAGTTCTTAACCTTTGCTATACAGCTTCACAGCTCCTCCCATAAGAGAGGCAGGGACATTTCTCCACCATTGACTTTGAATTCAGTTCATGGGACACACTTTAGTCAACAGAATGAGGTAAGCATGCCTTTGCGCCAGTTCTCAAGAAGCCTTGTGCATTTCTACCTGCCCTCCTGCACTTTGGCTCTTGCCATGAGAACATCCCTGGGCTGGCCTGCTGATCCTGGGAACTGGAAGAGAGGATGTGGAAAGCAGCCAGCCTCAGAAGAGCCAGATGGTTGCAGATGTGTGAGTGAGAACAGTTGATACTAGCCCAGCCGCTGAACTGAGCCCAGCCTGGATCAGCCAATCTCCAGCTGACCCTCAGCTATCCCATAACATAGGACCGATAGAAGGGCAGACTCTTTCATGCTGCCCATCTTTGGGAGCTGTCTGTTCTGCAGACAGCTGCCCATCTTTGGGGACCGTCAAAGCTGCAATATATTTGCACACAGCTGCACTCATACACTTTGGAAACAGATGATTCCAAAAATGGAACAACTTCAAATATTCCAAGAAAAGTACAAGTCAGGCTTTGAGAAACAGAAGGGGGTCCAGTGTGACTGAGCCACTCATTAAATGCTTGAAAACTTGCAGAACGTGGTTCCAAACAAATAGAAAATGGCTAGGTTGAGTGTGGTCCTATGGGACAAGGTGGAGATTTTATCACAACTACAATGGAAAGACTTGGAAAGTTATAAAACTAGTAACTGACAGAATCTCTTTATCTTGTTGATACATAACTGGATACTCTGCAAGCATCAGATACAGGCTGGTGAACACAGAAGCAGGTAAATGAAAGGGGGCTCTTTCAATAGTTGCCATGAGACAATATACTTCTTGATGTCTCTGAACAAGTATATTATATATGTGTGTATACATGTTGAGTGCACATATATATAGGTATAATACATTTATACATTTAATTATACTACATTACATATATAATCATACTTACAAATACATATATTATCTATATACTATATTACATATTTTACATATTATGTATTATATACACTATATATAATCACTTATAATATATGATGTATATCATACATACATACTATATATATAGTCATATCTGTATTTAATAGTGGATAATATTATCAAGCTAATGGACCACAGTTGTGCTGATATCAACTGGGAGGACATTAAAAAGAATAGTGATATAATCCTCTCCAATTTATTTGCACAAATTGGTGACCAAAATGTCAAAAGATATTTTTCAGGTCCTGAAACAGGTACATTTAGAAATAAAATATAACCCAGTCTTCTATAATGAACACCCAGTATTTACATAAAACAGAGCTGTAGAACTTCCCAGGATGATAACTAAAATGATGTTATAAAGAGAAATGTTCCATCAGAATTCCCCAGAAGCAAATAACACATCCATGTGGTCCAAGTAGGAGTGTCCCCTGAGAAAGCAGTACTACCTCTCAATTCATCCTTTACACAGGTTCCCTGAGGCAGTCCAAGGACAAAAGTCATTCCCCATAGAGGAACATGGAGAAATTCTTTAAAAAATAAAAATGAATAGCCAGGAAATCCAAATATCATGTTAAAGAGTCTTACCTGTGTTTCAACCACAATGTAGCATTTGAACTTGTAGCTATATTGGCTGAACCCTTGTCTGCAAATCACAAAATGCCTCAAAGGTGGGCCTGCAATTATTCACAGATAACCGTTTCCCATCTGGCTTGGACCATGGGTAAAGTTCAGACAATCTTAGAATTTCCCAGAGTTCAAGCTGGTCCTACATTAGATGTGCTTTATGTGGGGGGTGATGAGTCCCTTCAAACATGTTTTTTAAAATGCCATTTGAATAAGGTCAGAGACGTATCAGAATTTAATGAAAGTAGTAGGGAATATAAGAATTTCAAAGGCGGAAACCCGGTCATGACATTCCTAGCAAAAAAAAAAAATGTATATATATATATACACACACACACACACACACACACACACACACACACACACACACAATAAAATTCTGTCACAGGGATTTCCCTGGCATCCAGGGATTAGATTTCAACTTTCACTGAAGGGGTGCAAGCTTGATGCCTAGTGGGGGAGCTAAGATGCAATATGCCTTGAGGCCAAATAAAATGAAACATAAAACAGAAATAATACTGTAACAAGTTTTAAAAAAAAGACTTAAAAATGACCCACATCAAACAATTTAACAAAAAACTTGATCACAAATATAAATTACATGTATCTTTGAGAGGTAGAATCCTGGCACATGGTAAGCCAGATTTCTAGGATAGATTCTTAGGAAACACAGGAGTGTTTTCACACATTTCAATCTTCCATGAGAAAAATGCATCCTACAAAATGTTCTTGGGCTGTTGAGCACAGTGTAGCCTGGAATGACTCTCAGAAGTGGCTGAAAAAGGGCTGTAAAAATAGACTTACTTAGGTCGACCCTCAGACCACCTAACCACATCAAACCAGACTGACATCGGAGCAAGGCATCCAGATCTGGATTTGCTATGATTTCTCTTCACCCCAAATAGAATCATCACTCTCTCTCTCTAGGCCAAAGGTTCCTACTGCTGTTGCAAAGTTAAGACAGACTTTGTATGTGTTTGTATTCTCTATTGTCGCTATAGTTCTAGCTGTGTATTGGCACTAATGGCAGAAAATAAGCAAGAAATGGTACAGTCAAGATACATGTAAGCCAAAGGAATACCACCAACAGAGGAGCAATAAAAATATAAAACGACAAAGACGGATGGGAAAGCCACAGCTTACAGAAACACTGCTTTGATTTCTAGATAATGGTGGTCACGGGTACTAGATACCAGTTTCCCTGTTTTCCAAGACTTTGGTCTCTCTTTATCTCAGGCTGGGGACTTCACTGATGGCCCATTGGTAAAGAATCTGCCTGCCAATGCAGAGAACATGGGGTCGACCCTGGTCTGGGAAGATTCCACATGCTGCAGGGCAACTAAGCCCGTGGACACAACTACTGAAGCCTGCGTGCCTAGAGCCTGAGCTCAGCAACAGAAGAAGCCAGCACACTGAGAAGTTCATGCTCTGCAATGAAGAGCAGCCCCCACTTGCTGCAACAAGAGAAAGCCCAAGTGCAGCAACAAAGACCTAGCACAGCTAAAAATATAAAAGATAAATAAATACATTTAAAAAAATCTGATGCCCCTAGCATCAGTTTCTACTTCTTCTTCATCCAAAGTCCATGTGGTTTGGTGGGGTGATCCCAAGCTAGGCTGGGCATTTGATCAAGGCAGGATCATCATACCTTTTCATAGTATTGCATCGTATTTGACTCGAATAGTCATTTTGTATCATGTGTTTGGATACCTGATGTGATTAAACCAGCCACAGGAAATCCCTAGGCTTCTAAGCGATGCTGGAGACTACTGACTTTTCCCTGCAACTGTTCAGGGACAGAATGCAGGCTTGGGGTTTCTGGAAGCCATATTTTATCAAGAAGGGGAAGCAATGAAGAAAAGAGAGCAGGGCGGAGAAGCAGAGAAAGATTTATTGCCCTTGGCTCCTAATCCTAGAACTAGCTATGCATGAAAGTAGGGCCACCCTTGGAATTCCCAGTTTTATGAACCAATAAATCCTTCATTCTGCTTAATCTGGTTTCAGGAGGGTTTCTGTCCCTTGCAATTAACACATTCACAACTGATATATTTTGGTGCATATGACTGTCATTCTTTGTGTATAATCCAAGGCGAAAGTAATAATAAACATGTAACTTGGAGTTACAGAAGCTTTTAAATACCAGTGACTATACAATATTCATACAAAAAATTCCCTTCCAGTCAAATAAGAAAGAACTTAAAAACAACACATGACTACTGCTATCATGTAATTTGTTTCATCAGTTGGAATGAATAATTGCCCCAAAGAGGTCACATTTTAGTTCTATTTTTTAATTATTCATTTATTTGACTGTGTCAGGTCTTAGCTGTGGCACACAGGACCTTCACTGTATTCTGCAGGGTTTTTTGTTGCAGTGCACGGACTCTCTAGTTGCGGCGCACGGCCTCTCTAGTTGTGGCGCATGGGCTACAGAGCATGTGGGTGCAATAGCTGTAGTTTGTGGCTTAGTTGCTCCTCAGCATGTAGGATTTTAGTTCCCTGAACAGGGATTGAACCCATGTCCCCTGTGTTGCAAGGATTCCTAACTACTGCACCAACAGGGAAGTCCCAAGGTGTTGCATTTGAAACCACAATTCAGAACCACCAAAAAACTCTCCATCATGAATCAGTGGAATTTCCCATGTATTTTATACTTCGTGCATTTTAAACGTTCCATCTGTATCTTGTGAATGTTGTCGTGATCGCTTGTACTGAATGGATTATAATTATTTATTTCTGCCTCCCCAGTTGGAGTCTATTCAAACTTGTAAATTCAGTACCTAGGACAGCACCTGGCAAAGCCTGTGCTCTGTCAGAACATCTTGAAGGGCCAACTGACAACATTAAAAAGCATCAGGGAGAGAGGTTAAAGGCGAAACCTGAGCAGCTTATCTCTGTTTATTACAACCACACTGTATAAGTTAAGAATGTGCAAACATCTACCCATATTTTCAAAAACAGTGTACCAAAAAACAAATACTGATGCCAGAACAGATTAATGAAGCTATCAACAGTCAGTTCAACTTTGTTTTTAAAAGCAGACCGTAGTTATGCCTGGATGCTACTGGATTATTTAAATGTAGGCAGGAGACGATGATAAAATGAAAAGTACGAGAAAAAAGTAAGAAAAAATAAGTGAAGAATAGGAAATAATGAGAACATGAGAGGGAACAGAGAAGTTGAGGTACTACCAGAGGTTTATACAGGTCACCTCCAGCTCTTATGACATCAACTTTGTGGCTCACTGACTGCATTTCTTTGGGCCTCGTATTGATTTTAGTCACATGGGCAAATGCCATTTTTGATTCAGAACATCACAGATGTCATCATTTCCAGACCTGACCCAACTGTCTAGCCTCTGGTAATTGTTTTCAGTTGAATGAGGAAAGAACGGATGCATTCAAATCACTATAATGCAACTAACCAATTGGAAAATGACACAGACAGGAAAAAACTCCCTCCCTCATGCCCGAAGCACTCTCATACTAAGATGCTGAAGCATGAGATTCCATTATCATTATCGTTATCTAAGCTTGACTAGCTGTAAATGAATTTCAAGTTCCGGGTACCCAGCCAAGGCACAAAATGAAGACACTGTTAGCAGACAATATTAAGCAATACAAATGCCTACCTTCCTAAGAAAATAGTTTTAATTAAAACAGCCTTGCCCTTGAGGGAGTCAGGGTAGGGGATGAACATATTGAGATGTGAGATAACCGTTTCAGAGCAAAGTTCCCCCCACCCAGCTTCAGTGACCTATGCACATACAAATTTCAGAATTTTCCTCTTCATACTCTAGATATTCATACAAATGAATCATTTGCCGTTAAAATATACTAGAGGTATAAATCCAAGACGACCTTGATGGGGCTCACTCTTAAAAGTTCTCATCATTGGTCCTCTTCCAGATTTTCTTCTCACGTACTTTGTGGTTTCTGTTCTGCGGTGTCACACACAAACACACATCACTGTGTCACTGAAGACTTAAACATGATGGGAGTGATTATTAAAATGATATGCATTTGTGGGGACATGACTTTTTATCATGGCGTTGTGGATTTCCTGTCCTACCGAGTCATCCCTAAATGGGCACATACCAAATACAAAGTAACAGGCAACTGGAAAGGAATACAGATGCCCTCACTTTAACTCCTCAACAGTCATGAGGGTTCCAGCCTCTCTTTCACCTCTAGGAAAAAAAGACCTTGTCTCATCTTATAGTCTCCTGAACAGTTCTTGAGTGACACTGGATCTAAGGGCTAGAAAATTCTCTAGTTTCTCTTGTAATATCCTCATGCCTCCTACATAGCCTTTTGATGATTATGGGCAATTAGGGTTCCATGTAAAGAAGTTGTATTTAGGGAGAAAATGTGCTGACTGGCAAACACTCGTTTGGAAACCTTGAAGATCACATTGTCCATTGTAAATTAACAACTAGGCAATGCAGTTTTTCATACATCCTTATTTTTATGGGTTGGTGTTCTTGGTTGCCGTCAACAGCTGCCATATTGAATCTGTGAAGGCCAGATAAACAGGCTTAGTTGCTTGGAAGCCAGACACAAGGCAGCCAGGAAAAATGCTCAACTCTGCCCCAGTGCTGCTGTCACAATATCACAGCAGATGCTCCTACCTGTGTGCAGCTGTCCATGTTAGGGACTGGACGACACACAAACCAACAAAGCTGGGTAGGAAGGACCAGACCCTCAGCCACCCAGCTTGATAATCTCCCTGCACACGGTAACCTGAGCTTGTATAGTTACCCACGTACCTCTCCCCCTTGGTCTTGTGAGTGGTGTCTCCTTGGGAGAACAGGTTATAGATGGACCCCAATTATAAAGGCCTTTAGAAAATATCATTTTAGCCTATTTTTCACCCTTCACACTATAAAAGGAAAGTTGGAAGTGAGTCACAGTGGGTATGAATGAAGACAAAGTACAGATGCCTCTACAGACTTTCTTGAATAAAACCTGGGAAGATGGAGGAAACTGACAAGGAAGATGTAGAAGGATGAGACAAGTCATCATACCTAGGTGCAGAGACTCTAAGACAGGCCCAGAGTTTGCCAGGGTCCCCTAGCCATGTGGGAAAGCTGCTAAAATTCCCCTGAATCCAAGAGGCAGTGTAGACTGGCTCAGTTACCAGCCCAGCTGGAGAGAAGCCTGCAGAGAAACTCAGTAAGGTCATAGCTTTGGTGGGAGTGGATGAACACGCAGGGACCCGAGACCACACCAACCTCACTCTCCATCACTCTCACCCAAAGGCACGTACTACCAAACTAACTGTATCTTAGAAGCAACTACCCAGAAAAGGCAGAGAACTCAGAATTGACCATAAGAACCATATTGAATTGCCTATGACTGATTGAGATAAATTTTCTGCTGTTTGGGTAAAAAGTAGGGAGAAGAAAAAGAAATTACCTTAAATTTGGAGGAATACAATTGCATTTTTTATACACCTGAGTATATAACGTGATGTAAGCACCCTCTACAAGATACTTAGTGTACAGTATAACTCAGAATGCAGCCTTATCCCAAACAACACATGTGGAATAGAAAGGGCAGTAAGCGCACCTGTTCCCTTGTATACAAACAGCCTTTGTTATGCTCTTCCACCATTGCTGGTTTCCTTTTCTCTCTTGGAAATGAAGAAAGAGACTTTGTTCTCATCTCTGTGTCTCCAGGTCTAACATAGTCCCTGACTTCTTGAGCAGACACTGAAATACAGGAGGTCCCCAGGTTTATCCTGAATAAGAATTAACTAGAACTCAGCTAACTCAGTAAAGCTATAATACTCCCAGTTATGGTTTATTACAATGAGAGAATACAGATTAAAATAGGCAATGGGAAAAAATGCATAACGGCAGAGTCCAGGAGAGACCAGGTGTAGGACTTTCTGTGGTCCTCTTCCAGCAGAGCCATGCAGACAATGCATTATTCTCCCATCAATGATGTGTGATAATATGCACAGAGTATTGTCGACCAGGGCAGCCCAGGGAAGCTTGGTGTCCAGGGATTTTATTGGAGTTTGGTCTTATAGGCATGGCTGATCACCTGCATGGCTGACCTTAGTCTCTAGCTGCTCCAAAGATGGAGCTGGTATCTTTTGGATGAATCAAGGGCTCCACCATAAATCATATTGCTGCCAATGACTATCTGGCATGACCCAAGGTCCTCAGGTAAACAAAGATACTTATCAGGCAGCACATTCCAAAGGCGTAACGGTTAAACCCCAGGAGCTGGGGACCAAGGACCTGTCTTCTGGAGAGGCTAATCTTTTAGTGCACCTTTCAGTATTTGTTTAATAAACAGAATGGCTGATGAATAAATGAATGACAATTCCACTGCTGCTGTCCAGTCACTAAGCTGTGTCCAGCCCTTTGTGACCCCATAGTCTGCAGCATGCCAGGCTTCCCTGTCCTTCACGACCCACCAAGATTCACTCAAATTTATGTCCATTGAGTCAGTGATGCCATCCAACCATCTCATCGTCTGCCGTCCCCTTCTCCTCCTGCTCTCAATCTTTCTCAGCATCAGGGTCTTTTCCAATGAGCCGGCTCTTCGCATCAGGTGGGCAAAGTATTGGAGCTTCAACTTCAGCATCAGTCCTTCCAGTGAATATTGAGGGCTGATTTCCTTTAGGATTGACCCATATGATCAGTATGAAAAGACAATTCTATAATAAATATGTATTTTTAAAAGCCCCTTTCTGTATTTGTGGGCACTCAGGTGTCACATAAGCTTTCTCCCACAACTCTCAAAAGATATAGAGGTTCCTTGTTGAGTTGTTCAAGCCATGAATTCATCTTTTAATTCTACCAACCAGCTTATAACATGCTTTACCAGGCCAGAATCACTATCGTCCAAGTGTACTGTATCAGATAATGATTTCCAGACACCAGTGGGTGTACCGGATGGGGTTGGGGAGGCTGACAGACAAAGAGTTGTTTCTACTAGATTCTATGAGATATTGATTGCTATGGGGAAACCAGATAACATACTGCAAGAAGAACAGAATAATCACCCACGAATCCCTGGCTTTTAAATGAAAATCACTGTGAAGAAAGAGTGAAGTGTGGTTTAAGGAGTTTTAATTCAGCACTCTTGACCCTGCAGTGGCAGAAACAAGAACGCTGATGTTTATTCACTCGAGACGCACTGGCTTGCCACTTAACAGAGTAGAAGAGGCCTGTAAAAGCTAACAAAATGCCAACGTTTCTGCAAGGAGTGGGCTGAGATGCCCAGCTGGGGAGACTAAAAGCTCTCTTTTGAAATCCATCTTCATTCTCTCCAGATCCAGAGTTGTTTTTCATCTGCAAAGATGGAGCCTAACTATGTCGATGATGGATGAAGGTTCAAATGTCACCAGAAAAGATAAGAAAACCACGAGGCAGGAGAGCTCTTAGATAAGCACAGCTTACATTTGACAAATGACAGATGCTGTTAATGAGAGACCAGTTCACTGGATGGACATGCAATTGATTTTTTTTTTAAGATTTTTTTTTAATGTGGACCATTTAAAAAATCTTTACTGAATTTGTTACAATACTGCTTCTGTTTTATGTTTTGATTTTTTGGCATGTGAGATCGCAGCTCCCTAACCAGGGATCAAACCCACACCTTCAGCATTGGAAGGTGAAGTCTTAACCACTGGACCACCAAGGAAGTCCCTGATTTTCTTTCTGAAACCTGTACAGAGAGTCTCCTTTTAACACTCTGTTTCTGGGAGGAAAATACAGAATTTGGAGTTAGAGAACCAAAACTGTGTGCCCTGTAGAAAGCCAGGTGACTTCTGTTAACAGATAAATCCAAAAATATCAGTTTATTGACCCATCAGCTCCTGTCTTTCTCCTTCTCTCTGCACCATCCTCATTCCTTCCCATCCTACAATTTCCAACCAACTCCCCTCCTATTTTGTCCACAAAGAAACCCGTCAGAGAAGTGGCTCTCAAAATTCAAGTGTACCCCAACCACCTGGTGGCTTTTTAAAACACAAACGGCTGGATCCCACCCCCAAATTTTCCAGTTGAGTTGGTCTGGGTTGGGGTCGCCAAACATTCATTTCTAGTTTAAGTTCCCAGGTGCTGCTGATGCTCTTGGCTGGGAAACTATCCTTGAGAAACACTCACGGGTAGTTTTAGAGTCTCATCAGTATATCACTCAAAAGAAAATTAGGTGTCTTCAGTTAGGACATGGAGATAAGGCAGAAGGGCATCATGAAAAGGAGCAGCAGAATTGAACTCGTCTGACCTCTAAGAGTCTTGTCGAAGATCCATGCCTCCTTCCTCCTCTGGGTGTGAGTGGTTTCCCGAGAAAGATGGTGACCTCTTGCAAGGTTAGAGGAAAACTGACAGTGGTTCAGTAATTGATCACAGTCATGACAAGCCTAGACTCTGTCCCCTTGAGACTGGCTGGGACCTGGGATGCTTTGCTGCCATGCTTGCACTTGGACACACATTTTCTCCAACAACAAAATACAAAGAAACGATCTGGAACTAAACATAACTGCATGCATGTGCAGTTGGGGCAAATTCTGGACAAAAGATACAAAAAGACAAAAAAAAAAACCAACCCATTTCTGAAAAGTCAGGAGCAAAAGTTGAGGGCATGCCCCCTGCACTCAACACCACCCAATAGCTCAGTGAACCACCTAAGCCACTCCTCCAGCCCGACCCCTGGACACACCCTTGCCCTCACACCATATAAGGAGCAACCTTACTACCGGCCTATCCTGGGGAGCAAGCAAGCAAGGGAACCTATTGTTTGTTCTTAGTGCCCCCTGTGCAGCAGGGATTGCCATAAAGCCTTGACTAAATTTCTTCTCTGGCCTCTCAGTTCAGCTCAGTTCAGTTCAGTCGCTCAGTCGTGTCCGACTCTCTGCGACCACATGGACTGCAGCACACCAGGTTTCCCGGTCCATCACCAACTCCCGGAGCTTGCTCAAACTTATGTCTATCGAGTTGGTCATGCCATCCGACCATCTCATCTTCTGTCATCCCCTTCTCCTCCTGCCTTCAATCTTTCACAGCATCAGGGTCTTTTCAAATGAGTCAGTTCTTCACATCAGGTGGCCAAAATATTGGAGTTTCAGCTTCAACATCAGTCCTTCCAATGAACATTCAGGACTGACTTCCTTTAGGATGGACTGCGTGGATCTCCTTGCAGTCCAAGGGACTCTCAAGAGTCTTCTCCAACACCACAGTTCAAAAGCATCAATTCTTCGGCGCTCAGCTTTCTTTATAGTTCAACTCTCACGTCCATACATGACCACTGGAAAAACCATAGTTTGACTAGATGGACCTTTGTCGGCAAAGTAATATCTCTGCCTTTTAATATGCTGTCTAGGTTGGTCATAGCTTTTCTTCCAAGGAGCAAGCATCTTTTAATTTCATGGCTACAGTCACCATCTGCAGTGATTTTGGAGCCCCCCAAAATAAAGTCTCTCACTGTTTCCATTGTTATCCCATCTATTTGCCATGAAGTAATGGGACTGAATGCCACAATCTTAGTTTTCTGAACGTTGAGTTTTAAGCCAACTGTTTTCACTCTCCTCTTTCTCTTTCATCAGGACGCTCTTTAATTCTTTTCTTTCTGCCATAAGGGTGGTGTCTTCTCTGTATCCGAGGTTATTGATATTTCTCCCAGCAATTCTGATTCCAGCTTGTGCTTCATCCACAATCTGGAATCATCTCTGGCCTCTAGTCAAGTTCTATTAATTGGGAAAGGCCAAGAACCCAGGTCAGTATCACTCTGATCACAGGAAGGGTCTGATCCTCCCCCCAAACCAAATGCTGGGCTGGCAGGTTGGGCACAAGATTCTGCCATCACTCCTGTCACTTATGCTCTGGCCCCAGATCATGCTGGAGGCGGAGCCAGTGTTTAATCTTTGAAGCTGAAGAGTTGGGAGCCCTCCCTTTTAACCCTGTAACCATGCTAGGTCTCCACACGCTGCTAAGTGAAAGTGAAAGTGACAGTGTTTAGTCACTCAGTCCTGTCCTACTCTTTGTGACCCCACTGACTGTAGCCTTCCAGGCTCCTCTGTCCATGGGATTTTCCAGGCAAGAGTACTATAGTGGCTTACCAGTAACAGTTCTGCTAACACAAAGCTAACAAAGACCCACACACTTGCCACTTCTCCTATTTCTGTGATTTCCCTCCCTCCTCTGACAACCTGGTTCTGCAGTTTGGTGTATGAGCCTCTTGACCATTTGCCATTGTTTTAAAGGCAGCTAGAAAAAACAATGGTCCTTTATCGGGGAACACGAAAGTACGATGCAAAGCATTTGTCAGAGGCAACAGCAAAGTTAACAGGTTTTTCTCCCTTGTTATTTTGTTCCTACGCCTATTACTGCAATTATATGCATCTCTTCAAACACAGTGAATTTTTTTAAGAGTAAAGATTATGTGCTCACTCAACAGTTCTCGATGTTGTGGTTAAAATGGACATTCGGATTCTGTAGGTCTGGGGTGGGGTCAGAAATTTTTTTCTAACCAACTCCCAAGTGACGTGGTCCAAACATACATAGCATGGTCTTAGCTCACATTTTTCTCTTTTAATCTCATGACTGTAGAAGAATACTTAGTACACAGTGGGCCCCAAATTCAATAAATACTTCTTTAATAGGAATATATAAGCATTCTACTTCTGAATCAGTCAAAATCCTTAGTTGCAAGCAACAGAAACCAATGCTGATTAACTGCAACAAGAAATAACCGACTGCAAGGACACTAAGGGTCTACAGAGCTGATGAGAGCTTTGAGATTGTGCTTCCCTGGTAGCTCAGTTGGTAAAGAATCCGCCTGCAATGCAGGAGATCGGAGATCCCTGTTTAATTCCTGGGCTGAGAAGATCCCCTGGAGAAGGGATAGGCTACCCATTCTAGTATTCCTGGGTTTCCCTGTTGGCTCAGCTAGTAAAGAATCTGCCTGCAATGAGTGAGACCTGGGTTCTATGCCTGGGTTGGGAAGATCCCCTGGAGAAGGGAAAGGCTACCCACTCTAGTATTCTGGCCTGGAGAATAATCCCATGGACTGTAAAGTCCATGGGGTTGCAAAGAGTTAGATACAACTGAGCGACTTTCATACTTGAGGATGTGCAGGAAGTTAAAAGAAGGAGTAATAGGGAGGGATTAGAAGCAGAAATGTCTGCTTAGAGTCTTGTCACTCAGAGGGCATCCTAACCATCATCTCTTCCTGCCTCTGTTTCATATTCCTAGTTAATGGAAGGGATGTCTGGCTGACTTGGCTTGAGTCGCATGCCTGCTCCACATAGGAAGATGAGCAGGCCTTGATCTATCTCCCTAGACTGTATCCAGTTGGTGAAAGTAATTCCACTGAGGTATCAGGACTGCTCTAAAAAAAAAGAAAATGGCTGATGGATGTGGCAGAGGGCACTCATCCTCTTAATTCAAGAGAAATTAAAGGGACCACATTGAAAATCATTAGTTCATGTCCTGAGTCGTTGCTTTTAAATAAATCTGTGTTGACCAGCTTTGAAATGTTATGTCATAAAAAGAGTTTATCACAAGAAGTTTTATAGATAGATAGCAATCAGCCCTGTTAAGTCAGAGTATAGAAATCAATAGGTTTCTGACCTTAAGCAAGTTATTTCACCTCTGAATTTGAATAATAATGATAATAATACAGGATTTAAATCTTATTAAGTGCAAGAGAGTTCCAGAAAAACATCTATTTCTGCTTTTTGACTATGCCAAAGCCTTTGACTGTGTGGATCACAATAAACTGTGTAAAATTCTGAAAGAGATGGGAATACTAGAACACCTGACCTGCCTCCTAAGAAATCTGTATGCAGGTCAGGAAGCAACAGTTAGAACTGGGCATGGAACAACATGCTGATTCCAAATTGGGAAAGGAATACCTCAAGGCTGTGTATTGTCACCCTGCTTATTTAACTTCTATGCAGAGTATATCAGGAGAAACACTGGGCTGCAGGAAGCACAAGTTGGAATCAAGATTGCCAGGAGAAATATCAATCACCTCACATATGCAGATGACAACACCCTTATGGCAGAAACTGAAGAAGAACTAAAGAGCCTCTTGATGAAAGTGAAAGAAGAGAGTGAAAAAGTTAGCTTAAAGCTCAACATTCAGAAAATGAAGAGCATGGCATCCGGTCCCATCACTTCATGGCAAATAGATGGGGAAACAGTGGAAACAGTGGCTGACTTTGTTTTTCTGGGCTCCAAAATTCCTGCAGATGGTGACTGCAGCCATGAAATTAAAAGACGCTTACTCCTTGGAAGGGAAGTTATAACCAACCCAGACAGCATATTAAAAAGCAGAGACATTACTTTGTTAACAAAGGTCCGTCTGGTCAAGGCTATGGTTTTTCCTGTGGTCATGTATGGATGTGAGAGTTGGACTATGAAGAAAGCTGAGCACAGAAGAATTATGCTTTCGAATTGTGGTGTTGAAGAGGACTCTTGAGAGTCCCTTGAACTGTGAGGAGATCCAACCAGTCCATCCTAAAGGAGATCAGTCCTGGGTGTTCATTGGAAGGACTGATGTTGAAGCTGAAACTCCCATTACTTTGGCCACCTGATGCAAAGAGCTGGCTCATTGGAAAAGACCCTGATGCTGGGAAAGATTGAGGGCAGGTGGAAAAGGGGACGACAGAGGATGAGATGGTTGGATGGCATCACCAACTCAATGGACATGGGTTTGGGTGGACTCCAGGAGTTGGTGATGGACAGGGAGGCCTGCAGTCCATGGGGTCACAAAGAGTCGGACACGACTGAGTGACTGAACTGAACTGATCAAGTGCCCACCAATGGATCAACGGATGAATGGATAAACAGGATGTAGGGTTTATAGACAATGGCATATTATTCAGCCTTAAAAAGGAAGGAAATTCTGACACACATTATAACATGGATGAACTGTAAAAAGAGCATACTAATGAAAGAAATGAAGCACCAAAGACAATCATAGAGGAGTTTCACTTAAGTGAGTTCCCCAGAGCAGTCACATTCATGGGGCCAGAAAACAGAATGGTGGTTGCCAGCGGAAAAGGACAAATGAGGAATTATTGTTTAATGGACACACAGTTTAACTTTTGGATGATGAAACTGTTCTGGAAATGGATAGTTAACACAACACTGTAAATCAACTATATTTCAATGAAGTTTAATGGATAGTGCGGACTGTCCAAAAACGTCAAAGTACTTGATGCCACTGAACTGTCTATTTAAAAATTGTTAAAATGGTGAGCTTTATGTTGTGTATATTTTATCACAATAGAAAAACTTATTGTACATGGGAAAGTGCACATGATCAGAAAGCAAAATGTAATGGATAGCATTTAATTTTTATGTTCACTCAGGTACCATATGATATCACTTATAGGTGGAGTCCCAAATATAACACAAATGAACTTATCTGTGAAACACAAGGGACTTTCCAGGGTAGCTCAGTGGGTAAAGGATACCTCTGCAAAGCAGGAGACACAGGAGATGCAGGTTCAATCCCTGGGTTGGGAAGATCCCACAGAGAAGGAAATGGCTACCCACTCCTGCATTCTTGGCTAGAAAATCCCACGGACAGAGGAGCCTGGCAGGCTACGGTCCACAGGGTTGCAAAGAGTTGGACATCACTGAAGTGGCTAAGCACGCACACGCATAAAACAAAAACAGACTGACAGACATAGAGAACAGAGGTGTGTTTGCCTGGGGTGAGGGGTGGGAGGTGAAGGAGGGATGGATTGGGAGTGTGGAATTGGGGCAAAGTAGTATATATAGGATGGATAAACAACATAAACAACAGGGTCCTACTGTACAGCACAGGGAACTATTAATATATTCAATGTCTTGTTATAAATCATAATGGAAAAGAATACTATATATATATACACACACATACACACATATCGGAGTCACTGCTATACAGCATCAATCAACATTACATTGCAAATCAGCTATACGTCAACAAAGTTTAAAAAATACATAAATAATTCTTACGTCCTCTTAACCAATAGAGAGTTTTCTGTGGTCTGTGTATCCTATGAGCCGATCAGCATTAATTTGCCCATTCATTCTATGTCTGCCCTGGGTCAGAAAGTGGACCAGGTAGCAAAAAGACAAGTGAATAAGACACGGTCATGAGACCAAGGAAGTGCTCTCCAGTGGGGACTGATCTCTCAGTTTCTGCTGGAGACAGGAGCTTCTGCTAGAGCTCATGAAGACAAAGGCACATTCCTCTGCTTTAAAAACCAGATAAAGAGAAAGAGGGATGGAATGCAGTAAGCTGTCATGTTGAATGGACACCTGTGTTGTCCTTTTTGCATCTTAAAACTTATAACCCAATACCTGTAAATAGCTTCAGCAACAGCACTCCCTTACACATTAATGAATCCATTGCTTGTTCCATTACAAAACTTTCACTTCTTTTTCTTCTTTGTCACCCAGTTCAATAAAACAACTCAAAACACTTGAGATTGTTTTTCTAGCATTCAGGCAGTCAGTTTCCTGAAGGCTTGGGGATTCTGTTAAAGATGCTCTGAAAAGCTATTGTCCAGCCAAGCAGAAGAGAGTAAAGAGTTCTGACCACTTCATTCTACAGTGCATGTCCAGCATCACTTAAAATTTCAAATATATGGATTTGGGGGCTGTATTCCTCAGGTTACAAGCAGGCAAGCGATGGATGATGTTAATAGAAAGAAAAAAAAAATTAGAAGGTGGCTCTCTTCATCCATAAGTGAATTACAAATGTGTTCACAGGACGTGTTAGCAAGTAAACAGCACATAATCGGAGGGATTTACAGGACGATTAGCTTAAGTACCGACAGAAGTGCATTCGTCTGACACGGCACTAATGTTCCGATAACAGACCTGTGAGGCACTGGTCCAAATTGCCACCCAAGGGGAAGCTCGTGTTCACCTAGGTCCAGGAAGAACAGCAGTGCTCATTAATCCCCAATGTCGGGATCTCAGCTGCACCCCAGCTGACAACGCAGGAGTCAAAAATTCTGCAGTAGAATTCAAAGCAGGATGGCTTACAAAGTATCAGAAGATCGCTCTCTCTCTGTGTCTCTCTTCCCCTCTCCTCTCTCTCCCTACATTTTCCATGTATGAGATGCTGTCCAAAGCTCTTCATATATGCATTACATAACTCTTGCAGCCCCCCTGAGTTAGATACTATTTTTTTGTTCAGTCTCTAAGTATCCAATTCTTTGGGACCCTATGGACTGTAGCATGCCAGGCTTCCCTGTCCTTCACTATCTCCCAGAGCTTGCCCAAACTCATGTCTATTGAGTCCATGAAGCTATCCAACCATCTCATCCTCTGTCTAGATTGACATCTAATACATCTAATCCTCTGTATTAAAGTCTAGACTTCACTTATAAGGAAACTGAGGCAAGGAGAGGTAGAATGACCTGCTCAAGCATGACATAATGCTGGTGTCTTTCTAAGGGAACTAACGTCAGCTGCCATCAACCTTTCTGCCCTGATCATGCTACTCTCTCTTCTCTTCTCTGCAGCTGACGTTTGCTTCTGGATTTGCGTCTTGGCGGGTTTTCCTCCCAGGTATCTCCCAATTACGTCTGAAAGGAAGGTGGAGGAGCTGAAGAGCTGCACAACTTTCATAGCTGTTCCTTTTTCCTCGAACCTGGGGCACCCAAGGTTTACTTTAAGCCTAACACAACAAAACTTTCCTTCCCACTCATACCAGCTCCAGTGTGTGTTGACTGGCACTGTCCTCCATCCAGTGACTCAAGGCTCCCTTCATCCTGTGATGCTATCCTATCAACTCACGGCTTCCAAGTCCATCCCACTGTGAGAAGAGAGGGATGGGGGAGGCACACAGATGCTGCTGCTTCCTGGACCTATATGCCTGGGATCCAAGGTGATGTACTGTCTTTTTACATCCCTACTTGCCAGAACTCAGTCCCACTGACCCACCTCATACCACAAAGGAGGCCAAGGATGTAGACAGGCAGATGGATAGCAGATATGCACGGTCATCTCGGCCACAACTAGAATGCAGAAAAGCCAGTGTTGATACCCAGGCAATGTGGCTCCAGAGACAATGCTGTTGGACATTCATCAGTTAGCAGTATACTTAGGTACAAATAACAGGAATACAAGCAGAGTGGCTTAACCAAAGAGGTATTTCTTTTTCCCACAAGACAGAAGTCCAGAAGCAAGCTATTTCTATGATAGTTTCAATAGCTTTTGATGTCAAAGCCAGACTGAGTCATCCCAGTTGTAAAGAGGCTGGGAAGGTGGGTGGAAACTCTGTCATGAGTGACCTGGGTCAACCAGAGTTTGGATGCAGAGGAACAAGATAAGGCCACAGTTGGCAGTCAGTAGGGGCATATCCAATCATTCTGTCCTACTCCCTCTTGCAGCACCCCTGAGCTAGATACTATTACTATCTAGAGTTCATTTGTAAGGAAACTGAGGCATGGAGAGAGAGAATGATCTCTTGGTTGGAATACTGCTACCCCTGGAGCTAGAATTCCAATCATATGCATCCAAAATATGTTGGCCACTGTGAACTATGGTACCAGATGATGCTACAAGAGAGCTGAACTTGAGGAGTTACAAACTCAAGGGCCCACAGGGGCCAGGTGGATAGAAGGAATGAGCGAAACAGACCTGGTGGGAAAAGCTGAAACATGGCGGGTGGCAGCTCCCAAGTGTTAGCAAGTCACGGGCAGGCAAACCACATCAGGCCACATCTTCTGGGGCTGCAGATGACAGCAGAAATGGGGACTTTGGTGTGACATATCCTGATTTTAAACGGTTGGCACTTCCTAATTAATTCGTGATTTACATTTTAGTCCCCAGACCTAGAAAGGTTCTGTGTTCCTAACCACAGCTGAGATGCTAACAGAATAGATCTGATCAAGCAGGACCGCTGGGATTCAGAGAAGGACAAAAGTCCTGATGGACAGGAATCCCCACCCCCAGTCCTAAGATCACAATCCTGTTAAGGGACTACTGGAGCCAGGCAGATCTTGCTTAATGACAGGGAACAAGGTTAGAATTGGGGCTTGAAACTACGACCCAGACCAAAGGACCTCCAGGATATCTGCTGATGTTGAAAGAGTCACTTGCAGAAAACCCATGATATTACCTCGCCCAAAGTCTAAGGAGTGACTGAGTCCTGAATTCCACGCTTGTGAGACTTGGACCTCAGATAAGCACTCATGCAGCAAAGCAAGACCAGGGTGCCAGCTGCTCTGACATTCTAGAAACATACAGTTTCAAGGCTAATGCAGAAAATGAATGATAGAAAGACTAAAAGAATCTATTAAAAGAGATTCCAGACCCCAGACTCAGGCAAGAGAGGGTTCATCTACCTTCCAACCAATCATCGGCATCAGGTCTTAGATTTCCCCTTCACCCTCTTACACCTCGTTCTCCATCTATGGGATGAGGATGTGGCTTGGGAAGAAGGCCGGCTTCATTCAACATCTCAGGTCTGATCCATCCTGACACCTTCTAGCTGTATGGCCCTGGGCAAGTCACTTTACTTCCCTGTCCTTCCCAGCTTGTAACAAAGCAGAAAGGAAACCTACTTTGTACTGTTGTTATGAGGACCACAGAGAAAGCAGGAAAACTGTCCAAAACAAGGCCTGCAGATGGTGATTTCTAAATTAGAGAAAACAATGCAAAAGGACACAGGTAGGAAATATGGATGCAAAGAAGGCTGAGCACCGAAGAATTGATGCTTTTGAATTGAGAGTCCCTTGGAAACCAAGATCAAACCAGTCAATCCTAATGGAAATCAACCTTGAATATTCACTGGAAGGACTGATACAGAAGCTGAAGCTCCAATACTTTGGCCACCTGATGCGAAGAGCTAACTCATTGGAAAAGACCCTGATGCTGGGAAAGATGGAAGGCAGGAGGAGAAGCTGAAGCTCCAATACTTTGGCCACCTGATGCGAAGAGCTAACTCATTGGAAAAGACCCTGATGCTGAGAAAGATGGAAGGCAGGAGGAGAAGGGGATGACAAAAGACGAGGTGGTTGGATGGCATCACTGACTCGATGGATATGAATTTGAGCAAGCTCTGGGAGATGGTGAAGGACAGGGAAGCCTGGCGTGCTGCAGTTCATGGGGTCGCAAACAGTCAGGATGCAATTGAGTGAGTGAACAACAACAGTGGCCGTGTCATTTGTTTAAAGGTTGTGCCCTGTCCACTTCCCTCCTGTTTCATAGTTTCTGTTGTAACTGCTGTACTCAAGTTAAACTCAATAACTGAGACAGAAAAATATCTAAACAGTAATATTCAAACCCTTAAAATTTGTGCAGTTTCAATAATAATTTAAGACAACATAGGTTTTTTTCTGTATTCAGTAAATTTGCTATTATCATTATTTTTTATTTTTATTGAAATATAGGTGATATATATATATATATATATATATATGTATTCTTTTTCAGCTTCTTTACTACAGGTTACTACAAGCTATTGAGTATAATTACCTCTGCTATACAGTAGCTTTGGAGAAGGAAATGGCAACCCACTCCAGTACTCTTGCCTGGAAAATCCCATGGATGGAGGAGCCTGGTAGGCTACAGTCCATGGGGCCACAAAGAGTCAGACATGACTGGGCGACTTCACTTCACTTCACTTCATACAGTAGCTTGTTCATCTATTTTATACATGGTAGTGTGTATCTGTTAATCACATACTCCCAATTTACACACTCTCCACCTTCCCCTTTGGTAGCCATAAATTTGTTTTCTATGTCTGTGAGTCTATTTCTGGTTTGTTTATTTACTACTTCATTTGTATCATTTTTTAAGGCAATATGGATTTAAGATTTTGAAATACACACACACACAAGAACAGATATACCTATGTCCCCAAAGAAATTCATTATGAACCCAGCACCCTATCAGGGACAAGTTTCATTCTCTGTGACTCCCACATCACCTCTAGTGGGGGACTCCACCGAGACACAGTGTATGTGCAGGAATGTTTCTGCCAATGAAGGACTTATTACTTAATTAAATATGAAAACACTTAGCCCATTTCCTCACATTTAGCTAATGTCCCAAAGTGTTTCCATTCATAGGCATTCATCTGTCCTGGGTTATCGCAACCTCTCCACCACTGCTTGATTTTTTTTTAACTTCAGCCAAATTGCCTTAATTTAAACTCAATTAACTTTTGCAAGGAAAGGTATCACTGTAATCCCATTTGCTGAACTAAATGCTCTTAATGTTCCCATTACCAATTCCTGTTTTCAGTGTTTTAAATATGAGGATCATCTGACATTTGGTGTAAAGGTCTCCATCAGGAGTGTTAATGAAAATCATTAAATGACTTGCTTTGATTCAAACTGAGTTACAGTCATCATTTTCTTCTTAATTTAAACACTATCAAGATTTTTTTTTTTTTAAGGACATTTCATTTTACAATTGAGTGCTTTCCCCTAACAGGAGAGGGACATTTAGGACATAAAAACCAAACTCCCCTCTAGAAAGACATCCAGAATTAGTTGTATTTCATTACAGAACCCTAAAATAGCCCCAAGTTACCCAATCCAAGTCATCAGTGTGTCTCTATTCTATGCATATTCATTTCTACTTTTGTCCCCAAGCCACCTACAAGAACTGTCTGCCAAATCTTTGGGGTCATCTTAGACTACACTCCCTCTTTCTAGCTCACAATCAACCCACAGGCAAATTCTGGCAACCTAGCCTTTGAGGTTGACCCAACATCCAGCCACCTGTTTGCCCCTTCCCTAAACACCCCTGGGGAGAGCCACCCTTGCCTCATTGCAATGAGGCAGGAGATTTATGGGGCCCCAGCGCAAACAGTTGGGGTTTGTCCTCTGTGGATTGATGGTCCAAGATGCAAACAGCAGGACAACTGAGGGGAGGAGGGCCCTGCCCAGATAGAAGATAAGACCACATATTTCTCATACATGAAGTCAGGAGACCTCCCCGACTATGCATGTCCAGAAAGGCTTCTTAGAGGTCAAAGAGGAGTGATGCTAAGTGATGCTAAATGCCCATATGCCTCTGGGGTAGAATCCAGCTTGGCTGAGAGATGCAGGCGCACACACGGGAGGATTCCGGGGTCTACCAAATACAGACCCAGAACCAGGCAAATCAAAATGATTGGCCAAGGAAAACCAGAAGAAATGCTCCACAGAAGTGATGTAAACTTCCACAAGGGTGTGACTCAAGGACTCTCTGAGCCCACCTGTGTGTCTGTCCACACGTACTGTACAGTTTTCCTCCCAATAAACACTTTACTTGTTTCACTACTGCATGTCTTCATGGGAATTCTTTCCTGCAAACTTGAAGGGCCAAGGCCTGGTCACTGACCACTGGTCTAGTTCCTAGGATTTGGTGCTCTCACTGCCATGACCGGCCTCAGTCTCTGGCTGGGAACCAAAGACCTGCTTTAAGGAGCTGCAGGCTGAGGCCACCTGAGATCACTAACAGCCTCTTCTATTTGTTACCAAACACAAGATCATGTGCCCAATGCACAGCGAGGCCAAACAAGCCCAAACATCAGAGCCTGGAGCACAGAAAGGTTCACTGCAGGGTATCGCAAAGAGAATGAGTGGCTCCTGCTTAAAACTCCTGAACTCCCCAGGAATTTTCAGGGAGTTTTCACAGGCAAAATTTAGGGTGAGGGCTGCAGGGAGTGAC
Organism: Budorcas taxicolor; assembly: GCF_023091745.1. NCBI lineage: Eukaryota > Metazoa > Chordata > Mammalia > Artiodactyla > Bovidae > Budorcas > Budorcas taxicolor. Next base: position 47,642,858 of record NC_068926.1, on the reverse strand, counting down.
TTTCTTCTGATTGGTTGGTGTTGAGGTAACAAAGCTCTATTCCAGCAGCTTTGTGCTCAGCCTGAAGCTACCATCCTCCATCTGAGTGGGGGCCTGAATTCCTGCAGAAGAACTCAAAAGTATCATTAGGTGTATACCATGTATAGCTGGGAGAGACCCAGGAAAACTGAGTAAGTTGCTGAGATGGCTGAAGGCCTCACCTTAAATACCATCTTCAGCTAAAGACAAAAGAGGATGCTGGGGCTGGTGGTTTAGGATCTCAGAAGGAAGGAAGGCAATTCGCATGGAGATGGAAAGCAAATGTTTGGTGAACAACTGTTCTCTGGTTCAGAGACCATGGGGCGCAGAGTGGACCCCAACTCTCCCTCCTCATGCCAAGACCTTATTCTTCACAAAGATCTCTGGTGATCACTCTATTCCAGAAACAGCCCTTCTATCTAAATTCTTTTAGGCAGTTAAGTGGGGATGGAGTGGAAGTTTCTTCCTGTGTCTTTTCAGTCTTGATTATTTTCAGCCTGAAATATCCACGTGCCAAAGAGGCATTTGGGGCTGCCAAGTTTTGTTCCCCTACAAATGCCTTCACAAGTTTATTTTCTCTCTTGACTAGAATGCACATTTCACGAGACAGGGACCTTGCCTATCTTTTCAGTATTGGATCCCCACCAGCCATAACTGCATGCTTGGCACTGTGTCTGTACCCAACAAATGATGCGCATGAACGAGGCCCCTGGTCTCTGGCTTTAGCGTCCTAATAAAGTAAGATGATGCTGAGGGCCTGCTAGCAGGTGCCAGGCATGCTCCCAAGTCTTTGAAAGATGTGCATGTTACATCTTCCAACGATGGGAGATAGGTTCATTATCCCATTTACCAACAAAGAGTCTGAAGCCCAGATGGGCAAGCAAACTTGCCTAAGGACACAGCTGCTTGGCAGAGGCAAGCTGTGAACACCGGTGGTCTGGGTCCAGGGTGCTTGTGCGTAACTGCCCATGGCCACTCCTGCTGAGTGCTGTTATTTTATTTATCTATTCATTGTATTTGTCTATGCTACGTTCCATCCTCTACCCAACACCCTCTTGACTTCTTGGGAAAGTGAAGAAGTTTGTACTTTCTGTGACTTAAAACCCTGAAAGATTGTCTGTTCTCAGAAAGAGATGCTCTGAGCCATAGAGAGGGATCTTGTTTTAGCTACGCTCACTGAGTCCAATGAAGGTGGAAATGTTGAGAACAAGAGTCTGCTAGACCCTGAAGGTATAATGCCACCAAGGGAGGCAGGCTGTGCTCTCAGATCTTCATTCCCAACAGGGAGGCCAGGACCAGAAACCTACAAATACATTAAAAATAGCTATGACCTGAAAGTCTATCGATGTGCCAGCACACAGGAGATGCTCTATATGCAAATGCAAAGGAGCCCTTCAAAATCTTAACATATCATATGGGCAACTGACCGTGAATGAATTTGGGAGAAAGTATACCTAGGAAAAGGTTCAAAGGTCAGACACTGAAAAGGTGTTCTGACCACCTATATCCTATGCCAGATTCATCTACTCAAAATATGAAAAAAAAAAACAAAAACAAAAAACCCTTAATCTCCCAGTGCCCTGAGGTGGGACAGGATCCATATATCAGTTAATAGGGCTTTCCCTCTTCTCTGCACTCCTCTACTAAATGTTCTTGTAAATATCACAAGTCATTGTCTACTTTTGTAGGGGAGATGTGCCTGCTTTATCTCAACACCACCCTGACTTATCCATGTGGCACTGGCAGGGCTGTCAATCATGGAACCCTGTCTGCTAGTTATGGGAGTGATCACGTGACATGGGATGGCCAATCAGAATAATCCATTCTCACTGTCTTGGTGCTTGGCTAGGCTATGGACAAATGACCTAACCTAGGCTATGGACAAAAGAGCCTTCCTTTGGACGCTGTTACAGCTGGTAGGGGTAAGCCTGGCTTTGGCTAGTTGGGGAATAAAAGTTAAGGCTGGCATAGGCATTTTTCCAGGATATATGATGCAAAGGAAGTTCATCAGTAATAGAGGAAAATGAAAATAACACACAGACAAGTCAGAGCTGAGAGGAAGGTAAGAAGAAGATGGGGAGAGAGAGAGAGAGATCTAATGATAGCACTTAACTAACTGGATCCAGCTGTCCCTAAAGCCGGAAGCATGCTTTCTTGCTTAAACCAGTTGGATTTGGGTTTTCTTTCTTATTTAACAGCAACCAAAACAAAGGTCTGTAAAGTCAAAGCTATGGTTTTTCCAGTCGACATATATGGATGTGAGAGTTGGACTACAAAGAATGCTGAGTGCCAATGAATTGATGCTTTTGAACTGTGGTGTTGGAGAAGACTCTTGAGAGTCCCTTGGATGGCAAGGAGAACAAGCCAGTCTATCCTAAAGGAAATCCATCCTAAATATTCATTGGAAGGACTGATGCTGAAGCTGAAACTCCAATACTTAGGCCACCTGATGCAAAGAGCTGACTCATTAGAAAAGACCCTGACGCTGGGAAAGACTGAAGGCTGGAGAAGGAGACGACAGAGGATGAGATGTTTGGGTGGTATCACAGACTCGATGGACATGAGTTTGAGAAAGCTCTGGGAGACGGTGAAGGACAGGGAAGCCTGGAGTGTTGCAGTCCATGGGGCTGCAAAGAGTTGGACACAACTAAGGGATTGAACAACAAATAAGCTCTCTGTAACGCATCAACAGGTGGTGCTAGTAATAAGAACCCGCCTGCCAACCTAGAAGACATAAGAGATGCTGGTTAGATCCCTGAGTCAGGAAGATCCCCTGGAGAAGGAAACGGCAACCCACTGCAGTATTCATGCTTGGAGAATCCCATGGACAGAGGAGCCTGGCAGGCTACAGTCCATGGGGTCGCAAAGAGTCAGACACGACTGAGTGACTAACACACAAACAACACATCAACAAGCTAAATGACACACCCGTGGGCACCACGACAACTCCAAGGTCAACCACCAAAGACCAAATAGTGGGTGGTGACCCAATTCCTGGCAATCTCTGTCCCTTTTCCCCAGATAGTTGGAATAATCTTCCCACTCATTAGCCTATGAAATTATCCAGCCCATAACAGCTAATTACATCAGATTTCCAGGCTACTCTTGCCTTCAAATGGCCCACACTCTGCATGTGGACTATGTTTCTCTAAATAAATCTACTTCTTACCTATCACTGTCACTGAATTCTGTGAAAAGACATCAAGAACCTGAGCTTCACTAAATGCTGAAACCAGGTGGGGGATCTCAGTTGGAAGAAGGTGGGTTCAAGTCCCAATCCGAGGTGCACAGTTTCATCACGAACTACTCCAATATCCTTTTTGGAATTGCCCATTTATCTTTTGGGTATCCATCAATTTTCCATGACTTGTGAGGAGGTCTTTATATTTTCTAGATTTTACTGAGCCATGTTTTTCAAGATCATCCAGTTCTGGCACCGGTACCCAGTGTTATTTAAAGTTTCAAGAGAAAGATACAGAAACATAATTTTCCCCAATCAAGTGACATTATTCTTTGAACCGGTTTTCACTTTTTAGAAATTACTGTTCTCTTCCACCCTAGGAACCCACACTCTAAAGGTTTGCTTTTGTCGTGTCAGTACGCAGAGGAGCTATTGAAGGGTAAAAACAAAATCGGAGAAGCCAAGTCTATCTCCAGGATCAGAATGCTTGCAGGAGTCTGGTCTCCCCAACAATAAGCACCTCCTCTGTTTCATACTGCTGTTAATCTTACAGTTTTTGCAACTGCTTCAGCCCACAGACCTGCAAAACAATTACCATGTCTCCAACAGTTAGAGTATGGATAGGCTCCGCCACACTTTAGAAACACTAGTCAAACATGAGCTATTTCAAAGAAAGCCCTGCACAGTAGGTGCATTATTTAAAGACAGGATTTATTACTTACAACATAATTAGTTACTGTACACCCACAAGAACTTCTTACCCCCTCCACTTGTGAGGTTGCGATTAAACAACACCTACTCAGAGGGGGTATGTGAAGTCTCAATTTGGGATGTTTAAAGAAGATTGCTGTTATTGCAAATTACATAAATAACTGTCTAACTTTAAATGATTTAACTTGGAGCACTGTTCTTCGTTTTGAAAAGGATATAATTCACTGTAGCTGTAAGTGGTCCGTGGCTATTATAAACTTATCAACTTACAGTTGTTTCCCAATTGTCTTTCCTTGGAACACTAGCTTCTAATGGAATTTTAATCAGTATTCGGCTGAAAACAAAAAAGCTCCACGGTCGATTAATTTCGAGAAACACGGAGTTAAATGAAGCTACACAGGTTTCTCCTGTGTGCCTTCTCAGAGGCTCTACTGGTCCAGGGCTTTGAGATGCTCTGGGACAGAGATGTAGGATGCAGTGTTCTCCAAACCTATTTTCTGATAGCCTGTGTAACGGACTGCCTGTGTTCCTCCAAATGAGTTTAGAATATCAACTTCCAGAAGATTCAGAAAAACTCTGATCAGGAAAGAATTGGCTGCTGCTATTTATATGATGCTTCACATTTCGCTGAATATTTGAAAGACAGGTCCAGAAAAAGGGCAAAGTGATACTGCAGGAGGCAGGAAGGGTGGATGGATAGTGTCTGTTGAGTAGGGACCCCTGGATGTCACTGGATATCTTACCAGTAGGTGGAGTTGGCTGTATCACAGACAAAGTGGTTGTTAGGCTGACAGCCTTGGCCAGTCACTCATACACTTTCCGTACATTCAAGAAATATATATTAAGCACCTACTCTGTGCCTGGAACTGTGCCTGGCACTGGAGATTCAGCAGTTTACAAGAAGGACCTGGTCCCAGCTTTGTGGAACTTACTGTCTAATTGGGAAACATACAATGGGCAAGTAGATAAGTAAATGAACAACGTAATTGCAGAAAGGGATTTGTGTCACTTAAGGAGCATGCAAAATGAGCACATTGGGTGTGATCACATCTCACCTCCCATCTTTCATCTTCTAGTGAACTTTCTTCACTTACTTCCTATCGCCTTAAGAAAAAAGTCAGAATTCCTTACCAAGGATAGGAGACCACAAGGGGTCTTGCTCTTACTACATTTCTGTTCTTATCAATTTCTCTTTCTCTCTCTCTCTCTCACACAGACACATGTTTTCTGTCTTTCCCTCCATCCCTCCTTCTGCTCTAGTCAAGCTGAAGCCCACCTACCATCCTCTGCTCCACCCCAGTGGCTTTGCACATTCCGAGTCCATCATCTGGCATATTCTTTCCTCCTCTCTCCCCTAGATATGCTTCTTATTTTTCAGATATTGCCTAGATCATCTCTGGCCCTGGGGAGGTTCTCTTTACACTCCCTCCAACCTTCTCAGAGTATCAGGTAAGGCTCTTTGGTGGCAGGTACCAGAATTATAATGGTGATTTAGAATGATTTAGAATTAGAATGCTGTCCGCGTCTGCTCACCATTGTAGCCCTCGCACCTAGAGCAGTGCATGATATAAAGTTATTCTGGGCAAGCTCCTGATGAATGAATCCATCAAAACTCAGTTCATGTGTCTTCTCCCAGCCCCTCCTCCTACCTGGAAGACATTATCCTCAATTCCCTTAATTTATCTCTGCCTCTTCCATGATACCTGTCTGCCACCTTCTTCCCTAGAGTTGCTAAAGCTCATGTCTTATGTTTCCTATGACTATATTTGTGCTGTTGTATTTTACTTAGGAATTAGATCCTCCAACGAATTCATAAGAAAGAAAAAACTGTACAATCAAAGTCATCCTTGAAAATCTCCCCATGAGGTCAGTATTTATGACTCTGAACACAAACATGTGACCATATATTGTCCCTCAGTGTGACCAGAGAGAAGAGGCAGACTGCTGGGTTTCAGGAGAGCAACCAGATGGTGTAGTGTGGCTTGTGTTTAGCATACACTTTGTATAAAAATACGGGCACATATAGTTGGATGTATGAAGTTAACCATTTATTTGGTAAAAGTGCAATGTATTCAAAGGGAAGAGGCACATTGCGGTATGGGTTTAAGAGGTACAAACTGCTAGGTCTAAAATAGATAAGCAAGAAGAATATATTGTACAGCACAGGGAATTAAACCATTGTCTTGTAATAACTTTTAATGGAGTATCATCTATAAAAACACTGAATCACTATGCTCTTCACCTGAAACTAATATTGTAAGTCCACTGTAATTCAAGTTTTTAAAAGTGCAATGTATTCTTTTTTTTTTTTTCTTTGCAATGTATTCTTGAAAAACAAAATTTGTTTCTGATTTATCTTTGGGTCTAGATAGACAGCAATGAAAAAGAGTTTTGCACGTAGCAGGAAGTTAATGCATGTCTGCTGGGTAGCTGGTTAGTTTTTTGAAAGTGGCATATTTGGATACACACCAAATACACAAAACATATTTGCGTGTGAAGTCGACATGTGATTTTCCAGATGTCCCAGTTGGCCTGGGAGCTTGGGTTTACTCCTGCTGTCTTGATATAATAATGGGTGCTGTCTGTTTCCAATTGAAAAGTGCTCTAGTTTGGAACATAATTTATATGTGGCATGTGTGTGTTGGAGAAAAACAGACAGATGGAAACTGTGCAACTCAATGGTTTATGTTTGGAGTTCAGGGCAGTCACCACGGAGGAAAGAAAAGAGGAGACTACACTGCAAAGGTTCAAAAGACATCCGAGAATCAGACGGGGAAACCAGGAAAACAAGAACTGACAGGGCTGTTCATTCTTTGTACAGGGATCACCTTGGAATAAACAAAAACAATCTGAATGTTTCCCATGTCATAGAGAAATGAGGTCTCCCGGAACATTTCTAAGAAGTAGAGTTTGGAACACTGAAGGGAAGCAAATAGAGACAAGGCAGTTAGCCTAATCCAATAACTGTCACAAAATCTCCTGCTTATTTAACTCATATGCAGAGTACATCATGAGAAACGCTGGGCTGGAAGAAGTGCAAGCTGGAATCAAGATTGTTGGGAGAAATATCAATAACCTCAGATATGCAGATGACACCACCCTTATGGCAGAAAGTGAAGAGGAACTAAAAAGCCTCTTGATGAAAGTGAAAGTGGAGAGTGAAAAAGTTGGCTTAAAGCTCAACATTCAGAAAACGAAGATCATGGCATCTGGTCCCATCACTTCATGGCAAATAGATGGGGAAACAGTGGAAACAGTGTCAGACTTTATTCTAGGGGGCTCCAAAATCACTGCAGATGGTAATTGCAGCCATGAAATTAAAAGACGCTTACTCCTTGGAAGGAAAGTTATGACCAACCTAGACAGCATATTCAAAAGCAGAGACATTACTTTGCCAACAAAGCTCCATCTAGTCAACACTATGGTTTTTCCAGTGGTCATGTATGGATGTGAGAGTTGGACTGTGAAGACGGCTGAGCGCCGAAGAATTGATGCTTTTGAACTGTGGTGTTGGAGAAGACTCTTGAGAGTCCCTTGGACTGCAAGGAGATCCAACCAGTCCATTCTGAAGGAGATCAGCCCTGGGATTTCTTTGGAAGGAATGATGCTAAAGTTCAAACTCCAGTACTTTGGCCACCTCATGCGAAGAGTTGACTCATTGGAAAAGACTCTGATGCTGGGAGGGATTGGGGGCAGGAGGAGAAGGGGACGACTGAGGATGACATGGCTGGATGGCATCACTGACTCGATGGACGCGAGTCTGAGTGAACTCTGGGAGTTGGTGATGGACAGGGAGGCCTGGCGTGCTGTGATTCATGGGGTCGCAAAGAGTCAGACACGACTGAGAGACTGAACTGAACTGAATCTACTGTTCTAGTTATCAGAGTAGTTCCTGATAAGAGCTGATATTTACCTGATATTTACCAAAAGCACGTGACATGTGGATCAGCTGGTAAAGAATCTGCCTGCAATGTGGGAGACCTGGGTTCAATCCTTGGGTTGGGAAAATCCCCTGGAGAAGGGAAAGGCTACCCACCCCAGTATTCTGGCCTGGAGTACAGTCCATGGGGTCGCAAAGAGTCAGACACAACTGATGACTTTTCCATGACATATCAAGCCACTAGTGAGTCCACCCCAGGTTTATTCTTTTCCAATGACTTTATGAGGTATAGCACTATACTTATGATCATGACACCCATTTTACAGATTAAAACACTGGGGCTCAGAGATGTTCATCAACTTGCCCAAAGCCACCAGAGGAGGCGTTGGAAAAGCCAAACTCAACCAAGGGCTGTGATGTAAGAAGCAGCTCTTCCTTCAGGGCTCCTGTATGCTTGCTCCTAGAGAGAGGTGAAAGGTTAAAGTGAAAGTGAAGTTGCTCAGTCATGCCCGACTCTTTGCGACCCCATGGATAGTAGCCTGCACCAAGCTCCTGTGCCCATGGGATTTTCAAGGCAAGAGTACTGGAGTGGGTTGCCATTTCCTTCTCCAGGGAATCTTCCCAACCCAGGGATCGAACCCAGGTCTCTCACATTGTAGACAGACACTTTACCATCTGAGCCACCAGGGAAGTGGCTAAGAAAGGTTAAAAGGTCTGCACAAAAGTCCTGCACCATCCAGACATCTCACCCAGGACCATCTCATGAGAAACAGCAGAAAGCAGCAAAGTTCAACCTTAAGAGTAAAGGCTTCATCACACCATCAAAAGAAGCAGAAAGGATTTCAAGGTACTCATCTCACAAACCTCCAAACCAATAGACGCAGCCAGACATGGCTTTAGAAACATGCTACCTATGAACAAACTCATGTCCTAATTCTGAACATCCAAACTGAAAGTTTAGAAACACACACTTAGAAAAGCAAAGAGGTTTTCTTCAGGACTGAAGTAAAGGGAGTGGGAAGGAAATCACAAGATTGATGATCCTTGGTAACATATTTGACAAACTCTTGGCTGGGAAAAGAGCATTTGAAAAGATCAAAAAGAGATGTCAGGGTTCCACAAAGTCTCACCTCTCAGACAAATGAAACTTCACTAAAGAGCAGCGAAACTGTTCACAACTTTTTGACTGACCGTCACGCTCAGTTGCTAAGTCGTGCCCAACTCTTTGTGACCCCAGATGGCCCGTCAAGCTCCTTTGTCCCAGGGACTTTCCAGGCAAGAATATAGGAGTGGGTTGCCATGGCCTTCTCCAGGGGGTCTTCCTGACTCATGGATTGACCCCATATCTCTGCATTAGCAGGTGATCTTTTACTATTGTGCCACCAGGAAAGCCAGTTTGGAAGGATGCAAATTTGGCAAGCAATGTCATTCTGAGTAAGAATCCTTTGTTAATAGTAGTGAATGTGACTTGTGGACAATCACAGCTGCCATTTCAGTAAACAAAGGATGCTGCGGCCATAAAGCCATCGGGGTCAACAACAACCCCACCCCACCCTCACCATGGTACACTCTGAGAGGGATTCAAGGTGAAGAAAAACAGGACACTGTCTCTACATAATTAAGGAGGATATCAAAGGAATAATTTCAACAAGCCCAGACTTTTGTATCTTCCCATTGTTTCTGAGAAATTAAACAGCTGATCTAAGAAAAAAATGGAAAATTTTACCTGAGCCAAATCTGAGGATTATAAGCTGGCAAGAGCATCTTGGAAAGCTCCCAGAACTGTTCTGCCCAGTAGAAGTCAAGGCACAGTCATGTAAATTTTCTTGAGACAGAGGGCTGTACATTAAATGACATATTACTAACAGTTTACACAATCCATATCTAAGCATCATCGTGGCCCTTACAAGATCAAGAAGGAATGTTATCAGTTAAGGAACTGTGAATTTGATGCTAAGAGAACGTTGCTGTCTATGGTTGAGCAGGTATTCCTGCCAATGGGAGAGGCTTGGTGGATGTCTAATGCAAATACACAGTGCACTATGGGGTGGCGGGGGAAGTGAAGTGAAGTGAAGCGAAGTTGCTCACTCGTGTCCAACTCTTTGCAACCTCATGGACTGTAGCCTACCAGATTCATCCGCCCATGGGATTTTCCAGGCAAGAATACTGGAGTGGGTTGCCATTTCCTTCTCCAGGGGAACTTCCCGACCCAGGGATCGAACCCGGGTCTCGCGCATTGTAGGTAGATGCTTTACCGTCTGAGCCACAAGGGAATGTGGGGGGAGAGGAGGCCAAAGAGCAGATAAATTTTTACTTTTCAAGTTTTCTTGTCTTGCCAAGAATATTAATTTGATTTCACAATTTCCCCCTTTTATTCATTAATCTTTTGTTAGAAAGCATTAAATGTTCAAATATAGTTCCTCGAAGCCTGGGTGGCTCCTATTCCAAACATACCACACAAGAACCTTAGAATTTAAGACTAATTCATATACAAGGGAAAAAGAAAAAAGAAAAGAAAAACAGGAACTATTTCTAGGAATTAAAAAAAAAAAAAAACATGCCAATGAAAATGACATGAAGATGTTCACTACAGCATTATTTACAGCCAGAGAACCAGACAAGCAACACCAATCCACTGTGATTAGGAAGAGCCCTTTCTCTGTCTTCTGTTTCTTGTTTGCAGGTCAAGGCATATACATAAAACAACATCTTTGAGCTCTTCTGCAAAACTAAACCCTCCAACAAATGGAAGATACTAACTACTTGATGAAGCATTCTTCAGAGAAGTTCAGGAGACCACTTGAGGCCAGATTAAAGGAACCACAGAAGTTCAACAGGAGAACACCTGGGGCCACATTAAAGGAACACAGGCCCTGCACACACCCCAATCCTTATCATCAACCCTACCCTGGATCCATCGCTGTAAAACTCCTCACCAGACCCTCCCAGGTTGGGACACACTGTTTTCCACGGCATGAGCCCACCAAGTCCCCCTTTGCCTGGCAAAGCAATAAAGCTATTCATTTCTACTTCACCCAAAACTCTGTCTCTGAGATTTGAGTCCTAGTGCACAGAAACTGAGCATTCAGCACCAAATTTTTGAGCATTTTGCTGCTTACTTACAAAAGATTATTAAGGGCATCAAAAGTTATAATTAGAAAGTTTAGCACATTGGGAAACAGTTACATATAAATGGGAAAAGCTAGACCTGAATTGTATCTGTATACAATTATGATGAGATAAAAATCTTGCCCATTATAGCCAAGAACTGGCTGAGAAAAAGAACACAGAACCAATGCAAAGTTTGCTCAGAACAACCTCAAGGTTGAAGGTTTTATTTGATTTTCTTAATGTTTTTAGGAAAAGAGAAGAGAGAGAGATGATAAGGATGAAAAACAAAGAAAAACAGAAGAAAGGGAGGGAGGAAAAAGTAGAAATACTGTTCTCAGCTCTGATGATGTTAACCCTCAACTCAAAATTCATTTATGATCCTCTGTTTCTCTCTCTCCTTTATATAGAGTTGGACCCAATCTTTGAAGCTCAATCTTAGAGCCATTATGTGTGTGTGTCAGACATTCAGCCCTGTCTGACTCTTTGCAACCCCATGGACTGCAGCCCACCAGGCTCCTCTGTCCATGGAATTCTCCAGGCAAGAATACTGGAGTGGGTAGCCATGCCCACCTCCAGGGGATCTTCCCAACCCAGGGATCAAATCCGGGTCTCCTGCGTTTCAGGCAGAGTCTATTATAATTAGGAGCTAATCTCTCTTTCATTTTATACAGTTTTCATCCTGGCTGTGTTTTACTTCTCCTGGATCAGCCTCCAGGCCTGATGGTGAGCCCTGAGGGAACTCAGGTTAGAAACAGGATACCCACCATCCAGCGCTCAGACACTGTAGCCACGCCAGATGATGAAAGGGACCCAAGATGAGAAAACATAGGATACTGGCCCCATATAGCTGAGATGCTTTTCAAAGGAATGATCTCAGTAAGCCCAGATTCATATCTCCCCATAAAAAAGAAAAGTGCTAAATTCCTTGAGATGCTGGGTTTTCTTTTCCTACTGGAGAAGAGTCTTGAGAGTCCCTTGGACTGCAAGGAGATCCAACCAATCCATCCTAAAGGAGATCAGTCCTGGGTGTTTACCGGAAGGACTGATGTTGAAACTGAAACTCCAATACTTTGGCTACCTGATCCAAAGACCTGACTCATTGGAAAAGACCCTGATGCTGGGAAAGATTGAGGGCAGGAGAAGAAGGGGATGACAGAGGATGGGATGGTTGGATGGCATCATGAACTCAATGGACATGGGTTTGGGTGGACTCTGGGAGTTGGTGATGAACAGGGAGGCCTGGCATGCTGTGATTCATGGGGTTGCAAAAAGTCAGACATGACTGAGAGACTGAACTGAACCGAAGTACGCTGAATCTCTAGATGGTCTTTGTTGAAGAAACTCCCCTCTTGCTTCTTCAGTGCAGTCCCTCAGAGCTAAGATGCTATGTCTTATGCTTCAGTCCTCAGTTTTATTCACTGAATAAAACATAACTCTCAACGTTTAGGTTGAGCTTTTTAAATTTTTTTTGGTCAATACCCATGTTGGGACAGGTATGGAGCTCAGCTTATAACAGAAGGTAATTCACGTGAAGATGGAAAAGTAAATGTTTGGAAAACAAAGTTTGCTGGGCCTGGCAGAGACCTTGGGACACAGAGAGGACTCTGATCTCTAGGCTTGTTCCCCTTACCACATTCAGCCCATTTTCTTTGCTAATATCTCTGGTGATAGCTTTCTGGGAACAAACCCTCTAAGTTTTTATAGTAAGGTAGTTCAGTTCAGTTCAGTCGCTCCGTCGTGTCCAACTCTTTGTGACCCCATGAATCGCAGCACACCAGGCCTCCCTGTCCATCACCAACTCCTGGAGTTCACTCAGACTCTCGTCCATCGAGTCCGTGATGCCATCCAGCCATCTCATCCTCTGTCGTCCCCTTCTCCTCCTGCCCCCAATCCCTCCCAGCATCAGAGTCCTTTCCAATGAGTCAACTCTTCTCATGAGGTGTCCAAAGTACTGGAGTTTGAACTTTACCATCATTCCTTCCAAAGAAATCCCAGGGTTGATCTCCTTCAGAATGGATCTCCTTGCAGTCCAAGGGACTCTCAAGAGTCTTCTCCAACACCTTAGTTCAAAAGCATCAATTCTTCGGCACTCAGCCGTCTTCACAGTCCAACTCTCACATCCATACATGGCCACAGGAAAAACCATAGCCTTGACTAGACGGACCTTAGTCTGCAAAGTAATGTCTCTGCTTTTGAATATACTATCTAGGTTGATCATAACTTTTCTTCCAAGGAGTAAGCATCTTTTAATTGATTGTTGTCATCTTCAAATAATGTGCTTGTTAAAGAGACATTTGGGGATGACATATTTTGTTCCCTTACTGCCCCTCACCCACACACTTTATAAATTAAACAAAACCTTGGACCAAGAGATAAGCTTCTTCCCCACGGGCTTTGGCTGATTTGTCTCTAGTTTTTTTTTTCACCAATGTCTCACAACACTAAATGCATCAGGGAATCAACCATCTACAGGGATTCTGAAACTAGGCAAATTCAAGGTTTCAAAAGTCACATACTTTCCGATTCTTTTTTCTTTTAACTTATTTTTATTTGAAGGATAATTGGTTTACAATGTGTTAGTTCCTGCTAACACAGGAACTAACGTTGTTGTACAACAACGTGAATCAACTCTAGGTAAACATATATCAGCTCCCTCTTGAGCCTCCCTCCCACTCCCCATCCCACCTTTCTAGGTCATCACGGAGCACCCAGCTGAGATCCCTGTGTTGTACAGCAGCTTCCCAATAGCTATTTTACACATGGTAGTGTATATATGTCAGTGATACTGGAGCAAATTGAGAGAGCTTCCAGTTCTTATAAAGAGGCTTATCTGTTTAAACTCAAGAAACAATATAAGGCCAGTGATCTGATGTTGGTCTAAATTACAGAGATGCTGGAGACTGGTGAGGAAATCTGATCTGTGGGAGAAACTTCTGGGTAATACCTAGGCAGCAAGAAAACTCACAACATGTTTTATATTTGTAACCTGAGAACAAACAGAAGTACTAACATCTGAATTCCACAAAAAATCGCACCTGCGTGCTGTGATTCATGGGGTTGCAAAGAGTCGGACACAACGGAGCAACTGAACTGAACTGAACTTGGGTTCACTGTGAAGAAAGCTGAGCGTCGAAGAATTGATGTGGTATTGGAGAAGACTTTTGAGAGTCCCTTGGACTGCAAGGAGGTCCAACCAGTCCATCCTAAAGGAGATCAGTCCTGGGTGTTCATTGGAAGGACTGAGGCTGAGGCTGAAGCTCCAATAGTTTGGCCACCTTATGTGAAGAGTTGCCTCATTAGAAAAGACTCTGATGCTGGAAGGGATTGAGGGCAGGAGGAGAAGGGGACAACAGAGGATGAGATGGCTGGATGGCATCATCAACTCGATGGACATGAGTCTGAGTGAACTCTGGGAGTTGGTGATGGACAGGGAGGCCTGGCTTGCTGTGATTCATGGGGTCGCAAAGAGTCGGACTCGACTGAGCGACTGAACTGACTGACTGACTGAAGGGTTCAGTGAATACAGACTCTGTGGCTTCTATTTCTTCATGGGTTAATCCAGTTTGAAGCCCAGGGGACCAGGATTAATGCATGACCTAAGCCTTTTTTAACTGGATTCATTTTATCAGCTTTTTGGGAATTTAAGTACATCCAAATGGCATCTCCCGCTCCTGGCAGAAGGGTGATGGATGAGGGCAGAGTGACAGCAAGGAAGCCTGCTCACACGCTGTCAGGACCCATCGCATCCACCATCTATCTCTTGTTTACCCCCGGGCCTGACAGCTTTCTTTCAAATTGGTTCAGTTTCTTATTGCTGAATAACCACTAATGTGCTCTTCCTGGAAGCTAGGAAGCTAGAGAAACATAACCATGATCACTTTGGAGGTGTTTGTCCCTGAAACTTAAAAATACTCAATCAAGAGCAGGTAAGCCAATAAACTTCCAAGCCTTAGGTTCTCATCTAAGTTAATAGAACAATATTTTTTAAAAAAATTTTTTAAACCCTTTCTCCCCTAAGATCTGTCTCTGTTACAGAAGAGGCAATGAACTTGTGCTAAAACTAGTATGATTCTCAGAATATTATCTACTATGCCCATCTCCCTTCCCACTGCCCACCTCTCCCTCCCCTGAGGTTGTCCAGTCCTGTGGGAGGGGCGACGGGGGCCCTCCTGGAGGTGCATCCTTTCTGCTTTCTGTTCAATTCAGTACCTTGAATTGAACTGTCCACCATGGACACTTTTTTCTTAAGTTTTAGGTTTATTCATTCTCCTGTAGAACCTCAATTATATCAGAATCTTGGATGCAAACCTGATGCTTTTCATGTCTCTTTCTTGGACTTTACTGAACAGTTCATGGGATTGATCATTCCATATTTAAATGAATACATGCAAAGAAAACAAAATCTGGACATGTCAGTATCAGAATATGTTATTTTTGAAATTTTGTTTAAAGTATTTGCTTTATAAAAAAAAAAAAAAAAGCTGCATCAATCGTATTTTCTTAACATCTTCTGGGCTTGTACCTTAAAGTGAAAACAAGAGGTTTTGCCTGTTAAAGAAATTTACATTAAAGTTCCATTAACACCAAAGAGATTATGAAAAAAAGCAAATTTAAGCCCTGCTTTTCAATTTACTTATTTTAGAATGTTATACTACTTTGGGGAGTGGAAACCATGTTTAGGAAAGAATTTGTATTTCCTGGGCTTCTGCAATTCCTTTATTGAAAAGTTTAAGTTTCCAAATCAAGTCTACAACTGTATTAAAATGCTTCCCCATAAGGTAGCTCTCTTGTTACATTTACATATACATGAGGTAGACTGAATTATGAAAGAGAATACTTTTTTTATTCTGCATTTCTTTTTTTTTAAACTTTTTATTTTATATTGAAGCATAGTTGATTAACAATATTGTGTTAATTTCAGGAGTACAGCAACATACATATATATGTATGGATTTTTTTGCAAAAAAAGCAAAATGGCTGTCTGAGGAGGCCTTACAGATAGCTGTGAAAAGAAGGGAAGCGAAAAGCAAAGGAGAAAAGGAAAGATATAAGAATCTGAATGCAGACTTCCAAAGATTAGCAAGGAGAGATAAGAAAGCCTTCCTCAGAGATCAATGCAAAGAAATAGAGGAAAAGAACAGAATGGGAAAGACTAGAGATCTCTTCAAGAAAATTAGAGATACCAAGGGAACATTTCATGCAAAGATGGGCTTGATAAAGGACAGAAATGGTATGGACCTAACAGAAACAGAAGATATTAAGAAGAGGTGGCAAGAATACACAGAAGAACTATACAAAAGAGATCTTCATGACCCAGATAATCACGATGGTGTGATCACTCTTCTAGAGCCAGACATCCTGGAATGTGAAGTCAAGTGGGCCTTAGAAAGCATCACTACGAACAAAGCTAGTGGAGGTGATGAAATTCCAGTGGAGCTATTTCAAATCCTGAAAGATGATGCTGTGAAAGTGCTGCACTCAATATGCCAGCACATTTGGAAAACTCAGCAGTGGCCACAGGACTGGAAAAGGTCAGGTTTTATTCCAATCCCAAATAAAGGTGATACCAAAGAATGCTCAAACTACCATACAATTGCACTCATCTCACACGCTAATAAACTAATGCTCAAAATTCTCCAAGCCAGGCTTCAGCAATATGCAAACTGTGAACTTCCAGATGTTCAAGCTGGTTTTAGAAAAGGCAGAGGAACCAGAGATCAAATTGCTAACATCCGCTGGATCATGGAAAAAGCAAGAGAGTTTCAGAAAAACATCTATTTCTGCTTTATTGACTATGCCAAAGCCTTTGACTGTGTGGATCACAATAAACTGGAAAATTCTTCAAGAGATGGGAATACCAGACCACCTGACCTGCCTCTTGAGAAACCTATATGCAGGTCAGGAGGCAACAGTTAGAACTGGACATGGAACAACAGACTGGTTCCAAATAGGGAAAGGAGTACGTCAAGGCTGTATACTGTCACCCTGCTTATTTAACTTATATGCAGAGTACATCATGAGAAATGCTGGGCTGGAAGAAGCACAAGCTGGAATCAAGATTGCGGGGAGAAATATCAATAACCTCAGATATGCAGATGACACCACCCTTATGGCAGAAAGTGAAGAAGAACTAAAGAGCTTCTTGATGAAAGTGAAAGAGGAGAGTGAAAACGTTGACTTCAAGCTCAACATTCAGAAAATGAAGATCATGGCATCTGGTCCCATCACTTCATGGGAAATAAATGGGGAAACAGTGTGAGACTATTTTTTTCGGCTCCAAAATCACTGCAGATGATGATCGCAGCCATGAAATTAAAAGACGCTTACTCCTTGGAAGAAAAGTTATGACCAACCTAGATAGCATATTCAAAAGCAGAGACATTACTTTGCCAACAAAGGTCTGTCTAGTCAAGGCTATGGTTTTTCCTGTGGTCATGTATGGATGTGAGAGTTGGACTGTGAAGAAGGCTGAGCACCGAAGAATTGATGCTTTTGAACTGTGGTACTGGAGAAGACTCTTGAGAGTCCCTTGGACTGCAAGGAGATCCAACCAGTCCATGCTATACGAGATCAGTCCTGGGTGTTCTTTGGAAGGACTGATGCCGAAGCTGAAGCTCCAATACTTTGGCCACCTTATGTGAAGAGTTGACTCATCGGAAAAGACTCTGATGCTGGGAGGGATTGGGGGCAGGAGGAGAA
The DNA here is from genome assembly GCF_023091745.1 of Budorcas taxicolor. Taxonomy (NCBI): domain Eukaryota; kingdom Metazoa; phylum Chordata; class Mammalia; order Artiodactyla; family Bovidae; genus Budorcas; species Budorcas taxicolor. Next base: position 47,625,258 of record NC_068926.1, on the reverse strand, counting down.
TGGCATCACCAACTAGATGGACATGAGTTTGAGTGAACTCTGGAAGTTGGCGATGGACAGGGAGGCCTGGCATGCTGTGATTCATGGGGTTGCAAAGAGTCGGACACGACTGAGTGACTGAACTGAACTGAAGTCATTCTTTTTCAAGTTCCTTTTCCGTTTAGGATGTTACACAATATGCAATCTCCCTGTGCCATACAGTAGCTCCTTGCTGGGTATCCATTGTAAATACAGCAGTGTGTACGTGTCCATCCCTAACTATCCCTCCCCTCCCTCCTCCCCTGCGAACCTGAGCTTGTTCATATCTGATGGTGACCCTCAGCTTCCCCCAGGGTCCCAGCAACTGTGTATTTAGATGTGGCATCTACACTATTTGCTTTAAAAAAATATTGGTGGCTTAGAATTCCAGTCATTTCATCTTTGCAGATATCTCTACAAGAGTAAGTCCTCAAATTACTGAAACAAACAAAACAAACGGAAAACAGAACGCTCCACATATTGATGGAAGCAAAGAGGGACAAAGAAGCCTCAAAGAAAAGGAAAAGAAAACCAGTCAGTCACCCATCCGTCCCCACAATCTCCATTCCCCACAAGCACCACCTCAGTAAATACCTTCCCTCCTCTAAGTATCTTCACTCCAAGCAACAGCGAAAATAGAAACCATCACTCAGAAAACAAGTGCTTAGTTTTCATTTGATGGCAAAGGGCTCTCATCATGCAGAATCAAAGCAAGTTTTCACTGATTGCGTTAGGCAGAGATGACAAATAAATATTTGGAGAAGTAGTCTGTCAATGCAAAGCATTGTCCAAATCCCCAATCTGGTTGTCCCTGGCATTTTCCCATGGGGTGAGCAAGTAAGTATCTTTGTACAGATGCAGAGTGAGTGTGTGAGAGAGAGACAGAGAGGAAGAAAGGAAGAGGAAAGGGCAGGGGGCGGGGGAGATGGCTTGAATTCAAAAGTCAAAACTGTTAAAAAGAACACCACAGCCTAGACTTCTCTGATGATACAGTGGATAGGAATCCACCTGCCAATATAGAGAATAAGGCTACGATCCCTGGTCCAGGAAGATCCCACATGCCTCGGGGCAACTAAACCCATGCACCACAACTGAACCCATGGGCTGCAAATATTGAAGCCCCTGTGCTCCAGAGTCCATGCTCCACAACAAGAGGAACCACCGCAAGGACACACCTGTGCATTGCAACAAAGAGTAGCCCCCACTGGCCACAACTAGAGAAAGCTCACGCGCAGTGATGAAGACCCAGCACAGCCATAAATAAATAAATAAATTTGCAAAAAAAAAAGAAAACCACAAGCCCAAGATGGAGTCACATAAGTGAGGCCACCAAACTGGGGCTTAAAATATAACTTATCTAACTGAAGCCTCAGCTTCCAAAAATGGAGTCTTAGCCTGTCACTCAGGAACAATGAAGTCACCTGTCACAAAGGCTCTTTCCACCCCGCAAGGGTAAATGGAGTATCTGCCACATAGACCCCTTCCTTCCCTGTGGGTTACCTAAGCCTGACACACTCTTTTTTGCTTATTACCTCCTTGTCTTGCCTTTAGAAACCTTTCCCTTTCTTTAACCCTCTGGAGATGCCCTCTCCATGCTAGACAGTAGATCTTCAAAACATACTTTTGTTTTGTATCTTAAAAAAGTAACAGCTGAACCTCCTTTTCATTTTTCTCCATTTTTTGGACAATTGAAGAGCATATCAGGATTTAGGACAATTGTGGACCAGTTATAACACAGCTTTGCATTTATAAAGTACCCATCATGAGAAAGGACTTCAAAGATGTCATATACATAAAATGGCTGGGGACCAAATCCTGCAACCCTGACACACACCCAGCGCTGCCACATGAATTTCTCAGCACTAAATGGAGTCACACACACACAGGTCAGATTTCCAAAGCAAAGATGACTCAGGTACGCATAACCACTCTAACTGCTTTGGATAAAAATCCCCATGCCATCCTACCATAGCTTTTTTTTCTCAAAAAGCTTTTATTTAACTAAAATAGACTTTTTTGTAAAGCTTACTCCTTCTCTATGCAAATGACTCAGACATTTTTTCAGTTAGTTACATTGTATTCAGATCTATAATTTTTCTCTAAAACTTACCCTGAAAAATGAGTTTGCAGTCCTGCTATTCTGTCAGACAGTCATAAAAGGAATTATTTGAATACCTTGGGAAGATCATTATTAGGAGGTTTTCTAGGTTTTTTTTTTTTTTCAATAAAAACCATGGATTAATTGATCATTGCTCTTCAAGTTACTTTCAAAAAAGATCTAAAAATTCTAGGATGAGGTTTGCATTGTGGAAGGTGTGGTTTTGAGCATTGTGTCAAAGACCCAGAGGGCTTCATACTTGCCTCAGCTTAGCTACACCTTAGCCAGGCCTCCCCTGCCCCCAGCCCTTACTGAATCCAGACAGCCTATCCAATGAACCCCTCCTCCTTTTTTTAGAGCATGCACTTTAGAAAACTTGTCACCAGTAAGTTCTTTCTCCACCCCTTTGAGATGTTTTAAAATCTTTTTGAAAGCCTCTTACCAGGGACTTCCCTGATGGTCCAATGGCTAAGACTTCAAGCTCCAAATGCAGGGGGCCTGGGTTTGATTCCTAATCAGAGAACTAGATCCCACATTCTGCACCTAAAAGATCCTGCATGTGCAATGAAGATCAAAGATTCCTGGGAGCCACACCTAAGACCTGGAGCAGCCAAGTAAATTTAAAAAAAAAAAAAAAATTAAAATAAGAAAACAAAGTCTTTTGACAGTTTTGCAACCCAGCAATGCCTTTTCTCAAGGACCTGGGGCCAGCCTTTTGAAAACTTCAGGGGAGACAGTGCCACCTGCCTCCTGGTTTTCTAAGAAGGGAGGAGCCTAAAGTGGGTCGGAACTTTGCTCTGAGTTGTCAACCTCCCTCCTGTGGGGAAGAGGTAAGAAAGTTAACTTTCCTTTAGATTAAGCTGATTAGCACATATAGTATCAGTATCAGTTCAGTCGCTCAGTTGTGTCCGACTCTTTGCGACCCCATGGACGGCAGCATGACAGGCTTCCCTGTCCATCACCGACTCTCAGAGTTTGCTCAAACTCATGTCCATCGAGTCAGTGATGCCATCCAACCATCTCATCCTCTGTCATCCCCTTCTCCTCCTGCCTTCAATCTTTCCCAGAATCAAGGTCTTTTCAAATGAGTCAGTTCTCCGCATCAGATGGCCAAAGTATTGGGAGTTTCAGCTTCAACATCAGTCCTTCCAATGAATATTCAATACTTATTTCCTTTAGGATGAACTGGTTGGATCTCCTTGCAGTCCAAGGGACTCTCAAGAGTCTTCTCCAACACCACAGTTCAAAAGCATCAATTCTTCGTCACTCAGCTTTCTTTATAATCCAACTCTCACATCCATACATGACTACTGGAAAAACCATAGCTTTGACTAGATGGAACTTTGTCAGCACAGTAATGTCTCTGCTTTTTAACATGCTGTCTAGGTTGGTCATAGCTTTTCTTCCAAGGAGCAAGCATCTTTTAATGTCATGGCTGCAGTTACCATGGCCGCAATGATTTTAGAGCCCCCCAAAAATAAAGTCCGTCACTGTTTTCTATTGTTTCTCCACCTATCTGCCATAAAGTGATGGGACCGGATGCTATGATCTTTGTTTTTCGAATGTTGAGTTTTAAGCTAGCTTTTTCACCCTCCTCTTTCACTTTCATCAAGAAGCTCTTTAGTTGTTCTTCACTTTCTGCAATAAGGGTGGTGTCACCTGTGTATCTGAGGTTATTCATACTTCTCCCAGCAATCTTGATTCCAGCTTGTGCTTCATCCAGTCTGGCATTTCACATGATGTACTCTGCATATAAGTTAAATAAGCAGGGTGACAATATACAGCCTTGACGTACTCCTTTCCTAATTTGGAGCCAGTCTATTGTTCTATGTCAGGTTCTAACTGTTTCTTATTGACCTGCATACAGATTTCTCAGGAGGCAGGTCAGGTGGTCTCATATTCCCATCTCTTTCAGAATTTTCCACAGCTTGTTGTCATATACACAAAGGCTTTGGCATAATCAACAAAGCAGAAGATGTTTTTCTGGTATTCTCTTGCTTTTTCAATGATCCAACAGTTGTTGACAATTTGATCTCTGGTTCCTCTGCCTTTTCTAAATCCAGCTTGAACATCTGGAAGTTCACGGTTCATGTACTGTTGCAGCCTGGCTTGGAGAATTTTGAGCATTAGTTTACTAGCGTGTGAGATGAGTGCAATTGTGAGGTTGTTTGAACACTTTTTGGCATTGCCTTTCCTTGGGATTGGAATGAAAACTGACCTTTTCCAGTCCTGCGGCCACTGCTGAGTTTTCCAAATTTACTGGCATATTTAGTGCAGCACTATCACAGCATCATCTTTCAGGATTTGAAATAGCTCAACTGGAATTCCATCACCTCCACTAGCTTTGTTCGTAGTGATGCTTCCTAAGGCCCACTTGACTTCACATTCCAGGATGTCTGGCTCTGGGTGAGTGATTAGCACACACAGCTGGCTTCAAATCTCCCCACTGCAACTCATACAAACCCTTCCACCCTTCTTCAGTGGAGCTGACCTCAGACTGTGTCCTGGTCTCTCTCCTCTCTGTTACAATAGTTTTGAATAAAATCATCTTGCTTGTTTTAACTCCATCCAGTGCAATGTTTCTGCTTAGATACCCGTTTTAATTCATTACTTCCTACAACAAAATTGTGATCTAAGTATTACTGCTTCTTTGTTCTACAGGTAAGGGGTCATGACCTACCCCAGATCCCACCAAGTGTAACACTTGCGATTCAAATCCAGGTTGAGATTCAAATTCTACAGCACACTTCTTTCCCTACACAGATTAAGGAGATATGCTTCCATGGAAATATTTCACAGGTTAAATTTCTTAATTCTCACACTCAAGCCAACTCCTTCACTGTACTGATGGCCACTCTTCTTCATTTGCAAAATTCAAGGTGAATAAAATCAATGTTAGCTATAAATCTTTGATGCTTCCATTAAAAAGACTCCAAAACAGTCCTGTGGTGGGTTTGGTTTGCTTTTGTTTTTGTATTTGTTTTTGTTTGGTAGACTGAGAAAAGAGCAGCGTGTTAACATAATGCCTCTTCTCAGAGAACTTCTCTGTACCCAGAATGACACAGGGGTTAGCCTGCCAGCCAGGAGCTTGAAGACATTCTCTATCCACCCATAGAAATTTCAAAGCAACACAATACAGCATAAAGAAGATGACAGAATAGCTGGAAGCTTGTGTCATTATTTGTTTTATTAGTTTGACTTTATACTACTATCTTATTTCTGGAGCAGTGGAGAGCCCTGCATGAAACAGCTGCAATCAGTGAAATTCAATCAGATTGCAAGTTATCTGAAATTCTCAGTCCTCCTGTATCCCGGTTTTTTAATTCCAGGAAGACACACATTTTCCTAGAGGAAAATGAATCATCTAATTTTGAGGATAATTTCTCCCATGATAGCAAGGCATAAGAGCAAACCCCACATTGCATGGGTAGCCCTGATTAGCTACCTAGTGGCGGATAAATGACCCTCCAATCTTCGTCCACAAATACTGAGGCACAGCTAAGGTAAGAGAGGGAACATTGCTCAGTCCAACTACTTGGATGAGTCTGAGAGTAGAGGTGATGTAATGACCATACCTGGAATTTTAAAATTACATTTCTTCGCTACCAAAAGTTTAACCAAAACTATTATTTCTGAATCACTGAAGGCACATGGAAGGTGGAACTATCAAATCTCTTAATAATTGTGGATAATGTGGGTCCCTCTTTATAGAATGTCTTCTCAGCTTTGGACGGGGAATTTATCAACCACACAGGTGTGATGCTTGTGAACATCATTCCTGGGTAAGCCTAATGTGATAAGCGCTCTCTGCAATTATGTCTCTAAAACATAATTAACGCTGAAGGTGTCCACATTGCTTCTTCACTTAGAATGGCAAAGGTGCAGGCACATTAGATTAAGTGGAGATTCCTGGAGCCCTGGGTAAGTCAGGAGTTCCCAACAGCAAAAACAAAACACAGGGGTGATGTGTCCAAAAACAGGATGCATTTCTAATCATCATTCTAGCCCTCAGGTAGCAAGCAGTGCATCACAAATGGATTTCAAATGAGCTGGCAGTTTCTAATACTGTATGAAAAGTAATAATTTTGAGAGATACTGCTCAGTCACTCAGTCGTGTCCAACTCTTTGTGACTCCATGGACTGTGGCCCGCCAGGGTCCTCTATCCATGGGATTCTCCAGGCAAGAATATTGGAGTGGGTTGCCATTTCCTTCTCCTAAGAGATACTATGCATAAGGAAATACTTACAGTAAGTCCCCAATCATATGAACCTTCAAGTTGTGAACTGTCAGAGATGCAAACGAGCGTTCACATGTCCAACCACATAAGTTAGTCTGATGTCTGGCACACACTGTCATATGCACACATCCTCTACGTGTGGTTGTGCTTTTGTGTACTTATTGTACAGCACTGTATAAAGTACCGTAGGACAGTGTCTTTATTTCAAGCCCAGGATGTCCAGGGACAAACGTAAAAGCAGCAGCGGTGTAGATGGTACTACTGTACTTTTCAAGGTCCTGTAATGTATGATTAAAAGTGCTTTACCTATTTTTGTTTGTTTTATGTATTATGTGTGTGAAAAGTATTATAAATCGATTACAGTATAGTGCCATTTGGCTGATTGTGTTAGTCGGGTAGCTAGGCTAACTTTGTTGAACTTACAAACTGGACTTACAAACATGTTCTCAGAACAGAACTCATTTGTATGTAGGGGACTTACCATATTTCTATTGTTTCATACATACCTGCACATAACGTCCTTGTTTGAGCTCTTGCCCATTTTTATGCTTGATAGCCCTCTGCTCAGCTCACGACTCTGGTGGCTTAGGCTGCTGTTAGAATATCCTACCTGAGGTTCACGCCAGCTGCCATGTATGGATGTGAGAGTTGGGCTATACAGAAAGCTGAGCACCGAAGAATTGGTGCTTTTGAACTGCAGTGTTGGAGAAGACTCTTGAGAGTCCCTTGGACTGCAAGGAGATCCAATCAGTCCATCCTAAAGGAAATCAGTCCTGAATATTCATTGGAAGGACTGATGTTGAAGCTGAAACTCCAAATACTTTAGCCACCTGATACAAAGAGATGACTCATTTGAAAAGACCCTGATGCTGGGAAAGATTGAAGGTGGGAGGAGAAAGGGATGACAGAGGATGAGGTGGTTTGATGGCACCACCACCAACTCAATGGACATGAATTTGAGTAAACTCCAGGAGTTGGTGATGGGCAGGGAGGCCTGGCATGCTGTAGTCCATGGGGTCGCAGAGTCGGACACGAACTGAACTGCCCTTAATACCATATTCTACAAGGCTACCAGCCAGGAACATCTTTAAAAATGTAAATCACACACACACACACACAAATAGAATTGCCATGTGATCCAGCAACCCCACTATTGGGTGTATAGCCAGACAAAACCATAATTCAAAAGGATACATGCACCTCAATGTTCATAGCAGCACTATTCCAAACAGCCAAGACTCATATGAAAGCAAGCTAAATGTCCATCAACAGCTGAATGGATAAAGAAGTGGTACATGTATACAATGGAATATTACCTGGTCATAGAAATGAATGAAATGATGCCATTTCAGCAATGAGGATGCACTTAGAGATTAGCATACTAAGTGAAGTAAGTCAGACAAATATCATATGATACCACTGATACGTGGAATTTAAATGGGGTTCCCTGGTGGCTCAGATGGTAAAGAATCCGCCTGCAATGCAAAAGACCCAGGTTCACCTATGTATGAAACAGAAACAGAATCAGGGACATGGAGAACAGCCTTGTGATTGCCAAGGGGGATGGGCATGCAGGGATAGAGCAGGAGGTTGGGACTGGCAGATGTAAGCTTTTATGCACAGAATGGATAAACAACAAGGTCCTACTGTATAGCAGAGGGAACTCTATTCAATATCATGTGATAAACTATAGTGAAAGTGAAAGTCAGTCATGTCCGACTGTTTGTGACCCCATGGACAATACAGTCCCTGGAATTCTCCAGGCCAGAAAACTGGAGTGGATAGCCATTCCCTTCTCCAGAAGATCTTCCCAACCAAGGGACTGAACCCAGGTCTCTTGCATTGCAGGCAGATTCTTTACCAGCTGAGCTACCAGGGAAGCCCCAGTAAACCATAACGGAAAAGCACATGAAAAATTATGTATGCATATGTATAACTGAGTCATTTTGCTGAACAGCAGAAATTAACAAAAACATTATAAATCAACTATACTTCAATTAAAAAGAAATTAAAAAAACTAATCTGATGGCCTCCTGCATTTCACGTGATTTCCAATAAAGCTGTCAAGACCCATCAGGAAACTCTGCACCCCATTGTGTCCTGACTCAAGTGAGTTTCTACTGGAGGAGGCTGATTGTAGCCACAGACCCCAAGACCCTTTCCCCTCCTGCACCTGCTCTGTCTGGACTCCAGTGACACAGAGCCCTACACACCCACCTGAGGAGCTACTGTCAGAACATCTGGAGCAGAATTGGGGGCGGAGGTGGGCAGCAAGACAGGCTGATTGATTACACTGCCCTTATCTTTCAGATAAGTTCGAGCAGCTCAGAATATGCTTTCCCTTGTACAATGGCAAGTCCTGCAACAGTGCCTTTTAAGAGCCCATTATTCTATTTTCAGATTTTAACTGTGCAAATGTCTCATTGCAGCTCATTTTGTAGCTTACTGAGCTGTGTTATATCATGAAAATTCTCCAAGTACAAACTGAACATGTCTCAGCGAACATGATTACAGCTACATCCCATCTTAAACCAAGCAGAAAATCCAGTGGTTCAGAGGTGTGGGGATGGCAGTGTTGCAACAGACAGAGGAGATGGTGGTGAGAGGGCTATTGGCTCTATGGATTAAGATTAATTGGGTAGCTCTGAATTGAAGTGGTTTCTGCTGTGAGAAAGAGAGAGATGGAGACAGGTGAAATTTCATCACACTCTTTGAACAGTTACAACAGCAAACACATTAGTTCACCTTTTTTAACTACAGAAAATACTCCCAAGTTTCACTTTCTATGATTGTAAAAACAAACTCATCAGATCCCATGCAAGAGAGGGCAAAAAGCCCTCACACACAGCAAGTGTTGTTATAGATGTTGGCCCTAGACACAGGGGCTGGTTCATGTCCAGTGAGAAAGAATAGCCCCAGGACAAAGTACAGTAAACCACTGACTATAGCCAGAGTCGCTGCTTTACAGACGCCTGGACCAACCAGGTCTCTGACCCCTGTGTCCAGCACATCCTGTGTTCTTTAACCGTCCAAACTCAAGCCAAGCTTCCAGCCCCCAGTTCACAACCAAGGTTCTCTCTAAGATGGATTTGTACCCAACTGGTTCCATGGTTTGTGATCTATTACCTTGCTGAGCTTCATTTTCTTCAACAACCGGAAAATGTGGAATTTGGACAAGAACTGTGTCTTTCACACCTCAGATATTCAGGCAGGCCTGTTGTGATTTTTTTTTCCAGAATGTATATACCACCAATATTGTAACAGAGTAAATACTACCCTTTAAATCAACTCACTTTAGAAAAAAAATCGATTTATTTTGAAGTGAAAGTGAAGTTACTCAGTCGTGTCCGACTCTTTGCGACCCATGGACTGTAGCCCACCAAGCTCCTCCATCCATGGGATTCTTCAGGCAAGAATACTGGAGTGGGGTGCCATTTCCTTCTCCCTCATATTATTACTGCATATGGAACCCCATTGGCACTCTAGAAGAAGTCTTAGCTTGGTGACAGCTTATCTTTGATGTCTATCCTTGCTGCAATCAGAAATTTTCAAGAGTTAGAGACATGTTAAACGCTTTCTGATCACAGTTGAGCAATTCTCCTTGACATCACCAAAAGGACTCACAAATAGTTTGAAAAGGAATGACTCGCTCAACTTGGGCTCAAATATTATATGTGCTGAATCACTGAACCACCTCAGATCTTTTCACACACCCTGATGAAGGGGTTGGCAAACTGCAACCCCTGCATTCAATCGTGCCCACACTGTCTGCTCGTGTAAAGAGTTTTATTGGAAGACAGCCCAGTAGAGTCATTTATGTATTTTCTGTGGCTGCTTCCACTACACAATGGCAGACTTGAGTAGTCACAATAGAAACTGTATGACCCACAAAGCCAAAAATATTGACTATTTGGCTTTTTACCGAATGTTTGTTCACACCTGCACTGATGGATGGATGCAATTTTAGAACATAGCTGTATATATAAAGCTCCTTGCCTGTGTATATTAAGCTCCTTCCCTTTGCTCCTCGAACCCATTTCTGATGCAACCTCTTTACTGCCTTAATTCTTTGTGCATCTTCTGGCTTTAATAGACTGTCAGGTCCCCAAGGGCAAGAAGGGCACAAAAAGAGCATTGCCACGGGAATCAAGAGAGGGCGAAAGTGTGAACAGGCGCAAGTGATCACCCTCAGGAGCTAAGGTCTGGTTCCTATTATGAAAGGAAGAACTATAACAACTACTTTGACAATTAAAAATAATTTAGGTCCAGGAAAAACATCTAATTCAAAAAGATACATGCACCCCAATGTTCACTGCACCACTATTCACAATAGCCAACACATGGAAGCCGCATGTCACATGAATGGATAAAGAAGACACGGTAAAAAAATGAAATAATGTCATCCAGCAACCTGGACGGACCTAGAGATTATCATACTAAGTGAAGGAAAGTCAGAAGAGAAAGACAAATACCGTATGATATCACTTATATGCGGAATCTTTAAAAATTATATAAATGAACTTATTTACAAAACAGAAATAGACTCATAGACACAGAAAACAAACTTATGGTTTACGAAGGGGAAAGGAGAAGAAGGATAAATTAGGAGTCTGGGATTAACATATACACACTACGGTTTATGAACTAGATAACCAACAAGGGCCTACTGTGTAGTACAGGAAACTATATTCAACATCTTATAATAGTCTATAATAGAAAAGAATCTGAAAGAGAAAATTAAATATATATAAATACATATCTGAATCACTTTACTGTACACCTGAAATTAACACAACATTGTAAGTTAACTATAATTTGAAGATGGTTAAAAAATAATAATATAGGTAAGCCACCAAGCACATCCTATCACACTCAATGAGTATTTTTAAACTAAATGAACAAATCTATAAATCAATGTATTTGTAACACACTGATTTTTTCTTCATTCCAAGTTTAAAGCCCTTAGATCTGGTTTGTAATTAGAACTGTTTGCAATTCTATCCAATCAATGTTAGCATAGTCCTCCAGGCCTGCAATGTCCAATAAGGCAGACACTAGTCAAAGAGAAGCAGGGCTCTTCTGAATTGAGCTGTACTGTGAGTGCAAAAGCCACACTGGATTTCAAAACCAAGTACAAAAAAGAAGAATGTGTCATGAATATTTGTATATTGATTATATGCTGAAATGAATAGGATTTGAGTTTCTTGGATTCAATAACCTGTCTCACTAAAATTCATTTATTCTGTTTGTTTTTGTTTTTAGCGTGGCTACTAGAATTTTTTCTATTATTTATTTTGTTGCAGTATATCTGATTTACAATGTTCTGTTAGTTTCAGGTGCCCAGCAAAGTGATTCAGTTATACATATACATGTATCAGTTCTTTTTCAGATTCTTCTCTCATATGCTATTACAGAGCACTGAGTAGAGTTCTCTCTGCTGCACAGGAGGAAATTTTAAATTCTGCACATGACACACACTTGTGGCTCACACTGTGTTTCTCACAGGCAACACTGCTGCAGAGCTGACAAAGTTCATCTCTCCATCATTGTCCACAACTACCATTGGGAAGGAATGACCTTGCCCATTTTGCAGAATCAGATGCTGAGCATCCAAGAAGGTAAGTATTCTATCTTAGGAGGCCTTGCTCATAATTGTTGGTGCCTGGACTCCCACTTGTGACCTTTCCACCACATAGCTGAGCCTCTCTCGGTCATTTAGGTCAGCACTTCGTAGCACTTTTTTGCAGCATCTCTTCATATTCACATAAGGGAGGGACAAGGGCTTTCATATCAGGGAATATTTCAGGAAGACAACAGATGTCACTGTCTTAGAGTCAACATCCATGCTGCCACCACTCAGTTTGAGAGAAACACTCTTTCCAGATCCCACTGGACTCTCCTTCCCTCAAGGCAACTACTATTATAAACTTGCATTTAAGACAGCAAAAAAGACACAGATGTGTATAGCGGACTTTTGGACTCAGAGGGAGAGGGAGAGGGTGGGATGATTTGGGAGAATGGCATTGAAACCTGTATACTATCATGTAAGAATTGAATCACCAGTCTATGTCCGATGCAGGATACAGCATGCTTGGGGCTGGTGCATGGGGATGACCCAGAGGGATGTTGTGGGGAGGGAGGTGGGAGGGGGGTTCATGTTTGGGATCGTATGTACACGCATGGTGGATTCATGCCAATGTATGGCAAAACCAATACAGTATTGTAAAGTAAAATAAAGTAAAAATAAAAATTAAAAAAAAATTTTTTTAATAAAATAAAATAAACTTGCATTTACCACCACAACTTGTGTTTATCATTCTTAGATGTGATTTTATATGTATGCTTGTAAATAAATTTATATAAATATGCATATACATGCATACATATGTATACATGCATATAAGCACACAGATACACACACACACATGACACGTAAGGACAGGGAAGCCTGGCGTGCTGAAGTCCATGGGGTCATGAAGAGTAGGACATGACTGAGCAACTGAACAACAACATGTGATATAAAATGTATGCATATGTTTTTAATATATATACACACACAAGCCAGAGTACTGCTTTGCATGTCTTTTAAATTGCTACAGGATCATATCATAACTTTTCTACAACTTACTTTATTTTCTACTTTTTTGTATTTTGAGAGCAATTTGTCCATTTTGATGCATAAGCTCTATTTTATTTTAACTCACATACACTGCATGACTCTATGCGTAAGTCGCAAGGTTTGTATTTAATTCTTTCCTGGGTGGAAGTTTAGAGAGTTTCTAATCTTTCTCTAGGGCTTCCCAGGTGTCTCAGAGGTAAAGAATCCACCTGCCAACGCAGGAGATGCGGGAGACACAGATCCCTGGGTTAGGAAGATCCCTTGGAGGAAATGGCAACCCACTCCAGTATTCTTGCAGGAAAAATCCCATGGACAAAGGAGCCTGGCAGGCTACCATGCATGGGGTCACAAAGAATCAGACGTGACTGAGCATGCACACACACAATCTTTATTGCAGCGAGTGGACATCTTTGTAGCTGCCTCTGGACCCAGATGCCAAGAATTTCACAAGTGGCTGTCTAGCAGAACTGCTGGCCACAGAGGAAGACCTTCTGCTCGGCTTTATTGCCAAATTGCTCCCTTGAGGAGACACACCAATTTACACACCTGTCCCCAGTGAACCCCAGTGAACCAGCATGCCCATTATCCCACTTCTTGTCAGAATTCTCTTTCCGCCAATATGATAAATGTGAAACGACCTTGTGCATTTTGTGTTTCCCTGATTCCTGAAGACAGAGCATCTTGGGGGCTGGTGACATTTTTTTCCTCTGAGAATTGCTTACTCGTGTCGTTTGCTAGATTCTTCTATCGTGTTGTTTAGTTTTTCCTTGATGGTTTGCATAAGATCTTTAATTATTTGAATCTTTAGTTATTTTTACTGTTTCAGACTGAGTCTGCTTTATGATTCTCTTGTCATATACTTTGCACACAGTGTACCAAGCACATGACCTCTGCTTTTAAAAATGAGAATTAACGATGAATTGGTTTCTCCCTTAAGGATGCATCTATTTATGTTCAATTGTGATACAGGTCAATTTTATTTGCAACAAATCCTCAATGTCCTGTCTAAACAACTGCATTTTATTAACAGATAATTTGATTTCAATGAATAATGCATCACATAAATGGGAAATTCCATTCTAAAATTATCATATGATACACATTTTCACTCCAACAAGATTTATTAGAACAGGGTTTTACCTTTATAAATTCATATGTATAATCAGTAAATGAAAACCCCAGGATGAATGAACGACAGAATGCAAAGCAAAATGGACAAGTCTCCCAAATCTAATGGGAAACACATTTCACATGGACTCACTGAGGATGACAGGAAGGAAGCTATAAACACCTACTGTGGGCGAGCATAACTCTGTGTGTCTCTTAAATGAAATGAAAATGAGTCCATCTTTCATTTAATCCCCACAAGAATTTCAGAAGGTAGTGTGGGGTAATTTGGGGTTGGCTGCCCCCGAATGTGCTTCAACGGCACATTATTTTGAATTAAAATTACTTAAGAAATGGCCAAGGCAAGAGAGACACTCTAACCCTCCATTGTCATCTCCCTGAAGCAAGAAGTGAGTGAAGTGAAGTGAAGTCGCGCAGTAGTGTCTGACTCTTTGCGACCCCATGGACTGTAGCCTACCAGGCTCCTCCCTCCACAGGACTCTCCAGGCAAGAGTCCTGGAGTGGGTTGCCATTTTCCTTCTCCAGGGGATCTTCCCAATCCAGGGATCGAACCCAGGTCTCCCGCATTCCAGGCAGACGCTTTAACCTCTGAGCCACCAGGGAAGCAAGTAAATCTCCCCAAATGAGAAGGAGATTTGTGTCTGTATGTAGAAGGACACCTTATCACCAGAGATGGAGAATTCAAGTCAAGAAACCTACATAGAGAAACCTTGTTCCTGCTTTCATTGACAACTCCAGCACCAGCTCTGTTTGGATTCTTTATTAATTGAGCACTAAAAACCTAAGTTTGTTTGTCCTGTCAACTCTTTACCAACTTAATGGTTTCTTTGCCTAAAACCTATGAAAGCTGCCTGCTTTGGCCAATTCTAAAGTCCCATCTCTAGAAGACTGAAACTGAGCAGGCTCCTGGGCACAAAAGCCTTTCTGTGTTCCCCACTTCTCGATTACAAGAAATAGGCTTTATTCAGCCTCCATAACCATCCTTGAGTTCCAAAGGACTGGTTCAAACAGATGCTAATCAGGGGAGGGAGGTGATGCAGAGACAAGAGAGAACTCAATAAACAATAGTGCAGTCTCAGGGCAGAGTCCTGGTCCCCCCTCAAAGGATGCACACAACATCTTTGAGCTGTTTTGTACATACTGAAACCCTCACCAGGTGGGAGAAGTTACCTGTCTGCTGCCCATAAGCATGTAGACCTCAGACCAGATGGACCAGAAGGTTGATGATGCTGACTCCCACTTAGCTTATCAACAACCGAGTGGAAGAATGTCCATGAGTTGAACACACCTTCTTTGAACCATGATGGTAAAACTCCTCACTACCCTCTTCTGGTGGGGACACACAGTTTTGAGGGCATTATCCCCCTATGGCCCCCTTTGCCTGACAAAGCAATAAAGCTATCCTTTTCTACTTCACCCAAAACTCTGTCTCCGAGGTTTAATTTGGTGTCAGGGTACAGAGGCCACGCTTGGCTTCAAGACCTCCATGTGCATGATTCAAATATGTTTATTTTCCTCCCATTCATGTGTCTTGCATCAGTTTTATTATCAGTCCAGCCACAAGCACTCAAGAGGAGTAGAGGCGGAAATTTCCCCCTCCCTCAAGATAAATATTTTTCCATGTTTTCAAATGAAGAAACTAAATACTCAGAGAGGAGAAGAAACTTTCCTAAAGTCACACCCTGAGTGAAACAGTTAGGACCCATAGCTTTTATTTCTTATTCAATAAGATCTTTCTTCCAGAAACTGAGTTCTGACAAGTCAGATAAATGGGGAATCATCACTAACCTGGCTGCCAAATGCTTTCTCTTGTGATCCATCCCCAGATGTTGAAGGTGGTAGTGGGTAAGCTTGGAGTTGCATTGTCAGCTATTTAGGCTATGAAATACCCTATGTCCCTCTGCCCCTGCTTCCCTGCAAAGTCATCAATTAGCTAAATACAACCTAAGCATAAAAAAGCACTTTAAAATGTAAGACAGGGCATAGGATGAGACAGAAACCTTTTTTATCATTTCATAGTGAATTTGT
The DNA here is from genome assembly GCF_023091745.1 of Budorcas taxicolor. Classification (NCBI taxonomy): domain Eukaryota; kingdom Metazoa; phylum Chordata; class Mammalia; order Artiodactyla; family Bovidae; genus Budorcas; species Budorcas taxicolor. The sequence goes on along the minus strand of NC_068926.1, from coordinate 47,609,129 downwards.
TACCACCCATCACTCTACAGTCTTTGTGAAAGAATTATGATGAATAGAACTGTCTTTCTCTAATCTCCAGAGAAAGCTTACCTCTAGAAAATGTGGTTTCAGATATACAGTAAGACATAGGTACCTAGCACTCAGCTGAAGAAATAAATGTTACAAATGCAACTGAAGTCTCCAGGGAACTCTTCCTCCTACTGCTCAACAGTTTCTTTACCCTCACCCCCCACCTCCCCCTGCCCACAGCCAGGTGCCATCTCTCACCCTGAACTTGGGGTTGCCACTCATATGTATATAATTATGCTTTCAATACATACGTGAATCTTCATGTAGGTTTATATATAACTATTCTACAAGTTAATAGAAAGTACACCATATTGTCCATGCCTACCTAGAATTTTACCTTTACCCCTCACTATTGTGTGTGATACTGTATTAATAACAGGGAAAAACAAAATCTTACTCTACATTGGATCGTTTCTTTTATTTTAACCTTTACTTTCCACTGCTTTTGTTACTATGGTCACGAAAAGGATGCTGTCTATAGCTATAAGCATACATAATGGCCTGTCTCCTGGAAAACTGCCCCTTGCCTGAATGTTAAAGTGCCTTTATTCAGCTCACAGGGAGACACTGCGACCGCGTCCACCTGTAAATGGCTGCAGAACAAAAAGAAATGAACAGATCCCCTCCCCAATGTTGGCCAAACCAGGAGATATTTTACAAGACTTATGGCCCTTTTAGTTTCCTTCCTCACTTCCCCGCCCCCCATCTGCTTAATAAAAGAAACTAGCATCCAGACCCCCATAGGGTGGTATTCTGGGACTCTAGTCCACTATCTTCTCAGACGCCCAGCTTCTGAAACAAGTCACTGTTCCTTGCCTCAACACCTCATTTCCAGATTATTGGTCTGGTGTGTGGACAGCAGACTGAGCTTGGACTCAGTAACTATGGTGACTCCACTGTGTGCACTTATTTTCTCTGCTGTGGAGTATACGCTGAATAAGCATTTGAAATGCATGCGTTACTTTTTATGCATTACTTTTTGACAAGCGTACGTTTGCTTCTGATGGTTTTCTACTAAAGGTGATGCTGTTTCACACAGTCTTGTGTTTATCTTAGTTTAGATGACCAAGGGCTTCCTCTGGAAGAGATCATTAAAGAACAGAAAAGAACTACCGGGCCATTTAGATGGTGCATCTTCAAACTAACTCTATGTGGCCAAATCGCTTTTCAAAGTGTTCTAATATCTGACCCTCTCCCTGGCAGAACCTTGGAATTCTCATTGTTTTATTTTATTTCCAACAGTTGGTCTTGTCACACTTTTTCATCGTGTCAGTCTGACAGGTGTGAAACTGTACTCTGATGTGGTTTTAATTTTCCATTTCCATGATTTTATTTCACTTTATTTCTTTGTGAAATTGAGCATCTCTCCCATGGTCATTGATGGGACGATGCAGGTTTCCTCTCTCCATGTTGTAGCCATGTGTTCCGGGAAACAAACTCACTCAGAAGGACAGTGCAGACAGTGGACTGCAGTGTATGACACCGGCGGGCCCAAGGCAGGGTCTCCTCTTAGCCAAGGACCCCAACCAGCATTTGTGAAAATCTTTTATACCCCATGTGTACGTGTCTGAACCCACCACTCCAAATTCCTTGAGACTTACATAAACCAAGGAAAACACAATCCCAGTAACCCCATCATTCACGTGCTGTGCTCATGTGCTCAAACAGTCAAACAATTAGCCAATAATCAATAAACCCGAGGTTACACTCCAATAGATACAGAAAAATGTATGGCCTGTCTGGAGGAAGGGGTGATAGTGTATGTTTTCTCTTAGGTGATGAGTAACCTAGATACGATCTTCAAGGTTCCCCTGTCTGGAGGGAGTCTTATCCTTCTGTTGTTGTTTTCATGGGCACTAAACACAGAGTTAAGAGTCCGTTGCAAAGGTGGCCAAGCATGATCAGCATGAACAGGCCTAACATGGAGTCCAGGCCCTGTGAATTCCTTCTTCATTAGGAATCACATGTTCACGTGTTACGGTTTAGTCACTAAGTCGTGCCCAACTCTTAAGACCCTATTCTTAAGGAATATAGGAATACAGGAATATAGCCTGCCAGGCTCCTCTGTCCATGGAATTCTCCAGGCAGGAATGCTGGAGTGGGTTGCCATTTTTTCTCCAGGGGATCTTTCCAACTCAGGGATAGAACCCAGGTCTCCTATGTCGCAGGCAGATTCTTTACCAACTGAGCTACAATGGAAGTCCCTCTCGTTCACATACTTTTTCCATTTTATTTTGAGTATTCTCCATAATAGAGCAGCTGCTAATGACTTTTACACCTTGAACACTTAATAAATAAGTTACTACTATGTTTGAGCTTGAATACTGGCTGACTCACAGGTAAACAGGGAAATCAGAAGTAAGTATATATAAAGCCCCAGGGCACCCAAAATTCACTTTGTTTGCTTCACTATCTTCAACCCAGCATCCCTACATATGTATCAGCCTCTGCTCATGGTGTTCCTTATCTATTCCTTAACCTCAGGCAATGAAAGAGTTTTTGCCTGGTCAACCTATTCCTTTCTAGATATGCTGGTATACTTCTGATCATTCTGGGTTTTGTGGGGATTTTAAGATTTTTTTTTAAAGGAAGCTTTACACTGCTAAAGATAACAGAAAACCAGTATCAGTGGCCACCAACAGAAGGTGTCTTCAAAAATAAACATGATGGAAAGAAAAAGCTGTTATGAGAAACCAGCCTTGATGGCACTTCCTTGGCTGTTCTTATGTTTGTTTTGCTTTTTGTGTTTTAATTTTTATGTTATACTGGAATATACCTCATTGACAATGTTGTGTTAGTTTCAGGTGTACAGCAAAGTGATTCAGTTACACATGTATCTACCCGCCTTCTTGCCTGGAGAATCCCATGGATAGAGGAGCTGGCGGGCTATATATAGTCCATGGGGTTGCACAGAGTTGGACATGCCTGAAGTGACTTAGCACATTTTTTTTTCAAATTTCTTTCCCACTTGGGTTATTACATACAGACTACTGAGCAAGTTCCCTGTGCTATACAGTAGGTTCTTCCCCATTATCTCTTTTAAATACAGTAGTGTGGACATGTCAATCCCAACCTCCCATTCTATCCCTCCCCCACCCCCAACCCTGTAACCATAAATTCGTTCTTTAAGTTTGTGAGTCTGGCCCTGCTCCACAAACAAGTTCATCTGGATTTTTTTTTAGATTCCACATATAAGGAACATCATAGGATATTTGTCTCTCTCTGTCCAACCCACCCCATCCAGCACGGTAATCTCCAGTCACTGTATTCCTTTCTGGGTGTGCTGATATGCTTGTGATCATTTTGAATACTTAACCCTCTCTCCCAGCTAGGAGAGTCACTGTGATGTGGAAAGCAAGGACTTAATCACTTTGATTCAAAGATAATTCCCTGAGTTATCTGAATTTATTCTCTTCCTTCATGACTGAGCCTCATTAATGCTATAAGGGAGACGGACAGTACATACCGGTGGTTCTCAATTTATTTTCAATCTTGGTTCATTTAGACAAAACAAAAGATCCATTTGTTAGGCTGTTTCCTCCCCATTTTCTATTCCCCAATGGGGGAAGGAGGTGGATTTAACCAGCACAAATAACCACAATTTTGGGAAACACACATACTTTATGTATCTAATGTAATAATATTACCTATATAACACATAAATATATTTAATATAATATATACTGTGTGCTTAAGATAACATAATATACATTTCCCAAAATTGGACTTCTTTATTTATATATATTGCACTTAAATTTATATACATACTTTAAGCAAACAGTTATTTTTAAACCACAGCATGTCTTTAAGTGTAGCTAATGGAAAGTTCCAAGTTGTTACAGAAATAGTTTCTCCAGCATCACAATGACTCTGAAGCTAGACAAACAACCTGTAATAAATTAAGTAGATAATGTTGCGGGTAAACTGAACAGTCATTCATAATTGAGAAGCAAGAGCAGCAATGACTGAGAACTGCAAACAAGCTAGGACATCCTCTCCCAGCTCTCCTCTGGCCACTCAAGCCCACGGTGGGGACTCTGCAATATTACAGACGTTGCGGGGCCACAGTCTTCATAGGAGAATAACAAGGTCTTCAGCAAACTGCAGTAAAATATTGATTTTAGATTCTGAATTCCAAACTTCTGTAATTTTGATAACTCACTTAGTCGATTCCTCGGAGTAAGCTTTAGTCCCATGTAAAAGTGGAAACTATGGCCTCACAAATCATTTAAAGAATCAAAGCAAGGATGTGTACCTTTAGATCAATCAGCTTGTAGGGGGGCTCTGATAATCTCTACCAAGTGCTTTGAAATCCAGTTTAGACATCACCAGGGTAACACAGTCTTTGAATCAAGGTAGCTTATGGGAATCCTTTCTTGGTTCTCTCAATGGAGAAGAGGATCATTTATTTTCAAATAAAGTTCAGTAGGAGATTATAGGGCCACCTTTACTTAAGAACTTTGGTTGTAGAACACTCATTCATTCATTCATTTATCGATTCATTCAACAACAGATTGTTGTCAATTTGAGCACTGCTGGTAAGCATTAAAATAGCCCCCAAAGATATTCACGTCCTATTCCCAGGATTCTGAGATAATGTTATACTAGTAGGCAAGGGGGATTAAGGTTGGACTTCTCTGGTGGTCCAGTGGCTAAGGATCTGCCTGCCAATGTAGGAGACATAGATTTGATCCCTGGTCCAGGGAGATTCCACATGCTTTGGGGCAACTAAGCCCAGGTACCATAACTACTAAAGCCCGTGTGCTCAAGGGCCTATGGTCCACAACAAGAGAAGTCACCACAATGAGAAGCTACACACTGCAACTAGTGAGTAGCCCCCACTCCCAACTAGAGAAAGCCCATGCACAGCAAAGGAGATCAGCACAGCCAATATATAAATAAAAAGGGATTAAAGTTGCAAATGAAATTAGTTGTCAACCAGTTGATTTCATGTTGAGATGACCCTGGATTATCTGGGCAGCCTGATATAATTATAAGGGCCCTTTTTATGTAGAAGAGGGAGGCAGAAGGTCAGACAGAGATTCAAAAAGGCTATGATGCTGGGTTTCAAGATGAAAAAAGGGGTTACAAGTCAAGGAGCACTGACGGCCTTTTAGGAGCCAAAAAACAAATTCTTCCCTAAAATCTCTCAAAAACACTTAATACATCCCTGCTCATACCTTGAAGTTAGGCCAATGAGATCCATCCACTTCTGACATACAGAACTTAAAATATTATATTAGTTGTTTCAAGTCATCACATTCATAATCATCTGTTACAGCAGCTACATGAAACTAATACAGGCATCACTGTTTGCCAGGCATGAACTAGGAGCTGGGTGCAGAGTGATAAGCCGAATGGGTCTGTTCACCTGTCTCTGTCCACCATCCCACTATCAGTCCAAGGCAGTCATTAAGAAAATAAATCATAATATATATTTTAAATTGCCTTAAATCTTTGAAAGAAGTCAACCTGATGTTAAAGAATAAAGTAAGTTGACACATTATAAGTCAGAAGGTCAAGGAAGCTCCCCTGGACATGGTGAAGGCAACCAGGTGAAGCCTGAAGGTCATGATGTTTGGGGACACAAAAGGAGAAATGGCCAGAATGGAGTTGGAGAGGGAGGCAGGGCCCAGAACATGCTAGGCCTGCTTGGTTTGGTTTCAGTCTAAATGCAATGAAGCCACTGGAGAACTTAGCCTGATCGCCAGCTTGCAACTGAATGTGGGATCCAGCTGCTTACCACTCAAAAGCCATGAAAGAGTCAGGTTGGTGGAAAGGAAAGTTTGCTTTATTTTGGAGTCTGGTGATGGGGGTGGGGTGGGACTCCTGTCCAAAGGCCAACTCCCTCCCTCTACCCCCACTGGACAATCAGTGGGCAAAGAGCTTTTATGGATGGAGGGAGGGGGCTCCATACAGAAATGGCAGTAACTCTGATAGTCTTCTTAAAATTGGTCACACAGTGGGCTGACCAGCATCTTGATTGTTTTTAGGTACAGTTAATCTTCACTTCCAGGGTCGGTTTGTTTCCATTTCTTGAGACCAATTCTTAGATTTGTGGCAGCTTACTTACGTCATGGCTACAGTCTGGTCATCATGGAGTTAAATTCTCTCACCTGCTGGGACTTTCAGTATCTACAAGACAGTTCCCAGGATATCACTCAGAATACTATCTATTGCCCTTGAGAAGGAACTAAAGGTCCTTGACTTTGCTTACTGGCTAAATTACTATTATTTAGTTTTATTGGGCTAGTTTCCTTTGTTTCCACATTTTCTCACTTTTCTGTTTAAGCTTATTCTTTGGTTAAAGTTTTCCCACAGACAAAAGGCAGGTGGAAGACATGGACTGGGGGACAGAGGGGAAAGAATAGAAGGTCCGGCTCCGTTTTAAGCTTCTGGTGCAAAACAGGCAAACAAGTGCATCGTGAAAGATAGTTCTCCTTGGAAGAAGCCTCAAGTTATCTTGCAGTTTGTTCTATTTTGCTACTTTTACTTTAAAACTAACTGATCAAGGGAGAAAACTGAGAGTAGGTAATCTTGGATAAGACTAATCCATATCAGAAAAAGCCAGCAGTCACTTCGGGACTGGAACTGAGCCACCCACCAGGATAAACGTTGCCTCCAACTGCAACCAGCTGTGTTTCTCCATATTTGTCTCCAGATCAGGGTTTCTCAGCTCTTATTTTTTCATTATTGCTCCCTAGGGAGACCTTTTGAAAATAAGCTTTGCAAAATTTTAGAACCATTTTAGAAAAATGGCTAAGAAAGTACAGAATGTTCTCATCTACCCCAAATCCAGTTTCTCCTATTTTATAGCATCTTCTATTTCTACAGTACATTTGTCACAAATAATGAACCAATACTGATACATGAGTAACTAAATTCAAGAAGGTATTCAATTTTCCTTAGTTTTTAAACTAATGTTTTCACCACCCTTCCCCCATTTCAGGATTCCATCTGGAGTTATCATATGATATTTACCCATCAAATCTCCTTGGGCTTTTCTTGGCTGTGACTGGTATTCAGATTTTCTCTCTTTCTGATGACCTTGACAGTTTTCAGAAGTACTCACCAAATATTTTGTAGAACGCTTCTTAAATGAAACTTAATGTTTTTTCCTCCTGATTAGACTGGGGTGAAGTATCTTTCGAGAAAGGCCGTACATGTAAACCGGCATTTCTCTTATATCACATCAACGGTACGTGCCCAGCTGTGGCCTTTGGGGCCTTTTTCCAGGGGCCTCCTGTGTCTCTGGCATGTTCCCATCTGTGTGTGTGTCTGTCAGTGCTTCTTTTCTTTCTGCCACCACAAGGTGCTCCAGGTCTGATACTATGTATAAAATAGAGAACTAATGAGAATATACTGTATAGACAAGAACCTCTACTCAGTGCTCTGTGCTGACCTGAATAGGAAGGAAGACCAAAAGGGAGGGGATATAACAATATGTGTATGTACAGCTGATTCATTTTGCTGTACGAAAACTAACCCAACATGGTAAAGCAACTATACTCCAATAAAAATTATTTTTAAAAATAATTTAAAAAAAGCAAATGCTCCAGGTCTAAGAAGCTCTGTCACACTTACATTTCCTAATCACTTTTTCCCACAAAACTTTAACCCCACAGATGTCTTGTACATCTGTTAAGTACTATGAATATATCTGTATTTTCTACATAATAAGGGTAAGATTCTTTTTGTCCCCACCCTCCCACCAAAGTAACAACTATATGCCCTTGGAGGTCAATCCAACTGCACTGCAAATGCATGATCTATACCTATATTTACACTTTTTAAAAAGTTATCACAATAGTGGTGCCGGGTCACTATATATAGTTTCCAGCCTGCTCCTTGCAGAGGAGACAATTGGATAAACCCTTGACTCTTATCTAATTTAGAATTACTCCCTTTTTTTTAAGGGCTGCTCCAAGACTCAGGGTATTTGACATCTGACAGAGACGGAAACATATGTATTTTCGAGAAATAAAAAGGGTAACACTGAAATGGAGGGAGAGATTCTAAAAACCAAAGAAACAAACAAACCAAAGCCCCTCTGATCTCAAACACTTTCCTTCCATTTCCATCTCCTCTAATTTCCTGTATTCTGCTCCTACTCTTCCTTCAGTGTTGGATGACTCTGAGTTTGCAAACTTCACATAAGGACACCGAGAGCTAACTTCACAAACCGTGAGCAGCAGTATTCATCACCCCAGTGTGGTCGCAAAGCCCTTCATTTGTTCTGTAATCTGGCTAAAGCGGCAAATGAGCTGCTGACAGCTGAACCGGAAAACAGCATCATCTTAAAAGAGCCATTTCTGGGATGGGGCTGCATTTTGTCTCTCTTTGGAAAATGCAATATTATGAAAAGAATGAGAACACATAGAAGCAAGTGTGATGACTTTCTGCATGCTGAACTGTCTGGATACAGGCAAAAATGTAGCCACGGAGATACAATTTTAAGTCAACAAACTTCTCATTCGATTTCTCTAGCCTTCAGATGGGCTCCCACAAACCCAGGCTGTTCCAGTGCCAAGAGAAACCAGCTCCCTCTCCCCCAAGAGCTGGTTCTGATTGCTTAGGTAACAACAGGACAGAGCTGACCCTACCTTTCCATCATCAGTAGGGAAGTAAAGTCTCTAAGCAGCCCTTTAACCACCCCTTAAATATATTTTTGCAATTAAAATAAATTCTGAAGGTCATCATTTCAGAAGGCAGCCTCCCCTTGGAACAGCAAGGCCTTGAGGTCTATAAAACTGCATGTGTAAGTTAACGGCAGTGAATGCAGTGGGCCATTTGCCTTTCTCTCATTTTCAAAGCACTTGGCATCTGGTCATGGGTGGTGGGGGTCTGCAAGAAAACAGCTGTGGTTAAAGGAAGGAAAACTTGAAACTGAGACGCTGAGGGTGAACATGAGTCAGTGCTAAGAGACGATTTCCTGAGCTTGTGGCTGGAAACGAGGCTTGGTACCTAGCATTTTCCTCTGCGTGTTCAACTATTCATTTATTTTTGGTTGCGCCGTGGGATTCTCTGGCCAGAGTTTGAAGCCACGCTCCCTACACTGGACGTGCAGCATCCTAACTATTGGACCACCAGGGAAGTTCCCTGTGTTTGACTATTAATTCAGAACATCAAGAGGGCATCACCAGCTGGACTGGGCGCAGAGCTGGGTTGTAGGTGTGAACCAACCAACCAATTCAACCTGCCTTTCAGCAACTTGGGACAAAGGACCAACAAACTCAAGTGACACACATAAATAATGCAATTTCAGATAATGATACGTGCTCGAGAGAACTGCCATGGAAAGCATATTTCAGGAGGTGATATTTGGAATGAGACTTGTTCCTGGGAAAAGCACAAACTATGCAAAGATGATAGGGAAGGAACAAGCTTTCTAGGCTAAGGGACTCACCAGAACCCAATAACGCCTGGTGATGACAATAACCACTAGTTTGAGCAATTTAGATAAACAGTTGCAAATAACTTAGATATTAACTCAGAAGGGTCTTAGAGGGTCTTCTTTCATCTCTCCCACAAACCTTCAACAAACCTCCTCCATCTAATGGGATTACTCAACTATTCATGGTTTTCTCTCTTCCCTTAAATTTATTCTATGGTTTCAAGGTTCTCATCCTAGAAATGTCAACTCCAAAAATCTGCATTTCAGACTATCAGGGAAAATAGCAGCAAACATCACATGGTTGAACTAAAAATGGCTCCAAATTCTTTGCTATACCTTCCATTGGAAGGTGATGTCTGATTCCCTTGATCTGAAACCTGGACTGGCTTCTGTGAATTGCTTGATGGACAGGATGGCTTCTGAAGCTAGGTCCTAAAAAAGACTGAGGGACCTCCCTAGTAATCTATGACTAAGACTCTGAGTTCCCAAGGCAGGGGGCCTGGATATGATCCCTGGTCAGGGAAATAGATCCCACATCATGCAACTAAGGGTTCGAATGCCACAACTAAAGATCCCACATGCTAATGATGACCCTGTATGCGAGACAGCAAAAGAGACACAGATGTGTAGAATGGACTTCTGGACTCTGAGGGAGAGGGAGAGGGTGGGATGATTTGGGAGAATGGCATTGAAACATGTATACTATCATGTAAGAAACGAATCACCAGTCTATGTTCGATGCAGGATACAGGATGCTTGGGGCTGGTGCACGGGGATGATCCAGAGAGATGATATGGAGTGGGAGGTGGGAGGGGGGTTCATGTTTGGGATCGCATGTACACCTGTGGTGGATTCATGTCAATGTATGGCAAAACCAATACAGTATTGTAAAGTAAAATAAAGTAAAAATAAAAATTAAAAAAAATAATAATAGCTATTTCAAAGAATGGTTCAGTTGGATTTATTGAATGGTATTCTCTAAATCTTCAAAGTAGGTCTAATTTCCAGCTAATCAACAAAACGGTTCCTGTCCTTTTAAGTGAAGACCAAGGAATTTTCTTTGGAAAGGCCTGTGAATTAAGAACAAAGTGGATGGGATTACCAGGAGCATTAAGCAGATGACCCAGAAAGAATGTTATCTGAGTTGTCAGGAGAATTATCACTGGGACATGATTCAGAGTCTCCATCTCCATTCCCAGAAAAAGAGGAGTTATGCTTTACAGGAAGGGTGAGAGTAACGGGTCGTGGAGGTGGATGGAGGCTAGTGGATGGGAAAAAATACATACCGTAAAAAAAAGAGATATGTCCCCAATTCCTGGAGGTGATACAGTAACATTATATGGATATATGAAGAAGTGATAAACAGATAAGAAAGGCGATTCATTCTGTCCCCAGATGCTCTGAGACCTCCTGGAGGTCTTGTGTCTAAGTTGTAAATACAGCTCCAGGGAAAGTTATATTCATGTTGCTTTCTTCTCACCTCTGAAATGGCCTCTCCTGCTTCTTTTGCTTGCATCTCCTATTCATAATAATCCAGACAGTGGTCTGGTTGAATTGGCTTGTGGCCATCCAGTATGGAGAACCACGTTGGGTGGATGGTTATGACCAGTGCTGTATTGAATACAATTTTGACATGACCTTGCTTAATGTTGGCTTCTGTGTTGATCCCAGCCTTTGATCCAATCAAGGGGGTAAGAATGAAAGACTCACGTGGCATAAAGTGCAGCCTGATGCTTTCATTAAAAAGAGAGCTGTCCAGGACTTCCCCAGTAGCACAGTGGATAAGAATCCACCAGCCAAGGCAAGGGACATGGGTGTGATCCCTGGTCCGGGAAGATCCTACATGACACGGAGCCACTAAGCCCATGCGCTGCAACTACCGAAGCACACGTGCTCTAGAGGCTGCGCTCTGCAACAAGAGAAGCCGCCGCAATGAGAAGCCCGAGCACCTCAAGGAAGGGCAGCCCCTGCTCACCGCAACTAGAGAACGCACACACGAAGTAACGGATAGCCAGCACAGCCCCAACCCCCCAAAAATAGATTAATTCATTTTAACAAATAAAAGGAGAGAAATCATAGAAAATATGCTTTAAAAAATGAGGGCTGTTCAGTACAGAGCAAGGAGCTCAAGCCTGGGGGGTACAAGACCTACTCACACAATTTGTACCAAAATGTAGCACCTTGATACCCCTTGCATGTGGTGCTAAGGATGTGCCATGTACTGGCAGGAGATACACCAATGGATTTGTCAAATGAGTCTCCAAGACAGATAGTTCTGCCTTAATTTCTCAGGTCGACACCCTCTTGACACAATTTGGCTAGAACATCACTATTGCCACCATTATGACTGAGGAAGCAGGGGTCTGGGGGACCAGAACCCACTGCCAACATCTCTCTGGACTAAGAATGACACCTGCCCCCATCAGTAAACAAGCCGCCAGCCACTGCAGCTGCTCCGCCCTCAAATGCACACCCTGTGCGGATTCAGGATGGAGAAAAACAGGATTTCGTCCCTAGACTTTTCTGGTGCATAATGAAATCGAAGGAATGATTTCAATGAGCCCTGACTCCTGCATCTTCCCAGGCGCTAAATTCTTTAACTCGCATTGTCCGGTTTTCCTTAATTAACAGTACTCTCTTGATATTCTGACTACCTGGATTTTGTTGCAAAAACCCTTATATATCCAGGCTCCTCCGTTACCACTTTGGAACTACCCCTCAGAGCTCTCTGAGAGGCTGTCTCCTGGGAATGAATCCTGAGAAAGTCCACCTAATTTAGTTCTAAACTTCTAGGCTGTGCTTTTCTTTTTCCAGTTGACATCCCCTCCAGTGTTGATATTTTCCACAGCTCTATTTATTTCCTGAATTTCACTGGACCGTTCAAGCACCACTGCTAAAATACAAGCCATAGTGTAGCAAGTTGAGAAAGCAGTACCTAAAAGAGAAAAGAAGGGACTTCCCTGGCAGTCTAGTGGTTAAGACTTCTCCTTCCAATGTAGGGGGTGTGGATCCAATCCCTGGTTAGGGAGCTGAGATCTCATATGCCTTAGAGCCAAAAAAACAAAACATTAAACAGATGCAACGCTTCAACAAATTCAAGAAAGACTTTAAAGAAATGGCTCACATCAAAAAATCCTGAAGGAAAGACAGAAAAGGTTGTGGGAGAAGTGGTTTGCACGTCTCGATTAAAGAAAATCTCCCACCAATGGCCAAGTGTATACAATGTCTCTTAACTTGCAGCTGATGTTTGAAAGCCAGAGACACAGGCACAACTGAGTGGCTATCCCAAGGCCACTTATATTCTCAAGGAAATGAAGCTTTACTTCTGCTTTTCAGGGGCTTCTGGGGTTGACAAATAAAAACAATTGCACTGAAAAGCTAACTTTCACAGACTGAAAAACATTTCAAAAACAGAGGAGAAGGTGGAAAGGTTATTTGGTGCTCTGGAAATACAGTGTTCTGATGATGAGCTAAGCAACTGGTCCCTGCAGCCCCATTAGCCAGCAAAGTTGTTCTCAAGTCTGTACCTCCATAAAGGCCAAACTGTAGTCCACCAACATCCCTATGACTGAAGGCTTATTCCATGAATCTGATAATTCATCTCAGATTGTAGGTGAGAGCAGAGTTGCATTTGCCTTTAAAACATTCTCTCCAGCTGGGTCTTTCTATTCTCACATTTTTACCTCTGAACGCTGCAGTATTGCTAAATGAGCAAAGAATGAAAGCACATGATTACTTGCATATCTATGGGTATACACACATGTGGTTAGTTGACAAGTGAACAAAACATGTCACTATGCTTTGGCCAAAATATATGCTCCCCTGTGAATCACACCCTTTTTGTCATCCAGGTTAAGAAGAAAGAGAAATACAACATCATTGCAGCTAAGATAGAGCTGGCATCGTCTCTTCTCTGCTTCGTGAGTATGTCCCCATTGGACTGCTCAGATAACACATTTAATTAGTGAACTTATTTATTTTACTTTTGGCTGCACTGGGTTCTTCCTTGCTGCGTACAGGGCTTCTCAAGTTGCAGCAAGTGGGGGCTACTCTCTACTTGCGGAGCACAGTCTTCTCAATCCAGTGGCTTCTCTTCTGGTGGAGCATGAGCTCTAAAGTGCAGGCTCAGTAGTTGTGGCACATGGCTGTAGTTGCCTGATGGCATGTGGAATCTTCCTGGACTAGGGATCAAATCCGTGTCCCCTTCATTGGCAGAAAGATTGTTAACCACTGGAACACCTGGGAAGTCCTGGATAACACAATCTGACTGGGTCCACAAATCAGTATCAGGCTAGGTATGTCCTGTGGAATATTCAAGTTATATAAAAAGTCTATGATATCTTCATAGACAATAAACTGGAAAAGTAAATACAGTAAATATTTGAGCAACAGGAGGAAACAAGCTCTAGCATGTGATGCACATCAGAAATGTAACGAAAGTGCAGGTGAGGGAATATTCTCAGGTGAGAGCCAGTGGATTACCTATTCTGATAGAATGTAGGCTGAGCCTTGAGCTCAAACACCATCCACGAGCTGGATGTAAGTTTGAGCTTTCTCTTTGTGCTACCCGGGCCACACATCTTACCAAGAAGATAAGGATAGGTCTAAATTTTGCGTTAAACTCAGAGGTCTCTTTAGAATGAAGAGTACCAGTGAAGAATGAAGAGTACCAAACAGTGCCAATGCATCTTCAACTTGCATGTGAGCTGTTTCCACTCTGTGGAATTGGCTGGCTCACCCATTTGCAGATTGTCTTTTACGTAGTCTGTCTCTGCTCCCTGAATTACTCACAAGGGGCAGCCACGTTCAAGCATATCTGTCTTGTAATTCAACAAAGCTAAAAATTTATGCAAATAGAACACACCATCTTGGCTCTTTCTGCCCAAGGCTCAAATCAATTGACCTTGTAAGATGGGTAAAAATGCGAGTCATTAGGGACTTCCTTGGTGGTCTAGTGATTAAGAATATGCCTGTCAAAGGAGGGGACATGGGTTCCACCCAGCCCTGATCTGGGAACTAAGATCCCACATGCCACTGGGCAACTAAGCCCGTGAGCGGTAACAAAGATCCAGTACAGCCAAAAATAATTAGGTAAAATGACTAAAATATATGAATCATGAACAGTTAGGGCTGCACTGGGCTACATACAGGTCACAGATTTAATCACAGGGGTTTTAAAAAAAGTGGGGGAGATCATTTTCCCATGTAAATGAAATGCAGATGAGAAGCAAGGCTCAAGCTGCGAACAGAAGTGGTTATCAAGGACCCAGGCTCCTTCTAGCTTCCTGCTACATGTCTAGGTCATAACACTCAGACTCATAGTCTCAAATTTTATTCTCGACACCCATCCTTATGACGCTGTGCCACGAAGGAAGAAGGGTGAAAGGCAGACGGTGTGTCCTCTGCGATCTTGGACTAATCAGGAAGTAAAGACTTTAGCAGGACACTCTGCTCTCCTTAATTAAATCAAAATTTTATTAGCAAGGAATAAGGGATAAACGAATGTTGGCTAGGCAACTAGCAGCTCTGCATGGCAGACTGACCATGAATTAATTCTAAATAATTGATAGCAAATCAACATACAGTCCATCTGTGACTATCCAAGTAAAGGAACAAAATCTCTGGGAATGGATATAGTCCCCTCCCCCAAATATTTATATTTGGATTATGAGATTCCCTTGGGGGAAGCTCTCCTCCATGCAATTATGTTGTGCCCTTTATTTTCTGTTCTCATAGGCACAGATCATACGGAACATTTGACAATTATTCTCAAATGAGAGAAAATCACTCTTCGGGGGCCTTTTTCAAAAGTTAGCCTATAGTATTTGTCTTTCTCTGTCTGACTTTTTTCACTCAGCATAATGCCCTCCAAGTCCATCCATGTTGCCACAAATGGCAAAATTTCATTTTTTTTTAATGGCTGAATAGGAGCCATAAAAATATAGATACTCTATGATATCACTTCTGTATGGAATCTGAAAAAAATACAACAAACCAGTGAATATAACCAAAGAGAAACAGACTCACAGATATAGAGAATAAACTAGTGGTTACCAGTGGGGAGAGGGCAGTAGGGAGGAGCAAGACTGAGGTAGGGGATTAAGAGGTACAAACTACTAGGTAAAAAATAAATAAGCTACATGCATACATTGTACAGCACATGGAACAGGGCCAAAAAAATTTTTTTAATTGGTCTACATATTCAAGAGAAAGGATGACAAATGTAATGTTTACACATCTCCTTCATGAAGACTTTTGTGATTAGAAATTAACTATTGCTTGCTTTTTAAAATTTCTACTAATGAAAAAAAGAATTATAGTGAGAAATTCGCCCTGAGACTTTAAATGGAAGTAAGAAAACTGGGATTAGATGCCATTGAGGACTCATTAGAGGAATCTAGAAAAAATCAATAGAGCCCTCCTGGAAGGGTGATGGACCTCTCTCCATATCCATGGCTCAGGCCAACAGTCCGGGGACCTTAGGACAATAAAAGGATTCTGCCTCTAAATGCTGCGCGAATAGCAACTAGCTCTAGCTCGGAGCCAGATTTGTGAGGCAATAAGAGAATGTCTGTATGCAGGTCAGGAAGCAACAGTTAGAACTGGACATGGAACAACAGACTGGTTCCAAATAGGAAAAGGAGTACGTCAAGGCTGTCACCCTGCTTATTTAACTTATATGCAGAGTACATCATGAGACATGCCAAACTGGATGAAGTATAGGCTGGAATCAAGATTGCTGGTAGAAATATCAATAACCTCAGATGTGAAGATGACACCACCCTTATGGCACAAAGTGAAGAAGAACTAAAGAGCCTCTTGATGAAAGTGAAAGAGGAGAGTGAAAAAGTTGGCTTAACGCTCAACATTCAGAAAACTAAGATCATGGTATCCGGTCCCATCACTTCATGGAAACAGTGGAAACAGTGGTGGACTTTTTTTTTTTTTTTTTTTGGCTCCAAAATCACTGCAGATGGTGACTGCAGCCATGAAATTAAAAGATGCTCACTCCTTGGAAGAAAAGTTATGACCAACCTGCTGCTGCTGCTGCTAATTTGCTTCAGTCGTGTCCGACTCTGTGCGACCCCATAAACGGCAGTCCACCAGGCTCCCCGGTCCCTAGGATTCTCCAGGCAAGAACACTGGAGTGGGTTGCCATTTCCTTCTCCAATGCATGAAGTGAAAGTGAAGTTGCTCAGTCGTGTCCGACTCCTAGCCACCCCACAGACGGCAGCCCACCAGGCTCCTCCGTCCATGAGATTCTCCAGGCAAGAGTACTAGAATGGGGTGCCATTGCTTCTCCGTGACCAACCTAGACAGAATATTACAAAGCAGAGACATTACTTTGTCAACAAACGTCCATCTAGTCAAGGCTATGGCTTTTCCAGTAGTCATGTACGGATGTGAGAGTTGAACTATAAAGAAAGCTGAGCACTGAAGAATTGATGCTTTTGAACTGTGGTGTTGGAGAAGACTCATGAGAGTCCCTTGGACTGCAAGGAGATCCAATCAGTCCATTCTAAAGGAAATCAGTCCTGAATATTCATTGGAAGGACTGATGTTGAAGCTGAAACTCCAATACTTTAGCCACCTGATATGAAGAGCTGACTAATTTGAAAAGACTCTGATGCTGGGAAAGATTGAAGGTGGGAGGAGAAGGGGACAACAGAGGATGAGATGGTTGGATGGCACCACCGCCGACTCAATGGATATGAATTCAAGGTAACTCCGGGAGTTGGTGATGAACAGGGAGGCCTGGCATGCTGCAGTCCATTGGGCTGCAAAGAGTTGGACATGACTGAGCGACTAAACTGAACTGAAGATAATGTCCTAATCAAATAACTAAAGGACTTCCCTGGGGAATGCAGGGGAAGTGAGTTTGATCCCTGGTCAGGGAACTAAGATCTCACATGCCGTGCAGGGCAACAAAGTCCGCACACTGCCACTGCTGAGCCGACACGCCTCAAGTACAGAGAAGCCTGTGCCACAGCTATAGAAACCTACATGCTGCAACAAGATCCTGTATCCACAATGAAGATCTGACACAGCCAAATTAGTCAATTTAAAAAGGCATACTTTAATGGTTGGATTAAAAAAAAAGGAACTAAAACTCCGTGAACAGCTTTCTGTCTCTTGGTGTTACACAATTAAAAAAAGAAAATCTCAAAAAATGAGGCTTGTACAGAGAAGCTGGGAATCCTCAATTTTGGTCTGCCCTGAAACACTCTGGCATAAAACTATGGACATAAAATCATTCAGCCCACGAACATGACAAAAACAACGTCAACAGCATTAACAAGAACAACTAACGTGTGCAGAGTACTTATATGCACACGGCACCATTCTAAGTGATTCGGATGCATTCATCACTATGAGGGGCGGAGGCTACCTCTATTTTGTGGTTGAGGAATCACACGTTTAGAGGACCCAGGCAGCCTGGACTCCTAACTATGGCACCACAGTTGCTTCTTTACACGCGGTTAACACAGTTAGTTTTCTCTGGATGTAGGTACAGGAGTGGGATTGCTGGATCCTATGGCAGCTTTGTGGAGTTGGATCCTGTGACCCAAATATAACCCAAGTATAAAACTAAGAACCAGAGGGATGTTTAGATCTATCAGCCTTGGGAAATGTTTGTGTCACCGATGCAAGATGCAGACCTGAGAGTGACGCAGGCCTCAGTTTCGTCCTGATCAATACAAAAGAAAGTCAGGAAACCAGGGCACAAGCAAGTTCAAACAGGACAAAAGGCAGCAAAACACAGTACTCATAGAAAATTAGAAGCAGAAAGCAGAGGAACTCAGAAAGGGACTTGGGTTATGTTTCTTTGTTTGCTTTGTTTTGATTTTTATTTTATATTGGAGTAGAGTTGATTAACAACATTGTGTTAATTTCAGGTGTACAGCAAAGTGATTCAGTTATACATATACATGTAAATGTTCTTTTTCAAGTTCTTTTCCCATTTAGGTTATTACAGAATATTGAGCAGAGTTCCTTGTGCTATGCAGTAGGTCCTTGATGGTTGTCTATTTTAAATGTAGCAGTATATATACGTAAATTCCAAACTCTTTTAATATGCTATTTAAAATATTGACCTCTTTCAGACCCAGAATAATTGAACACTTCATCATTTCTCAGGCATTTACAAATAGTTTCATAAGGGTTTTTAGACTTTCTAACTAAGATATGGAACTTCCCTGGTGGCTCAGATGGTAAAGTGTCTGCCTGCAGGGCAGGAGACCTGCGTTTGATCCCTGGGTTGGGAAGATCCCCTGGAGAAGGAAATGGCAACCCACTCTAGTATCCTTGCCTGGAAAATTTCATGGACTGACGAGCTTGGCGGGATATAGTCCATGGGGTCGCAAAGAGTTGGACATGGCTGAGAGACTTGACTTTCTTTCTTTCTTTCAACTAAGATGCGAGCTCTCTATGGGTAGAGATGTTTATATTACCATTTTTTCTACAAATCATATATGTAGGACCACATATAGGACCACCATTTCTGTACATATATCTATAACAGAAGTATTTTTTTGCACAGAGATAGGCAGACAGTATATAGTCAAATACATTTTGATTTATTACCTAGTAGTTCAGAACCGCAAGGCATTAATCTGTTTTAGCACGTTTTGAAAAAAATCTGCAAAATTCATGTTCGAAGCCTTTCTTCTGCATTTGATAACTACCCTGGTTGAACCTGGGAAGTCTTGAGGAACCTTCAATCACTCTCTCTTCTAATATGAAGTGCATTCTATTTTAATTCTCTTGAATCAACTTTACAAAGAAACAGAACTCATCTCTCTCTTAAGCACACTATTGAAACCATGGCTCAGAAGTCCTCCCCAACATGCCACCAGAAATCTGAACTAAGATTTGAGCCAGAGGGAGCCAAGAGCTGAGGGAATATTGGGAAGACACACATGTTTACATTTGGCAGGAATCTGTGCAATATTTCTTCCCTATATGGCAAAGCAAAAGAAAAAAAGTGGAATTTGGAAGCTTTTGTTTTAAAATCTTGGAACTCTTTCTGATGTTTCCTTCTCACTGGAGTGACGAGGTACTAAACATTTGTTTGGCAAAACGCAGAGGAAGCAAAAACAAGGTAAACACTGAGATAATGCATAAAACTATTGTTTCAGAATACTCTTTGCAAAGACAATAGAAGAGCAAACGTTGACACCCAGAGGAAAGAAGCCACACGTTGAACACTTTTCATATTCAGGAATTTGTAAAACTTTGGAGGGAAGACAGTAACTTAAAAGATCACTGGTGGATCACACTTTGTGGACGAGAAGAGTTCCAGTCCCTGTCAGATAAAAAATGAGTTTCCACTATGTTCAATATCCTGCAATAAACCGTAATGGAAAAGAATATATACATACATATAGATATATGTATATATATGTAAGTGAATCACTTTGCTATACATCAGAAACTAAAATAACATTGTAAAGCAATTATACTCCAATTAAAACCTAAATACATTTTTAAAAAAAATCACTGCTGGATATCGATTTGTGGAATAAATGTGCTCCAATTCCTGGTAAAATGGTTGTTTCCAATTGGTTTCCAATATAAAATAAAAAATGAGTTACTGCTACATTCAATATACCATAATAAATCATAATCGAAAACAATATTATATATACATATTAATACATCATGTAGAATATATATGAAACTGAATCACCTTGCTATCCACCAGAAACCAACAGAACATTGTACATCAACTACACTTCAATTTTTTAAAAGTTTCCATAAAAATGTACCCCAATAAATTAAGGTGGTGCATTTTTAGATAAGAAGTAAATATGGCTGCTTTCAAATTGTGGTGCTAGACAAGACTCTTGGGAGTCCCTTGGACTGCAAGGAGATCAAACCAGTCAATCCTAAAGTAAATCAACCCTGAATATTCATTGGATGGCCTGGTGCTGAAGCTGAAGCTCCAATACTTTGGTTACCTGATGTGAAGAGTGTACTCATTGGAAAAGACCTTGATGCTGGGAAAGACTGAGGGCAGGAGAAGAGGGTCACGGAGGATGAGATGGTTGGACGGCATCACTGAGTCAATGGACATGAGTTTGAGCAAATTCTGGCAGATAGAAAAGGACAAGGAAGCCTGGCATGCTGCAATTCCTAGGGTCGCAAAGAGTCAGACAAGATTTGGCAACTGAAAAACAACAACAAAAATATGGCTAGGACTCTGGCCAGGGAAGGCTTTATCATCACTGTTAGAAATCAGAAGATCAGCTATTCAAGTTAGTTAAAGAACATACAGTAATGCTTTAGTACCAATGGGAATGCAAGAAAGTGAGAAAACAGAGCTGGCTTAAAGGAATAAGCGAAGACTATATAGGATAGATACGATTATGAGGCTGAAGCATTTAAACAATTTGGAGCAGGGCTGGGGAACCAGGCATGATGCCAGGAGTGGCCAAGTAAGATCACAAGGGAGAGGAGATTCCCAAGGAATCACAGACACAATCCTGAGTGGAGGTACTGCCTTCAGCGCAGCAGAAGGAGCAAGACCCTCTTAGATACTGAAACAAAGAGTTCATTTATAAATTTAGGAGACACTGTACCTCATCTGACCTGGAAGAAATGAGACGAAAAAGCAAGGTAGCACTGAGTTTAATATCAGCTGTGGGTTTCTCAAAACTACCCTGTATCATACTGAGCACTTTCTTTGCTGTTCCTAGCATCTTGAGAACTTTTATCAGGGGAGAAATTGGATTCCATCAACTTCCTTTTATGTGTAAGCTGAAATGATCATTTGTTTTATTTTTTCCTTTTTTTATACTCATGTCATGTATTATACTGGTTGATTTACTTTTGGTTAACCCCCCAAGTATAATTAGAATAAATACTATTTTATGATGGCAGAAAAAAAAACCAAAGTAGCAAAACAGCAGTGGTGTATGGCTAATATTCCTTTAAATCACAAGACTAAGAGTACACAACAGAATAGTGGGGAATCAGACCACCGAAGACGAAGAGTTAAATGTCAAAAGAAAGGTTAAGAAGTGCTTAATGTCACGATGTACTTCCCAACTCCAGGTTGCTGTAGTGACAGAATTTCCCCTTATACGGTGATGTTGGATGTTAAAAAATATTCCCACCTCATAGTAATGACATGATAATGGGAGAAAAATTCAAAAGAGGTAGACCGTGATTAAGGGTAAAGTGCCATGTTATCTACCTTTGGGCACCAATAATACAATTATAAGGGATGTAAGCAAGACAACCACGGAACCATCATCATCAGAGTGCACAGCCGGGTCTTGTGTTTTCATGGCCTCTGAGTGATGTGTAACCACCTGACCAGTGGAATCCGACCAAAAGCATCACAGAGAAAGTGATGTGCGTTTCCAGGAGTGTCAAAACTCCCTACGTGACCCTCCACACTTAATTTCTGCCCACTGGCTGGAAGTGAAGGATTTAATGTCCTATATGAAAGCAGAGGCTCAGAGAAGCATGGGTCCCCACCTCCCCCGTGGATGCCTCCTTGTGAACACTGGACTCTGTGTGAGCAAGAAGCAAACGTGTATTGTGAGAGGCATCTGAGATGTAGTGGTTGGCTTGTTCCAGCATCTGGAGATACCTACTCTAATTAACATAAAGAGGAAGACTAGGATTTAGGTAAGCAAAGCTAACCAGAGACTGTATACTTGAGAAGAGATAAAAAGAAACCATCAATGGGACTTCTCTGGTGGCCCAGTGGCTAAGACTCTGAGCTCCCAATGCAAGAGGCCCAGGTTCAATCCTTGGTCATGGATCTAGTTTTGGAATGCCCCAACTAAGACTTGGCACAGCCAAACAATAAAAAGAAATCTTAAAAAGCAAAATCAATTATTTTAAAAAACAGAGAGTGATCATATGGGTAAGACTGACAACAGCAAGCTATTAGATTTTTTTAGATATATGGGTTAAAAATAGATAGTGTTTCGTACAATTAAATTCATCCATTTGACATGCTTATTGAGTTCTGACAATTTTATAGTCCCATGTGATCAGGCAATGTACATACATGTGTTTCTGCATGTCTGTGCATGTATATAAATATTTTGCAGTCCACTGCTATGAGTTTTCAGACCTGTATTGATTCAGGCAACCACCCACACAATCAAGGTATGGATGTTTCATCAGCCCCCAAACCTCCCGACTGTTTCCCTTTGCAATGAAAAGACCTCTCCTCCCAGTCTCTAGCAACAATTGACCAATTTTCCATCCCCATACTGTGCCTTTTCCGGAATATCACAGAAAATCGGGAGCACACAACACCTGGCCTTTTGTAGCTGACTTCTTCCACTCGGCATATTGCCTTTAAAGTTGATTTTTAAGAAATGTTGGTCAGAGAGGAAAATGACACAAAAGTGGTAAAAACGGCAACCAATGGGTCTGGGAAACTGGTAACTGGAGGCTCATTAATTCATTCTCGCTACTTGCACATGTGTTTGGAAATTTCTATAATAAAAGGTTTCAAATTTTGAAAAAAAAAAAAAACATGTTTTCTCTGGTCATATATAACCATTTGCTGCTTCAAAGGAATCTAAAGATGGGACTTCTCTGGTGGCCCAGCGGTCAGGACTCCACGCCTCCATGGCAGGAGCCATGGGTTTAATCCCTGGTTGGGGAACTAAGATCCCACAAGCCACACAGCCAAAAAATTAATAAGTAAAAACAAACAAATAAATAAACTAGTCTCTCTTAAAAAAAAAAATCTAAAGAAACAAAAGACCCTGGACTGAGAAAAAGTCTGGACTCGTTCAGTTCAGGCCACCAGATATTGGAATTATGCTTATAGCCTTGCAAGAGGCAGGCAGTAAATAAAACAGTTCCTGAGTCTGCGTGTTCAGGATTTTACTGTTTCCAGCATCTGACAAAGCCAAGAGGCAATATCCTATTTCTCCAGCAAAAAACCAGTACCAAACCTTTGCTTTTCACCATTCTGAGACTCCCTTAAGTTTCTGATTCAAAAGCTCCATAAAGCAGAAATAGGGCAGCTCCTTCTCTAGGATGAAACTTACCAAAATGAGGGAACCTACTGCAAAAATGGAATTTGCCCCTTTTTCCCAGATGACACAGATCTGCAAGGAGAAAAGACCTAATTTTAGGCATGACGACTGTCACCCCATCAGCCCAGCACAGAGAAAACTCCTGCCTCCTGTCTGCAGATGAACAGGGGAAGCCTTAAATCTGTACCTCCCAGATCCGCTCCATTTATACTTGTCTGAAATATAAGCCCTCCTGAGTTTTCTTTGCTGTTAATATAGTCAAGAGCTTGAAAAGTAGAATTAAAATAAATCTTCCTCAAACCAATGGAAAAGGGCATCAGGTGCCAATTCTGGAGGCAACAAGGAACTGAAATAAGCTTTGAAAAGGGCACATTTTCTGAGCAGCAGGTTGGAAATCCAAGCAGCCCTGCCATAGGTGTCCCTTCTGGCAAAGAAAATGGATAAATCCAGAGCCTTTCAAGCACTTTGATTTTTACTTAGGTAGAGAATGTCAGATATTTTATTTTCTTCTGAGAATGTATACTTAGTTTCACCAAAGTAAACTGTGTTTTCAGACATCTTTCAACAAATCATGTCTACAGTAGCACAGTGATTCCATTGTTTGATCAATTCTTGGTTTAAAAGGTACTTCAATACTGAATTCTTAACTCTACATTTATTTTACGTTTTAACCCTAAACCACATCAATTCTGGGGAATTTTCCACATAAAAGATGATGCTGAATTTTATGATACAGGATCAAAATTACTCTCTACCATTCTGGTTGCTTTATTTTTCTAAATATTTATTTATTTGGCTGCACCAGGTCTTAGCAGTGGCTTATAGGATCTTCCATCTTTGTTGCCATGCAAGATCTTTAGTTGCAGCATGTGGGATCCAAGCTGGGGCACGTACAATCTAGTTCCCTGATCAGGGATTGAACCCAGGCCCTCTGCATTGGGACTGCAGAGTCTTAGCCACTGGAGAAGGCAATGGCACCCTACTCCAGTACTCTTGCCTGGAAAATCCAATGGATGGAGGACTCTGGTAGGCTGCAGTCCATGGGGTCGCTAAGAGTTGGACATGACTGAGTGACTTCACTTTCACTTTTCACTTTCATGCATTAGAGAAGGAAACGGCAACCCACTCCAGTGTTCTTGCCTGGAGAATCCCAGGGACGGGGGTGCCTCTTGGGCTGCCATCTATGGGGCTGCATAGAGTCGGACACGACTGAAGTGACTTAGCAGCAGCAGCCGCTGGACCAGCAGGAAAGTCCCTCTGGTTGCTTTTAGCATATAAGTTTTGATCCCTCAACAAAGATTCCTTCTGTTTTCTTTCAACAGTATCTAGAGAGTGCTAATATATGTGTCTTCAGAGCCAAATGAGATTGTTCACCATGATGAATGAGGAAATGCCTAGAAAACACCAGAAGATTATGGTAGAAGTTAAGTCATGACAAATCAAGGTATCAGTGAGAAGATGGCAGTAGATTTCACTGAAAATAACTGTGTAGGTTAGAAAGGGAGTCTGGAATTCAACTAATACTTCATTCCATGATAAGAAAATGTTTCCTTAGGATAACGGTCTCAGCTGAGGGTGATCTGGACTTCTGGAGATATCTGTCAAGCACAACTAAAGGAGGAGGAAGGCTACTAGTGGCAAGAGGCCAGGGATGCTGCCCAAAATCCTACAATTCTTAGAATACCCTTTCCTGCCGCCCAACTCCTTAGCTACAACAAGAAGTATGTGCTAGGGTTCAGAAGCCCTGCCTCAGGGTAAGATCTGGGAAAAACCTAAGTACAGAATCTGAGATGTAGGACCATAATTGGTGGTACTAGTGGTAAAGAACTCACCTGCCAATGCAAGAGACAGAGACAGCAGGGAGTTGGTGACGGACAGGGAAGCCTGGCGTGAAGCAGTTCATGGGGTCACAAAAAGTCAAACTGAGCGACTGAACTGAACTGAAGAGACACCAGTTCAGTCCCCGGATTGGGAAGATCCCCTGGAGGAGGTCACGGCAACCCACTTCAGTATTCTTGCCTGGGAAATCTCATGGACAGAGGAGCCTGGCCAGCTGTAGTCCATATGGTCGCAAAGAGTCAGACACAACTGAAGCGACTTAGAACACACACACAGGTAAAAATTCATCCAGATTTCCACACCAGCAAACCCGGGCTCTGTCAACATGCAGAGAATCTTTCAGGGCCTTTAAATTTGCCGTAGTTCCTGGCTTTACATGAATCAAAGCACTCGATCCCCAGAGATAAACTGCGATCGACTGTGTGTCAGAAGCTGCACTTGAGTTTTGAGGATGCACAAGAAAGGAAAGAGGTCTGCTCATGTGGAGCTCACAGGAAGAAGAGCAAAATGGTCAAAGCAAAGAGACCTAAACAGCTGAATACCAGGCAGTGGTAAAGTCTGTTGCTGCTGCTGCTGCTGCTGCTAAGTCACTTCAATTGTGTTCGACTCTGTGCAACCCCATAGACAGCAGCCCACCAGGCTCCCCCGTCCCTGAGATTCTCCAGGCAAGAACACTGGAGTGAGTTGCCATTTCCTTCTCCAATGCATGAAAGTGAAAAGTGAAAGTGAAGTCGCTCAGTCGTGTCCGACTCTTAGCAACCCCATGGACTGCAGCCTACCAGAGTCCTCCATCCATTGGATTTTCCAGGCAAGAGTACTGGAGTAGGGTGCCATTGCCTTCTCCATCTACTGAAGAACAAATTAAAGAAAGATGATGAAGGGAAGAAAAGGACCCGACTTGAGTTGCAATAGTTATAAAAGACCTCTCAATGTCTATTATTTATAGATGATGCAATAAAGTACACCTGAAAGTATTTGTGTACCTACTCAGCCAGCCAACCAGCCATCATTCACCCACCCGTCCACTCATACATATAACCACTGACATATGCACCTTAGTATCTGTATATCTAGCTACCTACTTACCTCCCTATCTGCTTGTCCATCCATCACCTATTTATCTATCTATCCATCATCTATCTATTTATCTGCCTTTCCATTCATCCATCCATTCATCCTCTATGTAGCTAGCTATCACAATCATCATCAGCAATCTATGACCTCTCTGCCTTTCCATCTGTCTGTCTTATGCCATCTTCTGCCCTTCATGTTTCTCACCTAATGACTTGGAAAACTTTCATATCACAAAAGCTAGATAGTCTTTTGTGAACAGTATAATGCAAATTTAAAATAACCGATATCCCTTTAATGAGCACTTTAGTCACTAGCAGATATTGCTCTATTATCTTCTGCACTGATGCCACAAAATGTTTCTGTGGAAAAGTCTAAAAACAGCCTGAAATTCTCCCCCTGGTAAATGACAAGTGACTCATGTTCTTCACAAAGCATTTTGAAATCTGGAATGTATTACTCACATACATACACCAATGTACATAAGTATATGTAAAGCTTTCATTGAAATTACATATATGTAGATTAAAGAAAATAGTATATACCATACAGAGACATTTTAAAAGACAAAAGTAAACACTACTCTACTAGACCCCAGGTTAAGAACTAGAATATACCCATATCTTCGAAGCTTCCAGCATGTTTCTCCTTATTAATATCTTCATCCTTCATTCTGAGACTGATTACTCTGTTTTATGTGCTTCTCCTTGTCATTTTTTAATAATTTTACCTAAGTGAATGTCTATATCCATCATCCATCAACACTTTGCTAATTTATGTCTAGTTTTTAATCTTTACATAAATGCATTTTTCTGAAACTTTCCATTAAATTTAATACTCCAGATCAGAGGTTACCCATGGGGATGTAATTGAATCATTTTCATGAATGTATAGGATTCCACTGTAGGAATATGTCAACATTTATTTATCCATCCTCTCAATGGTCATTTGGGACATTTCCAGTTTTCTCCTACTAGATCGGCACTGCTATGAATATTTATGAATGTCTTCTGGTGAACAAATATAAGAGTTCTATACCTTAGAAGTGGAAATTTGGGGTCATAGTGTATACATATCTTTGATATAGCTGGGGATTCCATATTATTTTCTAAAGAGCTTGCATCAATTTTGCCCACCAGCAATAAAAGAAAGTTTCCTTTGTTCCACATCCTTTACAATTCATATTATCAGACTTTTGGAAATCTCGTGCACATAAAAATGAAATGTATAATAGTATTCATTCGTTCTTCTCTGATTTCTAATGAGATGCAGTATCTTTGCTATTCATTGACTACTTTGTTTTTTCTTCTGTGAAATGCCTGCTCATATTTTTTGCCCATTTTTCTTTTCAGGTATTTTTTTACTGAATTATAGGCATTCATCCTAATTCACCATCAGTCTTTACATGTTACAAATACCTTCCCTCAAATTATGGTCAATTTTTTATTGTAAAAAAAGTACTTATTTTAAAACATAGCCAATTGTATCATTTTTTCCTTTGTGGCCAGGGTTTTGCTGTCTTGTTTAAAGAAATTCTTTCATCTCAGAACTTGTAAAGATATCCTTCAGTATATTCTTCTATATTGATTTCTTTTTTTCCTTTGAAAAAAGAATCCTAACTGATCTGGAATTGATGTCTTAGACATCTGATTCCATTTGTCTCGTTTGGATAATCCATGTGCTAGTGCCATTTTTGAAAAATGCATCTCTTCTCACTGATCTGTAATTTTAGTTCCATTACACAAACTCTCCCTTATTTATCTGGCTGTGCCAAGTCTTAGCTGCAGCACTCAGGATCTTTAGTTGCAGCATATGAACTCTTAGCATGGGGGATCTATTTTCCTGACCAGTGATTGAACCTGGGCCCCCTGCCCTGGACATGGAGTCTTAGCCACTGGACTACCAGGGAAATCCTCACAAAACCTCCTTCTTCTGTTCATTATTCTATACACCTATTGTGTTCCACTATCACACTATTTGAATATTTATGACTTTTAAAGAACCCATAAATGTTTTTCTTTGCTTTAGTTAACCACCAATTCTTGACATTTTGGTCTTCATATATATTTAAAAATTAACATATCAAGTTCCTTGAAAGGTATTCCAGCTGATATTTTATTGGAATAGCATTGACTGTAACGATTAATGTGGGGAGAACAGCATGCTTTTCAAACTGAATATGGCATATCCATTTCTTCGGGGTTTTGATTGAATATTTTTTCTACCTGAACAGTTGATTGTTTCACTAAGATTGAAATTTAATAATTAGGATATGTCTTGGTATTTACTTTTGCATTATTTTCTTTTTCTGTAACATGAGAATGTCCTTTGGATCTATAGATTTAACTATTTCTTAATTTTAGAAACATATGTATTTGTGAATTTGGGGGGGTTCATTCTGTGGGATTCTCAGCTCTAGGACAGGAATCATCCTTATATTGGATTAACTTTCTTCTTCATGTCTAATATTTTCTTCTTAGCCCTTTTTTCCTTTTTATGAGTTACAATCCACATACAATTTACTTTCTTTACTTGCGCAATTCAATGATTTTTGGTATACTTACAGAGTTGTGTAACTGTCACCACAGGAACAGATTTTGTTTTGTTTTTGGTGGTGCAGTATGTGGGATCTTTGCTCCCCAACCAGGGATCAAACCCATCGCCCTACATTGGAAGCATGGCATCTTAACTGCTAGGCCACCAAGGAAGTCCCTCTTCCTAATTCTTTACTTTTTCATATTTCCCTAGCACTCACCAAGATTGCCAGCCTGCTTATTTAACTTATATGCAGAGTACACCAGGAGAAATGCTGGGGTAGAAGAAGCACAAGCTGGAATCAAGATTGCCAGGGGAAATATCAGTAACCTCAGATATGCAGATGACACCACCCTTATGGCAGAAAGTGAAGAGGAACTAGAAAGCCTCCTGATGAAAGAGAGAGAGTGAAAAAGTTGGCTTAAAGCTCAACATTCAGAAAACGAAGATCATGGCATCTGGTCCCATCACTTCATGGCAAATAGATGGGGAAACAGGGGAAACAGTGTCAGACTTTATTTTTTGGGACTCCAAAATCACTGCAGATGATGATCACAGCCATGAAATTAAAAGACGCTTACTCCTTGGAAGGAAAGTTATGACCAAACTTGATAGCATATTGAAAAGCAGAGACATTACTTTGCCAACAAAGCTCCGTCTAGTCAAGGCTATGGTTTTTCCAGTGGTCATATATGGATGTGAGAATTGGACTGTGAAGAAGGCTGAGCACCGAAGAATTGATGCTTTTGAACTGTGGTGTTGGAGAAGACTCTTGAGAGTCCCTTGGACTGCAAGGAGATCCAACCAGTCCATTCTGAAGGAGATCAGTCCTGGGTGTTCATTGAAAGGACTGATGTTGAAGCTGAAACTCCAATAGTTTGGCCACCTCATGCAAAGAATTGACTCATTGGAAAAGACCCTGATGCTGGGAAGGATTGGGGGCAGGAGGAGAAGGGGACGACAGAGGATGAGATGGCTGGATGGCATCACCGACTAGATGGACATGAGTTTGGGTAAACTCTGGGAGTTGGTGATGGACAGGGAGGCCTGGCATGCTGTGATTCATGGGGTCACAAAGAGTCAGACATGACTGAGCGACTGAACTGAACACCAAGATTGCCTCCATCTTTTCTATATATGCCAATAATTCCCCTTTAAAGTATGTCTATTCTATTTCTTGTTTAATTTCTATTTTTCACTTTTGGATCCTCAATTCATGTGTTAGCTCTCTGGTCTACCTTATTCTCTTTATTTTCTTTTTATATTATAACTCTTAATTTATTTAGTTCATGTCCTTTAAAAAAATTTTTCTACCCATTTCAACACTCACAGGAAAAAAAAAATTACCTTAAATTTATGTTTCTTCCCAAATAAATTCCTCCTCTCTTATACTGGTGTATTTCCTTCTATATTCCTTTCTTCCTTCTTTCCCTTCTGCAATATATTTACATAGATGGATGGCCATGTCTTTTGCAATCTGATTCATGTGCAACTTGGACAATTCTGAGCCACACCCAGGCCTTCTATTCACGTGGAATGTGGATGAATTTTACTTAACAAGCTTTATCTTGCAAAATATATACCAACACCTGAGTTTTCAATGGCCCGGGGTTTATGTAGAGAGGGTAGAGAGGAGGGGAGTTGGGTCAGGGCCTTGATTGTGCAGGTTTTCAAATGCTCTGTGCCTGAGTCCACTCAATGCTTTGTGTGTGCATTTGTGTTGAGATGGGGAAATGAAAGGGAGAGGGTCAGTACTGTATTGGGTTGGACAAAAAGTTTGTTCAGGTTTTTTCTTGTGTCTTTGTGTGTTTTCCTACAATGTAACAGAAAAACCCAAATGACCTTTTTGGCCAGCTGCAATATTTCTTCCATCTACTTGGGCTTCAGATTATCCTTCCAATTCACCTCTGGGTCCAGGATCCTTGCTTTTCATAAAGACAAACATCCCTAGATAGTCTTTTATCATCATCAATCCTTCCACCAGCCAAAATGAGAATGGGGAAAGAAACAGAAATGTTGATTTTTCACTTTTGCATAAGGAGTTCACAGACTGGAGAGAAAAGCATTATCTCACGTCTCCGTGTTCTCTTCCTTCTGCCTCTGGGTCTTCCCAAAGCTGTTATCTTGTTTATGATGTTTTCTGTTAGAGTAAATTCATTTCTGCATTGCTTACGACCCTTCCGCCTTTGCTCCCAGCTGGGGTCGACACAAATGACAAACCTCCATGACTGTCTCTGCTTTTGGTGCAGTGTAGAGTTGATCGGAAAAGATGGTCGGCTTTCATAAAAATTATCTTTTCTGACTACTGCTACACCCACAGGGTCAAGTCAGGGGGCAGAAACCACAGCAGGTAAGTGACCAGAAGCACTTGTGAGAGAGGGGCTGAAACTACTGACAAAACAAGTAGATGATGGTGATGCAGCCGTGATGCTAT
The DNA here is from genome assembly GCF_023091745.1 of Budorcas taxicolor. Classification (NCBI taxonomy): domain Eukaryota; kingdom Metazoa; phylum Chordata; class Mammalia; order Artiodactyla; family Bovidae; genus Budorcas; species Budorcas taxicolor. The sequence goes on along the minus strand of NC_068926.1, from coordinate 47,577,781 downwards.
TAACCGCAGGAAGTCTCTTCTCCTCGGGTCAGAAGGACAAAGCAAGGAGGGGGATTCTAAGGGGCCATCAGCGAGGCCTCAGTGAAGGGTTTGTCGCTGTGGCACCGGTTGCCTGGCGGGAGCTCGAACCATGGAAGAGCTTTCTGGCCTGAGTAGGGACCGGAAAGCAAGGGAGAAAACTATCCTAACTTTTCCCACCTTCCAGGCCATAAGATTCCTGACATGGAGTCACACTGGTCGAACCCAGTTAAAAGCCAGATCTGGGTAGTGTCGGGCACCTGGAAGACGCAGGTTACAGAGCTGGACTTAATCACGGCAGAGCAGGGGAAGGGTGAGGAGTAAACTTCTGAGCAAGCAGCTCCAGGGCATCACCTCTGCGCTTTTGCAAGTAGAGTTCATTGGCAAAATTTTTCTTGATTACTATTGGGTTGGCTAAAAAGTTTGTTTGGGTTTTCCAGGTTAGGAAAAAACTCAAAATTTCTGGCCAACCCAACAGTTACTGAAAACTCCAGCTAACAACCTACCCCAAAACTTAGTGGCTTTGAACACCACAGTTTTCATATACATCATGATTTTATGTACCAGGAGTCTAAGCAGGGCTCAGCTGTGAGATGTCTCCACTCTACCTGGAGGTGATGAGGTCCCCTTGAGGTTCTGAGCTGTCATCTGGCTGGTCTACAGCACCCAAGACAGCTTCACACACATGTCTGGGATCCGGACAGGAATAGCTAGAAGATGGGGCTCACCAGGTCTTCCCTCTCTCCATGGAGCTGCAGAGCCTCCCATGGGATCTCCCAGAAGATGAGCTGAACTTTTTACAGGTGGCTCTGGACTCCCAGAACAAGTGTTCCTGGAGACTGAGGTGGAAGGTCACAGCTTATGTCTCATCTCAGATGTCCCAGGTCCTCACTTCTGCTGTCTTCTACCAGGAAAGGGACACACTAAGCCCAAACTCAAGTGGATGGGGCAGAGCATACAAGTATGCAAGCCACAGTCAGGTGCTATCACCCCTTCAAGAGCCATTGAAGGAAAAGAAACTACACTTGTGATCTATGATCAGATCAGATGCACTGAGCTGATTTTTGCACTTCCATCACTCAGCTGATTTCCATCTCATTCTTGAGCTGATGCCTGCCCAAATCCTTTGTTTGTACACTGATGTTAGTATTATTTTTGCTGGATTTTTGAAAAAGAATCAACTTACTTCCATTCCTTAAGATTTGGGAGAGAGGATTCTGACATCTGGGTCCATTCTCCCATCTCATACTGGAAGATGCTGAGTCAGCTGCTTTCCAAAGTCACCCAAGAAAATGTCCCCTCAGCAGCTTCAAACATGCGCCTTCTTTTGTTTCTCCTTCATAGTTTAAGTCAGAGGTGACCTGCTCCTTGTGTTAACGTGGCCCCCTTTCAGAAAGAACTGACACTGCTCAGGGTGAAGTGACCCAAAGTCATCTGTTTGCATTTCAGAGGACACCTAATACACCCCTTGACTGATTGGTTATTTCCTAAATGTCTGATCTGGAGCCTCACAAACTGCTCAAGGCTTACCTGTCATCTTTTATTTACAACAACACCTGGAAAGGTAAGAGCCCAGAGACTAAGGCTCAGTGACTTTCGATGACCTTCCCAAGGGTGTACTGGCAGTGAGGATGCCAAGAGAGGTGCCCGTGGTCTTGGCCCCATGACCTGTCTTCTTCCTCATAAACCCATGTGGTCTTCAAGAGGTCAGTCCTGCCCCCAGATCTGATCTGTTATCCCACGTGATAATTATCAGTGTCTGAAGTCCCTGGAAAGATCCATGAAAATCCATCTAGCGTCCTTCAGAGCTCTTTACTCTGCAATGACTGGTAAGCCTGACAAATGTTCATGATGGTGGACATACCTTAGTCTGTCTACGCTCCAAAGCACTGTCTGAAGTTGGCATCTCATCCCCGGAAAAGACACCCCAGGTTCACATTCACAGCACCGGCCACTCATTACAGGGCTGTATCCATGTTTTGTTCTCTGTTAACATCCCCGGCACCAAGCATCACACTCAAGAAACATCTGCTCAATAAGGGAAATGTTTCAGGTAATTCATTTCCTTAAGTGCTTTTTTAAAAATGAGATTTCGGAGTATCTGTGTCTGCCTCCCTGCCTGGCACTGATGAAGATGGATTTTCCAAAACGTGTGCTCTGCAGTGTAAGTCAGCGAGGGTGAGTTCTCAGGACCGCAAAGTAAATGTGGTATGAGCCCAAGGGCATCTGCCAGGCTGTTCACCTCTTGTCTTTCTGTTTCCACTTCTGGAAAATCGAGGTGATAATAGTACCTACTTTGTGAGGTTGTTCTGAGGATTAAACATGTGAAAAATATTTTAAGCAACTAGAAGAGTACCAGGCACAAATGCACAAATAGATACTTAATAAATGCTTGTTATGATACTTTCATTCTTATTATCACTATCATTATCATTAAAATTATTGTATTCAGCAATCTCCCTCAAACCTCTTAGCCCCTACATGTTATTCTTGTGCTCCCAAGAGTGACCCAGAAGAGGTACACAGAAAAACCACATCTGAAGGTGACTGGCAAAGGATATGAAGATATTTGGTCAATAGCCTCTGTGGCCTCCTGACCCAAGACCACCCGGGAAATGGAATCTCCATGGATACCAAATGCACAGATGACATCAAGGACAAAAGCCGTCCCTGACTCCTCCCCATTAAGGTCATATAATCCTTCACCCAGTCCTTTCCCTCTAGCTGCTTGCAGTCTGGCTGAAAAGGAGACTGTCAGGTGGCTCTAGCATGCAGGGGATGTGATGAGGCCCTCACATGGAGACGAAGGTCAGTGCAAGGTTACAGAGTGCAAACATCAGTGACCAGAAGCTGGCACAGTCAAAGAAGATCACAGGGAGCTTTGGTTGCAAGACAACTTTTCTGTGTGTACATCTCTAATATAACAATATTTTTTTTGATACACAAAGGCTAAACATACTGAAAAAATTACTTTCATAAAAATCACTGCACCCACCCCACAGTCAAAAGATATAATGGCAGCCACCCAGCTCATATCCTTATATTCTTTGAAAACCAATCACTTCTCAGAGAAACTTCTAGAACTATATGCAGAGAGGAACAGCCATGTCCATTCATATCTTTTCCTCTTCCACATTTCTTGGACGCTGCCTCAATAGACAGGGACTTGAGAAAGAATGTCATGACCCTCCTTCCTGGGGCCCCCATTGCCAGCCCTATTCCAACTCCCAGAAAGATATAATGATTGTGAGCAAAACACTTCCCTGTGGTTTTTTGTTTTCTCCTTCTGGCTCTTTTCCAAGTCCAATGAATATAGGAATTTCACGTTGACAGCCACCTTTTGGCTCCCTTGAGGTTTTATGTTTTGAAGCAGGGAGGAGAAAATGACTCCTTTCAAGAGGGGTGGAGATAAATTAGGAGTTTGGGATTAACAGAAACACACTACTATTTATAAAATAGGTAACAATGAGGTCCTACTGTATAGCACAGGAGACTACATTTAATAGCAGATAATAACCTATAATGGAAAAGAATCTGAAACTGTACACCTGACACTAACACAAGATTGTAAATCAACTATAAGTTAATAAATAAAAAAAGAAATTGAAGGCATTAGATGAAATGTTGCAAATTTATTCTGTCAGTGTTTTGTGTAGCCTGGCCACCATGGTGAGCAAAATGACATTCAGAATAAGAAGAATTTGTCTGCAGATGCATTTCATAAGGAATTTTGTCTTTTCCTGAACAAAGATGAAAGTGTCATGTGATGTAATGGGTAATGAAAAGCCTCAACTATAATGAAAAAGAATTCAAAAGAGAACATGTGAATAACTGAATCACTTTGTTGTGCACTTGAAACTAACACAACCCTGCAAATTATCTATAGCTCAATTTAAAAATTGCTCCTTTCAAACATGCTTCTCACCAATCCTTGAAGACAGTGTCCTGAACACCACATGATCATTCCTAGAGTCCCAGGGGCCTAGAAGACACACAACAGTTTCCTGTAGCACCTGCATTTTCTGGACCTGTCAGAAGCGTAAACAACACACACACACAGTGGATTCTAGGGGATTTCAGGCAACACTGCACAAAATGTGAAGAGGAGTGTGGAGGTATATTCACCCTGCTCTTTTTGTGTGTGCAAATTAATTTCATTTCTTCATCTCATCCATGGGGATGATAACCTTTCCCTCAAGGAATGTGCAGCAATCACGTGTCCTATTTTGGCTACCAGCCTCTCTCCCCTCTTTCTGGAAACCCCCTGAGTTCTGAGTCGGGGGATCAGTGGTCTCTCATTGGGATTGATCAAGGAGGGATGGTAAATGCAGGACCTACTTTCCTCCCAGAAGTTACTGAGGGGGTCAGATATTTTCTCTCACTGTTCTGGCATGGCTAAGGGGTGGACACAGGACTCAAGCTTGAGAGAATGACCTCCTCCCTAGGTTGGTGAAGTCTAGGCTAGAGATAAAAGAATGGAAGAAATGTATGAAGAGCACAGATTTCTGCAGGAGCTCTTCCTGTTACAAAACAGCTGCTTCTTGTTTCAAATCCAACCCCCCAGAATGGCATGGATCCTACTTCATTCAGCATCTTTTCTCTAGTCCTTTCATTGATTTCTTTTGTTTTATGGCTTTCTTGAGATGTAATTGACATATAACACTGTGTAAGCTTAGGGTATACAGTGTGATGATTTAAAGTGTAATGTGTAATATATATGATATACATACATAGTGTAAAATGATTTTACAGCAATAAGGTTAGTTTATAACTCCATCATCTCATTTAGTTATCTCTTTTTTCATGATGAGAACTTTTAATATTTACTCTCTTAGCAACTTTCAAGTATGCAATACAGTATGATTAACTGCAGTCACCATGCCATACATTAAATCCCCAGAACTTGTTTATCTCAGAACCAGTAGTTGGTACCTTCGGACCAGCATCCCTTTTCCCCCTTCCTCAAGCCTCTGGCAACCATCCATCTATTCTCTGGTTCTAGAAGCTTTCATGAGATTCCACCTGTAAGTGATATTATTCAGATTCTGAATTTCTTGGACTTATGTCACTGAACATAATGCCTTCAAGGTTTATTATCCCTGTTGTTGCAGGAAAAAGTGAAATCACTGTCTCAAGGAGATATCTGCTCCCCGCTGTTCACTGCAGCATTATTCACAAGAGTCAAGACATGGAAACAACCTGAGTGTACAGTAATGGATGAATGGATAAAGAAAATGTGATGTATATACACACAAAAAATATTCAGTTCAGTTCAGTTCAGTTCAGTCTCTCAGTCATGTCCGACTCTTTGCATCCCCATGAATCGCAGCATGCCAGGCCTCCCTGTCCATCACCAACTCCCGGAGTTCACTCAAACTCACATCCATCGAGTTGGTGATGTCATCCAGCCATCTCATCCTCTGTTGTCCCCTTCTCCTCCTGCCTCCAATCCCTCCCAGCATCAGAGTCTTTTCCAACGAGTCAACTCTTTGCATGAAGTGGCCAAAGTACTAGAGTTTCAGCTTCAGCATCATCCCCTCCAAAGAAATCCCAGGGCTGATCTCCTTCAGAAAAAATAGTATCCAGCCATAAAAAAAAAAGAAAGAAACCCTTCCATTATCTTCAGAACTTCCAACTCTGCCAAGTTGGCCAAGGTCAATTTCTCTTGCTCATGAGATGAGCCTCCTGCTAGAACATGGCAAAGAGATTCAAGGAAATCTCAAGCAACAGTCCCAATATCAATATCAGAGCACAGCTCGTACCACAGTTGGCATCTTCCTTCTTTCCTCTCTTCCTCAAAAGAATCAGAGCCATCAGTTTGTTTAACACAAAAATGGATGTATCGCCATCAATGTGGGTCAAAAGGTAGTGCTAGTGGTAAAGAACTCACCTGCCAATGCAACAGACACAAGAGATACAGACTGGATTTCTGGGTCAGGAAGATCCCCTGGAGGAGGGCACAGCAACCCATTCCAGTATTCTTGCCTGGAGAATCCCATGGACGGAGGAGCCTAGCAGGCGATGACCCATAGGGTCACAAAGAGTCGGAAACAACTGTAGCGACTTAGCATGAACACTTGGTTAAAACACAGTATAGCTGGAAGGGAAAAGGAGCTATCAGTGGATGGAGGGATTCCTGAGCTGGAGATCACTGTGGACTGACATCTTGAAATGTGTGAAACTTGTGAAGCTATATGCAGAGAGGCATGTGATTCAATTATACAGCGGGAGAGAGAAGAATGAGAAGTTTAATTAACTTTAATTTCTAACTTCACCATTTGACTCAACAAGCATTGACCAGAATAAAAAGAAGGGTGACATGAACCCAATGGCTCCCAACTCCAACTGCAAGTTTGTATCTCTTGGAGAGGTTTTTGAAAACGCCAGTACCAGGGACTTCCCTGGTAGTCAAGTAGTTAAGAATCCACCTGCCAATGCAGGAGACACGGGTTCAATCCCTGGTCCAGGAATATCTCACATGATGAGGAGCAACTAAGCCCGCTAGCCACAATGACTAAAGCCTGCATGCTCTAGGGCCTTTGAGCCACAGGAACTGAGCCCATGTGCTGCAATCACTGAAGCCCACTGGAGCCTCTGCTCTGCAACAAGAGAAGCGATCGCAATAAGAAGTCCATGCACCACAATGAGAGAGCAGCCCTGAGTACCCACAACCAGAGAAAGCCCGCTCATAGGAATGAAGACTCAGCACAACCAAAAATAAATAAATAAATAAACAGAAAAAATACAATATAATACATATCATAAATCAACTATATTTCAATAAAATAATAATATTAATAAAAGAGATAATGAAAAACATAGAAGAACAATTTTTAAAAATCTATTCACAGTATAGTTTTGGATTTCCGTTACCTTAGGGTCCATGAATTATAAAAGACGAATAAATTACTTAAAGAAATGTGCATTCTTTCATGTTCATGGATGTGTGTGCTCAGTAACTCAGTCATGTCCAATTCTTTATGACTCTATGAACTGTATCCTACCAGGTTCCTCTGTCTAGGGGATTCTCCAAGCAAGAATACTGGAGTGGGTTGCCATTTCCTCCTCCTTGGGATCTTCCCAACCCAGGGATTGAACCCACATCTCCTGTGTCTCCTGTATTGGTAAGTGGATTCTTTACCACTGAGCCATCATGGGTATTGTTGTTACCAAAAAAAAGAAATTACTAACACCAAGGCTTCACCCCAGACTGGTACGGAGGCCAGAGGATACTAGAAGCTGTCATTCTTGGAAACAATAGCCTCAGATCATCTCAGATTGGGGTTCTTTTTGCAGTGCAAGTATCTCAATAGGACTATACCTGACTCTGTTATTTTATATTGTTGCTATTGTTCTTTAGTTGCGAAGTTCTGTCCAACTCTTTGCAACACCAAGGACTAGCTCACCAGGCTCTTCTCTCCATAGGATTTCTCAGGCAAGCATACTGAAGTGGGTTGCCCTTTCCTTCTCCAGGGGGTCTTCCTGACCCAGGGATCGAACGAAGGCCTCCTGCTTGGCAGACAAGACTCTTTACCACTTGAGCCACCTGGAAAGCCCATTATTTTGTATACATGGCCTTGAAATACACACCAGCCACTTCATCTCAAGTCTAAATGAAGAACCTTCTCTCTGGTCCCTTACTAAATGGAAGATACATGGAGTAAACTCACGGAGACTGTAACTACTACTCAATCCTCCAACAGTTAATGAGTGCCCTTTTAGGCCAGATAATGTATGAGAAATGAAGAAACAACAGCGAGCAGATGGAAGATTCTGCTCATCTCATGATTCAAGATTCTCATGGAATACACGCTCAGGTGGAAGTAAAAACCATATGTTGGGTACAACATAAGGGATTTTCAAGAAAAATTTGACCACACAGTATTTATTTATTCTAAACCTGGTACCTCCCTGTCTGTAAGAGCTGAGCTTTTTATTTATTTTTTCTTTCCGCTGTGCTGAAAGTCTTTGTTGCTGCAAGCAAGCTTTCTCTGTGGTGAGCAGGGGTTACCCTCTAGTTGCAGTGCCCAGACTTCTCATTGTGGCAGCTTCTGGTGTTGGAGAGCACAGACTCGAGTGCTCAGGTTCAGTAGTTGTGGTGCACAGGCTTAGTTACCTCAAGTTATGTGGGATTTTCCTGGAGCAGGGATTGAACCCAGGTCCCCTGCATTGGCAGGTGGATTCTTATCCACTAAACCACCAGGGAAGTCGAAGAGTAGAGTTGTTTCCCAACAATCACAGTCATAATTTTTCAGTTGTAAGGGTGATTCCATCCCCATCCAGGAGATATTAGGAAATATCTGGACCATCTTGGGATATCACAATTCAGGGTTGTGTATGTAGTGGGTCAAGTCAGAGATGCAGTTAATCAAACTACAATGTATAGACCAGATGGCACCTCACAACAAAACATCATAAGATCCAAATGTCAACAGCCAAAGACTGAGAAATGTCTATTCTGTGGGATTATAACCCAAACCGCAAAGTATTAACAAATATCCAGACGTCCTTACTGAAATCAATGATTGAATAAATATATGCATGTGGGAAAATAACCAAATTTCCCCCACAGAATTCCAAATGATTTACATAGATATACCACTGGCAAGAAGGCACAGTATAATTCCATAACTGTGAACTGTGGATAATTACTTCCTTTTGAAAAATACTGTATAGGACGTGTTGAGAAATCAACTTTACAGTGGAAAAACCCAAGAAATATCACCCCAGCCAGTGACCAAAGTTCACATCAATAATGACTAAGTCAGATTGGGAGTAAATGTCCTCGATATGATGAAATGAAAATGGCACTTTATTTTTATGTGTTTATTTTTTGTTTTTAAAAATCCCATTTGGTTTTTATTTCAAAATGATTGGGGATAAAAGAGCACAGAGATACATCTGATGCCTTTGTGTTTTTATCTGTATTGTTCCCTTTGCCTGAATTTCCTTTCTTGGAAAATAGAAGTACTACACAAACAACAGGGATCTATTGTGCATTATAGGGAACTCCACTCAATATCCCACAATGACAATATGGGAAAAATCCAAAAAAACCCAGATATATGCATATGCATAACTGAACCACCCCACTGTACATCCGAAACCAAAACAATAAATCTGCAAACCAACTACACCTCAATACAAAACAAAAACCAAATTAAAGTGAATCACTACCTATTCCCCACTCTCCCAGGGCAGGGCTCAATCTCTCATGCTCCTGTCCCTCAAATGGGAGTCATTTTTCCTTTTTACTCACTTGTGTACTTCCTGACATCCTCAATCAATGTTTATTCAATGAAAAGGTGAAAAAGAGTAGTTTGCAGACAAATACAAAACATTATCTCTGTGGTGTTTTTGTTTTTTTTTTTAATCCCCAAGCCCACTCTTTGGTCTTATCACAAGAAAAACATCAGATAAATCCCAATTGAGGGACATTCTTCAGAAAGTCTGAACAGGACATCTCATAGCTGTTAAGGTCAACAGAAAGCAAATCTGAGAAACAGTCACAGACAACAGAAAGTAAAAAGACATGATGATTAAATGTGATATCCTGAGCAGGAGCCTGGAACAGAAAAGGTGGCATCAGGCAAACACTAAGGGAGTATGAATGAGTGTGGACTTCAGTTAATAATAATATTGGAGCGTTGATAGTGACAAATGAATGAAGCTAATGTCAGGTGTTAATTACGGGGGAAACTAACCACGAGGCACCTGGCACTGTCCTGTACTAACCTCACAACTTTTTCTGTAAATCTGAATCTATTCTCAAACAGAAGGTTTATTGGAAAACGATGGATTGCCCTCCTTTCTCTGTCTGCCTCGCACTCCAGTCTGCTCCAGAAGCAACTCCCTGAATCCCCATCAGATTACAAAGGAGACGCAGTGCCAGGCATGGATGTCATGGACCTTTGTGGGGTTTGGAGATACCCAGTATCATCCTCTTCCTTAAAAGCACCCCACTTTTCTCGAGGGAAATACCACCTCCCCTGGGATGTGCTCTTAGTGACTGGTGACTCCAGAAGCCCACCTCTCATTCTGGAAGCACACCAGGTAACTCTGCTACCCTGGACTCAGACAGCAACTAGGTCTGTGAGCCACTGGGAGCTTCCCAAGAGTCTTTTTTAAAAATCTGAGTGAGTATTTTATCTTGTTTTATTTTGTACCACCTATTTTATTCTATATTTATGTGACCCAAGATTAAGTAACTTGCATGACTGTCTTAATCTCACAGAATCTAATTCACTGTTTTCCTGCAGGCACTGCCTATATTTTCCAGATATATTTTTCCAAAGCAAATAACAAATAAAATGAAAGCTGTTTTCATTCTAAAAATATACAGGAGATCTCATCTCTTCTTGCTTTCTTTACAATCTAAATCAGTTAAACTTCATTCAGGTCTTAAAGCAGTAATTTTTCCACAACGTGAGTTTTCTTGCTTGGCAATACTTCCTCCATGTCCACTTTGCCTTGTTGTTGTTCTTAAGTTGCTCAGTTGTGTCTGACTCTTTGTGACCCCACGGACTGCAACATGCCAGGCTTCTCTGCCTTTCACTATCTCCCAGAGTTTGCTCAAACTCATGTCCATTGAGTCAATGATGCCATCCAACCATGTCATCCTCAGTCATCCCCTTCTCCTCCTGCCTTCAATCTTTCCCAGCATCAGGGTCTTTTCCAAACAGTTTGCTTTTTGCATCAGGTGGCCAAAGTATTAGAGCTTCAGCATCAGCAACAGTCTTTCCAAAGAATATTCAAGGTTGATTTCCTTTAGGATTGACCTGGTTTGATCTCTTTGAAGTCCAAGGGACTCTCAAGAGTCTTCTCCAACACCACAATTCAAAAGCATCAGTTCTTCAGCGCTCAGCCTCCTTTATGGTCCAACTCTCACATTTATATATGACTACTGGAAAGACCATAGCTTTGACTAGAAGGATCTCTGTCAGCCAACTGCTCCCTGGTGGTCTAGTGGTTAGGATTCTGCATGCTCATGGCCGCAGCCCCCATGGGGTTCTATTCATGGTCAGGGAAGCCTTTCGTCTCCCTCTCTGCCTCCCACTTTTCCTTATTTTGCACTAATCCCTGAAATTTTGGACTCTATTCAATATATTTCTTTGTTGTCAATGCAGTTTATTTTAATGTTCAACCTCATCAATGGGATTAACTTTTGTAAACATCCTGCCATAAAGTAGGACACATTTAACATTTAGCACATGAGAACCCTGAGCCTTGAGATGGTTGTGAAATTTCTACAGCCACACTGGCAATAAAACATATTACAGAGTCAAGCTAGACTATAGCTCCTGACTTTTAAAAAACTTTTTATTTTATATTGGAGTATAGACAATTAACGAGGCAAAGCTACAGTCATCAAAACAGTATGGTACTGGCACAAAACAGAAACACAGATCAACAGAACAGGATACAAAGCCTAGAAATAAACTCATGCACCTGTGGTTAATTAATCTACAACCAAGGAGACAAGAATATAATGTTGGAAAGACAGTCTCTTCAACAAATGGTGCTGGGAAAACTGGATAGCTACAAGGAAAAAAAATTAAATTAGATCATTCTTTAAACATCCAAGAGTCTTTGCAACTTTGATTATAAAGAACAGAGGGCACTACTGGAGGAATTCACTATGCCAGGTGGGGAAGAGGTGCTGGGCAAGCAGGCTGTTGCATCTAAACCAAGGGCATCCTCCTCCTCCCACGCTGGATCGTCAAGGCCAGTGGTCCCATACCTTATTAATGCTTAAGACCAACAACATACATTCAACTAATCCTTTCATTTATTTATGTTCTTAAATTATGTAGGCTGGGAGTTATGGCATGCAACTAAGAATATTATTCGGTACACTAGGGCATACTTTACTTGAAATAGAATAAGGAGAGACTTTTTCTGCTTCAAGGCAGCTTCAAAGGCTACATCATTCAAGTGACTCGAGTTCAGGGCCAAAGCACCAAAAAACACCACATATTATTTCTAACAAGCTCAAAACCTTCTGCAAAGCAAGCTCCCCAAACCACCAAAAAGTACATTTGAGCCTTATCAACCCCAGGCCCACTTTGTCCTCTTGTCAATTATTCTTGGTTTTTTCCCCTCTTTTATATCTCTCATTTTTGCAAGAATAGTGAATCTCTATTTCTTAATAATGCCTTATTCAGAAACCTGCTCTGAGATCTGACCACCTTCTGAGCACAAGATTCTTAACAAATTCTTGAGTATTTAGCATATAAAACTGCAAAGACTTCAGCAAAGTATATGCATTTGTTAATAATTAACAAAATGTCTAAATTTTCCAGGTGGCTCGGTTGGTAAAGAATCCACCTGCAATGCAGGAGATGTGGGTTCGATCCCTGGCAAGATCCCCTGGAGAAGGAAACGGCAAACCATTTCAGTATTCTTGCCTGGAGAATCTCATGGACTGAGGAGCCTGGTGGGCTATAGTCCATGGGGTCACAAAAGAGTTGGACATGATTTCGTGACTAAACCACCACCACCAAGACAGCTTTTCATTCATTCATTCATTTAACCAATCTAAACATAACTCTGACTTTGAGAAAGGCACCCAGACAGTTCTGAGTGCTGTATCTCTGTTTTGGACCTTTCCACCTCCCTTTCCTGGATTGTCAGAGAGCCAAGCTAATACTATGCAAATATTTGGCTCCAGGCTTACATTCAGATCAGACAACCAGAAGCCTTTGAAACTGACCTCTTGTGGGAAGAAGCAACCGAAGAATAGGTGGGGGAGATGAGCAAGAAAGAGTTCTTTGATTCTCCAGACACAGAATCAGGTGACAAGGGGCGTCAGATGCTTCTGAAATTGACTCTCTGTGGGAGAAGGAAATGGGATGGAGTGGTGAGAACGTGCAAAAAAGGTCCATGTGCTGGGTGATGCTTTTGTTGTCCACTGGAAGGAAAACATTTTCTGAAATTAAAAGGGATCCTTGAAAGTGCTTTGCTTTTCTTCCTTTGTGGAGGTCTGCTTTGGAAGATTTGGGCTCCAGGAGAGAAGAGAACTTCTAAGATGACAAACAGCCCCATTCTGGTTTTCCTCTTTGCAATGGCTAATAATGCACACAGGTGCACACACCCAGCTATTTTTGTAAATTGCCCTTGGAGATAATTTGCACCACAAAACTTGATTCTCAGGATAGAAGACGAGCCTCTGTGTGTCAGCTAGAAATGACAGGCACAAAAGTGACAGGGAAGCGGCAGTTTTTAGGTGGTCAATCACTGTCTGCAGCAGAAGTCCTCTGCTGCAGGATCCGGATGGGTTCCCTTCTGTTGCTGGCAGTTAATCTGGTCCCCTCTCCACCCTGGCCATCCTTAAGTGGCGAGCTATGTCCTACTGGCACCTGACCTACAAAACATGAGCCCACCTGTGGACTTCATTAGCACTGCCGCCCCTGAGTCTAGAAACGAGTCACTATTGCAGAGGACAGCACCCAAGGATACACGGTTGTATCCTTCAGGGTTTTATATACAGCAGATGGCTAGATAGAGCTGGGGCTTCCTGGTGGCTCCGTGGTAAAGAACCCACCTGCCAAGGCAGGAGATGTGGCTTTGATCCCTAGGTCAGGAAGATTCCCTGGAGAAGGACATGGCAATGCACCACAGTATTCTTGTCTGGGAAATCCCATAGACAGAAGAAGTCTGACAGGCTATAGCCCATGGGGTTACAAAGAACTGGACACAATTAAGTAACTAAGCAACAGCACACAGCAAAGCCATCAGTTCATGCTGGGTATTACAGAAATGCCTCTAGTCATTTAACAGATACCCATAGTATTTTATGGATATATTAATACATGTATGTATGTCTAATCACTCCATGGGAAATAGATGGAGAAACAGTGGAAACAGCGTCAGACTTTATTTTTTGGGACTCCAAAATCACTGCAGATGGTGACTGCAGCCATGAAATTAAAAGACGCTTACTCCTTGGAAGGAAAGTTATGACCAACCTAGATAGCGTATTCAAAAGCAGAGACATTACTTTGCTGACTAAGGTCCGTCTAGTCAAGGCTATGGTTTTTCCAGTAGTCATGTATGGATGTGAGAGTTGGACTGTGAAGAAAGCTGAGTGCCAAAGAATTGATGCTTTTGAACTGTGGTGTTGGAGAAGACTCTTGAGAGTCCCTTGGACTGCAAGGAGATCCAACCAGTCCATTCTGAAGGAGATCAGCCCTGGGATTTCTTTGGAGGGAATGATGCTAAAGCTGAAACTCCAGTACTTTGGCCACCTCATGCGAAGAGTTGACTCTTTGGAAAAGACTTTGATGCTGGGAGGGATTGGGGGCAGGAGAAGAAGGGGATGACAGAGGATGAGATGGCTGGATGGCATCACTGACTCGATGGACGTGAGTCTGAGTGAACTCTGGGAGTTGGTGATGGACAGGGAGACCTGGTGTGCTGTGATTCATGGGGTCGCAAAGAGTCGGACACGACTGAGCAACTGAACTGAACTGAACTGATGTATGTCTACACACACACACACACACACACACACATATGGGCTTCCCAGGTGGCTCAGTGGTAAAGACCTGCCTGCCAATGCAGGAGATGCAGGTTTGATCTTTGATCCCTGGGTGGAGAAGAACCCCTGGAGAAGGAAATGTCATCCTACTTCAATATTCTTGCCTGGAAAATCCCATGGACAGAGGACCCTGGCAGGCTACAGTCCATGAGGTCACAAAAGAGTCAGACACGACTTAGCATCTAAACAACAACAACAGAGCAGACCCAGGCTAATTCTAAATACTTGGAAGCTGTGCTAAATGAGTGTCAAATTGACTTCATTAAAAAAGATACACAGCTTCATTATTTTCTAATTATGAGAATTCCAACTAAAGGCTAATGATATTGCCAGATCCAGGTTTCCCACCAGCTGTTTTCATAAACAGATAAGACTCATTCATAATTAGTGTGTGTTAAGTATTCAGCAGGCATATTATTAATGCAACTTTTAAAGAGATGGAAAGCGTGCTACTTTACCAACTTAAATACAGATTTGTAAAGTATTTACTGATTTATTTTACTATTGTCTTAAATGGAAAGCACCTTTCTCATTGATGGACTCTGAACAAACACACTTTGTTCTACATCCAAAATTTTCCAATCTTTTGACTTCTAAGCAGCGAGATGCTTATTTCTGAATCTGCAAAGATGTGGATCCCTCAGAATACATAGCCCAGAAATGAACCTCTCTTGGCCATGGCACAGCTTGCCAGTGGCAGGGCTGCCCTCAGAACTCATGTGAACACACTAGTAGGCAATGGATTGTGGTCAGAAGCACAGTTGTTTTGTGAAATTTAATTCTACACTGATAGCTGCTTCCCAATAAAGACTGATGTGAATATCATCTACTGGAGAGTTAAAGTTTTAGGAGATTCTAGTTATAAACCGTGGGTCCAGGAATTCAACAAGCAGTAGCTGGCAAATGGAAAATAATGGCAGAATATGAAATTGTTTGACTTCTTCTTCTTTAAGACCTTGAGTTTCCACTGGCAAAATATTTCTCGATATAGGCAGTCATCTCTACAAAGAATATTATGCAAATGTGTTGAGTCTGGGAAAACCAAGCACAAAGCTACACATCAGGCAGAGGGAGGGCCCGTGACCAGCTGAATCTAGGTCTCATTTCCAAAGGACAGAAGGGAGCGATCACGAGGTCTCAGTCCCACAGATGCGTTGTTCATTCTAAATCCCTGTGCCTAATCCCCAGATGCACCCCCAACCCCAGCTGAAGGTTTTTCCTGCCAATAATCAGCCAGGTTCAATTATGAGGTTAATGCTGTCCATTGGTTTCTGTGTCTTCGGCTGAGATTAAAAGGAAATTCCCAGCACTAGGTCACAATCAACAAAACTGAAATGTGCAAAGTATAAGCAAGAGAATGATTTCTTTCTTAAACTCACCCACCCCCATAACAAACACAGATTTTTTTTTTAAAGAAAGAACAGTGGGGGACTTCAACATCCCACTTACACAATGTAAGTGGGATCATCCAGATAGAAAATTCATAAGAAAACACAAGCTTTAAATGACACATCAGAACAGATAGACTTAATTGATATTCATAGGACATTCCAACTGAAAGCAGCAGAATACACTTCTTTCTTAAGAGCACATGGAACATTCTCCAGGATAGATCACACCTGGGGTCACAAATCAAGGCATGGTAAATTTAATAAAATTGAAATCACATCAAGCATCTTTTCTTGATGTGAGATGCTATGCTCACAGTGCTATGAGATTAAAAATCAATTATAGGAAAAAACTGTAAAAAAAAATATGGAGGCTAAATAATTTGTTACTGAATAATCAATGGATCACTGGAGAAACCAAAGACGAAATCAAAAAGTACCTAGAGACAAATGACAACAAAAACACGACGATCCAAAACCCATGGGATGCAGCAAAAGCCGTTCTAAGAGTGAAGTTTATAGCAAGACAATCTCGACTCAAGAAAAAAGAAAAATCTCAAATAAACAACCTAACCTTACAGCTAAGCAACTAGAGAAAGAACAAATGAAACTCAAAGTTGGTAGAGCAAAAGGAATCAGAAAGATCAGAGCAGAAATAAATGAAATATAGACAAAATAAAAAAGAAAAGGAAAGAAAGAAAGAAAAACAGCTATTGAGCCCCAGGGGAGAGGGACAAGAGGACTTATCATTGTTGGATAAGCTTTAAAAACCCACATATAAATGTGGTCCTGTGTCCAGTAACACTCAGGGGTCATACCAAACTTGATTAGATGGCACTTCAGGTCAAGTTTCTAGATTATGGAGCAATGTGAGGACACATTTAGTGATCTAATAACATACCAAATAGCTATTACAATCAGACTCATGTGTGTTTAAAACAAATGCAACAACAACAAAAAACTGTTACGAAAATCCAATCAAGCCAAGGCAAGTAGCTTCCCTCACATGCTGCTGTATGTTCCAAAGAGAAAACTCACCCCTTCTTTTTTCTTAAAGCCCACGGGACTCATTTTAAATGCCACCTCTTGGTATAATTTTTATATAAGACACTCCACTAACTCTACTGGATATCCTTCACACTTTCTACTCTTTTATATTTTGAACATTAAGTTCTATTTCCAGAGAGAAACAAAAGGGTAACTTTGAGGTTGGTACCACAGAGTGTACTTAGAACTCACATGCCCAGAAGAGATTGTAAGTTGGCAAAACTGTATCCTCTATCCTCCCTGACAATTTTTGCCAACCTATTTGCAGATTCATGTCAACTCTGAGCCATTTAACTCTCCTAAGACCTGCTGAGAACCAACTAAGCCAGGTCCAAGATAGAATATCAGCCTGCTCCTGACTTTTCTGGGCCAGCCCAGAAAACCTATTAACAACATCTTCATCGAATCAATTGCCAATTCAGAGAGCTCTAACTGGTCTTTCTACTTGACAGTGAACAAGGAGTCTGCAAAAAGCGGAGGAACGTTTCTACCCTGGCCAGCGCTAACACAGATCTAGGCATCACATACAGGAGAAGGGTCTCAGAAATGCCCTTGACCTTGGAGATGCTACCGGAAGATAATGAACTCACCTTAACGTGAAGCGGTCCTCGGTGGAGTTTTTGGAGATGGAGACAGGAAACGTCAGCACATCTCCCTGCCTGACTGTCTTTGGCACGTACTGCACGGCCACGTGGTTATCCAAGCGCAGCTCTCTCAGCGGTGGCCGGCTGGGGGTCTGGTAAAGAAAAACACTTCCAATCCTGTGCAAGGGAGGCCCCGACTCATCGATGTCATTACGGCCCGTCCGCATCCCGCCGGCTCTCCGGGCATCCTCCTTGGTGCAGTCTCCACGCTCGTCCCCGGGCTGCACGGCATAGTAGAGCTCCACCGGGCTCCCTTCAGGGGGCTCCGGCGCCTTCTTCCTCCCGGCCACCACCGTCGGGGGGCCGAACCAGCTGGCCGGGAGCTCCAGCTGCGCCACGCACAGCCCCAGGGCCCCTCGAAGCCGGCAGCTGCCCCGTACTTCCCGGGTCTCCCGGAAGGCGAACACCCGCAGGCAGGGCAGGCTCTGCACCGGGCCAGCATCGTCCCAGTCCCTGCCGACCACGTGGAACAGCACCTGCACACGGGGCCGACTCAGGTAGATCTTGTCCCGCAGGATGTGCGCCTTCAGCTTCCAGTTCAGAGAAAACGTGCTGGTGAATCCAAAGGGGCTGGAGGGGAGCATCAAATCCTGGGGTACCACCTGCTCAATGGCGAAAGGCCCATAGCTGGCATTCAGGACTGGTAGCCTCTTGGATTTGTAAATCAGAAAGGACTCCACCCGCGACTGTAGACTGGAGTTTCTCATGATGTCCTGGTTGGCTTCCTTGAGGAAGAAGGACACGTCTGCGTGGTGGATGTGGTAGGTCACCGGGAGGTAGGTGGGCAGCAAAGAGAACCTCTGGATACTCTCCAGTATGCCTCGGCTTTCAGCCACTGTGGGGAGGAATCGGGGTTCAGGGGTTAGAAACTTGAGGGCAGTGGTACCAATATTTCAGACCTCTTTGCACCCCCTTTATAGTGGATTGCCCTGCCTTAGCATTAATTAAGTGATTCTTTATCCAAAATGTCTCAAATCAATTCATTTTATATTAAATGTATTTCTTTAAAGAAAAGTTGATGCCGCTGGAGTAAGTAGAGAACCAGCCACCAGCCTCACTGGCCATGCACAGAAGCTGAGCAAGCAAATACAATAGAATATTACTCGGCTGTAAAAAAGAACAATTTTGAGTCAGTTGAGTGAGGTGGATGAACCTAGAGCCTGTTATACAAAGAGAAGTCAGAAAGAGAGGAACAGATCATATATTGATGCATATATATGGAATCTAGAAAAACAGTACCAATGAACCTATTTACAGAGAGGAAGTAGAGATGCAAATGTAGAGAATGGACTTGTAGACACAGCAGGGTAAGGAGAGAGAAAGGAGAAACAAAATACAAATTGACAAAGTAGCACTGACATTTATACACTATGCTAAAGCATTTCAGTCGTGTCTGACTCTTTCCGACCCCATGGACTTCAGCCCACCAGGCTCCTCTGTCCATGGGATTCCGCAGGCAAGAATACTGGAGTGGGTTGCCATGCACTCCCCCGGGGGATCTTCCCTATCATGTGTTAAGTAGATAACTAGAAGGAAGTTGCTATAGAACACAGGGAGCCCAGCCTGGTGCTCTGTGACGACCGAGAGGGGTAGCACGAGGAGGGGAGGGTATAAATGGAAGTTTATATTTATACATATTAATTATATATTTATATACATAAATAATTATGTATATATGGGAAAGGGAGGCTCAAGAGGGAGGGGTATATATATATGCATACATATATACACATATATAATTATGTATATATGGGAAGAGGAGGTTCAAGAGGGAGGGTGTGTATGTGTACATATATATGTATGAGGGAGGGGTATATATGTGTGTATATATATAGATGTATGATAGATGTATGGCAGAGACCACCACAACAATGTAAAACAATTATCCTCCAATAAAAAAGAAAGAACATTCAAAGTAACTCCTTTAATTTTCAACTAGCAGTCCTCATGCCTTTTAGGGGGTGACAACTTATGCCTAAGACTTGCTCTCTTTCAGTTAGAGGGAAAGATCCTCATGAGAAAGGTCTTAAGAAACTGCTGGCATCCAACAGAGAAGAGTGCTCCCATTAGCTCCACCAGATGGACTGAGATTGGAAACAAGAATGACTTTCTCAGCATGTGGCTTGATGCTGTGTCCATATTTTACCCAATACTACGTCCTGTTCCACCAGATATACTCTACCCTTGCCACATTTACCATGGGAACATCATAAAAGACTTTAAAGATGGACAATCATAAATCACTTGCACATCATGTACTTTCCTCAGGGCTAAGCTGAGAGATGGACAGAAAAGACCTTGAAAAAATACTGTTGGAAGGAAACCTTCTGAAATAGATGGGATGAGCCAACCCCATCATGTCGAGCCCATGTGACCCTAAAAACCCAAGAACTAAGGGAAGTCCATCACTTTTGTGGCCTCCACATCCTTCGTGAAAGCTGTGTTGACACCAATGCACAGAAAGTCTTCTTCCCCCCAACCCCCTTCCTGAACATATCCCACCCTCAGGGAGAAAAAGAATCCAAAACTGTTATTTTTACAATGTGCCTTATATTCTATAAGAAAAACACAGAAACAGAGATTACATAATTCAAGAACCAATTTAAGGGGCTTTAGAAATGGAAATTACTGGCTCTGGAAACACTGACTTTCTAGGCAAAGCTCCACAAATTATCCAGACCCCTTCTCATTAGCCCTGTCACTCTCTCTGGTTATTTTGCAATAAAAGCAACTCAGGCCCTGACATTCATCAGGCTGACCTGTTTCAGAGGCCCACGTGAGCACATTTTCTGATACATGACGCCTACAGGAGTCTGGACCCCTCCTGGCAGTTGTCTGTAAACAGAGGAGAAAGCAAAGAACTCGGAGAAAGGAGTCTTCACTGTGACTTTGCTGCTCAGATCTCATGAGAGAACAGGCAAGTCCCTCAACCTCTTTGCCTCTCCGGGGCTGCTCTGTAGGAGGCGCCTGATCAGAGGGCGGAAGCCCGCAACCAGTTCTAGCAGCACAGGGCACTCAGCTGAAGTCCATCCTACCCTGGACAAGAAGCCAGCTTGCCATAAACTCATCCTGAGTTGATGGACAACCCCTGAGGGCAGGGCTCCCTCCATTCCATGGCATCACCCAGCTCAGGCCAGGCTGAGCTCCACTTCAGCAATGAAGGCTTCCATGGGCCTGAACCATCTGAAACCTCCAATATCTTGAGGAGTTCTGATTCACCCAAGCACTGATTTCATATGACTCAACCTAATACCTAGGAATTCCTTTTTCAAACATCAAAATATCATGGACTTCACAAGAGACCTCATTCCTTAGGAGAATCACATTTTTCTTAACATTCTGGAAATCTCTCAGGATTTATATTTTCAATAAGCGGGCACTGTCACTTGTGAATTTTCATACAAGTGAAGCACAGGGAGTGAATTTTGTGCTCATGTTCAGGGTTGAAGCTTCCTCCTTCGTCCCTTCTCTGGGTACCACCTCCCCTCCCTGTCTCTGCTGGGACATCGCAGGCTGTGTCGTACAAGTCACTTCTCTTGACTGAACGATTCTGCATTATATGCCCCACTGGTGTCCTCCTGTAGATCTTATACTTTCCTATCACAGGACTTTATTCTCCGCTGTAATTCCCTCCATGCCCCAGTAGGTTATATGCAAGTGAGCAGAGATGACATGGTGGCCTTTTTTCTGTTTTATTCACAGTCCTTAGACGAGCACCTGGCAAATATTAGGTTCTCAGTAAATATTTGAGAAATGAATGAGTCAACAAATGAATGGTGCTTTCAGTATCACAAAAAGCTGATTGTATTTTTACATCAGGGCTTTATATGCTGCCTCCTCTGTTGCATCCCTCTATAATTAGAACCCTCCATTCTTTTACCCCATGAGGAGCTTCAAGTAATCATGATGATAGGGGACTAACAAAGGGAGGTACTTCTCTGTGGAATAAGGTCCCTGATTCTCTTTTATAAATTTTATTGGATTATAGTTGATTTATAATGTTCTGTTGGTTTCAGGTGCACAGCAGAGTTATACATATTTACATAAATATTCATTTTATTTCAGATTCTTTGCTCATATAAGTGATCACAGGATACTGAGTAGCATTCCCCATGCAATATAAT
Organism: Budorcas taxicolor; assembly: GCF_023091745.1. NCBI lineage: Eukaryota > Metazoa > Chordata > Mammalia > Artiodactyla > Bovidae > Budorcas > Budorcas taxicolor. The sequence goes on along the minus strand of NC_068926.1, from coordinate 47,556,021 downwards.
AGGTCATTGTTGGTTATCTGCCATATACATAGTAGTGCATATATCTTTATCCCAAGCTCCTGATATATGCCTACCCCCACCACATTTCCCTTTCGGTAACCATAGGTTTATTTTCAATATCTGTTACGTCTGTTTCTGTTTTGTAAATAAATTTTTAAAAAATAACCACTGATTAAGAATCCACCTGCCAATGCAGGGGGCATGCGTTCGATCTCTGGTCTGGGAACATCCCACGTGACGCAGACCAGCTACGCCCAGGAGCCACATCAAGAGAAAGCCCCCATGCAGCAAGGTCAAAAATAAACAAATAAATAACTTTTTAAAAACTGATACAGATGAACTTATTTACAAAATGTAAACAGACTCACAGATCCCCTGATTCTTAAAAATACATCTTGGCACCACCTGGAGCAGTTATACTGGTTGTCATCACATCAGCCTGTCACTCACTGTAGACACTGCTGAAACCAAATAAATGGTCAGGTTATAAATAAGGAATAATATCTGACACCGAGGCTCCCTGAACTTTCCTGTTGAACATCTGATCCCTACTACTTGAGAATACCTAACTTTATCATGCAACTAATTCCATATCCCAAGGACAATGGCTGTGGGTCCCCTGACTCTCTTTGGGAAAGCAACCAGGGGTTACCACAGGCATCACTCAAAGGGAAGTAATCTCTAAGCTGCATTCCACAAATGGCCTATTTGTCTTTTCACCTGGTTATCTGACCTCGATGTTTATTGCTTAAAAATGCTCGAAGTTGACCCAAAGCTAGTTGTTATTTCCTTTTCCAGTCATTCCTTTTTAAAAAAACAAAACTAAAAGAAAAACAAAAAGAAAAACAGTGTTCCACAATGCACAGAATGGACTAAGAAGTAAAACTGAGTATCCTGGAATCCCCATGGGGATGACTACTATAAACGAAGAACACCATTTCCATGTAAAAAAAGAGCAAGGTGTCAAATAATAAAGAAGTTGCATGTGGTAAATCTCAGTTAATTATCTATTAAGGAAAAAAAAATACATTTATTTTGGTGCAGTGACTTACATGTTTATTTGAAAGGAAGTGACATGTTCCCATCTTTAAGCAACTCAAGCAGCCTCACAGAGATTTTCTATTAATTTTAACATTTTGAAAAAAATAATTTCCCCTAAATAATACCTTTAAGAAACTGGAGGAAGATGGCAACTTGAGCACAGGCATTTAAAATTTCCCCTGAGTGGACTCAAAAGCAGTAGTTAAGAGAATATGGTAATAAGTAAAAATCGGCATCTGTGCTGAACATTCAGTGCAAACTGCAAGCCCTGGCCTGGGAGAATTCCTGAGAAATTGCATTCATGCAGAAAAAACAGCATGGTAAAGGCTGCCAGATGAAATGCAGGAAAATCAACTATGTTTCCTTTTCTAATTAACAGAAAGGTTGCATGGGGGCACGCTTATAATTAAGGACAAAAACAAAATTTGTCAGGTATCTGAAATCCAAATGTAACCAGGGACCCTGTATGGTTATTGGCTAACTCTAGTGGCCCTAAGCATGACATCATAAAAGAAGGTAATAGCCTGGTAGAAATAACCTGATATTTCTAAAAGCAAAGGGCATGCATCCCAGGGATGCTCTGTACTTGGTAATGCTTCCTGATGCTGACTGCCGACAATATTTGTAATCAGCCAAATTGAATGACTCAAGCTTGAGTGTGACCACACAGTGCAGAAAACCCCAGAATCTGGGCTTCTTGCTGACTTGGAGTGGGAGGTGTGACACAGCCTTACTGTGGACTGAATTCAAGCCACACCAAAACGATTTACAGGAAACTGGTCCCCAGTACAGCAGCTGTACCAAACTGAGAGAAGGACTGTTAGAGCGACGATCTGGGAATCTCAGCAGACCCAACGCATCCCCCCCACCCTGCTCCAGCTGCAGCATCACAGATACAAGAATGTAGGACCAGTGGCCCTTCCAGGTGGACATTTCCTGTACAGCTCTAACAAGAGCAGGTGAAAACCGAATGGAGAAAAGAGGAACCCACTCCACTGTGCCAGGGAAATGCCAAGGCACAATGAGATGAGCTGCATTCAAGGACCAAGAGAGAGAAGGCAAATACAGACGGAAAACAGAAGGAGAATACAATGTTGGGTTTTTATTTTCTTCATAAATAAAAACTACAAAATCAAAGAAAGACGTTTGAAAAGACGATGAAGAGGTAGTTTCAAGAGTAGTTACCGCAGAGGACGAAAGTATATTTCACACAGAATAACTTTTACATGCTCACTAATCAAGGAGATGCAGGCCCTTTGTTACTTTATAACGAAATAAGACCAAGATGGAAGAAGATATGGCAGTATTAAAAGTAAGGGATTTAAAATGGTTTCAGAAGCAATAAAATAGATATGAAAAAGCAGAAAATTGAATTTATCCTAAAAAAAGGAGAATTTATGAAGCTCTCCCTAAAGCTGAATGGCAAAGACAAGAAATGAAAATGATCAGCGGCAGACTGCAAACAAATATGAGACACATTAGATATATATACAGATAATAGAACTTCTAAGAAAAATAGCAGGAAAATGCAAAAGAAGAATTATTAAAGGACGATAGAGAAAGGAAAACAGTCCTGGGATAAAAATAAATATTCCGCTGAATTCCAACAAAAACTGTAAACACCAACTTCTAGATATTTCCTAAAGACATTTCTTAATGTCACAGATAATGAATAATTCTATAAGTGCTTATTTAAAAATAAAACTTTTAAAAGAAAAAAACTAATGAAATTGGCCTCAGTCATGCCCACTGTACAAAATTAAGTATTATAAAATAACAAGTATTTCCCCAAATCTTATGGGGAGTGTTCTAATTGAACAATTAATTCTCTAAACTAGAGATTGTCCTGATAATATGTGAAGACAACACAAAGATGTAAGGTTACTTCCTATCTACCTTTCCTTACGAACATCACTGAACCAAATTATTCAGGCAACCAGGAAGTGAATCAAAGTATAATATTCAGTAACAAGAAAATCATAGCATAACTACAAAAACATTTAAGCATAGAATAAATTCAAATAAAGTTTAAAACATAGGCAAAACAAAGAAGTTCAAAATAGTTATTGATCAAAAAAGATTCCTAACCCAAATATTGTAGTTTTTAAAAATCATAAACTTGGTAAAAATCCCAAAAGAAGCATGAAAATTAAAAGAAGTTAAAGTTCACTAATTTTGCAATAGAAATGGCTTTATTTTTATCAAGAGTAACCAAATAAATATATATTTAACTGTACATTTTTATTAGTTTAAAATCAAGCTGTGTGGCTTACAAACTGGGACAGGAGAGAGAGAAAGAAAACAGAAACAGCTCATCAAGTGATACATTGAAAATAAAGAACATTGATCATCAAGAAAGAAAATTGATAAAAAGTATAAAATATGATGAAAGGAATAAGAACAAATTTGTTAATTATGACACTAAATATAAATGAGTTAAACTCTCCTGTGAAAAGAAAGACTGACAAATGACTCAAAAATCGTAAGAAAGCAAGTTTAAATTTTCTGCAAGAGAACTCCTAAATAAAGCGACTGAGACATTAAAAAAAAGAAACCTAAAAAAAAAAAAAACCTAACCACAGATATTTCATAGGGGATGAAAAAAATAGCACAACTTTAACATCAGAAGCTAAAGTAAATTCCAGAGGAAAAAATAACTACCTGGGGTAAAGGTCTTAATTTTTGTGGAAGGACACAATTCATAGTGCCTATGTAGTAATAAGTATTCTAAGCAAAAATATATCTCCAAAATTAATATAGCAAATCTCTTAAAGTTACAATTGGAAATTGATAGCTACTAATTTTTTGAAAACTTTATATACCTTCTTTTCCAACCTCTGACTTAAGAAGGATGAAAACGTAAGGCTATGAAGATATAAATAATATGAATTATGAAGTTGTAATCTCTACCAAGGATACTCTTATATATACTATTCATGACCCTTGCCAAACATCATATATAAGGTTATGAGAAAAATTTCACAAAAAGAATTTAAATTGTAGTCCATGAGCATATGTATTAAAATATAAATCAATAACAAGAGAAAAATAGAAACAGTGCTAAACCCTTGGGAAAAAAAACTACTAAACTGTTTTTGAACACAAAATTAAAAGAAAGGTTTTAATTGCACTATATTTACAAATCCAAATAACAAGGATAGTACACATCAAAATATGTGAAGCAGCCAAAGTGTTAGTTGCTTGGTCATGTCTGATTCTTTGCGAACCCGTGGACTGTGGCCCTCTAGGCTTCTCTATCCATGGAATTCTCCAGACAAGAATACTGGAGTGGGTAGCGGGGATCTCCCTGACCCAGGAATTGAACCCAAGTCTTCTGCATTGCATGCAGATTCTTTACCATCTTAGCCACTAGGGAAGCCTGTGAAGCAGACAAAGACGTAATCAGAAGGAAAGTCATACAATCTTCAATACTATCAGTATTAAACCAAACAGAAGGAAGTTGGTAAACTAAGCATTCTACTCAAGAAAAGAGAAATCCCAAACAAAACAAAAAAATTATAAGGAAAAAGTGATAAAACCAAAGGTAAGAAACAGTAATATAAAAGACAACAAAATTGAAAATTAAGCCAAAGAAATGCTAAATTTAAAAAATAAACATAAAATGGATTGTTACAGATGGCGGATGAAGATCATTCATTTACATATGAATTACAGAAAATCCTCATGAAACAGCCTAAAAGAAAAACTAGGAAAAGCTGGTATAGTTCAGTGCAGTCACTCAGTCGTGTCCGACTCTTTGCGACCCAATGAATCGCAGCACGCCAGGCCTCCCTGTCCATCACCATCTCCCGGAGTTCATTCAGACTCACGTCCATCGAGTCCGTGATGCCATCCAGCCATCTCATCCTCAGTCGTCCCCTTCTCCTCCTGCCCCCAATCCCTCCCAGCATCAGAGTCCTTTCCAATGAGTCAACTCTTCGCATGAGGTGGCCAAAGTACTGGAGCTTCAGGTTTAGCATCATTCCTTCCAAAGAAATCCCAGGGTTGATCTCCTTCAGAATGGACTGATTGGATTTCCTTGCAGTCCAAGGGACTCTCAAGAGTCTTCTCCAATACCACAGTTCAAAAGCATCAATTCTTCAGTGCTCAGCCTTCTTCACAGTCCAACTCTAACATCCATACATGACCACTGGAAAAACCATAGCCTTGACTAGACGGACCTTAGTCGGCTAAGTAATGTCTCTGCTTTTCAATATGCTGTCTAGGTTGGTCATAACTTTCCTTCCAAGGAGTAAGCATCTTTTAATTTCACGGCTGCAGTCACCATCTGCAGTGATTTTGGAGCCCAGAAAAATAAAGCCTGACACTGTTTCCACTGTTTCTCCATCTATTTCCCATGAAGTGATGGGACTAGATGCCATGATCTTTGTTTTCTGAATGTTGAGCTTTAAGCCGACTTTTTCGCTCTCCTCTTTCACTTTCATCAAGAGGCTTTTTAGCTCCTCTTCACTTTCTGCCATAAGGGTGGTGTCATCTGCATATCTGAGGTTATTGATATTTCTCCCAGCAATCTTGATTCCAGCTTGTGTTTCTTCCAGCCCAGCGTTTCTCATGATGTACTCTGCATATAAGTTAAATAAGCAGGGTGACAATACACAGCCTTGACGTACTCCTTTTCCTATTTGGAACCAGTCTGTTGTTCCATGTCCAGTTCTAACTGTTGCTTCCTGACCTGCATACAGATTTCTCAAGAGGCAGGTTAGGTGGTCTGGTATTCCCATCTCTTTCAGAATTTTCCACAGTTTATTGTGATCCACACAGTCAAAGGCTTTGGCATAGTCAATAAAGCAAAAATAGAAATTTTTCTGGAACTCTCTTGCTTTTTCCATGATCCAGCGGATGTTGGCAATTTGATCTCTGGTTCCTCTGCCTTTTCTAAAACCAGCTTGAACATCAGGGAGTTCATGGTTCACATATTGCTGAAGCCTGGCTTGGAGAATTTTGAGCATTACTTTACTAGCATGAATCTGGAAAGCAAATATACAATATCAATGGGCCAGAGATACTGATAAGTTCTAAAGATATCGGATGGGATGAATTGGTCCCATATTGTGGTCTTTTAGTAACTGTACTCTCAATTTTACTACAGAATCTCTTAGTTTTGTCTGCTATATTTGTCAATGTCTGAGAAAGGTATGTTAAATTATTTCCCAAGGATTCTGAAATGGTTAGGTTCTTATACTTCAAAAACACAAGATCATACCTGTCCTCAATATTTTAGACACTACCTAAGGAATCAGGATCACGATAAATTCTTGTGTATTATGTCTCCTGTTGCCAATAATAAAAACTTTTCTTTGGTCCTTCTTAGTGTTTTTGGCTTTGAACATATTTTTTTTCCTGAAATTAATACAGCCATCCATCTCAGATTTCTCTGATTCTTGTAAACATTTTCTTAATGCAACATTTTGCCTACTTTTATTTTCAGTGATCTGTGTATTTTTCTTTAGTGTTGATGTCTAAATAGATTTTGATTGTAAGCCTTTACTTGATTGATTTGTTTGGATTTATTGCTGCTATCTTATTTTATGTTTAAATATCCCACAATACTGTGTGGGTTGTTTTTTCCATTTCTTCTCCTTCACTGGATTTATTCTTATACACCTTTATTTTTTTCTGTCTAGTGATTGGAAAATGCTAAAGAAGTTCTTTATTGCCAAGGAAAAAATATGCATTCAACTTGACTAATGATCAAGGAGAAAATATACAAATTTGAAGAGATTCATAACCTTATTACTATGGGAAAATATTTTGGAATTTCAGTTTAATAAATCAAACTGAAGGAATATTAGCTCCACTCCAATCCTATCTCTTAAAAGTCAGTGAAAATAACAACAAAATCTTACATGAAGGATAGAAAATTTTCCTTCTCCAATATAAGAAAAATAAGAATGCATTCCAAAACCCCTAAATCACAAACAATGTCCAACTTAATCTGAATTGGATAGCATTCCCCAAGAGTGAAAGAAGGTCTCTTCTTGGACCAGAAGGGTCTCAGCGTGCTTAGAATGACAAGACCTAATTACATAGCAGACCCCACCATCACTGTGGTTTTGGGCAAACCTTGGGCACTTCCTGTTTCCTGTGCCCTTATACTGGGTCACAGATGAATATGTCAGAGAGCAGACAGAAAGCAGATAGATGGCTTTACTGAGAGCTGGGACACACTAGACACCCTGAATTTCACTAAGTTCCTAAAGGCCCCAGACTGAGATGAGAGGTGTGCCCTCTGAGAACTTGGATTAGAGAGTATTTAACACAAAAACCCAAATCTAACTTCCAGATTGGCTCAGCTCACCCACTTGGTTCCTTCCTACTCCTGAGTACCAGGGCTGCCCTACACGGAGATGAATAATCAACAGTCAAAATCATATCATCCCACTGAACCCCAAGACATGTTCAGCTGATGACTTACACTTCAGAATCCAGCAGAAGGGAACTCTCTCCTCTTTCCTCCAGAGAATCTGCCAGCAGCTTAGAATTTGTTACCTGTCTTTGTCTGTGATTATCAGCATCTCCTTCTCCTTCAAAAACCAGACTTTACAGTCCACTTTTCCCTCTCAAGCTTTCACATCTTCTATTTCTGCCTCTCAACTGGATAGCTTGCCTCAGTTTAAAAGCATGGTATACTCAAACTTCAAAAATAAACAAGCAAAACTGGTCCTTGACTCTAAAGCCTCTTCGATTTTATCTCTCTGCTCGTTTGTCTATACGTGAAACTGAAAGTCACTCAGTCAAGTCATGGACTGTAGCCCTCCAAGCTTCTCTGTAAATGGCATTCTCCAGGCAAGAATACTGGAGTGAGTTGCCATTCCCTTCTCCAGGGGGTCTTCCCAACCCAGGAATCAAAACCGGATCTCCTGCATTACAGGCAGATTCTTTACCATCTGAGCCACCAGGGAAGCCCTTGTCTATACATATTAATGTACAATATATAGACACTATTATACATATGCTCATAGACATGTTTGTATTTATGGCAATGATTGTAAACCGCTCCTCAAACACCTACGCGCGTGCACACACAGCTGTCTCTGGTTACTGTCATGGGCTAAAAAATACCTCCCTCCAAAGATATCCACGACCTGACCCCAAGAATCTGAGAATATGGGACCTTCATAGGAAAAGGGACTTTGCGGTTGTGATCCAGTTAAACATTATGAGATGGGGAGATGATTTTGGTTCGTCCAGTAGAACCAATGTTATCACAGGGGTGTTAATAAGAGAATGTCAGGAGGTCAAAGAAGAAGGAAATGTTTCTTGGTGGCTTTGAGGATGAAGGAAGGGCTGTGAGTTCAGGCATGGAGGCAGGGAGCTTTAAAGGCAGGGAGACGATTGTCCTCTGGGACAATTGCTGGGACAACACTACCCTGGGGAAAAATTTTATACTTCTGACCTCACTGCCTTTCTCTTTTTATAACTGCAAATGTCATTATGTTGTTTTATACTATTTTCCTCCTTTTGTAGATAAGGAGACTGAGAGTCAAAGGGATTGACCCCCTGACCAGGGTCACACAGCTAGTCGGTGCCTGGGGGACTAGAGGAGGTAGGTCTAGTCAATGGTGTGCTGGATCTGGCAGATCTCACAAGAGCTGATTCTGTGCATCGCCTTCCAGCTCCATGTCCAGGAACTTAAGGAGCCAACTGCCCATGCTGAGAGTGTTTACACCATGGACATTGGAAACCCTCCAAACAGGTGTCTCCTTCCCTTGCACCACAGACCAACATGTACCCTGCTGGTCTGCTGCCCGGGTTTGAATTCCTCACAGTCTACCGTGGCCCTGTCACGCTTTCTGTTATCATTGAAAAAGATGTCCTTAACTCTTCAACGACTTCCATGTGAAATTTAGTAGCTCATTCAAAATCTCTGGGTTTCGATTCTCGCTTCCCAGCCTCAGGATCTTGCTGTCTGCCACATCAAACCTATGCCCCAACCAGGCCGAACTGCTGGTCATTCATCAAATGCAATCCTAGTTTCCCTCCTCTGCTGCTCCCACCCTCCAGGCTGCCATGCCCTCTCCCCCAAAGCAAATCTCTAGCAGATAAATGCTCATCTGCTCTAGAATTCCACATAATAGGGCCTCCAGGTCTAAGAAACCCTCCCTAGGAACCCCGGTCAAATGGTATCTCCACATCTATGCAATACTTTGATTCTGTGCTTCTCCTTGGGTAGGTAGCAAACTGCTTTGTATCACAGTTAAGTTATGAAATTATTTCTTTAATGATTACACTTACTTCATTCTGGACACTGTTTTCCACGCTCTAGAATGACAAATGAACGTAATACTCCCAACAACCCCATGCATTAGGTGCGTTTTATCATCCTCACATCACAGTGAGGAAACAGGCTCAGAGAGGTTAAGGGACTTGCCTTAAGTCACACAGGTGGTAAGTGACAGAGACAGAATTCTAATACAGCAGTCTTGACTCCTTTACCACAAAGCAATGCAGCCCTCGAGGATTCATTCAGGCGCCCAGATCTGCTGGGTTCATCTTTCCAGATTCAATCAGGCTTTTCCCAGAATATGGCTTGAGTATCAGTGACATCATGATTAATTAATTCACAGTGGTACACAGAAAAACATTTTTAAAATTTGTAACTGGCCATGCATCTCTCTTTTAAAAAAAAATAATTTTATTTATTTTTGGCTATACAGGATTTTCATAATTGGGTGAGGTTTTTCTCTAGTTGTGGTGTGTGGGGGCTACTCTAGTTACAGTCCATAGGCTTCTCATTGAAGTGGCTTCTCTTGGTGCGGACCACAGGCTCTAGGTGCACACGCTTCAGTAGTTGCTGCATGTGGGCTCAGCAGCTGAGGTTCCCAGGTTCTACAGCAGAGGCTTAATAGTTGTGGCACTCAAGCTTAGTTGCTCCACAGCATGTGGGATCTTGCCCGATCAGGGATAGAACCTGTGTCTTCTGCACAGGCAGGTGGATTCTTCACCACTGAGCCACTGGGGAAACCCCATGCATATCTTAATGAATATTGGAAAAATATAACTCACACATTAAGTCCAAGAGTCATAATTGTTAACGCTGAGATTGATGTGAAAGTAGGTACTTCTTGGTGACTGGTCTACAGCGGCTGCTTGACTTTCAGGCCCAGGCCTTACAGGACATGCTGCTGTAGCACAAATTGGAACATGACAACTGTCATGCCCCCAGGACCCAGCACAGAGCTGGACATAGTTGGGGGACTTGTCATGTCGTCTTTAATTGAGAAAATGTTAGCTCCAGGAAAAAGACACAGGTTGTCCATTGGGATTTGTGTCAATAGAAGGACATTTTTTGAAGACCTTGAAAAAGCATGATATCCCTCCCCCCACTCCAAGGACACCATACGTGAAGTATAGGAGAAAGGTCCAGCTATGCAGATGAACAAACACATTTACTTTATTTTTTAATGATATCAAATATATTTAAATATAAAACATGGAACTGCATTGCCAAAATAGCTTTTTTTTCCATTTTTCAAATTTATAATTGTTGAAATTTTGACACAAAACATTAACTCTGATATCAGTCAATTACTCTCTAAAAACTTTCATGATGCCCCAGATCTTTAGAATAACACAGAGGAGAATTTTATAAATCTGGAACTAACATACTTTTCTAGATTAAATTATCCTCTCTAAAAATTAACCAAAATGGACAATTAACCATTTTTTTAACTTCATATGGGAAAACAGACTTCATTGAAGGAAAATTTCAATCTCTGGGAATTATGCCCAGAGATATTTATGCATATTTTGCTATTACAATAAAAGATCTTGCTTCTTCATCTTGCCTTATTCCAGTCCCTTCAAACTTGTCCCTTCTAGATCCAGTCCCTTCTAGACTCACCTTCTCTTTTCTCCTTGGGATGAGCACATTTACTTTATACACATGGCTCTTAATTTGTTTCTAAAACATTGAGTTTGTCGCTTCTGATATTTCAGAAGGGAACTTGTCTTCATTTCTCAAGCACATTTTTTTTCATACTTTGAATGATTCAGGAAGCTGGTATCTGATTGCAGCTTCCCCAAGGAATGTGACAACTAAAGAATGTAGCTGGTGGCAAATGCAACCGATTTAAGTGTAGATTTAAGTGTGAGAAGCACTCTAGCTTAAAGAATAATTTGTTATGAGAAATATGTTTGGCATCTGTAGAGTTCTTTTAAAAGCAAGATACCTCTCTGCCTTTATTCATATTACGAATAGATGTGTCAGGCGCTGTCCAAGGTGCTGGAGAAATGGAATTGAATAGAAAGAGTAATATCCCTATCCTCAGGATGCTCACATCTTAGTGAGGAGGGCAGATTAAAACACAAGTAAAGAAATAAACCCACGTAATGTAATTTCATGCAGCAGTAAGTGCCATGAAGAAAAATAAACCAGGGTACACAGATGGAAGCATGGCCAGTCAAGTAGGTCTGTAACCTGAGACAGGACGGCTGTAAGGAGAGTTATACATTCCCACATACATTAATCATATTTAGTCCCTGTCAGCCTTTACATTTCACTAGCTAACTGCAAAAGCCAGGAAATTAAACAGAAATTCAGACAGTCTTAACCAAAGTCTTTCCACTCCAGCACTACTGAGGATAAGTCTTTCTGCAGATGGTACATTGTTGAATATTTATCAGCATCCTTGACCTCAACTAGATGCCAGAACTCCCCTGTCCAGCTATGACAACCACAAATGTCTCCAGACAGTCACAAATGCACCTCAGGGTAAAGCTGCCTGATAAATACAAGTGAAGTGAACTCGCTCAGTCGTGTCCGACTCTTTGTGACCCCATGGACTGTAGCCCGCCAAGCTCCTCTGTCCATGGGATTATCCAGGCAAGAATTCTGGAGTGGGTTGCCATTTCCTTCTCCAGGGGATCTTCCCAACCTAGGGATCAAACCCAGGTCTCCCGCATGGCAGGCACACGCTTTATCCTCTGAGCCACCAGGGAACTCAACAAATACAAGACACCCATTTAAATTTGAATTTCAGAATAATAATGAGTACTCTTAGTGTAAGTCACTCCCAAACATTTTATGGACCATTCAATGTTTATTTGAAAATCAAATTTAGCTGGACACCCTGTATTCTTATTTGCTATGTCTGGCAACCCTAATTGGGAAGAAAGATCATTCCCATTAGAGAACCACCACTCCAGTTTTACAATTTAGGAAACTGTACATATGTATGCCAGGTACCTATATATGCATGCCAGTGACATATATATATATATATATATATATGTGTGTGTGTGTGTGTGTGTGTGTGTGTGTGTGTGTATATATGTATGTATATATATTAGGCCATAACAAGCTCGCTGACCATCCACAGGAACGAAGACACAATTGCAATGACCTTCCAAACAAAGTGAGTGTAGAAGACCCAATTAGATGGGTGAAGGAGAAGGAGACCAGGATCTGTTATTGCCAGATTCTGAAAGTAGAGATAAAATCCATGTCCTGCTCAATACAATGTATCTTTCCTTACAGACTTGATGAAGAGTTTTTAAAATCACAACGAACAATGCTTCCTGGAGTTTAGTCATCGCTATGCTCTCATAAAAAATTTGAGTGGAAACATAACAAGTGTCATATTTCGGGAAGAGAACTAGACAATATCTAAGAGAAGTTTGGAGTTCCCTTTCTCTCTGCCCCATTCAGTGCACACCTTGGAATCTATTCCTAGACATGAAGAAATGAAGAAATGCTCAGAATTTTTTATATTGAAAGAAAATTCAGTGCACATCAGGTTTAAAGTTTTTTTTTTTAAAAAGGAGCAAACTAAATATCCAACAAAACATCTATATAACCACTACACACCTCATAAAATAGCCAGAATCCAAAACACTGATGACATCAAATGCTGGCGAGGATGTGGAGCAACAGGAACCCTCATTGAGTGTCGGTGGGAATGCAAAATGGTACAGCCACTTTCAAAGGCAAGTTTGTCAATTCTTGTAAAACTAAACATGCTTTTTCTATACCATCCAGCAATCATGCTCCTTGATATTTACTGAAAGGAGTGGAAAATTTATGTCCACACAAAAGCCTATATGGGAATATTAACAGCAGCTTTACTCATAACTACCAAACTTGGAAGTAACCGAGATGTCCTTCAATAGGTTAATGGATAAACAAACAGTGGTGCGTGCAATACTGAGGAGGAATAGCATGTCAGAAGAGAACGCAATGGCACCCCACTCCAGTACAAATCCCATGGACGGAGGAGCCTGGCAGGCTGCAGTCCATGGGGTCGTTAAGAGTTGGGAAAGACTGAGCGACTCTACTTTCACTTTTCACTTTCACACATTGGAGAAGGAAATGGCATCCCACTCCAGTGTTCTTGCCTGGAGAATCCCAGGGACAGAGGAGCCTGCTGGGCTGCCGTCTATGGGGTCGCACAGAGTCGGACACGACTGAAGCGACTTAGCAGCGGCAGCAGCAGCATGTTAGAAAGACAAGACAGCGAAGGTACAGTTTCCAGACGACCCGAGAACCACCACATTAGCTGGTACGTTTATGCAACTAAGAATAAATTTCTAGTTTGTTTCAGCCACTGTTATATTGCAGCTTGTTATTCACAGCTGAATCTAATCCTTTCTTTAAGACAGAATCACAGCTTTTTGAACTCCACGTGTAGTCCTGGTGGTACTGGCAGCATCAGCATCACCTAAGAATTTGTTGGAGATGCAAATTCTCGGTTCTGCTGCAGCCGCACTGATCCAGACACTCTAGCTGGGACTCAGTAATCTTTGCTTTCACAATCTCCCAAGGGATTCTGTGAAATGCTACAGTTTGAGAAGAACTATTCTAGCCAATTTTGGTAAAACGGTTCTCCTATATAATGTGTAAACATGCATGGATGACTGCAAACATGTAAAAATCCATCTGCAGAAGAATTTTTTAAAATAGTCATAACTGGGTCCCCTTTAAAGCACCCTGTTTTTTAAAAAATTCAAAATTTATTTTTGGCTGTGCTGTGGTTGCTGCATGCAGGCTTTTCTATAGTTGTGGCACAGGGGGGCTGCTCTCTGGTTGTGGCATGTGGGTTTCTCATCACGGTGGTTTCTCTCGTTGCAGAGCACAGGCTCTAGGGCAAGGGCTCAGTAGTTGTGGCGCATGGGCTTAGTTGCCCCATGGCAGGTAGAATCTTCCCAGACCAGGGCTCGAACCCGTGTCACCTTCATGGGCAGGTGAATGCTTAACCACTGGACCACCAGGGAAGTTCTCTGCAAAAGAATTTTTTGTGTTTGTTCAGATGGAGGTCGCTCTTATCTCAGAGAATTTTTTCTAATTAAGAAATTGCAAGATTACTTTAAATAATGTGTGTAAAAGCTCTTTTAGGAAGAAGGGGGAATGATAAATCCAACGTAATTTTGAAAAATGTAACTAGCCAGGCATCCTAGACAATTAGATGAGAAGGTTTGGTCCCATCTTCACCAGGCAGGTTTCACTTGAACTTTTGCATACAAATTCCTCAGCTACTGTAAGCCATGAAATTAAAAGACAGTTCCCTCTTGGAATAAGAGATATGACAAACCTAGACAGCATATTGAAAAGCAGAGTCATCACTTTGCCAACAAAAGTCCGTATAGTCAAGGATACAGTTTTTCCAGCAGTTGTATATGGATGTGAGAGTTCGACCATGGAGACTGAGAGATGAAGAATTTATGCTTTTGAACTGTGGTGCTGGAGAAGACTCTTGAGAGTCCCTTGGACAGCAAGGAGATCAAACCAGTCGATGCTGAAAGAAATCAAGCCTGAATATTCATTGGAAGGACTGATGCTGATGCTGAAGCTCCAATATTTTGACCACGTGATGCAAGGAGCCAACTCACTGGAAAAGATCCTGATGCTGGGAAAGATTGAGGGCAAGAGGAGAAGAGGCAACAGAGGATGAGATGGTTGGATGACATCACTGACTCAATGGCCATGAGTTTAAACAAATTCTGGGAGACAGTGAAGGACAGGGAAGCCTGCTGTGCTACAGTCCATGGGGTTGCAGAGAGTCAGACACAACTGACTGAAAACAATAAAAACTATGATGACTATATCGTGCAAATATGGCTGAAAGGGGAGGTGTGTGAGTTCTGACCATAATTTTTAAGACTGCAAAGAATCAAGCAGAGAAACAAAACCCTCTTGCTGCCATTGCATACAAGGGTTCTCACCCTCTGATCACCATTGGGAATTACTTGAAGGGCTTGCTGTGGTGGGGCTTCACCACAGAGCTTCTGATTCAGAAGGAGTAGATCTGGGATGGAACCAAGAATTTTTATTTTAACACGTGAGGCGGATTCACCTGATCCAGGGGCCACACTTTGAGAACCATATACTCACTGCATCCTTGACTTGGGAACTCATCTGAGAACTATTCAGCAGGAGAATAAGGCTGAACAAAGCAGATACCTTGAGATACCATATGCAAGGCCAAGTACAAAGTCTTGCATGACAGAGCTGTGACCTCTGTCTTCCACTGTAACCTTCCCCCACTGCCCAGCCCACATCCATCCACGCACACTGCCCTTCGTGCCCTTTTTCAAATGCGCTAACTCCTGCCTCAGGGCCTTTGCAGTGGTCCCTTCTTCCTAAAATGCTATCTGTTTTGCATGGCTAGCTCTTTCTCCTTGCACAGGTCTCAGCACAAGAAAGGCCTTGAAATGGCCTATCTGGTCCCTGCCTCCTGCCCTGCGTAGTTTCTTCCCATCTTAAATTGCCTTTTCTATTTATTTTCTTGATTAAACCTGAAGACCTAGCCTTCTTTGCTGGGACCTTGGAGGCAGATATCTGACACGACTTGTTCATAGCTACCGATTCAGGACCCAGAACAATACCAGGACACAGAAGGATGTTCAGTAAATGCATGAATGAAAAACTAAACAAATGGATAAATGAAAGGATAATGGACAAATAGCTCAAAGCCAATCTCTTGGTCTCAGCGTCAGCAACTCATTAACCCCAGACTTTCCCCTGAGATGGTCATCACTGTTGAACCCCCCTGAAAGCCCACTAAGATACACTTAAGTGAAGAAGACGAGGCCTGAATACAGAGCACTGACTTCATCTCTAACCTCTGACCTGAGAGTGTGTAAGCATCCCCAGCAGCCTGGATGCACACACTCAGTATGCAGAGAGTGCGCTTCATTAAGGTGCTTATATTAAAATTGGTAGAGTGTCACATCTCGTAATTTAAAAAAAAACTTGTTTATATTAATATTTAATTAGTTCAGGGATTAAAAACCCCATAAACAATTTTTTCCTCCCTCTCTTGTTTTCTGAGGGCCAAGTGGATTTGAGATTTTTAATCAGTATACCAAATTCTCTGAAAAAAGGGTAAGAGGTAGCAAGGGAACTAGAGGGCAAGAGGAAAGAGAAGGAGGAGATAAGAGGAGATGGAGAAGGAGGAGGGGGAGGGAAGAGGGAAGAGGGAAGAGGGAAGAGGGCAAGGAGGAGGGGACAACCGGGCAAGAAAACTAAATGCCGACAGAAAATAGCAACCACTGCCATTCACTCCTGCCTGAGCTTCACAGGCGAGCAAACGCAGACGTGCAATCAGAGAAAAGTCAAGAGTGCCAACAGCGGTACAGGCTGCTCAGAGGAGAGTTTATCGAGTAGAAATGGGGGCAGAGACAGAACTCTGTGCTTTCGTGGAAACTTCTCACGCCATTCTAGATTTTCAGAGTGTGATGCTATGGGAACTATTTTATAAGGCCCTAGATAACAGACAGTAATTCAGAATAAGTTTTGTCTATAGGAATGCACATCAGCTGTCTCTGGCAGCGGGACCACCCCTCCCCAACTACTGGAAAAGTCAGCTTTGCGTCTGCAGGTGTGAATTTTGACACTCCTCCTGTGCTTCTCTGCCTTCTCCTTAGGATCAGCCTATCATATCTGCTGGGTGTCCCCATTTCATTAATGAGCTACATAAAAATTTTAACGTCTTCGTTTTATATCCATAAGACAGTCATGACTTCATCTCTTTCTGAAAATTATCTTTTAACAGGGAAGAAGAAAAGAGGCTGGGGGTGTCTTCCAGGTCCCATGCCTGTGAGGATATGAAATTCTCAGTCTCACTCGGCCCACTCCTGCCAGCCACCTCTGCACTCTACCGCAACGGCTCGCATTGGTACCACTGGGATGTTCCACAAAGACCCAGCACAGCACCAAACAAAGAAATAGAATCACAGAGCATAGCATATGTAGGAAGTCATCATGACCATCCCAGAAAAAAAACTGAAAACCTCAATTGAAGAACAGAACAGATATATTTCCAAGCAGAAGATGATCATTCACTTATCACATTGCAATATCCAAGTTACCAGAGGTGAGAGTTCCTAATTCTTAAAGGGCAGATACAGCAAGGTAACCAGAAAGATGCCAGCCCCGGAAAGATTCCGGAATTACTTCCCTAGCCTAAGCAGCTTCAGGTTGGCAGTCTCAAGTGTGATTTGAATGCAACTGTAAAAACGTGAAATCTGTATGGACTGAAAACAATGCATCTGGGGAAAGGGCCAGGCCCTGAATCAAAAGAACACAGCATGAAGAATGAGATCCCCCAGGGCAATATTCTCACTCAGTTACCTGGAAAGTGAGATGAGTTCTGATTGCCCAGCTGCATAGAAAAAGGGTTCCCGAAGTCAAGTGAGCAACAGGGGCTGCTGGTGAGGCTAACAGTGACTCTCCCTCAACAGTTAACTAACTAGTTAGCTACATGAGAGCATGTGCCTGTTTGGAAACAAGGTCCATTGAATTTAGCCCAGAAATTAAAAATCTTAAAACAAGTCTGGGAATAAGTCACCAAATTTTCTAAAAACTGTAGTAGGTGGAAGAATATTCCTCCCAAGAGTCTCACCTGACTCCAGTGCTTGTGAACATGTATCTGACATAGCAACAGGAGCTCTGCGGATGCAATATGATAAGGACCAGGAGAGGAGAGGTCAGTCTGGAGCATCTGTGTGGGCACAATGCCATCACAGGGGGTCCTTCAAAGTGGAAGATAATCTATCCATTGATGTAAAAGGGGTGTGAAAGTCCCTTCTAGTATTTATTATTGTACTCCTGTCGATTTCTTTCACATCTGTTAATACTTGCTTATATATTTAGGTGACTGCCAAGATATGGAGGCAACCTAAGTATCACAGATGGATGGATTAAAAAGATGGTATGTACGTACAATGGAATACTGTGCTGTGCTCACTCAGTCGTGTCCGACTCTCTGCAATCCCATGGGCTGTAGCCCGCCAGGCTCTGCTGTCCATGGGGATTCTCCAGGCAAAGAATATTAGAGTGGGTTCCCATGCCCTCCTCCAGGGGATCGTCCCAACCCAGGGATCAAACCCAGGTCTCCTGTATTGCAGGCGGATTCTTTACCATCTGAACCACCAGGGAAGCCCAAGAATACTGCAGTGGGTAGCCTATCTCTTCTCCAGGGGAATCTTCCCGACCCAGGAATCGAACCAGGGTCTCCTGCATTGCAGGCAGATTCTCTACCAGCTGAGCTACCAGGAAGCCCATCAAAATACTACTCAGTCATAAAAAGAATAAAATTCTGCCATTTGCAGCAACATGGATAGACTTGGAGGCTATTATGCTAAGGGATTGCTGGGGGAAATATCAATAACCTCAGATATGCAGATGACACCACCCTTATGGCACAAAGTGAAGAGGAACTAAAAAGCCTCTTGATCAAAGTGAAAGTGGAGAGTGAAAAAGTTGGCTTAAAGCTCAGCATTCAGAAAACGAAGATCATAGCATCTGGTCCCATCATTTCATAGGAAATAGATGGGGAAACAGTAGAAACAGTGTCAGACTTAATCTTTTTGGGCTCCAAAATCACTGCAGATAGTGATTGCAGCCAGTAAATTAAAGACGCTTACTCCTTGGAAGAAAAGATATGACCAACCTAGATAGCATATTGAAAAGCAGAGACATTACTTTGCCGACTAAGGTCCGTTTAGTCAAGGCTATGGTTTTTCCTGTGGTCATGTATGGATGCGAGAGTTGGACTGTGAAGAAAGCTGAGCGCCGAAGAATTGCTGCTTTTGAACTGTGGTGTTGGAGAGACTCTTGAGAGTCCCTTGGACTGCAAGGAGATCCAACCAGTCCATTCTGAAGGAGATCAGCCCTGGGATTTCTTTGGAAGGAATGATGCTAAAGCTGAAACTCCAATACTTTGGCCACCTCATGCAAAGAGTTGACTCATTGGAAAAGACTCTGATGCTGGGAGGGATTGGAGGCAGGAGGAGAAGGGGACAACAGAGGATGAGATGGCTGGATGGCATCACCGACTCGATGGACATGAGTTTGAGTGAACTCCGGGAGGTGGTGATGGACAGGGAGGCCTGGCATGCTGTGATTCTTGGGGTCTCAAAGAGTCGGACACGACTGAGTGACTGAACTGAACTGATGCTAAGGGAAATAAGTCAGAGAGAAAGACAAATACTGTTTTAAGCACTAATATGTGTAATCTAAAAAACTACAACCAACTAGTGAATATAACCAAAAGAAGCAGACTTACAGATACAGAGAACAAACTAGAGGTTTCCTGTGGGGAGGGGGAAGCAGGAGCGACAATAAAGGGGGGGAGGAGTAAGAGGTACAAAGTATTAGGTATAAAATAAGCTACAAGGTATACTGTACAACACAGGCCAATATTTTATAACCATAAATGGCATATAAACTTTAAAAATTGTGAATGACTGTATTATACACCTGTAACATAATACTGTACATCAACTATACTTCAAATTGTAAAAAGTGGAAGAGGGAGGCAGAAATGGAAGCTGGAGTGATGGGATATGAAAGACGCAACATACTGTCTTGGATGTTGAAGGAGGTAGTGAGCCAGGAGCCAAGGAATGAAGGCAACTTCTAGAAGCTGGAAAAATCAAGGAAACATTCTCCTTAAAACTTCCAGAAAGGAATGCTGCTGCAATGACCCCTTGTTTTTAGCTCAGAGAGACCTGTGTCGGACATCAAACCTACAGAACTGAAAGATAGCAAATTTGTGTCATCTCAAGTCACTAAAAGCAATAGAAAACTAACACAGTTGTCAATGAATTAACACGGGGACCAATCCGCATGATCATAGCATCTAGTTTTTGGGGACATTCGGCATCTGGGTGTAGTAATGGAGCAGGTTAACACTAAGGTGGAATTCTGCCAGGCCTGAAACTAACTAACATATAAAACATTTGTGTTAATTAGAAGTAAGTGTCCCTCTTCCCAGGCCAGTACAGGCTCATGTTAGCCAGCACAGTTCACTGAGCACATCACAGACTGGCCTTTAGCTCCATGACTCCTCTAGCATCAGAGCATTTGCACAGTGCACAACCTAAACCACCATACATGGCAGCCCATAAAAGGGATCATGAGCCATTTCATCATGGAAGGCTTTTGCTCTCCATACAGATGAAGGAACTTAATCTGCGTTCTAGAGAAGAGGGCACACTCAGTTTCTTCTGTGCCATGAAACCTGTCATTTTGCACTTCTTGACAGAGTCCTTTAGAGTTCTCATCTGATGTTGTCCCTGCATGCTTTATGTCTCAGATCAAACATCTGCACATAAATGGGGACAGGACCCACATTCTCAGGTGTTTGCTAAGTGCTGCTTGCTTGCTTATCTGCATTTTTGTAAAAGCTGTTAAAAAATCCAAATCTATCAACTTAAGCAAGTAAGCAATTTCTTTAACCCAAAATCTAAAAAGTCCAGAAGCATGAAAAGTCAAGGTTCAGGCACACTAGCAGCACCATCCTTGTAAGTGCTTCCTACAAAATGAATGGATCTATGTTCAGGGTGATTCACTCAGGCCAGTGGCCCCTAGCAGCTCCTGGCTTATCGCCTCCCAAGGAAAAATCCACTGAAAGTAGTAGTTTCTCTTCCTTAAACACTTCAGAATCCCAGACCTGATGATCACTGGCCCAGAGCAGGTCATGTGCTCAAAACTCAACCAATCACATAGGTCAAGGAAATGGAGTATGCTAGTTGGCCAGGCCTGAGTCACATTTCCACCCTGACACTGTGGTGGATTCAATCTCACATGTGTCTTGGACTGAGGGGTTATGGCAGGAGATATAGAAGGTTCCCCAGAGGATGTCATGGAGCTAATAAAAACAGTAGTGTCTGCTCCCTCAGGTTTGCTGTGAACATTTTATTCCTAAAGTACAAAAAGTGGCTTCCCAGGTGGTACAGTGGTAAAGAATCTGCCTGCCAATGCAGGAGATGCAAGGGACGTGGGTTTGATCCCTGGGTCAGGAAGATCCCCTGGAAGAGAAAACAGCAACCCCACTCCAGTATGTTTGCCTGGAAAATTCCATGAAGAGAGGAACATGGGGGCTACAGTCCATGTAATCACAGAGTCGGACACAACTGAGCATGCACACACACAAAGTAAATAAAACCTGAACAGCCCTGTTCAACTTATTTTATTCTTTCTGGTATTTACACTTTTGCATTCTGGTTTCTTTGGAGGAAAAGTGAGGGAGAGAAAGTAACATCTGTTGTGTTTTTGCCATGTGTCAGACACTTTATTTATTCATGATATTGTTCAGTGTCCGTGTGATACTGTTCAGGGTTTCCCTGGTGGCTCAGCTGCTAAAGAATCCGCCTGCAATGAGGGAGACCTGGGTTCGATCCCTGGGTTGGGAAGATACCCTGGAGAAGGGAAAGATTACCTATGCCAGTATTCTGGCCTGGAGAATTATAGGGACAAAGGAGCCTGGCAGGTTACAGTCAGTCCATGGGGTTGAAAAGAGTCGGACACAGCTGAGCACCTTTCACATTTACTTTCTTTCAGTGTTCGTGTAGCACCAAGGTAAGGAGTATATTGTCCCCATTTAGCAGTTAGGAAAATTAAGGCCAAGACAATTGAAGATGCTTGGCTCACTGAGCTCAAAAGTACCTGTGCCTGGATTTGGAGGAGCCTGCCAGGTTCTAGAATGTGTGCTCTTAACCTCTAAAATGCCTGGCTTCACAGCAAAATGGGAACTGATTTACTGTCAAAGCACTAATTAGGGCATTAGAAAGAAGTAATTTCCTTTCTATGCATCTCTGAGCATAAATATGAGTTAGAGAAATTGCCACACCCCAATACACACAAATACTTAATTTATTTTCCTCTCAATTTATGTCCTGTTAATATTAATGAAACAAGGAATAAACAGCCAATAATTAACTCATTTTCTACCACCACTTTAAGAAAAAAAATTGAACATGAAAATCAGGCAGTGAAGGGAAGGTTAAGAAACAGGTTCTAAGGAACTTCCCTTATAGTTTAGTGGTTAAGAATCTGCGTTGCAATGCAGGGGACACGGGTTCGATCCTTTGTCAGAGAACTAAGATCCCGCATACCACAGGGCAACTAAGCCCGCGTGCCGCCACTACTATGTCCGCTCCCCTAAACAAGACAGCCTGTGCGCCTCAAGGAAGATTCCGCATGCCTCAACTAAGGCCCAAAACAGCTAAATAAGTTTTGTGGGGTTTTTTGTTTTTTTTTTTTTTTTAAGAAAACAGGCTCTGGGTCAGGTGGCCTGGGTTTCTGACCAGGTTATACTGAAGTATAACCCTTCAATAGTTTTCTGTCTCCTTGGCTCGGTAACATTAGGAAATCATATAAATTTTCTTAAATTCAGTTTCTTTAATCTATAAAATGGGGATAATAACAGCATGCACCTCATACAATTGTTGACAAAATTCCATGAGCTATTTTGTAGAAATGTTCAATACACGTGTGTATATATTAATCATACTGCTTTCAGAAATGATAATCTGGCCATTCTATTGAAAAAGCCACCAAAAGCTACCAACATACTCAAGATGTAGCCTTAAAAAAAAAAAGAGGTCAACTATATGCCAGTACAAAAGAAAATTAAAAAGAAAAGAAAACCTAGCTATGCAAAATGGACCAGAAGCACTTGAGGGACCTAGGAACTTATTAAAAATGCAGCGGTATAGGTCCCACTCCACGCTTACTAAATCAAAATTTGGGTGCTAGTAAGATCCCCAGGTGATTTATACATTAAAGATTGCAAAATACTTTCTTAGATATCAATTTTGCCCCCAATTTTTAGAACTCTTTAGCAACAATCAGACACAACACAATCACCTGTTTGCAAGATGCTCCTTTCTGCCGGGGGCCAGCGTGAAGAACTCCGCCCATGGCAAAGGTCATGAGGAAGGAGGCTTGGCATACGCAAAGGCGCGATCAAACCTCAGGAAACCCCCTGTTCCCGAGCATCTAACCCCAAAACCAGAGTCTGTTTTATGCTCTCACCTACACCTCTGACTTTACGGGGGGCTCTCCCCCATAACCATTTCTCTCGGAGAAGGAGTTAACTTGCAGCTCCAAGTCAATAAAAATTCCTGGGCAGGACAAGAGTGTTTCAGCTTACGGACTCCTCTGAAGCCCACCTGTATAGGTTCGTCCAGCCACATGTGATTGTTTACAGCCTCCCAATCCGAGAGGCATGAGATGTTTCAGACTTACTAAAGGCAAATTCTTTTGGGGAATTAGAAACTATTAGTATAGTGAGTTGGTTAGGAATTATATTGGTGAAGGGTTTTTCCTTTGTTGTGTCAATAATTGCTGCTAATTCCCTGCTCTTGGTGGGACAAGGATGTCTCAGGTCAAACCTCTCTGCTGACAGACTAGCTTGTGTGACAGGATTATCCATACTCCTGCCACAAGATTGTTTACTCCCTCTTAACCATAAACAGCACAGAGAGTTTTGGAGTATTTTGAGAATCTTAATTAGCATAGGGCTTTTTCTTCTTATTGAGTCAATGATTGCCGCCAGGCCTCCATATCCTTAGGCACCTGGGAATATATTAATCAATGTATTTGGAATATAGAAAAGGAAATACAGTATTTTTTGATGTTAGCAATACTAGACTTTTTGAGCTAATGGATTTTCTCTTTTGTAATAGATCACTGTACTTTGTTATAAATCACTGTGTCCTTGCTATGTAAAAATGTAACTTTATCACTATCTTAAGACTAAATAGATCTTAAGGGAAGCATTGGTGAAAGGATTTTCATTTGTTGGGCTGATGTTTGCTGCTGAATCTCCATGTTCCCTACCCTTATAATGAATATAACTAGCATATAGGAAGAAATAAGTATTAACCTTTAAGCATATAGGAGAAATAAGTATTAACCTTTAAGACTAATCATGTTAACCTTGGGTTAAATAAATTCCTTTCTTGATTGTAACTCACTGCACCCTCACCCTATAGGAATGTAACTTTATTTGGAGGGTGGTACCTGGTTTAAGAAAAAACACCCTTGGAAGAAATAAGTTTTTTGGTTATCAGAAAGTAAGGATCATAAAATGTCAGCAGGTCTCACTCATGGCCAGAAGATGATGTACCTTTTTTATACATTTATGTGAAGCACCTGATTTTGATAAAGGTCAGGACTGCTGACCCCCCTGTGACTCTGTATTCATCCCTATGTGTAACAAAAGGTATATAAGCAAACCCAAAAATAAAGAAAATGGATCAGTTTCCAGAAAGACTGATTCCCCCATGTTGCTTCTTTCTTGCTCCCGTTTTTCTGGCTGAGTTCCCATCTGGAGCATGGATGCTATTCCACGTAATCCAAATTATTCAGCCTCTTTTTCTCCACTAATCTTCCTACTACCCTATCCATTTCTAATCTCTCTATATCTGTGATTAAATATGTATTTTTCCAAAGACGCCGACTCCGTCCCCACCTTCGAATTCCCCTGGATCCACCGGCGCTGGACCCCGGCATCCTTCTTTCCTTTCGGAATGCAGACACTTACGGTGTCATGCTTGCAATGCTCCGAGCTGTGCTGTGCTTAGTCGATCAGTCAGTATCTGACTCTTTGCAACCCCATGGATTGTAGCCCGCCAGGCTCCTCTGTCCATGGGATTCTCCAGGCAAGAATCCTGGAGTGGGTTGCCATGCCCTCCTCCAGGGGATCTTCCCAACCCAGGGATCAAACCAGGGTCTCCTGCATTGCAGGTGGATTCTTTACCAGCTGAGCTCCCAGAAAAGTCCTTACAATGCAATACTCCCTTGTTAATTAATTCCTTTTTAAAATTTTAAAAAGCCAACAAGGGAAAAAAATAAAGAGGTGAAAATTTGTTCAAACCAGCTCAGTTCTGTAGTAGAAAATGTATTTCCTAGAATGGAAAAAATGCTCGAGTCTAAAAACAAAACTAGAGGGATACCATGGTTCACAACAATATTACAAAATTTTTTCAGTAGTTCTCTCTAGAAAGGTCTAAATCCACATTGAATGACAGATGCAGGGAAAACCTTAATAATTTATTTTTACCAACAGACATTTCTTCAGATAGTACATGTTTCTGGAAGCCTCAAGAAACATACAGTGTTTCCCATCAGGGAAAAAGCACTCTTTAAAGTATTGAGTTGTGCAAACATTGGGTAGCTGAGATGCTTTTAATATGATTCTGTTAAGTTATTTATTCAATCAGAAAGTGCTTATTTGAGAGCCCTGGGTTCTTCTGTGGAGTATTTGCCTAAAGCAGTACTCTCCACTATTTTACACTTTTGATTAAATGTTATGCCTCTCGGTGATAAGTTGATTTCACCCTGACAGAGGAAATACATGGTTCTATATGTGAGTCTTTTTAAATAGAGCTTCTGGGATGGACTGGCTTGTTTGTGGACTGCCTTCTTCCAAGCTAGTCAGTGGCTGGAATTTGCCAATCAAATTTTATAACCAGTAGTCATGATCCCACCAAAAGAAAGAGAGTCAACTGTGCCACTGAGGATTCATAATCAAGAATACAGTAAGTATTCTAATAGGACTAGATTTTGGAGTCATCTTCAGTGTGGAATGGATCCCCACTAGACGTGTGACACATCATTATGTTTTTTAAAAATAATTTTATTTACTTTTATTTTCGGCTGTGCTGGGTCTTCACTGCTGCGTGCAGGTTTTCTTTAGTTGCAGCACCCACAGGCTGCTTTCGAGTTGCAGTGCATGGGCCTCTCTCGCTGCAGAGCACAGGCTCCATGGCGTGGGCTGAGGAGTTGTGGCGCACGGTTTAGTTGCCCGAGGCAAGGGGGATCGTCCGGGATCGGGGATTGAACCTTTGCTGCATAGGCAGGCAGATTCATAACAACTGGAACCACCAGGGAAGTCCCGTAAATGCAGATTCCCAATCACTGGACCACTATGGAAGTCCACACCATTAGTTAAAGACTAATTAGTTACAGGTATTTGTATGTTGCACACGTGAATGACGCCAGGCTAATCTCAACAGTGTTCTAAAAGAAAGGGTTGACATGACTCTGCAATGATAACTCAGATGTATGAAGAACACATCCATACCCAGGACAGTCCTATTCATCGAAGCATCCAATCACAAGAGGGTTATATCCACGTAGTGCCTTGCATGAAATCTGATAGGAAATGAAATTGGGGCAGGGAGGATGCCCTGTTCAAGTCAAGTGATAGGGAAGAACAAATCTCACTCACACTGAATCTGTTTTAATTTTTTTAACTTTAACTTTTGTATCTTATTGCTTTTGTTACAAGTTAGAAATGTTGCCTATAGCTTGAAATACACCAGAGAACCCTTCTCAAGGCTTTGACCTTTAAACGTTAACATTTTTCCATTCATAGAGAGTTAAAAAGTTGCAGAACAGAGAATGCATTTGTCTTGCTGGAGATTTACTGGAACATCATGAGGTGACCTAAGTGGATAGTTGTAAGAACAAAGGATTCCAACACCAAGATTCCTGCAACAACCAACCCCCACCCCCACCCCGCCCACCTTGCCTTTTAAAATGCTTTGCTGAAACACTTTGTGGAGTTTGAGGTTTGGAGGCACGAGTCACCTGTCTCTTTGTGTGGCCCTGCAATAAACCTTTCTCTGCCCCAAATCCCAAACTTGTGGTGTGGCCTCACTGTACATCGGGCACACCACTTGCATCTGGTAACAGTCATGCCCCTTCATTAGAAAAGACCCTGATGTTGGGAAAGACTGAGGGCAGGAGGAGAAGGGGGCGACAGACGATGAGCTGGTTGGATGGCATCATCAATGCAATGGACATGAGTTTGAGCAAACTCTGGGAGATGGTGAAGGACAGGGAAGCCTGGTGTGCTGCAGTCCACAGGGTCGCAAAGAGTCGGACACAACTGAGCCTCTGAACGACAGTGCCTCTCCATGCCCAGGAATAAGCCATACCTTTGTGTTTCTTCCCTCATAGCTCAGTGGGTAAAGAATCTGCCTGCAACGCAGGAGACCTAGGTTTGATCCCTGGGTCAGGAAGATCCCCTGGAGGAGGCAACCACTCTAGTATTCTTGCCTGGAGAATCCCATGGACAGAGGAGCCTGGAGGGCTGCAGTCTATGGGGTCACAAGAGTGGGACACGACTTAGCGACTAAACCACCACCACCACCATCGTGTTTCCAAAAACAAGACCCTAATTACAGGCTTGCCCAGAGAAGAGACGGCCATTCTAGTACGTCCTTGACGCTTGCTACTGGAATCTAACTGCAGGCGCTCTATGGCCACGGGGAGCTCGCTGACACACATAGATGAATCACAGCCCTTCCCCAGTTGATCACCAAGAATGGGATCCCAGATGTGCCAGCTGGGACCCTTCGGTGACAAATGACTGTGGGGATGGGAGTGAGACACCAGAACTTAGGATCCATCATGTATCCTCAGAATGCACCCCACGGGGTGCATTAGGGAGAAACTCCCACCAGAGGGTTTTCCCACTGGGCTTTCCTGCCTATTGCCCACCAGTGTATACAGAAGATATGTGACAAGGAAGAAAAGAATCTCACTTCACGTTGCATCTGTTTCTCTTACTTTAACCTTTGGTCTCTGTTGCTTTTATTACTGTCATAACTAAAACGATGCCATCTACAGCTATAAGCTTCCATACCGGCTTGCCTCAGGGAACCTGCCCCTCTGCCTGGATGTCAAGAGCCTTTGTTCATTTCATAGGGAGACATTCTGACCCTGCCCACCTGGGAATGGCTGCGAAAAAGAAATAACACATCCCTTCCCTGATGCTGGGCAAGCAGGATTTACTCTGAAAGACTTTCGGTGTTTTTACTTTACTTCATCTCCTCCCCTTCTCTGTTCTCTAAACAAAAAGCTGGCATCCAGACTCCAAAAAGATAGTCCTCTAGGGTACTATGGTGCCAGCCTGCCATCTTCTAGGATGCCTGACCTTCCGAATAAAGTCACTATTAACTACCTCAACACTTCATGCTTAGTTATTCAGTCATCTCCACCTCTTTGCAACCCCGTGGACTGTAGCCTGCCAGGCTCCTCTGCCCATGGAAGTTTCCAGGCGAGAATTATTGGAGTGGGTTGCCACTTCCTGTTCCAGGGGATTTTCCCGACCCAGGGATTGAACCTGAGTCTTCTGCATTGTAGGTGGATTATTTGACCACTAGCACCAGCTGGGAAGTCCACCTCAACACTTGATTTCCCAATTATTGGCCTGTCACGTGGCAAGCAGACCAAGACTAAATTCAGTAACAGGTATAAACTTACATCACAAACCTGAGGCCCTGTAAATCTAATTTTCTTCATTTGTCTACAATACAGTTTCATTGCCTCTGTGTGTCTTCATTCTGTTATGTGGTGTATGCTGAGTTTCAGACCACCTGGAGTTTCTCAAGGTTGTGTCCAGTTTCCCTTCTGTGTGTTCAGGTGATAAAATCCCCAAGAACCCAAGTGACTAATCATCTATTTCAATCCCAGGCTGTTTTTCCTATGTTGACAAAGTAAAAAGGGAAGGTGAAAGTCACTCAGTCATGTCCAACTCTGCAACCCCATGGACTATACAGTCCATGGAATTCTCCAGGCCAGAATACTGGGTAGCCATTCCCTTCTCCAGGGGATCTTCTGAACCCAGGGATCGAAACCAGGTCTCCAGCATTGCAGGCGGACTCTTTACCAGCTAAGTCACCAGGGAAGCCCTCATTGACAAATATGATTGATTTCTTTGTCTCCCTTATCAATAAGCCATTAGTTCCTAATTCCTCTCATCCAGTGAGAAACAATGGGGTCCCTGAAGGGCAAACTGCAGCTGAAAACACAGACTGGCTTGAGAATCCACCCAGACAAGGCAGGGAGCACCAGTGGTTCACAGCTGTAGCAGCCGGTGAAAACTGAAATGCCAAATCCTCGTCCCTCTTTCCCCAGCTGGTGCCACACACACCTGAGACCCCCCACACCCTTTAAGCATGCGTCCCATAGTGAGAAATGCCACGTATGTAAAAGGCTCTTCCATATCTCCCTCACCACCAGACTATCAGACTGTGAGAAGTTAGCATCGTGAATATCTCAGGGGCAGTTTTAAGAAATGCATGGTCCATCATTTCTGAATCTAGACATGCCCCCCCCACCCTATCCTGCACTCCTGACACAGCCTCCCTGGGTAGGGAACATTTAAACAGAGATCAAAATGAAGACAGGAAATGGCCAAGCAAATGCTGCTGGAGATGCTTTCCAGGCTGGAGAAACGGCAAGTGCAAAGGCCCTGAGGCAGGAGCAACCCCACCAAGCTCATCAAAGGCACTGAAAAGTTAGGGTGTCTGGATAGAGATGCAGGAGGCACCAAGAAGGGAAGATGAGGTCAGACGCAGGCATGGGCCAGACCAGGCAAAGTCTTTGAGGCCATCATGAAGACACTGTACTTGATTCTGTGATTGATTAAGGCCCATGAAGCACCTGGAGCCATACTGAAGGGGTTACATTGATGACCAAAAGGTTCTCTCACTGCACAGGCAGCCAGGTTAAGAGGCAACAGCAGGAACAAACCCCAGTGGTTTAGTGTGCACAGCAGAGGTGGTTAAAATGTCCTTGAATATGGCAAGTTCAGCAAATTCAGAGAGGAGATCTGGGAACTCTTGCTTCAGTTCAGTTCAGTTCAGTCGCCCAGTCGTGTCCAACTCTTCGTGACCCTATGGACTGCAGCATGCCAGGCCTCCCTGTCCATCACCAACTCCTGGAGTTTACTCAAACTCAAACTCATGTCCATCGAGTCTGTGATGCCATCCGACCATCTCATCCTCTGTCGTCCCCTTCTCTCACCTTCAACCTTTCCCAGCATCAGGGTCTTTTCAAATAAGTCAGTTCTTTGCATCGGGTGTCCAAAGTATTGGAATTTTAGCTTCAACATCAGTCCTTCCAATGAACACTCAGGACTGATCTCCTTTAGGATGGACTGGTTGGATCTCCTTGCAGTCCAAGGGACTCTCAAAAGTCTTCACCAACACCACAGTTCAAAAGCATCAATTCTTCGGCACTAAGCTTTCTTTATAGTCCAACTCTCACATCCATACATAACTACTGTAAAAACCATAGTTTGACTAGATGGACCTTTGTTGGCAAAGCTAACCCTTCCTTAGCTGAATGCAGCTCCATCTCCAGCTTTGACACTCAGGTATCAGCATCCCTGACTCCAAATGAGAGGACTAAGGCATACCAAGAGTCTCAATCCTGGCAGCAGGTTGGGCCATTTAAAAAAAAATATTAATACCCCACCACATATCCATGCTGATTTCTTTGCATACATGTGACCCAAACATGTAATTTTTTTAAAAAAGAAATATTTTTCCTGGTGGGGCTTCCGTGCTGACTCAACGGTAAAGAATCTGCTAGCCAATGCAGGAGACACAGGTTTGGAAAGATCCTGGTCTGGGAAGATCCCACGTGCCACAGAGCAACTAAGTCCTTGTGCCACAACTGTTGAGCCTGAGCTCTAGAGCTATGGAAGTGCCACAAGAGAGGCCAGCACAATGAGAAGTCTCTGCATCACCGTAGCCCCCAACTAGAGAAAAGGCCACAGAGCAATGAAGACTCAGCATAGCCAAAAATAAACAGATGAACAAAATTATTTTTAAAAATTTCCAAGTGATCCTAAAGCGCAGCTGAGACGAGCAGCCCCCAACCAAACGGTCTCCAAGGTTCCTTTTTCAATCTCATATGACCACAATGTGACTGTCCTCATCTGAGTGACTCAAAGACCAAGACTGAAAACAAAACAAAGCAGAACATGATATCGGGGATTTATACGTCCTGGTCCAAGAGAAAATAAGAGAGCTGGCTGGAACCACTCCATTAGCTACCCCAAAACCACTCAGGGGTTTGTATCACTAAGATCTCGTTACTCAGCACAAGCTATTTTTTCCCTAAAGTGACTTATAATCAAATGAAATTAACAGCTCAAATGTGGAACGTTAAGTGTGGCAGAATTAATAGGAATCACTGGAAGAAATTTTGAAACCACAACCTTAAAAGCCTGAATATTTTTTGAACTGATGTGGGGAAAAGGACAATGAGACGCCTAGTAGCACTGCAGACAGCTAACCCTGCCTGGTTTATGCAAGCTCCTTACCCTCCCTCACCCATCCTTTTCAATCAGGAAATTATATTCTTCGTGAATCACAAGGCTGTATCCAGCTTGTCAGCATTTCTCTTCCAAGGCCATATGCTGCCTCTATTTCTGCATCTCTTTTGTATAGCATTAAAAAAAATTTTTTGAAAGATAAAGTAAGAAACCAGAAGAATGGCAGCCCATTGAGGGTATTGTCGGGGGAAAGAGGGGTCTCCCAAGAGTCTCCCACTTAATCGCATCATAAAAGAAGAATGTAGACACAGAAAGTAAAGGAAGCAATATGACACGGTGGCAGAGGAAATTCATTCATCCAGAAGCTTCACTGAAACCAGGACAGAATTAAAATATGCCCTGTTTTCTTTAAAGTGTTATCAAAGACATTCACATATAACAACAAGTTTCTCAATTCATTTGCCAACAAGTTTTGTTTCTGAGTGAGCGCACCTCACAGTTTTATTGTTGGTGGCACCAGTGGTAAAGAACCCGCCTAGCAAAGCAGGAGACAGAAGAGACATGGGTTCGATCCCGGGCTGGGAAGATCCCCTGGAGAAGGAAATGTCAACCCACTCCAGTATTCTTGCCTGGAAAATCCCATGGACAGAGGAGCCTGGAGGGCTACAGCCCATGGGGTCGCAAAGAGTCAGACACGACTGAGTACACACACACTAAGAGTAATTATAATTCATGTGCAGATCACTTAATTTTGCCTGGAAATGCTGCTCCAGCTGCTTTGTCTCGTGAGAACTCCAGGAGAGGGACAGCATGGAGTAAGGAGCAGTGAGAACCTGGGAAAACGGAGCAGAAGCAGCAGTCTGTGAGACATGGCTACGGAAGCAGGTCAGAGCCTGAGACGCAATGGGGCTTTTACTTTTGGGAGTAAATTGTGTTTCCCTGAGTTCAGGTTCTGGCCACTTGGAAAGGAAAAGAGTCAGTTTCAAGTCTCTTTTTAAAAATTCTACTCACTAGAAGTGAGGATCTAAACAGACAGTTCTTTAAAGTAGACACACAGATGACCAACAGGCACAAGAAAAGATGCTCAGCATCACTAATTATTAGGGAAATGCAAATCAAAACTACAATGAGGTACCACCTCATACCAGTCAGAATGGACATCATTAAAAAGCTGACAAATAATAAAGGCTGGAGAGGGTACAGAGAAAAGGGCATCCTCCCACACTGTTGACTGGAATGTAAATTGGTACAGCTTCTATGGAGAGAACACTTGGAGGTTCCTAAAAAAGTAAAAATACAGTTGCATATGATCCAGCAATCCCACTCCTAGGCATAAACCAGAAAAGACAAAACCCTTAATTTGAAAAGGTACACACACCCCAATGTCCATAACAACATTACTTGTACCAGCCAAGACATGGAAGGAAGCTAAATGTCTATCAACAGAGGAAGGGATAAAGAAGACGTTACATATATTTTCCAATGTAATATCACTCAGCCATAAAAAGGAATGAAATAGTGCCATTTGCAGCAACATGGACAGACATAGAGATGATCATACCAAGAGAAATAAGCCAGAGAAAGATAAATAACATGACATCTCTTATACATGAAATCTGAAAAATGATACTAATGAACTCATTTACAAAACAGAAAGAGACTCGCAGACATAGAAAAGAAACTTCTGGTTACCAAAGAAGAGGAAGTGAAGTGAAGTGAAGTCGGTCAGTCGTGTCCAACTCTTTGCAACCCCATGGACAGTAGCCTACCAGGCTCTGCCGTCCATGGGATTTTCCAGGCAAGAATACTGGAGTGGGCTGCCATTTCCTTCTCAGGGGATCTTCCCAACCCAGGGATCGAACCTGTGTCTCCTGCATTGTGGACAGACACTTTACCGTCTGAGCCACCAGGGAAACCCAAAGAAGAGGAGGCAGGGAATAAACCAAGGGTTGGGATTAACAGACACACACTAAATAAACAAGATACACACACTAAAATAAACAAGAACCTACTGCACGGCATAGGACTAACTCTACTCAGTATCTTGTAACAATCCGTAATGGAAAAGAATCTGAGAAAGACCACCACATAACTGACTCACTTTGCTTTATACCTAAAACCAACACAGCATTGTCAATCAACTACGCTTCAACAAGAAGTTCTATTGTTTTGAAAAAAATTCTACTTATTAAATTCCAGGGTAGCTTTCATCTGGGCAAAGGGCATCTGCAGTCATAAAGAGGGATATAGGTGGCACTTGTTCTACAATAATCTAAGAAGAAACTGTCATTTCCCCAAACTCGTGCTGCAGAGGGAAGCCCAGGTAGATGATGGCAGAAGGTCATCCTCCCAGGTCTTCTTGTTTTAAAACTCTCCCCAATGCCCACAGCAAATTTTGTTACCTGGGTGAAATCTGGCTCCAAAGAATTGTAATTGATTCTTCATGGCATTACTGACATTCACAATTAGCTCTTAATACCCAATACTGATAAAACAGATAATTTCACATAAAAATCTGTTTCACATGTTTCTTTAAAACACTGCAACATGTGAGAAATCAGGGAATCCATTGCCATCCAGCCACAAACCACAGAGCTGTGCCCTGGGGCAAGAATTTACTAGTTGGCCACAGTCCCCACCCAGCCCTTATGCCTCATTTATGTCGCATATTTATCCCAACAGGCATTTGATTTTTTTAATCTTTAGGCTGCAGGATCAGTCACAAATCCCAGCTGTTTACTTTCTATGTATTTTTTTCAGTTTTACTGAAAAATAATTGACACACATCACTGTGTACCTTTAAGATACACAGCATGATGGTTTGATTTACATATATTGTGAAATGATTACGACAGCAAGTTTAGTTAACATCCATTTAGTTAACATCCAGTAAAAAGAAAAAAAAAACTTATCATGATAAAAAAATCTTAAGATCTCCTCTATTAAGAGTTTTCCTACATAGCATAAAATTGGAATAACTATAGTCAACATGTTGGACATTATATTGGTAGTACTAATCCTAGATGTTTAAAATGACCTGGCTACAATAGGGAGATTAGATGGGGTTGGGGGTAGGACAGATGAAGAAGAAGGACTAGATCGGGAGTGCAGCAGCAATCCAGACTAGAGAGGATGGTGGTCTGGGCCAGGATGGCAGCGGTGCTGGTCATAAGTGTCCATGGTGTGGACATGGTTTAAGATAGACACCCTGTTGATAGGTTCGATGGGGTGTGCAGGGCACATTGTGTACTCGGCCAAGTCAGTCTTGCCTATTTTACCTCCCATCCCATCCTCCCCAGTTCTCTTCCTCCCACACAAAGCATAGTGGAAGAGTCAGGAGATAAAAAGCAAAGCAGCTGGCCTTCCAATGTCAGAGACGACGACTCAGACAGTTGGGCACTAAGAACATCTGTCATCCATGAGTGAAGAAGGACAATAGCGGCCAGCAATAGGAGACCCAATGCCAGCTCCCCTGATGAATAAAAAATCACAATACTTAATTACCCATAACTAGGTATCACGGTTGTCTACTGATGCTGCCCTTGCGTTCGGACCTCATGAAAATGTAAGATGTTATAGATAAAGAGAATATATTTACAAAAGCCACAAGTGATGTCCAGAAAAACTCTCCACCTATTGTTTTAAGGTGTTTCAGCAACTTGAAATGAGCTTTTGCCTCTATCATCAAAATTCCGTTTGGAATATAAAGAATCAGGTCAAATTCCACCTCTTCAGTGAAGCTTTCTTTTTGATCACCCCATTTGATCCTATTTTTCCCTGAACTTCTACAGCAATTATTATTTGTTCCATTCACTGTGCAATTAGCAGCTAAGTTCCATGCAACAGCCCTTCTATTATTGTGGAACTGCTATTTAGATTGTTAATTGTTATGAATAACAGAATACTTTATCGAATCCATAACCTTATAAACCCAATCAAAATCAAGTTTACCACAAATGAGATCTTATATTCTTTGGTATATAAGATTTTGGTTTATACATTGATAAACTGGAGATTATTTTGTTTAATTTAGAACTTCATTCCCAGAAAAGTCTCCACTTCCATCTTAGGGCTTGAAAAAAAAAAAAAGAGGATGAAGCTCTACAATGATGAAGAATTTGGTTTCTTTACTCACAGAAAGGTAGACTCATATGGAAGACATCATAACTTAAATTCCTGAATCTAAACCAACATCTAGTTTCTCAGTGGTAAGATAGTTCAGAAACCAGGAGATAAACAACAAAGAAAGTGCATGTACTCTAATCCTTACAAATAAAACGTATCAAGAATCAATGCTATTTCCATAGCTGCTAAGGTATTAGATGCCAGAATAAATGAGTCACCCTGTAACAGGATGACAACAAAAAAAATTAAAAGTTACAAGGATCTGAAAGTGACACACTCCAAATATTACAATTTAGGAAAAAATACTAAAGGTTCACAGTAACTGTTTGGCCGCCACCTAATTACACGGCAATAGGAACTGTTAAATGAAATTGTGTTAACATTCCCTATGTCAATTTTTATCATATTTTGCATTCTTGCTTTTTTAATTATCTGTGAAAGGCAAGGACTTTATTCTGCTCATATTTATCCCCAGATTTTTGCCCATTGTCTGACACTTAGAGAGCCTTTATCCAGTACGCAATTGTGGCTGCTGCTGCTGCTGCTGCTGCTAAATCGTTTCAGTCGTGTCCGACTCTGTGCAACCCCATAGACGGCAGCCCACCAGGCTCCCCTGTCTCTGGGATTCTCCAGGCTAGAACACTGGAGTGGGTTGCCATTTCCTTCTCCAATGCATGAAAGTGAAAAGCGAAAGTGAAGTTGGTCAATCGTATCCGACTCTTCGCGACCCCATGGACTATAGCCTACCAGGCTCCTCCATCCATGGGATTTTCCAGGCAAGAGTACTGGAGTGGGGTGCCATCGCCTTCTCCTACGCAATTGTGGGGTAAAGCAAAACTGCTATATAAATTAGGCAGCTGCTCAAAGGACACATTAGAATAAAAACATTTAATGGTCTGGAGATATTGTCATCATACATAGATGTAAAAATATACACTGGTATTACATTTTTGGAAACAAAAATGCAGAGCCCTGTATATTTATGCATATCAAGGTGGTGTTGCTGTTCTTTAGTTGCTAAGTCATGTCCAACTCTTGCAGTACACTCTGGACAGAGTACACTCTGTCCATGGGCTTTTCCAGGCAATAACACTGGAGGGGGTTGCCATTTCCTTTGCAGGAGTTCTTCCCGACCCAGGGATCAAACCCACATCTCCTGCATTGGCAAGAGAGTTCTTTACCACTGAGCCACGAGGAAAGCTCACTTAATACATATAAACAGGGCTAAACAAACAGAAGAGTAACAAAACAGAAAACCCAGTAATAAGTTAGGCAAAACATTGGGACAGACACAACAACCAACAGAAAACGCATGAACATCATGGAGCTGTGAGAAGCCATACACAAACAGCTACAGAGGATAGGATGCTACTTGCATAAAACTCAAGAACAGGAAAAAGCAAAGTATGTTCAGGTAATGGCTACCTTTGAGAAAATAAAGACAGTAAATGGAGGAGGGTGACAGTGAGTTCAAGGATGCCAAGAATGTTCTCTTTTTTTCCTTTTTCAGCTTGATGAAGGTATAATCCACATATAACATTGCAATATATTAATATATGAGCACTGAAGGTCTACCCTCTTAGCAAATTTCAGTTACATAATACACTATTATCATCCATACGACCACTGCATTAGAGGCTCAGATTACTGTTTCACATTAGATCCCTGGAACTTATTCATCTAATAGATGACAGTTTGTACCCTTTTCCCCAGCCTGTCCCTACTTCCCCAGCTCCCGGCAAGCACATTTCTACCCCTTGATCATGGAAATGTTACATATAATGATTCATTTGTTTCATTTTCTTCATAGACATTATACTTTCAAAAATAACATTTATTTAAAAATACTGGTATGGGTTCTCACTGGATATCAAGTTTATGACTGATTTGCTAATTTTCTTTTCTACAATATTTATGTGCATTTTATTTATCTGGTTGCACCAAGCCTTAGTCGCACTATGCAGGATCTTTAGTTTTGGCATATGGGATCTAGTTCCCCGACCAAAGATAAAACCTCAGCCCTCTGCATTGGGAGCATGGAGTCTAAGCCACTGGACCACCAGGGAAACCTCTGTTTTGCTGATTTTACTTTTGCCCATCATTTTTGTTTTCTATTTTCTACAGTGATCAAATATTACTTTTTTTTAATCTACTTGTTATTTATGACAGTTTTCCATACCAGTATATATCAACCACATTTTGTATGATAATGTTCTAGTACATTTAACCCACCAATCCTCTACTGGTAGACTTTTGGACTATTTCCAGATTTTTTATTTTTTTTAATAACATTGTTGTGATGAACAGTCCTATGTAGTTATCTTCATATGATTGCGCTGTTTTCTATAGGATGACCAAGGATCGCTTTCATATTAATACTTCCATAATATTAAAAAAGTATTTTATTGTAGCTATAGTATTTTTTACTACTATTAAGTCCCACAGATCAGCATGCAAGAGTAGGGTCATTGTGGAGCTTTTAATGCAGCAAAATCCACCAGGGGAGCTGCAGTACTGCAGAACATCACTAGAGAGGAAGCCCACGGTGAGGCCCAGAGAAACAAACCTGGCCCTTTCTCCTCCCTCCTGCAATCCCTAAGGATCATCCTCCTGGGGCACCAGGCAGACAGAGAAGGCAGGAGAGTGAAGATGATGACTCAGCAAACAGAAAGTGATCCTTCCCATTACGTGGAATCCCTGCCCCAGTCCGTAATCTCATCTTCTCTGTGTCCTCTGAACTCATGAAAGGCTGGGTCCGTCTCTCTCTCTTTCCTTGGAATGTTAACTCACCCGCCTCTGGATTCCCACTTTTACAATCACATTGTTCTTTGGCACCCACTATTTTCTTCCATTTAGGCAACAGACCACCTTAAAGACAAACTTAATTTATTGCTGTTTCTTTAAAGAAGTATGTGCCCAACAGAAATCACCCTCTTTATAGACTGTTCATTTATAACAGTGCGATCCTTCTTTTTTATGGTACAGCTAGTTTCCCTGGATGTTGGTTTCACAGAAGCAGGAATAAATATTCTTTTACTCGTGGTAGCCATACAATTCACATGAAGAAAAATATATTTCATATCTGAAATGTCGCTCTCTCCAAGTATTTTCATAAGCACTTTACACATAATATAAAACACTGGATACTTCTGAAACAAATATACTGTATCTCAGGGGTAGTGAAGAGACCAGTAGGAAAAGGAATCAGGTCATTGATTAGAGAGGAGGAAAGTAGACAGTGGGTAATGGAGTGACAGGCTTCCTGAGGAATTAGTGTTTCAACAAAGAGCAACAGTAAGTTTTTCTATTGAAGAAAACTTATTTACCACATATAATCCCTTAGATAAAAAATGCTCTAAGACAGATGACAATGGCCTTTTGTTGTTGTTTTTAGTTGCTAAGTCATATCCAACTCTTTGTGAACCCACGGACTGTAGCCTACCAGGCTCCTCCGTCCAGGGGATTCTCCAGGCAAGAATACTGGAGGGGGTTGCCATTTCCTTCTCCAGGGGATCTTCCTGACCAAGGAATCGAACCTGTGTCTCCTGCTTGGCAGGCAGAGTCTTTACCACTGAGCCACCTTGGAAACCCCAACTATGGCCTTCCTTCATATAAAAATGAATTTTTACTTCTTAAAAGTGAAAGAAAATCATCAAGACAGCTATTTAGAGAAACATTAATACACTAGGTGGCCCATGCGCAAAATCAACCTAAGTTACTGTTGTCTTAAAAACACTTTACATTGTGAAAGTTGCGCAGTAAGTTTACCTGGGGCAAAATGAGGACTACAGCCCAGGAGTCTGTGTTTCAGATAGCTCTGAGAAATGCCCCAAGGAGGTGAAAGGGGAGCCAAGATATATCGGAGTTTTTTGCAACACAGGGCAGGTAGCTGGAACATCAAAAGATTACCATTAATTAAAGAAAACCAGATATCTCAAGGTAAGGAACTTGGGGCTTTTCTATATATGTGAAGACGCAAAGTCTGTGCTCACTGAAATCATCCCTTGTGTATGCACCTCAGCTTTCTGGGGCCAGTATCCCGTATTTCACATCCTGAGTTTCCTCTGGGCTCACCATCAGGAGTGGCTACAGTCCAGTGGCTGCTAGATGGCAGGTATTCTTTACTTTCCTGAGTTCCCTCAGCATTCACCAGTTCATACTGGAGGGCTGCAATTGCTGATGACTATGATATCCTTGCTGACTGATAAGGCAGGAAATATTCCGCTTCTCAATATGGTTTCTCAACGGACACTGAAGGCTGGATAACGCTCTTTGTTGTGGGGGCTGTTCCGTGTGATGAAGAATGTTTAATAGCATCTCTGGCCTCTACCCAGGGGCCAGCAGCATCTCCTGCAGGTGTGACAATGAAAAATGTCTCTACACATCACCAAATGTCCTTTAAATATTTTTTAATTGGTTGCCAACAATGAACGCTTGAGATATTTCACAAGGAAATTTCAACTTCTTACACCTCTTGAGTTATCAGAAGACAACGAATCTCTGAACTTTTAGGCTGACTGGTTTGACACAACTAGCAGCTCCCTTTAGAGGGTACCCAACCTCTCATTTATCGACAGTCCACACCACTCCCTATAGTTCTTCAACGATAGATTTTTTCCACTTTACACTTGTTAGTTTCACTCATATTTCACCTTGGCCACTATAAAATCTGAATCTGCAGCATCTCCTCCAATCACAAAGGACCTAGAAACTTCTTCTATGACCAAGAAAGTAACTGATTTTTACTGCAAATAAAATATAAACAGCAATAAAGAAAATTACCTAAAGAGCAAGGTTGAAAACAGTCATCATGGTCTCACCAAGACCCAGGGCGATGGCCTGTTATCTGATCTGTTGGGGAAAGCTAGCCCCACCCTCTGTTCTTCTTCAGTTTGTAGCCATTGTGACAACATCACCATGAATCATTTGCAACCAAAACTTATATTTTAAAAAAAAAAAATGGTCACTCACCGCCCCCCCCCAGTAATCTACATGGCCATCCATCATGTGACAGAGTCTGAAGCATCTCTATACCCAATAATGCACTGTATTGATCGATCATTACTGAACAAGCAGATTAAATGACTCCTGCGTTCATTTATCAAAATCTTATTTAAATCGCCTCAGCTATAATATCTGACCAAATACAAAGAAAAATCAATGAGATTAGAGATCTTGCTGCGAAACCTAAATGGCCACGTAATCTTGCTGCGTAATGGATGGAATTAATGTAATCACTGTCTGCAGCCACAGTCCCACCAGACATGGGGACAGAAGAGACGCTTTTTGCAGGAGAAAAGAAGAAAGAATAAAAAGGAGGGTAGATGGGTGAGAAGGGGAGGGAGGGCAGGAGGGAGTCTGTGTGAATGCAACAGGCACCAAACATTTGATACACAGCCTTTTACTAAAGACTCCAGAGATGCAAAAACAAGGGGAAAAAAATCCCGACACATTATAGCAAGACATGGGGACACCCATGTGGCAAGGTAAGCTATTTACCCGCTACTACGAGAAGAGTTCTTCTCAGAGATGGCGCCTCTGCCCTAAATGATTCAGTCAGACCCAGCTCCTTGATTCTCTGTCTTTTCTCATCCAACTCAAAAGCAAATTCTCCTGAGCACAGTCAAACCAGGGATTTTAATTTCCAAAAGAATAGGGCCATCTGAAGAGTAGAGCACAATTTCCCTCAGCAAGAAAATTCCATTAGAAGACAATTCCCCTGTCCCAATGGGCTCTGTTCACCCTACATGATCTAGGAGGAGGAAAAGGGAGTCAGAGCTGGTAGGGGCACTAGCTGGTTCGAGTCCTACCTGCCCTCTGCCCCTACCCAGGTGATGGGGCCAGAGGCGGCTCCATCCCTCTGCAGGAGGGGACACAAGGTTCCAGTCCTAAGGCAGGGTCTCACACCTCCCTCTCACCCCGCCCAGTCCCAGGAGGTACAAGCGGGTGGATGGGTCATCCACAGATGCACACAAGTCCCAGCCCTGCACCTGCCCTGTTCTGCTTCGGAGGTTTACCTGGCCTTTCAGAAAAAGAACTGCTTCAACTTCATCTGAGTTCACACTAAGGGGGACAAGTGATGGGGAGTACTCAGTGGAGAGGAATTTCTGCCTCCCAAAGCACTGCTGAGCTCTCATCTGAGGTAAGAGGTGTGTAGGTGGGGGACCCAAAGAACAGCAAGCCCATCCAGGACACATGGGCCTCCCTGGAAAAAGGAGAAGAAATGCTGATAAATCCAGTTCCCTCGGAGTTCTCTCTAATATAAGAGAGGAAGAAGAGCTCTCTACTGGGGACAGAGATGGGATTTCCTGGGCCACAATCATCATGGTCCATTGAATTCACACACAGCGACCTCTACTTGGGATGCAGCATTAGGAAACTACATTTTGTTAACCATCTCAACTAACGAGTTGGATGCTCTGCTTGCCCCTTCATATTTGTGCGGCACGAGCCTGCTCCGTGTGGACTGGACAACATCTACTGGTCATCACAGCTGCTTCCGCTGAGTGCAGGCAGTGGAAGGGACCAGAAGGAGATGTGGGAGGGGAAGCAAAGGAAGTGGGGAATTTCCTCTGTCTTCACTCCCCTTTGAGACCCAGCTTCAGTGGAATGACCTCGCTCCGGCAGGAACCCCTCTCTTAGTCCCAGGATCAAATTTTCCCTCCCCCACCCCACCGCGGACCAAGCGGCAGTGACTTCACCCAACTTGTGCTGCCCCCCAGGTTTCACCCCTTAACTCTGACCACACTTCTATCATTAACCCCACTAACACATTCCCTGCAAGCACCCACCTGGAGTATGTTACCTATTCCCTTCTAGGATTTCGACTCATGTGCTGATGCAGAACTCCGTGACTTTGACAGTTGAAACTTTTAAGGTATTCATATCTTTTCTAAAATAATTGTATTTATTTATTTACTTGGCTATGCTGGGCCTTCCATGCTGTGCAGGCTTTTCTCTTACCACCTTGAGCATGGCTCCTTGCTAGTTGTGGTGCATGGGCTGTTCACTGCGGTAGCTTCTCTTCTTGCCGAGCACAAGCTCTAGGGCATACAGACTCCAGTAGCTGTGGCACATGGGTTCACGGACTCTAGAGTGCAGGCTCAGTAGCTGTGGGGCATGGGATTGGTTGTTGCCCGGCATGTGGGATCTTCCTGGGCCAGGGATTGAAACCACATCTCGTGCGTTGGCAAGCAGATTCATTTCCACTGGGCCACCAGGTCAGCCGATATTCATATTATCAATATTTCTATAATTCGTGTGGCAAATATCCACACCTTTAGTGATTACTATATACCAGGGCATCATTGCTGGGCCAGGGAAATTCAAATAAATAAGACATGGTATATACCCAGAGTCATTTTCAATGCCAGCAATCTCTCTTGTTTCTGATATGTCCATTTCTACCCCAGGAGCTGCAGGAGTTTTCATCACTCCAGGTATCAGCACCCTTGTTCCTCGTACACAGACATATCCTCCTGACTGACACCTAATTATTGACGACTGAAAAAAATATTCTACAACTTTTGAAGATCTCAACCTGACAGAGCATACATAAAAGCAAGAGAGAAAAACACATTATATTCTGGCTTGTGCTACAAAGTCTGTTTTGTAGCCATCACAGAATCATTTTAAAACCACTCAATTCCTTTAAAAAATAGTAAGGTGATTCTATTATAAGATGAACAGAGGGTTCACACTGGAAAAGTCAGCTGATGGGATGGGAATGGATTTGTACATTTCTGCTGCTTTCTGTTATCTCAAGGATTCATTCTGTATACCATTCAGTTACCCTCAGTCGTTCCAATGTAATTATGACATTAAAAATGGATGGTGTCATTTTCATATTTGGGAGTTCTGAAATGAAGTCCAGTGTACAGCTTTTGTTGAAGAACTTTGGAAAAATCGTGGTTTTTAACATGTTGACTCCAGGGTGACCTCCCAAAGAATTTTTACTCTGGCTTTTCTGATGTGGACATTTTAAAAGTCTTTATTGAATGTGTTTCAGACAGCTTCTGCTTTTTGTTTTGTTTTTTTGGCACCAAGGCAAGTGGGATCCTAGCTCCACGACCAATGATAGAACCCACACACCCCGGCATTAGAACGCGAGGTCCTAACGACTGGACCAACAGGGAACTGCCTCTATCCTGGCTTTGATGTCAAGTGTCTCCCAGGTGGAAAAGCACAGATTCTTGAAATACCAATGGATATGACTTCATGTCTCATAAACACAAATATACGGGGCAGATGTAGCAGGCTAATATTTGAAGCGTGAAGTTGATCTCCCCTCTGGAAGCCTGAAAACTCGATACCCTAGCCCCTGTTTTCTGGCAGGAGATACACCATTTCCAGCTATTTTCTCAGATGAAGGCTGCTGCTGCTGCTAAGTTGCTTCAGCCGTGTCCGATTCTGTGCGACCCCACAGACAGCAGCCCGCCACCTACCCCGTCCCTGGGATTCTCCAGGCAAGAACACTGGAGTGGATTGCCATTTCCTTTTCCAATGCATGAAAGTGAAAAGTGAAAGTGACTCTTCGCGACCCCATGGACTGCAGCCTACCAAGCTCCTCCATCCATGGGATTTTCCAGGCAAGAGTACTGGAGTGGGGTGCCATTGCCTTCTCTGCAGATGAAGGCAGAGCCCAAGAATTTCTTCCTTGTTTTTCACTGTTAAAATGCGTGTGTGCTAAGTCGCTTCAGTCATGTCCAACTCTTTGCGACCTTATGGACTGTAACCCACCAGGCTCCTCTGTCCATGGGATTCTCCAGGCAAGAATACTGGACAGTGTTGCCAGGCCCTCCTCCAGGGGATCTTCCTGACCCAGAGATTGAACCCACATCTCTTACATCTCCTGCACTGGCAGGCAGGTTCTTTACCACTGGTGCGACCTGGGAAGGCCCTTGTTAAAATGAACTCCTTTCAAAGACAGGAAAGGATTCATCGCGTACACCACAGATGATGAGTGCCAGTGAGGCATCCAGAGACAGAGGTGGAAAGAAACAATGCATAGAAATGGAAAAAACATTGGAAAACAATGGAAAAAGAACAAGACATTGACAGGGCCTCCCTGGAAGGGATCTGGCCCCTGGCCCCTGGAGTAAGCCAGGCCTGAGCTTTTTTTTCAAGTTCTGAGAGATCTTTTTTTTAATTTTTTTTTTACATTGACATATA
This sequence comes from Budorcas taxicolor, assembly GCF_023091745.1. Classification (NCBI taxonomy): domain Eukaryota; kingdom Metazoa; phylum Chordata; class Mammalia; order Artiodactyla; family Bovidae; genus Budorcas; species Budorcas taxicolor. The sequence goes on along the minus strand of NC_068926.1, from coordinate 47,511,355 downwards.
GTTGATTTACATCATTGAGTTAGTTTCTGCTGCACAGCAAAGTGATTCAAGTGTACATATGTGTGTATATATATATATTCTTTTTCATATTCTTTTCCATGATGGTTTATTACAAAATATTGAATATAGTTCCATGTACTCCACAGTAGGGCTCTGCTATTTATCCAGTCTATACAGTCCATTCTGAAGGAGATCAGCCCTGGGATTCCTTTGGAAGGAATGATGCTAAAGCTGAAACTCCAGTACTTTGGCCACCTCATGCGAAGAGCTGACTCATTGGAAAAGACTCTGATGTTGGGAGGGATTGGGGGCAGGAGGAGAAGGGGACGACAGAGGATGAGATGGCTGGATAGCATCACTGACTCAATGGACGTGAGTCTGAGTGAACTCCGGGAGTTAGTGATGGACAGGGAGGCCTGGCGTGCTGCGATTCATGGGGTCGCAAAGAGTTGGACATGACTGAGCGACTGAACTGAACTGAACTGAACTGATACATAATAGTTGGCACCTGCTAATCCTGAAATCCTAATCCACCCCTCCCTGAACACCTCCCAATCTGCTCTCTTCTGTTTCTGCTTCACTGATGAGTTCAGTTGTGCCATATATGATATCATATGGTATCTGTCTTCCTCCTTCCGACTTACTCCATTTAGTATGATCATTGCTAGCTGCATTCATGTTGCTGCAAATGGCATTATTTCATTCCTTTTTATGGCTGAGGAGAATTTCATTGTTTATTTGTACTACGTCTTCTTTATTCATTCATCTGTCTCTGGATATTTAGGTTGCTTCCCTGTCTTGGCTATTGGGAACCGTGCTGCTATGAACATAGGGGTGCATGTATCTTTTCTGTCTGGCCAGGCCTGTGCTTTGAATGAGAGTAGGCCCTATGGAGAGTGGAAACTGAAGACTCAGAAAGGCAACAGCAGCCTAGTGCTTGGAAAACCTCCTAGACTCCCCTGCGCCTTAAGCCAGGACCCAGCTGAGACAGGCACTAGATCTCCTCATGCAAGTGTGGGGAAACCTCAGCAGGAACCTATGTGGATGGATATGTAAGCATTAGGGAGGATAATGAACATTTCGGAAGACGCAAGTACAGGCAGATGACACGAGGAACCCAGACGGCCACCCCAGATACTCCTGGGTACAATGTGTGTTCCCCGATTTGGGACAGAGCCTTGGCACCAGACCAGCTGGGGGCTGGCTCCTGCCACCCTCCTGAAATAGGGTTCAGAACACAAGGTGACTGAAGTGATAAGGAAGGACTCTCTGGGGCAGTCAGATGCAGACCTCAGATCTTCAAATCTCATTTCCATCTTCTGCTCATTCTGTGACTTTAGTGGTCTGTCTCACCCTTTCTAACTGGTTTTCTCCTCTGTCAACTATGGGGATTAGCAGCAACCATATCCTAGAGTTGATGGATTTGATGTGTTGATCCATGAAATGGATCAGACCCTCAAATTGGTAAGATGCCCTTCCACATGGGTAAGGGTGATCTTCAGTTCACCAATTCAAATCCTAACCTCTTCCAGAAACACCCTTGCAGACACACCCAGAAATCTTGTTTTACCAGTTCTCTGGGTGTCCCTAAGCCCAGGCAAGTTGGCACCTGACGTGGACCATCACATGGGGTAAGAGAACGTTAAAGGCTTTTGTGGGGGACTCTCCTGACAAACAGAGGTCCTCTGCGGCAAGTACATTAGAATGACTTCCGACAAAAAGTTTTTAGTCAAATACTGAAAAGTTTCATCAACAGCCTTCTGAGAAAAGGCGGCCACACAGAGAGTTGCTCCTTGTAAAGTTAAAAGAAAATGCATTCTACTCGAACAAAACCTGCAGTGCGCTCCACGAGGAGTCGATTTCCCTGGGATGCCTGTGATCTTCTGTCCCTCAGAACCCTTTAGAACAAATTGTCACAGGCTGGCACGCTTGGTGCAGCCCTCAGTCTTCTGGCTCTGTGACTCTGCTGATATCCTCCAACCCTGAGACCAAAATTGATGAAAGCCCCATTCTTTGAAGCACTGGAATGAATGCAAGGATCTCATCAATTTCAATCGCCCTCTGGCTTCCAGAAGAGGAACCCACTGGGAAGTTAGACCGAGGACTCTGACCCAGCAATATTGAGAAAATGAACACATCGCCTTTGTTCAAAGTGACTGAGGATCCACCAGGGGTGTCACACTGTGAAAGCATCCTGAGAGGGCTTCTAGGAAGCTCCGTGCAACCCCAGGGCAAAAACCCAACTTCTTGTCCTATGTCTTTTATCACAACCACCTCGGCGCATCTTGATTCGGGCACCTGCTTTCCATGTCTCTGCTTGAGACAGGCTTGGACCTGGGACCCTTTGCTGCAATGTATGTGCCTGGATACACCTCTCCTCCAGCAACAAAATACAAAGAAACTATATGGGATTAAAAATAACTGGGGCAAATTCTGGACAAAGGATACAAGAAGATCCATAAAGACCTACTGCCGCTTCTGAAGAGTCTGGAGCAAATGCTGGCTACTGTGCATGTACGTCCCCTGCACACAACATCACCAAAGGCAAAACACCTGAGCTGCCCTTTCAGCCTGACCCCTGGACACACCCCTACCCTCACTCCATATAAGGAACCAGCTCATCCCCACCTTGGGGAGCAAGCCCTGTACAGCAGAGACCCCAGCAATGCCTTGCCTGAATTTCTTGTCTGGTCTCTAGCCAATTTCTATTGATTGATTGAGGAACTCTGGTCAGTATCGTGAACATGACAAGAAAACCTGCCCACCATGTAGCCTCTCTGCTGTGTCGGAAATTTCCTCATTTGTCCTTAGCAATTATAGTAGACAAAAGAACGACTTCCCTCCGCTCCACCAACAAATTCACATTCAGACCGTTGGAGCTTGTGAATATGCTACCTTACAGGGCAAAGGAGCTTTACAGATAAGATGGGGTCAAGACTCTTTGAGATGGGAGATGCTCCTGGATTATTAAAGTGGGCTCTATGCTTCCCTGGTGGCTCAGAGGTTAAAGCATCTGCCTGGAATGCGGGAGGCACGGGTTCGATCCCTGGGTCAGGAAGATCCCATGGAGAAGGAAAATGGCAACCCTCTCCAGGACTCTTGCCTGGAGAATCCCATGGAGGGAGGAGCCTGGTAGGCTACAGTCCATGGGGTCACAAAGAGTCGGACACGACTGAGCGACTTCACTTTCACTTTCACATTCTACATGATCCCAAGGGTCCTTATCAGAGGGAGGCAAAAGGAGCTACAGTGATCAGTGCATGTTAGACCAGGAAGACCAAGAAGAGCCAGGAGCCAGAGGGCAGCTTCTAGAAGCTGAACAAGGAAGGAAGCAAACACTCCCTTGGAGCCTGCAGAAGCAATAGCGCCTTGCTGACACCGTGATTTTAGCTCACTGAAACCATTTCAGACTTCTGACCTCTGGAAATGCAAGAGGGAAACAACATGTGTTTAAAGCTACGAAATCTGTGGAAATTTGTGAAGCCACATCAGGTAATTAATCCAGATTGTTATCATGTTGTAAATTTCCTGAGGGCTATGAAGTCAGACTATGTGCTTTGTGAGTAAATAATTTCATCTCCAGTATATAAACACTGAGAATTTACAAAGTGGAATATTACTCAGCCATAAAAAAGAATGAAATAATGTCACTTGCTGCAACAAGGATGGACCTAGAGATTATCATATTAAATGCAGTCAGACAGAAAAAGAAAGACAAATATCATATGGTATCACTTATATTCGGAATCCAAAAAAGTGATACAAATAAACTTATTTGCAAAACAGAAACAGATGCACAGACATAGAAAACAAACTTATGGGTCAACAAAGGGGAGAGGCAGTAGGGTGAATAAATGAGGAGTTGGGGATTGAGAGGCATAAGCACAGGGAACTCTACTCCACATGTTTCAATAACCTTGGCGAAAAACAGAATCTGAAAAAGAATACACATACACACACACACACACACACACATACATATATATATACATACAAACTCAATATATATATTGAGCAAACTCCGGGAGATAGTGGAGGACAGGGAAGCCTGGCATGCTGCAATCCACTGGGTCGCAAAGAGTTGGACATGACTTAGTGCCTGAACTACAACAACATACACATGTATAAGACTGAATCACATGCTGTACACCTAAAACTAACACAACATTGTACATCAACTATACCTCAACTAAAGAAAATCATCTTCCGCATCTGCGCAATGGGGGTGATAGCAGTTGCTCGCCAATGAGTTATTTTAAAGATTACTGGTGGCGTTAGTGGTGAAGAATCCACCTGCCAATGCAGGAGATATAAGAGACATCGGTTCAATCCCTGGGTCAGGAAGATCCCCTGGAGAAAGGCATGGCAACCCATCCCAGTAATCTTTCCTGGAGAATCCCATGGATAGAGGAGCCTGGCAGGCTTTGGTCTACAGTGTCACAAAGAGTCAGGCATGACTAAGCAACTTAGCACATGGCACATTCTTCAAACAATGCCCAGCACATATCAAGCACAAAATAAATGTTAACTATTACTATTCTACTGAATGTCAATTTTCACTGTTTAATATTGCAAATTCTACAAAGTTAGGATAGCTCGGGGATGTACTTTCCTCAGCTCTGTGCTGAAACTATTGTTACATTTCTAGATTCTACTCCAGGATCTCATGTGCCTGGATGATTCCTATTTAATGATTAAAAGTGGGTGGGGAGAGAGACTTTATATAGCCCACAGCAAGAGAAGACAGGCTGAAATGAAGCCTGTGACAAATATGTATGTCTGTGGGTAACTGGAAACCGCAGTGCTAAATGTAGAGATTACATATTTGCAGCCTTGCATATATCCCAATGTCTAAAAGCTCTCCAGGCATTAAGAGCTAGGGTGAGACAAGTAGAGGGTACAGGTTCAAAACACAAGGAGGCCTCCACTGCCCAGCATAATCCCTGGACTTCAAGAGCTGGACTGAGTGCCAGGGCACCATATTGGGCTCACCCTGGTCCCACCCTGAGCAGACCCCAGTGAAGAGGAAATCCCCAAATTGGAGACTCATAAAGACCTAGGAGGAAACACGCAATGGCATCCAGACAGGGAAGTTGGGTTCATCTACATAACATCACCTTCAAAACCAACCAGGAGAACTGGCTGGAAGTGTTGGGTAAGCAAAGCTCTATCACAGCATTTGCTATCTTTAGACAACTTCCTTGCAATAGTGATGCTTACAAATGGTTGATTGATAGATAGACAGACAGACAGATACGTTGTTGTTGTTTAGTCCCCAAGTCACACTCTTTGGCAAACCCATGGACTGTAGTCCACCAGGTTCCTCTGCCCATGGGATTTCCCAGGCAAGAATACTGGAGTGGATTACAATTTCCTTTTGCAGGGGATCTTCCTGACCCAGGAATTGAACCCATGTCTCCTGCCACTGCAGGTGGATTCTTTACCACTGAGCCACCAAGGAAGTCAGACAGATACATACATACACACATAGATGATGGATGGATGGATGCTAAGACAGAGATATAGATGACAGTCAGATGCATAGAGGGCTGGATAGATAGGGACAGGTAGGTAGGCAGATAGACAGACAGATAAGATAGACCGATAGATACACTTCCCTGGTGGTACACTGGTTAAGACTCAGTGCTTCCACTACATGGGGCATGCGTTCCACCCCTGGTTGAGAAACTGAGATCCTGCATGCTGCAAGGTGTGGCCAAAAAAAAAATATGGATGATAGATGGACAGATGGATGGACATATGTATAGACAGACAGACAGATAAGCAGATAGACAGACAAGTGGATGTCTATCTATCTATAGACTCTTTGCGACCCAGTGGATTGCAGCATGCCAGGCTTCCCTGTCCTCCACTATCTCCCGAAGTTTGCTCAATATATATATTGAGTTTGTATGTATATATATGTGTGTGTGTGTATACATATATATATATTCTTTTTCAGATTCTGTTTTTCACCAAGCTTATTGAAACATGTTGAGTATAGTTCCCTGTGCTATACAGTAGAGCCTTGTTTTTCATCTGTTTTTATGGCTCTCTATCTATCTACAGACATCCACAAACACAGATCTGGTCATTTTTCCAAGACCCCAGATGGTCCTGCCCAGGGATCTGGGGATGTCTTCCAGGCCATGTGATAGTCGTCACCTTCCCACAACCAGCCCACCTGGATGGTCCTCTCCCTCCACCCATTCCCCAGCATCTTCTGGTCCTGCTGCTCTAAGCTAGGAGGTAGAGCCCAGACTGCATGGGTCCAGCTCTCTAGAGCTCTCTCAGTAATCTAATTGCTTGCAGCGGCAAGATGAAACCACATGAGTTAAGGTCTGTCTGTGTCCGGGGCTTACAGTTGGTTCTGGTGTGTGAATGACAGCTGGCCAATGCCAGCTATTAGTATCATCATAAAGAACAGCAGCTGGGCTGCTCCTGCCCGCAGGTCCCTCAGGACACAGAACACACTGAACACACTCAATATGACATATGCTAAAAAAAAAAAAAAAAAAAAAAAAACAAGCAGAAAATTAATGAGCTTGAGGGGTGACTTTCAAAGGTAAGGATGATGGCAACTGTTCACGTGTGTAGAGTGAAGGTCTCTGATTCTCTCTTTTAGCCCATAAACCATTCTTCCCCACCTCCAAACAGACCTACCCAGCCCCACTGAGTAGGAATGCTGAGGATACTCTCAGGAGGGCCAGGGGTTGGCAGAGCTCATAGAGGACGTGCCCAGTCAGGGACCTGCCCCAGAGGAGTGAGTGAGGCCAAGGAGTGAGCTTTCCAAGACTGAGAACAACATCTACAGATGAATGAAAAGAAGTCAACTTATCAACTTTTTCAGGTAGAGGAGGGACATTTACAAGGGCTTTAGGGAAACAAGAGGTTTGAACAATCCAATCAGGGAAGCCAGGATGACCAGAGCACAGGGAGGAGGGCTGATACCAGCTCGTGCACAACCTTGCAGGTCAAGAACCTGCATCTTCTCTTGACCACAATGAAGTCATCAAAGGATTTCACACTGGAGAGGGAGTCTTCCCTGGTGGTCCAGGGGTTAAGAATCCACCTTGCAATACAGGGGATACGGATTTGATCCCTGGTCAGGGAACTAAGATCCCACATGCTGTATAGCAACTAAACCACATGTTTCAGCTCCTGAGCTCGCACAAGCTGAAGCCTGTGAGCCACAATGAAGATCCTGCATGCCACAACTAAAACCCAATGCACCTAAATAAATAAACGGGAGAGAGATTTGATTTCATGTGCCCTGAAAATCACTCCTGCTGCTGGTAGGGGAATGGCTTGCAAGGAGCCAGGAGCAGAATTGGGGTGGATCCATGTGGACTCTTGGAGAAGGAAATGGCAACCCACTCCAGTATTCTTGCCTGGAGAATCCTATGGACAGAGGAACCTTGTGGGCTGCAGTCCATGGGGTCGCAAGAGTCGAACACGACTGAGTGACTTTGACTTGACTACATGTGGACACTAACAAGGAAGAAAATTGCCATCAACCTGTACCAATGTAGTGAAACTGGATATAGGAAGATGTCATTGGGCTCACAGCTGACTCGTTGGAAAAGACCCTGATGCTGGGAAAGACTGAAGGCAAAAGGAGAAGAGGGCGGCAGAAGATGAGATGGTTGGATGGCATCACTGACTCAGTGGACATGAACTTAGGCAAACTTCAGGAGATAGTGAGGGACAGGGAGGCCTGGTGTGCTGCAGTACATGGGGTCACAAAGAGTCGGATATGAGTGCGTGACTGAACAGTGACAACAACTTTGGGCTCAAACACATTAAGACTTGAAAAGAACCCTAAAGCATGGGGGCGGGCAGTGGGCTGGAGTGCTTTGTGATATTGAACAAAGAATGTTCTATTTTCTTCTCTCTCAATCAAGAAACACTATTTCTCATGTATACACACAAGCCGTTTTTGCCGGGAGGAAAGAGGTTTCATCATTTATGTAATCTGTCATTGAAGGCCTCCCAAGGCTGATGATGAGGTAATGAGGGCAAAATGCTTTATACTCTAAAGAGCCCCTGTACAGTGTGGGAGAGAAACGTGGTCTGGGGAACTTCAGGAAACCACCTGGTCACCCCATGCCTGAACTTGCTTCTCCTGCAGCCTCCCCAGCTTTGTGGACAGAGCCCCATCCTTCCCATGGTCAGGGCCCTCAAACACTCTTGGTCTCAGTCAGTCAGTTTAGTCGCTCAGGCATGTCCGACTCTTTGCGACTCCATGGACTGCAGCATGCCAGCCTTCCCCATCCATCACCAACTCCCGGAGCCTGCTCAAGCTCGTGTCCATCAAGTCGGTTATGTCACCCCCTTCTCCTCCCGCCTTCAATCTTTCCCAGCATCAGGGTCTTTTCCAAGGAGTCAGTTCTTTGCATCAGGTGGCCAAAGTACTGGAGCTTCAGCTTCAGCATCAGTCCTTCCAGTGAATATTCAGGACTGATTTCCTTTAGGATCAATTGGTTGCATCTCTTTGCAGTGAGTCTTCTCGAACACCACAGTTCAAAAGAGTCTACTCTTCGGTGCTCAGCTTTTCTTCATGGTCCAACTCTCACATCCATACATAACTACTGGAAAAAAAACCATAGCTTTGACTAGATGGACCTTTGTTAGCAAAGTAATGTCTCTGCTTTTTAATATGTGGTCTAGGTTGGTCATAGCTTTCTTCCAAGGAGCAAGCATCTTTTAATTTCATGGCTGCAGTCACCATCTGCAGTGATTTTGGAGCCCCCAAAAATAAAGTCTATCATTGTTTCCATTGTTTCCCAATCTATTTCCCATGAAGTGATGGGACCAGATGCCATTATCTTCCTTTTTTGAATGTTGAGCTTACTTCAGCAACAAAATCAATCAATCAATCAATCCAGTCACTCAGTCATATCCAGCTCTTTGCGACCCCATGAATTGCAGCACGCCAGGCCTCCCTGTCCATCACCATCTCCAGAAGTTCACTCAGACTCACGTACATCAAGTCAGTGATGCCATCCAATCATCTCATCCTCTGTCATCCCTTTCTCCTTCTGCCCCCAATCCCTCCCAGCATCAGAGTCTTTTCCAATGAGTCAACTCTTCACATGAGGTGGCCAAAGTACCAAAGTTTCAGCTTTAGCATCATTCCCTCCAAAGAACACCCAGGGCTGATCTCCTTTAGAATGGACTGGTTGGATCTCCTTGCAGTCCAAGGGACTCTCAAGAGTCTTCTCCAATACCACAGTTCAAAAGCATCAATTTTTTGGCACTCAGCTTTCTTGACAGTTCAACTCTCGCATCCATACATGACCACTGGAAAAACCATAGCCTTGACTAGACGGACCTAGAGGCTTGTAAATCAACAGAGGCAGGGAGCAACAGTGGCTCTCTCTGCCTGTTAAAATGAAATGATGTTTCAAAATACAACTGAGTCCAAAGCATCTCCCTATGGTTCTGATTTGCATTTCTCTTAGGATGAATGATGCTGAGCATCTTTTCATGTACCCATTGGCCATTGGATATTTCTTGGTTAACTTTCCAAAATCAAGAGTTTCAAGTTTAGAAATCATGTCAGGGCCCCCTCCCCACTCAGCCAGGACTGAACACCCGCTACTCTCATGGGCATATCCCCCCATCCTTCACATGTCCTATCAGTTCCTGCCTTTCCCAGGCACCCTGCACTCATCAACTTCCTTGTAGGCATGGATTCAGGGGCCTGCCTTTTAAATGCTGGTTGGAAGTCATCTGCCAAGGCTGTTATCACTTACACACACAGAACTGCTTGTTTGTTTTTGCATTACATGTAGACTGTCCAATAAGACTATGTCTGCATCTATCGAACAGGATTTGCAACTTCAGTAGAAACACCGTAATGATTTTGTTAGCGGAAACACTGGCTGAAACCACTCTCCCTACACAGGCACCACAGTAACCGTTTGCATGAGTTATTTTACAAAAGGAGGTCCTGGTAAGGAATATGGAACTAACAAGCCACCACCAACCGGCAGAATTTGGGAAAGGTCAAAAGGAGATGCCACATGTCCACCAACCTCCCAGAATCCTCCTCACTGAAGTCACCTTGGCTGAGTGATGTACACATCACAAGGAAGGACCCTGAGTCAGACTGATTGGCCAGAGACAACCTAGAAACTAACTCCATCACCGTAAAACCTAAGGCTGAGAGCCACATGACAGAGCAGTCTTCCTGGGTTCCCTTATCCTGCTGCTCTCAGCCCAGGTGCGCCTTCCCAATAAAGTCTCTTGCTTTGTGAGCACAAGTGTCTCCTCAGACAATTCATTTCCAAGTGTTGGACAACAGCCCATTCTTGGGCCCTGGAAGGGGGGAGTCTCCCCACTTCCTGCAACAATTTTGTATTGTGTTAAAGCGTTTTCCTAAGAAACCTTTAGGGCACTTCCAAATAGATTTGCTGGACAGAAAATTTGTCTTAGTATAATTTCACTCTTTCACTTTGCTGTCCTCACTCAGCCTTGTGATCTTAATTAAAACCAATCTCATCAGAGACTAATTCATACATTAATCTTGCATGATGCATCGCCAAACTTCAGTTATTATTTGCTTGATAGAATCCTAATTCTTTCAAATGATGAGGAGAGAAATATCAATTTGCAACTGCTCTGTCCCTGTGCCAACCCCCTATGACATTCCTGCTAAGATTTTTTTAAGTGGATTATAGTCCACCTTCTCAGATATGGGGAAAAAAAAAAAAAACCTGACGACTTCAGTATTTTTTAATTATTTAAAGGGGGGTTAAAAGTGTACTATATTTTAAATGCTTAAGTTTACAATTTTACATTCCTACACACACACACAATGTGTGTGTTCCATCACTGGAAGATAACTCAAAATATATCAAATGTAACAAATACCAAGGACGTGAGGCTTAGGTCCAGCGGCACCTCATATATTGTCCTCTTACATCCTAAGAAAAGGTGGTCAATATCTTGACAGCAGGAATTTCTGAAGGAAGAGCTGCAAATCAAACTTTCATGCCTCAGAACATTGGGAAAAATAAATTTTAAACTCTCTGTGGCCAGATAAGCTCTATCAAATTACCCTTTGACACTATTTGGAAACTTCAAGACTCTCTAATATTGCATCCAGAGGTTTTGGCTGACTTAAACACAACTCGGGACACTCCGGCTATAAGCAGGAGCAGCAGAGTCCCTAACGTGCAAATGAGAGAGATTTGAAAGGCTTCTGGGGTTGGTCACTGTTATTTATAAAAATAAATATACAATTGGCCTCTTTCTCCATTTCTGGCACAAAGCTTCTAAAACGCCTGGAATTTACTGCTAGAAGAGGTGTAAAGGTTTCTTTTGTTATTGATATATTAATGAGATGACTTTGGGACCACATCTAAGGGTGGAGGCTGGTTGCCAGTGGCCAACCATCTGACTGGAGGATTGGGGCTTTCCATCTCCCTAGCATCCCCTGCCCAACCCTGACTGCAGGGAAGGGAGAGAGGTTGGAAGTTCAATCAGTCATCAGTGGTCAATAATTTATTCAATTGTGCCTATGTAAGGGAGCTTCCCTGGTGGCTTAGTGGTAAAGAATCTGATTGCAATGCAGGAGATCCAGGAGACATGGGTTTGATTCTCAGGGTTTGGAAGATCCCCTGGAGGAAGGCATGGTAATCCATTCCAGTATTCTTGCCTGGAAAATGCCATGGACAGAGGCGCCTGGTGGGCTGCAGTCCACGGTATCACGAAGAATCAGATATGACTGAAGCGACTGGGCATGCATGCATGCCCATGTAATGTCTGCTGTACGCTGTGCTTAGCCACTCAGTTGTGTCCGACTCTTTCCGACCCCATGGACTGTAGCCCACCAGGCTCCTCTGTCCATGGGGAATGAAGCCTCCATAAAAACCCAAGAGATACGTATATGTATGTCTGAGTCCCTTCACTGTTCACCTGAAACTATCACAACACCGTTAATCAGCTATACTTCAATGCAAAATTAAAAAATAAAAATAAAATAAAATAAACGCAAGAGGACTAGATTGGGAGAACTTTGCGGCTGATGGACACTTGGAAGTCTGGGCATCGTGGTGCCTGCAGAACTCTGTACCATTCCCCCACTCTTGCTCTGGGCTCTTCAGTCTGTCTGTTCCCGAGTTACAGCCTTTTATAGTAAACCAGTAATCTATGATTAAAATGTCTCTCTGGATTCCATGGGTGGCTCCAGCAAGTTAATTAAGCCCACGGAGGAGGAGTGTCATTGGAACCTACAACCTATAGCCAGTCGGTCACAGGCACAGATGACCTAGGGTGGGGCCGTCTTGTGGGACTGAGCCTTTAACCTCTGAGGTCTGATGCTGTCCCCTCGGTAGATAGGGTCAGGACTGAGGTGAATTGCAGGACATCCAGCTGGTGTGGGAACAACTGCCACCCCAACACACTCTTCCTTGGAACTGGTCTCAGAACAGCAGGCACGGGAACAAAACTCCACCTGGAAAGGACAGAACCCTGAGCAGCTTTGGCGATTCAGGCGTGAGAGTCAAAGAAATCATGTCCAAGATGCCCCAGTTTTGATAAAATAAACCCCTACCACTTCTGGGTGTTTTTTGTCACTCCACTGGGAAATAATGTCTTACTGGCCCAGTGGTGGCAAGACTAGCTGCCCTGGCCAGGAGAGGTGAGGTGTCTTAATAATTCCACCAAGCCTGTATCTGAAAGAGACAGTATGGTACCCAAAGCAACTTAGAGGTTGTTGGATGAACGGAGTGTGGATGTTCGACAGGCAACAGCCACAGATCTCCATCAATCTGTCCGTTAACATTCAACTTTCAGGACCCAAGGGTATGGCTACTTGTTCTTTTTTCATAAAGGAATCTTTTATTTCACGTATAGTTGTTGTGCGTGCATGTTCAGTTCTGTCTGACTCTTTGCCACCAGCCCGCCAGGCTCCTCTCCATGAAATTTTCCAGGCAAGAATACTGGGGTGGGTCACCATTTCCTACTCCAAGAGATCCTCCTGATCCTGGGTCTCTTGCATTGGCAGGCAGATTCTTTACCACTGAGTCACCTAGGAAGCCCATATATATAGGCATATTTGTATAAGCTGTAATGCACAGCATGTGGGATCCTAGTTTCCTGATCAGGGATTGAACCCATGACCCCTGAGGTGGAAGTACAGAGTCTCAACCACTGGACTGCCAGGGAAATCCCACGATTTCTTGTTCTTGATGAGGGTTTGCTCAAGGCAAGCAGTAGTGAAACGTCTCTCTAAAAAAACCTAGAGATGGTTATTTATTTAGAGGCTTCTCGGTAAACCCAGATTTACTGGAAACATTTCTATCAGGGCAGCCATCCTCAGAACTTAGGGTACGATGCTTCCAAATTTCCTTTGATTTGCACCTCGCACTAACAACAGGGCCCACTCCCCACCACAGACTGAACACCCCACAGGCATCCTTTCTTTTCTCATCATCATTGCTCTTGTCTGAAAAGTGCCCAAAGCACTGCAATATCAAAAAATTCACAAAACACAATGCAATATATAAAGTCCTTTAAAGCCAATAGCTTTTGCATTATTCAGATCTGAAAGAAATCAGAAAGAATCTTTTCCCCTAAACTTCATCCAATTGATTTAAAGAAAGAATTATTTTTTTTTTATAGGCCTTCCAAATGTCCTCCAAATTGCAAAGACATTCCGGTAAATATACGGCAGATCAAATCCTGGGTTTTCACAAATCAGTAAGCACATTTATTTAAACAATTTAGAATAATTTGAAATGCTTTCTTTCCCTGAAAAATAAGGGTAGACTGACAAGTTAATTGAAAAAAGACATACACACTCATACACAATCACACGATGTTCAGCAAGTACTGGAAATGACACACTTAGAATTCATCAATTTCAACAAAAGGAAATTAAAGAAGCCCATTTCCTGTGTGTTTTCTGTTATATAAGGCACATTTATTCACTTGATGACTATATATATAATTCTACTGGTGTAAGGCACTCTGGTAAGTGTAGTGGAAAAATATTTTTGATCATTACTTGATACATCCCTCACTATAATTCTTTTCTCATCTTTGTCATAACATTTTATTTTCTTCTTTCCCTTGGTGCCTCCCTCCCCACGACACTCTCTCTTATCAGATCCTGATACTACCAGGCCACAAATTCCCGATTCACTTGGAGCATAAATACAATGAATAAAAGCAAAACCTTAGCTTCTGAGTGTGAGAAACTAAAGTCAACCCAGCCTTATATAATAGATTTTGAAGAATCAGTCCTTTGTTCAAACACTTAGAGGATAATTTTCTGATTCAAGAAAGAGGAACGGATACAAAGCAAAGAAGAAAATATACATTGGGAAGAGATTCAATGAAATGGTATTTGACTCTGCCTGCTCTTCGGAATTGGCCTCAAAGGGCAGCTGGAGTGAGGTGAGATAGAATCTCACCCCGCTTCAAATATATTGGAGGATCTCTCAGCAGGAGCCATCTGTGCCTTAAATTTCCATGGAAAATCTTGGACGTCCAAACCTATCAGAATCCCCTACTCTTCCATGGGAAGAAAACCAAAGAACTAATACAAACAGCTGTTAAGGAAGGATGTTTGGGAAACTGAAGCAACACCACTAACAGTCTGTTTGACCCCAAAGAAGAACAGGAGAGCTACTGCCCAAGGGGTTCATGCTCTGCTGGAGTAACGAGTCTAGATGAAGGGACACTATGGCAGAATGACATCTGGACCAGTCAGCCAGAGAGCAAACATGGAGATGATGCTCTCAGAAGATGCGAGTATGGACGCAGAAGTGCAAAGGGCTGAAATCCAGCTGAGATAACATGCATCTAGCTGAAGCCCCATGACGTGGGACTCAGATCCCACCCAAAGGGAAAAGAGAGGAGGCCAGAAAATCTTAAAGGATTACATATACTGCAGCACTTCTACATTTGGTGAAGTAGCCTGAAAAATCACCTCCATTAAACGGAGTGGGATGAACATAAAGGTTAAAGAGACAGCAATTCTGCCTTTAGTAGCCTATCGTCTAGACAAAGTCCAAGCACTTAAAATCGAGAAACATTCCACCTTAACACTCACACAGGGACTGGAGGCATCTTGTGATATCTTAAGTAAACAGAGCAGAAATGGGTTTAGGCAATCTGCCACATTTTTCAGCAGGACAACACAGAGGCATATGGGCATTTTCCGATAACAATGACACTTCTGTTAAGAAATACTGTCCAGGGACTTCCCGGGTGGTCCAGTGGCTAAGACTCTGTGCTCCCAAAGCAGGGGACCTGGGTTCAATCCCTCGTCAGGGAACACGATCCCACATACTGCAAATAAGTCCTAGTATAGTCAAATAAATAAATTTTGTTTTCTTTAAAAAGAAAAATTGTCCAAAACCTGGAAACAAGACAAGAGCATGACTTTTGTCCTTCCATTATTATTGGTTAACAGGCTCACCTGAGGGCTGTTTAATTTTCTAGAAGGAGGCACCTACGTTTGGCTTGGCTTTTTACTACTGGTTTGGTGTGTGTATACAGTGAAGCTATATATTACTTGCGGTTACAGCTTATTCGCCCTGTAGGGCATAAACCCTCCTTGTAGCTAACTCAATAGCTCGATATAACATCCCTTTATCAAGTTATCTATAAATATCCAGCTTTTCAAAGTTGACCTTCAAAGGTCCTGAAAGACAACCTTGCCACCTATCCAGTTCCCTCATTAATGAAGGAAAGGTATCATGCTCATGTTATAGTTGACACGTGTTCATACACATTTCATTTTTTTGGCCATGGTGCACAACTGGTAGGACCTTGTGTGTGTGTGCTCAACTCTGCAACCCCATGGGCTGTAGCCCACCAGGCTCCTCTGTCCATGGGATTTCCCAGGCAAGAACACTAGAGCAGGTTGCCATTTCCTTCTCCAGGGGATCTTTCCAACCCAGGGATCGAACCCAAGTCTTTCAAATCTCCTGCTTTGGCAGGTGGGTTCTCTACCTCTAGGCCACCTAGGATCTTAGCCCCACTCTAGTATTCTTGCCTGGAACATCTCATGGACAGAAGAGCTTGATGGTTCACAGTCCATGGGGTCACAAAGAGTTGGATGCAACTGGGCACACACACAACAGAGAGATGTGTCTGTCACACACAGTGAAGTCAGTCAGAAAGAAAAAAGCAAGTATCGTATATTAACACATGTATGTGGAATCTAGAAAAACAGTATAGATGAACCTATTTGCAGGGCAGGAATAGAAAAAAAGACTTGTGGACACACAGGGGAAAGGGGTGGGTGAGATGCACTGGGAGAGATTAGGACTGGCATATATACACTTGTGTGCATTAAACAGATATCCAGTAGGAAGCTGCTGTATACCACAGGGAGTTCAGCTCGGTGCTCAGTGGTGACCTAGAGGGCTGGGGTGGAGTGGGGAGGTGAGAGGGAAGTCCCAGAGGGAGGAGATATATGTGTACACATAGCTGATTCACTTCACTGTACAGCAGAAACCAATACCACTTTGTAAAGCAACTATACCCCAATTTTTTTTTAAAGGCTTGAAATGGTAAATTTTATGCAATGCATATTTTACCACCATTAAAAATAAAAATTCAAAAAGAAAACAGAAAAAGAACAAGTGTTCTATGGAATGATGTTACACAATGCTAGAATAATTCAAATCGAGTTTATCACCCACCCAGCTGTCCAGCACAAGGTTCACAGAGCTCCACCATCAATAGTCAGCATGCCACCCTCTGCCTCCTTCTGGGTATGGCTCTGACATTCCCTTCCTTAGTGCACACCACTGTCCCTCACCCTCTCCAAGCATCTCTTCCTCCTCCTCTCATCTTCCCCTCATCCCTTTCCCAATTGATGGCTATTACTTAAAAGACACTAGGTCTTTATTGTAACAGACATGTGGATTCAACACACACAAGGATTATTTCTAGGGGGCAGATTCTTTTTATTCTTTTAATTTAATTTTTATTTCCTATTTATTTCATATATCATTTTTTATTTCATAGTTGAGTTACAATGCTGTGTTAGTTTCAAGTGTACACCTAAGTGATTCATTTATACATATAAATACATCCATTCTTTTTCAGGTTCTTTTCCCATGCCCGTTATTACACAGTATTGAGTACAGTTTCCCATTGCCATACAGTAGGTCCTAGCTATTAATCTATTTTATGTATAGCAGTGTGTATCTGTTCATCTCAAATTCCCAATTTATCCCTCCTCCCCATCTTTCCCCTTTGGTAAGCTTAACTTTGTTTTGAAGTCTGTGAGTGTGTTTCTATTGTATAAATTAGTTCATTTGTATCATTTTTTTAGATTCTACATATAAGTGATATCATATGATATCTGTCCTTCTCTTTCTGACTTATTTCACTTAGTATGATAATGCCTAGGTCCATCCGTGTTGCTGCAAATGGCATTACTGTGTTCTTTTTCATGGCTGAGCAGTATTCCATTGTATACATGCATCACATCTTCTTTATCCATTCCTCCATCAATGGACATCTACATTGCTGCCATGCCTTGGCTACTGTGAATAGGGCTGCTATGAATATTGGGGTACAGGCATCTGTACCACACACCACACCACACACAAAAATTTGGTTGCCACAATCATGAAAATGAATGCAAGCCAGAGTCAAGGGAAAAGCAGACCACTATCCAGATGTGCTATTTAACCTATCCCTTATCAGATGCTCTCTAAGGTATGCACATTAAAAATGAGCTTTAAATGCAGCCCCCATTTTCCAGGAGGGAGATTCTGCCATTATCTCAGAAATTAACAGCACTTATGGGAAAACACGATCTTGGTATTAAGAATAATCCAGTATGAGATGTCTTCTTTTTTTTCCCTTCATCTCATGCTTTGGCAGAGGGGTCATTGCTGAAAGGTTGCCAGTTTAGTTTATTCTGACTATATGTCTGTGGATTCAAATACCATCTATATGCCAATGACTCAAAAATTCAAAATCTCAGCTAAAATCTTGCCTGTGAGCTTCAGACCCTTGTATCTAGCTGCCTACTCACCAGCTTCTTTTGGATGTCTTGCTGGCATCCCAAATGCAACTTGTCCAAAGCCAGCCTCAAGATTGCTCCCACCCCCATCTGCTTCTTGGCCAAAGTTTGTTGTCTAAGCAGAGAATGGGAATCTTGGGGACCTCCTTGTCACTTTCTTTTCTTTCAACCTCAGCATCATTCATTTGCCAAGTTCTCTTAAATCCATCCATGCCTCTCCACTGTCATCACCCCAATCCAAATTGCCTTCCAATGCAATGAAAGCAAACTATTGTTTCTCTCTCCCCCCGACTTTTTCTTTGGCCACACCTTACAGCTTGTAGGATTTAGCTCCCTAGTTCAGTTCAGTTCAGTTCAGTCGCTCAGTTGTGTCTGACTCTTTGCAACCCATGAATTGCAGCACGCCAGGCCTCCCTGTCCATCACCAACTCCCAGAGTTCACTCCAACCCATGTCCATTGAGTCAGTGATGCCATCCAGCCATCTCATCCTCTGTCGTCCCCTTCTCCTCCTGCCCCCAATCCCTCCCAGCATCAGAGTCTTTTCCAATAAGTCAACTCTTCGCATGACGTGGCCAAAGTATTGGAGTTTCAGCTCCCCAACCAAGGATCACATTTGCACCCACTGCAATGGAAGCAGAGTCTTAACTATTGGACTGCCAGGGAAGTCCCTGTTTGTTTCTTCTTAAGGGAAACATGATCATGCCTCACCTTTGCTGAAAAGCTTGCAACAGTATCCACAGCTTAGGAGAAAGCCAAGAAGTGTCCACCCTGTACTTTCTGTGCCTCCAATTAACCGTCCTTCTCACCACCTGCTCCCCTGCCCTCTCTGTGTTACCCACATGGGCTTCTCTTAAACTATTTCTTTATTTCTGAGCTCAAATAGCTGAATTTGTATAAATTTTTATTCCTTTTTTTCACTTTATTATTTTTATTGAAGTATAATTGATTTACAATGTGTTAATTTCTGCTATACAGCAAAGTGATTCATTTATACATATATATATACATATATATATAGAGAGAGAGAGACAGACAGACAGACAGAGAGCCACAGAAGCAACCTAAATGCCCGTTGACAGACGAATAGGTAAAGGAGATGTGGTACATGTACACAATGGAATGTGATGGAATATTACTCAATCATAAAGAAGAACAAAATGATGTCATTTGCTGCAACATGGATGGACCTAGAGATTATTATACTCAGTGAGCTAAATCAGCCAGAGAAAGACAAATAGCATATGATATCACTTGCATGTGGAATCTAAAAAAAAATGATACAACTGAACTAATTTACAAAATAGAAACAGACTCACAGACTTTAAAAACAAACTTATGGTTACCCAAGGGGAAAAGTGGTGGGGAAGAGAAAATTAGGAGTTTGGGATTAACAGATATGCACTACTATATATAAAGCAGGTCACCAACAAGACCTACTATATAGCACAGAGAACATGACTCAGTATTGTGTAATAACCTAAACGGGAAAAGAATCTGAAAAAGAAGAGGTGTGTGTGTGTGTGTGTGTGTGTATAAAACTAAAAAGAATTAATTAGGAATGCAACTTGGTTTCTGCTTCCTACACTAGAATAAATACCCCATGAGGGGGTTACTCTTTTTCAAATCACCTCTGTAATTCCAGAACATCTAAATGCCTGGCAAGAGACAGCCATAACATACACATTTGTTGTATAAATGAGTGAAGGAATGATGATAATAACATATATTAAAGTGGTGCCAATTCCCCTAATAACAGTTATGAAATTTAATTCATTTGGCAGCTTTTATACTTATTTAAAAATCCTTCCAACCTAAATATTTTCTGGAAGCCTCCATAACTAGAAATATTGGAATCTCAATGCCTTGGAACTTTCTGGAAGGGTCCAGAATTAGAACTATTGAAACTTTCATGCCTTGGAACTTTCTAAACTTATTTTTGAAAGACTTTTTTTGGAATTTCTGTGCATTCCAGGCCTCAAATCTTTCAAGGTGATCTACTAATTTTATAGAAGTATGAACCGAATCTCTAGAAGGACAGTGAATCTTCAGTAAACCTCAACCTTGCGGCGCTCCTTTCATTTCTTGGCCACTGAGCCATGTGCCCACACTGAGACTATTTCTATGGACAAAATTTAAGAAAAACATTTGCTGGAGTTGGGCCTTTGGTTGTTTTTATATGCCGTGAAAAAGTGTAAATTAATATAATCTTTCTGAAGAGAAACTGGCTCTGAAGTCCAAAGACCCTTTGAACCAGCCGAGAGAGAGGAAGCTTTGCCCTCAGGAGACAAGAACTCAAAGGCTGGACCAACTAATCTGCAAAACGGAGATTATTACAATGTCCTGCTCATTAAATGACAGAGCATCTAAGTATTACAGAGTCAGACACACATAGGAATTAAATTTCTGTTATTATTTCTATCACTCCTACATGCAGGGATTTATCCAAAAGGAAAAAGCGAAGATAAGCAAAAGTTGATGTGTATCACCATGGTTACCGACACACCATTGACAATAGTGAAACATCAGACACAAAGTCACTTTTAGGCAAATAAACCAGTGAGAGAAGACCAGATAAACCACTAAAATCAGATTCGACAGAGACCATTAAATGTGGTTGTGGACAATGACATTTCCTCTCTCTGGATGCATAGGAAGTCCACCCTGAGATACAGAGAGGGGTCACATGTCTGAGCTTTAGTCCAGAGAATGGACAGAGGCAATTAAGCCAATTCTAAACCTGGACCTTAAAATGGTGCCTTTTGGTTCCTGGGGGTGGGGGAAAAAAACTAAACTAAAACAGAGTTGTCGTGTGACCCAGCAATCCCATCCCTAGGCATATATCTGAACACAACTCTAATTTTAAACGATGCGTGCACTCTAACACTCACAGCAGCACTATTCCAACAGCCAAGGCACAGAAGCAGCCTAATGTCCATCAACAGAGGAATGGATAAAGACGTGGTCCATATTACAGTGGAGTGCTGCTCAGCCATCAAAAAAGAATAAAATGCATCTGCAGCAACACGATTGGGCCTAGAGATTATCACAGAAATATGCTAGAAAGAGAAAGACAAATATATGAGATTGCTTATATGTGGAATCTAAAATAGGATGCAAATTAGTACATCTAGGAAACAAAAACAGACTCACATACATAGAGAACAGACGTGTGTTTGCCAAGGGGGCAGTGGGTTTGGAGAGGGGAGAAGTGGGAGTGTGGGATTAGCAGATGTAAACTATTGCACATAGGATGGATACACAACAAGGGCCTACTGTATAGCACAGAGAACTACATTCAGCATCCTGTAATAAACCATCATGGAGAAGAATACGAAAAAGAATACGCGTGTGTGTGTGTGTGTGTGTGTGTGTGTGTGTGTGTGTGTGTGTGTATGAGTGTATCACTGACTCACTTTGCTGTCAGCAGAAGCTAACAGAACATGTAAGTCAACTGCTCTTCCATGAAATATCAACTAGAAAAAACAATCACTCCCTTTTAGACGTACAACTCTCTCTTCTCTTTTTACATGGATCCTGGAAACTGGATGTTCCAGAAGGATCAAACAACCCAAATACTTGTTCAAGAGTTTCTCAAGAGAGAAGCTTCAACCAGAAACTTTAAAGGAGACTTTGCATAAGGATGAAATATACATTTGCTGTAGAAAACTACTAATAGTCACAATTTATGAGTTATTGCAACCAAACCTCTCCTATCTTGATGAATAGCTATGCCAAAATGCATACATAAAATGGAAAATAAATCTGTTCATGATCCCAAATAAATAACAATTCAAAACCATGCATAGAAAAATGGAAAGATATTCACCAAAACATCAACAGTTGCTGTATCCGAATATAATATTGTGAATTTTATGTCCATGTTTTCCTATAATACTGGTCCTACGAACAGTACTCATAAGCCATATTTAATTTAAAAATAAAATTTAAAATAGTAAAAACATATAAGAAGCAGCCAAATTCACTCTGGGGATTAAGCTTTTGTCATTGACTTTATCTTGATCATCATGATATCAAGACACATTGAGAGAAATTATGTATGTGGCTATGATTATGGAGTGGGGAGGAAGACAAGCTTTAAATATAGGGATTTAGCAAAATAAGCACACTCATCCTGAGCCCATTTGTATAAGTGTATTTAATAGCATCTGGCATAGTGCACGGCACATTGAAGGCATTTAGAAAACACTAATTTTCCTATGGTTTGTGTATCTTCACTCTTTCAGTCCATTAGGAGATAAGTGCCTTATAAATGGTAAGAATAACTCAGTAAACATGGGCTGACGGATCCAATTGTAACATCTAAATATTGTTTTGCTCCTGGTATGTGTCTGCTGTAATGTTAGAAGGAGGAGAGAGCTTTATTCTGGAGCAGACACTCCCACTGTCCAGCATGGGGCTGGCTGCCCCCCAACACAGGCCTGGTACATGTACCCTCCTTCTGAATATCAGATGACATCCCTTACATGAGGAATCTAAAAAGAAATAATACAAATGAATGTACTTTACAAAACAGAAATAGACTCCCAAACTTAGAGAACAAATTAATGGTTGGCAGGGGGAGGATGGGGAGAAGGGGTATTTAGAGTTTGGGATTGCCACGTACATATGGCGATATTTAAAATGAATACCAAACAGGACCTACAGTATGGCACAAGGAGCTCTGCTCAATGTAATGTGGCAGCCTGGATGGGAGGGGAGCTTGGGAGAGAAAGGATACGTATATATGTATGGAGGGGTTCCCACATGGCTCAGTGGTAACAAATCTACCTGGCAAAGCAGGAGACCCAGGTTCAACCTCTGCGTCAGGAAGATCCCCTGGAGAAGGAACTGGCAACCCACCCCAGTACTCTTGCCTGGGAAATCCCATGGACAGAGGAGCCTGGCGGGCTACAGTCTATGAGGTCAGGAGACTTGGACATGACTTAGAGGCTGGACAACAACAGCAACATATGTATGGCTAAGTCTCTTTGCCGTTCACCTGAAACTATCACAAAATTGTGAACTGGCTATATCCCAATATAAAATGAACAGTTAAAAACATGTACCCCCTCCTCTGATCCTCAGATTGAATCCACAAGCCTGAACTCTGTGCTCAGAGCCTAGATCCCAAGATAAGCCCCAGGGCTGGACCACCCGACATGAACCTGGAGAATATGGCTTCCCCCACCACCTGTGAAGTTACCTAGAGCACTACCATGGATTTGCCCTCCCAAGTATCCTCCCGGGAAGAGTTGATAACATCTGGAATTGCAGGGGCATTTCATCCACTAATATTTGGGAGTCAATAAAGAATTGGCAGATAGATCCAGTTCCATCCTCCCTGTTGGACTGTCCAGCCCCACCCAAACATACAGAAAAGTGACAGCGTGCAAGCTTTGTCTCAGGGTCTGCTTTCGGGGGCTTTTTAGGGAAGGTGGGCTGACAATCCTGAGCACCCATGTCTCTCCATGTCCTGTTTTAACTTCCAACAACTTCTGTTTGCAGTTATGACACGTTCCTAGGAGCTGAGTCAATATCCCTTTCCAAGAAAAGAACCTGCCGTCCTGGGCTAGGTCATAAGACTACTGCATTTCCTGTCGAACATGATGGGTACACAAGTGAGTCCATGGCCAACGTGGATCCCAACAGGGTGACCATCAAGATACACTACTCAAAGGCTGGACTAATGTGCTCACTGCCCTTCAGGACTGGGGTCAATGCAGTGATCTTTTTCTGCCATGAGACACTCTAGCCTGAGGAGGAAGCAAGCCAAGAACAGAACTGGGACAATCCAAAAGAAGTGAAGCCAGAGCTTCCAATGTACAGTTATACCACTGGATCAATCTATACCCGAATCTGACAATCCCTACGTGTTTCAATGCCATGTGCCTATAAATTCTTCTCATTATTTATGTCAGTTTGTCTTTCCAGTCAGTTGCAAACAAAACATGCTCAGTGAAGGTAGGGATGGACACATGACTGCAAAAAATGGTTCAAATCTAAATCTCCTAATGAGAGGAACAGAGTAAACAGAAAAAGTGGGTGATTAAATAGCTAATCCCACCAGGGGACTGTAAGTAGAAAAACATGGGACACTCCCATAAATTAACGATTACTCAAGAGAGGTTTGCTTAAAGGCAAAAACCAAGCAGGCTTGCTTAGCAACAAAACCCTGTGGCAGAAGCATGAGACAGGCCCCCAAGCAGTAAAACAATGAGACCTACACCCTGCCAGTGAACTCAGTACGTTACTGGTTCCTAGGACGTGCTCTCTGCACACATGAAAGACAGTCATCTGTGTACCCAGCTTGACCATGCAGAGAAGAAACCTCCATGCTCAACCTGGAGAAAGAACTGATGATGGAAGCATGACACGTACTCCGAGAAAGACAAAGATGGTCTTGTCCCCATCCCCACTTTTCCTTTGATTATAAAACTGTAGCCTAGTAAGTTCTCGGGGTGTGACCTTTCTCACCTGCCCACTTGTAAGTCTCAGAAGCATCCTAGTCTAATAAATCGCTTTTTTTTTTTTTAATAAATCGCTTTTTATCTATCAGTTTGTCTCTCACTGAATTCTTTTCTGCGCTGAGACATGAAGGACTGAGGTATCAGAGCTCTCTGGAGCTCTCGAAATGACACCCAAAAGGTTTCACTAATCCCAATGATAACAAGAGCTGACAACTTGTGCCTGCTTAAGATGAGCAGACCGAGTTCTTCTAAAAATCAGCAGTGCTTCTCCAAAAGGGCTGGGTTTTCTAAAATCCTAGAATCAAGCTATGCTGCATGGACTATTCCACCAGAATACAGAGAATTATTCCAACGCTGCTCACAGTCCCTATTCTGTGCAAGTATTTTGCCTCTGTCTCCTTCTCACCCTCCTGAAGTCTCTGGCAGTTGTGCTCATTTTAAGGGCAGCATTAGCATTCTGCCTTCATAAGCAAGTAGGTGAGACAGACAGTACTAATGGCTGAAGATGCCTCATCAAAGCTGCAAACTCCAGGGGCCTCCTGTCACGCATACCTTCTCCTGACTTAAGAGCCTGGCCCAGTTCACCAGATTCAGGCAGACTGTTTCTGGAGTTTTTAGCCATTGATTGTGCAAATCAACTGGTTTATCCCAGTTTGGGGAGATGGATCGAAAAGCAGTCGTTTTCACTCTCACAGCCCCGTGCATCAAGCCACTGAAAAAGCTATCCAATGTGTTTTGTGCCATCCAGGCAAACACACTAGGGTGGGTGGAAATACATCTATTGAATTCTTACAGTTGTTTTTCCTACACCTTGCTTGAAAAGTACAAAAGGATCCTTTCTGTGCAGATAAAATTAACAGGCTGCTAACTCACAGGGTACAGTTTTTAGCAATTACATTTTAGTTACCAAAGTAAAGGCTGCAAACAGGCTTAAAGGTGATCTATATTAAAATGTTTAAAACGATTTTTTAAACTGTACTAGAACTTAAATTTTAAAAATAATTTCCACATGGACATCTAGAGTTTGGGCTTTTTTTCTAAAGTAGTAAAATATCAGCCACCATGGGTGTGGCACCAGAATGCCAATCATGAGTTGGCAAGGAGTTATAAAGGCTCTCTTGTTTAGTCACTAAGTCGTGTCCAGTTGCTTTGTCACCCCACAGACTGTAGCCCACCAGGCTCTTCTGTCCATGGGATTTCCCAGACAAGAATACTGGAGTAAGTTGGCATACCCTCCTCCAGGGGATCCTCCTGACCCAGGGACGGAACCCACATCTCCTGCAGTGACTGGCAGGTGGATTCTTTACCAATGAGCCACGAGGGAAGCCCCACAGTGTCTTACTCCCACTGTTTTATACCAGCCTGCTTTACACATATGGGTCACCTAACAGCAACCCACCTGGACAGCATATTGAAAAGCAGAGACATTACTTTGCCAACAAAGGTCCGTCTAGTCAAGGCTATGGTTTTTCCTGTGGTCATGTATGGATGTGAGAGTTGGACTGTGAAGAAGGCTGAGTGCCGAAGAATTGATGCTTTTGAATTGTGGTGTTGGAGAAGACTCTTGAGAGTCCTTTGGACTGCAAGGAGATCCAACCAGTCCATTCCGAAGGAGATCAACCCTGGGATTTCTTTGGAGGCGATGATGCTGAAGCTGAAACTCCAGTACTTTGGCCACCTCATGCGAAGAGTTGACTCATTGGAAAAGACTCTGATGCTGGGACGGATTGGGGGCAGGAGGAGAAGGGGACGACAGAGGATGAGATGGCTGGATGACATCACCGACTCGATGGACGTGAGTTTGAGTGAACTCCAGGAGTTGGTGATGGACAGGGAGGCCTGGCGTGCTGCGATTCATGGGGTCGCAAAGAGTTGGACACGACTGAGCAACTGAACTGAACTGAACTGAACAGAACAGCAACCCACTGTTCTGAGAGTTTATAAAACTTTCTTTTAAAGCATGTCCTTAGATAACAGACTTGTCGATGCCAAGGAGGAGGTGGGTGGGATAGGGATGGATTGGGAGTTTGGGGTTAATAGATGCAAACTATTACAGTTAGAATGGATAAAATAAGGTCCCACTGTGTAGAACAGGGAACTATATTCAATATCCTGTGATAAACCATCATAGAAAAGAATATAAAAAAGAAAGTACATTTATGTATAACTGAATCACTTTGATCTACAGCAGAAATTAACACATTATAAATCAACTATACTTAAATTAAAAAAAAATTAAAATAACTAAAGGATGCCTTGTTTTTGTTATGGTTTCTAGA
The DNA here is from genome assembly GCF_023091745.1 of Budorcas taxicolor. NCBI lineage: Eukaryota > Metazoa > Chordata > Mammalia > Artiodactyla > Bovidae > Budorcas > Budorcas taxicolor. The sequence continues at coordinate 47,484,604 of NC_068926.1, read as the reverse complement.
TTTTGAGAAACTGACTATTCATGAAAATCTTCCCAGTAAGACACGACAGTGTTGAGAAAAGCTTAGAATAAATGAAACTCTTTGTGTTTACAATGCAAACTGTGATCATCTCATCATATTTGTTTTTCTTTTTTCCTTTCTTTAGCCTCCTAAGAATTAGAAGCTTGTAACATACACTAACACAGTGAACATGGATAATCAGGACAGGAAAATAGGAAACCATACAGTCCTTTCTCTCCTCCTGGATTTCCACTCCAAATTCAAACTCTAATAAAACAGTGGGGTCAATAAAGGTGAAAAAGCAAAATTACTTCCACATAACAGAAAAATAACTTGAAAAAGAACTTCACAAATTATAGATTTTTCTCACCAGGGATCTTTTCAATGGATATAAACAGGTTACAAATATTCTAGCAACAATCAGATTCTGAGAAATCAATATTGTATTCATTGTGGAGAAAATACTAACAAACACACACACACATATTCACACTTGAACGTCTCTGTGTCATAAGGCAACATGGCAGACTATTCATTGTCTGCTAATAATTGACCTCTATCACTTCCTTGAAAATAAACACTCTACCTGTTCAGGTAGTAAAGACATATGGGTTCCTCTCAGGCAGTAGCCACCCCTATACCAGCCTACCCTGGTCTAATTTAACCAGGGAGAACCGACTCTTGGCCTGGGATTGGCCTAAAAGCAGGCGTGGGGTCTGGTTCTGGCTACAAGACAATTCATGTATTTCTGTGGTGAAGGGTGTATTGTCTAGATTCTAGAGGGAAGCCCTGGGGTCATTTGATTCTATAGAAACTATTTTGCAACTCTAGGTGTTAGATAACTTATCCTGAGTAGTACCCACTCCCATTCCCCAATAAAATGGCAATTTTAGAATGCCCTGTGTGTGTTTACTTCTGTGTTTTATTTTTCTTATTTTTAATTATTCAACTTTTTATTTTACATTGGCGTATGAGCAGTTAACAGGCTTCCCAGGTGGTGCTCGTGGTCAAGAACCTGCCTGCCAATGCAGGAGCTGTAAAGACATGGTTCGATCCCTGGGTCAGGAAGATCCCCTGGAGGAGGGCATAGCAACCCACTCCAGGATTCTTGCCTAGAGAATCCCATGGACAGAGGAGCATGGAAGACTATGGCCCATAGGGTTTTATAGAGTCAGACAGAACTGAAGCAACTTAATACACACACACACAGCCAATAATCTCAGGTAGACAGCAAAGGGACTCAGACATACATATGCATGTAGCCACTCTCCCCTAAACTCCCTTCCCATCCAGGCTGCCAGAGAACATTGAGCAGAGTTCCCGGTGCTATACAGTAGGTCCTTGTTGGTTATCCACTTTGAATATAGAAGCGTGTACATGCTGACTCAAATTCCCTAACTACCTTTTTACCCCATTTCTTCTTCTCCAGGAAGTTCATTCTCTAAGTCTGTGAGTCTGTTTCTGTTTTGAAAATAAGTTCATTTGTATCATTTATTTTTAGATTCTGCATAGAAAAGACATCATACAGTATTTCTTTCTCTGTCTGACTTCACTATGTATGACAATCTCTAGGTCTATCCATATTGCTGCAAATGGCATTATTTCATTCTTTTTAATGTCTGAGTAATATTCCACTGTATATATGTACCACATCTTCTTTATCCATTCTTCTGTCAATGGGCATTTAGCTTGTATCCACATCTTGGCTCTTCTGAATAAGGCTGCTATGAACATTGAGGCCCAGGCATCTTTTTGCAATACACACAAAAATTCAGTTGTCACCCATAAATAGGGCTTTCTAGTTTTTTAGCCAAAAGCATTCATCAGGTAATAAGAGAGATACAAAGGATTTTCAGTAAACTTTTAGGATATGTTGGGGTCACTTCCTATGCTGGCAATATAGTTCTGAAGTCGCCAGGCAAGGAGGAAATCACATTTGTTTTCAACTCTTTGAAAATCTCCTCCAACACACATAAAATGCAGTCAACAATATGGTGGACATAAGTAAGGCTCTATAGTTTTGGCTGGTACAGAGGAAAAGATGACTAACTTGGGGTTGGAAAAAAAAGACATTTTCATTTTATGAGAACCATGCTGATGAGCTAGAAGAGGAGATGCTTGTCAGCCAGAAGCTGGGGCCCCCTCCCCTGAGTTCCTAACACAGCCCAATTTCCAGCTGTTTTATTACTTGAGGACACACGACTCCCCCTCAAGAACTGCTTTGATTGCAGAGAGAAGAAAGACCTCTTCACACTTGGCAAGAGAAGATTACAAAAGATGTGTCTTGGGAAGGACTCCTCTGGAAGCTAACCTAAGATGACCATTAGAAAGGGGTGTTGCCCACATGCATCTGAATGAAGGCCCAGTACTCATCTAGGAAGAGTTGGGGGATCAATATTAGAGGATGTAAAGAAATCATACAGCTGGGGACTTCCCTGGTGGTCCAGTGGCTAAGACTCCACATTCCCAATGCAGGGGCTGTGGGTTTGATTCCCAGTCAGGGAACTAGATCTCATATGTTGCAATTAAAGAACCCGAGTGCCACAACTAAAACCACATGCAGTCAAGTAATTTTTTTTTAAAGAAAGAGAATAATTCACACAGTCGTCCAGGGATGCAAACCACTAAGGATACAAATTGGGAAGATCCCCTGGAGTAGGAAATGGCAACCTGCTCCAGTATTCTTCCCCAGAAAATTCCATGGACAGAGAAGCCTGGCAGGCTACAGCCACGAAGTCACAAAGAGTCAGCATGACTGGGCGACTGAGCATGCAAACACATAGGTGAGTTAGGATGCACAGAGTGGAATTCTGCTGATGATGGATGGGCTGATTTCCTTATTTCAGTCACATCCGTGTACCATGTTGGAGACAGAAATCCTCTCAGTGACATTATAATATGACATGAAAACATGCCACTGGGAACCAGCTGCAGTAGGTGTCTTATGTTTAATTAAAGAATTACATCTCACTGAGATCTGAGAGATACACAGCACCAAAGGCCTCGGAGAACACAGCGCATTCTTCCCTCCCAGCTCAACCTCCATCCAGGCTCCATGTGCAGAAAGAAAGGAGGGTGACTCTCTTCCAAAGGTATACATCACTAATTTTATCCAAGGTAAGCATCTTACGGTAGGACCCCTCTTCTGGGCATTCCAGGTCCCAAGGCAGGTGACAGTACTACTTGATTTTGTATAGACCCACACCTGAGAGGCAGGGCTCCCCGGTGGCTCAGCTGGTAAAGAATCCACCTACAGTGCAGGAGAGCTGGGTTGGGAAGATCCCCTGGAGGAGCTAATGGCAACCCACTTCAGTATTCTTGCCTGGAGAATCCCATGGACAGAGAAGCCTGATGGGCTACAGTCCATGGGGTCACAAGAGTCAGACATGACTGAGTGACTAGGCACACCTGAGAGGCAGCATAGGCTAGAATTTCAAACCCCAGCTCTTCTCAGCTGTGTGGTTCTGAATCGGTTTAACCCCTCTGTGCTTCAGTTTCCCCATCTGTAAAATAAAATGTAATATGAGGCACCTGCCTCAGTGGGTTTCTGTAATGATAAAGGGAAGTAAAATACATGGTGTTTAGTAATTGTCATATCAGTGTTTGCTATTGCTATCAACATGGTGAATCATAGCAGCACGTCTTAGAAACTACTGGAACCAATGCAGCTACTCATCTCACCTCAGTTGGGCAAACCTGTGTGTATTAGTTGCTCAGTCACGTCCAACTCTTTGCAACCCGATGGACTGTAGCCCACCAGGCTCCTCTGTCCAGGGATTCTCCAGGCAAGAATACCGGAGTGGGTAGCCACTCCCTTCTCCAGGGGAAATTCCCAACCCAGGGATCAAACTCTGGGTCTCCTGCACTGCAGGTGGATTCTTTACTGTCTGTGCCACCAGGCAAGCCCAACAGACTTGCACAAGAAGACCATATATGAGCTTCAGAATAATCCTAAGTGTTTCTGTCAAAGCCACCAAGTTCCTCAACACCAGAAGTCTCAAGAGAAAGAAAAGTATCAAGTTCACACTGTGATCTCTGGAATCTAGTTCCAGACACTAAGCCCACTTCCATAACCCCCTTAACCACTAGATGTTTCTACTAGTTGCATGTTGTACACAGTGTAGAATCTCTGACAGCTGGGATTAGGGTAAATCTATCAATCACACTCACATGAAAAAGTTTAGCAAAACATTTAGTACTTTACAAATACTAGGGCATCAATCTGCACAACTCTATGAGGTCAGTACTATTATCCCATCTTCCTCGAGTGACTGCCAAAGTCACATACACAATGGACGATGCTGATACTAACCTGGGGGGCAGGGGTCTGCTTTCCATCCGTACCAACAGGAGGAGATAAGTGGACTGAGGTGTACCTTTTGTGATTCACAAATGGGATCCCACAGGGACATGAAATGTGTCTTTATTTCACTTAATGAGTCCTAAGACTATTTCGGTTTGAGAAACTTTATAAAACTGCCTCATTCTTTTTAACAGGTGCACAGTGTCCCAAAGTATGACTATAATAAGATTTTTTGAGTAATTTTATAAATATATAAATGAAATATAATAGGATATACACCAAAAATTTACTTTTTTATACATTTTGAGTAAGAAAGAACAATTTTTCTAAGAACACAAACTTTGAAGGTTTTTTTTTTTTTTTTTAATTTGGATTCCAGACACTTGGAATGATTTGAATTTGAAATTCCAGATGATTTAATGATTTGGATTCCACATACCTCAAATGATTTAGATTTGGAATTCCAAGTGATTTAATGCTTCAGATTCCACATACTTGGAGTCACTTGGGCCATTTAATTTGAAAAAAAAAAGTCAGAAGATAAAAGATACAAGTGCAATATTTCAAAGAAAATAAATGTATACACTCAGTCTATTTCTCAAATATTTAAATCTGCCCACAACTTGCAGAAAGGACTCCACATCAAAATAACGGTTGCATTCAATCTCTGTTTCTAAAAGGCAAAGGAAGTCCTATCAGAGCCTGAAAGGAGACAACTTAAGGTAGCAGAAGCACAGGGCCATGTAACTGTGTTGCTGACAATTCCAAGGTCTGGGTGAGCCCAGGTTCCTGGACCTGTAAGAACAGAAGCACCATGTACTTAAGCCAGTCAAAGCTGGGACTTCTCCCCCATCATTTATCTTCCTTAACATCTTAGAGGAATGGAGGAGACACAGATGCTGACAGAGTACACAAGATTCATGGCTGTGCCACTGAGAAAGGGAAGCAAGAGGACACAGAACTCTTTTCATCTCCGGGGCTGAGCAGCAGTAGGGAGGAAGAGGCAGGGGATTGTTTGAGGGAGCCTGAAGGGAACACAGGCTGCTTTTTTGTGCATTGGCCATGCCGGGTGCCTGGGGATCTTGGGCACAAATGCCCTCTGGGCAGAATAATCCCATTCCTGGGGGATTCATTCAGATGAAACACTTGTATAAAAATCCAAAATGGTATAGTCAAGCAATCACATGTTCAACATGGAAAGTCTACTGAGTGGTATGTGCTGTACCAGGGCTGCAAAGGTGAATAGGCAGATGTGCTGCAGTGGAGGAGGGGAGGCAGACAAGACAAAGAAAGCAGCAGAGGATGGTAAGTGCTATAAAGACAACATAGAATGAGAAATGAGCAATAGCAGGTAAGGGCCTCCAGATTCGATGGACTCGGGAAAGCCTTGACCAAAGAGGTGGAATTTGAGCAGAGGGCTGGCTATCAAGAAACAGTTGTGTGGGTGAAGCTATGGAAGTAGCAGAATGTTACAGGCAAGGGAACAGCTAGTGCAAAGGCCCTGGGGTAGGGTTAAGTTTGTCTTCTCTCAAGAACAGAAAGGTTTAAGTGGTTGGAGTGTGTAGGTTAAGAGCATCTTTGGAGACTTCCCTGGTGGCACAGTGGACAGGAATCCACCTGCCAAGGCAGGGGACACAGGTTGGATCCTTAGTCCAGGAAGATTCCACACGAAGTGGAGCAACCAAGCCTGTGCACCACAACTTCAGAGCCCTCTACTCAAATTCCACCTCTCGGGTCAAGGCTTTCCTGAGCCCATCGAAACTGGATGCCCTTACCCACTACTGCTCACTTCTCACTTCATGTTATCTTTATAGCACTTACCATCCTCTGCTACTTTCTCCGTCTTGTCTGCCTCCCTCCCTCCACTGCAGCACATCCATCTATTTACCTGTGCAGCCCTCAAACAGTACATACACTCAGCAGGCTTTCCATATTGAACGTGTGATTGCTTGACTATACCTTTTTGGATTTTTATGCAAGTATTTCATGCTCCAGGGCCCCTGAGCCACAACTACTGAGCCTACATGCTATAACTACTGAAGCTCTCATGCCTAGAGTCTGAGCTCCTCAACAAGAAAAACCATTGCAATGAGAAACCTCTGCACCACAACAAAAAGCAGGCCCTGCTCGCTGCAACTAGAAAAAGACAGCACAGCAAAGGAGACCCAGTGCAACCCAAAAGAAATAAATTAATTAATTAAAAACCTTTTTTTTAGAAAGAGTATGGACTGAAGCGACTTAGCAGCAGTAGCAGCAGCATCTTTGTACACCCCCAAAGATGTTCAGACTGTGAGCATCCAGACTAAGGAAGAATGGAACCAATCTAAATGTCCATGAATGCAAGGAAGTTTAAACAAACAGTAGCAGGATACAATGTTTGTATTATATCACTGGATACAATGTTTCCGTATTAACCTGGGACACCAGTCAGATGAATGGGATGTAAATTCCAGCCCCACCATTTACAATCCACCAGGACTTCGGCAAATTTCTTGATGCCTCCATTTTCTCAGAAGTTCAGTGGGGATAATAATGTAACTCTGTGGGTTATTTTGAGTTTTAAGTGCTTATAAAAACTGCGCATGGTGCTGGGAATATAGTACACCCTCAGTAAATGCTGGCAGTCATTATGAGGTGGGGGTTGGTGATCCTATAGTGAATAAAAAGGAGAAGAGTATTGATCAAGTAACCACACAATCAATGGAAAATTGCATCTGTCCTAATATCTGTGGTTGAGAACTGCGGGGCACTGTGACAACATTAAGAAGAACACTGATCCAATCAGGGAGATGTGAAAGGCAGGTGTGCCCAAGGAAGTGACAATTTCCCATGTTCACGTGGGAACACATTACATTACACATGTTCATGGGCTCCATTCCTGTCTTTCATCTCCACTGCTTTGGAGCTCAGATTTCTTTCTTCTTTTCTCCATTTATAGACCCAAGTCCCTTTACTTCATGGGCCCATCCTATAGCTCTTAACAAATTACTGACCAGGGGATTTTCTGCAGAAACTAACACCTATGGCTAGTGATTTGTTATGTAAAAGAATACTGAAGCACTCTGGTCAGTAATGTTTGGGGAGCAAAAGATGCATTCACATGTCTCTGGTCAATAAGCTGTTAAGAAAATCCACCTTGGGTCCCGAATAATGACTGCCCACGGGTCTTGGTGCCAAGTCTGTGTTTGCCAGGAATGGATGCTACCTAAGTCAGGCATTATCCCAAGGTGAGATGGAGTGTCACTGTATTTGCTGCGCTGTGGTTGAAACTACTGTTGCATGGCGTGGAGAATAAACAGGGATGGAAAAGCAAAAACTGATGGTAAAAATTAGGGACTGAAGCGTAACCTGGGCTGACATCTAAACATATGACTGCTGTTGTTACACAGATTATAATAAGAACAGAAATGTAGAGTTTGTAACAAAATGAGAAGTGAACAAAAGCAAAAGACAAACTCACACAAGTGTTGTACCCACAATAAAACATACACAGATGCAGGCAAAAACTAGGAAGGAATAGAGGAAAACAGCAGATAAAGCATTGCACTGAATCTGTTACTGGCTCAGTCTCTAGAGTCGACTGGATTCCAACCAGTCCCTGCCGTGCTCTGTGGATGGCCTGGGCAAGCTGAGTGGTCCCTGTGCCTCAGTTTCCCCATCTGCAAAAGCGGGGGTAATGACAGCATGTTCCTCACTGACCAAGAGCATCAACTGATGACTAGGATAAATAAGGGGCAGAGAACAATGCCTGCATTCATTTGGAAAGCATGAGTCAGCGCTAGCTGTGAAGGCTAGAGCCCTGGAATTAACTGGACTGCAGCTTCCCTTCCTTTCCTCAAGTTTTTCTATTTTTTGGCTTGAAAAACAGAAAGAATACTCTCCATACGTGCTTAACTTTAATTCCCACCAAAGTTCAATAATCCAAAGAAAAAAGACTTGTATTCTGCAGCTGTTGAGAGGTTAGAGAGGAGTTAGAGAGGTGTTGCTATTAACATAATTCTGATGTATAGCCTGACTTTATTCAAGGCATCCCTTCTTTTCTCCTGCACTCTTTCCTACCCCGCACCCCTATCCTTCTGCAACCAGGGCTCTGTATAAGCAGCACCCTCAGAAAATTAGGCATCGATCTCGCAAAGTATCTGGCTGAAGGAAACATCCTAATTCCCCAAAGAATCGGGCTTCTGAAGCCCATCCCGGCTGCACAGAGGGATCGCTCTGAGGCTGCTGGAGAGAAGTACAAACGGCCTCTGTTCCAAGCTCAGAGTCGCTAAGGGATTCTCTGGGCTGTCACATTTCTGCTGCCATTAGCATTTCTGTGACAGACACCGAGACCAATTAACAAAGCAACCCGGGCTTATAGAAGAGATGGGGGCAGATAAATACAAAAAGGAAAAGCGCAGGAGAAAATCAAGGGAGTGAGGGTAAAACCACATAGACAACATCCAGTGGCACTCTGTTAAATGTGATTTCATTCTCACCTCCAGGGGCATCCCTCCCTTTGTACTCTTGCCATATAGCAGCTACCAAAGGCATTAAATCCATCACATACACAAACACACACACTAGTTGCAATTATGGTAAAAAAAAATACATGCACACACAAATACATATACACATATATAAACACACACACACACACATATATACAAATGTATGTGTATATATGTGTGTCCATATATCTGTATATATGTATGTGTGTCTATGTGTGTATACACACACATATGTATATTTTTTGACACTGAGTACTCTATGCTATGCTACTTCAACAATAAGGAAACAAAATTCTCTCCTGTCTTGGTGAGAAACCAAGATCCAGCAACTAATGAGCCTTGAAACTGAGGTGTAATGAATTTTGTATTTGTGCTGTGATTTGAAAAAAAAAAAAAAATCATTCCAGGAAGGCTGAAAAAAGGCATATATCTTTAAACTCTTTGCTCTGTAAAAGTAAGACCTCAGGAAAGAAAAAAGGAAAAGATGATATTCTTGTGTGGGGATGCTGTGAATCTCCTTGAAGATGATGCCAAAGAGTTCATAATCCCTTAACTTCAATCCCAGGAACCATGAAACACCTACTTGGGTGAAAACTCTACCCTCAGGGTACCTGGTTTAACAGAGCTGATGCTTGAGTTCAAAGGGTTAGTATGGAGGAGATTTTAGGATTGCTGTTTGTGAAGTCTTTTCAGAAGCTGAGATGGAAAAGCTCCACTCGTTTCAACAATTTTGTTCTTCCATTATTTTCAAATACTAGTGACCACTAGTCACTAGTCTCTAGACACTAGTGCTAGCTGTTTTGTAAAAAATGCTCAATTCATTTTTTCAAGCAGACTTGGTGATAAACATACTTAAATTGGATACTTAAGAAGGAAAATACTGCATTCCTTCATCATTTATGCAAGTTCTTGCTTCTTAACTAGGAAAAAAAGTAACAAGAACAACTTGTCAGGTCTGCAGCTACATTTTTAGATAATAGCCTTCAAAAAAATTTCATCTTTCCAAGGAGGGAAAAAAAACGACATCCTCTTTAATCATCAAGTCCATTGCTCCATTAGCTGCTCTTAATCAACCTTTACACAAATGAGTAAGAAAATAAATCTATACCTTTGAACAGTGGCATTTCTAACAACAAAGTCAGACACCAGGATGTCTTTTTTATTAACAGAGGTGTTTTTAAATATCTGCCATATATATATATGTTCAATTCAGACATTTTAGAAAACCCTGGAGAATAGCCAAGTTGGCTCTATACACTGTAAGGCTGCCCCAGGGCGAAGTGTCATTTGTGATGTTTGTTACCATTATTACCTGTGGCTTTTAGCTAAGCAGGAATAAGAAACCCAAACTCCTATGGGTTCGGGGTGAGTCTAATATTGTGCAAGTGAAAACTGAGTCAGGTAGGAGCTGCAGGGTATTGGAGCTCATGCCCCATTTCAAGAAGTTAGAGCTCTGCTGATCATTATACAGAGGCCAGACACCCTTTTCCCCGCTATGAGACATTGATAGATTTTTTAATGGCAAGTAATCTCTTGAGAGTTCCTTGGACTGCAAGGAGATCCAACCAGTCCATTCTGAAGGAGATCAGCCCTGGGATTTCTTTGGAAGGAATGATGCTAAAGCTGAAACTCCAGTAAATCTGAGTGAGCTCCGGGAGTTGGTGATGGACAGGGAGGCCTGGCGTGCTGCAATTCATGGGGTCGCAAAGAGACAGACATGACTGAGTGACTGAACTGAACTGAACTGAATCCAAACTTTAAAAAAACAAAACAACTCTGAGCAGGACAAATAAAATACATCTATGAGACTTCTGGTTAACAGGCAGGAAGAAAAGGGGAAAGAGACAGGGAGTTTGGGATGGACATATACACACTGTTATATTTAAAATGGACAACCAACAAGGTCCTACTGTATAGCAGATGGAACTCTGCTCAATGTTGTGTGACAGCCTGGATGAGAGGGGAGTTTGAGGGAGAGTGGATACACATACATGTATGGCTGAGTTTCTTTGTTGTTCTCTTGAAACGATCATAACACTGTTAATCGACTATACCCCAATATAAAATAAAAAATTTAAAAATACTCTGAGTTAGATTCAGCCTGTACATTTTCAATTTCAACCTCTAATCAACAGGTTCTCCACTGGACCAGAACCGTCACCTAGCATGCCCCAACCCATCTCTGACTTATCATCATAGGCACCAAAGAATGATCATTTCACATCCTGTGAATACGGGACCATTGGGGAGATTTCATAAAGCACCTCTCAAGAGCTTTCTTCGTTTCTTATAACACACCAAGCTCTTACCACTCTTTCAGAAAACACAAGGGCATCAACAGCTATCACCAAGAGTACCCCAACTAGCAAACAAAAACTCTCAAATGCAAAGAAATTTAAATGTGATTAAATCCAAAATGAAAAATGACACGTTAAAATCACTCTACAAAGCATGTATCATTTTTAACAACCTAAGACAAAAAGGAATCTATGCAAAAGGACAAATCAACAGAAATCCTTTCTCCTCGCCCCAGCAGAAAAGAAAACTTGTCTCATCAATTGCCCTCTTTAAAAGACTAATGCCATTTGCAGCAACATGGCTGGACCTAGATAGAGGTGACCATACTAAACGAAGTGAGTCAGAAAGAGACAGATAGATAACCATACAAAATCACTTACATGCAAAATCTAAAATTTGGCACAAATGAACTTATCTACGAAACAGAAACAGGCTTACAGAAACAGAGAACAGACTTGTATATGCCAAGGGGTAGGAAGGTGCGGGAGGGGTGGTTTGAGAGTTCCGGGTTAGCAGATGCAAACTATTGCGTATAGATTAAACAAAAAAGTCCTGCTGTATAGCACAGAGAACTACATTCAACATCCTGTGATAAACTATAGTCGAAAAGAATGTGAAAAAGAGTAGGTATATATAACTGAATCACTCTGCTGTATATTAAAAATTAACACAACACAAATCAACTCTACTTCAATAAAATAAATTTTAACATAAACTCTCCTCTTTCAATTTTAAAACCTTTTCCTAATTTATGGTGAAAGCCTAACCACCCAGACTACACCGTTCCCAAGCACGATGCTCAAACCACCCGGGGTAGACTCTGATGTGTGAATTCTCAGTCGCTCAATCATCTCTGACTCTTTGTGACCCCCATGGACTGCAGCCTGCCAGGCTCCTCTGTCCATGGGATTTTTCCAGCAAGAATCCTGGAATGGGCTGCCACTTCCCATTCCAGAGCATCTTCGCAACCGAGCAATGGAAGCCGCGTCTCCTGCTTCTGCTGTATTGGCAGGCGGCTTCTTTACCACTGAGAAACTAACTTCTCAAGACTTTTATAGGATTGTAGACTCTGGGCTCAATCCCATAAAAGTCTTGAGAATATGCACTGATCTCAGATGAACTCAGCTGCCAGCATACTGGTAAAAAGCACCCGGAGAATTTGTCGGTAGTTATTCCCAGCTGTTTATCATTCCTGGAAGACTCCTCTGCACACTCGGCACCATCAAGTTAGCATTAATAAGACTCACTCACCGCACTGGGTACAGTAAATCCCGTGCATCAAAGATGCTTTAGAAAACTGTTTGCAAGTCTCTTGTTGCACTGGGGTGATTTTTGACAATCTGAGACTTTCACACTAAATAAATGTTCAGAACACGTGACTATAAAAAATAGTAGCTTGAATCCTGACCCAGATATAGTTTTATTTTTACTTATTTGGGGATGCAGTGCTGTGTGGAGGAAGGTGCTGTCTATAATCCTAACATTGAGAAGCTTAAGTTTTTGTACATTTTGAGGGCTTTAATTTCTATTATTTTTAAATTTGGGGACGGGAGTTCTAACCCCTGGACTGGTCCATCATCATCAGACAACTCTTTCAACCGCATATGACAATGGACATGAATGAAAGGACAATAACAGAGGCCAAACGAACAAAAAAGGAACAGTGGTTTCAACAAGTGTATGTGTCATGTAAATGCAATCTAGTGCTAAGCATGGGGCTGGAATTGTGCCTTCATGATCTGAAAGGAGCCTGGCTCCTTTCATCTTTTCCCACATATGTCTTTAAAATTCTTATGAAACACAGTGGTTGCAACAGCTCCAGCCAGCACATCCAAAATCCAGACAGCAGAAAGGATAGAAGATTAAAGAGAGGCACTTGCATTTTAAGGACACTAAAAAGCCTCTTGATGAAAGTGAAAGAGGAGAGTGAAAAAGTTGGCTTAAAGCTCAACATTCAGACAACGAAGATCATGGCATCCGGTCCCATCACTTCATGGGAAATAGATGGGGAAACAGCAGAAACAGTGTCAGACTTTATTTTTTGGGGCTCCAAAATCACTGCAGATGGTGAGTGCAGCCATGAAATTAAAAGACACTTTTTCCTTGGAAGAAAAGTTATGACCAACCTAGATAGTATATTCAAAAGCAGAGACATTACTTTGCCGACTAACGTCCGTCTAGTCAAGGCTATGGTTTTTCCTGTGGTCATGTATGGATGTGAGAATTGGATTGTGAAGAAGGCTGAATGCTGAAGAATTGATGCGTTTGAACTGTGGTGTTGGAGAAGACTCTTGAGAGTCCCTTGGATAGCAAGGAGATCCAACCAGTCCATTCTGAAGGAGATCAGCCCTGGCATTTCTTTGGAAGGAATGATGCTAAAGCTGAAGCTCCAGTACTTTGGCCACCTCATGCGAAGAGTTGACTCATTGGAAAAGACTCTGATGCTGGGAGGGATTGGGGGCAGGAGGAGAAGGGGACGACCGAGGATGGGATGGCTGGATGGCATCACGGACTCGATGGACGTGAGTCTGAGTGAACTCCGGGCATTGGTGATGAACAGGGAGGCCTGGCGTGCCGCGATTCATGGGGTCGTAAGAGTCGGACACGACTGAGCGACTGAACTGAACTGAACTGATTGGACATTTCCATTTGACACTTCTGCTTACAATCAAATGGCTATACCTAGCTACGAGGAAATGCGACATTTACACCAGGTGGCATGTGCTTGTTGTAAATTAGGGTCCTGTTTTTAAGGAAGGAGAACATATCCTGGGAGAGACAATGAGAAGGCTCTCATAATAAGGGTTCTATCTATTTTCCATTGCAGCCCCAGTGCTGGCAAGTCTCATATACTTATGGTTTATTATTATTATTGTTGTTGCTGTTATTGTTCAGTCAGTCGTATCTGACTCTTTGTGACACCACAGACTGTAGCACACCAGGCTTCCCTGTCCTTCACTATCTCCTGGAGCTGGCTCAAACTTATGACCATTGAGTTGGTGATGCCATCCAACCATCTCATCCTCTGTCACCCCCTTCTCCCCCTGCCATCAATCTTTCCCAGCATCAGGGTCTTTTCCAAAGAGTCGGCTCTTCTCTTCAGGTAGCCAAAGTTTTGTAACTGCAGCTTCAGCATCAGTCCTTCCAGTGAATATTCAAGGTTGATTTTCTTTAGGATGGAGTGGTTGGATCTCCTTGCTATCCAAGGGACTCTCAAGAGTCTTCTCCATCACCACAGTTCAAAAGCATCAATTCTTGGGCCTTCTTTATGGTCCAACTCTAACATTCATACATGACTACTAGAAAAACCATAGCTTTGATTATATGGGCCTTTGTTAGCATTGTGATGTTTCTGCTTTTTAATATGCTGTATAGGTTGGTCATAGCTTTTCTTCCAAAGAGCAAGCATCTTTTAATTTCATGGCTGCAGTCACCATCCAAAGTGATTAATAATAATAATAATATTATTATTATTAACCACCAAATATTGTGGGACCACATGCATTTACATGTAATTCTTAGAACCATCCTCCAAGGTAGCACATTCAGCATCATCAGGTTGGAATCGGGGGCCAGAAGGCCCAGGGTGACAGAGCAGGATGTCTGAAGAGCTGAGTGTCCCCTCCAAGGTGAGGAACATTCTGCAGTCTCAGAGATGCCCTACAGTGTACCACTTCCCGCTGATTCTGGTCCTCACACACCTGGCCTCAAGTCAACTTAGATGATTCTTGCCAAGCCTGCGCAAGCCTGGGGACTCACTGCTTTTCTGATGTTTAGGTATCACATACCCAGTCTCACTTGAATGACATGATTCGACTTGTCAAGTAATTATTCAGCCTGACTATGTGCAGGGCACTGTGATGAGCTATGATCTTTTTATCCATTAGGCATCTGCAGGCCAGCCAGTCATAAATAGGCCACCAGGGTTTTAATTTAGCTCACAGTTTATTGGGGGGTGGGCAAAATGTTTTAAAAACCTTTTGTGAAAATTAGTTATTCACCTTTAAAAGTCAGGTTTTTCATCAAAATCTGCATGCCTGTCTTCTCTTAAGAAAGAGGACGGTCCAGTAACCCAGGGTCTACACCCCAATCAGGATGGAGAACTGGCTGCCTCCTAAGCCAGGATGCATCTCCATGGAGACCAAGTTTCCACCTGGCCTGCTTCACTTAAATTTACACTTCCTGCCTGGCTCTGTGGGCATTTGAGTTTATGACCCATGGGAAGGGGGGAAATTACACAGGGAGCTAAGCTCCAGGCAAAAGGCTGTAATAACTGAATTTCAAGCTTCCACAAACCCCAGTACCTGCTACATAGATAAATAACTAAAAAGCACCTCAGGGCTATTAATCCAGGACCTTTTTATCATCATTAAATTGAAGAGAAAATTGAAACAGTGGCTGAAATCTCTCTTTGATCTAGAGCAAAGGGATGT
The DNA here is from genome assembly GCF_023091745.1 of Budorcas taxicolor. Lineage (NCBI taxonomy): Eukaryota > Metazoa > Chordata > Mammalia > Artiodactyla > Bovidae > Budorcas > Budorcas taxicolor. Next base: position 47,469,080 of record NC_068926.1, on the reverse strand, counting down.
TAATAACCACATTTCTGGGGAGAGAGCTTATTAACATGGAACTTAGTGGTATTCCTGTAACAGCCATTATCAGGAATGTTCCCAATAAATGAATTTCAGACTAGCTTGTGAATATATGAATGAGGGGATTCTCTGGGTTTCTATGGCCATTCACTCCCAGCAAGTGAAAGCATTTTGAGTTTTGTGAGCTCAAAGGCATATTTGAGAGTTACAATGTGAATACAAAGGGCTATTTAGACAAAGACTCCGTTGCAAAATACATTTTTAAAAATATATAAAATTTATATAAATATATTAAAAATTTATAAAATTCTAAGATCAGGGTTTGGTTTTAAGTTTCTTAAGGATCCTAGTGGAAACTAAAAATACAGAAATTACCACATTTGTTTTTCTTAGCCTTTTATCTATAAATATTGAAGTGATTCATCTGTCTTAATTCATGCACACCTCACAAAATTTCTAACTTGTGTGTGACAGAAACAGTTCCAAGCATGAAATGAGAGAGACTGTGCAAAGCAGTCTGGGAAAAATTCTACAGATGGCCAGACTTGAGGCATACCTCTGAGTGTACCACTTGGGGTACAATACAAAAGTGACCCTCCAATACAGCAGCTTATACAAGACACAAGTTTACATTTTTTTCTCATGTATAGAGTCCTGGGCTAGTAAGACAGTTCCAAACTCTTACCGTGTGGCTTCTAACTCTGGGTCCAAAGTGGCTGCTTCAGTTCCCACCATCACATCTATATTGAGACAGTGGGAAGCAAAGATCCAGGAAGCACTTTAAACTACTTCCCATATCTCTCTGATAAAAGTTTAATCCCAGGAGTTCAATGCACTGTAACAAAGGTCAGGAAATGTAAACTTGAGCTACATCCAAGTGCCTAGCTAAAACTTGGGAGCTACATTATTGAAGAGAGTGAGAAAAGATCCTGGTAAGCTATCACCAGTCACAGTCATACTAGAGAAAGGAGCTCTTTTTAAATTTAAAACACAAAAAGTCCAAAATATTCATAGCCTTTCTGAATACAACCTCATATGCAATGCAATAATAACTCTAGAAAAAGAAGACAGACGGACATTGAAGAAGAGATTAATGCATCATGTGATCCCCTAGATAAAATACAGGGAACCATGTGTAACAAAGCACTTCAGACCACGCACTCTGCAGTTAGACCCTTTGTATTGAGGTTAGCAGATATTTGGTCCTGTCAAAATGCACATAAGGTATTTGATCAACTCCAAAATGTCCTTGATATTTAGTCCTGTCCAAAACCATTTGCCATAAGCCAAATATGCTCACGGACATTTTGGACAGGATCAAATTTCAAGGGCGTTTTGTGTGCTTAGTCGTTCAGTCATGTCCAACTCTTTGCAACCCAATGGACTGTAGCCCACCATGCTTCTCTGTCCATGAGGATTCTCCAGGCAAAAATACTAGAGTGGGTTGCCATGCCCTTCTCCAGGGGATCTCCCCAACTCAGGGATCAAACCCAGGTCTCCCACACTGCAGGTAGATTCTTTACTGTCTGAGTCACCAGGGAGGGAACCAAATGTCTTAGGAACATTTTCAGTCAGTTCAGCTCAGTTGCTCAGTCGTGTCTGACTCTTTGCGACCTCATGGACTACAGCATGCCAGGCCTCCCTGTCCATCACCAAATCCTGGAGTTTACTCAAACTCTTGTTCATTGAGTCAGTGATGCCATCCAACCATCTCATCTTCTGTCATCCCCTTCTCCTCCTGCCTTCAATCTTTTCCAGCATCAGGGTCTTCTCAAATGAGTCAATTCTTCACATTAGGTGGCCAAAGTATTGGAGTTTCAGCTTCAGCACCAGTCCTTTCAATGAATATTCAGGACTGATTTCCTTTAGAATGGACTGGTTGGATCTCCTTGCAGTCCAAGAGACTCTCAAGAGTCTTCTCCAACACCACAGTTCAAAAGCATCAATTCCTTGGCGCTCAGCTTTCTTTATAGACCAACTCTCACATCCATACCTGACTACTGGAAAAACCATAGCTTTGACTAGACGGACCTTTATGGGCAAAGTAATATCTCTGCTTTTTAATACACTGTCTAGGTTGGTCATAACTTTTCTTTTCTTCCAAGGAGTAAGGGTCTTTTAGGCAGGACCAGATGTCCTGCAAGATGTATATGAGTTCTGCTTCCACTCCTTTTCCTGCTGTTTGACCTTGAGGAAGTGATTCAACCTCTCTGTGCCTTTATTGGCAACAGCATAATGCTTGCCAATCTATAAAATCATGCCTCACTTCAATCTGAGGCATCCTGCCTATCTCCCAGACAGTGGGAAAGAAGGGAGAAAGAAACCCATACTTATTTCTTACAAATCAATGTCCATGGTGAGGTATCTGTTACTCTCACACACATCTTTGTGGCCAGAAATGAATCACAGTTACACCTAGGTTGGGAAATGAAGTCTTGACCTATTTTGTGCTCTGAAAATTTCAACAGAGTCAAGCACTCCACAAAGCAGCTCAATTCCTGCTCCTGAGAATCCCCAATTCTATTTCCAGGGCTGTGCACTTTTTATTTGTTGTTATCTTGGTCGTTGTTGTCAGTAAGAGATGTCTTTGCTAGTAAGTGTCACCCTAAACTTGGAAACTGAGTACCTTTATGCTTCTCTGAAATGGTCATTCATGTTTCTGAAAGTTTTGCAGTTTGAAGATTTATGTGAGAGCTTTCTAGAAAGAGCCACCCTGTCAGATTCACAGGTTTTCTTTCCAGAGCCCTCCAAACAGACAACTCTGAGAGCCTGGGGATAAACCCGATTCAACCTTTGGTTCACAGTTAAGTAAAAACTAGGGAGCTTTGGTCTTGTCTCCTTTTTTGGAATATAATTGCTTTACAATCTTCTGTTAGCTTCTGCTGTACAACAAATTGAATCAGCTACATGTATAAATATATCCTGTCCTTCTTGAGCCTCCCTTCCACCCTCCTACATCCCACCCTTCTAGGACCTCATGGAGCACTGGGCTGAACTCCCTGCGCTATAAGCAGCCTCTCACTGGCTGTCTATTCTATATACAATGGCATATATGTGTTCATTGCTACTCTCCCAATTCATCACACCTTCCCCGCCCCCAGCCCCACCATCTCCACGTCTGTTCTCTACATCTGCATCTCTATTCCTGCCCTGCAAAACAGGTTCATCTGCACTGTTTCCCTAGATCCCATATACATATGTTAATATACAGTATTTGAAGACCATAATTCAAAACCACACGTGCACCCCAATGTTCATTTAATACCATTTACAACAGCCAGGACATGAAAACAACCTAAATGTCCATCAACACATGGAAGTATAAAGATGTAGTTCATATGTACAATGGAATAGAACTCAGCCATAGAAACCAATGAAATTGAGTCATTTGTAGTGACGTGGATGGACTGAAGAGTGTGTTATATATAGTGACGTTAACTCCAAAAGAGCTGTGGTCGCACCTTAGAGGATCAGCGGGTTTTAAAAAAAATAAAACAGTGAACATGTCCTATGTCCAAAGATGCAAATTGTCAAAAATAGGATCGAAAATAGGATCCAAACTACGATCTCATTCTGCAAAGGATGTTGCTGGTAATAAATTGCTTTCCTCCCCATCATCCATGTTCTATTCTCAGGACAATCCCACAGACATGATACAGTCTTGGAATCACCTTTTTTGCATGGAAAGTCACAGGGCCCCTGTGTGGTCAAACGAGAGTTCTACTCCAGGCTCAAGTACTTTCCTTGTAGGGTGTCCAGGGCAACTGTTGCAGACAAATACAACTGGGAAAACAGCTCTTTTGTCTTCAGTTCTGAGAGTTGTTTGCATTTGAACTCCATGTTTGGAATAACTTTAATTTTGAGTATTTTGGTTGGAGTCAAAAGCTCAGTACTTGATGAAAAGTAAAGTCAGTGGATAGCACTAAAACCAGTGTGAAAATAGTACAAATAATCCAACTATTTAACAACTGATTGAATGGTGCTTGCTGGTATCCTGTGCCAAGCCGAAGAGCAAAGATCATTTCTGTCTGTGAGATAAGAAAGCATCACAGATTATCTTTGAAGTCTCTCAGCAAGGCTCATTATAAATGATCAGGATGATGTCTTTCCATAATTCCAACAGAGGAAGAATCTTCCTGTTTGCTTTTATCCACCTTTTTCCTTTTCCAAGATCAGAGGAGATGACTGTTTCTTTAGCACATCTCCAGGTAACGCCACTGGCTGGCATTTACTGCCTTTTTTCTAGGAAAAACTCATCTTGAAATCTGAAAATTACTCTCTGAGTAGCAGGAAGCTCATTCCAGGAATGTTGAGTGGGAACTTAATATCAAAATAAACAAAAGTGAAGCAGCTTCCATTCGCTTGAAAAGGGTGTAATTGCCCTCATTGGTGGTTTTTACTTTTTTCATCTTCCTTGTTCAGTTCTTAACTCCTTAAAATCCATTTCATATATCCTTCATGTTTTTCAAAAATATTTATTCTCATGGTATTCTATGGCATGACTATTTTCCATGGAGCTAAGGTAATAAACCCACACCCAGCCAATGTGCCAACCACACAATTTTTGTTTCTCTTTCTCTTATCTTTGTTGTGTCCAAAGACACATATTTAAACTCGAAGTCAATGAACTTGAAAAGTGTCTGATTTAATTCTCTCCTATTTGTGAACAATCTCTGGGTGAGCTGAAGATCGATCCTTTTACCTCCCATCAATAGGAGGCTTATCCTGCAGCGAACACTCCTCAGGGTCCAGAGCAGGGGGCTTGCATTTCCAGCCCATAAACCACTAACAGTCAAGGAAGTCGCCTTGTGCTAAATGTCACACCACGTGTGCACACAAATAACTTTCTGAAGGATGAGCCACAGCCTTCTAGCAATTCCTCAAAAGCCATCTCTGGCACCAGCCATGTGACAGAGAGCTGAAACACTGGTGGGTAAATTTCATGAGACCCACCACTGTATCCACTTGAATAATGTAGTATAATGTAGAATAATGTAATCTGGAACTGTGAACTTCCAGATGTTCAAGCTGGTTTTAGAAAAGACAGAGGAACCAGAGATCAAATTGCCAACATCTGCTGGATCATCGATCATGCAAGAGAGTTCCAGAAAAACATCTACTTCTGTTTTATTGACTATGCCAAAGCCTTTGACTGTATGGATCACAATAAACTGGACAATTCTGAAAGAGATAGGAATACCAGACCACCTGACCTGCCTTTTGAGAAACCTATATGCAGGTCAGGAAGCAATAGTTAGAAGTGGACATGGAACAACAGACTGGTTCAAAACAGGAAAAGGAGTACGTCAAGGTTCTATATTGTCACCCTGCTTATTTAACCTCTACGCAGAGTATATCATGAGAAACGCTGGGCTGGAGGAAGTATAGGCTGGAATCAAGATTGCAAGGAGAAATATCAGTAAACTCAGATATGCAAATGACACCACCATTATGGCAGAAAATGAAGAAGAACTAAAGAGCCTCTTGATGAAAGTGAAAGAGGAGAGTGAAAAAGTTGGCTTAAAGCTCAACATTCAGAAAACGAAGATCTTGGCATCCAGTCCCATCACTTAACGGCAAATAGATGGAGAAACAGTGGAAACAGTGTCAGACTTTATTTTCCTTGGTTTCAAAATCACTGCAGACGGTGACTGCAGCCATGAAATTAAAAGACGCTTACTCCTTGGAAGGAAAGTTATGGCCAACCTAGACAGCATGTTAAAAGCAGAGACATTACTTTGTCAACAAAAGTCGGTATAGTCAAGGCTATGGTTTTTCCAGTGGTCATGTATGGATGTGAGAGTTGGACTACAAAGAAAGTTGAGTGCCAAAGAATTGACGCTTTTGAACTGTGGTGTTGGATAGGACTCTTGAGAGTCCCTTGGACTGCAAGGAGATCCAACCAGTCCAGCCTAAAGGAGATCAGTCCTGGATATTCATTGGAAGGACTGATGTTGAAGCTGAAACTCCAATACTTTGGCCACCTGATGCGAAGAGCTGACTCATTTGAAAAGACCCTGATGCTGGGAAAGATTGAGGGCAGGAGGGGAAGGGGATGACAGAGAATGAAATGGTTGGATGGCATCACCGACTCAATGGACATGGGTTTGGGTGGACTCCAGGAGTTGGTGATGGACAGGGAGGCCTGGCATGCTACAGTTCATGAGGTTGCAAAGACTCAGACACGACTGAGCGACTGAACTGAACTGAACTGAATATCACTGTTTCTACTTGAATGTACTTTCAGCCCACCTACTGGCAAGTTTATCTTTGTTGCTGCCCATTTGCTGAGAGCTTTTAGAATCAACAAGCTTTCACACGGAATTTCCTTGCACCACTGGCCTCAGAGGCCCTTTTCAGCTATGATGTATCACTGGGTGCCAGGCACTGTCCAAGGTGCTAGCCTGAGCTGAGCTGAGGGCATCCGGGCTTCCTGGAGCCCCCAGTCTAGCCGCTGCATTCCAGAGCCAGTCCGATCCACTCATTGACATCATCTTCCTTGTTCTGTAGGCTCTCAGGTCAGCCCTGGCCCTCGCTGAGTGTGATGTCTGAGCACATACAACCTTTAGTGGATCAGGTGTTTTCAAGAGTAAAATGGAACTAACAGGACTTCCCTGGTGCTCCAGTGGTAAAGAATCCGCCTGCCAATGCAAGAGACACGGGTTCAATCCCTGATCCGGGAGGATTCCACACACTGCGAAGCACCTAAGCCCATGTGTCACAACTTCTGAGCCCACACGCCCTAGAGCCACAAGAGAATCCACTGCAGTGAGAAGCTCTCCCACCTCAGGGGAGCAGTCTCCACTTGCCACAACTAGAGAAAGCCGGAGTGCAGCAACAAAAACCCAGTGCAACTAAAAAAATTAAGTGAATAAACAAGTTATTAAAATGGAAATAATAGTATCTACCTCCATAGACTCCATCAGAATTAAGGTAACACACAGGGCTGCCTGGTATAGGGATGGTGCTAAATAAATGGTGTTTCCTGACTTCAATCACACTCTTAGCTGCTCAGTTGCTAAATATGCCAAGGAACATTGCATACATGAGACGGAGTGGCCTTCAGAGCCCCAGACTCTGTTCAGATTCATAGCTCTTCTCACGCAGTGTGGGAAGGCCTTTATAAAAGGTGGCTTCGTCCTTCATGGCTGCCAAGGACTGAGCTGGGTCCCCTCAGATGCATCCACTGAAGCCTTAACGCCATCCCCATGATGCGTTTGTTAGGGGGCCTTTGGGAAAGAACTAGCATAGATGAGGTCACAAGGGTGGGGCCCCACGAAGGGATTTATGTTCTTTGCGGGGGGGCATGTCCTGAGGCCTGTGAGATCTTAGTTCCCTGACCAAGGATTGAACCTGCAGTGGAAGGAAGCACAAAGTCTTAACCACTGGACCACCAGCAAAGTCCCAAGGGACTGTGTGTGCTGGGTGCTCAGTTGCGCAGTCATGTCTGACTCTTTGTGACCCCATAGGCTATAGCCCATGAGGCTCCTCTGTCCATGAGGATTTCCCGGCAAGGATACTGGAGTGGGTTGCCATTTCCTACCCCAGGCGGTCTTTCCAACCCAGGAACCGAACCTGCGTCTCCTGCATTGGCAGGCGGCTTCTCTACCACTGCACCACCTGGGAAGCCCTTTATATTAATAAGAAGAGACAGCAAAGCGCTCTCTCTACCCTGTGAGGACATGGTGAGAAGGTGGCCATCTGCAGCCAGGAAGGGAATGCTCACCAGAACCCACCAGCCTGGCACCCAGACTTCAGGCTCCCAGTCTCCAGAACTGAGAGGAAACAAATCTTTCTTGCTTCAGTCCCCCGGTCTATGGTACTTTGTTACAGCAGCCCACCTGGATGAATCCAGTATCTCATATGGGATAGATATTGGCTGAGGGATGCACTGTGCTCTTTCTTATTGTAAGCATTTAAGTTGCCTCTTTAAAATAAGTGTGAATGTCAAATAAAGTGATCTATGGAACGGAAACAGACTCTGACATAGAGAACAGACTTGTGGTGGCCACAGGTGAAGGGGAAGGTTTGATTGGGACTTTGGGACTAGCAGAGGCAACTTTATATATAGGATGGAAAAAAAAAACAACAACAATGTCCTACTGTATAGCACCGAGAACTACCTTCAGTATCCTATGATAAACCATAATGGAAAAGAATATTGAAAAGAGCATACACACACACACACGCATATGCATAGCAGAATCACTTTGCTGTACAACCAAAGTTAACATGCAAATCAACTATACTTCAATAAAATAAATTTTAAAAAAGAACTACTCAGGAACGTGTTTTTTATCCTCATCTATGTCTGACACTACAGGAAGCCCCAAGCTCCCTGGCCTTCCTACATGCTTCAGGCTCTAATCCACATGCATTAAAACAGATACAAGTGTGAGTATCTCCCAACCCACCCCACTTCCTGTCCCCTCTCCCACATCCTTTATATTTTACTTGTTTTTCTGTCTGCCTTCACCAGGCTATATGGTCCACGGGGGCAAGGATTTGTATCTCTTTTGTTCAGCTGGTGTGTATCCAGGGCCTAGAACAGTGCTGGCACGTAGTGAGTACCAAAGACTATGTAGTGAATGGACGCGTAAATGAATGACTGCAGGAATAAGTGACCAGTCAATCAGTCAGTTCAGTTGCTCAGTCGTGTCCAACTCTTCATGACCCTATGGATGTCAGCATTCCAGGCCTCCCTGTCCATCACCAACTCCCGGAGCTTGCTCAAACTGATGTCCGTCAAGTCGGTGATGCCATCCAACCATCTCATCCTCTGTCATCCCCTTCTCCTCCTGCCTTCAATCTTCCCCAGCATTAGGGTCTTTCCCAATGAGTCAGTTCTTCGCATCAGGTGGCCAAAATAAGTGGCTGTGTAAATCAATTATCTTGTGAACAATGCATGCATGAATGCTGAAATAAATAAATGGGTGCATGGGTTCACGAAAGAACCAGGAATGGACAGTGAAAATGAAAGTAGCTCAGTCGTGTCCAACTCTTTGCAACCCCATGAACTATACAGCCCACCAGTTTCATCTGCTCATGGAATTCTCCAGGCAAGAATACTGGAGTGTATTTCCAATCCCTTCTCCAGGGGATCTTCCCGACCCAAGGATTGAACCTGGGTCTCCTGCACTGCAGGCAGATTCCTTACCATCTGAGCCACTAGGAATAAACAGATGCATGCATAAATCAATGCACTGGACGATGCCATGAATTTAAACCTGGGGTTTAAAGCCCACACTTCTTCAGTGGTCCAGTATTGGGCTTTTGTGGATAAAAGGTATCAGGATGAGTGGATAAACATGGCTCCCATCACGTGCACCAGAGCACGCCCATTTATCTTTCTATTAGAGACTGGTGTTTTGCATTAAGATTTTAAATGAAAACTTAAAAACTGGTACTCATATTTTAAAAGTGTGAACCATCGCTGTCCGAGTTGAGTAAAACTGTAAAGAGAAAAAAATGTTATCAAACACAGGCATGAACACACAACCCAAGTTGGTGAGAAAGGTATAAATTACACAACTCCTTCATGAACAATAAAATACAATATGATGGGGATGAGCTATTCACAAAGCTATGCTCTTTCACCAGTTCCTAAGAGACAACAGGGGTATTAAAAATACAGATTTTTGACCTGAAGGTGTTTTGCATAACAGCAACCCCTGAAACCCCAGCCCATCTTTCTCTCTTACAGAACTTGCTCAAGAGGGCAAGCCTATGAAAGCACACAAGATTAAAAGATTCCATTTCACTTGGTCTGAACAAAGCATAAAGTCTCAAGGGTAAAGGAAAGCATGCCCTTCTCCGCAAACTTTTCAACATGTCCCTGACTTCCCTGGTAATCAGAAATGAAGTTAATTCTTATTGAATTTCCTGACAGCTAGCCTCATCGAGTTTTTACTGACTCTACTTATTACGTTCACGTATCAGAATCTATTTTATCTGTTCTATCAGAAATATGTGGGTTGTAAGTTTCACGGCTGATGCTTGTCAATCAGAGCCGCCAAGGAGTGGAAAGGACCCCATGTGCCAGAAAGAAATCTACAGAAAAGGACGTGCAATCAATCAGTTCCCTGACAGGAGAAAAGACAAACTTTCACACGCACTATGTCCTCATGTCATGTTTCTTCCTTCACTCCAGGGCGATGATTTCATCCAACTGGAGGGGTTCCTGTTATCATATAAAATAAAAGAGGGTAAGGAAAATAGTGAAGATGGGAGCTCTGAGTACATCTGCATGGGCAAATTTGAGAATGATAAGATGCTGGCCAGGCCAATGGGGTCTCTACTCACACAAGAAAAGAAGGGACCAGGCAGGACACACAGCAAGTGAAAAAAAAAAAAAAGTGAAAGCATTAGTCAGACAGTCATGTCCAACTCTTTGCAATTCCATGGACTGTAGCCCACCAGGCTCCTCTGTCCATGGAATTCTCCAGACAAGAATACTGGAGTGGGTAGCCATTCCCTTCTCCAGGGGATCTTCCCAACCCAGGGATCAAACCTGAGTCTCCTGCATTGCAGGCAGATTCTTTACCATCTGAGCCACCAGGGAAGGCCACACAATAGGCAGCGGAAGTGGCTTTGGAAAGCTCTGCCTCCCCGAGGTGAGGGGAGGTCAATCCAGGAAACACCAAATCCTTCCTTGTTGCAATCTCTACCAAAATAAATAAATAAGAATGTGAACCATGTTACTCAAAAATGCTTTCATCTTATTAAAGAATGACCCTAAATGTACAGACTTTAACATTTTGGCTACTGATGACTTGATGGAAGGAAGGAGGGAAAGATGGAGGGAGGTAACAGTGAGGCAGAAAGCAGATGGGCCCCAGGTTGAGCCGCTGGAATCTTGTCCGCTGTGGACAGATACTTCAAAACTAAGATAAGAGCAGGAGCAGAGAGGAGCTGAGTGCTGCCCAGATAAAAGACCACACATTTCTCATCCTGGAGGTCAAGGACACCCAACTACACACGCACAGAGAGGCTCCCTGTGGGTCCAAGAAAGGAGGGGCGCCACTCCATTGTAGGTGGTGTCAACCTACCCATAGGCCTCTTCACTAGAATCCATCTTGGCTAAGAGATGTGTGTGCACACAGGGGAGGACTCTGAGAGATACCAAAGATGGGCTCAGAGTCAGACAAAGCAAAATGATTGGCCAGAGGAAACCCAGAAGAAATGCCCCATATAAGTGATTCAGACTACAGTAAGTCCCCTACATATGAATCAGATCCCTTGTGAGAATGCACTGGTAAGTCCAACAAAGTCAGTCTAGGTACCTAACTAACACAATCAGCTATATACCACTGCTTTTACACTTGCTCCTGGACATTCTGGACTTGAAATAAAGATGCTGTCCCACTGTACTCTATACAGTACTGCAGGCTTCCTAGGTGGAGCCAGAGGCAAAGAACCTGACTGCCAATGAAGGATACACAGAGATGTGGGTTCGATCCCTGGGTCGAGAAGATCCCGTGGAGGAGGGCATGGCAACCTACTCCAGTATTCTTGCCTGGAGAATCCCATGGACAGAGGAGCCTGGCGGGCCACAGTCCACAGGGTTGCAAAGAGTCGGACACAACTGAAGTCGTGACTTAGCACGCATGCACACAGTACTGTACAGTGAAGTGCACAAAAGCACAACCACTTGTACAGGAGGCATGCACGGGACAACATACACCAGTATGTGAACTAACTTAGGTGACTGGACATGTGAACACACGCTCGCATCTTTGAAATTTCACAACTGGAAGGTTTGTATGTCCGACTCTTTGCGACCCGTGGACTGTAGCCCACCAAGCTCCTCCGTCCATGGGATTCTCCAGGCAAGAACACTGGAGTGGATCGCCATTTCCTTCTCCAATGTAGGGGGCTTACTGTACCACAAAGGCACAATTCTCTCTCTGGGTCTGCTCATGTGTCTATCCACACATACTCTTTTTCCTTCTAATAAACACTTTACTTGTTTCACTTCTTTCCATCTCGTGGTGGAGTTTCATTTCTACACAGCCAGCAGCCCAGGGCCTTGTCACAGGCCACAGGCCCTCATGGTCTAGTGGTTAGGATTCAGTACTGTCACTGCCATGGCCTGACTTCAATCTCCGGCTGGGAACAAAAACTCTGCTTCAAGACACTGCTGGCCAAGGCCACCCAGATCAGTGAGATGTGAGAGAGACAGAGGGCAGAGGTCATGGAGGCAGATGAGAGAGAGGAAAGAATGAAGTAAGTAAAAAGAATATCTTCCATTGACAAGGCCTTCCCCCCTTTACAGATGGTATTAGGATTCTCTCTAAACTCTAACTCCACCAAAGACTGGTTTTGTGACCTCGGGGATATCTTTTCTCTTTGCTGGGCCTCTTTCCTCCCAGTATATGGAAGCATTGCACTAGATGTTCTCAAAAAAATTCTGTAGCTCAATCTTATTACAGAGAAAGGGGAAGTTTTACTTGTCCAAATTGATCTGAAAGTAGAAACAACATTTAACTGATTTTTTCCTAAAACCTCAGTCCTGGGACCTCCCTGGTGGTCCAGTGGCTAAGACTCTGTGCTTCCAATGCAGGGGACCTGGGAACCATCCTTGGTCAGGGATCTAGATCTCACATGTCAAAACTAAAAGTTCACATGCCACAACTAAGATCCAATCAAATAAATCAATAAATATTAAAAAAAAAAAATCAGTCCTACTCACTTCAGGAAGGGTCCCTTTTCTCCAAAGGGCAAAAGGCATTCCAGATGCTCCTGGGTAAGTGTGTAGTGGGTTTATCTCGGCTCTCTGCTCACCCAAAATCCTATGAACGTGAGCGAACGCAGTTTGAGAAGGAAAAGCAAGAAGGCCACCAGGACAAAGAGAATGCAGGAGAGATGGCATCAGATGGATGATAACTGCCTGGGGAAGACAAAACACTGATGAAGCATTAGGACAACTGGGTTTCTGGAGCAGAGGAGTCAGCAGCCAAGATGCCCACCGAGAGGGGCAGTGCTGGAGGAGCGAGAGGATGGGCCAGCTCATCCCAGAGAGCCCCAGAGGCAGAAACAAGGGAGGTGTGGAGTCAGGCAGCGGCCTGAGAACAGGAAAAATGATTCAAGATGTGTGCCCTAATCCAGACCTCCCCCACCCCCTACCCACTCCCCTCTCCCTGCCCCAGGGACCCAGGTGACTGCCCTCCCCCACCCAGACACTCAGGAAGCAAGGAATTCACATAAGCTTGAGCATAGCTATTCGCTTCTCGAGGGAGTCTTCCCGACCCAGGGCTTGAACCCAGGTCTCCTGCACTGCAGGCGGCTTCTTTACCCTCTGAGCCATCAGGGAAGACGATGAAGGAAACCAAGGCATTCACACAGTGCCTCCTCTCAGCTCATTGATAGATGGTGAGACAAATCCATGAGAAAGGTCCACACGCTGTCAGATAGCGGTACTCCCAGAGATGCTGACGTAGAGAAAAGACACGTGGACACGGGGGTGGGGTGGGGGCTGGGATGAATTGAGAGATTAGGACTGACACATATACAAATACCATGTGTCAAACACATAGCTTTAGTGGGAAGCTGCTGTATAGGACAGGGAGCTCAGCTCAGTGCTCTGTGATGACCTAGAGGGGTGGAACGGGAGGGTGGGAGGGAGGTTCAAGAGGGATGGAAATTATGTACACATAGAGCTAATTCACTTTGTTTAACAGTAGAAAGTGACACAACATTGTAAAACAATTATAATCCAATTTAAACAATGGGTATCCCTTTTCTCTTATTAACACCCAAAGCCATTCAGGGAACTGGATTTTCTTGAAGAGTGGCTTAGAGTAGACGCCCCTCTAGAATTTTCGGTTCAAACTACTATTTCCTGTGTTCTAACGCTTTTGACCTGTGGTGCTGGAGAAGACTCTTGAGAGTCCCTTGGACTGCAAGGAGATCCAACCAGTCCATTCTAAAGGAGATCAGCCCTGGGTGTTCTTTGGAAGGAATGATGCTAAAGCTGAAACTCCAGTACTTTGGCCACCTCATGTGAAGAGTTGACTCATTGGAAAAGACTCTGATGCTGGGAGGGATTGGGGGCAGGAGGAGAAGGGGACGACAGAGGATGAGATGGCTGGATGGCAACACCGACTCAATGGACGTGAGTCTGAGTGAACTCTGGGAGTTGGTGATGAACAGGGAGGCCTGGCATGCTGCAATTCATGGGGTCGCGAACAGTCGGACACGACTGAGCGACTGAACTGAACTGAACTGAATGAATATCCTTGAGATCAATTCCAAACACTAGATTAGAAGCTATGTGAGAGTGGGAATTTGGTCTTTTGAGTACTAATATCCTCAAAAGCACATAGCATAATTACCTGCATGTAGTTGTATAAAAACAGGAAGAATGAATCAAAGATTGGAGGGTCAAAGTCAAGGATGGGAGATTATGGCTCACTCTATTTTTAAAAAGAAAAAACCATTATTTTTCAGCAAGATGGACAGATACCTATGTACACATACACACACCAAGATCACTATACTCAACTTAGAAGACTGCTCATACACCTAACTCAACCCTTCAAGAAGACTTTTGCACACAAAATATTTAACCAAATTATGATTAAACTCAGGAGGGACAAATATGACCTAGGGTATGAATTAGTCTACCCATCCACAGAACAACATTTATGGAGCGTGTACTTTGCACTAGACATTGTGCTAGGTTTTTGGGGATTTGTCAGTCACCAGCAAGGGAGCCAACATTTTCTCTGAGGAGTTGGTATTTAAAGGACAAGCGATCCAGCTAGGGAAGGAGCTGGGGAAAGAGTTTTCCAATTGGATGGAAGACTAAAATAGACAGACAGGAGCTTGGTATTCATAAGGAACAGAGAGAAGACTAGTGAGCCTTGACCACTGTGAGGAATGAACAAATGATTGAAGAAGTCTGGGAGATAAAAAGAGATCAGCTCCTGTAGCGAGTCACAGTAAGAAGTTCTAAATATGATTGCAAACCATGATTGCAATCTTCTTATGTTTATACATTGACAGCTCATTTCAATGAATGATTAGAGATGAGTGTGGAGGACAAGGGTTGCAGCAAGGAGTCCCAGTAGGAGGCTGGGGCACTAGCCAGGTAAGGAGATAATGGCTTGGGGATGGATGGGGTCAAGGAGACAGGAGAGGTCAATGGACTGAGGATCTATGGATGTCTACTGGGTGTCTTCTACATTTTTGTACTATAACCACAACACGTAAGTGCTACGTGTTCAGTCATGTCTGATTCTTTGTAACTCCATAGACAGCAGCCCACCAGGCTCTGCTGTCCATGGGATTTTTCAGGCAAGAATACTGGAGTGGGGTGCCATTTCCTTCTCCAAAACCACAATATAAGGAGTATCAAAATCTTGTTAATTTTTTTAAAAATTTCAGATTCTTTTCCATTATAGGTTATAGCTAATATTGAGCAGAGGTCCCTGTGCTACACAGTAGGTCCTTGTTGGTTATCATATATATAGTGTATATGTTAATCCAAAACTTCTAATTTATCCATCTCTCAAGATCTTATAACCATGGAAATCTCTCAATAACCCTTAGAAAGCCACGAAGAAACAGAAAGCGTCATTCACCCTGGGTGGTCCATTCAGATAGCATGTATCTTCGTTCCATAAGTGAGTACACTGATGACTTTTTGCACTGGCTATGCCATCATTACAATTCTATTTTCTTTACAAATAAAACATCTTAGATCTCCCCCACCCAGCAAGCTCAGTGTCTGAAACACAAAGAATGCTTCATAGATACTAGTTGAACTGCATCTTAATAACTCTCCAGAGAGTCAGATTATCTTGCTTTAGGAGTTTCTGAATTTGTTTTCAACAGGAAAAAAACAAAATTGCAAACCGGCAACCTTCCAAGAGTCAAAGTTACGAAGACCTTTAATCCAGTATTTCCTTTCTGTCATCCACACTCTGCTGACACTTTCCCATTTCCATCTCCACTGGACGTGTCGTAAGTTTAATGTCTATTGCATACATTTCTTTCATTTCTATAGTTTGTGTAAACTGCCTCGAAAGACACAATCAAATTTGCAGTGTCTGGTAAAGGCAACAGGAGAGACAGACAGTAAAAATCAGTGGTCCTGTCTCATTAGATGCACAAAGGCTTACATTTTTCTGAGCTGCTCCAAGCAACAGGTTGTAAATATATTGATCAAAAGCAAAATGGAAATAAAACTTATGAAAGTATACCTGTACACTGACGACAAAAGAGAAATTGACCTTAACAATTAATTATATGGAGCATTTGAATAGTACAGAAAATTATATAACCAGCTTCATCTTTTTTTTTTTTTCAAATAAAATGCTGCTTCTAAAGCAAAGGAATGGAGAGAAATAAAGCTATTCATTTTGAATGTCAAGCAAGAGAGGTCGTGAAAAATGGTTCAAATGGCTTAAGAAACTATCATTGCCTTGAACTCTGACCGCCTTAGAATACAAAGGAAAATATTTTAATTTAGATATTTTTTCTGGTCCAATCACAGACATCCCCTCTTCCTTGGGAGGAACGACTGAATTAACTTCCACAGTATCCAATCTATGCTTCCCCATACATTTCAAGAACCAAGGTCATGATTTCTCAAAATCTAATTACCAAATGAATCTCTCCATTTCAGGCCAGCTTTGTTTTCTTAGCCACTGATGCCTGGAATCTTGGCTGAAAAAAAAAATCAATTTGAAAAGCAAATATTCTAACAGCCATCGGCAGAGTAAGAAAATCCACAGATCATTGCAATAAAGCACCTATTTTGCTACATATTAGGGCAAAGACCAAAAGAAGCTATAGGACCTCCTTTTCTGATACTCCCCCTTGAAGAGAAGAGATACCCCATTTTTTCTCCAGGGTGCTAGAAAAGTGTTTATTATTTGTTACGGTGCTAAGTTGCAGGGATAAGAGAATTGACTGACCTCAGAAGATGCCATTCAGACTCCAAAGTAAATGTCTGAATCACTCTGGGGGAAAAGTCCCACATCAGTGATTTCCAGACAGACTAAACATCTCAGCATAAGACATGATTTCCCCATGGCAGCCTACCTCACTTTATCTGCACTGCAATTAAGTTTCCTTTCCATTCTGTCGGATATTGGAGGGCAAAGAAGTCAAAAGCCCCAGTGTCAGAGTTCATTCTAAATTACCCTTCTCACCATCTTTGTAATCTTCAGTAGGGTCTTTCATCTCAATGAGCCTCAGTTTCCTCACCTGTAAAATGGGAGCCATTTATACACGGGTGTTATGGGAATGAATGAAACAAGACATGTTAAATGAATAACAGATGAGAAGTATTCCATAGATTCCATACGTGTTAGCCATTTTAATGAGCACTCATTTGTTCATTCATTCTTCATCCAGTAAATCTTTACCAAGAACCCGTTAGCTGCCAGGTGCTAAGTACAATGTATGGGAAATGACCAGACAGAGTCCCGAGGAACACGGGCCTCACGGTCTAGTGGAGAGGGATAGGCACTGAACAAATCAGTACACAAATAAATACAGAAATAAAATCTGTCATAACTGCTAGAAAAGAAAAATGGTTCTGTACGAAACTTACTGAATGAATCTCACTCAGATTAGGGCTTTCGGGGGTGGGGGAAAGCTCTTTAAAAAAATGACTTCAGAAGATTATCCTGGTGTTTCCGTGGCTAAGACTGTGTTCCCAAGGCAGGGGGCCTGGGTTCAATCCCTGGTCAGGAAATTAGATCCCACATGCCGCAAGGAAGACCCAGTGCAGCCAAATAAGTAAATAAAAACATTTTTTAAAAAGAGTGACTTCTTTTTGGAGTATAGTTGCTTTACAATGCTGTGTTCGTTTCTGCTGTGTCACAGGATGAATCACAAATATCTCCTTCCTCTTGGACCTCCCACCCACTCCCCATCCCACCCCTCTAGGTTGCCACAGAGCACTGAGCTGAGCTCTCTGTGCTGTATAGCAGCTATCCCCTGGCCATCTATTTCACACGTGGTAGTGTAAATATGTCAACGCTACGCTCTCAATTTGTCCCAAGAAAGTGACTTTAAGATGAAGCCTGAAGGATGAACACACATTATCAGAGGGAAGAGTCACGAAAGCTCATGTATAGCACTTTTTTTCTGAATGTAATTTATTACATTTTCACTAATACAAGAGAATATAGAAAAGTATAAAGAAAATTAATATCACTCATGATCCATCACCAGAAGGCAAATGGGTATGCATTCTACCAAATGTTTTCTCTAGAAAATATATATGACATGATATATACCCACACACATGAATTCCTAGCCCTGTATATGAATGTGTGAATCAGAACTATCATTTTTACTTACTAATACCCCATGCCTTCAAGAATTCTCTAATGAATAAATATGCAAAAAATATATTTGCAAATCATCTGATTTTATTTCCATAGGAAAAATTCTCCAGCTGGGTTGTGGTATGAAACAGCAGGAATGTTGTAATGTCTCTCCTAAGAACTGCTAAACTGTCTTTGAAACTTTTGTTTGATTTTCCAAGCTCCACTCTCACCAAGAGTGTGGGAGCATCTTTTTGCTCTACTTCATGGTAGGTCCGTAAACCTCTGTCAGTACCTTAGGGAAAAGCAGTCCCACATCATTCTTATTCCTTCCGTTTAAATAAAGATGACAGTATTTTTCAGATTTTATTTTAAATTATTTTGTGAATTGTCTATTAATAGCCAATCTTACTTCTGTCAGTGTTACTGTGTGTCAATGTTAGTCTACTTTTTAAAAGCACAATGTATATGGTCAGGTATTTTGAAAATATTGTCACAGGTCAGTAAGTCAGCAAAGACGCTTGCTCTTTGGAAGAAAAGCTATGACAAACCTAAACAGCATATTAAACAGCAGAGACGTTACTTTGCCAAAACTCTGTATAGTCAAAAAAGCCATGGTTTTTCCAGTAGTTACGTATGGATGTGAGAGTTGGACCATTAAAGAAGGCTAAGTACCGAAGAATTGATGTTTTCAAACTATAGTGCTGGAGAAGACTCTTGAAAGTCCCTTGGACTGCAAGGAGATCAAACCAGTCAATCCTAAAGAAAATTAACCCTGAATATTCATTGGAAGGACTGATGCTGAAGCTGAAACTCCAATACTTTGGCCACCTGATGTGAAGAGCTGACTCACTGGAAAAGACCCTGATGCTGGCAAAGATTGAAGGTAAGAGGAGAAGGGGGCAACAGAGGATGAGATGGCTGGATGGCATCACAACTCAATGGACATGAGTTTGAGTAAGCTCCGGGAGATAGTGAGGGACAGGGAAGCCCGGTGTGCTGCAGTCCATGGCGTCACAAGGAGTCGGACATGACTGAGCAACTGAACAACAACAAATTCACTTTTAAAATCTTGAATACAGTGTTTCAAATATATGTAATTTTTGCCTGTAAGTAATCAGAGCAATAAATGTTTTCAAAGTTGTTCTTTTATATTAAATACATACACATAACACACACACACTATGACTGGCTTTCTCTTTTAGTCTATTAAACTTCTCCTTCTTAAGCTTCTACTGCAGTATTTTATTTATTTTTATAGGGTGTTTTAATATCTTACAGTTCAGTGTCTTCAAAATTATTCTTCCTTCAAATATCTGCCTCATTACATATAGTTATATGTTTTACTAAATAAAATTCAAAATTACTTTGCCAAGTTATCCTTAAATAAAACACTGCTAGTTTGATTGGAAAAGTAAGATCACAGATTAATTTCAGAAAATTACACTGAATAATACTGTGCTCAGTTGCTCAGCCATGACCTACTCTTTGCACCCTTTTGGACTGTTGCTCACCAGGCTCCTCCATCCATGGGATTTTTCAGGCAAGAATGCTGGAGTGGATTGCCATTTCCTCCTCCAGGGGATATTCCCAACCCTGCGTCTCCTGCATTGCCAGTGGATTCTTTACCACTAAGCCATCGGGGAAGCCCCTACATCGATCCTTCCATTATTTCACATAAGTGGTCTTTTTTGTCTTCATTTACACTTTGTAGATTTTAGTTTTGTGAACCAGTTTGTTCAATTTTGTACATTTTTATTAAGTTCTTCCTAGATCATTTATATTTTTGTTATTTTCAAGTGGGATCTTTTTTCCATGTTATTTGCAAAGTAATTGTTGCTATTTGGGGGCAAAATGACAGATGTCTGAATTTCTCTAATCCCCAAGAATGATATCACATTATATCTTCTCTTAATAATGATTTTCCTCTTGGGTAAATAAAAAAGAATACACACATATACATGTACATGCATTTCTGGAAGAAACTTAAAGAATAGTACTAAACTACTTCATGTGAACAGGCAGGCTGAAGGAAAGTATCTTTGGTTTCCTATTTGTCACCAGTGCATATATATATTAATTTGAGTAATATAATCTTGTACATGTGTTACTATTATTATTTTTAACATGAGGGAAGTTTACCAAAGGAAAGTGAATTATTGAATTGTATCCTTTATACTTCTTCCTATTAAAGACATTAATAACAGCTTACAATCCTTTTCATCCTTTCCAGTAGTTAGTCTGACCCTTTCTTGACTCATTGCATTAACTATGATATGATTGTTTTAAATATTTATCTCTTTGGTTGCACTGGGTCTCATTTGCAGCATCTTTATTTATGGCATAAGAACTCTTAGTTGTGGCATGTGGGATCTAGTTCCCCGACCAGAGATGGAACCCAGGAACCCAGGGCTCCTGCATCGGGAGCATGGAGTCTTAGCCACTGGACCACCAGGGAAGTCCCAGTATAATATGACTCTTAATTGTTTTCAGCCTCTGCCCTGATAGAGGATGCTCACAGGCCCAGAATGTCCGCAGGCATGCGCAGTGCACCTGCTGAAATGCAGACACTCAGGCAGAAGCCACAACTCTCAACCAGACAATGGCTGGGTAGGAAGGACCCGGTTGTTCAGGTACTACAGCCTCTACAGTAAATCACTTATAAACATCGATAAACACACAGTAATCTAAAACATCATTTTAACCAACCTCACAAGTGATGCTCGCAAAACAGTATTTTACAGCACCAAAGCTTACAACAGCACTGCTACATTATTGGGTCCACAACCTGGCATCCTACATTTTGTTTTCCTTACATTTTGCCCTTCCATGTAACATAGTTACTGGACTCAGATAGATACAGTGTATAACTCTGAGAAAGGATCACCCTTTCTATTTCTTTAAATCAGATACACCTATTGGATTTAATCAAGGTTATTGATATAAATCAAGAAGTCAGCTTTACCCTTAGAAAACTAAAAACCGAGTTACCATATAATCCAGCAATCCTACTTCGGGGCATATATCTGGAAAAGAGAAATACTCCAATTCAAAAAGATACATAAATCTCATAGCAGCACTGTTCACAAATAGCCAAGACATGGAAGCAATCTAAGTGTCCATTGACAGATGAATGGATAAAGAAAATTATATATGAAATACTACTCAGTCATAAAAAAAGAACGAAGTAATTCCATTTGCAACAACGTGGATGAACCTAGAGATCATCATACTAAATGAACTAAGTCAGACAAAGAAGGACAAATATCACCTATATCTGGAGACCAAAAAAATGATACAAAAGAACTTACTTACAAAACAGAAACAGATTTACACATATAGAAAGCAAACTTATGGGGGAGGGAGGGAAATATTAAGAGTTTGGGATTAACCGATACACACCACTATATGTAAAATAGATAAGCAACAAGGACCCACAGTATAGCACAGGAAACTTTTTCAATATCTTGTAATATCCTATAGTGGAAAAAAATCTGAAAAAGAATGAATCACTTTGCTGTACGCCTGAAACTAACACAGCATTATAAATCAATTCTACCTCAATTGAAATTAGTCACTTTTACTAACACATTTCTTAATATTATACCATTCTTGCAGATTTTTACAAAGTTTTTGGCTTTATTGATGTATTATATTACTCCACTTGACATGTCAGTATTTTATTGAGGATTTTTACAGCTATTTTTATGAGTGAGATTTTTCTTTAAAATTTCTTTTACTATTTTTTTGATTTTCATTTGAGGATTATGTGGCCTCATAAGATTCACTGAAAGAGTTTTATTTTTGCCTGTGACTTATTTATATTTCCTTTCCATTTATTTATGTTAATGTACAATGGAAATGAACATTTCTTTTAAATTTACAGGAAAACATAATATAAAACACCTAGGCCCAACCTGTTTTTCTCAGAGTAGGAAGATTAATAATACTTTGGGTTTTTGGTTACAAACTCATTTATTACAATTTGTGTTTTTGTTTTAAAAAATAGTTTACCTACAATAGCATTTACCATCTCTGTAGTTTTCATTTCTGTAAACACTTTCCCTGTCATATCTAGCTGTTTTAATTCTTGCTTTCCCCAATTTCATCCAATTCTGTTACCTTATCTCAACTTCCAGTTCTTACTTTATAAAGTCTGCCTTTCTCAAATGCTAATGTGATGTCTTCTAACATTCACTTGTCCTGTGCATCAACATTTTCTTTCAAAACCATAAACACCCTGTGCATCCTTAACACCACACTCTTCATCTATTATGTAACCAAATCGAATCTATTCTGTTACTGTTTCTCTTTCTTCAACTTTGATTAAAATTCCTATCCAGCCCAGGTACTATTTGGGTGATGGAAGATCTTTTCCGAAGATATTTTACTGCATTCCTCTTTGCTTTTCAGATCCCCTCCTTACATCTTTTTCTTTTCATTTTCAATAAGAATATTATTTTTAACTTTTTAAAAATTTTGTATTGGAGTATAGCCAATCAACAATTTTGTGATAGTTTTAGGTGGACAGCAAAGAGACTCAGCCATACATATACATGTATCCATGCGTGCATTAGTTGCTCAGTCTGGTCCAGCTCTGTGACCGCATGGACTGTAGCTTGCCAGGCTCTTCTGTCCATGAAATTCTCCAGGCAATAACACTGGAGTAGGTTGCAGTACTGCACTCCCTTCTCCCTGGGATCTTCCAGATCCAGGGGTCAAATCCAGGTCTGCATTGCAGGCAGACTCTTTACTATCTGAGCCACCAGGGAAGCCCACACATGTATCCATTCTCCCCTAAAATCTTCCCCCATCCAGGTTGCCACATAACATTGAGCAGAACTCCCTGCGCTATACAGTAGGTCCTTGCTATAAATAGCAGTGTGTACATGTCAATCCCAAACTCCCTATGCATCTCTACACTCATTCTGCACCCCCTAGCATTTTTTATGTCCATGAGAATGTTTCTGTTTTGTTAAGTTCATGTCTATCATTTTTTTTTAGATTCTGCATTTAAGGGATGCAACATGATATTTCTCCTTTCTCTGTCTGACTTGCTTCACTCAACTTGACAACCTCTAGCTCCATCCATGTAGCTACAAATGGCATTATTTCATTCTTTTCCATGAGTAACATTCCACTGTAGATATGCACCATGTCTTTATCCATTCCTCTGTTGATGGACATTTAGGCAGCTTCCTCGTCTTGGCTATTGTAAATAGTGCTGCAATGTAGCCTTTGGTCTAACCCACTTCAAATGTTTTCAGTTCCATGTTTTGGGGGCATCTGTTGTCCTTTGGAATAATTCCCTAATCCTGTAGTATTTTTTTTTTATAGTACTTTTTTGAGAAACGTTAATTTCCGAGCAATACGGCATACCATTGTCAGCTACTCCCTTCTCAAGAGCATCCAGGGCATCCTGTTCCCATAGACCTTCTGGGTTCAGCTTTCACCATGGCTGCTGGTACCTTTGCCCACCAGCACAGATGCTTCATTACTTCATTGATTACAATCTCAGGTTAATAGGAATGGAGGATTCCGGAGTTGAGGAGACTAGGTAGGAGAGGCCTCCAAAAGTATCTGCTGTGCATTTATCATTAAAGATCACAAATGGTTCCAGGCCATTTGTTAGAAATTATAAATGAGTTATGAAAATTCACAGTCTCCTCCCATAGCATCCTGTACCCAGGAAGAAGCCAAAACGGCTGAGGGCTTCACCAAAGCTCTGTCCAGGAACACTTTCCTTGACAGCCCAGAAGGCTACAGATATTCTAAATTCTGGTTCCCATGCCTATTTTGGTAAGAATACCCTATTTGCTGGAAGTATTTTTTTTTAATGTTCAATTTCTGCATTACCATTGGATTCATTCATCCTGTATGAGAAAAACAAAGTAACACATTTTTTCAAAAATCTCTGCAGTTTGGCAACAAGACAGGAACATGATTAAATTGACATGCTATATTTATTAATCTAAACATTCTGCAGAGCCAAATAGGTTAAGTGTTTTTAAGTTCTGTAAAGAAATGAAAAGAGCTACAATAATTAGTAATAACATATCTAAGCTCATTGAATTAGTATTAAGTTAACTGCATGGAATTAGCCCAATTAAAGGAAAAAGAAAAGTTAGCTAGAGCAGCACAATTCTCGATCAGAACCCTATCTAATTTGTGCTTGCCCTGGAAGAAACAGGGAATGGGAGCCAGGCTTCCAGTGTGAACTTAGGGGATCTTGCCACCCAAGGTCGCTCTAACCTGGGGGAACATCTTTGAGAGGGAATGAAGCGAGCTGAGTGGGGTGGGGGTAGGGAGGAGAGATTAAGTCTGACTTTCCAAGGACTGTTTCCAGGGTTCTTGCCTTCTGGCTTGAACAAAAGTTGCAAACTGATGACCCACAGTTTGCACACCCAATGGTTTTGGCTGGTCTGTACAACATTTTTTCAATAAAAAAGTTTTTAAGTTTTTAAGACTTGGAAGATTTCAGGGACTTCCCTGGCGATCCAATGGTTAAGACTCTCCACTTCCACTGTAGGGGGCACAGGTTCAATGCCTGGTTGGGGAACTAAGATCCTATATGCCACAGAGCACAGCCAGGAAAAAAAAAAAAAAACAACAAGAATTGGAAGGTTTCACATAAAAACAGAGATTTCAAGGACTTCCCTCGTGGGTCCAGTGGTTAGGAATCTGCCTGCCAGTGAAGAGGACACAGGTTCGATCCCTGGTTGGGGAAGATCCCACATGCCACAGAACAACTAAGCCCGGGAGTCACAACTACTGAAGCCCGCACACCCTTGAGCCCATGCTCTGCAACAAAAGAAGCCACCACAATGAGCAACCTGCACACCACAATGAAGAGAAGGCCCCTGCTGGCCACAACTAGAGAAAAGCCCATGCGGCGCAACGAAGACTCAGCACAGCCAAAATAAACAAACAGAAGATGTCAGGCCTCCTTCGGATATGGGAAGTTCTGGCAATGCAGGGCCTGCATTCCAGATCAGCTGTCACCTGGGGAAGGTGGATCCAGACTCTGCTGGGACACAGCGCCCTCCTCCACCTGGCTCCTCCCCATCAGTTTTGAGTCACTGGATCTCACGCCTGCCCACATCACTCACTCTCAGGACCTGCCTGGTCCCTGAGTGTGTGTGTTTTTCACTCCTGCTGCAGGGAAAGCAAGAGACCGTGATGATGTGGATTATCAGGATAACAGCCATGGGTCTGTCAAGAAAAGGGTGAGCCTCTTCCCCCAGCCTCTGTGAGGCTGACCCAGGGTGGGGTGGTACTTGTCCTCTGAAGGTCCTCTGTGCTCAGCTCTGCAGCCTGGGGCCTTGGACTCTGCCCCTCATAGAAGGCTTTTTGTATGAGCCCTCATCCTACTTCTGTCAAAACTCATTTTACCCTGAGATGCCGGCACAAAAACACTCTGGTCACAGGACACACCGCCTCAGGCTTACATGTTGATTTGTTATACCAGCTGCAGAATAGAAAGCATCCTTGGTGATCATCAAAGTCCAAGAGAGCTTTCTCAATGACATGACACCCCGCCCCCAATCGCCCTACCGATGCCTGCATGTTCCCAACAAGAAAGTCCATCATTAAGGAAGTGAATATGAGGCTTAAGAGCAATCTCTCCAGAAATGCTAATAAGATACAGACTTCACGAGAGGTGACATCTTGCTAGTGATAAAAGAAATGTTCCCATGTTGAGGGACAGAGAAGTCATTCTTGCTTATCCATGAGTTCACTTGAATTGGACACTAATTAGCCTGTCAAACATGCATTGTCTATCTGCTTTAAATATTGAAGAAGAGGGCACACTGACCAGAAGTAAAGAATGACCATGTTAAAAATAAAGACTAAGAGGGTGGAATGAATAGGGAGATTCCAGGAAGATGATGAAGGACAGGAAGCCTGGAATGCTACAGTCCATGGGGTTGCAAAGAGTCAGACACGACTTAGCGATGGAACAGAATAGCTGATTCACTTTGCTGTACAGCAGAAACTGACACAGCAGTGTAAACCAACTATACTCCAATGAAAAAATAGCACATTAATTAATTTGAAAATAAATAAAGACTAAATGCCTCCCTTCCTGGGACACCTGTACTGGTCCTCCTTCAATGATAAGACTCCCTTCCCAGGTGTCAAGGCCAGGCTGACTTACTGTATACACGCTAATCGGTTTGTTTTTTTAAACTTGAAGGGATATATCTCTGACTTGTTTGATGGTCTTTGTTCTGAGAAGACATAAAACTGCTGAAAACCCTGATTTGGGGGAGGGAGCAATTCCACAGAGCTATCTGAGGGGCTGTTTTCCAGGCTAGAGTCCTCAGTTTGTCTCAAATAAACCTATTTTCTACAACTACTATAGACTGTTTATTGATTACTTTCATCAATATTATTCATCTTTCCAAGATTTTAAATGCAGGATGGAGGGGACAGTGGGGAGGAATGTGTAAAGGAAGAGGGTATATTTAGAACCCAAGCCTATATATAGACTGTACCTGTGTGCTTAGTCACTTGTCTTGTCCAACTCTGCAACCCCATAGACTGTAGCCCACCAGGCTCCTCTGCCCATGAGACTTCCCAAGCAAGTATACTGGAGTGGGTTGCCATTTCTTCCTCCAGGGGAATCTTCCCAACCCAGGGATCAAACCCACATCTCCTGTGTCTCCTACACAGCAGGCAGATTCTTTACCCACTGCGCCAGAGGGCAAGCCCCAAGCTTTTAGTCTAAACTCCTAAAATAAGAGGAGGGGAGTTCAGAAATGAGGCCCAGTGTGGAGGCAAAGGAAAATTAAAGTCACAAAGGAAAAAACGTTCATCTTCCAACGAGTCTATTATGAGATCATTGCATGTCAGGCCCTGAGCCATACTCTGAGGTCCCCTGAGCTCTTGGATCTCTCTCTTCCTGGAGTTGTCTGGCTAGGACTCCAGATATGGAACCAGCAATTCTGTGTCGTTCACGGTACACATAGAGCAGAAGTGGTGTGCAGGAGCCTGCAATCAGGCAACCACGTTTAGAGCTTCAAGGAAGGAGTGACAGGTACACACCGCCCCCTGAGCAACTTGACTATGGCCAGAAAACGCTTTGGCCTTTAATCAACGTAACCTGTGAGGCCTACAGACATGTCTGAACATGCAGAACTTGGTAAACAATGGATTTGGGTGTAAATTAATTGCCAAGTGAAAAGGGAGAGTTTTACATGAAGATGCAGAGTTTCTGAGTTCTCTCGGCAACCAAGACTGAAAGACCTAAGCAGGACGTGGCTGGCGGTCCAAGTGGTTAAGAATCTGCCTGCCAACACAGGGGACAGGGGTTCGATTCCTGGTCTGGGAAGATTCCACATCCACTAAGCCCGAGTGCCGCAACTACTGAGCCCACACGCCACGACAGGAGAGGCCACCACAGTGAGAAGCCTGCACACCACAACTAGAGAGTCGACCCTGCTCACTGCAGCTAGATAAAGCCCATGCAGCAACAAGGGCCCAGCACAGCCAAGAATTAATTATTTTTTTTAAAAAGACCTAAATACAACCCAAACACAATCCACTTGCTGTGACCATCATGACCTGCGACCTGTAGCTGGGCCAGCCTGCTCCTAGACATGAAGACCCCACCCACTCCCAGCACATCACCCTGGGCTCTGTTCTGCGTTGCTACCACCTGATCAGAAAGTCTTGTGGCCATAAATGCCCACTCCCCTCCAAGGTGGCATTCACACAGCAGCCACAAGACTCTCATCCTTCCACTGAGGTTAACAGATGGACAGACATACTTCTCCACCCCCAACCCCTGCTACACACCCAGTCCCTACAACACTACTTCACGGAAAAGTAAAAATGGAATATTGTTTCTCAATGGGTCATACCATACCAATCCTTTTTCTCTCACAGTCCTCGTGTAGAAACCGCTTCTATTTGGCACTGCTGCGTTAGCTTTTATAGCTTATTTTGTAAAGTTAAGAGCAGATATCATGTTGGTTGTTCAAATCCATCTTTGGTTTCTCCTTGTGTTCTACCTGAAAACAATTCACACTGAACTGATTCTGATTAGGTTGTACCACTGGGGATGAAAACAGCTCCATGAGATTGAGGTCCAAGAGTAGCTGGAAAACAACCAAACAGCCATTTGCTTACAGCTGCTCAACATTATTTCACTATCACTCTTTTTCCAGCAATCTGTGCTATCTTAGATAGCACTCTGGCTTAATATTCAGCATCATCTGTGGAGGTTGACTTAAGGGTGCTGACTTAGACAGAACAATGAACTCCAGAGCAGCAGGAAGTCTCGGGAATTAGCATGAGAAAAACCTTGAAAATGTAATTATTTTGGCTAACAAAATTCATACTGTCAGTCTTGGCTTCTGACTTAATACCATGTCATTATAAAATATAGGACTCTATTGAGGAAACAATGATTTCAATTTTCAGCTGAAAGGAACGAGATGCATGTGGAATATTACTGTTAATGATGAAAGAAATTTAAATCGCACAAATGTTGTACAACACAGCTTAATCAGATACATCTACAGACAACTACACTCTCCTACCCTTTCTGCCTAGTGAACGCTATTCTTTATCTAAGTCAAAGGAATAGCAGAATTAGATCTGGAATTGGGACGCAGCATAAAAACAAGAGATCTCAAATTGCCATAATTCACCTATTACTAGCAAAAGAAAAATACTGTCAAATTGGGTCAGAAAACAAAATATATCTCTGTGAAAACTCCAAAGGGTAAAAAAAAAAAAAAATTGAGCACAGGTCAGTCAATCGAGAAAGCAGGCGTTGCAATAGGAATATGAGATAAAGTTAAATTCAAGATCAAAAGAACGAAATGAGGCAAAGACAAGTTATGAATACAGAGAGTGAAATGTACAATGTCAACACAGTGATTACAAATGCTTAAGGGCTTACTCGCATAGCACTGAAATATTGAAAACAGAATTATATACTGAAATACATAAAGGAAAAGTGGATAAACATAGAAATAAGGAGAAATTGGGCAGAACTCAGTAGAAACAAGAAATACTTGACATACTACATTTACTTCTGGCAGATTATGTGCATGAAAAAAATGTAAGGAAGAAAAGAGCCACAGAGAATGTGGAAAATATAAGTAGCAAAGTTTAGTTAAAGCTATCTCTACACATGAAGCTAAGTATTACAAGGACTATACTTTTTCTTTTTAAAAAACTGATTTTTAATTGGAAGATAATTGCTGTACAATGTTGTGTGGTATACTTTTTCAAATGTGCCAAACCATTTAGGAAAAATGTTCACAAGAAATGTCGATAAATCCCTGAAGAAGAAATAAGAGACTAAACTTTTAGACCACAATCTAGTGATTCTGAAAGCAGCTCTTTTCGCCCTTTTCCTGTCTGCCGATTTATGGTCCCCTCTGACCTTAAAAGAACCTAATAATTTGAATGAGTTCACTAGGTAATTGACTTGTGATCTCCTGAATGAAAATCATGCTGTGCCTAACCTGCTGATTCTTTCCTAGATTAAAAGAAATCAGAATGAAGTATGAAGTAGTTCAAGAATGACCAGAGATCTAACCCCAGCAGCCACCTTATTAAACCTGCAAGAGATCACGTGGGCAAGATAACATCTAAAGAGAGAGCAAGCCAGTCTGCACCCAGTGGAGAAGCAAGTCAAACCCACCTTCCTGCCTCCAAGATTTCCTGAGATTTTCCCCACTATTTTTCCCCTTTTTAAAACTATCATACCAAAGCAGATAAGTTTGCAGTTGGTTTTAGCTGCTTTCTTATGAAAGCAATGTTCCTTTCTGCCAATATTTGCCTCTCAAGGACTGGCTTTTGACCAGTGAGCCGCTGAACTTGAGTTGGGTAACCATATTCTGCTATTACAAAATAGGAAGAAAATAAAACCAACAAGCCAACTACTTAGAACTCTTCAAGCAAATCTTGGGTCATAGTGTAATCAAAGGCACTTGTAGACTGGCTAATAAATCATTTGGATGAGAACAGGATGTATGGAAGCCTACAGCAGACACCCCCGTGGAGCTCACTCCATAAGTCACTGAAGGAGGGACCATTGGGTTGACTGGAAGACAGTCTCCTGCAGAGAAGTAGGGTAGAGTTTTTCTCTAACACTTCCTATGTAATAAATACATCATCAATATTACCAAGCCCTTTGTTTTTGAAAACCTACTGAGCCTCAATGTAACTCAGTTATAAAGTAGATCTGAATCTCTGGGGAAAATGGTAGCTGATATGTATTTTCTTAAAAAAAAGAATCCTGTAGAAAGAACAGTAATAAAAAATGCTAAGCCTCCAGTTAACCTAATCTAGAAAATGTGAGCAGAAAAAATAAATGATGAAAATTAAAAATGAGAGAGAGTAAATAAACACAGATGCTCAGGAAATTTAAAGGCTTATCATACTGTGTAAATTAACCCAAAGTTAATAAATTTGAAAAGCTGGAGCAAAGGGATGTTTCTAGGAAGCTGGACAAATACAAAAATGGACTTGGGAAAAAAGATAAGATTAAAATGTAAAAATAAGTGTCTATTAAGTTATAAAACTTATTGAGGAACTCTTCCTAAGAGAAAGCATTTGTAATTAGAAGCAGAAGAGGAAGCGGAGCACCAGTAATAGGAGGCAACTCCTAACCTGCAGTCTACCAAGACCTACAATGAAACACAAAACTCATCTTCAAGGTGAAACGAGACCAGCATTTTTATCAGGAAGAAGGGCAGAATATTTCTATCACCAGCATTGATCACTAAAGATCTAGTGAAGCAAGGAAACAAAAATAAATAAGTAAGAGACATATTGGATTTGAAAAAAACCAAACATTATCCTCTGCAAAGTATTCATGTATTTTTAAAAGTCTAAGCTACTCCACAAATCTGAAATACTGTTTTTACATATTTTAAAAATCTAAAGAAAAAAAAACACAAAATGTTAACATTTCTTCTGTGATAGTCGATAAAAAAAAGTGATTGTTAGGCTGCTTCTGGTTGTGTGTGTGGTACGTGTCTTTGTCTGTGTCAGCACCTGTCTATGTGTGTATATACATACATGTACATATGTGTGTGTGCTCAACATGTAGCAAAGAAAGGGTAGCAGGGGATGGAAATCAGACTCTTGGTGGTTTCAAATGTAAACTGTTTTACATGTTCAAGGAACACCATCACTGTTTAATCTGCTCCCCAGCACACAGAAAGAATATTCTAGAAAAATACAATACAGAAATGTTGCAAAGATAGGACTTAAAAATCAAATTAATTTTGGCAGGATTATATCTAAATGGAACCATTCGAGGACATGAATAGAGTGAAGAAGAAACACACAGACCCATTTAACAAAAATCAAAACATCCCTAACTAAAAATTCTATCCTAACTAAGCAAGATAAGGGCTTTCCTGGTGGCTCAGAGGTTAAAGTGTCTGCCTACAATGCGAGAGACCAGGGTTCGATCCCTGGGTCTTGAAGATCCCCTGGAGAAGGAAATGGTAACCCACCCCAGTATTCTTGCCTGAAGAATCCCATGGATGGAGAAGCCTGGTAGGTTATAGTCCACGGGGTCGCAAAGAGTCAGACATGACTGAGTGACTTCGCTTTCACTTTCAAGCAAGATAAAATAAATAGGTAATCCTAAAGAAAACGAAGTGTTGATATTTACCACTGATGACATCGCATGCATGGAAAATCCAATCAAAGCTAATGAAAACACTGCTCCTTATCTTTTAATGTCTTTTAATAAACTATAATACAAATAATCTGAAAAAAAAACATACACACACACACACACACACACACACACACACACAATATAACCAGAGAAGGCAATGGCACCCCACTCCAGTACTCTTGCCTGGAAAATCCCATGGACAGAGGAGCCTGGTAGGCTGCAGTCCATGGGGTCGCTAAGGGTCGGACACAACTGAGCAACTTCACTTTCACTTTTCACTTTCATGCATTGGAGAAGGAAATGGCAACCCACTCCAGTGTTCTTGCCTGGAGAATCCCAGGGACGGGGGAGCCTGGTGGGCTGCCGTCTATGGGGTCGCACAGAGTCGGACACGACTGAAGTGACTTAGTAGCAGCATACAATATAACCAAATCATTTTATTGTACACCCAAAACTAACACAATATTATAAAGAAACTATAGGCCAATAAGAAAACAAAACTACAGGAAAGGGATGATAAAGGCATTCAAGGAAGAAAATATCAACATAACTAAAACACAAAATCAGGGAAATTCTCTGGTGGTCCGGTGGTTAACAATCCACCTGCCAAT
Source organism: Budorcas taxicolor (assembly GCF_023091745.1). Classification (NCBI taxonomy): domain Eukaryota; kingdom Metazoa; phylum Chordata; class Mammalia; order Artiodactyla; family Bovidae; genus Budorcas; species Budorcas taxicolor. Next base: position 47,436,525 of record NC_068926.1, on the reverse strand, counting down.
GCAGGGAGCATGGGTTCGATCCCATATGCCACAGGGCAACTAAACCTGTGCAGCACAACTACTGAAGCCCCGTAGAGCCTGTGGTCGGTAACAAAAGCAGCCACCACAGTGAGAAGCCCACGCACCCAAGCTAGAGAGGAGCCCCCACTCACCACAACTAGAGAAAGCCTGCATACAGCCACGAAGTCTTAGCACAGCCAAAAGTTAACTAATTAATTTGTTGTTCAGTCGTGTCCGACTCTTCACAACGCCGTGGACTGCAGCACACCAGGCCCCTCTATCCCTCACCATCTCCCAAAGTTTGCCCCCCAAGTTCACATCCATTGCATCAGTGACGCAATCCAGCCATCTCATCCTCTGACGACCTCTTCCCCTTCTGCTCTTCTAATTTAATTTAAATTAACTAATTGAAAGACCCACAAAATCAAGGACTTTTTAATAAGAATACATAAGTGGTTATACATGCAGGGACAGAAAGGTTCCATTCATAATTTCCAGAGAAAACTACAACTTCAAAGACTAGATTAATAAAAAATTTGTCAGACCTCTATAAGAAAATGTTTACATTCTACTGAGGAATATAAACTGTCTGGTCAAAAAATGACAGATGTCAGTTCCTTTCTAAAGTAATCTGTTTGCTCCTACATTCAGCATTCCTCAGGGCAGGGACTGGGGTCAGCTTGACCTGCGGCCCCATCCCCTTCCTCTGAGGTGCCCACCAGTTGATGATATCTCACATCCCGTTGGGGGTCCCTCCCCCAATCCTTGCTTCACCTGGATCCTCAGTGCCTGTCACATCCACAGTGACCTCAACAGTCACAAAGGTGAGCCTCCCACCTCTGGGCTCCCAGTTTCTTCACTCCACCTTCACCTCCTGGGCTGGGCAGAATTACGGACTCCCCAGAAGATTCTTGCTAATCCCAGGGACCATGAGGATACTGAGATACCATCTGTGAACACGTTGCCTTACATGGCAAAAGGGACTCTGCAGATGTGATTAAGGTTACTGACTCACTGACTGTCTTTATAATAGGGCGGTCACTTTGGATCATTCCAGCAGACTCCCTGTAATCCAGGGAACCCTTAAAAGAAGATGCAGGAGAGGAAGCCAGGCTGAAAAGTGAGAAAGCAGCACCATGCCAAGGCTGACTTTGAGGATGGAGACAGGAAGGTGCGAGATCTCAGGAAGTAATGGGGACACCTCAGTTCTACCCCTCCCAGGAAATGGACTTTTCCAACAGCCTGACTGAGTCTGGAATCAGATGGCTCCCCAAAGCCTGCAGTCGAAAGCTCAGCCAGGCAGATACCTAGCCTTGTGAGACCCTGGGCAGAAAACCTAGCTGGTTTCTCACCAGGACTTCTGATGCAGAGAAGCTGGGGGTAACACACTGAAGAAATCCACTCTGCCATTCATTCCCACTCAGTCTTTATAAGAAAGTGCACCAGACCTCAAATGCCCACACTCTCACCATCAAGTCCTGTCCGAAGTTCTCCCCCTCCACCAGTACTCCTCTTCTGCCCTAATGGAGGTAATTCTCTCCATCTCGGTGGTGTTTCCGCAAAAAAGCACCTCTGTGCTATCAATGAGCATAATTCCTGGCTGTAGAGTTTCAACAACCCTCTCCGAGTCTCTGTGTATTGCAAAGGTTCTTTTAAAAAATCATTCTTCTGCTTAAAGTTACCAGGGTGGCTTTGATCATCGGTATCAAACAGCCCAACTCACACAATCATGTCCTACTATTCTGCATCTTCAAAAAAATCCCTTTTCCATTTTAAACACCTCGTTCAACTCTCTTCATCAAACCTCTCTAAGAATCGTCTCTGGAAGTTGGCTCTGTTTCCTTCAGCTCAGTCCTCCAGATTTTCCAGTTTGGTTTCTTTTTGAATAGTTTCTTTATTGATTTGACTGTGCCAGGTCTTAGCTGTGGCACGCGGGATCTTCCATATTCACTGTGGCACGCAGCATCTTTAGTTGCAGCGTGCAGGATCTATAGTTGCCACATACGGGATCTAGTTCTCCAACCAGGGATCGATCCTGGGCCCCCTGCATTAGGAGAGTGGCTCTCAGCCAGTGGACCACTTGGGAAGTCCCTCCAGTATGGCTTCTGTCTCCACCTCATCTGCCAAGATCACCTGTCATCTCGTCTCTGAATCATTGGAACAGGATCTATCTCGTCTGGATTTTAAACCGCATTTGGTAGTATCAGCCCTTCTCCCAGCATGGAAGCATCCTTCTTTCTGGGGTACCACCAATTCCAGATACTCCTTTTACCCTTCTCTCTGGCCACTTCTCAACCTCTTTGCCTAGATAATGCTTTGCCAAACGAATATTAAATGCTGGCATCACTCAAGCCATCGCCCTTCAAGTTTCTCTCTACTGTCTCCCGAGAAAAGCACATCCATCTCCTGAATCTAAGCACCATCCACAAGTTGTCCCTTCCTGAACATATAGGGGTAGAACTGAGGTGTCCCCATTACTTCCTGAGATCTCGCACCTTCCTGTCTCCATCCTCAAAGTCAGCCTTGGCACGGTGCTGCTTTCTCACTTTTCAGCCTGGCTTCCTCTCCTGCATCTTCTTTTAAGGGTTCCCTGGACAGAGTCACTCAGAGTTCATCCAAGTTTATCAAAAGTTCAAAAATCGAGCTCATGTATTGATCCTTAACTCTCCACTTTTCCCATCTCCATCAGTGGCACCTTCTCAGTGATAGTTGCTCAAACCAGAAACAGTTGAGTCATTTTTCATGACTTCCACTCCCTCACCAGTCAGTCCTTCGAAAACTTGACAATCGGATATACTCACTTGCTAAGTATCTCCCAAACTTGTCCACTTCTCTCTAGATCCAGTCACCACCCTGGTCAGACTCACTCTCTTCAGTTTTGTGGACCATGGCAAAGAGGTACCATTGGTTTTGTTCCTTCCTCCCCTCCAATTCATGCTTATCAGCTGTCAGTGTGAACTGAGAAACGTAAGACAACCTCATTTCCTGTTTATTAAAACCCTTCACTGGCTTCCTAGCATACTGTGAATATAATCTAAAGTCCTTAGTCCAGTGGCCCTATGGGCACTGAACTCTAGGTTAGCTTCCCAGTGGCTTTTCCAAGGTCAAAGCCTTTCCCAGTTATCACCCACTTTACCAGCAAAGCACTGATCAGGCCAGTCAGTGTTCAGTCCCTCTCATGATCCTCTTCCTTTACCCACGATCAGAGCTCTACTTTCATTCTACAATGCCTTTCTCCTGCTATTCATTTAACTGACACCTTCACATCTTCCATGATTCAGCTTAAACTTAACAGGAAGCTGCTCCAGAAAAGTCTACCTCAAGCTCCTCCATCTCCTGTTATTCTCCACCAGATTGCCTTTTCATTTCCTTTTGTTTGTAATCCCGGGCGCCCCTGTTTTCCCTCAGACTCCTCTACTACTCTAAGAGTTCCAAGAAACTGAAGATTTTTCCCAGAACACTCAAGATGCATAATGGCTGTTCATTGTCAAACTATCCAAGATGTAAACAAGGGTGTTAATGGTGCTGGAATGATTCACCTAAGGGCATTTGTTATATAAAGCTTAGCACATACATACAGAAGATGAGCATGCAGCCATTAAGAGAGTGATTTAGTTCCTGGTTCTATAAGAACATGGCAGAATCCAGAATATATTGCTGAGTGAAAACAGCAGGTTGCAAAACAGCAAATATGCCATGATCCTTCCAGGCACCACTTGGGAGAATCGTTAAGCAACATGATAAGTAAATAAGTCCCTGCCACCTCTCCAGGTTGTTTGCACACGGATACAGCAAGCAGGACGAATCCACCCCTGCAGCTATCTGGACGAGTGAATGTTCTAGGTCTGCTTCCACCCTCTAGCTGCATCACTAGAAGACCATTTTATCAATACTCTATCAGATGACTTCAAGCATTTCTGTTCAAACAGGTCCATTTGCAATAGCTATCAAGGATTTAATTTTTGTTTCTAAGCATAGGCATGTGTGTGCTTGGGTGTGTGTCTGTCTGTCCGTATGACTGTGGGAAAGTCCCCTCAAGCATGAGCAGTATTTTCTTCAGGTGGTGGGATTTCAGATACTATTTGTTTTTTTCGCTTTAGGCCTGTCTGCACTGTCTGAATTCCTTACAATGACTCTGTATTCCTTTTCTGATTAGAAATCAGAGTCCCTTTTCTTCGGAAACAAAGACACTGACCGAGAGATGGTTTGAATTCAGTGTCAGTTCAGGAAAGCTACTGACCACTGAGAAGCATCAGTTGGTCACTACAAACCAGATGACTCAGAACGATTTGCTTGGTCTAACTTTCTCCTCTACACCAGACCACTGGCAAAGGATAGGATGGCAAAGGAAAGTCAGGACAGGAATCTGCACTGACTATGATTACCTCTTGACTACCTACCTCATACAAGAAAACCTGCCAAGCAGGAACCCAAGGCCAGACTCCTTTTCAAGAAAACTGCCTTATCTCTACCTCGACACTTCAGAATATATTTTCTAGAGCCCTTGCCCTCTTTTTTGGTTTTGTGGTTTACTCACTAAGCCGTGTCTGACTCTTGTGACCCCATGGAATGTAACCTACCAGGCTCCTCTGTCCATGGGATTTCCCAAGCAGGAATACTGGAGTGGACTGCCATTGCCTCCTCCAGAGGATCTTCCTGACCCAGGGCTTGAACCCTGGTCTCCAGAGATGTAGGTGGTCTCCTGCACTGCAGGAGGCATCTTTAGCGACTGAGTCACCAGAATGCAAAAAAGTATCAGCCAGAATATAAATATCTGTACACATGATACTACAAATATAAACGTCACCCTTTTACAAATAAGATTTGAATTTCTCACCATGTGTTGGAATATCTGTCATTTATAAACCACACAAAGAAGCAAGAACACAGGGAGGTACCAGCTCCATTTTCCAGATAGAAAACCTGAGTCCCTTACTATCTCAGGGAGCTAACCAATGCTCCCTCTTAGACACTGTGGGACTAAGTGATTGCAAAAGGCATTCACGGTCTTCCAACCTGCTTGCATCAGAGAAAAACTAAATATTAATTACAGGAAAACGGGCACAAAATAAAACACACACAAACAGGAAAAGTCCACATAAAAGACAAGCAAATTCTATCTCTGAGCCATAAAAGGATGATAAAAATGATGAATACCACAATTAAGATGAAAGGGGAGAAAGATCTATTTTGTAATCATCAGTCTTCCCAAGTCTAGGAGAAAGGTTTACTTCTAAGACACGTCATAGGCTCCTTGTGAAAACATCCTAAGATGATTTATTCTGTAGCCTCTGTCTCTTCGCTGATATGAGGCCTTTGATAACAGCATTTGCCAAAACACATGCATGCGATGCTCTCATGTGAGAGTGAAGACCTCTAAAATACTGAAATCATTTAATCAGAGACAAAAAAATCTGAAAAATAATCGCAAACAGGAACATAAATAGGTACCATAATTTCCTATTCAAATAATGAGTCAGCTTTTATTACAGTCATCCAATTCGATCCAAGAATAGCACTTGGCTAATTAGACAGGAGTCAATTTAATAACTAGCTGACATTAATAAGAAGAGAAATGGATTACATGAAAAAGTGTTTACAACTGGAAAAGAATGGTTAAAAAGTGGTACAACATTGTATGAAATTGGAGGGATCACATGTTCATTTCTTATCAATATGCAAGGGCTACACTGAAAATTCCTGGCAGTAAAAACTTCATGGCACCTTAATATATGCATGCATTCATTCACCAAATGTGTATTTATTAAAGACCTACTAAGTACCAGACATTGTTAGATTTTTCTAATGTTTTCTTTCTACAGGAGACAAGGAACTGAATGCTTTAGCAGTCAGTGACCATAAGTGAAAGTCACTCTGTCATGTCCAACTCTCTGCGACCCCATGGACTATACAGTTCATAGAATTCTCCTGGCCAGAATACTGGAATGGGTTGCCATTCCCTTTTCCAGGGGATCTTCCCAACCCAGGGACTGAACCCAGGTCTCCCACACTGCAGGCAGATTCTTTACCAGCTGAGCCACCAGGGAAGCTCAAAGACCATAAACTTCTTGGTAATCAGTCTTCACTGGGAAAACCAGAAGCAAAAGAAGTAACAAATTCACAGAGGAAGAAATTAACAAATTCAGGCACTGTGTTGGAGAGCTTGAGAAAATCAAGCTGGGTTTTGACCAACCAAGCGTCTTCTATCTGGGAAGCCTCAGAATGTTCCGGCTCCATTTTCAGTTTAAGAAATGAAGGAAGTGAGAGAGTCAATTCCTAGGCAGGTTGATAAGAAGTCTGGGGTCCCCGAGGAAGAGAGAGGGGTCTAGGGCTCCTGAGGAGGAGAAAGGGGTCTGGAATTCTCAAGGAGAAGGAAAGAACAAATATCTTTTTTAATCTCTACATTCCTTAGTCTTGGTCACATAAAACCTTTTTCTCTTTAAGCCCAGAACTGATGATTACACAACTCAGTTTAAACCCTGTACTAGGGATTACATAACAATAATGTATCCTGCTTGAGGACAGTTTCTCCTTTGTGAAAACCTTGTGACTAATCCTGATATCTTAGAATGTATATTATGGGAGCGGGTCTGGTAGGATATTTCTGTTGTTAAATTCTAATCTTGTCATCCTAAAATGTAAATTGTAGGAGTGGGTCTGGTAAAATTTTCACAAACTTGGGACATTCTTTTGATTTACTGTATCTTGGGCTCCAAAATCACTGCAGATGGTGACTGCAGCCATGAAATTAAAAGACGCTTACTCCTTGGAAGAAAAGTTATGACCAACCTAGATAGCATATTCAAAAGCAGAGACATTACTTTGCCAACTAAGGTCCATCTAGTCAAGGCTATGGTTTTTCCTGTGGTCATGTATGGATGTGAGAGTTGGACTGTGAAGAAGGCTGAGTGCCGAAGAACTGATGCTTTTGAATTGTGGTGTTGGAGAAGACTCTTGAGAGTCCCTTGGACTGCAAGGAGATCCAACCAGTCCATTCTGAAGGAGATCAGCCCTGGGATTTCTTTGGAAGGAATGATGCTAAAGCTGAAACTCCAGTTCTTTGGCCACCTGATGCGAAGAGTTGACTCATTGGAAAAGACTCTGATGCTGGGAGGGATTGGGGGCAGGAGGAGAAGGGGACAACAGAGGATGTGATGGCTGGATGGCATCACTGACTCGATGGACGTGAGTCTGAGTGAACTCCATGAGTTGGTGATGGACAGGGAGGCCTGGCGTGCTGCAATTCATGGGGTCGCAGAGTGGGACACGACTGAACTGAACTGAATAACTAATTTAAAAGTATATATCTCCTTTGCTAACACTAGTGGGGGGGGGGGGGCACTCTCCGTCCCCCTTCTGATGTCTAGTTCATAAGCTTTCTCTGTGCCTTTTCATACTTTAATAAAACTCTGCTACACAAAAGCTCTTGAGTGATCAAGCCTGGTCCCTCTTCCCAAAGCTAATTCTTCTTCGGAGATCAAGAATCTGACACCATTCATCATAAGCTATCAGAGGGTACATTTCACCCAACAGGAAGAACAGAATAAATCAAGACAAAAAGTGAAGATAAGAAGACATGTATGTTTATGGATTTTTCCAAGATGGCATATTGGCTTGAACCCGCCATGTTGGAAATATGGTCTTTAATACTTGAAGGCTATATCAATAAATGTACGCATTTATGTACAGACTCTGCACCTGGGTTCATGGGACACAGGGTAGAATGTGTGGCTCTCATTCCTTAGGAGCCTCTGGAATTTATTTAACAACCTGTCCTCACCCTTTCTCTGATCACTGCATACAGTTCCTACCTTGCTGAAGAAAGCCTTCACATGGAATGAAGACACAGGTTCATGTCATCAAATACAAGAGTGCTTTCTTGTAATATAAATTGTTTAATGACAAGGAAATTTGTCTTATTCTTCTTCAAATCACCCCATCCCATCCCAGAGTGCCAAATAGCACACTTCACTTATAGAGGCTGACTTATCAAGAACAAGAGCTAGAAAGGAGAGCCAACCTCCAGGTTCAACTTTCAATAAAAACTAATTGGGTAAATAAACTATGTGGAGTCTTTCGTTTCAAGACAGTGCAGTAGGACATGCATACACCTCCTCCTGCAAGAGCACCAAAATGGAAACTGGCTGTTGGACCATCATCGACAGGAGGACACTGCAACCCACCAAAAAAGGATACCCTTCGTCCAAAGACAAAGAAGAAGCTGCAGTGAGATGGTAGGAGGGGCACAATCATGATAAAATCAAATCCCATACCCACCAGGTGGGTGACCCACAAACTGGAGAACAATAATACCAAAGAAGTTCTCCCACTGTTGTGAAGGTTCTGAACCCCACGTCAGGCTTCCCAGACTGGGGATCCGACAAAGGACTGGGAATCCGTTGGTCCAGGGAATCTGGTCTTGAAGGCCAGTGGGATTTGATCACAAGACTTCCACAGGACTAAGGGAAACAGAGACTCCAGTCTTGGAGGGCACAAGCAAAGTCTTGAGTGCACCAAGACCCAGAGGAAAGGAGCAGTGACCCCGCAGGAAACAGAACCAAAACTACCTTCTAGTGTGGGAGGGTCTCCTGTGGAGGCAGTTGGCAAGGACTCACCACAGGAATGGGGTAACTGACAGCAGCTGTTTGGGAAGGTCCCCTTTGGTGTAAACCGCTCTTGGAGTTTGCCATTAACCCTACCATAGAGTCCACAGACCCCAGGCCCCAGTGGCCTCAGGCCAAAATACTACCAGGGAAGGTACCCCACACATCAGCAAATAATTGGGCTAAAGCTTTACTGAGCAAGGTCCTGCCCATCAGAGCAAGACCCAGTTTTTCCCACCACCTGGCCCTCCCATCAGGAAGCTTACATAAAACTCTTAGCCTCCTCCATCAGAGGGCAGACAGAAGAAGTAAGAAGAACAACAAATCCCACAATAACTAAAACAAAAACCACGTTACAGAAAGCTAATCAGCATGAAAAAGCAGAAAGTCATGTCCCAGATGAAAGGACAAGATAAAACCCCAGAAAAACATCTAAATGAGGTGGAGATAGGCAATCTTCCAGAAAAAGAATTCAGAATAATGATAGTGAAGATGATTCCGTATCTCAGAAAAGGAATGGAGGCAAAGACTGAGAAGATGCAAGAAATGTCTGCCACAGACCTAGAAGAACTAAAGGACAAACAGAGAGAAATAATATACTAGAAGGAATCTATAGCAGAACAATTGAAGCAGAAGCACGGATAAATGACCTGGAGGACAGAATGGTGGAAATCATGACCTCAGAATAGAATATAGGGGGGGGAAAAAAAAGAATGAAAAGAAATGAAGACAGCCTAAGAGCTGCACTAACATTTGTAATATAGCAGTCTCCAAAGAAGAGAGAAAGAAAGGATCTGAGAAAATATTTGAAAAGATAATAGCTGAAAACTTCCTGAACATGAGAAAGGAAATTAAATCAATCAAGTCCAGGAAGTGCAAAGAGTCCCAGAAAGGATAAACCCAAGTAGGAAAACACTGAGACACACAGGAATCAAACCAACAAAAATTAAAGACAGCTAAAATATTAAATGCAACAAGGGGAAAACAACAAATAACATACAAGGGAATTCCCATCAGCCTATCAGCTGATTTCTCAACAGAAACTCTACAAGCCAGAAGCGAATGGCATGACATACTTAAAGTGATGAAAGGGATGAAACTACGACCAAGAATTCTCTACCTAGCAATACTTTCCTTCAGATTTGATGGAGAAATAAATGCTAAAGGAACTCCTTTTAGGCAGAAAACAAGAGAAGGAAAGCCCTACCTACAGAAAATAAACCCAAAACAATTAAGAAAAGGGTAATAAGATCATCTATATCAACAATTACATTAAATGTAAATGGATTAAATGCACAAACCAAAAGACAGACTTGCAGAGCAGGAAGAAACATGCACTTTCACTTCCCACATCACTCTGCTTGACCTTCCAGACTATATGCAATTATTTTACATTGTTAGGTTAATCACATTCCCATGATGACTTGTGATTGTAATTATCAAGTACAGTAGAAAAGTTTTTGTATACAGATATCTAAAGAATATGTATCATATATATATTTTAGAAAACTATCAAATTTTTGCCTAACTAAAAAATATATGACATTTCAATTCCATTTGTTTGACTTAGTATGCATAGAATGCTATATTTCTAATTCAAAAAAAATAAATATGCAACAAGCAACAAAAGTTTACTGTATAGCATAGCGAACTATAGTCAGAATGGAAAATAATTTCAAAAATAATATATGTGTATATGTATAAGTGAATCACACACATGAAAAAAATTCTACTTTTTGAAATTTAGTAATTTTTTATCTTTTTGCCAGTTTTTCTAAATGTCCTATGGATATCTAATAAAAATGTAGGAGATACAGAATTTTAAATATATTTTGTATAGGATTAATATAAATTAAATATAAATCTATTATATTTAAATTATTAATGTATCATTAAAGATGCCCCATTCTTTTTTCTGCACTTGATAAAATATTCTCAGATCAGTTCAGTTCAGTCACTCAGTCGTGTCCAACTCTTTGCGACCCCATGAATCGCAGCACACCAGGCCTCCCTGTCCATCACCAACTCCTGGAGTTCACTCAGACTCATGTCCATCGAGTCCGTGATGCCATCCAGCCATCTCATCCTCTGTCATCCCCCTTCTCCTCCTGCTCCCAATCCCTCCCAGCATCAGGGTCTTTTCCAATGAGTCAACTCTTCGCATGAGGTGACCAAAGTACTGGAGTTTCAGCTTTAGCATCATTCCTTCCAAAGAAATCCCAGGGTTGATCTTCAGAATGGACTGGTTGGATCTCCTTGCAGTCCAAGGGATGCAAGAGTCTTCTCCAACACCACACTTCAAAAGCATCAATTCTTCGGCGCTCAGACTTCTTCACAGTCCAACTCTCACATCCATACATGACCAGAGGAAAAACCATAGCCTTGACTAGACGGACCTTAGTCAGCAAAGTAATGTCCATACATAAAATAGATAGCCAATGGGAATTTGCTGTATGGCTCAGGAAACTCAAACAGGGGCTCTATATCAACCTAGAGGGGTGGGATGGGAGGGAGTTTCAAAAGGGAGGGGATATATGTATACCTATGCTGATTCATGCTGAGGTTTGACAGAAAACAGCAAAATTCTGTAAAGCAATTATCCTTCAATTAAAAAAAAAAAAAACTAGAGCAAAAGACAAAATTCAATTAAGTAACTCTGAATTTTTAAATAAATCTGAAGAGTCAAGACAAGCTCTGAACTGTCTTACACATAGCCAGGTGATTGCAGCCTCTCTGGTCTGTCCTCTACTCTTCTCTCTTCCCTCTCCTCCCCTCTTCCCTTCCTCTGTATCTCCAGCCCTCATCCCTCCTAAACCCTTTCTAACCCTGCTCCAAGAAGGGACTGAAATGAACCACACCTAAGATGGCCTAAGGAGAAGTGTGTGACCCTCCATGCCCCACAGCACCCCTCAAGGTCGACCTTTGTCTTTCCCACGCCTCCTCCGATGTTTCTAGATGGTGGAAGGCACCCAGAACTCAGCCTGATAAGAGAACACAGAGCCTTTTATCAAGAGGAATGAGGTCTTCTCCTTTGAACCTGACGCTGGAGAATGTAGCCATTTTGAATTGAAGGAAGTGCTGGGACTCCTGTACCACGTGGCCACCACTCACGGTCAGGAAAGGCCACCCATGTGTCCCAAATGGTCACATCACACAGGAATTTCAAAAGCCAGAGTATAGGGGTGGGACTTGATCTCACAGGGTGAAGAATACTCAGCCTGGTCACAAGGCACTGTAGGGATCTGAGACAGGGAGCCCCCAGAATACTGTCATGAAATAGGGAAGTGTTGGGGTCCTCCTTTAAATAAAAATCATATATATTTAAGGTATGCAACATGAAGTTTTGCTCTATGTGTACAAGGGTAACGATCACTATCATCAAGCTGATTAATCTGCCTTCTCTTCACACAGGTTCCATCTTGGGGTGGTTATGAGCACTGAAATCTCCTCTCTTGGTTAGTTTCCAATATTCAATACAGTATGACTGGGACTTGCCAATGGTCCCAGTAGTCCAATGGCTAAGACTTTGAGCCCCCAATGCAGGAGGCCCATGTTCGATCCCAGGTTCAGGGAACTAGATCCCATATGCCGCAACTAAGAGTTTGCCTGCCTCAACTAAGATCCAACCAAATAAATTTTAATTTAAACAAATTTCAAAAACACAGTATGGTGGCTGTAGCTGCCAATGCTGTCTCTTCCTCTCTAGACTCTTGCACTTTACACAACAGCAAGTCAGAACTGTGACCAGCACCTCCCCATCGCTCACCTCCAGGGTTGGTTACAAGGGGTACCAACCATGAAAAGGAGGAAAGAGATAAAATAAAACAAAGCTATGGTTTTTCCAGTAGTCATGTATGGTTGTGAGAACTGGACTATAAAAAAGGCTGAGTGCTGAAAATTGAAGTTTTTGAATTGTGATGCTGGAGAATGCTCTTGAGAGTCGCTTGGACAGCAAGGAGATCAAACCAGTCAATCCTAAAGGAAACCAACCCTTAATATTCGTTGGAAGGACTGATGCTGAAGCTGAAGCTCCAATACTTTGGTGACCTGATGCCAAGAACTGACTCACTGGAAAAGACCTTGATGCTGGGGAAAAAATAAAGACAAAAGGAGAACGGGGCAAGAGAGGATGAGATGGTTAAATAGCATCACCAATTAAATGGAACTGAATTTAAGCAAACTCCAGGAGACAGAAGACAGATGAGCCTGGTGTGCTGCAGTCCATGGGGTTGCAAAGGGTCAGACACAACTGAGCAAGTGAACAACAAGAAGAAGCAACTGAATATCACACCGCAATAAATATTAATGCTCAGTTCAGTTCAGTCACTCAGTTGTGTCCAACTCTTTGCGACCCCATGAATCGCAGCCTGCCAGGCCTGTCTATCACCAACTCCTGGAGTTCATTCAAACTCACATCCATTGAGTCAGTGATGCCATCCAGCCATCTCATCCTCTGTTGTCCCCTCTTCCCCCTGCCCCCAATCCCTCCCAGCATCAGAGTCTTTTCCAATGAGTCAACTCTTTGCATGAGGTAGCCAAAGTACTGGTGTTTCAGCTTTAGCATCATTCCTTCCAAAGAACACCCAGGGCTGGTCTCCTTTAGAATGTACTGGTTGGATCTCCTTGCAGCCCAAGGGACTCTCAAGAGTCTTCTCCAACACCACATACTAGAAGGTAAAAATTGAGCACTTCTCTCCTTTTCCTCTTAAAAAAAAAATATATTTATTGATTTGGCTGGGCCGGGTCTTAATTTCAGCATGCAGAATCTTTAGTTGTGGCAAGCAAACTCTTAGTTGTGGCCTGTGGGATCTAGTTCCCAGACCAGGGATCAAACTCATGCCCCCTGCATTAGGAGCTCAGAGTCTTAGCCACAGGACCATTAGGGAAGTCCCTTTCTCTTTGCTCTTATGCTAAGCTCTATGCATGCCTGACGTCCTTAAATCTTTCCTGTGACCCTATGAAATAAATACTATTACTAGCATCCCCATTTTCAGATGAAGATATTGAAGTTTGACGAAATCCTGTAACTTGCCCAATTGGTACCCAGTTAACAAACAGTAAAATCTATTCTTTCTTGGCCCAAAATTCATGCTTTCATCCTTAAATGGTCAGAGAACTGAGACCTCTAGAACACTGGATAAAAAATACAAACAGTTGTACCAATACTTCCTTACTCCTTTCTTACTTTGTTCTCATATAAGCAAGGAATAAAATTTGCAAAATATCATTTAGTGTAATTGAAGCTTTATGATTTATTAAAGAGAGTCCATAGTAATTTCTGTCCGTCCTAATTAGTCATATTAGTTGTTAGAACCCATCTTCTGAACAAGGAACCTCCAAGGAAACCTAGCATTTCTTGTTTCCTATTCTGACATTTCATGAAGTTAAATTTTAAAACGTTGCTCGCTGTAGATGGAGACATCCTTAACCAACAAATTAGAGCAACTCTCAAGTGTAAAAAGGTGTCTGAGGAAGTTGTTTGTCACTGAAAGAGAAAAGTTCCTTTTTAACCCCCCTCACCTCAATTAAGTGCATTCTGAGCTAACTGATGCAAAGTGCCTGGAATTATGTTTTTAATGTGAATATGGAAACTGAGAAAGCACAGTCATTAAAAAATAAAATATGTAGACACTGCCTGCTACATTCACTAAGTGATTAAAAACGCAATCTTCCCAAAGAAATGCGCCACATATTTGTTTATATTAATGTTAATAACTTGCTAACTAATGATAAATGTATGATAATTTATTCTAAGTGAAATGAAGTGTGCCCTAAAGACAGACTCTGTAAATGAAAGCTTATGCTCACCCTAGTTTTGAGCGGGCATATGAATAACTGTATTCTTTCACTGCAGTGAAAATGACTGTATGCAAATTATATGCAAAGGTACCCACAGTCTCCAAATAATGACAAAGCAGGGTGTTGGGAGGGGTCTCCAAAGCGGAAACTACTGCAAAGGCTTTGTGAAATGATCTTGGCCTCTTTGCAATGGCTCAGAAATTCCTCTCATAAGGCAAGAGAATTTTCTAGAGTCTGTTCTATGGGCATATTAAAGATTCAGGATTCTCAGTCTTGGTTTCTCCCTACATGAACAGCATTAATAAAAGCCTCCTAATGTGATACTGTGTGCATTTAGAAATCATTAAGACAAATTATTTCTGTGAATTTAGAAATTATATAATTATCCATATAAATAATGTTAACAATTCTAATTTATCCACGCGACCACATCTCAAAATGTCTATTAGCATTTACAATGGTCTTTCTTCCCCTCTCAATATCACAGCCATCATCTATGATGCTGGTACCATATGATGCACAAATTAAATCCATGGTATTTTTTGTGGCAAACGTGGGTGGTGAGTAACCCCAAGATCCTTAGCCTCCCTCTTCGCTGGAAGGGAAGAAAGAAGGAAGGGAGAGAGGGAGAGGGGGAGGGTAGCAATCACCCGTGTCGGTGCTCAGAATGTTACAGCAAACGCCATTCAAAACTCCGCCTATAATGCCAGCTCTAAGTGCGTCTCCTTTCGGGTTATATTTCATTTCTTACTTGTGAAACACAATTCAGTGTGCGGTCTCACTAAGTTTTGTGTCTTTCTGGAACAGAGTGGTCCAGTGATCAGGCTACATTGCCTGCCGGCACTTCCAACCATAAACTTAGGGTAATAATCTTATCCTGATAATAATCTCATGCTACTCCATGCAGTTGTTGGACAGATTGAAAGAGGAGACAGAGAAGGACAGAGGACAGGGAAAGAGAGAGACAGAAGGCTGGGTAGATGGATGAGGCATGCACATGTCTTCTAGAACAGCACATGGAACACAGAAATTATTTTATCAGGCTTAGGCTTCCTTATTATTATTACAGCCTCAGTGTTTTAGCCAGAATTTTCAGTAACTAGTGACAGAAAAGTCAACTTATTTGGACATAGCCGAGGAGTGATTTTCACTGCTTATATGTTACTTAAATTTCTAAGTGGCAATGGGTTCAAGTGTCCAAGTACTTTCAGTATTTTCTTTCTTTCCCTCTCTCCACCTCCCTCATTTTCTCCTCCCTCCCAGTCTCAGATTATGAGTCAGCTCCACCCACAAGCAGCCCCTCTGTTACCTTGACCTTGGAGGGATCAAGGTGAAGCAAGATGTATAAGGGACCATTTGTGATTTGCAAAAAAAATAGAAAACTATTGAGCCCTTAATAGGAAAAGTCTGCTGACCTCTATCCTAAACCAACAGAAGCTTCTTTACTCATGACACGGAGATGACATCTGTCTGATTTCTGGCACAGAGCAGCAGGAGAACTAAGCCAGATGATATTTTGGAAGTGCCTTGTGGCTTACCCATCAGGAGAAAACACCAGCATTGTCTCTCTGCCTTCCGAGTCTCTGTCACCTGCAGGAAGGAGGGCTGGGTAGGTAAGTTCAGATGCAGCTGAGTCTCATGCCAGAATGTATTCAGCTCTGCCTGCAACCGTTGCCCCAAACCTGACCATAATCCCCCAGGAAACTTCCTTTATTGAGTTATCACATCTCTGAGCCCCAGGAAGTGCATCATAAATGATGACGCAAAAGATCCCACTTTCGCCTCTCAGGAAGCTTTTGCCCATGTGGTCCAGACCTTCCACTGCACATCTTTCTCACAAAGAACTAGAAAATTCCTCTGAAGCTTTCTATTGTTCAGCATCTACCCCAACTCGAGTTGGGCACCAGCACAGAATTGCTCTTGATACACAGGATTCTTCACAGGGAAGTCACTTGTAAATTATCAACAGCTCTTGCAGATTTCCATGCCTTGTTCTGATAAATCTTCCTGCCTCAGTTTAGGTTGCCCTTTGGTTTCTATGTACTTTGACCCCTGAGACATTTCTCTAATTAAAGCTATCCTCGGGTATATTTGTGAAATTTGCAATGGAATTATTTTTAATATAGACCATACTCAATCACACACATACCCAAATGCAAACCTATTTCCCTTAACACACCATTAAAGAATGTTTCCTGTTTGATTCACTTATCTATTTTCATATTTTTCATTGTTGTTGTTTAGTCGCTAAGTTGTGACTGATTCGTTTGCAAGCCCATGGGCTATAGCCCAACAGGCTCCTCTGTCCATGGCATTTCCCAGGCAAGAATACTAGAGTGGGTTGCCATTTCTTTCTCCAGAGGATCTTCCTGATCCAGGAATGGAACGCTCATCTCCTGCATTAGCAGGTAGATTCTTTACCACCAAGCCACCAGGGAAGTCTGTTTTTGTATTTTAATTTAATCAAAATATAAATTTAATTTTAATTTTTTAATTAGTGCTTTTTATGACTAATAAAATTACACCAATGGGATGTCCGCTCCCCTGCCCCACAGAAACCTTCCAAACACAGCATGAATTTCCATCCTCTCCCCTAAAGCAACACATCAAATCACTTAGTGTGTGTCTTCAAGAAATACAGACTTCCCAGCCAATACAAACATCAGGTCTGTGGATCTCCACCATTGTGTCCAAAGGCCCACAGCTCTAAAACTAATGAGATTTTTTTTTTTAATTTCTTCATGCAGCATAGTAGGGATTAGGAGTGTGTATGCCCAGAATTCTTTACTTTGGAACCAAACTCTCCAGAAGATCCTGCAGCTCAGGCTGGTTTTAGAATCGCTGGTGAGGGTGTCAGCCCACTTGCCCTCTGCCCAGTGGGACTTTGGGAAGCTGGTCAGAGTCCGTAGCTTGTCTGGAACTTTTCCTGCATCAAAGGCAATATATCTACAGATGGGACCTAGCCCACAGAGGGACTGTGGACCAGCACAACATTTTAAATAATTTGAATCCAACCATCATAAGATGGTTGGATGGCATCACTGATACGATGGACATGAGTTTGAGCAAATTCTGAGAGACAGTGAAGGACAAGGAAGCCTGGCATGCTGCCATCTGCGGGGTCCCAAAGAGTTGGATATGACTTAACGACTGAACAAAAATCATAAGTGGAAATCGAGTGCTCTGTGAGGAGTTCCATACCTAGGTCACAGGTGCAAGGCCCTTCATGAAGGCCACAGAAATGGAGTCCGGAACCAAGGTCACCTCTGTAATTGACTGAGCCCCACTTTAACCACTGCCAAAATCCCCCCAATCCTTACTGGCCAGCTTCCTGACACCATATTAGGCAAAAATGTGTGGTACTCACCCTACAGCACCCTAACTAATCACCTAATGCCACCCTTCCAGTATGAATTTTGTCTTGAGGCTATAAAAATTGGCTACTAACCCATGAGAAGAGATGACTCATTGGAAAACATCCTGAAGCTAGGAAAGACTTAGGGCAGGAGAAGTGAGCAATAGATAGATAATGAGATGGTTGGATGGCATCATCAACTCAATGGATATGAGTTTGAGCAAACTCGGGGAGATAGTGAAGAACAGGGAAGCCTGGTGTGCTGCAGTCCACGAAGTCACAAAGAGTCAAACATGACTGAGTGACTGAATAACAACTACCCACAAAAAGGCTCAGCTCTCCCTTGAGCCCACCCACAGTTCTAAGACCATCTCCCATTCTAGTAAACTCTATTCTCCCTTCAGTTGGCTCTCCCTGGCCAGTCAGGAGGTCAGCCCACTGTGCTCACAGCACCCACATTATCTCTGCTTTTTGTTCTTAATAAACTCACTCTCTTCTTCAATACTCTGTGTCTAGAAATTATTTTCCAACCCCCACTCTGACTGCCACAACACTCTAGTTTTCCACAAGCTGCACACTGGACCATTTTATTCTCAAGACCTAGAAGTTGAGCTTCCCAGGTGGTATTCATGGTAAAGAATCCACCCACCAATACAAGAGATGCAGGTTCGATCCCTGGGTCCGGAAGATAACCTGGACGAGGGCATGGCAATCCACTCCAGTATTCCTGCCTGGAGAATCCCATGGACAGAGGAGCCTGGTGGGTTACAGTCCATAGGATTGCAAAGAGTCGCACACGACTGACGCGACATAGCACACGCACACAGAGGTTTTCCACATTCTACCAGAAGATGCTAAACATGGCAAATGAATGCTATGGACAGCCAAGCGAAAGTTTAGATAAACATCACGCCTAGATCTTAAAATATACCAAGTGAAACAAGAAGAAACAGAAGCAAGGATGTAAGATAATGCCCATCAAATGCCTTAACACATACCTACACACCATGACTATGTATTTTACAAAGATACAAAATATTGGCAGCTCCGCATCAAATGCGTTAGGACAGGAACCCATGGGGAAGAGAAATGGACTAGGGTTGGAAGGTAAGGGAAAAGCAGAAAATAAAGCAAGAAGGGGTCTTGCTAGGGGTTAATGACAGTCTGACCTTAAACTGTTAGGTTAACTCAATTTTCTGTACTTGAGGTTTTTGGTTTGTTTTTATAAAGACTGTTGTTTAGAGCAGTTTTAGGTTCAGAGCAAAAGAGAGGGGCAGGTACAAACTTTCCCCTGCCCCCTGCCTCCACAGGTGCACAGTCCCCGGTATCCACAATCGACATCCCCCACCAGATGGTACATTTGTTACAACTGGTGAACCTACACTGACTCATACATCAGTGTCACCCATGGTTCACATCCGAGTTTACTCTAGATACCACATCTTCTATGAGTTTGGACAAATAGACAATGACATGCAATCCACCGTTAAGGCTCCAAACCTCTCTGGGCTTTGCCAAATTCATCCTTTCGTCCCCACCCCTGGCCACCACTGATCTGTTCCCTGTCTCCACAGTTTTCCCTTTTCCCAGGATATCATAAATCTGGAACCATACAGCATTAGCCTTCTCAGATTGGCTTCTTTCATTTATTAATATGTATTTGATATAAAGGGCTTCCTAGGTGGCGTTAATAGTAAAGAACCTGCCTACCACTGTAAGAGACATAAGAGACCCTGGGTTGAGAAGATCCCCTGGAGGAGAGTACGGCAACCAACTCCAAGATTCTTGCCTGGAGAATCCTATGGACAGAGAAGCCTGGTGGGCTACGGTTCATAGGATCACAAAGAGTCGGACATGACTGAAGCAACTTAGCATGCATGCATGGTAAAGAATCCACCTGCAATGCAGCAGACCCTGGTTTGATTCCTGGGTCGGGAAGATCCCCTGGAGAAGGGACAGGTTAACCACTCCAGTATTCTTGCCTGGAGAATTCCATGGACATAGGAGCCTGCAGGCTACAGTCCATAGGGTCGCACAGAGTTGGACACGACTGAGTGACTTTCACAAGACAAGATGCACGCATTTGATTAAAGTCATAAAAGCAAATCACACAAAAGACTATTCTATGAAAAAATGGTATTGATTAGAAAAGTGAAAAATCCTTGAAACGTATAGTTGTTAAATTGCATGGCAGGACATTTGCTGAAGGACAAATAATCATGTACTTTCCCCATTTCTCAAGCACCTCTGTGGTTAGATGCAAGTCCATGACCAGCTGTGACCAAGGGTTTCCACAGACCATGGACATGATCTTACAACTGATCTTTCAACTGAGTATGATCTTACAACTGAGTCTTATAGCTCAGCATTGTGGAGCTGGTGTGTGACCAGGCACACTCTCCCCTGCCGCAGGGAGCTTCTGAGCCAGAGGGTACACCAACCAGCTGTCCGAGCTTCCATGAGCCTGGACCCTGCACAAGGGGACTCTACCAACCTGCAGGAAATGTGTGATGAGGGTTAGAAATAAACCATGTTAAGTCATGAGCTGTACTCAGTAGGTCTCAAGAGTCCCATCTGATCTAACTGTAGGGACACATCATTTGTGATACAACCATTATATTTTTATCTATTCATAGTATTTAATGAGGAGCAAGCGGGTTTCATATAACTGACAAGACAGAGGTGAAGCCTCTAAGGGTATGGATGCTGCCAAGTCCTTAGAAGTCTCTGGTACTATTATTTCACACCTGTGTGTGTCTGTCTGTGTGTGAATACCAACTCAGTTCAGTTGCTCAGTCATGTCCAACTTTTTGCGACCCCATGGACTGCAGCACGCCAGGCCTCCCTGTCCATCACCCAACTCCTGGACCCTACTCAAACTCATGTCCATTGCACCGGTGATGCCATCCACCCATCTCATCCTCTGTCATCCCCTTCTCCTCCCGCCTTCAATCTTTCCTAGCATCAGGGTGTTTTCCAATGAGTCAGCTCTTTGAATCAGGTGGCTAAAGTATTGGAGCTTCAGCTTCAGCATCAGTCCTTCCAATGAATATTCAGGACTGATTTCCTTTAGGATAGACTGGTTGGATCTCCTTGCAGTGCAAACAACTCTCAAGAGTCTTCTCCAACACCACAGTTCAAAAGCATCAATTCTTAGGTGCTCAGCTTTCTTTATAGTCCAGCTCTCACATCCATACATGACTACTGGAAAAACCACAGCTTTGACTAGAAGAACCTTTGTTGGTAGAGTAATGTCTCTGCTTTTTAATATGCTGTCTAGGTTGATCATAGCTTTTCTTCCAAGGAGCAAGCATCTTTCAATTTCATGGCTGCAGTCACCATCTGCAGTGATTTTGGAGCCCCCAAAAATAGTCTCTCACTGTTTCCATTGTCTCCCCATCTATTTGCCATGAAGTGATGGGACTGGATGCCATGATCTTCGTTTTCTGAATGTTGAGTTTTAAGCTAGCTTTTTCACTCTCCTCTTTCCCTTTCATCAAGAGGCTCTTTAGTTCTTCTTCACTTTCTGCCATAACGGTGGTGTCATCTGCATATCTGAGGTTATTGATAGTTCTCTTGGCAATCTTAATTCCAGCTTCTGCTTCATTCAGCCAGGCATTTTACATGATGTACTTTGCATAGAAGTTAAATAAGCAGGGTGACAGTATACAGCCTTGACCTACTCCTTTCCCAATTTGGAACCAGTCTGTTGTTCCATGTCCAGTTCTAACTGTTGTTTCTTGACCTGCCTACAGATTTCTCAGGAGGCAGGTCAGGTAGTCTGGTATTGCCATCTCTTTAAGAATTTTGCTGTGATCCACACAGTCAAAGGCTTTGGCATAGTCAAAAAAGCAAAAGTAAGTGTTTTTCTGGACGATCGACTGGGAGCTGGTAAATTACACAAGTACATTCTGCATTTCACAAATGTAAAGACATATACATTAGCTCTTTATCAAGCAAGAGTAGAGCTTACCTACCAAAATAATGGCATTATTTTCCTTCTACGCACATAAAAACATTCCCCATGAATCACTAAAATCAGAAAAAGGGTCCCCTCCCCAACACTATAAAAAGAGATGAATTACCACAGTAAAACCACTCCCTGGCTGTCTATTGATGTTTACATACATTGTTAGCAAAATACAGCACTCTGAAGCAATGATTATTATACTTATATCTCTACATACCTAAAGATTCAGGCAGCTTGGAAAAAATTACTTTGCGATTGTAGCTATTAGCAAACTAATTAAGGCAACCGTTAACAAATCTATCCCCCTAATTGATTCCAAATTTTGCAAAGCAATGAAGAAAAAGCAAATGAAAAGGGGAAAAAAATCTATTCTTCAGCCAGAGGGAAAAGAATTTGATTCAAAGACACTTGCTAGGAAATGAAAAACATGACTTCGGTGTTTCATGTTTGTGACCACTGCCACTTAAAGTAATGTCTCCGAGGGGAAATTATGTAATTTATACAGCAACAGATGTGCCAACCAAATCGGAAAATTATTTTTTTAAAGGCACCACTCACTTCAGTTGAAATGTGTACATTTGTGGCAAATACCTTCTGATAATTTTCTCATCTGACATCTCTCCCAAAAGACTTTATTCTCAATATTACTTTTTAATGGGAAATAAATCTGGAAATAACCAAACTAAATTCAAGCCCTGAGTGTTAAGTTCCAAGGTGGGGAGTTGAGTGGTGAAGATTTGAGTACAAAATTCACACATGCAAATGAGTTTAATTACTAGGTTTACAAACAAAATGCCTTCTAAAATTTTCTGTAGTAGAATCAGGTTCCAAAACAGCACCTTGATTTTGTCTTCCTCCATGAGGCAAGTTCTCTAAACAGAAGCATCTATGCTTTTGATGGAAAAACAAAGAGGAACCGTATTCCTACTCCAAACTTGCTCAGACCTTACTAATACTGGTTTCTCCACCAAACAAAAAGTTTTGGGGCTTGCTGTTAATATTTTTTACCCAAAACATAAACGCAGACAATATTCCCCTATCACGTGCCCACGTCTGCTTCAGAACGGTATCTGCTTCAGAATGAATGGGCTGAGACCTCACATTACTGCGCAGACTTTTCTGGCTCTTCGGAGCCCATGAAATATACATGAAATGGTTTCATGCCACCTGCAAATGAAAAAGTCAAGTAAAATTTACAGTGTGGAGGCAGAACTCCAAAAGCCTTGTTAAGGCTAATTTAATATATCTGTCATACAGAATTACACACAAAATGTAATCCAAAACACCTATTTTTTTCCCCTCTCTCTTCAGACAAAAAATAAAGCAACTTCCCAGATTTCGAATTAAACAGCTGTCCCACCAAACAAAGATACTGACCTCTGACGTTTTTATGAACTAATAACCTCTGAACGTTCAGGCTGCTTTTCGGGGCAGTGGTTCGCTCCATTACACAAATTGCTGCACTGGATTCCTGCTCTTAAACCATAGCCATAAATCAGGATTAAAAGCCATGGGTGAGCGGCTATTAACTCAAAGATGTCAATACCATCTTCCCTAAATCACTCATCAGCCCAGATAAAAATAAGTAAATAAGACTGCCCTGAGGGATCCTGTACAATAGGAAAGCCCTTTCTAATCTTCCTAAAAATTGGCAGTGAAAGACTGCCTATCCTGTCTGGACTCAAATTTAGTGAATTCAGCAACCTCTCCATCAGCAGAGCTGGAAGCCACATCACAGAACTCCACCTGCAGGAATGACTAATGCACCCCTTGCCGTCTTTCTTAGGTCTGATCCCCCATCAGCCTCTCAAATTTTCAATCAGTCCCTCCTTACTGAATTATAAGAGAAGGTAGTTTAAAAAAAAAAAGACCAGTTTAACATAGATGCAGTTCTGAAATTATTGCTAACCTCTCTCTCTGTATATATATATCACACATATATATGTGACATACTTGAGCAAGGTTGTTCTCAACACAAAAGAACCTCTAATTTTTTTTAAAAAGATGGACACCCCAACAAAAATGAACCTAGGATATGAAGATGCAAAGTTGATTCCCAAAAGAAATAAAGGGAGAAAACCAACAAGAAGATGATTTAACCTACTAACAATCAAAGACATACAAATGAAAAGAATTCCAGGTAGGCTTCCCAGGGAGCACAGTGGTAAAGAATCCACCTGCCAAGGCCGGAGACACCAGAGACACATGTTTGATCCCTGGGTCTGGAAGATCCCCTGGAGTAGGAAATGGCAACCCGCTCCAGTATTCTTGTCTAGAAAACTCCATGGACAGAGGAGCCAGGTGGGCTGCAGTTCATGGGGTCATAAAGGTCGGACACAAGCTTGCACGCACATGCACTGGTAGTCCAGTGCATAAGACCCTGCCCTCGGATGCAGGGGGTGCAGGTTCGATCCCTGGTTGGGGAACCATGATACCGCATGCCACAGGGCGCTACTAAAAAACAAACAAACAAAGGTTTAAAAAAAAAGAATAAGGAGATATCCTTTTTCCTCTCATCATGATACCAATATAGATAAGGGGACAGGGAACTGAGATATATACACAAATAAAAGCAGTGGAGATGTCTACAACATTTTAGAGGCAAATGTAGAATAGAATTTTCCAAAATGAAAGACTTTTAAAGATACTCTTGGCCCCCAGAAATTCTACTTTTTGGGAAAATGCCTGTTTAAAAGATTGGACAAATGTTATGGAATACGGATATGAAGAGAGTTATCATAGCACAACTCACTGCTGCAGCAAAAACAGAAATGAGTGAACAGCTTTTGGCATATACCAGCCAAACAGGCCTTCAAGAGTTAAGCAATCTGGATTACTTCTTAGCTGTTACTACTAACAAACACTTGTAGCTGGACTTGTCTTTAACAAAGCTAATTACTCTCAGACTCCATATAGATGATACACTGCATCTGGCATTCTTCTCCCCCTATACTCTCTTGCAGCATTCTGCGTCTCAGAAAGAAGGTCAGAGGCTGATAACTTCAGGGACGCCAGACCTGATTGCTGAGTTGCAAAGCTGTGGCCATTTTGAAATTCTGCAGAGGAAAAAAAAAGTAAGACTTTCACTGGGATATAAAACCTCTTCCTATTCACCCAGAGGGGCAGCACAATTCTATGTATTCCCCTTTGCAAGCAAAGATAAAGCCATTTTTCTCATTCCTCTGATACTCTCTGTATTTCTTTTGGTCCTCAGTGCACAGAGGGTGAAGAATTTTGGCAACATGCAGAAAGATGAGAAAGCCTGCATCAAACTACAGGAGGTCACCTGGAAAGTCTGAAGACAGAAAGAAAGCATGCTTCCAGTGCGTCCTCTACAGACACATAAGGGGCACTCAAAAGAGTGTTTAAGCCCAGGGTGAATCTGATTTTAGCAATAAAACATGTGAGGGCACCCCAGGACAAACTTCCCCGAATTCTAGACTCACACATCAGGCCAGCAAGGGTTCAACCCACCAGCTTTTGAATTTTTCATTGTAAAATCAAAGGCACCCTGGGCAGTAAACAGTATTTTAAATACCCACTGTGGGTATGTATGTGTGTGTGTGTCTGTGTTTGTCTATAAACTTAGTCACACATTATTCTATATAAATATGCTCTCTATATAAGCATATATACTCTATACAACACATATAGAGTGCAAGAGTATATTAGCACAGCAGTATATCACATAATTCACACAGAAGCAATATTTATGTATCTTTATATATAAGTGGGCCTCCCAGGTAGCGCTAGTGGTAAAGAATCCACCTGCCTATGCAGGAGACCCAAGAGAAGCTGTTTTGATCCCTGGATTGGGAAGATCTCCTGAAATAGGAAGTGGCACCCCACTCCAGTATTCTTTCCTGCAAAATCCTATGGACAGAGGAGTCTGGCAAGCTACAGGCCAAGAGGCCGCAAAAAGTCAGACGTGACTGAGCAAGCAAGTGAGCAAGGGAGCCATATATATGTGTATACCAAATAGTCTGTGCTATATAGGTATACATGTATATAATAAAATATTATATACTTATATTTTCCATTACATGTGAATTAGGTACACAAAGTACTGTAATAAGATATTATGTTCATTACAAAATGGAATCGCAAAATTTTTCTATCCTGCGATAAACTGTAATGGAAAAGAAAATGCAAAAGAATGCAGGGACTTCCCTGGTGGTCCAGTGGTTAAGAGTCCACCAGTCAGTGCAGGGGGTGTGGGTTCGGTGCCTGCTCAGGAAACTAAGATCCCACAGGCTGTAGGACAACCAAGGCCCCACAACACAACTGCTGAGCTGGCATGCTGCAACTAGAGAGAGAAACCCATGTGCATCTAAGACCACATGCACCCAAATAAAAAAAAAGAATGTATACATATGTATAAATGAATCACTTTGCTGTACAGCAAAATACATTGCAAATTAGCTATACTTCAATAAAGTAGATTAAAAAGCCCTTTTTCTAAACATTGTTTGTTGCGGTTCAGTTGCTCAGTCGTGTCAAACTCTTTGTGACCCCATGGACTGCAGCACACCAGGCTTCCCTGTCCTTCAGCATCTCCAAGTGCTTGTTCAAACTCAAGTCCATTGAGTCGGTGACGCCACCCAACCATCTAATCCTCTGGCAGCCCCTTCTCCTCCCGCCTTCAACCTTTCCCAACATTAAGAGTCTTTTCCAATGAAAAGTTCTTTGTATCAGGTGGTCAAAGTATTGAAGCTTCTGCTTCAGCATCAATCCTTCCAATGAATATTCAGGATTGATTTCCTTTAGGATTGACTGTTCCGCTCTCCTTGCAGTCCAAGGGACTCTCAAGAGTCTTCTCCATACCACAGTTCAAAAGCATCCATTCTTCGGCCCTCAGCCTTCTTTATAGTCCAGCATTCACTTCCATACATGACTACTGGAAAAATCATAGCTTTGACTAGAGGGACCTTTGTTGGTAAAGTAATGTCTCTGCTTTTTAATATGTTCTCTAGGTTTGTTATAGCTTTTCTTCCAAGGAGCAAGCGTCTTTTAATATCATGCCTGCAGTCACCATCTGCAGTGATTTTGGAGTCCAAAAAACAAAGTCTGTCACTGTTTCCATTGTTTCCCCAATGATTTTCCATGAAGTGATGGGACAGTATGAAAATATTGTTTAGGATAATATCTAAATTATATGTAAAGAGAAGCTCCATTATTTTCCTTCCACAGCCCCCACCCCCGTCCATCACTCTCTTTGGAGACCACTCCTCCTTTCAAATGTAGCTGGTGTCCTGGAAAAGCAGTGAGATTGGTAAGGGAAGATTCCTGGCCAGCAGGTGGCCTTGGGCAGTGACACCCCTGCCACCGCCCCCCGCAGGCTTCAGACCTCTTATCCATCAGGGTCCAAACAGCACCAATCAGTGATGATTAGTGATACGAATGTATCACGTTTCTGGTGCCCAGGGAGTCCTTTATTTGAATACTTTAAGTTCTCAGTACATAACAAGTGGAAATAAAAAAGAAAAACATTCCATGTTCAACCCAGGAAGCAAATAATCCTTAGACAAAGGTAAAAACAGAAGGATAATGCAGACTTTCTAAAATGCACAAAGTGAAAATAAAATGTCCTGCTCCCTTTTTGTTGTACAAATAGCTCCAAGGCCTTCCTGAGGCCCCAGTGGGGGCTTAAAAAACAATTCCTCCTCCAGCAACTGCAGAGGTGGGTCCAGCTGACCCCTCGCCACCCAGGGAGTAGGCAAGTCACTGATGCTCTTAAGTCTCTCTCCCTAATCCGTCCACACAGATGACAGAGACCAGGCCCCACAAAGGACTGTTATGACAGTTAAATAAGCCAACACCCAAAAGACCCACTGCATAGCACAGGAAGTATGCGTGTGTTAATTGCTTAGTGGTGTACGACTCTTTGCAACCCCATAGACTGCAGCCCACCAGGCCCCTCCATCCATGGGACTCTCAAGGCAAGAACACTGGAGTGGGTTGCCATTTCCTTCTCCAACAGGAAGTATAGTTATATTCAATATTTTGTGGTAACCTAAATAACCTACAGTGGAAAAGAATATCAATGTATTGATACTTAATAGCTTGTCATAACCTACAATGGAAAAGTATCTGAAAAACAACACATATATACTCACAACTGAATCACTTTACTGTACATGATACTGTAAATCAACTATGTTGTTGCTGTTATTTAATTGCTAAGTCATATCTTACTCTTTCACAACAGTATGGACTGTAGCCTGCAAGGCTCCGCTGTCCATGGGATTTTCCAGGCAAGAACACTGGAGTGGGTTGCCATTGCCTTTTACAGGGGATCTGCTCAACTATATTTCAATAGAAAAAATAAATTATTGGAAAAAAAAGACAACACCCACTACAAAGGCTAACATGCAATACATGTTTAAATACTTGAAAGGATTACTGTTACTGTAATCACCAAATTTAAAAATAATCATTCATTGAGCTTGTTTGCTCAGGAAACTGTGGAAGTCTTTAGGAATAGTATAACTTAGGCTTTATCACAATGCAGGGGTACAAATTTGGAAACAATGGTACGCACCTAACAAAAGCAGAAGAAATTAAGCAGAGGTGGCAAGAATACACAGAAGAACTATACAGAAAAGATCTTAATGACCCAGATAACCAGGATGGTGTGATCACTCACCTAGAGCCAGACATCCTGGAATCTGAAGTCAGGTAGGCCTTAGGAAGCATCACTACGAACAAAGCTAGTGGAAGTGATGGAATTCCAGTGGAGCTATGTCAAATCCTGAAAGATGATGCTGTGAAAGTGCTGCACTCAATATGCCAGCAAATTTGGAAAACTCAGCAGTGGCCACAGGACTGGTAATGGTCAGTTTTCATTCCAATCCCAAAGAAAGGCAGTGCCAAAGAATGTTCAATCTACTGCACAATTGCACTAATCTCACATGCTAGCAAAGTAATGCTCAAAATTCTCCAAGCCAGGCTTCAACAATAAGTGAACTGTGAACTTTCAGATATTCAAGCTGGTTTTAGAAAAGGCAGAGGAACCAGAGATCAAACTGCCAACATCCGTTGGATCATCAATAAAACAAGAGAGTTTCAGAAAAACATCTACTTCTGCTTTATTGACTACACCAGAGCCTTTGACTGTGTGGATCACAACAAAATGTGGAAAATTCTTCAAGAGATGGGAATACCAGACCACCTGACCTGCCTCATGAGAAATCTGTATGCAGGTCAAGAAGCAAGAGTTAGAACTGGACGTGGAACAATGGACTGGTTCCAAGTCAGGAAAGGAATATGTCAAGGCTGTATATTGTCACCCTGCTTATTTAACTTCTATGCAGAATATATCATGCGAAATGCTAGGCTGGATGAAGCACAAGCTGGAATCAAGATTGCCAGGAGAAATATAAATAACCTCAGTTATGCAGATGACACCACCCTTATGGCAGAAAGTGAAGCAGAACTAAAGAGCCTCTTGATGAAAGTGAAAGAGGAGAGTGAAAGAGCTGGCTTAAAACTCAACATTCAGAAAACTAAGATCATGGTATCTGGCCCCATCTAAATTAAACTGAAGTTGCTCAGTTGTGTCCGACTCTTTGCTCCCCCATGGAATGTAGCCTACCAGGCTCCTCTGTCCATGGGATTTTCCAGGCAAGAGTAAAAGAGCAGGTTGCCTTTTCATTCTCCAGGGGATCCTCTCAAATCAGGGACTGAACCCAGGTCTTCTGCATTGCAAGCAGATGCTTTACCATCTGAGACACCAGGGAAGCCTGGCAAATAGATGGGGAAACAATGGAAACAGTGATGACTTCATTTTCTTGGGCTCCAAAATCACCGCAGATGGTGACTGCAGCCATGAAATTAAAAGACGCTTGCTCTTTGGAAGAAAAGCTATGACAGAGCTAGACAGCATATTATAAAGCAGAGACATTACTTTGCCAACAAAGGTCCATCTAGTCAAAGCTATGGTTTTTCCAGTAGCCATGTATGGATGTGAGAGTTGGACTATAAAGGAAGCTGAACGCCAAGGAATTGATGCTTTTGAACTGTGGTGTTGGAGAAGACTCTTGAAAGTCCTTTGGACTTCAAGGAGATCAAACCAATCAATCCAAAAGGAAAGCAACCCTGAATATTCATTGGAAGGACTAATGCTGAAGCTGAAACTCCAATAATTTGGCCACCTGATGCAAAGAAATGACTCACTGGAAACAACCCTGATGCTGGGAAAAACTGAGGGCAGGAGGAGAAGGGGAGGACAGGGGATGAGATGGTTGAATGGCATAACCGACTCGATGGACAAGAGTTTGAGCAAGCTCCAGGAATTGGTGATGGACAGGGAAGCCTGCCATGCTGCAGTCCATGGGGTCGCAAAGAATTGGACATGACTGAACTGAACATATATATATATACACACAGAATATATATACACATGTATGTATATATACAGAAACATATACATATAAAACACATTATTTAAGATCACATAATACATATGCTGTATATACATGCATACACACATGTGCATGTATGTGTACACATATACATTATATACAAATTTTATGTCTACTATATTTTGCAATGCAAAGATGAAAAAGCAAAAGAAAGGGGGAAAGCACCTATTGTTCACCCAGAGGGGAAAAGAATTTGATTCAAAGACACTTGCTAGGAAATGAAAGACATGACTTTGAGTGTTTCATGTGTGTGATCACTGCTACTTGAAGTAATGTCTCCACCAAGGGGCTTCCCTGGTGGCTCAGATGGTAACGAATCTGCCTGCAACATGAGAAACGGAGGTCAGTCTCTGTGTGGGTAAGATCCCCTGGAGAAGGGAATGGCTAGCCACTCCAGTATTTTTGCCTGGAGAATCCCATGGACAGAGGAGCTTGGCAGGCTCCAGTCCATGGGGTCACAATGAGTCTGACAGGACTGAGCAACTAACATTTTCACTATATTTTGATATTATATGTTTTAAAAGTGTCAATAATGTAGCCACAAAAATTTTTCAAGGTGTGAAGAATCAATGTGTTTCCTCCATGGAGAGTACCAAATCACAACTGAAGGAAAAAAGACTCTGAAAATCCACTTCTAAGATTAAAAGAAGAAAAAAATCAGCATAGGTAGGTGTTTGGAAGCCCCCATAAGACTGTCTAATTAGACTGAATGACTTTTCGTCTCTCTCATCAGAGCTGAGAGATGCTGGAAATCCCAGTTTAATCAACCCTAAGCCCCCTGCTCCTCAGAGGGAACTTTTTTTTTCAAAGTCATGAACTTGAGCCAAGAATGTGTTAATTTTACCTTTTGTATTTCCTGCCCTCCTCTATGGTAATAATGAAGTACGCTGAAATGTTAATGCTATTTGAATTTTCATTTGAAGTCTTTCTTAAACTTTTGCCCTAACTTCCCTCCTTTTAATAGACAAAGTTAGGATTCACAGGGAGTGGCAAAGAGAGAAAGCAGGAACAATGAGAAGCTGAGAGATGAATCCATCAACACTGAAATATTAATTGTATTTAAAGGAGAATCCCCCAAAGTACAAAACCAATAATCTCAAGACCATTCTGTTGGATAATAGGTCTCTAGTCCCTTTAATAAAAATTAAAGTAAGATAGAAGTAATAATATTAATGATTATATATTTATATGTGCATACATGCTAAGGCGCTTCAGTTGTGTCTGACTCTGAGACCCTATGGACTAATCCTGCTAGGTTCCTCTGTCCATGGGATTTCCCAGGCAACTCCTTCAGGAGACCTTCCTGACCAGGGATCGAACCCATGTCTCTTGTATTGGCAGATGGATTCTTTACCATTGAACCACCCGGGAAGCCCTAAATAGGTCTCTAGTCCCTTTAATAAAAACTAAAGTGAGATGTAAGACAAGAAACAATATTAATGATTACATATTTACATGTTCAGTTCAGTTCATTTGAGTCGCTCAGTCGTGTCCAACTCTTTGCGACCCCATGAATAGCAGCACGCCAGGCCTCCCTGTTCACCAACTCCCGGAGTTTACTCAGACTCATGTCCATCAGGTCGGTGATGCCATCCAGCCATCTCATCCTCGGTCGTCCCCTTCTCCTCCTGCCCCCAATCTCTCCCAGCATCAGGGTGTTTTCCAATGAGTCAACTCTTTGCATAAGGTGGCCAAAGTATTAGACATAACTATATATAATTAATATAAGTATATATTGTGTATTGATTACAATTAATAAAATAGTAACAATAATCCTAATGCTAATATTCATTAAGTGCTTACTCAGAGCCAGATCCTGCACCCTTGTGTTTTAACTTTATGTAACTTAATATGACAAGATCCCATTTTTCCACTGAGTCCGATGGGCACCCCTGAAGGTCCACTCGGGGATTTCAGGTGGGTCACACACTGGCATCAAACAGGACAAAGCCCCACCAGGAGGAAGTTATCCTCTTCTCCACAGCTCTCCCTCCCTCCTGTGCTACATCAGAGCAGTTTCTTTCTGCTGCTGTGTCTCTGGTCTCTCTCTGGTTGCTCAGCTGCCCTTTGAATGGAGCTAGAACAGATCATAGTATCTAATGAGAGAATCTTCACCTTGTGTCCTTTCATTATGTTTAACTTTATTTCCGTTTTTCATAAATAATTCAGGTTTCCCATTTATAATACAAATTTTACCATAAAATTAATTTTAATTTTAAAAGTATCTCTCTACCAAAAAAAGAATATTAAGCTAACAATAGTTTTGGTTTCAGACAGGATAAAAATTGTAAAGATGAGACACAAATAACTCAACTTTGGAAATCTTTGGCCAGGGTCATGAACGTGTGTAGTGTCTGAAAAGTACCGTCTTCAATAGACTGCTTCACCATGATGGTATTTCTTCAAAATACATGATGGCAGGACCCACTTTCTAAAGAGGAATCTTCAAAGACTGATCTACAGAGTGTCCCTAAGTCAGTCCTTGTAAGACTTTCACTTCAAAATTTTTTTAAAGAAGCTAGATTTATTTATTTTTATTTACTTATTTCATTATTCCTCGTGGATTGTGGAATCTTCGTTCCCTGACCAGGGACTGAACCCAGCCCTGGCAGAGCAAGCTCTGAGTCCTAACCACTGGACCTCCAGGGAGCGCCTGTCATTTCAGAATGTTTTCAAACACGAAAAATAACATGCTTTAAATAAAACAGGAATATGACTCATTGATAGATGAAGATTTTAAGAAACACACCTATGAAAAATATTCAAGTCTACAAATAGGCATTTTTCAAACAGGTATCACATTCATACTGTCATGAAATATTTAAAACCCATGAGTCCAGCTCTTAAGTCATTATAATTTCCCTGGAAACCTAAGACATAGTTCAAATATGGGGAATGGAAAACAACACAATAAATGACCCAATGAAAACCGTCAAACGCGGAAATGAATGATATTGACAAAGTACCACAGTCAAAAGGGGAAAGGATCGAAATTACCCGAAGAAACAAACAAAAAAACAGCTCTGGGGTCTGCGGGCAAGATGCTTGGAAGAGAAAAGGTGAAACTCAGACTTGAGGAGTTTGCTGCAGTTTCTGGACTTTAAAACCTCTCCGTTTTTCATTCTAATGAAATACTTGGTCAAATTGATGCTGTTTTCTGGATAATGTGAAGGGGTGCGGTCCCTTTTCTAAGCAGGAACAAAGACCCCCTACAGGATAGGTCCAAGTGACAATTTGCATATTTAAAACTATTTTTTTACTGCAAATAGATTGTGTTTGTAGTAAGAAAACACCATTGTTACACAAAAAAATGACTACCAATAAACTAATAAAATAGAAACTGACAGATACTTTTATGACCATCTGACTAATAAGTAACCTAGAATCTATCAGAACTTATCCATTCCACAGAACGGGTATCTTTTTCTATCTTGTCAATATGAAGATGCACGTTTACATATATCTGAAAACAGCATAAATCTTACAGGATGACATCTTATTTTCAGTGAAATACAGCAACTTAAACCAATCTCATTTTATGTGCTTGTAAAATTGAGAGGGAGAGAAAGGCAGAATAATTTCAAAGATGCAGGCGAGTGCCTGTGTGCTCAGCCACCTCCAACTCTGTGTGATCCCATGGATTGTAGCCCACCAGGCTCCTCCTCTTGCCTGGGATTCTCCAGGCAAGAATGCTGGAGTGGGTTGCCATGCCCTCCTTCAGGGGATCTTCCAGACCTAGGGATCAAACCTGTGTCTCTTGTGTCTCTTGCATTGGCAGGTGGATTCTTTACCACTGGCACCACCTGGGAAGTCCAAAAGATGCAGGTAAGCCTGCTAATTATTCTGCTAAAAAAAGAGCCTCTGTGCTGGCAGGAGTGTAAGATGAAGACTCATACACTTACCCTTTCTTCAGACTGCTGAGTCCCCCATACCTCTTAGACAGCAAGTATCTTGCTGAAACAAGTGTGACCCCAACATTTAGGGACAACGTTATTGTTGCTATTAATTCTTTTTTAAAAAAACAATTATTTATTTGGCTGTGCCGGGTCTTGGTTGCAGCATGTGGGATCTTTAGGTGTGACACACGAAGTCTTAGTTGTGGCATGTGGGAACTAGTTCCCTGACCAGGGATTGAACCCAGGGCCCCTGCACTACGTACAAGGAGTCTTAGCCACAGGAGTACCAGGGAAGTCCCTAGAGTAAAGAACCTGCCTACCAATCAGGAGACATAAGAGATGTGGATTCAGTCCCTGGGTCTGGAAGATCCCCTGGAGGAGAGTTTGGCAACCCACTCCATTTATTCTTGCCTGAAAAAACGTAGGGACAGAAGAGTCTGGCAGGCTATGGTCCATAGGGTCACACAGAGTCGGACACGACTGAAGGGACTTAGCATATACGCACAGTCTAAGCAGCGGCCTAAAGCCCACAGTAGTGAAATCACGTTCTTCATTCCCAAAGAGCCATGCCCTCTCCCTCTTACAGTTCCAGAATGCATCCATCTCTTAGCCAAGGGACTGAATCACAGCCCTTCACTGACTAACAACAGTAGCATGTCCGGTTAGAATGCACCCTACATTTTAGCTTTAAGTGGTGTAAGCCACACAAAGTGCTCTCCATTTTAAAAAGGATGGAGTCACCTAATTCATGAGACAGGAGGGACAGTCAGGACCCTGGGTCACTGTTATGCTCCATCATCAGCTAGCACTGACCTCCTTCACCACTGATGTCAGGTCAGCAAGAAAGCTTGGGGCTTCCTGACAAAAACTCTCATGGAGGAAACAGGTGAAATAATCTAAATAGTCCTTCTCAAACAAGAAGTTTACCTGTTGGTAGAGAGAGAACTGATTAGGTCAGCCACTTTCCTTATTCATTATTTTTCAATAGCTAGAACAAAATATTCAAACTACCCAGAGGGAAATAAACATGAAATTGAATATATCTATTTTATTTATCTACAGGATGAGATGGTTAGATAGCATCAATGACCCAATGGACATGAATTTGAGCCAACTCTGGGAGACAGTGGAGGACAGGGAAGCCTGGTGTGCTGCAGTCCATGGGGTCAAAAACTATAGGACATGACTTAGTTAATGAACAACAGAATAATATATTTTAAACATGCATCCAAAATAAATCTGTTTTGTGGCTATTATTTCAGCAATGGCTAATCATCAAAACTCTTATAAGAATGTTGAGATGCAGAATAAATTGCTAAAAAATAGCGAAGTCTAAGAGTAGCTTCTAAAACAAAAGTAAGCTTTCTTATCAGAAAGTAAGCTTGAATGTTTTTCCCTCGTCTTCTAGAGATATTAAGACTAGCATGTCTCAGTCAGAAATCAATAAAAGAAAACCATTTATAACCATTTGGGGGAGAGCAAAAGACAAGAAGATCATACAGATCATCACCACAAATCGCCCTCTATCTTACTTACAAAATCCTGGATACTTTGTATTCAAATATCCCCACAAAAACCAATCAGCTGCCCCACACAGGCAAAGCATGCCTCCAAAGCTAGTTACAAATGCATATTACATTTATGTCAAAATAAGATGATTCTCAAGGGCAAAATCGCAGTGACATAAACAGATTTTATGTGTGTGCTCAGTGGTGTCCTCTTTGCGACCCCAGGAACTTTACCTCGCCAAGCTCTTCTGTCCATGGGATTTTCCAGGCAAGAATACCGGAGCGGGTTGTCATTCCCTTCTCCAGGGGATCTTCCCGACCCAGGGATGGAAACCCTCCTTTCCAGCCTCTCCTGCATTGGCAGGTAGATCTTTACCACTGAGCCACCTGGGAAGCCATCAACAATTTCTAGTCAAATTCAAATGATATAAAAAAGGTTTCTCATTATTACTTTGTGTGGTCCATTGCCATTTCGATTACCCACATATCTACCATCACTCCATCACGTTCTGCCTTTTTATGCTTGCCACTATGAATCTTGCTCCTTCTATTAGAAAAAATACATTTTAGTATCCCTTTCACAGCAGGTCTACAGTGTCAAATTCTCTTTGTTTCTGTTTGTCAGAAAATATCATTATTTAGTCTCCATTTTTGAGTCATATATTTTTTATATATCAAATCCTAGGTTTTAACAGTTAATTTTCTTCTTTCATGGCTCCACTGTCTTCTGAATTCTATTTCTATTGAAAGTCAACCGTAAGTCTTACTATGGTTTCTTTCCATTTAAATGTCATCTTTCTCGGTTTCATCTGTTTTTAGCAGTTTGATGATGATATACTTAGATGTGATTTCCTTTGCATCTATGCTGGGGGGTGTCATAGCACTTCTTGAATCTATATCTATGGCTTCATGTTTTTCACCAATTTTATAAATTCCTCTCTCCCTCTCCTCTTGGCTTTTCACAATATTCTGTGACCTGTATCTCAGTTCTGAGTTCTCAGTCGCTCAGACAAGTCTGACTCTTTGTGAACCCTTGCCCTGTAGCCCACCAGGCTCCTGTGCCCATGGAATTTTCCAGGGAAGAATGCTGGAGTGAGCTGCCATTTCCTACTACAGGGAATCTTCCCGACCCAGGGATAAACCCACATCTCTTGCAGCTCCTGCACTGGCAGGCAGACTTTTTACCACTGGGTCATTTGCTGATTGGATGAGGTATGTATACTGGGATGGGGAAGAGTAAGGCAAATATCTTCTCCCTATGGCATAGGATGGAGAAGGCAATGGCACCCCACTCCAGTACTCTTGCCTGGAAAATCCCATGGATGGAGGAGCCTAGTGGGCTGCAGTCCATGGGGTCGCTAAGAGTCGGACACGACTGAGCGACTTCCCTTTCACTTTTCACTTTCATGTATTTGAGAAGGAAATGGCAACCCACACCAGTGTTCTTGCCTGGAGAATCCCAGGGACGGGGGAGCCTGGTGGGCTGCCGTCTATGGGGTCCCACAGAGTCGGACATGACTGAAGCGACTTAGCAGCAGCAGCATGGCATAGGAGGGGAGACAGGTTATACTGCTCAGGAGGACCTGAAATCTGTTAATAGTTACAACATGGGGGAGGGAAGGACGATAAGGGTCTGGTGTTTCCGTTCCTGCATTCCAAGACCCTCCTTGGTTTTATCTGTTCTTTCGTTCTTGGGTCACCACATGGATCAGCCTGGGTCTCTTTCTGCCCCCTCTGCGAGTGGTCCTGGCCTCTGGTGTCCCCAGCAATTTTTTGATTGAATTTCAGACAGTGCATATGAAAATCTGTAAATACTCTGTGGAGTATGTTAACGTCCCCAGAGAGGACTTATTTCGCTTCATGAAGGCACTTAGAGTAAGGGCAGACGATCTTAATCCATCCTGCCTCTGAACTATTTCAAGGCTGATGCTGAGTTTTTGTGAGGGTTAACCTGTCTCTGGTTCACTCTTCTTCTTGGCCTCTGGTCCACTGGGAATCCAAATTAAAAGCATGTTTCTGGGCCCAGGTTCCTTGGCGGGTCCTGAACTGCATCTCTGTCTCTCCCGAGCAAATGCATAATGAGACTGCTGAGAGACCTTGCCTATCAGCTTCATCAGCCTCTGAGTCGCCACTTTCTCTTCAACTCCTCAGCCTTTCAACTGCTGCTGTTAGTTGGCAAATACTTCAAGAGAAACAAGAGAAGCAGTGATACAGAATGTTGGGCTCACTTCTAAGCTTTTCCCTCCTGCTTGGGTTCTTAATCTCAGTCCCTGCTGCCTTTATAACCTTGAACCTCAGTTTTGATCCGTCCAGGTCCAGAAGACTTCCAACAGCTGTGATCTACTTTGTTCCTTCTCAGCTGGGGCTCAAAGTCAGGACGTGCCTTGAGTCAAAAAGTGGTTCTGAATATCAGGGATGCTCAGTGCACGAGTGCATGTAGTTTTCGCCGTGGGTCATAGATACCTGCACATCCATGGAAAGGTGAGGCCTGCCCGTGAAGCTGGGCAGGTTCTGTGATTGCCTTGACCTATAGACTATGGCTGAAGTGATGCTCTGACACACTCCAGGCTCAGGCCTGCAGAGCCTGGTACCTTCCCCTGCCTGTCTCTTGGGAGTAATTGATCTGGAAGAAAAGAAGTGCCTTCTTAAAGAGGTCTGACTACCCTAAGACCACCAAGCTTGAGGAAACCCAAGTTTGCCACATGAACAGATAAGACATAAGGTTGGAGAAGACTCAGTAACTCCAGGCTTGGCCACCATCTGCCTGTAATGGTAGTGGGGACCCCAAACAAGAATGACCCAGCTCAATCCACCAACTCCAAGAGCCATGAAGGATAATGATAAATTTTTAAAAAACTTTTTATTGGAATAAAACTGATTTGCAATGTTGTGTTAATTTCAGGTGTACAGCAAAGTGAACCAGTTATACATATACATAAATACACTCTTTTTTTTTAGATTCTTTTCCCATTGGAGCCATTTATCACAGAGTATTGATAAATTATTGCTTTAATAGTTTAACTCTGGGGTGGGTTGCTTCTCTGTAACAGATAACCATACATCTTCTTCATGTTTTAGCCTTCTGGTAGTCTCTCCAGCAAGAGAGAGAGTGTGTGCACACGTGTATGTGTGTGCATGGGGGGAGAGTGGGTGCGTGAGTGGGTGCACAAAATGTTATTCCATGTCATTGCTTGACCTCAGTAATTAGACCTCAGTCTAATTCGAGACATCCCATCACATAGCTGGAAATAGAAGTCGTGTCCATGACAACCATAACATCATTCATTAAGCCTTCAATGCCAGCAACTTTCACGGTGTCAAAGTAACAGCAACAGAACCTTGTGGCTGGTCTTCTCATTCCAT
The DNA here is from genome assembly GCF_023091745.1 of Budorcas taxicolor. Classification (NCBI taxonomy): domain Eukaryota; kingdom Metazoa; phylum Chordata; class Mammalia; order Artiodactyla; family Bovidae; genus Budorcas; species Budorcas taxicolor. Next base: position 47,397,608 of record NC_068926.1, on the reverse strand, counting down.
TCAGGCCTCTCACCAAGTTAGCTCCTCAGAGATGCACTTTCCAGCTTTCCTCTGTTGCACAATATCCTCTGTTGTTTTTCACTCCTTTCACCATCTTTAACTGTCTTCATAGTGTTCATCCCCACATGATACATCTGTACTTCTCGCCACAAAGTCATTTCCATAAATGACATGCAATGACAATCGTGAAGGCTCTTCACAATGTCTGGTTCCCATTTTCCTTCCTGGCATATGCTAGTAATTCACTTCCCTCCCCTGGCCATGTGGTTGGTCGTGGCCAATGAAAGGTGAGAAAATGACGTATGTCCCTTCAGCGTGAAGAGCCAGGGCACACTTTGCTACCCTCTCTTTCCCTCCACTATGTGATCAGCCTGGGTCCCAGGGTGAGAATAGTGCCAGAATCCACAGCTGAAACTCAAAGAATGCATAGCATAAAAAGACATAAATCTTTTGTTGTTTTATTTTTTACAGTTCAATATATGTGTATTTTTTTAATCCATTTATTTTTTATTGAGGTTGACAGTATCTTAACCTAATAATATCATATTAGTGAGTACAGCACAATAATTCAGATATAGAGAGATATAAATATAGATATAGATATTTGTAGATTCTTTTCTACAAAAGACTGGTCCCTTATAAGTTATGACAAAATATTGAGTATAGTTCCCTGTGCCGTACAAGTTGTTGTTTGGAACACCAGAAATTCAAGGGGCTATTTGTTAGTGTAGCATCTCACAGCTCATACTGATGGCATCAAGCAGAACTTCCTATGTTATGATCACTGCCGGAGACCAGTCCCCTTAGTAACTAGGGTTTTACATGGAAGTAGCCAAAACAAGTTAGGAAACTCACATCCTGATGTATTGAACATGTAACTAAGTTTTATAGACGACAATTCTCTGATGATACACTTCAAGACTAAGAGTAGAATTCCATTGAAAATCCTCATTCCCCAAGTTCTCCTCATTTTACTAGATTTTATTCATAAGTAAATCACCATCCAAACATGACATTTTCTCCAAAGCAAGTCATTCACCTTTAGTCACCCAAAGTATCATGTTTTTAAAGAAGGAAAAACAGAATATTACCTGCAACGAGTGTCCTGGCTCTAAATCAGTTAGCATTACGTGTAATTTGTGGCTCAGCCATGACTTTGCATCATCTGCACATTATTAATCTATTCAGTGAACTTGTAAATAAGCGAAAGTTGACTGCCCTCTAGATGGACCACGAGCATCATAACTCATTCCAGGAGGATTTCACCTCTGAGCTACAGGTATTTTCTTTTCATTTGATATCTGACATACTCAAAGGTAATTTCCTCATGGTTCCTTTGAACATTATCACAGCAGTTTTGTAAAGACTTCAGGTGAAAATGGTCCCTTAAGGATCTGCCCTTAAATGAAACTGAGGAGGAATCAGGACGCAGAAGTGACAATTTTTGTTCCTTGATATAAAAAAAGAACTGTCACTTGAACTGTCACTGAAGTGTTTATGTAAACACTTCAGCTTAGTCTTAAGATAAAAATGGCTTGTTTTGATGAGTTGGTCCTAGCAGCAAGGAGATTTGAAAATTAAAAAAAAAGTTTTTTCCAATGAGGAAAAACAAGGAAAAATATCCTATGAAGGTAAAACCAGGCCACATGACTCTCAGCCAGGACAACTGGCTTGGGCAGAAGCATGGATGAGGCACCTGCAAATGAAAAGCTTTATTTTAGGAAAATTTGAACACTTTGGTTTTAATTTAGTTTGACTGGTTACTTCCATTATTTTAAATCATGAAGATTAAAAGTAATTGTGAGTGGCCATTTGAGTCATCACTCTTAAAAGATTCAATTGACTCCCTGAGCATTTTGAGATGAAGTCAACCAGTTTTAAGGTCCCTTCCCTGATGGCTCAGCAGGTGAAGAATCCGCCTGCCAATGTAGGTGACGGTAGGAGGTGCTGATTCAATACCTGGGTCAGGAAGACCCCCCCCGGAGGAGGAAAATGGCAACCCACTCCAGTAGGCTTGCCTGAAAACTCCCAGGGACAGAGGAGCCTGGTGGATGACAGTCCATAGGGTCAAGAAGAATCAGACACGACTGAGCAACTAAGCAGTGGCAGCACCCCATGTAGATCAGCACACCCCAGAAGCAAGAACCCACAGGGGAGAAATAAGACCCCCATGTTCCCACACATCTTCCTTTTTTGGGGCGGGGGGGGAGATGCTGCACCATATGGCATGTGGGATCTTAGTCCCCCTACCAGGGATCAAACCCATATGCCTGCAATGGAAGTGCAGAGTCTTAACCACTGGACCACCAGGGAAGTCCTCACCTCTTCCTTTTATGCTTTGCTCAATTCCATCCCATTGTCCTTTTCTATACCCCTTTTCTTGTTATACTCTAGCCATTTTTACTCCTGCCTCTTATAATTGGAAAATCATCATTTTCAGGTTGCAAATCATTCTTGCCCCAGACTAGAGTATGGACTCAGTAATTAAAAGGCAGATGCTCCAAAGGGGAAAAAAAAAGTTATCTGTGCAATCATGGGTAGGAGTTTGTAATGTAACAAATCAGACTATAAGCATCTTTGGTTTTCCAACTTTCATCTTTACAAAGGGATATCTCAAAGCCCTTTGGTAGTATGGCCACATCTGATCCATTTTCATGTTCTAAACTCCAAATCATTTCATTTTTGTCATTTTTCTGTATAAACATGTAGTTTTTTCCATATAGCTTTTTAAAATACTACTTTTAAGGAAACAAATGAGGTCTTCTACAATGTATAACTAAATACCCAGCACATACAAGCATAAAACCATATTTCTGTTTGTCAGAGGAAAAAGCAAATCCCTCCTTCTGTTTAAGTCATGAATCTAAACCAAAGTGAGGCCAAAAATCTTGGGATGGAGCACGCTTTGACTTTACGAAAAGCTAACTGTTTTATTTATATGATTAGATTTGGGTTCACTACAGTGGTGTGGATATAGTACCCATGATGCATACATACACAGTGTAATGACTAAATTACAACAGCACTGACTCTCCCCCAAGTATCAGTTTTACCACTTCGAAAACCTGTTTGGTGCAGTTGGTCACTGTGTGAATGTTACTGATCAGAGAGGCTGCAGACAAAATAGCAGGAAGGAACTGATTTTTATGGAGGTCAACTCCTTGCCAGGTACCAGGCTCAGTACTTCCTCCATGATGACTCATCTGAATCTTGCAACATTCCCATGACTGCTGCTGCTGCCCATGACTAACATATCCGAAGACTCATTAAGCAGGTAAGAGAACTGAGTCAGAGGATGTTCACACTGAACAGTTAATACATAAGCATAGCTGAACTATTCACAATTGGCAAGACATGAAAGTAACCGAAATGTTCATCGACAAATGAATGGACAAAGAAGATGTGGTACATAAATATAATGAAATATTACTCAACCATAAGAACAAATGAAGCAATGCCAACTGCAATAATGGATGGACCCAGAGATAATCAAACCAAGTCAGAGACAGACCGATACCATATGATATCACTTGTACGTGGAATCTAAAATATGACACCAAGTTATCTACGAAACAGAAACAGACTCTAGAGAAGAGGCGTGCAGTTGCCACTGAGGGTGAGGGAGGGGTAGATTGGGAGTTTAGGATTAGAAGACGCAAACTAGTATATATAGAATGGATAAACAATAAGGACCTACTGTATAGCACAGAGAACTATATGCAATATTCTGTGATAAATCATAATGGAAAAGAATATGAAAAAGAGTATATACGTATAACATATATATAACTGAATTGCTTTGTTGCAACTATACTTTAATAAAGTAGTTTTTAAAAGAAATATGCAGGAGTTCCCTGGTGGTCCAATGGTTAGGAGTCTGCCTGTCAGTGCAAGGGGCACAGGTTCAATCCCTGGCCTGGGAAGATTCCACATGCCTTGGGGCAACTAAACCCACGTACCACGACTATTGAGCCTGCATGCCTTAGAGCCAAGTTCCACAACAAGAGAAACCACAACAAATGAGAAGCCTGTGTACCATAACTAGAGAGTAGCCCCAGTTTGCCACAACTAGAGAAACCCTGCGTGCAGCAACAAAGACCCAGTGCAGCCAATAATGAATACAATTTAAGATAAAAATGGTAAAAATAAATAAATAAATAACCAGGGCTGAAATTTTCCCTTCTCGCTGAATGACCACCTGAATGCACCCACAGGCTCTCCATGACGCCACACTGCACACCACTTCGAGCTTGTCAAATAGGGATACATGGGAATATCTGTAACAGCCAAGAGAAAACTGCTCACAGACACAACCACAGCCTTCTGTTTGTGAAGAGCTTTCACCACAATGGAAGCGTCCATGTATTAGTAGATGTGAGCTTTGAAAACTCAGACCTCTGACTTAATTTTTGGAGTCCTTGAATGTGACAACTGAGGAATGTAGATGCCCAGGTCTGAAAGCAGGGGTGGCTCTCTCCCCAGGGCTCACATTGACATTGTTGGGGTCATGATGTGGAGCATGACTTGAAGACAGAGGAGAATCTAAACCAACAGACAACATTCATGTAAATATGAGATGTGTACCGTGTCAGGTTTGGGGAGATGTTCTTGTTCAGTCGCTCAGTTGTGTCTGACTCTGCAACCCCATGGACTGCAGCATGCCTGGTTTCCCTGTCCTTTACCACCTCCCGGATTTTGTTCAAACTCATGTCCATTGAGTTGGTGATGCTGTCCAACCATCTCATCCTCTGTCGTTTAGGGAGTGTTGAGCTATTAAACATTGTTTTGATTTCTCTTTGTTTATAGACGTCCAGGTGCGAACAGCACATCTTACAAACATGTTCTCTGTAGAAACCAGATGTTTTCTAAAATACTACCCTGAGTAAGGAGCCTGAGGGGTCATTCCATCAGGGAAACTTTCTGCAGACAGATTAGGACTTTTTAGGAAGGTTAGCAAGTCAACAGGCTGAGCTACATATTTGGTATTGCTTTTGGTATGTTTTAATAGAATGGGAAAGACTAGAGATCCCTTCAAGACAATTAGAGATACCAAGGGAATATTTCATGCAAAGATGGGCTCGATAAAGGACAGAAATGGTATGGACCTAACACAAGGAAAAGATATTAAGAAGAGGTAGCAAGAATACAAAGAAGAACTGTACAAAAAAGATCTTCATGACCCAGATAATCACGATGGTGTGATCACTCACCTAGAGCCAGACATCCTGGAATCTGAAGTCAAGCGAGCCTTAGGAAGCATCACTATGAACAAAGCTAGCAGAGGTGATGGAATTCCAGTTGAGCTATTTCAAATCCTAAAAGATGATGCTGTGAAAGTGCTGCACTCAATATGCCAGCAAATTTGGAAAACTCAGCAGTGGCCAAAGGACTGGAAAAGATTGGTTTTCATTACAATCCCAAAGAAAGACAATGCCAAAAAATGTTCAAACTACCGCACAATTGCACTCATTTCACATGCTAGCAAAATAATGCTCAAAATACTCCAAGTCAGGCTTCAGCAATACGTGAACTGTGAACTTCCAGATGTTCAAGCTGGTTTTAGAAAAGGCAGAGGAACCAGAGATCAAATTGCCAACATCCGCTGGATCACTGAAAAAGCAAGAGAGTTCCAGAAAAACATCTATTTCTGCTTTATTGACTATGCCAAAGCCTTGATTGTGTGGATCACCATAAACTGCAAGAAATTCTGAAAGAAATGGGAATACCAGACCACCTGACCTGCCTCCTGAGAAATCTGAATGCAGGCCAGGAAGCAACAGTTAGAACTGGACATGGAACAACAGACTGGTTGCAAACAGGAAAAGGAGTACATGAAGGCTGTATATTGTCACGCTATTTATTTAACTTATATGCAGAGTACATAATGAGAAATGCTGGGCTGGAGGAAGCACAAGCTGGAATCAAGATTGCCGGGAGAAATACCAATAACCTCAGATATGCAGATGACACCACCCTTATGGCAGAAAGTGAAGAAGAACTAAAGAGTCTCTTGATGAAAGTAAAAGAGGAGAGTGAAAAAGCTGGCTTAAAACTCAACATTCAGAAAATGAAGATCATGGCATCTGGTCCCATCACTTCATGGGAAATAGATGGGGAAACAGTAGAAACAGTGTCAGACTTTATTTTGGGGGGCTCCAAAATCACTGCAGATGGTGACTGTAGCCATGAAATTAAAAGACGCATGATCCTTGGAAGGAAAGTTATGACCAACTAAGACAGCATATTAAAAAGCAGAGACATTACTTGGCCAACAAAAGGCCATCTAGTCAAAGCTGTGGCTTTTCCAGTGGTCATATATGGATGTGAGATTTGGACTACAAAGAAAGCTGAGTGCCGAAGAATTGATGCTTTTGAACTGTAGTGTTGGAGAAGAGTCTTCAGAGTCCCTTGGACAGCAAGGAGATCCAACCAGTCCATCCTAAAGGAGATCAGTCCTGGGTGTTCATTGGAAGGACTAATGTTGAAGCTGAAACTCCAGTACTTTGGCCACCTGATGCAAAGAGCTGACTCATTTGAAAAGACCCTGATGCTGGGAAAGATTGAGGGCAAGAGGAGAAGGGGACGACAGAAGATGAGATGGTTGGATGGCTTCACTGACTCAATGGACATGAGCTTGGGTGGACTCCAGGAGCTGGTGATGGACAGGGAGGCCTGGCGTGCTGCAGTCCATGGGGTCGCAAAGAGTTGGACATGACTAAGCAACTAAATGAACTGCATTACTATGAACTATGAGTTACTAAGAGAGAAGGCAATGGCACCTCACTCCAGTACTCTTGCCTCAAAAATACCATGGATGGAGGAGCCTGGAAGGCTGCTGTCCATGGGGTTGCTAAGCGTCGGACACAACTGAATGACTTTCCTTTCACTTTTCACTTTCATTCATTGGAGAAGGAAATGGCAACCCACTCCAGTGTTCTTGCCTGGAGAATCCCAGGGACAGGGGAGCCTGGTGGGCTGCCGTCTATGGGGTCGCACAGAGTCAGACACGACTGAAGCGACTTAGCATCAGCAGCATGAGTTATTAATAGGTAAGCAAGGACACACAAACTGAGGACCTTTCCATGGCAAAAACAAAAGAAATACTTTTAACTGTTGTTGTTTTTCAGTCACTAAGTCATGTCCAACTCTTTGTAACCCCATGCGCTGTGGCGCGCCAGGCTTCCATGTCCAGTATCTCCAGGAGTTTGCTCCAGATCATGTCCATTGACTCAGTGATGTCATCCAGCCATCTCATCTTCTGTCGCCCCCTTCTCCTGCCCTCAATCTTCCCCAACATCAGGGTCTTTTGCAATGAGTCGGCTCTTCACATCAGGTGGCCAAAACTGAGCTTCAGCTTCAGCATCAGTCCTTCCAATGAATATTCAGGGTTGATTTGCTTTAGGGAAATCCCTTTAAAAGAAACGGGCCATCAAGAAACAGCAGCAGCCACTTTGATCGCTTCTAGCAGATTCCATCATGATAAAAACCCATTTCATGAGCAGTTACTGGTGCACATTGATCTCAGCGCTGAAATAAGGGTGAAACTCAGGTCGATTATTTACCTTGGAGATAACAACATCTTGATATCCATGCAAATATTAGCACCGTTCAGAAGATACAGTCTCTATTCTGGATCCTTTTGTCCAAACATCCAGCTTAGATGTAGACAAAGGCAGATGTTGCTACCCGCAGGGAAAACCGACTTCTACATAGGGAATCAGGACCCAATTTGCATATGGAGCTAATCCAGGCACGTGCAACAAGATATTTTCTCCATGCTGAACAGTTTCCCCATTATTTGGAAATGAGTTGACTCGCTTTTCACATTTACAATTTGAAAACCTCCCAACTCATTATAGACTTTTTTTTTCTTTTTTTGCCACTCAGAAGAGATTTTCCTCTCTCAGGCTGCCATCATAACTAGTAAATTGGAAAACTGTTTGTTTATCACACGTTGCCACGTTGCGGATGGCATGGCACACATGCAGGTATTTATACTGCTCTTGGCTGGAGATCATGGTAACTTGAGAAGCATGCAGAAGCTGGTCTAAAAGAACAGGGATGTTGACTAGAGCATTATCTGCCACTGTGAAAAATTAGAGACCAGCAAGCAGCGCTGTGCAATGCAAGTCGCTCAGTCGTGTCCGACTCTTTGCGACGCCATGGACTATACAGTCCATGGACTTCTCCCGGCCGGAACACTGGAGGGGGTAGCCTTTCCCTTCTCCAGGGGATCTCCCCAACCCAGGGATCGAACCCAGGTCTCCCACATTGCAGGCAGATTCTTTACCAGCTGAGCCACAAAGGAAGCCCAGAGACAAGCAAAGTGTCTGCTTTTATAAAATAAATTACAGGATGACAGCATTGTTTGATTTTGTAAAAATACAGCTGCGCATGTTGGCCACTGCACAATTTCAGCAGGCATCCACATCACAGTCTATATCATGGTCAGGAACTCTTTCAGAAAAGGACCAGATAAATCAAGGTTCTGGGCTTTTCAAGCCATAATGTCCATTCCACAATTACTCAACTCTGCGTGTGTGTGTGCTCAGTTGCTAAGCTGTGTCCAACTCTCTGTGACCCCATGAACTGTAGCCCACCAGGATCCTCAGCCCATGGGATTTTCCAAGCAAGAGTACTAAAGTGGGTTGCCATTTCCTCCTCCAGGGGATCTTCTCAACCCAGGGATTGAACCCATGTCGCCTGCATCTCCTGCATTGTCACGCAGATTCTTCACCACTGAGCCACCTGGGAAGCCTAGGTGGCTGAAGGAAAAGTAGCCAAAAATACAACTGGATGAGCGTGGCCAGATTCCAATAAAACTTTTTATCCGGACACTAACATGGGAATCTCATCTAATTTTCACCTGGCATGAAATATCATTCTTTTGATTTTTAAACCATTTTCAAATGTGAAAACTGCTTTTAGTTCAAGGGCCTCCAAAAAACAGGTGTCAGACGGGCAATGACCATTGACTGAAGACCCACAGATGTCTCACCCTGATCTGTGTGAAAGTCGAAAGTTGCCAAATGAACTTGTGTTCAATGCACTGCCTGACATGAAAATCTTGTTTTGCTGAAACAAAGTTGGAGGATTTTCACACCTAAGTGTGAACACCTGTTATGTCTAAAACCTTTTGGGGTGGGGGTACCGATAACAATTTGTAAGTTTTACCTTATTTGCTGAGTATATCTATTTTTCTCAGTAGAAATACACAACCAATTCTTTCCAAAGGCTATAAAAAGAGAAGCTAAAGGTGATTGCTTGGGGTCCACACTCAAGTAAAAGTGACCCTCCTGCGCGTCCAAGTAGCGGCATCCGCCTGGAGATGGACAGGAAGAGCTGTGTTCAAGAAGAAGCACACTGGGATTACGAGATTTCCTATGTTGTCCTGTACGGTGGTTACACAAAGCAGTGCATGGAAAGATGAAAAGATTCCTGGAGAGACTAATCTTTCTGCCTTTCAGTACTCTCCAAACGTCCCTAAAACAATCAAGAGGCTGAGTCTGGTCATTACAAATTAAAAGAAATTGTGCAGTAATTAAATAACCACATCTAAAATACCACCCTTAAGTCCACATCACTGCCGCAAAGCCTCCTTTTACTATGATGGAAAACCGATGGACGGATATTTTTTCCAAACTGGGTAGAAAGATCTGAGATCCCAATCCCATCACAGTTTAACAAATGCCCATTGAAAAATGACTCCACAAGAAGATTTCTTTGTCTTGTATCTCACCTCTATCATGCTTGCTGGAACTGGCAGTTACAAGAGAAAAGTTACAGAAAACTGCTCTGCATAATCCACTCTGGTGTACATCTAACTTTGGAAATCAACACTTTTTTTTTTAAACTTTTTGACTGTACCTCACCAGCATGGAAGATCTTAGTTCCTCAATCAGGGATCAAATCCATGCCCTCTGCAGTGAAAACACAGAGCCTGGACTGCCAGGGAAGTGAACATTGTTTTTAAATAAGAGACAAGGGCTTCCTAGACACTGTCAAGGACTCTGCGGTGTCCTAAACCTCCAAAGAGAAGCACAGAAAACACAGACCAGGGATAAGGGGGAGAGTCAGCTGGCAGGAAGGACAGAGCTATGGTGTACCACATACAAAGGCCCCCAAGATCAACTCCTCACCCAGCCACAAGCCTAAAGAGGAGAGATCTCACGGAAAGTAATGACTTCTTCAAGCTTTAGTGGGCCTGGTGTCAGAAGCCCAGACACTCCTCCCCATTCACTGTAGACTGAGCCTCATTCTTGAAGAGCCTGCTGTGGGATTGATCGGGAATCTGGAAATAGAAGAGGCTCTGGGGTTCTTTGATTGGATCCCTTCAAAAGGGCTATCAGCCTCTGTCTAGGAGGGCAGATGCCCACTGCCAGCCCTCCGCATCCATTCCCCTGCTCCGCCCTCAGCTCCTTTAGGATCCAACTATGCATATCATCTTCCATGCAGTTTTTAAAATCACTCGAGATGCACTGGTACTTCTGTCTTTGTCTAACATTTATTTATGTGACAGACTTGTCTCTTTCTGAAAATCACTTGAAGCATCCTGCCACTGGCGGCCGCTTGGTTATCACATGCTGGGCATCTCACAGGTAGGGTCAGGACCAGCATGGCCGCAAATCATTCTTTCTATCTGTGTGTGTCTACTTCTTCACATGTTAGGTTACTCTCTCCGCTCCTCTCTTTCCTCCTTCTAATTCTGATGCCTGTTTCTGTGTTCTATCTGTATGAACAGCTGTTTCTCCACCCCTGGTTTTAGAGTTCTTTCTGGAAGAACCAATTTCTCAACCTCTCTCACCCCTTCTCTTCCTCCCTCCCTCTTCCTCTTCCTTCTGCCTCCTCTTGCCTTCTCCTCCTCTTTCTGGATCTCCCACATCCCACTCAGGATGGCAAACATTTACAGGAATGAGTAATAAACCTGCTGAATTTCCCAGGGCAGGTGTTTTCTTCTGAGTCTTCAGAACGAGTGTGATTTAAAATATACACATATATATTTATGAATTTTCAGCTGTGCTGGGTCTTTGCTGCTGCACAGGCTTACGGTGAGTGGGGGCTACTCTCTAGCTGTGGTGCACTGGATTCTCACTGCGACGGCTTCTCTTGTTGCAGAGCATGGGCATTCAAACCTACGCACTCAGGTCTCAGTTGCTGTGGGATGTGGGCTCAGGAGTTGTGGCTCCCAGGGCTCTATGGCACAGGCTCAGGAGTTGTGGCCCACAGACTCAGCTGCTCCACAGCATGTTGGATCTTCCCAGATCAGGGATCGAACTTGTATCTCCTGCATTGGCAGCTGGATTCTTTACCGCTGAGCTGCCATGGAAGGCTCAAGTGTGATGTTTAACTCAAATAAACAGCCCATGGAATAGAAGTAAGGAGGTCTGGAAGACACAGAAGAAACTTATGCACAGCCGTATCAGTTCAGTTGCTCAGTAGTGTCCAACTCTTTGCAACCCTATGAATCGCAGCACACCAGGCCTCCCTGTCCATCACCAACTGCCGGAGTTCACTCAGACTCACGTCCATCGAGTCAGTGATGCCATCCAGCCATCTCATCCTCTGTTGTCCCTTCTTCTCCTGCCCCCAATCCCTCCCAGCATCAGAGTCTTTTCCAATGAGTCAAATCTTTGTATCAGGTGGCCAAAGTATTGGAGTTTCAGCTTTAGCATCAGTCCTTCCAAAGAAAACCCAGGACCAATCTCCTTTAGAATGGACTGGTTGGATCTCCTTGCAGTCCAAGGGACTCTCAAGAGTCTTCTCCAACACCACAGTTCAAAAGCATCAATTCTTCAGTGCTCAGCTTTCTTTATAGTCCAACTCTCACATCCATACATGACCACTGGAAAAACCATAGCCTTGACTAGATGGACCTTTATTGGCAAAGTAATATCTCTGTTTTTGATTATGCTATCTAGGTTGGTCATAACTTTCCTTCCAAGGAGAAAGTGTCTTTTAATTTCATGCCTACAATCACCATCTGCAGTGATTTTGCTAAGTCATTTCAGTCATGTCCGACTCTGTATGACCCCATAGACGGCAGCCCACCAGGCTCCCCTGTCCCTGGGATTCTCCAAGTAAGAACACTGGTGTGGGTTGCCATTTCCTTCTCCAATGCATGAAAGTGAAAAATGAAAGGGAAGCCGCTCAGTCATGTCCGACTCTTCGAGACCCCATGGACTGCAGTCCACCAGGCTCCTCCATCCATGAGATTCTCCAGGCAAGAGTACTGGAGTGGGGTGCCATTGCCTTCTCTGGAGCCCCCCAAAATAAACTCTGACACTGTTTCCACTGTTTCCCCATCTATTTCCCAAGAAGTGATGGGACCGGATGCCATGATCTTCGTTTTCTGAATGTTGAGCTTTAAGCCAACTTTTTCACTCTCCTCTTTCACTTTCATCAACAGGCTTTTTAGTTCCTCTTCACTTTCTGCCATAAGGGTGGTGTCATCTGCATATCTGAGGTTATTGATATTTCTCCCGGCAATCTTGTTTCCAGCTTGTGCTTCTTCCAGTCCAGCGTTTCTCATGATGTACTCTGCATAGAAGTTAAATAAGCAAGGTGACAATATACAGCCTTGATGCACTCCTTTTCCTATTTGGAACCAGTCTGTTGTTCCATGTCCAGTTCTAATTGTTGCTTCCTGACCTGCATACAGATTTTTCAAGAGGCAGGTCAGGTGGTATGACATCCCCATCTCTTTCAGAATTTTCCACAGTTTGTTGTGATCCACACAATCAAAGGCTTTGGCATAGTCAATAAAGCAGAAATAGATGTTTTTCTGGAACTCTCTTGCTTTTTCAATGATCCAGCGGATGTTGACAAATTGATCTCCAGTTCCTCTGCCTTTTCTAAAACCAGCTTGAACATCTGGAAGTTCACGGTTCACGTATTGCTAAAGCTTGGCTTGGAGAATTTTGAGCATTACTTTACTAGTGTGTGAGATGAATGCAGTTGTGCGGTAGTTTGAGCATTCTTTGGCATGGCCTTTCTTTGGGATTGGAATGAAAACTGACCTTTTCCAGTCCTGTGGCCACTGCTGAGTTTTCCAAATTTGCTGGCATATTGAGTGCAGCACTTTCACAGCATCATCTTCCAGGATTTGAAATAGCTCAACTGGAATTCCATCACCTCCATTAGCTTTGTTCGCAGTGATGCTTTCTAAGGCCCACTTGCCTTCAGATTCCAGGATGTCTGGCTCTAGGTGAGTGATCACACCATCGTGATTATCTGGGTCATGAAGATCTTTTTTGTACAGTTCTTCCGTGTATTCTTGCCACCTCTTCTTAATATTTTCTGCTTCTGTTAGGTCCATACCATTTCTGTCCTTTATCAAGCCCATCTTTGCAAGAAATGTTCCCTTGGTATCTCTAATTTTCTTGAAGAGATCTTTAGTTTTTCCCATTCTGTTGTTTTCCTCTATTTCTTTGCATTGATCACTGAGGAAGGCTTTCTTATCTCTCCTTGCTATTCTTTGAAACTCTGCATTCAGATGCTTATATCGTTCCTTTTCTCCTTTGCTTTCGCTTCTCTTCTTTTCACAGCTATTTGTAAGGCCTCCCCAGACAGCCATTTTGCTTTTTTGCATTTCTTTTCCATGGGGATGGTCTTGATCCCTGTCTCCTGTACAATGTCACCAACCTCATTCCATAGTTCATCAGGCACTCTGTCTATCAGATCTAGTCCCTTAAATCTATTCTCACATTCACTGTATAATCATAAGGGGTTTGATTTAGGTCATACTTGAATGGTCTAGTGGTTTTCCCAACTTTCTTCAATTTCAGTCTGAATTTGGCAATAAGGAGTTCATGATCTGAGCCACAGTCAGCTCCCGGTCTTGTTTTTGCTGACTGTATAGAGCTTCTCCATCTTTGGCTGCAAAGAATATAATCAATCTGATTTCAGTGTTGACCATCTGGTGATGTCCACGTGTAAATTCTTCTCTTGTGTGTTGGAAGACAGTGTTTGCTATGACCAGTGTGTTCTCTTGGCAAAACTCTATTAGCCTTTGCCCCTACTTCATTCCGTATTCCAAGGCCAAATGCACAGCCATAGAGAAGGACACAAATGAAGATTCCAGAATATAGGTGGATCACCTTCTGCTTTGTAACTTTTGTCTTTTAAGGATGTTTCCTGATTTTCTGATATGGAGAGATCCTAGACTCTGATATTCCTAAAAACATTTCCACTGGATAAAAGAGAATAATTTTCATTTATTTAATAGGACATCTGTGTGTCTCAGGCCCCCAACATTTACCATGTGAAGTGGAGGAGAGAGAAGAGGTGAGAACCTCATTTACTCTGTATGACAGAGTGAAATAAAACAGAAGGAAAAAAACAAATATCGTATATTAACATATACAGAATGGTATAACACAGTCCACAATTAACATATGTGGAATCTGCACGCGTGTGTGCTAAGTCGCTTCAGTCGTGTCTGACTCTTTGTGACCCCATAAACTGTAGCCTACCAGGCTCCTCCGTCCATGGGATTCTCCAGGCAAGAATACTGGAGTGGGTTGCCATGCCCTCCTCCAGGGGATCTTCTCACCCAGGGATCAAATCCGGGTCTCCTGCATTGCAGGCAGACTCTTTACCATCTGAGCCACCAGGGAAGCCCTATGTGGAATCTAGAACATGGTATAATGATCTTATTTGCGAAGCAGAAACAGAGACACAGGTGGAGAGAACAAACATGTGGACATCAAGGGGGTAGAGGGATGTGGGATGGACTGGGAGACTAAGGTTGACATACGTACACCTTCGGTACTACGCATAAAATAGATAATCAACAAGAACCTACGTTATAGCACGTCAAACTCTGCTCAGTCCTCTGTAGTGACCTAAATAGTAAGGAAACCTAAGCAAGAGGGGACATGTGTATATGCACAGCTGATTCACTCTGCTGAACAGCAGAAACTAACGCAACACAGTAAAGCAACTGTACTCCAGTAAAAATAGAAAAGAGGTGAGGACGTAAGGTAAAAACTGCACACACTCCAGATCATCCTGAAAAATCCCTTAAGCTTCCAATAACACACAGTACATATTCTAGTGCAGAATTCTCATGCCTTCTGATGTGTCAGAACCACACGACGGGACAAAAGAAAGGTTATACACAGATACCTTGCAACCACCCTTCTGCCCTAGGCTGGCTGTCACTACCTGGGGGCCATCGCTGGTGACCAGCACTCAAGTTGGCCTGCCTGTCCAGAAGTTTCACATGTTCTGCATTAACCAAAGCTTCTATACTATCCAAAGTCAATTTCCTTTTTTTAAATGTTATTAAGGTGCAGCTGATTTACAATGTCATGTTAATTTCTACTATCCAGCAAAGTGACTCAGTTATATATACATACACATTCTTTTTCATATTCTTTTCCATTATGGTTTATCACAGGATATTGAATAGTTTCCTGTGCTATACAGTAGGATCTTGTTTATCCACTCTATAACAGATCTGTTTTCTTCTTTTTTAAGATTTGTGTGCGTGTGGACCATTTTAAAAGTATTTGTTACAATATTGCTTCCGTTTTATGTTTCGGTTTTTGGCCTCAAGGCACGTGGGATCTTAGTTCCTGGAGCAGCAATCAAACCCATACCACCTGCATTGGAAGGCCAAGTCAATACTGGACTGCCAGGGAAGTCCCACAGATCTGTTTTCCTAATACAAGTCTTAACAGAAAACCTAGGCTTGGAAGCACCTGTCAGATGTTTTGCACACGGGCGCTGGGTTGACACAGCCAGGTGTGAATTCTGCAGAGGTCCACATGCTGTTCTCTGCAGAGTTACAGGAACGAAGCCTTTCGCCCTTGGTCTTAGGTCCCTGCCAGATGTGTTGTCTACCTGAGATTTGCATCCCCTTACTGGGGATGGAAGTATGTTCTGGGTAAGGACAAGGTTTTGTTTGGCACCCAAAAGTAAGAAGAGCACACTTGCATCTCCACTGACTCCTCACAAGGAATTGAGAAAAAACCAGAGCAACTTCCAAGTAAGAGCGTTCCACCATGTTGCACAGGCATGACACCAGGTGACCATCGTGACCAAGCAGGAAAGGAAGTCAATGATGCAAATGAAAAGAGTCACCAAGGGAGGGTGGGCTGGCCTCAGTTGTCTCATCTGTAAAATGAGCTAGCACTCAATCAAGTCCTCATTCCCCTCCCCTCCCAGAACCAACTTGCATCACACTCTTTGTCCAAGTGTGAAGTATGCACAGCAAGCTGACGAGGCTTCAAGGTGGTCCTGGGGGGCTCTCATACACCGCCTAATGTATATAATCTCTCATACATCACCTCTCATACATCATCTCAGCCATCAGATGGAGTAAGCGCTATAGTCCCCCCACTTTACAGAGGAAGAAAGAGATGGAGCCCCAGGCAATAGGATCAGTGATGGGCAGGAGGAGGATTCCACCTGCGTCAAGAACAGCCGGCATTTCCCGGATCTGTAAGCATCTCTCCACACTCTAGAGCCCTTCTGGAAAGGCACGCCAATGTGATGAAGCAAAGTACAAGAGAAACCAACTCATGGAGCAAACCAAAACCATAGTGCATGCTGTCCACTGGAAGAGAGTCTTGAAATCCTTTCCCCCCCACGACACACACGGTAGCATCTACTGGATGCCAGGCACACCCCTATTCATGGATGCCAGCCTCACCTTGTAACTGAGCAAGACCCTATGAGGTCTTCCCAGAATAAATTCCCTCCCATGTCCTCTACCTGACTATTTGTCTGTAGAAAAACTTCAGTCAAAGAATAAAATCAATCAGATTAACGAGAAAATGCAGAAAGGAAAACAATCAAGCAAGACAAAAGAATAACAGTTTAGCCATTAAACAAAGTCAAGGACCTTTAGTTCCTCCTCGAGGGCTATAGATAATATTCTGAGCCAAGTCCTTCAGGTTATTTTGCAGATACAGAAACTCCCACTAGGTAAGAGAAGTTAACTGTCTGCTCCCCACCAGCATGTAGACCCCAGACTTGTTGGAATCAGAAGGTTGATGATGCTGGGTCCCATTTACCTCCTCACCAACCAATCAGAAGAATGTCAGAAGCTGATCACATTCTCCTCTTTGAACCATTTCTAGAAAACTCTTCCCTAAGAAAGTAGGGAAAACCACTAGACCATTCAGGTATGACCTAAATCTAATCACTTACAATTATATAGTGGAAGTGTGAAATAGATTCAAGGCATAAGATCTGATAGACAGAGTGCCTGAAGAACTATGGACAGAGGTTCATGACACTGTATAGGAGGCAATGACCATCCTCAAGAAAAAGAAATGCAAAAAAGGCAAAATGGTTATCTGATGAGGCCTTTCAAATAGCTGAGAAAAGAGAAGTAAAAGGCGAAAAGGAAAGACACACCCATTTGAATGCAGAGTTCCAAGGAATAGCAAGGAGCGATAAGAAAGCTTTCCTCAGTGGTTAATGCAAAGAAGTAGAGGAAAACAATAGAATGGGAAAGACTAGAGATCTTTTCAAGAAATACCAAGGGAACATTTCAAGCAGAGATGGGCACAATAAAAGACAGACATGCTACGGACCTTACAGAAGCAGAAGATATGAAGAAGAGGTGGCAAGAATATACAGAAGAACTATACAAAAAAGATCACCACGACCCAGATAACCACGATGGTGCGATCACTCACCTAGGGCCAGACATCCTGGAATACAAAGTCAAGTGGGCCTTAGGAAGCAACACTACAGCCAAAGCTAGTGGAGGTGATGGAATTCCAGTTGAACTATTTCAAATCCTGGAAGATGATGCTGTGAAAGTGCTGCACTCAATATGCCAGCAAATTTGGAAAACTCAGCAGTTGGCCATAGGACTGGAAAAGGTCACTTTCATTCCGATCCCAAAGAAAGACAACGCCAAAGAATGCTCAAACTACCACACAATTGCACTCATCTCACACACTAGCAAAGTAATGCTCAAAATTCTCCAAGCCAGGCTTCAACAGTATGTGAACAGTGAACTTCTAGATGTTCAAGCTGGATTTAGAAAAGTTAGAGGAACCAGAGATCAAATTGTCAACATCCACTGGATCATAGAAAAAGCAAGAGATTTCCAGGAAAACATCTACTTCTGCTTTATTGACTATGCCAAAGCCTTTGACTGTGTAGATCACAACAAACTGTGGAAAATTCTTCAAGAGATGGGAATACCAGACCACCTTATCTGCCTCCTGAGAAATCTGTATGCAGGTCAAGAAGCAACAGTTAGAACCAAATATGGAACAACAGACTGGTTCCAAATTGGGAAAGGAATGCGTCAAGGCTGTATTGTAACTCTGTTTATTTAACTTTTACGCAGACTATATCATGTGAAATGCCAGGCTGCATGAAGCACAAGCTGGAATCAAGATTGCTGGGAGAAACATCAATAACCTCAGATACACAGATGACACCACCCTTATGGCAAAAAGCGAAGAGGAACTGAGGAGCCTCTGGATGCAAGTGAAAGACGAGAGTGAGAAAACTGGCTTGAAACTCAACATTCAAAAAACTAAAATCATGGCATCTGGTCCCATCACTTCATGGCAAATAGATGGGGAAACAATGGAAACAGTGATGACTTCATTTTCTTGGGCTTCCAAATCACTGCAGATGGTGACTGCAGCCATGAAATTAAAAGATACTTGCTCCTTGGAAGAAAATCTATGACCAACCTAGACACCATATTAAAAAGCAGAGACATTACTTTGCAGGCAAAGGTTTGTCTAGTCAAAGCTATGGTTTTTCCAGCAGTCATGTATGGATGTGAGAGTTGGACTGTAAGGAAAGCTTAGCGCCAAAGAATTGAGGATTTTGAATTGTGGTGTTGGAGAAGACTCTTTCAAATCCCTTGGACTGCAAGGAGATCCAACCAGTCAATCCTAAAGGAAATCAGTCTTGAATATTCATTGGAAGGACTGACGCTGAAGCTGAAGCTCCAATACTTTGGCCACGTGATGCGAAGAGCTGGCTCACTGGAAAAGACCGAAGGCAGGACGAGAAGGGGATGACAGAGGATGAGACTGTTGGATGGCATCACCGCCTCGATGGACATGAGTTTGAGCAAGCTAAGGAGTTGGGTGATGGACAGGGAGGCCTGGCGTGCTGC
Source organism: Budorcas taxicolor (assembly GCF_023091745.1). Classification (NCBI taxonomy): domain Eukaryota; kingdom Metazoa; phylum Chordata; class Mammalia; order Artiodactyla; family Bovidae; genus Budorcas; species Budorcas taxicolor. The sequence goes on along the minus strand of NC_068926.1, from coordinate 47,378,503 downwards.
AGTCCATGGGGTCACAAAGAGTTGGACACAACTGAGTGACTGAACTCACTGAACTAACAGAACACCTCCAGGGCAGGGCACAGTTTTGAGGGCTTAGCCCTCTGTGACATGACATGCTGTGCCTGACAAGGTACAAGCTATTCTCTTCTACTTCACCCAAACTCTTGTCTCCAAAATTCAATTCAGCATCGGTGCACAGAGGCCAGAGTCGGTAACAGCCTCACCAGGGAATGACAAGGTACCCAATTACCACCCATTAGAGCATCTTCACATAGTAAGCAAAACCCAGGGTTGGATGTGAATGGACCATTCTACTCCCCAGTCCCTGATTCCCACCATTCTCCCGACTGAGCCAGAGCAGAGTCTAGTCAATCACTTTTCAGAGGCATCATATGGCCCTCTTGGGGCCCAGGGCAGGCTAGCCCAAAATGTGTCTCAACAGCATACTGACTATTTTGAATTTAAATCATTTAAGAAACATGTGGTTGCCAACGAGGAGGATGGGGAAGGGAGGGAGTGGGAGTTTGGGGTTGTCAGATGCAACTATTTGTATATAAAATGGATAAACAACAAGGTCCTACTATATAGCACAGGGAACTATATTCAATATCCTGTGAGAAACCATCATGGAGAAGAATATGAACAAGAATATATATTGCATAACTGAGTCAATTTGCTGTATAGTAAAAATTAATATAACATTGTAAATCAATTACATTTTAATAAAATTTTGAAAAGAAACAGCCAATGTAAGAGGGACACTCTGACCCTCCTCTCTGTCTCCCTGAAGCAGAACATAAAGGTCCCATGAGAAAGGTACCCAACCCTTATTTACATGTAGAAGGACACCACTGTCACCAGAGATGGGGGATTCAGGTCAAGAAGCTTGCATACAAAACCGTGTTAGCTCTACACTTGATGACACCAGGCCCCACCTCTGTTTAGACTCTCTGCTCACTTAGCAGCACCCACACCTAAGTTTCTTTTTCCTGCCAACCTCAAAATGTATTGTTTCTGGGGATATATATAAAGACATAACTGATCCACTTTGCAGTATAGGAGAAAGTAACGCAACACTGCAAAGCAACTATACTCCAATAAAAAAAATAAATAAAATTTCAAGAAAGGTATTGTTTCTTTGTCTAAAAAGTAAAAAAGCTGCCTGCTTTGGTCACTTCTTAGGTCCCTTTTCTATGAGACCTCCACACACATGAATTAAAATGCATTTCTTCACCCCCACCGCCGGCCGCTCATTTGTCTTGTGCCCATTTTATTATTAGTTCAGCCACTGCTGCTACTGCTGCTAAGTCGCTTCAATTGTGTCCGACTCTGTGCGACCCCATAGACGGCAGCCCACCAGGCTCCCCCGTCCCTGGGACTAGCTCTCAAGAAAGGTGGCAGTGGGAAGAATCTCCCCCTCCCTGACACTCACATACATTATCCATTTTTGGTAATGAACTAGTTGCCCAAATTTTTAAAATTGGGACTTTTCCCATAAAGACCTGGATTGACATTTTCTTGTGGGCGCTTGGACGTTCTAGCTGCCCTGCACCTGGGAACGAGTCCTGGGCCATGAGTCAGGGCCTCCACACCCCCGGTCACCACCGTCACTCTGCCTCCTTTCCTCCAATCTTTCCATCACCCCATCTGCCTTTAAAGAATGCAACCTGCTAAGATAAACTGTGCACGGTTTGGAAGGAAGGCAACAAGCTCACCGCGTGCCCTTTCAAGATCAGGTGAGGACATTCTAGAGCCACATGAAAATGTCACGGGACCCTCCTGGGAAAGAGGACTCCACCGCACTCACCGTTTACTATTGATCAGGGCCCAGACTCTGTAAATAGAGATGTTAAGTTGCAGAAGACTGACAAGCTGAAAACGACTTTTGTCCAGGAGAGATGCAAATCGTTTCTGCCACATGGAAAAGAAAACCTCAGAGGTGATTTTTTTTTTCAATGCCCAGGGGGGTATCAAACTCTATAATTCTATTCCAGCATCCTTTTACTTTTTCCATTCAGTGTGTGTGTGTGTGTGTGTGTGTGTGTGTGTGTGTGTGTGACTTTCTCACAATCCCCTTTTCTACCACATCACCGACTCCAAATTTGGCTTATTTTGCTCCACTATGTTTTGAACTTTTTAAAATGTTATACTTTTGATCTGTGGTGCTGGAGAAGACTCTTGAGAGTCCCTTGGACAGCAAGGACATCAAACCAGTCGACCCTAAAGAAAATCAACCCTGAATATTCATTGGAAGGACGGATGCTAAAGCTGAAAGTCCAATACTTTGGCCATCTGATGCTAAGAGCCAACTCATTGGAAAAGACCTTGATGCGGGCAAAGATTGAGGGCAGAAGAAGGGAATGACAGAGGATGAAATAGTTGGATGGCATCATCAGCTCACTGGACATGAGTTTGAGCAAACTCCGGGAGATAGTAAAGGGCAGGGAAGCCTGGTGTGCTGCAGTCCATGGGGTCACAGAGTTGGACATGACTGAGTGACTGAACAACAATATTTTCAAAAATCACACTTTTTACAATTTTCTACTCTGACCAACCTTTGACTCGTCCAATGGAATAAAGCTAGAGACACTCTGCTCACAAAATTGCTTTGATAAGACTGACTTGGATCCAGACCTTTCCCAGAACATAGAAGAGGAGGAAACACTTTCAAACTCATTTGAGAAGGTCAGTCTTCCCCTCATAGCAAAACCAGCAAGGCCACCACAAAAGAGTAAATGACAAGCTAATATCCCTGATGAACACAGATGAAAAATCCTCAGAAAAATATTAGCAAAATGAAATTAGCAACATAAAAGAATCATAGACCATGATCAAGTGGGATTTATTCCAGGGAAGCGAGGACAGTAAAAATAAACAAATAAATAAATAAAATAAGGGACTTCCCTGGTGGTCCAGTCGTTAAGACTTTGCACTTCCAATGTAGGGCATGAGGGTTTGATCCCTGGTCAGGGAACTAGATCCCACATGCCGCAACTAAGAGTTCACAAGCGGCAACTAAAGATTCTGTGTACTTCAACTAAGACCTGGTATAGCCAAATAAATAAAAATAGAAAATGTATATATATATATATATATATATATAGAGAGAGAGAGAGAGAGAGAGAGAGAGAGAGCTTTTAAATAAGTAAATAAAAGACTGACTTGGAAAGCCACAAAAAGCAGACACTCTCACCCCTACATTTCAGGCCCCTAAATCAGGCAGGAATTTCAAGTTCAATAACCAACCAGGGACAGGTGAAATCCTAGTTCCCAGATCAGGAATTGAACCTGCATGTTCCTGCAGTGGAAGTAGGGAGTATCAACCACTGCAGAAGGAAATGGCAACCCACTCCATTATTCTTGCCTGGAGAATCCCATGTAGGCAGCCTGGCAGGCTACAGTCCACAGGGTCACAAAGAGTCGGACACGACTGAAGCGACTTAGCACGCTAGCACGCATGGGCTGCCAGGGAAGTCCTGATGCTGCACATTTATGATATGCTCCATGCACGTGCATCTCTCCACTGATAAAGCACAAAATACACCTGTCCTTTCCATTTACTCCGAGCCACTAGCTCAATCTATTCCTTCTGTGCTGTCTGAACTTTTCATTTCCAATAGATTCAGACTAATTCACCGCAGCTACCGAAGTTGATCACTTGTGCCTTCTCCTCACATCCCGGGGTGCTACCTGCTGACATCCTTAAGAGAATTTAGAAATAAATCTAATAGAGGGCCTTTCACGCCAGAGAACTGTTTATTTGAATTCCATCAAGAGGGGACACAAGTAGAATCCAAGAATGGGTCTGGGATTCAAAAGCACTTAGCTAAGACATTTACCTATGCGCTGCCTAGAACCATTCCAGGGTAATAAAATAAAAACATCACTAAAAGTTGACACCACCTAGGCTAAATGCTTGCTGTTTGAAGATGAAGCAAGATGAGCTTAGTTTAAAAAGAAAAAAAAAGCCACAGCAGCCAAGCTACAAGACTGAAGCTCCTGATCACACGCCTGCATCTCAACGAAAAGAGAGGATACTGGTGGATGCAGACCAGCAACGGAGGAATTCCAGGGCAGACTGAAATGCGGATCCGAGGCCACTCAGCAGCACACTCCAAGAACCGAGGCATGGAAAAGGAGCTTGGTTCATCAGAACCGTCTTTCTGGATTCCATATATATGCGTTAATGTATGATATTTGTTTTTCTCTTTCTGACTTACTTCACTCTGTAAAACAGGCTCTAGGTTCATCCACTTCAGTTCAACTGACTCACATTCATTCCTTTTTATGGCTGAATCTATCTGCCAGGCAAGAATAGAGACACAGATGTAAAGAAGAGACTTGTGGTTACAGTGGGGGAAGGAGAAGGTGGGACGAATTGAGAGTAGCATTGAAACATATACATTGCCATATGTAAAATAAGTAGCTAATGGAAAGCTGCCGTATAACACGGGAGCTCAACCCAGTGCTCTGAGACAATCCAGAGGGATGGCATGGGGAGGTGGGAGGGAGGTTCAAGAGGGAGGGGAGATATATATATATATATTTATTTATTTATGGCTGATTCACGTTGTTGTATGGCAGAAACCAATACTACCTGGTAAAGCAATTATCCTCCAATTTAAAACAAATTTTTAAAAAAGAAAGTAAAGGAACTGACTTGGAGCGGGCAACAGGGTGGTTGTCAGACAAATACGAGCTGTGTCACATGAAAGTCGCTATAATTTTTAGATTGGGCAAGAGTCTTAATTACAGACTTTTTGTCTGTCTTAGAAGCTGGGTTTAAAAGGAGATAGCTAGGGGGAAGCTGCTGTATAGCACAGGGAACTCAGCTCGGTGCTCTGTGATGACTAGAGGGGTGGAATGGGGGGTAGTGGGAGGAAGATCCAAGAGGGAGGGCATATATCTACGCCTGCATGCATGCTTTCGCTCCAGTCATGTCCAACTCTTTATGATCCTATGGACTTTAGCCCAAAAGGATCTATCCATGGGATTCTACAAGCAAGAATACTGGAATGGGTTGTCATGCCCTCCTCCAGGGGATCTCCCAACCCAGGCACTGAACCTGTGTCTCTTATGTCTCCTGCATTGGCTGGTAAGTTTTTTACCACTAACACCACCTGGGAAACCATCCAACTCTTTGCGACCCCATGGACTGTAGCCTATCAGGCTCCTCCATCCATGGGATTTTCCAGGCAAGAGTGCTGGAGTGGATTGCCATTTCCTTCTCCAGGGGATCTTCCCGACCCAGGAATCGAACCCAGGTCTCCTGCATTGCAGGCAGATGCTTTACCATCTGAGCCACCAGGGAAGCCCCCAGATATATGTATAGATATAGCCAACTCACTTTGCTGTACAGCATAAACTAACAAAATATTGTAAAGTTACCATGCCCCAATAAAAAAGGAGATGCTTCTTCCATGGGAATGCTGGTGGGGAACATTGGGAATCCTTCCAAAACAGAAAAGGATGGATCCTGTACCACTGCTATGGGACCAGCCCACAGTCACAGAAATCAGCAGATGCCCAGAGGCAAAACTGCATCCTTCCCAAGAAACTCCCAGGTGCTCCCCTTCCTTCCTATGGGGTTACCCTTGCAGAGACTGAGGTGCACAGTGCCTGACATTTCACATTAAACTGGGGAGTCTGCTATTTTAAGTAACCTGCTGGTCAGCTCTTTTGTAAAATGAAGAGCCTTAGTTTACAGAGCCTAATGCTCCCGCTTCACAAGGATGAAGTTTTATCATTGTTTTTTTTGTGTATATCAAGTTTGCTACAGCAGCCCTTACACATTCGCACCCAAGCGAGACATCCATGAGCCTGGCTAAGTCCTGCTTCAGGATAACACATGTGTCCTAACAGTTATTAGAAAGCCAGAGCACAGGGAACTATGTCTAGGATCTTACAATAATCTATAAGGGAAAAGAATGTATATATACATACACACACATATAAACTGAATTCCTTGCTGTACACCCGACACTAACACAACACTGCAAATCAACTAGACTAATAGTGAGCACAAGTAAATAAACAGGGCTTTGCTGGTGGCTCAGTGCTAAAGAGATCGCCGGCCAAGGCAGGAGACGTGGGTTCGATCTCTGATCCAGGAAGATCCCACATGCTGTGGAACAGGTAAAGCCGGTGCGCCACAGCTACTGAGCCTGTGCTCTAGAGCCCGGGAGCCGTAACTACTGTAGTCCATGCGCTGCGACTACTGAAGCCTGCAGACAACCTAGAGCTCGAGTTCTACAACGAGAAGCCCCTGCACCGCAAATGGAGAGTAGCCTCCCGCTCATGCAGCTAGAGAAAATCCTACGCAGCAATGAAAACCCAGCACAGCCAAAAATAAATGAATAAATTAAATAAAAAAACAAATAAACAAATGGAAAACATATACATATATTGGGCGGTTGGTGGAAAATCAGTGGCTTTCCCCAGAGAAGAAAGTCTGTAGCCCTAGCATATTTTAGTATATAAAATACCCTGCATGGTGACATCATGGTTTGGGGGTTTTTTTCCAGGAGGGGGTATAACAGAATTTTTCCTTTTGTCCTTTGCTGGTTTCAGCACTCCCATGCACTGCTGCAGCATCAATCACCAGAGTCCAGCAACTGTGTTTAATCTAGGGCTGTGGTGGTTTGGAAATATGCCTGTAAATTCTTTTACCACTCATCCTCTAAAAGTCGCAGCCTGACTATACCACTGGCAGCCCCAGTGAGGCTGGAACTGCTATTACGTTCCAAAGAGTAGCACACGGTGACTCTAGCAGAGGTCACAAGGGACATTGCTGCTCCCAGCCTGCCCTCTCTGGGGCAACCAGTGCCACCTTGGAAGAAAACTAACAGCCTTGACAACTGGCCCAGTTGGGAAGGAACCAATGCCACCTTGCCAGGAGAGATAAATGATTCTCCAGCTCAGCAAAGTCTTCAAACGATTGCAGAGTTCAGGCTTCAAGTCTCCCAGCTGAGGACCCAGACATCATAAAGCAAACACAAGCCACCGCCACAAGACCCTGCCTGAATTTCTGTCCTACCTGAAATGATAAATGCTTATCTTGCTTTACCTTACTGTCACCATCTGGAGGTTGTTTGTTCCTTTCCGTCATTGTTATCATCCAGAGGCTGTATGTTAGTGAGCAACTGATAAGCAACACAAGGGCTGAGCACGTGCCCACAGGCAAGCCAACAGGAGGAGGAACTTTCGGTTGTAAGCAGGGGAAAAGAAGTGTTTCTCCTGCTGAACATGAGGCTTGGGGGGATATAATTCAGGACCTACCAGAGGACACCATGTGAGCAGACTGCCTGAGGAAAAGTCAATCCTGAGAACAAAAACAAGACATGGGGAGAGACTGAATGCTGATGATGTCATTTGAGCTCCTGGATCAAGCTATACCTGAAGGCCACTCTGGAATATTTAGTTGCTTAAGCCAATATTATCCAGACACGACTCACTCTAAGCTCTTTACAGTATCAATATCATTGGACACGACTGAGAGACTTCACTTTCACTTTTCACTTTCATGCATTGGAGAAGAAAATGGCAACCCACTCCAGTGTTCTTGCCTGGAGAATCCCAGGGACGGCGGAGCCTGGTGGACTGCCATCTATGGGGTTGCACAGAGTCAGACACGACTGAAGCGACTTAGCAGTAGCAGTAAGCCAATATATCTTCTCACCACCTGTGCTTTTACCTTTAGTTAGTTTGGGGTGGATTCCTCTCATTAAGTGTACAAAAACCCCTGACTCTACACACTCAGCGTTTCCTGGGCTGTCCCAGGAAACAGACTAGATAGTATACTTGATCAGCTATGTCCTTCTGAGGTAAACGGGTAGGTCCAAATGTTTGGAGCTGAAACAATCCTGCTACATTAGCCACAACCAATTAGACTAAGGATTAGGGGAAGACAGTCCAGAAGAGGCGAGGTGTATTCAGACTCCATGTGAGCTCCTTATAGAACCCACTGTCATGAACTTCTGCCCCTAACAGGGTCTCCAATGACAGAACCTGTTTCCCAGTGGGAGGAGACAGAAATCCAGAAAATAAGCAGATGCACAAAGAAATAGACAAGATAATTCCAGGTGTAGCTGCGTGCCATGAAACAGAAAAGTGTGAGGCCCTGGGGAGCTACGTGCACAGACTGAGCAGGGAAGACCCCCTCACTGCATGAGAATCAGGCTGGCACTGAATGCATAGGGGCGAACCCTGGGAAAAGATTTCCAGGCAGAGGAAACAGCAGGTTTCACTCCCCAGGGGAATGAAATGAACCTGAAGCTGGGCTTACACAAACAGAAAAATGTGTCCAGGGTAGCTAGAGCATAGAGAAGGATATGGGATGCCAGGAGTTGAGTCCAAGAAGAGAGAACCACCACATCTGCAGTGAACAGTGGGAATCTGGGCTTCCTGTATGTGTAATGATTTCTTTTCCATTTCCTTTTAAGCATCCTGGCTGCCATGTGAAGAATGAATTGTCAGGAGTATGAGCCATCAGGTTAATACACAGGCTGTGCTGACATTACACCTGATGGGATTACTAGGGCTTCCTCTGAGCCCACTCCCTGGTGGGCTTCTATGGTGCCTCAGACAATAAAGAATCTGCCTGCAACGCAGGAGACCAGGGTTTGACCCTTGGGTCAGGAAGATCCCCTGGAGGTAGAGCATGGCAACCCACTCCAGTATTCTTGCCTGGAGAATTTCATGGACAGAGGAGCCTGACGGGCTACAGTCCATGGAGTCACAAAGAGTTGCACACAACTGAGTGACTATCATTTTCTGAGCCCACTCTAAGCTCTTTATGGTATCATTTCACTCAATTCTCAACAATCTCACAAAGGAGGTATTTTCTAATTTGCATTTTGCAGTCAAAGGAATGGAGGAACACCCTTGCCTGTGGTCAGATGGCTAGTGGGTTGAAGAGCCTGGATTTGAACCTGGGCAGTCTGGCTCCAGATCCCGATTCCTGAGTGACACTTCCCTTACTGTGTTTTGGGACAGAGGTTGTCTTGCTGTTTCCGATCGCATCCACCAACAATCCAGAGGCCATTGTTAGGGGATGAGTTGAGCTTTCCTATCACACTTCTGTGGCTCCATTCAACACACCTGGGGTTAAAAACCTTATGTTCCAGACAAAACCAAACCTATGGCAATAAACAGTTGGCAGCGTGAGGCCTGGGATGCGGTAGGGTTGACATCAAGAGGGTAGAAGGTACTTCTTGGGATGACAGAAATCATCTACGTCTTGATTGTGACAATGCTGACATGGTGCATGTATGTGTCAAAAAATCACTAACTATACACTTGAAATGGGTGTGTTTGATTGTATGCAAATTACACCTCAATAAACAGATTTAGAATTTGTTCAGTCCATGTTCACTTCTAGTAAATAACTACTTCTTTGGATTTCAGTGGGCATATACTATATATACAATGAAAAGCCATCTGATAACCTCCAGGAGGGACTCCTGGAAGATGTCTGCATGAGAAAATGCTGTTTCAATCAGTTCCTGAGGTCCTGGCAGACTCCATCCATGCAGGATTTCATGTAGCGAAAGTATCTGGGCTGATCCACCTCATCCCACCACTATGCCCTGCAGGTGCCAGCTGTATGCACAGCTGATTCCAGCAAAATCTGGCCAGATGTTTCAGAACCCCAAGACTGCAGGACTGGCCTTTTAAGGCTACAACAAGCTGATATTCTGGAAACTCATTTCTCAGGCAGCTCAGGACGTAACAGACTGCCCCTCCCATGCCAACCCATGCTGCCCCCAGCACTCTGTCCTCCAACAGAAGGAGTGAGTTCAAAGATGCCTTTCTGGCAGAGACAAATCAAGGAACAAGGAAGGAGCCCCCAGCAACAAAGCGACAGCAGCTTGACATTGAAGATCCAAACTTCCAGGGACCTGGACCCTGCTTCACCTCTCTGTGGGTTGCAAACCAGTCCTGACTATACCCAGCCCTTAGAACTATTCTCAGCATCACAGTGTTTCTGTTTTGCTTTCTTATTTATTTTTGGATGTAAATGTCTTAAGGCAGGACAAGACTCTCCAGCACCATGTACCCCATTATACTTTGCCCTATGCCCAGTCAATCCTCAGAATAAAACACCTCCTGGTGCCTAAAGATATGTGTCCATCAACTCCTTTATACAAACCACAGCAAGCAAACACCTGCTCAAAGTCAGCACCAAGGCATGGAATGGCCTGTCTTTTTCAGCTTCATATTATGCACCAAATTAAATATAGTAAACAAGAAAACGTAATTCTTTTTCAAAGTAGGCACAAAAATCCTTTTTCATCTGAATTAGGAGCAATTACCTTGCTATGCTTCTTGAGCTCTGCATTTCCCAGTGGAGAATTATGGAAGAAAGGGTTTAATGATGAATTCTTCCACCAACGGGTTTGCAGCACAAGACGAATGTACACACACATCTATATCTATACCCGTATATGTCATACCCATATTTAAATCCCTATCTAATATAATACTCTACCTGATCTTGGTCTGAGTCCTTGTCAGGAGCTTCAAAAACCCTTGGAATTTGCCTCAGTGATAACAGGCTCCATTATTCACAAGCACAGACATCACTTTGCCAACAAGGTCTGTACAGTCAAGGTTATGGTTTTTCCAGTAGTCATGTATGGATGTGAGAGTTGGACCATAAAGAAGGCTGAGCACCAAAGAATTGATGCTTTCGAATTATGGTGCTGGAGAAGACTCTTCAGAGTCCCTTGGACTGAAAGGAGATCAAACCAGTTAATCCTAAAGGAAATCAGTCCTGAATATTCATTGGAAGGACTGATGCTGAAGCTGAAGCTCCAATACTTTGGCCACCTGAGTGAAGAGCTGACTCATTGGAAAAGACCCTGATGCTGGGAAAGATTGAGGGGAAGAGGAGAAGGAGGTAGCAGAGGATGAGATAGTTGGATGGCATCAGTGACACAATGGACAGGACTTTGAGCAAGCTGTGGGAGATAGTGAAGGACAGGCAAGCCTGGCGTGCTGAGATAATGAAGGACAGCGTGCAGCAGTCCATGCGGTCGCAGAGTCAGACATGGCTGAGTGGCTGGACAGCAGCAACAACAATTCACAAGCTTATGCTAATGAGGCGATTCATGGGCGGATCCTTAGAAAACATCAGTGGAGGAGCTGCCCAAACCAGAAACAGCAAGCAGGACGGACCTTTCAGCTCACACCCCAATCTCTGGGAGATAAGTAGACCAATGAGTGAATCAGCCAAACCTACGTAATGGATTCCAAATAATAACCCTGGACCTTGGGACTTCCCTGCCAGTTCAGTGGCTAGGATTAAGACTCCATGCTTAAACTGCAGGGGGCATAGGTTCAATCCCTGGTTGGGGAACAAAGATCCCACATGCTGCACGGTGTGGCAAAAAAAATTAAAATTGTATATTAAAAAAAAAATCCCAGACCTCTACACTCAATGGAACTGCCCATGGAGGAACCCATCAATAGCTGAGATCATCGGCCCAGATTCGACAAAGAAAGTTCATCCCAGCTCTGCATCCACCCCCTAGACCTTATCCTGTGCCTCTCCTCCATTTGCCTGTTCTCGAGTCGTGGCCTTTATAATAAGGCAATCATTGGATTCATAAGGACAGTTTTCTGGATGAGTTCTGTGAGTCATTCTGAAACCGTGCAGGACCCTGTGGGGCTACCGGGAAAGAAGACTTAAATGTCCCCTGCTTCTTGTAGATAAGACTCCAGCCTCCATGCCCTTCCCTGAGTTCCAAAGGGCAGGGTTACTGATCAAGGGAGGAGCTGTCACAAAACTACCGTAGGTAAGATTAAAGGGACCAGAGAAGCTAGCCAAGAATAAGATACTGACCACCTGACACCCTGCACACAGCCTAATCTTATCAGCAAACCCACCCTGGAACCATTCCTGTAAAAGGCCTCATCAAGTCCTCCCAGGTTGGGACACACAGTTTTCAAGGGCAGGAGCTCCCTTGTGTCTTCCTTTTGCCTGGCAAAGCAATAAAGCTATTATTTTCTATTTCACTCTAAACTCTGTCTCTGAGATTCGATTTGGCACCGGTTTACAGAGGCCATGATTCAGGCATCAGTTCTAGCAAGTTATGAAACCCAAGCAAACATCATGGGAACCCCCAAATTTGTAGTCAGTTGGAAAAAAGTGCAGGTAGCCTGGGGAGCCTCTCTCACCTTGCAGCTGGTGTCTGAAATGAGGGGAGGGTCTGGCTGGAACTAAGCCCTTAACCTGAGGGTGTTCACTGACTCTGGGGAGTTATTCGGGACTGAATTGAATTGTAGGACGTTCAGTCAGAAACATGATCAATAACCACATCTCCTGCCAATGCAGGAGACACAGACTCGAGCCCCTGGGTCAGGAAGATCCCCTGGAGTACTGGCAACTCACTCTAGTATTCTTGACTGGATAATCCCACAGACAGAGGAGCCTGGCGTGCTGCAAACCACGGGGTCACAAAGAGTTGGGCGCGACTCAGCAACTGAACAACAACAACCCCATTTCCAGCCTCCATAGGTCAGGTCCCAAGAACTGGAGGGGAAATGGATGGGTAAAAAATGCAGCATCATAGCCACATCTGTTGGGTCTACAATCACCACGCAGCTGCCTCCCTTTTTCACTGTCTTGACTCAGACAAAGAGAAGGGCTCCCAAAGGCTCAGATTCTTCAGAGCTGCCTAGACACATACACTGCCAAGCTCCTCCCAGCAATTTCCACCAAACACCAACACAAGACCACGTTCTAACTGAGGGAGTACTCACCATCGACAGCAGGCTATTACACACAGGATGAAATCTTGCTCTGCTGACATTGTTAAAGAAACAGACAGCAGAACCTGTTTTAATGCCTGTTCTCTTTTTCCCTGATAGGAGGAACTCTCTCCAAGAAAAAAAAAAATGGGAGTTGAAAGGCACCAAATCCCTAATCCAGTTTGTACAGGGAGTGGAAAAATGGAAGACATTTACAGCCCGGGGAACGTGAACTTTGTGAACAAGCAGCCTTCTTGATCTCCAAACTGAACAACGCAATCCACCATGCTACAGCCTCTGCTCAGGGCCCCTAGCTGCGGTATTATCTCCCCAGCATTAGCTGTTCAAAAAGCCTTTATGTCTGTCTGCAGGATAACTTAAGAACTTATCTTCCTCCCAGTCTGAAAGCTTTAAAGGTCAAATCTGCTCCCCTCAAGGAAGAAAACAAATATAAAGAAGTTGTTTAGAGGTACTTTGTTCGCGTTATGTGTCCATCTATAAGTTAAAACTGTGAAAATTCCATAGCAAATGCCAACGAACAAGGAACAGTTCTAAAGCCAAGCAGGACCCTGTTAGGCTCCTGGGCACAAATCTTTCTGTGTCCCCCTTCTCTCCCGGCTGCCCCTGGCCCAGCCCTGCTATTTTCTTGTTTGGAGAAAATAAGCTTCATTCAGCCTCCAGGAACTTCCTTTCCCAAGTTCCAACAGGCAAGTTCAAACAGCTGCGAATCGAGGGTGGAAGGGGATGCAGAGGCAAGGGAGAAGCATTCAAGAAACAATACTGCAGCCTTGGGGCAGGGTCCTGGTTCCTCCTTAAGGGATCAGTTCAGTTCAATTCCCTTGCTCAGTCCTGTCCAACTCTTTGCGACCTCATGGACTGCAGCATGCCAGGCCTCTCTGTCCATCACCAACTCCTGGAGCTTACTCAAACTCATGTCCATTGAGTCAGTGATGCCATCCAATCATCTCATCCTCTGTCGTCCCCTTCTCCTCCTGCCTTCAATCTTTCCCAGCATCAGCGTCTTTCCAAATGAGTCAGCTCTTCGCATCAGGTGGTCAAAGTATTGGGAGTTTCAGCTTCAGTATCAGTCCTTCCAATGAATAGTCAGGACTGATTTCCTTTAGGATTGACTGGTTGGATCTCCTTGCAGTCCAAGGGACACGCAAGAGTCTTCTCCAACACCACAGTTCAAAAGCATCAATTCTTCGGTGCTCAGCTTTCTTTATAGTCCAACTCTCACATCCATAAATGACTACTGGAAAAACCATAGCTTTGACTAGATGGACCTTTGTTGGCAAAGTAATGTCTCTGCTTTTTAATATGGTGTCTAGGTTAATCATAGCTTTTCTTCCAAGGAGCAAGTGTCTTTTAATTTCATGGCTGCAGTCACGATCTGCAGTGGTTTCGGAGTCCAAAAAAACAAAGTCTGTCATTGTTTCCCCATATGTTCGCCACAAAGTGATAGGACCAGATGCCATGATCTTCGTTTTCTGAATGTTGAGCTTTAAGCTAACTTTTTCACTCTCCTCTTTCACTTTCATCAAGAGGCTCTTTAGTTCTTCTTCACTTTCTGCCATCTGCATATCTGAGGTTATTGATGTATCTCCCAGCAATCTTGATTCCAGCTTGTGCTTCATCCAGCACAGCATTTCTCATGATGTACTCTGCATATAAGTTAAATAAGCAGGGTAACAATATACAACCTTGACGTACTCCTTTCCTGATTTGGAACCAGTCTGCTGTTCCATGTCCAGTTCTAACTGTTGCTTCTTGACCTGCATACAGATTTCTCATGGTGGTCTGGTATCTCTTGAAGAATTTTCCACAGTTTGTTGTGATCCACGCAGTCAAAGACTTTGGCGTAGTAAATAAAGCAGAAGTAGATGTTTTTCTGGAACTCTCTTGCTTTTTTGATGATCCAATGGATGTTGGCAATTTGATCTCTGGTTCTTCTGCCTTTTCTAAATCCAGCTTGAACATCTAGAAACTCATGGTTCACATACTGTTGAAGCCTGGCTTGGAGAATTTTGGGCATTACTTTGCTAGCATGTGAGATGAGTGCAATTGTGCAGTAGTTTGAAAACTCTTTGGCATTGCCTTTCTTTGGGATTGGAATGGAAACTGACCTTTCCAGTCCTTAAGGGATACACAGTACAGTATCTTTGAGCTATTCTGCAGATACTGAAACGCCTACCAGGTGGAAGCAGTTAATTGTAAGCTGCTTACCAGCATGTAGACCCCAGACCTGTTGGAACCAGAAGGTTGATGAGGCTGACTCCCGATTACCTCACCACTAACCAATCAGAAGAGTGTCCATGAGCTGATCATGTCTCCCTCTTTGAACCATTTCTATAAAACCCCTCAATGCCTCATCCAGGGCAGGACACACAGTTTTGAGGGCATCAGCCCACGCTGACCCCCTTTGCCTGGCAAAGTATTAAAGCTATTCTTTTCTACTTTACTGAAACTCTGTCTCCCAGATTTAACTGGGTACCAGGGTACAGAGGCTGAATTTCAGCTACAGTTCTTCGTGCACCATTCTCAGATACCTCTATGTCTATAGGGTGTAACTTTAAACACAAGTTTCTGGGTTAAATGCTGAATGGGATGGTGACTGTCCATGCTTGCATAGTGCCTTTCAATAAACATCAGAAAGCACACTCCACAGAGGCAAAGTTTTCTTCTTTCAGAACAGAGTAGGCAAGCTCTACTGGGAATACTTAAATCTTCCTCTTGTCTTGTGGGAAGACCCTAAGCCAGTCAGAGCCATATCTGGCCTCTGATCACTCTATTACAAAAAGAAAGTTGGAGAAACTCTTAAAAATTCTTGTACTACAATTGTTGTAAAGGAGGCAATATTTTGATTGAATAGTTCAGACAGTTATTTTTCCTTTAATTCACTGAATCAGACATGCAGCAAAGACTATTTATCTTCACATCTCTTTGTCTCTCCTTCTAAGATCTGATAGGAGAGGGGCCCTCTGAGCAGATGCACTATTCTCCTTGTGATTAACAAAATGGAAAGGAGCCCTGCATGCCAAGAGGAAAAAAAGCTGTTGTGATTGTCATTATCACACCATTTCACTGATTTACTGCAACTCCAATAAGGGCAGAAATGAAGACAATTAAAAGAGAACCAGACTGCTGTCGCCTACTTGATTATAAAAACAAACAATAGAAATTTAAGCTGATTTGTTAAAAGCAGCAGGAAGTTTCAACAAAAGAATTTTTAAAAGCCCGGCTCTTTGCTGAACTATTGCGATGGTGAGACTCTAAACCAATGTGAACCCCTTGCACAAAGAAAGATGTAGCTAGCTCCTTAAGATGCTCTGAAAGTGAAACTGTTAGTTGTTTGGTCGTGTCCCACTATTTGTGACCCCACAAACTGTAGCACCCCAGGCTTCTCTGTCCATGGGGTTTTCCAGGCAGGAATACTGGAGTGGGTTGCCATTCCCTTCTCCAGGGGATCTTCCTGACCCAGGCATCGAACCCAGGTCTTCTGAACTGCAGGCAGATTCCTTACATCTGAGCCACTAGGCAAGTACTGTGTTTCAAATCAGCTCCTTTACAGAGACTCAAGGAGCAGATAAATTACAGAGAATCAAACCCACCAACACTTAAACTGACAAAGATCTGATTTCACAAAAGCAGAAACATACCCTTGTTTTCATCTTTATGGGTAGAAAAAGAAAAAAGGTTCTTTTTGAGGATAAATTTCATATAATTTGAGAGAGAAAAGTATTCCAGGAAGAACTTAGGAGTTAAGGAGATGGTAAACTTTTTGAAAAACATAAATTGGATCATGTCTTTCTATTTTTTGAAAACTTCCCAAAAAGGAGCTTGAGGGATAATGGATACAGGTATAGAATGCCTGAGTACCTTTGCTATCCAAATGAAACTACGACAACATGGTTAATCAGATATACTCCAATATAAAATAAAAAGTTTAAACACTCTCATCGACTTCCCACTGATTTACCCTCTGTGAACTGTCTTCTACCTGCATCTCAGAATGCACTTCCTACTGTTCTCTGTATTGGCCACATACCACCCCCAGCAACCTGCTTACAACAGGGGTCAGAAAATCAGGGCTCTTGGATCAAATCCAGACTGCTGTTTCCATACAGCTGCAAAGTGAAAATGGTCTTCATGTTTTTAAATGGTTCAAAAAAAAGGGGGGGTGTTGGTGGGGAGAATGTTACCTGGTATGTGAAAAGCATATGAAATTCCAATGCTAGAGATTATAAATAAAGTTTTATTGGAACAGAGGCAGGGACATTTTGTTTACATAATGTCTGGCTGTTTTTGCACTGCAACAGAGAAGCCTAGTTATGACACAGATCGTAGGGCCCACAAAGTCTCAAAAACATGCTAGTTTGCTGAACCTGGCTTAGAACATCAAGTTTACTCACACTTTAGGGCCTGCCTTCACTAGGACTCTATGAAGTTCTGGCTCAGTTGGTAAAGAATCCGCCTGCAATGCAGGAGACCCATGTTCAATTTCTGGGTCTCGAAAATCTGCTGGAGAAGGGATAGACTACCCACCCAGTATTCTTGGGCTTCCCTTGTGACTCAGCTGGTAAAGAATCCACCTGCAATGTGGGAGACCTGGATTTGATCCCTGAGTTGGGAAGATCCCCTGGAGAAAGGAAAGGCTACCCACTCCAGTACTCTGGCCTGGAGAATTCCATGGACTGTATAGTCTATGGGGTCTGAAAGAGTCGGACACGATGAAGCGAATTTCACTTTCTTTCACTTCCAGATATCCTCACAAGGGCCTCAGGTCTTGGCTTAACCAGTTCAGGTTGCCATGACAAAGTGCCATAGATGGGATGGCTCAGAAAGAACATAAACGTATTCCTTACAGTTCTGGAGGTCAAAGTCCAAGTGAGACAGGAAGGGGACTGGGCAGGAACTTTA
The DNA here is from genome assembly GCF_023091745.1 of Budorcas taxicolor. Classification (NCBI taxonomy): domain Eukaryota; kingdom Metazoa; phylum Chordata; class Mammalia; order Artiodactyla; family Bovidae; genus Budorcas; species Budorcas taxicolor. The sequence goes on along the minus strand of NC_068926.1, from coordinate 47,360,830 downwards.
ACTTTTACCCAAGGACAGTACAAAACCTGATTAGAACCATATAGATCCAAGCTGGTGACTAGCTGACTTCCATTTCAACATCTGAGCAAGATAAACGACACAACCACAGAATCCATGACAGCTCTCAGGGGGACTAAGGGAAAGAGGGCAGTGGCCCAATTCCTGGAAATTCCCACTCCTTCCCCATGACAGCTGGAACATTCCTCCCCCTCGTTAGCCTATGAGATTGTGAAAGTGAAACTCACTCAGTTGTATCCGACTCTTTGCGACCCCATGGACTATACAGTGCATGGAATTCTCCAGGCCAGAATACTGGAGTGGGTAGCCATTCCCTTCTCCAGGGAATCTTCCCAACCCAGGGATCGAACCCAGGTCTCCCACATTGCAGGTGGATTCTTTACCAGCTGAGCCACCAGGGAAGCCCCCAGCCCATAAAAACTGACAACCCTATACCCTGGGGCCTCTCTTGCCTTCCCAGATGGGCCACACTTCCATCTAGGAGAGTGTTGCCTCCTCGAATAAATCTTCTTTCACATTACCATGGCTCACTCTTGAATTCCGTCCTGCATGGAGCCAAGAACCTACATTTGATGGCCATTCCAGGGACTCAGCCATGACCTGGGATGTGATCATCCCCTAGCACCCCCTACTCTCTTTCCTGCAACCCAAGATCAGGGCACCAGCATTCCATTTGGGGGAAGACACTCTTCCTTCCGAGTTGCAGGGGACCATTCTCTCACTGTATCCTCCATGGTGGAGTGCAAAGACAGGACACCAGCCCTCTGTCACTGGTAAAGGCTCTGATCCTATCTGCAAGGGCCCAAGCTTCACAACCTCACCTAATCCAATCACCTCCCAAAGGCTCCATTTCTTAAGACCATCACATTGAGGGGTAAGGTTTCAAGATAGGAATCTGGGGGAGACACAAACAGACCAGGTCTCTACTTAAATATCACCTCTATGGGGACGTACCTGACCACCTCATCCACAGACTGTCCCTCCTCACTCTTGAGTCACTCTGTATTATTTGCTTCCTAGCATATAGCATTTCTGAAATTACTCAACATACCACTTTTTTTATTGTCAGCCTCCTCATCAGAACATAAGCTCCATGGGGGCAGACACTTCTGTCCTGTTCACCAGAGTGCCCCATACCAGTAGGCGCTCATCAAATATTGAATGAATGAACAAACTTATAGCAGAGAAAGCACCAAGATAGCTATTTGGCCTGAACTTCCATTCCCAAAGGACTTACTAGGAAAATAAACATTTAATATTGCTTACAAATGAGACCTGAAAGGTACAGTATGTGTGTTGTTGTTTTTTTAATATTTATTCATTTATTTGCACCAGGTCTTAGCTGCCACTCATGAGATCTTCAGTCTTCATTGTGGCATGTGGGGGTCTTTAGTCTCAGCATGTGTGATCTAGTTCCCTAACCAGAGATCAAACCTAGGCCCCCTGGACTGAAAGCATGGAGTCTTAGCCACGGGAGCACCAGGGTAGTCCTCAAGGCACATTATGTTTATATGTGTATATGTGAGTGCACCAAGCAGGACCCTGTGGGGCTCCTGAGCATGGAAGCCTTTTAAACAGGTACTAATCAGGGGAGGGAGGGGATGCAGAGACAAGGGTTTTTGTTCAGTCTCTCAACCGTGTCTGACTCTTTGCGGCCCCATGGACTGCAGCACATCAGGATTCCTGTCCTTCACTATCTCCCAGTGTTTGCTCAAACTGATGTCCACTGAGTGAGTGATGTCATACAACCATCTCATCCTCGTCACCCCCTTCTCCTCCTGTCTTCAATCTTTCCCATCATCAGAGTCTTTTCCAGTGAGCTAGCTCTTTGCATCAGGTGGCCAAAGTACTGGCTTCAGCATCAGTCCTTCTAATGAGACAAGGGAGGAACAGTCAAGAGAGAGTAGTGCAGCCTTGGGGCAGGGTCCCGATTCCACATCAAGGGACGTATGTAACAACATCTTTGAGTTCTTTTACAGAGCTAACTCCCCCAACAAATGGAAGATATAAACATTCTTCATTCTAGAGAGAAGGTCATAATTTGATAGCCTTGGGAACCAGAAAATTTATCAGGAGACCACCTGAGGTCAGAATAAAGGGGTGCAGGCCCTGCCCACACACACCCTGATCCTTGTCAGCAGCCCCACCCTTGAACCATTGCTGGAAAACTCCTCAACAAATCTTCCCAGGGTGGGATACAGTTTTGAAAGGCAGGAGCCCGCTGTGTCCTCATTTGCCTGACAAAGCAATAAAGCTTTTCTTTTCTACTTTACCCATAACTCTCTCTGAGATTCAATTAGGCACCAGTGCACAGAAGCTGAGTTTTCAGCATCAAGAGAACCATTAATTATTAGATGTAAATGTAAATGCATAATAGAATTTGGGCACGTCTTTCATTTCTGGTCCTCTTCCATATTCTTCTTAAATGTAATAACAGACTCAAAAACTCATGAAATGATGCTGTCCTGACTCACACTTAGAAAGGCCTTGTAGGTTCAAATTAAGACAGTGTTAAGGGACTTCCCTGGTCATCCAGTGGTCAAGACTTTGCCTTCCAATGTAGGAGAAACCAGAAAATAAAGCAGAAGCAGTATTATAACAAATTCAATAAAGATTTTAACATATATGTAACATATATATTTTTTAACATACATATATATATAAAGACAGAGGAACTTAAAGGGAAGTCTTAAAGGGAAGACAGAGGGACTTCGAGCAGGCACAGCTCAGAAGAGAGATACTGCCATCCTGACAACTCAAAGGTCTGGCGTGCAGTTCAGGGGTGAAACAGATAACAAAGTGAGTGAGACTGGCTTCGTGGGGTGTATGAGAAATACAGAGGTGTGCCTGCATCATCAAAAGGGGGAACCAGCCTTTCAGCCTCCACTGAGAGGGGACCATGGCAATACCAGCTCTACCTGGACTTAACGACTTTAAAAGTCACCAGAAACCCAACGGCACGTGAATTCTCCCGATTTGAAAATTTTGACAATTTAATTAAGAAAACAACATCTATTGATCCAACACATGTCCACAGGCAATGGCTGACGTATCAGTTGCCATTTTGTCAACTCTGGCCTGGAGATTTCCAAATTAATCAACATTCCTATAGGCACTCATTCATTATTTACCAAGAGCTCTGCAAGTCCTTTCACAGCTATGCTCTCAGCGTTGGGAAGTGGTGTCCCTCATGCTGTACATGAATTTTCAGAACTAAAAGGGCAAGCTAAGAGCCCAGAAGTGTTCATTCTATTCCAAATACAAGTGTTTGGTGATTTATACTAAGCCCTAAGCCTCCTCATCAAATCATTATTTCCAACTCAGCAAGAACTCTCACTTAGAAGTTTGTTTTGAGATTCAGTAGGAAAAATGGCTGGGGATGATGTGATGACTGGCATTTCTCCCAGCTGTCTCCATGACTATGGCTGTAGTCCCTCCATGAGTCTATCTGTCAGGACTCTTTTAGCAACAAATGATACAAACTTAGATTAGCTTAAAGGAAAAAAAGAGAGAGATTTTATTAACTTATGTAACTGCACAGTTCTGGAGTCAACCTGGGGGATTCAGGCACGGCTGGATCAAGCCTCAAGAAACACCATCATGGTTGCCTTCTCTCTGTGTTTCTGTGTGGGCTTCATTCTTGGGCTCTGTGAAGTGGCCCCCAACAGCCCCAGCTGGCATCATCCTTACTGGCAGTGCATCCCCACATAATGTGAAATGGGGTAGGACACAACATTTAAAAGAATGACAAAGCCCAAGCAAGCAACATGAACTGATTAGAACCAAACTTGAGTCTCAGTGTACTCTCACTGTGTAGCACATCAGTAAGCCAAATGACACACCCACAGGCATCATGACAGTTCTAAGGCCAATCATAAAGACTAGAGAGTAGGCTGGATTTAGAAAAGGGAGAGGAACCAGAGAACAAATTGCCAATATCCGATGGATCATCGAAAAAGCAAGAGAATCACAGAAAAATATCTACTTCTGCTTCACTGACTAGGCTAAAGCCTTTGACTGTGTACATCACAACAAACTGTGGAAAATTCTTTAAGATATGGGAATACCAGACCACCTTACCTGCCTCCTGAGAAATCTGTACGCAGGTCAAGAAGCAACAGTTAGAACCGGACATGGAACAATGGACTGGTTCAAAATTGGGAAAGGAGTACGTCAAGGCTGTATATTGTCACCCTGCTTATATGACTTATATGCAGAGTACATCATGTGAAATGCCAGGCTGGATGAAGTACAAGCTGGAATCAAGATGGCAGGGAGAAATATCAATAACCTCAAATATGCAGGTGACACCATCCTTATGGCAGAAAGCAAAGAGAAAGTAAGGAGCCTCTTAATGAAAGTGAAAGAGGAGACTGAAAAAGCTGGCCTTAAGCTCAACATTAAGAAAACAAAGATCATAGCATCCAGTCCCATCACTTCATGGCAAATAGATGGGGAAACAATGGAAACAGTGACAGACTTTATTTTCTTGGGCTCCAAAATCACTACAGATTGTGACTGCAGCCATGAAATTAAAAGATGCTCGCTCCTTGGAAGAAAAGCTATGAAAAACCTAGACAGCATATTAAAAAGCAGAGACATCACTTTGCAGACAAAGGTCCATATGGTCAAAGCTATGGTTTTTCCAGTAGTCACGTACAGATGTGAGAGTTGGACCATAAAGAAGGTTGAGTGCCAAAGAATTGATGCTTATGAACAATAGTGTTGGCGAAGACTCTTGAGAGTCCCTTGGACTGCAAGAAGATCCAACCAGGCAATCCTAAAGGAAACCAACCCTGAATATTCACTGGAAGAACCGATGCTGAGGCTGAAGCTCCAATACTTTGGCCATATGATGCAAAAAGTTGACTGCTTGGAAAAGACCCTGATGTTGGGGAAGATAGAAGGCAGAAGGAGAAAGGTATGACAGAGGACGAGATGGTTGGACGGCATCACCGCCTCAATGGACATGAGTCTGAGCAAGCTCCAGGAGACGGTGAAGGACAGAGAAGCCTGGTGTGCTGCAGTCCATGGGGTCGCAAAGATTCAGACATGACTGAGCAAATGAACAACAACAGCAAAAAGAGTAGGCAGTGGCCCAGTTCCTGAAAATTCTCACCTCCTCCCCCAAATAGTTGGAATAACCCTCCCACTCAAGAGTGTATGAAATTACCCAGTCCATAAAAGCTAACCATGCCATAGTTCAAAGCTGTCCCCCTCTTCTCAGATGGCCCACACTCTGTCTGTGTCTCTCTCTAAATAAATCCATTTCTTACCTATCACTTTGTCTCTCACTGAATTCTTTCTCTGATGAGACACTGATAACCTTAGCTTCATTAGGTCCTGAAACCGGGTGTGTTATCTCAGTTAAAAGACCAAGGGCTGGGGCTTGCTGGTGACTCAGAAGTAAAGAATCCACCTGCCAGTGCAAGAGACACAGGTTCGATCCTTGATCTGGAGAGATCCCACATGCTTGGGAGCATCTAGGCCCGTGAGTCACAGCTATTGAGTCTGTACTCTAGATCCAGGGAGCCCCAACTTCTGAGCCCACATGCAGCAGCTACTGAAGCCCACATACCCTTTAGCCCGTGCTCTGCGACAAAAGAAGCTACCACAATGAGAAGCCTGCACGCTGCAGCTAGAGCGTAGTCCCCACTTCCTGCAACTAGAGAAAAGCTCGCACAGGAATAAAGACCCAGCACAGCCAAAAATAAACAAATTTGTTTCTAAATAGCCAAACTATTAAAAAAAAAAAAAAAAGACCGTGGGTTTTGGCTGGGTTTGAGTCCCAAGCACACGGGTTTAATTTCCAATCTGAGATGAACAGTTTCAAATGTGACCTTATCTTTTTCTGATGTTTCCACCAAAAGCTATGAAATGAACCTGTCTCTCCTTTACTGAAATTCAATCAGGGGCTAAGCCCCTGCTCCATCACCGGGGTCGGATGGATGGAATGTGGTGACTGCCTCATTCCGGTCCATGTACCCACGTCTGGAATGAGGCTCACTCTACGAACTGATACTGGGGATGGAGTTTTGTTGTTCAGTCGCTCAGTAGTGTGACTCTGTGCGACCCCATGGACTGCAGCACGCCAGGCTTCCCTGTCCTTCTCTGTCTCCCGAAGCTTGCCCAAACTCATGTCCATTGAGTCAGTGATGCCATCCAACCATCTCATCCTCTGTCATCCCCTTCTCCTCTGCCTTCAATCTTTTCCAGCATCAGGGTCTTTTCTAACGAATCGGCTCTACGCCTCAGGTGGCCAAAGTATTGGAGCTTCAGTTTCAGCTTAAGGGGATGGGCTGATTTCCCCCGAAAGGAAACCAGATGATACTGTAAAAAGTGGAATGACGACTGGGTGTGTGAGCACACTTTCTGTCCACATCAATAGAGATGAACCTCCTCCCCACTCCAGAAAGCGGAGTATCTTTATGAAGAAACAACCTCCTTCTGCCCTTGAACAGGAAGAACAACAGGAAACTACCACTACTGTCCAGAGTTGAGACCAAGTGAAGAAGAATGTTCGCTACGGTGCACACACATTTGGACAAGCACACACGAGTGAGACGAATTACAGAGCAATGCTGTGACCTTTCCTCAGCCCCAGCCATTTCCTCCACACGTGTCAGATCCAGGATCCCAGCTGATCAGTAGCTGATTCTACAAGGCACTTAAGAGCAGAGCGGGGGCGTATGCCCCATTGAGTCAGCTAAGAAGCATCCTGACACGCTCAGGACAAATAAGGTCAGAGAGTGTCATTCATCTGCCTCCCACGGTCAGCCTGCAAATAAACAGTGGCTAAACAGGAGGCACCTCTATTGAAGAACAGCAGCCTAATTCTACCTGTTAACCACACAGACACAGGCACAGGCACAGACACACACACACACACACACACACACACACACACACACACACACACACACACACACACACACACAGCAATAACCTAAAGCTTCATCCTGGAGTCTCCCCACAGAGCTGTTAGCACTGATGACAACCCATTTAGGAAAGCGGACTCCTGGGTATCTGTGATTTGGCTCAGAAGTAGCTGTTTCTCCTCCAAGCACACCAGAAGTTATTCTAATGTCTTCACATCAACCCCTCACTAGAACATACACGCGTGAGGCTGCACCGATTTAGCTTCAACCCCAGAGATGACTGAAGCCTAAATCTATCTTACAGATGGGGAGTGGAGTTTCTATCCCTTTTGTCCTAAGAACTGAGACCCTCCGGATCCCCAAAGCTTAAGCAACACGACAAATAAGAGATCATCTATATCAAAATGGCTTTACCATCCGTTTCAGGAAATTCCCATCCAGGAAGATAAGACTACGAAATAATATGTAACCTCAATGTTTGGCTAGAAGATTCCTGGAAAATGATTTATGAATACCATCTATTGCTAATCTGGGCAAAGAGGCCCCTTTTCAGAGCAACATATGGCTCACTTGGCCTCAAAACTCACTTATAAGATAACTGGGGATCCCGATTCCCCATAAGCCCCTCACTTTGCTATCTACCTGATCCCCAAAGTGAAAGAATCACCTTAAGCTACTGGGCCTGGGGCCCTAAAATTCTAAATATCCATCCCTGACCTCCCTTCTCTGGGATACTACTAACAGTCTGAAGAGATGCTTTTGGGGTACGGGTGCCACCCCACGTGGCTTGCGGGATCTTAGCTCCCCAACCAGCAACTGAACCCAGGATCCAGCAGTGAAAGCACCCAGTTCCAACCACTGGACCACCTGGAAATTCCCAAGAAGTGCTTTTTTTAAACTTTATCACAGTAAGTAATAAAGTTTTCTCTGCCTAACTAGGCAGTTATCCAAGAGGTCTTTGGGTGATGAACAGCTGCCACCTCGGGGCATCTCCTTAACTATTGCTGTTCTGTTCTGCCTTGTAGGTGGACTGACCCCTGCAGCTTGCATTCCCAGGCTCCCATGTCAGCTGGCTGTAGGCAGGGCTGGACCAAAGGAGACCACTGGCAGGAGACAGAAGGGTGAAAGAGCGAGAGGCCAGGGCTTCTGTCCCCCTCACACTGGGGTGGCTTCAGAGGAGTCAGCTGCATCTTTTTACTGGCAGTTCCAGAAGGTAATACTTGCCCTGGAAACAGGACCATGGGGACGCATCTCCTCCCCTTGTCCCTTCTGCCTGGAGATGGCAGAAGTCCCTGCCATAAGAAATCTCTGAATTTCCTGAGCTTCCCCCAAAATGAAACAAGATGGTGCTGTGAGAGGTGGGACGGAGGCTGGGTGTGCAAACACACTTTCTGTCCATAACGATGGGAGCGAATCGCCTCCCCACTAAGAATGCAGTACATTTGTATGAAGAAACAACCCCCTTCACCATTGGAAAGAAAGACCAACAGGAAACTATCACTGCTGTCCAGAGCTGAGACTGAATTGCTTTTTCTCCTAAACTGATGTCTTCTGCTAAATTCCCCGTGTAGACAATATTTTGACGTGTTTTCTGTTCTCCTGGTTAAACCAAAAGGCATACCTAAAATAATTGCACTAGGGAAATGTCAGGACATAAATGCCAAACATCAGACTTTGCACCTCAACCCACATCACAGCCCCACAGCATTTGAGTCTCAGAATCAAAATTACTGGGAGGCTTTTAGAACTAGACCTTTGTCTGGGCCCAACCACAAATCAAATAAATCAGAATCTCTGCATCTGTTTTTTATTTATTTATTTTTTTAAGTTTTTGCCTAAGAAGCAGAGAACGGGAAAAAGGACTGAGCCCATCCTAAAAATAACAACCACAGCAACAGAAAGCACTGGATAAACTACCACCTAATAGAGTTTCTGGGACGCATCAAGGAGCTGACGTTGCAGAGAAACCAACTAGCCCGAAATCCAGGAAAAAAAAGAGGTTCCTTCAAGAAGACAACAGACATCAGTTCGCTTGGGCCAAAGATTGGGTAGAAGACACTCCGGGTGCTATGCAAGTAGATTCTGGTGGAAAAGGGGGGACAACTGCATGCCCACAAGGGCAATCTGGGCAAAGAGAAGGAATAAGAAAACATCCAGAGGGAAACATCAGAAGTAACCTAACAATGAAAACCCCACACAGTCAGACATGGAGAATGTCTTCAATGGGTTTATTCATAAACTAAAAATGGCTAAGAGAAGAGTCAGTGATAGAAAAACAGGTCGAAAGTAGTTACCAAAGCTGAAACACTAAGTGAAAAAAGAGAAGAGTGAGAGAACAGAACATCCAGGAGCTCAGGGACAACATGAGAAAGTCTACCACCTGTGCAACTGGAGCTGAAAGAGAAGAGAGAGAGAAAGGAAGGGATGACCGAAAACAGAGCACGTGCTATTTTCCCAAAATGAGGAACGTTATTAAGCCACAGACCAAGAAGCTCAGAGAATCCCAAGCAGGATAAATAAATTCAAAACAGCACATCCTGGGATTTCCCTGGTGGTCCAGTGGCTAAGACTGTACATTCCCAACACAGGAGGCCCAGGTCAACCTCTGGCCTGGATCCCACATGCCACAGCTCAGAGTCTGCGTGCCAACTAAAGATTCCACATGTTATAATGAAGATCCAAGATTCCACATACCGCAACTGAGGCCTGGCACGGCCAAATAGGAAATAAACATAAATAGAGACAGACAGAAAACATCTTGACACATCATATCCAAACTGCTGAAAGAGAAACATCAAGAGAAAGCTTAAAGGGCAACCCAAGAGAAAAAAAAAAGATACATTACATACATAAGAACAAAGATAAAGATTTCTTTCAGTAGACTTCTTGTCAGAAGCTATATAAGCCAGGAGACAGTGAAGTGACATCGTGAAGTAAATATTTTTGGAAATAAAAATAAAGATATTTTCAGAAAAGCCAGGAATGCCTTACCATCAGATCTCTGACAAAAAGATATGTTGTTACAGGATGTTCTTCAGAAAGAAAGAATATGTTACCAGGCAGAAACTTGGATCTACACAAAGAAATGAAGACTTCCAGAAATTGTTAAAGTGTAGGTAGATATAAAATCCATTTTTTAATTTATAATTGCTCTAAAAGATAAGTGAGTATATGAAACAAAATAATAACAACAAGAAAAAGCATAAAAATGCCTGATATCATGACCCATGATAGATACTAAATTCATTTCTTTCCCCATTTCATTTTTTCTATTAAAGAAAATATAAATAATAACAACAATATGCTGTGGGTTTATAGCATGAATAAAAATTAAAAACGACATTAATATAACTAAAAGTGAGAAAGAAAAAGTGTAAATATACTGTTTAGAGCTTCTTACACTCTATGTGGTGCAACAGTATTTGGAAATTACTTTTGTGATAAATTAAGAGTCTGTATTCAAAACTCTAGAGCAATCAATGTAATGAGTTTTTTTAAAGGTACAAGTAATAGCCGAATAGTAGAAATAAAACAGAATTATAAATAATGTTTCATTAACTAAAAAACAGTCAAGGGAGGGCACAAGGATCAGAGAGTACATCATAGAGCTCGGAAGATGGTAGATCTTAACCGTTAAATAAAAAATTACACAACATGAAAATTGTCTAAACACACCAATTAAAGAACAAATTGTTGGAGTGGATATAAAGCAACACCCAGCTAGATGCTATCTATAAGATACATATTGTAAATATAAAGGTATTCACTGGTTAAAAAATTTAAAACAGGAGAAAGGTAACATGTAAACACTAACCGAAAAAACTGAAGGAGCTACGCTAATATGAGAAAAAACAGACTTCCAAATAAGCACTAATACACGGGGGACAAAGTATTATATGCTCATAAAGAAGTCAATTCACTTACAATATGTAACAATCCTAAATGTGTATGACCTAACAACAGAACTCTAAAATACATGAAACAGAAACTCACAATACTAATAGCAGAAACAGAAAAATCCATGAATTTAGTCGGAGAGGTCAACACTCACTACTGGAAGGAGCAGGTAGGCAGAAAACAAGTAAGAATAAAAAATATTAGACAACAATATAGCATTCTCTTCAGGAACACACAGAGTAGGTGGCACATAGACCATATTCTGGAACATAAAAAAATACTCAAAAATATAAATGAATTAACATGCTACAAAGTATATTCTGAGTAAAATAGAATTAAATTAACAATAACTAAGATCATAGCATTATTAGGGGAAGCACACTGATTGAAACCGCCCACCCGGGCCAGGTACCATAGTAACCATCTGCATGAGTTGTTTTACGACAGGAGATCCTGATAAGAAATACAGAACTAATAAGCCACCACCAACCGGAAGAGTTCGGGAAAGGTCTAAAGGAGACACCGCGTGTCCGTCCACTTTCCAGAATCCCTCTCGCTAGCATCCATCTTGGCTGAGCGATGTGTGCGCCACCAGGAAAGACTCTGAATTAGAATGATTGGCCAAAGACCACCCGGAAACTAATCCCATCACCATAAAACCCAACATTGCGAGCCACGCGGCAGAGCAGTTCTCCTGGGTTCCCTTACCCTACTGCTCTCCACCCAGGTGCCCTTTCCCAATAAAATCTCTTGCTTTGTCAGCACATGTGTCTCCTTGGACAATTCATTTCTGAGTGCTAGACAAGAGCCCAGTTTCGGGCCCTGGAAGGGGTCCGCCCTCCTGCAACACCATCAGATCTATCACTTCATGGCAAATAGATGGGGAAAAATGGAAACAGGGATAGACTTTATTTTCTTGGGCTCCAAAATCACTGTGGACAGTGACTTCAGCCATCAAATTAAAAGACACATTCTTTGGAAGAAAAGCTATGACAAACCTAGAGAGTATACTAAAAAGCAAAGACATCACTTAGCCAACAAAGGTCTATATAGTTAAAGCTATGGTTTTCCCAGTAATCACATAAAGCTGTGAGAGTTGGACCATAAAGAAGGGTGCGCCCCAAAGAACTGATGGTTTTGAACTGTAGTGCTGGAGAAGATTCTTGAAAGTCCCTGGACAACAAGGAGATCAAACCAGTCCATGAATATTCATTGCAAGGACTGATGCTGAAGCTGAAACTCCAATACTTTGGTCACCTGATGCAAAGAGCTGACTCACTGGAAAAGATCCTGATACTGGGAAAGATTAAAGGCAGGAGGAGAAAGCAGAAACAGAGAATGAGATGGCTGGATGGCCTCACCAACTCAATGGACGTGAGTTTGAGAAAACTCCAAGAAAGAGCCAAGAACAGGGTAACTGTAGTTACCTGTAGTGCTGTAGTCCATGGGGGTCACAAAGAGTCGGACACAACTTAGTGAGTGAATAAGTCAATAACAGAAAGGTATTCAGAAAATTCTCAAATATTTTAAAAGTAAACAACAAAAACCTAAACAATATATGAAGCAAACAAGATGTAACCAGAAAAATTAATTTAAAAAATATAAATTGTATGAAAACAAAAGTATAACATAAAAGTTTGAGAAAGAAAGTGAAAGTCGCTCAGTCATGTCCAACTCTTTGCAACCCCATGGACTATACAGTCCATGGAATTCTCCAGGCCAGAATACTGGAGTGGGTAGCCTTTCCATTCTCCAGGGGATCTTCCCAACCCAGGGACTGAACCCAAGTCTCCTGCATTGCAGGCAGATTCTTTACCATCTGAGCCAGGAGGGAAGACAGAGCTAAAACAGTGCCCAGAAGAAAATGGGTAGCATTAGATGCTTACGTTAGAAAAAAAAAAAAAAATGTATCTGAGAAACTGATCTAAGCTTCCAGGAGAAGAGACTATATAAGGAGGAGAAAACTAATGTTGAAGTCACCAAAGGAAATAATAAAGATTACCACATAAATCAATAAACATACTATAGAAAACTTTCATGCACTGGAGAAGGAAATGGCAACCCACTCCAGTGTTCTTGCCTGGAGAATCCCAGGGACGGGAGAGCCTGGTGTCTATGGGGTCACACAGAATCAGACACGACTGAAGTGACTTAGCAGCAGCAGCAGCAGAAAACAACAGAAAAAAAAAAAAAGAAAATTGAAATCTGTTTCTTTGAAAAGACAGATAAAAGTCTTAAACCTCTAGCCAGACTGACCAAGAAAAAAGAGAAAAGAACATACAACCAACTGCAGGAATGAAATAAATGCCATCACTACAAATCTCAAGGCATGAAAAAGGCTAGTAAAGCAACACTGTAAACATTACTTCCACAAATTCAACAATTTAGATAAACCAGACCCATTTGTAAAAAACACAACTACCAAAACTCACTCAATAAGATAATCTGAACAGTTTTAACACTATTATATTGAATCTGCAATTTAAAAGCTTCCAAAAAAAATTGCTAAACAGAAGCAGTTTCATCAGAAAATTTAAATCAAACATTTAAAGAAATAGTAGCGCTAAATTTATACAGTCTCCTCCAGAAAACAGAACAGGAGGGAATGCTCCACACTTCCTTTTATAAAACTGGTATTACCTCGATACAGAAACTAGGCAAAACAGTACTTAAGAGAAAAAGTACAGAAAATAACTCAGATGCAAAAGCCCCAAACAAAATATCTGCCAATGAAATACAGCAATGCATTAAAAATTATACCATGACTGAAGCTGAGTTGGTACAAGGAATACAGGGTGATTCGATATTTGAAAAAGCAATGTAATCCACATATCAGCAGACTAAAAAATAAAACCAGCTTGTCGCAAGTGATGCAATAAAAGGATTGGACAAAGTTCAACATCCATTTATGATAAAATCTCTCAACAAATTAGGAAGACAGCAGAAGTTCATCTCAATATTTTGTGAAATTACTTATTTCATAGCATATATATGCATCTAAAAGAAACCTCCAACATCATCAATAGTGGTGTAAGACTGACTGTCTTTCTCCTAAGACTGGGAAAAGATAAGGATGAAAACTCTCACCACTTCTATTCTACGCGAGAAATATCTGTAAACAAAGGATATTATGGTCATCAGCAATTGCAGCCACTATGGATGGTGAGCTGGTGAGCCCCGAGGAAACTCAGGATGTGAAAACACAGGCTCCAGATAGCTGAGCAAAGATTTCAGTGAACCCAGACCCTTGCATCTTACCATACATAGAAACGCCCTAAATTCCTTAACTTGAGATATCTGGTTTTCTTTAAGTAACAACAATATTTAGACATTACTGACTACCTGTCCTCTGCTGCAAAACTCTTACATATGCTAGCCCCTCCCCTTACCTCCTCAGAGCAATTTCTCAAAGCTATTTGAAAGGCTGTCTCCCACACTGAACCTGCAACTCTTACACTGTGGAGTTTTTTTGTTCAACAAACATCACACTGGCGGTTCTCGCTGGTACAAAGGGAAGGGCAAGGGAAGGGAAGGTATATAGACTGAAAAGTGGGCAATAAAAACTGTATTCACAAATGACGTGACTGTCCATAAAATGTCCCCAAAAGTCTACCAAAAAAAGTTATTAAATGAAATAAGTAGCTTTAGGATATAAGGTCAACATATGAAAATCAATTTTATTCTGTATGTTTGCAATAAAAGTCTTAAGTTTAAGTTTTAAAAAGAAGACTATTCTATTCACAAATAGTACCCCAAACTCTGGAACACTTTGGCATAAATCTAAAACTTTTGTGTGGTATCTGTATGCTGGAAACTATAAAAGAGTGATGATAAAAAATCAAAGAAAGCATAAATAAATTGTTAGATATACCATGTTCATGCATTAGAGAGTTCATGACTATTAAAATGAATGTCCTCATTATTATGAAGGTATGTTTTCTGCACATTCAGTGCAATCCCAATCAAAATCTCACCAGGATCCTTTTTCAGAAATCCAGAAACTAGTTCCAAAATTTATATTGCAAATTGCAAAGAAGCTAGAATAGTCAAAACAATTTTTTAAAAAGCACAAAGTTAGATGATCCCCATTACCTTATTTCAAGATTTATTATAAAAAATAGTAATCAAGACAGACTGGTACTGGTGAAAGCATAGACACATAAATCAGAGGAACAAGACAGACTCCAGAATATGCCTACCATACATAATTAAACAATCTTAACAAAAATATATGAAGCCAATATAAGAGAGCAATAACAGTCTTTAACAATAAAATATGCTGGATCAATTGGTACATTCATATGTAAAAAGAGAAAACACAACCCATACGCTGTACCATATACGAAAATTAACCCAAAAGAATCATAGCCTTCAGTGTAAAACCTATAACTATTAAATTTATTAGCAAATTAAACAAGAGGAAAGCTTTGTGACATTTCTTTGGGCAAAGATACCTAAGATATGATGACAAAAGCAATTCCATTAAAAAAAAAGTAGATTAGTCTTCATCAAAATAAAAAGTCTGGGGACTCTGCTGGCAGTCTACTGTTTAAGACTCCAAACTCCCAATACAGGGGATATGGGTTCTCGTCCTGGTCAGGTAACTAAGACCCCAAATGCGATGGGACTCAGTCAAAAACTTAAAAACACTTAAAAACATTTTTAAAAATGTTTTAAAGTCTGCTCTGCCAAACATCTGTTAAAAGAAATGACATGTTACAGACTAAGAAAAAATATTTTCAAACCACATATATAAGATTTATATTCAAGATATACAGACAATTCTCAAGACTGAATAAGATAACCCAAATTAGATGCCCATTTTTAAAGAGAAATGATTAGATCAGATACTTTACAAAGAAAAAAACCAGATATACAGACGGCAAATAAGCCACTAAAAACTGCTCAACATCATTAGTGATTAAGGAAATGAAAATTAAAATCACCAAGAGATACCATTACACGTGTATTACAGTAGCTAAAATTAAATCGCAAGGTGAAAACATCACAAGTTGGCAAGGATGAAGAACAGCTGGAACCTTACACAGCTCTGGTGTAAATGCCAAATGGTTCAACCATTCTGCAAAACAGCCTGGCACTATCTTAGAATGTCAAATATGCAGGTTCCACACTTACCCAGTAATCTCATCCCCAGATATTTACCCACAGAGAAATGAAAACATAAATTGACACCAGAACTTGTCCGCAACCACTTAAGAGTGGCTTTATTCATAATAGCCAAAACTATTAGCCACTCTGGCATCTGTGGCCTGGAGAACAGATAAACAAACTCTGGTACACCTGGGCCATGGCGTACTACTTAGCAGAAATGAACTCCTGACACATCTGTAACAGAGAGAAACAACCCTGACTCCATATTGGATCTATTTTCACTTTTGTGCTCGGTTACTCTGGCTTAGTCATGCTGGTTCTGCACCCTCTGTCTTGTCAATCAGTGCCTGAAATATACATAATAACCCTTTCTCAAGTCCTTGCCTCCCAGGCTTGACCTTTAAAGGTATAACCTTTTATATGCATATAGAGAAAAGTTGCAGAACAGAAATAACAACTGCCAGTGTTGAAGGTTTAAAGGGACATTGTGACCAGACCTACAAGGGCTGCTGCAAGAACAAAGGATTATCACTATTTCTTCAGGGTCTGGCCTCACCAAGAAGTTTGCAACAACCAGCCACACCTCCTCCCCTTTTAGAAAACAAATGTTGGAAAGGAAGTGGAGAAATGGGAACCCTAGTTCACTTTCACTTTTCACTTTCATGCATTGGAGAAGGAAATGGCAACCCACTCCAGTGTTCTTGCCTGGAGAATCCCAGGGACGGAGAAGCCTGGTGGGTTGCTGTCTATGGGGTCGCACTGAGTCGGACATGACTGAAGCGACCTAGCAGCAGCAGCAGCAGCAGCAGCAGCAGTACACTATCTGTGGGAATTTAAATTCATGCAGCTACATCTGGTCCCATCACTTCATGGGAAATAGATGGGGAAACACTGGAAACGGTGTCAGACTTTATTTTCGGGGGGCTCCAAAATCACTGCAGATGGTGATTGCAGCCATGAAATTAAAAGACCCTTACTCCTTGGAAGGAAAGTTATGACTAGCCTAGATAGCATATTCAAAAGCAGAGACATTACTTTGCAACAAAGGTCCGCCTAGTCAAGGCTATGTTTTTTCCCGTGGTCATGTATGGATGTGAGAATTGGACTGTGAAGAAAGCTGAGCACTGAAGAATTGATGCTTTTGGACTGTGGTGTTGGAGAAGACTCTTGAGAGTCCGTTGGACTGCAAGGAGATCCAACCAGTCCATTCTGAAGGAGATCAGCCCTGGGATTTCTTTGGAAGGAATGATGCTAAAACTGAAACTCCAGTACTTTGGCCACCTCATGCGAAGAGCTGACTCATTGGAAAAGACCCTGATGCTGGGAGGGATTGGGGGCAGGAGGAGAAGGGGACGACAGAGGATGAGATGGCTGGATGGCATCACTGACTCGATGGACATGGGTTTGGGTGAACTCCGGGAGTTGGTGATGGACAGGGAGGCCTGGCGTGCTGCGATTTATGGAGTCGCAGAGTCGGACAGGACTGAAAGACTGAACTGAACTGAACTGAACTGAACTGTGGTAAGAATATGGAGGTTTCTCAAAAAACTTAGAGTACTAAAAAGAGATCCAGCAATTCTACTCTTGGGCATGTATCTGAAAAAAACCCAAAAACACTAACTTGAAAAGATACACTAATGTTCAAAGCAACATTATTTACAATTGCCAAGATAAGAAAGCAACCTAAGTGTCCTTCAACAGCTCAGTGAATAAAGATAATATAGTACATATACAATTATTGTTGTTGTTTAGTCACTAAGTCATGTCTGACTCTCCATAGCCCGTCAGGCTCCTCAGTCCATGGGATTTCCCAGGCAAGAATACTGGAGTGGGTCACCAGTTCCCTCTCCAAGGGATATTCCCGACCCAGGGATCAAACCCACTATCTCCTGCCTTAGGAAGCTGATTCTTTACCACTGTGTCACCAGGGAAGCCCCAAATATATACAATACTCATCCACAAAAAAAGAATGAAAGTTCGCCATTTGCAACAATGTAGATGGACTTCCTGGAGAAGGAAATGGCAGCAGCAGCAGCAGATAGATTTGGAGGGCATTACGCTAAGAGTCAGAGTCGGATAGGACTGAGCGACGTCACTTTTACTTTTCACTTCCATGCATTGGAGAAGGAATGGCAACCCACTCCAGTGTTCTTGCCTGGAGAATCCCAGGGACAGGGGAGCCTGGTGAGCTGCCATCTATGGGGTGGCACAGAGTTGGACACGACTGAAGTGACTTAGCAGCAGCAGCAGCAGCAGCATGCTAAGTGAAATAAGTCAGACAGAGGAAGACAAATACCATATGACAGCAGTTATACGTGGACTCTTAAAAATACAATAAACCAGAGGATATAACAAAAAAGAAGCAAACTCATAAATAAAGAGAACAAACTAGTGACTACCAGTGGGTACAGGGAACGGGGTGGGAGGCAACACAGAGGTGGAGGAGTGAAAAGTGTAAACTATTAGGTATAAAATAAGCTAAAGGGAAAAAAATAAAATAAAATAAGCTAAAGGATATATTGTACTACACAGGGAATATAGCCAACATTTTATAATAACTATAAATGGAGTATAACCTTCAAAAATTTTGAACCGTAATACTATATACATATAACATCTAATATTGTATAGCAAGTATACTTTAATAAAATATAGTTTATCAAGATTTATTTTATGAAAAAACTTTTAAACTTTTACATTTAAATTTTTTTGAATTATTTAGAAAGAAGTCTGAGGGCTTCCCTGGTGGTCCAGTGGCTAAGCCTCCACAAAGCAGGGGGCCCAGGTTCAATTCCTGGTCAGGGAACTAGATCCTACATGCCACAACTAAGACCTGACATAGCCAAATAAATTAATTAGTTAAATATTTTTAATTAAATAAAATGCTAACTCAAGTACCCTAGTACTTTGGCCACCTCATGCGAAGAGTTGACTCATTGGAAAAGACTCTGATGCTGGGAGGGATTGGGGGCAGGAGGAGAAGGGGACGACAGAGGATGAGATGGCTGGATGGCATCACTGACTCAATGGACGTGAGTCTGAGTGAACTCCGGGAGTTGGTGATGGACATGGAGGCCTGGTGTGCTGCAATTCATGGGGTCGGACACAACTGAGCAACTGAACTGAACTGAACTGAACTGAAGTACATTACTCAAAAAAAAAAAAAGAAGTGGTCTGAATTCTGTCTGGGTAAGCTGGCTCTTTGGAACACAATGTTTTGGATTTCCTGACTTTCTGAATAAAGTTGCTATACCTTGCTCCCTCTCAATTTATCATCTCATCCTGTGGTGAGCAATAGGAGCTTGGACTTGGGAACATACCCAACAACCTGGAAGAATACGAAATGCACTGAACTAAGTGAAGTAAGTCTAACTCAGAAAGTTACCTAAGGTATGGTACCATGTATACAACATTCTGGAAAAAGCAAAATTTTATGGACAGGAAACATCTTGGATGCTAGGGGATGAAGGTGGAGAGAGGGACAAGCTAAAGGGGTAGGAGAAAACTTGGGGTGGGTGGGTGATGGAAATGTTCTGCATCTTCACTATCTTAACTGTGGCAATGGCTACAAGACTATATGCATTTGTCAAAATTTACAAAACTGTACAAAGAGGTGAACTGGATGCCATGCACTCTGACCTCATATAACCTGACACCCACTCCACATATCTTCTCAGGAGATTTCAGTGCAGCCAGAGTTCAGAATCTGTTTACCTGTTCTCTGCATGGACAGATGACTTTCTCTTGATGGTTTTGTTTCATGGGTCTCAGCCTTGATTTCTCAAAACCCCCAACGCTGGAATGTGACCCAAAGATATTCATTCTGACTTCCTTAGCCAACAGTGTTGAAAAGGTGGAGAGGCAACTGTAATGTGTAACCCAGGCTAAGAACTACTATTCGAAAGGCAATGGTCTTCCAAGAGGATTGTTCCTCTCTTTCCTGGGAGAAAACTTCTAAAACTATGTAGGTCACTGGATTTTAGAGAGGGGAACGGCAACTCACTCTAGCATTCTTGCCTGGAGAATCCCCATCGACAGAGGAGCCTGGCGTGCTACAGTCCATGGGGTTGCAAAGAATCGGACGCGACTGAGCAACTAAGATCACACTGGTATATTTAAAAACTGATTTCTAATAGTTTTCATCAGAGTTTCAATAGTTGCTAAGGGTAAAGTTCACAGTGTATTGTAAATCTTGACATTTAAAATGAAACTGTTACATCACTCTTTTAAATGCATCTATTGGAATATAAATAACAGAATGACTCCACACCCACCATCATCCATTTATAAAATCTTTTAAAAATCTTCATTAACAATCAAAATGTTACACTGCTCCTTTTCCCCCTAAACTCACATTTCCATTCTGATTCCTTTACAGAATTTTATCCTAATGCAATATACCTTTTTTAATTCAATTACAATGGATTTACAATTTCCAGGTCCACAGGAAGGTGACTCATATATATATATAATATTAATAAATACAATATTTTTCAGAATCTTTTCCGTTATAGGTTATTACAAAATATTGAGCATAGTTCCCTGTGCTATACCGTAGGTCCTTCTTGATCATCTATTTTATACACAGTAGTGTATATCTGTTAATCTGAAATTTCTAATTTATTCCCCACCCCCTCATTTCCCCTTTGGTAACCATAAGTTTGTTTCTATATCTGTGGACTTTATTTTTGTTTTGTATATAAGTTCTTTAAATGATCTACCAACAAGGTATTAGTGTTCAAAATACAATGTTCAAACAGCTTATACAGCTCAATATTTTTAAAAAATCCAACCAACCTAATAAAAAAGTGGGTAGAAGATCCAAATAACATTTCTCCAAAGAAGACATACAGATGGCCAAAAGGTATGTGAAAATATGCTCAACATCGCTAATAATTAGAGAAATGCAAATCAAAACTACAGTGAGGTACCACCTCACACCAGTCAGAATGGCCGTCATCAAAAAGTCTACAAATAACAATGCTGGAGAAGGTGTGGAGAAAAAGAAATCCCCAAAAAAAAAAAAAAAAAAAAAAAAAAAGAAAAAGAAATCCCCCTACAGTGTTGGTAGGAATGTAAATTGGCGCAGCCACTATGGAGAACAGTATGGAGGTACTTTTAAAAACTAAAAACAGAGCTACCATAGGATCCTGCAATACTGCTTCTGGGCATATATCCAGAGAAAACTATAATTTGAAAAGATATATGCACCCTAATATTCACTGCAGCACTGTTTACAATAGCCAAAACATGGAAATATCCTAACGTAATATACTTTTAATCTTGAAAGTGATGTATACCCATCACCTTTAATACATTCCTACAATAAAAATATAGGTGTGGATACTGAACTTGAGTTTTTTCTTCTTGCTGCTGCTGCTAAGTCTCTTCAGTCATGTCCGACTCTGTGCGACCCCATGGACGGCAGCCCACCAGGCTCCACCATCCCTGAGATTCTCCAGGCAAGAACACTGGAGTGGGTTGCCATTTCCTTCTCCAATGCATGAAAGTGAAAAGTGAAAGTGAAGTCGCTCAGTTGTGTCCAACCCTCAGCAACCCCATGGACTGCAGCCCACTAGGCTCCTCTGTCCATGGGATTTTCCAGGCAAGAGTACCCGAGTGGGTTGCCATTCATTTCTTCTTAAGACTGTAAAATTCTCAGTATTCACAAACTTCATCAAGTTTGTTACAATCATGATTATGATACAACATTAATATATTATGTAATTTTTTAAAATAAAAAGTAATTTTCTCTTCTTGTAAATGTACCTCTCAATCAGCTATGTGGGGGGAGTATTAGGCTGCACTGGTTAAACTAATTGCTAATTTTGCTGGGGGCACTGAGGAGGTTTTAACACCTGGGAGAAATGCATCATAGTAAGACATTAGATGGTTGAGAGGTTAACTTTTTATTGTAAAATCAAAGAAGTTCTGTGTGCGAATGTGTGAGTGTGTGTGTGTGTGAGTGTGTGTGACAGTGCAGGAGAGAAAGACAGAGGAAGGGAGAGAGAAGATGAACAGTGCAAATTAACTTACGGATGTCAAGTTTAAGAGTGAATACATACAGAAGTTGAGGATTTGCAAATACATCTCCTTTAAAATATCTCCACTTACATACCCCTCGGAAGGTCTTTGCATGACCCCTCCACGAATATATTAGAATATATGTCAAGGGCACTGCTCCAAATAAATAAACAATGTAAAAACAAAGCAGAACACAAAATCAAACAATTCCTGGAAATTAAGGTAAATATGATCCAGCAGGGACTATCAATTCACACATCTCCAGAGCCCAGCAAAATAATATAAATGAGAGAAGCTCTGTGGAGTCAAAAAACAGAGGGATTCCCATCCAGAGTTCATTTCCCCACTTTTGACAGACACCCAAACCCAAGGTACCAGTTCTCTAGTAGTTCAAGTCCAGGGATAAGGTAACTAGGAAAACAAAAAGAAGAGATGTGTACTAAGATGCACCCAGCGCAGAGCAACTGGTAGGAATAGCAGATGCTCAGCTTGGAACCACTGTTGACATGCAGAAATATCAGGGCTGCTCACCACTGAAGAGAAACCGGAAAATCCACACTTTATGAAAATATCCTATCTCAAAATATTGACAGGACATTCACAGCAAAAGCCTCATATAATTTGCAGGCAACATGTACCACCATGCTTATCTGTCAATCAAAAGGCACACCTCTACCTAGAGATTATCACAATGAGTGAAGTAAGTCAGATAAAGGAGAAATACTGTATGAGATCAATCATACGTGCAGTCTAAAAAAAAAATGATGCAAATGAACTTATTTACAAAACAGACTCACAGATTTAGAGAAGGAACTTAAGGTGGCCAGGATCGGGGGAAGGGACAGTTAGGGAGTTTGGGATGGACACTTACACACATTGCTATGGATAACCAGCAGGGACCTACTGTATAGCAACAGGGAACTCTGCTCAGTGTAATGGAGCAGTCTGGCTGGGAGGGGAGTACATGTACATGTATGGCTGAGTTCCTTTGTTCTCCACCTGAAACCATCACAACATTGTTCACTGGCTATAAGTTCAGTTCAGTTCAGTTCAGTTCAGTTCATTTCAGTCGCTCAGTCGTGTCTGACTCTTTGCGACCCCATGAATCACAGCACGCCAGGCCTCCCTGTCCATCACCAACTCCCGGAGTTCACTCAGACTCGCATCCATTGAGTCAGTGATGCCATCCAGCCATCTCATTCTCTGTCGTCCCCTTCTCCTCCTGCCCCCAATCCGTCCCAGCATCAGGGTCTTTACCAATGAGTCCACTCTTCTACTCCAACACAAAAAAACAAGTTTAGGAAAAAAAAAAAACAGCCACACCTCTGACATACAAGTACAGGAGGAAATCTGAAGGCTTTTTAAAAAGACACTCAATAGCTTATAATAACTTATAATGGAAGAGAATGTGAAAAAGGAATATGTATATACATATGTATGTATAACTGAAGCACGTTCCTGTATACCTGAAACTAACACAACATTGCAAATCAACTACATTTCATAAGCATTTTTTTAAAGAAAAGCATTTTTCCTTCCCTACCAGTTAAAGGCTTAAGGCACCCTATTGCTTTGTTTTGCGTCCTTTAGATTCATGAGGCCTGCTTTTAAATTTCAATCATAAAAGAATAGTAATAATGTCCTTTCCCTATTAAACATCTCTTTACCACATCAGAAACAATTCCAGGAAAATAACTTTAGGATAGTAAAATGGTGACATTTGGCCCAAATATGCACTGCAAGCTTTGGTCTGTTCCAAAATGTAAATATTAGGTTATCTGTAATACCAGAATGCCCTGGAAACTGTTTTTCCCCTTTGTTTTAAGGTTACATTTATCTGAAGTACAGGCAAAAACCCAACCCCCTAATGTGTATTACCTAATTAAGGAAATCAAGCAGAACAGTAGCTTTATGGGAACCAGATACGCAGAACTTAAAGGGCTAAGGCAGAACTCAGTGGTGAGCCGCTTTTACGTTTCTGTACATCAAAATTTCTGTTTTCCCTCCTTTTGTTGGCGCCGCTCCCTTGAAAATGTAAATAATATGATTTTAAGCTGCTCTCTCTCCCTCTCAATAGAATTCTCAGTCATCCACTGATCTCACATTTCAAAACATTGAATGCTTGTAAAACAAGCAATTGTGTGTTTTGATGCTTGCTTTTAACAGCCCATAATGCAAATATTTATTCACAATGGTAATTTCCATTGTGCATAGTTTTTACATCTCATTAAGGACTCTGAAAAATTACAATCATTGGAAACGAAAGCATACATTACATTTAAACAAACATTCAAAGGACAAAGTAACTTATCAGAGAGGGGACAGTTCTGTACTGGGAGTTGTCATCTGTGTGAGAATGGATGCCTTCGAACTATGGTGCTGGAGAAGGCTCTTGAGAGTCCCTTGAACTCTAAGGAGATCAAACCAGTCAATCCTAAAGGAACTCAACCATGAATGTTCACTGGAAGGATTAATGCTGAAGCTGAAGCTCTAATACTTTGGCCACCTGATGCAAAGAGCCAACTCATTAGATGCTGGGAAAGATTGAAGGCAGGAGAAGGAGGTGGCAGAGGATGAGATGGTTGGACAGCATCACCGACTCAGTGGACATGAGTTTGAGCAAACTCCAGGGAGATGGTGAAGGACAAGGAAGACTGGCGGGCTGCAGTCCCTGGAGCTACAAAGAGTCAGACATGACTTAATGACTCAACAACAGCAAAGGAGAGAACATGTGAATATTTTCGTATTAGGTTGGAAAGTGAAAATGATCCTAACAGTGGAATACTGCTATCTATCAACCATCCAGCATCCATCTCCCCAGTTTGGCAAAATAATTATTTTGCATAACCTGCCTTTCATTTTCATAGCAGGTGGTCTCGGTGGGTTCCTCCTCCAGGCTCTAAAGAGGGAGCTTATTGGCTAAACGTAAACCAATCAAGCTGCTCTATCCCATCCTTCTGTGCTCAGTGACTGATGCAGGAAGGCTCATGGAGTAATGTGGGCCTTTAACAGTCAGGACCAGAACTCTGATAGAACTGTTAAGAGAAACACTCTAATTACTAAATTTAGGGTTAAAAAAGGTGTAATTCTGAGCTGGTGGAGCATCTTGCTTAAATGAAGGGCAGTGTGTCTTAGACTAGAATGAATATCGTTAAAGAAGAGCAAAGAGACTCCAGGCATCATGTGAGCACCTGGATCAAGCCTTGCCTGATGCCCGGGATTTCAGCTGTGTGAATCAGTTCATTTCTCTTTTCCTTAGGCAGAGACTGTTACTGTTGAACAACTATATACATTCTTCTCAACATGTCCCAGTCCTCCCTGCAGTCAGATGGAGGCTCTGTTTCTAATGCTGATCAATGGGATGTGGGTGCAATGAAGCCATTTCCAAATCTGGACCTTAAATGCATCCCACAAAATCCCCTAGCTCTCTCATCCCCTGCGGCCATGTGTCCAAAATGGCATAACCACAAAGTCAAGGAGGACTGCCTGGACTCTAGGCGAACAAGAAATAAATTTTTGTCAAATTATGCCACAGAGACATGGACATTTATTCATATATTAATATGAGTATGTGTATGTATAATGTATGTATGTAATATATTGACATATATGCAATATATATCTTTCATTATAGCCTACCCATCATTCTAGCCCATCCTCACTAACGTATTCCTCAGGCAATTTTAGATTTTTGTTTTGTACCTGCAACCAAAATATATCTAGTTATTCATCACAGTATTTCCTTAAATAAATCACACTCAAGCAGAATTCTCCCATCTAACCCATGGCTTCTTGGGGATTCTCTTACACTTTGCTTCCTATTTCAAAAAAAAGGATCCTCACCGCTGAAGACCCACTTTGATTTTTCCCTTCACAGCATCTGTTAAAGCCTGACTGAAGACAGTAATCTAGAGGCCTTTGGGAGGATAAAACAGTATCTCCTCTTGAGAGCCTCCAGTTCAAAGAAACCCAAGGAATACTTTCAAACCCTAGAAGGCTGTTTAGAAAAATCAAAATCGAATCAGCCCATTCACTGAGCACCTGTTCACCAACATCATGACCGTGAACATGAGGAACACACATTAAGGTCTGTGTTTCCTTCCCACAGTCCTCTTGGGAAGAGAAAAGGAACACGATTGAGATACTTTAACATGACTTTCTGCAATGTCATGAAAATCAAATTTTAAAAGATGAGAATTTCTGCAGATACTGAAGACTGGCACATTTCACACTCATTGCAGATCCCTTCTGCTGTGCCTTTCTGAACCGAAGAGACTGGAGTCCTGACAGCAAGGTTGGCAGGAATCTCTGGGTTCCTGAGAACCAGCAAGCCCCATAGAAAAGATCTCTAGGAACCTGCCCTGTGGTCCAGTGGTTAAGACTCTGCGTTGCCCCTACAGGAGGTCTGGGTTTGATCCCTGGTCAGGGAACTAAGATCCCACATGCCATATGGCACAGCCAAAAAAACAACAACAACAACAACAACTCTAAAGGTCTTTAAGGGGAAACCAAGGCTGCTTTCCTTCCTTTCTCCACCTTATCAATGACTTTTCCTTATCTGCATTCAGCTGCTTACTAGAGACAGGTAGGGGTTCACATCTCAGTCTCCCCCACTTCAAGGGCAGAGTTGATTTCATATTCATTGCTATATATTCGGAGCCTGTCTCACTGTGTTTATAATTTGGCCTCAAAAAATAATTGTTGGATAAATAAATCAAAGCCCTTGGTGCTCAGTACAAGTGACAGTCCCAGTTGGAGACAAAATATGAGAACTAGGTCAATCTTGGGGCTGAACTTGAATATTTTTTGCTGAATTTAGGCAGCGGGGGGCCTTTCAAACTCTATCAGCATCACAGAATCAAGGAATTCTGAGTTTAAATGTCCACCTGCTGTTTCGCTTCTGTTCTATAATGGTGATGCACAAACAGCTCGTCCTGGAGGGGCTTCATCTTCCCAGGTAACTAAATCAAATCCTTCTTACTCCATTTCTAAATGCATTTTCATTTTCCCTCATCACCTTGAAGCCACAGTCTGTTTGCCTCCATGATACCTATTGACTGAGGTCCTCTGAGCAAAGCACCCCAGGAAGAACCCTCTGTACGCAACTCTGTGTCTTCCCCATCGGCCACAGACTGTGACTTCATCCACTGCAACCCTGCAGCCCTTAGACACGAAGCATCTCAGGAGGCTCGACCACACTTCAAGGAAAACATCGTCAGGCCCACAGAAGCCACATTCTTGATGTGACTCCCTCCATGTCGTTTCTTTTTTAAAACAACAACAACAAAAATATTTTTATGTTACATTGGGGTATAGCTGATTCATGTTGTGATAGTTTCAGGTGGACATCGAAAGGACTCAGCCATACATATCCATGTACCCATTCTCCCCCAAACTCCCCTTCTGTCCAGGCCGCCACATAGCATTGAGCAGAGTTCCCTCTGCTAAACAGTAGGTCCCTGTTGGTTATCCATTTTAAATAAAGCAGTGTGTACGTGTCCATCCCAAACTCCCTAACTATCCCTTCTCTCATCTTTCCCCCTGGCATCCATAAGTTCTGTCTATGTTTTGAATACTTTTCAGGGCCACCAAGGCACTCTACAAAGATTGTGGGGGTACAGCAGATGCCCACAGTGCCATCACTAAGGGCAACAAGGTTCAACATGATGGTCGCTTTCGGGTATCATTAACACCTGTACAAAAAGGTGAGCCCTTCTGGAAAAGAATTTGGCAGCAAATCTCTATCTATATTCTTTGGCCCCATCATTAACTAACTGTGATTCTAAGAAAGTAACTCAAATGAAAAATTATGCATAAAGATAATGATTTCCTCACAATAGCAAAAAAAAAAACAAACCACATAAATTATATAATTGTGTAGCAAGAGTTGAAAATTTTAAGCTATGGCAAAAACATTAAAAATATATTCATGATACATTTTTAAAACATGAGAAATATGCTTACATAAACATATGAACTCAAAAAAGTAAAAAACCAATTATGTGTCCCAGAGACCGTGTGAACACAACTGTTTCAAAAATTCATAGAGAAACAACTAAAACGAAAGTCATCAAACTGTTGCAGCAGTCATCTTCAGGGAGTGAGATTATTTATTTTTACTTCTCCCTTGTGTCAGGATTACTTTGAAGTAGCTTACAAAAAATAAATGCACTGGGATAGAAAAAGTAGGCAAGGAGGCAGACAAGAGAGACAGAATAAGGAAAATAAAATAAAGCCAAGGCTGGAGCTGAGTCACAAGATGTGTCTCTTAAGTTCCTAGACTTATAAATAGCGGAGTTGGCTCTGAGACTCCTAGGAGTTCAAGCAAAGACAGACAATTGGAAATTCACTTAGAAAATTCATGGTGTTCTTAGGATGAAGTGTAAACTATCTCTCAGGATAAACATAGCTTTTTTTCCCCTTTTTTCCCCTGGTTCTAAGGCCTAAGAGGAGAAGGCAATGGCACCCCACTCCAGTACTCTTGCCTGGAAAATCCCATGGACGGAGGAGCCTGGTAGGCTGCAGTCCATGGAGTCGCTGAGAGTTGGACATGACTCAGTGATTTCACTTTCACTTTTCACTTTCATGCATTGGAGAAGGAAATGGCAACCCACTCCAGTGTTCTTGCCTGGAAAATCCCAGGGACGGGGGAGCCTGGTGGGCTGCCGTCTATGGGGTCTCACAGAGTCGGACACGACTGAAGCAACTTAGCAGCAGCAGCAGCAGCAAGGCCTAAGAAGAATTTCTTAGAAAAGCAACTTGGAAAGGAGACAGATTTTTTTAAATATATATTTATTTTATTTATTTGACTGAATCAGGTCTTAATTGTGGCACTTGGGACTGTTGCAGCACAAGGACTCTCTAGTTGGCGCTCACAGGCTTAGTCACTCCATGGCATGTGGGATCTTAGGTCCCCAACTAGGGATCAAACCTAGGCCCCCTGCATTAGGTGCATGGTGTCTCAGCCACTGGACCACTAGGGAAGTCCCTGTGTCCAAAATCTGAGAACCTCAGCAAGTTGTATTATAATTTAAGCATCCCCCACAACCTACCAACATTGTTTTCCTGACCAAACACAGAAACAAAAACAACAACAAAAATGAAATCTAATTGCCACCTTCTTTACTTAGTGAGTCTGCTCAGTAACTCTCCCTAAAACATAAGAATTTATGTTTCTCACGTGGAAAATAACTAATGTCGCTAATGGCTAAAAATTCTTTGCGCATTCCTGTCTTTTCAAATGTATATCTCAGTCTCATTTCTAGGCTTTCGTTAAGAAAAAGAGAGGGAGAAAAGTTTTATTCCCTTTCAACTCTTTCAAATGTACTTTTCACCTTGGTTACTGCTGTCCTATCATGACAATATGTGCTTAATCTCTTTTTGAATGTATTTCACAAATTTGTTTAAGTTCAAGGGCCTTCCTTCCCTATAGATTCTTAATTTCTGAGAGTTAACAGGACAGACATAATGGATGATACATTTGTATAAAAGGGACCCTTGAAACTCTCCTACACTGTTGGTATGAATGAAAGTTGGTGCAGCCACTGTGGAAAAAAATGTGCAGGTTCCTCAGGAAACTAAAAATAGAATTACCATATGATCCAGCAGTCCCACTCCTGGGCATATATCCAGATAAATTATAATTCAAAAAGATACATGCACCCCTGTGTTCATAACAGCACTATTCATAATAGCCAAGACATGGAAACAACGTAAATGTCCATCAACAGATGAATGGAGAAAGATGTGGTGCATATATACAGTGGAATGCTACTCAGCCATAAAAAAGAATGAAATAATGCCATTGGCAGCAACATGGATGCACCTAGAGATAAATGAAGTCAGAAAGAGAGAGACAAATATCATATGATACCACTTATATGTGGAATCTAAGATATGACACAAATGATCTGATCTATGAAACAGAAACAGACTTACAGACATCGAGAAGAGACTTGTGGTTGGCAAGGGGAGGAGAGGGAGTTAAAGACTGGGAGTTTGAGAACAGCAAATGCAAAATATTCTATGTGGGATGGATAAACAATAAGGTTATATTGTACAGCCCACTGAACTATATTCAATATCCTGTGATAAACCATAATGGAAAAGAATATAAAAAAAGGTTTTCTATACGGATATAACGGAATCACTTTGCTGTACAGCAGAGATCGGCACAACACTGTAAATCAACTATACTTCAATAAAAAAATAATAAAGATTTTAAGAACATATCAGTACTCTGACATTTAAATTTTTTAAATAAATAAGATTTTCAAAGTTGCCAAATCTTGAAAAATAGTAAAATTAAAAAGACCCCAAAAAAATTTTTTTAATAAATAAAAGGGACCCTTAAAACTTACATTTAAGTGAATACAACCCTGGCTTCAAGCTGTTGGGTGCTCCTCTTAATTCTTCCTAAAGATTTTTTTAAAGCAGATTTTTAAATGAATGATTAAAGTGTTATCAAAATATCTTGAGTCTCTGGTCTCATGTCATGACAAATCCATGCTGGTTTCCCATGATCACCACTCACGTCTGCCAGAACCCGCACAATATTCTCCCCATAACTCATTCAAGCTTGTGGTCTGGCATCATAAGGTAAACTCGCCGATCCATATGTTCACAGAACCTAACATTCTCCTTTTGGAAACAGGAAAAATATTTGTCTGCCTTCATGCTGCATGCTTCTTTCTCTTTTTTTACAATAGTATTAAACAGCCACCTGAGTCACCCAGAGTTTTAGTCTTGTTAGAACAAAGGTCACGTCAGTCTCCCCTCCACCAGGACCCGTGTGTGTTAGCTGAGGTGATGAATGAATGATGGGATCCTGGGATTCAGGTAGCAGAACCGACGATGCATCAGCATCCTGGCCACGGAGACAACCACACCATGACTCATCGTCAGATCACCTCCTCCACCCCTGTGACAGCCTTGGGATTAAAATCTGTGTTTTAGGGGCTTCCTGGTAGCTCAGCAGAGAGGAATCCGAGTTTGCCAGTGCAGGAGACATGGGTTCAACCACTGATCTGGGAAGATCCCACAAGCCATGGAGCAACTAAGCCCATGAGCTGCGATTATCGAGCCTGTGCTCTAGAGGCCACAACCACGGAAGCCCTTGTGCCTGGGGCCCACGCTCCACTACAAGAGAAGCCGCCACAGCGAGAGGCCCACGCACTGCAGCTAGAGAGCAGCCCGCAGCAGCAACGAAGACCTCGCACGGCCAAGGGAATAAATGAAATCATGCTTAAAAATCTATGTTTTAATCCTTTTTTGCTATCTTTCCCAACTGCTGTTGGAAAAATGGAGAATGAGAAAATTAAAAAAAAAAACACCAGGATATTCATTTATTCATTTCCAGCAACAAATAATGAGCGCCAATCACATCCAAGGCTCGGAGCTGAAATTTCAGGGAAACCACTCTGTACACAAAGTTTATCATGTCCAGCACCAGATGTAATTTTTGCCTGACAAAGGGATTCATTTTAAGTAATACACATAAACATGAGAAGGATATAAAACAGCTAACAGTGAGGTGCTTTAGCATCAGAATTCAGACTGTGCTGCTTTAGTTTTAAGGTATTGGACACTACTTCTCCAAGTTTCCATTTCTGCATCTACAAAATGGGGCGAATAAAATCCACCCTACTGGGTTTATCTGCGAATTCACAAAAACCATTTTCATCAATCACACAGCTCAGTGTCTCGCATGCAATAATTACTTTAAAATTCGCTGTTATTATTATCGACCAAAGTATGTCCTGAGGCACTTTGAATTACTGGAGAAAAAAAACAAAACCAGCATCAAACCATTTTATGGTCGCATAAAGTTTCTTTTAACAATAATTTACAGCTCTAAGGATATTTAAAAACTTATTGTGCCCCTGTTGGGTCCAAAGTAGTGGATACTAAGTACTGGAGAGAAAGCAGATAGAAAAATACACAGCTGTTGCTTCTATAGGTACTGAAAACTTTAGAGGAGACAGAAAATTGTTTTAAAATGTTACCTCTGTAAAAAGTGCCCTCCAAAAGATATCTATATGCAAATCCCTTGAACCTGTGAATGTTCCCTTATTTTTAGGGGGAAGGGGGAAGGGAGGGGGTCTTCTCAGATTTGATTACAGTAGAATGGGAGACAATCCAGATTATTCCCAGGGGTCCCTAAATCCAATCATGTATCTTTATGTAAGAGGGAAGCATAGGAGGTTTGACAAAGAGAAGGTTTGAGGATGGAACAGAGAGAGATGAGAAGACAGCAACCTTGAAAATTGCAGTGATGCTGCCCTAAAGTAAGGACTACAGGCAGTCACCGGGACCCAAAAGATTCTCCCCTAAAGCCTCTAGCCGACACCTTGATTTTGGCCCAGGCACACTGATTTTGGACTACTGGCTCTAGAACAATGCTAGAATGAAGTTCTGTTGTTTTAAGTCACCTTGTTTGTGGTAAGACGTTAAGGAAGCTACAAGAAATTTACAAAGCCTTGATTAAAGTCCGTCTGTACCCGACATCTGGGCTTTCCCTGGCGACTCATGAGTGCGTGCTAAGTCGCTTCAGTCATATCTGACTTTTCCAAACCCCATGGACTGTAGCCCGCCAGGTTCCTCTGTCCATGGGATTCTCCAGGCAAGAATACTGGAGAGTGTTGCCATGCCCTCCTCCAGGGGATCTTCCCAACCCAGGGACAGAACCCATGCCTCTTATGTCTCCTGCATTGGCAGGTGGATTCTTTACCACTAGCGTCACCTGGGTGGTTCAGAAGTCAAGAATTCACCTGCCAGTGCAGAAGACTGGGGGTGGATGCCTCGGATACCTCCACACCCCACCTGACTGCTCCCTGTGCCCAGGTCAGTGTGACCTCATCCTGTCCCTGTATGCAGTACCACAAGCTCCTCTGCTCTCTCTGCCCAGCCACACTGCCCTCTGGAGTCCACGTACGTGTCTGCACCCTCCCTCTCATATACCCGCACTCTGTTAACACTGCGCCACTCCCCAGATGCGCTAAGTTCAAGGCCAACGTACCTGGACTCAGAGATGATTGCGCTGTGCCTCTGGCAAACCACAGTTGAAAGCTGGCATTCCTTTATATAACATTTTTATGTAATGTATAATTACTTTTTTTTTTTTTTGACTGTGCCAGCTGGCAAGCGGGATCTTAGGTCCCAGACCAGGGATCAAACCCGTGCCCCCGGGATTGGGAGTGCAGAGTGTTAACCGCTAGAACACCAGAGAAGCCTTACAATTTTATACAGTAAAGCACTTTTCTCTGTCTCCTCTATGAACTGCCAGTTCTGGGAGGATAGTAACCTTATCTGTGTGGGTTCTTCTCACTGCTGTAATCCTACGGCCAGCATAAAGTGTGTAATAATACAATTGGTGCTCCAAAAGCAGCTACTGTGATAAAATAAGGAAGCAGAGGGAACCAAGAAAAGCAGAAGAGGAAAGGAAGAGGGAACTGAACACAGAACGGGAAGGGTTTGAGCTCACAACTTAAAATCGTGGATGATTTGTGCACTTTACAAGCTAGAGAAATGGCCAGCAATGACTTTACACCTTCCTAATCCTGTGTCCTCAAAACACTGGCAAATAGTTCCTGCATGGCTCTGTACTCTTTGAAATTTTTTTGAATTATCAAATTTTCTAGACTTAAGGATGGATAGATCACTACATAGATGAAAGAACAGAAGGATGGATGGACACACGGATGAAAGGATGGATAAATGGCGGGATATATGGATGAATACATAGATGGGTGATGACTGGTTGAATGAACTGTTGAATGGATAAATGGATAGATGAATTTTAAAAATGTAAAAGTCTAGGGTAAAGTGCAGAAGTGTAAAAATGTAAAAGTCAAAAGTCCATATAGTCAAAGGTATGGTTTTTCTAGTCATCACGTATGGGTGTGAGAGTTGGACCATAAAGAAGGTTGAGCACCAAAGAATTGATGCTTTTGAACGGTGGTGTTGGAGAAGGTTCTTGAGGGTCCCTTGGACAGCAAGGATACCAAACCAGTCAATCCTAAAGGAAATCAACCTTGAATATTCATTGGAAGGACTGATGCTGAAGCTGAAACTCCAATACTTTGGCCACCTGATGCAAAGACTGAAGGCAGGATGAGAAGGGGGCGACAGAGGACGAGATGATTGGATGGCATCTCTGACTCGATGGACATGAGTTTGAGCCAACTCTGGGAGATACCGAAGGACTGGGAAGCCTAGGCATGCCGCAGTCCACGGGGTCTCAAAGAGTCAGACATGACTTAGCGACTGAACAACAAGCAAGCTTCTGCAATAGGGTATTTTTGGAGTTTTTGTTTTTCATTTTCCCTTGGCTTTCAGAATTGAACTAAATTAAGCAGATCTGAATAGTTAAAATTCTAACTTTCTATGCATTTAAGTATTTTTTATAAAATCATATTTAGCATTTAACTTTTTAATTCAGGAAAAATGAAATTTCATGATCTCCCCATTTCTTAGCCTTTTAATGTTATCACTGTTTAAACATAAGCAGTGAAGCCTAGTCTGTCTCTGTCTCTCTCTCAAACACACACACACCCCCCAAAATGCTCCCTCCTAGAATATGCCTTCCTCCCCAAGAGCCCAAACAAAGTGTTACTGTAAACCGAATCTCCTTCCCAGCCAGAAGGACGGGATGTGGGAGGATATTCTTAAATAAGAGGTGATGCTCGGCCACCCGGACACTTCAGTTCTGACCTAAAAAGAAAGCTCAGTCCTGGATGTTCACTGGAAGGACTGATGTTGAAGCTGAAACTTCAATACTTTGGCCACCAGAGCTGACTCATTTGAAAAGACCCTGATGCTGGGAAAGATTGAAGGCAGGAGGGGAAGGGGACAACGGAGGATGAGATGGTTGGATGGCATCACTGACTCAATGGACATGAGTTTGGGTAAACTCTGGCAGTTGGTGATAGACAGGGAGGCCTGGCGTGCTGCAGTTCAGTCGGACACGACTGAGCGACTGAACTGAACTGAACTGATTAAGGTGGAAACATTCTGCAGAAGGTGACCTCACAATGCCACTGCCCAGCAGGCTGGCTATGCTGCTCCAGATGCAGGTGGAGCACATGACCGGCGCAGCCTGAAGACGGTGCCCCATCACCCCAGCAGCTCCTCTCCCAGGATCCCAGGCCTCTGAGTGTCTGCTTCTTATTGGCATTTGCAAGAAAACACAACTCTGGGGGATGCAGGTCAGGGTCATGACAAGCAGCCTACATGTGGCAACTTTCATGATTTTGTATTGAAAGCCTGCCCAGCTCTTTGCCCCTCACCTACTCCAGTGTTCTTGCCTGGAGAATCCCAGGGATGGCGGAGCCTGGTGGGCTGCCGTCTATGGGGTCGCACAGAGTCGGACACAACTGAAGCGACTTAGCAGCAGCAGCAGCAGTCTTGTAAGTCTGGTAGCTCAGATGGCCTGTAACGCAGGAGATCAGGGTTCGATCCTTGGGTTGGGAAGATCCTCTAGGGAAGGAAATGGTAACCCACTCCAGTATTCTTGCCTGGAGAATGCCATAGACAGAGGAGCCCGGCGGGCTACGGTCTATGGGGTCACCAAGAGTCAGACACGACTGAGCGACTAACGCGCACAGTCTTGTAAGAGAAGGAACCCCTGGGACCTTCCTCGGACAAGCCTTTCCCCATATTCTCTGCTTTAGCTAGCTCCTCTCTTAAGTACCTAAATAACAGTATTTGATGCACATTTCCTGAGTTGTTTTGCAAACAAGAAACCCCACCACCAAATGGAAGATGTTAACTACTTGAGAACCGAGAGCACATAGCCCCACAAACCCTGGAGCCTAAGGATAGATAAAGTTAACCCCTGTGACCCTGCCCTGTTCCCTCATCATCAGCCAGAGAATTGTGCACCATTTGATCAGGTACCCTGTGACCCCTACCACCACCTCCCTTACTGGGCTTTTAAAAACACTTTGCCAAAACTCTTCAGGGAGCTCGAGGCTTTTTAAGGCATGAGCCACCTGTCTCCTTGCATGGTCCTGCAATAAACCTTTGTCTGTTCCAAATTCTGACGTTTCAGTTTGTCTGGCCTCACTATGTGCCCGACAGGTGAACTTGCCATAACAATCTCGTTAATTTGTCTTTGGGCCCCTTTCCTTTCCATGCCCTGCCCCCTTCCATGAAGCCAATAGCATCATAGTAAACCACATTCGCAAGCTGGCACAGCTGTAATCTGCATGAAGTTTTCAATAAGATTATATCTGAAACTTAAGACACAAGCCCTCTGATGACTTGACATAAAGACCATTCTCCAGTGAAGGCTGGGACCTCCCGACAACAGTGCTGATCAAACTTATTGTCATAGTAGAGGTCCCAGTTCCCAAGGGATAGAAGTGCAAGCAATGAAATTTTATTTTTATTCGATTTTCAAAAGATCTATGAGGTTGCTCTATCTCCAATCACCTCCTGTGCATAAAATTTAAACAAATGTGAAGTTCAAAGGCCTTAGCCTCTTGTTAAAATGTGCACATCTGTTCCTTTAAAGCTTCATCTTTAGAAAGAACTAGAGCAATGCAGTAAAAACAATAATACACTGAAGCAATATTTAGTATTTGGTAATAATCTCCATCTTTCCATTGGACCCAGATAAATTGGGCACTGTGGATGGTCCTGTGTCTATGCATATGTTTTCTTCTGATCAAAATCCTCTGAAATACAGTCCATCTTGGATTTCAAGCTGGTTCAGAACTTTCAGGCAGTCAGAGGATCTGAGAGCACAAAGTGACTTGAACATAATGGAAAAAGAACTGCACGGTCCCTGCATTTAAAAGACCATTATTATCTGCACCAGGACATTTTATAGGACAGAATGGTTTTAGGGGTGTTCAATTCAAAATATGCCACAGGCTGGGCTTATAGTATCTTTCCACATCAGAGTTTCTCATTTTAAGGACATTTTCAGTGTTTCCACTTGAAAAAGTTCAAGATTATCAGGGGAAATACATTTCTTTTCAATCCTACTCAATCTAATAAGGAGATCAGTGAGAGAACTATGTACCTAACCAAGGAAACAATAGTTAGGTCATATTTACAAAGCTATTCTGTACCTTTCTTAGTAAAACCTTGTTACTGCAGCATGAAACACAGGAGTCCATTCCTACTATCAAATCAAGCGACAACCAATAAAAAACATGCCTCGTAGCAAAAGGCAAATCTGCTGGGCTGTTGTTGCTGTGGATTCAGGTTTTCTTAACCTCACATCTGCCTGGGTTGGCTTCACCAAATTCATCAACCTTTTCTTGCATCTTCTTGCGCACATCAAAAACCCCCGAGGCTCTGGCCCTCAGAATCGCTCTAACTCATAATTAGGAGACATGAGCCCTTTAGACCACACTTGAAAAGACAGCCAAGCAGAGTGGGCATGGGTCACCCTCTTCCTAAATCACACCAGCACAAAAGCAGGCTATTGTCAGTTCTAAAGCAATGTAACCTCAGCGATGCCGGAAGGGCTCTGAGAACAGAAAATTCCTGTAATTAAAAGGCTCTGTGCATGATAATTGGCTTTGAAGTTTCTGAGAGCGATCTCATCTCAGAAATCTTCTCCGGAGAACAAAAATCTGTTTACAGGGATTTGGGGACACACATGGGAGACTGCTAAAAAGCTCCACGTTTCTTCTAATCTCTCTCTCTCTCAGTAGGAAAGAGGCTCTTGAGAGAAGGAACCACACACAAATAGAGTCCTGATTAGTAAGCAGGAAGAACTGCTGATCCTTTCTACAAACTCACGTGTGAATCAAATAATTTCCCTTCAAGGAATTCGTATCCTGAGCATTCCAACTTGCTCTACCAATGACAGAGAGGGATGCTGACAGAAGGGAAGCAGATGGGGAATCCCGGCTTTTCTGGCAGCTGCAAATAAGGGGCTCTGCTGGGGGAACGCAGGTGATAAGCACGTTTTAAACTCTACGCCCAACCCTCACGGATGCTGCCCCCGGACAAACGGCCACAGAAGGCAAAGGAAGAGAAGCCTGCCCCCAAAACCTCTCTTAGAGAAACTCAGGGCCACCTCTCCAGAGCTGGCCCCATCTCATAGGCGTCGTAGCCGACGAATGCACTTAACTGCATTCCCATACAGAGGCGCGCTCTGGAATTATACCCTCACGGGTGCCTGCCAGCAGAAAAAGTCAAGTCCAAATTCCAGAACCTTTTCAGGAGGTCATTTCAATCCCTTCCTCGGACATCTTCCTCAGCCCTCCCAGGGCCCACGTCTCCTTTCAAGGTTCTCCACGCGACCTCCTCCCCGAGGCTGCCAGGTGGACCGGGCTATTTTTCCGCCCTCGGCACTCTCACTCAGGGCCTCCCGCCCAAGTCTTCTCGGGAGGCACCTGCTGCAAAGGGGCCGCTGAGGACCTTGGCTGCCGCACGCGCGCGCGTGCACACGCACGAACGCACACCCACACCCACTCTCCCGGTTACCCCCATCCACGCACACCCTCCCACACACTCACTCCCAGCAAAGTTCGTCCCGGGCCCCCAGATGGCGGCGGCGGCGTCTCCTCACCTTTGGAGAAGAGGGCGGCCAGGCTGATGAGCACGGGGGACCAATGGTGCCACAGCGTCCCCATCTCAGACGCGCACATCCCGGAGACCCGGCGCGCAGATCCTCGGCTCCCAGGTGTCGTCTGGGCGATGAAGACGCGGTCGCCAAGCTCCCCGAGGGTCGGAGTGGGGCGGGAAGGCGAGGGAGCGCCGGGCTAGGGGCTCGAGCGGCCGCGGCGCCCTGCCTCTTCCTCCCGCCAGTCCATGGCCGGCCGGGAGGCGACACCGCACGCCGCTCCGGAGTTGCTCTCCCGAGTCCAACGCGCGCGCAGGCAAACCCCACCTCCCTTTCACCCCCACCAGGATATTTTTATTTTCATCCACGCGAATTTGTTCCTTTCCGTTTACCCAGCGAGGACTGGGCCCCAGGTGGCCCCCAAAGGGCGCCTCCGGGAGCGCAGGGACGCGGGTAGTCTAACGGGCGGCGGGGCGGCCGGGGTGCGGCGCCCGGGGCGCGGGCGGAGGCGGCGCGAGGACCCCCGGCCGGGTGGCCCGGCGCCCGGAACGGCGCGGGGCGCCCGGGCGCACTGTCCCCATCCCGCCCGGCCGCGCCCCGGGGCGCGCACCGGCGCCAAAGTTTGGCTGGGAGCAGTCACTCCCCGCGCCGCCCGCTCCGGCCGGGCTCCCGCCCGGGCTCAGGCTCGGGGGGACCTAAGCGCGCGGCGCGCACCGCCGGCTCCGAGGACGCAGGGCTGCCCCCGCCGCCTGGGGGAGGCGCGGTAGCCGCGCGCGGAGGAGGACCCGCGGGCCCGGGGACCTGGCCTCCCGCGCACCGGCCGCGCTCCGCCGAGACTGCATCCGGCACGGACGCGAGCGCCACGGTGCCGGGTGCGGACTCGGGGTCTGCCTTAAAAATTTGTCTTTTTTAAAAAAGCCCCACCCTTTTGGAGTGACAGCCGCAAGCCCCAATCCGCACAGTCAATCCCACCTCTCCGGGTCTGCCCCTCACCCACCCTCCCGGCCACCCCCACCCTGCGCGCTGGAGCGGGTGTGGAGCGGCTGGGAGGCGGGCTAGTACCCGGCCGGCTCGGCCAGCGCGGAGGGGGCTTCAGGGAGCTGCCCACTCTCCCAACAGGTGTCAAGAAGGCCATTTACCTTCTCCTGCGAGTCAGACCTCAAGCTAAGGGCAGGTCCTCTGTCCTGGGAGTTTCTAATGCTCTCCGCCTGCCAGTAAACGAGAAGATGGCTGTAAAGGGCCCCTCACCCCCGCGCTGGATCTTCCCCAACAATATCTAGGGAGGAAGACCGACTTGCCAGCCGTCCCGAGGGTCATGCCGGCCTCACCCCGCCTCTATCCTGGAATGACCACCAAGTCACTGATCCTAAAAGAATTCCGTCCTGACTCCCCTCTGGCCCATTTGGAACTGGGAATGGATCGTTAGGGGCCAGCTTGGCCTTGAGAAGATAAAAGACAAGTTCTTCATTTATCCTTCCTGAATGCCTAATTAAGACATACTGGAAACCGAGGCTACAGAGCATCAGCCTCTGATTTTAGCCCAAGGACTTCTCCATGGGAGCCTTTGAATTACCCGAATCAGAAATGAGAGCGAGAGAAAGCAGTCTGAATATTTAAAGAATATTGTAAACCGACAACAACCAAATCAAATGAGGTGACTTTACCTCAGTAGGTAAAAATGGGGCATTATCATTCAGCCAAGGGAGCCACAGAAGTTTTATTTTATATGCCCGTCACTGGAAAAATATATCAACACTTTGGGTGCTTAGCTTGCAAATTTTCAAGAGTGTCTGTCTGGCTTTCCTTCTCTGTGAGATGTGGCTTCTATTTTATCCTATATTTACTTTTTTGAATGTCTGTCTGTCTTTCTGGATGGTTTTGTTGTTTGGGTTTTTTTTTTTTTCATTTACTTTTTAAACTTTCTGCCTTTTCACTTTGCATCTCTCTCCTATAAAACTCTAAAGAGTTAATACAACAAAGAACCTAAGAGATTATGTTTCAGTGCTTGCAAAATTTGAGTAAGTATCAACATCACCTGGGATAGTGAGTCCTCCATCCCCAGCCCTAGAGCCTCTTGTTTATCAAGTCTATTAGCAGCAGCAGCAGCAGGTGACACTCAAGAATCTGTGTTTCTAACAATTGCCAGGTGATACTGATGCTGCCCATCCAAGGACCACTCCTCGAATCCCCTATCCCCTCCACCCCAGTGATGGGGAAGCTGAGGTTTAGTCTCTGGCACATCTCCACCTGTCTTCTTAATGGCGGAGCCAGTAGCTTGAACAAAATGCCAACTTCAGGTTGTCAGAGCCCATTTCAATGTGAAACGGAGTCTATTTCTAAAACATTTTTCAAATGTATTGACTAGGATGTAATGATCCTATGCTTTATTGAAAACAATCTTTTTATGTATTCTAATTCAAATTGTTTTTTGGTGTTTTGTTTTTGTTGTTGTTGTTTTTTTTTTTTTTTTTCAGAACTGCAATCACCAAGTACATTTTGGGGGAAGTATGGGAGGTATGTCATGGCAAAAAATTTTCTCTATCTGTATCCTCAGGGCAAAAAGTAGCTAACAGATTCCAGGGTAAACCATTTCCCCATTATACACAGTTGACTCACAAAAATTTTTCCTACTCTTTGGTGTTCAAGTTTTGGGAAGCTGCAACTCCAGGTACTGGATCAGTGGCTGAAATACGATGTAAGCATAGCTATTCACTCTCCAAGACGCTGTTCTAGCTAATATATCTAATCTTCTTTGGGTAATTAGCACAACTAATCCTGGGAGAGGCAACGCCTTAGGAAGACTTTAGAGAAGTAGGCTGAGGCCTACCAGCTCTTCAGTAGCGTCCCAGGCCTCTGGGAGCACTTCCCATCCGAAGAGCCTGCCTCAAATTAATTGTGAGAAATCTGCTTTCTTCCAAGAATATCTGTTTCCTCTGTAAGGCCATAAATCAATCTGTAAGCCTAATTCTGTCCGTAATTAAACAGTACTAACTCTTCCCACTTTGTGAATTAAGCTGGGACACCAGGCAGTTTGGGTTGGGTCAACTTTCAATAAAAACAAAACATTTTTCTGCAGCAGTTTCCAGAAAGACCAGGAAATAATGAAGATGGAATTCCAGGATGGAAGGGAACTGTCCCACGGGTGGTTACAGGAGGCTTCTGGATACCACAAGGATGGGGCCTCCTCTAAAATGGAATCAGTTCCTCTTCCAACCTTTCAAATCATATCAAGGAGAAAGGCTGAGACCTAAGCAACTCTTAGGACGACTTTTCACGATTATAAATGCCCTTGGTTTCAAAATAGAAGGCATATTTTTCTGTGCAGAGTGATGGTGTCTAGCTAGAATTTTTGAATGCTGGTTTTATTTTTATTTTGGCTATTAATGTGTTTGATGTCTCAGTTTCCCTTTAGTGATGTAAGTTGCATTTTCAATTAAGTTACCTAAGTTTTTGAAGCATTGGGCTTATTTCAAGGAGAGCATTGGATCACTAGTAACACAGTGACATTTGTCATCATCGCCCCTTGACAAAACTCATGAGGATGGTGAGACATGCCTGAAGTTTGAGAATCATGGGGATGACACGCAAGCTACCAGATCAGTCCTTCCTGAGGGTGCAGAGGAGCCTTTCCAAACCTTCTATTAATTTTTTTTTATGTTTATTTTTCTTTGTTTATGTTTGGCTGTGCTGGTTTTCGCTGCGGCAAGCAGGGGTTGCAGTGTGCAGGCTTCTCACTGCAGTGGCGTCTCCTGTTGTGAAGCATGGGCTCTAGGGTGCACGAGCTTCGTTAACTGTGGCTCCCAGGCCCTAGAACGAGGGCTCAGTCATTGTGACACACAGGCTTCCTTGCTCCGTGGCGTGTGGAATCTTCCTGGATCAGGGATTGAACCTGTGTCTCCAGCATTGGCAGGCAGATTCTTTACCACTGAGCCACCAGGGAAGCCCCCTGAAACTTCTTTTCTTCTCAGTTTCCCAAAATTCGAGGGCTGGCCTGGAAATAGAACGGCCAGATCCAAGGACT
This sequence comes from Budorcas taxicolor, assembly GCF_023091745.1. Lineage (NCBI taxonomy): Eukaryota > Metazoa > Chordata > Mammalia > Artiodactyla > Bovidae > Budorcas > Budorcas taxicolor. The sequence goes on along the minus strand of NC_068926.1, from coordinate 47,318,355 downwards.
TGTCTCTTTCGAGAATGGAGACAGCATTCCGATGTGGAGGGCGCTGTGTGTAGCAGCGATGCCTCTCACCCTTCCTGCTGAGGCTGGGCAAGGTCATCCCTCCAAACAGAGCATCCTGGAGAACCCCCAGGAAGTGCTTTTGAGTATGGTGCAGAGTTTGCTGTTCTCTGCTGTTCTCAGCCCTATGTCAGGGGACCAGTCAAACACTAGTGGAAATGATGAGGGCCCTTCTGAGATGAGGCGGTGGCAAACCACCTGTGACTGTCCACTCTGCACCTCCCCACGTCCCTGCCAAGGAGGATGGATAGACTACATGCTTGAGATGGTACAGCTGCTCCCAGACAGGGACCCCCTATCAGCCAGCCCAGCAGCAGGCTTAGGGAGGCAAAGCCCCCTCCAGGTCACATGAGACATCCAGCAGGAGAAAGGAATCGCCATTCTGTAGTTCTGGGGTCTTCTGGGTCACCAGAGCGAAATGTAGGCTCTTCTTCTACTCTTCTCCTTCTGATTCATGTCCTCCCAGGGGTCCGCAAGCAGATGTTAAAAAACCAGGTGACTCCTGGTCTTGCCAGGTAACCCCAAGGTGAACCTAAAGGAGTAGACTCTTTAGCAAAGATTAATAGTAGGGTGCTCCTTTTGCCTTATTTTACTGATTCATGGATCAATACAGAAAGCTCAGCAGGGCCTTAAATAGTCTTCTTTGAAGTTATACGCAGTGCTGCCTGGAAGAAATCCTGCATTTCTACCTGTAGCCTCACCAGCCCCTGGGAACCCTTCCATCAAGGATGAGGCTGCTTCTATCAGGGGGCAAGGAGAGCCTGCAAGGCTGTCTCTGCCATAAACACACCATTGAAAGACTCCTGGACATTTCACTCACTTGTTCACTCACGGGAGCGTGATGGATGCTCCCTATTCACTAAAACCCCCTTCATCCACCTGTAGCCAGATCAGGTGCCCTGGCCTTCCTAAGGGCTTCCCTTGTGGCTTAGCTGGTAAAGAATCCACCTGCAATGCAGGAGACCTGGATTGATCTCTGGGTTTGGAAGATCCCCTGGAGAAGGGAAAGGCTACCCACTCCAGTATTCTGGCCTGGAGAATTCCCTGGACTGCAGTCCATGGGGTCGCATTAAATGTGGCTATAGATTTGAGTTGTGGCCAAAGGAATGTGGATGGAAGTGATGTCCATTCCTTCCAGGAAGAGCCTACGGTACTTCCACCCAGCGTGACTCTTTTCCTCTATCTTCCAGGTGGAGACGAAAGTCCAATAGGGAACTGAGAACAAAGGCCAAGTGACGAGAAGGAAGGAGGCTGGCCCCCTAAGTGCGAAAGGCCTGGATTTAGCACATTTTAACACTGAATTTCAGAGAAGGCAAGGGCACCCCACTCCAGTATTCTTGCCTGGAAAATCCCATGGACGGAGGAGCCTGGTAGGCTGCAGCCCATGGGGTTGCGAAGAGTCAGACATGACTGAGCGACTTCACTTTCACTTTCATGCATTGGAGAAGGAAATGGCAACCCACTCCAGTGTTCTTGCCTGGAGAATCCCAGGGACCGGGGAACCTGGTGGGCTGCTATCTCTGGGGTCGCACAGAGTCAGACACGACTGAAGTGACTTAGCAGCAGCAGCAGCAGCAACACTGAGTTTAGGGCCAGCAAGAAATAAGATTGTATCATGTTGGGACTTCCCTGGTGATCCAGTGGTTGGAAATCTGCCTTCCAATGCAGGGGACACGTGTTTAATCCCTGGTTGGGAAACTAAGAACCCACGTGCCGCGGGGCAACTAAGCCCAACTACTGAGCCTGTGAGCTCTAGAGCCTGTGCTCCCAACCCACCGAAGCATGAGTGCCACAACTAGAGAAGCCCCACACACAGAAACTGGAGAAAGCCCATATGCCACAGAGACCTGATGCAGTCAAAACAAAAAATTAACTAAATAAAAATAAATTTTAAAAAGGTTGTATCATGTTAAGTCACCGGAGTCCGAGGGCTTGTTTGTTATAACAGCTGATGTGAAAAATCCTAACCAATACACCTCCATTGATCTCAGCCTGTCTCCACAGAAGCAGGAATGGGGTGTAAGCAAAGCATAGAATAAAACCCACAGCCCTCCAACTCTACTCACCAAGAAATGGCTTATAGTCCAGGGGAGGGAACCATAATTAACCTTTGGATTACTTACGATACATATCAGGAGAGCTCAAAGGAGGAAGGTATGGTTTTGCATTGAAGTGAAGGCTGCACCAACCATACTAATTAGTGAACATGTAAGGTGCTCTGGGTCCCACACCAGGATGCAGTGTGGAGCACCATGCCGCCCTTATACTTGAGTCTATATTAATCTCTTGGAATCTTTAGAGTGTATCACAGAGAAGAAGTGCTGGAAATTCCAAGAGAGGGTCCTCATGGCTGGGGTACTCTGAGGAAAGGAATTTATATGGATCCCATTCTCCACTGAGGAGAAGGCAATGGCACCCACTCCACCCACTCTTGCCTGGAAAATCCCATGGACGGTGGAGCCTGGTGGGCTGCAGTCCATGGGGTCGCTAAGAGTTGGACACGACTGAGCTACTTCACTTTCACTTTTCACTTTCATACATTGGAGAAGGAAATGGCAACCCACTCCAGTGTTCTTGCCTGGAGAATCACAGGTATGGTGGAGCCTGGTGGGCTGCCATCTATGGGGTCGCACAGAGTCGGACACGACTGAAACGACTTAGCAGCAGCAGCAGCAGCAGCATTCTCCATTGAATATGTATTTACTATATGTCTATTATTGGCCAGGCACTGGAGGTTTAGCAAGTGTAAAAGCCACCACTGAGCTTATGTTCTCCTGAGGATGGACAGACAGAAGACAAGCAAATAGTGAACAATATACTTTCAAAAACAGCCTAAGAAGACACTCAAACAGGATAGTATTTACTACTTCAGAGGGGTCAGGCGAGGCTTCTCTGGGAAGATGACCTTAGAAAGGGGACCCCACTAGTGAGAAGGACCCTCCGTGTGCAGATCTGAGTCCTAAGCATGTCTGATGGAGGGAACAGCAAGTGCAAAGGCCCTGAGGTGTGAAAAAACCTGCGAGAATCAGATAGAAGATAGTGGGGCTGGGGCTGAGTGAGCCTTGGAGAGCAAGGAAGGAGATGAAGTCAGGGGGTGGGTAGGAGACAGATGCACAGCCTAGATTTGGGTTGGTGTAAGGGGATAGGGAGGCCTGTGTGAAATGTCAAGGCATATGAGCCAATTCACATTCCTAAAAGGCCTCTGGATGTTCCAATAGCACCTAAGAGGCAGGGGCCAAGCGTGAGCTCGCCAGCCTCTCATCTTCTCCTGGAGCCCACACCTTCCTGCTTTCACAACACGGGGCCTCTGTGTGGTCATGTGGGTTGCAGGGAGGCTGGAAAGTTAAGAATCACATACACAGAACCAGATCAGCTTTGCTGTGCCCAGGATGGCTGAGACCTTTCCCACTTTCCTGTCAGATTCAGGTCCCTGTGTTGTGGCTTGAAAACAACTGTGTTCATCCCTCAGCTAACAAGTATCAATCATGAGGTTCATATACGTGCCCTGCACTGGCTGTATTATCCTCCCGGGGGGAGAAAACGGCCTGATGAGGCTGATCAGCATAGAAGTCTAGGCCGGAGCTGGAGATCCATCTGATCGTGTCTCGCTGGGCAGCTGGTAGCCACCACCATACGGAGCTCCTGCCTCTGTGATCTTTAGGAGCAGCCACTTCTTAGCCTGGTTCCACAAGGCTTCTCGGTTGAGAGTGGGCTGAGCACACCATCAAAAAGAAAATGAGGGTGTCAGACTGAAGGTCTTATTCCAGAGAGCATCCTTCCCATAGAAAGAGCCAGTCCCCACCTACTCTTCAAGAGCACTTGAAAAGTAAAAGTGTTAGTCGCTCAGTCATATCCAACTCTTTGTGACCCCATGGACTGAAGCCCACCAGGCTCCTCCGTCCATGGGATTCTCTAGGCAAGAACACTGAAGTGGGGTGCTATTGCCTTCTCCAGGGAATCTTCTGGACCTAGGGATTAAATCTGGGTATCCCACATTGCGGGCAGATTCTTTACTGTCATAGCCACCAGGGAAGGATTTGATCACAGATGAAAGAGAACACTGGTGTCTATATGGCCTGAACCAGCATCCCATGGTGAGTCTGAGTCTGACACGTCGAAAGGACCCATTTTCTCCTCTGAGCTCAGCATCAAATGGTCTGATTTCTTTAACCCCTTTGAAATCAATGTTTTCAGTGGGTTTGAAAGGCTGGGTCTTGGGTTCCATACACCTTTGTCAGGGAGCAAATGAGCCCCTTTGCAAACCTTTGAATAAGATGTTACACATCCCAGGTTGCGATGGAAGGAGATGGCTTCCTGGCCCCCCTGCCCTCTGCCAAATGCTTATGAAAATGACACAGAGGGAGTTGATCTTGCCCCAGAGGAACTCAGAGCAGCCACGGAGGGAACGCTTTATTTGGCAATTTGTACAGTTTGCCAACATCAAAGAGAAGTTGAGCGCCGAGAGTTGTTACAAGCGAATATTCCACAGCTTCAAAGCTGAAATCAGAGGATGTTTTCAACGGACTAATTTGGAAGTTATTTAAGGATGCTTTGGGGAATAAACAAATGGAAAGAATAGGGCTGGGAAGACTTCTGGCTAAAAAAAAAAAAAAAAAAAACTACCTGTACTCTTAATAAAAGTCCTCTAAGATCACCGAGTAAATCAGGTGTACGCTCCAGTTTCTTCCCGACGGCTAACTTGTCTCAACAGTACAGAGTTCTCTTCTGGGGATTTCAATAACTTGCTTTTGTCTCATCTCCCACAAATTTGTTGGTCCAAGTCAGGACATAGAGTCCCCTCCTCCAAACAGCCACAGAAAGTCTTTCAAAACATTATCTCTAACAGTTCTCAAATAGCAGTTTCCCATTTTGTCAGAAGATCTCCGCCTGGTGTTTAAACTGATCGGCATAGGAGTCATCCAATGTGATTAAATAAGATCAGTTGTTTGAGACTGATCTTTGTCTTATCAGATGAGACAGGTCCATCTTGAAAAAATAACCAGTGACATCAGTGAGCTCTTTGGATCTTAAATGCAGTGGTTGATCCTATAGCATCATTGAAGGAATGATTTAGAAAACCATTTTCAACTATTACCCCCAAATAATAAAGTATATGTGACACTGGATAAATGTTGTTTTTGTTGCTATTTTAATACATTAGAAAGGCTGCAAAGCAACACCTGGAAACAGGACTCTCTCAAGGTTTCCTTTTGCACAGACAGCAAAAACTGCGGTGCAGCGCTCTGGCGCTGGGACCCCCTGGGCGGCGGGCTGCACCACCGCGCGGACTCACAGCATCGGTGGGCCTGCAGCGACCCCTAGTGTTGACATGGTGGCATCTCATCTTGTTTTCCCATCCAAGAACAAATGAGTTATCTCCCGCTGCAATCAGCAGTCACAGGCTGTCATGTTTTTAATTATACCCAAATTATATTTTCTAAAACTGGAAATTTAATTTATTACATCTTTAAAAGAAGAGGGTGGCCAAGCACATGACTGTGGTGAAGGAAATTCTGAATCTGGTCTTGTGGAATGAAAGTCACCACCTTGAGCCTCATATGCTCCTAAAAATGAAATAAAAACATTGCGGAATTAACTTAAAAATGAAAATGTAAGTGTTTATACAGCATGCGCCCACTGTAATACTTGAGTTGAACTTAGGTTGTTTTTTAAAATCCACCAGTGTGTTAGTCTTGTCCAATTCTTTGCACCCCATCAGCTGTGGCCCATCGGGCCCCTCTGTCCATGGGATCCTCCAGGCAAGAATACTGCAGCGGGTAGCCATTCCCTTCTCCAGGGTATCTTCCTGACCCAGAGATCGAACTCGAGTCTGCTGCACTGAAGGCAGATTCTTTACTGTCTGAACTACCAGGGAAGCCCCCAAATCTGCCAAGTAACACATAATTTTAAATAGGTATAGGCAACCATGTTGATTATTCAAATGAATGTTTCCAAACAAGAGGAAGCTGGCAGCCTCCTCCACTTTCCTAGGATCAAATGCGTCTCTTAAGAAAAGGCAAAATCCCCAGTACCTCTAGGGGGAGTTTAAAGAGTTGCATAACGTGTGTTCATAGCAGCACTATTCGCAATATCCAAGACATGGAGCAGATGAATGGATAAAGGACATGGGGTATGTATACAATGGAATACTACTCAGTCATAGAAAAGAAAGAAATAATGCCATTGCCAACAACTGGATGGACCTAGAGGTGATCAAACTAAGAGAGTAAATCAGAAAGAGAGAAACAAATGCCATATGATATCACTTACACATGGAATCTAAAATGTGATGTAAATCCACATAACTATGAAACAAAAACAGACTCGCAGACAAAGAGGCCGGACTTGTTGCCAAAGGGGAGGGGAGGGATGGATTGGCTTTTGAGATTAGCAGGTGCAGACTAGCATATAGAGAACAGATAAACAAGACCTCACTGCAGAGCAGGCGGAGCTATATTCAATATCCTAAGACAAACCATAATGAAAAAGAATATGAAAAAGAATGTGTGTGTGCGTGTGTGTAAAAAGAGTTGCATAAGAAGAGATCTCAAATAGGGAACACCTTTGGTCTGACTCCTGGAGAAGGGAACTTTATATGTGATGGTTTAGAGCCTTGTGGGTTTGTGAGACGTCCAGAGTCACACCAGTGTCATTGACAATGGCAATGACCAATTGAAATAGAAAACCTCAGAGTTGGGGCAACCCAGCATCTCCTGCTTCAAGCCTCCCGTGTTGAATTTGAGCAAATAAAGATAAGACAGAGAATTTCTTAATTTAGTTACTGCTGCCTTTTAAAACCTCTGCTATGAGGATAAAATAATTTAGGAAGTAGAAATCTGAGCATAAACCACTTCTGATCATCCAAATTGGCCCCACCTAGTCATCATTTTCAGTTAGATCTGAAAAGGAGTATCTGCAGGTGTTATATGTTTCAAGTAAATTAAAATACTTTAATTTTCTTTTCTTTTCTTTGTCTTTGATTCTGTTGTTTTTGTACTGGGGCCACTATGGAAATGACTTCTAGAAAATCCATTATGAGACCTGTGTGATTAAAACATATATATTTAGCAAATGTTTCAAAATTCTCTCCAAACTTAGCCTTCAAGCAGTTACCGTTTTTTGGACTTCCCTAGCGGTACAGTGGATAAGAATCCACCTGATAGTGCGGGGGACCTGGGTTCAATCCCTGGTCCTGGAAGATTCCATACACTGTGGAGCAACTAAAGCCCACGTGCCACAACTACCGAAGCCCACTTGCCCTGGAGCCTGAGCTCTGCGACCAGAGACACCCCTGCAGTGAGAAGCCTGCATCCTGCATCTAGAGAAAGCCTCAGCGCAGCAAGGAAGACCCAGCACAACCAACAAATAAATATTTAAAAAAAAAAAAAAAAAAAGGTTACACTTTGGCTAAAATTTCCATGCTAGCAAAACTACAGTTAGTCACATATGTACCCACCCTGAATGGATGCTTTTTAATAACTGGCAGGTTCTCAAACCATGTATCTTGTTGGCATATCTGGCACTGCTATGTTTCAACAACATGATGCCTGTCTGGAAGTGGCATCTAAGCCCGACTCTTCACAGCATGGGATGTGAGGTGTGAGGGAAGCTGTCTCCCTACATGATGCAAGACGGAGAAGCCACTGGCCACGCTGTCCCCTCCGAACAATCTGGAGGAAAACAACATGAGGAGAACAGATTTAAGAGACAAAGTCTGGCTGCCATTCCAGTCCCTTATTCTGATCATTTCTAACCTTCTGTGAAATGTCTTGCTGCTGCTGCTGCTGCTGCTAACTCGCTTCAGTCGTGTCCGACTCTGTGCAACCCCACAGACGGCAGCCCACGAGGCTCCCCCATCCCTGGGATTCTCCAGGCAAGAACACTGGAGTGGGTTCCCATTTCCTTCTTCAATGCATGAAAGTGAAAAGTGAAAGTGAAGTCACTCAGTCGTGTCTGACTCTTAGCGACCCCATGGACTGCAGCCTACACGGCTCCTCCGTCCATAGGATTTTCCAGGCAAGAGTACTGGAGTGGGGTGCCATTGCCTTCTCCGTGAAATGTGTTAGTTTCACATAAACTCAAAAAAAATATATATATATATATTTACTTTTTTGACTGTGTCAGGTCTTAGCTGTGGCACACGGGACCTTCATTGAGACACACAGGCTCTCAAGTTGTGGGGCACAGGCTTGGTTGCCCCGCAGCATGTTGGATCTTAGTTCCCAGACCAGGGATCAAACCCACATTCCCTGCATTGCAAGGCAGATTCTTAACCTCTGGTCCGCCAGAGAAGTTCCCAAACTCCACCTTTTAAAGTTGGTCTAGGTTGAGTTGGCTCCTCATTACTGGAAGATCATCTCTCATCTCTCCTCTAACCTGACCCACTGGTTGAGCTCTGGCTTCTCCCCTGGTCGAGGACAGACAGAATCAACCCTCGCCACTCTTCAATCAGACCCTCCCGTGGCTCCCATCCCAGTGAAAAGCTCAAGTCCCCACAGTCCCTTCAAGCTGCTGGTGGGGTGTCCCGTTCCCCTCCTCCGTGCTCAGTGGTATCCCCTCCTCCTCTCCTGCTTCAGAGCCCTGCCCAGAACACGGGTTCATCAGATATCCATACAGTTCCTCGCTCACCTCACTTCGGTCTCTGCTAAGCATCCCTTCGCCTTCCTTACACGCAATGTTTAAGTAGCAGCCTCCCTGAATTTCACTCCTTTTATCCTGTGCTCTGTTGCCTGTCATTGGTTAACACCTGTCTCTCTCCGCCACCTGGAGTGCAAGCTGCCTGAGAACAATAGCCGTGTTTGCTCACTTCTCTATTCCCACCACTCAGAACACTACAGAAAAACCCAGTCCTTCAGTAACATGTTTAAAAGCAAGTAAATCAAAGAGAGAAATATAATATGATATCACTTATACATGGAAAGTAAACCAAAGAATGCAATATCATGTGATATCACTTACATGCAAATCTTTAAAAAATTATACAGATGAACTTACTTACAAAACAGAAAGAGATCACACAGACTTAGAAAATAGACACATAGTTACAAAAGGGGAAAAAGGGGGAAGGAATAAATTGGGAGTTTGGGATTAATACATACACACTGCTAGGTATAAAGTAGAGAAACAACAAGGACCTACAGTATAGCGCAGGGAACTCTATTCAAAATTCTGTAATAACCTAAATGGAAAAAGAATGTGAAAAAGAATAGATAGACATATACCTGAATCACTGCTGTACCCCTGAAACTAACACAACCATACTCCAATTGTTGTCAACTGTAAATTGTAAATCAACCACACGCCAGTATAAAACTTTAAAAATCAAGAAATGAATCAGTTACTCCTTCCCCACCTCCCCCAGCCTGAGGGAATGTGCATTCTCCTTCCTATTTGAAGAGGACACTGCTTAGGGACTGTTTACCTGCTATCTTTGGGCCATATAACTGGTCAACTTAATGAATTTAACATTGAACCTGCTTGGAGCTCAGTTAATTAGACCAGTCCTTTCACTGGTAGGGAAACGAATACTGAAAGAAGCAAGGTGACTTGTCTTGTCTATATTTCCTTTTCCCAAGGGAGCGAGAGGGGTGGGTTTCAATATGAAACTCACCACATGGCTATCTCCTAGGTCTCCTGTCTACCCAGTACCATTCTGATGCAGGGCAGTGGGGTGGTTAAAGCAAAGTGTGCTTGGATCTGAATTAATAGCTGTGTGACCTTGGTCAAGTTACTTAACCCCTTTGAGCCTCCGTTTCCTTAACCTAAGCAATCTAGGCTATTGTATCACTTGATATGTCGGGTTGTTACAGAATTGAGAAAACCTGTATATAGCGTCTACATGATACTCAGCATCCTAGAATATAGTTAGCATTATAATAGATAGCTATTGCTAGTCACTGTCTCCTGCAGGAATAGAAGTGTATTTTTTTTTTTTTATCTTTTGGCCACACTGCATGGCATATAGGATATTAGTTCCCCAACCAGGGATTAAACCCATGCTTTCTGCATTGGCAGTGCAAATTTTTAAGCAATGGATCACTAGGGAAGCCCCAGAAATATATTTTTCTTTCAAAATGTTATATTTATCCTCATCCAATTACCTGTATAACTATCCACATAATTTATTGGGTTTCTGCAGGGTCCTCAAGGCAGGAACAGATTTTCTTAGCATGATGTTAAATCCGTATGTCTGATCCCTGAGGATCAGACTTATAAACATAAGTCTCGTTTGTTTCATCCCCACATGAGATCTCTTAAAAAACACCAATCATTAAGCCAGAGAAACAATGCATATAAATCAACTTTACTCATCTTGGAGTTTAAGAATCTTGCTCTTTCTCAGTTAAAGTTTTTCTTTTCTCCACACACACACACACACAAAAAATTCCAAATCTTGGAAAACAAAAACAAAATAAGACACCTTATGTACTTGCAAATTTTCCAGGATGAAGCATCTGTAGGTGTAAGTTCTGTTTGTTGATTTTTCATTTTGGTGCACACAGGAAAAAGTGCTGACTGGGATGCAAACTGTTCTGTCACGTAGCATTTCCAGGTTTCATTCCTGAGTTGTTGCACCTCCAAGTTCAAGTTGAGTGTCAGACTTGCCATTTTAAAATGGTGTTGCTGGGGTCTGTATATAACTGTTTCGCAGTGTAGCAAGAAAAGAGAGTTGCTCACCTGAGCTGGGAGATGGCTCTCTTTCCTAAGCTTAATGCCAGCCCCGCCCCCACAGTTAAATGACTCATTGGAGACAGGAAAACTTGCTCTTCATCTTCTTCCAAGGACAGTACAGGTGCCTGCTTCCATTTCCTCCTCCAAATTACACTTGTCCTTACATTCTACCTTCAAGCTGGTTGGGGAAAGCAAGACCACTTGAACTAATGCTAATAAATAATGGTGGTGGTGGTTTAGTTGCTAAGTCATGTCCGACTTTTGCAACCCCATGAACTGTAGCCTGCCAGGCTCCTCTGTTCATGGGATTCTCTAGGCAAGAATACTGGAGTCGTTGTCATTTCCTTCTCCAGGAGATCTTCCTGACCCAGGAATCTAACCCGGGTCTCTGTATTGCAGACAGATTCTTTACCAACTGAGCTACAATCATTGCTAATTCCAATCATTTACTTCGTCCAATATGGCCAGTCTCTCCCCACCATCCTCCAAATAAACACCTTATCCCAAAGTATGGCATTGTATTTTCCAAAAACAGCCACAACCATGTCCCCACCCATCTTATCTTTTCAATGTAATCTTAACTCCCTCCCCCATCAAGAAGTGGGGTCTCTACCCCTTTCCCTGGAATCTACATGGGCTTGTGCCTCCAGGTAACCATGAGAAAAGTGATGCGGTATGACTTCCTGGGTAAATCAGAGAAAGTTAGGTCACCTTGCTCGCTGGAGCCATTTTTCCTGGAACCTTGAGGCGCTAACTGCCTGTGGCCTGGGAAAGCTGGGTCACATGGAGAAGTTATACATCATCATTCCAGGGAGCAGTCCTAATCTTCAGGGTCTCTAGCTGAGACCCCAAATAGACACGTGTAAGAGCCTTCAGATAATGCCAGTCCCCAGTTAACCCCTGCTCAACATGTCCAAATGAGTCCCTGGTCAGTGTGGAATAGAGACCCAACCCTATAGTGTGAATTCCTGAGCCACAAAATCTGTGACCATAACAAAAGAGATTATTTTATGCCATTGAGTTTGGGTGGTTTGGTAAGCAGTATGGGTAACCAGAACCCTTGCTAACAGCAAAGTAGTCCTTTGTTCATTTCAGCACAACTCAATAAACACTAATTGAACACCTACATTCTGCCAAACATTAGGGGTACAGAAATCGTTAAGTGGTCCCTGTCCTACATTAGTGAAAGGGACCCAAGAATTGAAAGTTTGAGGGAGAATCCTTCAGGAATGGCTGGATCCAGGTGGTCACCCAGCCTTAGTCTCTCTCCACCTCCAGGCTTGACTTTCTTTGGTATTGACATCTCTCTCTGGCAGCCCCTCCCCACCCAGTGGCCCCTGCAGCTACTCTTTTACAAATCTACAGGCCCAAATCTAGGTGAGTGGGAACTCTTTTTTCTGATGATTCCAACAATATTTCTCAGCCTGATTGTCAACATCTCAAATAGGGCCCATTGCTTAGGGATAGCCTGGCTGAACTGGATTTGAGGTTGTAAAGCTACCCAAACCACATGTACTGAGAATAGGAAGGACTGTTTCACCAAGGATAATCCTACTGTGGTTATCAAAAGGAAGGATTTGTGGCCGTCCACTAAGAACATGGTGGAGAAGGAAATGGCAACCCACTCCAGTATTCTTGCCTGGAGAATCCCATGGACGGAGGAGCTTGGTGGGCTACAGTCCACCGGTGGCAAAGAGTCGGACACAACTGATCGACTTCACTTTCACTTTCACTAACAACATGGACATCCAATAACAACACAGGTCTGTACATCATTCTCCAGTGGAGGGGAAAATGGTTATCTATGTGCTCAAGAATATCCAAGAATATGAACACAAAAATTCTGGGGACTTCCTCCTCTTTTTGCAGATAAAGTCAAGACACAAACACTGCAATGGCAAGTCCAGTTTACACATGTAATCGGCAGCAAAGTCGACTAGATACAGGTTTCCCAGTACCCAGTGCCTGGCTCGTTCTGCTGCCCTGCCCCAGACCATCAGTTCCACATACTTCAGACACACCCTTGCTTTCTGATCTCCAAATGGAAGGGATTTAAGCTCATTATTTTTTTAATTAAAGTATAATTGATTGACAATATTCTGTTAGTTTCAAGTATACAGCAAAGTGATTCAGTTATAGAAATATATTTTTTCAGATTATTTTTCCTTTATAGGTTATTATGAGATATCAAATATAGTTCCCTGTGACATACAGTAAGTACCTGTTTTTTAAAAAACTATTTTATGTATAGTATTATAGTTTGCATCCATGAATCCCACACTCCTAAATTATCCCTCCCCCTCTCTACCTCTTTGGTAAACTTAAGTTTGTTTTCTAGGTCTGTGAGTCTTTTTCTGTCTTGTGAATAAATTCATTTGTATTATTTTTTAGATTCCAGCAATATATGTCTTTCTTTGTCTGATTTGTTTCACTTAACATGATAATCTCTAGGCCTACCCATGTTGCTACAAATGGCAATATTTAATCCTTTTCTTTTTTTATGGCTGAGTTATCTGTATATATCACATCTGCTTTATCCATTCCTCTGTTGCTGGACACTTGGGTGGCTTTTGTTTCTTGGCTATTGTAAATAGTCCTGCTATAAACACTGAGGTGCGTGTATCTTTTCAAATTAGAGTTTTTGTCTTTTCCTGATATACGCCCAGGAGTAAAATTACTAGGTCATACAGTAACTCTATTTTTAGTTTTTAAAGAAACTTCCATATTATTTTCCATAGGGTAAGCTCATAATTTCAATTCCGACCTCAGATAGGTGTTAGTTGCTCAGTTGTGTCTGATCCCGACCAAGGGATCAAACTCCAGTCTCCTTCATTGCAGGCAGTTTTTTTTTTTTTTTTAAACCATCTGAGCCACCAAGGGAGTAATCTCAGATAAATAGAAAAGCAAATCAGAAATGTTAGTTTTTCCTGATTTCTACCTTGTCAAACTCAAATACTTAAAGCCCCCAAATCTTGCAAACTGCGATATGTGAATGGCAGTGTTGTGTCCTTCAGACAGATGGCTTACAGCTCTGTTCCTCTTAGAGTAGATACGGCCATGGGCAAGGTATTGGCCCATAAACATAAATGGGGGGTTGGGGGTGAACATGAGTCTCTGAGCCTAAGCTGAGATTTGTTTTTGAGTTCGTGGGATGAATGAGACACAGCATTTGTTTTGCATGGGTTGACTTGCAAGGTGCGGTGAGACTGGTCAGGAAGGTTTTCTGATCAAGCACATCATGGTAGAGATGGGAAGCTGGTTGCAGTCATAGGCATGTTTTCCCAGGATCTCTCTGAAAATCCTCCTATAACTGCTTGTCCCAGACATGAAATTGGGCCTGTGGTCTATACTGGACCCAACATACCAGCTCTTCCCTCTTCCTTCAGGCAACATTGACTGGCCCATTGAAGGGATACATAACCCAGGAGGCAACAGGGACTGATAGAGAGAATGAATGGATGTGTAACCCAGGAGGGCCAGTAAGAGTCCTTCCCTGAGAATTTTCAAATTGGATCTTAGAAGTGGAAGCTCTTTTTTCTTCTTACTGAAAGGCTGAAAAGCTGTGGGATCCTGGGACTTCCCTGGCAGTCCGGTGGTTAAGATTTCCCCTCCCACTGCAAGAGGTTCAGGATCATCGCTGGTCACTGGTTGGGGAGATAAGATCCCAGATGCCCTGCAGCCAAAAAACCAAAACAAAACAGAAGCAAAAGCAATATTGTAATATAAAATTAAATAGAAGAAAGAAATGTCCCACTTAATGATTGTGCTGATGGTTACACTATTACATACATTTGTCAAAACAAACAGACCTGTTCATTCAAAAAGAGTGAATTTTATTGCATGTAAAATATACCTTAAACCTATTTGAAAAAAAAAAAGAACGAAATAATGCCATTTGCAGCAACATGGTAAGTCAGACAAAGAAAAATATAATATGATAGCACTTACATGTGGACTCCGAAAGTGATGCAGATGAACTTGTTTATAGCACAGAAACAGACTCACAGACTTAAGAGGTGGGCTTGTGGTCGCCAAGGGGGAAGGATGTGGGAGGGTTGAATTGGGAGGTCTTGACTGGCATGTGCACACCTCTATAATGTAAAACAGATAGTCAACAGGGACATACTGCACAGCACAGGGAATTCTATTCAATACTCTCTAATGACCTGTATGGGGAAAGAATCTGAAAAAGAATAGATAGGTGAACATGTAAAACTAAATCACTTTACTGTATACCTGAAACTATCACAAATTGTGAATCAGCTATACTCCAATATAAAATTTTTTAAAAAGCAATATAGTAACAGACTTGATAAAGACTTTAAAATGGTCCACATCCAAAAAGAAAGCTGTAAGGCTGTAAGATTCAGAGCTACCAGTAACTGGATCCTTCACATGGTAGAAAGCAGATATAAGAGAATGAAGCCAATGGTTAGTGAGCAAAAGAAATCCCAAGGGAATCTGAGAGCCTGCCCCCAGTTTTCTTGACATCAAATCTGTGCCTGCACTTTAAATCATTTTATAACATGAACCAATGAAATACCATTTTGCTTGAGCTGTTTAGAGATGAATTTCACTGAGTGATGGCCAACACCATAGAGTCTTCTCCAACTCTACCCAAGAGCCAACTCCTAAAAGAAGTAGTGACAACTAAGGGGAGAGCCCAAAAAGTGAAACTAGGGGATCAAAGTCCATGGCCTCATTTGTTCTCAGGGACAAGGACCCTGGAGTTATAAGGATGGAATAAATAAAACAAGAGATGGAAAGTTTCTGGCTCATAAGAGTTACTCAATAAACATTAGCTCTCTTGATTGTACTTAGCACATATGTAAGAACCTGCAATTTGCATCAGAATATACAGTTCCCACTGCAACAAATGTTCAATTTTGATTATTAATTTTGTCATTATTCTGCATGTGTGTCTAACATTAAATCTTCTGAAGAGTAGAAATCTCTTTCATTAATTGGTTGTAGAGTACAAATAACCATTTATCCTTCATTGATAGAATCCAGGGTTCCTGTTGAAAATCTCTTTTGTCTGCCAACACTAAATAGATTTTTCACTCTTAAGCCAACTGCAATTTATCTTTTCCCCATCAGTCTGTGGACATGATTTCCAATCATGTCACAGGTGACCTACTAATTAGGAATCTTAAGGATGTGTTTAATTTCTCATCTGTCTTATTTTTCCATAACACTTAACATGACCCACTTCTTTCCTCCTGAGGCTATGAGCTCATAGTTTTGTCATTTTTTCCTCCTTTTCTGATTTCCTCCTTAGTGTTAATCTGTGGGGTTATTTCCCTCTATACCTACCTCTTAACTATCCTCTGGGAATATAGTTTTTCTTCAATTCTAAGTGCACTCCTTGGCATCTTATGGACACCACAACCTCCACCAGCAACTATGAAAAGATGGCCCCATATTTGTCCAAGAAATTGCACCTGAGATCCAGACTGAATTCCCAAGTGCCTATTAGACACTTTCCATAAGCAATTAGCATTTAATTTTTTATAATGTCACAAAATATATACCTTCTATTTCTTTTTTTTGCCCCTTGTAGCTATAAAATAGTCTTAAAAATTCCCTAGTTGCTCGTTGCATTTGAAAATCTTCTCAAAGTCTTACCTACTCCTTACTCCTTACTGTCTACATAGAATTAATCATCAGTCTCTACTGACACTTCACCCTAAATACATAAGGATTTTCTCTTCCCTTTCTTCCACACCGCTGCCACCCTGGTTCAGATCTCATCTGTTTCTCACACAGAACATTGCAGGAAGCTCTCAGTTATTTTCTTTGCTTACTTCCTCAATGTGTGTTCCTGTGTGCTCCGTCATGTCCGAGTCTTTGTGACTCCATGGACTATAGCCTGCCAGGCTCCTCTGTCCTTGGGATTCTCCAGGAAAGAATACTGGAGTGGTTGCCATTTCCTACTCCAGGGGATCTTCCCCACCCAGGGATCAAACCTGCATTTCCAGCATCTCCTGCATTGGCAGGCAGATTCTTTACCACTGCACCACCTGGGAAGTCCATTTACTGATACAGAAGTGTCATTTTCCAACCACATCTCCTTCTAATAGCAATGTAAGTGAGGTATTTAAAAATGCATCCTCCAGCCACAGAAAAGCCTTCAGATGATGCAACCTCAGCTGCCATCTTGATAGCAACCTTGTGAGAGACTCTGAGCTAGGCCCACCCAGCTGAACCAACTCACCTGGAATTCCTAGCCCACAGAAACAAAGAGATAATGAGCTTTGCTTTAAGCCAGTTAATTTGTGGCTTATTTTATAGCAGTAGATAACTAATATAACCAAAACTTACCATCCAGCACCAGTTTGATAATTGTCCTGGCAGTCTTTTTCTGTCCACATTTATGCCCCACTCCTCTCCCTGCTTCCTAAGCTAAATATTGTTTCATAGGTAGACACATTGTGTATATTGGTCACGGTTTTATTTATAGTTATAGAGATCCCAGATACAACGTTACTGTTCTATACCAAACCACTCAGTCCTTGCTGTTGGAGATTACATGATTTATCATTGTTTGCAATTAAAAACAGGTTTTGAATATTATAACACATTCAAATGTTAGTGCTGCAGACTTCAAAAAAATGCAAAACATGAGTTGCAGGTTAAGTTTTATTTGTGGCAAAATGAGGACTGCAGGCCAGGAGAGAGCACTGATAGGACTATAGCCCGGGAGATAGCTCTGGGAAACTGTTCCGAAGAGGCAGGGGGTAAGGTCAGTATATATGTGATTTCGGTGAAGAAGGAATACATGCAATCAAGCACATATTCTTTTACAGTTTCTGCTAGTCACGAGGAGCAGACATCACCATGAAGGATTTTGGTGCTTTTTTAGATATGAGGAGACACAAAAATTGGGCTCATAAAATCAGCTTCTGACAATATCTAACTATCCAAAGACCTGCTCTGCCAGGTTTTCCAGGACACAGAGAGCCTCATCTCTGCTTTCCACCCTGAACTTCTTTCTAGGGATTTTGAAAATCAGCAACTGCAGCAACATATAATTTAATCCTTGTAGAAGTGGATGGCAAGTGCCGACGGCAAGCCAATTTGTAGTTGACTGCACAGATACTTACCTCGGGATAAATGCTATGAATATAATTGCTAGATAAGAGAGGATGTATGTTCCCAGGTTTTTTGATAAATGTTTCCATATTGCCTTCCCAAAATCTCTCTGAGCCAGAAATGTACAAGACTGCAAATTTCCTTGTAGTCTAACCAAGTGGGCAATTTTGGGCCCAAGAGGATAAGGGATATTGTCTGGAGACCTTTCTCAGTAGAGACTCAGTGCAGGATGTTGCCCCCCAAACTCAGCCTCTGTTCACTGGTGCCAAATAGAAATGCAGAGACAGAACTTTGGAGGGGTAGAAAGGAGTAGCTTTGTTAATTTGCCAGGCAAAGAAGGCCACAGACTAATGCTCTCAAGACTATGCCCCACTTCCTGGGAAGCTGGAAGAGGTCTTACAGTTTTAGAATGGAAAACAGAGCTGTAGATAAGGATTGGGGCTGATGTAGTTCTTGTGTTCTTCTCCTTCTCCTGGGGGCATTGAAATCATTAGGGCTGGTGTCAGGTGATTCCAGAACATGTGGTCCTCAAGGTTTTCCTTCCCTGATCTTCTTTCTGAAATGAAGAATGCTCCCAGGGGAAAGGAGTGTTGGGGAGTATTATCTTGGAGGAGTAAACATCAGGTACATAGTGCAACCTTAGCTAGAGGGCAATCATTTTCAGAGTGTGATTAAGCATGAAAGAAAATATATAGTTTGCATGAGTAGAGAGAAAGCACTAACATAATGGGGTACCTCAACTAATTTCTGCTATGAGGATAACACTTCCCCACAAACAATTATCCAAAAATATAACATAACATAATAGTGCCAAAGTTGGGAAATACTGTTAAATGGTGTTATTTCAAGAGTGGTTTGCCAGTTGATAGTTGAAAAGCAGTATCTCAATGTTTTAGATTGTTTTTTTATTTTTTGTTTTTACTACTAATAAGCATTTTTTCCACAAATTTTCAGTTCTGTTTGATCACTTGCCTACTCACATCTTTTCCCTCTTTCTTCAATAATGTGTGAGGCTGTTAAGGTGGTTGGTATGAGTCCTTAATGAGATGTCAACGCTTTGTTGTACTTAGTAAGTATTTTCCCCCAGTGATTCATTAGCTCTTTAATTTTATTTATGGTCATTGGGGCATGTAGAAATTTGTTTTTATTTTATGTAGTTGAAACCATAAACGGAACATTCTTCCTTGGCTCTTGGGCTTGGGAAGGCTAACTTCACACTGAGAACTACTAATACACCAGCTCTGTTTTCTTGGTTTCATTTCCTTAGATTTAATTCTTTCTTTTATCTGAAATTCATCTCACTCTATGGTGTGAGGTGAGGCTGTAATTCTTTTCTACATCAATAACCAATTGTCTTGTTGCCAGTGATTGAACAATCTTTGTCTCCCTGCTGAATAGATATATAAACATAATAGAAATATATACAGTATGTTTGAACTTCTTAAAAGACTAAAAATAACACTTGTGAGATCCTAGGTATCATGAGGCAATAAGTCACAATTTTCCTTATCCACTGATTTGTCTTAATCATAAGAAAATATAATATAGACATATGCTGAGTGTATTTTATCTGAAATAGTACTTCACATGAATGATTAGGAATTTAATATTTGGCAGCCAATCCAAAACCAACCCATTTTGCTTTTCTGGTATAAGGTTACTAATGAAAAGGAATTGCTTTGTTCCAAGTAATGCAATTGTTGGCTACTATACAGCATGAACACATACAACAGAATCTTTTTGTACTTCATGGAGTTTTAATCAAAGCTATTTCATGTGCTGTGGCAGAAATAATGCTTTTTCTTCTCAATCTCCATTGCAGGATTTTAAGAGCCATATTTAATCTTAGTTGAGTAAGGAAGAAGGAACACTTCCCCCAACCCCCAGCCAAATTTACAATTGTCCTCAGAAAGCACTGTGGGATCTTGTTTCATTGTTAAGTTTTCTATCGACTGGACACAATGCTGGTAAATGATGCAGTAAAAAGGACTTCATGAAAGTAAGGGGGTAACTTGCCAGGTAAACTGTGTCTTATTGCCATTTTTATTTTCTTTATTACACATTTATATTTCCAAGTACATTTATTTATTCCTTGCTCCCTGGCAACTAGGAATAAGGTGATGCTTGTTTCAGAGAAATGTGGCCTTCTCCCAGGAACTCTTAATCCAGATGGAGAATGGCTTTGTGGAAGATGGGTTTATGAGAGCCCTGAGCATTTACAGCCTGGACCGAGGAGTTTCATGAATAATTGGGGCCACACTTGCACTCTCCCTCCCAATTCTCAGGCTCCCCTGGAACCCACCAAGTCCTCTGAACTGCTCTATCCTCAGAGGACACAGCTCCCCATGTAGTCCTCAGCCTCAAGCATGCGTGGTTTCCTTTACTCTCACACTACATCTCCTCTTCTTTTGCTCTGCCACTTCTCCTCCTCAGCTTTGTCTCCTTTCACTTGTGAAGAAACATCCTTTGTGACATCAACCTAAGTCCAAAGGGTCCTTTAATTTATCATTGTGTGATGGGCTCCTGGCGACTATGTTTCCACAGTAGGAGACTTTTTCTGTTGGCTACTATTGATTAGGCCATTGGTAGGTCCCTGTCTTGCCTGGAAAATCCCATGGATGGAGGAGCCTGGTAGGCTGCAGTCCATGGGGTCACCAAGAGTCAGACACGACTGAGCAACTTCCCTTTCACTTTTCACTTTCATGCATTGGAGAAGGAAATGGCAACCCACTCCAGTGTTCTTGCCTGGAGAATCCCAGGGATGGGGGAGCCTGGTGGGCTGCCGCCTATGGGGTCGCACAGAGTCGGACATGACTGAAACAACTTAATAGCAGCAGCAGGTCCCTGTCACAAGCCAGATCCTTCAGAGAGCTTCCCTACAGGAGCATCTTAGGACCTGAAGAAAGGTGTCTTCCATCTGCTGCAGGAGCTAAGCCTCACAGGAGGACATATCACAGACAAAGACGAGCAGAACTCGTACGCACAGAGCAGTGGGCACCATGCAGAGCTCTTACAGCTGTATTCCATGGGAAACTCCCGGGCACCAACTTCAAATTTGTTCAAATTCTCACCAGGTTTCTGTGCTCAGTCCCTTCAATCATATCTGACTCTTTGTAATCCCATCCGACCATGGCCCACCAGGCTCCGCCATCCATGGGATTTTCCTAGCAAGGATACTGGAAGTAGGTTGCCATGCTTGCATCCAGGGGATCTTCCTGACCCAGGGATCAAACATGTGTCTCTTGTGTCCCCTGCATTGCAGACAGATTCCTTACCACTGAGCCACCAGGGAAGCCTGGTTTCTGGTCTCTTGTTTCAAGGAAGCCATCATGCTTTCAGGGAAGCCAGCATGCAGAAACCTTGGGTTTCTGTTACTTCCATCCAAACACACAAAATTCCCCCACAAAAATCTTCCCACCATAAAAAGATGAATTTAGCTTGCTTATTTTTAGGGATGATATTAGGATTATTAGAATGATTAAGATTGTCACCAAATCTATATTTTGTATAGATTTTCTTGCTGTGTGAAGAGAATATTCCATTGTGGTCTAGATGAAGGTTTATGTATATGTTTATTTGAATTGGATAAATGGAACTCTAGAAACTTAGAAACAAGAAGCCAAATAATGCATAAAAATAAAATGTAAAGTCCAATAGGTAAACATAAAATTTTAAATTGTAAGAAATAATCTGTGAGTAAGGGAAAAAGACAAGGGAACCAGATCAAGTTGAGGAACCTTTGTATATTCATGGCAGAATTTTTAAATGATGCTTCAGCCATAAAAAGAAATGAAGCACTGACTGATGCAGGCAATAATATGGACAAACTTTGAAAACATGATACTAAGTGAAAGAAGCCAGATGCAAAAGGTTACATATGGTATGATTCCATTTATATGAAATAGCCAGAGTAGATAAATCTATAGGCACAGAGGCAAATTAGTGGTTACCAGGAGCTGGGAATGGAGGGGCATTGAGGGGTGACTGCTAATGGGTATGGGGTTGCTTTGAGGGTGATGAAAATATTCTAGAATACATAGTAGTGATGATTGTACAATCCTTTCAGTTCAGTTCAGTTCAGTCGCTCAGTAATGTCTGACTCTTTTTGACCCCATGAATCGCAGCACGCCAGGCCTCCCTGTCCATCACCAACTCCCGGAGTTCACTCAGACTCGCATCCATCGAGTCAGTGATGCCATCCAGCTATCTCATCCTCGGTTGTCCCCTTCTCCTCCTGCCCCCAATCCCGCCCAGCATCAGAGTCTTTTCCAATGAGTCAACTCTTCGCATGAGGTGGCCAAAGTACTGGAGTTTCAGCTTTAGCATCATTCCTTCCAAAGAAATCCCAGGGTTGATCTCCTTCAGAATGGACTGGTTTTATCTCCTTGCAGTCCAAAGGACTCTCAAGAGTCTTCTCCAACACCACAGTTCAAAAGCATCAATTCTTTGGCACTCAGTCTTATTCACAGTCCAACTCTCACATCCATACATGACCACTGGAAAAACCATAGCCTTGACTAGATGGGCCTTAGTCAGCAAAGTAATGTCTCTGCTTTTGAATATACTATATAGGTTGGTCATAACTTTTCTTCCAAGGAGTAAGCGTCTTTTAATTTCATGGCTGCAATCACCATCTGCAATGATTTTGGAGCCCCCCAAAATAAAATCTGACACTGTTTCCACTGTTTCTCCATCTATTTCCCATGGAGTGATGGGACCAGATGCCATGATCTTCATTTTCTGAATGTTGAGCTTTAAGCCAACTTTTTCACTCTCCTCTTTCACTTTCATCAAGAGGCTTTTTAGTTCCTCTTCACTTTCTGCCATAAGCGTGTCATCTGCATATCTGAGGTTATTGATATTTCAATCCTTTAAGTATGCTAAAAAGCACCAAATTGTACACTTTAACATGGTGAATTTTATTTTATACAAATTCCATGTCAATTCCAAAATAGAAAAAGAAAGCATCCAGGAAGGAAGAATAAGTGCTATTTGCCCATTAGACTGAGCCTAATGAGATCTCGCCTTTCTCTGGACCCTTCTCTTTACAGTTCTCCCCTGGAATGGTCTGTACAAGAGTCTGCTTTTCCTGATAGCAAGGGTGTGAACTCCTTGATGTTGGAGGGTGTGTCTTGGTATCTCTCTGTTGATTGGCTGACTGTTAAATGACTGATTCCATGAGAGCTGTAAATACCCAGCCACTTTGAGTAGGACAGGAATGTTATTTAGGCAAAATTGAAAGACAAGACAGCAGATTCAGGCAGGAGTGTGATTCCTTGGTAATCAGGGAGTGGATCTAAATAAAAAGGCAAGTTTTGGGGGCTGGAAGTAGAAGAAATAGGAGACATTGAACAAGAAACAAATTTCTCACAGACCCAGACGGACACTGAGCTGGGAGGAAAAAACCATGCAGTTCTCAGTCCTCTCTTTCTTCCAAGATGAAAGAAACTCCATTAAAGAATTGTCAGTGTGCTTGGCACCAACAATTTCTTCTCTCCCCAGAGGGACTCCTCAAGTCTTTAAGTGATAGTTGAAAAAATGAGAAGAGAAAAAAAAGATAGCTTAAGTCTAGGATTTTATCCTAGTTTGATTCAACCCTCTTAAGAACAACAGCAGCAGCAGTGAATCACACACAGAGCACACTAAACCCAAAAGAAATAAGACAATTCTCCTCCCACACCCCAGGCATCCTACGCGGATCTTGACACAAAGACAATGGAGGTTGCTAGAAGCCTCTGGAAAGGGACTCAAACACTGAGAGCCGAAGATATAATCAGAAGTGACAAGCGTCCTCAACAAGTTTCTCAAAATTCAACAAGTGAACAACACACTTAGGTGTTTTGCCTCATCTGGATTTCTCTTTTAAGACAACCCACCTTCCCCAGTCAAGCCAAGGAGTCTGGATGGTGCTAGTTCACTAGGGTGCTCAACCCTAGTCCTGGCATAGGCGTGTGTGTTATGCCCAGAGTCCGAGTCCCCAAAACTGAGAGAATAAGACGTCCACAGCAATGCAAAAGCATGAAGGGGTTTATTGCTAGCTAGGGCTCAAGTCTCATCCAGCACAGTGGAGTCTCGACAAGAGCCCCAAGCTCTGAATCACATCTACTTTTTTTTTTTTTTTTCACATCTACTTTTATATAGATGGTTCTTTGTTCCTGTAACAGCATAGCTGATTGGTTAAACCGTATGAGTGCACGGGACTTTTAACCTCACATCCCTATCCGGATTGGCTCAGGTCTGGCACGGGCGGGAGGCTACAGGGATTTTTTTTTGATTGGTCGAGCTACACTGCCTGCGGGAGTTCCCAGTGCCTCAGCTTTCCTAGAGACTAAACCTCAGGCCTAGCCTGCCCCTTAGAGCCTGTCCTGGCTTCAGTTTGGTCCTAACAGTGTGGACCAGGGATGGATCATCGGAGCACCATACTCCTCCACTGCAGTGACTGGCTAAGGGATGAGCACATTATCTCATCTAAGCCCATCATACCTCTTCCTAGGTCTTTTGCTGGAGCCACCAAAGGGCACTAAAAAAAAAAAACTGGGAGGTGGATCTGAGCTGCTCCATTTGCCATCTAAACACCAAAAGGGAATATGCTCCCTGGGAACAAAAATAACCCAGAAGACTAGAAATCTTAGTAGTGAAAAGAGATCAGTCCATTGTTTGAGCATCTGAGTCCAGCCATACCTGAAGCTAACATTTCCTATCAACTTTATGGTTTCTTCAACCAAATTGTCTTTTAATTTTTGCTTTTGTCAGTTTGAATTGCACTCCTGTCACTTGCTACCCTGAGTCCTAACATTTCTAGTAAATGTCCACAGCGTTAAAAACAAAATGAATTGCAGGATCACTAGGTGATCCTACTATTTTTTCAGAAGTAGCAAGATACCTCTCCATTGCTGCATTTCTTCACTGGTTCACAAAATAAAATATTACCTGGTATTTAGGATTTGTTGGGCTTCCCAGAGGGCTAATTGTTAAAGAATCCATCTGCCAATGCAGGAGATGCAGTTTTGATCCCTGGGTTAGGAAGATCCCCTGGAGTAGGAAATGGCAACCCACTCCAGTCCTCTTGCCTGGAGAATCCCACGACAGCAGAGCCTGGCGGGCTACAGTCTGTGGGGTCGCAAAGAATCGGACACGACTGAGTGACTAAGCACAAGCACATAATACATTCAGAGGAGATGATTAATGGTTAGAATAACAGGATCTTGAATGGCCAGAGCCAGCTATGAGCTTGGAGTGCTTTCTTAGCCCTGGATCACAATGTTATGGTGAGAATTTAATCAGATTGTATTTGTAATCCACACAGCATAGTATCTTACACATAGTTTACACCCTTAAAGGTTAGCCAGCATTTGCAAAAAGTTCAAAATGTGGCCCCTGCTCCCAATCAGCATACAATCTTGGAAACTTTTTTGCATGAAATAGTTGCAGTCAATTTGCTTGACTGAAAAAAAAAAATGCCACACATGGATTTCAAAGCATCTGTACAATCATTGATCTAAACAGAAACTATGACCACAAATGAAAAGAAATCTAAAAAAAAATAAATATTAAGCCAACTGCTAATGAGATATCTGCTGTTGTTTCATTTAGGGATGGCTAATTGACTTCTGGCAGCCTCAATAAAGGAGGAAAAAATGACACACAGACTGGATATAATCAAAGTCCCTCAAAATTAAACAATTCCATGAATAATTCACTCTCCAATCTGTTTAATAGGAATAAAAAATGGAAAACAATGGTCTGTTTCCCAAATGACATCAGACCCACACAGAAAACACCCTAGATATCAAATTAAATAAGCACCATTAATAAATAATTTGAACTGCATTGCCTAATGTGTTGAATAAACAGCATTTGCATCCAAAAGGCTCAAGGGCCCTCAATGAAGTCAGAAAAGAAGGAAATTCAGATTCCACAGGGGCCTGGTTAATATTTTAATAATGTATGACCATAAACACTGCATTTTCCTTTTCTATTTAATTATTATCTAATAACAAAACATTTGGGCACTAATGGGATTTTCAAAAGTAATTTTTCTTTAATTGCATCCCCTCCATCCATGCCTCTTATTCTCAGGCAGAGAACTGAGCTCAAGCTTTTCCAGGCATGGGATGAGGTTTCTCCCCACCCCCCACTCACCGTCCTCAATCCTGCGTCACTGAGTTTGCTTTCAGACCCAGTCCCAGATCTGGCCCTGCCCTCTTCTGCACCTGTGAGGCTTGAGCCTTGAGGTGTAACTTGTGGTGACCTGGTTTCTCACGACGTTGGCTTACAGGGACTCAGGTGGCAGGAAAGATGTCCCCAAGGCACCAGTTCTCTCCAGGGGGCCTCAGGACTGTCACTTCCCTCTGTGTCCTCCAAGCGCTAGGATTTCTGGTTTCCTCACCATCCTCTGTTGGGTTCTTCCTCCCTGTCCATGATTTGGGCCAGTGCCCCAGATCATGCTGTCCTGGCAAGTAGCTGGTGTGGACTCTATTCCTAGCAAGAATCTGACTAAGGCACCATCTCTCATTCCTCTTCCACTCACACTTATCCCCTTATACCTCCTGATGCCTCATGATCAGAAGATGCTATTTCTTCCTCCCTTGAGACCTTCCTCTCCCCCAGTAGCACCATTTTCAGAGCAGCCCTCTAGACTGGACGTCTATTCAGTGATCCTCAAAGAGTGTCTCCATCTTCCGGTTCACGGTGTTCAGACAGAAAACATCTGTTGAAGCTCACGTCTGCACATTCTCCACATCCTGGCGTCTCTTCAATCTTGATCTTTAAGAAAACACACCGGTTTTATGGTGGATTATGAGAGCTGGTCGGAGAAGGCAATGGCATCCCACTCCAGTACTCTTGCCTGGAAAATTCCATGGACAGAGGAGCCTGGTAGGCTGCAGTCAGTGGGGTCGCTAGGAGTCGAACACGACTGAGCGACTTCACTTTCACTTTTCACTTTCATGCATTGGAGAAGGAAATGGCAACCCACTCCAGTGTTCTTGCCTGGAGAATCCCAGGGATGGGGGAGCCTGGTGGGCTGCCGTCTATGGGGTCGCACAGAGTCGGACACGACTGCAGCGACTTAGCAGCAGCAGCAGCATGAGAGCTAGTCCACGGCACTTTTTAGTGTTGCTTTGGGGCCACTTCCATGTGGGAGCGTCGGGTGATGCTCTGCCCTCTTTTTCCCTTTACATACTCACATTCTAGAGGTTAGGAAGAGGAAATGCATCCCAGCTCTATTGGTAGTGCAATCTCGAGCAAGTTACCTCACATCTCTGAGCCTGGTTTTCTTATTCTTACATTAAATTGTTCCTGAAGTCCTACAACATACAGGGAAGTAGCAGCAAACAAGATTACATCAAAAACTATGTCTTAATGCAGCTTTATTCTAGCAGAAGAGAGAAGCAGTACAATTAATTTTCCTTCTGATGCTACTAATAATTTAGTATTGTGATAATACAAGGGAAAAATATAAGAGCATATCACAAGGGGGAAAAATTTATATATTTATATATATGGGCTTCCCTGGTGGCTCAGATGGTAAAGAACCCACCTGCAATGTGGGAGACCTGGGTTCGATCCCTGGGTTGGGGAGATCCCCTGGAGGAGGGTATGGCAACCCATTCCAGTATTCTTGCCTGGAGAATCCCCATGGACAGAGGAGCCTGGAGGGCTACAGTCCATGCTGCTGCTGCTGCTAAGTTGCTTCAGTCATGTCCGACTCTGTGCGACCCCATAGACGGCAGCCCACCAGGCTCCCCCATCCCCGGGATTCTCCAGGCAAGAACACTGGAGTGGGTTGCCATTTCCTTCTCCAATGCATGAAAGTGAAAAGTGAAAGTGAAGTCGCTCAGTCATGTCCGACTCTCAGCCACCCCATGGACTGCAGCCCACCAGGCTCCTCCGACCATGGGATTGTCCAGGCAAATAGAACCACAAAAAATTGAACACGACTGAGCGACTAAGAACAGCACCACCACCATGCCTTGGGATTAGATATCAACTACAAGGAACTAACCTGGTGGTCTAGTGGCTAAGTCTCTACATTGCCAATGCAGGGGGCCTGAGTTCAATCCCTAGTCAAGGAACTAGATCCCACATGCCACAAATAAGACCTAGTGCAAGTAAACAAGTAAATAAATATTTTAAAAAAGAAATCAACTACAAGGAAAAATAAGCTATAAAAAACACAAACACGTAAAGGCTAAGCAGTATGTTACTAAACAACAAAAAATACCTGGAGACAAGTGAAAATAACACGACGATCCAAAACCTATGGGATACAGTTAAGCAGTTCTATGAAGGAAGTTTATGGCAATACAATCTAACCTCAGGAAACAAGAACAATCTCAAATAAACAACCTAACCATATACCTACAGCAGCTAGAGAAAGAACAAACAAAACTCAAAGTTAGTAGAGAGAAATAAATCATAAAACTCAGAGCAGAAATAAATGAAATAGAGATAAAGAAAACAATAGAAAAGATCAATAAAATTAAAACCTGGTTCTTTGAAAAGATAAACAAAATAAACCTTTAGTCAGCTCATCAGGTCAAAAAGGGAGAGAGCTCACATCAATAAAACTAGAAATGAAAAAGGAGAAGTTACAACTGACACCACAGAAATACAAAAGACCATAAGAGACTACTATAAGCCAACTGTATGCCAATAAAAGGAACAACCTAGTAGAGATGAGCAAATTCTTAGAAAGGTACAGTCTCCCAAGCCCCGACCAGAAAGAAATAGAAAATACAAACAGACCAATTGCAACTACTGAAATTGAAACTATGATTTTAAAAATTCCAACAAACAAGCCTTATTGTCGTTTACTAGTTAAGGTGAAAGCAAAGCACGTATTGTTGCCTTAGGACTCCGTCTTTTCGTGCTCTGCACAAATCAATGTCTGCCCTCAAGCACAGGGACACCAACACTTAGATCTCTGGGTGAACTCAAAGGGCAAGACTGCAGGTGGTGAAAGTTCTCTCTTAATAATTAACACAAAGGCCATTTAACCAATAAACGGACCACCTGTTCTCCTTCGTATCAAACAGTTCAAGCCATCCATCAATCTTGGCCCATGTGATGTCTCACTTAGAAATCAAACTTTTACAACCCAACCCAAGTTGGTAGAAGGAAAAAAAACTTATTAGACCATGTAACTAGAAAGGCTCAGATCTGGCTTTACACATGGCTTAATCTGAGTTCAAAGGATGACATAGAAACCTTATTTCTCTCTCTCCCTTTCAGCTGTACTTTGATGCAAATACCACTCTCTGTCATGCCCTCTCCTCCTCGGGGCAGAGCGGTTGCAGGAGTGTCAGCCCACATCCTCTCAAATTCAGGTTAGGGTGATCAACAGTCTTCTTTTCTGGTGGATCTTACAAAGCCCTGAGCTTCATTTTGATTGGACCTGCTTAGGTCACCTGCTTGTGCTTGAGCCAATCACTCATTTGGAGGATGCTGTGCTTGGCTGCCTGGACCACTCATGCTAAAACTGATAGAAAGGAAATTGGGGGTTGTGGTTGACTGACATTTTTAGGGGTCCAGAAAGCCAAATAAAAATGACTACCTGTACCTCAAAAGAGTATGAAAGTGGAAAATTTTACCATTGTTTCTGCAAAATTCTTAATCTCTAAAAAATAAGAAGTCAAAAATTAATTTTATGTATTAATTATATTATACAGTGGAAGTGAGAAATAGATTTAAGGGACTAGATTTGATAATAGTGCCTGATGAACTATGGACGGAGGTTCGTGACATTTTATAGGAGACAGGGATCAAGATCATCCCCATGGAAAAGAAGTGCAAAAAAGCAAAATGGCTGAATGGTGAGGCCTCACAAATAGCTGTGAAAAGAAGAGAAGTGAAAAGCAAAGGAAAGGAGAAAATGAAAGATATAAGCAGCTGAATGCAGAGTTCCAAAGAACAGCAAGGAGAGATAAGAAAGCCTTCCTTAGTGATCAATGCAAAGAAATAGAGGAAAACAACAGAATGGGAAAGACTAGAGATCTCTTCAAGAAAATTAGAGATATCAAAGGAACATTTCATGCAAAGAGGGGCTCGATAAAGGACAGAAATGGTAGGGACCGAACAGAAGCAGAAGATATTAAGAAGAGGTGGCAAGAATACACAGAAGAACTGTACAAAAAAGAGCTTCACGACCAAGATAATCATGATGGTGTGATCACTTATCCAGAGCCAGACATCCTGGAATGTGAAGTCAAGTGGGCCTTAGAAAGCATCCCTACGAACAAAGCTAGTGGAGGTGATGGAATTCCAGTTGAGCTATTTCAAATCCTGAAAGATGGTGCTGTGAAAATGCTGCACTCAATATGCCAGATCTTCCTGGTGGCTCAGATAGTAAAGTGTCTGCCTACAATGTGGGAGACCCGGGTTCGATTCCTGGGTCAGGAAGATCCCCTGGAGAAGGAAATGGCAATCCACTCCAGCACTCTCGCCAGGAAAATCCCATGGACGGAGGAGCCTGATAGGCTACAGTCCATGGGGTCACAAAGAGTCGGACACGACTGAGCAACTTTAATATGCCAGCAAATTTGGAGAACTCAGCAGTGGCCACAGGACTGGAAAAGGTCAGTTTTCATTCCAATCCCAAAGAAAGGCCATACTAAAGAATGCTCAAACTACTGCACAATTGCACTCATCTCACACGCTAGTAAAGCAATGCTCAAAATTCTCCAAGCCAGGCTTCAGCAGTACGTGAACTGTGAACTTCCAGATGTTAAAGCTGGATTTCGAAAAGGCAGAGGAACCAGAGATCAAATTGCCAACATCTGCTGGATCATGGAAAAAGCAAGAGAGTTCCAGAAAAACATCTATTTCTGCGTTATTGACTATGCCAAAGCCTTTGACTGTGTGGATCACAATAAACTGTGGAAAATTCTGAAAGAGATGGGAATACCAGACCACCTGACCTGCCTCTTGAGAAACCTATATGCAGATCAGCAAGCAACAGTTAGAACTGGACATGGAACAACAGACTGGTTCCATATAGGAAAAGGAATATGTCAAGGCTGTACATTGTCACCCTGCTTATTTAACTTATATGCAGAGTACATCATGAGAAATGCTGGGCTGGAAGAAGCACCAACTGGAATCAAAATTGCTGGGAGAAATATCAATAACCTCAGATATGCAGATAACACCACCCTTATGGCAGAAATTGAAGAGGAACTCAAAAGCCTCTTGATGACAGTGAAAGAGGAGAGTGAAAAAGTTGGCTTAAAGCTCAACATTCAGAAAACGAAGATCATAGCATCTGTCCCATCACTTCATGGGAAATAGATGGAGAAACAGTGGAAACAGTGTCAGACTTTATTTTTGGGGGTTCCAAAATCACTGTAGATGGTGACTGCAGCCATGAAATTAAAAGACACTTATTCCTTGGAAGGGAAGTTATGACCAGCCTAGATAACATATCAAAAAGCAGAGACATTACTTTGCCAACAAAGGTCCATCTAGTCAAGGCTATGGTTTTTCCTGTGGTCATGTATGGACGTGAGAGTTGGACTGTGGAGAAAGTTGAGAGCTGAAGAATTGATGCTTTTGAACTGTGGTGTTGGAGAAGACTCTTGAGAGTCCTTTGGACTGCAAGGAGATCCAACCAGTCCATTCTAAAGGAGATCAGTCCTGGGTGTTCATTGGAAGGACTGATGCTGAAGCTGAAATTCCAATATTTTGGCCACCTCATGCGAAGAGTTGACCCATTGGAAAAGACTCTGATGCTGGGCGGGATTGGGGGGCAGGAGGAGAAGGGGACGACAGAGGATGAGACGGCTGGATGGCATCACCGACTTGATGCACATGAGTTTGGGTGAACTCTGGGAGTTGGTGATGGACAGGGAGGCCTGGCGTGCTGCGATTCATGGGGTCGCAACTAGTCGGACACGACTGAGTGACTGAACTGAACTGATTGTATATATTAATGTAATATACTATATAATTATTGAGGAACAAATTATTTATATTAAAAATGATTATAATATGCTATACTAGGTAATAATAGGGTTGATATATATAATTATATATATTACTCATACATATAAATTAATTTATAATAGGTATCATTAATTCTGGCTCTTACATGGTAGCTTGTCAGTGTCTTGAACTTCTGTTTGCATTTCTGCAACTCCGAGCTCAGGGAAACACCAGAGCAGCCAATAAAACCTGCACAGCAAACCAGCTTTTAAAAAAAGTATCACCTGTTTCCTACTGACCTTTTAATGATGTAAGCAATTAATTCACAAAATTTTCTGGAAAATTAATCTTACAGACAGGTCAAAAAGCAAGTGGTCTGCCTGTTTGCTGGAGTGAAAAAAGAGAGAACTTCTGAAAAACAAACAAAAATAACTTTTAATACAGGTGAAAGTTCCCTGAACTTCTAAAATAGGACACACTGTCTGTTCTCAGACGGGAATTACAGAGACTGTATTAGTTTGTCAGGGCTGCCATAACAAAGTAACACAAGAAATTAAGTTTCTCACATTGCCAGAGGCTCTAAGTCCGAGATCGAGGTGTCAACAGAATTGATTTGAGACCACTCTCTTCAGCTGGCCGTCTTCTTTATGGGTTCTGATGGTGTTCCATCTGTGTGTCTGTGTCCAAATTTTCTCCTCTTCTCTACTCAGTGCCCTGTGGTGACCTAAATGGGAAGGAAATCCAAGGAAGAGGCAATGTATGTATACATGTGACTGATTCACCTTACTCTGCAGCAGAAACTAACACAACATCGTAAAGCATCTATACTCTAACAACAAAAAAAAAACAAATTTCTTCCTCTTACAGGACACCAGCTATATTGGATTGGACCACTCGTATGACCTCATTTTACCCGGCATGTGTGCGTGCTAAGATGCTTCAGTTGTGTCCGACTCTTTGCGACCCTGTGGACTGTAGCCCCCCAGGCTCCTCTGTCCATGGGAGTCTCCAGGCAAGAACAGTGGAGTGGGTTGCCGTGCCCTCCTCCAGGGGATCTTGCCAACCCAGGGACCAAATCCGTGTCTCTTATGTCTCCTATACCTATATTGGCAGGCAGGTTCTTTACCACTAGCGCCAACTGGGAAGGCCTCATTTTCTCTTAATTCCCTTTATAAAGACCCTCTATCTCCAAATACAGTCACATTCTCAGGTATTGAGGGTTAGGACCACAACAGATGAATTTGGGGAGGAGTGCACAGTTCAGCCCATCCCAGCGGCTTTGCACTGTTGCTGATAAAGACAGTGCTCTTTCTGTATAAATGAGAATGAAACTCATGATACATAAAAATCCTATAGTTGTATATTATTGCCTTCAACATGAAAATGTGAACATGTTTTAACCATCTTCTCCCCAAAGGAGATTGCAAGTGACATGAAGAGATTCAGATTCAAAAATCTGGAACCTTCGGTTCAGACCACGTGGAACCAGCATGAGAAGGACCTGAGTGGCCAGCTGTTGTGTGTCCATCTGGCATTGTTCCACCTGCTCTGGGAGCCGCACCTGTTCTCCCTGGGAGAACCAAACCCCACCCCCAGGCCCTGGTTGCATGTGGCCTCTGTAGGCCTGTGACCCAGGCTAAATGCGTCAGATCTTCTCTTTCCCGAATCCAAATCTTGAGCTCTGTGACAAAGATGGGAGATGGTGGGGGTGGCTCCATGCTCAGGTGTCTGAGATCTTGCTTACGGCCCTCCGTCCCCTGATTTGGAGCTGCTTGTAGGACATTATTTATACCCATGTGGATCCCAATACTGGCAGCACACCCAACCATCCAAACCACCTTTGTGTACTTTACACTAGAAGACTCAAAGGGCAGGAAGAAAATGCAACCAAGCATAGGACCCCATGGGGTCTTTGAGGCGGGGGTTGAGGGGGGGGCAAGACTTCCGCCATATCCTCCATTTTATCTCCTCTCAGAATTAAGTAAATAATAGTTTCTGATGCACATTTCCTGAATTGTTTTGCAGATGTGAAAATCCCCTGCTGCTGCTAAGTCGCTTCAGTCGTGTCCGGCTCTGTGCAACCCCATAGGCAGCAGCCCACCAGGCTCCCCTGTCCCTGGGATTCTCCAGGCAAGAACACTGGAGTGGGCTGCCATTTCCTTCTCCAGTGAATGAAAGTGAAAAGCGAAAGTGAAGTCGCTCAGTTGTGTCTGACTCTTAGCGACCCCATGGACTGCAGCCTACCAGGCTCCTCCGTCCATGGGATTTTCCAGGCAAGAGTACTGGAGTGGGTTGCCATCAAAATCCCCTACCACATGGATATTAACCACTTGATGATCTTGAGCACAGAGCCCCAGGCGCCCTGGAGCCTAAGGACTGATAACGTTAACCTCTGTGACACTGCGCTGTTACCCTACCATCAGCCAATCAGAGAATCATGCACAAGCCCATCACAGACCCTATGACCACCCCCTCCCCCACACCTTGCCTGTAAAAATGCTTTGCTTCGGGGAGCTTGAGGCTTTTTAGGGCCTGGGCCACCCAACTCTGTGCATGGCCCTGTAATAAGCCTTTCTCTGCTCCAAACCCCATCATTTCAGTTTGTTTGGCATCACTGTGCTTTGGGCACATGAACTTGCCTAAACTGAACCATTTAAGAGAAAGGCCTGAAAGGACCTGTCTTTTTATGGGAACGTACCTCCGCTGTTTATTCCTGAACAGCAGCTCTGAAGGACACACCCGGGCCTTCAGAGCCTGAGACCTGCAAGGCCAGCTCCAGCCAAAACCCTACGTGTGATCTTTCAGGTCCATCACAAGTCACTGTAAGGCTTTGACAGACAGGCCCACAGGGGATGCTGCCCTCCCCACACCAGACTTGGTGAACAGCCAAGAACAGCCTTTCTGAGTTTTCTGAAAGGACTTCCATCAGGGACTCAGGTCCCCTGGGCCAGCTATGCCCAGATGATATCCACCTTCCTAACCTAGGCATTTGCACGTGAAGGCCTTTTAAGATGGCCCTTGGTTGGGGTACTTTTGTCTGCTCTGACCCTCTACTTTCCCACCCCCAGCCCTTCCTCTCCTGCCCCTCCTCATCCCCTGACTCCAATCAAGAGCCTTTTGTGGGGGTCTTCTTAGCACTGAGCTCATCTAACTGACCCTCACCCCATTGCAGTTCCGTGCGTGTATGCTCAGGCACTTCAGCTGTGCCTGACTCTGTGCGATCCTATGGACTGCAGGTTCCCAAGCTTCTCTGTCCATGGGATTCTCCAGGCAAGAATAGCAGAGTGGGTTGCAATTTCCTCCTCCAGGGGATCTTCCCGACCCAGGGATCAAACCCAGGTCTCCCGCATTGCAGGCAGATTCCTTACTGCTGAGCCACTGGAGAAGCCCTGCAGTTTTGTAGGGAAATAAAAAACATTGAGAGCTGGAACATTTCAGTGTTTATCTCTTCCTCTTGCCTGCACTGTTGCAGGGCTTCCCTGGTGGCTCAGTTGGTAAAGAATCTGCCTGCAATGCGGGAGACCTGGGTTTGACCCCTGGGTTGGGAAGATCCCCTGGAGAAGGCAACAGCTACCCACTCCAGTATTCTGACTTGGAGAATTCCATGGACTATCCCATGGGGTTTCAAAGAGCTGGACATGACTAATCTCGCTCATTACATTATCATTAGCCTTGCTGTCAGTTTGGCTGATGGTTCTCAGTGATCCCCTCAACACCTGGAAGCTTGACAAGACCGCCTCCTAGGGTGGTCTTCTCCTGATTCCTGCTCAGTTAGCCCACCTCCCCCGAATGGTGGTGACCAAGGCTCTGAGGACAGATACTGGGAGTTACGTGATGCTCAGAATCAGCAGGAAACGTGGAGGGCACACCTTGCAGAGGTCACCAATGGAGTTCCTGGAGGCAGAAAGTATTTAGATGGGACTTCCCTGGTGGTCCAGGGGCTAAGACTCTGCATTCTCAGTGTAGGGGGCCTGTGTCTGATCCCTGGTCAGGGAACTAGATCTCACATGCCACAAGCCAAGAGTTCACATGCTGCAACTAGATCCCACACCCCACAAATGGAGATCAACGATCTTGTGTGCTGCAACTAAGACCTGGAACAACAGGATAAATAAACGAATAAAAAGCCTTTTCCCTCTTATGCCTGGAATAAATTGATGGGGATCTAGACCACGGAGACACTAAGATAGAAAGCGGGGAAAGAGCATATTAGGACTAAATCACGTCAAGCTGTGGGAGCCTGAGTGGTAGTCCTAATAAAAGTATTTGGTTATCACGCTCGCTTTGACAACACAGATACTAAGCTGGAATGATACAGAGAAGGTTAGCATGGCTCTTGCCCAAGGACAACAGGCAAATTCATGAAACATTCCATTAAAAAAAAATGTATTTGGTTATCTTCCCAAGGTCTTTCTGGAAGCATTCAATGGTTCCAGTCCCTCTCAGTATTCATGATCTGAATTCCAGGGAAGGAACTCAAGACATCCCCCAATGCACTTGGAAAGAGCAGGTCGTCTGGGTTAGCAACCCGCTGGACAGCATCCCATGTGACATTGATTATTTCCCAATGGGGAAATCAGGTGTTATTTCCCAAAGTGAATAAATGCTGAACTGCCACGAATTAAAGGTACAGTGCAGTAAGACACCTGCAAAGGAAAAATCCCAGGGCCTGAGAAGGAATGTTCTACAATGAGGTTCTCATCCACAGCCTTTTCCCTCTTATGCCTGGAATAAATTGATGGGGATCTAGACCACGGACACACTAAGATAGACAGGAAGTGGGGAAAGAGCATCTTAGGACTAAATCACGTCAAGCTGTGGGAGCCTGAGTCATAGTCCTAATACCACTCATAATTATCTCATGTCTTCCTGGGAACCATAAGATGAAGTGTCCTCTGGCCTCAGCCTGAAGCCAAATTCAACCCCAATACTGAATTAAAACTTAAATACAGAATTTTGGATAAAGTGGAGATGAATAGCTTTGTTGCTTTGCCAGACAAAGGAGGCCTCAGGGGGCTAATGCCCTTACAACTGCATGCCCCGACCTGGAAGGGTAATGAGGAATTTTATAGTAATGGTTCAAAGAGGGTGTGGTCAGCTCATGAATATTCTTCTGATTGGTTGGTGATATACTCTGAAATCAGCCTCATCAACCTTCTGGTTCTAACAAGTCTGGGGTCTACCTGCTTGTGAACAGAAGACAGTTAGCTTCTTCCACCTGGGGTGGGTTTCAGTATCTGCAAAACAGTTCAAAGATATTGTTCTGTGTATCCCTTGAGGGAGAACCAGGACCCTGCCCCAAGGCTTCGCTACTGTTTCTCCTGACTGCTCCTCCTTTGTCTCTACATCCCCTTTTCCCTGATTAGCAACTGTGTGAACCTGCCCCTTGGAATTCAGGAAAGGTCATGGAGGCGGAATGAAGACTATTTTCTGTAATCAAGAAATGAGGGACACAGAAAGGCTTTGTGTCCAGGAGCCCCACAAGCCTTGGTTTCAAGCCTTCATGCTGCCCCCCTTCAGAGACACTGGTTCACTGGCTGGTCCTCCTCCATCCCCATCCTCACCCATCACCTCAGCCCACTCCCATCATTGGAGACTCTCCATTTGACCTCAGGGAACCAAAGTTTCTCCTTTTAACTGCAGCCTCCTGGACAAGCTTCCTGCTTTATTCAGCATCCATGGCTCCAACTTCTGGAGTTCAAGTCACCCTTTAGAGAGTCATGGTGCATGCCTAAGACCTTAAGCTTGGTGGGAGCAAGAACCTGGGTCTGAGTCCTGACTCTACCACTTACTGACTGTGTGACCCAGAACAAGTTATTTGACCTCTCTGAGCTCATTTTCCTCTTGTATGAAATGGAGATGATAACAGAACCTTCCTTAAAGGGCTGCATGAAGATTAAATGAGAAACTATAAATTAAATACTTAGCACATAGTGTTCACTAGGGAGCATTAATTGTTAACGATTTATTGTTACTAATATTATCCAGCTAGCCTATATCATACAGCAGTACAATAAAATAATCCACTCTTCTGGGTCATTTTCTTCCCTGGAGGGATTCTAAGATGACTCAGAAAGGACCTGAAGGACATTGAAGGTAAGTAGGGAACATCCCAGTTGAACCACAAAAGGCTTACAGCTTTTCAAGTTAGCTGTAGACTTGCTACTATATATAAACTATAAATTACAAAAACACACAAAACCCAGTAATGTTTCAACAAAGAAACTAGGATCCTAGACCTGGGAATAAAGAGAAAACCCACGTTGCCCAAGGTGGCAATAGATTCACGTTGACACAAACAAAAATCTCTGAAAAACAAACAGGAGCCCCCTACGCAGATTTCTGAACTGCACACAGCAGACTGCAACTGGGAAAGATAATTCATCGTCATAAAAACAAACATCCATTTTACACTTGCATGGCAATGAGGATGCTCTTATTTGCATAATGATGGTGATTTGCATATGATAAAAATTTGCCTGAGTGAGTCTCAAGCTCGGAATACATTCAAATACGATACCACTGGTACAATTTTCTCAAGGATCCCAATTTAATACTATTTATCTAATGAAAGGAAAAAAATAAATATTGGCTGTAACATCCCATTATGCTCAAGAGTTGGTTTTAAATTACACTTAAGTAAGCAAAGTAAAGACTTATCTATAGGTGAGAACACCTCCTCTCAAAATGGAGACTTTCAGCCACACACATACAAAATTATCTGTAATAAGCATTTGATGCATATTGACTTAAAAAAAAAAGCACAACGTGAGAGTTGCAAGTTAAGTTCTATTTGGAGCAAAGTGAGAACTGCAGCCTGGGAGACAGCACCTCAGAGAGCTCGGAGAAGCTGCTCCAAAGAGGCAGGGGGTAAAGCTTAGTACATTATAATTTTGGTGAAGGGGGAATACATGCAGTCAAGCACATATTTTTCCAAAAGTCTTCTACTAGTCTGGTGAACTTTGCTAGTGACAAGGAACAATCATCACCATGAAGGATTTTGGTGCTTAATGACGAGATACAAGAATTGGACTCATAAAATTGGCTGAGAATATCTAACTATCTGAAAACCTGTCCTGCCAGTTTTTCCCTGAGCACCAAGTGCCTCATTTCTGCTCTCTATGCTGAACTCAGCAGCTGCAGCAGCACATGGTTTAATCCTTGTAGAGGCAGATGGCAAGTACCCGTGGCAAGTGTCAAGTTGTAGGTGACATGCATGAACACAATGCTTGCACTGTAGGTTATGTGCAAATCAAGAGCAGGAGACGTGTCTTGAAAAGATGGACATCCTCAAGGAAAGGGAAGAGAAGGGAAGGGAAGAAGAGAAAAGATATTCTTAAGGTGTGCAAAAGGTGGATAACTTTCAAACCTGCAGCACACACAAAAACTGAAGTGCAGTGAAGTGGTTTCTAGGCTCCATGTCTTAAGAGCGAATGGTATGGGAAACTATCTTCCATCTGGCTTGGTAAAATAGAGAGATGCAGCATGAGACTTTGTGGGTCTGATTGCTCTTGGGAAGGTTCCCATGTGACTCTCTAAAAGATGCTGTGTTCCTCTCTGCTTCCACCTGCCTCTGAGGGTGCATGGACAGAGCCTTCCTTTAATTTCAGTCTCTAAGAGAGGATCTCTAGGGCAATCAAAACCAAAATAGTATTTGTCTAATGCCCACATGATTACAGCACGAGGCGGGTGACCACACTGTCCCCACCACTGTCCTTCCCACTCAGATGGGATGTTGCTGACGGGATGTTCTCTGAGCACAGCTGGGGAGGGCTGTGGTGGGGGCAAGGGTGAAGAATCCTTTCCATATAATATATGCCATTCACAGCGGTTTTCTTTTACAGATTTTGACTGCAACCCAGAATAAGAAATAGATTTGACATTACCTGAAATATACAAATTTATGCATCCTGGTGAATCACAACTGAAACACAAACATCATAACTGAAACACAATTTCAAAAAATGATACTTTTTCTACTGTGCTGGTGGTGCTCAGTTGTATCCGACTCTTTGCGACTCCACGGACTCTAACCCACCCAGGTGCCCCTGAGCGTGGGATTTCCCAGGCAAGAATACTGGAGTGGGTTGCCATTTTCTTCTCCAGAGGATCTTCCCAACCCAGGGATTGAGCCTGCCTCTCCTGTGTTGCAGGCAGATTCTATACTGCTGAGCCATCAGAGAAGTCCACCTTTATTTACGTGAAGCATCTCCTTATTTTCTATCCCATCCTGTCCCGTGTCAATTTACATTAAACCCTGTTATGGGATGGCCTCTCATTTCTTTTTAAATGATGACCACATCTCTCTACATTAATTTCAACACCAACAAATGAACTAAAACAACATTGAGATTCTAAAAAATGGGGGGAGGTGCAAATCTTGGGATTTATATGTTACAGACAAACTCATACACCCTGTTCCAAGTGTTGCAAGTTCATTTCTGCTGTCTACTCATCTTCCTTCTTCTCTGCCTTTAACAGAGAGAAGTCAGGTCTTCGGACCTCTTATCTGTGAGTTATTGAATGACTGTGCAAAGTCTTACAGGAAAACTAAGCTTTACACTTAAAGAAATGAGATGGTGGCTAATAAAGGTTATCGAAAAATAAACAAAGAGCTTCTTAACCAGAACCGTGGTACAAGCATAAGAACTCGCCTGTGAATCTGGGAACTAATTTGAGCTTTTATCTTTAAAGGAAGGTGCATTTTGAGCTGATAAGTGAGAAATGTCGTCAACTATACTTTAAATATCTATATGTAAAAAACAAACCTATCAATCTAACCATCTGAAACTGCTTACAGCCATTATTCCAGTGGGGTCAAATTTGTAAGAAGTGTGATGCTATTCCTTACCTCTCTACCCATGGCAGGCATCAATAGTAGATCACCCTGGAACTTCCCTAGTGGTCCAGTGGTCAAGAATCCACCTTATGCAGGCTTGATCCCACATGCCACAGAGCAAGTAAGCCCACACTCCAGAGCCCCTGTGCCACAACTAGAGTCTATGCATTGCAAGAAAAGATCTGCATGAGGCACTGAAGATTCTGTGTGCTGCAACTAAGACCCGATGCAGTCAAATAAATATATAAATAAATAAAATATTTTTAAATAGTGGATCAGACCACTGTTTGCCTGTGAACCCAGATTAGACTTCAGAATCCCTCTCCCTGGAAGCCCCCACCTGTCAATTTTAGTTGGCAAGGTTGATGAAATGTACATGAACCTCAAGTCGACACAAAGACAAGTGTGAGGGCTTTCAAGTAAAGATCTAGGTGGGTGACAGGTCCTTCTGTAAGCGAATATTTCACTTTTCATCCAGGACAGTCTGGTCTTGATTAATCATGGCTAATGTCTGAAGTGTCTTTTTTATTCTTTATGAAGAAAAGAGAAAAAGATTGGTTTACTGTAAAAGTTCTGGGTGGCAAGGAAAAGAACTTCCTCAAATATTACTGTCAGTTGTTCAAAGTTATCTTTAAAATTCCTTGCAGTTTTGGTCTTTAATAATTAAATAACAAATAATAAATCAAAAGCAGTTGATGATTTTAGTTTTACCAAGTCCTAGCACCAGAAAAAATACTGCTTAATAAAGAAAGAAGATGTTTATTTCTCTGTATGGCTTCAACAAGTATGTATTAAGCATCTACTAGGATAAGTAGATTAACTGGTTTATAGTCATCTTTCTAATGATGGAATAAAGTAGCTAAAACTTCTATAAAAGAATAGATTTATAGATTTTTATAAGAATATTTAGAGAATGTAATAACAAAATGAGCTCAAAGATGAGAAATCAAGACTTCCCTGGTGGTCCAGTGGCTAAGACTCTGCACTCCCAATACATTGGGCTCAGGTTAGATCTCTCATCAGGAAACTAGATCCCACATGCTGCAACTAAATATCCTGCATGCTGCAACAAAGATAGAAGATTCCACATGCTGCATCTAAGACCGGTGTAGTCAAACAAACAAAGAAATATTTAAAAAAAAGAGAGAGAGAGAAACCACCAAGGCAGAAAACGCAGCTGCACTCTGTGCAGCGTCTGTTGACATTTGTATCCCCTGGGGAAGGGAACTGAATTTGCCCTGAGATGTCCATTCACAGAGTCAACTAGATGCTGCTTTGATTTAATTTAAGTAAGACCTACCATACTGATTAGCCAAGTGAGCTGTTCAGAGTCTCCCCAGGGGGATTTTTCCCCTAGCGACATCCATTAAGATGTTCTATCCATCTTAACCATTGACACACCTAGAAATAATATTTAACTACATATCTGGTCATCCTGCACCCTGGTCAAGCTTTATATGTATCCATACATTTAATATATTTAAATATCATGTAGAAAATTGTCACATATACAGAATACATATCATATAGAATATATCATATGCATAAGATATATGATATATATGTAATTGGAAAATTGGGTCTGACATATATACACTGCCATTTGTAAGATAGATAGCTAGGGGGAAGCTGCTGTACAGCACAAGGAGCTCAGCTCGGTACTCAGTGATGACCTGGGTGGAGGGATGGAGGGAAGAAAGGAAGGTTCAAAAGGAAGGGGATAGATGTATACATATAGCTGACTCATTTCATTGTGTCGCAGAAACTAACACAGCATTGTAAAGCAATGATATTCCAATAAAAAAAATTTTTTTTTAGTTAATGCAATGTGATATCCTGAATGGGATCTGGGAACAAAAATAGGACAATAGTGGGAAAATAGTGAAATTCAAATGAAACTGAAAGTATAGTTAAGGGCTGAACCAATGTTAATTTCTTAGTTTTGATATTAACATTAGTAGAAGCTGGGTAAAGGGTATATGAAAAAAATCCCTGT
Source organism: Budorcas taxicolor (assembly GCF_023091745.1). Classification (NCBI taxonomy): domain Eukaryota; kingdom Metazoa; phylum Chordata; class Mammalia; order Artiodactyla; family Bovidae; genus Budorcas; species Budorcas taxicolor. The sequence goes on along the minus strand of NC_068926.1, from coordinate 47,275,774 downwards.
ACTTCCCTTGCAACTCTCCTGCACATTTACTGTATTATCTCCAAATAAAAAGTTAACAATAAAATAAGAATATATGTATCATCTTTAAAATACATATGCATATAGAATATATCATATACAGAATATATAAGTAGAATACATGTATCCTATATAGAATATATGCATCATATATAGAATATATCTATCATATATGGAATATATGTATCATGTAGACTATACCATAGAAAGTGTATACAGAAAATATATATCATATATAGAACATATGAAGAAAATATACCATGTATAAGGAATAAGGTGGCATTGTGGTAAAGAATCCACCTACCAGTGCAGGAGACACAAGAGACATGGGTTCAATCCCTGGGTCAGGAAGATCCCCTGGAATAAGAAATGGCAACCCACTCCAGTATTCTTGCCTGGAAAATTCATGGACAGAGGAGCCTGGCGGACTATAGTCCAAGGGGTCACAAAGAGTCAGACGTGACAGCGATATGCACCATGCATTGCATATCATATATAGAATACATGTCATATGTACAATACATATCATATATAGAGAGAGTATATATATGTGTGTGTATATATATACTCTTTGGAGAACTCTAACTATACACCTCCCCTGCCTAAAAGGTCTCAGTGGCCTTCATCTCATGCAGCATAAAATCCACATTCCTTGCAGTGGTCTACATGGCCCCACATAATCCCACCCCATCATCTTGATGTCTTCACCTCCCCCAGTCTGCACTCTCTCTGAGGCATCCAAACTGGCCTCCCTGCATTCTGTCCCCATCTTTGAACCTCTTTTTCCTCAAACTCTTTCTCACCTTCTCTAAAATTTTTTTGGTCAAATTACACTCTCTGTAAAATATCCCCAGAACCTAAGCCCAGCACCCCACCATGACAGGGGTGTACAACAGTGCTGTACCCCTGAAGCTAGCACAACATTGTAAGTCAATTATACTCCAGTAAAAATTTAAAAATGATTGTAGGTCTACCAGGCAGTTGCCACTCTTGCGTCTTTTGAAGCCATCCTGGCAGCCTTTGAATCACACACCCGTTTCCTCCCAGTGTTTGCAAGTCCGTCATCTCCAAGTCCTCCTTCATATAAACAGCTGCCTCTTTCTTTAACCCTTTGCTACAATAAATGTACTTGGAGCTAACAAATTATTTATCATGCTATTTCCTTAACATCTCAGTAAGAAAGATTATGTCATATAATTTTCTTCTAGCCAGAGAAACAAAGTTTAAGAGGGGAGTATGAAAAACATCCTTGTCTCTCCCCCAGAGATTCACTGACCCTGTCTTGCGGGACCTTGCAAGTCCACTAACAGGACACCGCACCCTCCCGAGACGTACACATCCAGAGTTCAGTTGTCAGGCGGGATGACTTCCGTGTTTATTAGTATAAAAGAGAGCAATCAGCTGAAACCCTGGCACCATCTGGAGGAAAATCGATGTCTCTATATTTAGACCAGCTGGGAGCCCATTCAACCAAACCAAATGCACATGTCTATGCAAGTACGTGTCAACCGCACTTTCGACAGACACCTCACATCTCACTTCTGCTGTTTATCAACCTGGGAAAACAAGGGCTCCACCCAGACTCAGGGCAGTCCCCTTGTTTATAAGGAATGAAGAGAGCAACCAATACAAATAAGAAGAGATGTGGATGCAAACAGCACCCAGCAGACATCACTGGAAAACACAGCTTTCATATCCTACCCTGAGCTCTGTATAAAAGGAATCCAGCGGCCAGCTCCTGCTTCATAAACAAAGGACATTATGCCGTCCTTTGGACCTCATTGTCCTTGTTCAGGCTTGAGTCATTAGAGCTCCGTGTCAGTTCCATGGATGCTTAACTGAATCCCTGGTACTCAGGAGATGTTTATTAATTTCATCACTTATTTAGTGCAACCGACATTAATTGTCAGCTGTGAGCAAGGTGGCTGGATTAAGTGTCTGTAGTGGACAATTGTATTTTTTTAGCTTTATTGAGATATGAATGACAAATGAAAATTGTATACATTTAGGATATACAATATGATATTCTGGTCTATATCATGACATGATTACCATAATCAAGCCACTTAACAACTTATGGACCAGAGACCTACTAATAAGAGTTTTGTTACCTGAATGTTATTGACTGGGGACATTCCAGTATTCAGTTACATACCAAATTGCCAGCCACAGGTGTTAGTTTCTGCAAAAATCCCCTGGTCAATAACGTGTTAATGTATTGATAGGAATGGCAACCCATTCCAGAATTCTTGCCTGGAAAATCCCATGGACAGTGGAAGCTGGCATGCCACAGTCCATGGGGTCACAAAGAATCAGACCTGACTGAGTAACTGAGCATGGATGCATGCATCAGTAATTTCACAATTACCCTTTTATTGTGCTGAGAACACTTGAGATCTCTCAGGGGGATTTATTAGGCTTTGGAGTTGCAATCAACAGGAAGTCTGGCTAACTGAAGCAGAAAAGAGACTGAGAAAATCCTGGATAATTCATAGGAGCTCTATGTGCTTCCCAGGTGGTGCTAGTGGTAAAGAACCCACCTGCCAATGCAAGAGACATTAGAGACATGGGTTCGATTCCTGGGTTGGAAAGATCCCCTGGAGGAGGGCATGGCAACCCATTCCAGTAATCTTGCCGGGAGAATCCCATGGACAGAGAAGCCTGGCAGGTTAGAGTTCATGCGGTCTCAAAGAGTCGGACATGACTGAAGTGACTTAGCAGCAACTGTGTGTAAAAACCATACAGAGAGCAATGCTGCCCCAGGTGGTGTTGAGGATGAGGTGGGAGAAGACACATGTGTCCCAACTGCTGTGAAGATGTTGTTCTGCCTGTGTGGCTGGTGTGGCATCTCTGATCCACAGAGAAATGGAAATCTGACCATTTTAAATCTCTCTTCCTGGAGCAACGCAGTGTGTCTTTGAGAGTGCTAACCTCACCCTCTGGCATTCCTTCCGGCTATGGCACCAGCCAGCTCTTGGCTTACCTCTCTTTTCTGAAATGATGGGCACACATGGATTTCCTGACCTCCCCTGCCTCTAGCTATGGCCATGTGTCTGAATACCAGCTAAGGAAATATGGGGAAGTGGCACACCCAATCCCAGGCGTGCCCCAGAAACACTGCTCTGCCTGATCATCTTTCTCTGCCTCCATGCACTGGCTTATAAAGAAGATCTCGAGGAGGACAGAGCCAGAGGATGCAAAGGACTTGGGTCATCGTCTTCCAGAGAAAAGACTGTATACCAACTCCCACTGGATTGTGACGTGAAGGAAAAAGAGACTTAGTGTTAAGACGCTAAGATTCTACAATGTAGTTTATCTGTTTGACCAGCCATATTATTTCTCTTAATTAATATAGGGACATTATGGGAAGTAACCCGTTCCATATTCCAAAAAGGTTCATAAGTTTTTGTTCTGTTATTTTTCCACTTTACAGATTACCAATGACTTGTATGTATTTTCCTGAGTTTTCTGTTTTCTGAATCTTTATAAAGGAAATGTTCTCAAATATGGGAAAAGTCTAATAAGTTTGGTTATGAAGAATTTACAAAAACATTCATTCAGCAGTTACTACATTCCTGTTGTCATATTACTCTGTAATGGAAAACTAAATAATAACCTTTATTAAAACTTTAAAAATGGACAAAAAGAGACCCTCTTCCTCCCACCAGAAGTAATAATATTGGGACACAAGTTACTTGAGACATTAGGAAATCCATCAAGATTTCAGCAAGAAGACATTAAACTAATGTGATGTTGAGATATGGATGAGATCAAAGATGCTATGATTTTTATTAAATATATATATCCATAAAATATTATTGATATCTATTAAAATATCTGAGCCATTTCTGTAACATTCAATGTGAATTGATGGCTTTGCTAGACCAATATAAAAAGAGGATCCTCAATAATCATTGCACACCTGGGTATTCTGTATTTATTATTTATTTAATCTTCACAGTGCCACTTAGTTAACCCCAAATCCGTTTACAAATTCCCTTTCTTCTGCTGCTTTCAACAAGAATGGAAAGCCAAATACCCAAGGGAGGCCTTATAATACTGTACTGGTCAATAACACATAAAGAGAAGTTTAGAGGATAGGATAGGGTAAGGTAGAGGCAAATCTGATAAACCTTGTGTTTTTTTTTTTTTTTCAATTAAAAAGCAACATATCTGGAAGAAAGGGAAAGGAAAGGAACCCCAGAGCTACCACCATCCCCAAATAATTCTTGCCTTGACCCCTGATATGATGGCAGGAGCTCCAGCAGCCATACTATGATCATGAGGTAAAGATTAGGGGAATTGTAGACATACTCTTCGGACATGAGTAAGCCACTGAACTGATACATCAGGACTTCTTTTTGTGAGAAAAAGAACTCCCTACTTGTGAAAATTACTAACAATTCACGTGTTTCTAATTAATATATCTTATCTCTATATTGTAGATGAGGAATTTGAGACACAGGGAGATTACGTGACTTTCCCAAGCTGCTGCTGCTGCTGCTAAGTTGCTTCAGTCATGTCCGACCCTGTGCGACCCCATAGATGGCAGCCCACCAGGCTCCGCTGTCCCTGGGATTCTCCAGGCAAGAACACTGGAGTGGGTTGCCATTTCCTTCTCCAATGCATGAAAGTGAAGTAGCTCAGTCGCTCAGTCATGTTCCAAGCTAGTGAGCCACTAAGCCAGCATCAGATCCTGGTCTGTCTGAATTCAGAGTCTGTATAATTAGTTGCAATCCTACAGAATAGAAAGAGCAGAACAGGCAGTCAAGAATATGAGTATTTGTTCAGTTTTATTTAGGAGCGAATTATGTTAACTTACCTAAAAAAAAATTGATCACTAAAAACACTTTCTATAATGAAGCAGGAGAAATTCATCAGGTATTTTTTCATAGCTTCGATGAAATATCCTTCAGGATAATCTATCTTCCCCCTTGTCTCTGTATCCAGGTATACCAGACCTCTCTGCTAATGAATTAGCCTGGAAAGTGGCATTGTGTGGGCCTCAAGAAAGTTCTAGAATGTCACAGAGGAGCTTTCTGCTGTCTTTGGAGCTTGGGTGTGAGGGCTCATGCACGTGTCCATAGCCAGGTGCCCTCTGGATAGCTGATTTTTATCAAAGCTGAGAAGCAGAACTTGGTGAAGGACCTCTCTCCACTCAAAAGCAAAGCCATGAGTCCTCAGTGCTGCTGAGCATGGCTGAAATGAGGGCAAGAGACAATTACTAGAGCAGCGCCCTTCTAGAACATTCTGTCATGAGAAACTCAGGCTGTAGACACAGAGCCAGTCTTTTACACTCTCCTTGAGTGGAATACATGATCCAATATGTATTACATAACGATGGAGTGATGTGGTGGGTTCAGGAGAGGCACAGTAACCTTGAAAATGTTAAAGCAGTTAGCTGGCTTCTCTTACATCCTTTTTTGCCAAAAAAGCTGAAACTCTTAAAGGCACCAGGGATTGCTTTGCTTCAGCCCAGATTTCAGAGACAAGGGTAGAAGCTGTTGTGTGTGGTTATTTAGTGATAAGAGAAGATCTCCTTGTAATTCCTTTATCTACACTCCTACGACAGGGCTCACTGGTGTCCTTAAATTAGTCAGGACCCTTTTCTGCAAGATGGGAAATATACAGGCTCATGACTCTGATGAAGGAGTGGGTGAGTAACAGCAGGAAGGGCATGAATGTCAGGAAAATCAGAAATGGGATTTGAAAGACAGTTGGCTCCTTTCTTCCACGTCTCATCCTTCTCTGTGCAAATCAGTTTATTCTCTCTGTCCAGGGAGCTGAATTCTCTGTCCAGCGGGAAATGCGGCTGCCAACAATTCCCAGGTTTTATGGATAATGGTTCTACTGGCCTCAGAGAGACAGCAGTGGGCAGTGACTTGAATCAAAATCTTAGTTCCCTGTCCAGGAATTGAACCTGGGTGGCCTGGGTGAAAAGCAGGAATCCTAGTCACTAGTCCACCAGAGGCTAGAGGCTAGAAGCAGAGTTCCACTGGCTCTAGGCCCCCTTGAAAAAAAATGCATTTCTCAAGGAGGCAAAAACTCTACAAACAGGTACAAAGTTCATTATTAGAGACACAGCTCAAGGAGGAGAGCACACAAAGAAACAGCTTGTTCAGTTAAGATAGAAGCAAGGTCGGAGAAGGCAATGGCAACCCACTCCAGTACTCTTGCCTGCAAACTCCGATGGACGGAGGAGCCTGGTAGGCTGCAATCCATGGGGTCACTAAGAGTCGGACACGACTGAGAGACTCCACTTTCACTTTTCACTTTCATGCATTGGAGAAGGAAATGGCAACCCACTCCAGCGTTCTTGCCTGGAGAATCCCAAGGACGGAGGAGCCTGTTGGGCTGCCATCTATGGGGTCGCACAGAGTTGGACATGACTGAAGCGACTTAGCAGCAACAGCAGCAGAAGCAAGGTAGGGGGCTTCTCTGGTGGCTCAGTGGTAAAGAATACACCTGCCAAAGCAGGAGACATGAGTTCAATCCCTGGTCCTGGAGGATCCCACATGCTTCAGAGCAGTGAAGCTCATGCACCTCAACTAACTGAGCCTGTGCTCTAGAGCCCACAAACTGCAACTACTGAGTCTGTCTGCCACAACTACTGAAGCCCGAGTGCCTAGAGCCTGTGCTCCTCAACAGAAGTCGCCACAATGAGAAGCCAACACGCCACAACAAAGAATAGCCTTTGCTCAGCACAACTAGAGAAAGCCCTCATGCAGCAATGAAGAGCCAGCACTGCCATAAATAGATAAAATTAATACTTTTTAAAAAAGGAGAAACAAGGCAGAGATGCCCACCTGGAGAGAAAGGATGTGGGTGGCACCTCTAACAAGGAGCAGCACATTAAAGAGGTGGTTAAATCACTTATGCAGGGCAGTTCTTCTGGGTCTTCGCTTACCTTTGGCCAATTATCTGGTTTCTTTTTCCATACCTGAACTGCCATAGGACCCCTCCCAACATGCGTGCTCAGTTTTTTCCAAGATGAAATTCCAGGGCTAGAGGGACTTGACATCACATGTTATGGGCTGGTGCCACCTCCTTTTGACCTCCCAAGAAGCCTTTCTGCCCGTGTGCAGTGTCTCCCTTGCCCCAAAGATGAGAACTCTGCACCCTCCCGGAATTTTCCTCAAGGTTTAGCCCTTCTCTACCACTGCCATGGCTATTATCTTAAGGTGCCCACAGGAGACAAAGTCCTGCTATTTACCCTGTTCCTGCTGTGATTTTCATCTCCGTGTGCGGTGTGCAGACAGGAGGCTGGTTGTAAATGTCTAGCCTAGAGCCCACCTGCCTCCTTCCCCAGGAAATGTAAATAGGAGGCTAGTTGTAAATGCCCACCCTGGAGCTCATCTATCTCCTGCCTCACCATTACCATCAGGAATTCTTTCCCAGTTCCAGTTCTATACATCCTCCTCTGATGGGTTTCAGTGGGGTTGGTTGGCCGCCATGGAGTCATCCAACGTGGCGGCATAGACGAACGGCAGGTGCAAACGTGGCCTCTTCTCTAGGATCTTATGGTTTAGCAGGACCCAGAAGGAACTTGTTTCTAGAATAAGGAGAGATGCTGACAGCAAAACAAAGTGTCTCTGCATCCCCTGAGGCATGCACGGGTCAAGTCAGGTGAGAGCCTTTTCCTCCTCCATGTCTGCTGTCTCAGAACTCTTCAGCTCCTATTTGTCTCCAGGCTACTTGCATAAGAAATGCTTCCTGAATTCAATCCAGAGTATAGAGTGCACGATCTACTATGACAAGCGTTAGCAGCGTGTGTTGAGAGAGCTGTTTCCAGAAAGCCTTTGGCCATCTCTTGTGTTAGGAATAAGAAAGAGTCTTAGCCTCACAGAACAAGTCAGAATCCGAGTATGACATTGTTAGCTGGTGTTGCCATTTTTTCCCCACCCCTACCACACATACAATTATGTTTGGTTTTCTGATTTATAACCATGCATGTGTGTGCTAAGTCTCTTTAGTCGTATCTGACTCTTTGTGATCCTATGGATTGTAGCTCGCGAGGCTCCTCTGTCCATGGGATTCTCCAGGCAAGAATACTGGAGTTGGTTGCCATGCCCTCCTCCAGGGGATCTTCCTGATGCAGGGATCGAACCCACATCTCTTACGTCTCCTGCTTTGGCAGCATGGGTTCTTTACCACTAGCACCACTTGGGAATCCTGATTAATAACCATAGTATTTTTATTTTTTTATTTATATGTTTTAAAGAGACACATTTTAAATACTATTTTATTTTATTTTTTTTTTTATTTTTATTTTTACTTTATTTTACTTTACAATACTGTATTGGTTTTGCCATACATTGACATGAATCCACCACGGGTGTACATGCAAAAAAACTTTATTTGCTTACTTACTTTTGGCTGTGCTGAGTCTTCACTGCTGCTCGGGCTTTCCTCTAGCCGCATCAAGTGGGGGCTACACTGTAGTTGCGGTACATGGGCTTCTCATCGTGATGGCTTCTCTTGTTGTGGAGAATGGGCTCTAGGGCGCTCGGGCTTCAGTAGTTGTAGTTCGTGGACTCAGTGGTTGCAATTCCTGGGCTCTAGAGCACAGGATTGAGAGTTATGGTGCACGGGCTTAGTTGCTCCAAGGCATGTGGGATCTTCCACGACCAGGGATTGAACCTGTATCTCCTGCACTGGCAGGCTGATTCTTTACTTCTGAGCCATCTGGGAAGCCCATAAATATTTCTTTTATTTATTTATTTAACTGCACTGAGTCTTAGGTGCAGCACATGGCATCTTCGCTCTTCATCATGGTCTGTGGAATCTTTAGCTGCAGCATGCAAACTCTTAGTTGTGGCCTGTGAGACCTAGTTCCCTGACCAGGGATAGAACCCCTGCATTGAAAGTAAGGAGTCTTAGCCACTGGACCACCAGGGAAGTCCCAAACAGTAATTTTAAATTAAATTTTAATTGCTGGGAATGCGTATATTTATACTCCTTGTAAGAGGCTGAAATTCAAGGATAGCACTGAAGCGCTCATCTACTTCTCCCTCAAGTCCAGATTCTTTTCTTTCTTCCCTAGAATCATTCATTGCTGTCTGTTTTGTATCTTCTTGGACTTTTTTCTATGAATTTCTATGCATGTACCAGAGTAGACTTGAGAGGTGTGTGTTTGTTGTATCAGCCCAGGTTTATCATTAAAAGTCAATAAATTTAGGTCTCATTACATCATTTTTTTATTCAACAATATATCATGGAAATATATGTACATCATTATGTGTAGGCTTGCTGCATTCTTTCAAACTACATTTTTCTTTCTAATGGGTATTTTAGGTTGTTTCCAGTTTTCCCCCTGTTAACCTAGGACTCTTGAGAGTCCCTTGAACTGCAAGGAGATCCAACCAGTCCATTCTGAAGGAGATCAACCCTGGGATTTCTTTGGAAGGAATGATGCTGAAGCTGAAACTCCAGTACTTTGGCCACCTCATGAGAAGAGTTGACTCATTGGAAAAGACTCTGATGCTGGGAGGGATTGGAGGCAGGAGAAGAAGGGGACGACCGAGGATGAGATGGCTGGATGGCATCACGGACTCGATGGACGTGAGTCTGAGTGAACTCCGGGAGATGGTGATGAACAGGGAGGCCTGGTGTGCTGGATTCATGGGGTCGCAAAGAGTCGGACACGACTGAGCGACTGAACTGAACTGAACTGAACCTAGGATGAAATAAATTTCCTTGTTTGTGGAGGGGAGAATTACCCTAGCAGAAAGTTTTGAGATATGAAATTGGTATATGCTTTAAAAATATCAATTTATGCTATTATCAGTGGCATACCTGTTTCCAACATACTCACCAATGCATGATACTAATAATTTTTTTTAACTTTTTATTATTTTCTTGAGTGGCAGTTTTAAAACCTGAAATGTGATCCATGAACATTGGGTTTGTATATTATAGCAGCTGATGGGCACTTCCAAGACACAGAGATGATTTGAGGAAAGCATAGCATTTCACTAACAAAAGATGACTTTTTAAAATCAAATGGCTTAATAGTTGCAGGATTTTAGCCATTCACTCGTCTTAACAGTTATTTGTAAAATTGACAGTCTTTGTAAGGGGCACACATTTAGATTCCAAACAAGGTGTCATTAAGAGGCTTCATTTTACATGGGTGATAGAACAGCAGCTGTTTCTTTGCTCACAAAAGAACAGTATTTTTTAAGGGCCTTAAATTAAAGTCAGAAAAACATTCGCGGATGTGATTCTGTAATAGATGGCACTTTGGATTCATGTGTTGGGTAGAAAATTGGGCTGGGAAAAGTTTAACATTTTTCTCAACTTCGAGAGTCTGTGTGTCTGTGATTCACTGGGTGATTCTCAGTCATGGGGATGACTCATTCATTCAACGAATTTTGATTTCTTTTCCTGCCATCTGCCAGCCCTGCTCTGGATCTTGGGAAAGAAGCGGGGAACAAGATGGTCATGGCACCTGTGGTGAGGGCTGGGAGGAAACAGGCAGGTTGTCACAATGGAGGAGAAGAGAGAGTTTAGGGTACAGGACCAGGGGAGGGCGCTCAAGCTTAGCTGCTGAGAAGAGACTCATTTAGAAAGATTTAAAGGAACTAAATTCTGGGATGAGGTCCTGAGGGAAGGTCTAGAGCCTACCAGTCTGTCTTCCAGGACAGGGAGGACCCTCAACTTTATCTAAAGGCAGGGGACTTGGGACTTCCCTGGTGGTCCAGGCTTCCCTTGTGGCTCAGATGGTAAAGCATCTGCCTACAATGTGGGAGACCTGGGTGTGATCCCTGGGTCGGGAAGTTCCCCTGGAGAAGGAAATGGCAACCCACTCCAGTATTCTTGCCTGGAAAATCCCATGGATGGAGGAGTCCGGTAGGCTACAGTCCATGAGGTCACAAAGAGTCGGACACGACTGAGCCACTTCACCAGTGCTTAAGAATCTGCCTTGCAATGCAGAGGATGAGGGTTTGATCCCTGGTTGGGGAACTAAGATCATGCCAAAGGGCAATTTACACTGCAACTAGTGAGCCCTCAAGTTGCAACTAGAGAGTGCGTGCACCGCAACAAATGATCCCACGTGATGCAAAGAAGATCCAGTGTACCAACACCCAACACAGCCAAATAAATAAATAAGACCATGGTTTAAAATATAAATAAATTAAGACAAGACACAAAACATCCCTTCCAGCTTTGGACTTTTCAGCTTTCTAAAATAATTAGCAAATCTAGTATAATTTAATACATTTGCATGCAGAAGAAATTAACATAACATTGTAAATCAACTATGCTTCAATAAAAAATTTGAAAAAATAGAGACATAATGAAAGATCTAAATAAATAGAAACATATTTTTAAAAGTTAACAAATCATAAACCTTAGCTTTTCTCTCTGTGGACCCAGAATCCATGACCTGAATGATATGGCAGCTCAAAGCAAAAGAAACAGCTTTCTTTATGTTTCATGGGTTTATTCAGTTTGGTGAAAGTGAAATGAAAGTGTTAGTCCCTCAGTTGTGACAGACTCTTTGCAACCCCATGGTCTGTAGCCCACCAGACTCCTCAGTTCATGGAATTCTCCAAGCAAGAATACTGGAGAAAGAATTAATCTTTCTGGGCCTCAGTTTCCTCATTGGTAAAGTCCTCTAAGGGGCTTCTCTGGTGGCTCAGTTGTAAAGAATCCTCCTGCCAATGCAGGGTTCGATCTCTGGGTCAGAAAGATCCCCTGGAGAAGGAAATGGCAACCTGCTCCAGTATTCTTGCCTGGGAAATCCCATGGACAGAGGAGCCTGGTGGGCTACAGTCCATGGGATTCATGACTAAACAACGAAAGTCTTCATGGATTTAGGAAGGATCAGTTACTTACCCACTTAAGGCTCTAGATGTCTGGTACATGATAAGCATGTAATATAACCAAACAAACTTCTTTCTATGTCCAACGTGGCATCGGGGTTCCCTGGGGAGATGCATAATGGGATACAGGGCCAGGTAGGATGTCCTCTTCCCTGTGTTTGCAGAGGTGGCCTCTGAGATGACTGCTGAGTAGGTGAGCATTTCCCTCCAGGCCCACCCTTGACATACAGCTGTATCTCCAGGTTGTCTGTCCATGGTCTGCCAGGGCTCCATCTTCCTAATCATACCTTGTGCCTTCTTTCTCTGAGGTCTTGACACCTTCACACCAATGCTAGAAGATCCATAGAGCTGTTGGCCTGTGGAAAAACCCCTCCATGGTCCTTCCTGCTTCTGAAGTCCATAGAGACAGGCCTGGTACCTGGAATCCTTTGCTGCAGTGCTGCAAAGCTTGCACCTGGACACACCCCTTCTCAAGAAACGAAATACAAAGAAACTATAGGGGACTAAAAATAACTATGTGCAGGCGCAGTTGGGGTGAATTCTGGACAGAAGATACAAAGAGACCAAAACACCCAACTACCATTTCTGGTGGGTGGGCAAAACACTAAGCCATCCCTCTGGCCTGACCCCTGGACACACCGCTACAGTCATCCTATATAAGGAGTGAGCTAGGCCCCCTCAGGGAGCCAGTGAACAAGGAAACCTGCTACTTGTTTTAGCTCCCTCCTGTAGCCAGTGCGGGGGTCCTAACAATAAAGCCTTGCTTAAATTTCTTGTCTGGTTTCTAGTCAATTTCTATTGATTGGGGAAGGCCCAGAATCCTGGTCAGTATCATTGATCCCCAAGTTCTCTCTCCAAGAGTAATAACTTGAGATCAAATCCAAAGGATTTTCCAGGCCATTTCTGCTTTCTTCTCCATTACGTCCTGAGACAATGAATACAGAGCTGGCTTTCAGCTGGGGGAGAAAGCCGCTAGTGCATAGATGGTGCTCCAAAGGGGACGTTGGGGAGAGGTTGGAAAGAGACTATTGATAAAGGTGGGGGCAAGATTACAGGAACCAGACAAAACAGGAGGCCAGGGACAAAGAAGCCTGAGGCCAACTCAGGTCCTGCTGGCACAGGGAACCTTCCCTACAGGAGCTGAGATGATCAGTGGACAGGTGCAGCCAGCTAGGGGTGACCCTGTTGGAAAAGAGCCCAGGGATCAGTCAAACCCCATGCTCTGTCTCTTTCTGCTCTCTCTTCTGCCAGGGTGTCTCCTTAAGTCAGTTTCAACCATAAGGCAACTAAACCACTGATGCCATTTATGAAGTTTAGTCTCCCGAGGAATACAGCAGCACAGAAGAATCTGGAAGGACAGTTGGGAAATGCCTAGTCCAACATGCTTCTGTCAAACCTGCGGTGATGAACACTAGGGTCTTGGCTGGAAAGAGTTTTTGTCACACTTGATATAACTTATACATTCAGGGGAACAGACTGAGAAATTCAATCTCTGCACACCCCTGACTCCCACTAGTGAAAAGTTGACAGATTAGGAATACATGTATAGGAAAAGTACCAATGTGGTGACAATTACTGCTGCCCTCACTGGTAGAAGAGGGGCAGCCACTGAACGCACAATGTCGTCTGAGGGATGGGCTTTCTATTCACAGATAGAATCATATTTAATCACAAGCTGGAGAGAAGATTTTGCCACCTCACATCCCATCCATAAAATTTCCCAGTATACCTAAGAGTCGGGCTCATTGATTTATAATACAGTTCATTTATAAAAACCAAACTTATTTCACAGATGACAGCAGCTGCTTGAAACACTCTTTAAAGTGAAGGTGGCCTACAAATTATCCAGTGGTTTCAATTGAAACAAATTATTCATGAAGAATGCAGTGTCAGCAGAAAAGAGGCTACATATTAATCCCCCGACAGGAGGAGACCATATCGGTATCTGATAATTATTTCAGCACTTCAAGACGCGAATACAACAGTTTGATGGGGAAGGGGGAGTGCCAAGGGAGGTGACAGATGAACGGCAGCAGAGAAATGTCGTGCACAATATATTTTAAAAAAAGCATTTCAGGGGCTACTGATTTTCTTCTTTACAAGAGGCAAGGTGGGTATAGCCATTGCTTTGTAACCAATCATTAGGAGTTTAAGACCTAAAAGGAACTTACTTTTATTATCTCACAGTTACTGCAAGGGAGGAGTGCGGATGTGACTGGGCTGAGTCCTCTGAGAACATAATTAAGGTTGCCAGTGGGGATGAGGTCTCATCTGAGTAGTGATGGGGAAGGGTCTGTTTCCAAGCTCACCTTGGGTGTTGGCAGAGGTTCCTCCTGGCTTTGCTTGGCTCTTTGCCTTGTACGCCCCCAGTATGGCCACCTGCTTCATCAAGCCCACAATAGGATCTTAGCAAGATGGGTGTGACAGAGACTTCCTCAGTAGTTTAGTGGTTAAGAATCTGCCTGCTAATGCAGGGAACATGGGTCTGATCCCTGGTCCAGGAAGAGCCCACAGGCTGTGGGACAACTAAGCCTGTGCACCACAACTACTGAAGCCCACGTGCCCTAGAACCCAGTGCTCAGCAACAAGAAAAGCCACCGCAACGAGAAGCCCCGCCAACACCACTGGAGAAAGCCCACGCGTGACAACGCACAATCAGTCCAGACAAAAATAAGTAGATGATAACAGACTTTTTTTAAAGATGGATGTTACAATACTGCATAATATACATATGTATTTCCCTTCGCAGACAGTCTGTGATCTGGTTAGAAACAAGTTGCAGTCCCCACTCCTCACACTTGGGGAGGAGAGCACACAAGATGTGAATATCAGGTGTCAGAAGGGGGCACCCTGCAGATCGTGCCCCAAGGAGAAAGGCAAAAAAAGGGCGCTGGAGGAGGAAAAGGGAGCTGAGAAGAGAAAAAGAGAGGGATAGAGATAAAAGTTACAAGAAAATAGCTCAAAAACATTGGTTCTTTCTGGATATCTGAGACCCTGGTGCAAAGTAAAGGAATAAGACAACAGTCTTAACAAACACCAGGGAACCTCCCTGGTGGTCCAGTGGTTAAGAATCCACCTTGCAATGCAGGGGACATGAATTCGATCCCTGGTCACAGAACTAAGATGCCACAGGCTGTGGGACAACTGTGGGACAAACCCACGTCTGCAACTACTGAGCCTCTGTGCTCTAGAGTCCACACCACAACTAGAGAATTCACATGGCACCACGGAAGATCCTGCATGACAGAACAAAGATCCTACACTCTGAAGCTAAGACCTAATGCAACCAAATAAATAAATATTTTCAAAAATACATTTAAAAATGCTAGGAAGAAAGTTCACCTCTTATTTGCTGCTGCTGCTAAGTCGCTTCAGTCGTGTCCGACTCTGTGCGACCCCATAGACGACAGCCCACCAGGCTCCCTCGTCATTGGGATTCTCCAGGCAATAACACTGGAGTGGGTTGCCATGTCCTTCTCCAATGCATGAAAGTGAAAAGTGAAAGTGAAGTCACTCAGTCATGTCCGACTCTTAGCGACCCCATGGACTGCAGCCTACCAGGCTCCTCCGTCCATAGGATTTTCCAGGCAACAGTACTGGAGTGGGGTGCCATCACCTTCTCCGAGCTCTTATTTAATTTAGTGTAAAACAGACCAGCACCAAGTGCTAACCAAAGAAATTCCCACTGACTTCAGAGGAGAGAGCTTTTATCTTTTTCTTCCTAAGAAAGCCTGGTCAAATATGGTTTCCCTCACAGTCAGTTCTAAAGGGAATCAACCCTGAATGTCCATTGGAAGGATTGATGCTGAAGCTAAAGCTCCAGTACTTTGGCCACCTGATGTGAAAAGTTGACTCACTGGAAAAGATCCCGATGCTGGGAAAGATGGAAGGCAAAAGGAGAATGGGGTGGCAGCAGATGAGATGGTTATATAGCATCATTGACTCAATGGACATGAATTTGAGCAAACTCCAGGAGACAGAGGACAGAGGAGCCTACTGGGCTGTAGTCAGTCCATGGGTTGGCAAAGAGTCAGACGTGACGTAGGGATGGAACAGCAACAACAATACTAGTACACGTTTTTATCTCAGCCCTCCAAGATGCACATAAACTCTACACAAACAGACCTGCCCCCCTCATCTCCTGTAATAGCTGAGCGATCCTGCCCTAGAATGGTACTAGGGAGCCTTAGGGAGAGCCTCAGATCGAGACATCTGAGCTGCTTTCTGAAGTTCCCATGGAGTTGTCGACAGGAAGGTCCAGGAGCTTGGCCTGGCCCTAGGAGCCTCGCAGTATCAGCCTGGTGCCAGAGGAAGAGGTGGTGAGGACATAAAATGAAATTAATGTCCACGGAAAGCCTAGAAGGGAGAAAGAGCCAGCAGGGCACAGAGAGCAGGGAAGGAAGAAGGCTGGGGGGGATCAGTAGAAAAATTGACATAGTCTTAGGTACCCTAGGTGACCAGGTCTCCCATCTGATCCTGAGTTACTGATTCAGTGACTCAGTAATTTAGTCGAAAGAGTCTCAGGCTAACCAGCCCAGCTTTGCTAAAACAGCAAGAGCACCTCCCCTCAGCATGTCATGCTCCCAACATGGAGATGCTCAATTTTTTGAGACCCTTTTAACTTCATGACCACTGATGGTCATGAAAAAGGGCTTCACTTTGGGAAGATGGCTTTCAAAGGGCTTCCTTTTATTTTTGGCTGCACTTCACAGCATGTGCAATATTGTTAATTCCCTGACCAAAGGTCAAACTCACACCCCCTGCAATGGAAGCATGGAGGCCTAAGCACTGGACTACCAGGGAAGTCCAGAGAGTTTCCTTCTCTCTGAACCTTGTGAGGAGTATCAGGACATTGCTACCCCAAAGCAGGACACTATACCTTTGGGTCTATGTGACATAATTATATCAGGCAGTGAAAATAGTTCTCTTTTGTAAACCCTCTAATTAATTAACTCCATGGGTAGGTTGGCTTCTTGGGGATACATTCAATATATGGAACTGCAAATTTGGTCTTTGGGTTTTCATCCATAAATCACTCATGTTACAAGATCGGGGAATCACCCACCCTGTTTCACAACTTTCTAATTCCTTTTTAAATTGCTGGGTATACACTCAGCAATCCCACTCCAGGGTGTATACCCAGAGAAAATCATAATTCAAAAAGATACATGCACACTAATGTTCACTGAAGCACTGTTTACAATAGCCAGGACATGAAAGCAACCTAAATGCCCATCAGCAGATGAATGGATAAAGAAGATGTAGTGCATATATGCAATGGAATACTACTCAACCATAAAAAGGAAAAAATTCGTGCCATTAGCAGAAACATGGACGGACTTAGAGACTGTCATACAATGAAGTAAGTCAGAAAAACAAATACTGTATATTAACACTTATTTGTGGAATCTAGAAAAATGTACAGATGAACTTATTTGCAAAGCAGAAATACAGAGTCAGATGTAGAGAACAGATGTATGGATGCCAAGGTGGAAGAGGAAGTGGGATGAATTGGGAGATTGGAATTCACATATATCGTGGTGATTTAGTCGCTACTTCATGTCCAGCTCTTGTGACCCTTTGGACTGTAACCCATCAGACTTCTCTGTCCATGGGATTTCCCAGGCAAGAATACTGAAGTGGGTTGCCATTTCCTTCTCTAGGGGATCTTCCCAACCCAGGGGTCTAACCTGGGTCTCCTGCATTGCAGACAGTCTCCTGCATGGTTGGCAGATTCTTTACCGACAGAGCCACCGGGGGAAGCCGTGACATATATACTGTACTACGTATAAAATAATAACTAATGAAAACCTACTGTAGAGCAGAGAAGTCTACTCAATAATCTTTGCTGATCTGCATGGGAAGGAAATTTTTTTAAAAAGAGGGGATAAATAGCTGATTCATTTTGCTGTAAAGCAGAAACTAATATAACATTGTAAAGTAACTACACTCCAATAAAAAATAAACAAAAAAGATAAAATGTCTTTCATCCTTTGATTCTCTGGGCAACTTGAAAATAAGCATGGAATTCACTCTCATAGGTTACACATGCCCTGGGCAGAGATTTTGGAGCAGGTGAAAAGATTCATGAATCTTCTCTAAACAATATTGGGAGAGTTGAGTTGGGTGGTTATGACAGGATATTAATGATTTCAAGCTCAGTCTCATAAAACCCACTTCTTTTACTAAAGCTAGCTTCTTCAGGGGTCAGAAGGACCTTTGTCACTGGTCACAGGAAGGCAAGCATGTGACTGATCTGATACGACCCAGCCAACAAGGGTCAAACAACTCGGAGCTGGGTTCCCGTTTCAAGGACACTCTTCAATCCCCTTAATCAGGCACAAAGAGCAGCCAGTGGTCATTTCATCTGAGCAATGACATAAAGGAGATGATGTTTTCCAATGGTGTCCAGGAGGAAGATGTGCGCTGGCATCAGCAGGTAATTTGATGTCTAGAGTGTGGGTCCCATGGGCAGAATCAAGCCAAGGAACAGCATGGAAGCTTCAGGGATTGTTAAAAAAAAAAAATGACTTCATATGGCTTTGCTGCATTCAGATTCAACATATTTAAAGTAATGATCACTACATTTTTTAAAACTCTGTGAAAGAAACCCATTTATGGGTTTCAGTGTCAGTATTGTTGGTCTACCTCTCAAGAACACAGCAGCACTGCCCTTTCTGGTGGGTCCAAGTTCAGTTCTGACCGAGCACAAATGCCATGGGGACTCTTCCCTCGTGGTCATGGTGAGCAGCAGAATTGGCAACACAATTGATAAGAAGACCAGCATTAGCCAGCTTTTATCCCCACTGTGATTTTTTTTTTACCAAACATGGAGGAAGTTGAACTCCTCCTGTTACTTCCTTGTCTGAATAAGATGCTTAAGTTCAGAGCGTCTCTTGGAAATGAGCCTGCACTGCACTGCACTGACTTAGAGGAAAACGGACTGCGATCCATAGCCGCACAATAGGAAATTGAACATTAAGGTAATATCACAGTAAGGGACACTTGGAATAAGATCCATTCAATTATCTCCCGTTCAACTTTAACCTGAAAGAAGCTTCTTAATTGCCTTGGCTGGACAGCAGGTAATGGAAAGGTTAAATTGGCTTCAGACTTTTATTTTATTCATTGTGAGATAACTGATTTCCAATATTGAACTTCCTTCAGAGGAACAATAAATTACTTTTTGAAATATAGATTATGCCAATAATGGATGAGCTGGATATAAATGGAATTCCAGCATCTTTGAAATGTATCTTGTGTGCATTTTTCTAGAAATTGGAAGAAAAGAGAGCACTACCATGGTGAAATAAAACAGTATCGCTGACATATTATTATACACTCTAACAATGAATGGCCAGTGCTGATTAAACAGAAGAACAGAAGTTGAGTATGCTCAAGGAGATGAAATCTTCAAACTTGAAAGAATGAAGAAAAATATTAACCCTTCTAGTTTATAAAATAACTGAGTGCCACCACCGAGAATATAAAAGGCCATTTTTTTCTGGGCTTTTTAAGATTTTGCAGAACTAGACAGTGTTTTGAGAACACTGAGAAGGTAGTTAGTAGCTTCTATAGACAGGCTTTCAGGGGACTTCCCTGGTAGTCCAGTGGTGAAGCCTC
The DNA here is from genome assembly GCF_023091745.1 of Budorcas taxicolor. Classification (NCBI taxonomy): domain Eukaryota; kingdom Metazoa; phylum Chordata; class Mammalia; order Artiodactyla; family Bovidae; genus Budorcas; species Budorcas taxicolor. The sequence goes on along the minus strand of NC_068926.1, from coordinate 47,256,305 downwards.
CACATTCTGAAGCCAGGGGGCACAGGTTTGATCCCTGGTCAGGGGGCTAAGATCCATAGGCTGTACAGCGCAGCCAAAACAAAAGACAGCACCCTCCTGTAATGAACAGGTACTCAGTGTTCACCATTTTACTCTGTTTTCTAAAGAAGTGCAATCAAAACCCCAAAAGAAAATTCTGTCTGAAAAGAATACCCATTGTTGACCCTATTTGCTCCATGGATGCAGGCAGAACTCATCAGTAGAATGCGATTTCTTTACTTGGTTTGAGAGTAACACTTAATGAGACGTTTGAGACTGACCAAAGTGAAACAGATTTTATCCTAAAAATAAGAAGTCAAGATAGAAGTGCCAACTACTTGTTTAAAATTTCATTTTGTCCATCCGAAAAAACCCTTATGGAGTGCTGATTATGTACCTGGGCACTTCTACATACACTTGGAAAAAGGCAGAATACAAAACAGACAAAACCAACATCCCATAAAGCTTAATCCCTAACGGAATGGACATAATACTAATGAAAAGATGTCATAGTACGAGTAAGTTCCCTGCATATGAATAAATTCCATTCCAAGACTGTGTTTGTAATTCCCATTTGTTCATTAAGTCCAACAAAGTTAGCCTAGGTACCTAGCTAACAAAATCAGCTGTACGGTACTGTACTGTAATAGGTTTATAATACTTTGCACACAAATAATACATAAAAAATAAACACACACACAAAAGAAAACATTTTAAATCTTACAGAACAGTACCTTGAAGAGTATAGTAGTACAGTAAAAGAGTTGGCATCAGGGACTGGCATCGAGTGAACAGATAAGAAGAGTTACTGACTAGAGGAGAGAGAGGTGGTGGGAGATGGTAGTGCTGAAGGATCATCAGCAATAGGAGATGCAGGGCCAGCTGCAATTTCATTCACATTTGTCATTGATGGAACACAGGTTTGCATCTTTGAAAGCTCCTGACTTGAAAGTTTGTATATAGGAGACTTACTGTCTATTAAAAAGTGATACATGATATGTAGAAAAATATATTGGAAAGGGTGTCAGGAAGTGTTGGGATGAAGGTGGAGGGCTGCAACTTTAGAAAAGATGGTCAAGGAAGTTCTGGCTGAGAAGATGACATTCAAGCAAAAGTGGGTGCAGAACACAGCACGGAAATCTAGGGGAATGGATTTTGCAGAGAGATACAGGTTTTTCTCAGATGTGGCATTAATGTGGAGAATTGTCCTATGCATTGTGGAGATTTAATTGCATCTCTGTCTTCCATCCATTATACCCCAGCAACATCTCTCTCTAGTTGTGAAATCTTAACCTCTGGCCTGCCAGGGAAGTCCCTGTTTTCTTCTTTTAAAGACAATAGTTATTGGATGAGGGTCCACCCTGACTGAGTAGGACTTTATCTTAGCTTGATTACATCTACAAATGTAGATTTCCAAATATGGCCACATTTATGGTACCAGGGGTTAGGATTTGAATATATATTTGGAGCTGGGGATGAGGGACAGAATTTAACCTATCACAGGGAAGATGAACCATGTGATCCTCTCTTCTTTGTGATTAATTTCAGATATATCTTGCTGCAAGGAAAGTTTCTTTTTCTTATTTTTATTTTTTATTGGGGTAGAGTTGCTTCACAAAGTTGTGTTGGTTTCTGCCTTACAATGAAGTCTATCAGCCATATGTATACATATATCCCCTCTCCCTGGGATCTCCCTCCTAATCACCCCCATTCCACCCCTCTAAGTCACCAAAAGGCACCGAGCTGAGCTCCCTGTCCTATACAGCAGCCTCCCACTAGCTGTCTATTTCACACATGGTTGTGTACGTATGTTGGCCCTGTTCTCCCAATTCATCCCACCCTTCTTCCCCACCATGTCCACACACCTGTCCTCTATGTCTTCATCTCTATTCTTGTGCCTCAAATCAGTTCATCTGTACCATTTTTCTAGATTTCATACATATGCATTTATGTGTCTTTGATCCATATTATAACAAATTTAATAAATTCTTTAAAAATGGCCCATATCAAAAAAATCGTGGAAAAAAAAGACATTTGAATACAGAGAAGCAGACACAGAGAGGGAAAGATGGCCTTGTAAAGACAGAGACCTTAAGCAACTTCAAGCCAAAGAATGCCAAGGATTAATGGCCACTGTCAGAAGCTGGAAAAACAAAGGAAGCAATCTCCTCCAGAGACTTCAGAGGGAGCATGGCCCTTTGGCACCTTAATTTTGGATGTCGAGGCTCCAGAACTATGAGAGGATACGTTTCTATTGTTTTAGGCCTCCCAGGTTGTGGTAATTTATTATGCTAACCCTAGAAAACTAATATATCTCATTACACAGAGTTCTAGTTTGACAAGTTATTGAAAGAAATATGAATTGGTGCACAGTTAAAGCTTGACTGACATTGTCTTTTCTCTCTTCCTTGTTCTTGAAGGCAGAGATGTAGAGAGAAATCCAGTGACAACAGAATCCACAAAAGATTCCAGAAGTCATGCTTCAGGCAATGTGCAATGGAAAAAAAATAGAACACCTAAGATATAACAGCTAGAAACTTTGAAAGAGGTGAAGATGATTGGATTAAGGAGTAAAGGTCAGTTTTAAGGTGGAGAACTTTTTCTAGCTGTACGTAGATGAAGCACTGTTGCAGACATGGGCAGAGATGGACATTCTTCTCCCTACCCTCCAAACTCTACCAATAAATAGAGAAATTTACCAAAATCACAGAAAGATGGATTTACAATCTCGTATATGGCAATTATCCAATAGAGATACCAGTAAGCACCAAACACCTCATTTCTAGAAAATCCATAAAAAATAAGTGCACCCTTTTCCTGGGCAGTGGAATTAGAGTGATTTTCTTCTTTATATTATGTGCCATCCAAAACAACGGACAGAGGTTACTTTTATGATCAGAAAGAACAGACAGTGTAAACTAAGTGCCTATCTGTCTATACTGGAGTACAAGCAGGACTGAGCATCTTGCCCAAAGAACTTGCACAAGACATTGCCGTGAAAGCACCTAAGTGGCTTCCTGTGACTCAGCACACTCACTGTTGCTTCTTCCCTTGCGATGCTCTGCTGGACATCTTCTTTTTGTCCCTCCAGATCCAAGCTCTACTCTTCTCTGTCTGACTAAACCCTTACATCTTGCATCAGTGGGCTCCGTTAGTCTCTGGCTTCTTGTTGGGTTTGACCAATGATCGCCAAGAGATTGGGGAAATCCAAGGTATTTGTGCTCACAACTCCCTCCCTGCTGGTCACCATGGGTTATCTTCTCTTCCTCTGCCAAAGACCACAACCCCTATCAGGTGGCTGTCTCTAAAGCCACACTGTCTGGGTTCTGGCACCATTTCCTTCCCATAGTCCTACAGGTATAGGACGGCAATAGCCTGCACCCCGTCCCCCTACCCTGTGGCAATGGTCCCAAAGTACCACACTATCCAATACCGTTGTTGGCTTCTCTTGATTCTCTTCATCCTGGTCTTCTCAATATCAATTTCACGTTCCCTCTGTTTCCTTCTAGGACCCCAATCAATGCAACGTTCATACGTTAATTTCATGTACTTTCTAAACCTAGGAAAAATGAAAAGTTGAGCTTACCCCAATTTTCCTAGGGTCTTGTCCCCCGACAAGGACATGTTTTACACCTCTTTTCTGCCTGATGTTGCTAGCTTCAGAATTTTCTTAAAGAAGCAAACAGAAGCAAACAACAAAGAAACACATTTGGCTTTTAAAATAAACCTTGTTAAATAAAAAGGCTTCCAACAAATTCCATAGCTGGAGGCTTTCCGCCATATTGACAGGCACCAGAAACATGACGGCAGCTGTTTCTGAAGTTTGCAGCTTTTCAAACTTCTACGGGGCAGGTGACATGCCTGGCAGCTCATCTGCAGCCTGGGAGAGGGCAGTGTTTCCATTTTGTGCCTGTGGTACTCTAATTCCAGGGACCATCTCCAGCAGACAAAAATAAATAAATGAAAACAGGAATTAGAGTTACTGCCCATAGGCAGGTAATTTGGCATGAGAGATTTAGACTGAAGGTTTGGGAAAGGAATCCAATGGCTTAAAATTCACAAGGCAGGTATTGACCAAGCACTTTTTTTTCTTTTCTGATAAAGTACCTAAAATGAGTCATAAGACAGGAGGAAAGCAAAGGTAACATATTCAATAATAATGATATAAGAGGCTTTGCATCCAGCGGGATAAGGATTTGGTCGAACATGAGAAACTGTTGTTCATATCACCTAGTATTTTCTGACCATTAGAAATTTAGATTTCCACTTTTGCAAAGATGGATTAGATGTACTTTTTCCGAGTCCTCTTTCTATGTACAGCTAAATTGCATGAGCATTGTAATATGTAACAAACACAAAGAGATTCTGAATGGTCAAGAGAAGAAAATAGATTTCACACAGACCTCAGGACCCAATTAGGTCAACAGAATGGTCATTTTACTTGGTTTTCTTCATGCCTCATACACCAGATTGCTTAGAGCTAAAGAAGCTGGTAACCAGAAATGCCAGTGGATGTAGACAAAAGGCCCCTAGAACAGGAAAAAAGAAAGAAAAGACCCCCAGGACAGAAAAGGAACAGCCCCCCAAGATAGAAAACCTTCAGACAATTACTACTCTGCTCCAGCCACATACCACAGAAAAAAAACTGTGGCCTCACTTCCCAATCTGCCTGCAAAATTTGAGTGGGGAGCCTAGATTTCCAGACTCACCTGGTTGAAACAAGATGTTCCAATGCCTCTGTTGGTAGAGTGTCAGAGAAGGTCAAATGGGGGCCTGCACATACACAGCTTCCAGGGCTAACAAGGCCAGCCTCCCCACACTGGCAATGGATGAGGCGCAGTAGTGAGGCAGATCTCCCCCTCTTTAAAAGGTGCTATCAGTAGAGCCTAGCAGATCACGTGAATTCCCACCCCCCACCCAGCAATAATGAGGGACTCTTCCCCCAGGTTTCAAAGGAGATTGAGTGAAGAATCTAGACAGAAATGAATCCTACTTGCTCCCACTCCATTGGAATTTTGTCAGAGGAGTCCTGTTAAAACAGATTTAAACAAGATCCAAAGTTTTACCTAACATGACCAGATTTTAATAAAAATCTTTTTTCATACAAATAATTAGGAATACATCAACTTGAAAAGAGAAAAAAAAAAAAAACACTCAATAGAGGCCAACTTCTCCTAGACAGGACAGGATTTTAAAGCAGCCATTGTAAAAATGCTTCAACAATCACTAACAGACTTGAAACCAGTGAAAAACAGAAATCTTCAGCAGATAAAGTCTTGGCAAAGAAGTAGAAGATGTAGAGAAGAGCCAAACAGAAATTTTCCAGCTGGAAAATACAATAAATGAAATTTAAAAGCTCAGTCAATGGGCTCAATAGCAGAATGGACAGGATAAGGGAAGGAATCAAGCGACTACAAAATAGAGCAAGAGAAATCGTTCAATCTAAACAGAAAGAATAATGGACTAAAAATAGAGATAGCTTGGACTATAATAAGAGATTTAATATTTGTGTCATTGGAGTTTTGGAGAAGAAAGGTGAGGCTGAAAAAGTAATGGCTTAAAAGGTCTTCAATCTGGCAAAACAGAAGAAACAAACAAACATCTGGCCAATCTTATGAGGAATGTCACCTCTGAAATGAGTCACTTTAACTAAATCCCTTTCCTGTATTACTCTGCTAAAGACTCAAAGTGCTGAAAAAGAGCATGACACACTAGAATGGGCTACTTGCTCACTGCTGGTAAGGGAGAACCCCACACAAGGCCACATGCAATAAGGAAGAGCTCATTTTAAAAAAGAAAGAAAGAAAGAAACTATAGTGTGTCTTAGTTCATTAGTAAGTAAGTGTAGTCGCTCAGTCGTGTCCGACTCTTTGCGACCCCATGGACTCTAGCCCACCAGGCTCCTCTGTCCATGGGATTCTCCAGGCAAGAATACTGGCTGCTATAACAAAAATATCACAGAATATCACAGTGGCTTAAACAACACAGCTATTTCTCACAGTTCTGGAGGCTAGAGTCCAAGATGAAGTCACCAGCAGATTGTATGTCTGATGGGGCCCACTTCCTGGTTCATAGGTTTTTATCTTCTTGCTGCGCCTCACCTGGTGGAAGGGGTGAGGGAGCTCTCTGGTGTCTTGTTCATAAGGCACTAATCCCATTCATGAGGGCTCCAACCTCATGACCTAATCACCTCTCAAAGGTCCTACCTCCCAACACCACCACATTAGTGGGTGGGATTCCAACATATGAATTTTGCAGGAAGGAGGGTGGTTGGGGGGACAAACATTCAGTCCATAATAGAGAGCTATTGCCCAAAGAACTGGAATGGATACTGGTGGGCTAAAGCAGGCTGTCCACACAATGCAGGAAACATGTCAGTGTGACCAGTTATCATTATGCGAGTCACCCATTGCAGGTCATCTGTAGGTGAGAGATGAACATGTTCAGTAGCTTTACTAGTTGGAAGGACAGGGATTTAACACAAATCAATGACTTTCACAGCTTCGTGCGCCTGTAAGAAAAGGCAAAGAGGAAAAAGGAACATCATAAAAACAGGATTGCCGTTTTGCTTGCCAGAGGAATTTTCTAGTGGCAGTTGTTAAGAAACTAGTTTGTCGGTTGTTCCAGATGGAATACCTAATCTCTTCTACTGTCCAAAGCATCACATGAGTCAAAGATGGAGACAGAGGCAGAACAGAGGCAGAAAAGAGATGGGAGGCAGAACAACAACAAAAAGATGGAGAGATGCAGAAGCAGAACAACGCTCTCAACAAGGTCTCACAGTAATGCATATTTATTTGTATCTGCCTGTCCAGTTCCCATTTCCCCTCCTTCTGGAAACAGGATCCCTGGGCTTCTGGTTGGCATAATCTACATGGGAAGGCAATCTGCCTACTGCTGAACCCCCAACACCCAGAATCGTACCTGGAGCTCAAAAAACGTTTCTCAAATGGATCTGCATGAATACCCAGACTGACAAGTTGTAGTCCCACATTTTTATTTATTTTTCTTGTTTCCCATTTATTAGTTTCTTTTTTTTAACTTTTAATTTTATACTGGAGTTTTAGTTGATTAACAATGCTGTGTTAGTTTTAGGCATACAGCAAAGTGATTCAGTTATACATACACATGTATCTGTTCTTTTTAAAAATGTTTTCCCATTTAGGTTGTTACATAACCATTTATTAGATTCTTACAGGTTCCTTAAAACTGGGTATAATGCTTGCATAGAAATTGAATCAGTACCACTTTCCTGCTTAGGAGATCTCTCGTGGACTGCTAGTCTCTTATTTTAATAACCACATGGCTAGAGATTATGAACCTTCTTTTTTCTCTTCTCGTCTTCCTTGTTTTCCTTCTTACATGACAAATGTTATGATAAAATGTGGATCACTGATTTTTAAATCACTCTTCTGCTATTTTGATGAATCTTCAACTCTTTTATAATGTTCCCACCTTAGAGCCCACAGAACAGAGAATCTTGCTGCTGTAGTCCTTTCCACAAATCCACTGACAACTCTATTAAGGCTCGGTTCAGAAAATTTAATTATGCATTCTTGGAAACCCAAAGAAGTCAATTTGGCTGGCATTACGATGCCATTGGGCTGTGACGCTCACATTGCCTTTTTTCTCCTCTTGAGTGAATCCCTCAGTTAGCAAAGTGCACCTCTTTGCCGCTGGATTTACATTTATTTCACGAGGCTTGGAGAAGACCCGATGCCAAATCTGGCCTCTGTACACTGACACCAAATTAAACCTCAGAGGCAGGGCTTTGGGTGAAGTAGAAAAGAATAGCTTTATTGCTTTGCCTGGCAAAGGGGGCCACAGCAGGCTAAAGTCCTCAAAACTATGTGTCCCAACCTGGAAGGAGGAGTGAGGAATTTTATAGAAATGGTTCAATTTTTATAACATGAAATAAAATGAAACACTCTCAAAGAGGGTGTGATCGGCTCATGGACATTCTTCTGATGGACTTCTTCCACCTGGTGGAGGTTTCAGTGTCTGCAAAACAGCTCAAGATATTGCAAAGTGTATCCCTTGGTTGGGGTGGGGGTGGGGGAGCAGCAGGCAGTGGAGGCAGGGACCAGGACCCTTCCCCGAGGCCGCACTAGTGTTTCTTGACTGCTCCAGCCTTGTCTTTGCATCCCCTCCCTCCCCTAATTAGCAACTGTTTGAACCTGCCCCAGGGAAAGTCTTCTAGGCTGAATGAAGCCTTGTTTCCAGGAATCAGGAAACAGGGGACACTGAAAGGTTTTGTGCCCAGGAGCCCCAAGAGGTCCTGTTGGTTTCAGACTTGCAAAGCTGAGCCGGTTTAGTCCCTTCCCGATTATGCAAGGGGGGGCTGCCTCTCTGGCCCCCTGTGTCCTGAGCCAAGCCTTCCTCTGTTCCTTGGTCTCTGGGTCTAGTGTGTCCTATTATAGCACAAAAGTGAGGTTGCACCAGCAGCGGAGGGTGAAGGAGCCCAGTTCTTTTCCCAGGTGAGCTGAAACTGAGGTCAGGTCTGGACATGGGGTGGAGAATTAGAAAGACTCCCAGCTGCTGTAGAAAATAGCGCTGGGTTATAGGTGGCTCTGGGTGTGGGCAGCTCCCCAAGAGGTGGAAGGGGCCCTGGAGTCTTGCTGACTACAAACAGCCTTGTTTCATCCCAGCTAACCCTCCTAGCAATTCTCCTTCTCAAAGGGAGACTTTTGTTTTCTCTCTGTGGTCATTTTGCTCTGTGGAGCGGTTCTGCTTTTGTGATGCAAAACGTTTCTCGGCTGTCAAATCCAGTCCCTGTGAATTCCAACTCAGCCAATTTAAGAAATGAGATGACGGGAATCAAAACAGGGGGAGGGAGAGGCGTGTCGTGCGGAAAGAAGAGAACAAAGCACGAGCATCGCTTTTCTCCCCACTCTGTGAATTTCCTGAAATTTGCAGAAACGTGTTTCTCTGGGTGCGTGTGTGAGGCGGGTGAGATGTTCCTCTCAGTAATTTGAATCCAAGCAGCACCTTACTATCAAGCCCATAATAGCCAGTATCTGAGGAGCCACTACACTGTATCTGTGAAACGAAGGCGCTGGGTTATTTGGGAAAGAAAGCTTCTTCACCTCACTCACCGTATCTGAAATGATAGAGATGGTTTTGAGAGGAGATTCAAAAACTACAAGAAGCTACTGCAAAAGGGGTTGGTGGCAGCTAGCGTAGATGAATATGGTGGTGGTGGTTTAGTCACTAAGTCGTGTCGGACTCTTGCGGCTTGCCAGGCTCCTCTGTCCATGGGGTTCTCCAGGCAAGAATACTGGAGTGGGTTGCCATGCCCTCCTCCAGGGAATCTTGCCGAACCAGGGATCAAACTCACATCTCCTGTGGCTCATGCATTGGCAGGCAAGTTCTTTACTATTAGCGCCACCTGGGAAGCCTGGATGGGAGGGGTGATTGTGTCTTTTGTTATGTTAATGATGTGACTTTTGGAAAGTGCCTGTGTGGAGGGGGTGGATACTGGTTGCCCTTGGAGCCTCCGTTGAAACCTTTCCTTTCAGATTGGCACTCTAACCCACGTAGCTGGAACTCGAAACCAGCCAAAACCCTGCGTGGGACTCCAACCCATGTTTTTTAATTTTTTTATTATTAGAATCACTCACCTGGTGCCTGGACTTACTGAGGGTCAGATTCTTGATGTCTCATCTGAAGAAAGAATTCAGTGAGAGACAAAGTGATAGGTAAGAAGTGGATTTATTTAGAGAGAAACACACTCCACAGAGTGTGGGCCCTCTCAGAAGGTAAGAGGCACCTTGAAATCTGATATTGTTAGTTTTTAAGGGCTGGGTTATTTCATAGGCAGGCTTCTCTGGTAGCTCAGACAGTAGAGAATCTGCCTGCAATGCAGGAGACTTGGATTTGATCCCTGTGTCTTTGGAAGATAACCCTGGAGAAAGGAATGGCATCCCCCTCCTGTATTCTTGTCTGGAGAATCCCATGAACAGAGGAACCTGGCAGGCTAGTTTGTGGGGTTGCAAAGAGGCTTGCAACCCCAAGACTTGACTGAATGACTAACACTAATTTCATAGGCTAATGAGTGGGAGGATTATTCCAATTATTTTAGGGAAGGGATGGAGATTTCCAGGAATTGGGCCACTGCCCATTTTTTGACCTTGATGATTGGCCTTGGAACCATCCTGGTGCCTGTAGGCTGTCATTTAGTGTGCTGAAATGTTAGAATGTGTGTATACTAAGGCTTGGGGCTTTCCTTGTGGCTCAGCTGGTAAAGAATCCGCCTGCAATGCAGGAGATCTGGGTTTGATCCCTGGGTTGGGAAGATGCCCTGGAGAAGGGAAAGGCTACCCGCTCCAGTATTCTGGCCTGGAGAATTCCATGGACTGTATAGTCCATGGGGTTGCAAAGAGTCAGACATGACTGAGCGACTTCCACTTTTCATACTGAGGCTCAAGGTCTAGTGGAAGTCCACTTGTCTGCCATCTTGGGCCCATTTGGTTCTAATCAGCTTATGTTGTGTCCTCAGGGCTATGTCATTCTTTTGAAGTTTGCCCTGCACCCTCCCTCCTGTTTCATTGTGATTAGAGAGATGGACCTTTCAGCCCCACTCCCCTGACCTCTGGGAGGGGAACATGGGCTGGAGGCTGAATCAGTCACCAGTGGCCCATGATTTAATCAATCATGTCCATGTAATGGAGCCTCCGTAAAAACCCAAAAAGAACCCCAAAATGGGGTTAGAGAGCTCCCAGGTGGGTGAACAGGTGAAAATAGAAGGAGAGTGGAGCCCAGAGCTTGGAAGCTCCATCTTTTCCCATGCCTCACTGTATGCATCTCTTCCATCTGGCTGTCACTGAGTTATAGCCTTTAACCTAGTAAGTAAGATGTTTTTCTGAATTCTGTGAGCTGACCTAAAAAATTAATCAAACCCAAGGAGGAGGTCGAGGAAACCTCTTAGAGTCTAATCAATAACCGGTTGGTGAGAAGCACAGGTGACAACTGGACTTGCCATTGGTATCTGAAGTAGGGGGAGGGGGGACCATTGTGTAGGACCGAACTTTCAACTTGTGGGGTCTCATATTGTCTCCTGGTAGAGGGTGTCAATTGAGTTGAATTGTAGGACACGCAGCTGGTTTCTGAGAACTGCTCTCTGATGGGGAAAAACCCACACGTTGTAATTGGTGTCAGAATTGGATCTTCTGTTAAGAACAGGACACCTGGGACATTTTTAAATGGAGTTTCTAACACCGAGCAGAGCCCTGTGGGGCTCCTGGGTACAAAGGCTTTCTGTGTCCCCTATTTCTTGGATTATAGGAAACAGCCTTCATTCAGGCTCCATGACCTTCTCTGAGTTCCAATGGGAAGATTCAAGCAGTTATTAATTAGGGAAAGTAGGAGATGCAAGACCAGGGAGAAAACGTCAAGAGCAGGATTGGGGCAAGGTTCTCTTTCCCCGTCAGTGGATACATACAGTATCTCTGAGCTGTTTTGCAGATACTGAAACCCCCGCCAGGTGGGAGAAGTTAATGACTAATAATGATATGTACGCTGCCTGCAATCATGTAGACTCCAGGCCAGATGGACCTGAAGGGTGATGATGCTGACTCCCACTGTCTTTACCACCCACCCATCAGAAGAGTGTCCATAAGCTGATCATGCCCTCTTTGAACAGTTACTATCAAACTTCTCACTATCCTCTCCAAGTTGGGGCACACAGTTTTGAGGGTATTAGCCCACTGTGGCCCCTTTTGTCTGGCAAAGTAATAAAGCTATTTTTTGTACTTCACCCCAAACTCTGACTTCTAGGTGCCATTGGGCATTGGTGTACAGAGAAGGTGAGCTTTCAGCATCATTCTTGGAAGGCAGAATGAAGAATTTGAGTCATTAAAGATTGCCTAGGAATTGCACTTAAGAGTTTGCGGATGGCGGGAAGAAGTTCTAAAGGGTCTTAGCTGGAGGATGCAGGGGGGTGGGGGTGGGAGGTGAGGTGGAAAGACCAAAAGAAAAGAAAAACACCTCATCTCATTTCTCATTCTTCTTTCTATTTTTCCTTTATGATTTTAAAGAAACCATACTCTAAAGAGAAGGACAATTTAGAGATAGAAACTCAATTTACATATATTTCCTTTGAGAGATGGGATGTGGCAATGCAAACACATCTGTAAATCGTGGTGGGGGACATTACCTGTCAGTATTCTAACCAAAATAACAGACATGGAACTTCTTTTCACTCAACAGAAAGGCATACTAGAGTTTAGTGACTAACCAGTTTCTAGCTACTGGAATATTTCAACTCTGACTAAAGATTCCCCCTTCCATCCAAAACTTTGAAGACAGATTAAGTAAATAAATATATATATAAGTTTAAATATATAAGTTTTTTCCCAGGTGGCACTAGTGGTAAAGAACCCACCTGCAGATGCAGGAGATAAAAGAGACTTGGGTTCAATCCCTGGGTCAGGAAGATTCCCCTGGAGAAGGAAATGACTCCCCACTCCAGTATTCTTGCCTGGAAAATTTATGGACAGAGGAGCCTAGTGGGCTACAGTCCATGGGATCACAAAGAATCAGACATGACTGAAGCGACATAGCAGGCAGGCATATGAATTTTACTCTCCGCTTTGATGAGGTTTATTTCAGTCGGGGTTAATTCCATTTTTGTTTCATCAGCACCACCATCTCTCCAGTGATTCTTGCTCTTTTGTCACATTCACAGCACAGAAGAGAGATATTCTTCTCATCGCATTTTGCCAAATCTCTCATTATTTTAAAAGAATTCTTGAAATAATAATTTTACTTCTCCCACCCAGACCCTACTTTTCTTTCAAAATATTTATTTATTTATTTGGCTGCGCCTTCTCTTAGTTGTGGCATGTGGGATCTTCCATCTTCCTTCTGGCATGTGGGATCTATTTTCCTGATTAGGATTGAAGCCCCTGCATTGGAAGCATGGACCCTTAAGCCCCTGGACCACCAGGGAAGTCCACCAGGCCCCACCTTTCTGAATGTTGCTAGATTGCCAATACAACCGTTTCAAAATAATAATAATAATGAAATTCTTCCTTTATAGTTTTCTTGGCTCTTGTCAGTTAGGGTCACTTTGAAATTTGACTTGTTTGAACAAAGCAAAACTAAGTACTCCACAAACATTTTCCCCTGCGTATGTGATCACAGTGGAATGTTTGTTTTTTCTTAAAATTTACAGCACATGCAAGTTAACAGTGGGGCTAGGGGACTCCAAGAAATCAATGAGCTGAAATACTATCAGATAAATGGTGTGCAGACATTAACTATATACTCAATTATGGATAACGCAGAACTCTAAGCAGCTTCCTCTTGAGGTTATTAGTGACTATGACACTACTACCTTTAATTATGCCTCTGCTGTCTATTCCAGAACACTAACTCCTTAGAAGAGGAATGCATGGAAATTCCTTGTTAATCACCAGTGGGAGCTCCACTTGCCCAAATAGTGGTTGTAGTCTGTTAATGTGTTTAATTCCCAAGTGTTGAAACCTGTTAAGAAATCTGTTTATAGGAAAACAGTTTGACAGCTAACACCAAATCCATTCTAATGGTGTTGGAAAGTTTTGTGGTTACTAAGGGCTGAGCTTTTCTGTTGGCTCAGTGGTAAAGAATCCACCTGTCAATGAAGGAGACATGGGTTCATTTGATCCCTGGGTAGGGAAGATCCCCTGGAGAAGTAAATGGCAGCCCACTCCAGTATTCTTGCCTGGGAAATCCCATGGACAGAGGAACCTGTGGGCTATAGACCATGGGATCACAAAAGACTTGACACAACTTAGCAACTAAACAGCAAAAGCAATTACCAAGGGCAGAGCCTTGCAAGAAAGAGTTGGGGAGGGTAGAGGGTGTGAGTCTATATATCCATTTGCTACGGAAAGGGGGACCCCTTCCAGGGCCTGAAAGCAGGCTCTTGTCTAACACTTGGAGATGAATTGTCCGAGGAGACACACGTGCTGACAAAGCAAGAGACTTTATTGGGAAGGGGCGCCCAGGCAGACAGCAGGAGGGTCAGGGAACCCAGGAGGACTGCTCTGCCCCGTGACTCACAGTCTTGGGTTTTACTGTGATAGGATTAGTTTCCAGGTAGTCTCTGGCCAATCATTCTGACTCAGAGTCCCTCCAAGTGGCGTGCACATCGCTCAGACAAGATGAGTTCCAGGAAGGAGGATTCTGGGAGGTTGGTAGGACATATGAACCGGAGTCTCCTTTTGACCTTTCCTAAATTCTTCCAGTTGATGGTGGCTTGCTAGTTCTGTGTTCCTTACCAGAACCTTCTCTCATAAAATAACACATGCAGATGGTTACGGTGATGCCTGGCTACGGTGGGCAGTTTTAGTCAGTATTTCCCCTAGCACATGGAGGGGAAGGCTGTCCACTGCATGTCACTATATCCACGTTGTGGGACTAACAGTTGCTCGGGGAGGGGAGTACAGTCACATTGGGATGCTACAGACTGAATTCACACCTAAGATTATTTCATCTCCAGTTACGTGGAAGCAGATGTAGGTGAATAAATCAGTGAAGGCTCACCTATTCAGAAGCTGAAGGAGCTTCATGTGTGCATGAAGCAGGGGAGTGTGAAACAGGAGGAAGGGGGAGCTTGTGGGAAGATGAATTTATTTCTTCAGAGGGATAAGAAAAACGATCTTTCCTGAAAAGGTGAAAAGAGAACGGGAAATATGAGATGTGACAATATGATGAGCAAAGCTCCAAGGCACAATTAGGTGCAACCTACAAGGTAAGGCAGATTTTTTTTTCCCCCAAGATGGCCTTAATGACATTTCCTTCCCGTGTGATTGTCTGTACATGGTCCTCACACTTGACACAAGCTTGAGTCTATTTTTTTCCCCTTGGAGTTCAGCTGGGCTTCTGATTGTACAGTAGAAGTGACACGCTTTCACAAAAGGCCACTCCATTGAAATAGTCACATTTGGAGCCCTGAGCCACCATGGATTGAACCAGCTGGCTGCCATGTTGTGGGGAAGCCACGAGTAAGCATGCAGGCAGCCCTCCAGGTCCTCAAGTGCTTTCCACCCAAACACCTTGAGACTTGAGAGTGAACAAGCCTTCTGGTAACTCCAGGTCCTGGCCTCAAAGTCTTCCCAGGTGAGGCCCAGATTCATGGAGCAGAAAAAAGCAATCTGCATGCCACTCACTCCAAATTCCTGGCCTTCAGAACCCATGAACATAGAAAATAGCTTTCAGTTGCTAAGTTTTGCAGTAATTTACTACTCAGAAATAGAAACTGGGGGCTTCTCTGGTGACTCAGTGGTAAAGAGTCCACCTTGCAATACAAGAATTGGAAACCTGGTCTAGGAAGGTCCCACATGCCAAGGGACAACTAAGCCTGTTGCCACAACTACTGAGGCTGTTAGCTGCAACTACTGAAGCCAATACATCCCAGAGCCCATGCTCTGCAGCAAGAAGAAACCACTGCAATGAGAAACCTACCCACTGCAACAAAGAGGAGCTCCCGCTCACAGCAACTAGAGGAAAGCCTGCCTAGCAACAAAGCCCCAAACAAAATAAATAAAATAAACAAAATAAAAAACAAACATATATATCTAAAGTAAAAAAAACAAAATACAAACCGAAAAACAGGGATTTCTGGTCTTCCCAGGAGGGAAGGCCTAGTGTTGTTTGGAAAACTTTGTAACATATGCTCACTTCTCAGGCCAGTAGATTATAAATTCAAAAGGACAATATTGAAGAAAGAGAAGGTAGGAACCATGTTAAAAAAAATTTTTTTTAATACACTAAAAGATACTTGAGTACATTTGGGAAAATTAGAATATGGGCTGAATATTAGAATATATTATGAAATTAAAATTATTTTGATAAAGGGCAATAATAATTTCATGTTCTGTGGTTATAGAGGATGAAACCAGTCATTATTTTTAGGAGATGCATCTTTAAGGATTAAGAGGTGAAGAAGCCTGGGTCCCAGTGTCTGTAGTTTATTTTCAAGTGGTTCATTATTGGCTACAAATTTGAGAGAGAGAGAGAGAAACACACACACAAACACACATACACACAGAAGAAAACAAACCGAATAAAATGTTGACAGTCCTTGAATCTAGATGGAAGGTCTTTGGGATGAAAATTAAAAGTGCAGGAAAAAAAGTGAGGGAATGAAAATGTTCAAGTGACCTTTTAGAACCTTGAGAAGTAAAACAACAAAAAAGATTGTGGAAGAGAGGGGAAGGCTAAAGACTCTCATGGCATTCCTGTTAGTCCTGATCCCTTATGCTGATCAGTTTATTTGGTGACATATGACAGGTAATTAGCTATATTGATGGCACCAGGAATTTAGCAAAGCAGCCAATTAGTTCAATAACAGTGATCAAAACAAGGGCAGGACTTTCTCCTCTCACAATTCCACAGCTGCAAATTGGAATGCCTACAAGGTCTAGGAAAATACCGAAAATGAGGGAACTCAGTGTTTAGACAAGAATGAATGAAGGCTGATGTTCTGTCTACAGAGGCAGCCTGCACATAGCTCCAGTACATTGCTGCCATTCAGAGACAGGAGCCAAGCATGGTCTGATCTTCCTTTTTAAATTCTTTTTTAGAAGCTAGAAATCAGAATTGTTATGTGAGAACTGATCATGTTTTTTTGATGTTATAAAGCTATTGATTAATTGAAAATAGAGCTAAAACATGAGTATGGACTTCATAGATGAAGTTTTTGCCATTCTAAATATATATTTTTAAAATTTTTCTTGAATTATTGTTGGTTTAAAGTGTTGTGTTAGTTTCAAGTATACAGCAAAGTGACTCAGTTGTACATATACATATATTCATTCTTTTTCAGATTTTTTTCTCATATATGTTATCACATAATATCAAGCATAGTTCCCTGTACTATACTGTAGGTCCTTGTTGGGTATCTATTTTATATTCAGTAATCTGTGTACATTAACCCCAAGCTCCTAATTTACCCCCTACTTCCCTTTCGGTAACCATAAATTTGTTTTCTATGTCTGAGGCTGTTTCTGTTTTGTATGTAAGTTCATTTGCATCATTTTAAAAAGACTTATTATTTATTTTGTTTATTGGCTGTGCTGGGTCTCTGTTGCTGCACGTGGGCTTTCTCTAGCTGCAGCGAGCAGGGGCAGGCTTCCCATTACGGTGGCTTCTCTTGTGAAGCACGGGCTCTAGGCACTTGGGCTTCAGTAGTTGCAGCGCATGGGCTTCAGTACTTACAGCACATGGGCTTAGTTGTTCCACAATATGTGGGATTTTCCTGGACCAGGGATTGAACTGGTGTTCCTTACACTGCAAAGTGAATTCTTAACCACTGGACCACTAGGGAAGCCCTGTGTCCTTGTTTAAAAATTAGATTTCACAAAAAAATGATATCATATGGTATTTCTCTTTGTCTGACTTCACATAATATGGTAATCTTTAGCTCCATCCATGTTGCTGCACATGGCATTATTTCATTCTTTTTTATGGCTAATATTCCACTGTACATATGGGATATTTATGGCTAATATTTCACTGTATATATTCAGTTTTGGACATAGCTAATACGAAAATTGTCTAGGCCGAAAGGGTGCTGTTCTGCTCTCATTATGTTATCTTCCTCCCTGATGGTGAGAAGGAGCATGGTTACACTTTCTAGAATCAAAGTCCCCCACATACAGATCCCTGGACTCTCCTCCGCTCCATAACACCTTCCCACCAAATGTCCAGGACCTCCTCTGGGCCTCTGTAGGGTAAGTTCCCATACAGAGTAAACTGATCCAAGTCTTAGGGAGAGACAGGTGTCATTGTTGAGCCATGGGTGAGTGATGGGTTGAAGGAAGGACACCAAGGGTAAATATTACTGTGGATGTCTGATGGAGACCAGTTTGCCTGAGGATGTTATTTCTAACTCTGTCTGAGAGAAGGTTTGGGCTCATAACTCTGTCTCCCTTGTCACTTCTCTTTGCTCCTTACTTTCCCAGGAAAACACTATCTATCCTTAAAGGGAGCCTGGATGTAATGCATGGTGTACGTTTTATACCCCAACTCCCCTCAGAGACCAGGTGCTAAGGTTCATATTCTTTCTTCTGCTGCAATGTCCTTTCTCTGAATCAGCGCCAGGGGCACAGACCTCCAACCAAAGGCTAAGGTTGAGAAGGAAGGAAAAACACCAGGAAGAAAAAAAACACATTAAACATATCATCCTAAACCATACATTGTATAAACATGAACAGAACAGTTGAAAAGGAATAAAGGATTTAGAAAAAGAGAAATATAGATGAGAGATTAATAAAATTCATAAAGTGAATCCAGGGAAGAGATTAGTCCACAGAAAGACTCCCTGTGATTATTACCTTGGAATGGAAGGAATGATGCTAAAGCTGAAACTCCAGTACTTTGGCCACCTCATGCGAACAGTTGACTCATTGGAAAAGACTCTGATGCTGGGAGGGGTTGGGGGCAGGAGGAGAAGGGGACGACAGAGGATGAGACGGCTGGATGGCATCACCAACTCGATGGATGTGAGTCTGAGTGAACTCCGGGAGTTGGTGATGGACAGAGAGGCCTGGTGTGCTGCGATTCATGGGGTCACAAAGAGTCGGACATGACCATGGGCCATCAGTCAGTTCAGTTCAGTCGCTCAGTCCTGTCTGTCTCTTTGTGACCCCATGAACCGCAGCACACCAGGCCTCCCTGTCCATCACCAACTCCTGGAGTTTGCCCAAACTCATGTCCACTGAGTCAGTGATGCCATCCAACCATCTTCTCCTCTGTTGTCCCCTTCTCCTCCTGCCCTCACCATCACATTACCTCTAAGCTTCCTTGAATCTACCTTAGCCAACCATGAGGTTAGGTGCATGTCAAGGCTGTTGTCTCTTCCAGATACAAATCAGGTTCTTAGCAGTCTGCTGATTGAAATTCTATGAATATAGAATTGGACAATGGTAGTAACTTGCTGAGTGTTGTCTTTTTTGTTGTTTTCCTTTGCTTGGAGAGGAAGGGGATGGTTGCCACAATGGTCCTAATGGGGAGTCCAGAGAAGGAAAGGCTCCTAGGTCAGTCACCCAACCAAGTGAAACCTAGATTTATCAGTCGGCTTTTTGACTGGTATTTGGTGACTTTGTCTTCTATGAGGCTGTGCTAGGCAACAACCATGATTCATGGGATACTGTCTGATCTGATCTACTAATAAATGTAGGCAGTGGTTCTACTTGTTCAGACATGACAGTGACAAGGTTGGTGTGAAGTGAGCCTTTTGCTCATGGTGCCAGTGTCAACGGAACCTTGACTTACACTCAAAAGCCATAGCTAGTTTCCATGTTCATTTTCAAATTCTAGCACTGGCCCAATTTTTTTCTTCCCTCTTGGAAATTGTAGATGTGGGGTAGGCAGAGACTTGCTTCTATGCCTCTCTGATGCTGAGTTTATGGTTACATTTCTCATTAAGCATATAAAATTGGACCTTATGAAATTACATTTACAAAGAGATACTAGGTTACAGTAAGATACATATATAGATATTATTTCTCTTCCATGTTTCATCACAGGTGAAGCACAGGGTGTGGGCTGCCATGTTGATGAGGGGGAGGGTGTGGGCGGCCATGATGGCGAAGGGAGAGTATGAGCGGCCATGTGAGGTGATGGGATGATTTGAATGAACATTTACAATGTCTTAATCACGTTGGGCTCACATCCCACTACCTCATATGTCCCCTTTCTCCTTTTCTTACTAAAGATGAAGTTGCTGATGTAGCAGTCTTCTTGCAACCACAATATCTTTGCTTTAATCATCTTTTTGAGAGAACAGTATTAGAAGGGCCCTGTAGATACCTTAGTGAAGGTCGTCCAAATGATGATAAAAAGCTCCATAGAAATTATAAAGCTTCTGAGGGAACAGAAAGTTCCAAGCACTTTCTTGCTGAAGGGATTAATAAACCAGTAAATGACTGACCCTGGCCTCATCTCGCCAGCCTATTTATTGCACAGATGATGGAGAAGTTTTGGTATTTGCAATGACAGTGGCAAACCACAGCCTAATGGGGGCCAGGACAGAGGCTGTGTAGGGTGTCGTGGTCTGTGACACTTGGTAGCTGTACTCTGCTTCTAGTAGAGAAAGCCAGCAAAGTTTCCTCTGAGACAGAAGTCAGCAAACTTTTCCTGGAAAGGGCCAGAAAGCATGTTTAGGCTTTAAAGGCCACACAGGCTCTGCCACAACTACTCTGACTGCTGTAGCACAAGAATAGCCATAGGTATTAGGTGAATGTGCATGACTGGGTTCCAATAAAACTTTATTTACAGATACAAGCAGGGGCCCTGATCTGGTCTATTCATAGATTACTGATTCTTTTTCTAAAACACCACTAATTTCTAGATATTTTAAGAAGGCAAAATGTATATTTTCAGGTCTCACCCAGCTGGGCTGCATTGTATAAAGGGTAGACAATTGTTGTCATTTTATTTCAGTTCGGTTCAGTTGCTCAGTCATGTCCGACTCTTTGCGACCCCATGGACTGCAGCACATCAGGTCTCCCTGTCCATCACCAACTCCCAGAGTTTACTCAAACTCATTTCAGTTATTGGCCACTAATTCCCATTTTTAATGCATTCATGCTGTCAGAGTCTCCAGGAAAAAAACTAAATTTTGGATTTTCATCAGTAATGCAAAACCAGGCAAGGTGATCAAAATAACAGAGTAGAAATTCAAAAGGTCTGAGTCTACATTCTGATTAGGGGGTAGAAACCTCAGACTTTCTAAGAGTTGCCCAGGTATAAGCTGTCCTCCAAAATTAAATTATTTATTTTTTAAAAAGGACTTTCCCGATGGTATAGTGGATGAGAACCTGCCTGCCAATGCAGGGGACACAGGTTTAATCCCTGGTCCAGGAAGATCCTATATGTCAAGGTGCAATTATGTCCATGAGCTGCAGCTACTGAAGGCCTTGGCTTAGAGCCCAGGAACTGCAACAAGAGAAACCACAGCAGTGAGAAGCCCATCCACTGCAACTAGAGTTAGCCCCCACTTGTCGCAAGTAGAGAAAGCCTGTACACATCAGCCAAGACCCAGCACAGCCATAAATAAAATTATACATGCCTCTACCTACCCAGGCAGGATTGCACCCAACCTGGCCACTGAAATTAATCTCACTGTGGCAAACAGGAAATCCTCAGAGGAAGGCAACCTATAGCTTCTTGTGTGTGTTTTCTTCTTATTTTATAAAATTAGCCAGCCATGTGCCTGTGTGTGTCATGCCATAAGATGGCAATTCATAGGATAAAAAAATGTCACTTTTCAGAAATCAGAGGCTTGAATGATTGCAGTGTGCCTCCTAAAGATGAATATTCCCCATCATTATACAAGCATAATGGCATTTGACAGATGCATGGGAAACACCACGGAACCAAAGAATCATTTGTCACTGCTGGCATTTCAGTTGTCAAAGTCTGGGAGTTCTGTTGGACCTTAACATTTTGCTGCTGATTAGAAACAATAAAATGAAAAGTGCTGTGTTAAAAGAAGTACAGGAACCCATAGAAATGTACAGGTATCCTACTTTTTCAAAAACTTACCAGGAAAATCCACATGTCCACGTGGGATTGTCCCACTTTGGAGTTTGAATGCTGAAGGCATTGCTAACATTGTTCTTGGTGAACACATGGGTCCTTTTGGGGTCAGATCAGAAATATTTTAAGCTGTGGCCACCAATGATCCCAGAAAAGACTCCCTTTACAAGCAGGAGACTGATCCTGGGATCTAGGGCTGGAAAGAGCCCTAGTGTATGTTTACAGATTCTGGGGAAAATGGAGGACGGGTGCAAGGAGGAGAAGGCTGTATAGGATCACCTTGGTGCAATAAGAAGGGTCTTTCCATTTACTATTTCTGTGACCCTGAGAAATTCACTGTTTTCAACTCAATCAGCCCAAGTACTTGAAGAATATAGTTTTAATTCTATACCACTCAATATTCAAGTTTTTTGTTCCCTTCTCTGCCTCAGAGAAACAAAAATATCCTTATAAGTCAAATCAGCTGCTGCTGCTAAGTCACTTCAGTCGTGTCTGACTCTGTGCGACCTCATAGACGGCAGCCAAGCAGCCTCCCCCGTCCCTGGGATTCTCCAGGCAAGAACACTGGAGTGGGTTGCCATTTCCTTCTCTGATGCATGAAAGTGAAAAGTGAAAGTGAAGTCGCTCAGTCGTATCCGACTCTTAGCAACCCCATGGACTGCAGCCTACCAGGCTCCTCCATCCATGGGATTTTCCAAGCAAGAGTACTGGAGTGGGGTGCTATTGCCCTCTCTGAAGTCAAATCAGCAATCATCTTTAAAAGATATACATTCAATGATGGCAAAGAAGTGAAAACTGCATGACAGAATTGTTCTCTGTTCTCAATAGGTCTTCCCAGGTGGCTCAGTGGTAAAGAATTTGAGTGCCAAACAGGAGACAGGTCCGATTCATAGGCTGGGAGGATTCCCTGGGAAGGAAATGGGAACCCATTCCAGTATTCTTACCTGGGAAACGCCGTGGACAGAGGAGCCTGGTGGGCTACAGTTCATGGAGTCACAAAAGAGTCTGCTACAACTTAGCGACTAAACAAACAACAATATTCTCAATAAAAATGGCCTCTCTAGATTTGACAGATGAACTTAACCGATTCATCAAAATAAAAATGACAAATGAGGGAAAATTTGTTTCATAAATATAAAAATAAGGCTAAATCTCTGACATGTAAACATCTTTTACAAATCAATAACAAAAAAAAGTCCAAACCCCCATAAGGCTATCCACAAGAGCGATTCAAGTGGAGAACACATATGTTACCTAGGATCACACATGAGGCACCGCATGTGAGGCACATGCTTGCATCCATGTACATACAATGAGGGTTGTCATGGCTTTCCTTTAAGTCCATGGGTCTTTGTGTAAGGCAATACGGGGTGGACAAAATCAATTATTCCTCCTGTGAGGATGTTTGTGCTGTTGAAATTTTGGCTACTCCACTGGTTTAACAGACAGAAAAATCTCATCTTAGGGCCACTGAGAAGTCCAGCTGCCAGAGCTATACTCTAGAATTGAGTTTTAGCCAAACTAGTTATTATCCATAAGGCATACCAGCTGATTTAACTTGTCTCTTGGCCAAAAGCATTGGATGATTAGATGCTGTGAAATACAGTCTGAGTTCCACCCAGGGGACAAAACCAACCAGACAGCTGTTCCAAGGCAGGGGGATGGGAAAGGTAAAGGGTTCATGGACATCTGGTGTCTCCATGACAAAACTCAGGCAGAAATGTGGGTCAGATCGCTTGGTCTCTGATTATCTGTAAAGTGAAAGCATTGTCTCAGTCCTTTGACCTACCTGAGAATGTACTTCAAAATGACCCAGAGAGCGCTTTCAAAATCTGATTCCATTTTTCTAGATTCCACATATATGTGTTCATATATGATATTTGTTTTTCTCTTTCTGACTTACTTCACTCTATATGACAGACTCTAGGTTCAACCACAATACTACAGATGACTCAATTTCATCCCTTTTTATGGCTGAGTAATATCCTATTGTTGCGCAGGCACAGGAGGGCCTAGAGGAGCTATCCCACGTTGAAGGTCAGGAACAGCGGCGGTAAAGAGATACCCCTCGTCCAAGGTAAGGAGCAGTGGCTGTGCCTTGCTGGAGCAGCCGTGAAGAGATAACCCACGCCCAAGGTAAGAGAAACCCAAGTAAGATGGTAGGTGTTGCAAGAGGGCATCAGAGAGCAGACACACTGAAACCATACTCACAGAAAACTAGTCAATCTAATCACACTGGGACCACAGCCTTGTCTAACTCAATGAAATCAAGCCATGCCTGTGGGGCAACCCAAGACGGCCGGGTCATGGTGGAGAGGTCTGATAGAATGTGGTCCACTGGAGAAGGGAATGGCAAGCCACTTCAGTATTCTTGCCTTGAGAACCCCATGAACAGTATGAAAAGGCAAAATGATAGGATACCAAAAGAGGAACTCCCCAGGTCAGTAGGTGCCCAATATGCTACTGGAGATCAGTGGAGAAATAACTCCAGAAAGAATGAAGGGATGGAGCCAAAGCAAAACAATACCCAGTTGTGGATGTGACTGGTGATAGAAGCAAGAGCGGATGCTGTAAAGAGCAATATTGCATAGGAACCTGGAATGTCAGGTCCATGAATCAAGGCAAATTGGAAGTGGTCAAACAAGAGATGGCAAGGGTGAACATCAACATTCTAGGAATCAGCGAACTAAAATGGACTGGAATGGGTGAATTTAACTCAGATGACCATTATGTCTACTACTGCGGGCAGGAATCCCTCAGAAGAAATGGAGTAGCCATCATGGTCAACAAAAGAGTCCAAAATGCAGTACTTGGATGCAACCTCAAAAACGACAGAATGATCTCTGTTCGTCTCCAAGGCAAACCATTCAATATCACAGTTATCCAAGTCTATGCCCCAACCAGTAACGCTGAAGAAACTGAAGTTGAACGGTTTTATGAAGACCTACACGACCTTTTAGAACTAACACCCAAAAAAGATGTCCTTTTCATTATAGGGGACTGCAATGCAAAAGTAGGAAGTCAAGAAACACCTGGAGTAACAGGCAAATTTGGCCTTGGAATGCAGAATGAAGCAGGGCAAAGACTAATAGCGTTTTGCCAAGAAAATGCACTGGTCATAGCAAACACCCTCTTCCAACAACACAAGAGAAGACTCTATACATGGACATCACCAGATGGTCAACACCAAAATCAGATTGATCATAGTCTTTGCAGCCAAAAATGGAGAAGCTCTATACAGTCAACAAAAACAAGACCAGGAGCTGACTGTGGCTCAGATCATGAACTCCTTATTATCAAATTCAGACTCAAATGGAAGAAAGTAGGGAAAACCGCTAGACCATTCAGGTATGACCTCAATCAAATCCCTTATGATTATACAGTGGAAGTGAGAAATAGATTTAAGGGCCTAGATCTGATAGATAGAGTGCCTGATGAACTATGGAATGAGGTTCGTGACATTGTACAGGAGACAGGGATCAAGACCATCCCCATGGAAAAGAAATGCAAAAAAGCAAAATGGCTCTCTGGGAAGGCCTTACAAATAGCTGTGAAAAGAAGAGAGGCAAAAAGCAAAGGAGAAAAGGAAAGATATAAGCATCTGAATGCAGAGTTCCAAAGAATAACAGGAGATAAGAAAGCCTTCTTCAGCGATCAATGCAAAGAAATAGAGGAAAACAACAGAATGGGAAAGACTAGAGATCTCTTTAGGAAAATTAGAGATACCAAGGGAACATTTCATGCAAAGATGGGCTTGACAAAGGACAGAAATGGTATGGACCTAACAGAAGCAGAAGATACTAAGAAGAGGTGACAAGAATACACGGAAGAACTGCACAAAAAAGATCTTCACTACCCAGATAATCATGATGATGTGATCACTAATCTAGAGCCAGACATCTTGGAATGTGAAGTCAAGTGGGCCTTAGAAAGCATCACTATGAACAAAGCTAATGGAGGTGATGAAATCCCAGTGGAGCTGTTTCAAATCCTGAAAGATGATGCTGTGAAAGTGCTGCACTCAATATGCCAGCAAATTTGGAAAACTCAGCTGTGGCCACAGGACTGGAAAAGGTCAGTTTTCATTCCAATCCCAAAGAAAGGCAATGCCAAAGAATGCTCAAACTACTGCACAATTGCACTCATCTCACATGCTAGTAAAGTAATGCTCAAAATTCTCGAAGCCAGGCTTCAGCAATACGTGAGCCGTGAACTCCCTGATGTTCAAGCTGGTTTTAGAAAAGACAGAGGAACCAGAGATCAAATTGCCAACATCCGCTGGATCATGGAAAAAGCAAGAGAGTTCCAGAAAAACATCTATTTCTGCTTTATTGACTATGCCAAAGCCTTTGACTGTGTGGATCACAATAAACTGTGGAAAATTCTGAAAGAGATGGGAATCAGACCACCTGACATGCCTCTTGAGAAATCTGTATGCAGGTCAGGAAGCACCAGTTAGAACAGGACATGGAACAACAGACTGGTTCCAAATAGGAAAAGGAGTATGTCAAGGCTGTATATTGTCACCCTGCTTATTTAACTTCTATGCAGAGTACCTCATGAGAAACATTGGACTGGAAGAAACACAAGCTGGAATCAAGATTGCCGGGAGAAATATCAATAACCTCAGATATGCAGATGACACCACCCTTATGGCAGAAAGTGAAGAGGAGCTAAAAAGCCTCTTGATGAAAGTGAAAGAGGAGAGTGAAAAAGTTGGCTTAAAGCTCAACATTCAGAAAACAAAGATCAGATCATGGCATCCGGTCCCATCACTTCATGGAAAATAGATGGGGAAACAGTGGAAACAGTGTCAGACTTTATTTTTGGGGGCTCCAAAATCACTGCAGATGGTGATTGCAGCCATGAAATTAAAAGACACGTACTCCTTGGAAGAAAAGTTGTAACCAACCTAGATAGTATATTCAAAAGCAGAGACATTACTTTGCTGACTAAGGTCCTTCTAGTCAAGGCTATGGTTTTTCCTGTGGTCATGTATGGATGTGAGAGTTGGACTGTGAAGAAGGCTGAGCGTCGAAGAATTGCGTTTGAACTGTGGTGTTGGAGAAGACTCTTGAGAGTCCCTTGGACTGCAAGGAGATCCAACCAGTCCATTCTGAAGGAGATCACCCCTGGGATTTCTTTGGAGGGAATGATGCTGAAGCTGAAGCTCCAGTACTTTGGCCACCTCATGCAAACAGTTGACTCATTGGAAAAGACTCTGATGCTGGGATGGATTGGGGGCAGGAGGAGAAGGGGACGACAGAGGATGCGATGGCTGGATGGCATCATGGACTCGCTGGACGTGAGTCTGAGTGAACTCCGGGAGATGGTGATGGACAGGGAGGCCTGGCATGCTGCAATTCATGGGGTCGCAAAGAGTCGGATACGACTGAGTGACTGAACTGAACTGAACTGAATATCCTATTGTACACATGTACCACATTTTCTTTGCAAGGCAGGAATGGAAATGCAGACATAGAGAAAGGGCTTCTGGACAAAAGCAGGAAAGGAGAGGGTGGAATGAACTGAGAAAGCATTCACCTATATACACTACCCTATGTAAAAGAAATAGCTAGCAGGAAGCTGGTGTCTGGAACAGAGAGCTCAGCTCCATGCTCTTTGATGACCTAGAGGAGAGGGACAGGGAGGAAGGAGGGAGGCTCAAGATGGAAGGGATGTATGTGCAAATAGAACTGATTCACATTGTTGTACAGTAGAAACTAGCACAACATTGTAAAGCAATTCCACTCAAATTAAAAGAAAAAAATTCTAATTCCAAGAAGCCACCAGGATGGAGACATTGCATTTCTGATTTTAAAACTCTTCCTCAGTGATTTTTAGGCAAATTGAGGTTGAGAAAAATTGAACTATGTGGTTTCTAAACCTTCTCTCATCTCTATGTTCTTTAAATCGGTGCTTTTCTTTTTTAATCTACAGGTAAAGAAACACATGGAGAAGACTCATGCACTGCCACTCCTCTGCCATCCATCAAATTCCCAGAAGACTGAAGTCTTACGATTCTGTGTTCTTTCCAGTAAAGGCTTATTGAGATTTCCATGTCAGATCCTCTCCTGACCTCACTCTGTTTTATATTTTGCTTGAGTAGGAAATGGCAACTCACTCCAATATTCTTGCTGAGAAGTTCCATGGTCAGAGGAGCCTGGCAAGCTACCGTCCACGGAGCCGCAAAGAGTCAGACATGACTAAGCACATCCTTCTATAGTTTCTGATTCACCAAAGCTCTACCCAGTGTCTTTGCACCAGAATCCTACCTGGAAAACCAGTCCTCTCAACGCCTACAGTTTTTCATGGGACCTTAAATGAATTTACTTCCCTCTCTCCCTTTGAAGAGTCTCATAGTTATCAACAGGCATTTAAGCCTCTATATCTAAAATATTGAAATGTCTGTAATGTCTGAAATGTCAATAAAACACACAGAGAACTTTCTTACTGTGTCAAGGTCTGAAAAACTTTACTTGAATTGACAGATCACTGGCACAAACTGATAAAAGTGGTTGTGCTGAGTCAGAAGAAAATAGTGATTTTTTTTTTTTTTACTTGAATCTTTCTTCCTCTTTTGAAAGAGTTTGGCCTATTCTCTTCAACAATTTCTTTCATGAAATTAAATTATGTAGACTATTAATAAATAAGTGACCAAAACAAAAAACATAGGGGTTATGGGAGTTAGGAAGGGGATGCCCAGGCTAATTTAGGACTATTTAACAAAAAGTCTGGGGACTTCTTTGGAGGTCCAGTGGTTAAATCTCTACACTTTTCCCCTGCAGTGGACACAGTTTCAATTTTTGGTCAGGAAACTAAGATCTCACACCCTGCATAGCATGGCCAAAACAGAAAAACAAACAACAAAACAAAAAAACCTAAACCCAACAGGACTTGTCTGGTCTCTGGGTTCTAGGATGCCCTTTCTGAAAAATCTAATCTGAGAATTAATGATGAGAAGTTGGCAAAGGGAAAGGTGAGGGCTGGGTGGGATAGAACATAGGCGGTTTTTCTCCTTGATCTCAGTCCTATTCCTACCCTCCCGTGCTCTGCTCCATTACAGGGGCTAAGAGTCGGAGAACTGCATTTCCCAACTTCCACACCCAGCCGCTTCCTGTTAGGTTCCACCAATGGGAGCTGAAGTTGCGAGACTAAACGGAAGAGGAAGAGGAAAATGATTCTCCTCCTGCTTCTTTTCTGCTGCAGTTAAAGACAGGACAATAGTGGCAGGAGTGCTAGCGGCAATCATAGCGCTGGTCCAGAGAACATCTCCTGGAAAGGGGCCTTTAGGGGGACTGGTAAGCATTGTCCAGGATAACACCTTTGAATGCTGATTCCATAAGTACCTGAAACAACATTCAAGGCTCAAGAGAGCATCTTCCAGTCAGTGATGGGAAAGAGTTCAGTTCCTACCACCAACCCTCCCACATAGTCTAATCTTCTATGTCTGGTTTCTGTAGAGCGAAAAGAAGACCTTTCTCAAAAGATATCTCAAACTAGAAGGAAAAAAAATGTATGACTTACATGGACTGGAAATAGCAGATATGCCTGGAGTGGAGAAAAAAATGTGTTCATTTGTCTTGGACTAACTAAAGTTCTAAGATAGCAGTCATAGAAACAGTTGATCCTGTGTGGATTGGCAAGACATGAGCCTTCTCTGTGGGTTTTTTTACCTGTAGATTAAAAAAAAAAAATCACAGAGTTAAACACATGAGGTGGAAGAAGGCTTAGAAATCACCTAGCTCATATTTTCTATTTGTCCGTAATGATGGAGAGCTGTTTAGTCTACAAAAATTGTAGTTCTCACTCTCCTCCTCATCTCTCATTTTGACATATGTAATCTTCTGGTTGAAAAACGTGGATGGCTGGCAAATAGGCACATTTTATCATTGAACAGGAGCTAGATATCTCCAAAACAAGGAAATGATGGAAGCAATAAGGATGCAGCTGGAACTCAGAGAAACTGGAATCAAGGACTTGAATCCTGCAGGGAGATTCATTTTTCTGGTTGCTTCTTGTCCTTATCTCTATTTTGTGAGCTCTGTCAGCTTTATTTGTCATTCTTCCTGCCTACCCAGTTGCACCACTCTCTGAGTCCCATTCCTTCATCTATTGAAGGGTAAAATAGCACACATGACTAACGTGCAATTGAATGTAATAGCATATGCAGAGAGCTAGGCATACAGCAGATGGTCAGCAAATGACAGTCAATCACTCAGTTGTGTCTGACTCTCTGTGGGCCCATGGACTGTAGCCCACCAAGCTCTTCTGTCCATGAAATTCTCCAGGCAAGAATACTGGAGTTGGTGGCCATTTCCTACTCCAGGGGGTCTTCCTACCTCAGGGATCAAACTCAGGTCTCCGGCACTGTAGGAAAGGTGGATTATAAATCATTTTATTATTTTTGGCTGTGTTAAACAGCTTGTGGGATCTTTGTTCCCTGGCCAGGGATTGCACTCCTCAGCATGAAAGTGTGGATTCCTAACCTCTGGACTGCCAGGAAATTCCGATAAATCTCTTTTTAAAAAATTGAATTGTTGTTCAGTTCAGTTCAGTTCAGTCACTCAGTCATGTCCGACTCTTTGAGACCCCATGAATTGCAGCACGCCAGGTCTCCCTGTCCATCACCAACTCACGGAGTTCACTCAAACTCATGTCCATCGAGTTGGTGATGCCGTCCAGCCATCTCATCCTCGGTCGTCCTTTTCTCCTCCTGACCCCAATCCCTCCCAGCATCAGAGTCTTTTCCAATGAGTCAACTCTTCATATGAGGTGGCCAAACTACTGGAGTTTCAGCTTTAGCATCATTCCTTCCAAAGAACACCCAGGACTGATCTCCTTTAGAATGGACTGGTTGGATCTCCTTGCAGTCCAAGGGACTCTCAAGAGTCTTCTCCAACACCACAGTTCAAAAGCATCAATTCTTCAGCTCTCAGCTTTCTTCACAGTCCAACTCTCATATCCATACATGACTACTGGAAAAACCGTAGCCTTGACTAGACCGACCTTTGTTGGCAAAATAATGTCTCTGCTTTTCAATATGCTATCTAGGTTGGTCATAACTTTTCTTCCAAGGAGTAAGCGTCTTTTAATTTCATGGCTGCAATCACCATCTGCAGTGATTTTGGAGCCCCCCAAAATAAAGTCTGACACTGTTTCCACTGTTTCCCCATCTATTTCCCATGAAATGGTGGGACCAAATGCCATGATCTTAGTTTTCTGAATGTTGAACTTTAAGCCAACTTTTTCATTCTCCTCTTTCACTTTCATCAAGAGGCTTCTAAGTTCCTCTTCACTTTCTGCCATAAGGGTGGTGTCATCTGCATATCTGAGGTGATTGATATTACTCCCGGCAGTCTTGATTCCAGCTTGTGCTTCTTCCAGCCCAGAGTTTCTCATGATGTACTCTGCATATAAGTTAAATAAGCAGGGTGACAATTGTTGTTAGACTTATTTTAAAGTGTAAAGGATTGAAAAGAGCTCTGGACCAAACAAAGACTGAAAACAGTTCAAATCTCTAGAGGTCAGTTAATTGCAGACTCGATGGATATATTGGTGTCAGGACTTAGGAACTCCAAAATTGTCCCGACTTAGGGACTCCAGTAGTGTCCACAGAGCTCAGTTTTTCTCTGTGCTATAGCTCTCCTGTCCCCAGAGAGGCTTCATTTTAAGATTTCACATGGAGGCAAGATGGCGGCCAGCAGCTCACAACTAAAGCCATTCAGATCAACTCTGGAGAGAGGTATATGGGATGGTGAGAAGTTCGAGTGTATGTTTCTTTTTCTGTAGTATCAAAAATACCTCAAAACCAAAACAAAATCATTTCTTTCAATGCCATAGGTTCTCATTGATTAGCTTGCTTATCTCTGAACCAATCATTATCTTTGGGAGTGTGATGTTCTGATTGGTCAGGTCTGAGTCATGTGACCAGCCCTGGTGCGGGTCAACTCAAACCAATACACATGAACTGAGTGAGAGAGAAGCAGGAGTGCATTCCACATAGGTAAGTCAAATCCATCTTCTCTGAAGAAAAGGAAATAGATGGTGGAAAACCAAACACTTATTATCTGTTATAACCAACCCTCCACAAAACACACCAAACACACCAAAACAGGAGGAATAGTATAGATATACATACTATACTTAACAATAGTATACTACTTAACAATCCCCTCTGCCTAAGAACAGTAATCCCTTTGGGAATGTTAGCCCTTTTCTGAAAATTTTCTCTTTGTTACCTGCAAATGGCTTTTGGCTTTATGGGAGTTGACAAGTTCATTTTTTTTTTAAACAATTTTTTTTAAAATTGTGGTAAAAGTCAAGTAATATGAAACATATTATTTTAAGAATATTTAACTGACTGCAGCCATGAGATTAAAAGACACTTGCTCCTTGGAAGAAAAGTTATGAACAACTTAGACAGCTTATTAAAAAGCAGAGACATTACTTTGCTAACAAAGTCCATCTGGTCAAAACTATGGTTTTTCCAGTAGTCATGTATGGATGTGAGAGTCAGACTATAAAGAAAACTGAGCATTGAAGAATTGATGCTTTTGAACTGTGATGTTTGAGAAGACTGTTGAGAGCCCCTTGGACTGCAAGGAGATCCAACCTGTCCATCCTAAAGGAAATCAGTCCTGAATATTCATTGGAAGGACTGATGCTAAAGCTGAAACTCCAATACTTTGGCCACCGGATGTGAAGAGCTGACTCACTTGAAAAGACCCTGATGCTGGGAAAGATTGAAGATGGGAGGAGAAGGGGACGACAGAGGGTGAGATGTTGGATGGCATCACTGACTTGAGGGACATGAGTTTGAGTAAACTTTGGGAGCTGGTGATGGACAGGGAGGCCTGGTGTGCTGCAGTGCATGGGGTTGCAAAGAGTCAGACACGACTGAGCGGCTGAACTGAATTGAACTGAACTGAACTGAACTGTATAGTTTCTTTTTTAAAAAAAATATTTATTTGTATTTATTATGTTTTTATTTGTAAATATTTATGTAAATATTCATTTTTTGACTGTGCTGGGTCTGTCATGACCCTGGGATCTTTAGCTGTGGCATGTGGGATCTATTTTCCTAACCAGGGATTGAACCCAGGCCCCCTGCATTGAGAGTGTGACATCTTAGCCCCTGGACCATAAGGGAAGTCCCTTAACTGTATGGTTTCGTAACATAATCCAGCACCCATGGATTCCTGGTTGTAGCTATGCCAGTAAAGTTCCTCCTACAAAATTTTATCCTTAAAAGGAAGAAAATTCAGTTCATTTGTCTTGGGGTGACTAAGGTTTCAAGATATTAGTCATAGAAACAGTTGATATCCATTTGGAGAAATTGTGTATGCAGAAGGAATAGCAAATAAAGCTGACACACAGCTCACAAAGAAGAAACAAAGAAAAGCAACAACAACAAAGATAAATCTCCCTGCGGGATTCACGTCCTTGATTCCAGTTTCTTGGAGACCCAGACGTAACCCTGTTATTTCATCACTTCCTTGTTCCAGAGATATCTGCTGCTGCCACTGCTAAGTCTCTTCAGTCGTGTCTGACTCCGTGCGACCCCATAAACGGCAGCCCACCAGGCTCCCCTGTCCCTGGGATTCTCCAGGCAAGAACACTGGAGTGGGTTGCCATTTCCTTCTCCAATGCAGGAAAGTGAAAAGTGAAAGTGAAGTTGCTCAGTCGTGTCCGATTCTTCGTGACCCCATGGACTGCAGCCCACCAGGCTCCTCCGTCCATGGGGTTTTCTAGGCAAGAGTACTGGAGTGGGGTGCCATTGCCTTCTCCGCTAGAGATATCTAGCTCCCTTCAACTATAAACATGTCTATTTTCTGGCTACCCATGTTTGTCAACCAAAAGATTATGTATGTTGAACTGAAAGATGGGGAGGAGGGTTAGAACTAAGATTTTATAAACACCTTTCCATCCTTAGGGACGAATATTATTCTTATTACTGGCTTCTGCCTTCTAATCAATGTCCACAAAATGGTGGATAAACGCAGATCTCCATGGAGGTGATCTCATTTGTATCTTGACCCAGTTTTGAGTCCATGACTCAAATTTCCACATCTTTAACTTAGTCTGTGGGGAAATATATTTAGCACAGTCTTCACTAAGCTCCTCTTTGTAAAGAGAAACGTTCTCCATTCAGGTGGTGGGAATATTTTTAATGTATTTTTACATTTTATTTATTTCAAAATTTAGAGACAGGAGAAATCCTGCTTACGGTGTACATTTCTAAGAGTGTGACAAAGGCGCCCAGTTGAATAGCAATCACTAGAGACAAAACACAAGAGTTCCATCAGCTTCACCATCTCCCTCGTGTTACCCATTTAAAATCAACTCCTGTCAAGCGCCTGGCAAACTCTAATGTTCTTTCGTCTAATTGTGGCTATGCATTTACCTTTCCCAGAAGGTCATATAAATAAAATTCTACAGCATGTAGCTTTTTTCAGCCTGACAGTCACCTGCCTAATGCGTTTGAAATTCGTAGGGTTGTCATGTACATAAGTCCCTTCTTCTTACAGCTGACTAATGTTCCATGTCATGCATGCATTATGGTGAGTTTATCTACCCATTAGCTGAAGAGCATGAACACAGAAACAGGAAGCAGATGGATCAGTCTTGGGGAGGCAGGTGGGGGGCGGGGTGTGGTCCTAGTAGCACAGAGGGGGTTTGAGTTTTCATAGAACCACCCATCACAGTTGTGGCTGGAGTCGGAAGTGGGCTGGGGGTTATGAAAAGGACACCAGTGATGGGTGGGAGTCTGGGGCAGACAATGTTGGGTTCCCATCCAATATCCATCCCTCTCCCCTTTCTTTCTCTCTGCCAGAACCCACCAGATATTCAATTAGAAGTTCAAGTTTCTCACAACGTCTCCCATTGTTTCCACTGGTCATGGACTTTATTTAGCCACTGCTGCCTGCTCATTCCTTCCACAGCTGTTTATTAAGCTGTAACATGCCTAAAGCAACAGAAATAGAGACACAGACATAGAGAACCAAAGAATGGACACCACGGAGGGAAGAGGGGGTGTGATAAATTGAGAGACGGGGATTGACATATATACAGAACTAGGTATAAAACAAATAACCAATGAGAACCAGCTGCAGAGCACAGGGAACTCGGCTCAGTGCCCTGTGGTAACTTACATGGGAAAGAATTCCAAAAAAGGGGATATATGTATACCTACAGCTGACTCACTTCGCTGTACAGCAGAAACTAACACAACATTGCAAAGAAACCATACTCCAATACAAATTAATTTCAGAATATGCCTAAAACATGACTGGAGACTCTGGGGGCAAAACAGTGACTAAGAGAGGTTGGGAGTCTGCCTGCTCGATCACACAGACTTGCACATTAGGGACGTCTAACCTGGCTAGGGGGCTTTGCAGGTGGCTCAGTGGTAAAGAATCTGCTTGCCAATGCAGGAGACATGGTTTCAATCCCTGGGTTGGGAAGAACCCCTGGAGAAGGAAATGGCAACCCATTCTAGTATTCTTGCCTGGGAAACCCCATGGACAGAGGAGCCTGGCAGGCTACAGTCCATGATCGCAAAAGAGTTGGATACAACTTAGCAACTAAACAACAGCAACTAGGCAAGGGGTCATGACAGCAGGCTCCACGAACTACTGCAGGGAGACAGACATCACAGGAACACCTGTCCTTATCAATGACATGGGTGCAAGGGAAAGACACTTAAGCTGAGCCTTACAAAACAAAAAGAGTTCCCCAGGGAAGACAGATCCTGGGGTCATCTGGTCCATTGCCTCAAAACATCTTTTGTTTCCTGAGAGAAACGAAAACGCTTTTAAGGGCAGCATTTTAGGAAGCTGGCAGCCCCGTCTGCTCTGCTCTTTTGAAGAGCTGAGGAAGCACATTTTGTTTCCGCGCAAATGATCTGACAACAATCCACCGAACAGTTATTTTTTCTTACAAGCGTCATAAAGGAACTGAGCTCGGGTCGTTATGGAAACTCCACCTGAAGTTTTATCGCATCCCAGGTGGCAAGACAGGAGTCAGAAGCCGCCTGGTGACTGGTTCCTGGAACAGGATGCGCTGGGAGGGGGTGATGGGGCCAAGGACCAGAAGGGCAGGTGTGCGGCTCTCCCCAGGCCACATCTGGAGAAAGCCTCCTTGCTGTCCAGAGAGGCTGAAGCACTCCAGATCCCGATCCATCAAGAGTGTCAACCAGCTGCAGGCCTCAGACGTGTGCACTGGCTCTGGGGACTACTCATCCACCTTACAGTCAACACACACACAGAAGCCAAAGCACTGCAGAATGAACCTTCTCTGGGCAAAAAGCCCAGGCTGACCACTGCAGAGCCAGACCAGGGGACTGTTTTCAGAGACAATTAGGAAGCGGAAACCAAGTAGCCACACAAGAGCATCATTTCTAGAAGTGCCTTGGGACTGAAAGTACTCTCGGGTGTATGAGCATCCAAGATAATGCATTATTAGTCACCTAACCGGTATGTGGGGAGCCTTGACATGTGCCCAAACCTTCCAGATACCCACCCCCAGACTCAGCAAACACAGAGTTCCAGACAACACTGCTTTAAGAGCCTTTCCAAGCACTTTCTTCATTCCTGCAGTTTGTTAAACCTTCTCTGCGGAACATTGTCTCAATCTTGGCAGCCATCCTGTGACTCAGGTTATCACCAGGATGCCCATACGGCCTTATTTGCCCAGGGGTGGGGAATCTTCCATGTACACCTGTTGCCTCAGTGTCATTATTTTTTAATTGATTTATTTTATTCACGTTTGGCCGTGCGTGGACTTTCTCTAGTTGCGGCGAGTGGGGGCTACTCTGCAGAGCACGGGCTTCAGTAGTTGCAGCTTGTGGGGTGAGCAGTTGGGGCACACAGGCAGAATTGCACCCCCTTCCCCCCAACACATGTAGAATCCTCACCAGCCAGGGGTCGAACCCATGTCCCCTGCATGGCAGGTGGGTTCTGAACCACTGGACCACCAGGAAAGTCCCCAGTGTGATTATTAACAGTGTTCCCTTTATCTCGCAGAAGTGTTCCAGTTTGGATGATAATTTGTATGTCCTTCTAACTATCATCTGATTTTATTAATACATATGAGAACATATGAGAATACAGAGCCCCGGAGTTGTCTCTAGGGAGCAGTGCCCCAAGCTAATAGTATGATTTGGATGGAGAAGTCCTTGGCTCCTGAAATGAGCACTGTCCACTCAGAATTTCCATCGTCCTGGCCCCGAGGGTTGTGAATAAAGAGGACTGGCCCTGGACTGAAGCCCACAGAGGAAAACAGAGCCAAGAGAACCAGAGACTTCCAACACCGCTGTACAGCATCCCCTCAGGTCATTAACCCCTGATCTTTTCAGTTAGGTGTGCCATTTAACCCACACCACCAGTTTGATTGGGTTTTTGCATTTGACAAATCTAGACAGCCTGTTAAAAAGCAGAGATATCACTTTGCTGACAAAGGTCTATATAGTCAAAGCTATGGTTTTTCCAGTACTCATATACAGATGTGAGAGTTGGACCATAAAGAAGGCTGAGAGCCCCAAAATTGAGGCTTTTGAACTATGGTGGTGGAGAAGACTCTTAAGAGTTCCTTGTATAGCAAGGAGATCAAACCAGCCGATTCTAAAGGAAATCAACTCTGAATGTTCATTGGAAGGAGCAATGCTGAAGCTGAAGCTCCAATACTTTGGCCAACTGAAGCAAACAGCTGAATCTTTGGGAAAGACCTTGATGCTAGGAAAGATTGAGGGCAGGAGGAGAAGGGGGAGTCAGAGGATGAGATGATTGGATGGCATCACTGACTCAATGGACATAAGTTTGAGCAAATTCTGGGAGATAGTGAAGGACAGGGAAGCCTGGCGTGCTGCAGTCCATAGGGTAGCAGAGTTGGACACGACTTAGCGATTGAACAACTGCATTTACTGGAGGAATCATGACTAATGTAATGATGTATACAGAGAGGACCAGGGCCACAGACTCCACCCCTGACCTACCTGAGGATCCTTTCCAAGCCACTACCATTCAACCTCTCGGCTGAGGACGCTTGCCAGCCCCAGGTTCCCCTCTGGTGTCCGTCCAGCCCCCGCCCCACATCAGTGCATGAAGGCTGCTGATTGGGATTTATTTTTAAGGGAGAAGGATGCGTACAGACCCTCTCTGGCAGAAGCTGCGGTCTGAGCATCTCACCCTCCGTCCCCTTCCCCTCCCTGCCCCCGCCTTCTTGTGTACCAGGCTCCAGATAACTTGGCAGCAACGTTTGACTTCCAAAGACAGCCCAATCAGGTCCCTTTCTTGAGGTAATAATGCTTCATTTTCTCTCTTTTTGTAGGAAGGAGCTCATCTCCTACACCCTCCTTACTAGCTAAGCACATCATCAAAATTTAACTTCCTGCATCTGCATGAGATAAATAAGGCTTTGCAGAAATGGGCTGCAAACCAATATTCATCTCTGTCTCCCCCTCCCCGCAAAAGGACACCAGCCAATAATTTCCTTTTGAAGGGAGAAAAGGAAAGATGAGACGAACAAGCCACAGGAAACTCACAGTTGATCTGCGCTCTCCAAGTCACGGGAAGGGGTGGGGGAGAAAAAAAATGGTGGTCATGAAGACCACCACAGTTATCAAGTGATCAGGCAGCAGAAAACAAAGACTTTTTTCCTGAGCATCATTTAAACGAAGTGGATCATCTCTACAAACTTTACATATTGTAATTATCCATCAGCTCCTAGAACTATAGAATGCCACTCCAGCGTCATTCCCTGAAAGAGATAACACACTTGATTTGATTTTTTTGCTTCTTTATAATCATTTATTTTAAAGACTGAAAACATATCTATCAGACTCACAGACTTAGAAAACAAATGTATGGTTACCAAAGGGAAAGGTGGGGGAGGGGATAAATTAAGAGGTTGAGATTAACAGGTTCATACTACTAAGTAGAATACAGACTATCAACAAGGACCCACTGTATAGGGAACTCTACTCAATGCTCCATAATAATCTATACGGAAAAAGACTCTGCAAGAAAATAGATACAAACTAAACAGCTTTGCTGTACACCTGAAACTACTACAACATTGTAAATCAAACATACTCCAGTATAAAATAAAAAATAGCTGGAAGCTGCTTTATAGCACACGGAGCTCTGCTCGGTCCTCTGTGATGACCTAGAGGGCTGGGATGGTGGGGGGAGGCTCAAGACGGAGGGGATATATGTATACATATAGCTGATTCATGTTGCTGCACAGCAGAAACCAACACAACATTGTAAAGCAGTATCCTCCGATTAAAAATAAATTTTAAAAAATCAACAGAGCATGATCCAAGAGATAAAAGGGGTCACCTGCCCACCACCTAGTTCTTCAAAATGCTGGTAAAAATTTTAAATTATCCAGAAGCATAGAAAGAAAAAAAGGGGGGCCCTCCTTTCCTCACCTCTGACACTCCCCTACCCCCACAGTTACTCAGGTAACTGCCTTATTTTAAGCGCTCCCATGACAGTGAACACAGTGATGAAAGCTGAGCCCCACTGCAGGATATTTGCAGTCGAGGTGTCCCGGGGCTGATTCGAGAAGAAAAATATGAAATGTGAAAGCCCCAAGTAGATGGTGAGGCAGAAACGGCTAGATGTTAAAACCTCTCCTTCCTCTTCCAATGTGAGCCCAGCTGGCTACCATGGTGCCTGGCTAACCTTTGACATCATGGTCTTGCTAGTAAAATGGGCCAGCATGTCTGGGAGTGATCTGTTTCTCCTCCACCTTCTCTCATGGGGCTGTTGTCCAAGGCCATCCTCAGTCCCTATGCTGTGAGTCACAAGGCAAACTCCCATTGTGAGAAGCCCTAGGGGCCTGCTTGTTACAGCGGCGAGTGCAGCCATGACCCACCAAGGTGTTGCCTCTTCCTCCCTCGACACACAAGTGGTCCAAGCACAGGTGACTTTCCTTCAGTCTCTAACAGTGCGTACACAATCCATTTATTTTATTTATTTTGGCAGTGCCCCACGGCATGTGGGATCTAGCTCCCAGACCAGGGCTCATACCCACGCTTAACCAGTGGACCACCAGGGAAGCCCATATATATATATACACACACACACACATATAAAAATATTTAATATACACATGTACTTCTGTTATAAATAGAATATATATATACACTATACACAATATATATTATATATGGAATACATAAGATACATATTATTTTAAAAAAATTTTATTGAAGTATAGTTGCTTTACAATGTTGCATTAGTTTCTTCTGTACAGCAAAGTAAATCAGCTCTTTGGATACATTAATAATGTTGTTGCTGTTTAGTTGCTAAGTCATGTCTGACATTTTTGCAACCCCATGGGCTCTAGCCCACCAGACTCCTCAGTCCATGGGATTTCCCAGGCAAGAATACTGGAGTGGGTTGCCCTTTCCTTCTCCAGGGGATCTTTCTGACCCAGGGATCAAACCCACGTCTCCTGCATTGGTTGGCAGATTCTTTACCACTGAGACACCTGTGAAGTCCCACATATAATAATACTTATAATACATATAGGATAAAAAAAAAGATAGAGACTAAAATCTATAGGGCTGGCCAGCAGGATAGAAACCCAGGATTTCTATGTTACAGTTTTGAGACAGAATTTCTTCTCTGGGAAATCTTTGGTTTTGCTTGTAAGGCTTTCAGCTGACTAGGTGAGGCCCAGCCAGAGGCTGGAGCGTCATCTCCTTGATGTACAGTCAAATGGTTGAAACTATTAGTCACATCAACAAAACGCCTGTACAGGAGAGTAGCATTTGACTAAGCCACGGGGCGCCAGAGCCAGTGAAGCTGACACACAGACGCAATCATCACAAAGAGCCTCATGGCATTTCGGGCTCCTTGGGACAGGTGTGGTGTGAACCATGGGAAGATTAATCAGCAGAGAGTCACTGGGCACTTTGCCGTCTGAGCAGGGTGAGGAATGCATGGCTGGCAGATGATTCACACCGTCAAGCCCTTGATCGAAATATCAGCTTTCCTGTGCATGCGATTGGGGACTGGGTGGATGCAGGTCCTTGAAAAAGGTCATCAGAGCCTTCTCATCCTGGAAAAGGGTTTTCGTGTCTTTGGTTCTTCCAACCCCGAAATAAGGGGCTTTGGACAGGGGCTGGAAAGCAGCAGAACTGGGAGAGAAGACGTGCAGGAGAGAAGGAAGAGGATGGTATCTTGAAGACAGGGTCACTCCAAGGGCAGGTTACAGTGAAGGATGTTGGCAAAGAAGGCAGTGAGGGTCAGGGTATGAACGAAGCACCTTGGAGGGATCCGGGGAACCCAGAGAGGCACAGCTGTGGTGCAATGCTGCCACCTAGTGTCCAGGAGGAGAATTGTCGCCATAAGGTTTATTGAATTCACCAAGTTTGTTCCCTGCAGACCTTCTATAGGAATGGTTTTGCTGTTAGCAGAGAGATGCAGGGCGAATTAAAAAATGCAAGCACTAAATAACCACCCAGAGAGCGATAAAGAGACGCGTTCTCTCCTATTGTTACATGGGTTCGATCCTTGGGTCAGGAAGATTCCCAGGAGAAGGGCATGGCAACCCACTTCAGTATTTCTGCCTGGAGAATCCCATGGACAGGGGAACCTGGCAGGCTATGGTCCATAGGATCGAAGAGTTGGCCATTACTGAAGCGACTTAGCGTGTATGCAGGGAATCAAACTAAGTGCTCATCAGAAGGTGAAAGGATGAAGTTACCATTCCACACAATTGAATATTCGCCATAAAAAAAGAATGAAATCCTGCCATTTCCAGCAATGTGGATGGATCAAGAGTATCACACTTGGTGAAATGTCAGGCAGTGAAAGACAAATACTCTATATTATCACTAATACGTAGAATCTAAAAAATAAACCAAATATATATAACAAAACAGAAACAAACTCACAGACATCGAGAACAAACTAGGGGTTACCAGTGGGGAGAGGGAAGAAGGGAGGGGCGTGATAGGGGTAAGGGATTAGAAGGTACAAAGTCCTATGTATAAAATAAATAACCAACAAGAATATATATCAAAGCACAGGGAAATGCAACCATTATTTTGCAGCAACTTTAAATGAAGTATATAATCTATAAAAAATATTGAATCATTATGCTGTATACCTGATGCTAATATAATACTGTAAATCAGATATTGTGCTTGCATGCTCAGTTGCTCAGTCATGTCCGACTCTGCGACCCCATGGATGGTAGTCCTCCAGGGTCCTCTGTCCATGGAATTTTCCAGGCAAGAATACTGGAGTGGGTTGCCATTTCCTTAGCCAGGTGGTCTTCTTGACCCAGGGATGGAACCCATGTTCCTTGTGTCTCCTGCTTTGGCAGGCAAATTCTTCACCACTGCACCACCTGGGAAGTCCAAATCAAGCATACGTCAATGAAAAAAAGAACAACTCTATATTTGGTACAGATTTTCTGATGACTTGTGATTCCAATCAAAACTGTGTGAGTGAGCACTGATTTGAGACTTGTGATTTTAGGTTGTAAAGTTTAAGAAAATATAAGTGTAAACCTAGTTAGATGATTTGGGATTTTTTTTTTTTTTTTGAGAACCTAAGATTCATTT
Source organism: Budorcas taxicolor (assembly GCF_023091745.1). NCBI lineage: Eukaryota > Metazoa > Chordata > Mammalia > Artiodactyla > Bovidae > Budorcas > Budorcas taxicolor. Next base: position 47,214,172 of record NC_068926.1, on the reverse strand, counting down.
TCGTTTTAAGAGTCACTTAAATCCCTGAAAAAGTATGTTAAAAAGAAAACTAAAGTATTCTTTAAAAAATGAGATTATTCTTTTTACATGTGCTGTTGAAATATTGAATGAAATTTACTTAATAAAGGAGCAAATGTTTATTTAAGATATAATGTTGAAATGTGCTGCTGCTGCTAAGTCACTTTAGCCGTGTCCAACTCTGTGTGACCCCATAGATGGCAGCCCACCAGGCTCCCCCATCCCTGGGATTCTCCGGGCAAGAACACTGAAAAGGGTTGCCATTTCCTTCTCCAATGCATGAAAGTGAAAAGTGAAAGTGAAGTCGCTCAGTCGTGTCCGACTCTTCAAGACCCGATGGACTGCAGCCTACCAGGCTCCTCCATCCATGGGATCTTCCAGGCAAGAGTACTGGAGTGGGGTGCCATTGAAATGTGCTAGGTTCACATATAAACTAATATGATTTATAAGATGACCTTGCAACACTAAGGAAGAAACTGGGTTTTGTTGCTGTTGGTTTTTAATTTATAACATTAAAAAGCCAAAAAGCTGCTTCAAAGACACCACAGTAAATCCAGGCTTAGGTATTGACAGATCCTTACTCCCAAACCCACCTCCCCTCCTGAAAAGCCAAAACAAGACCCATAAGTATTACTGGGTCTGCCAGAAAGTTCCTTTGGTTTTTAAGTAAAAATAAAAGACACATTTTTCAATTCCACCAAGAACTTTATTGAACAACATGTTCACCGTTTTGTTCCAGTACTTTCTGCGATTTTTCAGGCAACTTCATAATTTCATCTTCCCAAAACTTTTCATCTTTTTGAGCAAAGAACTATTCCAGGTGCTTTTTACAGCCTTCCAAGGAGTTGAAATTTTTTCCATTAAGAGAACTTTGTAAAGACTGAAATAAATGGAAATCCAGTGGTGCAGTGTCTGGTGAACATGGTGCGTGAATCAGAACTTCCCAGCCAAGCTGTGCTAGTTTCTGCCTGGTCATCAAAGATGCATGTGGTCTTGAGGTATCTTGACGGAAGATTGTGCGTTTTCTGTTGACTCATTCCTGACACTTTCCGTCGAGTGCTGCTTTCAATTAGTCCAACTGGGAGCAGTACTTGTTGGAATTAATTGTTCATTTTTCTGGAAGGATCTCATAAAACAGGACTCCCTTCCAACCCCGCCATATATACAACATCACCTACTTTCAATGGAGACTGGCCTCCGGGGTGGTTGGCGGTGGTTCACATCACTTGCCCCATGATCTCTTCCCTTCCACATGATAGTACAGTACCCACTTTTCATCACCCAACACAATTTGTTTTAAAAACAGAACAAGAACATTTCATTACATTTTAAGTAGAGAATCACATGTGGAAATAGAGTCAAGAAGTTTTGGGGGTTTTCTGTTTGTTTGTTTTGCTTAACTTATTGGGAACCCAAGCATCAAAACAACTAAACATAACCAAGCTGATTTTCATTTGATTGACTTGGATATTTTGAGTATGTCGGCTATCTCTTGCGTGGTATAAAATTAATTCTTTTGAATTGATGCCTCCATTTGATCGCTATCCTCTTCAGTTGGTCTACCTGACCGCAGAGCATCCTCCACTGAGAAATCTCCAGCATGAAACTTCACAAACTGCTTTTGTCTCTTTCCATCAGTTACAGCACCTTCTCCATACATTGCACAAACCATTTTTATTTCATTTCAGTTGCATTTTTACCTCTCTTGAAATAATAAAAGCATAATATGCTAAAAATGCTGCTTTTTTCTTCTATCTTCGATATTAAAATGGCTACACAGAAGCTCACTAATTTGCTGTTTTTTTTAATGCATGGAGATTTGACAATTTTCACAATACAATCTAAAAAAATTGTTTCAAATGAAGTTAAAGACAACTAAGGGCTGTCGCTGCTGCTGCCAAGTCGCCTCAGTCGCGTCCGACTCTGTGCGACCCCATAGACGGCAGCCCACCAGGCTCTCCCGTCCCTGGGATTCTCCAGGCAAGAACACTGGAGTGGGTTGCTATTTTCTTTTCCAATGCATGCATGCATGCTAAGGCGCTTCAGTCATGTCTGACTCTGTGCGACCCCATGGACAGCAGCCCACCAGGCTCCTCTGTCCATGGGATTCTCTAGGCAAGAATCCTGGAGCGGGTTGTCATTTCCTTCTCCAGAACTAAGGGCTACTAGAGCCATTTTATGGGAAAAAAATGAAAGAACGTTTTGACCAACCCAATAATAAAGTAAATGTATTTTAAGGAGGTTTAGAGGGAGAAGTAAGAGAGGGATTTACATCACGATGCTGGGCGATGCTTTAATATAATCCTTCTTGGACATCTATGTTCCTCTCCTCCGTGTTTCTTCCCTTTACAACCATTTCACCTCACACTGTCTTTGTGTGGACTTCCACATAATTTTCAGGAAAGTTTATCTATTTCCTTGAACAGAGATTTGCATTGGAATTCCACTGAATTTAATTTGAGAAGATGATCTATTATCTTCTGTCACATGCAGCCTACAGAATCCTAGGGAAGACACATCTCTTCTTCAAAGGTAGTTCTTCTTTGTAATCTCAGAATTTAGCCCAGTGCCTTGTGTATAATTTGTGCTTGATAAATACTGGTGGTCTGAGACAGGCTGAGACCTGGGCCCTGGGACCTTCTGCTGTAATACTTGTACCTGGACAAACATCTCCTATAGCAACAAACTACAAACTCTGTGTGTGTGTGCTCACATGGGGTTTTTGCAGCCCCATGGACTGTAGCCGGCCAGGCTCCTCTGTTCATGGGATTTCCCAGGCAAGAGTACCAGAGTGGGTTGCCATTTCCCTCTTCAGGGGATCTTCCGTACCCAGGGATCATACCTGCGTCTCTTGCATTGCTGGAGGATTCTTTACCACTAGTGCCACTTGGGAAGTGTTTGCACAGTTGGAGAATATTCTGGACAAGAAGATACAAAAAGACCAAAAAAAAAGAAAAAAAGCCCAAAACCCAATTGCCACTTCTGAAGAGCCCGGAGCAAAAACAGGCTGTCAGGAGCAAAACAGGGTCCTGCGCATGTCTCTTGCACTCAAGACCAAAAGGGGTGGGCAGACCAATGAAGTCATCCCATTGGCTCAACCCCTGGACACACCCCTGTCCTCACCCCATGTAAGGAACCAGCTCACCCACACTTCAGCGAACAAGCAAGGGAAACTTACTTATTCTCGCTCCCCCTTGCTACAGCAGTAGCCCCAATAAAGCCCTGCCTGAATTTCCTGACTGGTCTCATCAATCTCTACTGATTGGGGAAGGCCAAGAACCCTGGTCAGGATCAGACTGAGTTAATTTAGGAGTCGATGGCCTGGCGCCTAACCCCATCTGACAAGAAGTCAAGGTTTCAGATAAACCCCTCTGCACCTTTGAAAACTTATTACAAGCAGTTTGGCCTCTAGCTGTCTGTCATTCACAGCCCAAGACCTGAAAACACAGCTCACACTAAGTAAGCCATCTGAGAAGAAAATGAACAGGGAATAATTTAGGAGATGAAACGGGCAGGGCTGTGAACACTTATCACTGTGTCTGAAACGCTTCTTCTCTGGGACTGGGGTGAGGATGGGACATCTAAGTTTAGGAACACAGGGACCATTTATCAGCCCTGGACGTTGACATAAACTGAAATAATGTCGTTAGCTTGTAAAATAAAAGATTTTGTTTTTCCTATATGTGTCCATCTATTTTATGGTTGGTTCAGCCCCATAATAAAACATGAAGGATTTAGGATGATGGCTGGATTCACTGCTCTTAGACTACACTTTCTGAAATAATGTCCATGTGATATGAGTGTTAGGTCCCAGTCAAGAACTTTTTACACAGATTGAGCCTTCCAATAGCCTTCTAGTTCTTGAGCTTGACTATGGGATGCTGCCTGTAGCCGGGGTACCATGAGAATGTACGTGCAGCCCATTGAGTTCTACCTTTAAGTGACCTCATATATAAGAGACAATTCATGACAACGTTGTCTGATACAGCATGGATTAAGAAGAGAGAGAGAAAAGTTATGCATATGAGCATGAATTAAGCTCAAAATGTTATTCTGAGCAAAAGCCATCAGACCAGCCAGAGCATACATATTTTATGATTCCATGTATACAAAAATCTAGAAAGGCAACTCTAATCTATAGTGAGAGAAAACATGCTGAGTGATGGGCAGGGACACTGCCTTGGTGGCTTGGTGTTAAAGAATCCGCCTGCCAATGCAGGGGACGCAGGTTCGGTCCCTGGGTCAGGAGGAACCCCTGGAGAAGGAAATGGCAACCCACTCCAGTACTCTTGCCTGGGAAATCCCATGGACAGAGGAGCCTGGTGGGCTACAGTCCAGGGGGTCACAAGGAGTGGGACACGACTTAGCGACCGAGCAGGAGGATGATGGAGAAGGAATACAAGAGAACTCTGAGGTGATGGAAATGTTCTTCCATATCTTTTAAAAAAATTTAATTGTTTATCTGGTTGGCTGTGCTGGGTCTTAGTTGCAGCATACAGGATCTCTAGCTATGGCATGTGGGATCTAGTTCCCCGACTAGGGATCGAACCTGGGCCCCCTGCACTGGGAGTGAAGCTGTAACCACTGGACCACCAGGGAAGTTCCTCTTCCATGTCTTATTATTAAGACAGTTCCTTGAGTGTATTCATTAATCAAAACTCACCGCACACGTAGAGAGGTGCAACATGGGTAACCATCAGGAAAACGCAAGTCAAAACCATGAGGAGATGTCACCTTACACCTGTCAGAATGGTTCTTATCAAAAAAAGAACACAAGCAACAAATACTGGAGAGGGTGTGGGGGAAAGGGAACCCTTGTACCCTGCCGGAGGGGATGTAAGTTGGTGCGGCCACTGTGGAGAACTTTGCTGCTTTGACTGCCTGGATCGTTCTCTCTCCAATTCCTCCCAAGGCATTGCGAGTGTGGTCTTAGCCTCTGGACCATCAGGGAAGTCCCTGGGTTGCTTATCTATTTCAGTTGTCGAGGATGTTGCTGGTACATGGTAGGTGTCACTCAATATTTGTGGGTGGATGAATGAGGGAATGAATGATGAAGAAATGATGCAGGTCTTCTCCGAGGTCACTCAGAGCTTCATAGCAAGTTGGGAAGACGGTCTTTAACCAATTTTTCAGCCCCAGCATCATCCTGCACCTTTTCCTTTTAACTCTACACATGGAGAAAGATCTGGTGCTTCTGTGTGAAGCTGTTGCAACCTGGGTTCCCCTACCCCTTCTTGGTCCACCTTTTGCTGGCCCATCACAGCCACCCCAGGCCAGGTACCTTAGTCAGAGCCAGCACGGGTCAGCCATGTCCCTATGGGTTACAAGAAACTGGAGAGTGAGGGGCTTATGGGCCCCCAAAGATGACGAATCCAACAGCTGCATATTATGTATATTACAAAGCAGGCAACTGACAAGCCTGATTTGAAACCCAGTGTCCCTGGCTCTCTCCCTGCGTAAAATCCAGAGGGTTCTTGCAACAGCACAAAGATTGCACGCCTGAAAATGAGACTTTGAGGGGACTCTGAGACTCTGAGACTTGCCCAGGGGATGCGTCTGGACAAGGACCTCTTCCAGGGTGGTAGGGGACATTTCATATATACTGAGACCCTACATACAAACAACCTACATTCCAAGAGTGCATTTGTTCATGAGTGGATTTGCTCATAAGTCTAATTTGTTCGTGAGTCCAACAAAATTAGCCTAGGTACACAGGGGCTGACCCAGGGATGCTGTGCTGATTAAATGAGCTGGTGGTGGTTATGCTCTCAGAGCTGTGCCTGGACCAAACGTGCACTCACTGGGTGCTGGCTTTACCATCAGGATGCACCCATGATGGTCTGTGCTTTCATTCCTGTCCACCGCCCCTGGCATTTCCTCTGCTGCAGCCACACTCCCATCATTTCCCAACCCCTTCGCCATCCCCAGGGCTTCCCTGGTGGCTCAGAAGGTAAAGAATCTACCTGCAATGCAGGAGACCCAGAGTCAATCCCTGGGGTGGGGGCAGACCTGCTGGAGGAGGAAATGGCAACCCACTCCTGTGTTCTTGGATATTCCTTGGATAGAGGAGCCTGGCAGGCTACAGTTCATAGGGTCACAAAGAGTCAGACGTGATCGAAGTAACTTAGCGTGCAGGCCCACTCAGACAGAGAATCAGAGCAAATACAGTCTGGGATGGGACATGCTGATCCTTCCCCTTTCTGCCAGTCTGGAAATCCAAGGCAAAATGATTCATATAAACTTAACATCTACCTGATGGGAGCCCCTGTGTGCCCTGTGCTGCTTTAATTGCTTGGGATTTATAAATAAGCCATTTGACACCATCTTTTGACTTCTGCTCACTAAGCACAGAATCAGGAAACTTGTCACCACCTGTCACCATCACAAGAGGCTGTCCACATTGATTAATCTGGGGGAGGTACCACAATGAATCATAAAGTAATCTACAAACCTACTTTTGATCTCATGAAAACATAAATGAATACATAAATGATTAGGCCTGTGGGACAATGCTTCTGGATTTTAAACTACCTACCAACTAGTCCGAAATCTCTTGCAAGTGGAACTAGAGAATGCCTACTCTCTCTCCTCCTACTCGGAGAGGGAATTGTTAGCATATTCACTCCAGGGTGTAGAGCACTCGTGATTTCTAGTCATGGATCTGCAGTTGACAGCACAGGCCACTTCTTGTTTCTGTAAGTTTTTTAAAACAAATTTTTAATTTTATTATGGTATATCATTGATTAACAATGTTGTGTTAATTTCAGGTGAACAGGGAAGGGACTCAGCCATACACATACATATATCCATTCTCCCTCAAACTCCCCTCCCATTCAGGCTTCCACACAACATTGAGCAGACTTCTCTGTGCCACACAGTAGGTCCTCGCTTGTTATCTATTTTAAATACAGCAGTGTATACAATTCCACCCCAAACTTCCGAACTATCCCTTCCCCTCATCCACCTCCTACCCTGGCAACCATAAGTTCCTTCTCTAAGTTTGTGAGTCTCCTGTTTTGTAAGTAAGTTCATTTGTATCATTTCTTTTTTGATTCCACATATGAGGGATGTCATACAATATTTCTCCTTCTCTGTCTGACTTACTTACTTCACTCAGTATGACAGTCTCCAGATCCATCCTGCTGCAAATGGCATTGTTTCATCTTTTTAATGGCTGCATAGTATTCCTTTGTGTGTATGTACCACACCTTCTTTATCCACTCCTCTGTCAACAGATATTTAGTACAAATAAAGTCTTATTGGAACACAGTCACCCTTTCATTTCACATGTTGCCTGGGGCTGCTTTTACCATACGATGATGGCAGGGTTGAGTAATTGCAGTGAGGATGGCAAGTCCCACAAAGCCAAAATTATTGACTATTTGGCTCCTTGCAGCAAAAAGTTTGCCAACCCTTGATCTGTGCTGCTTGTCTGTTAGAGTCAGGACTCACATACTGGAGAAAGAAACCACCCTAGTTATTTGAGGCAGAAAGGGATTTCATGCAGGGAATTGGATACCTCTGAGAGCATTGCAAGGGGCGGGGAGCAGCAGACAGGAACCAAGACTTCCAGAGCAACCCACAGACCTGACCCTCGAGGGGAGTCCCTACCTTAGCCATATTCAGCACAGTGAGCAGCCAGGACACAGTCGAGGGTCAGGAAGCCATTTCTGTTGCCCCAGAGCTGCCTCAGGGCAATTGTGAAATCAGTGACTATGCACTGGCCACAGGTGCAAAAAAAACCCCAAAACAAATACATAAACAAAATGCCACCTTATCTTCCCTCTCATCATGCTTGCCAGTAGAAACAGCAGAGGCAGGGACTTCTCTCGTGGTCCAGTGGCTAAGACTCCAGGCTCCCAATGCAGGGGGGCCAGGTTCCATCCCTGGTCAGGGAACTAGGTCCCACATGCTGCAACCAAAAGGTCCTGCATGCCACAACTAAGACCTAGTGAAGCCAAATATGTACTTAGAAGAAGAAGGAATAGCAGGAGCATCAAGAGGCTAGCCTTCCAGATGACTCCTCACAACAGGGAGCTAGGGGTTTTCAGCTATGGTACAGGATACAGAGAGTGCTGTGTGTCCATCCAAAGTGGGCTTCCCAGTGAGAGAGTCAATTCCTAGGCAGACTGATAAGAAGTCCAGGGTCCCTGAGGAGGAGAAAAGGGTCTGGGGCTCTCAAGGAGAAAAGGACAAATGTTATTTTTCTACATTGCTTTGTCTTAGTCAATATAACAATGTATCCTGCTTGAGGACATGTTTCTCCTTCTTGAGAACCTTCTGACTAATCCTATTATCTTAAAATGTATATTCTGGGAGTGGGTCTGTTAAGTGAAGTCGCTCAGTCATGTCCGACTCTTTGTGACCCCGTGGACTATAGCCCACCAGGCTCCTCCACCCATGGGATTCTCCAGGCAAGAATACTGGAGTGGGTTGCCATTTCCTTCTCCAGGGGGACCTTCCCAAACCAGGGATCGAACCCAGGGCTCCTGCATTGCAGGCAGACGCTTTAACCTCTGAGCCACCAGGGAAGCCAGGTCTGGTAAAATCTTCCTATTGTTAGTTCTAATCCTGTCATCTTAAAATATAAATTGTGGGAGTGGGTCTAGTAAGATCTTTACAGACTTGAGACCTTCTTTTTGTTTATTGTAATAACCAATTTAAAAAGTATATAACTCCCTTTTCTCTGTCCCCCTTCGGATGTCTATGTAAGAAGCTTTCTCCATCCCTTTTTTACTTTAATAAAACTCTGCTACACAAAAGCTCTTGGGTGATCAAGCCTGGTCCCTGGTCCCAAGTTAAACCTTCTTCTGAGATCACGAACCCAACAGCATTCACCGTAAGCTATCACCAGGTGGCGCTAGTGGTAAAGAATCCGCCTGCCAAAGCAGGCGACTAAGAGACAGGAGATCACGTTCTGGGTTGTGAAGATCCCCTGGAGGAGGGCATGGCAACTTGCTCCAGTATTCTCGCCTGCAGGACTCCATAGACAGAGCAGCCTGGCAGACTGCTATCCATGGGGCCGCAGAGAGTTGGACACCACTGCAGTGACTTAGCATGTGAGTCTATCCAAAATATCTACAGCAATGCTGATGAAACAAAGCACAAACCATCTTCTTGTGAGAAGATGCCCAAATGAACACAGATACTAACAAGAGGCAGTTCCCTTCCTTCTGTCTTCTCCAAGAAAGTTTCCCAAACTTGTTCTGTGCCCACAATGCAAAAAAAGGCACAGAATGAACCATGAAAGATGATGACCCAGAAAGCCTCCCAAGAGTGGTGTCAGCAACACAAACTATTTCAGCAAAGATGATGGTTTGACACCCTTTCCACATTTTTCTTAACAGAACTGACAAGCTATAGACACACAACTAGTCAGAGGTGGAGATTAAGTTATAGTCCAACGTTAAGATTTAAATTCATGACTGCCATAACGCATGACTCACGAGCAACATTATGGTAAGTGTGATCTTAGATTCAAGCTTAATCTTACCCTGTTTTGAAAGAATGGGGTAAGAAAGCTATTTTTCAGTCCACCATCAATCTGAAAAACAAGGGACTCTCTTTCCACTAGTATCCTTGAGTCCAAAGCATCTTATAGATGAATAAACACCAAGTTTAGACGGTAAAGCGTCTGCCTGCAATGCGGGAGACCCGGCTTCGATCCCTGGGTCGGGAAGATCCCCTGGAGAAGGAAATGGCAATCCACTCCAGCAGTCTTGCCTGGAAAATCCCATGGACGGAGGAGCCTGATAGGCTACGTACAGTCCATGGGGTCGCAAAGAGTGGGACACGACTGAGCGACTTCACTTCACTTAGAGAACTATTGAGGCTGCTGCCCCCTCGAGGGAGTTCTCGGAACAGGAACTCTGAAGCCAAAGCAGTTTCCTATTCTATGGGTGACGTGAAGTTAGATGATCACAGCTGCAAATACTCTTGGTTTGCTGCTGCTGCTGCTAAGACGCGTCAGTTGTGTCCGACTCTGTGCGACCCCATAGACGGCAGCCCACCAGGCTCCCCCGTCCCTGGGATTCTCCAAGCAAGAACACTGGAATGGGTTGCCATTTCTTTCTCCAGTGCATGAAACTGAGAAGTTAAAGTGAAGTCGCTCAGTGGTGTCCGACTCTTAGCGACCCCATGGACTGCAGCTTACCAGGCTCCTCCGTCCATGGGATTCTCCAGGCAAGAGTACTGGAGTGGGCTGCCATTGCCTTTTCCACTCTTGGTTTAGCCTTGATCAAAATTAAAAGTAGAATTATTTGCCACAAGTTTTTAATAAAAAGCAACTGCTTCTGCTGTGCTAAGTTCAGCTGTGTCGGACTCTGCAAAACCATAGACCATAGCCCACCAGACTCCGCTGTATTTACATCTGTGTAGTACAGTTCATCTTCCTATAATGCTTCTTTATGAAAGGGTTCCTTAAAACACACACACACACACACACACACACACAAAACAGCAGAAGTGTTTAGCCAAAGAATTCCTTTAAAATAACATATGTTTTCTATTTTCATCCCTTTCAATTGCATTTTGAAAGAAAATCTTTGAGGACCCACTTACTTCTCAATCCCTCCAGTGGAAATAATTATAGAAAAACTTGTTCATATCTTTGTTGTCTAATTTATCACAACCTCCCCCGCATCAGAATTATATCTATGTTATATCTATCTATCTATGTTATATCTATGTGTCAGTTGGGTTCCATGCCCTCTCCTTATGGACCTCGGAGAGGGCTCATCCTCCCATGCTTCTGTTTAAATCCCTATCAACCCCTAAACTCAGCTTTTTGCACTGTGAGGCATAGGAACCTCACTGCTGGATGAATTAACTGATTATCTTGACGAGGCATCAACGGTGGTGGTGCTGACAATCTTCTATTCATTCAGAGCAATCTTCATCTTCCAGAATTCCCAGGTGATTCTTTTTACAGATTGAAAGGACAAGAAAAGTTGTAATGAATACTTAAGAAGTGTGGAAATGCTGATTTTTATATCAAGAGGATTCTCAGAGGTGACCTTCCAAGGTCAAGACAGAAAATCAGAGAAGGAACCAGATTTGCATGGCCAGGAGCCAGGGCCAGTTCACAGCTTAACTGAGTCCCAGCGTGACCTGTGGTCACTTCTCTGGCCTTGATCATATTGGCATTGCTGAGATGAATGTGTACAGGTAGGTCTGCTGTTAGTCACTCAGTCGTGTCCGACTCTTTGTGACCCCATGGACTGCAGCCCTCCAGGTTCCTCTGTCCATGGGATTCTCCAGGCAAGAATACTGGAGTAGGTTGCCATATCCTTCTCCAAGGGATCTTCCCAACCCAGGGACCAAACCCAAGTATCCCACTTTGCAGGTAGACTTTATTGTCTGAAACCTAGGTGTCCATATCTAAGAAGGGGAGCCTCAGGCCCTGAGGATGTGCACTGCTGGATATGAATGTGCAGAATGCCTGCAACTCACTCTGAAGGTGGGTGATGATAGAGTCCGTGGTTTTAAAGTCATTATTTGTGGTTGTTCGGGGTTCATCGCTGCCTGCGGGCTTTCTCTAATTGCTTCTTCTTACAGTGGCACCTATTGCTGCGGAGTGCGGGCTCTGGTGTGGGCTCAGTAGTTGTGGCTCATGGGTTTAGTTGCCCCAAGCCTGTGGAGTCTTCCCAGACCAGGGATCCAACCCAGGTCCCCTGCATTGGCTGGTGGATTCCTAACCACTGGACCACCAGGGTCTGATTCCACATTTTTGTAAATCTGAGGGTTGTGGTTGTTGCTCTTTGTTGTTGTGGAAATCTCAAAATGGTAACCTGCTGGCAAGAATCAGCTCGGACACAACTTTTCTTTGCCCTGGACATTTTTTTTTCCTTGACCCAACTGTTTCAAATTGGGAGAGTTCCTAAATAAATAAGGCTTTTGATTTCTCTTTAGAAGTCATGATATCTGACAACAAGGGCTCACATTTGACATTTCGGCATGATTGCCAAGGTCAGCAGCCCATGGCCCACTGGCCAAATCCAGTACAAGACTTGGTATGCTAAATAAAGTTTTACCTGATTTCAGCCTCATTCTTTTCTTTTTCTGTTGTCTACTGCTGTTTTCCTGTGACAACAGCCAAATGGAGTAATGGGTCACAAAGCTTGAAATGTTTACCCTCCGGACTTTTACAAATGTTTGTGGAACCCTGGTCTCCAGCTGGTAGGGCTGTTCTTAGGTAGGAGATCTACCCTCTAGTTAGCCACAGTCCTCGCCATTCCCAATTATCTCTCTAATGCTGACAAAGATGTCAACAGCCACTTATTACCATGCACTTAAAATTTTTTTGTTCTCTTATTATTCTCTTGTAGGAGGGACACTTTCCCCTTGAGTCAATTATTTATCAAAATGAACAACAAAAGATAAAACTGCTTTACCAAATAAAAGCAAGCATATAAAGCTATTTCATGGCAGAGCTGAATAATAACATTAAATATCAACAGGCAAAAGATGTCTGTGCTCAAAAAATAACACATTTTGAGGATATTTCAGGGTGGCTTCCAATGTTTGCTGAAGGTTTCTGGCCCCTGAAGAACTGGTGGTTGCTTCTCGGTCTTTATATTAATTAACATATACTAAACCTCAGTCCTTGCATCTCCCTAAGTAGTATTGTAGTGTTAGTCGCTCAATCGTGTCCACCTCTTTGCGATCCCATAGACTGTAGCCCGCCAGGCTCCTCTGTCCATGGGATTCTCCAGGCAAGAATACTCAAGTAGGTTATCATTTCCTCCTCCAGGGGGTCTTCTCGACCCAGGGATCAAACCTGAGTCTCATGTCTCCTGCACTGCAGGCGGATTCTTTACCGTCTGAGTCACCAGAGAATCAAAGTTATTTAAGCATCTCCCTAAATCGGCCCTTGTTTATAAAATTTTCCAGGATTCTTGGGATTTTATCTCCATCCCAATCTGTCACTGAGAGGATGTGGGGCAGAGTACAGATACTAAACCTAAGAAATTCTTTGCCAGGAAGCATCAGAAAGCCCGTGGTAATTCTCCCCTGCAGACCCCAGGATGAACAGCGATGAACCGTGCGACTGGGGAGCTCTGACTTTTCCCCATACAGGCGCTCACACTGTGGACAGAACCACCTGCATCTGTGCCCTCCAGTCTCATCCCCAACCCCTCACTGCCGGAGGTGGAATTCCGAGGGGCCGGGGCTCAAACGAAGAGCTGGTCCTTTCTGAAGGGAGGCGATTGAGGGTAAGGAGAAAGCAGCCACTTGATTCAGCGAGCATCCTCTCTGCCTATAAGGGCCGCTCACCATGAGCAGGCGCACCACGCGCACTGGGAGCGGGGCATGCAGACCCGCACTGGGAGACCCATCCTCCTGCCCAGTTGGCCGATTGGTGGCTGGTTTCCTTCCAGGCTGAGAGCGCCTGCCAGCTTCCTGTGTTAACAGCATCCTTGCCTGCGGCTCAGCTTCAGTCTGGGTGCAAAGAGCAGTTACCCATGAGGAGGGTCACTGGGGTGCAGGACTCCCCCGAGCATTTCCTCTCATATCCATTGACCACAGGGAGGAAGGAGGATGGCAAGGCAGAGATGGCCATACTGGGGGAGTTCGCCTGCAGCTGATCCCTTAAAGAAATGAGACCGTCAAGATTTCGTGTGTATGTTGGGGGGAGGTGTTTATTTTGTGTTTTTACTTTGAAGAACATGACGAATTTCCCCAGGGTACTATTTCCTTCCCTTCTACGGGTGAACAAGGAGGGATCCAGTAAACAAAATAGCGGTGTTTTCTTGAGAAATCTGTATGCAGGTCAGGAAGCAACAGTTAGAACTGGACATGGATCAACAGAACTGGTTCCAAATAGGGAAAGGAGTACATTAAGGCTGTATATTGTCACCCAGCTTATTTAACTACCCTGCTTATTTAACTTATCTGCAGAGTACATCAGGAGAAACTCTGGGCTGGATGAAGCACAAGCTGGAATCAAGAATGCTGGGAGAAATATCAATAACCTCAGATAAGCAGATAACACCACCCTTACGGCAGAAAGCAAAGAAGAACTAAAGAGCCTCTTGATGAAAGTGAAAGAGGAGAGTGAAAAAGTTGGCTTAAAGCTCAGCATTCAGAAAACTAAGATCATGGCATCTGATTCCATCACTTCATGGCAAATAGATGGGGAAACATTGGAAAGAGTGTCAGACTTTATTTTTCTGGGCTCCAAAATCACTGCAGATGGTGATTGTAGCCATGAAATTAAAAGACGCGTACTCCTTGGAAGAAAAGTTATGACCAACCTAGACAACATATTAAAAAGCAGAGACATTACTTTGCCAACAAATGTCCATCTAGTTAAAGCTATGGATTTTCCAGTAGTCATGTATGGATGTGAGAGATGAACTATAAAGAAACCTGAGCACTGAAGAATTGATGCTTTTGAACTGTGGTGTTGGAGAAGACTCTTGAGAGTTCCTTGGACTGCAAGGAGATCCAACCAGTCCATCCTAAAGGAAATCAGTCCTGAATATTCATTGGAAGGACTGATGTTGACGCTGAAACTCCAACTTTGGCCACCTGATGGGAAGAACTGACTCATTAGAAAGACTCTGATGCTGGGAAAGATTGAAGACAGAAGGAAAAGGGGATGACAGAAGATGAGATGGTTGGATGGCATCACTGACTCAATGGACATGAGTTTGAGTAAACTCTGGGAGTTTGCAATGGACAGGGAGGCCTGGTGTGCTGCAGTCCATGGGGTCGCAAAGAGTCAGACATGACTGAGCGACTGAACTGAACTGAACTGAAGAGTATCTTCTTAAGAATTATCTGTCTGGAAAGAAAAGCTTCACTCTTCCCTCTCTGCATCACAATACATCTGGGGGAGATCTTCTGGGAGAAGGAATTGTAATTGGTGTGGATTCATGGGGGCAAAGACAGGTGAGGTATAGCATAAAACAAAGTTGTATCACACAGGTGGGATCATGAGTGCTTGGCAAGTTCTAATTATTTTTCTACAACTTTACATGGGATTTTAAAAAAATTACTTGTTTTTGGTTGCACTGGGTCTTTGTTGCCGCACCTGGGCTTTCTCTAGGTGCTGCGAGTGGGAGCTACTCTTCGTTGTGGTGCATGGGGTTCTTATTGCAGGGGCTTCTCTTGTTGTGGAGCACAGGCTCTAGGCACATGGGCTTCAGTAACTGCAGCTCTCGGGCTCAGGAGTTGTGGCCTTCGGGCTCTAGAGCACAGACTCAGTAATTGTGGCTCACAGGCTTAGTTGCTCTGTGGCATATGGAATCTTCCCAGACCAGGGATTGAACCCCTGTCCCCTGCATTGGCAGGCGTAGCCTTTTTTGTTTGTTTGCTTTTATTTTTTATTTTATTTTTTAAATTATAAATTTATTTATTTTAATTGGAGGCTAATTACTTTACAATATTGTATTGGTTTTGCCATGCATCAACATTAATCTGCCACGGGTGTACATGTGTTCCCCATCCTGAACCCCCCTCCCACCTCCCTCCCTGTACCATCCCTCTGGGTCGTCCCAGTGCACCAGCCCCAAGCCTCCTGTATCATGCATCGAACCTGGACTGGCAATTCGTTTCATATATGATATTATATATGTTTCAATGCCATTCTCCCAAATCATCCCACCCTCTTCCTCTCCCACAGAGTCCAAAAGACTGTTCTATACATCTGTGTCTCTTTTGTTGTCTTGCATACAGGGTTATCGTTACCATCTTTCTAAATTCCATATATATGTGTTAGTATACTGTATTGGTGTTTTTCTTTCTGGCTTACATCACTCTGTATAATAGGCTCCAGTTTCATCCACCTCATTAGAACTGATTCAAATGTAATCTTTTTAATGGCTGAGTAATACTCCATTGTGTATATGTATCACAGCTTTCTTATCCGTTCATCTGCTGATAGACATCAAGGTTGCTTCCATGTCCTGGTTATTATAAACAGTGCTGTGGTGAACATTGGGGTACATGTGTCTCTTTCAATTCTGGTTTCCTCGGTGTGTATGCCCAGCAGTGGGATTGCTGGGTCATAAGGCAGTTCTATTTCCAGGTTTTTAAGGAATCTCCACACTGTTCTCCATAGTGGCTATACTAGTTTGCAATCCCACCAACAGTGTAAGAGGGTTTGATTTCTCCACACCCTCTCCAGCATTTATTGCTTGTAGACTTTTGGATAGCAGCCATTCTGACTGGCGTGAAATGGTACCTTATTGTGGTTTTGATTTGCATTTCTCTGATAATGAGTGATGTCGAACATCTTTTCATGTGTTTGTTAGCCATCTGTATGTCTCCTTTGGAGAAATGTCTGTTTAGTTCTTTGGCCCATTTTTTGATTGGGTCGTTTATTTTTCTGGAATTGAGCTGCATAAGTTGCTTGTATATTTTTGAGATTAGTTGTTTGTCAGTTGCTTCATTTGCTATTATTTTCTCCCATTCCGAAGGCTGTCTTTTCACCTTGCTTATAGTTTCCTTTGTTGTGCAGAAGCTTTTAATTTTAATTAGACCCCATTTGTTTATTTTTGCTTTTATTTCCAGTATTCTGGGAGGTGGATCAAAGAGGATCCTGCTGTGATTTATATCAGAGAGTGTTTTGCCTATGTTCTCCTCTAGGAGTTTTATAGTTTCTGGTCTTACGTTTAGATCTTTAATCCATTTTGAGTTTATTTTTGTGTATGGTGTTAGAAAGTGTTCTAGTTTCATTCTTTTACAAGTGGTTGACCAGTTTTCCCAGCACCACTTGTTAAAGAGATTGTCTTCTCTCCATTGTATATTCTTGCCTCCTTTGTCAATGAAAAGAATAAAATACTTAGGAATATATCTACCTAAAGAAACTAAAGACCTATATATAAAAAACTATAAAACACTGGTGAAAGAAATCAAAGAGGACACTAATAGACTGAGAAATATACCGTGTTCATGGATCGGAAGAATCAATATAGTGAAAATGAGTATACTACCCAAAGCAATCTATAGATTCAAAGCAATCCCTATCAAACTACCAATAGTATTTTTCACAGAGCTGAAACAAATAATTTCATAATTTGTATGGAAATACAAAAAACCTTGAATAGACAAAGAAATCTCGAGAAAGAAGAATGGAACTGGAGGAATCAACCTGCCTGACTTCAGGCTCTACTACAAAGCCATCAAGACAGTATGGTACTGGCACAAAGACAGAAATATAGATCAATGGAACAAAATAGAAAGCCCAGAGATAAATCCACGCATCTATTGGCAGCTTATCTTTGACAAAGGAGGCAGGCATATTCTTATCCACTGTACCACTAGAGAAGTCCATACGTGGGAGTTTTAACAAAAATTCTTCATGGAGGGACTTCCCTCGTGGTTCAGTGGTTAAAACTCAATGCTTCCACTGCAGGGGCAAAGGTTTGATTCCTGTTCAGGGAACTTTTAACAAATCCCACATGCTGCATAGGATGGCAAAAAAAGAAAAAAATGCTTCATGGAAATTTATGGAATTTTGGATCCAATTTCCCAAGAAGAAAAAGGAGGAAAGAATAGAATAATGACCTATAAAAGGATCAGGCATCCTACCCATTAGAATGGCTATGATGGAAAACACACACACACACACACACACACACACACACACACACACACACAAAACAGAAAATAACAAGGGTTGGAGAGGATGTGGGGAAATAGGAACCCTTGAGGACATTTGGTGGGAATGTAAATTGGTGCAGCCACTGTGGCAAACAGTATGGAGGTTCCTCAAAAATTAAACAGGATTGCCATATGATCCAGCAATTCTATTTCTGAGTATATATCCACAAAGGCTGAAGCAGAGATTCAGAGGGATATTTGTTCACTGAGGCTTATAGCAGCATCACTCACAATAGCCACAAGCAAACCTAGTGTCCACTGATGGATGAATGGATGAACAAAACATTGTCCATCCATACAATGGAGTATGATGCAACCTTTAAAACATCCTCAAGGTTCATTTCATGCTGTACCATAGGTGTGCATAGGTGATTAGACAATCACAAAAAGAAAGTACTGTATGACTCTACTCATTTGGGGTACTTAGTGTAGTCAAATTCATAGAGACAGGAGGTAGGATAGTGTGTGCCACAGGCTGGGGGAAAGGGCAGGGGAGTTGCTATTTAACACAGACAGAGTTTCCATTTGGGAAGATGAAAAGGTCTGGAGATGATGGTCATGATGGTTGCAAGACAGTATAAACACTATTGAACTTAAAAATGATTAAAATGGTGAAATTTACATTATGTATATTTTATTAAAAATTTAAACATTTTATTTGCAAAAAAAGTGTTACAAGCCAGTGCTACTTTTGGATAATTTGCCATCATTATGGAGAATTTACTGTATCATTCCATCTCAGGTACATCAGAAGGATTAACAGATATAAACTACTATAAGTAAAACAGATAAGCAACAAGGATACATTGTACAGCACTGGGGATTAGAGCCTGTGCACAGAGGATAATATTACATTATCTTATAATAACTTTTAATGGAATACAATCTGTAAAAATACTCAACTACTATATTGCATACCTGAAATTAATATAATATTGTAAATTAACTATGCTTCAATTAAAAAAGAGAAAGAAAAAGAAGAGAATCTTCACATGCGCTCACATATGTAGTAGCAGCTTAATGCATTTTTTCTCTATTTATGGACAAGAGAGGATGCAGGTATGTAAGCACAGAGCACAGCATTGAGGAATGTACAGGGTCAGCTTAACCACAAAGCCAGAAAGTGTTTCTCTTGGGATGGATTAAAGAGTGAAGTTTAGAACGCCTCTGATGACCTTTAACATCAGGTTGTTGTCTCACAAGTCTTCACTCCATTTCTTCAGAACAGGGTATTTTTTAATACTTTTTGCTCCTTTATTTCATCCCCCTCCCCCAGCCCTGGTACCCACCATCCTACTTCTTGTCTCTGTGAATATGACCACACTAGGTACCTCACATAAGTGGAATCACACGGTACTCATTTTTTGTGATTGTCTTATCACATATGCAGACCCATGGTACAACATGAATGAACTTTGAGGGTCTTTTTTAAGATCAAGTTCATATTCCATTTTATGAACTGACCATATTTGCTTATCCATTCATCCATGGTCTTGGTTATGTGACTTGCTTTAGTCAATGGAATCTGAGCAGATATGATGCAAGCAGAAGATTCATAGGGTCACACAGTTGGCATGTGCCCCTGCCTTCCTGCCACCCACTAGGAGAAGACAACACCAGGGCTCATCCCAGGGAAGACCCAAACCCACAGCCTGAAGTCTGGGGCTCATCCCAGCCTAGCCTAACTGAGATCAGTCACCCCCCTATATGAGAAAGAGATATTATGTATGTTCTTGGAAATCAAAGAGATTTGGTGCTTGGTTGTTACACAGCCCAAACTGACTGATACACTTCCCATAACACTAAGCAAAATCATAATATGTCACCACGCTCTGCATGATGTGGTCCTTGCAAGTGTCTCCAACTCATGTGCTATTCTGTGACTCTGTTCGTTTCTGCCTGGTACCTCAATTCACCAAATTCCTTTCTGCTTCTGGATCTGTGCGCTTGCTGTTCCCTCCTCCCAGGAAAGCTTTTCCTTACATCTTGCCTCAACTGGCCCTTTCTTATGATCATAGGTCCCAGCTCAGTCATCTTCCTCCTCCGAGAACTCATCCATGACTCCTCCATTTAATGGTGAATCCTCTAGTTCCCCTGTGTCCACTGCCCCATTTCAGGTCCTCATGGCCCTCATCACTACCAATCTTTAAAATGTATTCATGTATTTACTCTGTCATCTGTCTCCTCCCTACAGACTATAAGCATCAGAGAGCATAACAGAGCTCTGTCTAATCCCTGCTGCTATCTCCTGGGCTCATAGTAGCTGTTTAATAAATTTATGTTCACCTGGACCTTGACTGATTTCCATCTCAAATTTCATAAGGAGAGGATGTGGTTATTACCCCCATACATATACCCACCAGATCAACAAACACCCTAGTGCATGTGCTTTCATAAAGTCCAAAGAGAGAAGATTATAAAAGGAATCAAGACAAGGAGTTCCCTGGAGAGGTGCCATGAGGTATTCGGAAGAACTCGCCCCACAAGATGGATGGGTGTGGAGTTCTGAAGGCAGGATGGGAAGCTGCCTCCTAGCAAGTTAGTGCCTCCAGATCTGTTTTCATGCAAACTGGTGAGTGACCTGGAATGAACTTCTCAGATCTCTGTCCTGTTGGAGAGCTTTGATTGTTTGGATCAGAGAAGGAAAAAAAAATTATTTATTTATTTATTTATGGCAGTGGTTCCCTTATTTATTTATTTATTTATTTATGGCTGCCCTTTCCCCCAGCCCATGGCACAATGGTCTTCATTGTCCATGGGCTTTTCTCTAGTTGTGGTGAGCGGGGGCTACTCTCTAGCTGGGGTGCACAGGCTTCTCTTTATTGTGGCTTCTCTTGTTGTGGAGCACAGGGTCTAGGGTGTGTGGGCTTCAGTAGTTGTGGCCCACGGCCTTAGTCGCTCTGTGGCATGTGGGATCTTCCTGGGGCAGGGATTGAACCTGTGTCTCCTGCATTGGCAGGTACATTCATTACCACCGAGCCACCAGGAAAGCCTTTCTTGATGGGAACCCAAAAGACAAGGCAGCCTTCAGACTGGGCATCTCACTGTACCTGCCCCGTCAGTGAGAAAACACGAGAAAGTCTCTCGGGAAGTCATAATCTAGTTAATAACATGCTTGCCTGATGCTGTTCCTTTCATCTGAGCATCTCGGAGCATTTAGAAATATTAATGATTTAATGAGCGCCACTGGGATGGGAAGGCATTCTAAAGCAGCCTGTATCTTGATTCTACATCTGGGAACTGGCTTAATATGATCCATTATAATGACAGTCTGGCAGGAAAGGTGTCATTAGACTCTTTCACCGCTTTGGGGGAGGGAGACAGAGATGATGTTAATAACCATGTCACCTACTCTCTGCCTCACAGGGAAAGTCATACTGGCCAATATGTCATGAGAGTCCCTGGCTGGGGGGGCTAGGGAGTTAGGGTCATGACTTAAGAAAGAGAGAACCAGGACTTAGTGAAGTTCTGTGGGTGGCATCCAAGGGGCGATTGACATGAACAGCAGAACAAAAGCAGCTCATTCGCTCCATAAGGATGCGCTGAACAAGAGACACACAACCTAAGTTAAAAGTGGGCAAAGGATTTGAATAGGCTTCTCTCCAATGAAGATGGACAAATGGCCAATAAGCACATGAAAAGATGCTCAGCATCATGAAGTCATCAAGGAAATACGAATCAAAACCATTGATTAATCACTGAATACAGCTGCTCTGCATTGTTGTTTGAATCATCCTGAAACACTTCCCGACTCTGTGGAAAAATTGTCTTCCACAAAACTGGTTCCTGGTTCCAAAAAGTTTGGAGACTGATGCTCTAGAACAGCTATAATTTTTATTTTTTTTTGGCTGCATTGCATGGCGTGTGGCATCTTAGTTCCCTGACCAGGGATCTTAACCACTGGACATCCAGGGAAAGTGAAAGTGTTAGTCGCTCAGTCATGTCCCATTCTTTTTGACCCCACTGAGTATAGCCCATCAGGCTCCTCTGTCCATAGGATTCTCCAGGCAAGAATACTGGAGTGGGTTGCCTTTCCTTTCTCCAGGAGATCTTCTCAACCCAGGGATTGAACCAAGGTCTCCTGTATTGCAGGCGGATTCTTTACCATCTGAGCCATCAAGGAAGTTCCTATAATTTTTTTTTTTTAAATGAAAGTAAGTGTTAGGGGAAGGATCTGAGGAAATTAGAACCCTCCTATGGCTGGTGGGAAGGGAGAAGGGGCAGTCGCTGTGGAATGTAGTTGGTGGTTTCTTAAAAACTTAAACACAGAATTATCCTCAGACCCCAAGTCTCCACTCCCAGGTATAATCCTCCCAGATTGAAAGCCAGGTACTCACACAAATGCACGTGCCCACATGCTCACAGCAACACTTCACCACAGTCGAAAGGTGGAAACAATCCGTGTCATAAACAGCGATGTACTCCCACAATGGGGGAGGAAGGAACGTTGTCCTGATGCTTGCTCTGTGATGGATAGACCTTGAAAACATTATGTTAAGAGGAAAAAGCCAGACACAAAAGGCCACCTATTGTATGATTCCACTTACATGGAGTGTCCGGGATCACTTAATCCGCAGAGACAGAAAGCAGATGGGCGGTTGCCTGGGGGCTGGGGGCAGAGGGCACTGGGGAGTGACTGCTAATGGTTTGGAGGTTTCCTTTAAGGATGGGGATAATGTTTTGGAAATAGTCGGCGATGGCGGTTGTAAATGTACTAAATGTCACTAAATTGTTCACTTTAAAACAGTTAATTTCACGTTACATGGTTTCCATTCCATTCTTCAGAAAAGGCTGGCATTGAGCTCTTTTGCAATAAAAACTGTAACAGCTGGCATTTACGGGCACTGACCACGGGCCAGGCTCCATCCTGGGCTGGGGAGGCGCACTTAAGCCTCATCGCAGCCTCAGGCGAGGGGGCTTCTGTCAGTTCCACTTACAGATGAGTGCATGGGGGCTCGCGGTGTTAATAAGGCTCCCAAAGTTAATGAGTGGCGCAGGCTAGACGGTACTAGGCATCTAAAACCCAGAGGTCCTACACTGAAGCTGTGACCTCTGCTGGATGGGCTCCGGGCACCGGAAATTCACCAGGACCACAGCGACGGGGGGGCTGCTTTTGAGTTCCTTCTATCAGAGAGGTGGCGGGGCAGAAAGTGAACTAGTTAGCCACCAAGAGCCCTCCACGCGGTCAGCCCTGGGATGTGGGGGAAGACGGGGAGGAGGCCCAGATGACTGCGGCCCCCTTGGGGGGCTCCCCTCAGGTCTCCATTTGGGCTGAACCCCAGGTGCGGAGATGTTATTCTATGGGGTGGGGACTAGTGGACCCCCAGATGACACCCCACACACAGAGACCCCGGGGGCTGAAAGGAGCCTGGCAGACTTGGGGAAGCTAAGGAAAGGGCAGCAGCAGGGGCTGGGCCACCCAGCCTAAGGAGATGGGTGAGGGGAACTGGGTCCACGGGCCTTTGGACCAGGGAGATCAACAACTGGAGTCAGAGGTCTTATTCGGAGCTGGGGGTGCAGGGGGGGTCTGCTGACCTCAGAGTATGGACAGACAGCTGCTCTTTCCCACTTGCCTGCTTGCCTGGGGCCTCAGTCTGTCAGGGCAGATGGCTGGCTGATGGCTCCTCTAGTGCACCCAGGCTTGCCTGAGGGGAGTTAATGGTACCCAGACCTCCAGATGCTGATCCACAGGGATCCCCCCCAAGTGGTCCCCAGTGTCTGCTCATTAACAGACTCAAGAATAGCCTGGTCCCCCTGGAAGGAAAGGGGGAGCAGAGAATGGGGAAGAAGCCGGTGAGAGAGGCAGGTTGAGAGTCAGCTGGGAACCTGGCAGCAAGCAGGCCAGTGCCTGGCCAGCCCAGCAATGGACTGGGACTTCCATCAGGTTGGGACCCCGGGGAGCTCCTCCCCCCCAAACCAGGCTCCCCTTTAGATCCTGAGTTCCAAGCTTCCAGCCCCTGGAGCAGGCCTGGAGGACAATCCCCTGTTTCACACTCACCGTACTCGCTCACATAAAGGAAAACACCAGCCAGGGCTCCACTGGAAGCACACTTTCTCAGTCATAACCAGAAGCTGGCGAGGGACTCAGGAGTCTGGTGAAAATGAAAAGAAGAATTCTATGAGAGTTAATTGTTTTTAATGGAATTTATAATAATAAAATGATATATTTTTTATTCTTTGTAAAGTGTGTGCTACACACTTATTACATCTGTAAAATTATTAAATATGTGTATAATGTGTATATGCAGAATGTATATAACATACATAAATGTGTATATATATGTGTATGCTGCTACTGCTGCTAAGTCACTTCAGTCGTGTCCGACTCTGTGCGACCCCATAGATAGCAGCCCACCAGGCTCCCCCGTCCCTGGGATTCTCCAGGCAAGAACACTGGAGTGGGTTGCCATTTCCTTCTCCAGTTCATGAAAGTGAAAAGTGAAAGTGAAGTCGCTCAGTCGTGTCCGACCCTCAGCGACCCCATGGACTGCAGCCCACCAGGCTCCTCCATCCATGGGGTTTTCCAGGCAAGAGTCCTGGAGTGGGGTGCCATTGCCTTCTCCATACATGTATATAAATACACACAAATATGAATGTGTATACAACACACAGAGGCTTCTCTAGTGGTTCAGATGGTAAAGAAATTGCCTGAAATGCAGGAGACGTGTTCAATCCCTGGGTGGGGAAGACCCCCTGGAGTAAGGAATGGCTACCCACTCTAGTATTCTTGCTTGGAGAATCCCGTGGATAGAGGAGCCTGGTGGGCTACACTCCATGGGGTCGCAAAGAGTCAGACATGAATGAGCAACTAACACTTTCACTTTCTCCCTCTCTCTCTCATACTCACATATAAATATATCCATATATATATATATATTATTTTCCCCAGAGAACCTGTTATTAAGCATTATCCAGCAGCAGCAGCAGCAGCAATAATATTGCACAGGAACCTCTACCTTCAGGGAATTCATAGAATTTTCATTCTGCTGGCAAACACAGGGTGATGGCCTAGGGACAATGGAAGAAAATTCAGTCTAAAGAAAAATACGTGGATGTCAACCCGATGGAGAAAGTTAAAGAGAAAAAGCAGTTAGTACCAGAATCCCTAGGTTGCCATTCTGACTCTGCAGTCAACCCAACAGTGTGAGCTTAGGCAATTTACTGGATCTCTCTAGGACTCAGTTTCCTCCTCTGTAAAATGGGAGTGTGAGTGTAACCACTCAGAGTCATCATAAAGATAAACAGTCATTAAAACTAAGAACCTGACTCTGAACTCAGCATGGCAGATGAACTCATTGTCTTCTATGAGGCGGAGAGAGGCAAGGACAATTTGCCTCCAGGACACAGAGCTGTTGAAGAGAGGATTTAGGCTCTGAGTCCCAGAGTCAGCACTCACACCCCAGATCTCTGTTGAGCTATCTGGGAACACGCCCAGCTCAGAACAGGTCTGGTAAGCATGTCTGTTCACTTTCTCTGAACTCTGTCACTTGCCTCCTAAACATGAAAGCCACAAAAACACTGATAAACATGGCTCATTGGAGGTCCGAGAAGATGCCAGCAGCCTCCTGGGAGACCCCACAGCCAGAGGAAGAGGATTTTCACACGAGGCATGACAAGGAGAGGGCTTCCGAGGTGGCGCCAGTGCTAAAGAATCCGCCTGTCAATGCAGGAGATGGAAGAGATGGGGGTTCGATCCCCGGGTCCGGAAGATCCCCTGGAAGAGGGCATGACAACCCACTCCAGTATTCCTGCCCAGAGAATCCCATGGACAGAAGAACCTGGTGGGGCTACATTCCATAGGGTTGCAAAGAACCGGACACGACTGAAGCGACTTAGCACGCAGGCAGGCACGCATGGCAGGCATGCCGTCGTCTGC
Organism: Budorcas taxicolor; assembly: GCF_023091745.1. NCBI lineage: Eukaryota > Metazoa > Chordata > Mammalia > Artiodactyla > Bovidae > Budorcas > Budorcas taxicolor. Next base: position 47,188,668 of record NC_068926.1, on the reverse strand, counting down.
CTTGGCCTCCGGCAGTGTCTCTAACAGGCCACCAGGTGGCAGCATTTGCACGAGTTACACGAAAGTTGGCACTGGCAGCCACCCCAACTCCTGAAGTTGAAAACTTGCTTTTTCCCACTCTGCTCCCTTTGTTCCCCGAACCATACGCTGGAAGCTTACCAGACCTGGTGCTCAGCGTCCCATTCTGTGACTCCCAGACAAGCTCCTGTAGTCCCTTGCTGTCTCCACCCTCAGAGGTATCCTCAATACTCACATCTCTGCTGACTCACTCCGGCCCAGGAATCCCTTCCACCCGACAGCTGGCTCCAAAGGAAGACTGGAGCCTGACGTCCAGGGTTACCAGCGCCCAAGAGAAGCATCTGCTGCGGAGCCAGACACGGCCAGAAAGACCTGGAGGGGCTGTTGCTAGGAGATCACCCATCCGCACATGACCGCCCATGTACACATGGGTGCATGTACACTCATGTGCACACATGCATGTTCACACACGTGCACATGTACACACATGCAGATCATAGACAGGCACCCACTCTTATAGGTGCATGCGCACAAGGCACACACGAATGCTCATATACACGTTCACACTTGACAGGTACGCATGCGCATATAACACAAGGACACACATGGACACAAGGCAGACTTGCATGCATATGTGCACACACACGCACACACACACACAAAGCCTCCTAAACAGCGGGCAGAACCTACAGAGTTGAATAAACGAATCTTTTCTAGTCTCAACAGGTGAGAATGACTACTTATTATGTAAGGGTACAATCTCTGTCTGTAAGAAACAGCGTTAGTCGTGCAACTGTTGGAAAAGATCCGCAGTGCGTAGACACTACTGTATGCAAAGCCAGCTTTTCATCTGTTTTTGATTTTGTTTGTTTTCAGTGGTGAACTCCGTTTGTTGTTAGAATGTGGTTTTATCACAGCGTTTTCCAAACATAAGGTCCACTTATTTTAAGCTGATAGGAAACTACCTAGTCTAGAACATAACTAAGTGCTTATTTTCCAGGTAAAACCTAATTTTGCATTTTAAAATATTAAATACCATATATTTTTAGTTAGATAATTTGGATAAGTCATGAAATGCAGTCAAAACCATCACTTCTTCCATAGTTACATTAGGAAAAGAAATTGTCAGATGCTCAGTTGAGTGAACAGAGATCTACATGGAGTCACTGTGGCTGCGCCCCCTCCTCCCCAGGGCCTTTGAACCTGCCCATTTCTGGCCTGTTTACTACATTCTCACCTGGAAAATTCTATTAGACCAGCTCTGGCAATGTTGGCCCTGCAGGACGCACTTATTCACAGATGCTTCTACTGTGGTTCACCATGTGCTAACAGTTGTCTGCATTGTCAACAGTTACAAGCTGGGAGATTCCACACACACTCACAAAAGTCCTGTGGTCTTGGAAAATTAGAGACCTGGTGAGATGAGCTGATGTCCCACCACCCAGTAGTGGAGTGAGCTGAGCAGAGGCCGTCTCTCTGGACAAGGGCTCACCTTTTCCCCCAGGATATGAGCCCTTCGTCCTACTGGACTTCATCCCTAGCACTTCATACCTGCTTGTTGCCTACAAGCTTCTGAATTTGCAGCCCCTGATTTCCACTTTACTTCCTGTTCCAGGAAGCCCACCATAAACACGTACTCCAGTGAGCTTTTTTTTTTTCATCAAAGAAAAGTTTTGTTTACACAGGCAAACCTTGGAGATACTGGAGATTCATTTTCGGTCTACCGAAATAAACTGAGTCACCCATTTTTTTGTTTCCCTGTGCTTGTCAAACGTCTGTTTACACTAGACTGTAGTCTCTTAAGTGCGCAACAGTCCTATATCTTGGGCTTCCCTGGTGGCTCAGACAGTAAAGAAGTCCCCTCAATATGGGAGACTTGGGTTCAATCCCTGAGTTCGGAAAATCCTCTGGAGGAGGGCGTGGAAACCCACTCCAGTATTCCAGCCTGGAGAATCCCTATGGACAGAGGAGCCTGACGAACTGTGGTCCATGAGGCCGCAAAGAGTCAGACGAGACCGAGCGACTAAGCACAGCCAAGCGCAGTATGGCACTGCCCTGTACCTTACAGAAGCAGGGCACGTTCCTTAATTTAAAAATCACTTATTGCTGACACATGCTAACCATCCTCTGAATCTTCAGCTGGTTATAGTAATCACACTGATCACAGATCACCATCATGAAAGTTTAAAACACTGAGAGAATCACCGAAAATGTGACAAACATGAAGTGAGCAGAAGTTGTCAGAGATATGGCAGCGATAAACTTTCCAACAGAGAGGTGGTCACAGACCTTCAGTTTGTAAAAGAACACACTATTTGGGAAATCCACTAAGTGAGGTCTGCCTGTATTCCCTTTCATTTTCTACAAAGGGGACTAATGTAAGTGGTGTTAACAATAGCATCAAGCCCCTGCCTACCTGTCTTCTGTCTCCCTTGTAGGACCTGGCAAAGCAGAAGACTAGCCTATTCACAGCAGGGAACACCCGGGGGGAACCCACACCTCCCAGGCTCTGTTCTAAGCCCTTTCCGAAACTGGGAAAGTTAACAGAGAAGGTGACAGAGTGCAGAGAGGTTAAGCGACCTGGCAAGGCCAAAGGGCTCTGAGCTATTGCCTTATCTGGCTCTTTGCTGACCTCAGGTGCACCTGGGGGCTACAGTCCATGGGGTTGTAAGAATCGGACATAACAAACAACTTAGCACAAACACACATGGTGTAAATACTCCCACCATGGCCAATTTCAGTCTAACTGCTGAGACATCACTGAATGAGGATTAGGAAGAGGTTTTCAAAAGCACAGCTTCAGCTTTAATTTCACCATATGGATTCAATGGACAGAAATCACCTCGAGAGAGCAGATAGTAGGAAAATGTAGCAAAATTGTTAGGAGCTGATAAGTTTCAATATTGATCACCCTCAGTGAAAATAGAATTCATTTACTTGTAAGTTAATATCATTGTTTTTTTAATGAGATGTCATCTTTTTCTGCTTCTGCTTTTAAAAAATGTTTTATTTATATTTTATTGTCTTTTTAAAAAATATTTATTTGGCTGTGCCAGGTCTTAGTTGCAGCTGATGGGGTCTAGTTCTCTGAACAGGGACGGAGTCTAGGCCCCCTGCACTGGGAGTGTGGAGTCTCAGCTTTGGACTGCCAGGGAAGTCCCCCCTTTTTTTAATTAATAAGGACTGTGCTTAACCAGTAAATACTAAAGGAAATCAGTCCTGAATATTTATTGGAAGGACGGATGCTGACGCTGAAACCCAGCGTGGCCACCTGATGCGAAGAACTGATTCATTGGAAAAGACCCTGGTGCTGGGAAAGATTGAAGGCAGGAGCAGAAGGGGACGACAGAGGATGAGATGGTTGGATGGCATCACCAACTCAATGGACATGAGTTTGAGCAAACTCCGGGAGTTGGTGATGGACAGGGAAGCCTGGCGTGCTGCAGACCATGAGGTCACAAAGAGTCGGACATGAGTGAGTGACTGAACTGAGCTAAACTGTGCTTAACAAATGGCGTGCAAAATTCCTGAAAATGTGTCTGTTGGTTCTTGGAACTGCTCTGAGCAGTCTCCAGAGCCCCCCAGGCTGACTCATGCTGCATCCCTGGCTCCCATCCGGCATCTCTCTTGTGATGTGCACTCCATTAACCCATGGCCGTTCTTGGCCTCAAAGAACCAGAGCACCCCAAGTGAGCCCATGTGCCTCAAAACCCACCCTTCTCTCAGAAGCTCAGAGAATGTTACCACGGGAAACGAGCCACAAAGTAATCTGATCCTGTACTTAAAAGAGTGATCCACAGAAAACCAAGGCTGCGCTGGAGCTGCTGGAGCCGACGAGGAACCCTCACCCCAAGTGGGGCAGTTCCAACACATCCACCTCCTGTGCTGGAGTTCTGGGCTGAAAGACACATGCACGGTGTGTGTGAGCACTCAGGTAGTGTGTGCACATGCTCAGTCCTGTCCGATTCTTTGAGACCTCATGGACTCGAGCTCACCAGGCTCCTCTGTCTACAGGATTTGCTAGGCAAGAATACTGGAGTGGGTTGCCATTCCTTTCTCCAGGGCATCTTTCTGACCCAGGGATCAAACCCATGTCTCCTGTGTCTCCTACACTGGCAGGCAGATTCGTTACAACTAGCACCACCTGGGGAGACACAATTTGGGGTTCCACTTCCTTGCTCCTGGGTGGGGAAGATCACCTGGAATAGGAAATGGCAACATATTCCAGTATTCTTGCTTGAAAAATTCCATGGACAGAGAAGAGCCTGGTGGGTTATATAGTCTATTGAGTTGCAAAGAGTCATACACAACTGAACAACTAAATACATGTATAGACACACAGGCATATGCATGTGTATGTACACACACCCTCACACACACACACCCTCACACACACCCTCACACACACACACCCTCACACACACACACCCTCACACACACCCTCACACACACACACCCTCACACACACCCTCACACACACACACCCTCACACACACCCTCACACACACACACCCTCACACACACCCTCACACACACAGGCACATGATGCTGATTTGTCCAACACTTGGGAACACACAGGCTCAGAAGCCGGCTAGAGTTCCGGTTTTCATTTTCCTGTAAACCTTGTCTCTGGCCCCCTTTCCCTGCCTCTCTCGCCAGAGCCATAACCTCCACATTCTCTGTGCTTGCACACCTCAAATCCTTGACAGCTGATGCTGCCCCATCTTGGCCTGCATTTCAACTGCCTGCAGAGCTCACAGCTGATAGAAAATGCACGGAAATATGTGGTGGGGGTGATTCCGGCTGACATCCGTGATGAGTGGTCCATTCTTGGGGGCATCTTTTGTGGCTGGGGTTGAATGCAGGGGCAGAGAAGGGGTGAGAGCCAAGGAAGATGAAGGAACCGGAGTCTTGGGAGAAAAAGAAGCTCCCAAGGTACCACCCCCACCCAAAGTCACCAGCACGACATTCGTATCAGCATTTCCAAGGAGAGATTCAGTCAAGGAAACGGGTGTGCGTGCCTGTCTTGCTCCTGCAGTGGGCTGAAGCAGGCAAGGCAAGAAGGTGGGAATTTCTAAGGCCTGGATCCTTCCAGGTAGTGTCTGAATTGACCTGGACTCCGGAAAAGGTAGATTAGGAATGGGAAAGGCATGGCCCCTATCAGTCACATGTCTGTGGGCAGGGATTCGTGGTTGAGGTGTGCACTCCCAGGGACCAGTTGGAAGGGGCAGCCACAGATCCAAGGATGGCTCCAGCCTACCTGGCAGCTAGTGGAGAAGCTTCTGAGGGCTTCGTGAAAAAGGCAGAAAGTTCAAGATCCTTTTAATGAGTTTACTCAGCCTGTGGAATATCAAGTATTTGTTTTCCTAAGACTGGAAAGAAAGGGTCAACAGCCGGCCCCCTCCTGGGCAGCCCAGCTGGTTTGTCCTCAATTTGCTTGGGCCTCCAAAGAGCTCACGGTCATCAAAGGCCTCTCGCACCTGAGGCCCCATCACCCCGCCGCCTGCAACACAGGGTTGGGTAATCCGCTCAAATCCCCAGGCCAAACACTGGCACCAAACAGCCCTGCCCCAGTGTCGCTTTGAACTTCCATCCCGGGAGGCGTTCTGGTTTAAGCTGGATGGTCTTTGAAGAGGAAGTCCCTGTCCGTCTTCTGCGGGCCGGTCGGGAGGATGGACCCTGGCGGGGCTGAGGTGTGGGTTTACCTGGTGGGTTCCCCATCCTCCGTGGACTGCCCACCAGCCCCCCTTCCTAGGGCTGCTTTACCGGTTTAAGGCTTTTTGTAATATAGAATTTTTAAAAACAAACAGTTTCATTTCTTTTTTCAGTTTTGGTTTGCAGCGAGCGAGCGAGGGCTGCTCTTCTTTGCGGTGCACGGGCTTCTCAATGTGGTGGCTTCTCTTGCTGCGCAGCACAGGCTCCAGGCATGCAGGCTTTAGTCATGGTGACTCGTGGGCTCTAGAGTTGTGATTCCTGGGCTCTAGAGCACAGGCATATACATATGTATATGTGTATAGTTGTGGCACACAGGCTTAGATGCTCTGAGGCATGTGGAATCTTCCCAGACCAGGGGTCCACCCATGTGTCCTGCACTGGCAGGCAGCTTCGCCACCACTGAGCCACCAGGCAGCCCCTGTGATGCTGACTGTCGACATACTTTCAGACTTCCAGAAAAACTGTGAGAATAGCACAGGGAATTTCCGGATACCCTTTATTCAGGTACCTTACACGGTAACATCTTAACATCTTAATCCGTTTTTTCTCACTCCCTTCCACACACACACACACACACACACACACACACACATACATGCTGAGTCACTCAGTCCTGTCCAACTCTTTGCGACCCCATGGACTGTAGCCCACCAGACTCCTCTGTCTATGGGATTTTTCCGACAAGAATACTGGAGTGGGCTGTCATTTCCTCCTCCAGGGGATCTTCCTGACCCAGGTATTGAAACCACACCTCGTGTGTCTCCTGCATTGCAGGAGGATTCTTTACTCTTTGAGCTAACAGGAAGCCTATCTATCTATATACACATGTGTATGTATATATACATACTATATACGTATTATTATACTATACATGGTATATGTATATACAGAGTATACTATATATATGTGTGTGTGTGTATATATACATACTGTATACATATTATTATACTTTACATAGTATATGTATATATAGAGTATACTATATATATGTGTGTGTGTGTATATATATAGTTTTCCTTAAGCTTTTGAAAACTAATCTCTAATGATATAAAGTGAAGTCTGTCCAGGCACAGGTGGTCCCGCTTGGTCACACCCCCTCCCCCGGGTCCCCCTGCCCCCTCCCCAAAGGAGCTTCCTTCCCCTCTGCGTGCGAGTGCTGCACGTGGCTGGAATGGTACAGCTGACCTTCTTGTACCTTGTTTCTATCCGTCTGCACCATGTGGTTCTACATCCTGCAACTTGTTTCGTTCACTCAACGATTTATCTCAGCGATCTCGCCAAACTGGTACGTAAAGTCTGCATCATTCTTTTTTAACTGGTGCCATTTCTTTTTTCTCATCGGATTGGCCAAAAAGTTAAAGTTTGATACTATCAAGTATGAGGGAACGTGTTGGGGAGGCATGCTCATTGGTGGGAGTGTAAATTAGTCAGAGCTGCTTTAGGGCAACTTGGCAAATCTACTGAAATTCAGAGTTTGTTGTCTGGCCCGCGATTGTAGCTCTCTGGGTCTGAGAGACGCGGGCGCTGGCGCACAGGCGCACGCAGCAGTGCTCGCCCCCAGCCTGGCTACCCGCCAGCTTGGACGCCGAATCACACTTCAGCGGGGGATGACGGGGCAGGGGCAGCTGTGGCCAAGGTAGGTCTCTTCCCTGGCCGCCCATGAGGACCCCATGGAGGCGATTTCACAAAAGAACATGCTCGGGCCACATCTCCAAACATTCCGTTTCACTTGGTATTTGGTGGGATTTGGGTATCAGTATGTTTTAAAGGCTCTTAGGTATTTCTACTGTTCAGCCAAAATGGTGAACCACTGAAGTCCTCATACCCAGAAAGGGGTCTCCAACGAGCTCAACATGTAGCTTCCTTGTTAGCCTGCAGAAGGCGCAGATAAGCAAGAAAAGCCAGAGTCGCTTGATTTTTTTCATTACTCTGGCACTGCTTCTATACTGGATGGTGCTCTTCATGTAAACTGTTCAGCTTCCTTGGTTTAGTCCAAATCCCCACTGACCACAGACCAGTGCAGAGTCTTCTGATGGATCTTCAGCTATATCCCATTGTGCAGGTTGTATACGACACAAACATAATGATGATGGTGATGATGGTGGTGATGGTGATGGTGGTGGTGATGATGGTAATGGTGGTGACGATGTTGGTGATGATCGTGATGGTGGTGGTGATGGTGGTGACGATGTTGGTGATGGTGGTGGTGGTGGTGATGATGGTGGTGGTGGTGGTGATGGTGGTGATGGTGGTGGTGGTGGTGATGGTGATGGTGGTGACGATGTTGGTGATGGTGGTGGTGGTGATGATGGTGGTGGTGGTGGTGATGGTGGTGATGGTGGTGGTGGTGGTGATGGTGATGGTGGTGACGATGTTGGTGATGATGGTGGTGGTGGTGGTGGTGATGGTGGTGATGGTGATGATGGTGATGGTGGTGACGGTGGTGGCAATGTTGGTGGTAATGGTGATGATGGTGGTGGTGGTGATGGTGATGGTGGTGATGTCGGTGATGATGGTGATGGTGGTGATGGTGGTGATGGTGATGCTGGTGACGATGTTGGTGATGATGGCGATGGTGGTGATGGTGATGGTGGTGATGGTGGTGATGATGCTGATGGTGGTGATGGTGGTGATGATGGTGATGGTGGTGATGTTGGTGATGGTGGTGACGATGTTGGTGATGATGGTGGTGGTGGTGATGATGGTGGTGGTGGTGGTGATGGTGGTGATGGTGGTGATGGTGGTGGTGGTGATGATGGCGATGGTGGTGATGGTGATGATGGTGATGGTGGTGATGATGGTGGTGGTGGTGATGGTGATGGTGGTGATGTTGGTGATGATGGTGATGGTGGTGATGGTGATGCTGGTGACGATGTTGGTGATGATGGCGATGGTGGTGACGGTGGTGGCAATGTTGGTGGTAATGGTGATGATGGTGGTGGTGGTGATGGTGATGGTGGTGATGTTGGTGATGATGGTGATGGTGGTGATGGTGGTGATGGTGATGCTGGTGACGATGTTGGTGATGATGGCGATGGTGGTGATGGTGATGGTGGTGATGGTGGTGATGATGTTGATGGTGGTGATGGTGGTGATGATGGTGATGGTGGTGGTGATGATGGTGATGGTGGTGGTGATGATGATGGTGGTGATGATGGTGATGGTGGTGACAATGTTGGTGGTAATGGTGATGATGGTGGCGGTGGTGATGGTGATGGTGGTGATGTTGGTGATGATGGTGATGGTGGTGATGGTGGTGATGGTGATGCTGGTGACGATGTTGGTGATGATGGCGATGGTGGTGATGGTGATGGTGGTGATGGTGGTGATGATGTTGATGGTGGTGATGGTGGTGATGATGGTGATGGTGGTGGTGATGATGGTGATGGTGGTGGTGATGATGATGGTGGTGATGATGGTGATGGTGGTGACAATGTTGGTGGTAATGGTGATGATGGTGGCGGTGGTGATAATGATGATGGTGATGATGGTGAGGATGTTGGTGGTGATGATGATGATGATGATAATGGTGATGATCCCTCTGGTAGCCAGAGTGGTGCCTTCTCTACGTGACCAGACCTAGGGGTGACTTCGGACACCCATCTGCCTGACTGTGGAAAAGGTGACAGTCTCCAAGTGGGTCCATGCTGCAGCTCTGCAGGAAACCACACGCTCGGCCTTCCAATGAGTTTGCAAGAGCCCGGTCCCGCGTGTTTGATCCCTTCCTGCTCAAGATATCTGGACCTGTTTCCGTTCCCAATGACTGAATCTGGACTGGTAAACTTCCTCTTCCCCTTTCTACATCTCAGCTTTACCAACACTGTTCTCACACTTTCTCCAGTAACACAGCATTCCCCCAAGGCAGGCCTGTGCTACTCCTTCCTGGAAATCCCACAACAGCAGTCTCCGGAGTCACCTTGCCTCTGGCTCTTCACATTTTAACTCCAGCCCCTGCAAGTCCTCAGAAACCCCATGATGTCCCTCCTCTGATTAGGTTCACAGATGCTGAGGAAGAAAACACTTAAAAAGATTTAAATATTTAAAGAATTGATTTATCTTCAAAACCCATGGCTGATGTTTGTTATCACCTGTTGAGCTTCATCTGAAGACCTTGCTTCACTGCTTTGTCCTAAGAACCCTTTGAGGTAGTTACAAGTATGATCCCCCTCTTCGTATGAGGAGTCTGAGAAACAGAAGAGATAGGTGATGAGACTTCTCATCTATTTAGGGAAGAGGTGGGCCTAGGAGTCAAGGTCAGGCTTTGTCACAGCAGAGAAAGGAATTCATCTTATATCATGGCCCACATGCATCAAATGAAACAGACACCTCATCAGCTGTTACACTTGGCAAGTATTATGCACTACAGTATTTTCTGATCAAGTCTTTTCTGTCCTATTGATCTTATTCTAATTTATTTTATCCAATCCTGTTCTGTTTCATAAAATCTGTTCTATTACTGTGCCATGGACTCTGGTACTGTCTATTCTATTCCAACTTTTTATTCCATCCTCTTTTCATCACTTTAATTCTTTTTAAAAAATTTTCGCTAAGCCACATGGCAGATTCCCCAACCAGAGATCGAACCTGCAACCCCTTCAGTGGGAGTGCAGAGTCTTAACCACTGGACTGCCAATAAAGTCCCATTCTTCCTTCTTAACTAGGATTCTAAGAGAAGTAAGCCCTGGCCCCATCCTCTGCTATACATAAATAATTAACTTACCCTAGGCATCTCCATGGTAGCTCAGATGGTAAAGCATCTGCCTACAATGCGGGAGACCCGGGTTTGATCCCTGGGTCAGGAAGATCCCCTGGAGAAGGAAATGGCAACCCACTCCAGTACTCTTGCCTGGAAAATCCCATGGACTGAAGAGCCTGATAGGCTACAGTCCGTGGGGTCGCAAAGAATCGGACACAACTGAGCAAATTCACTTCACTTCACAGGCGTCTCCAAGGGTACCAGTTGTACTGCATACTTGAGAGAACTGAGGAAATGTTTACAGATCATTTTGATGTTCCCAGATTAGATAAGAAGCCCTGGTTTAGAGTCTAAAGTGATTTTACACCACTGCTGGGTCACTCAATCCATCTGTCCTTCGGCCTCTTAGGTGCATAAGAGAGTCACACCCTAGCAGGGCTGACATGTCAGTATAGCTCAGGTTTTTGCAACACTGAGCATTTGTTTGCTTTTTTTCTTTTTAATGTACCAGGAGTTCCCCAAATTGATTGCCCCCCCACCCCTCTCAATCTTCAAGATGTCCAACCCCTCTATAAACATTTTCCATGGCTCCCTTCCCCTTATAAAGTACAGCCCCTGCATTTTGATACATAAGATGCTTCGTGGCTTGATTATTTCTAGCTGCCGCCCAGCCTGGTGACACCTAGCTGCACCCACCCCTCCTCTCTGTCCTCTGACCACACTGCTGCTTCTGCCAGGCTTCCCTCAGGGACTGCACCTGGCCTTCTAGGCCCGGCTCTGGTAGAGCTTCTCTCCACACTCTTCATTCCTCCAGGGGGAAGGGGCAGCCATCCGTCTGTTCTTCTGGAGCCATTTAAGCATCATCTCGAGGTCGCATGTGTCAGACCTGGTGCTAGGCCATGGAGATGCACCAATGAAAAAAAAAGAAGATGCTGGTCGTTGTGCTCATGGAGCTCAGAGTCATGTTAAAGAATAATCGTGATTGATAATATCTTTACATTGTATTTACTAGGTGGCAAATATTGCTGACAGTGCTTTACACTTGTGTGCTCACCGAATCCTCAGAACAATCTAATGAGGCAGATCCCACTGTAACTCCCATTTTGCAAATGAAGACAGAGGCAACAGAGAGGGTGAGTCATTTTCCAAAGGCCACAAAGCTTTCAAGTTGCCACACTGGAACTGAAACCTTGCCGTCGAGGTCCACAGCCCATGCTCTGAAACACTTAGTTAAAAACCAGAGTCTGCACCCAAAGGAGAAGTACAGAGAGAGTCTGCACCCAAAGGAGAAGTACAGAGACAATCCTGGGGTCTTGACTTGGTCTGTGCACTCCGGAGAGGATATACTCTGCCCCAGGTTGATTTTATTTAGATTTATTTGCTGATGACTCCAAATTTACCTCTCAGACTTATTTGTGCAGCTGCCCCCTTTGATATCCCTACTGAGATGACTAATATGCCTCTCAAAATTTACATGCCTCCCAAACTCATCATCTTCCCCTTTCCCCTATCTCCATCCCCATCCTAGAACCAGTAACCCAGTCCTTCCCTTAGCTTGGCCCCCAAACCCCAGCATCCTCTACCTCACTCCCTCTCACGCACTAGTGGAATCCATCAGCAGATTTTCAGATTACACCCAGCCTTCTGCCACACTTACCTTCTGCCACCACTGGTCTAGCCTCAGGGCCTCTCCCCAGAGTTTGCCCAGGTCCTAATCAGGTACCCTGGTTCCTCTCTCAGTTTCTTTCCAACACAGTAGCCACAGTGCTCCTACTATGACGCAAATTAGAAAATGCCACTTCGCCACTCAAAACCCTTCTATGCTCAAACACGTGCACACGTGTTCAGAGCAACAATGTTCATAGTAGCTAAAGGATGCAAATTGCCTGTGTCCGTAAACAGATAAATGAATAAGCAAATTCCATTTATTCCCATGGTGGAATATTATTCAGCCATGAAAAGGAACAAGTGACTTCCTTGACAACATGGATGAACCTCAAAAATATGATGCTAATGAAAGCAGCCAGTCACAGACAGTTGCATACTTTATGATCCCATTTGTATGAAATATCCAGAATAGGTGAATCCTTGGAGACAGACAGAAGGTTGACAGTGGCTGGCATTTGGGGAGGAGGCATGTGAAGGAGCTGTTTAATGTGTGCAATTTCCTTTGAAGATGATGGTAATGCTTTGGAACTAAAGTGGTGGTTGCACGGCATTGTGAATATACTAAATACCAATGAAATGTTTCCTTTAAAGTGGTTAATTTCATATTATGTGAATCTAACCTCAATAAATTATTGTTTTTAAAAAATCCTCAATGGCTCTCTGTTGATCTCAGAGAGAAGTTCAAATCTTGACAGTGCTCACAGGCTCCAGACCTCAGTCCCGAGGCCCTTGCCTCTTGCTTTAAGCCCTTGTCTACTCTGCATCCCTCCATTCCCCTCCTGACACAGCAGCCTCCACTCCTCCAAGAGGCTGGGCATGCTCCCTACACAGGGCCTCTTCCATTTTGCTGGACTGTCTTGTCTGAGACCCACTTAAGAGTCCCCTCGCCCCCAGTGGGTCTATACTGATGTCTCTCTTTCTCCGATCGCCATGTTGAAAATGACAACTTCCCGTGCATCATTCCCATCTGCTCCCTGCCAAGCCCTCCTCCACACTAAAGACATGATGCTCTTTTCTTAGGTCTCTTGGTGACAGTTTCCCCCACCCAACCAGTGCTTCTGTGAAGGCAGAGAGTTTTGTCTGGAATTTTTGTTTTCATTTGTGCTCATTGCTGTCCTCCCAGCATTTAGTTCAGGGCTGGGCAATTGTTCTCTGTTGGGGTTAAGATAATAAATATTTTTGACAATGCAGACCACAATGCAGTCTCTGCTGTAGCTACTCTGTTCTATGGGTGGTGGTAGTGGTTTAGATGCTAAATCGTGTTCAACTCGTGAGACCCTGTGGACTGTAGCCCCCTAGGCTCCTCTGGCCATGGGGTTTCCCAGGCAAGAATTTTGGAGTGGGTTACCATTTCTTTCTCCATCTGGTCTATGTGGGCTAGTTCAAAAGCACCCACTGATGGTGTGTGAGTAAAGGAGCTTGACCATGTGCTAAGCTAAAAGACTTCATTTTATTTTATTTATTTTTTTAAAAGACTTCATTTTAAAAGTATGTACTTATTTATTTGGCCGCATCAGGTCTTAGTTGCAACAGTGGGATCTTTCATTGTCTCGGGCTCCAGAGCATGTGGGCTCAGAAGTCCCTCAGCACATGGGATCCCAGTTTCCTGACCAGGGATTGAACCCTCATCCCCTGTATTGGAAGGCAGATTCTTAACCACTGGACCACCCAGGAAGTCCCTAAAACTTTGCTTGTAGACACTGAAATTTGAATTTCATGTCATTTTCATGCATCATGTAGTATTTCTCTTCTTTTGACTTTTTTCACAACTGTTTAAAAATGGAAAAATAATCTTGGCTGGAGGGTCATGGAAACGTGTCAGTTGGATTGTTCCTTGGGCTGTAAGGTGCTGACCCCTAATCTGAAACGAAGACTAACACATGGTAGTTGCTCAATAAATCCTTTCTGAATGAATGAATGAAGTGAGGGATAGTGGCTTCCCAGGTCCTCAGTGGTAAAGAATCTGCCTGCCAATGCAGGAGACACAGGGTTGGATGCCTGAGTCAGGAAGATATCCTGGAGGAGAAAGTGTCAACCCACTCCAGTATTCTTGCCTGGAAAATCCTATGGACAGAGAAGCCTGGTGGGCTACAGTCCATGGGATTGCAAAGAGTCGGACATGACTGAGCATGCAGGCATGCTCAGATGCATGTGAGGGATAGAGGGATTAACCAGGTAAGGAGGGGAGAGAACCACTGAGACAGAAGGAATAGGATGGGAAAAGTTCTGATACAGAAAGGAAGGCAGGACTTCCCTGGTGGTCCAGTGCTTAAGAATCTGCCTGCCAATTCAGGGGACAGGGGTTGGAAAGCTGGTCTGGGAAGATTCCACATGCCTCAGGGCACCTAAACCCGTGAGCCACAACTACTGAGCCCATGTGCTGCAACTACTGAAGCCCCAGCACCTAGAGCCCATGCCCGCAACAAGAGAAGCCACCACAATGAGAAGCCACCACAATGAGAAGCCACCGCAACAAAGAGGAGCCCCTACTGGCTACAGCTAGAGAAAGCCCGCATGCAGCAACAAAGACCCAGAGAAGCCAAAAATAAATCAATAAATTAAAAAAAAAAAAAAAAGAGAGAGGAAGGCGGCTCAGCTCAGGGCAGCTGAAGTAGAGAAAGCTGAGTGCTGAAGATGAGGATGGAGGGGAAGCAGGGCTTGTTGATGGCTATTGTCCTGGAGAAGGAAATGGCAACCCACTCCAGTATTCTTGCCTGGAGAATCCCATGGACGGAGGAGCCTGGTAGGCTACAGTCCATGGGGCCACAAAGAGTCGGACACAACTGAGCGACTTCACCTTACCTATTGTCACAGTGCTTCTGGCTAGTGATGACTAATGCTGATCCAGGGCTGACCTGGACGGGACACCCTTAGACATGCTTCAACAATAACTTCATCCTTCCAACTCTCCCGTGGAGCAGGCACCATTCTTATCTTCAATCGAGGATAGTGACGCAATTGAGGTACATAAGGGTTAGGTAACACACCCAAGGTCATACAGCTTGTAAATGGCCAAGGTAAGGAACCAAACCCAGGCAGTCTGCCTCCAGAGCCATTCCCCCAGGCACTGGGCTCTCACAGCTAAGCAGGATCACCTTAGATAGCAAATAAAATGCAGGAGCCCCAGTTAAATACAAATTTCAGATAAATAAGGAATAATACTTTAGCATATTTTTATGTCTGGTACAATATTTGGGACATACTTGTGATAAATGGGTGGGTCAGACAGTAAAGGATCCGCCTGCAATGCAGGACACCCAGGTTTGTTCCCAGGGTCAGGAAGATCCCCTGGAGAAAGGAAGGGCAATCCACTCCAGTATTCTTACCTGGACAATTTCATGGACAGAGGAGCCTGGTGGGCTACAGGCTATGGGGTCACAAAGAGTTGGACAGGACTAAGGGACTAACACTTTATGCTAAATGTTTCTCTATTGTTTATCTGAAATTCAAATTTAACCAGATGTCTTGTATTTTACCTGGCAATTCTATGACAGAACCCAAGACAGAGCAGAGCTCAGTAAATGCTGAGTATGAGGACTGGACTCTCTCTTGTCAATCTGGCCTGTTTTGCTCCCAAGAATGCCAGCAGTGGAGAGTGCAGGCATTCCAAGTGTGGGATGGTAGCATCACATGAATGACCTCAGAGATGCTCAGTGCAAAGGGGCAAGCTGGAGATGGGGGACCATACTGAGAGCACCCTGGCTGAGAGTCAGACACCCTGGTTCCTCTGTCTTTTTCGGTGATGTGTCACTCCTTGGGCTTTGGGTGAGAATCAGAAGCCACCTGGTGACGTGCATAGGACCAGGCAACAGGACAGGGAGGCAGAGTCCACCTGGCCTCCCGCTGTCTGCAGGGTGTGGTGACTTTTACTCTAATTCAGAGGAAAACTCATCCTTGCAGCTCGGGTCCTCACTAAGGAGACAGAGAAGAAGTCTTCTCTGCTGCTTCCTTCTCTGCAGCTGCAAAAGAGGGCTGGAGGGTGGTGGGTGAGCTGCAGTCATCATCCAGAAATGTTTCAGGGTCCTCCAACTCACCCAGCTTCTGAATTGAAAGGGTGGGGGACAGGGGTGATCATGAGACTTTGATGCAACAGACACATCTTCTGTAAGCAGAGACTTTGCTAATGATGTCATCAATATACTCACTGATTTTAGTAATATTCTCTGTTTATTTTGTGTGTCAGGGGGAGAAGAAGTGCAGTCTAGGCCACGTGGCTTGTGGGATCTTAGTTCCTGGACCAGGGATTGAATTCAGGGCCAAGGCAGTGAAAGTGCTGAGTCCTAACCACTGGACCGCCAGGGAACTTCAATACACTCCTTGAATCCACCCTTTCCACTTGCTCATTAGAACAGTTTTTGCCCAAACTTACAACTGCTGAACAGTTTTGGGGGAAGAGTGCCAGGCATGGCCTGGGGAGGGGGCCAGCTATCACCTTCAGTGTTTTCTCTTTATGAGGATCCAGGTGATAAGCTTGGGGATGGGGCTTTGTGAAGGGGGCTGGGAAACCATACTTACGTAGAGCAAAGTGGCTTAAACCTTGAAAAGGTTGGAAAGTATTAGGTGTGTCTAATGGAATCAGGCGGGTACATGATTTAAGAGAACCTCATGTGTTACAATAGGGAGTAGTGGGAACTGGGGCAAATTGGAGACTTTGTGTCTCATCTGAGAGGGAGAATGCTACTTAACCTTGACTGAAAGTTGCTGTTGGTGAAAATGTGTCAGAAATTCCAACTTTTCAACCTAAGTTGGAAATCTAGATTTTTTAAAATGTAGGTTCTCCTAAATTCTAAATATTGTTGACTAAACAAACAAAAAAAAGAAATGTATGGGACTTCCCTGGTGGCCCAGTGGTTAAGACATTGAGCTTTAACTGCAAGGAGTGCAGTCTTAATCCCTGGTCCGGGAACTAAGATCCCACATGCTGCACAGTGTGACCAAAAAAGAAAAAGAAATATAATATCATATAAGAAAACAGAATACATCTGTGGGCCAGATTTGACCTAAGGACTGCTAGTTTATGATTTCTTATTAAAATAGACTGCAGTCTCTGTGTGTACCAAGAGCTATGACTATAATTCACAGGCGTGTAGAGAGATGTGAGGTGCAGTGGATAAACACAAGTACACTTACACAGGTACGCACAGTGAGAAAAGATGGGTTGGAGAAATTTTATTCAAAATTGAGCAATCAGAAAATCTAGATAGAGAGTATTAATACCCTAGAGGCCATGATTAACTCTAACCGCAGGCTGACTTATAACGTAAGCACTCTTACTGTGAGCGCTTACTGGGTGACCAGCTGGACTCTTGAGATTGCATCTGCTCCCATCCCATCCTCAGGAGCATCCTGAAAGGTAAGAGCTGCTATCATCAGCCTCCTTTTGCAGATGGGGAAACTGCTTTAGATTTTCACCGGCCAAGCATCTCCATCCACTTCTTAGAAGGGCAGAGGGAGGAGAGGTGCTGAGAAACTCACCCAGGGGATGTTCTGATTTGAAGGATGCTCCTGTTTCCCTCCTTGAAAGATACTGACCCTGGGGTTCCCTGGTGGCTCAGTGGTAAAGAATCCACCTGCCAATGCAGGAGACATGGGTTCGATCCCTGGTCCGGGAAGATCCCACATGCCGCAGAGCAGTTAAGCCCATGTGCCACAACTACTGAGCCTGTGCTCAAGAGCCCGGGAACCACAATTACTGGAGCATGTGCTCTGCAACAAGAGAAGCCACCACAATAAGAAGCCCATACACTGCAAAGTTCCCGCTCTTCACAACTAGAGAAGTGCCTGGTCAGCAACAAGACCCAGCCAGCACAGCCAATAAATGAATAAAAGTATTTAAAAAAGAAAAGAAAGGCTCTGATCCTACCTGGAGGATCCTGAATGCCAGCGCCTGTGACACACCGTCTCCTTCTACGAACTGCTGAAACCTGGTTGTGTATGCTCCTAGGTGTGTTTAAGCCAGCTGCATCTGTTGCTGTCAGTACATGATTTAATAAAATAGAATCTCAACCAGAGAAATATGAATGCAAAATTCTTTCTGTGAAAAATACTTGGCATGCTTTGGAAAAATTTAATCAAAGCAGGTTGCCCAAAAAATGACCTTCAAAGTCAATGTGGACCAGACAACTTAAATATATGAGCAATAAATCACAGGATGCATAAAAGAATCCTGGGCTTGGATTGTTCCTGAGATGCCTTTGTGATCTCATTGCCCATTACAGACACGTGAAATCACACGAGTGCCTTTTGGACAGGGTTTTGTAATTTAGAAAGTGGAAGACCTGTCAGGAGATGCACTCCCAAGAAGGGAACTCATTCCTGCATCAAACTGTTGGCAAGTAAATGCACATTTCGATATTTTTAAGTTAAAGGAAACGATTTCTGTCTTTTTGTATTAACTCATTACGTATCAGATGATTTGGCTTCTGGCTGTTCTCAAATTCCCACAGCTGAAATAATATGAGTCGGACATTTGTTTTTGCTGTTCAGTTGCCCAGTCATGTCTGACTCTTTGGGACACCAGGCTACCCTGTCCTTCACTATCCCCTGGAGTTTGCTCAGACTCATGTCCATCGAGTTAGTGATGCCATCCAACCATCTCATCCTCTATCGTCCCCTTCTCCTGCCTTCAATCTTTCCCAATGTTAGGGACTTTTCCAATGAGTCAGCTCTTCACCTCAGGTGTCCTAAGTATTGTAGCTTCAACTTGAGCATCAGTCCTTCCAAAGAATATTCAGGGTTGATTTCCTTCAGGATTGACTGGTTTGATCTTGCAGCCCAAGGGTCTCTCAGGAGTCTTCTCCAGCACCACAGTTTTGGCTTTCAGTCTTCCTTACGGTCCAGCTCTCATATCTGCATATGATTCAGACATGGGCCACATAAATTATTTTTGAAATTCAACAAGTCTACATTCAGGCAGATCTCATTTCACTGCACTTCCCAGATTTTGCATTTTTATAAACAGAAGTTCTGTGGCAACTCTGCCACAAATCTATGTTTGCCATTTTTCGAAAAACATCTGTTCACTTCATGTCTGCTGCTGCTGCTGCTGCTGCTGCTAAGTCGCTTCAGTCATGTCCGACTCTGCGCGACCCCATAGATGGCAGCCCACCAGGCTCCGCCGTCCCTGGGATTCTCCAGACAAGAACACTGGAGTGGGTTGCCATTGCATTCTCCATCACTTCATGTCATGTTTTGGTAATTCTCATATTTCAAACTTTTCCACTAATATTATATGTGTTATGATGACCTCTGATCTGTGATCTTTGATGTGATTATTGCAAAAAGATTATGGCTCATTGAAGCCTCAGATGATGGTTAGCATTTTTTTATAGCAATAAGAGAGTTTTAAATTAAGATGCATACATTTTAAATTAAAAATATTTTTTTGATGTGGGTCATTTTTAGAGTCTTCATTGAATTTGTTACAATATTGCTTCTGTTTTCTGTTTTGTTTTTTTGACCTCTAGGCATGTGAGATCTTAGCTCCCTGATCAGGGATTGAACCTGCACCTCCTGCATTAGAAAAGAAATCTTCACCACTGGACCACCAGGGAAGTCCTAGTACATGTCTTTTTTTAGACATAACGCTATTGTGCATTTTCAGACTACAATTTAGTGTAAACATAACATTTATATGCACTGGGAAATCACAATATTCATGATTTGCTTTATTGTAGCATTTGCTTTTTTGAGCAGGGTCTGGAACCAACTTTGCAATATCTCTGAGGTCTGTCTGAATAAGTGAAAAGGAGGCTCCTTGAGTTTCTGTCAAAAGTACTCTGTGGGAGATTTTGCTGCATAACTGGGTTTCTGTTACTACATCATTTGGTCCTCTGTTTTCCCATGAGTTGTTTCAGGGTACTGTCTTCATCTTCTTGGTATCCCCACCTGCCTGACTTCACCTGAAGTGTGAGCTGAATGCCCTTCCCCCATCCACCTGCAGAGACCCACTGATGGCTTTTGATCAGGGCACAAGATGTATCTGGTCAGTATGTACTGATTTGAAGGGCAAAGGGTCAGTTTGCAGGGAAAAACTCTCTATCCCAACTGAATCTCATTAAAAATACAGAATGAGGGCAGGAGGGCAAGGTGTCTTATCAGGTTTCCTTTGGATGGAACTGTCTCAAAGAACACTAACTAAATCCACAATGTTATTTTTTAATTTAATTTTTTATATTGGAGTATAGTTGATTTACAATGTTGTGTTAGTTTCAGGGGTACAGCAAAGTGATTCAGTTATACATATATGTAGACCCACTCTTTTTTCAGATTCTTTTTCCATTTAGGTTATTATGGAATATTGAATAGAGATTTATACGCTATAGAGTAGGTCCTGTTTATCTCTTCTAGCCAGTGTAGTAGTGTGTATCTGTTAATTCTAAACTCCTAATTTATCCCTCCCTCCACCTTTCTCCTTCAGGAACCATAAGTTTGTTTCTGAAGTCTTGTGAGACTGTTTCTATTTAGTAAATCAGTTCACTTGTGTTTCAAAAAGTCTACAAACAATAAATGCTGCAGAGAGTGTGGAGAAAAAGAACTCCTCCTGCAATGCTGGTAGAAATATAAATTGGAAAACAGTATGGAGGTTCCTTAGAAAACTAAAACTAGAGCTACCATATAATGTAGCAATCCCACACCTGGGCATATATCCAGGGAATATCCTAACTTGAAAAGATATATGTACCCAGTGTTCATAGCAGTGCTATTTACAATAGCCAAGGCGTGGAAGCAACCAACATGTCCATTGGCAGATGAATGGAGAAAAAAGATGTGGTGCATATATGTAACGGAATACTACTCAGTCATTAAAAGGATGGAATACTGCCACTGGCAGCAACATATATTGGATCTAGAGATTATTGTACTAAGTGAAGTAAGTCGGACAGAGAAAGACAAGTATCATGTGATGTCACCTATATGTGGAATCTAAAAAAGTGACACAATTTTCTTTAATATTAGTCTATGAATACATCAGGGCTTCCCTGGTGGCTCAGCGGTAAAGAATCTGCCTGCCAATGCAGGAGACATGAGTTCGACTCCTGGGTCGGGACAATCCCTTGGAGAAGGAAATGGCAACCCACTCCAGTGTTCTTGCCTGGGAAATCCAATGGACAGAGAAGCCTGGTGGGCTACGGTCCATGAAGTTGCAAAAGAGCTGGACACACTTAGCAACTGAACAACAACAACAACAACAATGAATGCATCACCTGCCGTCCTCTAGGACAACCTGCCAACGTCCATCCTCAAACTTCAAAGTCCTCCCTTCGAACCTGGCTGCGGATTCAGAAGGTACTTATTAGGGCCATAGTTACTTTCTAGGGAAAGCTGGGGGTGAAGTGGGGTGGGGTGGTCCCTGCTTCATTTCCTCTGCTCTCTGCCTTGCTGATAAAGATGTGTGCTGATAAAGATGTGTCTTTTCCATCCAACAAAGCTTCAGACAAATGTAGCTCAGATGCCACAGTCTGAAACAACTTAAAGTCTTATTTTTAAAGAAATACATAGATGAAAATCTCATTACCTTCCATGCTGGACTTTATAGGAATGAGATTGAGGACATCCAAATCAAAAGGGTTTGGGGGTGTTAAAAATCAAGGCGAGGGACTTCCGTGGTGGTCCAGTGGTTAAGAATCCACCTTCTGATGCAAGGGACATGGGTTCGGTCCCAGGTTGGGGAATTAAGATCCCATAGGCTGCTGGGCAACTAAGCCCGCACACTGCAACTAGGGAGCCTGTGCAACACAATGAAGAACCCATTTTTTTTTTAAATAAAAAAAATAAAATTAAGGAGAGAGATAAAAGTCTGTTATGTGGCCATATATTTCCAGAAATGTCAACCTTTCCTCCTTGCCCTAGGACTACAGGAAGTCAGTACTCTGGTACTGGGTTAAATAGCACCCTTCTCCGCCCCCCACACCCCCCCCATCCCGCCCCAGCAAATTCATGTGCACCTAGCATCTGCCAAGCTGATCTTATTTGGAAATAGTCTCTGCAGATGCCATGAGTTAAGGATCTTGAGATGAGATCACTTGGATAAATCCAATGACGTGTCTTTATAAGAAAAAGGAGACAGCGATTAGGACACAGAAAGATCCAGAGATGAGGCTGTGTGAAAACCAAGCCAGAGATGGGGTGATGTGGCCGTAAGCCCAGGAGCCTGGGGCCACCAGCACCTGGGAGAGGCAGGCAGTCTCCACCCCCGGAACCTCTGGAGGGAGCGAGCTTCTGCTGACACCTTGATTTCAGGCTCCAGGGCTGTGAGAGAGTAAACGCCTGTGTTTGGAAGCCCCTGCAGTTGTAATTTGCTTTGCCAACCCCAGGAAACTAATATAGCACCTCAGTCTGCAGTGTAAGCCTCCCAACGCTAAAATACGTTTAATTTCCGAGAGCCCTAGCCACCTTCTGTTGATATTTTTCTCCTGGTTCTTTTTATACTTTGGCCTGCTTATCCTTCCAGATAAAATCTAGGTATCACTCTGTCCTATGGGCAGGAGCACTGGGGTCAGACCAGGTCAAATTCTGATCTCACCACTTAGGAGCTGCTTGATCCATCTTGCTGAGTCCCAACCTTCTCACCTGTAAAATGGACATAAATAAGAACAGTCCCCAACTCAAGGATTTGTGTGAAGGGTACTATGGGACCACGTGAGCCTGAGTGGGTGGAGTGTCTGGGGCTTGGCGAGGGCTGGTGAGAAGTGAGGATAACAGTGGTAAGAGTTGGAGATGACACAGTCGTTCCCTCTGTCTGTAACACAGCGCCAGGGTAAGAGGACCCTGTTCCAGGCCCTTCCTCATGTTCCAGGTGCACACGGTAGGGAAAACCCACCCATCCTCATCCAGAGAGGCTTTGGATGGTGCTCCTGGCTCAGAGCTCCCTTGGACCTGTTCCCTTAGACTTCCCAGCACCCCAGGGGAGGCTGCTCAGACTGCATCCTCCAACTCAGCAATCCTGACTGCCCATCTCAACCCCGCCCCACCAAAGCTCCAGGGCCACTGCCCATGGGCGTGGTGGTTCCAACTGGCCTTTGTTGGGACCTGTCCAGATTTACCGGCAGAGCTGAAGGGAGGGAGCGAGTGCTGGGCTCAGATAAGCATCTGTTTGCAAACAAACAAGCTGGGAAGTTTGGCTCAGCCTCACCGCCTTCCTGGTGCTATCGCTGCCCCCGCAGGTGCTTAGAAGTACTGCCAAGGTCTCTAGGGAACAGAGAGGTGAATCCCTGGGTCACCAGGCAGCGACTGTGGCACAGTACTTTTTGTCTCGGGCTCCACTGGGTCCAGTTCAGGAGGCAGGCAGAGAGCAGAGGTGGCCAGGCGTGGACGTGTGGACCCTGGGGTGGGCAGGAAGGGAAGTAGCAGCCTCATGGGTGTAGCCAGTCAGGCAGAGATCTCAAGGGGCAGCCATCAGGGACAGGGACTGTTGCCCGTCCCTTCTCACTATTGCCACCCGCAATTTAGGGGGTTAGAAAATGCTTGCAGAGCCTGTTATATTGTTCCCATGAAGCGGAGGCTGGAGCCAGGGGAGCTTTGGGGCAGCCAAGATGGACAAAGCATCAGTGTGGTGTGGCCGCATCTCCTGCTCAGCCCCGGTGTGAGGCTCTGCTGGGTGGGAGAGAGGGTGAGAGCCAAGCACCAGGGAAGAGGGGAGGGTCTGTTCTCCCGGCATCAGGCCCAGGAATGGAGAATGTGAAAGCATGAAAGTGTTACTCACTCAGTCGTGTCCGACTCTTTGTGTCCCCATGCACTGTAGCTCGCCAGGCTCCTCTGTCCCTGGGATTTTCCAGGCAAGAATACTGGAGTGGTTTGCCATTTCCTTCTCCAGGGAATCTTCCCAACTCAGGGATAGAACCTCCATTTCTTGCATTGGCAGACAGATTCTTTACCACTGCCACCTAGGAAGCCTATATATATTAATATATGTATATAACCATATATATTGTTGGTTGTATATAACCCTATATATATATATTATATATGTATGTATATGACTTCCCTGGTGGCTCAGATGGTAAAGCGTCTGCCTA
Organism: Budorcas taxicolor; assembly: GCF_023091745.1. Classification (NCBI taxonomy): domain Eukaryota; kingdom Metazoa; phylum Chordata; class Mammalia; order Artiodactyla; family Bovidae; genus Budorcas; species Budorcas taxicolor. Next base: position 47,164,554 of record NC_068926.1, on the reverse strand, counting down.
CAATGCGGGAGACCCGGGTTCAATCCCTGGGTTGGGAAGATCTCCTGGAGAAGGAAATGGCAACCCACTCCAGTATTCTTGCCTGGAAAATCCCATGGACGGAGGAACCTGGTAGGCTATAGTCCATGGGGTTGCAAAGAGTCGGACACAACTGAGCAGCTTCATATATATATTTATATATGGGCTTCCCAAGCGGCTCAGTGGTAAAGAACTCACCTACCAATGCAGGAGACATAAGAGATGCAGGTTCAATCCCTGGGTCAGGAAGATCCCCTGGAGGAGGGCATGGCAACCCATTCCAGTATTCTTGCCTGGAAAATCCCATGGATGGAGGAGCCTGGCAGGCTAAAGTCCATAGGACTGCACAGAGTTGGACACAACTGAAGCAACTTAGCATGCAGGCACATATATAATACCATATAGTTCAGTTCAGTTCTGTTCAGTCAGTCAGTCATGTCCGACTCTTTGTGACCCCATGGACTACAGCACGCCAGGCTTCCCTATCCATCACCAACTCCCGGAGCTTGCTTATAGCAGCTGTACTACAGTTGCTTTACTATGTAGTATTAATTTCTACCATGTAGCAAACTGGAGGCTCTGAGCGAAAGTCTAGCCCAGGCCTCTTCCTGGCCCTAGTGGCTGCCTGATCCTGGGTATCCCTGGACTTGTCTCTTCAGACTCCATCTCTGTCTTCATGTGGCCTCTCCTCTCTGTGCCTCAGATATTCCTCTTCTTTCTCTGATAAGGGCATTCATCACTGGATATAGGGCCCGCCCTGTAACTCCACAGTGACCCTTAGCTAATTACATCTGCAGAGATTCAATTTCCAAGTCAGGTCCTGTTCACAGGTACCAGGGGTTATAATTCAGACTTCTCTTTTGGGGGGACTCTATTCAATCCTATTTAACCCACTACAATTCCCATGACATCAGTATTAGTGTTATTCACTGATCCAATTATCTACTTCTGCATAATAAACCACTTCCTGTGAACTGGTGTAAGACAGCAACTGTTTCAAGACTCAGGGATTCTGTGGCCTAGGAATTCAGATGAGACACAAGAGGATGGCTTTTCTCTGCCCGTGATGTCTGGGGAATCAACCAGGAAGGTTGGGGAGACCTGAACAGCCAGAAGTGGGAAATACCTGGAGGCTTTCTCCCCTGTTTGTCCAGTCCCTGGACTGCAGCGACTCAGAGGCCGAGGCCTCTGGTTTTTTCTGTGGAACCTCCACGTGGTCACCTCGTGTGCCTCGGGCTTCCTACATCATGGCAGCCACAGGCCAAGACGTCGGCTCCTGGACAGACTCTTAGAGAGCTGAGGTTCCAGGTGGGTGCTGTGTGGCCCCCGACCTGGCCTGGGTTTCAGGCAGTGTCCCTTCTATCCTATTCCTTTGATTAGAAGAGAATCATCATGGCCAGCCCAAATCCAAGAGCAGAAGAATTAGGCCCTGTGTCTTAATGGGGAAATGGCAGAATCACACTCAGGAAAGCTTGTGGGGTGAGAAGTACTGTGTGTTCACCTTTGGAGAACACAGGCTGCTGCATCTCAGAATTAAAGACAAGAAATTGAAGTATTTGTTGTTGCTGTTTCGTCCCTAAGTTGTGTCCACCTTTTTTGCGACTCCATAGACTGTAGCCCGCCGGGCTCTTCTGTCCATTGGATTGCCTAGGCAAGAATACTGGAGTGGTTTGTCATTTCCTCTTCCAGGGGGTCTTCCCAACCCAGGGATCAAATGCATGTCTCCTGCGCTGGCAGGTGGATTCTTTACTACGGAGCTGCCAGGGAAGCCCAGTGGAGACATTCGGAGGGGAGAGATGTTCCTGGCCTCCCACGACTGGGGTGGTGGGGGCAGGCGTCTGCCTTCAGAGCCTGTGTTCCTAACGAATGTGGTACTTGCTCCACCTGGGGCCACCTGCCCTGCATCACCCTCTGTGTTGGTTCTGTGGTAGATGGGAGGAACTGGCACGTCTCCTAAGATACTGCTTTGCTGGCCCACCTGGCCTTATCCATGAGGAAGGGGGACCGCTGACAAACTGAGGACTTCTCAGGGGAAGCCTTGATACCTTGGGGAATTCTGAAAGGCAGGAAGGATTCTGATTCTTTAGTTGAGAGCAAATTCAGATACTTCAAACCTGTGTATCTGTCCCAACCTCCTCAGATGATGCTTTAGCAGTGAGGTCAACCCCTAACAGGAAGCTTTAGGTGTTTAGGTAAGAATTCATCCCCCCTTGTGTCCAGCTTGATTCACCACCACATCCTACCACAAATTAGAGTGGAGAAGGTGACCACAGTGCTAGTGGTCATTTCTATAGCGCCTTTGTGCAAATTAGGAAAACATACCCCTTTGGGGCTGACTCAGCCACCCCAAAATGAGGGTTAGCTAGCAAACAATGGTTGGTGTGGATTAGAAAGAAGTACCCCTTCCTCTGTCTGCTTAACTAGTGCCTTAGGCAGTGTGCAACCTGTTCAACAGCCCATAGCAACCCTGAGTGATATGAATCCTGGCTTCCTTTCCAGCTTATGGGACTTTGTAAAACCAGGGTCACCTTGAAAGTCCTCATACCCTCAGAGGTTCCTTAGAGTTACTGAGATTCAGAATGTCTGGATGGGAGGCCCAGCTCAGCCTGTCCTGGTCAGGTTTCACACTGAAGCCATCATTATAAACATGGGACAACACTGGAAACTCTCCTTTGCTATGAATTATCTTTTTTTTTTTTTCATTTTTTTCTGGCTAAAATGTTAAAAAAGAATTGGCATAGACTCAACTCATCGTTTTATTTCAATCACCAAAGTACTATTCAAAATGAAAACAAGAAGTCTTGCACTAAATAAAAGGATTTGATTAATGTTTCATTGTGGCAGACAGGATGGGTGGAAAATAAACCAGCATTAAAGACTGAGGGGCAGCAGGGCCCTCCCAAATGGCTCACATGTTAAATTTTTAGGAATTTTGTGAACCAGTTGATATCAAGTTGGCAGCCTGAACTTGGCCATGGTTGGAGTATTTACACTGCAGATATTGACAAGTGCTTCAGAGGAGGGCGATTGTTTCATAAAAACCGTTGTTAACACTTGCCAGCCCATCAGCAGCTCAGGGTCAGAATGCCTGTGTCCCGGTTTTGGTTGTGCTATGAATAGTCACCGGGGCAGCTCCCCTTATTCATGTTTACAATAGGAATAAAGGGACTTCCCCAGTGGCCAGGTGGTTAAGAATCCACCTTTGCAATGCAGGGGAGGTGGGTTCAATCCCTAGTCAGGGAGCTCAAATCTCATATGCCTTACAGCAACTAAGCTGAGCCTCTCAACTGCTGAACCTACACACTGCAGCTAAGACCAACATGGCCAAGGAAATAAAGAGATAAACATTAAAAAAAAAAAAAAGGAATACAAATAATTGACTCCACCTGCAGCGCAGAATTGCTGTTAGAAGCTGATCTGAGGAAGTGCTTTGTTTATTAATTTTTTATTTTAACTTAAAAGATGCATAGGAAGGAGGTAGGGGGCGTGTTTTGAAAGAGGAGTCCTCAGGAAGTCTGAGAGTGAGTCCCCAAGCCTCCGAACAGCATACTTCTCGAGACAGGTCTGATTTCTCTGGTCACCACATGGCCTGTCTACACCGCCTTCTGGACATCCAGGCACACCCTGCTCTGCCTTCTTTCTGGTCCCCACTGAGACCCCAGCCCTGAGGTGTAATTAAAGCAAAGGTTCCCAGACACTTGAACCTGAGCTGAATGGTATAAGTGGCTTGGAAGGATCCAGGATGGAGGTGGCCTTGGCAGATCACAAAGCACAGGATCCTGGGCTGGGCTCAATTTCCCCAACCTGTTTCTTCATCTTCAAAGCGGGGAGAGGTGATATATGTCAGCATACCTGTCATCAGGAGCATGTGCACGCTTCTTGGAGTGGGCTGCATCCCTGGCGAGTCTGGGATGGGTCTGGTTTGGAGGACAGCCTGCTCTGTCTGCTTCTGCAATTCCACCAAAAGGCCTTGCTGCTGTGTCCTTACCTTGTGTGTGTGTGTTTTTAAATTTATTTATTTAAAAAAGGTTTTGGCCTCTTCATGGCTGCCTGCAGGCTTTCTCTGGTTGTGGCGTGCAGGCTTCTTATTGCTGCAGCTTCCCTTGTTGTTGAGCAGAGGCTCAGTAGTTGCAGTATCTGGCCTTAGTTGCCCCACAACATGTGGGATCTTCCCAGACCAGGGATCCAATGCATGTCCCCTGCATTGGCAGGCAGACTCTCAACCATGCCACCAGGGAAGTCTATCCTTGTGTCTTTAATTCTGAGAAGTTGGCGGTTTTGAGGCTGGAAAGGAGGCTGAGGAAAAGTCACCTTTTATCATCTTGACGGTAACTCACGGAACTTATGGGGACACCGAGGCACTGGGAGGGGGATATGGGTGGAGAGACAGGGAGGGGGTCACTGACCACCTGCCTCAGGGATGGAGCCCAACCTCAATGAGGGGACCCAGCCCAGGGATTCTTACAGACACCCCCACCTTTTAGAATGACTGAGTTCAATGGTTAGGGTGACCGAGCCCCTGAGTCAGCACTCCTGGAACAAACAGAGCTTTGAGCTCTCAGAAGCCCCCTGGAGTCCCCTGTGGCCACTCCGTCCCAGCGGATGACTTTTCTGTTCTGACTCTCTCACCATCGCTAGTGGTCCCCTCCTGTACCTGGCATCAGTGGAAACACACAGGAGTGTGATTTATCCATGTGTGTGTGGCTGAAGAGCTCAGTCTCCCTGCCCTTTGTACAAACACATCGTGATTGACCCACTCGTTCTAATTCCTGATTGGTAAATGTGTTGCTTCCAGGGAAGGCTTGTACGTGGGCTTCCCTTGTGGCTCAGATGGTAAAGCGTCTGCCTACAATGTGGGAGACCCGGGTTCGATCCCTGGGTCGGGAAGTTCCCCTGGAGAAGGAAATGGCAACCCACTCCAGTATTCTTGCCTGGAAAATCCCATGGACGGAGGAGTCCGGTAGGCTACAGTCCATGAGGTCACAAAGAGTTGTACATGACCGAGCCACTTCACTTCAAGGCTTGTATGTATCTGTTTGTTCAGGGTTTCAGTAACAAAGAAGCCCAGGCTGGGTGGCTGACGAGTACAATAATCTGTTTTCTCACGGTTCTGGAGACCGGAAGTTCCAGATCAAGATAGCAGCTGGGTTGATGTCTTCTGAGTCTGAGGGAGAGTCTGACCCAGCTCTCCTCCTTGGTTTGTAGATGGCCGCCTTCTCCCCTCATCTCACACCATCTTTTCTCTGTGTGTGTCTATGTATCCGTATTTCCCCTTATAAGAACCTTGGTCACATTGAATTAGCACCCACCCTAATGACCCCACTGTAACTGGATTTCCTCTGTACAGACCCTGTCTCCAAATCAGATTGCATCTTGAGGTGTTGAGGGTCATGATTTCAACATATAAATTTGGGGGGTGGGGGACACAACAGGTCTCTTACAAATCAGATGGCCCATGGTCCCAGTGTATTTTCTTTGGTGAATGAATATATGCACTTCCATTGGGTCATTACCATGGCTCAAAATCATGATTGTTTCCATTAAAAAAAAAAAATGTATTTGGCTTCACTGGGTCTTCCCAAGTGTCACTAGTGGGAAAGAACCTGCCTGCCAATGCAGGAGACATAAGAGATGCCAGTTCACTCCCTGGGTTGGGAAGATCCCCTGGAGTAGGGCATGGCAACCCACTCCAGTATTCTTCCTTGGCAAATCCCATGAATAGAGGAGCCTGGTGGGTTACAAGTCCACAGGATCGCAGAGTTGGACATAGCTGAAGCAACTTAGCACTCACACACTAGATCTTACTTGCAGCACCTGGGATCTTTGATCTTTGTGAATCTTTTGTTATGGCATATGAGATCTAGGGATCAAACCCAGGCCCCCTGCACTGGGAGTGTGGAGTCTTAGCCACTGGACCTTCCCTTAGCCACAGGGAAGTCCCAGTTATTTCCATTTTCAAAGGAGATTTAAAAGAGTTCAACTCCACCTAGAATGAAAATCTATAAACCTTGAGACTCAAGGAGAGTCCCAAAGCCTTAACCTACAGAAGCTGGGTCACACAGATGCTCAGAAATTTCTGGGCTGTGGAGCTTTGTGTCTGAATGGGCATGAAATCCTTCTGACCCATGGCCAACTTTTAAAACTAGCTAAAATGTATTGAGTGCTCACTAGTGGGTAGGCACTGTGCTAAATGCTTTCTTCCCAGCACCTCCTATAATCCTATCAGTGTCCTGAAGATAGATGAAGACACTGAAGCTCAGAGAGGCTAAACATCACGCCTGAAATCACACAGTAAGTGAGCAGCAGAGCAAAGACTGGGACTCAGGTCTCTCTGACGCTAAGCCTTGGTCATAATGTCCTTACTGCCACATATAACAGGAACTGACTGCAAGAAAAGGAGTACACAACTCAAAAAGGCATGAGTAGTTGGATATTTATTATTTCACATTATGCTAGCTTGCTTAGTTGCTCAGTTGTGTCCAACTCTTTGTGACTCTATGGACTGTAGTCCACCAGGTTCCTCTCCACGGGGATTCTCCAGGCAAGAATACTGGAGTGGATTGCCAGGCCCTCCTTCAGGGGATCTTCCCAACCCAGGGACTGAATCTGCATCTTCTGTGTCTCCTGGGTTGCAGGCAGATTCTTTACCCACTGAGCCATCAGGGAAGCCAAAGACCACAAACAGATTCGGGGTTGGTCATCTCAGTGGAGCAGGGAACATCAGCTTCTTTGCATCATCCTCAGAGTGTTGGCTTGTATCCTCAGATATTTCTTCTCAAGGGTGAAAAATGGCAGCTCCAAGAATCATCACCTCAACCAAGAGCTTCCAAAGATCTGAAGGGGAGAGGTCCCTCTTGGGTCCCTTAAAGAGCAAGGGAACCTTTCCTAGGAGAACCCCCACCCAGCAAACTCCTCCCTGCCCTTGGTTAGAATTATGTCATATGCCTATTCCCAAACCAGTCATGGTTTGAATTACCATGACTGACTCAACTAACTCAACTCACCTCATAAGATAGGGAGGGGCTGGAGATGGGGTTCCTGAGCACCAGCACCCATGTCAGAACATGATTTGGTAAGGCCCCTCTAATGATTGCTTATGTGGTTATATAAATATTCGGTGGTTTAAAATTAGCTTTTTTTCAGTTCAGTTCAGTTGCTCAGTCATGTCCGACTCTTTGTGACCGCATGGACTGCAACACACCAGGCTTCCCTGTCCAACATCAACTCCCGGAGCTTGCTTTAACTCATGTCCATAGAGTCAGTGATGCCATCCAACCATCTCATCCTCTGTCGTCCCCCTTCTCCTCCTGCCTTCAATCTTTCCCAGCATCAGGAAAGAATTATTGCCTTGGGAACTGTGTTTTTATGTCAGCTTGTATGTTAACATGGTCTTTTCCCAAATGAATCAGAATTATAACAACTGACTGCAAAAAGTATTATACAAGAATAAGCAAAGGTAGAATTTGATACAACTTATTCTGCATATTAATCACATAATTTGGAAATCTTTGCATTTTAAAAAAATAAGCACATTCTCAACGTGACTTGGTTCATGTCAACAGGGAGAATGGTGATGCTGAGGCCCCAGCCATGGCGATAAACTCACAAATATGAGCTAATCTCATATTCACAACCTGACCTCATGCTCAGCCTGGCTGCTGAGATGAAAAGCAAGAGAAAAAAAACACAATGCGTGACCCAGAATGCACCCGCATTGTGTTCCAACGCAAGCAAACGACTCCCCAGGCTGGCTGTGCTCTGCGCATGCTCAGGTTTCTATGCCGGCAGAGTAACTATGAATCTGGCAGGTAGGTGTCGTCTGTGCCACCCACATGGCTTCCTGACATGTCTACAAACGGGTACGTGTGAACTTGGGGGCAAGTTCCAAGTCCACAATCAAGTGTGGACATTAAAACATTTCACATTGTGGATCACCCTCCCCCACTCCCAAGTCGCCCTTCTCTTGGGTGCTTGCCATATATAAGGATTAATATTTGATGAACTAGGAAAATATCAGTGCACCTAAAAAACAAGTTGGATTTTCCAGGCCTCGGTGCTTGGTGAGTTTCCATCTCATTTCTGAATATCACATGGACAATTAATTCATTTACATCACACACAGGGAAGTTTCTTAGAGGCAAAGGAAAAAATAAGCTTTTTACTGAGAACATCCGTGGGCGTTTTAGCTGTTCTACAACTATCTTGGTGAACAGCTTTCTTCATTTTTTATATTCCATTTTATCTTATTTTTAAATTTAATTTTTATTTTATATGAATGGAGTATAATTGCCTCTAATTATTGTGTTACTTTCAGGTGTACAACAAAGTGATTCAGTTACACATATGCATATATTCTTTTTCATCCTTTTCCATAGAGGTTATTACAGAATACTGAGTAGAGTTCCCTGTGCTATATAGTAGGTTGTTGTTGATTATCTATTTTTTCTTTTGTTCTTGAATATGATGCCTTTACTCAAGCCATACAGATGTTTGGTCTTGGTCATAGGAAGTAAGACTCTAAGAAATGTGGACCCCTTGTGTATTCTCTTTAATTTGTGGAATACCCGCAGCAGGAGGCAAAAGAAAGGAAAATTGAAAGGAAGTTGGCTAGTGGATTGTGGCAGTTGAGTAATAAGGACCTTTAAAGACACTGTGATCCCAGTCTTGTTGGAGATAAGCCAAGAACAAGTGAAATGGAAACCAGGCTCCTGATGACAGAAGTAATGTTTGGGGACCACTCAGTTATAATCATGGAAAATGGGAACTACAAATATGACATAAAAAACAGGCCTGAGTGGGACTTCAATGGTGGTCCAGTGGTTAAGATTCCACATTGCCACTGCAGGGGGTGAGGGTTTGATCCCTGGTCCGGAACTAAGATTCCACATGCCACTCAGTACTCCCACCGCAAGGAGAAGAAAAAAAAAAGGACTGTGGTTCTTTATGTTATTATTTTTATTATGTAGCTAAATTATCTTTATATCAATACCCTCAGATATGCAGATACCACCCTTATAGCAGAAAGCGAAGAACTAAAGAGCCCCTTGATGAAGGTGAAAGAGGAGAGTGAAAAAGATGGCTTAAAACTAAACATTCAAAAAACTAAGATCATGGCATTCAGTCCCATCACTTCATGGCAAATAGATGGGGAAACAATGGAAATAGTGACTGACTTTATTTCCTTGGGCTCCAAAGTCACCGTGGACAGTGACTGCAGCCATGAAATTAAAAGGCGTTTGCTCCTTGAAAGAAAAGCTATGACAAACATAAACAGCATATTAAAAAGCAGAGACATTACTTTGCCAACGAAAGTCCATCTAGTCAAAGCTATGGTTTTTCCAGTGGTCATGTATGGATGTGAGAGTTGAACCATAAGGAAGGCTGAGCACTGAAGAATTGATGCTTTTGAACTGTGGTGTTAGAGAAGACTCTTGAGAGTCCCTTGGACTGCAAGGAGATCCAACTAGTCAATCCTAAAGAAAATCAACCCTGAATATTCATTGGGAGGACTGATGCTGAAGCTGAAGCTCCAATACTTTGGCCACCTGATGTGAAGAACTGACTCACTGGAAAAGACCCTGATGCTAGGAAAGATTGAAGACAGGAGGAGAAGGGGATGACAGAGAATGAGATGCTTGAATGGCATCACTGGCTTCATGGACATGAGTTTGAGCAAGTTCCGGGAGTTGGTGATGGACAGGGAAGCCTGGCATGCTACAGTCCATGGAGTCACAAAGAGTCAGATGTGACTGAGTGACTGTATAACAACAACAACAGATTATTTTTAAAGCTCATTTTCAAAATAAAAAAAAAGTATGATTTTTTTTACTTTTCTATGAGGAGGAGATGACTTCTCAAGCCAGTCAATGCTACAGTCTAATTTTAAACTGCAAACAGTCACTGGGCTCTACCTACACAAGATATTAATGCAAAACTGAAAAAAATATACCAATTGTCTTCATGCTTCCAAAAAGGTGGCTACAAAGTAATAAATGTTTATATGGATTACGTATATATCTTGTCCCAGGCACTGTAAGCAATGTACATGAATTAACTCATAGAACCTTCACAATGAAACCCCTACCTAGTGCTGCTGTTATGAGAATTTTACAGATGTGGAAACTAAAACAGAGTGGGTGTAGGAACTTGACCATGTGGTCCAGCAAGTCCGTAACTTTGAACCCAGGTGGTCTGCTTCCAGGGCTACCCTTTCAACACTACATCCTAACCTGTGGCCCTTGTGAATATAGTGTTTCTTTAATCGCTTCTGTTTTTAACCAGAATCATAGCATCACATAGTAATATAATGCAGGCATTGTCTAAAATATGATTTGTGCAGTAAGTGTCAATTCCACAGAATGACTAGTCCAACTGGCAAAAAAGAAAAAAAAAAAGAGTTCAAACCCAGATTTGCAACTTCCTGGCTGGGTGACAAGGGAAAGCCACTGAAGCTGTCTATATCATATTTCTTTTATCTCTTAAGTGAGCAGAAGCCCAAATACACCTGGACAACCTCAGAAGGCAGCAAAGATGCTCAGGTGTGGCAGTGCACAGGGTCACACTGAGGAGCGCAGGCCAGCTTTCAAGGGCTGGCCCCGCAGAGACAACCACTGCCCCTGTTTCCAAAAGGCAGGTACCTCTGGACTCCATCCCAGACACATGCTTGTGAATGGAGCTGAGAGCAGAGCAGAACCTTCTGGGTGGTGACTTGATGGAGCCCCTAGCTCACTGCTGAAGAGCCCAGGAGACACCAGGCAGCACTGGATGAGAGAGGGGTGTCCTCACCCCACTGCTGTGTGGAGCGTGGCACCTTCAAGACTGCAGGAATGTGGCTCCATCTCAGCCCTTTCATTGGAGACCTCAGAAAATTCCCAATCATCAGCATGGCCATGACGGTGCCCAGCAGTGTTGCTCAGCAGGGATGGAGGTCTGTCCTGGAAAGAAAGTGGTAGACGACTAATGAGTACTTACTTCATGGGCTTCCCTGCTGGTCCAGTGGTTGAGAATCCACCTGCAATGCAGGGGATGAGGGTTCAATCCCCGGGCTGGGGAAGATGCCACTTGCCCCGAGGCATCTAAGCCCATGAGCCAAAACTACTTAGCCTATGCTTTAGAGCCGTGCTCTGCAACAAGAGAAGCCACTGCAATGAGAAGTCCCCACTCCCCACAGCTAGAGAAATCCCGTGGGCAGCAATGAAGACCCAGGGAAGCCAGAAAAAAGGAATACTCACTTTGTGCCAGGCATTGTGCTGAGAACTTTAGATGTATTGCGTGTGTGTGTGCTAAGTCGCTGCAGTTTCATCCAACTCTTTGCGACCCCATGGACTATAGCCCATCAGGCTCCTCTGTTCATAGGATTTTCCAGGCAAGAATACTGGAGTGGGTTGCCATGCCCTCCTCCAGGGAATCTTCCCAACTCAGGGATGGAACTCACATCTCTTATGTCTCCTGCATTGGCAGGCAGGTTCTTTACCACTGGAGCCACCTGGGAAGTACCTTTAGATGTATTATCTTAAAGTTATTCCCCACAACACCCCTGTAGATGTTATTACCCACATTTTAGTGGCAATAGAATCCCCAAAGGGCAGAGGCAGGTGGTCAGTGGGCATGTCAGAGATGCCAGACAGCAACTAAGGCTGGGGATAGGAGGGTGGTCCCAGACATCTAGAAATGTTGCATTGGGTATCCACCATTTTGGAACAAATTGCCCCCAAATTTAGCAGCTCAAAACAGCAAGCATGCATCATTTGTTTCCTCAGATGAGAAATGTGGGAGTCTGGTGCAGGCTAACCCCAAGGCTAGGCTGAGTCCTCTGAGGGAAGGGTGAAGGACCTGTTTCCAAGGCGAAGTGCTGTTGGCAGGAGGCTTCAGTTCCTTGCCTCTCAGACTTCTCTGAAGGACTGCTTATGTGTCCCATGACATGGCATCTGGCTTCCCCCAGAGTCAGTCGTCTAAGCAGAGTGGGGAGGAAGGTGGGGTGCCTCCGGGACCTGGGCTCAGAAGACCCACATTGTCACTTCTGCTATTTTTTATTTCCTAGAAGTGAGCCTCTAAGCTGCTCCCAGCTGCAGAGTAGAGCAGTTAGTTTCCACCTTTTGGATAAAATGTCAAAGAGATGGCGAACCTATTGTTTCACCACCTGAGATCCTTTTAGGGGTGGGGTCCCCACAGAAGCAACTGGGGGTAACAGGCTGGTGAAGCACTCCTGCAGAGCCCCCCTCTTTCACTGGGGTCACACGGACACAGGCACCAGAGCCAAGGTCTAGTAGGGAACAGTTTTGTTGTTTAGCCGTGTGTGACCCCACGGACTGTAGCCCAGCAGGCTCCTCTGTCCATGGAATTCTCCAGGCAAGAATACTGGAGTGGGTTGCCATTTCCTTCTCCAGTGAATCTTCTGGACCCAGGGATCAAACCTGCGTCTCTTGCATTGGGAGGCGTATTCTTTACCGCTGAGCCAGCAGGGGAATAGTACACAAGCTTAAAAAAAAGAATTAAAAGATGCACTACTATTCTACTTATTAGCAAAATGTGACAGAATTGGGCTAAAATCCACATAGGTAAGGCAATATTCCTTCTTCACATGCTGTGGAGTAAATACAGTATAAACTCCAATTTTCTCATTTTAAAATAACACCCTATTACAACACTGTAGATCAACTATACTTCAATAGAATAAATTTTAAAACAAACAAGCAAGCAAAACCTAGCATCCTATGGTCAGCCAAGTAAACGATGAGAGTCCTTTCAAAGGCTCCCTTTGACTTTCTTTTGTTTTCAAATAGTCCAAAGACTATTCCTTGTTTTCTGTCATTAATACTTTACATCCCTAATAAAGCAAAACCATTTAACTCTCATTGAACCCATGGCCTTTTAACTGAGATCATACGCTTGGTCTCAGGACTCAATGAAGGTTAGGTTCTTGATGTCATCACAGAAAGAATTCACCGAGAGACATTAGGTAAGAAGTGGATTTTTTAAGAGAGAAATACACTTCACAGACAGAGTGTGGATCTTCCCAAAAGGTGAGAGTGACCCCAAAATGCAGAGTGGTTATTTTTTATGGGCTGGATTATTTCATAGGCTAATGAGCAGGAGAATTAATCCAACCATTTTGGGGAAGGGGTAGAGATTTCCAGGAATTGGGCCACCAACCACATTCTGGTCTTTGATGGTTGGCCTTGGAACTGTCACGGTGCTGGCAGGTGTGTCACTTAGTTTGTTGATGTGTTATGTTGAGTATATACTGAGACTCAGGGTCCATCAAGGTGTAGTGGAAGTTGACTCATCCTCCATCTTGCACCTGTTTGTTTCTCATAAGTTTATGTCTTGTCCTCAGGCTGCTGCTGCTGCTGCTAAATCGCTTCAGTCGTGTCCGACTCTGTGCGATCCCCTAGATGGCAGCCCACCGGGCTCTGCCATCCCTGGGATTCTCCAGGCAAGAACAGTGGAGTGGGTTGCCATTTCCTTCTCCAAAGCATGAAAGTGAAAAGTGAAAGTGAAGTCACTCAGTCTTGGCACCCCACTCCTACTCTTGCCTGGAAAAATCCCATGGATGGAGAAGCCTGGTGGGCTACAGTCCATGGGGTTGCTAAGAGTCCTCAGGCTATGTCATTCTTTTAAAACTTGTGCCCTTCCCTCCTGTTTCAAAAGTAGATCTGCTATAAAATCACTCTATTGTTTTTGCCCCTGACTCTAAAAGTAATACACATTTATCTGAGAAATAATCACTAGTAACAGCCTGGTATATTTCCTTCTCATCTCTTTCTTCCCCCAGAGCTTATGTAAATTACCAATTGTGTGTATGTGTAACTGAAAATATTGTAATTCATGTCCGGTGTGAAAAGTGTACCTTAAAGAAGAGGGAAGCTGTCTCATAAACATGAGGAGATCGAGGGTCCCGGCTGGTCCCAGACAAAGGCCATCCCAGAGCCCCTTGGATGCCAATGCTGCCCCGCTGGCCACCCCACACTTCCTGGAGGCACGGCGACAATTTCCTCTCCTCTTTGACCAGACGGATGACATCACCATCCACTCAGCCCTTTTGTTTTGCTTTGTTTTAGACTGTTTTTGAAAGTCTCCAGGCTTCCTGTAGACTTGTTTGTTTTCTAAACTTTTGCTGCCCATTCTCCTCTCCTTTAATTGCATGGATCCAAGCAACACTCACTCTCAATGGATCCCATCCCTCTGGTTCTATTTAATGACGAGCCAGATCTATCCTAGGGAAAACGAAGGTCCTCAATCATGATAGTGACCATGATGATGATTGATGGCAGATAATCCATTTTCAGACGCACTTACTTGCCAGCTGCTGTGTTAAGAGGGTTCCATGCATTCAGTTCCTCAGCCTTCATCACAATGGCCATTTTTCAATTGGCGACAGGGAGACTTAAGCCATTTGCCTGAGGTCACACAGTTGGTAAGAAACAAGCACTAGTGTCTTTGACTTGAAAACCCGTATTCCTAATCACTTAATTAATATTGCCTCCAGGATGGTAAAGGAAAAAAGAGATATAGAAAAAATAAAGAAAAACAAAGGAAGATAGACACATAGATAAAGAATGTCTCTTGGATAAAACAACCAATAAAACCATGAGGATTCTTTTGCATTTGCTCAAAAGCTGGTTGTATCAGTGGTCAAGGAAGTTGCCTGGTAAACCAAGCAGTTAAACAGCAAACCGGGGCAGAAGGTGAACAAACACCAAAAGAATGTTTGACTAAAGTTACCAGGTAGAGTGATAAATAGAAGTATGGGGCGAAGAGTGAAGGCTTCTCGAGGTAGCTATGAACCAAGCTTTGGAGAATGAAGAGGTCTTAGAAGAGTTCTTGATAACCCTCCCTTGAAGAGAGGGAGACTGTTATTTCCCCTCGAATCCCGGCTAGCTTGTCACTGCTTCACATCACGTCATGACCACAGAAATGATCCCTGAGGTTTGGTCCCCAGAGGCCATACAGCTCTCCCCTCATCCCCTGAAGCACCCTCTGTGGAGCCCCTAGCTGCCACGTCAGCAGCTCAGCTACCCTGAGACCTTCACACTGCGCAGTCTGACAGTCCTGGGAAAGCCCAACTCTGCTGACGCTTTTAGAGCCAGAATAGTTTGTACTTCAACAGTGAGTCTATCAATTGCCAGCTTTACAAAATACACTGCAGAGAGCAAGACTACCATGTGAAAACATTATTTCTGGATTATTTGTTCTCACAGAGTTGGGTTCGGAGAGACAGAAGAGATTGAAGTGTTAGAACTAATTATTGTTACGTAACTTACTAGTTTATTTTTTCTAGTGTTACGAGGATTCTGGAGGCAGCCTGCCCTAAGTGCACTGAGACCAAGTTCTTCCTCTCACCTTGCTCCCCTGTTTTTATTTGTGACTTTTGTCGTTATGGTTGCTAGATGACTGACTGAGCATTAACTCATACTCCAGAAGGTGAAAAGTTAGGGTCAACAGGTAGAGCCAGATCACCCCACCTCCCTTAGAAGAGTTTTCCTGGAAGCCCCACTCACTAGCATCTGCTTCAATCTCATTGGTCAGGACTGATCACATGACTTCCCCATGCCCTGTGGGAATTTGGAAAATTAAGCTCTTTGGGTGCCTCCAAATAAATTGGATTTCTGCTAATCCCAGGGACAGGGGAGCCTGGTGGGCTGCCATCTGTGGGGTTGCACAGAGTCGGACACAACTGAAGTGACTTAGCAGTAGCAGCAATGAGGGAGAAGAGGAAACTGAATACTGTTGACCAGTCCTTTGAAATGACCCCCCCTGGATTATCTCGGTCCAAGTACTGTCCACAAAACAGGGGTCTTATGCTCTGTTCCTCTTTCCAGTGAGTTAGAAGGGGGCTTGGCACATAGTTGGGCTTCCCTGGTAGCTCAGCTGGTAAAGAATCTGCCCACAATGCAGAAGCTCTGTGTTCAATCCCTGGGTTGGAAAGACCCCCTGGAGAAGGGAAAGACTACCCACTCTGGTATTCTGGCCTGGAGAGTTTCATGGACTGTACATGGGTCACAAAGAGTCAGACACGACTGAGTGACTTTCACTGGCACATAGTTAGGGGCTTGACACATCTTTGCTGCATTTAAAAAATAATTTTATTTATTTTTGTCTGTGCTGGGTCTTCATTGCTGCACAGACTTTTCTATAGTTGCAGCGAGGGGAACTACTCTCTCGTCCGGCGCGCTGGCTTCTTGTTCCAGTGGCTTCTCTTGTTGCGGAGCACAGGCTGTAGGGCATGGGGGCTTCGGTAGGTACACCTCCCTGGCTCCAGAGCACAGGCTCAGTAGTTGTATCGCACGGCGTTAGTTGCTCCATGGCGTGTAGGATCTTCCCAGATCAGGGCTCAGACACGCATCTCGTGCACTGGCTGGCAGATTCTTTACCACCGAGCCACCAGGGAAGCTCTTATTTGCTGCATTCTGCCAAGGGAGTCCATACTAAGGCTCTCTCAGTGGCCAGACTCAGTGGTCAGGGGACGAGGAAGACCAGTTCAAGGGTGAGAGGGGAGGGTGGAGCACCCCAGACTCAGGAGCCTGGCTTTTTTTTTTTTAACCTGTTGATTTAAACTCCCAGCTCTGATAAGCCAAGAAAGTACAAATGTAGTACAAATACCCTTATAACTTATGAGTCAGAAACAAATTCAGGTCAAGTTTGTTGCAACAGATCTAGAGAAAGAAAGATATGGTGCTTCCAAAACTCACTTAAATAATTAAGAGAAACGGGGTGCAAAGACCCCAGGAGGCTCCAGCCCCATCCTCTGCTGGAGGGACATCCGTTTCCTTACAGACGTCTTGTCTTTCCCAGTGGGGATGGAAGCAGATTGCTGCTGAGAAGTAAGTCTTCAGAGGCTAATTGATTTCATTCTTGGGAAAATTATCCTGACAATCAGCCTCAAGTTTCCTTTCCTTTCATCCTCTGGTCTCTACTCCTGCCTCCGCGGACCAGCATGAACAATGGGCATCCCTCCTTGATGTTTGTCTTGGGTGATGTTTATCACATCACTCTTTGCCATCAGCCGCCAAGCAGCTTTAATGCTTACAGTGTAGGAGACATATCTGCCCCAAAGGCTGTTAAGCTTCATTGGTGGTGAGAATCAGGAGGGGGCTGGGAAGCTACCAAAAGTCATTAAAAGTAATTTCATTCCAGGTAACAATTACGCCCCAGCTGCATGGCTTTCTTCCCACCCACCCAGACAGCTCTAGGCACTCGCCCTGCTGTTTAGGAGTAGGGTCCAGGAAGTCCCAGGGGAAGAAACTGGCAGGACAGAGAATGATGGCAGAAGCCTAGAACGATAATGAAATTCTGAGGTTTATAATCTTCTTGCCCATGCTCGAATAAAGCAAGCAGAGGTGAGAAGACAGGGATGCAAGGTTTGATGGACACCTCTATGGACCACAATGGATCCTGTTATTCCTGGATTCAGTCATGATCCCTGAGTGTGTACCCCACAAAACCCATACTAGGGCTTACAATGTAAATGCCTGATTTGCCTAAAGAGGGTGCTGTTACCCAGCCCCTGCCAAAGTTATTTTAAAATGAGGAAGGTGCAAAGTAGCAGAATATTGGATTTTTTTCAAGAAAAGGAGGAAGTCAAAACGTTTACTTTACATTTCCTGGTTTTTTAAGTGTGGCAGTTTAAATGATTCAAACACTGTGTAAATCCAACACATATCTGAGGACAAATTTGGTCCACATGCCACCAGCAGATAACCTCCACCCAACATCCATCATCTTGATTTAGGACATTTGTGTCCTGGAATGCCTTTCTGCTGCAGCTGAAGTTTTGTTTGTTTCTTTTTTTGTTTGATATCATGTTTTGTTTTACTATTTCAAGTTCTGATTGACCTCTATATGTTTCCTACTGGTTTTATTTTAAAGCAAAAATATTTTACATATGGTTAACATTTGTGCTTTTAAAAAACATTGAAGACTTCCCTGGTGGTCCAGTGGTTAAGAATCTGCCTGTCAATCCAGGGGACGCAGGTTCCATCCCTGGTCCGGGAAGATCCCACATGCTGTGGGGCAACTAAGCCTGCACACCACAATTACTGAAGCTCTTGTGCCTAGTGTCTATGCTCTGCAACAAGAGAAGCCACCTCAGTGGGAAGCCTGGGTACCACGAGAGAAAGCACACAGGCAGCAACAAAGACCCAGTGCAGCCAAAAATTAATAATTTTTAAAAAGATGTTAATACCTTTGAAGAAGATGTTAATATCTTTCATCACATTCAGCCTTCACAAAACTGGAGGTAGAGTAGGTTATCCCACCGCCAAATAAAATGTAAGCAACTTTAGTGACTTAGATATTGCTCAATAATTGCAAGATCCATGTCTAAACCCAAGGAGTTGTCTATTCCTGAAAATAGAATTGATGGACTTACAAACTTCTTTCCAAGTTATCCTAAGACTTATAGTCCTGGGTCCTTTCTACTCAACCACACCAAATTTCCATTTTCAGGATTTATTCTCATGAAACTGACCAAGGAAGACCCAGGGAATACTTAAGAACAACACACAGCTATGGCTAGAATTTCCCAGTGCGTCTTCTGCTGGCGTGACATATTGTCAAGTTGGGTCAACCCAAATTCCTCAGAGTTCAGCTCCCCATGCCAGTGAGCATTCTTTGTTTGTTGCTTGTCACAACATCTTTGTCTAATTAAAGCAAAGGATCGTTTACTGGAACTCTACAAGGGAGCTCCCATCACGCATGGGAAGGCCTACAGGACTGGACTTGGAAAAAGAAAGTGTCTCCAGGGACCTCCGTAGCAGGAAGAGCTTGGAGGTCTCATTGGCTGCCACTGGGATTAATCTGCTTAAATTCATTAAAAAATAATAATACTAAAAATAAAACACTTTTATTTTTCTGTCCTGGCAAATGTTACTCAGATTTAAAAGCCATGGGAAAAAAATCTGCTGCCCATCAGTGCTGGAATTTTGATGAACTGTTGGAAAAGATCTGGGACTGTCTGGGACTAGTGAAGCTTTCCACCAAACCAAAGACCAGTTGCCAGGTCACACATCCCCAGTGGTGGATGCCTTCCTCCAGGGCCACGGTGGAGCATTTCTGCATGAAGATTCACAAAAATTTATCAAATCGTTTAAATATTTTAATACCCTCTGGGGTGGGATCTCTCTGTGAAACATAATCTTCAAACAGTGGGTACAGACCACATGGGAGAGAATGTTATTTAGACTGTGAGCAAGTGACGCACCCCCCTTCCCATCTGCTGGGCCAACTATAGGAGCTTTCCCCATGATCAAATGCCCGGCTCTAAGACCATCCTGGCTTTGGCAGCCACTGGATCAGGATACAAGGGAGAGAGATGGAAGCACCTGCATTGGGACTTCACTTGTCCTTTTTTAAAAAAATTATTCTATGACTTTTTAATATAAAAATTGTATAGTTATTAGTAAACAACCTAATACATGAACTTTGCTTGTCTTAATTTGGTGTTACCTTCTATGCTGAGCTACATAAAGGATCTGACAAGGCAAAAAAAAAGAAAAGAAAAGTCCAGTTGGTTAAGTTTGGATCACATGCCCCAGTACCTTGGTTAGAGAAGACAGAATGACTTGATGTATAGACCTACAAAGACAGCACTTTGGGGGCAGAATCCTTAAGAGCCTGCTTTTTTTTTTTCTTTTCTTAAGTCTTTGTTGAATTTATTGCAATACTGCTTCTGTTTTATGTTCAGTTTTTTTGGCCATGAGGCGTGTGGCTCATGGCCACATGAGCATGATGGCTGCGTGAGGCCTCTTGACTCCCAGACAAGGAAGCAAACCCGCACCCACTGCATTAGACGGAGATGTCTAGACCACTAGGCAGCCCAGGGGTCCCAAGAGGCTGCTTTTTGAAATCCATTCTCCCCTCCTCCTTTCTGGCAGAGAGCCACTTCTGCACTTCCCAGCCCCTTTTGCAACTAGATGTAACCGTGTTCCTCAGTCCTGGTCAGTAAAATGTGAGCAAAGGTGATATCACCCAGCTCATGAAACACCTCATTGTCACCAGGCTTTACCTACCAATCAGCTCGCCAGAATGGTGGATGAGATAGGTGGTCTTCGAAGCTGTGTGTTAAAGGTGGTGGAGCCATGCTTGGCCTGGGTCCCTGAATGGCCATATAGAGCAGAGCGCCCCACTCTTCACTGCCTTGTGGTTGAAAAAGCCATGAATTTGATGGGGCTGAGTGATGCCTGTTGTCTATTTGCTACTGCAGTTTGGCCTACCTTATCTCTGGTGACTCAGACAGTAAAGAATCTGCCTGCAATGTGGGAAACTGGGTTCAACCCCTGGGTCAGGAAGATCTCCTGGAGAAGGGACTGGCTATCCACTCCAGTATTCTTACCTGAGAACTCCCATGGACAGAGGAGCCTACAGTCCATGAGGTCACAAATAGTCAGACACAACTTAGCGACTTTCACTTTTTCCAACCTATAAATGCTATTACACAAATAAGGATAAGTGGTTGTTTGGTGGTCAAAAAACAAGAAGCCTCTGCTGTGTTCACAGAGAAGGAATACAGGAAACTTACATGTCTGCCATGGGAGTACCAACTCTCCTTTCTTCAACATGTTAGGAAGAATTCGGGGAATTAGAGTAGCCTGGCTTCTCAAGGACCATCTGTACCAGGTCGCGTGTAACTCACACACTCCTCAGAGACCCTCCAGGGAGCCAGATACAGAGATCATGGGTCCTCTCCTGCCCCGCCACCCCAGCTGGTCTACGAATTCTCATAAACCCTGATTAGCAGGGCTGGTCTCCCTGCTAAGCGTTCTGACTTTTCTCTCCTCTCCTGGCATGTTCTTCCGCCTAATCCTGCGATAACAGCAAGCTAGAGGATTTCCCCCACCTTCTGCCTTGCCCTTGAGGTTACTGAAAAATATAATTCAGAAACCTGGCCCCACTGGGGGCCTGACACTCTGACACAGAGCCACAAGATCTTTTCTGAACGCTTGTGGGAAAATCAGAGAGAGAAACGGCTGGCCGTGCAAGCATTCCAAGCCTAAACACAATAATGAATTTTGCACACATCAGTGGGTTCTGACTCTGTTGCCAATTAAAACCTCCGTGGGGGGCAGGCAGTCCACTTAATCTTCGCTGCCAAAGACACAATCCCCCCAGATACCACAGGGATGGGGGTGGGCGGAGGACTGGAAACTGTATTACAAAGATGACCCAAAATCCTACCCTCCTTCTCTGAAGTTTTCCTCATTCTTTTTCAGTCTATTCACCCTTGACTTTGCTCATCAGTAAGGAATGACCAAAGATGGGGAGGGGAATGAGTCCCCCCATGGACCAGCATCATCAGAAGTGGGAATATGTGTATATAAGATGCCCAAAGGGTGAGTGTGTTGTGTAACACGAATTCAAGGGAGCTTCTGAAACAGCAATTTTGAAGTTACATAAGTTGCAGTATGAGATTTTGCCAATAACGTCATTTAGAATCAAGTGTTTGCGTTTTCTTTCCTTCTTTTTAAAAAGTAGAACACCCAAGGGGCTAAAAAAATCAGATTTATATTTTAAAGAATCTTCTTTAAAAAACAGCTTAAAAGAAAAACTGACTTCAATTTTAATGATTGCGCTGGTGGCAAATGACAGCCTGGGAGAAGCTCATCACTAGAAACAGGGCCTCCTGAGTTCAAGTTCATTGATGCCCTACACTTAGCTCTTCATCCTGACAAAATGCTAGCTGCCTCAAGCCTCAGGTTTCTTGTCTGTAAAACAAAAACAATGATTTTAAAGAGATTTATGAACTTCAATAAAATAAATTAATGGAAAGAAAAAAGATTGTAAAGTTTCTGGCACATAGTAGGAGATTATTAAATGTTAGTTATTACTATTATGAGCAAGGATGTTTAGACAGAGCTCAACTTGCATTTCCTGTAGGGACTTAATTAACTTCTTGGCTTTTAAAGAAATTGTTGTGGTTGGCCTGGAAAAGTCTGGTAGGAAGAAAGAAATACTAACCAGCCTTTGTATAATATTGCTATTTATACATGCAGAAGAATTCTTGTACAGAGCACTGTGTTTCTCATTACCACTCTATGAGGAGAGTAGAGTCTAAGCATCTTCTCATTTTCTCTTTATTTTACAGGGGAGGAAACTGATTATATATTAGATATATTAGGTGTATATGATTTTATATGGTATATTTAATATATAGGGGCTTCCCAGATGGCACTAGCAGTAAAGAATCCACTTGCCAATGCAATTAGATGTAAGAGATGTGGGTTCGGTTCCTAGGCCAGGAAGATCCCCTGGAGGATGACATGGCAACCCGCTCCAGTACTCTTGCCTGGAGAATTCCATGGACAGAGGAGCCTGGTGAGCTACAGTCCATAGCGTCACACAGAGTCGGACACGCTGAAGCAACTTAGCACACGTGCATGCATGCACTTCATATATAATCACTTTCTTCTCATAAAATATATTTTACACATTATATGTGTGTATATATGATGGGATATGTGCACACATGTGTTTATATGCACATGTTCACACATCATGTGCGCACACATGTGCTATATGTGTACACACGTTTGTGTATGTTTCCACATGTATCGTGTGTGTGAGCACACATGTTTATGTGTGTTTGGCATGTATGTGTGCATGTGCTTGTTGTCATATATGTATGAGTCTGGACACCTGCATGTACAGGTACACATGCATGTATACTCACATACACAACAAAGTCAAGTAGATGAAAATAGTTAGTAGTGACCGTTTACTCACTGAACAAAGAGCTGAAAATTGAGCTGAAATTGATAGAATGAGCAGAGCTGGCACAAGCAAGCAGTTTTTAAACGGGAACAGAAAACAGAAGACATACAACTTGATACAACCAAACTGAAAACTTTGTACAACTTGAGTGACCCCAAACCAAAGAGAAGTTAGAACAGGAAGAAAGTGCTTGAAATTTTATCAGAGGTAAAGGATCCTGAGCCCTGAGAGCCCATGGCCCATGCAGGGGGAGACACACAGCAGGAGATCCAGGGGATGGGGCCTTGGGAGTTGGGAAGAGCCGGGTGGTGGTGGCTGCAGTCACCAGCCTGGAGTCAGTGGATGAGAGGGGTGTGCAGAGAGTGGGGACATCCCTGATGGCCCAGCGGTTAGGACTCTGCTTCCACTGCAGGGAGCATGGGTGCGATCCCTGGTCAGGGAATTAAGACCTTTCAACAACAACAACAAAACAGTGGTTGTGGGGGGATCCCAGCCAGGGCAGAGGTTGAAGGGCAGGATCTTAGAAGGGAGAGATGGGGAGGACAGAAGGGAGTGAAGCAGCAGGGTTGGCGATGGTAAAGCAGGAAGCAGAAGCAGGGCCACCTTCCTGGGCAGTGACAGGAGGGAGATGAGAGCCGTGGGGCCATGGTGTTTCGGGAAGATTTCTCTGTTGCCAGGGGTAGATTTGGTTTTGTTTTCAATAATGCAAGAGGCTTAACCTCTTCCTACCCTGCAAGGAGGTGGACCTGGGGACCAGAGCCCAGAAGTCTCAGCCATCAGCCCAAACTTTAGTCTCTTTCTATAGAAAGACACTGTCTTCATGGGACGGTCTTTTCTCAAGATCAAAGCGGTCCTCGGGACAGTGGGCCCCAGATAGACCATGAAGACCAGATAGACCTCTTTCTGGAGGAAGGAACAAGGATCCAGGGTCTGGTGAGACACAGGTTTACCCACCTGCCCACCTTGATGAAATCACAGGTGCCTGCCAGTCAGATTTGAGGTTAGAAAGAAATGTTGGCCCAAGCGATGGGAAAACTCTAAGATTTCCACAAAGAGAATCTGGGAAGATGTAGGTCCTAAAGCTTGGCCTGTGCCAGGACCCCAGGGCATGCTAAGGGGGATGGTACCTGGCAGATCCCAGCATTACGAGTTTAGATGTGACTATCCTATATTATATATAGGATATAACATATTTTATATTCTATATAGGATATAATATATCCTATACTAATACTACATGAATATACTTAAGAATCAAAGCGGTACCTTGGCTAAAGAGAGACAGGATGGTGGTGTGGCTGAGCAGCAGCCCAGGGCCAGACCAGCAGGTTCAAAACCTGGGCTCTACCCCTGCAGCCCTGTGGGTCCTTGTTGAGAACTTATCTCTTTGCTTTCTTTTCCCATCATTAAAATGCAGTTACCTCACAGAGCTCCTATGAAGATTAAGCAAATTCCCACACATGAAGCACTTAGAACAGAGCCTTGGCATAAATATTAGCTACTCAAAAAACAGTAACACCATGAGGGCCTCAAACATCTCCTTTTACCATCATCCCCAATATGGTGCCACACCCTTTCCCACGGGAAACCACACTTGCCCATTTCATGGATATTCTTCCAAACCTTTCTTGACTGATTTCCACGGATATATGCACAAGAATATGACCTGGTAGATTTCCATTTTTACCTGAATGACATTGTATCCTATAAATCAATATGATTATTAGACACAATAGCAGGTCTTAGAGAGTGGTCCCTGCACCAACACTTGAATCTAAGCAACTTGCTGAGTTTTTTTCTAAGCGACTTTCTTTAATCATGATAACCCACCCTGTGACTCTACCCAAGCTGAGCCATCTTTGGTCACCTGGGTCAATTCCAGTTTGTGAGAGTTTCAGATATGTCTGTAATATCCTTGTTCCAGACTCTTTAAAGTGATAAAACATTCCAACATGAGCAAATGTGAGACCTGGCAAAATGTACGGCCCCAGCCTGCAGATTCAACCACTGTTACCATTTTATTGCAGTAATTTGATCCATCTGATTCCCTCCGTTTCTCCCATCCCTTCTGCCTTTTCTTTCTCTCTTCTTTGGAATATACTATTTTAAAGCAAGGACTTCCCTGTAGCTCAGATGGTAAAGAATCTGCCTTCAATACAGGAGACCTGGGTTCAATCCCTGCGAAAGGATGATCCTCTGGAGACAGGAATGGCAACCCACTCCAGTATTCTTGCCTGGAGAATCCCAGGGACAGAGGATACTGGCAGGCCACAGTCTGTGGGGTTGCAAAGAGTTGTACATAACTGAGCAACTAACACTACACTATTACATTTTAAAGCAAATCCCTGACAGCATGTCACGTCATCCTTGATTTTGCTCCCTAAAAAGGAACACCATCCACTTCTTTAAGGTGATGGGGGTGGATGAGGGGTGGTTTCAAGAGGGAGAACCCCATTTCTCGTCCTGGAAGACAGGTTTCTCGGCGGTCAGTGCTCTGATGCTCTGTTCAGCAGAATGACATCTGTCCATGCAGGTGAGAATTGCTACTGTCATGAACACTGCTGGAGAACTGCCCCAAATCACGGGAGGAAAGCCACAGCTCTCTCTTAACTTTTGGGGGCCTCGTATTCCATCACAGTTGTTACAGGTGTTTCAGAAACTGGGACTTAAAAACCACCTGAGTGCACTGGGTCTCCTCCATTGTCAGCTGAGCTTGCTAAATCCCTGCCAACTCTACAGCACCTTCTGGCACCCAAGGAAGAAGCTCCCTCAGATTTGGCAGAGATGAAATGGGTGTTCAGTATGTAGACATGCCCTTCCTTGCTAGGGATGGGAGGATGCTTGCTATCAATAATGTCATTCCCCATATTTTTAAAAAGCTAACAAAACATCACAGTTGGACACCCAGGGAGCTTTCAGATGGAGGGAAATGACATCACCAGGCAGGGACCCTTGGTGGGTGGCAGTCACTGCTGGATGAAAGCTGGGCCATCTTCTTGCCCAAGAACTCAGAGATCAGCAGTGTTGATGCCCTTGGCATCAAAGTTCTGAAACAACCTCCCTCCCCAAAGAGTCAGGACAGGGGGTGGTTGCCCAGTCCAGGGGCCTGTCATCCTCTGGGCACTGAGACTCTTTCCTCCATAAGAAGGCTCCAGAGCCCACCTGAATGTGTTCGGCTCTGAGTTTTCCTCACGTACCTCAGTGTTCCCAGCTGGACAATGGGACAACAGTGCAGCTGCCCCCCACCGCTCTGCCTCACTCCATGCATTTATCATTGAGTGAATGGGTCCAGAGCAGAGCCATCATTGTTGTTCAGTTGCTAAGTCATGCCCAATTCTTTGTGACCCCACAGACTGCAGCAGGCCAGGCTCTCCTGTCCTCCACTATCTCCAGAGCTTGGTCAATTTCAGGTCCATTGAGTCAGTGATGCTATCCAACCATCTCATCTTCTGCCACCCTGCTACTCCTTTTGCCTTCAGTCTTTCCCAGCATCAGGGTCTTTCCCATTGAGTCAGCTCTTCACATCAGTTCAGTTCAGTAGCTCAGTCATGTCTGACTCTTTGCGACCCCATGGACTGCAGCATGCCAGGATTCCCTGTCCATCACCAACTCCTGGAGCCTGACCAAACTCATGTCCATGCAGTTAGTGATGCCATCGAACCATCTCATCCTCTGCCGTCCCCTTCTTGTCCTGCCTTCAATCTTTCCCAGCATCAGGGTCTTTTCTAATGAGTCAGTTCTTTGCATCAGGTGGCCAAAGGATTGGAGCTTCAGCTTCAGCATCAGTCCTTCCAATGCATATTCAGAGTTGATTTCTTTTAGGAGGGACTGGTTTGATCTCCTTGCAGTCCAAGATGCTCTCGAGTCTTCTTGTCCAGTATCACAGTTCGAAAGCATCAATTCTTCCGCTCCATTCTGCAAATGTTCGTGGATATTCAACTGCTTAGGAAGATGGTGGGGAGCTGGGGGGACACGTGAAGAAGCTATTTTTCTCCTGACAAAGATTCTTTGCCACCACCCAGAGGCTACAGGGAATTGCTGACCTTTGGATTCACTACAATATTCCAAAGCACTGTCGGCCTTCCCTGCTGAAGCAGAAGGAAAAGGCCAGGAAACTCAGGAGCACAGCTGACCCAGGTCCGGATCTTTGAGGCTCTGGTGGCTGCCAAACTCCAGGCATCCTTGCGTCTGCTCTTCTTGAGGCTAGAAGAAGAGCAGCAACTGTATCCCTCCCCCCACCTTCCTCCTCCCCCCTCCCCTCCCCCCTCTTCCCCCCACCCTGAATTTTGCAATATCTCGATGCTCCCCGCCCCCTCCACCCCCCAGGAAGGACTGAGAAATAGCTTCATAGCCTTGCATCCCATGAAGCGGCAGGTGTTTGCTGCCACCCCCGTCGGAAGCCACGGCTTTGCACAACTTCATCTGAAAAAAAAAAAAAAAGATAAAAAAGGAAACCCTTAAGGAAGATAACGGCTACACAATGCCGCGCGTCCAGCGCCCGCCCTCGTTCAAAGGCCGTTTGCTTGATTTTACGTGCGTTTCCTGCGCTCCTCACATCCTCCTCCCCGCTTTGTCTTTCATATCCGAACTGCAGAGATTTCGCGGGGACCCATTAGGACTTTCTTCCGAGGTGAGATCAAAAGGTCCGTGAGCGCGCCTGCTTGTCTTTTTCTGACAAAGCAAACTTCCCAACATCTGTTCTGGCCGCCGGACGGACAGCCCGGCTATCAAGAGGCTGCAGACTCGCCGGACTTTCCGGGCGGATTTTCCCACCCTGCCCTCCCGGGGCGGAGGTAAGAGCTGAGCTAAAGAAATGCGGGGCCCGGGTCTGGAGACTGAAGATACACCGGCAAAGCGGACAGGCCTGCGCTGGTTCCCATCCCACCAACCGGCACACGCCTGGAGCGTGACGTCATGCTGTTGCTAACGTGATGCGTCCCTGGGCACCAGGGTGGGCTTCTGTCTGCTAGAAACCAGCGTATATGAATCTCACCTGCACCGCTCGAAGAATCTCTCCACATGGACATCTCCGAAGTCACCAGCATCCTGCTCTACCTTCAGAAATTCAGATTATCTCTCTGACCCTTGGAAACTGCTTTTGGCTCTGTACCTGTTTCCTGGAGGTTTAAGTAAAATTTGTTTAGTTGCTAAGTCATCTCCAACTCTCCTAACTCATGGACTGTAGCCAGCCAGGTTCCTTTGTCCCTGGAATTTCCTAGGCAAGAATACTGGAGTGGGTTGCCATTTCCTTCTCCAAGAGATCTCCCCGACCCAGGAATTGAACCTGCGTCTTCTTCATTGGCAGGTGAATTTCTTTTTTAACACTGAACCACCTGGGAAGCCCCTGGTTTACCACTTTGGGGCTGTGGGACAATAATAAAAGCAGCTGTGTTTTCTTTTATTTCAATGTTAATTTTATATTGGAGTATAATATTGTGTTATTTTTAGGTGTAGAGCAAAGTGATTCAAATAGATGCATATACATGTATCCTTTCTCAAATTCTTTTCCCATGTAGATTATTACAGAATATTGAGCAGAGTTCCCTGTACCATACAGAGGGTCCTTGTTGGTTATCTATTTTATATATAGAAGCGTGTAGCAACCGTGTTTTCTTATTCTGCGGTCTTGACTTCATCTCCAAGATTTGTTCCAGAGGCCCTGGGAAGGGTTGTGGGTCTATGTCTGTTCTGTATGTGTGTCTACATGTGTGTTTTTTTTAAAAAATATCTATATTATTACTTGTTTATGTTTGGCTGTGCTGGGTCTTCCTTGCTGCACGGGGACTTTCCAGTTGCAGTGAGCAGGGGCTCCTCTCGTTGCAGAGCACAGACTCTAGTCGCTTGGGCTTCAGTAGGTGTATCACGCGGGCTCAGTAGCTGTGGCAAAAAGGCTTAGTGGGCTTCGTTGCTCCAGGGCATGTGGGATCTTCCCAGACCAGGGATTGAACCCGTGTTTCCTTGCATTGGCAGGTGAATTCTTAACCCCTGCTCCCCCAGGGAAGTCCTATCCATGTCTTTTGTATGTGTTCATGTGTCTGTGTTTGTGTGTGTGTGTATCTGCGCGTGTTTGTGTGTGTGGGTGTATTGAAGAAAAAGGCAGTGTTTGCCCTTGTTCTTTTTGGAGTCAGATGTTGTGGAAAGCGCTTGCTCTTTCAATCACAGCCTGGGCCCTTCGTGTCTGAATGGCACTCAGTGGCCTTGTTCTGACTTTCTCCACCCTCCTCCCCCCCAGCAGGCCAATCACCACAGGAAAGAGAAGAAAGATACAACCTCCTGATGCTTTGTTTAGCACCTCCTCTCTCAACAAGGCTGCCTGCCTCCTTTGCTTACTGGCATCCACTGGGTTCCTTTGATCCAGGCAGTGGCTCCTGATCACAGCCAGGATAACAATAGGGCCCCGAGTTGACCTGTTAGGGGCCCAGGACCCCTGGGAGGGACGTACTCTTTCCTAGCAGGTCCCTGAGTTACACTGGGCCCACAGACCCAGATTCTAGTCTCCACAGCTCCCACATCCAGCCAGGGTTCACACAGGTGAAAACCCCTCAAAGATTTGCCAGAGTTTTCAGTCAGGCTCTGTAACTGTTACCCCACCAGGGTTCTTGGCCGCCTTAATCTGTAGAAATGGACTGGAGGCCAGACAAGAAATCCAGACAAGGCTTTATTGGGGTTCCGGCTGCAGCGGGGGGAGCAAGAACAAACAGCAGGTTCCCTCGTTGCTTGCTGAGGAGCTGCGGAGAGCTGGTTCCTTATATGCGGTGAGGGTAGGGGTGTGTCCAGGGGTCAGGGAAGAGTGGCTCAGGTGTTTTGCCCACCCCTGAGGTGGTATTGTGTGCCGGTACCTTCAGGGGTGGCAGTTGGGTTTTTGGTCTTTTTGTATCTTGTCCAGAATTTGCCCCACCTGCACATGCAAGCAATGACTTAGCAGGTAAAGAACCCACCTGCCAATGCAGGAAGCTCTTGTTACAGTATTGCTTCTGTTTTACGTTCTGGGTTTTTTTGGCCCTGAGGCATCTGAGATCTTAGCTACCTGACTAGGGGTCGAACCTGCACCCCTTGCATTGGAAGGGCGAGTCTTAAGCATTGGACCACCAGGGAAGTCAGGACAGAGCAGTTTAAACAACAGAAATGTACTTTCTCACTGTTCTGGAGGCTGGAGGTCCAAGATGGAGGGGTCAGCAGAGTTGATTCCTTCCAAAGGCATTGAGAGAGGGATCAGGTCAAGGCCTCTCTCTTTGGTGTGGAGATGGCCGCCTTCTCTCCCCATATCTTTAGATCATGTTCTCTCTGGACATGTCAGTGTCCAAATCCCGCTTGCTACTAGGACCCCCGGCATGTTGGATTAGGGACCCCCACATAACCTCATTTGAACTTCATTACCTTTGTAAAGTCCCCACCTCTGGACCTCCCTGGTGGTCCAGTAGTTAAGACTTCACTTTTCAATGCAGAGGGTGTGGGTTTGATCCCTAGTTGGGGAACTAAGATCCCATATGCCTCAGGGCCAGAAACCCAGAACATAAACAACAGAAGCAATATTGTAACCAATTCAATAAAAAATTAGAAAATGGTCCATTTAAAAATATGTATATATTAAGAAAAACAACCCACCCTCAATAGAGTTATATTGTGAATCATACTGCGAGTCTACCCCACCCTGGAGGTTAGGACTTCCATGTGAATTCTTGAGGGGACCTGATTCAACCCATAAAACTACTCTGAGAAATTGCTTGGCAAGTTCTTAAAAAGTTAAACATATACTTACCATACCATCTGCTAGTTCTGCTCCTAAGTATTTACCCAAACAGAAATGAAAACACATGTCTCCACAAAGACAACATATGAATGTCAAAGCAGTTTTATTCACAGTGGCCCCAAACTGGAAACCAACGCCAACTAACGGCTGAATACACATATTTCATGGTCTGGTCATAAATGGATCAGTACTCAGAAGAAGAAAGGGACTAGAAGTTTCATTCGGTGACACAGAAGAATCTCCCAAAGGATTAACTTGCTTCCTTTATATGTCCAGGCATTTACAAAATGATTTAGGGGGTAAAATAAGGGAAAGACTAGACTCGGTGAGTTATCTTTTTCTTTCTGATTTGCCAATTCTGAACTTCAAGATGGCCTTTGTACTCAGAACGAAAATATCTTCTATTAAAAATATTAAACAGGATGGAGAAGATGTGTGCTCTCCAGGGTCCCCAGTCCTGTGGGTGTAAGAACAATGGTCTGGAAGGGGGCCTTAATGGGAAAGGCGGAATGGCAGCTCTGGATCAGAAGAAACAGCAGAAAAGCTTCCATAATTTAAAAGCCCATGGATACTTGCAATGAAACCACTAGTGAATGTGTCTGCGGGGAGGAGAGTACATGTGTGTGTGCTAAGTCACTTCAGTCATGTACGACTCTTTGTGACCCTATGGAATATAGCCCTCCAGGCTCCTCTGTCCCTGGGATTCTCCAGGCAAGAGTACTGGAGTGGGTTGCCATGCCCTCCTCCAGGGGATCTTCCCAACCCAGAGATCAAACCTGCATCTCTTGCATCACCTGCATTGGCAGTCAGGCTCTTTGCCACTAGTGCCACCAGAGCCCACAGGGAGGAGAGGTGTCAGCGCAATTCTGTAATTTAAATACGAGCCAGTAATAAGGCTTCCCTGGTGGCTCAGTCAAGAATCTGCCTGCAATGCAGAAGACCTGGGTTTGATGCCTGGGTCAGGAAGATCCCCTGGGGAAGGGGATGGCAACCTTCTCCAGCGTTTTTGCCTGGAGAATTCCATGGGCAGAGGAGCCTGGTGGGCTACAGTCCATGGGATCGCAAGGAATCGGACATGACTGAGCGACTAACACTTTCCTTTACTTTCAGTAATATGGGGAGTAGGCTTCCCCATCTCAGTCCCTGTTCATTGAGTTTTCTTTTCCACTAGGAGCGCCCTATGACATAATGGTTTCATCTACTTTAAAAAAAAATTGTTTAATTTTGGCTTTGCTAGGTCTTTGTTGCAGCTCTTGGGCTTTTCTTGTTGTGGAGCATGGGCTTAGTTGCCCCGTAGTTTATGGGATTTTAGTTCCCCGAAAAATGATCGAACCCACATCTCCTGCATTGGAAGGCAAATTCTTAACCACTAGACCACCAGGGAAGTTCCCTTATCTACTTTTATTGTAAGAATATGTGTTCCTGTTAATAAGACACAGAACGCTGACCAGTTGTAATGTGGACACTTGCAGGGGAAACAAAGAAATTGCTTCCTACAATTGGAGGTCACAAGCCTGAAGGTTAGCTGCCAAGGTGATGAACAAGTAAAAGGTAGTCATTTCATTTACTACCAAACGTTGTGTCGTTAAAAATCAGGGGTTGTGTTGAGAAGAGTGAACTTCTTCCCTGAAAGCTCTCCCAGCTCCAGCCAGATCTAAAGTTTTTTTAAAAAAATCTTTATTCATTTGGCTGTACTAGGTCTCAGTTGCAGCATGTGGGATCTAGTTCCCTGATCAGGGATCGAACCTAGGCCCCCTGCAATTGGAGTTCAGAGTCTTTCCCAGTGAAGCACCAGGAAAGTGCCCCAGACCTAAAGTTTAACTGTGCCACCACACTCTTACCTCCTGGATCCTTGCCCACACCAGCACCACCGCTCCTAGCTTTTCCCATCACAATGCTGCTTGTATTATAGTTAAGTGTAAATGTCTCCTCCTCCATGCAGCCTTCTGGATTTCTATCATAGCAGCTGAAGTACATCACTGGTTATCTGAAAGCCACACAAATAGCCCCGGGTCCACTTCTGGCCCACAGACACGTCTCTGACTTATTTAATGCTGAATCTGAACTATTTACAAACATTTTACAAATAGGGGATGTCACATAAAAAAATCCAAATTTCCAGCTTCTCTTAAAATACATAGAAATTTTGGCAAGAGCGGGGCATATTTTATTGAACACAGATTTCTGTAGATCTTGCAATGCACCAGGCAGTTTTTAGTGCTTGAGTTTCTAACCCTCCTTACGACCCTGTAACCGGGGACTGTAAAACTCCATTCTGTGGCTGAGGACACAAAATCAGAGAGAGTTTAAATAACAGCTCGGGCATGGGTAACCAGTAGGGACAGGAACCCGGGTGGTCCTCTCTGGGGTCCATGCTCTTAAATTATCCATGATTCTGTGTAGCTTCCTGCATGGCTGTGTTCCCTGGGGCAAATATTACTGTTTCATGTCTCCACCCAAAGGGGGACAGAGCAATAGTGTAGCCACCATGGAAAACATTATGGAGGTCCCTAAAAAAATTAAACAGAATTTCCATAAGATTCAGAACTTCCACTTCTGAATAGAGACTGAACTGAAAGCAGGGTCTAGAAGAGATATTTGCATCCCATGTTCAGAGTGATATTAATTCACAATAGCTCAGAGGAGGAAGCAATTTAAAAGTCCTCCAAGAGATGAACAGATAAAGAAAATGTGATGTGTACATGCAAGGATGTAGTATTCAGCCTTAAATAGGAAAGGAGTTTTAGAGATGCAGATGCAGAGAATGGATGGGGATGATTTGGGAGAGACCGGTGGTGGGGGCAGGGAAGAATGGCCAGATTGAGATTAGCATATATACACTACCATATGTAAAGTAGATAGCTAGAAGGAACTTGCTGTACAGAACAGGGACCTCAGCTCTATGCTTTGAGGTGATCTAGATGGGTGGGATGTGGGCAGTAGGAGGCTCAAGAGGGAACAGATATACGTCCATATATAGCTGATTCACTCCACTTTATAGCAGAAACTAACACAACATTGTAAAGCAACTGTGCATGCTAAGTTGCTTCAGTCACGTCCGACTCTTTGCGACCCTATGGACTGTAGCCTGCCAGGCTCCTCTGTCCATGGGATTCTCCAGGCAAGAATGAATACTGGAGTGGGTAGCCATGCCCTCCTCCAGGGGATCTTCCCAACCCTGGGATCGAACCTGGGTCTCCTGCATTGCAGGCAGATTCTTTACCACTGAGCCACTTGGAAAGCCCCAAAGCAACTCTGCAGCAATACATTTAAAAAAAATTTTTTTTCTTAAATTTAAAAAGGAAGGGAATCCTGACCCATGCTCTAACATGAGTGAACCTAGAGGACATGATGTTAAGGGGAAATAAGCCAGTCACAAAAGGACCATAACTGCTTGTGAGGAGATTGAAACTCCAAGAACTGATTGTTCCTCTGAGATGTCTCATCCATCATCTCTCCCCTAATGCAGAATGCAGTATTTGGACCACAGGAGATGCTCAACAATGAACCAAGAAATGCCAGAGAAATGGTTGGGTACAAATATGGTCTTCAGGTAGATAGAAGGTTATTTGTTATGCCTTAAACCCAGGTCTCCCGCATTGCAGGCAGATTCTTTACCAGCTGAGCCACAAGGGAAGCCCAAGAATACTGGAGTGGGTAGCCTTCTCCAGCAGATCTTCCTGACCCAGGAATCGAACCGGGGTCTCCTGCATTGAGGGGGATTCTTTACCAACTGAGCTATCAGGGAAGCCCATTAAACCGTCAGGAGTTATTTAATAAACACGTACTTCTAGTTCTTCCCAGGTCTGGAGGTGTGACATGAGCATTCACGTCTGTGGTTCCTATTAAACCTGGGATATGATGCTGTCTAGAGTCAACATTCTCGCAGGAAGGCAGCCTTGCTGGTGCTCGGCAGTGGCTGCCCTTACTGACAGAGCACATGCCCTCCCATTTGCCACAGTCTTTACCTCTCCTAGCCTTGGGCCACTCAGCCCATACTGTAACCTCTCGCATCACCAAGCTGTTCCTGGGAGCATTTGTGTTTGTAACCCCTGCTCTAAAAGATGAGTTAGGAGTCCTGTAAAATTGGCAACAGTGCCTCAAAGAAGAGTCCCTCCTTTTAGTTAAGATCCAGCTTCAGCTTAAGGGCACACCTTGGTTTTGTTCTGGTAGAATGACTTTTCAGAGAAGCAATATCACTCCTCTCATCTGTGGGGTAACTCCCCCACTGTGCCCAGAACCCCAGCCAAGCCAAGGCTGTAAAGAGACAACGAAAACCGTCTGCAATCTGGTCTCTGATTTAAGAAATGACTTGGTGTCGTGAGTTAAAACTTTCAGCACTGGTCTCCAAAGAGAGTCCTGCCTCACGAAGTGTGGTGAGATCCAGAGGATGATGCTAGAGAAAGCAGAGATTCTAAGGGGGTCATAGGTTCTGGATGAAAAGCTGAAGCAAGCAAAGTTACATGCTTTAGCTGCACAATGAATGGCTTTTGATTGTAGCAATTGAAGACAGGGAAAGAAACCAGGGCGGATGGCACAGAAAGCTGGCAACATAGCAGTGTGGAAGATGGATCTTCATGTCATCAGACTCTTGACTTGGACATTTAGTGATTTACAAAGTAATTCAAGATTGATTCCTGCAAGAATCTTTGATTGTCAGATTGATTAAAAGTCTATAATTTGCTCTAACTGGCCCAGAACTTTGGCAGCATCCACTTTGGACTTAATTTGGGCTCTCATTTTCCCTGCACCCCATCAAATAACCAACATGCTTTTTGAATCTGAAGTTGGCCCAGCCCTTCCTGAAGGCACTTGAGGAGCCAGAGAAAAACCATCTCGTGCACACCTTGAGCTGTCATCTACCTTTCTGGGTTGACGTCTTGGACTAGTCAAGAGACTTTCCTGAAGATGTCCCCCCATCTGTTAATTGGGGATAATTATGCCTCACCAGGAAATTATTTTTCTTAATATTTATTTATTTGGCTGCATCAGGTCTTAATGCATCATGGGGGATCTTTTTTTGTAGCACACAGACTCTAGTTACAGTACAAAGGCTTAGTTGACCTGAGGCCTGTGTGATCTTAGTTCCATGACCAGGAATCAAACCCACGTCCCCGGCATTGCAAGACAGATTCTTAACCTCTGGACCACCAGGGAAGGCCTTCACTAGGGTATTATGAGGATCAAATGACCTAACAAAAAGGTCAGTACCCAGGGATTGACCACTCCCAGTTACTGCTGGTGGAATACTTGTTGGGGAGGGAGAGGGAGAAGGGTCCAGGCTCTAAAGGCAGAGGTTCAAGTCCCACCTCTGACATTTCCAAGCTGGGTGGCTTTGTCTCCCAGTCGAAGAAACAGGTGTAATAATAGGATTCAGTGAGAAGAATTGCTAACTTCTGAGCGCCTACTATGTGTTTGGTTGGTCCAAAGCACTGACCATACCCCATCAGTGCAGCCGTCAATCTGGTCCTCTGAAATGCAGGTGCTCTTACACCTCAGGAGGAAGGTGAGCCACAGAGAGGGCCAGTGACCCAGGTAAAGCCTTCCAGCCAGTTGTTGATGGAACCGAAAGTCAAACCGGGGATGTTCATTCCAAGACAAGTTGTCATGTGGTTTTCAGTGAAGGGAGACGTCATCAGCCAGAACACCCAGGAAAACAATTTGTAGACACAGGAATTGAGCTTAACCCAGATTCTGTTGTTCTGAATTATTAATTGTGCGCTGCCTTCTCCCCTGGAATCTCTCCCTAGACACTAAGCAAACTGGTCTTTCACCCCAAACTAATTTGCATCTTTGCACTGCTGTGTGCCATAGATCAGGAAGAAAAGTCAATATCTTAATTGACTTTCATAAATGTTTAAATGAGAATAATTCCATTTAGGGGCAATGAATACCATCATTAATTTACCAGAATACAGTTAATCTAATACAGAGATCTTTGCAAATTTATCTCTGGGCATATAATTCAAGCCAAAGGAATTATGTGATGGCATTCATCCCTTCCCTTCCTTCCCATCTCCTACCTGCCCCTCTCAAATGCACACATCCTTATAAACAATTCCAGGAGCTTCCCTGGCTGTCCAGTGGTTAAAAATCAGTGCTTCCAATGCAGAGGTCATGGGTTTGACCCCTGGTCAGGGGAACTAAGATCCCCATATGCCCTGTAGCTTGGCCAAATTAAAACAAAAAAAAAAAAACTGCACACATCCCAAATTATTTTGCCCACCCTAATATATCCCCAACGGCCCTTACATTCCCATAGCAACAGTCTGGAGAAAGTAAACTTCTAATTATACCACATTAAAATGGAGAGCTCTTTGAGTCATCGTCTCTGGCGCTTTCTTTTCGTGCAAATACGATTCCAGGTTCCATGGGCGGTCTTGATTTTTAAGAACTCCAGATGTTCAAAGGAAGGCAATCGTCATACTTCCTCTCTAAGTGTCTTAATGGAAAGTTTACATCTAGTGTGTTTCAAAGTCCCTGAAAGAGAAGCTTTCATACTCCAGAGCAAAGTAACTGAATTCAAAACTTTTATTAATAATGTAGAAGGCTTGTGCGACACACAGAAGCTAGAAAAATACGGGGAAATCAGAGGGGACTTTGCTTTATCAAAGAGAGGCCAGAATAAAGGTTGGTCTTGATTGGAGGGAGGGAGGGGGCTGTGGGGGAATGGGTGATGTCAGCACGGAGGAGGTCAATGCCTCAGGGTCTTTCTGTCGCTATAGAACGTGAGTGCTTATTCAACTTTGAGGCCAGGGTCTGTCCTGGGGAGTGCCTGGGGGCTTTATAAGGACACTGTGGGTTTTGACTTCCAATCCTGTTCAGCTGGCATCCTTTCTGGGGGCATTGAGGCTGTTAATGTTTTCCCTCAATGCCTAAGACCGACCCTTAGCTTATACTACCAGGTGAAGAGGCATCATTTGCTTCTTCCTCTTTTTGAAGGGGGAGGGGGCTTCCCTGGTGGTTCAGCGGTAAAGGATCCGCCTGCCAGTGCAAGAGATGCAAGTGTGATCCCTGGGCTGGGAAGGTCCTCTGTAGAACGTAAGGGCAACCCACTCCAGCACTCTTGCCTGGGAAATCCCATGGACAAAGGAGCCTGTGTCTACAGTCCATGAGGTTGCAAAGAGCTGGACATGACTTAGCAACTAAAACAAAGCAACTTTAAAAACAGCTATTTACTTTTGCCCGCACGATTGGGGGCTACTCTCTAGCTTCGGTGCACGGGCTTCTCATTGCACTCTAGACACTCCGGCCCAGCGGTTGCGGCTTGTGGGCTTCGTTGCCCTGTGGCATGTGAAATCTTCTAAAACCAGAAATCGAACCTGTGTCCTCTGCATCAGTAAGTGGATTCTCAACTACTGGACCACTTGGGAAGTCCCTTCTTTTTATGCTTAAAGCAGCAAATTGCCCACATTAATACCAGGTGCTGACTGAAAGGATCTTCCAGACTTCCATAGCTGCTTTCTCCAGTTTGTTACTGGAAGTGGAGTCTGGCTACTTGCTCCTCAAAAGCTAATACTTGAGAGGCAAGGTTGGTGAAAAGGAAAGTTTGCTTTATTTTGGAGGCCAGCAAACAGGGTGGGGAGGGGGGAAGGCAGGCTCGTGTCCAGAGGTCACTCCCCACTGACAATCAGGGGGCAAAGGCTTTTAAAGGGGAGTTTCAGGGATGCACAGGTGGAGGGAGGGGGCTCCATGCAGAAACAGCACAGTCAGCTCTGACAATCATCTTGAAATTGGTCACTGGTGGTCTGACCAGCGACATATTGATTGTTTTAAGTGGTTAATCTTCAGTTCCAGGGTCAGTTTGTTCCCATTTCTTTGAGGCTAGTTCTTGAATCTATGGCAGCGTAGGTCATGGCTACAGTCTGGTCCTCATGTAGCTAAATTCTTCCACCTGGTGGGGGTTTCAGTATCTGTAAGACAGCTCACAAGATGTGGCTCAGAATATTATCTCTAGGTCTTGAGAAGGAAATAAAGGTCCTTGACTTTGTTTAATGGCTAAATTACTATTATTTTGTCCTGTTTGCTTTTCTTTGCTTCTGCATTTTCTTCCTTCTCTGATTAAACCTATTCTTTGGCTATAAGTTTTTCTACAGACAGAAGACAGATGGAAGACATGAGTGGGGAGGGGGACAGGGACCATAGGGTCCTGCTCCATTTCAAGTCTGATTTCAGAAAATGTGGATGTTTGATTTCACTTTGGATGTCTCCAAATAAAAGCTCAGCTAACCAACCTTGATGAAATTTACTGAGTTATTGAAGTTAATTCAATAACTATATTAACTTATATCACTCTCCTTTTCTCCCCAATCCAATGTTAGAATTATTTTTATTCTAAGGAATTTTTTTCATAGGTATCTGCAACTAGGAAACAAAAAGAAACTCAACTTTTTTTTTTTTTTTTTTTTTTACTTTATTTGGTTAGTCTGCTTGCAGAAACTTAGGTAAAGGCCTGATTCTGTTTGATTTGATTTCTATTTGATTTTACTCAAATAAATATAGTATCACATTAATAAGAAAGTCCTAGTTTTGGTAGCAGATTTTTTTTGAAGATTACATATATATTATTTCTATGGGTACTGCAAATAGAATCCATCCAGGGAGAGAACAATTACTAGGCCCTCCCAGGCTTTTCATCCTAAGCATTTTTGTTTTATACTGTTTTGACCACACTGCGTGGCATACACATCCTAAGTTCCCTGAACAGGGATCAAAACCATGTCCCCTGCAGGGAAGTGGGGAGTCTGAACCACTGGACCACCAGGAAACCCCTACCTAAGTATTTCTTGTGGAAAAAGGACAGGTAGCCTGTTCAAATCTTAACTTTTTATTAAAGTGTAACATACAAGGAAGTGTCAAAGTCATCAATGTGCTACTCAAAGAATTTTCTCAAAGCGAACACACCTTTGTAACCAACACCACACTCATAAAGAGAATTTTGTTATCTTCCCAGAAGTTCTCCTCTGCTCTGGTCACTAACTCTCACAGGTTAACTGTATCTCTCACTGGTATCATACTATAGATGTTGCCAAAATTGCTTCCAAACTGCTTTCACCAATTTACACTCTCCTTGTGAGAATCAAAGAGTATATGGCCCCCACACCCTTCCTAGCCACAGCTATAGCAAAACTTCTTAATCATTGCCAATCAAGAGACCAATATCACCTTAATTTGGACTTTTACAATGATTAGTAAAGCTAAGGCTTTTTCCCCTTGCTTATTGACCTTTTTCTGGGACACATCTGTATTGCTGTCTGGTTACAATAGAAAAAAAGACAAAAAGGAAAACCTAACAAAAACATCTGGTATACCCATTAAAGTGACGTGAAGTCGCTCAGTAGACTCTTTGCGACCTCATGGACTGTAGCCTACAAGGCTCCTCTGTACATGGAATTTTCCAGGCAAGAGTACTGGAGTGGGTTGCCATTTCCTTCTCCAGGGGATCTTCCTAGCCCAGGGATCGAACCCAGGTCTCCTGCATTGCAGGCAGATGCTTTACTGTCTGAGCCACCAGGGAAGCCACGGTATACCCACTGGGATCTGGCTAAATAAATTATGGGAGTATACTGGCGAGATATGACACTGCAGTTACTTGAAAGAATGAGCACAGCTTTAACTGCTCTACAAAATTATCACCCAGATATGAATGAAATGAAGAAGACAAGCAATCAAAGTTTGTATGAGAGAATCCAATCTTGATTAATTTTTTTAAAAGAGAGTATTTCACAGAATTCTGGATGAATACTCCAGAAATTGTTGACAGTGGTTATCTCTGTCTACTGAGACCAAGGAGAAGATGGGAGATTTTTAACCTTTCGTTTATTCTTAGATAAATGTTGTATTTGGAAAGTTTTTGATTTACAGAACATTTATAAAGATAATACAGAGAGGCTAGGAACCTAAAAATGAAAGTGTCCTCATTTTGTAAAAAGCAGCAAAGAGATTGTACCTTCTTCCCCCTCCCACCCATTGTGCTATACAGTAAGTTCTCATTAGTTATCTATTTACACAGAGTAGTGTATATCAATCCTAATTTCCCAGTTTATCCTACACACGCGTTCCCCACTTCATGTCCACACGTTTTTTCTCTACATCTGTGTCTATATTTCTGCTTTGCAGATAGGCTCATTTGCCCTGTTTTTCTAGATTTCACATACATTCCACTTATATGAGGTATGTAGAACAGTCAAATTTACAGTCAGAAAGTACATTAGTAGATGCCAGGGACCAGGGGGTGGGGGAGGGTGGGAAGAGGCAATTGGGACTCAGTGTTTAATCAGGACCAAGTTTCAGTTAGGAAAGTGAAAAACTCGGGAGATGGATGATGGTGAGAGTTGCACAACCATGTGAATAGACTCAATGCCACTGAAATGTACAGTTAAACAGCGTTAAGATAGTGTGTTTTAAAATATGTGACTCTTACCACATGAAAAAAAAGTATTACAGAGGGTTCCTGTGTGTCCCTCACTCAGACCCATTTTCCCCCATGCTGGCATCTCTCGTTACCAGGCACATCTGTCAAAGCTAAAATGCCAACCCCAGGACATTCTTGTGGCCTGGACTCCACACTCTGCTCAAATGTCATCACTGTCTTCACTAATGTCCCTCTTCTGCCCCAGCATCCCATCCAGGTCCCCCAGTGGATGCAACCCTTGGATCCCCTCACTCTCTTCTCACATCCGTGGGCATTTGAATCGTTCCTCCTTTTCCAGAACCTTTGCTGATGGTATAGAGGAGCGTTGATCAGGAATGTTATAAGGAATCCCTCAATTTGGGTTTGGGAGATGGCTTTTTCTTGATGATACTGGATGTGGGGAGAATGCGGCAGAGATGCTGGGTCCTCCTCTTTGCATCACATCAGGGATACAGGACATCCACCTGGTACCCTGAATATGTCACTTTGGACAACTGCAGTGCTTCCACAAGGGACACTGCTTGTCCCTTTTGCAATCTCTCCTCACAAATGAATGTCTATTAGATTCCACAGAAAAGTGATATGATATTTATCTTTCTTTATCTGACTTATTTCACTTAGTATGGTAATCTCTGGGTCCATTTTTGTTGCTGTAAATGGCATTATTTCATTCTTTTTTTATGACTAAGCAATATTCCATTGGGTATATGTATCATATCTTCTTTATCCATTCATCTGTTCATGGATATTTAGGTTGCTACCATGTCTTGGGTATTGTAAACAGTGCTGCAATGAACACTGGAGTGTAGGTATCTTTTCAAATTATAGTTTTCTCCAGATATATGCCCAGGAGTAGGATTGCTGGCTCATATGATAATTCTACTTTTAACTTTTAAAGGAACCTCCGTACTGTTCTTCATAAAGATTGCATTGACACAAATGAACTGTTTTTACCCAAAACTCACAGATCCTGGAATCCAACTTAAGGTTACCAAAGGGGAAATGTGGGGGGAAGTGATAAATTAGAAGATGGGGATTAACATATACATATTACTATATATAAAATAGATAACTAACAAGGACCTACTGTATAGCACAGGGAACTTTACTGAATACTCTGTAATAACTTATGGGGGAAAGAATCTGAAAAAAGAATATATATTTATTGCATATATAACATTGTATATATAACTGATTTTATATATATATAACTGATTTACTTTGCTATACTCCTGAAACTAACACAACACTGTGAATAAACTATACTCCAATAAAAAAATTTAAAGTTTAAAATATTTATTAAGCAAAAGAAAAACAGAAAGAAAGAGAAAGAAATGAGTCTCTAGTGCAGCCCACCCTGGAAGGGCTCCCCTCCCGGAAGAAGATCCACAATATTTCCCATCTTTCTTTTACCTTGAAGCCTTTCTGTAGCATCATCAACCTGTGCATGGTACTCCTCCTATAATTTAAAAATACAATTTCAGAAGCAAATGGGAACAGCTGATCAAGTCAAGGGAAGGGCTCCTTCATATTTTGCCGAAAGCAAATCTTTCTGTTCTCTGGAGGAAATACATACAGTTCACTTCCCGATAGATCCTGGGCAGGGGAGATCAGGATGACTTCACCCATCTATCACAATGGGCAGACAGGTGTCCCAGTTGAAGAATCAGTTGAGCCGAGACCCCAGCCCTGGGCTGGAGAAGGCTTCCAGCCAGCAATCCGGGGACCTGCTGGAAGGGGCCACGTGTGGAATGCGGAAGAGGAGAGGCACTGAGGCGCTGTCGGGAGCACGGGAGCACGGAAGAAACCAGAAACTCATTAGCTGCAACCCCAGCTGTGACCTCTGCCCTCCATGTGACCTTGAAAAATCCTCTTAGCTTCCATGGCCGCTTCCGTGGGGATCAAGTGAGCATTCCGAGTCCTGCCTGCCTGCGTGGAAAATATCTTTTGATGATTGATTAGCTAATGCTTGGAAACAGCGCCGGCGCTAGAAGCCAGTTCCCCCAGAATGTGCTAAGCAGTGTTATTAAGGGATCAAACAGGAGGGCTTTTGTGTGTGATGCCAAGATGATTTTGTTAAATTATGAAACTTGCTTTGATAAACTGCCTGGAGGTGCCATCTGTGACATGCTTAATGTTTTTTTTCCCCACTTCCCTGAGCTTATTGAATTATTTGTACACAATTTATTTTACTTTCATAGGGCATTAAATTACTCTGAGACCTTGAAATATTTTATAGCCAATTCAAGAGATCTGGAGACTGTCAGGAGAGTTTTTTCAATTTTTTGTCTTTAGGAGATGAAAGAGGGGGAAGGATTCTGGAAATTGGGGGAGACCCATGGTATGGAAAAGGAGCTTTCAACTCTGTTGGATGTGGGTCCTTTAAATTTGCAGCTGCTGCCGAAATGTTTTCATGAACTAGATGAAGGCATCCGAGTGCATTTTGTCATCTCTGTATCTTAACCAGAAATGTTGATTGAAATCCTTTATTATATATGTATATATATAGGAAATTATATATATATACACACACACACAAACATGCTCAGTTGTGTCTGACTCTTTTGTGACCCCATGGACTGTTGCCTGCCAGGCTCCTCTGTCCATGGAGTTTTCCAGGCAAAAATACTGAAGTGGGTTGCCATTTCCTACTCCAGGGGATCTTCCTGACCCAGGGATTGAAACCATATCTCCTGTGTCTCATGCATTGGCAGGCAGATTCTTTACCACCGTGTCACCTGGGAAGCCCATATGCATGTATGTGTGTATGTGTATATATATATATATACAGGAATATAATGAATCCTTGTCTGTATCATACAGCATCAGTGATCAGCAGCTGAAGTTCAACCTCATGTTATCTCTACCCCTTCTCACTCCATCAACCCCATGGGTTATTTTGAAGCCAAGTCCAGATATCACAGCATTTCATCTGAAAATAAAAGACATCTTTTTTAGTCTAAAAGAGTGGTAGTCACTTCCCCCTGGGATGTGCCACCTGTGACTTTGAACAAAGCCCGGGTCTGTCCCTGGCAGGCAGTTGAAACCGCTATGAACACTTGTTTTTGTTCTGGTGACACTGAAGCAGCTCGGTGGCTGGGACGATCCAAGCATTCAAAGGGCACTGTGGCCCTGGCTGCTCCACTTAGAGAGAGGGATGTCCCGACAGGTGGGTGAATCCCTGGGCAACCCCGCCTCACGCCCACGCTGAAGCCCTGGTCCTGGGAAAGTGAACAGAAATGTTTTTCTTGGATCACATGTTATCTCACAGAGCTGGCCCTTACTACTCAACTG
Source organism: Budorcas taxicolor (assembly GCF_023091745.1). Lineage (NCBI taxonomy): Eukaryota > Metazoa > Chordata > Mammalia > Artiodactyla > Bovidae > Budorcas > Budorcas taxicolor. Next base: position 47,120,371 of record NC_068926.1, on the reverse strand, counting down.
TGCTAGCCTATGACCTCTCTTTTTTCACCACCTACCGGCGAAGCAGCCTTCTCTACTTTTCCTCGGCTATGACTTTCACAAGCTGATAGCAGTACTTTGTCCTAAGTATCACAGCTCTCAAACTATTCTATGCCTCAGGATCTCCCAGACATCTGGTTAAAATCTTACTGACATATACACACTGCTATTTATAAAAAGATAACCAACAAGGTCCTACTGTAGAGCACAGGGAGCTCTACTCAATATTTTGTAATAACCTATAAGGGAAAAGAATCTGAAAAGAAAGAGAAAAAAATTAGATACAGATGTATGTATAACTGAAATCACTTTGCTGTATACCTGAAACTAACACAACATTGTAAATCAATTATATGTCAATCAAAAAAATGAAATCTTGTTTACTCTTCCAACATCACTGATGGAAGTGTCCATTAATGCTGCAAGCCATAGGGGGTGCAATTAATCTGAAACAATCACAATTTTAATATGCACATATATATGACCCTGAAACAGGACCCTGTCTTAGGAAGACTTGCCCATGTGTGAATGACATCCATTTGGCATATTTTTCATAGTCGATGACTGGAAGCAACCTACATTGCCTGTGGCATAATAGCATAAGTGATCCATCCACACAGGGCAGTATGGTATAGGCATTCAAAAGAGAAAGGAACGTTCCCAGAAATGTATGGTTACATGAAAGATCCAAGGTGGGGAACTACAGAAATAGAATGTTGCCATTTAAGGAGGGAAATAGAATATATGTGCATGTATTTATGTGCAGATACAGATATATACACATTGACACATATATCTACTCTCACAAAGAAGACCAAACCTATTTATATACATTGCTTATGCACACAAATGTTTTATAGACACAGGCTTGCATATGCTCATATCTACTTTTTTAAAAACATGCATGTATGTTCTGGAAATGGGAGCTCACTAGTGAGGATCAGGGGCAGGTAAGAGGGAAGCTTACTTTTCATTCTATATTTTCTGGTTCTGGTGAATCTTCACGCTAAACATACATGACCTTTTCAAAAAGATAAATAATCTGTTCAATGAAGCTGCATGGACCCACTCCCCATATCTACAGAAGGAAAATTTCAGCTGTGGGACCCAGGAACTCATATTTTTAACAGACCTGCCCTGGACTTTCTGAATGCACTCTGACGCTGAGAATCTCTGCCTTCTGGCTCTGCACTTCCGGTCCAGATTAATCTGCACTTCCGTGTGCACCTAGAGCCAGACATCCTGGAACACGAAGTCAAGTCAGCCTTAGGAAGCATCACTATGAACAAAGCTAGGGGAGGTGATGGAATTCCAGTGGAGCTATTTCGAATCCTAAAAGATGATGCTGTTAAAGTGCTGCAGTCAGTATGCCAGCAAATTTGGAAAACTCAGCAATGGCCACAGGACTGGAAAATGTCAGTTTTCATTCCAATTCAAAAGAAAGACAATGCCAAAGAATATTCAGACTACTGCATGCTTGCACTCATCTCACACACCAACAAAGGTCCATCTAGTCAAAGCTTTGGTTTTTCCAGTTGTCATGTATGGATGTGAGTTGGGCTATAAAGAAAGCTGAGCACTGAAGAACTGATGATTTTGAACTGTCATGCTGGAGAAGACTCTTGAGAGTCCCTTGGGCAGCAAGGAGATCCAACCAGTCTATCCTAAAGGAAATCAGTCCTGAATATTCATTGGAAGGACTGATGCTGAAGCTGAAACTCCAATACTTTGGCCATCTGATGCAAAGAATTGACTCATTAAAAAAGATGCTGATGTTGGGAAAGATTGAAGGCGGGAGAAGGGGACGACAAAGGATGAGATGGTTGGATGGCATCACCTATTCAATGGACATGAGTTTGAGCAAGCTCCGGAAGTTGGTGATGGACAGGGAAGCCTGGCGTGCTGCAGTTCATGGGGTTGCAAAGAGTCAGACATGACTGAGTGACTGAATTGAACTGAACAGATGCCAGTAAAGTGATGTTCAAAATTCTCCAAGCAAGGCTTCAACAGTACATGAACCGTGAACTTCCAGATGTTCAAGCTAGATTTAGAAAAGGCAGAGGAACCAGAAATCAAATTGCCAACATCCACTGGATCATCGAAAAAGGAAGAGAATTCCAGAAAAAGATCTCAGTTCAGTTCAGTTGCTCAGTCATGTCCAACTATTTGCAGTCCCATGGACTGCAGCACGCCAGGCTTCCCTGTCTATCACCAACTCCCAGAGCTTGCTGAAACTCATGTCCGTTAAGTCCGTGATGCCATCCAACCATCTCATCCTCTGTTGTCCCCTTCTCCTCCTGCCTTCAATCTTTCCCAGCATCAGGGTCTTTTATAATGATCAGTTCTTTTCATCAGGTGGCCAAAGTACTGGCGTTTCAGCTTCAGCATCAGTCCTTCCAATTAATATTCAAGATTGATTTCCTTTAGGATGGACTGGTTGGATCTCCTTGCAGTCCAAGAGTCTTCTCCAACATCACAGTTCAAAAGCATCAATTCTTCAGCGCCCAGCTTTCTTTATAGTCCAACTCTTACATCCATGCATGACTACTGGAAAAACCACAACTTTTACTAGACAGACATTTGTTGGCAAAGTAATAATGCCTCTGCTTTTTAATATGCTGTTTAGGTTGGGCATAGCTTTTCTTCCAAGGAGCAAGAGTCTTTTAATTTCATGGCTGCAGTCACCATCTGCAGTGATTTTGGAGTCCAAAAAATAAAGTCTGTCACTGTTTCCATTGTTTCCCCATCTATTTGCCATGAAGTGATGGGACTAGATGCCATGATCTTAGTTTTCTGAATGTTGAGTTTTAAGCCAACTTAAAGTAGAAAAAGTAGAAAAATATCTACTTCTGCTTTATTGACTACTCCAAAGCCTTTGACTGTGTTGATCACAATAAACTGTGCAAAATTCTTAAAGAGATGGGAATACCCAACCACCTTACCTGCCTCCTGAAAAACCTGTATGAAGGTCAAGAAGCAACAGTTAGAACCAGACGTGGAACAATAGATTGGTTCTAAATTGGGAAAGGAGTACGTCAAGGCTGTATATTGTCACCCTGCTTATTTAACTTATATGCGGAGTACATCATGAGAAACGCTGGACTGGAAGAAACACGAGCTAGAATCAAGATTGCCCAGAGAAATATCAATAACCTCAGATATGCAGATAATACCACCTTTATGGCAGAAAGTTAAGAAGAACTAAAGAGCCTGTTGATGAAAGTGAAAGAGGAGAGTGAAAAAGTTGGCTTAAAACTCAGCGTTCAAAAAATGAAGATCATGGCATCTGATCCCATTACTTCATGGCAAATAGATGAGGAAACAATGGAAACAAAGACTGTATTTCCTGGGCTCTAAAATCACTGCAGATGGAGACGGCAGCCATGGAATTAAAAGACTCTTGCTCCTTAGAAGAAAAGCTATGACCAACCTAGACAGCATATTAAAAAGCAGAGGCATTACTTTGCCAACAAAGGTCTACCTAGTCAAAGCTATGGTTTTCCCAGTAGTCATGTATGGATGTGAGAGTTGGACTAAAAAGATAGCTGAGCGCCAAAGAATTGATGCTTTTGAACTGTGGTGTTGGAGAAGACTCTTGGACTGCAAGGAGATCCAACCAGTTCATCCTAAAGGAAATCAGTCCTGAATATTCACTGGAAAGACTGATGATGAAGCTGAAACTCCAATACTTTGGCAACCTGATGCGAGGAACTGACTCATTATAAAAGACCCTGATGCTGGGAAAGATTGAAGGCAGGAGGAGAAGGGGACGACAGAGGATGAGATGGTTGGATGGCATCACGGACTTAACGGACATGAGTTTCAGCAAGCTCTGGGAGTTGGTGATAGACAGGGAAGCCTGGCGTGCTGCAGTCTATGAGGTCGTGAAGAGTCAGACAAGACTGAGCGACTGGACTGAACTGAACTGATAGCATGTGAAACAAAAGATCTTTTCAAGTGCGTATGCTTTGTCTCCCCAATTACCTAAGCTTCTGAAGGCAGGGACCAATTTTTACATCCATGCATGGAAGATAGGAAGGTTTCAAAATGCACTGACTTAAATAAGTGCCCAAATGCAGAAAGACGATAGCCTAGCACTCACATCACTTCTTGGTCCATGTGGGATAGATAAGGGATGACTGAAACTTCTTTGCTACTCCTCCCATTGAGTGATGGAATTAAAGTCCCTTTCTCTTGAATATAAGCTAGCTTTGTTGATTGACTTGATCCATAAATATGGTAGAAATAATGAGACCTCTCGGACTTCGTGGTAAGAAGCCTTGCAACTTGGAACACTCACTCTGGAGGAAGCCAACCACCATATCATAGGTCAATCTACCACAAGACCACTGTGCTCTGAGGAAGCTCAATAAACTCTTGCAGACAGACCTGCAGTCAACAAGCCTTGTAGAGCTCCCAATCAAGAGCCAAGACCATGTTCCACCCATATAGGCTGAGTGAGCCTCTTGGAAATGGATTCTCCAGTCCTGATTGAGTTGTGACAGTCAATACTGTGTAGAAGGAAGGAATGTTTTACCTAAGCTGGACCACAGTTCCTCCTCTGAGAATCAGGAAATGGAACTACGAGATTGTCAGCTCAACCTGACTTGATGACTTGAAAACAGGAGAGAAGTGAGTGGCTTTGCCATCACATGGGCAAAGAAGTGATGAGGCTCAGGTCTGAACCGCAGCAGACATGCCTGGGTACCACTGAGATAAGACTAGGACACAAATACCCCCATAGCAATCCTGGTCCGAGGTCCACCTAGTCCGGAGGCATCTGTCCTCTTGGATTTTCCCAGTAAAGTTTTCATTCTTTGTTTCTGATGGCTCTAACTGGTTTTTTGTTGACTTGGATAAAAAGAAATACTGTGAGGTTCAAAGAGAATCATTATCCTCAGGCCCCAAAAGTCACAGCTCTCAAACTTTTCTAGGAACCAGGGTCTCTTGGGCAACCAATTGAAAATCTTGCCTGCTCTCACACATCACTGATGGATGTGTCCATCCATTAATGCTGCAACCCATATGTGTGTTAGTTGTTCAGCTGTGCCCACTCTTTGCGACCCGAGAGACTATAGCCCTCCAGGCTTCTTTATCCATGGAATTCTCCAGAGAAGAATACTGGAGTGGGTAGCTTTTCCCTTCTCCAGGGGATTTTCCAGACCCAGGGATCGAACCTTGGTCTCCTGCCTTGGTCTCCAGGAAGATTCTTTATCATCTGACCCATGCTGCAACCCACAGTGAGTGTAATTAGGCTGAAATCATCACAGTTTTGAAATGTGCACACCATTTGACCCTAAAAGAGGACCCTGTCTTAGATTTCCCCTTGTGTGAATGACATCCATGTGGCATATTTCTCATAGCCAAAGACTGGGAGCAACCTACATGAGTTGAGACATGATAGCATAAGTGGGGCTCCATCCACACAGAGCGATACATGCAGGCATTCAAAAGAATGAGGACCATTACCGGAAATGTATGGTTAAGATCCAAGGTGCAGAACTGCAGAAATAGAATGTTCCCATTTAAGGAGGGGAAACAGAACATATGTGCAAAATGTAGATACATATATGGATACTTACATATATCTACTTTAATAAAGGAGACCAAACACATTTGTACATACACACATAAATTTTAAGACACGTGCTCACATATACAGATAGGAAGATCAAGGTGAAAACCCGGGTCTGTGTTCCTGACTCCTTAATCACCATGGGAGGCTAGTAGAATTTCTTCTCCTCTCTCTATGACTTAACACCAATATCAGCTAAATTAAAACACCCACAATACCACTCCCCTCTCATTTGACTCTAGGAGTGCAGCCATCTCTCCATCCATTCAGCTGACCTTTTGGATACACTTTGGAGTAAGTTGCAGACATCAGTATCCTCCACCCCTAAACAGGGCAGTATGCAACGTTCTGAATTTAATCTGTTCCAAAACCTTGCCACATGCATCCCCATGACTTGGTGTTTACAAAACTTGCTGATTTATCCAGCCAAGTGAGTGGTGGGAATTTGTTACAACAGATTATTAAGAGAAGATGTGGTTACTGCACCAGAACTTTCATACACAACAGTTTATGACAAAAATGTTAAATGTACAGAAACGTTGAAAAACTCATGCAACGTATCTATGCACCTACTATCTAATTTCTGCTATTGATATTTTCCTAATTTGATTTACCATATCTTTCCAGCGATTCGACTCAGCATTAGCACATCTTTTAAAATGCATTTTCCTGTTGGCTGCTAACATGAGGATCATCTGCCCCATCCCACAGCCAGCACCAGACCTGTCCTTGGCTGTGTTCTGTAACCAAGGCATCTGATGTTCATTCCCACCATCACCATGGTTATCAATAAATTTAAAAGGAGAAGGGAAAAAAGTCAACTTTGGGCCATTAATTTAGAATAAACTGTGATGTTTATCATTATGTCAGCAAAGCTCATTAGTGGCCTCTGTTTCTCAATTACATTTCCTCCATGCTAAATTCTCCCTGTGAACATGGACAGTGAAGTGAAAGGAAATACAGCATAGTTTTGGGTCTTTAACATTGCCTGGAATTCAATAGCAGATCTGATTTTTTTTTTTAATTTGCTTATATTTACATATCAGCTGAATGACACTCCTGTTTCTTTCCCCTCTAGGGAGCACTTTTATTAGTTACTAGATCTCTAATATAAAACATGTGGCTAAGAGAAAAATAGTCTCTTCCTTCCTCCCCATGTCTGAGGTCTGCATCTACAGACTGACAGAGATTAATGGACAGTTAACCACCTGTGTTTTCTCTCAGCTTCATGCCCTGCAAGTTTTATTTTTCCAAGCCTTTGTCAACTTTTGGAGATCAGATACACTGCTGGATCTTAGCAGTGCTGGGCAAAGATAAGAGAGAGAAATCAAATAGAGAGTTATAAATAGTGATAATAGTACTAAGATGCATTCAGCAATTACTACGCGCCAGGCCCGTTGCACATTCAATCCTGTTGACAGTGCCGTGAGATGTACCGCAAGCAGTGAGCCCTCTTTAGGAGGAGAGGCTGAGCAAATGAGCTGAAATTTACTTGGACATGGAGCATCTCTCTGTTGGGTACACAAAGCCCAGCTTAGGAATTTTCATAAAAATGAACTCTTAAAGGCGGCCCTTGCTTTGGAAAGGGTAACAGAATATTCACGGTGCTGTGCTATATCCCAGGCGCTGACTGAACACACAGCAACCTGTTGTTTGAGTTGACTTCTGTGATGCTCCGAGGGAGGGCTTATTATTTCCCCGCATTTTACACATTGGGAATGAGAATCACAGAAAGTTGAAAGAATGTCAATCTTTCCGGAGAGTAAATATTTCAGAAATGGGCTGTCTACAGGTCTGGGTGCTGCTGAGTGTGAAGAGTCCAGGAATTTCATCGCTCAGCTCAGCAGACACACTGAGGCAGGGCCTGCATTGTACCTGGGGCCAGGGTCAAGAAGCTGAATAGTGTACAGCCTTACCCACCCTCCTTGATCATTTAGTTCCACTAGATGGATCCATCAATATTCTACTCACTCATTGTGTGATTGGCCCCAAGAAGAACTGGCCAGATGGTCCAGAACCACAGGATGTGAAATCAAATGATGGCTGTTGGGGCAATGCGTTGCATAGTAGAAGGTGCGTGGAGAGCAGCACCAGATTGGGGGAAGGCCGGAGCTGAGCTGAGCTGTAGTCCTGCCACTCAGAGCTTGTGCCATCGCTCAGGAGCCCTGAGGCTGGGATGGCCCCGGAGGTTATCCCACACAGGGGCACAGGACATGCCTGCAGGCCCCGGCATGTACTGGTCACCAGATGCCTGCTGGCCCTGCAGAGCAGTGTGATCTTGAGCCAGGACTTCTCTGTAGCCTGGAGATTGCAGGGCACTCGCTGGGAAGGGATGATGGTGAGCTGTCAGTCATCAGCTGAGGGAGGAAGGGTTTTTGTCCAGAAAGGATGGAGTCTGTCCTCTCAGGCCCTGGGCACTCAGGACGACTCTGACTCCTTTTCAGCGGTGTCTGTCAGATCCACACAGACCCGTGGTTACCGTGATGGAGGGCGCTCACTACGGAAACAATCTGGCAGTTCCTCAAACGTTAAACAGAGGGGCCACGTGACCCAGCCGTGCTGCTAGTTGGGGCCAGGATAAATGAAGCCAGGCATCCACACGTGTACATGAACACCAAGGGCAGCATCATTTGCAATGGCCCAAAGGTAGGAGCAACTCCAGAGCCCCTCCACTGACGGCCCGACACACACGATGGAAGGTGACTCAGCCGTGAAAACGGACGAGGCACCTGCCGAGGTACTGCGTACCCTGAACTTCGAAAACCTTGCACTCAGGGAGGGAAGGCTGTCATTGCGTGAGTCCATTTACATGAAGTATCCAGAATAGGTGAAGCCACAGGGGCAGAAATGAAATAGTGGTTGCCAAGGGCTGGGGTGGGGGTGTGACCATTCCTGGGTAGGGGCTTTCTTTTGGGGGCAATAGCCATGTTCTAACATGAGACAGTGGTGATGGTTGGATAATTCTGTGAATATGGTGAAAAGAAATGAAAGTGAAAGTTGCTCAGTCGGGTCCAACTCTTTGCGACCCCATAGCCTGTATAGTCGTCCATGGAATTCTTCAGGCAGAATACTGGAGTGGGTAGCCTTTCCCTTCTCCAGGGGATCTTCCCAACCAGGGATCGAACCCAGGTCTCCCACATTGCAGGCAGATTCTTTACTAGCTGAGCCACAAGGGAAACCCTGTGAATATAGTGGAAACCACTAAATTTTACACGTCTAAAGTGATGATGGTATATGGATTCTCTTTATATATGTATATATATTTCTATTAAATACTTTATATTTATGTATCATCTATGTTTCTATATTTAGAATATATACACACACACACACAGAGTAAGTCCGTGAAGGTTACATACGAACCTTCAGGCTGTGACTTTCAAAGATGTGAATGTGTGTTCACAGGCCCAATCACACAGGTAACTTCACATGCCTCGTGCTTGCATCTTCTACAAGTTGCTGTGCTTTGGTTTCCTTTACTGTATAGCGCTGTGTAGAGTATAGTCTACAGTGCCTTTATTTCAAGCCCAGGATGTCCTGAAGCAAGCATAAAAGCAGTGGTGATGTAGTTAGTACTGGTAGGAAGCATCTGGAGTTGTACTGTACTGAACTGTAAGATTTTTAAGTTTATTTTTTGTATTTTTTTATGTATTATTTGTGTGAAAAGTATTAGAAACCTATTATAGTACAATACCATATAGCCGATTGTGTTAGTTGGGTACCTAGGCTAACCGTTGAAATTGCACTTACAAATGTGCTCTTGGAACAGAACTCATTTGTATATAGGGAACTTACTGTACATGGAAATATGATTTTTTTTTTACAGAGCCAGATTAAGACTTTAGAGACCAAAAGTTCAGAAAATACTGTGAAGTCTCCCATATTGTATTGAAAAGTAAAACTGTACTGAAATGCTTATAACTAGTCTAATGAAGACCTTAGTTATAAACATAAATCATTCAGCAAATACTGAGTTTTTGATGCACAGAAGGCATGATTCAGATGCTGTAGATTTAGCAGTGCGCAAAACCAAGTCCTGCCTTCATGATTCAAGGAGGAAAACAGGAAATTCTACATTCATGTATATATATCTCCTATGCTGTGTGTTACTTGTTCAGTTGTATCCAACTCTTTGCAGCCCTCTGGACAGTAGCCCACCAGGCTCTTCTGTTTGTGGGATTCTCCAGGCAAGAATACTGGAGTGGGTTGCCATGCCCTCCTCCAGGGGATCTTCCCAACCCAGGGAATGAACTTGTGTCTCCTGCACTGCAGGTGGATTCTTTACCATCTGAGCTACCAGGGAATTACAAATATAGTTTCTTTACAATATAGTTTCATATATATGCTTTACAGGGGAGAAAAGTAGGAGATATTTTCTTATAAATATTATTTCATGTATAACCCATGGTATATATTTCCATATACAGGCAGTATATACCCTATATATATATATACTTTCACATGCATATATAGTTTAACATGTATAGTTTCCTCCAGAGGTAAAAAATAGGATATCTGTGCAAATATATAATTTGCATATAATATATTTACATATTAATATGCATATCACATGTATGTATATTATATCTATATCCTATAGAAAGTTTCACCTTTTAAAAATTAATTAATTTTACTGTTGGCTGTGTCTGTTCTTAGTTGCAGTACCTGGAAATTTTCGTTGGCAGCCTGGGTTCTATCGCTGGTCAGGGAGCTAACATCCCACAAGTTGTGTGATATGGCCCCCAAAAAAAGAAAAAGAAGGGCTTCTAGGTGCCAGGGATGACTGCATCTCATTTCACCCTTACCATGTGTGTTAATCACTCCGTCACGTCCGACTCTTTGAGACCCCGTGGACTGAGGCCCACCAGGCTCCTCTGTCCATGGAATTCTCCAGGCAAGAATACTGGAGTGGGTAGTGATTCCCTTCTCCAGGGGATCTTCCCAACCCAGGGATCAAACCCTGGTCTCCTGCATTGCGGGCAGATTCTTTACCATCTGAACCCCGCCCCTTACCGTAACGCCTTTGAAAGATGAGGCAGCTGAAGCCCAGAGAGGTTTGCTCACCACCTCAGGGCCACACAGCCAACAGGGGCTGTGCCCGGGCCATGGGCTCAAAGCTTGTGCCAGTTCCTCTGCACACCAGGGCAGTGACGCTGTGTGATGGCATTAGTGGTGACACATACGCACCTTTGCCACACACAAAGAGACATTAAGTGGGATGCAGGTAGACATTAGCACATAAAGGCTACTGTATTTCTGCACGTTTTGTTAACAAGAAAAATATTTCCATTTACCTGCAAGTGCTCATTTCACAGGTATTTTTGCTTAGCATGAAGCCAAGATGGAAAGCCAGATAATTTTTTTTGAGTTATCATAAAAAAGTTTTACTTTGGGTTTTTTAAGTGTAAGTAAATAATACTGTGCTTCCCTGATGGCTCAATGGTAAAGAATCTGCCTGCCAACGCAGGAGAAGTGGGTTCCATTCCTAGGCTGGGAAGATCCCTTGGAAAAGGAAATGACAACCCACTTCAGTATTGTTGCCTAGGAAATCCCATGGATAGAGGAGCCTGGCAGGCTATACAGTCCATGGGGTTGCAAAAGAGTTGGATGTGAATTAGGGACTGAACGACAGCAAGCAAAATAATATTGCAGATAGTACATGCCAAAAAAAAAAAAAATGCAGGAGTCATAAGAGACACAGGTTCCTTGGGTCAGGAATATCTCCTGGAGGAGGGGATGGCAATCCAATCCAGTATTCTTGCCTGAAGAATCCTGATGGACAGAGGAACTTGGCGCACTACTGTCGGTAAGGTCACAAAGAGTCAGACAATGACTGAAGCGACTTAGCATGTATGCACACATATGCATATATATATATATTATATATATATAATTTTTGGCTGTGTTGGATCTTCAGTGCTGCACAGGGCAGGCTTTTCCTCTAGTTGTGGCGAGCAGGGCTATTCTTCATTGCAGTGTGGCCTCTCTTGTTGTGGAGCACAGGCTTTAGGGCGCACAGGCTTCAGCAGTTGTGGCGCACTGGCTTAGTTGCTCTGTGGCATGTGGGATCCTCCCGAATCAAGGATCGAACCCATGTTTCCTGCATCGGCAAGTGGATTCTTTATCACTGAGCCACTAGGGAAGCCCCTACAGATGGTTCTTTTAAAAACCGTTCAGATAACTTAGTTTTTTGCCTAAATGTTTTAAAAGGCCTTAAATGGAAATAAAATGGCCCTGATTTTATTTCAGTTACTCTAAAAAAAGATATGAACTCTAAGTTATCACTCACAGCTCATCAGTTCAGTTCAGTCGCTCAGTCATGTCCAGCTGTTTGTGACCCCATGAATCGCGGCACGCCAGGCCTCCCTGTCCATCACCAACTCCCGGAGTTCACTCAGATTCATGTTCATCGAGTCAGTGATGCCATCCAGCCATCTCATCCTCTGTCGTCCCCTTCTCCTCCTGCCCCCAATCCCTCCCACCATCAGAGTCTTTTCCAATGAGTCAACTCTTCGCATGAGGTGGCCAAAGGATCGTAGTAAATGTGGGGAACTCAACACAAGCCTGCAGAAGAATAAAGTCTTAAACATTTCAATTGCTGAAAGATTGACTGGGTTCTGTGTAATTATTAATGCTATAAAAAGTGTATAATATTTACCTGGCCATAATAGAACTGTGTAAAAGTCACTTATCTTTCCTGTCACATTTCTCACAGTTATTAAAAAGAATGAAAAGAAATCTTGTAAATGACCTTTAAACACTGTCTTGTAAACGAAACCAGCAATTAATAATAATGATAATGATAATAATAATAATGGCTATAATTACCAGCTCAGTGCCAGGGATGAAGTGAGCATTTTTCTAGTATTCCCTCTTTAATTCTCACTCTAGTCTTAGAAAATAGACAGGATGAAACTCCCCTTTAGGACTTGGAAAAAGCAACTTCCTCCAGCTCACACACCTAGTCAGAGACAGAACCAGATTTTAAACTCATAGCTGCGAAGGTCCCTGCAGGTGGGGTTTTAGGGAACTCAGCTCCATCCCTGAGCCTGAGCCTCACGCAGCCTCTGGTGTGCACACAGGAGGGGCTCAAAGAATACTCTGTGAATGAATGAATGGATGGCTGATTCTAGCGCATCTCATGCAAAGGTTCTTGCAGACAAGCCATTATTAAATGAAAAACCCCCAAAGAAGGAAGGAGGATACTGTGGAATGCTTGTCCAGGCTTAACTCAGCTCCGCATGTGCCAGCGAGCTCAGCTGAAAGGTTATCAACTCTAAGTCCACCCCTGGGTGCCGCTGGCCATGTCCTAGTCCAGCGACTGCCACCTGCCATCAGCAGCCCCTTCTGTGCCAACCAAGCAGGTTGTGGCCTGAGCTGTGGCCTCCCACAGAGGACGCGGCCGCCAGCCCAAGGAGCTGTGCATGGCTTCACACGTCCATCCTTGTGTGAACTGATCGAGGGCGCTTTGCTTGTGAGCAGCAGGGGTGAGAAGGTGATGATAAGCTTGTGCAAAGAGCAGGGAGCCCGGACAGGGCTGCACTCTCTGGGGCTCCCTCCCAGCTCCCGCCTCCCTGCCCGGCAGGTCCCAGGCGGGGCAGAGCCTCTAAGCCCCCGTGGGGGCTGCAGACCCCAAGCAAAGGCCGGCCTCGGCCCTGAGTTCCCCACCGGCCACTGCTCTTTTCTTTCCCTGGAAACTCACTCTGAGATGCTGGGGTCACAGGAGGAGGGGGAGGAGGCCCGGGCCAGTCTCACCCCTCAGGGGTCAGCAAAGAGCACTGCCTCTCATTGTCTGAACTCCATCAGAGTCTATTAAGAAAGGAAGCCTGGGGGCCTCAGGACTATTCCATCTTTTATTATTCTAAACTCAAAGAATGTAACAGTTGAAGTAAATGTGGCCAATCCAGACAGTCAGGATTTCTCCAGAAATGTTAAGGTCAATTTTCTCAAGAAAATGTGATATTTATGTTTTAAAGGGCAAATTAGCTATTTGCCCTTTGTAACACAGAGGGTGAATTCTGCTTAAGTGCTGCCTACCCCCACCCCCCACCCCCATGGTATAACTTCCTAGGCATCACAGTGCTGTTTGTAAGATAGCCACAGGGTTTATTTTAGAAGTACTGACTTCTGGTCCGTACTGAGTACTCACTACTGAGCTCGACCTGGTAGAATGCAACCTTCCTTCCTGCAGGCATGTTTGGGGCCGTGGCAGGACCCCATTTGGGGCCTGTGGGTGTGTATGTTGGAGATCTTTTCTGGAAGTGAGCTCATGCCAGGCTGAGAAGAAGGAGGGAGTGGAGGTGGAGGACTCCATGAACCCTCCCAGCTGGGCCAGCCCTGGTCTCCATGACTACAGAGAATATTCTAGAAAAGCCAGGACAATGTTCACCTCAGGGCAGAAGGCCTGGTGAGCAAGCTGCCCATCAAACTTCTTATGTTGTGGGTTCAATGTGAGCAAAAGTGGAAATTCCCAGAAACCCCTTCGGGGACTGAGACCTCCAGCGCTGAGATGGGGGGAGCAGGAACTTGGGCATCACCCTCCCTCCCCCAGCCTCCTAGGGTTTGTGTGCCTGTATTTTTTTAAATTTTATTCCCTAGAAAACTGCTGTTTTCCAGGCAGCTTCAATTAAAACTGGGGCCACTTACCTCCAGTAATTACACTGCTGACATTTCAAAGGCCTGATCCTCTTGTTCAGCTGATGTTTTTTCTTGAAGGATCCCTGATGAAGAGCATTTGTTTGGGATTATTTCTGAGCAGCAAATGAGTTCCCCCAAGACAGTCAGACTCTGCGAGACGGCCTCCTGGCTCCAGCAGGGGGCGAGGGGACCTCGGCAGGGTGGGTCAGGGCCGGCCCATTAACCTCTGCCTTCCCTTGGCTGGGACATCAAGGCCTGGCTGGAAATCTAGGACGTATCACCATGGGTGCTAAGGGAGCAGGCCAGGAGCAAGTTCTTGGTGGTAGGATTGGGTTTTGAGCCTGTGATTCTGAAATAGGAGGAAAGAGGACAGGACACACACAACCTTTAAAAGAGTAACATGGTTATGTTGCTGCTGCTGCTGCTAAGTCACTTCAGTCGTGACCAACTCTGCGACCCCATAGATGGCAGCCCACCAGGCTCCCCCGTCCCTGGGATTCTCCAGGCAAGAACACTGGAGTGGGTTGCCATTTCCTTCTCCAATGCATGAAAGTGAAAAGTGAAAGTGAAGTCGCTCAGTCATGTCCAACACTGTGTGACCCCATGGACTACAGCCCACCAGGCTCCTCCGTCCATGGGATTTTCCAGGCAAGAGTACTGGAGTGGGGTGCCATCGCCTCCTCTGAACACGATAATAGGGCATGACAAATTGGTTAGAATCAGGACATCACTGCTGGTACAGTAAGGATAAGAATCTGCCTGCCACTTCAAGGGACATGGGTTCCATCCCTGGTCCAGGAAGGCTCCACATGCTGTTCAGCAACTAAGCCCATACACCATAACTACTGAAACCCAAGTTCCTAGAGCCTGTGCTCTGCGTATGGGAAGCCACCACAATGAGAAGCCTGTGCATCGAAACTAGAGAGTAGCCCCCACTAGCCACAATTAGAGGAAGCCCACACGCAGCAATGAAGACTCAGAGCAGCCCAAAATAAATAAATAAATAAACTGATAGAATCAACTAGGTCCAAGACGGCGGAAGATTCGACTTCCAGTGGATCTTGAGCCTCATTATACACTCATTGTAACATTGCTGTTGTTTTTTAGTGGCTAAGTCATGTCCGACTCTTTGAGACCCCATGGACTGTAACCTGCCAGGCTCCTCTAGCCATAGGATTTTCCAGGCAAGAATACTGGAGTCGGTTGCCATTTCCTTCTCCCGGGGATCCTCCTAACCCAGGGATCAAACCCACATCTCCTACATTGGCAGGCAGAATTTTTTTTTACTGCTGAACCACCAGGGAAGCCCTCATTGTAACATACCAACAAGCTACACACCCACCACTGTCGCAACAGTTCTGAGGCTGGCCATCAAAGATCAAAAAGTGAGTGGTGGCCCTTTTCCTGTAAATTTCTGTCCCTTTCTCTAAGTAATTGGGATAATCCTCCCACTCATTAGCCTATGAAATTACCCAGCCCATAAAAACTAACCACGTCATATTTCGGGACCTCTCAGCTTCTGAGATGACCCACACTCTGTCTGAGGGGTGTGTTTTTAAATAAATCTACTTGTTACCTATCACTTTGTCTCTCAGTGAATTCTTTCTGCGACAGGACATCAAGAATCTGAAATTCACCGGGACCAGGTCCCCCTGAAAAATGTTTATGTCCTGATCCCCAGAATCTGTGACTATGGGGCAGGAAGAAGGCATTGCTGGCATGGTAGGCTTACAAGACGGTAGTCACCAGTGGAGATAATGAGATGGGCAAGAAAGTGGGAAGAGGAGGCAGATGTGACAACACAAGCAAGAGGTCAGAGCTATTTCTGGATGGGCTTGAGAGCCAAGAGATGTTGGCAGTGGCCTCCAGAGCTGGATGAGGCAAGAGAACATTTTCCCCCATAATAGTCTTCTGGAGGGACACAGCCCTGCCCACATTATGATTTTATTTTATTAAAAAAAAATGTTATTGGAGTACAGTTAATTTACAACATTGTGTTAGTTTCAAGTGTACAGCAAAGTAAATTGGTTATACATATATATATATATATATATATATATCTCTCCACTCTTTTTAAGATTCTTTTCCCATATAGTAATAGGTTATTACAGAGTATTGAGTAGAGTTCCCTGCGCTGTGCAGTAGGTCCTTATTAGCTCTCTATTTAACACACACACAACCTGTATATATCAATCCCAGTCTTCCAATGTATCCCACCCCTGACCCCCTTTACCCCCTTTACCCTCTGGTAACTGTAAGTTTGTTTTCTATGTTTGTGACTCTGTTTCATTTTTGTAAGTAAGATAATTTGTACCTTTTTTTAGACTCCACCTGTAAGTGACATCATGTGATTTCTCTACCCGACTTACTTCACTCAGTAGGAAGATCTCTAGGTCCATCCATATTGCTGCAAATAGCATTATTTCATTCATTTTTATGGCTGAGTAATATTCCCTTCTATATACGTACTACATCTTTATCCATTTCTCTGTCAATGAACATTTAGGTCATTTCCATGCCTTGCCTATTGTTAACAGTGCTGCTATGAGCACTGGGGTGCCTATGTCTTTTCAGATTAGGCTTTTGTCTGGATATACACCCAGGAGTCGAATTGCTGGATCCTCTGGTTACTCTATTTTTTAAGGAACCTCCATACTCCTCCACAGTGGCTATACCAACTTACATTCCCACCAACAGTGTAGAAGAGTTTTCTTTTCTCCATACCCTCTCTGGCATTTATTGTTTGTAGATGCGATGATGTCCCTTTTGACTGGTGCGACATCTTAATTTTAACCTGGCAAGATGGGTGTCAGACTTCCGGCTCGCAGAGCTGTATGAGAACAGACTTGCTTTGTTTAAGCCTCCAGGCTTGTGGATGCTCATCCAGCAGCCAGAGCTGACAGATGCAGGCAAGGTCCTGTCCCATTCTGACCTTGACCCTGCTCAGTGCCCCACAGCCCACAGGAAGCCCTCCTTCTATAAGGATCCAGCTGGAAGGCAATTAGCAGACACAGCCTCAAGACTGTACAAGCAGGAATTCTTATCCATCCCCCAAGCAGACACAGCTTTGGCTTCCAAGAAACTGGGATCCGGGGTCAAGGTGGTCTCCAGCTGGGCATCCAAGGTTGTCTCTGCCGCAATCAACCTCACCCCCACCCCCTGCAAACCCACTTTGGACTCACTTTCCCCTCCCCCTCCTTTCCCCTCTCCAGTTGACCTGCAGTCCTCCAGCAGAACTAATCAAGAAGATTACAGGGCAGGCCGTGCGAGAGGAGTCCTCAACCCCGCTCACAGGGAGAAACCAGAGGAAAATCCCTGGCCTCATTTCTCCAAACTTTGCTTTGATTTTTTTTTTTCTTCTTCATTTTTTTTCCCAAAAGTTTCTTCATCACGGATTTCCAGAAGCATCATCTCTGGCGGCTCACACAACAAGTTTCGGCAAAAATCAAAGTCTTAGTTTTCACTGGGCTGGAGGAAGTTCGAACCATGCCCCCCACCCCCCATCAGATGCACAAAGGAATAAATTCCCCCAGCCCAATTAAGGAGCAGGGGCTGGGATGAAAGGAATTCCAGCCTGTTGACAAACTGTATTTCTCATTTTCACATAAAAGTCACAAGATGGAACTTGTTGGCTTGGGACAGGGGGGTGGGGGTTGGTGCCCAAGTTGGGGTTTAGAAATGTGGGGGGCAGGAGGCTTACAGGGGAGGTGGAAGCTGGAGCATCATCAGCTGGGGCCCAAGCTGCCCATCTCTGCCTGGCTGTGTTACCTGCACTGTGGGTTCCCACCTGGCACACTCAAGCCCACTCCACAGAGCAAGGCAGGTGTGGGGTGGCTGGGTCGACAGGTTCCTAACTCTTTAGTCATGTCGTGTGTAAAGCAGGGACGATAACACCACCCACTTGTGGGCTGTGAGCAGGTTCAAGTGGTATCGGTGTGAAACACAGCTTCTGGCAGGAGGGTGCTCCCGGAAATAGTAGTGGTATTGGCCGTCTTTGCTGTGGTTACTTATTCCTCATCAGGACCACTCCCACATGCCACCCTCCTGGATTAGGAAAACTAGCTGCCCTGCTTCCTCCTCATAGAGCTTTCCAAGGCCCAGGGGAGAGCTGGGCACAAAATAGGTGCTTAAAAATGGTTCAATGCTGCCTGGCTGCTAGGGGTTGCATTTATGTTGTGGGTCCCATGTTGCACGCCCCCAGGTGTGGGTGGCTGTCCCTGTTAGAGGCTACATAACCAAATCGCCTGGGGCCTGAATCTCTGCTCCTTACACATGCTCTCCTACACACATTCATGCACTTACACACACACACTCACATGCTTGCCCACACGTTCACACAATCACATATTCATTTTCACACCCTCACATGTTTGCACACTCACACATGCCAACACTTGTTTGCATACATATACACATGCTCATGTAATCACACATGTATACACACTCCTGTGTGCTCACACTCTAACACTCACGTGCTCATGCATTGACACATGTATGCACACTCCCAGGTACTCACACTCACACTTATTTGCACATGTCTGGACACTCTCCCACTCACATACATCCGCACTCACTCACACCCCTTAATGCTCACACACAGTATGTACACTCGCCCACACACTCACACCCAGCTTCACAGGACCAGCTGTGCGGCCTCTCCAGAGGCACTTGTGGGGTTGGGGGGGGCCGGGGGAGGGGCCACTCCGCTGGCTGCCCAGCATTCCTCAAGGCAGGAGGCCTGGCCTAGGAAAATTCCAGTCCCTCCGGCCAGCTGACTCTGCCTTTCTTTCTCTGGCGGCCTGACCTCGTGCTGGGGACGCTGCCCACAGGCCGGCCCGGGGACGCCATTCCTTCCTGAGCCTTCCCCGGGGCCCTGGGACACATCTGCTGCTTGCAGAGCTGGCCCGGGGTGGATCTGACACCTGGTCTAGAAAGCCAGGCACTGGCCCATGTGGCATCCACGCCTGTCACGCCCGTGATTCCTCCCATGCCCTTCTCAGCACCACAGGTCACATCCCAACTGAGGGCCACAGTCTACTCACAATCACTTTTCACAGACATTTCTGGAAACTGAGTCCTTTTGGGAGCCCTCAAAGCAGCCGCCCCTCACCATCCTCTCCACTGCTGGCCTCTCAGAGGTCTTGATGGGCGTGTGCAAGCGAGGGCTTGCTAACACCCCCCTCTCCCCAACAGTAGTCATCACACCCAGGGCCACAGCCAGAGGCTGAACCCATGTGAACCCTGGAGCTTGGTTACAAGCTGGTCACCCGAGGGTGGGGGTGTGACGCTGCAGCCGCTCCTAAGGCCAAAGGTATTTGGAGGAGGGGGAGGCCTCCTGGAACATGGCCTCTCCCAACCTCGCTGGAGTCCCCATCAGATACAGGGTTTTCAGGGACAGTGGGGACCAAGTCTCTCAATAAGCCCTATGAGAGCCAGCTTCCTGGTGACAGGGGCAGAGTTATTTCTGAGCAGGCTTTTAAAACCAATCTCTGTGGAGACAGCCCACATATCCATCAATGAATGAATGGAGGCACACATGTAGTCCATCCATACAATGGAATATTATCCAGCCTTGCAAAGAAACAAAATATTGCATGCTACAATGTGAATGAACCTCAAAAACAAAGTGAACGAAGTCAGGCACCCAAATCCACCTATTGTAGGACTGGATTTTTAGGAAATTGACCAGAGGATGTATATCTACAGAGACAGAAAGAAGAGCGTTTGTTGCCAGGATCTAGGAGGAGGGAGGGCTAGGGGATGATGGCTAAGGGATACAGGGTCTCCTTTCGGGGTGATGATTATGTTTGGAACTAGATAGAGGGGGTGTTGGGCTTCCCAGGTGGTGCTTGCCAATTCAGGAGACATAAGAGATGTGGGTTCAATCCCTGGGTTGGGAAGATGCCCTGGAGAAGGGCATGGCAACCCACTTCAGTATTCTTGCCTGGAAAACCCCATGGACAGAGGAGCCTGGCAGGCTATATAGTTCGTAGGGTTGTTAAGAATCAGACCTGACTGAAGTGACTTAACACGCAGAGTGGGTGTTTGTACAACATTGTGGATACTAAGTGCCACTGAATTGTACACTTTAAAATGATTCATTTGGTCTCAGGCATTTTACCTTAATTAAAAAATATTTGATCCCTGATTTTTAAAAGGATATTCATTATTCCAGAGAACACACTTGACAACAGGAAAATCTATTTGATTTATGGCCCAAACACTTAGAAGTCAGAAGCTCTGCCCATCATGGAAATTTCATAAATAACTGGGCATTGGTTTTACTTGGAAAATTGGATCAGGCTGCTTGCTTGGCTGTTAACTTAGTTATGTGTTACACACAAAGGGTCGGAAACCTCTAACTCACAATTTCAGTCAAGTGGGGGAAATGAAGCCGCAGAAGCCTATAACTATGTTAAGGTTGAATCCTTTACCATCCTTTTCCAGAGGGCCCTTGGTGAGGGGCACCTAGCCTGTCCTGTGACAGAAGAGGGGAACATGACCACCCAGAATGTCAGTGTGAGGGGCAGGTGGTGAGGGACCCGGAGACTGGCGCAATTAAGAAGAAAATGGAAACAGAGTCGTTTGACTCATGCACGATTTTCCTGTTGTGTGTTTGCTGAATGTCTTCCAGGCATGAGAATTATTCTGGATGCTGGGCTGGGGGAAAGTTAAGGATAATGGTCACCATGGCCCCAGCAATAATAATAACACCAATATTGATAATGCCCTTTGCCAGGTGGTCACACATGTCAGCTCATACAGTAACTGGTATGACTGGGTGACCCAAATGATCCTTCTAAGACTGCGTGTCCACATCTGTACAAGACAAATAACAGTGGTCATGATGCTGTTATAAATATTAAACTAAGGCTTAGTGACAGATAGTCCATTTTTAACAAAAGTTTCGACTCACATTGATTGTCCAGCATTAACGTCATCTGGGTCCAGTTCAGCTCTGCTGATAGGAGAGACATGCATTCATATGACATGATATTTCTAAAGAGTTTCACCTGCACTTGGCAAAGTGAAGATTCAGTCCCTTGTCTTAAGAAGTGAGGTTGGGCTTTGTAGCGTGAATGATAAGAGAATGCAAAACAAAACATAGTGCAAAACTAAGTACATAATATGAAATAAAATAGTGCTCTAATAAAACTATGCTATTTCCAACATGGTCATGGGAAGGCAATTTCTAGATTACTGTCCCAAGCTGAATTTGAAATGTCTACTGAAGGTAGAAAGAGGAGGGTGGAGGAAACACTAGTGGACACGGACCAAGAGCAGGAGTTTGAAAGGACATGACATGGGGAGGATTTGAACACTCCGGGAAAGGCTATGATACCATGCTCCCTGCAGACCTGGCCGAGGTTATGAAATGCCCTCCGGGCAGAAAGAGCCCTAGGCAGAGAACTTGCTAGCCTCAACTGAAGTGGAATAGTTAGTGGAGCGTGGGCAGGAAAGGCACATTGGGGGGAAAAAAAACCCAAAAAACAATTCTGTCATCATCGTTGTATTCATCACTGTCACCATCTGCATCGTCAGCATCACCATCATCATCACCATCACTGCCATAATCACCATCGTTCTCACCATCATCAGAGGAGCCTGGCGACTATAGTCCGTGGGGTCGCAAAAGAGTCGGACGGTGTAGCAACTAAAAGCAACAGCAGTCGGTGCCACCATCGTTGACAATTTCTGAGCACTTACTTATAACTATGTTAAGGTTGAATCCTTTACCATCCTTTTCCAGAGGGCCCTTGGTGAGGGGCACCTAGCCTGTCCTGTGACAGAAGAGGGGAACATGACCACCCAGAATGTCAGTGTGAGGGGCAGGTGGTGAGGGACCCAGAGACTGGCGCAATTAAGAAGAAAATGGAAACAGAGTCGTTTGACTCATGCACGATTTTCCTGTTGTGTGTTTGCACACAACACAATGTACTCCATGAGCATTATCCATTTAATCCTCCCAACAGCCTTACGTTGCCAGTTCTACAATGATCCCTTTTAACAGATAAGAAAACTGAGGCTCAGAGAGGCTAACTTGCCCAAGATCAGACAGCTGGGAATAGCAGGATTAGGACTTGGTGGAACCTGGGTGTTGTAAATACACGCAGCCACTGTAAGTGTTCAGTGATTAAGCCCTGTGCAAGGGAAGCTGGATTCTCTCTATGCCGCCTGGTAGGGGGTATTTTTTGCTGGGGATAATTACCATATGTGATTCTGCCAACTCACTGCATTTTACTGATTCGAAGACACATGTTTTTCATATTTTAACATCTTTGAAGTTGGGATGGTGTGTCGTAGTTTGGTCTTGGATGACATACAATGATGGAATCAATGATGTCTTCAACTCAATGAAAAGTGAAGACTTAAGTTCCTGGAACAACTATGTTTCCTTCTCATGGCAGACACTGATTGTGTTGTTGTTGCCATTGGACTTAAACATTAAAAAGAAAAAGCAACTCCTAGATTAACTGTATATATAAATGATAGGCTGTTGTGTAACAAATAATCACAAAAGTTAGCAGCTTACAAAACCATTGTATTTTATTTTGCAATTTTGGGGGCTTAAGCTAATGTGGGTGACTTTCTTTTCTACCTGGCATTGACAGTTTCCTTGGAGGTATTCAGCTATGGGAAGGGGTGTTCCTGAGGGCCCAAATGATGTCACTCACACCTTGACAGGGCTGGCTGGAAGGCTGCGCTTAGCTAGCAGCATTGACCAGAGCACTACCTGTGGCCTCTTTAACATGTTGGCCCCAAAGTGGAAGGGCATCTTCCATAGAGGCTGAAAGCTTGTATTTCAAGACCCCAAAGCAGAGCTGCAAGGTCTTTGATGGACTAGCCTTGGAAGGCAAATGACATCTCTCTGATTCCATGTGGTAGAGAAGTTTATGAGGGAGCAAGTGCTGGGAGGTGAGGCTTGGACACCATCTTGGAAGCTGGCTCCCACTCTAGGAATGAATACGGCCTCCTTCACCTTCCACTCTGGATTCACTCGGGGGCTAGTATTGGATACCTACTCTCTGTCAAGCATTGTCCTCAGCAGCAAGTAAACAAGAAGCACAAAGTCCTATCCTCACAGCAATGACACTGCAATGGGGATGGAGTAGAAAAAAGTAGAGAAAAAGCGTCAGTAGGGGAGTTGGGAATAGTGACAACCATTTAAAATAAAGATCTAGAGGGAATTCCCTGGTGGCCCAGTGGTTAAGACTCAGCACTCTTATTGAGGTGACCTAGGTTCAGTCCCTGACTGGGGAACTGAGATCCCCATAAGCCATGCGGCACAGCCAAAAATAAAGAAAAAAGTCTTAGATAAAGGATGGAATTATGATTGCTCTGAATGATAAACAGGAAGTGAATTTGCTGGAAGAGCTTTATGGGTGAGGGGAACAGCTTATGCAAAGGCTGTAGGGTGGAAAGGAGCTCAGGTTTTCAAGGGACAAAGGACAGGCCAGTGAGCAGTGGCATGTGGGGGGCTGGGGTGAGCAGCAGGAAGAGCTTTAGAGGTGGGAAGGCCAGACTGGGTGGCACTGCGGACCATGGTAAATGGTGTGGGCTTTATCCCAAGTGCACTGGAACTGATCCAAGGAATTGCCCCAAGGCGCGAGTCACTGGGTAATTAATTGAGTTCTGTGCGGTTTGCAACCAGCTGGGCACAACCAGGGGTGAGGTGGTTCAGCAAGACCAGCCTGCCCTTAGCACAACTGTGACACAGGTGAGGCCCGTCTGCTGCACCCACTCACCTCCCAGGCCCTCCCCAATGCCTGGGTTACTCCCTCCTGGGGCTTGGCACTCCTGCCTGCCCTTGGGTCATGCATCTCACACCCACACCAGGAAACCATATGCAGGGGCTCGGTCAGCCAGGCAGGGAGAAAAAGGTGCTGAATGAAGTCGATGACATGAAAACTCCAGAGAGAATGCTGCCAAGCTCAGTCTGGGGAGGATTCCTCCAGTCTCTCTGTGTTATTTTGGATGTGCCTTTTAAAAAAAAATCAAAGAAGGAGAAAAGTGACTCTTGTTCTGGCTGTCGGCAAGGAGCCCCAGGGTTGCTCCTAAATTCAGGGGAAGCAGTTCAGTTTTCAGAGTTCTAAACACATCAAACCTTCAATCATGGGACCCTCTGAACCTGTTGTTTCACTAAACTTTCTTGATTTGATTGTTTACTTTTTTATAACCCCTTTAGTGGGCTTCCCCTGGTGATTCAGTGGTAAAGAATCTGCCTGCCTATGCAGGAGACACAGGAGATGCAGTTTCGATCCCTGGGTCAGGAAGATCCCCTGAAGGAGGAAATGGCACACACGCCACTATTCTTGCCTGGGAAATCCCATGGATAGAGGAAACTGGCGGGCTACAGTCCATGGGGTCACAAAAGAGTCAAACCCGACTTGGTGACTAAACAACAAATCCCTTTAGCCCTCCCCAAAGGGCATGGTATACAATTGATGAATAATAAATGCTTGAATAGTAATTGTGTGATTGTGGTAGGCAGAATAATGTCCTCTCAGCCCCCTCACTCCCAAAAGATGTCCACATCCTAACCCTGGACCCTGTGGCTATGTTACCTTCTAGGATAAGAGGGGATTTAGCAGACGTGATTAAAGGTAAGCATCTTGGGAGGGGAAAATTTCCTGGATTATCCAGGTGGATCCAATCTAATCACAAAAATACTGTAAAATGAGGAACATTTCCCAGCTATGGTCACAAAGAGATAGGATTACAGAAGAAGGGTCAGAGAGGAGAGACAATGATGACTTTGAAGATGGAGGAAGGGGCCATAAGCCAAGGGATGTGGGTGCCTCTAGGAGCTGGAAAGGGAAGGAAATGACTTCTCTCCTGACACTTCCAGAAGGAATACAGCTCTACTGACATCTTGATTTTAGTCCAGTGAAACCCATTTTGGACTTCTGACCTTCAGAACCATAAGAGAATAAAAAGTGGGGTTGTTTTAAGCTACTATGTTGGTGATAATTTGTTGTGGCAGCCATGGAATCTTGTCCAGAAATTCTAACTCATACCTCTTTTTTCTATTCTGTGCCCATCATTTTGGAAGATAAGTTATTTTTGAGATGGCATAGGTTTTAGCCAGGACTTTTTCATTTGTAAGCCTCTGAGACCCAATTCAAAATCGCTTAAGACATAAACAAAGAAAGGAGTGTATTGACTCATTTTAATGGGAAGTTAAGAGTCTGGGGCATGGTTAGACTTGAGTGCTATCATCAAGAAGATGTGATAGATTCATACAATGGAATATTACTCAGCCATAAAAGGAATGAAATAATGCCGTTTGCAGCAACATGGTTGGACCTAGAGATTATCATATAATACTAAGTGAAGTAAGTCAGACAGAGAAAGATATGATATCACTGATGTGTGGAATCTAAAATATGATGCAAAGAACTCATGAAACAGAAACACACTCACAGATTTAGAAAACAAATTTATGATTACCAAAGGGAAAAAGGGGAAGGAGGGATAAATTAGGAGTTTGGGATTAACATAAACACATCACTATACATAAAACAGATAGCCAACAATGTATAGCATAGGGAACTATACTCAATATTTTGTAATAACCTATAAGGGGAAAAAAATCTGAAATATATATATACATATATACATATGTATATGTGTGGGTATATATAGCTGAATCACTTTGCTGCACACTTGAAACTAATACATTTTAAATCAGCTATACTTCAGTGAATAAATAACTCTATCTCCCCTCCTGCCCTCTTCTGTGTGTCCCCAAGCTCAGCATGTAGCCTTGCCAGGCATCCCTAACTTAGAGTCCCCAGCTGACAACCTCTATGCTTTAAGCCCAGTGGAAATAAAACCTTCTTTCCCTCACGGGTGTGAATTGAAGTTCTCAGCCTGATGGATATTGGCCAGGATTCAGCCCCACAACTATCCCTGAACCAATCATGAGGCCAAAAAGATACAGTGCTTTAATTGGCCAGGTTTGAGTTCCATGACCATCCCCTGCAGTCAGTGAATGATGGAGCATAAACGGAGAGTGTTTCTCAAAAAATTTTCATAGACTGTTACCCAGAGATGGAGAAATGGGTGTTAAGTGCCAAAACAAATGTCTGCTACAGGAACGCTGGACTTTCATTTGTTCACTAGAAGGCCAACTGGTCGACCACTGTGGACCGACCCTGCCCTGAAATAGTGTTTAGGAGATATATTTGGGCATAATTTGTAGAAACCATACTTGCAGTGACCCCTCAGATCCACCCTTCCTGGCAACTCCAACATGAGAAGAGAACATGTCACAGACGCTTTATTCCCATGTGAAAGTTTACCTCTGGGTCCCGAAGCAGGCACTTAACCTTGGGGTCTTTTCCAGTTTCTTTGCAAACAAGTTTCCCATCCTGCAGCCGCCCTCTTGGAATCCCTCCTGATTGTCTTCTGTCATGCTGGGACTGGGAACATTCACTCATGTTTGTTTTCACAGAGTTTGCAAACTTGAGTCTTGGCCCGAAACCAGGGAAATAATCGGCTTTTTCCATCCACCCACCGCCATCCCCAACTGGCCTCCAGAAAAGCCCTGGGAACACTGTGGGCAGGACTTCTGATGAGCTAGAGAAAAGGGTATCACAGTCGAAGCTTCCAAACAAGCTAGGCTTGTCTGCCAGCCCTTAGCACCTGCCCATCATGGTTGGACTCCATGTCTATTGCCTAAGCTGAATCCTTTCCCATGAGCGAGGATTTATCCTGTCCCAGCAATCCTGGTACCTTGTCAGATGCTCAGCAATGACTCCAAAAATGGAGATTCCATTGGGATATAGATCCCAGGGCCCAGGCCCCCCTCATGTTTCTTTTAAGTCTCTGTGATACCACCCCCACTTTCAAGGTCAGACACTACAGACCAAAGGCCAAAATACATTCACCCCAGGACGTTGGTTCTTCAGTTCAGCAACAGAATGAGTCACAGATAATTCTTCTTAGGCTACACTCAGTTGGCACAGCCAGACCAAAATACTTTGGGCTAATTCATTTGGCAAGAGCATCAAAGCCCAAAGAGGATTGAGTCCAAGTTTTCTCCTCTTTTAAAAATAAAATAAAACAGAAACAAAAACAAACCCTGGCATGAAGAGAAGCAAAACTCTGATTACCTTTCATCTTCTGCATTTGTTAGAACAGAGGTGCCACGAGGGCATGACTCCTGACTGGTTTTGCTCACCATTATACACCCCCTAC
Organism: Budorcas taxicolor; assembly: GCF_023091745.1. NCBI lineage: Eukaryota > Metazoa > Chordata > Mammalia > Artiodactyla > Bovidae > Budorcas > Budorcas taxicolor. Next base: position 47,092,938 of record NC_068926.1, on the reverse strand, counting down.
TGAACATCATCCCTGGCGCATAGTAGGTGTTCAAGAAGTGTTAGCTGGATGTGTCAGTTACTATTGTTAGATAAGAAACCACTTGAAACTTAGTAACCTTTTATCCATGAGTCTGTGGGTTAAGAGTTTAGATACAGGGACTTCCCTGGTGGTACAATGGATAAGAACCGCCTGTCAATGCCAGAGACACAGCTTCGATCCCTGGTCCAGGAAGAGTCCACAGGCCGTGGAGCAACTAAGCCCATGCGCCACAACTACTGAGCCTGTGCTTAGAGCCCGAGCTCTGCAAAGGAGGGTAGCCCCACTGTACTGCAGCTAGGGAAAGCCCGTGTGCAGCGACAAGGACCCAGCACAACCAAGGAATAACAAAAACATGAATAAATTAAAATGAGTTACAGTTAAAAGAATTTGGATATGGCACAGCAGGATCTGCTCTACAGCATCCAAGGTCTCAGCTTTGAAGACCCAAGGCTGGGGGGTGACTCAAAGGCTGGAGACTGGAGTCACCTGGAGATCTTGTCACTCAGCATGCCTGGTGTTCGCTTTCTGTCAGTTGGGAACTCAGCTGGGTTGTCAGACACAACACCTATATGTGGTCTCTCCATGTGGTCTTTCCACATGGGTAGCTTGAACTTCCTCCAGCATGACAGCATCTTCAAAAGAACCAGGAGGAAATGGCATCACCTTTTGTGACTGATTCTCAGAGGCCCAGTAGCATTACTTCTGTCATTATCAGCCCGCTCAAATTCAAGGAGAAGGAACACTGATTCTCTCTTGACGAGAGAATTTGGGTCAAAGTTACCCTGTGAGAAGAATGTGGGATGGGTGGTGATGCTTCAGCCATTTTGTGACATATGGTCTGCCTCAGATGGTGAAAGGATGAGATAGTCCATCAAGGCATCTTTGCAATGACATACTCAACCCATTCCACTCATGTTCAACTTTTTTAAAGTAGCCTTAAGCATAATATAGTAGCCTTAAACATCATCAAGAGTGGACAGATTGATCTCAGATTCAGTGTTGGATTCAAAGCACCTGCTGAAGAAAACAACACATCAACCTGGGTGGTAACAGTGTTGGGTAAAAAGTGAAGCCAATTCCATATCAATATCCCAGTCATAATATCGTGTTGTAGGTCTGCCAGACATTATCATTACTGAGGGGACTGGGTAAAGACACACCTCTGTGTTATTTCTTAGGACTCTCCAATTATTTCAACAAAAATTTCAGTGAGAAAAACATCAAGCCAGGCTCTGGGGATTCAAATCCTAATTCTGTCACTATTCAGCTGGGTCCATGCAGACCCACAGTCTAATATATCTGTGCCCAGTTTCTCACCTGTAAGATGTGGCCAACAACAATATAGGCTCTCCATAATGAGATAAAATGCCTTTCCATTGGATCCACAGGCATTCAAGACAACACATACATTCTGAACAATTGGAAAGAGAAAGCTAATACCTACCCTGGAAAGACTACCATGCCAAAAGTTTTGCCCCAGACATCCATTGAAAAGTTGTATGTTAGCCGACTGATGTTGACTACAGGCATTTCCTGGGACATGAGTAAAAAGAACCAGGGTGAGAAAATAGAGCATATGTTTAAAATATCTGGCCTGGGACTTCCCTGGTGGTCCGGTGGTTAAGAATCTGCCTGCCAATGGAGGGGACCTAGATTCAATAGCTGCTCCAGGAAGATTCCACATGCCAAAGAGCAACTAAGCCCGTGTGCCACAACCACTGAGCTTTGTGCTGTGATTACTAAGCCTGCGCGCTCTAGACTCCAAGCTCTGCAACAAGAGAACCCACCGCAATGAGAAGCCCACACACCCCAACTAGAGAAAGATTGTGGGCAATGACAAAGACCCAGCGCAGCCATAAATAAATACAGAAATAAATAAAATACCTAGTCCGTGGCCAGGGAGTCAGGACACATGCAACCCCACAGAACGACTTGACTGAGAACTTACATACTCACCTTTTCCCAGATGCTGAAAGGCCTGTGAGTGAAAAATAGAACATCTTAGTTCAGGATCTAGAGGCCCACGTGATGCGTCAAGCTCTTTGGCTCTGGTCTCCCATCTTATACTTAGAACAGCTTATAAGACATGATTTCCTGCTCTTGATAGATTAGTTCATGGAGGCTCAGAGAGACTGCCATACGCCTAAGGCCACACAGCTCAGATGTGGACCAAAACACTGTCGAAAGCCAGCTGGCTGGCTCAGAAGTCAGGTTTCTTCTGCTGGTCCTTCTCCTAGGCCTGCTCCTCCTTGCTGTCAGAATCAGAGACAGTCCCCGTGGCGCTCTGCAGACCAGGCTCCAACCTGCCCCAGACGAGCCTTGCTGTTAACTCCTGTGCTTGCATTTTGCCTGTAGAGATGCTCAGATGGGAGCCTCTCCCCTGCCAGGCGCACCGGCGCTGCAACTGACGGCAACAGAGTCCCTGAACACCCCGCCGTCACACTCGTGCCAGAGAGGGTGACGCCAGAGAGGCATCCAGAGGGGCTCTGAAGCTAGACCACATGCATTTAAATCCCAGTGGGGCAATCATGGCCTCAGTTTCTCCATATGTAAAAGGGGGCATCACAAGAACGCCAACATCATGGGACCCTTTTGCGGATGAAACGAGGTGATTCCTGCACAGAACTTTGGGTTTCCCAGAGGGAAATCTAAAGTGAGCAAAAGAAAGGAAATACAAAGCGTCACTTTCAATGGCACATCCTTCTTGGACTGTCCATCTTATGAGCGGGGGATTTGAAAGCCTTTTCAGGACCCTTCCAAACAAAGGTGGAGGAGTTTGTTTGCTCTCAGATCTGTCTGCAACCTCTCCACCCTGCTGGCATTAGAGTGAGCTTAACTTCTGGGCTCCCTTGCCATCTGACTTAGGGTGGGTTCCAACAGAGGAAGATGGACCATGGCAGGCAGAAGTCTGGATGGCAGGGCAGGTCTTGCTCCCCTTCCCTCTGCTCTGGGAGGTGCAGCTTTTCCTCCATGGCTTCAGCACCACCAGAGGGTCTCTCCTCCTGGGTCCCACTGCTATCTTAGAAACCCCTGCCTCTGGCCTAGCTCCAGCTGGTTTCCCAGGTCAGGTGACATGGTCTCCTCCTGTTGTCCCTCCTGCCCAGGCAGGTGGTGGCTTCCTGCCCCTGCCACTCTCTGGGTGCTGCGCATGCCCGATTGGGATGCTGCTGGATCCTCTGGGGGCAGGGATGGGATTTGAAGCCAGATAGCCATGTGAAGTCAAAAACCACTGGTCTTGGATCACAGCATCCCTGACCTAACGAGTCCCTCCCCAACAAATCTCGGATACTCTTGGTCGGGAGTTGAAGGGTATCACCCCAAAATGCATGTTCACCCAGAATGTGACCCCATTTGGAATAAAGGTCTTTTCAGATGTCATGAAGGTGAGGAGTGAACGAGATCACACTGGATTAGGGTGCCTGCCAAGTCACTTCAGTCGTATCCGACTCTTTGCGACCCTATGAACTGTAGCCCACCAGGCTCCTCTGCCCTTGGGATTCTCCAGGCAAAAATACTGGAGTGGGTTGCCATTTTCTCCTCCAGGGGATTTTCCTGGGGGTTGAACCCATGTCTATTACATCTCCCTCATTGGTGGGCGTGTTCTTCACCACTATGCCACCTGGGAAGCAGGATTAGGGTGGGCCCTCTATTCAGTGAGGGATGTCCTTAAAGAAGAGGACAGACAGAGACACATGATGACAAAGGTAGAGACTGGGATGAAGATTCTACCAGCCAAGGAAGGCCAAGGACTGCCAGCCACACCAGGAACTGGGGAGACAAGGAACAGACACTCACCTCTTACCAGAAGGTTCACCAGGAACCAGCTCTACGGACACCTCGGTTTTCAGACGTCTGGCCTCCAGACCTGTGACCCTTGGGCCCTTCCTCTGGGATCTGATTCCACCGGCCCCTCGACCAATACAGCGCCCCCGGAGAGTGGGCTCTCGACGCGGGCCAGGGGCAAAGTGTACAGTTGCCCTTTAAATACATGAAAAGGGAGCCTGTGAAGAGTGGAAACAAAAAAACCTGATGAACAAGATAAGAATTCAACTTGAAAGATGGGTAAAGAGCAAGATGAAGCTGGGCTGGGCAGAATCCGCCCAGCTCTACTCGCTCTGCCTCAGGCCGTAAACAAAGGGCGATCCCGGGAAAACAGCTCAGCAAGGCAGGCTCCTCCCCGTGTGGATGTCTGGGGCCTGTGCCTGCCCAGGCCCAGCTGTCTGGGTGGCAATGGCAGACACTGGTCAGTGCAGGCTAAGCTGTGGCCCACAACTCCGACCCCAGGGCTGAACACATGGAGGTTGCTTACTGCTCATATGAAGGTCTAATGACAAGTGTGTGTGTGTGTTTCTGTGAGTGTATATTTGTGCAGGTGGGCAGGGGTATGTACGTGTGAGCATGCATGCAGGTATTCACATGTGATGTGTGAATCTGTACATGCATATATATGTGAGTAGCTGTGCGTGCATACATTTGCATGCAAGCATACATGTGTGATGTGTGTACATGTATGCATGTCTGTGTTTGTGTGTGTGCATGTGTGGTGTGCATGAGTGTGTGTGTGTGTGTGTGTGTATGGGTCTGTTCTTTCCACTCAGTGGTTCCACCATCCCCTGGGGCTCTGAGACCCCACCAGTTCTCCATATGTGGCTCACAGATAAGGAAAGAGAGGGTATAACTAGGAGAACTGGAGAATTCACAGGGTCCACCCTGGAAACATGACGTCACTGCCTTCCCATGCCATTGGCCACACGGGGTCACATAGCTACATCCAACTATTGGGTAGCAAAAAGTTCTTTTGGGGTTTTCTGTAACATCGTATGATAAAACCTGAACGAGCTTTTGGCCAACCCAACACAAGGGGACTGAGAAGGGCCCCTTTCTGCATCCCCAGAGGAAGGGGAATGGGGCCTGGGGGGTCACACCACCCTGCCTCCACCACCGGCTCTGACGTTCCCATTCTCAGTGCTTCCTTCAGGTCCGGCCAGCCTCCTGCCTCTACCGGCTTTGGGGTTGAGGGGAGATGGCCAGTCACAGGACCCAGGAAGGCAGCCAGAGCCCTTGACCCACTAGACAACAGCAGGGCTGATGGATAAGAGTGCGAGTTGACTTGATCAGTCAGAGTCAAGAAGGATTGGGTCCCCAGAGTTTTGCTGGAATTACTGGGGAAAAAAGTGCCCTTATGTCCACTCTGTTCCAAATGCAAGTGTGTAGCTGCCAAAAGCAAGCTTGCTGTCAACAGATAGGAGAACAGAACCCAGAGAGAAGAAAGATGGATTCTTGATGTCATCCCTTGATTCCCTGGATCCACCCATACCTGAAGCTCTCCCTGTGGACTTAATGCTGGCTCAGCTGCTAAAGAATTTGCTTCAGTGCTGGAGACCTGGGTTTGATCCCTGGGTTGGGAAGATCCCCTAGAGAAGGAAATGGCAAGCCACTCCAGTATTCTTGCCTGGGAAATCCCGTGGACAGAAGAACCTGGCAGGCTGTAGTCCAAGGGGTCGCAAAGAGTCAGACACGAATGAGCGACTTCAAATTCAGGGGGCTTACCTAAGGTAGAATTTTCAGGATTGTTTGTCATTTGCCACCAAAGAGTTCTCACGGAGGCGATATGAGGTGCGGTGGCTCTACCTGGTTCTAATCTGAAGTATGAATTTTTCCTCCTTGGTGGAGTGTCTGTTGCACTATCTGGGTGTCTCTCCCCACTCCCCCACCATGAACAGTAAGAGATAGGGATGCACGGAGAACACAACCAGACTCAGAAGTCTTTTCAGCCAGTCTTCCTTGAGAAGGAGAAGACATTGTTGAATACTGTATGGGGTTTTTAAAAGTCTGATGGCAGGTAGGTGGGAGGCAGGGGAGGAGGCCCCGGGACAGCTGGCCCCGGGCAGGCCCCTCACTGGGGCAAGAAGATTTATCAGTCTCCTATTGCTTCTGTAACAAATGACCACGAACACAGCAGCCTGAAACAGCACAGATCTACTCTCTTACAGTTCTGGAGGCTGGCAGTCCTAAATGAGTCTAACTGGGTAAAATCCGGGTGTTGGCTGGGATGTGCGCTTCTGCAGGTTGCCTGCCTTCTTTAATCCGTGGGCCCTTCCCCTGTCTTCAAAGTACATCCCTTGGACTCAGCTTTCATCACCATGTCTTTTCTGACCATGATCCCCTGGCTCTCTCCTATAAGGATCTAGTGATGACACCGGGCCCACCCAGATGATCCAGGATAATGCCCCAACTCACTTCCTTTCTGTCATCACATCAGCAGAGTCTCTTTTGCCAGGAGGCAGCATCTTCACAGGTGCTGGGAATTAGGACACTGGCTTCTTTAGGAGGCCACTCTTTGGTCGACCACAGAAGTGGTCCATGACCTCCATCAGGCCACCCTCCACTTCTTGCCTCCCACAGTCAGAAAAAACGAAACACAAAGTTCTTAACAAAGTCTCTTTTGTTACCAAGATATATAATGTGGGCAATCTCACACCAAGCCCTAATGCGCAGCATCTGCTGAAAAATCAAAAGATCCAGCCCTCCTGAGTTGCCTCTCTCCACGGTGAGAACTGGTTGGAATTGCACAGGAGTTGCTTCTTGCAATGAAGTGTGGACTCTCCAGTGTGCCCCAGACCTCACCACTCCCTCTCATCTCTCAGTTCCTGAGACCAGAAGTCAGCTGACACTTATACCAAACTGATGCTTCCTTTTAAAATGTCTTCTTATAGAGGAGATAAGATGAAGGCGAGATGTTTCTCGCACACACATCTTGACTGCAGGGCAGAAATCCCAGCTGGAGTTCTCACACATGGCTGACCTCCCTGACAGATGCTCCCAGTTGAGCCCTACAGGCATATTCGTTTGTGATCGTCCTGCTGAGTATTTGTCTGTCTTGCCTCCTTTGTCTACCTTCTAGCCTGACTGCGGACCTCCAATTTTTAATGGAAATAAACAGTTAAGTGTTTCAAGTTGAAGTATGCCCCCTCGAAAGGATTAGGTTGGAGTCCTAAGCCCCAGAATCTCAGAAGGTGACTAATTTGGAAATAAGATCATTGCAGATTAAAGGATGCTTGCTCCTTGGAAGGAAAGTTATGACAAACCTAGACAGCATATTAAAAAGCAGAGATATCATTTTGCTGGCAAAGATCTGAATAGTAGAAGCTATGGTTTTTCCAGTAGCCATGTATGGATGTGAGAGTTGGGCCATAAAGAAGGCTGAGAGTTGAAGAATTGATGCTTTCGAATTGTGGTGCTGGAGAACACTTTTGAGAGTCCTTTGCACTGCAAGGAGATCAAACCAGTCAATCCTAAAGGAAATCAACCTTGAATATTCATTGGAAGGACTGATGTTGAACCTGAAGGTCAACATCCGTTGTTGTTCAGTCTCTCAGTAGTGTCCAACTCTGTGCGACCCCATGGACTGCAGCACGCCAGGCCTCCCTGTCCTTCGCCATCTCCTAGAACTTGCTCAAACTCATGTCCATTGAGTCAGTGATGCCATCCAACCATCTCATCCTCTGTCGTCCCCTTCTCCTCCTGCCTTCAATCTTTCGCAGCATCAGAGTCTTTTCTAATGAGTCAACTCTTGCATCAGGTGGCCAAAGTATTGGAGCTTCAGCTTTAGCATCAGTCCTTCCAATGAATATTCAGGATTGATTTCCTTTAGGATTAACTGGTTTGATCTCCTTGCAGTGCAAGTGACTTTCAAGAGTCTTCTCCAACACCACGGTTCAAAAGCATCAGTTCTTTGGCACTCAACCTTCTTTATGGTCCAACTCTCACATCCGTACATGACTACTAGAAAAACCATAGTTTGGACCAGACAGACCTTTGTTGGCAAAGTAACGTCTCTGCTTTTTAACATGCTGTCCAGGTTGGTCATAGCTTTTCTTCCAAGGAGCATACAACATTTCAAGGCTGCAGTCACCATCTGCAGTAATTTTGGAACCAGAAAATGAAGTCTGTCACTGTTTTCTTTGTTTCCCTGTCTATTTGCCATGAAGTGATGGGACCAGATGCCATGATCTTCATTTTTTGAATGCTGAGTTTTAAGCCAGCTTTTTCACTCTCCTCTTTCACTTTCATCAAGAGGCTCTTTAGTTTCTCTTTGCTTTCTGCCATAAGGGTGGTGTCATCTGCATATCTGAGCTTATTGATAGTTCTCCTGACAATCTTGATTTTAGCTTGTGCTTCATCCAGTCTGGCATTTCACATAATGTACTCTGCATGTAAGTTAAATAAGCATAATGACAGTATACATCCTTGATGTACTCCTTTCCCAGCTTGGAACAGTCCATTGTTCAATGTCCAGTTCTAACTGTTGCTTCTTGACCTGCATACAGATTTCTCAGGAGGCAGGTCAGGTGGTCTGGTATTCTCATCTCTTGAAGAATTTTCCACAGTTTGTTGTGATCCACACAGTCAAAAGCTTTAGTGTAGTCAATGAGGCAGATGTTTTTCTGGAATTGTCTTGCTTTTTCTATGCTCCAACAGATGTTGGTAATTTGATCTCTGGTTCTTCTGCCTTTTCTAAATGCAGCTTGAACATCTGGAAGTTCACTGTTCATGTACTGCTGAAGCCTTGGTTGTAGAATTTTGAGCATTACTTTGCTAGTGTGTGAGATGAGTACAATTGTGCAATAGTTTCTGAACATTCTTTGGCATTGCCTTTCTTTGGGATTGGAATGAAAATTGACCTTTTCCAGTCCTGTGGCCACTGCTGAGTTTTCCAAATTTGCTGGCATACTGAGTGCAGCGCTTTCACAGCATCATCTTTTAGGATTTGAAATAGCTCAGCTGGAATTCCATCACCTTCACTAGTTTTGTACATAGTGATGCTTTCTAAGGCCCGTTTGACTTCACACTCCAGGATGTCTGGCCCTAGGTGAGTGATCATACCATTGTGGTTATCTGGGTCATGAAGATCTTTTTTGTATAGTTCTTCTGTGTATTCTTGCCACCTCTTCTTCATATCTTCTGCTTCTGTTAGGTCCACACAGTTTCTGTCCTTTATTGTGCCCATCTTAGCAGGAAATGTTCCCTTGGTATCTCTAATTTTCTTGAAGAGATCTCTAGTTTTTCACATTCTATTGTTTTACTCTGTTTCTTTGCACTGGTCTCTTAGGAAGGCTTTCTTATCTCTCCTTGCTATTCTTTGGAAGTCTGCATTCAGATGGGTATGTCTTTCCTTTTCTCCTTTGCCTTTCTCCTCCAAAACTTTGGTCACCGTATGTGAAGAGCTGACTCATTGGAAAAGGCCCTGATGCTGGGAAAGACTGAAGGCAAAAAGAGAAGGGGATGGCAGAGGATGAGATGGTTAGGTAGTATCATCGACTCTATGGACATGAATCTGAGCAAATTCCGGATGATAGCGGAGGACTGAGGAGCCTGGCGTGCTGCAGTCCATGGGGTCCCAAACAGTCAGACATAAAGTAGTGACTAAACAACAAAGATAATTAGGTTCATATGAGTTAAACTGGAGTAGTTGGGACTCCTAATCCAATATATATGATTTCCTCATAAGAAGAGAAGAGACACATGGGAGAAAGTCAAGTGCAAAGGGGGCTAGACATTGGACTGATGCAGCTTTCAGCCAAGGACCACCAGCATCCAAGGAAGAGACCAGGAAGAGGCAGGACAGATGCCCCTTAGAAGCATCAGAGGGAACACGGCTGTGCCGACACCCTAATTTCAGATCTCTGGCCTCCCAAACTGTGTGATAATAAATGTCTGTTGTTTCTAGCCACCCAGTTTGCGGTATGCTGCTTTGGCAGCCCTGCAAAATGAATATATTCAGTAAATAAATGTAATCACATCATGTTCTCCATCTGAACTGAGATGATTGCCAGCTGAGCACAGACAGTTCACTGACATCTGAAAACAAATACTGTCCACACTGCAGTAAAGAGCTACTTAAAAAAAAATTCAGTTAAAGCCTCCAGGCCAGTTTTCCTAAATGAGATGCAGTAAATGTCTCGTTGGCACAAGTCTCCAAGGACTTAGCTGCAGCAAAAGCCCACGACAGGCCCGTGCAGCATCCCTAAGGTGCAAGTGATGGTGCTTGTGCACTTCAACAGCCTGGGATCAGCTGTTCCAGGAGACAGCCTTCCAGGTCCTCAGGACTGCCTTCGACCTTCCAGTAGCTTGCAAGGCAGAATGATGGCAAACTAAACAGGGTCCTCTCCATATTGCAAAAGTGTATGTTTAAGCCTAAAAGCTATGCAGTGTGTTTACTTTTTCAGCCCGGCCTGCCTTGGGTACACAGTGAACCCTGTCTCAAAGATTACTGGCACACTTGCTACCCAAAACAGCTTAACTGGCCCAGTTGTCAGTCCCAAGGCATTAAAAAAAAAAAAAAGCATTTTCTATGGATGATTCAGACTCTCCAGGTGTTCTGGTAGTTTGTTGTTGGAGATGAAGAATAAGGAAGCTCAGATTAGGGACAAGCCATGGGCAGCTCCTGGGATAAAAGTGCTCAAGGGCAGGGCCAGGTGTGGGATGGACCAGGTGGGGAAGGTGTACCTGGCTTCCAGTTCTTCTCAAAGCAGCTGAGAGTATGGCAGAGGGCTGGTCTGAAGCTCAGGCAGTGGGGAGGCCACTTTGCTTTGAACAAGCCTGATTGGGGAGGGAGGCAGGAAAGGAGAAGGACACAGGAAGCTTGCATGGCTGATCTCCCCCACTGGTGAGAGAACTGAACAAGAATGCACCCCAGCACATGGGGTGTCTCCTGAAATCTTCTTACTCTCAGGTATGATTTCAGAATCCAATGTGGTCATTAAAGGGAAAAAAAACGCTGCTTTCTGTTTTCTTGAGAGTGTGTCCCCATGACAGCTTTCATCCAGACAGATGAGAACCTAGTTAGACAGGTTCCTTACCCAAGTTCCCCCAAAGAATCTGATATCCATGTGCTCCTGGAAATTAATTTTGTCTGTGGTTTTCTAGAGTGTGTGTTAAGCTCTCTCCTGCAACTCACATCTTAAATTGCCAAAAACGTAGACTTGAACTTGACTTAACATAATTCTGCTTCTCACTGTCATTTACTGAAGATCTATAGTGTCTCTGGACCCAAGGCTAAATCTTAGTAGAGTGACTCATCGAATTCTAACTACTAGCTCTGGGTATCAGCCAGGGTTCCCCAGAAAACAGAACCAATAGAATATAATGGATACAGGCATGGATACATATGTATTTATTTAGATAGATGTTAGATTAGATGGATCGGTAGACCATCTATCTATAAATGAATAGATGGATAGATGCATGGATGGATGGATAGATAGATGATAGATAGGTAGATGATTGATAGATATTTATTTCAAGGAGCTGGTTCATGCAGTCGTGGGGGCTGACATGTCTGAAATCCTTTGAGCAGGCCAATAGGCTGGAGAGTCCAACACAGTTTCTATGTTACAATCTTGAAGCAGAATTTCTTCTTCTTCAGGAAACCTCAGTGTTTGCTCTTACGGCCATCAGCTAATTGCATAAGGACCACCCACATTACAAAGGATAATTTCCTTAACTTAAAGTAAGTTGGTTATAGATGCTAACATTGGCCATGAAGGAACTTTGCAGCAACACCAAGTTAGGGTTTGACGAAACCTCTGGGTAGCCTCACTGAGTTGACACATAAAACTGATGATCACATGCTATGTTTTTCAGATGAGAAATTAGAGGCTCAGAGTGGTCACTACCCTGCCCAAAGTCACAGAGCTAGCAATCAGTGGAGCAGACTGGGTGGCCGCATCTTTGGGTCTCTGTTGTCTGTGCTTCAAAAGCAGCTAAGTGTCACTTATGAAAAAGAAAGAGACTCACAGACTTAGAGAAAAAACTTATGGTTGCCTGGGGGAAGAATGAGGGAGGGGATAGTTAAGGAGGTTGGAATGAAGAAGTACACACCGCTATATTTAAAATGGATGACCAACCAGGACCTACTATATAGCTCATGGAACTCTGCTCAATGTTATATAGCAGCCTGGATGAGAGGAAAGTTTGGGGAATGGACACATGCATATGTATGGATGAGTTCCTTCGATGTTCACCTGAAACTATCACAAACCATTTGATAATTGGCTATACCCTAATACAAAATAAAATGTTGAAAAAAAAACAGTGAAGTTTCAACCATCTCAACTTATGTTGACCTGAGTCCCAGGTGTGGGCATAAGGGTGACCCCAACTCCGAGGGGGACCCAGAAAGGCAGAACCTCCACCATCAAGCACACACTGTCGCCAAGAACTCTGTCTTTCTTCCTGAGAAGTTCCTCCGTGCAAGGGGATGAATGGGGTGGTGACCCCTAGGAGTTCACAGTGGTACCCCAGCCCTGTCCTAGCATTGCAGACCACCCAGAAAGGTCTCCCCTGCCTCTTCTCCTGAGCCCTCCTGCCACACTCAACCCAGCCCCAGCTAATGGATCTCTACAGTAAGAGAAGTTTTCGGCAAAATACCATCTCGTAATCCTTTTAAGAGGGGCCCTTGCAAAAGTAGGCATGCAACAACACTTAGCTCTCAAAAGCAAAGCAAGAAGAAAGCATCTGTCCCCACATCTTCCACAGATTCTCCCTCGGGGTCTCCATGGGTTGTCATTGTTTCCAGTTGTGTTTATGGTAAACTTAGGACCATAAAATGCCTCCATCATAGTAAAAAGATAGAAGGAGCCTTAAGGAGACAAATTTTCATTCCAAACTTTCAGGCACATTTTCTGGGTGGTAGATTGAAACGGAAAACAAGAAGCAGCTCAGTTTTTTTTTTTTCCCCCCCTCAGAGCCACAGATTAAAAAGTGAAAAGCATTAGGTTAAGATGGAAAGGTAGAGAGAGATTTTGCAAATTGAATGTATACAGCTCCCAAGGAAAGGGCTGGGGGTTTAGCCTATGGAATGTTAAAAACTCTCCAAACACAGGCAGAGAGCAGGAGGGAGGGTTGGGGGCTTGGCTTCAGAAAGGCTGACGCATAGATCCTGGATTGTGAAGTAGAATTGGCAGAGACCCTATTCAGAACTGCCAAAGGGAGGTGGAGGTGCTTGTCACTGGTGAAGCTTGAGGACCGAGTCCCAACCCCAGGGGGAGCTACCCCAGGGCTCTGGGCATCACTTGGCTGTGTGCCCTGGGGTTAGTGGCTCCACCTCTCTGGTTTTACCTTGTCTCACCACTAGAAACCTGTCCATCCAGATGGGAGATGGGGGCTGCATGGGGCTTGCCCCCTCCCACCTTCTCAGCCCAACTCAAAAAACTAGAAGAACAGCCAACTGGCATGCTGCAGCGGAAACAAAAACCAGGCTTGCTTGCCTTGCGTGCACCCCACACCAGCATTCAAAAATCAACATCCTGCTTGCCCAGAACCCCAATCACCAAGCGTTTCAAGGAGAACAAAATCAAAGCTAGGGTGATTTTCTAAAATGATGTAAATAAGATATTGAAGATTAAAAGTTACATTGAAGGCTTCCCTAGTGGCTCAGTGGTAAAGAATCTGCCTGCCACTGCAGGAGACATGGGTTCAATCTCTGGTCTGGAAAGATCCCGCACGCATCTGAGTAACTAAGCCCATGCATCACAACTACTGAGCCTATGCCCTCGAGCCCGGGAGCTGCAACTACTGAGCCCCTGTACTGGAACTCCTGAAGCCCGTGTGTCCTAGAGCCTGTGTTCTGCCGTAAGAGATGCCACTGAAATGAGAAGCCCGCAAACCGAAACTGGAAGGTAGCCACTGCTCATGGCAACTAGAGAAAGCCCACTCAAAGCCACAAAGACCCAGCAAAGCCAAAAGTAAATAAATAAATAAAATTTTTAAAAAGCAACTTAAAAAATGTTACTTTGATAAGTAAGAAACTGGAAATTATTTACATTGTCCAGTACTGGGGAAATTCATCAGTATAACACAAGGGAGTGTGGGCTGGCCATCACAATGAACTTTTAAAAGAATATTTCATGATAGGAAACGATTTTCATGGTGTCTTATGAAGTGAAAAGTAAAGTAGTAATGAAAAGGGTAGCTACAGTAAGATCACACTAATGGAACCATGCGTGATTATGGTAGGTAGCCTTTCAAAAAAGAAAAAAGACCCAAACCAAAAAAGAAGGCTATCATGAAATAGCAAAACCAAGGGGGTCTCTGAGGGGTAGATCCCAGGGGGTTTTCACTTTAATCTTTTCACTTGTATTTCATCTACTAAGGTATTTATTCTGTGACCAGAAAATGTCTATTATTATTATTAGGACAGCTTTGTAGAAAGAGTTTCTGGGAAGGATCAAATTTCGAGTGCCAGTTTCACGATAGCTCCATTAGGGACGTCCGGTCCCCTCCCAGGGTGCACGGCCAAGGCCACCCTTGGTCTGGATTCCCGCCAACATCATCATAAATAACCTCGTCCCTTCGTCCTGCGGCTCCACCCACCGACCCGCCTCCCTGTGACGTCAGCAACCACCAGGCAGACGCGACCGAGGACACACTGGATGAGTGATAGGGAGAGTCGCATGTGTGTCTCAGCCGGCAGCCGTGGACCCAGCAAGCCAATGAGAGCCCAAAGCCCCAAGTTCCAGAGCTGGATCAAGCCATTCGGGGTGCCCCACCGCCGGAGGTTCTCAACCCCAAAGGGAGATTATCAGTTTCCAGGGCTACATCAACGCAAACCGTCCTTGTTCTTTTTAACCTGTAAATATCTTAGACGTCAAACTCTTGACTAGTCCCTTCAGGGGCTTTTTCCTCCCACCTAGCACCAGGGAAAGATGACAATTACAGGGTTCTGGAGGAACCTGGTAGGCTGCAGTCCATGGGGTCGCTAAGAGTCGGATACGACTTAGCGACTTCACTTTCACTTTTCACTTTCCTGCATTGGAGAAGGAAATGGCAACCCACTCCAGTGTTCTTGCCTGGAGAATCCCAGGGACGGGGGAGCCTGTTGGGCTGCTGTCTATGGGGTCGCACAGAGTTGGACACGACTGAAGTGACTTAGCAGCAGCAGGAGGCAGTGGGGTACAGGCCCCACCCCATGGCTGGCTCTTAGTGACCTTGAGGAAGTTGCTCAGCCTTCTCAGCCTCAGTTTTCCAGGCTGTAAAATGGGGACAGCAATGATCTACCTCTGGCTGCTGTAGGGAGAATTAGATGATGTCAAAACACAAGAAAGTTTTTCTTTCCAAGGAGGGAGCATCTTCAGAGGTCCAAGTCAAAGAGAAGAGGACAGCTCAAGCCACACGCAACAGAATGACCCTGATTGGAGGAGGGATGGGGGGAGGGGACAGTCAGCCAAGGTTGGCAGAACCAGGTGCTCAGCTGTGATTGTTGGACTGTACAGAGCAGGAGTTGGGAAGCTTAATTACTGTTTGTGAAGCTCCACGTGGTGGCTGCTTTAGGGAGTGTGGGAAGGGTTCCCATCGGGATTTTGCCTTTGGTTCTGGCTCTAAGCTAAACCCAACCGACCTCACGGCAGTATCTTCATGCTGTGTCCAAGGGCAGACTTTTTAATTAAGTGCGGTCACCTCCCTGGCACCATCGCTGAGCCCCCCAAACCCCTACAGGTGACTTAATGGGGACCCAGGCGTTATCCTCCTTAGTAAGCTGCTTCCACAAGGCCAGCCTGAGGCCTGGGGTCCTGCTTTCTCCTTTCCTGGCTTTAATCTGGGCACAGGGACCAGCAGAGCACAACCCATGGGTTCTTAGGGCCCTGCGGGGAGGCAGGAAGACCCCCCCCCCTGCAGCTTATTCACCGACCTCCCTCCCTCCATCCACGCAGGGGCCTCCTGAAGGCCTTGCCAGCCCCCTCGTCCAGACCCACCACCATCCTGGCCAACAGCCAGCCTCCTGGGGCAGAAAACAGGCAAGGCCTGCAGCAGAGCCCACGTTCACATACGAAGAGGATCTTCCAGGGCAAGACAGCCACTTCGAACTTCCCAGCTGGCTGGGGGGGTCTCCTCCCCTTTCACCCAGAGTTCCCATCCGGTTAGGGTCCTTTTCCCTTCTGGAAGGTGCTGAATGATTCCAGGGCAGGAGGATTGCCCCTGTCTGGTCCCAAGGCAGTGCTGAGAGACCTGGCTGTTGATGGGTGGGGACCTCAGAGGAGCGGGCATTTGGAGTCTGGGTATTAATTGTGCTGCTGTTGGCGAAGTGCCCTGTACACTTGAGACATCCATCTCCATGGTGCGTTTGAGTTGAAGGTCTGAAGAAAGGGGGGCATCCTTTCCCAGACCCCTTCCAGAGTACTGGGCCCCAAGGCTCTTAGAGGGGAAAGCCCAGGAGATTCAGATGAGCTGCTCAGCCCTAAGTCAGGGCAGGCCACCTTCCTGCAAGGCCGCTGCAAACAGCCCTCTGTTTGTGTTGGCGGGGCTGCCTGCATCCATTAACCCAATGACTCACCTGGGTTTAGCTTGGAGCCAGAACCAAAGGCAAAATCCCGATGGGAACCCTTCCCACAAGTCTTAAGCCAGCCACCACGCAGAGCTTCACAAACAGTAATTAAGCTTCCCAACTCCTGCTCTGTACATATAATTATGCCCACTTCACACATGGGGAAACTGAGGCAGAGACCTCTGCTGGCTCAGTCTTGGGGATTAGGTCATCTCCCGAGTGATCTTGTCTCAGTGTCTAGCCTGGAAGAAGGGGTCATCCTAGATGAACTGGGACGTCTTTCTCCCAGCCTGGGATCAGGGTCAGCCATCACCTGTTGTAGCCCCGAGGCCACGCCCCAAATGAGAGTCTCAGCAGTGGGGTGGGGCCCCAGGAGAACTGGGCCCCGGGGGTCCTGTCCACAGGGACAGTGACCACTGCCTCCAGCCATATCCATGCCCAGATCTGGAGATTTCCTGAGACTCCGAAAATTTCCTTTGAAAACACGCCAATGTTGTTCATTTACTAATCAGTTAAAATTTCTCTAAAACACTGCACAGGCTAAACAAATCATGTGTGTGGAGTGGATTTAGAAACATGTTAACCCTAACCTTGTTTACGGTAAAGAATCTGCCCTCAATGCAAGAGACCTGGGTTTGATCCCTGGGTCTTAAGGAGGTTCAGCACAGTCTGATGGAAATGTGGCGTGCGCCACCTATGTGAGTGTACACATTTTCTAGTTGCCCCTTTAGTTTTTAATTTATCTGCATTGGCCCTTGATCGTAGCAGGCACGGTCTCTCTTTGCGGCATGTGGGCTTCTCACTAGTCGTGGTACTCGGGCTCCAGAGCGCCTGGGCTCATCAGTTGTCCCACAGCATGTGGGACCTTAGTTCCCTGACCAGGGCTTGAATGCACATCCTCAGCTTTGGAAGGCAGATACTTAACCTCTGGACCACCAGTCAAGTCCCTAGTTGCCACTTTAAAAATGGAAAGGTAGGGAGTTCGCTGGTAGCCTAGTGGTTAGGATTCCAGGCTTTCACTGCTATGGTTTGGGTTCAATCCCTGGTTGGGGAACTGAGATCTTATAAGCTGCGAGGCATGGCCAAAAAATTAATAAATAAAAAATTAAAAAGTGAAGGTAAATTACAGGTACAATTAATTGTGATAAACTTTTGTTTAATCCAATAATGCAAAATATTGTCAGTGCAATGTGAAATCAGTATAACGACTGCCAATGAGAGGGTTAGGTCCTTGAAATTCTGGGTGACTTTTCCCTTACAGCAGTGCCCCCCAACCTTTTTGGCACCAGCGACCGGTTTCATGGAAGACCGTTTTTCCACAGACATGGGCTGGGGATGTTTTCGAGATGATTCAAATGCATTACATTCATTGTGCACTTTATTCCTATTATGATTACATGGTGATATATAATGAAATCATTATACAACTCATCCTAACACAGAATCAGTGGGGTGATCAGCACTGGGCTTGTTTTCCTGCAACTAGACGGTCCCTTTCGGGGGGTGGGGGATGGGAGAGCAGTGGGGAGTGGCTGTAAACGCATATGAAGCTTCACTCCTCGCCACTCCCTTCCTGCTGTGTGGCCTGATTCCTAACAGGCCACCGACCGGCAGTGGTCTGTGGCCCAGGGGTAGGCGACCTTTGCCTTAGAGCACATCTTCATCTGGACTAGAACGGTCTCAAGAGAGGGCAATTTGGACAAGTTCCCAAGGGGCCTGTGGCTGCCCTTGGGGACAGTTTGGCTTGAGATTCCCCTCCTACGATTAGTATCTGTGATTAGTATCTTCAATAGTCTTCTCCCCAGCACACTTTGCACCCAGCGCTCAGGTCAGAAATTCCTTTTTCAACGACCCCCGTCTCATCCGCCAGGCAGAGAGTATTTCCAAATGTTCCTTGAATACATCTCTTTACATAAATGTCCTCACTCTTTTTGACCTAAACTGTTTGAATGCACGTGTGTTCAGTTGCTCAGTTGTGTCTGACTCTTTGCGACCCCATGGACTGCAGCCCGCCAGGCTCCTCTGTCCATGGGGATTCTCCAGGCAAGAATACTGAGGTGGGTAGCCACTTCCTCTTCCAGGGGATCTTCCCGACCCAGGGATGGAACCTGAGTCTGCTGCACCGGCAGGTGAATTCTTCACCACTGGCCACCTGGTACCTACTAAATCCACCTTCTGTCACTACACCCTTAGCCCCAAGCCCTTCACAGCACTGCCAGAAGGACCTTTGGAAAGCCAACATCTGACCTCATCACGCACACAAATAAGTCTCTCTGCTCCCCAAACATGCTACGAAGCGCCACAAAACTTTGAGACACTGTCTTCATGTGTGCTGTTCTCTCTGCCTTGCATGCCCTTCCCCATTGCTCAGTCTTTGGAATTTCTACCCACTTTCTAAGACTGCTGAAATGTTGCCTTTTCTGGAAAACTCTCTCCTGTCTTCTGAAGCAAAGCATTTGCTTTATCCTCCCAGCCCCCTTTAGGACACTTGTCATGTAGTCCTGCACTTGTACATGTATTCTGTCTCTTCCACTACTAGTCTGGGTTATTTGAGCCCTTGCTGTGTGGGGCTGCCAGCTGTGTGGGGCTGCCAGCTGCCTGGGGTGAAGCTGATGTGAACTGCACCCCTAGGGCTGTGTGGTACACAAACCGTGTAGGTAATGGAGTGTTCTTCATACCAGACACTGCCGTTTGCCTTTACATGTTACCATGGCTCACTGAGTCCTACTATTATCATTCCCATTTTGCTGTTAAGCAAACCAGTGCTCAGAGAGGTGAAGCAATTTGCCTAAGGTTACACAGCACTTAAGTGGTAGAGCTAGACTTCAAACCTGGAAATCTGGTCCAACCACTATGTGAGGCCACTTGTGAATTCCTGAATGGCGACAGGGACTATGACTTTGTAATAGTCTAACATCATGACTGGCACCCGGAATGTGTCATGTGCTTATTGAGTAAGAACCACAGGACGGCGTACTCCAAGCCTCAGTGCGTGAACTTTTGCCTGCCAGGCTTGTTCTTGTCATCTACATTCAGGACAAATGTTACCTCTGAAGAGATCGTCCCTCACCACTCCATTGAGGTAGTCACCCTCCCCTCACTCAGCGGGCTCCCATATATCACAGAGTTAGGACAAAGTGCAGGAAGACTGGAGAATCTGCCCAAAGACATAGGCAAATAGAATTGTGTGTCTCTGGGATCAGCCTCCTGCTCCAAGAGCCAGCAAAGGCTTTCTCTAAAGGTCGAGATACTTTACACCTTTCAGTCTGGAGGCAACAGACTCTGTTGCCATTACTAACCCTCATTATCTTGGGAGTATAGTCATCTGCAAAATGCCAAGGAGTGGATGTGTTTCATAAAACTGTATTTACAAAAGCAGGCATTGGGTGGACCAACTCCTTGCCAACTCCTGCCTCCCCTAAGGAAATAGTTTTCGTATAAATAAAAGAACCAGCAGACAGCTAGCACTGCATTTAAACATCATCCTAAAATATAGGGCAGAAGCATTTTATACAGAGGATTCGTTCATGAAATCTTGCCTTTTGCAAATCTGCTGCATAATTCAAGGCTAATTTTTGCAAAGAAGTACATATTGAGAAGGACCTTTTCAGTATTTCTAGCTCAAAGGGGTCAGAGCTGCAGCTGTAGAGTAAATACAGCTCAATATTAACTTAATCTGCCAGGTTTTACATGACTGGATTTTTTAATTGAATTTTTAAAATTGGAGTGTGGGTACTACTATATATAAAACAACCAATGAGGACCCAGCGTATAACATGGGGAACTCTAAGCAATAATCTGTAATAACCTCTGAGGGAAAAGAATCTGAAAAAGAACAGTTGTGTATGTATGTAAAACTGCATCACTTTACTGTACACCTGAAACTAACACAACATACCTCAAAAAAATAAAGCAAAATAAAACACGGGTGTAAATGACATTCTTCTTGGTTTTGTTTTAGTGAATCTCTATTTTTATTTTCTGTAACACCTTTGTTGAAATTCACATGATGTGAATTTACACGAAAGGCAGCCACATGGCATCTGCCCCTACCCCATCATGCAGGCATATGTGTGTGCATGGGTACACGCAGCTGCTCCAGTTGTGTCTGACTCTGCAACCCTGTGGATTTCAGCCTGCCAGCCTCCTCTGTCCATGGGATTCTCCAGGCACGAATACTGGAGTGGGTTGCCATGCCCTCCTTCAGGGGATCTTCCTGACCCAGGGATTGAACCCAAGTCTCTTAAATCTCCTGCATCAGCAGGTGGGTTCTTTACCACTAGTGCCACCTGGGAAGCCGGTCTCACCACCCCCCACCCCTGGCCATAAGCTCCCCAAGAACAAAATGTCCTGTTCCTACCACCCCTTTCCTCCCTGTGGAGGTCCCATGTAGGGTGTGTGGCAGGCACTCAACACAGGCATGTGCGCGTGCATGCGCACGCGCGCGCACACACACACACACACACACAGTGATCTGAATGGAGGATCTAAGAGCAATTCAGAAAGGAAAAAACTTCAACTGTAGCCGTGGTGATTTCAGAAAGATGTTGGTGCTTTCTGATTACAAGGAATATTGAACGCTTCAACTTCTGGTAGTTCTGCAGTCTTTTTCCCTGAAACTCTATGCGAGTTTGTTTGTTTTCTAACAGCCATTCATGTCAGATGGCATAAAGACCCAGTCAGGCAGGAAGCACAAGGAGGTAGCTGAAAATATTCCCAACCTCTTTCCAAACTTAGGATCCAGGATCTGAAATTTCCTTCTCTACAAAGTATTTGCCTTTCTTTTTTTTTTTTTTCCCCAAACTGCACAAAGCTCTAAAAATTCACATGTCACCATGGCCTCGTAGCTTAATAAACCACATCAAAAGCATTTTGCAATGATGTTTCTTCCTCTATGAAACCTGAAGCCATAAGTGGACCTGCTATTAGGCGGGTAATTAAGCCGCTCCCTGGGCCCAATGGATATGCATTCAAGCTGCCAAAAGATGATAAAACTCGTGCCTTCCTCAGTGGGATCCTCTGGGCCTGATTCCCATGTTCCCCCAGATACCTTGCTCCAACAATGAGCACAGTCAGGGAGATACCAGCATGTGAAACTCGGTTTCAAGCACACCCTTTCAAAACCCAACCGACTCCAGCAAGCAGCTTACCAAATAGCCATGCGGGAGACCAAAAACACAGCTTTCCACTGTGCTCCCTAAGGAAAAACCAGCCACTGTAGTCAAAATGCTGCCTGCTTCAGCTGGCCTCTGAGAAAGCAAAACAGACCCTACAGATGCCTGTCTGACCCTGTCCGTCTCCTTCCCTGCCGGCCAGGCAGAGCTCTGTTTGGGTAACTGCCCTCCTCCACAGGACTCCAGGGCTGCATTCTGGTGGTCTGTGCCACTCACCAGGCTCTTATTTCCCCCAGCCTCGACCAAAGCATCACCCTTTGAAATCCCAGATAGAGGAAACTTCTCTAGTTTAAGCCAGTTCCAGCTGAGTTCTGTCACTTGCTAAGGAGATGCCTAATTAATGCAATGAGAAACAAATGCTCTAACACTGTGTGTGTGTGTGTGTGTGTGTGTGTGTGTGTGCGCGTGTGTGCGTGTGCATGCACATGCTCAGTCACCTCAGACTCAGACCTCATTGACTGCAGCCCCCCAGGCTCTGTCCATGGGATTCCCCAGGCAAGAATACTGGAGTGGGTTGCCATGCCCTCCTCCAGGGGATCTTCCCAACCCAGGGATTGAACCTGCATCTCTTGTGTCTCCTGCATTGGCAGGCAGGTTCTTTACCACTAGCGACACCTGGGAAGCCCAGTCTAATACTAACAGATACTAATATCTATGGGTGCCCCATGCTAGTTACCATGATGTTTTTTTCATGAGTCATCTCATATAACCCTCTCCATTTTGAGGAAATAACTTCCATCTTATAGATGAGGAGACAACACTCAGAAGGATTTAATAACCTATCTAAGGGGGTCCACAGCATAGGTGCTTGTGTGAAGTAGGAAAAGGTGAAACCTCTCAGAGGGGAACACACCATTTGCTGGAATGAGATTTCAGGATCTTTACGCAAACTGGAGTAAGGGGCAGACACAGATCCAGGCCAGGAGGAATAACTTGGGAGTAAGGTAGGGGCTGGACTGCAGCCCCTTTCCCTCCAAAGCTAAGTGACTTTGTGCAGGTCACATCTGCATACCTGAACAGGGTACTGATGACCCCACTTGGATGTCATACAAGCAAACCTGGGATCTCCTGACCCCAAAGCCTTCTGACCGGTGCATCAGTTAGGGCCAAGCCAGAAAAATGGAGCCTACAGTAGGAGATAGAGACTTATTGTAAGGCAACAGCCCACATGATTTTGAGGGCTGCTGGCTGGGAAAGCTTGAAATCCACACAGCAGGCTGGAAATCTTATTCTTATGATTTTTCACCTCTTTGGATGAGGCCCACCCACATTATTGAGGATAATCTCCTATACTTAAACTCAACTGATGAGGAATTTCCTGAGGTCCAGTGGCTAGGACGGTGCTTCCACTGCAGGGGTCATGGGTTCAACCCCTGGTTGGGGAACCAAGATCCCACATGCTATAATATGGCCAATAAAATAAAATAAATAAACTCAACAGATGGTGAACACTGATCACTTCTATTAAAATACCTTCCTAGCAGGTTTTTCTGAAACCTCTGGATGCAGGTTTCATTGAAAAGCAGGGGATGATAGCCTGGCCCAGTGGACCAGTGGATTTCAAGCTTGCCTAGCCAGCAGCCCTCAAAACCATGTAGGCTGTTGCCTTACAATAAATCTCTATCTCCTACTATAGGCTCCATTGCTCTGGCTGCCTCTAACTGATACAGTGGTCAAAAGGTTTTGGGGTCAGGTGATTGGAGAGCCCAGGTTTGCTTGTATGACATCTGAGTGGGGTCATTAGCACCCTGATCAGGTGAGCAGATGTGACCTGCACTCAAGTCGGCCGTCTCAACCACCTGCGATTTCTCTTTTCACTGTGTCACAGGCATTGGGCTGCTAGGCTCTCTGGTCACTTCTCTCCATCTGTGGGGGTGGCCCAGACTCATCTGGCTTCCCCTTCTCGTCCCAGTGTAATTAGTTAGATGGGACACTAATCACACACAAAGCAAGCCCTGCTAGCATTTTTTTTTTAACCCTCCTGGAGGATCTATAAAATCTACTCCTTCCTTCCTGTCCCATCTTGTAAGCTCTGGCATCTGGGCTCTTCTGCTTCTACTATCAGAGGCTGAAGGGCAATGGAAGGGAGTGATGGGGAGCCTGGCTTCAGGGTCTGCTTGAGGTCTTCAGTCTTCTGTCTGAGTGACTTAACCTCTTGGAACTTTAGTTTTCTTCTCCGCAGAATGGAGATAACAATAGTCCCAACTAAGTGGGGTTGTAGCCAGGATGAAAAATGTCAGAGTTTCTAAGGGGCTGAGAACAGTGCCTGGCCAGTGGTATGTATTCAATAAACAGGGGTCACCACGGTGATCGGGAAGTTGAGGATGCTTCTCTGGCTCACTCACTTCCTCCTGGTCCAGGCGGCATCTCTCCAGCCTTAGTCCTTGTGATGCAGCCATCCAGAGCCTTCCATTGCAGAGGGCATCTCAGGACGGACCAGTCCTTCCCACTGCGTACATCCAAGGGAAAAGGACGGGAGAGGTTCCTCAACATCTTGAAATTATTTTCAATTTGTTAATATTACCTAGTCTTTCAAGAATGAAGGAAAAATAATATTTTCTAATATTCAAGAAAAAAAACTGAGGCTCCTCTTTCAGCTGCAACTTCAGGGCCAGCTGAAAACTTTCAGCTTTCTGGGTCCCTCTTTAGCATGTAGACAGGTCAGGAGCAACTTCAGCATCTCCCAGCCATTAAGAGGGGCATGGCTTTTTGTGTAGGATGTCAGTGTGGAAAAAAGTCACCCTTAGAATTATTGAAGAAACATGCATCAGGCTTGGTTCTTGGTTCTGGAGCTGCAGAGAGGATCGAGTTTGGAAATTCAGCTTCAAAATTAGATTTTGATCAGTATAAAATAAAAAGTTAAAATAATTTAAATATCTCTTCAAAAATATTAGATTTTGAATATGTATATGGATTCATGTATGTATATTAATATTATATAATTAGATTACATATATAATACATGTATATTAGACAGAAGAAGAGAGAGAAAGGGAGACAGACCAACCAGCAGACAGACACTATCAGAACAGAGAATCTTTATTCTTCAAGTCACCATTCTCAGCTACGAGAACAGGCACAAAGAACTTCCCAAGTGTTATTTTAGAGAAAAAAAAAGGGGGGGGGGTGTTGAAATGTATGCAGGGACAGAAAAAGTATCTTCTCTACCCTATTCTGGACCTTAGAGAAAAATGGGATTTTGCATTTGAATTGTCATTTACGAGGAGAACAGAGCAGGTGATCTGAATGAGTTTCTTTTCTTGCCGCGAAATACACAAGGGAAACTTGAACTGTTTCTGAAAGCAGCAGAAATTCATCACTGAGTTTCAGATCTAGGCTGGAGGGAAAGGAAAAGCAGCCGTCCTGGAAAGAGATCTGCAGCAGCTGAAGGTGCTTCCAGGGGGAGGAAGGGACTCCGCAGCTGTGTCGCCAGGCCCACCCCCATCGTTGCTGCCAACTTGTCAGCTGCTTATTCCTGGTTAAATTCCAGGAAGAAGCAGGAAGCTATGAGTGTTAGCAGTTCACTCTGGAAAGCAAAATCCTCGTAAGTGAAGGATGCTCATAATGGATGCTATTGGCAAACCATCTTGCCTTCGAACTGGTGAGAACAAAAGAAGAATTTAACAAAGAAAGTCAAAAGGCAACTGACCAGAGAGTTTATACATCGGCTAATCCCAGTGCCGGACACTGTTTGAAGTACTTTATGAGTTGCCTCACTTAATCCTACCCCAGATCATATAAAGGAGGTGTTGGTATTATTCTCATTTTATAACAAAGTTCAGAGAGGTTAAGTAACTTGCCTGAGGTCACACAGCTGAAGACAGGGGTAAATCAACCCAGGAACCTCCCACATGGTATTTCCTCCACTTTTTCTTCACTGTTTGTGACCCTAAAGAATCCCTTCAAATGCAAGAAAGCGGAACATCAAGATGATAAGAAAGTGGCCAGTGCCTTCCAATTCAGGAGGAAAGGAAAAAGGCCATAAACCAGGCCTTTATCCTTTTACTGGGCACTGACATGATACCTAAACATGGCCTTTTCTGAGAGTCCTGAGTTTCTGTGCACCAGAGGCAGAAAGGGCAGTGGAGAGAGTACAGAGCCCACTGCCTGGTTTTAAATCCTGACTTTGTCCCTCATCTGCCACGTGGCCTTGGCAAATTACTCTTAGACTCCCACACTTCAGTTTCTCCTCTCAAAAATGGGAATCTTCCTACAACCTGCTTTATGGGGTTACATGAGTCATTTCACATAAAAGGCTTAGAACAGTGCCTGGCATGGGTCAAACGCTCAGTTTCCACTCTTATTAGCACTTCATTGCGTTTAGTCGCTAAGTTGTGTCCAACTCTTTTGTGACCCCATAGACTGTAGCCTGCCAGGCTCCTCTGTCCATGGGATTTCCCAGGTAAGAATATTGGAGCTGGTTGCCATTTCCTCCTCCAGGGGAACTTCCCAACCCAGGGAT
The DNA here is from genome assembly GCF_023091745.1 of Budorcas taxicolor. Taxonomy (NCBI): domain Eukaryota; kingdom Metazoa; phylum Chordata; class Mammalia; order Artiodactyla; family Bovidae; genus Budorcas; species Budorcas taxicolor. Next base: position 47,066,957 of record NC_068926.1, on the reverse strand, counting down.
CAAACCCGTGTCTGCTGCATTGGCAGGTGGATTCTTTACCACTGAGTCCCCTGGGAAGACCTAGCATTTAATTGACATACGATTGTTGGCTTGTATTATTTTAGTTCTGACACAACATGTCATGGCCCCCACCCCCTGTTCACAAATGTTACGCTCTGTTGTATCCTTGATGGTGTTCTTGCCTTCCATTGCGGCTCTCTTGCCATCATTGTGACAGCCGCTGTGAACCCAGCGCTTGTTGACATAGCTCTAAAAGCCTCCTGGTGTATTATAGCAGCATCCTCCCCATGCCCTGTGAGGTTGCAACCCCACCGGTGCCCATTTTTCAGGTGAGAAAACTGAGGCATGGTGACAGGAAGGAACTCTCCCTGGGTCACCGGGCTACAACTTGGGGGTAGGGATTCAGACTCCGATCTTACACAGTCACCACCACAAGTTAGGGGTACCCACGATTTGGGCCAAGTGGTTTCAGATTCAGCCGATGTCAGGGCGAAATCAGGAGGCTGGCTCTTTTTCCCTTTTTTAAAGGCAGGACCAGGCTTCTGAGTGCCCCTGCTTTGTCCCTGAAGGGAAGGTTTCCTCATCTTATCTGCCTCCCTCACCTGTGCTGGGGCAGCAGCCTGGGGTGGGGCGGGGGCGGAGCTGACCTCTTTCTTAGCATCCCTCCTCCAGACAGGCGCAGTGAAAGGGTCCCAGGGTGGAGGTGCAAAGCAGAAAGGAAACAGATGGGAAGGTGAGTAATTAAATCAATATATACCAAACAGCCAAGGGAGAGGGAAAAAGAAGCAAAGTAATTATGTCCAAAAATGAAGTTTGAGCTCGAATGTCGTGCATTCATTTCCAAAACACTGTTTCTTAAAGCTGTTTGGAATATAAATGCCAAACAAAATAAAACACACCCCCTCCCCAACACACGCATGCACGCACACATACAAGAATGCTCTTTTGTTTCATTTTTCTGGAATGCTGTGATTTTTCTTTCCGTAGACTTCTTCCCCCTTCCTCCCCCCTCAAAGCAGCTCCTTACAGAATTACAGGTTTAAGTACTTTTGATAGGGGCCAGTTCTGTCAGAGGCAAAGGGTCAATTTGTTTGTATTTTACAGCAGACATGTGCTAAGCCTTTCCTATATTTTAAACAGATAATGTCCTTGTAATTTGGAAGCACTTACATGGAAGGCGGGCTTTGTCCCCTCTTTCAGTGTGTGTGTTGCTCTTGCCTGTCTCTGTTGAGATGAAAAAGAAATACTGTATCTTTAAATTAGGAGGCACTGAATAATGAATCTTGGGCAGTGAAAAGGCTAATGCCATGTGGAGGAGAAGGAGTTTAATCTAATTTAGTTGGAGGGTGTCTGTCTGCAGTGTTGTTTTTTGGAGTGTGGGAATAGAGGGGTAAGCTGTCCCCTTGAATGGTCCCTCCAGCGCCAGAAGCAGTGGGGAGCCGCGTAGACGCCAGTGATCCAAAGCCGGGCCTTGAAAGGGGGATTAGAGACAGGCTGTGATTTGCAATTCACACTAATGCACCCTGTGGAACCTTTGGTAATATTTCAAACCACATTTCAAGGGAAGTGGCCTTAAAATCGCTGCCTAAATTGTATTGGAGCAACAGAGGACCCTCCAGTCATCCGTTTTATGATGTGGATGCTCTTCTGTTTGTTTCTTGCCGCCCCGCCCCCACCCCAACATCCTCCGTCGAGTGTTTTTAGGTGGAATGAAAAACTTTGTGCCCGGTGAATTTGCCGCAGCTTGTGTGGCTTCTGGGGTGGTACACGCTGTGTGTTTTCTTTAGTAAGTATCCCTTCGGATGACCAAAGGTATTTTCTCCTAGGAGAATAATGTGGGGTGGGGGTGGGGGGAAAGAGCACGCCTGCTTGCTTAGAAAACAGAATTCTCAGTGCCTGTTTTTTTTTTCCCCTCCTAAATCTCATAATAAGCTTCTGCACAAACATAACCCAAGATGAAATCAGGGAAAAAGGCACGTTTTGGTATCAGAGATCCCTCTACATGTCAGACTATTATTAGCATCGAATTCTTACTTGAAAGGAGAATCGGAAAAGTGCTGATGAAATACAAATATTGATGATAATAGAGGATAAAAGAAGAAACATCAGACTCATTTTACCAGATCATCAAACGCCAATGTGCTGAGAGAGATGCTCCAAGCCAGAGTTCCTAGAAAAACAGAGATCACCTGAACCACTTTCTACCTTCAACCCTACAACACGCTTCTCTTTCTTTTCCTAAGCTGTGCTGATAGTCTACAAGTTTACTCTTGTAATTAGTTTGTAACATGCTAAGTCTACGGTTTAATTTTTCTCTACTGTTGAAAGAGTCAGTACTTGTTATCTTAAAGAGATTACTGTGGGTTTTCTTGAATCTCATTTCAGAACATCTCACACACTGCTCATCATTTCCACTGACTATAACATCTTAAGAGGAAATACAACTTTGATTTTTAGCAATATTCTTAAGTTCTTTTTGACTTTGTAATTTGCTAGGTGATAAAACTCTGCCTCTCTCTCAATCTCCTTCCATCCAGAAATACTTAACTCTCAGTCAAAATACTGCCTGACTGCTGAAATCATGTTCCTGTTCAAAAACCTTATTCTTTTTCTGGGCAAACATTTGCAAGAATTTGAAGGTAGTTAATGTTTAAGAGTGTCTCTCCCATATACATATATTTTTAGATAGTTGGTGTATAAAACATATACATATATATTCCTTGTCCTTGCATGTTATTTGAAATCATGTTTAATTATAAAGTTTCATTAAAAACCTTTGCTCAAAATTTTAGAGGCCTAATAAGATTTCCATTAATTTAAACATATCACCATTCCCACGACAGCCCCAAATGCTTTCTTTTCCCCCTTTCATCCATGGTTAAATATGTAAATAAAATGTCTAAAGTCATTCTTCAAAGAAGACAAAAGAAAAAAGAGCTGAGGGGAGAGACAGCCATAAAATTCCTCCCAATTCTCCATAACATTTGCCAGAGGGGGGCCAGTTGCCAGCCAGAGCTGAGCAGCAGGGAACCCCGCCGCTCCTTAGAATCACACATCTCAAATCCCACACACAGGAAAAAAAAAATAAAATAAAATATCTTTTCAGCTGGAGCCATCAAAAGGGCCTTTTCATTTATTAGTTACAGAGTTATCTTGCAGTTGGTGATTTCTCAGAGCCCTCATTTTTCGATCATAATGTCTATTTGTTGGTTTCCATCTCAGCTGGGCAGAGAGAAGCACTTCTGCAGACATTTTTTTTTTCTTCTAAAAAAAGGAGAGAAGAAAGCAATCTGAAGTGGTTATAGCGAAAATAATGGGTCTGAACATGGCTGAATTAAAACAGCACATAAAAGATCAATTAGGAGATGGTTTCTCAAATAGCTCACACCCCTGGCTCTTGGTATTTGGCACTGTCAGTGACTCTTCCCCATGTCTATTTTCAGAGTGTCCGAGGGAAGGAAAAAGAAGGAAAATGATCTCCAAGGCAGGAAACTGGCAAGAAAAATTCTGAAATCTTTTCAATGAAAAGGTTAGGAGAATAGCTCACTAGATTTAAAACACACACACACACACACACACAAACACAACTATCTTAAGGAAAATGACAGCCTTTAAAAAAAGCATCTCGGAGAAACAATCCAGCTGAAGGCAGCTTGTTCTGACTGCATTAGCGTTTATTTACCTCGACCCTATCCCCCCCCCCCCCTTTTTTTCCCCTCTTTCTACCTCACCCCCCACCTCCTCACACCTCACAGGGAGATCCAGGGACACTAATTCAGTGCCGGGTGCAAATTCCCAGCCTCGTTCTTCTCTGTTTGCTGAATGGATGGATGGATATAATAAGTGGGTATGCTTTAGGTTTAGAGTTCTCCCACGTTTCTTATTAGATGTAGAATCATACGACTTGTTTCAAACAAAAGCCAATATTCTAAAAAAGCCTTTTCAGAGGAAGCGCCCCACTTCTGCCACCGCTGACAAAAAGCTTCCCAGGGGACGAGCGACTGGCAGGAGCATCTCCTTTCTGGGCGCTTCCTAGAAATAACCCGGAAACCCGCAGCGCCAGCCGCTCCTGCAAAGCCGGGCGGGGGCGGGGTAGGGGTGCTGTGGGAGTGGAGTGAGCAGCACCGACCGGCAGGGATGTCTCTGCGAACCGCACATCCCTCCAGAGTGCTAACCTCAGAAAGGGAGGAAGAAAAAGGAGACCCCTGTGCACGGGGCCGGCTTCTCTGACCTCTACTCCGGCTCGGTTAAGTCCTCCAACGGACCCCTCTATGCGTGGTCCTGGGAGTTTCAGGGAAACTTTCAAAGATCCCGACCTCGAGAGCGCCTAACAGGAGAGAGACCCGGCCACCTCCGAGGGGCACTGTTTACTGAAGGGTTAATACGGGAAGCCAGGTGAAGCGCTTCTTTGGAAGTGGGGCGTGGGCGTCCGCGCCCACCGAGCCCGCCCAGGTGCGGGTGTGTGTGGCCTAAGTGACTGTGCCGAACTCGCCCCCATTCGAAGGGCGTGCTCTAAGGGCACTGGGCTGGGACACTCCTTCCCCACTTTTTAAGGAAACTGAGCGAGGCATGGGCGTCTCCCCTTTCCCGGGGAGTTGGGGACCCTCGGAAAGAGCTGAGTCAGCGCCCTCCCACCAACTCCACAGCATCCCGCGGGTCCGCAGTCAAGGAGAGAGCAGGCCGGGCAAATCACTCGCCAAATAATATAAATACCCGACGAGCGAATGACTTCCTATAATAAATAAACTCAGCCGCCTAGAAGAAATTACCAGGCCTGCCTGGCGCGAGGCCCCTCAACTCAGCGGCTCTGGTGGGGGCGGGGGGTCACCCTTCTACAAACCAAGCCCCCGGCTTCCCGAGGCCGGGGGTTGGCGGGGTGGACCTCAGAGTCCCAGGAAGCTGCCCGCCCTTCCTCCTCCCCGTCTTCTCCGCGGAGACCTCGGAGCAGCGGCCCTAAAATCTAGATTCCCAGAGCCCCTCCCCCTGCCCTTAGCGCTTCTCTTTGAAATTTCAAAGCGACCCCCCTCCCCGGAGCCGGAGCCCTGACGCAGGCCTGGTAACTCCGCAGCCTCGGGAAGGTGCGGGCAGCTTTACAAGCTAAGGGGCCACTTTATGGCCGAGGCCATAAAACGCAAATCCCACCTCGCTTTGAAAGCTCCCTCGGCCCGGGACCCACCATAAAAATCAGAGGAGATAAGCCCCTAGCCTGACTTGGACCAGCCCACCCCTTCCTCTGGCCAGTCGCCGAACTTCCAGTAACCCCGGCGCCCTTGGGCTGCGGGGGACGAGGCCGGGGACGCCCCGAGAAAGGGAGCGCAGGCGGGGAGGCGACGAGAGGCCAAGTTGGAGGCTGGCGCAGAAGGCGAAGGAGCAGCGGGCGGGACGCACGAGAGGGCGGCGACGCGGGGCCCGGGGCCGCGGCGGCGGCAAGATCTGGGGGCCGGGCGCTGCGCTTTCTCATGCAAAGCAGCGGCGGGGCGGGGCGCGCGGCCCGGGGGCGGGGCCTGTCAGCGCTCGGCTTTTTCCCACTTTGCCTGTTCGTGAGATTGCTCAGCCCGGGACCGGACTCCGAACGGCTGCGGGCCGAGCCGGGCCGAGGCCGGCGCGAGGAGGGCGGAGCCGCCGCGAGTCGCCGGCCCCGGTGCGCCCGCGCCGCCCGCCCTCTCCGCTTGCTCCCACGAGAAGCCAAAGTTTGCGGCGGCGGCGGCCGTGAGTTGCAGCCCGCGCCGGGTCGCGCGCCGAGAGCTGCGTTGCTCCTCTCGCTTCCTGGTATTGTTCGCAAACTTTGCTCCTCTCTTCAGCGGCTCCACCTCGGCGGAGGCGGGCGCGGAGAGCGGGGCCGGGGGGCGCTGTGCGCACCGCTCGGGCGGGGCTGGGCTGAGCAGGGCGGGCATGGGCGGGGGCCGGAGCGGGGACGAGGAGCCGGGGCCGGCAGCCCGAGCCTGGGAGCGGCTGCTCTGAGGGCGGCGGACCTCCCCGCCGGGGCACCTCCGACGCCACCATGCAGCGTCCGGGCCCCCGCCTGTGGCTAGTTCTGCAGGTGATGGGCTCGTGCGCTGCCATCAGCTCCATGGACATGGAGCGGCCGGGCGACGGCAAGTGCCAGCCCATCGAAATCCCGATGTGCAAGGACATTGGCTACAACATGACCCGCATGCCCAACCTGATGGGCCATGAGAATCAGCGCGAGGCCGCCATCCAGCTGCACGAGTTCGCGCCGCTGGTGGAGTACGGCTGCCACGGCCACCTCCGCTTCTTTCTGTGCTCCCTGTACGCGCCCATGTGCACCGAGCAAGTCTCCACCCCCATCCCCGCCTGCCGGGTCATGTGTGAGCAGGCCCGGCTAAAGTGCTCCCCGATCATGGAGCAGTTCAACTTCAAGTGGCCCGACTCCCTGGACTGCAGCAAACTCCCCAATAAGAACGACCCCAATTACCTGTGCATGGAGGCGCCCAACAACGGTTCGGACGAGCCCGCGCGGGGCTCGGGCATGTTCCCGCCGCTCTTCAGGCCGCAGCGACCCCACAGCGCGCAGGAGCACCAGCTGAAGGATGGGGGGCCGGGGCGAGCCGGCTGCGACAACCCGGGCAAGTTTCACCACGTGGAGAAGAGTGCGTCGTGCGCTCCGCTCTGCACGCCCGGCGTGGACGTGTATTGGAGCCGCGACGACAAGCGCTTCGCGGTGGTCTGGCTGGCTGTCTGGTCTGTGCTCTGCTTCTTCTCCAGCGCCTTCACCGTGCTCACCTTCCTCATCGACCCAGCGCGCTTCCGGTACCCCGAGCGCCCCATCATCTTCCTGTCCATGTGCTACTGCGTCTACTCGGTGGGCTACATCATCCGCCTCTTTGCGGGCGCCGAGAGCATCGCCTGCGACCGGGACAGCGGACAGCTCTATGTCATCCAGGAGGGCCTGGAGAGCACGGGCTGCACCCTGGTCTTCCTGGTCCTTTACTACTT